>NC_142476.1:55007258-57507258 GCF_049115385.1 Moschus berezovskii
CTTTGTCAAAAATTAATTGACCATATATATTCATGGGTTTATCTTGGCTTTAATTCTATTCCATTGGTCTATGTGTCTGTCTTTATGCCAATTCCATACTGTTTTGATTGTGTGTGTATGTATGCTCAGTTGCTAAGTCATGTCCAACTCTTTGCGACCCTATGGACTATAGCTGGTCAGACTCCTCTGTCTATGGGATTATCCCAGCAAAAATGCTAGAGTGAGTTGCTATTCCCTCCTCCAGGGGATCTTCCCAACCCAGGGATCAAACCCATGTCTCCTGTGGCTCATGCGTTGGCAGGCAGATTCTTTACTGCTGAGCCACCTGGGAAGCACCCACTCTTTTGATTACTACAGCTTTATGATAAAGCTAAAATCAGGAAGTGTGATGCCTCCAGCTCTGCTCTTTGTGTTCAAGATTGCTATAGCAATTCATTGGCTTTTGTGGATATTTAGAAATTTTAGGATTGCTTTTTATATTTCTGTGGAAAAAAGCCATTGGAATTCTGAGAGGAATTGCACTGAATGTGTAGATTGCTTTGCATAGTATGAACATTTTAACAATACACATTCTTACAATCCATGATAGAAAATATCTTTCAATTTGATTGTGTCTTTGATTTCTTTTCTCAACGTTTTATACTTTTCAGTGTACAGGTCTTTCACTTACTTGAGTGAGTTTATTCCTAAGTATTTTATTTTTTTGATTCTGTTATAGGTGGGATTATTTTCTTAATTTTTCTTTTCAGTAGTTCATTGTACAGAGAACAGGTCAGTGCATAGAAATACAATTAGTTTTTGTATAATGATCTTGTATCCTATAGTTTTATTAAACTTATTTACTAATTCCAATAGCTTTTTAGTTGAGACTTTAGGATTTACTAAATACAAGATAATATCATCTGCAAATAATTTTACTTCTTCCTTTCAGATTTGAATGCTTTTTCCCTTGCATAATTGCTCCAGCTAGAACTTCCACTTGTTGAACAGAAATGGTGAACATAGGTATCCTTTTCTTGTTTCTGATCTTTGGGAAAAGCTTTCAGTTTTTCACCATTGAGTATGTTAGTTGTGGGCTTGTCAGATATGCTCTTATTATGCTGGAGTGCATTTTATCTATACCTAACTTGAGAGTTTTTACCATGAATGTGAAAGTTGCTCAGTCATGTCCAACTCTTTGCGACCCTGTGAACTGTAGCCCACCAGGCTCCTCTGTCCATGGAATTCTCCAGGCAAGAAAACTCAAGTGGATTGCCATTTCCTTCTCCAGGGAATCATCCCGACCCAGGGACTGAATCCCGGTCTTCTGAATTGAAGGCAGATTCTTTACTGTCTGAGCCACCAGGAAATCCATTTTATCATGAAAGTATATTGAATTTTGTCAAATACTTTTTCTGCATCTATTGAGATATGATTTTTATAATTAATTTTTGTATAGTGGTATATCTTATTTTGATTCGCAAATGTTGAACCAGGGATAAATCCCACATGATCATAGCATATGATCTTTTTAATGTACTGTTAAGTTCATGAAAATTTTGGTGAGCATTTTTGTATCAATGTTTATCAAGGATATTAGCCTCTAATTTTCTTTTGTATCCCTATCTGGCTTCAGTATAAGTGTAATGTTTGCCTTGTAATATAAGTTAGGAATGTTTCTTCTTCAATTTTTGCAAAGGATTTGAGAAGGATTGGTATTAATTCTAATGTGGTAGAATTCAACCGTGATGCCATCTGGTCAGTTTCTGGATATTTATCTTGTTCTTCGGTTTGGAATATATTTTCTCACTTATTCCTTTTTCTTGATTCTTTGCATTTGTTTCCATGTATCAGATAAAACAGCCACCTCTCCAGTCTTGACAGACTGACTCCTGTAGGAGATGAACCTCATGACTCAGCCTAGCCTGAGCTCCTGGCTGCCTCTTAAACTTTTGTGATTGACCAAGCCACTTTCTTTGTTCCTAGTGCTCCCAGTAGATTGCTGGGTGCTAAGAGCGGCCACTGTCCCAAAGGCAGTGGGACATGCCCACGTGGCTGTTTAGTGTCCTAGAGGACTATTAACTGCCTTACCTATCAGCTCTCAGTTCAGCTCAGTTCAGCCGCTCAGCTGTGTCTGACTCTTTGCGACTCCCACAGACTGCAGCACGCCAGGCCTCCCTGTCCATGACCAACTCCCGGAGTTGACTCAAACTCATGTCCATCGAGTCAGTGATGCCATTCAACCATCTCATCCTCTGTCATCCCCTTCTCCTCTCGCCTTCAATCTTCCCCAGCGTCAGGGTCTTTTCCAGTGAGTCAGTTCTTCGCATCAGGCAGCCAAAGTATTGGAGTTTCATCTTCAAACTCAGTCCTTCCATTGAATTTTCAGGTCTGATTTCCTTTAGGATGGACTGGTTGGATCTCCTTACAGTCCAAGGAACTCTCAGGAGTCTTCACCAACACCACAGCTGAAAAGCATCAATTCTTCGGCACTCAGCTTTCTTTATAGTCCAACTCTCACATCCATACATGACTACTGGAAAAATCACAGCTTTGACTAGACGGATCTTTGTTAGCAAGGTAATGTCTCTACTTTTTAATATGCTGTCTAGGTTGGTCATAGCTTTTCTTCCAAGGAGCAAGCGTCTTTTAATTTCATGGCTTCAGTCACCATCTGTAGTGATTTTGGAGCCCCCAAAAATAAAGTCTCTCACTATTTCCATTGTTTCCTATCTATTTGCCATGAAGTGATGGGACCAGGTGCCATGATCTTAGTTTTCTGAATGTTGAGTTTTAAGCCAACTTTTTCACTCTCCTCTTTCACTTTCATTGACAGAGGATAATTGGAAGCATGACTTTCAAGCAACAACTAAGAAAGTCAAGACATTAGATATGCAGTATAGACCTAACAGGGAGAAACCTGGAAATGGGTGTTTTTGCCCAGTCACTCTGCTGAGCCAGAGGGAATAGTCTCTTGTAGTACCTGTGCACCCATGTAGAGCTACCTCTTCATTTTCTTGGTCCTGGAGGACTCATAATTGCCAAGCTGAATCAGTACCCAGAGCTCGGTGCCTTGGCAGCCAGTCCCTCACAGGGCAGCCATAATATTTGGTGTGCTACATGGGTGGGTATGTTTCTTCCAGGGAGAAGCTGGAGACTTGGTGAGACAGCAGAGGACATGCCCACCAGCTCTTTCAGGCTCCTGGGAGGACTGCAGTCAGCTTCCACAGGCAGGCTGGTTAGAAGCCAGAACCTCAAATAGCATCTGAGAAAGGATACACCTAGGAAGAAACTAGGAGATGAATGTTTTTGCCTGTTCTCTCTGCGCTGGGCCTTGAGAGGGAATAGTGACAAAAAGTGCTTGCCTGCCTGTTAGAAAACTGATCTTTTAATTTTATTATGGTCCTATGGGACTCTGACTGTCAAGCCCTGTTGGATATCAGAGCCATGTGATTTGAGCACACACTTCTCAAGTGGCAGTTTCCAAAGTTGGGGCACAAATTTCAAGGGAGAAGCTGGTGACTTGGATTTTGTTGTTGTCGCTGTGAGCCAGAATAAGAATGTAGGGGAAATACTCACCAGCTCTTTTAGGCTTTTGGGATCCCAGATAGCATCCATATCCAGGCGAATTAGAAGCTGGACCCTCAGGCGGCAGCTGGGGAAATATGCGGTGAAACCCCTTCTGGCAGAAACTGGGAGATGGGAGGTTCTGACTTCTCCCTTTGCACTGACCCTGCGGTGTTCATGGCCCCTTTAACCACTCCTTCTCTGTTTGCTAAGATCCTGTGGGACCTGGCAAATGCTGAACTCCACTGAGTCTCTCAACCAGGTGATTTGGGCATTCCTATTCCTCAGGTAGCGTTTGCAAAAGCTGGGGCACTAGGTGTGTGATCCAAACCTTCGCTCACAGGGAGAACTGAGAATTGGGGGGTCTCTCCTGATTGAAAGGCACTAGGCTGGGGGTGGGCTTTGCAGTGACTGTGTTTCTCAGCCCTTCCTACCCATTTCAATGTGGGTATTTTCTCAGTGACCCAATGTGTAGGGATCACTCAATTTTTTTCTAGATTTCTCTCAAGGGAAATGGACCCATATGAAATTGTTTATTCAGTGAATCTGTGAGAGGAAGGAGTCTGAAGCCCCTATCTCGCCACCTTGGTCAGTCTAAAACACTGTCTTTCTAATAATTGGATTATTGCTTCTCTTTCATGATTCATGTCACTCTCCCACCAAAATTTCTCTTGCTTTCATTCTGTTAAGAGCAAAAGTGAAAGTGTTAATCACTCAGTCATGTCCAACTCTTTGTGACCCCAGGACTGTAACCCAATAGGCTCCTCTGTCCATTGGATTCTCCAGGTAAGAATACTGGAGTGGGTTGCTAGTTCCTCCTCCAGGGCATCTTCCCAACCCAGAGATCTAACCTGGGTCTTTTCAACTGCAGGCAGTCTCTTTACTATCTGAGCCATTAGGGAAGCCTTAAGAGCAAAAGATTGTGTCAAAATGAGAAGGAAAATTTCCTTTGGTCTCTTCAGGACCAGCCTCAGGGGTGTAAAATGATCTATTCAGTTACAAAGAGTCTCCATGTCCAGAAGGGCCCTGTGTTTAGTTTAACACTCTGTGGTCACCCTCTTGAAATTCTTAATATTTTTTTTTCTTAACAGTTTTTTAACAAGGCATCTCACAGTTTTATTTTGCAATGGGCCCCACAAATTATGTAGCTATTCCTAGGTCCCTCTAGGAATGGGTAGGATCTCTTCCAATCTACCAAAGTATAATAGGGGCAAGAAAATAATAGGAGTGACAGAGGAAGAGATGAGAATAAAGCATGAGGTCAAGCTTTGTCATCCTATATATGAAAAAAATTAAGGCCACAAAGTTTTGACAATCTGCCTGATGCTATGCTTTGTTTATGTCAGAGCTGAAACCAGAAACCAGATGATCAGATACCCAACTTCTCTTTCAGTCTAGTTTCTCTTTCATAAAATGGAAATTATAATGTTTGATTCATCCCCCCAGACAGTTAGACATGAATATCGATTAATAAGGACTATTAACTGATTTGAAATATACTCATTTGAGGATCAGTGAGATGTTTGGGTTATATCTGATGGTATGTAGAAATATTGAAACCCCTCTTATTTTGAAACAAAAAGCATGACCATACTTTTATGTTTAAAGTTTGAAGTCATTGAGATAAAATCACAGACTTCTTCTGTTTGAAGTCATTGAGATAAAATCACAACCTTTGCTATGTAGTACTTTTTTCACTGACATAACATAGTCTACTGCTTGCTTTATCATAACTGGTTGCTACTGAAAGGAGTTAAATGACTTGCAGTAGAATCATGACTCGGAAGAGGAAACTAACAGATAATATCCAAAACATGATGAATTATTTTAATTGAGAATTAGAAAAGAGGGGCCATGAATGTATCACAAATATGCAAGGGCCAGGGGAAAATACAGAATTAATTCTCCAGGGTGTGTTGGAGAAGACTCTTAAGAGTTCCTTGTACCGCAAGGAGATCCAGCCAGTCCATTCTGAGGGAGATCGATCCTGGGTGTTCATTGGAGGGACTGATGCTGAAGCTGAAACTGCAATACTTTGGCCACCTCATGCGACGAGTTGACTCACTGGAAAAGACTCTGATGCTGGGAAAGGTTGGGGGCGGGAGAAGAAGGGGACGACCGAGAATGAGATGGCTGGATGGCATCACCGACTCTGTGGACATGAGTTTGAGTGAACTCCGGGAGTTGGTGATGGACAGGGAGGCCTGGAGTGCTGTGATTCATGGGATCTCGGAGAGTCAGACACGACTGAGTGACTGAACTGAACTGAAAAGAAATTACAAACTACATGTCTCTTTTTAGAATAACTTTGAATAATCACCCTATTTTGAGTTCAGGACCATTTGGCAAACTCAGGCATTTATCAAACAGTTTGGATCCTCCAAAGAGCCATGAATATTTCACCATTTATTTCTCTGGGGGTGTCAAAAAGGAGCAAGTCATGGGCCAGTGGATTTTGGTTCTATAACTGACATATGCCCTAAGGCAATTGGACTAATACATGTTTTAAAATATCTGAGGGTTCCAAGCCACTGTTTTTACTGTGTAGGGTTTTTTGTTTTTGTTTTTCAAATAGAGAGTTATTTTATGGGAAATTCCGAATGTTTAATTCTCCCAAATTTTTATGTGCTTATGAACTAGAGGCAGAAAAAGCAGTAGGGCATGGCAAATAAAATGACGTCTGGTTCAACTATTCCTAGCCAGAGTTCTGAAGACATTCTTACAGAAAGAAAAGTGAAAGTGTTAGTTGCTCAGTTGTGTCCAACTCAGCAACCCCATGGACTGTAGTCTGCCCGGCTCCTCAGTCCATGGGATTCTCCAGACAAGAATACTGGAGTGAGTTGCCATTCCCTTCTCCAGGTGATCTTCCTAACCCGGAGACTGAACCTGGGTCTCCCACACTGCAGGCAGATTCTTTACCATCTGAGTCACCAGGCAAGCCCATTCACACAGAGGTCAAGCCTTTATTATCCAGGTTAAACAAAGAATTAAACAGTTTGAGGTGACTTTCATCTGTGGACTTAACTGACCTAATTATGCTCTTCACAGAGATAGACTATTTAACAGTAGTTTACATCCTGAGTCCACAGGCCTGTTATGGGGCTTAAAATTACTGTAAATTATCCTTAGTAATTTTAAAAACAGAACTAAGTAAAAATTTACAAGAAAAAAATGAATTAGTTGTCAGTGAAGAAGGCTTGAAAATAAGTTGTGCCAGAGGCTAAACTAGGAAGAATAGTCAGTCAGCTCATAGAATGGTTAGACTGTAGTATGTATTATGAAGACTATATTTTTCTGTAATGAACCAAATAGGTCTTTAAAAATTTATCAGCTGGTGATGAATGTATACTTTGATATCTTACAGACATTATAAAGAATCTTCTCTCCACTCCTATCAGCTAATATACTAAATCAAAGATTCTCATACTTGTTCAGGAGGTGACATAATTGGACAGCACTATGGTCTTAGCAAAAAAAATAAAACTCAAATGACTAAACACAACATAATTTTATATACATATGAATGGACTTGTATATCTCTCATCTTGTTCTTCCAAAAGATTCATGACTGCTTAAAACATAAAATACTACTAGAGAGCATATGTTAGAAGTAGGAGAGAAAGCAAAAACACAGGTATAATCATCAACAGTATAAGAATGCATACCATAAAGCCATTCACCTTGCTATGGGTAGGGCTTGGGTGTACCATGAAGTCTGTAAATAGCCAATGTAAAAGAAAAGACTTATCAGCTATACAACTCAGTGTCCCTGAAAAATGTCCCAAAGAGCACCTTTTTTTGACACTGAAATTAAATTAAATTGAAGTTAATGGGAGAAAAACTGCAAACTGGGAAAACTATTTGCACCGGTCTAATTTTTTCCTATAATTTTGGACTAGAGCACCATTCTATTTTGGAAGTAGAACACCTTCATCCAGCTCACAGAATACCTATGGCAAACACATCAACATTCAAACATAAGTATAGATATAATCTTTCTATTTAGTACAGGTTAATCATTTCTAATAATTGCCTTTCTTGAAAAAAGAACAGATCATGTTTAGAGTCTTCCAATTCAGTTAAACAAATATTTATTTGTTAATCATTTATAGAATTCAAAGACTAACAGACTTATTTATAAATTTCTAGTTATTAAGGCCTGGTTTGAGTAATTATATATTGACCTCTTCTTAATAGCTGACAATATTTTCTGATATGTTACATTAACACTCAGTACAATGGATTCAAAACCAACAATTTCTCCTAGAATTTGAAATCATTTGGACTATAGCCTAGATTTTGAAACAAATATGTCATGAGCTCCCTGGAGAGGTATTTGTTTTAAGAGGGTGCCATTTATCAAGATCAAAGCTTTGCAAATAAACCCAGGTTTATATTTAACTACCTTCCCTCATTTTCCTCTCCAACACATACCCTGTTTCCCTAACACTTTATTCACCCTATTTTTTTTTTTCAAAATTCACAAGATGTATCTTTCCCATTTTCATATTAAGAAAACTTCATTCGAAGTAAACATTTTTATCATCTACTTTACCAAGAGCATCTTGTCAGCCTATGTTTCAGTTCAGTTCAGTTCAATCGCTCAGTCGTGTCTGACTCTTTGCGTCCCCATGAATCACAGCACGCCAGGCCTCCCTGTCCATCACCAACTCCCGGAGTTCACTCAAACTCATGTGCATCGAGTCAGTGATGCCATCCAGCCATCTCATTCTCTATCGTCCCCTTCTCCTCCTGCCCCCAATCTCTCCCAGCATCAGAGTCTTTTCCAATGAGTCAACTCGTCGCATGAGGTGGCCAAAGTATTGCAGTTTCAGCTTTAGCATCAGTCCTTCCAATGAACACCCAGGATTGATCTCCTTTAGAATGGACTGGTTAGCCCCATTTAAAGTACTGACCAACAGATTCTCCCCTAAACTCCATAAGGAAGTAAGCCCTGCCAATACCTTGATTCTGGTCCAGTAATATTAATTTTGGACTTCTGATATGAACTATATGATAAAACAATACAAAAAAGATCTTCATGACCAAATTAATCACGATGGTGTGATCACTCACCTGGAGCCAGACATCTTGGAATGTGAAGTCAAGTGGGCCTTAGAGAGCATCACTATGAACAAAGCTAGTGGAGGTGATGGAATTCCAATTGAGCTATTTCAAATCCTGAAAGATGATGCTGTGAAAGTGCTGCACTCAATATGCCAGCAAATTTGGAAAACTCAGCAGTGGCCACAGGACTGGAAAAGGTCAGCCTTCATTCCAATCCCAAAGAAAGGCAATGCCAAAGAATGCTCAAACTACCACACAATTGCACTCATCTCACACGCTAGTAAAGTCATGCTCAAAATTCTCCAAGCCAGGCTTCAGCAATATGTGAACCGTGAACTTCCAGATGTTCAAGCAGGTTTTAGAAAAGGCAGAGGCACCAGAGATCTAATTGCCAACATCCGCTGGATCCGCTGAAGAAAGCAAGAGAGTTCCAGAAAAACATCTATTTCTGCTTCATTGACTATGCCAAAGCCTTTGACTGTGTGGATCACAATAAACTGTGGAAAATTCTGAAAGAGATGGGAATACCAGACCACCTCACCTGCCTCTTGAGAAACCTGTATGCAGGTCAGGAAGCAACAGTTAGAACTGGACATGGAACAACAGACTGGTTCCAAATAGGAAAAGGAGTATGTCAAGGCTGTATATTGTCACCCTGCTTATTTAACTTATATGCAGAGTACATCATGAGGAACGCTGGGCTTGAAGAAGCACAAGCTGGAATCAAGATTGCCTGGAGAAATATCAATAACCTCAGATAAGCAGATTACACCACCCTTATGGCAGAAAGTGAAGAGAAACTAAACAGCCTCTTGATGAAAGGGAAAGAAGAGAGTGAAAATGTTGGCTTGAAGTTCAACATTCAGAAAACAAAGATCATGGCATCTGGTCCCATCACTTCAAGGGAAACAGATGGGGAAACAGTGGAAACAGTGTTAGACTTTATTTTTTTGGGCTCCAAAATCACTGCAGATGCTGACTGCAGCCATGAAATTAAAAGACGCTTACTCCTTGGAAGGAAAGTTATGACCAACCTAGATAGCATATTAAAAAGCAGAGACATTACTTTGCCAACCAAGGTCCGTCTAGTCAAGGCTATGGTTTTTCCCGTGGTCATGTATGGATGTGAGAGTTGGACTGTGAAGAAAGCTGATCGCCGAAGAATTGATGCTTTTGAACTGTGGTGTTGGAGAAGACTCTTGAGATTCCCTTGGACTGCAAGGAGATCCAACCAGTCCATTCTAAAGGAGATCAATCCTGGGTGTTCATTGGAAGGACTGATGCTAAAGCTGAAACTCCAATACTTTGGCCACCTCATGTGACGAGTTGACTCACTGGAAAAGACCCTGATGCTGGGAGGAATTGGGGGCGGGAGGAGAAGGGGACGATAGAGAATGAGATGGTTGGATGGCATCACCGACTCGATGGACATGAGTTTGAGTGAACTCCAGGAGTTGGTGATGGACAGGGAGGCCTGGCGTGCTGTGATTCATGGGGTTGCAAAGAGTCGGACACGACTGAGCGACTGAACTGAAATGAACTGAACTGAACCGATATGATAAAACAGTTTTGTTGTTTTAATTCACCAAATCTGTGTTGATTCGTTCAGCAGCAGTAAAAAACTGATACTATGAAAAAGTAATAAAGTACTGGCCACTTAAACCTAATATTACACTTTAAAAAAAGACACTTTCTAATGATGTTTCTTACCATCTAAATTGGCATAGATATGTAGGGATTTTAAATTCAACTGTAGGCTTTTCTTAGACTATATCCTTAGAATGCAAAGCTTCCAGTTGGTTTTTTAAAATCTTATCCTACTCCCTTATTTTCTTTCTCTGACCTTTGATCTGACTTTGGACTATAAAGGATCTGGTAATAAACAGAAGCTTTTTAGTCTCTTCTTTTTTTCATTGTCTCTCTTTGTTTTTTCCAGAGAAAAAGACCTTTTAATCATGTTTCTTTCTCCTTTGTCTATCTAAGCTTGCATTCAATGAAAACTGAATCTCTTAGGAGCAGATCCATTCAGTCAGTTCATATTAAAGTCACAAGCACTGTTCTAAGTACCAAAGAGAACAAAACAGATAAAATCACTACTCTAATGGTGGCTACTCTCGTGTTGAAGGAGAAGGCAATAAACAATAAGAAAAACATATAGGACGGCAGAGAATAAGTCCTAAGGGAAAAATAAATCAGAGGAGTAAACAAGGTATTTGTAGAAGGAGTAAGATCAATATGAAAAAGGGTGGCTAGTTAAGGCCCTAGAGTGAGGTGAAATTTAAGCAAAGACCAAAGGGAGGTTAAGAAGTAAACACAGACATATGGGGGAAAAATTAGCAGGCAGAAAGACCAATGAGTGCAAACATTCTGCAATAAAAGTATGCAGTGGTCCAGGAATAGCAAGGAAACCAATGAAACTGAAGCCAACTGAACAAGGAGGTGAGGGTAGAGGGGGGCCATGACATGTAGGTCTAGAAAATCCTTGGACATCTTTGCTGAATAAGATGGGAAATCACTTGGGAATTTTGAACAGAAAAGTGGTAAGATGTGAATTAGGCTTTAAAAGACTCTTTCTGGCTGCTGTATTGATATTCACAGCAAGGATATTCACAGAAAGACTAATTTAGATGCAATTGCAGGTATTCATATAAGTGGGTGGTAGCAACAGGGTGGTAAAAACCTTTGGGAGTACAGGTGTTAGGGTACAATGTGCAATGTATCATACTCCCAAAGTCTCTGGGGAAAAGTTCTTCCCAGTAAACACTGCTGGTGCTTCCTAAAAACACTTAGTGCTAAGCAATCTTTTTTGTTTGTCTTCTGCCAATTGTTACCATATCACTTTGATTCCACTCTACTTCTTCAGCTAACTCCTGTGTGCATAACCTGAACCTGAATCTCTCAGAACAGGTCCTCCTGTGGAATCTCTAACCCAGCCAGCCAGCAACCCCTTATGGAGCTTGTAAACTTCTACCCCACCAAATATCAGATTCCATTGAGGCCTCCAGTTCTCAACCCCTCTACTATCTCCTGCATCTCAGATCCCTCACTGCTTCACTTCCTTCTCTAAGCAGCATGCACCACCGTTCATCGGCCTTACTTACAACCCTCAGAACAATCTCATCTTCTCTTCCCCTTGTCTCCATGCCCTGAGAAATCCCCAAGCTTGGTTTAGTCCAGCCCTGCATTCTCCATGGCCACCGCAGGCTGATTCTCACAGACAGACATGCTGAGCTAGGCCACCTCCATACAAGTCCCTCGTCAGTTACTCCCCACGTAAGCTATTTCAAAACTTTCATACTCTGCAGTAGAACCTGTCCCATTCGTGTTCGCCTTTATCTCAACACATACCTAGCCTCCTTCTACACAGGAGAAACAGATAACATTAGGCAGTGCTTTCAATGTCATTCCCACTTCTGCTGTTTAGTCACTAAATTTTATCCAACTCTTTGCAGCCCCGTGGACTCTAGCCTGCCAGGCCCCTCTGTCCATGGGATTTCCCAGGAAGAAGATTGGAGTGGGTTGCCAGTTCCTTTATTAGAGGATCTTCCTGACCCAGGAATCGAACCTGGGTCTCCTAGTTGGCAGGTGGATTTTTTACTTCCCTGGGTCACCCGGGAAGCCCTGTTTCCACTTCTACCCTCTGCCTACTTTTCTCCATTCCTATCCACCCTACCTCCTTCCCTGAGGAGGAAAAAATGCTCCCTTTTTTAGTCAACCTTGCATTTCAGTTTAACAACCAGCAGCCCCTCCACCTCAGAAGCCTCTTTCAAAAACCTCTGAATCTCACAGTGGTGATTATAAAATTATATATATTTGTTAAATCTTATTGAACAATCATTTTAAATGGATGATTTTTTAAAACACTTTTAATTTTGTTTTGGGTGTAGCCAATTAACAATGGTGTGATAGTTTAAATTGAAGAGCAAAGGGACTCAGCCATACATATATGTATCCATTCTCCCCAAACTCCCTTCCTGTCCAGATTGCCACATACCTTTGAGCAGAGTCCCCTGTGCTATACAGTCCTTGTTGGTTAAAGTTGGATGATTTTTACTGGATGCAAATTATATCTCAATAAAATTAAGATGTTTGAAAACTCTGAATCTTTTTTCCTCAGCTCACAAAATATACTCCAACCTCTTACAGAATAAATAAAAGCTAAATTAGAAAAGTGGACGTGAGAGTTGGACTGTGAAGAAAGCTGATCGCCGAAGAATTGATGCTTTTGAACTGTAGTGCTGGAGAAGACTCTTGAGAGTCCCTTGGACTGCAAGGAGATCCAACCAGTCCATTCTAGAGGAGATCAATCCTGGGTGTTCATTGGAAGGACTGATGCTAAAGCTGAAACTGCAATACTTTGGCCACCTCATGCGACGAGTTGACTCACTGGAAAAGACTCTGATGCTGGGAAAGGTTGGGGGCGGGAGGAGAAGGGGACGACAGAGAATGAGATGGCTGGATGGCATCACCGACTCTGTGGACATGAGTTTGAGTGAACTCCGGGAGTTGGTGATGGACAGGGAGGCCTGGCGTGCTGTGATTCATGGGATTGCGGAGAGTCGGACACGACTGAGCGACTGAACTGAACTGAACTGAACTGAATCTGCATCTGGGCCTGGACAAGCTTTCAAAGAGCTTCCACTATGTGCCCAGGTCTCTTCTAAGTATTTGGAAGCTGAAATCACAATGGTACTTAGAAAATAACAGATCTCAATTTTTCGATCAATTCTGTGCCAAGCACTGTGCAAAGCATTCATCATATCTAGCCTAGATAGCATATTAAAGAGCAGGGACATTACCTTGCCAACCAAGGTCCGTCTAGTCAAGGCTATGGTTTTTCCCGTGGTCATGTATGGATGTGAGAGTTGGACTGTGAGGAAGGCTGATCGCTGAAGAATTGATGCTTTTAAACTGTGGTGCTGGAGAAGACTCTTGAGAGTCCCTTGGACTGCAAGGAGATCCAACCAGTCCATTCTAGAGGAGATCAATCCTGGGTGTTCATTGGAAGGACTTATGCTAAAGCTGAAGCTCCAATACTTTGGCCACCTCATGCGACGAGTTGACTCACTGGAAAAGACTCTGATGCTGGGAGCGATTGGGGGTAGGAGGAGACAGGGAAGACAGAGAATGAGGTGGCTGGATGGCATCACCGACTCGATGGACATGAGTTTGAGTGAACTCCGGGAGTTGGTGATGGACAGGGAGGCCTGGTGTGCTGTGGTTCATGGGGTCGCTAAGAGTCGGACACGACTGAGCGACTCAACTGAACTGAACTGAACTGAACCTTATTTAACCCTCTAGCCACTCCAAGAAGTAGGTATTACTATTTACATTTTGCTTGGGAAAACTGAGCTTTAGAAAAGGGGATGGTACCTTGGGCAAGGTTGCCAAAATGTGCAGTGAGGGCTGGGCCCTACACTCAAAGACTGTCTGATGCAATTCACCTCCATGCTCTTCATATAATAAGCCAGGTGATTTGATCTGATAACCCTCCCAGAATTCAGGTAGGGTAGGAGTGGAGAGGTAAGAGATCAGAACAACTAGCTGCTCAGAAGTTTTGTGCATTTCTCTATCCTGTATCCTGTATGAAGCCCCTATCCTCACTGCTGGGAGCACATCAAAATACTCTCAACCAAACCATCCCCTGCCAGAATAAAGTATTAAGGCACAGAATTCTTGGTGAATCTTCAGACACAATATCCTGAATCTGTAAGTCCTCTCTTGTCTTTCAAGAGCTTCTGTTCTAGATTGCAGGTAGAGAACTGGAGAGGTAAGGTCAGAAATGTAAACTGGTCTCAGTTATAGGTAACAGCATGAATGAATTATTCTCCTGAAAGGGCATTCAAATGCCAATATAGAAATATCCCTTTTTGATATTATGGTTCTTAACAGGCTCCAAAGGTGGCTTTGCCTGAGATCAAAATAGATGTTTACACCAAAAAAGAGGGCCATGAGCATAAACTGATTCAGCTATATGTGATGTTATAATATTTGTATATACACAGTACAAAAGTATTAACAAAGATTGGAAACATAACTTGTGAGGTCTAGTCCACCAAAAGCATCTACTGTACAACTCCTATGCTCCTTAACACCAGAATAAACACATGGAATATAAAGATAAAGACTACATTCAGTTTCTGATCATGAAACCCACAGTTGATGAGAGAGAAGTCATATATATATATCTACCAGAAATCATTTACCAGGCAGGACATGGCCAGGGCCTAACAGAAGTACCCGTGGTTTGAGCTGTCATGTTTCCTGTACCTTGATAGCTTACTGAGAGCTGACAATGTCCTCTCTGTTAGTAAGGATTCCAGCCAAGAATCCTTGCCCTCAGAATAGGGAGGATTCAGGGATATGTGAGAACCTGGACAGGAAATCCTGAACTAGCATTCAGATTAAGAGTAATCTCTTCTGTCTGGGTAGACTTTACATAAAATGTTTTGAGCCCTTTGCCATTAGAGAGTACTTTAAAATACCTCATCAAACCATATGGAGAATAAATAAGTAATTAAGAGGAGAGAAGTGTGTGTGATTGTGTGTTTGCATGTGTTCATACATTGTTGAGAGGCAGGAGAGTGAGTGACACATCAGAAACATGTTCATAGATATGAACTGACTTCACGGCCGTGAGAAGCTTATAAAGCATTTCATCTATTCCTTGGTCAAGTATGCTGCCATGATGAATATTAGGTGAGAGAAATCAACACACCCTATTTCAGCTCATTCAGATTTCCTAACTTATGACTCACTCACATGTGATGGTGAATGTTGTTTTTGGAGGTTGCCCTAAGAGGCTTTTATAAAACAGGACTGATAACATTTTTTCTTAAATGTTCTATGCATTCTTTTAAAAAGATAAAAGTATATCAGAAAGTAAATTATTTCACCACATGGCTCGGCTAAACAGGCTAGGCCACTCTGGCCTAAGGTGAAATCCATCCTGTGTGGTCTGTCTGACGCGAAGAGGCTCTTCGTCTGAGTCACAGGGGACTTTGAAGGTTGCCGCTTCACAAACGACTGTCTGCTCCCACTGTGCCTCTTGCAATCTCCAGAACCCCATGGGAACTTCCAAAGGGCACACCCTGCGTACTGGGCCACATTAATCCTAATTTTCAGAGAAAAACCCAAGAGCAGAGCTAAGACACCACCACAATACTGACAGGTTTTCAGACTCATTGAGTTCTTCTCAGCTACACATATTGCTTAAACCCTGCTAGAGGGGCATCCCATCCCTTCCCTCACTCTTCCTCTTCCATCGTGGTGGGAGTCCAGTTGCTCTATGGTTGGGGAAGGCAGTTATGTAGAAACAGGAGGGCAAATGGGATTTGAGGCATGTCTCCAAGCTCTGCCAAGTGTCAGATTCTTTCATCATACCTCCCTATGCAAAGTCAATGATGTTGAGAGATAATACATTCCATTCCCAGACTCGGTTTATCCCACTGGGTATAGCCACTTGGGTACAACCTCCTGGTTGAATCAACTGATAGATTTTTACAGCTTGGAAAAGCTTTTGTAGTTCATCTAGTCCCCTTCCTCATGTAAGAGATGTGTCAGATGCAGCCACTAATCCAAAGTCATGAACACTGTTTACAGAAAATCCTAAACTACTACTCAGGATCTCCAACTCCTTAAGTTCAGTTCAGTCGCTCAGTCATGTCCGACTCTTTGCAGCCAGCCCTCCCTGTCCATCACCAATTCCCGGAGGTCACCCAAATCCATGTCCATTGAGTTGGCGATGCCAACTTAATCTTTCCCTTAATCTTTCCCAGCATCAGGGTCTTTTCAAATGAGTCAGCTCTTCACATCAGGTGGCCAAAGTACTGGAGTTTCAGCTTCAAAATAAGTCCTACCAATGAACACCTAGGGCTGATCTCCTTTAAGATGGACTGGTTGGATCTCCTTGCCATCCAAGGGAATCTCAAGAGTCTTCTCCAACACCACAGTTCAAAAGCATCAATTCTTCAGCGCTCAGCTTTCTTTATAGCCCAACTCCTTAAACAGTGCTGTTTACTACAACAGTAAATCGTATCCTTAGATTGGCTCCCAGAGTATGCATGAGGTCCACAGACTCATGCCAGTCAGCTGGGTGATAGATAACAGTCTCATTCCTAAGACCATCAACTTCATTTTCTGACTGATTTCCACAAGTGACTGGTATTTGCAACATGACCTTCATGTCAGAACTCTTACACATTAATTTGTTTTCAAAGCTTCAGGTGTAATCACCATCCAAGCCATTTTTGGAGAGCCAACAAAAGCCAAAAACTCTTAAGAAGACAGATTTGGGATATAATGGTAGATTGGAAGGAGACTGTTTTCACATATTTTTTGCCTTGGGCATTTATATTAAAGTAAATGCTAGCATTTAGTCCCAGTATAGCCTCCAGAAGATGGGATTAATATATTTGCACCCTAAAATCTCCAATATAGCTGTATCATCGTGCTTCTCCCAGCTTCATTAACCCTATATATTTGCACCAAATTAGTGCTGGGTGCCAGGAATTATACGTAGATAAGTAAGACACCTATCTTTGAGGATTTTATAGACTAGTAAGGAGTAAGAGGTAAAAAGTCATGATAAAAATGTGATAGCTATAATAGAGGTATATACAAAGCTCCAGTGCTACAGAGAATAAAACAAGTAAAGTGGAGTGTTAGGGAAGTGTGCAGAGAGAAACTGAAATTTTAATATTCATTCATTCATTCAGCAAATATTAACTGCGTGCTGTGATTCATGGGGTCGCAAAGAGTCGGACACGACTGAGCGACTGAACTGAACTGAACTGTTGCCAGGTAATGTTGTAGTGCAACAAACAAAAAGTCACTTTTTTTATGGAACTCTCATTTGAGGCCTCCAGAAAATATGCAAGCAGTTATACTACAAATGGGGATGAATAAATCAGGGTAGAGGGACAGAGGTGTCAGGATGAGATACGTGCTATTTTAAGTAGGATAAGGTGATAATCAGGCAGAAAGCTGAAAGCAGTGAGAGAGGGCACCACGCAAGAATCTAGAGAGAGGCTGTTTCAGGCAGAGGGCACAGCAAGGGCAAGGGTCCTGAGGTGCGAGCATGGTTGGCACATACAAACAACAATGAGGAAGCCAGTGTGGCTGGCCCCAAGTGGGAAGTTAGAGAGTCACAGGAGAGGAGAACAGAGGTATACTGAAGTGGAGTGAGCAAATCAGGAAGGGCTTTCCAGGCCATGGTAAAGACTTAGGATTTAATTCCAGGTGAGATGGGAAAATACTGGAGGGGTTTGAGTTGAAAAATGATACGACTTGATATAGACTTAAGAATATCACTCTGGCTGCTGCTGCAAACAGACTACAATTTGGGGAAGACCGAGGTCAGGAAAACAAGCTAGAAGTCTAGTACAGTATCTCAGAGAAGAAACGGTCATAGCTTGGACTAGAGTTGTAGTGATGGAGGAGATACGATATCTGAGCAGCATCTTGAGAAACTGGTGAGCTACTTGTAATTGAACATAGGGAGTGCAGGGCCAGCAGTGAGGAGTGAGATTAGAAAAGTTAGCAAAAGTCAAAAATAAGAATTTTGGGCTTTGTTCAGTAAACACCCAAAATTCTTAAACAGAGTTAAGGACATGGGTAATAATTGATTCCAGGAAGATTATTCTGACTGTAGTATGGAAACCGACCTTGCTAGGGAGAGACTAGAGACAAGAGAAGTACAATCAAATAAATGCAAGCAAGAGGATGAAAATGGTGCTTTAATAATCTGAGTTATGGTTAATCTATTGTTAACCATAACTCAGAGGGTGCACTAACTTTTCACACAGGGCAGAATTTAAGATTAGGGAGTGAGGAAGATGTTTCAGTTTGGATCTCAAAGGATATTAGAAGACAGGAAGAGGCAGGAGGGGGGCATGTTTTCACCAAGTGTATACTGGGCAAACCCCAAGCACTATCCCAAAGGGCCTTGCTCGTGTGGTAATGCCTCGCCTGTGTGGTACTGCATTCCTGCCCACACAGACAGAACTGGCTGATGAGTAGGCAGCCCTATGGAAGGGCTGCTCCAAGGCACGGCTGAGCTGTAGGGTGATGTCTTGATGACTGTATACAAAATTCTGGGTCAAGTATGTAAGAAACAGGCAGAAGACTCACTTGTGGGCTGAGCTGACCCTTTACTTGATAGCACAGCATAGTCATTCAGGCTATGATTACTGTCAGGACACAACATGCTTCTGCTTGTGACACAGGTCATCAGCTTACAGGTATTTCAAGGGTACAGCCGAGAGTAGGGCTTGATGATTCACTGCTGATCCATCATATGACACTTCAAGGTTGAGATTGTTTTATGATTATTTTTTATGGCACCAAGGACAATGCTTGGACAAGAGGCACTTTTTTAAAGAGAAAAAATATTGGTTTTACTTATTTTTGGCTGTGTTGGGTCTCTGTCGCTGCATGGGCTTTTCTATAGTTGTGGTGAGCGGGGGCCACTCTCTCATTGCAGTGTGTGGGCTGGTCACTGCAGTGGCTTCTCCTTTTTGGAGCACGGGCTCTAAGCATGCAGGCCTCAGCAGTTGTGGCACGTGGGCTCAGCAGTTGCAGTTCCTGGGTTCCAGAGCGCAGGCTTCAGTAGTTGTGGTGCATGAGTTTAATTACTCGACAGGACAGGGATTGTTCCTGGGTTAGGGATCGAATCTGTGTCTCCTGCATTGGCAGGTGGATTCTTTACCATTGAACCATCGGGGAAGCCTGAGAGAAGACTCTTAATAAACTCCTGTTGGAATAAACATGACTCAGAAGGACTGAGAGTCCCTGTCACTCAGTGTTCCCACTTATAAACCGAGGAAAATGTCTATTTTGTACATATCATACTTAAAAGAATGAAGTGAGGATATAAGTTGGAGAACATACATTTGAAAGGCATTTCAACACCCTGCTTTCAAGAAGAACTGATTTATGGTACATTATATTGAAAAGTAAGGAAATATTAAATAATAGAGAACATAAAAGGCTATATGGCAAGGAGGATTAACATTAGCCTGCACAACCAAAGACTGTTTTGAGTTTGCTGTTAATTCTCTTAGTGATCTTGGTAGACTGATTTACATTTCTTGGCCTCAGTTTTGATATTATTTCCAAAATTAATAGTCTATGATTATGTTTTTCTCAAGTACATCATTATCTCTATTGTAGAACAAAGTTCAAATTGGGTCAGCAGGCATATTTCCAATTTCATCACATCACTTCTCTTAATTTCTCTGTAATCTGGACTCTTCCTCTGGAAGGTAATACAATAGGCGAGATGATATAATCCTTGCTTTTGCTCTAAAGTTCTATATGCCACAAAATAGGTTATAAATGTTTGACTCGCTCATGCTTTGTAGATCCCTACTTGCTAGGAAGCTATCCTTGAGGGTTTTTAAATGGGTCATTAAGGGATTAGAATTAGTCATGTATAGAAGGCCATTCATTCACCAAGATTTATCAGGCTCCTTCAAGTAGTCAGATAGTCAGATACTGTGCCAGAGAAACAGATCATTAAAACAAAAAGGTTTCTATTTTCAGTCCAACAGTCTCCTCAATAAGGTCAGGTTAATAAGTATAATCATTTTATCATTCCCTTTATATTTTTTGTAGTTTATTTTTTATACTAGTGCATTTATATTTTTAAGGGCTTCTTTATCTCCTAAAGTATACATTCAGCTTTCATAGATTTGGGGGGAGGATTATTATTACTTAAATTTAAATAATGTCTATATCTGAAATTCATTTTTACATATGGTATAAAATTGCCTCAAATCTAATTTCTTTCATATGAATCAACAGTTTTGCTGGTAAAATTTGTTAAATTATTTTTTTCTCATTTAATGGAACAAAATAATTATCAATTAAATTTTCACACATAATAAATCCTATTTCTGGACTTCCTAGTCTATTTCACTTATGTATTTCTCTATTTCAATTATATTACCAAATTGATATGCTTCAAGAACCTTTAAAGTATGTTCTGATATCTGTTTAGGCAAGTACCCCCTTCAGTTCAGTTCAGTTGCTCAGTCGTGTCCGACTCTTTGCGACCCCATGAATCACAGCATGCCAGGCCTCCCTGCCCAACACCAACTCCTGGAGTTCACCCAAACCCATGTTCATCAAGTCGGTGATGCCATCCAGCCATCTCATTCTCTGTCATCCCCATCTCCTCCTGCCCCCAATCCCTCCCAGCATCAGACTCTTTTCCAGTGACTAAACTCTTCACATGAGGTGGACAAAGTATTGGAGTTTCAGCTTTAGCATCAGTCCTTCCAATGAACACCCTGGATTGATCTCCTTTAGAATGGACTGGTTGGATCTCCTTGCAGTCCAAGGGATTCTCAAGAGTCTTCTCCAGCACCACACTTCAAAAGCATCAATTCTTTGGTGATCAGCTTTCTTCACAGTCCAATTCTCACATCCATACATGACCACTGGAAAAACCAGTACCCCCTTACTAGCCTTTTAAAAATTTTTACTAGCTATTCCTGTACATTTATTATTTTACATGAACTTTAAAATCATTTTGGATTCTTAATTGAATAGTTTGGATTTAACTGTAATTGCATTAAGGTTATAAATTAACTTGGGTGAAAGGGACATTTTTATGATGTTATTTTCCTACCCAAGGTCATAATATGTCTGACCATTGGTTCACACATTGTTTTATGTCAAGTCAATAAGAAATACTTTTGAAAAACAATATCTTCAATGAGAGGACAAATAAAGCCTTTATAAAACAACACACTCATAAATTGATGAGAGGAATAAACAACCAAAAGAAAAATGAACAAAGTACATGAATAGGTAATTTGCTGCTGCTAAGTCACTTCAGTCGTGTCCGACTCTGTGTGACCCCATAGACGGAAGCCCACCAGGCTCCCCTGCCCCTGGGATTCTCCAGGCAAGAACACTGGAGTGGGTTGCCATTTCCTTCTCCAGAATAGGTAATTTACAGAAGAGTAAATCCAAATACCTGGCAAACATATGGAAAGGTACTCAAATTCATCCATAAAGATTTTCGAATTGAAGACAAAATGTGGCATCACTTTATACCAGGGTTTCTCAGTCTTGGTACAATTGGCATTGTAGGCTGGATAACTCTTTGTTGTGGGGGCTGGCTTAAGTATTCTAGGATTTTGGCAGAATCCTTGGCTCTGCCCACTATAAGCTAGTAGCACTGACCCTCAACCTTGACTGACAATCAAAAATATCTCCAGACTCCGCCAAATATCCTGGGGGGTAGGGGTGGGGCAAAATCAATAAAGATTGAGAACCAATGATTTTCACCTATCAGACTAGCAAAAATTTTAAAGCCTGATCACACCTGTTGTTGGCAAGCACCCAATGCAAAAGGAATACTCTCATCTGTACCTACTAAAATTGTAAGTTATTATAGCTTTTATAGAAGGTGACTGAACAATGTCTACTAAAAATATGTAACTCTGATTTAGGAGTTATCCTACTCCTAGGGATAAATTCCACAAAATTAAAACAATACACAAACACATATTGTACAAGGACCTTAATTGCAGCATTGTTTGGCAGTGACCAAAAAAAGCTAAAAACAGAGTAAATGATCATAAAAGGGAATAGCTGACTAAAATTTAGTAAACCCACACAATGGAATATTAGAAAAAATTGAAGCTTAACCTTATTACATGGAATGTTTTCCATGAATTATTCCTGAGAAAAAGCAAGATTCAAAAGGGTACATAATATAATTCTACTTTTGCAAAATACACATTCCCTCATTCTTTCACATATAGATCTTCCTAGCTTACACAGTGGGGCCATCTCAATAAACCTACTGTAAGTTGAAAATATCTTAAGTTAAAAATGCATTTAATACACCTACCAAACATCATGGCTTAGCCTAGCCAACCTTAAACATGTTCAGAACACTGATTTTATCCTACAGTTGGGCAAAATCATTTAACACAAGGCCTATTTTATAATAAAAGTGTTGAATATCTCATATAATTTATTAAATGCTTACTGAAAATGAAAAACAGAATGGTTATCTGGGTATGGAATGGCTATAAGTATGTTGGTTAGTTACCCTCCTGAGTACCTGGCTGACTTGGGGCTCTGGCTGCAGCAGCTTCCTAGCATCACAAGAGAGAAACACACCATGTGAGCCCCTTGTTCTTGTTCAGTCGCTAAATCGTGTCTGACTCTTTGAGACCCCATGGACTGTAGCCCGCCAGGCTCCTCTGTCCATGGGATTTCCCAGGCAAGAATACTGGAGTGGGTTGTCATTTCCTTCTCCAGGGGATCTTCCTGACCCAGGGTTCGAACCCAGGTCTCCTGCTTGGCAGGCATACTCTTTACCACTGAGCCACCAGGGAAGCCAACACTAGCTATAGAAAAGCTCAAAATTCAAAATTCCAAGTACGACTTTTACAGAATGCCATCATAAAGTCAAAAAACCATTAAGCTGACTCATTATGAAGTTGGAGACCATCTGAATAGAGAAAAAATGTCTCTCAATATTCTATTTATATCAACAGAATGAGCAAAAGATTTGCATATCATATCTTACAAGCCTTTACTTTTCAGAATATATTAAGAAAAACCTCTTATGACTCAAGAACAAAGAAACAATCCAATTATAAAAAGGGCAAAAGATCTGAATTGACCTTGCTCCAAAGAAGCTACACAAACAGCTAACAGACACATGAAAAGATGCTCAGTATCATTAGTCATATTAGGGAAACGCAAATCACAGTCACAAGACACCATTTCACACCCCTAGGATGGATATTGGAAAGAAAGAAAATAACAAGTGCCGGCCAAAGATGTGGAGTAATTGGGATCCTCACACATCGCTAGTGGGAATGTTAAATGGTATAGGGTCTGAGGAAAACAGTTTGGTCATTCCTTAAACAGTTGAACATAGAATTATTAGGTGATCTGGCAATTTCATTCCTAAATACCCAAAAGAATTAAAATCAGGTATTCAAACACTTACACATAAATGTTCATAGCAGCACTATTCACATAGCCAAAAAAAGGGAAACAACCCAAAAGTCTATCAGTCGATGAATGGATAAACAATGTGTTATATACATAAAGTGGAATATTTTTCAGCTATAAAAAGAATGGAGTTCTGATACATGATTCATGTGTGTCATGTGTCAATGTGTCAATGAACCTTGAAAATGTTACGCTAAATGAAGGAAAGCAGAAACCAAAACTCACATATTGTATGATTCCTTTTATGTGAAACGCCCAGAACAGTTAAATCCATAGACAGAAAGCACATTAGTGTTTGTTAGGGGCTAGGGGGACGGAAGAATAGGGAGTGATACTTAAGGGGTACAAGTTTCCTTTGAGGTGGTGAAATGTCTTAGAACTAGATAGAAGTGATGGTTGCCCAACACTGAGAATGTACTAATACCAGAGTTGTACACTTAAGTTCTTAGAACTAGACAGAGGTGATGGTTGCCCAACATTGAGAATGTACTAATACCAGAGTTGTACACTTAAGTACAGTTACTGCGTCATCGTGTATTACATGAACATTACCTCATTTAAAAAATATATTCTATTTACCTCTTTTAGTTTCCTAGTGCTATAAAACAAATCACTACAAATTTAGCAGTTTAACAAAATTAAAATAACAATATAGCTCACAGTTCTGTAGATCAGACGTCTAGGGATCTTGAGTGGTTTCTCTACTCTAAGCTTGACAGGAAGAAATTAAGATGTTGGCTGGGCTCTCATCTGGAAGCTCAGAGAAAGAATCCATTTTCAGGCTTGTCTGTAGCCAGATTCAGTTCCTCCTGATTGTGGGACTGAAATCCCCAGTTCCTTGCTGGCTGTCAGCCAAGAGTCAGTCTCAACTGCCACAGGGTGACTTGGCACATAACCCCCTCCAAAAACAGCATGGTATATCTTTCTCTTACTTCAAACAGGAGACAAGTCTCTGCTTTTAAAGGGTGCCTGTGATTAGACTGGGCCCACCTCAATAATCTCAGGTGGGCCATACAACATAACAGTTGTATTGTCTGGTTAACTTTACCAGTTCCACCCCCTACTCGAAGGGGTGTCGATTATACAAGGGCCGGCTTGCTGGGGGTCATTCTTACAATTCTGTCATGATCTCTTAGAGAAAAATAATGAAACAATTTCCGTTAAGTCAAGAACAATTATTTGTTAATACCCAACATTGCCTAAGTGATTTACACCAAGGAAAAATTTCAGGACTAATGATTTACAGATGAACACAATTCAGATCTCCAAGACTCAGGGACGAGATGGAAAGCTGTTCTTAATAACTGGGCTTCTCCTGAAACCTCTCATTTGTTTTTCTCTTTCTTTCTCTTTTACTAAAGCACTAAATGTAAATGTGAAGCAATTACTAAGAGGACCACTGATGTTCCCTCTGTAATCAAAATGAAAGGCAGATACTGTGGCTGGAATTTAGGGGACTAGATAATTGTATTATGCAGTTCTTACTTTTTGGCCTCAAGTTGCCTGTTACTGAAGTTTCTAAACACTAACCTAGAAAGCATATTAAAATGCAGAGACATTACTTTGCCAACAAAGGTCCATCTAGTCAAGGCTATCGTTTTTCCAGTGGTCACGTATGGATGTGAGAGTTGGACTATAAAGAAAGCTGAGCACAGAATTGATGCTTTTGAACTGTGGTGTTGGAGAAGACTCTTGAAGAGTCCCTTGGACTGCAAGGATCCAACCAGTCCATCCTAAAGGAGGTCAGTCCTGGGTGTTCATTGGAAGGACTGATGTTGAGGCTGAAACTCCAATACTTTGGCCACCTCATGCCAAGAGCTGACTCACTGGAAAAGACCCTGATGCTGGGAAAGATTGAGGGCAGGAGGAGAAACGGATGACAGAGGATGAGATGGTTGGATGGCATCATCGACTTGATGGACATGGGTTTGGGTGGACTCCAGGATTTGGTGCTGGTTAGGGAGGCCTGGCATGCTGCGGTTCATGGGGTCACAAAGAGTTGGACATGACTGAGCGACTGAACTGAAAGACTATTTTTGTGGGTTATACCTACTGATAGGCTTCCCAGGTGGCACTAGCGGTAAAGAAGCTGTCTGCCAATGCAGGAGATATGAGAGAGGAGGGTTCCCTCCTTTGGTAGGGAAAATCTCCCGGAGAAGGGCATGGCAAGCCATTCCAGTATTCTTGCCTGGGGAATCCCATGGACAGAAGAGCCTGGAGGACTCCAGTCCATAAGGTCGCAAAAAGTTGGTCATGACTGAAGCGACTTAGCACACAGAGCACAAATGTATACCTGCTGATAGCTGCCACATTATAATTAAATCTGGAAAGTTTTTAAACAGAAAAATATACACACACATTGTCTTGGCCTACTGAGTGACAGTATCATCACACATTATGTAGTCTTTAGAGTGCAAAAGGAAATAAAATCTTAGTATTATTACAAAAGTTGTTTGACCCTGTGGAATTCTGGAAAGATGGCAAGGTTCCCTAGGGCTTCCTGGACCACACTTTGATACCCACTGATAGATGTATAACAACTGCATTTCTTCAGCAACCTATCAACTCACTTACTTTGGTGCATTCACTTACGCAGTTTTAGAAACAAATCTCCTTTCCCTTTACTAGTACGTTGTTTCATTTAGTAGAGTTACTTTTGTGGCTATTGCAAAAAGTACCCTTTTTGCAGAAATTGTCATTTACTGACTGGAGGAAAACTGGGCTAGATAGGTCTAACACATATTATGCAAAACAGAGTTAAAAAATGTTTTCTCTGAGTTTCTGGTAGTATCTGTTACTCTGGAAATACAGCACAGGGAAAATTGCTTCAAACGGTGCAGCTGGTGTGCAGGAGGAGGACTGGGATACAGTCAAGCTGAGTCAGGCAGAAAAAGGCTTAGAGAGAGAAATGAAAGAAACCATTGCGGATTCTTGAGACGCTTTGCCCTTGAAAACTATGCCAAGACCTCTGCTGTGGTTTTTTTAATAAAGAGACCGATCATAATTCGTGATTGCTATGACTCGGGATTTCCCCCTTATCTTTTAAACACTGGCTACACTAACAATTATGTTTGCTTTCATTGTATTCCGCTTACAAATTGTAACAAAATAAAGCCAAAACGCTTTCAAATTAGGACTCCAGGACATCTTTCTCTTTAAGTGACTGACTCTCATTCTTTTCACAGTATTTTATCTGCTTTTTCCTGCTCAGGCTCTTGGTCAATGCCTCAGAACGCTTAGACACCGGGCTTCTACTTCTTCTTCTTTTTTTTTTTTTTTTTTACTGCAGATGAATACAGTTTAAGAGCCTGAAATCTACTGGAAGAAAGGCAGAGCATTCCTCTGTCCCGAGGTTAAATCTTCGACTTGCGCTGGCCACCTGGGAAAGAGAATCTGAACGGACGTTCTAAGAGGGACCGTGGTTAAGAATGAGAGGCTAACTGTGATACAGTACGCTCCTCCTGCTGGGGATGAGGCCCACGCCGAGCATTCGTGACCTGTGAGCAGCAGCACCGCGGATGCACTAGACGACCTCCAGCGTGGGCGGAGGCTTTTCCGCCTGAGCAGCCCACCCCGGACCTCTCAACACCGCGTTCTCACCAGAGTCCTACACGTCCTCCGCCCCTGAGCCAGAGGACGTCAGCGGTCACGCAGGCCACCGCGCCCGCCGCAGCCGCCTACGCGGATTCGCATCTTGTGAGCCACCGACCAATGGGAGAGAAGCCACTGCCCGACGTCCTCTCCGATTGGTTCTCGGCAGGGAGGCGGTGGCGGAGGGCGTGGCTAGCTTTCGGCAGCGCTGCTAGAGGGCTGGGGCACGTGTGCCTCCGGACGCTGGGAAAGCCTGGGACGCGCTGCCGTGGGAGGTGGCTATCCCAGATCTACCTGCCCCCGCAGAGAGGAGGCGCCACTTGCAATTGCAGGTACCTGCGCTGGGGGCAGCGCTTCAGCCTCGCTTTAGTTGGCAGGAAGGAAAAGAAGGAAGGGGCCGTGTCCCCGCCCCGCGGATGGTCGTGCCCGGCCCGGTGTCCCGGCGGGCGGTGGCGGTGGCGGCGGCGGCCACCATGCTCCTGCGCACGGCTCGGGTCCCACGCGAGTGCTGGTTCTTGCCCACCGCGCTGCTCTGCGCCTACGGCTTCTTCGCCAGCCTCAGGCCGTCCGAGCCCTTCCTGACCCCTTACCTGCTGGGGCCGGACAAGAACCTGACGGAGAGGGAGGTAAGCGCGGCTGGCCGGCGGTGGCTCGGCCGGCGCGGGGCGCGGACCGGCCGAGATGTGAGGAAATCGGTGAGAGCAGGGCGGTGGGGACGCAGGTGAGGAAAGGCGGAGGGAGAAAGACGCTCGAGCCGCGGGGAGCCGTTCTGGACAGAGATTGCTGATTTTCCCCAGTTGGAAGGCGGCTCCGTGTTGGGCGCTGCCGTAATTCACAATGTGTTTCTGTCCTCGGTCGGATTGGAAGTGCAGGTTTTAGGTGAAGGGCTCGGAGCGCGGTTCGGGGTTTGGGAACCCTAGTGCACGTGTGCTTCAGGAGATGTGTTGATGTTGCAGTAGCCCCACTCAGCTCCAACCGATCCATCTTGGGGGCGGGGGAGAGGAGGGGAGAGAATATTTGGGAGGAAAAACGAAAACAGCAACCTGTACTTTGGACATGGTGAAGGTTTAAATAAATATTTGCTGCCTGAAATTAAGGAGCCAGATGCCGAGTGACTCCTGCTTTCTGAAAGGACCTTCCCCTCTACCTGCTGCACCTTCTTCGTCCCTCTCCTTACATTGTTTACCCTTGACGGATGAGCGTGCTCAAGTAAGAAGTGTACAGAACAAGAACCATCATCTTGTCTTGAGTTTTATTGGGTGAGACTGTGTCCAAGGATACGCCTCAACGCCCCCCGCCCCCTCCACCTCTCTGTGATAAAAGCAGATATTTAGATGGTATCACACAATTGTCATTTATAATTATAGTTTTTCGTGCATTGTGAATTGTTGCTTCACGGATGTTAGTTTTGCTCCTTCTGTTCTGCCCGCGATATTCAGAGTAATTGAGAGTACATAGTCCATGATCAAGAACTTCTTGCTGATTGATTTTCCCTAGGAGAATTTGTTAGTACTTTAGAAGTGCATTGTGTGCTTTAAAAAAATGTGCTCAACTCTTCAAAGTGTATGGTCAATCTCAGCATCTGTTGTTTGAAAAAGAAAGACCTTAACTGGAAAAGGAATTAAATTGAAGTTACTCCCATACAACCCAAATAAAGCAGATTCAGCATCCTCTTCCTTGAATACTACAAAGCATGGAAGCTGAGGTCTGGTATTCCTTTCTAGAACACCACAAAGGGTGAAAGCTGGGTGCAGATGTTAGCTGTCCCTTTTTTCCAATGACCACTCCTCTCACCCTGCCTCCCTGCCCCAGTTGCTCCCAGTGAAGTCCTTCCATTTAAACCTTCCTCCTTTCACAGTGATTACTGGTCACCTCTTTTGAATACCCCTGCATAACAGGTCAGAGCAGGATGTAATTGCTTATGTTCCAATTTGTTGTTGCATTACTCTTCCATTTTCAAGGGCACTTAACAAGGGAATTGAAATTCTGGCCTTGAACCCTGGGTTAAGGATTTCATTTGAGTTTCTCATATTGCCTTGTAGCTAGCAAGTAGCATTAACTGTACCCAACTTCAGCTTTATTTCTCAGTCTTATGGGCTGCTCCACAAGGAACTGTAACAGTTACAGTTTGAATTACTTGTTTGAATTAGAATATTGGTTAAAAACAGTAATGAAGTGGAAAGGGCCAGCTCCTGTGAATGGAATGATCCTAGAAGAAGGAACATGACTTCCTTAAATAGAATGATTCTATTAATAGAACACCCCAAACAACTACTGAATCTGAGGTGTGACCTCTGAGCAGAAATGATACTACTTTTGAGCTGTTCACAATGAAAGTTTCATGTGACCTGCCATGTGATCTGCACCTTGCCTGAAAGAGAAGCACATGGCGGGAGAAACATGCTTCCAGTGTTGCTATTGGAAAGCCAGTCTGTTTTGTACAAGTGCCCTGGGCAGAACTGCTGTGTGATGTGATCATGTGCCCTGATTATCAGAAATCTTCCTCGGGCGAATGAAATATGTTGGGGGTGGGGGGGCGTGTAGTGCAATAAAGCAGGGGTGCCAGGCCCAGGAAATATTCGCTGAATGTGTAATGAAAACAGAGCACGCTTCTGTCACTGCAGATTAGTGGAGGAAGAGAGCAGGGTTTGAAGAGAAATCTAGAGGTCTGGAAAAGGCTGTCATTTGTCTCTGAGAACCTCAGAATTGTGGCTGATTCTGTTCTGTTGGTCAGGCACAGTATAGCTCTGTCCAGCCTCTCTGGAATCCTAGATTTTTTAAATCTCTAATAAGTGAAATAAGCAGCACAACTTGTTCTCCTTCCTGAGTGCTTGTTTTTCACCTCTGGGCAGTTATTTATTAATATTGTATGATTTCTTTTAGGAAAGTGAATGTCAAATCATGTTAATGATATTTGTGTTGAATTTTATATTTCCTCCAGGAGACTTTAGAAGGGCCAAATGTGATCATCTTAGATAGAGCTATTGTTAACCAGGTCCAAAGACAAAAGGAGGAGAAAAAGGACAGAATTTCCTCTTTCCATTCTCAAAGGATTTCTTCCTTAGATTACAGGAAAACCGTTAACCTGTATCACTTTATAAATTTTAAATAGGTTAAAATTTGTATTTCAGTAGTTAAAAGCCAACTTTTAATAAAATAGAGCTCTTTATCACCAAAAACTTTCTTATCCTCTCACCTTTTTCAGCATGGGATTTGACATTCAGTACTGTTCTTTAGGGCTTTGCCAGTGGCTCAGCAATAAAGAATCCATCTGCCAGTACAGGAGATGGGGGCGGGGTGTCCATCCCTGGATGGGGAAGATCCCCTGGAGGAGGAAATGGCAACCCACTCCAGTATTCTTGACTGGAAAATCCTGGATAGAAGAGCCTGGCGGTCTTTTTTATTTATTTGGCTGCACTGGGTCTTAGCTGTGGCATGTAGTTTCCCTGACCAGGGATTGAACCTGGGCTCCCCATGTTGGGAGCGTGGAGTCTTAGCCACTGGACCACCAGAGAAGTCCTTCTTTGATGTTTTTAAAGCCTGGTGGCTCAGAGGTTAAAGCGTCTGCCTCCAATGCGGGAGACCCGGGTTCGATCCCTGTGTCGGGAAGATCCCCTGGAGAAGGAGATGGTAACCCACTCCAGTATTCTTGCCTGGAGAATCCCATGGACAGAGAAGCCTGGTAGGCTACAGTCCACGGGGTCGCAAAGAGTCGGACACGACTGAGCGACTGAACGGAACGGATTTAATATATTAAAACTACTGTACCTACTCTTCAGAGCCTTACAGAATTTGATCTTACTTCTTAACACCCTTATCTTCTACTCCATCCTTCTTCCTCTTGCCTTCTATTAATATGTGCTCAAACTCCATCCATGTTAATCTTATAGTCATAAATCCAGCATATCCATTCTTTCATCTACTGGCTTGTACTCAAAGATGTGATCTCTGCTTGGGATAATCTTCTACAGAACTCTTGATATCTTTCTGTTGGCCTCTGATTTTCTCATCCTTCAAGGTTCGGTTCAAAGAAGCAACCCTGTATTCCTATCTCCCTTATCAATAATTTGTGTGTACATATTGTTCACTAGGTTCAGAACTCCTGGAGAACTGAGGCTTCGTTTTATTCTTTGTCTGCTTTTGTAATCTTCATACAGTTTGGAAATAGTGTTGTGCAAATAAGTGTGTATTAACTAGTAGTCTAAATGAAACTTGATTCTAAAAGTCTAAAGCTGAATTAGAGTTTAAAACTAGACATGTTTTTCCTTAACTGTTTGTGTCTTAGAAGAAAGCACTAAAAAGCTCTGATCCAAAGATCTGTGAAAGACACTTTAGAATAAAATCAATTCCCTTTTCTCGAATGGCATATGTTACCTGAGATAAGAGGGTATTGTCCAAGTATGGGCAGTGAGATAGAAAGTAATCTCTGTAATCTGTACATTTTTACATGTAGGAAGTTTCCTGAAGGGAAAGTATCCATCAAGTAAGTTATTTCCTGGTTCCATGGCTTCTCCTTGGAGGCATTGAGAGAGAAGGGATCTTCTTTTTTTTATTATTAACTTTTTATTTTGTATTGGGGTATAGCCGATTAACAGTGTTGTGATAGTTTCAGGTGAACAGCGAAGGGACTCAGCCATACATATACACATATCCATTCTCCTCTAAACCCCCCTCCCATCCAGGCTGCCACATAGCATTGAGCAAGAGTTCTCTGCGCTTTACAGTAGGTCCTTGTTGATTATCCATTTTAAATATAGCAGTGTGTACATGTCCATCCCAGACTCCCTAACTATCCAGAGAAGGGATCCTCTTTTGGAGACACAGTGGCCAAGCTCTGTAGGTTGTTTGGTCTTCTTTCTTCTTGAAAGCCCCATAAAAGCACCCCTATACAGGTAGGAAAAGGTGCTGTCGGCATTAGAACTAAGGGGGGAACATAGTAGATAATCAAAAGCAGTTTTCTGATCAAAGAAATGGGGTGTCTGAATGTGGTGGATTCAGAATATCCAGGTCAGGTTCTCCCTCTGCCAGTGACTTGCTGGGATAACTTTGGGCAATTCACTTAAGGCATAGTTCCTTTTTTGTAAGATAGAGATGATAAACTCAATTACCTCTTAGCCTTGTTTGGATGAAATGAGGTCATACAGGTGAGGTGATTAGCATAATGTGAAACAGATGCTCTGTTATACTGCTGACAATACTGTGGAAGGGGCTGTCCGCTTGGATTGATGTCCTCTCCTAGGAGTAAATTCCGATTTCTTGTTTAGAATAACTTAAAGAGAACACATCTGGTCTTTTCCCCCCTGCTTGCCTTATTTTTGTTTCTGCTTGGCATTGCTTTCCCTCATCTTCATTATCTAAATTGTGGTTTTTGTTTTAGGAGTAGAATTAGACTCATAAGTATAAACACTTTAAATTGGTAATTGAAAGGACGAGATGTATATAATAAAAACTTGGTAGCTTTGGGGGACAGCTAGTATTGAAAGGTATACAACACATAAAAGTACAGACAGTATTACAGGAGTGAAGAATCAGTGAACCTCCCATAGTGTGCACTGCAGAACAAAGAAGATGGAGTTACAGAAGGAAGGTATTTTTTAAAGGAAGTTGTGATGTTTAACAGCTCTGTGGTATTGTGATGGGGAAAATGTGAAGGTGGAGAAACATGCAGAGTCAACCAGAGGAGGCAGTTTCACACTTAAGAAAACTATGGGAGAATATCTAAAACTATAGGCTGAAAGAAGTGGGAATTTGCCAGTGGAACACACCTGTGCAAAGTCTGTAGGGACACCTTCACTCTTAGGACTTTCATCTCAAGGTTGCCCTTATCTGCTCTGGTTTTCTACTGGGAAATGTCTGACCCTGCGCTGTTAGCCAAGTGCACTTTGTTCCTCGTTTGCTAAAATTTCTACACTTGTGAATCGGAATCATTTCTGCTGTTCTCAGTTATTCTTTTCTGTATACGTTCAGTCACAGGAAAGTTTCCTGGTGAATGGAGGCTGCTAAATGATTTAGAAACAGAAATTAGACCAGAATTCATGAAGGTGAGGCTATTAGATCAATCACTTTTTTCCCCATTTTTTAAAAAATTTACTGTTAATTGGAGGATAATTGCTTTACAATGTGTGTTGGTTTCTGCCATACAAAGTGGTGAATCAGCCTTTAGTATACATATATCCACTCCCTCTTGAACTCCCACCCTACCCCACCCCTTGGGGTTATCACAGACCGCTGGTCTGAGCTCCCTGTGTTACACAGCAACTTCCCACTAGCTGTTTTACACATGGTAGTGTATATGTTTCAGTGATACTCGCTCAGTTCATCCCACCCTCTCCTTCCCCTGCTCTTCTTTCCACAAGTCCGTTCTCTACTTCTGCATCTCTGCTTCTGCCCTGAAAATAGGTTCATCAGTACTCTTTTCCTAGATTCCATATATATGCATTAATATACAATATTTGTCTTTCTCTTTCTGACTTATTTCACTCCATATAACAAACTCTAGTTTCCTCCATCTCAGTTCAGCTGACTTCAATTCCTTTTTGTGGCTAAGTAATCTCCATAGATGAATCACTTTTGATACTCAGCCAATCAGAAATCGAGTCTGGAGTGTATCTCATTATGTTTTCCTTTTATAGTTGTTCTCTGCATTGGCAAATATTTTATAATAATTTTTTACTATATTGTTTCTCTAAAACTTTAAAACGATTAGTCCAGGTTACACTTGGGTGAACTGAGGTATACATGAGAATTTAAAAAAGTAGAAGGTTATATCGCTCCATCACAAAGTATTTAGCCTGTTAGCAGGACTACCTTTCAGAAAGCACTTAAAAACTGAGGCCACTGATCTAAACTTAATGATCACTTAGAAACTGACTTATTATTAAGCCCCCAGGAATTTGCTAGGCTCTGGGGTAGGTGTGAGAAGAGGAAAAAGTCTCCTACCTACAATGATTCTTACTTGAAGAATGGAGACTTAAATCAATTAATTTAATGCGTATTGTCTCAAGTGGTCTGTCAGGGCTTCCCTGGTGGCTCAGAGGGTAAAGCGTCTGCCTACAATGTGGGAGACCTGGGTTCGATCCCTGGGTTGTGAAGATCCCCTGGAGAAGGAAATGGCAACCCACTCCAGTACTCTTGCCTGGAAAATCCCATGGACTGAGAAGCCTGGTAGGCTAGAGTCCATGGGGTCGCAAAGAGTCGGACACGACTGAGCGACTTCACTTTCATTTAAGTCTTTAGACCTATGAAAATATAGTGGAGTAAGTGACTTACATGTATTCTCTCATTTAGCCCTTGCAACAAACAACCCTGTGGCATAGCTTTTCCTTCTCTTTAACTGATGATGGAGATGGCTAAAGGGAACTTAAAAAAAAAATCAACTTAAAATCATTCAGCTAATGATGGAACTAAACTTCCAGTTGGGGTCTTTTTGGTTTAAAAATTGTTTCTACTGTCTTCCAATGAAAAATTAATGAAAAAGAAAACAAAACCTTTCATTTTTTTTTTTTTTTTTCATATCATAGGCACTCAAAAAGAAAGGCACCAGAGTTGCTTATGATGTTTCATCCATAGATTGTTACTCTGTTAAGACTGTAGGACAGAGTTACCTTCTTGGTCTTGTCTTGTTACCCCAAAGAAGTGAAACTTAATAACAGAAAAACTTAATCAGTAGGATCTATGTTCCCCATTCTATGGCTGAAGGTAAGAACTGATGATGATTCCAAAACATTTGTTTGTTTCCAAAGCATTTATTCAGCCAGGTATCTTCCAAACAATATGTAGGCTGTGCAAATGAAAGTCAAGTCCACCCTGAAAGAACCTATAAAACAGTGGTTCTGAACTCTGGCTCATATTAAAATCTCCTGGGAAGTTTTGAAAAAATGCCTGTGGCTAGGCATCCAAAATTTCTAAAGCTCCATGGGAGTTGTATAACCATGGTTAAGAAGCAGTGCTGTGAGGTAATTGAAGAGAGTGACACATAGAAAGCAGTGTCAAGAGAGGTTTGGATGTTGGGTTACAAATAAGATCAACTGTAGCCAAGTCTTCCAGGATGAGGAAGGCATTGAAGTAGGCCTCAATGAATAGGGAAGATATTATTAGGAAGAGATGATGGGATGGAAACAGGGAAGTGAATTCCAAACAATTCTCAGAATTGTTGATGAGATTTCTTTGTTTGATAAGAATGAGCTCTTTGAGGTTATGACAGATTGTTTTATAAGTAAATTGTTATGAATATTCCAGTTTGTTTGAGGTCACTAACAGGGTTTTATCCTTTTTCTATCAGGTCTTCAATGAAATATATCCAGTATGGACTTACTCTTACCTGGTGCTGCTGTTTCCTGTGTTCCTTGCCACAGACTACCTCCGCTATAAGCCTGTCGTTCTGCTCCAGGGACTCAGCCTTATTGTTACGTGGTTCATGCTGCTCTATGCCCAGGGACTGCTGGCCATTCAGTTCTTGGAATTCTTCTATGGCATCGCCACTGCCACTGAAATTGCCTACTACTCCTACATCTACAGTGTGGTAGACCTGAGCATGTACCAGAAAGTCACGAGCTACTGTCGAAGTGCCACCTTGGTGGGCTTCACAATGGGCTCTGTCCTGGGGCAGATTCTCGTCTCAGTGGCATCCTGGTCCCTGTTCAGCCTGAATGTCGTGTCTCTCACCTGTGTTTCTGTGGCCTTTGCTGTGGCCTGGTTTCTGCCTATGCCACAGAAGAGCCTTTTTTTTCACCACGTTCCTCCCTCCTGCCAGGGAACAAATGGCATCAAGGTACACAATGGTGCTGTTGCTGCTGACACCGCAGCTTCTAACCACCTTCCGCAGTGGGAGGACGTTGAATCAAAAATCCCTCTGAATCCGGAGGAGCCACCTGTGGAGGAACAGGTAAGCGCAGCCTTCAGTGCCTTGTGGTTGCTACTCTGGGGCTAGACCAGTGGTAAAAAAAAAACAGATGGAAACCCAACAGTTCATTTGGATTCTGGTTTTATCTCGAATTGCTTCATTGGTTCCATTCATTCATTCAAGATAACATTGATTTGTATGAGGGATGAAAAATGTATTTTCCTTTGGAGTGTATGTTAGTCGCTCAGTTGTGTCTAACTCTTTGCGACCCTATGAACTATATAGCCCACCAGGCTCCTCTGGAGTGAATAACCTCTCAGGTCAAACTGATTCAACATATTGCTCTTGTTGGAGATATCTTAGAAGCCACAGCAATGTCTATCTCTTCTTCAGCTTCTTATCTTCAGAACTTGGTATATAAAGAAAGCCCCTCAGAACATGTTGTCTAAATGAATATGTGAAATGACACCAATAAATCATAAATGTCTACTTCCAGAAATGAAGTCCAAAGTATTTAAGAATAGGAGCTTATCTTCCTCTTCTCTGCTGAAAATTATGTGCAGTGCAGTCATAACTCGAAGATATTGCAGGTTTGGTTCCAGACCACTGAAATAAAGCAAATATCACATAATAAAACAAATTCACACAATTTTTTTGGTTTCACAGTGAATATAAAAGTTATTTTTATACTATACTGTAGCCTGTTAAGTGTGCAGTAGCATTACGTGTAAAAAATATACATGCCTAAATTTTAAATTACATTATTGCTAAAAAATGCCAATCATCATCTGTGCCGTCAGTGAGTTGAAATCTTTTTGCTGGTGGAGTGTCTTACCTTAATGTTGATGGCTGCTGACTGATCAGGATGGTGGTTGCTGAAGGTAGAGGTGACTGTGGCAATTTCTTAAAATAAGACAATAGTGAAGTTTGCCACTTGATTGACTTCCTTCGGGAATGATTTCTCTGCAGCACCAATGCTGTTCGATAGCATGTTACTCATAGTAGAACCTCTTTGAAAATTGGAGTTAATCCTCTTAAACCCTGCTTTATGAACTAAGTGTATGTAATATTCTAGACCCCTTAGTCCCGCCAGCAGTCGTCACAGCATCTTTACCAGGAGTAGATTCCATCTCGAGAAACCACTTTCTTTGCTTATCCATTGGAAGTAGCTTTTATCCATTTAAGTTTATTATGAAATTTCACCAGTTCATTTACAACTTAAGGTTTCATTTCTAATTATAGTTTTCTTGCTATTTCTACCACATCTGCAGTTACTTCCTCCACAAATGTCTTGAACCCTTCAAAGTCATCCATGAGACAAAAGTTTTACAGCACAATGATTGTCTGACATTCCATTTGTTTTTTATAATGTGATCACTGCTCACTAAATTGATTTTATTACCTACTAATGACTAGCATCCCAGGTGGTGCTAGGTGGTAAAGAACCTGTACACCAGTGCAGAAAATGTAAGAGACGTGGGTTCAATGCCTGGGTCAGAAGATAGATCCCTTGGAGAAGGAAATGGCAAATCACTGCACTATTCTTGCCTGGAGAATCCTATGAACAGAGGAGCCTGGCAGGCTACAGTCCATAGGGTCACAAAGAGTGGACATAACTGAAGCGACTTAACACCAGCAATCACTTGAAATCTAAGGTTTAAAAAATTATGTCCTAGATCACCTTGATATTTATTATTTGTAGATATGCAAAATGTCAGTACTTGACATGCTGAAGAATTATAAAATTTTAGAGTTAGAAGTGATTCTCACCACAAGTCATAGAACAGTTAGAGCATGTTAAAGGGACTTTAGATCACATCACCTTTTCATTTTAGAGATAAGGATTGGGAACTATTGATATAGCAATACTTTTATTTGCAGACTGACACATGTTACTGTTAGGAAGCATTCTGTGTGTATGTGCGTGCCTTGTGTGCATGTGTGTTTGAGTTCTGAAAAACAGTGACAGAAGCAAAATAAATATTTTCAGTGTATACACAGTATTATCTGTTGCAGCACAATGTAGCAGATTTTGAGAAAGAAAGGCAGTCTGCAATATTGGTACTTAGCAGCAGGGTGATCTTGGGCAGATTTCTTAATTCTTTGTGGCTGTTAGTTCCTTTGTTCATATACCTACCTCACAGGGCTATTTTAAGTATTAAATAATTCATGTAGAGCTTTCAAGTTAGTATTTGTAAGTAGGTAATCAATACATGGTAATTTTTATTATCTTTATCATTAGATATGAATAATCAAGAACAGATTTGTACCTTCACCAAGACATTTAGTTGTGGGGCTATAAATAAGTTTTCATTTTCCCTTTGAATTAGTTATCTCTGGTATTCTGGGCCTTATAAAAAGAGTTATGAGGGTCTGGTACTGGTACTAATTCACAAATTATTTTTCTTTAAACACTGAGTTAGGCTATCCCTAAATGTAGAGAATGTTAAGCCAGATGATCATGAAGCTTTCCGTGACTCTAGAATCCTGTGTTTTGTGAGCTGGTTGATGTGAAGGTAGTCTGTCATTTTTTTTCTGCTTCCCAGGCATACCATGAACAACTTCTTTTTTGTCTAGCCCATATATGTAGGGATACATAATTAATACCATAGAAGTAATTTAATTGCAATCGTCAGCCCTTGTCTTAAATCTTCATAGTCTAGGCATTAAACCCTAATTATCTTCGTCCATATTTTCTTATTGTATGTAGAAGAAAATCCAAAATTCTCATCATGGCCTATAAGACCTCATACAGTTTGACTCCTTGCTAACCCCTCTGACCTTATCTCTTAATTGGGCTGAAACACATCAAGCTTTTCTCACCTCAGAATTTCATTCAGGAGGTTCTCTCAGTCAGGACTGCCTTTCACTCTAATTTTCATGGCTGGTTCTTTTATTCAATCAGGTCTCAACTCAGACATCCGTTTTTTTTATTTTTTATTGGAGGCTAATTACTTTACAATATTATATTGGTTGGTTTTGCCATACATTGACATGAATCCGCCCCAGGTGTACATGTGTTCCCCTTCTTGAACCCCCCTCCCGCCTCCCTCCTCGCCTTATCCTCCCTCTGGGTCATCCCCCTGCAGGCATCCGCTTTTTAGAAAGTCATTTAACATTCTTAGCAATCGTTACTTCTCCATACCAAAGTTGCTTGCTAGCCCATTCCCTGTTTACTGTCTTTCTATAGTATTCCTACTGTAAGGTCTCTTGTATGTGTATATTTATCATCTATCTCTCTTACTCCAGTGTAAATTTCAGGAACTTTCCTGTTGTGTCACCAGTGTCTAGAACATTGCCAGACAGGTTGTGGGCACTCAACTGACTATTTTTTTGGGCTGCACAATCACTGCAGATGGTGATTGCAGCCATGAAATTAAAAGACGCTTACTTCTTGGAAGGAAAGTTATGACCAACCTAGATAGCATATTAAAAAGCAGAGACGTTACTTTGTCCACAGAGGTCCGTCTAGTCAAGGCTATGGTTTTTCCCGTGGTCATGTATGGATGTGAGAGTTGGACCATAAAGAAAGCTGAGTGCCAAAGAATTGATGCTTTTGAACTGTGGTGTTGGAGAAGACTCTTGAGAGTCCCTTGGACTGCAAGGAGATCCAACCAGTCCATCCTAAAGGAGATCAATCCTGGATGTTCATTGCAAGGACTGATGTTGAAGCTGAAACTCTAGTACTTTGGCCACCTGATGTGAAGAACTGACTCATTTGAAAAGACCCTGATACTGGGAAAGATTGAGGGCAGGAGGAGAAGGGGACGACAGAGGATGAGATGGTTGGATGGCATCACTGATTCAATGGACATGAGTTTTGGCGGACTCCAGGAGTTGGTGATGGACAGGGAGTGCTGCGGTTCATGGGGTCGTAAAGAGTCGGACACGACTGAGCGACTGGACTGACTGACTATTTGTTGATTGCATTAGTGAGTCATGATAAACAATATAAAGGAAACCAACATTTACTGAGCACTTGTTACATATTGAATAATACTTTATCTAGGCAATAACCTGTTGAAGTAAGCATTACTTTCCATTTTACAGAGAAAAAAAAAACAACCTAAGATTTGGGAATTTTTCTCATCTGAGTGTAGACAAGTATGCTGATGATTGATCATGTTAGCTCCCAGGTATTTTGATGTGTGTACCAGATACTGTGCCCCAAACCTCAGATTCATTATCTCATTCTTATTAAAATTACTGTTACTAAAACTCTGTGATAAACGTGTCAGAGAGACAAGATGGCAGAGAAGTAGTGTGGATATGGAGTACATCTCTCCCCATGGATACATCAGGAATACACCCTTAGACACAGAAGTGCATGCAGAACACCAGCCGAGAGTGGACAGAAGTACCTGGCCCACGGAAATGAGTATATAGAACCACACAAAACTTGGTAGGATGAAGGAACTAGGGAGAAAGACAGGAGTGTTAGTAGCACTGGACCTGCCCTCAGTGGGTGGGGAGCTGAAGCAGGGATCTGATCCCCACAAAGAGGCAATTATCTGAGTCAGAGGTGAAACATTTAAGGTTGAGAGTGAAACAGCTGATCTGTGGCAGCCTAAATGGAATGAGGACTTCCCTAGTAGCTCAGACGGTAAAGCATCCACTTGCAGTGCAGGAGACCCGGGTTCAATCCCTGGTTGGGAAGAGCCCCTGGAGAAGAAAATGACAACCCACTCAAGTAACCTTGCCTGTAAAATTCCACGGACAGAGGAGCCTGGCGGGCTACAGTCCATGGAGTCGCAAAGAGTTGGACACGACTGAGCAACTAACACACACACACACACACACGTACAAATGGAATGAGAATCAGACAGTCCTTGCCACAGCCATACACACCCCGGGCAGGGATGCAGGTCCCCTAGAAGGCACAGCAGAGAGGAGCTGGAGCGTAGGGATTGTGGAGCAATCCCAGGGCTGCTGTTGACTGTGGAGAGACAGACCGAGGAGATTGTGGTGGGAAATGCCTGTGGAGGAAAGTCAGGCAGCCATGGAATCAAGGCAGTTCTGCTGAGTCATGCATAGGGGGTGGAGCCATCACCATAGCCTCTCTCTCCCCACATGCCAGCATCGGCAGCTGAACAGTAGAGAGGCTGACCCATCAAATGCCTGACACACTGAACTACAGAGCAGGACCCCACCCAGGGTGCTTCTTTAAATGACTGATGCGCCAATTTACAGAGTAGGACCCCAGCCAGGGGGCCCCACTATGTGCCTGACACACTGAATACAGGCAAGGGAGCCCTCTAAGTGCCTGAACGGGCGGAGCTCCAGAGAAAGACTAGCCAAAGAGGCCTCCTGATGGCCAGCTACCAGAGGCTTGAAAAAAGACTCTGGTAGGGCCCTAACTCCTGCGACTGAGGCAGTCCGTATCCCTGCACACTTGGCACCGCACGGGGTCCCTGCAACCCAAGCAGCTGTGCCACCTTCACGCTCAACCCTCACTGGGGCAGAGCTGCCACAGGCAAAAAAGGTCTGGCATCTGTGCATGCGGGGTTGCTTTGGTCGTGTCCAATTCTTTGCAACCCTGTGTACTGTGGCCTCCCAGGCTTCTCTGTGAGGGGGTTTCTTCAGCTAAGAATACTGGAGTGTATTGGCCAATACTGGTTGTCATACCCTTCTAGAGCACTATATTTTCTGCTGCCATACCCACCAACTCCCCTGAGTACCTGGTGCTGCCAGAAACCCTGTGACCCAAGGAGCTGCACCACCTCCACACCTCGCCCTCACTGGGGCAGACCCAAGTTCTCCAGGGCAGCCTCAGGAGCAGACCCCAGTGGATGACCCACATACAGAGGTGGAAATAAAACCACACTTGAAACCCAGGGGCATTGTGGCTAAGGAAGAAGACCCAAAACCTTTACCAGCTGTACAAGCTGCAGATTCAATCTGCACCATCCATTAGGCAGACTCTGTCTCTATGGAATATATAAAAGAACATCGTGAGCTTCCACAAAGGAAAACACACTAGTTCTGATAGTTGTGTGTGGAGGCCGGAACACACAGGAGTAGGACCAGATTAGAATCGGAGCTGTTCCCACAGCAGGTACAGAGACCACCAGCATCCTAGGGAAGTGAGATGGACTGTTGACTCCCAGCAAGGGAAAGGACTCTGACAGCAGTGACTCAAGAGAAACATTTATTATGTTTTGATTTGTTCTGCAGTTTCCTTTGGATTTTTTTTTTCTTTTTTCTATTCCTCCCCACCCCCCACTGCATTGTAGTTGTCGATTTTATTGACACTATGAAATCTAATTAAGCTTTTGAATATTTTTTCTTTTTTTCTATCATTCTTTTTATTGTTCTTATAAACCTCTGCCTGTACATTGGGCTTTTGCATTCCTGTAGAGTTTTGCTTTTTTGTTTTTCTTCTTTTTTCTTTTATTAATTTTTGTAAGCCTATTATTTTCTGTATTTATTCCTTTGTTTGTTTTTCCTACTGTTCTTTTCCCCTTGCAGTTAATCTTTAATGTATATCTACCTATATTTAACTTTGCATATCTATTATTTATTTTCTTTATTTCTTTTCCTCTCAAAATATTTGTTAGTTTTCTTTTCTTTGCTTTATTCCCTGCTTAGCACCTTGCCTTAGTTTTGTTTTCCAGTTTGTGCTTTAGTTAGTTTTGGTCTTAACTGGTAGATATAATTTTGGTTTCCTTTGTTCGCTGGGTCAATCTATTATACTTTTTGTTGGACTGTTTTGATTTTGCTTATGGGTGTATATGTGTATATTCCATTATTTTAATTATTATTTGCCTGATTTTATAACTGCCATTTGTCTGGGGTTAATTTTGATTTCTCGTTTTGAGGTATTTGTTTTAATCTCATTTAATGCCATAACAAACCACTTGTGGAAACTTCGTTCCTGACCAGAGATCAAGCCCTGAGCCTTTGGAGTGGGAGCACTGACTCCAAGAACCTAGACTACCAGAGAACTAACCCTGCTGCTGCTGGGAGTATCCAATAGTGAGAACTCACACAAAGGAAACCACTTAAATATCAGACCTGGCATCACCCAACCACCAGTAGCACCCTGTGCAGGACACCTCAACCAAACAACAAACAAAACAAACTACAAACTGAACACTTAGCAGACAGGATTACCACCTCACTCAGCCTTGCCCATCAGAAGAAACACAAAACAACAAAAACAACAAAAAACTCAGCACAAATCTCATCATATAGAAAGCTTACACAGACCACTGGACCAACCTTAGGAGGGCAGAAACCAAAAGGAAGAAAGAATTCAGCCTTGAACCCTGGGAAAAGGAGACCTCAAACACAATAAGGTTAAAGAAAAAATGATGAGAAGGCAGAGAAATACTGCACAAATGAAGGAACAAACTAGAAACACAGAAATCCAAATAAATGAAGAGGAAATAGGCAAATTACCTGAAAAAGAATTTAGAATAGTGATAGTGAATGTTAAAGTTGCTCAGTTGTGTCCGACTCTTTGCGACCCCATGGACTGTATAGTCCGTGGAATTCTCCAGGCCAGAATACTGGAGTGGATAGCCTTTCCCTTCTCCAGGGGATCTTCCCAATCCACTGATTGAACCCAGGTCTCCAACATTGCAAGCAGATTCTTTACCAGCTGAGCCACAAGGGAAGCCCAAGAATACTGAAGTGGGTAGCCTATCCCTTCTCCAGCGGATCATCTTGATCCAGGAATTGAACTGGGGTCTCCGCATTGCAGGCAGATTCTTTACCAACTGAGCTATCAGGGAAGCCCATAGTGATAGTAAAGATGATTAAAAAACCTAGAAAAGAGAATGGATAAAATGCAAGAATGAATTAACAAAGATCTAGAGGAATTAAAGAATATACATACAGAGACAAACAGCACAATTATTCAATTAAAAATACCCTAGAAGGCATCAATAGCCGAATATTTGAAGCAGAAAAATCAGTGAGCTGGAAGATAAAATGGTGGAAATAACTTCTGAAGAGCAGAATAAAGTAAGAAGAATGAAACGAACTGAGGATAGTCTCAGAGACGTCTGGGACAATATCAAATGCACCAACATTTGAATTATAGGGGTTCCAGAAGAAAAGAAAAAGAAAGGGTATGAGAAAAATTTTGAAGGACTATAGTTGAAAATTTCCCCACATGGAAAAGGAAATAGTCAATCAAGTCCAAGAGGCATAGAGTTCCAAATAGGATAAAGCCAAGGAGAGAAACACCAAGACACATACTAATCAAACTAACAAAGACTAAACACAAAGAAAGAATATTAAAATCAGCAAGGGAGAAGCAATAAGTAACTTACAAGACTCTCAAGAGCCTTCTCCAACACCACAGTTCAAAAGCATCAATTCTTTGGCACTCAGCTTTCTTTATAGTCCAATTCTCACATCCATACATGACCGCTGGAAAAACCATAGCCTTGACTAGACAGACCTTTGTTGGCAAAGTAATGTCTCTGCTTTTAATATGCTATCTAGATTGGTCATAACTTTCCTTCCAAGGAGTAAGCGTCTTTTAATTTCATTGCTGCGATTGCCATCTGCAGTGATTTTGGAGCCCAGAAAAATAAAGTCAGCCACTGTTTCCCCATCTATTTGCCGTGAAGTGATAGGACCAGACGCCATGATCTTAGTTTTCTGAATGTTGAGCTTTAAGCCAACCTTTTCACTCTCCTCTTTCACTTTCCTCAAGAGGCTTTTTAGTTCTTCTTCACTTTCTGCCATAAGGGTGGTGTCATCTGCATATCTGAGGTGATTGTTATTTCTCCTGGCAATCTTGATTCCATCTTGTGCTTCCTCCAGCCCAGCGTTTCTCATGATGTACTCTGCATATAAGTTAAATAAGCAGGGTGACAATATACAGCCTTGACGTACTCCTTTTCCTATTTGGAACCAGTCTGTTCCATGTCCAGTTCTAACTGTTGCTTCCTGACCTGCATATAGGTTTCTCAAGAGGCAGGTGACATGGTCTGGTATGCCGATCTCTTTCAGAATTTTCCACAGTTTATTGTGATCCACACAGGCAAAAGCTATGGCATAGTCAATAAAGCAGAAATAGACGTTTTTCTGGAACTCTTTTGCTTTTTCGATGATTCAGCAGATGTTGGCAATTTTATCTCTGGTTCCTCTGCCTTTTCTAAAACCAGCTTGAACATCTGGAAGTTCATGGTTCATGTGTTGCTGAAGCCTGGCTTGGAAAATTTTGAGCATGACTTTACTAGTGTGTGAGATGAGTGTAACTGTGCGGTAGTCGAGCATTCTTTGGCATTGCCTTTCTTTGGGATTGGAATGAAACTGACCTTTTCCAGTTCTGTGGCCACTGCTGAGCTTTCCAAATTTGCAGGCATATTGAGTGCAGCACTTTCACAGCATCTTTCAAATCTTTCAGGATTTGAAATGATGAACTGGAATTCCATCACCTCCACTAGTTTTGTTTGTAGTGATGCTTCCTAAGGCCCATTTGACTTCACATTCCAGGATGTCTGGCTCTAGGTGAGTGATCACACCATCGTGATTATCTGGGTCGTGAAGATCTTTTTTGTACAGTTCTTCTGTGTATTCTTGCCACCTCTTCTTAATATCTTCTGGTTCTGTTAGGTCCATACCGTTTCTGTCCTTTATTGAGCCCATCTTTGCATGAAATGTTCCCTTGGTATCTCTAATTTTCTTGAACAGATCTCTAATCTTTCTCATTCTATTGTTTTCCTCTATTTCTTTGCATTGGATCGCTGAGGAAGGTTTTCTTATCTCTCCTTGCTATTCTTTGGAACTCTGAGCTCAAATGGGTATATCTTTCTTTTTCTCCTTTGCTTTTCACACCCTTCTTTTCACAGCTGTTTGTAAGGCTGCCTCAGACAGCCGTTTTGATTTTTTGCATTTCTTTTTCTTGGGGATGGTTTTGATTCCTGTCTCCTGTACAGTGTCACGAACCTCCATCCATGTAGAAGATTCGTAGTTAATTTTTGAGTAAACAATACAGAAAACTACATAGAAGGAAGTCATCTGAACTGCTGGTGCAAAGATTACCACTGTTAATATGTTATTGCCCTTTCTAACCGGAGAAGGCAATGGCAAGCCACTCCAGTACTCTTGCCTAGAAAATCCCATGGATGGAGGAGCCTGGTGGGCTGCAGTTCGTGGGGTCGCTGGGGGTTGGACACGACTGGGCGACTTCACTTTCGCTTTTCACTTTGACGCATTGGAGAAGGAAATGGCAACCCACTCCAGTGTTCTTGCCTGGAGAATCCCAGGGACGGGGGAGCCTGGTGGGCTTCCGTCTGTGGGGTCGCACAGAGTTGGACACGATTGGGGTGACTTGGCAGCAGCAGCAGCCCTTTCTAAACATTGCTGTTGTATATATACATTTTATAGTAAACAAAAATATAATCTACATGTTTTATAATTTTTTTTTTACTCATTGTTAATATAATATTCATCTTTCTATGTCTTTTCATGTCACAATAGCTTTCAGAATCCAAAGAATTGAAACCATAATGGTAAAAATGACTGGTGAGAGATTTGTGTTGGGCAGGACTCTGCCTTTCCCACGAGGTTGGCCCTGAGTGCTAAAAGCCGGAGTCAGAGAGAGACTTGTTTGAGGGACAGAGTCTGTCTTTTGACCTTTTTTACTTTTTCCCCCCTCATTTTTGGTCACAAACTTTCCCTCTGATGTCTCTAGTTGGACCCCTGGCAAGATATGTCTGAGTTGGGATGGAGGGGAGGGTGTGTAGCCGTATATGATTGTACCCTCTCCCTTTTGCAGCTTAATGCCCTTGAAACTCAGATAGGTGTCATCCCCCCCTGAAAAAGAGTAGCCAAAGGCAGATCTTTGTGCCAACTCTTAACAGGTTTCCAATGCTTCACTTTCAGGCTTATGAACTAGGGCTCTATGAGATACCAGACTGAGCCAAGAATGAATATTCCAAGGATAAGATAAGTGCACAGCAGGCCAGAGCACGAAAGTATGTCCCAGAAACCTTTTCTGTTGGAAGAGAACTCTATCATTGCTGACTCATAAACACACATCCAAAGTGCCTTCTTCTGTCCTTTTGTTCTTGTTTCCTTTGAATGTTGTTCATCAGTATTGCTGTATTCTAATCTTGTGTCTCCCAAAGCCTGTCTCAAACATTCTTCCATGATATATATTTGGTTCCTTTCCCTTGAAACCAGGTGTACTTTTATCTGTCCCTCATTGTATACATTTTTACCATTTTGGATACTGAAATATCAATAGCTGAGGAAATAATGATAGTCTTCCTTTCATCATAAAAAGTATTGTTCACTGTTGGTAGCAAGAATTAGGATTGTGTCCTTCAAAAGCACTTAACAGAAGACTTATCCTCGAAAATTTCCATCCTTGTTTGATTATAGACAAATCTCCTTCTGCATATACAACTGAGCTAAGAAAAGAGTAATTATTTGGCTTGATATTGTAAACACTTAACTGTAACTATTAAAAGGTTCTGTTTAAAGAGAAGGACTGACTACACAGAAATTAACATAAAATGGCTTAGAGTTGAATATAAAACCTCAAACCATAAAAATGCTTAGAATTCTGAAAGCATAGGTGGTAAACTTGACATCTGTCTTGGCAATGATTTTTTTTAATTTGACAACAGAAGCAAAAAATAAGTGGGACAGCATCAAACTAAAAAGCTTCTGCATGCCAAAGAAAAACATCAACCAAAGGAAGACAAACTATTGAATGGGAGAAAATATCTGCAAATCGTGTTTGATAAGGGGTTCATATCCAAAATATATAAGGAACTCATACAACTCAAGAGCAAAAAAAAAGAATCCAATTTAAAAATGGGCAGAAGATCTGAATAGACATTTTCCCAAAGATGTTTGGATGGTCAGCAGGTACATGTGAAGATGCTTAAATAACTAATCAGGGGAATGCAAAGCAAAACCACAAGGAGCTATCACCTCACACCTGTTAGGATGACTGTTTAAAAAAAAAAAATAAGAAATGTGTGCATATGGAGAAAAGGAATCCTTTTGCACTGTTGGTGGAAATGTAAATTGGTGCTGTCACTATGAAAAACTGTGTGGAAGTTCGTCAAAAAATTAAAACTCGAGCCACCACAAGATCCAACAGTTCTACTCCTGGCTATATACCCAAAGAAAATGGAAACACTAACTCAAAAAGATACGCCTACCAGTTCATTGCAGCACTATTTATAATAGCCAAGATGTGAATACAACCTAAGTGTCCAGCAGTGAATGAATGTGTAAAGAAAATGTGGTATACGTACATATATATACACACGGGAACAGTATACAGCCACAGAAAAACACATGAGGTCTTGCTATTTGCAACAATGTGGATGGTCTTGGATGGATGCTAAGTGAAGTAAGACACACAAAAATATTGGGTTGGGCAAAAAGTTTGTATGGAAAAATCTGAACAAACCTTTGGCCAACCCGATATCATATGATCTCATTTGTATTTGGAAACTAAACAAGCTCATAAATACAGAGAATAGATTGGTGGTCGCCAGAGGCAGGGGCTAGGGGTTAAGCAAATGGGTAAACAGGGGAGTCAAAATGTTCTAAGTCCCAGATGTAACTGAGTTGTGAGGATGTCATGCACAGCGTGGTGATTATAGTGAGTAATACTGTATCGTTTATTTGAAAGTTGCTAGATTTCAAACTTCTCATCACAAGAAAAAAATTACAACTATGTATGGTGACAGATGTTGACTATATACTTATTGTGGTGATCATTTTACAATGTGTGCAAATACAGAATCATTTTGTTACACACCCAAAACGAATACAATGTCAAAGGTCAGTTATACCTCAATTTTTTAAAATAAAGGAAGTTTCATGTTCAAGTCTGGCTTCCCCAGTGACTCACTGGTGAAGAATCCGCCTGCAATGCAGGAGGCAGAGGAGATGTGGGTTCGATTCCTGGGTCAGGAAGGCCCCCTAGAGGAGGGGATGACAACCCTAATTGCCTATTCCAGTATTCTTGCTGAGAAAATCCCGTGGACAGGGGAGTCTGGCAGGCTGCAGTACCTAGGGTCGCAGAGAGGTGGACACAACTGAAAAGACTGAGCAGCAGCAGCAGCATGTGCAAGGCATGGCCGCCAGCCAACTGGCGGGTTGAATGATGCTGCTGCCACCCATGTAAATAATCTATAACATGGCTTCTGTCACACATCCTTTCTCTGGAATGCTGCTTCATAGTTAGCTTCCTCTTGGACTCTGGATTCTCTCATTTTGCCTTTCTGTGTTAGCTGCAAAATTTCCTATGTTCTGAGCAAGGTTCCGAACTTAACGGCAAGTTTTGGTGGATTGACCTTTGATATGATTGGAGTTGGCCCAAAGGTTTGTATGGAAAAAAACGAAACGGGTAAAGGGGAGTCGAAAGGTACTGAGTTCTAGTTATAAATAAGTTGTGGGATGTAATGTATAGCATAGTGACTGTAGTTAGTAATACTGTATTGCATATTTGAATATGGTGTCTGGACTCTCACACTGACTTCTTGACATAGTCCAGGGATAATGGAACATAGCTCAGTCATGTTTCGATTGACTCAGTTACATGCATAATAGCTTTGTTACCTCATTATTATAGTAACATTTCCTGTACATACTGGGGAAAAAAAACATAAGGGAGAAAATTAAAATCACTGATTACCCCCTCACCTAGAGAGAACTGCTGCTAATATTTTGGTTTATTTTTTCCTAAGACTTCTGTTTTAACCATTATCTTTCAGTGAATCTGATAGGTTCTCAATTCATGAACTCTACCTGAACAGGGACTTACTGGTGGATGTTGAGTCACTTCTGTCATGTCTGATTCTTTGCCACCCCATGCACTGTAGCCTACTGGGATTACTAATTATTGTTTATTCTTAATGCTGCTTGACCCTGTGTGGGAAGATGTGGAATGTCATCTGCCTTTGACTGGTCTGCAGTCTCTGACCATCTTTCTACCTTCGTTTTGTAAACAATGTATCATTTGCTGGAGGTACTAATGTATATAGAACATTTAAAGCAAAATATATTTTTCCCCCAAGAGGGAATAAATGTAATTGCTAAAAAGTTCATATATTATATATATATCCACATACACACCCACACATGTATATATAAACACATATGGACATGAGTTTGAGCAGACTCAGGGAGGTAGCAATGGACAGGGAAGCCTGGTGTGCTGTAATCCATGGGGTTGCAAAGAGTCGGACACAACTAAGCAATCGAACAACAACATATATGAAAGAAGCAATTGGTTTTCTCAAGGAAACAGAAAAAAGTCTGCTGAATAGAAAATTGAGTGTACACAACAGCTTTCTGTCCAGTTGCTTTCTTCCCTTTCTCTGGATAGGAATCCAAGCCAGACTGTCTCCTTGTGCTGAAGGTCCTGTGGAATGATTTCCTGGTGTGCTACTCCTCTCGCCCTCTGCTCTGCTGGTCTGTGTGGTGGGCCCTCTCCACCTGTGGCTATTTTCAAGTCGTGAACTACGCACAGGGCCTGTGGGAGCAGGTGATGCCTTCCCGCCATGCTGCTATCTATAACGGCGGTGTGGAGGCCGCTTCAACCTTACTGGGTAAGCAGTGCTGGGCGGTAGGGCAGGTTGGGTGGGGAGAGTCCTCTGGTAGTTTAGTTAACCATGATCAGAGTTTTTGTCCCCTCTCAAATTTGAAGTAACCTCAAAGAATGGTTTGTTTACTTTGAGCTCTGACTTTAGGATGAGAGTTCAGCAGTGTATGTTTCGGGAGGACTGTGACTAGCAAACTTGAATCCTCTATAACCTTTGGGGACCTAGTGTAAGGATCCTGTAAATTGTTTTCTAACCCAAGTTTCCTTTATCTCTGATCTACTGCGTGCTTTTGCCAAGTGTGAAACTTCGAGCAGCACCGTTCAGTACTTTCTAACAATAGTAGCTAGTATGTGTTGTGTTGCAGGTGCTGTTCTGAAGACTTTATGTATAAGTCTTTAACACCGTCCTCACAGAATTCCTTTGATGTAGTTGTTACCTCCATTTTCCAATTAAGGAAGCTGTTGAAAGATATGTTAATCACTTGCCCAAGGTCATATAGATGGTCAGTCGTAAAGTCGAGGTTTGAACTCAGAGCCTATGTCTTTGGCCATTAGCATCTGTCGTTCCTAATTTGTTGATCCACCTCATAGGTCTTAGACGATCATACAGGACTTCGGTGAACACTTTTAACTGTGACCAGCACTTAGAAAGCACTCCATACCATTTAGCTCTCATTATCCTCATCATCGTCATTTGACCACGTGATAAACTGCCCCTCAGATCGGAGAAGAAATGAACCATCCTGCCATGTTGCCAAGCCACAGGCAGGATGGTTCTTTTTGACTCTTGCCTCTGCATCCACCTCAGTAACTTTCCCCTAGCAGCACCCCTGGTTCTGTGTCCCCTTTTCCATCTCATTACCTACTGCCCTAATTCAGTCTCTCACCATCTGTCCACGGCCTCATATTATTTATTCCATTAGGTCCAAAAATCTCTGCCTGACTTTCCAGGGCCTCCATAATCTTGAGCTACCCTGGTTATAAATTTAAAGAGCTTAAAATGTCATAATCTAAATGAAAATGAATTTTTCATTTAGTGAAATAGTACTTGTTTAGTGAGTAATTACTTTTCTGTTTTTGTTTTGTAGGTGCTGTTGCAGTGTTTGCCGTCGGTTACATAAAAATATCCTGGTCCACTTGGGGAGAGTTGATGTTGTCTCTCTTTTCTCTCCTGATTGCTGCGGCAGTGTATATCATGGACACTGTGGGTAACATCTGGGTGTGCTATGCATCCTACGTTGTCTTCAGAATCATCTACATGTTACTCATCACAATAGCAACGTATGTATCACGATTCAAAGAAGCATTAGCAAGAGCTGTAACAGGATTAACTTTTTGGGTTTCTTTACAAATTAAATTTTCTGGTTCAAGGGCAAATGGGAGGAAGCATTATACCGTTAAGTGCATTATCAGTTTTTCTTTTGAGGAAGCATTTAGGCAAGTTTCATTTATCTCCTTGTTCATGTTTTTGTTGTTTTCAGACATTTGCATGAGGTTTACATCATTTAGCAAAAGAATACTCTTCACTTGGTTGGGAAGGGAATTGACAGTAGAAAAGTATGGGCTGCTCTTCACATTTGAAATAAAAAAATATAACTGTCCTTGAAGTAGTTCTTATCTATGCATTCTTTCTATTTATTTTTTATTTATTTTCTATTTAAGTTTTCAGATTGCTGCAAACCTCAGCATGGAGCGCTATGCCCTAGTGTTTGGTGTAAATACCTTCATTGCCCTAGCACTGCAGACTCTGCTCACTCTAATTGTGGTAGATGCCAGTGGCCTTGGCTTGGAAATTACCGCTCAGGTAAGGTCTGTTTCAGTACTGAAGATGTTATGGGTTGATCAGGGTAACAGAAGTGGAGCATGTTTCAGGGAAACAAATTCAAACAATATAGACAGAGAATCGAAAGTAAAAGTGTTCTTTCCTTCCTTCAGTTATCCCCGACCCTTAGTTCCTTTCTACCAGGAGGATGCTGAGACCATCATCTCTTTGATGAGACCCTAGAACGTTTCTGAGTGTGATTATCCAGCCTTGTGGAGCTGAGAGGTAGTGTTGGTTCCATCTGGACCCAGACCTTCTGCTTCCTCACCCATTATTTCGCTCCATTTTTAATTCTCTGCCTGGAATACTGTATCCCATGTTTGAGATGCCTGCTTCACTTGAGAGCTCTCTGAGTCTCCTCCCTTCTTTAAACACCCCCCACCCAGATACCAAGGTAATGACTTGCTGTTGATGACTAGCATTACATATGACCTATTGAGAAAACACCTGCACAAACACCCAGAGACAGTGTGAATACGTTTATTCACTCTGGAAATGTATAGTTGTATATGGCTTCATTCATTGTGAGTTGTAATAGGGCTTGGGATGTACTTTAGCAAAATGGGCAGTTGAATCAAAAAGTGCCTACCCCAACTCATCTCAGCTCAAAAGATTCCATCTCCATTGTTCTTCCCACTTACGTATTAGTTTTCCTAGAATACAAAGACCTGACATGTTAGCAGTAATTAACTTTGTTTTTACTAAGGAGATCTAAAAGAGAAACAATAGATAATGTGTGTTGAGTGCCTTCTGTGTGTCAGGTACTTTATATAGAATTTTGCAGGGTTGCTATCAGGATTAGACGTCAAGAAAATGAATCTGAGAGATGTGTTGTTTAAGGTCACGGTCAATAATTGTATGGTACAACCAGGATTCAAAGCAACATCTGACTCAAAAGCCTAGGTATCTCCCTCTGCATCATGCTGCCTCAGAAAAGGGCGGGGGAAAGGTGGATACAGCAGAGGAATGGGAAGTTATTACTGTCTTTTAAGTGATTATTACTTATGTGTTTCCCAGTTACTACCAGCAATAAAAACGTTGGGAAGACCTCTCAAGGGTTAAGTGCATTCATTTGGGATGGAGGGTAGGAGAGTAAGTGCTTGTCATCTTGCTATAGAAGTGGTGGGTTTAAATGTAGGGAATAATAATTTTGTGGGCTGTGCTCAAACTCATGACTGCCATGATTAATTAACTGATTTCCTATAGGAAAATGTATCCAAATTTTAAAGGCTCAGAGGGTTAGGCTTCCCAGGTGGTGCAAGTGGTAAAGAACCTGCCTGCCAGTGCAGGAGACTTAAGAGAAGTGAGTTCGATCCCTGGGTCCGGAAGATCCCCTGGAGAAGGAATTGGCAACCCACTCCAGTGTTCTTGCCTGGAGAACCCCATGAACAGAGGAGCCTGGTGGGCTACAGTCCATGGGGTCGCGAAGGGTCAGACACGACTGAAGCGACTTAGCATGCATGCAGAGAGGGTTAGAGTGGCACACTTACTGGATCCATGAACCAGCTTATCAGTATTTAGTAAGTTATTTTAATAAGAAAATGATGATACTGATAAATCATATAATCACATTAAAAATGGCTTAGAGAAGATTCTTTATAAAAAGTTATCTTACAATGGAATATAGTTGACCTTCTATTGCCCTCTTCTGGGAAATAGTGGAAATTCTTGATCTTCAGAATTTGGCCTCATATTAGCTTGAGTTAGCCAGCTTGAGGGTACAGACCAGGATTCAGTTATAACAGCCACAAAAATGAAAACCAATAATATTAACAGTATTAGCATTGTGTTAATAAACATAGAACCCCATTCCTTTCCAACAACTCTATAATCAGGATATATTATGAATTACAAAATGGGTTGTAAATGAAGTTGAGGCTCAGACACGGAGTCTCTCCATCCAGGCCACATAGCTGTAAGTGGGTAGTCAGGATTTATACCCAGGCAGTCAGGCTCCAGAGCCACCATGCTGTCCTGCCTCTGTATCCTCAGTGTCTGGCACACTGTGTAAGCACACAGTGTTTTTTGAAATCCTATTGAGAAACTGAACATATCTTTAATTATAGAGTCTGTTCACATATGTAATAAAAGAGCTGACCTTCTAGTGGATAATTCTGTAAACTACTTCTTCCCCCCTCTTTAGTTCTTCATCTACGCTGGTTACTTTGCACTCATCGCTGTGGTTTTCCTGGCTAATGGTACAGTCAGTATTATGAAGAAATATAGAAAGCAAGAAGATCCAGAATCAAGTTCTCAAGTGACTCCCTCATAACAGACTGCAAATGAGCTTCATATTGCAAGAATTCTGCACAACGGCTGTGACCGGATGTATTTAATTTTTTAAAGTGTAGACACATATTTATGAGTATGTACTTCATGGCTTCAAAGCAGCCAGTTGACTATACCTTGTCTTCCCAGAGTAACAGTACAGTTGAGAAATGAAGTATACTTCCTGGAATACTTATGAGAGCCAATTTAAGAATGTGTTTTTCCTGCTTCAAAAGTGAACTTGCTTTTGGAAAGCCAAGAATCAAGAGCAGTCAGGCAGCAGGTGGTAATGTACACGTGCTCACAAGTGAGTTTGGTGTTTCATAGGTCAAGTATTCTACTTCTGTGTTTGATTAGCCAGATACTTGGCCTGTTGGGACCAGGGCTTCACAGGCCACAGGATGTTACAGTCAGAATCGAAATAGTGTTCTAATAGCATCTGCCTCTGTTCAACTAGTTCTCATGTCTGTGTTACTCATGTGCATTTGTTCCTACAGACGACACCTTTTGCCCTGGTTTGGTGTTCTATAAAGAATATGTGTTAATTCTGAGTTATCTTTAGAAATTCATTGTGTAAATACTCTCAGTGCCCATCTTGACTGTTGTGTATTTGTGATTTTTCTTAGAAATATATTTTTACACTATTCATATGCTTCCCAGAGAAGCTAATTTAATTAAAAAATACGGCAAGTTTTGAGGCCTACTAAGAATATAAGTGACCTAATCAGAAAACTTAAGGTAGGTTTACTTGTCTTTTATTCTTCGGTATGAAGGACTATTAATTCTATGATGAAAAGTTACTAAGTGGGCTAAAGGCATAAGTAGTCCATTTGTATCTGCATTCCCTTTTATCTCCAAAATAAAATGGGAAAGTCTTCTTAAAGTAACTTCATCGCCATTTATGGTATTTATATTATTTGTCCTTCTTATCCACGATAAAGGTGTAATTAACTGTTGGATTATTCCAAGGTCTTTTCACAAACTGAGCCTCTTTATTTTGGTGGGACAGGAACTAGGATGGTTCCTGCATTTTGTATATTAAATTTGCCTTTGTTTCTAAAGGTGGATCATCTTGAATATCTGCTTAAAATAAGAATTGCTATTGATTCCATTTCAAGTTACTTGAAAAATGTTATTCTGGGTACATTTAATTGGGAAATTAGTCTGTCTAGTGACTGCTAGCATATGTGAGACATGATAACTATTTTAAAGCCAATTTTGTTGACTTATCTTAAAAAAAAGAACTAGGTCAACTTTTTCAGAAAGACATAGATAAATACTGAATATTAATGTCAAGATTCCAAAACTGACATATTTATGTAAGCAAGAATTCTAGAAGTGAATGAATGAGGATAAGAATAAGTCATTTTCCAGTCACCTTCCTTTCTGAATAAGAGAAAGGAGAAGAGCACTAGCTAAGGACGGAAAAAGGAAGTGATACCATAAACAGCAGCCTCTAATTTTGTATTTTGTCTTTGTTTTATTTTGCTACATATGGAATATGTACTCAGAAACAAGTAGAAAAATGATGTTTGAGGAATTTAATTTTTTTAATGAAATAGACTGTGGTACAATCAAACTATTCATGTAACTAAAGCAGTATTTCCCTGGAATTTAAGTCACAGTTTGTTGTATACAATCAGAGCCTTTACTTATTTAAGACAATAATAAGTTCATATCTTGGTGTGTGTGGTACTATTTGTAGAATGCTGAACCCAATTTGCAAGTTGTACTGTATGCGATTTTGGAAAGAAGTGCAAATAATTTGTTGTACTTTTTATTCAATACTGTATAAATTATACAATTATTTTTTATTAAATTAATATTTTACAGTATATTTTCCCTTGTTTAAAATATTTATTTTTACGTCTTTGTTGCTACATGCAGGCTTTCTCTAGTTGTGGAGAGCACAGGCCCTAGAGCCCGCAGGCTTCAGTAGTTGTGGCTTGCCATCCCTAGAGCATGGGCTTAGCAGTTGTGATGCACGGCTTAGTTGTCCCTCAGCATGTGGGATCTTCCTGGACCAGAGGCTGAACCCATGGCCCCTGCATTGGCGGGTGGATTCTTAACCACTGGACCACCAGGGAAGCGCTGGTCTCTACCTTTGACTCTTCCCTCTCATTTCTGTTTTCCCAATTTTTTTCTAGCACCACATTGTACTGTTTATTTTTCTTGGTCTTCATCTTGGTACCTCTTATACTTTTAAAAGCATTCTCCCGTTTAGAAACTAAAAAGACCAACGTTCCCTTCAGTGTTAACTGAATTTTTCAGATAAATGAAATGAAATTGAATCAAAGGTGGAAGGTGCCATCTTGTTTGAAAAAATCATAGCCTTTTGGTTATAGCCCCAAATGTTCTGGTACCCCCAGAAGCATCTTCTTGCCATCAGTTGAGAATTGCTTTGTTCACTTTACCCGATAAACCAAACCAGTCTTTTCTAATAGTATTTGAATATGTACTTTTTCATTAGTTCCCATTGCAAAACCTTCATTAAGGCATTTCATTGATTATCACCAAAGACTTGGAAATTTTTCATGCAAAAAACTTTTTAAAGTTTTCTGTACTTATAGCATATTTTATGTATCTGAGCAGGAACCATGCCTTATTTTTGTCTTTTGTTGCAAAACACATCTTGTGTTTGTACCCCATGAACACTGAATTATACAAATGATATGTGATGGACTCAACGTAACCACCTGCCAGTACAAAAGCTAAATAAATGCTATTTTTAAAAAAGTACATCAAAGTAAAGCATTAAGATTAAAATGTCTGTCAGTGATGTCTAGTCCACTGGATGCTTTATTCAAGGCATTGTGCTCAAATGATAGAAATTGGATTTCTATTTGTCTTACTTCTTATGGAATCCTAGGGCTTCCAAGATGGCCCAGTCTTAATGAACCCACCTGCGAGATGGAAGAGACACAGGAAGATCTTCCCTGGGTTGGGAAGATCCCCTTGAGAAAGAAATGGCAACTCACTGCAGTATTCTCGTCTGGAAAATTCCATGGACAGAGGAGCCTGGCAGGCTGCAGTTCATGGGGTCACAAAAAGTCAGACATGCAGGACTGAGCAACTGAGCAAGCATGCATGTGTAATTAGTACTTTACATTTATATAACATGTTTTAGTTTGGAAAGGCATTTGTGAGCATCATCTCTCTTGATTCTGGAAAAAGCATTCTGTTGTAGTACTAATTCTTCTACTTTTTTCATTAAGTAATGCTGATAGAAGGGGCTTCAGAATACTGAGTTTGCCATTCAAAGCTCTGATTCATTAGGGAAGTTACTCTGGAGCTTCAGTTTATTTATTTTTTAATATTCCTTTTTACTTACTTGGCTGTGTCTGGTCTTTGTTCTGGCATGCAGGAACTTTAGTTGCAGCATATGGCATTGGCATGCCAATTCTTAGTTGTGGCATGTGAGATCTAGTTTCCTGATCAGGGTTTGAACCTGGGTCCCCTTCATTGAGAGCGTGGAGCCTTAGCCACTGGACCACCAGGGAAGTCCTGAGCTTCAGTTTCCTCATCAGTAAGTGGGGATGATACTTACCTCATGAGACTGTTGTGAAGAAATGAACGAACATATGTGAAAGCACCTGTCACATGGAGAAATCAGTTCCCTTCCCCCTCATTCTCTATTAACAATTAGTTTTAGCTGTCAGTCTCAAATGAGCCGACCACTGGAAAAGACTCTGATGCTGGGAAAGAGTGAGGGCAGGAGAAGGGAATAACAGAGGATGAAGTGGTTGGAGGGCATCACCGACTCAATGGACATGAGTTTGAGCAAGCTCCAGGAGATGGGAGACAGGGATGTCTGATGTGCTGCAGTCCATGGGGACACAAAGTGTCAGACATGACTTAGTGGCTGAACAACAATCAATCTCAAAATTGCACTCTTAAATGAAAGTTCTTTTGGAATGTTTCAAAATAAAAATGATAGGAGGCTTTTAAACACTTTCATTTTTTGGTCGTTTTATTTAATTACTTTGACATTGCCGTTCTTTGGGACTAGAAAATTCACCTTTTCCAGACCTGGAGCCACTGCTGAGTTTTCCGCATTTGCTGGCATATTTAGTGTAGCACTTTAACAGATCATCTTTTAGGATTTGAAATAGCTCAGCTGGAATTCCATTTCATTGGAATCAGTTTTCATTCCAATCCCAAAGAAAGGCAATGCCAAAGAATGTTTAAACTACCACACAATTGCACTCATTTTGCATGCTATTAAAGTAATGCTCAAAATTCTCCAAGCCAGGCTTCAACAGTACATCAACCGAGAACTTCCAGATGTTCAAGCTGGAATTAGAAAAGGCAGAGGAACCAGAGATTAAATTGCCAACATCTGTTGGATCATAGAAAAAGCAAGAGAATTCCAGATAAACATCTACTCCTGCTTCATTGACTACACTAAAGCCTTTGACTGTGTGGGTCACAACAAACTGTGGAAAATTCTGAAAGAGATGGGAATACCAGACCACCTTACCTGCCTCCTGCAAAACCTGTTTGCAGGTCAAGAAACAACAGTTAGAACCAGACATGGAACAATGGACTGGTTCCAAATAGGGAAAGGAGTACGTCAAGGCTTTATATTGTCATCCTGCTTATTAAACTTATATGCAGAGTACATCATGTGAAATGCCAGGCTGGATGAAGCACAAGCTGGAATCAAGATTGCCAGGAGAAATATCAATAACCTTAGATAGGCAGATGCACCACCCTTATGGCAGAAAGTGAAGGGGAACTAAAGAGCCTCTTGGTGAAAGTAAAAGAGGAGAGTAAAAAAGTTGGCTTAAAGCTCAACATTCAGAATGGCATCCGGTCCTATCACTTCATGGCAAATAGATGGGGAAACAGTGACAGACTTTTATTTTCATGGGCTCCAAAAACACCGCAGGTGGTGACTGCAGCTACAAAATTCAAACACTTTCTCCTTGGAAGAAAAGTTATGACAGACAGCATATTAAAAAGCAGAGACATTACTTTGCTGACAAAAGTCTCTCTAGTCAAAGCTATGGTTTTTCCAGTAATCATGTATGAATGTGAGAGTTGGACCATAAAGAAGGCTGAGTGCCAAAGAATTGATAGTTTTGAACTGTGGTGTTGGAGAAGACGCTTGAGAATCCCTTGGAATGCAAGGAGATCAAACCAGTCAATCCTAAAGGAAATCAATTCTGAATATTCATTAGAAGGACTGATGCTGAAGCTAAATGTCCAATACTTTGGCCACCTGATGCGAAGAGCCAACTCATTAGAAAAGACCCTGATGCTGAGAAAGACTGAAGGCAGGAGGAGAAGGGGACAACAGAGGATGAGATGGTTGGATGGTATTACTGACTCAATAGACACGAGTTTGAGTGAGCTCTGGGAGATGGTAAAGGATAGGGAAGCCTGGTGTGCTGCAGTCCATGGAGTCACAAAAGGTTGGACACAACCGAGGGACTGAACAACAACAACATTTACTTACTTAGATGAATTATATCAACAATAATGTAATGATAGCTCATAATTAGTGTTTACTATTTATGGCTGTGCTGAATAATGTTCTGAGGACTTTAGATGTTCTATTTGATTTCTGTTATTACCAAATGTTACTGAATTGCAGGTTATTAAAATAACAATTTCTAGTAATACAAAAGTTTGTAAGAAAAATTCTGGAATATATTTTGTGAGATACTATTAAAGGTGTTAGGTTTTAAACAGTACTGCTTTTTAAATTCATGTGTTTACATAGCAAGTTCTAAGTATGTAATCTATTTCATTTGAAATAAGAAAGTAAAATTTGAGGTAAAATTGTTATTTAGAAACCTGAACACTCCCTCTTATTTTAAATTTATATTTTAGAAAGTTCTGGGGATACAATGAAAATGTCATGACTCCGGATCTCAAATAACTTAAAATGTGTGATAAGAAAAGACAAGTATTGATAGAAAGCATAGCAGAGAGGCCCAACTGCAACACAAGTTAGTATGTCAGGTATCATAATGATTTAAACAGGCTTGGATCTCAAAAACTACAAGTACACTGGGAAAATAATGTATGACTTCCTGAAGGAGGTGACATTTGAGTTAGTCATGCAGCATGGCCAGAATCTTAAAGGAAATTTAGAAAGAGGAACGGACTACAGTGGAGAAAAGAGGCAAAAGTAAAGGTATGAAGGTCAGAAAGTGTGGTGCACAATCAGCAAGGGATATAGAGAGCAGGACAGGGCAGTTTGGGGGTCATTTTCTGATCATTAATTGCAGAAGGAAGTAGGGAGTGATGATTAAGCTTGTCTTTAGAAATTTAATCTGGCAGCAGTGGAAGATTCTACCTAAAATTTCTGGGAAGATACTACCTAAAATTGCTAGTTGGACTGCCATTTTGGGTCCACTAGGTGTCGGGGAAGGCAATGGCAAGCCACTCCAGTACTCTTGCCTAGAAAATCCCATGGATGGAGGAGCCTGGTAGGCTGCAGTCCGTGGGGTCACTAAGGGTCGGACACGACTGAGCGACTTCACTTTCACTTTTCACTTTCACACATTGGAGAAGGAAATGGCAACCCACTCCAGTGTTCTTGCCTGGAGAATCCCAGGGACGGGGGAGCCTGTTGGGCTTCCGTCTATGGGGTCACACAGAGTCGGACACGACTGAAGTGACTTAGCAGTAGCAGCAGGTGTCACTGAGGAAGGCCTTTATGATCCGTAGCAGTGGGGAAAAAAAAGGACTTGAGGTTATGAACATTCTGGGATGAGTGCCAGTATTTCAACAGGTAGCTTCAGTTCAGTTCAGTTCAGTCACTCAGTCGTGTCCGACTCATTGCGACCCCATGAATCACAGCACGCCAGGCCTCCCTGTCCATCACCAACTCCCAGAGTTCACTCAAACTCATGTCCATCGAGTCGGTGATGCCATCCAGCCATCTCATTCTCTGTCGTCCCCTTCTCCTCCCACCCCCAACCTTTCCCAGCATCAGAGTCTTTTCCAGTGAGTCAACCCGTCACATGAGGTGGCCAAAGTACTGGAGTTTCAGCTTCAGCATCAGTCCTTCCAATGAACACCCAGGAATGATCTCCTTTAGAATGGACTGGTTGGATCTCCTTGCAGTCCAAGGGACTCTCAAGAGTCTTCTCCAGCACCACAGTTCAAAAGCATCAATTCTTAGGCGCTCAGCTTTCTTCACAGTCCAACTCTCACATCCATACATGACCACGGGAAAAACCATAGCCTTGACTAGACGGACCTTTGTTGGCAAAATAATGTCTCTGCTTTTTAATATGCTATCTATTCTCAAATCTTGAGTTAACCAATGCATTTTTCTTATGGAAATGTTGGTCTTAAGCTATGTTAATGTACTACGCATTTGCCCCAGACTCTATCTTCAAGTCGATTCTGCCAAATGGCTCAGAACCTACTTGACAAACCTGTATGTTATACTCAGATATTCTTCCCTTAATCTATGTAAAATGAAACTATTTGTATGGTAATCTGCCCTTCTATTGGATTTCAAGTTAATCATTTTATGGCCCAAGATGAATTGTCTGGTGTCAAAATTATCCCAAAATGCATCTTATGGGTGAGGGGTCTGGTGCCATTCTGAGCCTTAAGACATTCCTTTCTTTCATTAACAGACTGCTAGTGACTATATTCCAATCCCAAAGAAAGGCAATGCCAAAAAATGCTCAAACTACCGCACAATTGCACTCATCTCACACTAGTAAAGTCATGCTCAAAATCCTCCAAGCCAGGCTTCAGCAATATATGAACCGTGAACTCCCAGATGTTCAAGTAGGTTTTAGAAAAGGTAGAGGCACCAGAGATCAAATTGCCAACATCCACTGGATCATGGAGAAAGCAAGAGAGTTCCAGAAAAATATCTATTTCTGCTTCATTGACTATGCCAAAGCCTTTGACTATGTGGATCGAAGTAAACTGTGGAAAATTCTTCAAGAGATGGGAATACCAGACCACCTGACCTGCCTCTGGAGAAACTTGTATGCAGGTCAGGAAGTAACAGTCAGAACTGTACATGGAAAAACATACTGGTTCCAAATAGGAAAAGGAGTACATCAAGGCTGTATATTGTCACCTTGCTTATTTAACTTATATGCAGAGTACATCATGAGGAACGCTGGGCTGGAAGAAGCACAAGCTGGAATCAAGATTGCCGGGAGAAATATCAATAACCTCAGATATGCAGATGACACCACCCTTATGGCAGAAAGTGAAGAGGAACTCAAAAGCCTCTTGATGAAAGTGAAAGAGGAGAGTGAAAAAGTTGGCTTGAAGCTCAACATTCAGAAAACAAAGATCATGGCATCTGGTCCCATCACTTCATGAGAAATAGATGGAAAAATAGTGGAAACAGTGTCAGACTTTATTTCTGGGGGCTCCAAAATCACTGCAGATGCTGATGGCGGCCATGAAATTAAAAGACACCTTCTCCTTGGACGGAAAGTTATGACCAACCTTGATAGTATATTAAAAAGCAGAGACATTACTTTGCCAACCAAGGTCCGTCTAGTCAAGGCTATGGTTTTTACGGTGGTCATGTATGGATGTGAGAGTTGGACTGTGAAGAAAGCTGATCACTGAAGGATTGATGCTTTTGAACTGTGGTGTTGGAGAAGACTCTTGAGAGCTCCTTGGACTGAAAGGAGATCCAACCAGTCCATTCTAAAGGAGATCAGTCCTGGGTGTTCATTGGAAGGACTGATGCTGAAGCTGAAACTGCAATACTTTGGCCACCTCATGCGACGAGTTGACTCACTGGAAAAGACTCTGATGCTGGGAGGGATTGGGGGTGGGAGGAGAAGGGGACGACAGAGAATGAGATGGCTGGATGGCATCACCGACTCTGTGGACATGAGTTTGAGTGAACTCCGGGAGTTGGTGATGGACAGGGAGGCCTGGCGTGCTGTGATTCATGGGGTCGCAGAGAGTTGGACATGACTGAGTGACTATATACGGAGAAGGCAATGGCAACCCGCTCCAGTACTCTTGCCTGGAAAATCCCATGGACAGAGGAGCCTTGTAGGTTACAGTCCATGGGGTCGCGAAGAGTCCAACACGACTGAGCGACTTCACTTTCACTTTTCACTTTCACGCACTGGAGAAGGAAATGGCAACCCACTCCAGTGTTCTTGCCTGGAGAATCCCAGGGACAGGGGAGCCTGGTGGGCTGCCGTCTATGGGGTCGCACAGAGTCAGACATGACTGAAGCGACTTAGCAGCAGCAGCAGTGACTATATAACGTCCAGCTGAAGACTAGCAGGGGGGTACTCTTTCTGCCCCCTTCTGATGTCTATGTCAGAAGCTTTCTCTATCTCCTTTACACTTTAATAAAACTTTATTACACAAAAGCTCTGAGCAATCAAGCCTTTTCTCTGGCCCTGGATTGAATTCTTCTCCTCCGGAGCCCAAGATCCCAGTGTCTTTGTGTCATTCCGCAACAACCTTTCATGACTAATACTTATTGAAAACCTTTAAACTTATTCATCTGTTTGATACATTTCATCTTCTCCTGCCCACACCACCACCAACTTCTTATTCTAACAAACTGCATGACTTGACCATCATTCCTTGCAGGATGCCAAAAATCTTGGGAGGTCCTACCTGCCATGTTCTGGGAGTTTTGACGAAAGTAGACCTTGAGCTCGAGAACAGTATTTACAGATTGAGCACTTGGACAGAGTGCTCCCTGGAAATCCCAGTGAATTTCAACTGGAATAATAATAATAATGGTGAATTACAATTGAAGGATATAGAAGACACAGAGTCCTTTTGAGGAGTTCTTAGCCCAAAAACTAGAGAGAGAAAAAGGACACTAGAGGAATTTGAATCTCATGGCACCTGTAGCTACAGGAAACACTACACCCAGTTCAACTACATTCTAGTCATATTGACATAAAATCTCACACTAAAAGCCTATACCTCAGTCCCTATTATCTGATATATCATGTCTAGTTTTCAATAAGTCATGATAAAAGGCAAGAAAAAGCACAGTTTGAAAAAACAAAGAGAGCAACAGGACTAAGCCCAGCTTGAAAAAGTTAACTGCTAACTGGCGTTAGCAGACTGGGCCTTAAAGGTTACTATGTTAAGAACTCTAATGGAAAGTGAAAAATCCAACTGCCATTCATGTTTAAACACAAAACTAAAACAAAACTTTTCAGTAAACTAAGGATAGAGGGGAATTCCCTCAACTTGATAAAGAACATTTACAGAAAACCTACACTTAACATCATACTTAAGTGTGAGAAATTGGGACACTTCCCCCTAAAATCAAGAACAAGGCAAGGATGTCCACTCTTACATAAATGATGAGAAGGAGTTAAGCAATGCAAATATCTGAGGAAGAGCATTCCAGGCAGAGGAAACAGCAAAAACAGAAAAGAGGTTCACATGTTTGAGGAACAGAGAGGCGGACAGGCAGCTTGGTGTATCATGAACGAGCAGCAAAGTGATAGGGAGTGAGGTTATAGGAGTAGGAAGGGGCCCAATTATTCAGAACCTGGGAAGTAAGGTAAGGAATTTGAATATTATTCTAATAGTCAGAGAGGGGTATGATCTGATTTACATTTGCTTGCTGACATGAACCTCTAGGTGTGGCTATATATGTTCTTGGGAGTCATTCACTATTTGCCTCTATTCAGAAAACAAGATGAGTTCATTCCCAGTTAATGCCAAAGGTACTTTTGCACATCCAAGTTTTATAATGAGCTTTAACAATATTGCCAGTCCCAGAGAAGAAATAGAGATAGCCTCCATTGCTATTAGATTGTCACTTTAAAGCAGGAGACATTCACCAGGTATAAGTGAAGAGAAAAAGCTGGAAGAATTAATAGTCATTATTTTATAGTTTTAAAACATTATTATTCTTAAGAAAATCTGAACAGCCATTAAGAACCTGTCTATACCTTGACTTGTCCCATTCCTCACTGACTGCTGCTGCTGCTGCTGCTAAGTCACTTCAGTCGTGTCCGACTCTGTGTGACCCCATAGACGGAAGCCCCCCAGGCTCCCCCATCCCTGGGATTCTCCAGGCAAGAACACTGGAGTGGGTTGCCATTTCCTGCCACTACTCCTATTAAAAATCCCACCAAAGAAATTGTTTTAAAAATAAATGCCAGGACAATAGGTTGTTCTTGAGGAACACATATGATTTCTCTTCAAAAAAAAAAATTACTGGAATATAGTTTTTTGGGCGTCCTAGGTGGCTTAGTGGTAAAGAATCTGCCTGCCATTGCAGGAGATGCGGTTTGATCCCTGGCTTAGGACAATGCCTTGGAGAAGGAAATGGCAACCCACTCCAGTATTATTGCCTGGAGAATTCCATGACAGAGGAGCCTTGTGGGCTACAGTCCATGGGGCCACAAAAGAATTGGACATGACTAAGCAACTAAAACAACAACAAATCACACACTGAGTAACCTAGAGCCTCACAGCAGGAGGTTCCTTGAAACTTCTGCCTATTTGGGGCTGCGCATACACTCAGAAGGGTTGAGCACATGAAACAAGTGCTGAACAAATTTGCTGAACAAACAAAAATAATTATAGTATAAATAACTTCTGGTGTTTAAGGAATGTACTTATTGCTGGCATACAACCTGAAAATGGGATTGTCCTGCTGCTAAGGGACATAAGCAAATTCAGACCCTCCAGCCGTTAATTTGACACACCCTAATGAAAACTCAGCAGTGGCCACAAGACTGGAAAAGGTCAGTCTTCATTCCAATCCCAAAGAAAGGCAATGCCAAAGAATGCTCAAACTACCGCAGTTGCACTCATCTCACATGCTAGTAAAGTCATGCTCAAAATTCTCCAAGCCAGGCTTCAGCAATACGTGAACCGTGAACTTCCAGATGTTCAAGCTGGTTTTAGAAAAGGCAGAGGAACCAGAGATCAAATTGCCAACATCCACTGGATTATGGGAACAGCAAGAGTTCCAGGAAAACATCAATTTCTGCTTCATTGACTATGCCAAAGCCTTTGACTGTGTGGATCACAATAAACTGTGGAAAATTCTGAAAGAGATGGGAATACCAGACCACCTCACCTGCCTCTTGAGAAGCCTATATGCAGGTCAGGAAGCAACAGTTAGAACTGGACATGGAACAACAGGCTGGTTCCAAATAGGAAAAGGAGTACATCAAGGCTGTATATTGTCACCCTGCTTATTTAACTTATATGCAGAGTACATCATGAGGAACACTGGGCTGGAAGAAGCACAAGCTGGAATCAAGACTGCCAGGAGAAATATCAATCGCCGCATATATGCAGATGACACCACCCTTATGGCAGAAAGTGAAGAGGAACTAAAAAGCCTCTTGATGAAAGTGAAAGAGGAGAGTGAAAAAGTTGGCTTGAAGTTCAACATTCAGAAAACTAAGATCATGGCATCTGGTCCCATCACTTCATGGGAAATAGATGGAAAAACAGTGGAAACAGTGTCAGACTTTATTTTTGGCTCCAAAATCACTGCAGATGCTGATTGAAGCCATGAAATTCAAAGACGCTTACTCCTTGGAAGGAAAGTTATGACCAGCCTTGATAATATATTAAAAAGCAGAGACATTACTTTGCCAACAAAGGTCCGTCTAGTCAAGGCTATGGTTTTTCCAGTGGTCATGTATGGATGTGAGAGTTGGACTGTGAAGAAAGCTGATCGCCAAAGAATTGATGCTTTTGAACTGTGGTGTTGGAGAAGACTCTTGAGAGCCCTTTGGACTGCAAGGAGATCCAACCAGTCCATTCTAAAGGAGATCAGTCCTGGGTGTTCATTGGAAGGACTGATGCTAAAGCTGAAACTGCAATACTATGGCCACCTCATGAGAAGAGTTGACTCACTGGAAAAGACTCTGATGCTGGGAGGGATTGGGGGCAGGAGGAGAAGGGGACGACAGAGAATGAGATGGCTGGGTAGCATCACTGATTCGAAGGAGGTGAGTTTGAGTGAACTCCAGGAGTTGGTGATGGACAGGGAGGCCTGGTGTGCTGTGATTCATGGGGTAGCAAAGAGTCGGACACGACTGAGCGACTGAACTGAACTGAACTGAAATAGCCCTTTACAGAAAGAATGTCTTGATTTATTTTGGCAGTTGTTCTATTTTTATTATATCAGATATCTGATATGTAATATACATATATAATTGATAGATATTATTATACATAAAATATGTGTATAATTATATTAAAAGTATCAAATGTCACTTCAGTAACGCTTAACTTGAATACATCTTTTGAAATAGCCAACCTGTTACTACAACCTAGCCCCACACTTCTATTTTTTGCTTTATGCTTTATATATCATTTCTCACTTTCTAACACAAATATGATTTACTTATTTAGCATGTTTGTTATTTATTGTCTTTTCTCCCTATTAGAATGTGAGCTCTATGAAGGCAGTGAGTTTCTGACTTCCTAAAACAAGGATTCCCTATATTATAAAATAGTTTTAAAAATTTACAAAAGACCTAGATGTTAAGGTATTGATTTTAAATACATATGTGTTAAAACATGAGTATTATAAAGCTTCTGTGTTCTATAAATAAATGAGCCTTAAAAATGGAATGCATATGTACAAAACTCAGAAAAATATTCAAATATTTCACTTCTTCTTTTTCCCTTCCTTTCGAACGATAACATTCTAATTTCTGGACTGGGAACTCAGAGATCTGAACTTATTAGAATAAAGTAAGGCAAAGGACTCTCGGACGTTTACACTTTTCTTTTTGGCAACTGGGTTCAAGGAGTCTGAGGTAGGTGGAACTTGGACTATAATATATAATTTTTATAATACATGTATACTATAATTCATTGATATATTCCAAGTATTAGAATAGTGTCTGCCATATAAGTAACGAATAATTATTTGTTGAAATGATTTAGAATACCGTGACTCTATGCAGAATCTGAATATTATCTATAAAATATATTCCTTTGATCAGTTTTACAGAACACATGTACAGTCATATCTTCTTAATTCTTGGCACTTATTTAATCTCTTCTTAGTTACTTAAATAAATACTAACTTTTCTAAGTCAAAGCATTCCTTCAAAGTTTTTATTTATTGAAAGAGAGTTACTCTACTTTGGTCTCTTCCTCATATTGTGTAGTTTTTTCTATACCAGGTATAATGAATAAAGACAGAAAACTGGAGCTTTATCTATTTCTTGGATCTTTTTTCAGAATGAGCATTCAAAATTTATAATTATAATTAGTACTAAATTAACCAGTCAAGAGGAAAAACACATGGCCCTATGCATATATACAGTAATCTCTATTTGTGAAATCCCATTGTCTTTGATGAGTTTAATTTCAAACACACATTTCTGCTCCCTATAACTAAAATACATTTATTGACATTTAACATTTTCAGACATTGAATAGTATTAGAGTCCATCTAAATGAAAGGCCCTGGATAGCAGAAAATGTCTTCTTTTTGAACCAGGCTTTACCTAAACTACTCTGTTCTTATATTTCCTAAACTCTCCTTCCTTGTACAGTCATTTGCCGGGAGCCAGCGAGGGAAATCCTACCCGTGGCAAAGGTCAATTGGGGAAGAGGCCTGACGGACGGGCAAAGGCTAATCAGGACTCGAGGAACTCCGTGGACTTACCTGAGCATCTACCCCAAAGAAAACCGGAGTCTGACTGCCTTACTATCTTACGCCTCTTACCAAGTTCTCTAATACTTACGGGGGCTTCCCCCCAACCACCTTTCTCTGAAAACATTAATTCAGAGCTGTAGTTAAAAAGTTCTCCTCGGCTTAATAGGAGTGTTCCAATCCAAGCCCCTCTGATAGCTTTCTAACTTGCATGACAAGTTTGTCCGGGCTCTTATAACTATGAGTGTGACTGCTTATAGCCTCCCAGCCATGCAAGGACAGAAAGCCTTATATTCTAAAATACAGGAATCTGTTGAAGAAGTTAAAATCATTAGAATAGTACTAAAAAAGATTTCATTGTTGAATCAATGCTTGCTGCAAAGTTTCCTCTATCTATTGTATCCTTGGAAACATATTAATCACATATAGAGAATATAAGTAATAGCTTTTGATTTAACCATATCAGATCTTAAGTTAATAAATTCCTTTCTTGTAGCTCACGACACCTTTGCCTTATAGGAATGTAACTTTGTCATGTGTCTAGCACCTGACTTTAGGAAAATCACCTTAAAAGAATATAAGACTTTTTCTAGCTAACTAACCTTTGTTAGGAGAGAGGGCCATAAACTGTTAGCAGGCCTCCTGGCCAGAAGATGATGTAAACCACCTAAAACTTTTGTATATCAAGAGACATACAAAAATAAGCCCTGATCCTGATAAGGGTCAAGACTGCTGACCCCGCGTGATTTTGGCGTGACTCTATACCTCCCTTTCTCTATTTTTTATGTGCACAATTTAGGGTATAAAAGCAGCACTGGAAAATAAAGTTTTGGGCCTTGCTCACTGAAGTTTGGTCTCCCCATGTCGTTCTTTCTTTTTTTCCGTCCTTTTCTCTATTCTCCTTTTTCTGGTTGAGATCCTTGGAGCGCTGGGCCCTCTGTGTTTACTTATCTGCCTGGGCTTCTAAGACCCACTCGAGGGGGTGCCCTGGTGGGGTGCCTCCAGTGATTCAAGAGGGCGCCTGCAGCCTACGTAAACAGAGCAAACCCCGTGCTGGGGTTTTATTGGTTTCCTGCGTAAACCAAGGAATCGATCAGCCCCTCTCACTCTCTCTCTCTCTCTCTCTCGCTGACACCTACGCCATTCATCCCGAGGATAACCTGGGCCATATCGAGGCTGGTCCCCGATAGTCATTGATAGTGCAAGGGGGCTCACATCCAAGAGAAGAGAAAAGAGGACTTTATTTTTTCAGCTTCACTAAGGTATAATTTACAAATAACAATTATATATTGTTGAGTTATACAATTTTAATGTGTATAATGTGATTATCAGTTCAGTTCAGTCGCTCAGTTGTGTCCGACTCTTTGTGACCCCATGAATCACAGCACACCAGGCCTCCCTGTCCATCACCAACTCCCGGAGTTCACTCAAACTCATGTCATCGAGTCGGTGATGCCATCAAGCCATCTCATTCTCTGTCGTCCCCTTCTCCTCCTGCCCCCAATCCTTCCCAGCATCAGAGTCTTTTCCAGTGAGTCAACTCGTCGCATGAGGTGGCCAAAGTATTGGAGTTTCAGCTTTAGCATCAGTCCTTCCAATGAACACCCAGGACTGATCTCCTTTAGAACGGACTGGTTGGATCTCCTTGCAGTCCAAGGGGCTCTCAAGAGTCTTCTCCAACACCACAGTTCAAAAGCATCAATTCTTCGGCGATCAGCTTTCTTCACAGTCCAACTCTCACATCCATACATGACCACTGGAAAAACCATAGCCTTGACTAGACGGACCTTTGTTGGCAAAGTAATGTCTCTGCTTTTTAATATGCTATCTAGGTTGGTCATAACTTTCCTTCCAAGGAGTAAGTGTCTTTTAATTTCCTGGCTGCAATCAGCATCTGCAGTGATTTTGGAGCCCCCAAAAATAATGATGTGATTATATATATATGTAATTTATAAATATAAATGATTACAATAGTTAACTTAATTAAATACCAATTACCTCCCATACTTACTTTTACTTTTTGGTGCTAACACTGAAGATCTATTCTCTCAGCACGGGTATGAATGACTAATTTGGTAACCCTTTCAAGGTGCATTATGTGATAGTGTTTATCAGTACTTCATTCCTTTTTACTGGTGAAATATTCCATGGTATGGATATACTACACTTAATTTGTCCACTCATCATTTGTTGGCTATTTGGGTTGTTCATGCTTTTTGTCTATTATGAACAATGGTACTATTTTACTAATACTTGCAAAAATATTTAAACTATTTAGGAGGGTCAGTGGGAAAAACATTTGACTAGGAATTCAGAAACCTAAAAGGTCCACTTTAGCTTAGGAAGTAATTCCATGTTCACTAAAGGAGATCTGACTGAAATTCCTTTGACTTTCAATAATTGGAAATTTTCTATACTTTTTTGTCCTTTTCAAGTGTTTGGTTTAAGACCAAAGTCCTGCAGAAGAAGAAACATTAGGTTATTACAACCATACATTCTACACTGTAGCTATGACGTGCACTTACTATTGCAATTCATCTTAATTTTTTTGAATTAGTCTACTGTACAGTTTGGAGAATACTTAAAAATTCAATTTTATATTGCTCCTCTTTGGAGAAAAGATGCTTTCCATTATACCAAATAACAGAAATCCTAATAATAAAAAACAGTAATCTGAATATATTGTACTGAGGAAATATTTTCACTTTTCTCTGTGCTACTTCTGGCAGGGAACGGACAAATCCTTAAATCTTGCCATCTGTCACCTCAATTTAAAAATCATCTTGCTCAATTTAAAAATCATACATAAAGATGACCTTTAAGGAGGGCGTTTAAGGATCCGGAAAATTCTAGATAACCTTTTTAAAATGCCTGAAAGTGGAAACAAACATCCTGTTTCCTTTGACCATTCTCTTGGACAACGGAGGTTTTAATTTTCATTTAAATATAATTGATTTACAGTGTTGTGCCAATCTCTGCTGTATAGCAGTGACTCGTTATACACATATGGACGTACTCTTTTTTTGAATATTGTTTTTCACTTATGGTTTATCACAGGAAATTGAATATATCAGTTTCCTCTGCTATACATTAGGATCTTATTATCCATCCTATATGTAACAGTTTACATCTGCTAACCCCAAACTCCCAATCCTTTCCTCCCTCACCCCACTCCCCCTTGGCAACCAGGCGCCTGTTCTCTAATTCTGTGGGTCTGTTTCTGTTTTATAGGTATGTCCATTTGTGCCATATTTTAGATCCCACATATATGATAGCATGTGGTATTTGCCTTTCTCTTTCTGACTTATTTCACTTAGTATGATAATCTCTAGTTGTAAATGTTTGGTTTTGATTGGGGAATCTTAGGGTCAAAAAACTGGTAACTAATTACCGTGCTTATCAACGAGTGAAACTACTTTCGCACATTAACAGTGAAGAAAATAACATACACCAGTATACTTCTAGAACTTAACAGAATACATACCCCACAAGAGACAGCTAAAACCTGGGAAAACTCATAACCAAGAATAACCTTCCCGCAGTTCTTACTAACATCGGTGAAACTTGCGGGTGAAGCGTGGCTTTCTTGGTCGTTTCCCCGGAAACCGCAGCCACACACGTTGATTGCCCGCACCTTGAGGAGCGCCTGTAGAGAGAGACAGGTGTTCTTCGGCTATGTTCTGCGCCTGCGCAGGCCCACTGAGCCCCTGTACTGAGAGGCCCGGATGAAGGACAAGGCGACGCGCCGTTGCCATGGCAGCCGGGTCCTGGCCGCTGCGGCTCAGGTGCTGGGGTTTTCCTCGCCTCATTGTCAGAGCTTAAAAAGAGGAGGAGAGGAGCACGCCCCCGGCCATCTTTGTGACTCCAGCCACTGCGTCTTACACAGGCAGGAGGGGATATAGAGGGAGCGAAGGGAAGGATAGTGCAGAGGTATTTACGGAGGGAGGGAGGGTAACGAGTTGGGTAATCGTCTGGGACAGCTGGGAGGAAAGGTGGGCAGAGAAGCGAGTGAGACTGTGTTGGCACCTCATCCTCTGAGTCTGGGGTCCACAGAGCTTGGCTCTGGCCCGGAAGCCTGGCAGTTTCGCTTTGTTTAGCTTTGAGGGAAGTCCCTCGGAGGGTAGCTTCGTTTCTAATTTTCGTCATATTCTTTCGCCTCATCCCCGGGAGAAAAAAAGTCACTCTTGAAATGTTAGCTTCCATGAAGAGGCTAAGACATTCAGTTAGTTGGTGGTACCTTGGGACCCTGTATAGAAATGAAAATTACCACATATGTTTGTAAAATATTACTTATCATCATACTATGTGACAGATTATTATGACTGAAAAAAATATACTCATGGGATCACAGTCTTGGCAGGATGTAGAAGTAAGAATGGGCCATATGGTCTCAAGATGTTATTATGGGTTGGCTTTTGCTTAAGTACTTACTTTATATGATAAAAGAGTTCTATTTGATGTTCTTCCCATTTTCTTAGATTTTGAGCTTAAAATGGTATAAGACAGGAGTCAATGAATTAAACTATGATTTAGGTTTTTGAATCCTGAAAGAAAGTATCAAAATTGTGTGTAGTTGTGGACCTAGTTGGGCTTCCTTGGTGGCTCAGATGGTAAAGAATCCTCCTGCAGTTAAGGAGACCCGGGTTTCATCCCTGGGTTGGGAAGATCCCCAGGAGAAGGAATGGCTACTCCTTCCTTTATTCTTGCTTAGAGAATTCCACCGGACAGAGGAGTGTGGAGGGCTACAGTCCATGGGGTGGCAAAGAGTTAGACACCACTGAGCGACTAACACATGGACTTAGACTCACAGTAAAAGGTCTGCAGTCACATACCCACATGGGATTTAGCAGACACATAGGAGGAGGGAATTAATTTCTGTCTCTTGCTGCAGTTCCCTATTAAGAGGGTTGTTCAGGCCTAAAACAGGTATATAGAATTTTGCCGATGATACACACTGAATGTGTGAAACTCATAAGGAATATGTGTTAGTTTGTGTATGAAACTATCATGATTCAGTTTGTGTGAGATTTATTTTTGTTCCAGAATGTTGACTGTGTTCCATATGGCCAGTACCGTGGGGATGAAGATTAAAAGAAGTGAAGGGGATTGACTATCCTGTGACGCATTTGAAAAAGGCTTAAGGGACTTGGTAACGCGAGTTTATGATATATGTTCTTTGTTTACTTGGGAATCAGCCATGACTTCTTTGAAGTTATAGGGAAGGAATGGCACTTCTTGTTTGATGAACTTCATTTACTTCCCTGAGTCACTTCAACTATGGCTTTTTTCTTTTAAATTGCGGCATAATAGTTTAATTTCATAATAACCTAATATGTTTAATTTATAATTATTTGATATTTATATTGATGATTCTATGTTTTAGTTTTGAATTTGAGTTTTCACATGGTTGTGAGATACTTTGTAAATAATAACACATATTTACTAAAGTTTTCAGGCAACCATTTATTTACAGTTGAGACTATGTTTTAATAAGACTAAGGGAAAACACTGTTGAGTTCCGTAGAATTCTTATTCTAACAATTAGTTAGGTAACTTAAACATCTTAAAATAATAAATTTCCAGATTTCTGATCAGAAAATAAAGTATATTATCCTAAGGCATTTGTGACTGTGAAAAAAGTTTTATTTATGTAAGTGTTTTGGGTTAGAGTGAGTTCTAGCCTATTCTGCATCATTCATGACACCCTTACTTTGAATGGTTGGGTACGTAAACACAACAGCTTGCATGATTTAGCCTGTCTTGCAGCTTGTTGTTTAGTCTCTTAAGTTGTGTTTGCAACCCAGTGGACTACAGCCTTCATGCCTCCTCTGTCCATAGGATTTCCCAGGTGAGAAAACTGAAATGAATTGTTAATTCCTCCTCCAGCAGATCTTCCCAGCCCAAGGATCGAACCCGAGTCTCCTGCATTGGCAGGTGTATTCTTTATCACTGAGCCACCAGGGAAGCTCAGGCAGTGATAAACTCACTCTGGAATACCGATTTGTTTTCTTCAGATCACTTCAAAATATTATTGCTCTCAACCTCTGATTTATGAATTATTGAAGCATTACTTTGAGTCTTTTAAGAAAATCTATTTCCTATATTTTAGCTGAAAAGAAATAAATAGAAGGAATTACAGTCCAACTGATACAGTAGAAATAGTTATAATTATCTGGTTGAATAATTAATATTCAGTGTACCTAAAACTAACTTTGTCTTGAGCATTAACGGGAAGTAGTATTAAGAATTCTGCAGGGTAAAGGTGACATTTAGGTGAAATAGAATTTTAAGCCTTGAATTTAGTTATTCAGACAATGATCATTTATTTTATTTTTGACTTTTAAAAATGTTTATTTTTCATTGATGCTTGGTTTACAGTATTGGTTTGATTTCTGTTATACAACAGTATGAATTAACTATAGGTGTACATATTCGCCTCCCTCTCGAATCTCCCTCCCACCTCCTGCCCATTCCTACCCCTCTAGGTTATTACAGAGCCCCAGTTTGAGATCATTTATTTTAGACTAAGCGTTACCATGGTACTCTTCATTTGTTTTAACGTTCTCTTGCATTTCGTAAGTTGGCAGTTGTTTGCTAATTTGCGTCTTATAATAAAGGTTAAAATAAACCTTAAGGGTCATCTGCTGCTGCTGCTGCTGCTAAGTTGCTTCAGTTGTGTCCGACTCTGTGCGACCCCATAGATGGCAGCCCATCAGGCTCTGCTGTCCCTGGGATTCTCCAGGCAAGAACACTGGAGTGGGTTGCCATTGCCTTCTCCTAAGGGTCATCTAGCTCACCTCTTTTTCTAAAGCTTCAGTCTCCCTTTAAAACATGCTATGATCACCTTCTGAGCTATGTATAAACATTTGATCAACAGAGAATGCAGCTCACTTCACTTCAGGACAAGTTTGAAACTAAATTATGCCAAAATTTGCCCCTGAGTTTCTAGTCCTTGGTATTGGTCTTACTGTTTGAAATTATGCAAGTCCAGCCCTCCTTCACATAATGACTATTTAAATATTGTAAAGCAGTTGTCATAATTCTTTAGGGGATTTCTCTTCTTTAGGCTAACATTCCTAGGGTTTTCAAGTAGCCCTCAGAATCTGGCTTTAAGGCATTTTATTCCCATAACCTGCCTTTGTCCCTTCTCCTTGTCTTTTATCCCCTTTTCTCCTGGTTTACCAACCTCTGAATATGTTCCAGTTTCTTTTGTTCTCTAAACTGTAGAAAACTGGATACAGAGCTTTATGTTATCTGTTCTTTAGCCGAGTCTCAGTCTTGGAGCCCATTTATGTTTTTGTTTTCATAATTTTTTAAATTGAAGTATATTTAATTGAAGTATTCTTGATTTACAGTGTTGTGTTAGTCTCGTGTACAGCAAGGTGATATACACACACATATATATACACAAACACATATATACACACACACTTATTTATATTCTTTTTCATTCTAGTTTATCATAGGATATTGACTATAGTTCCTTGTGCTATGCAGTAGGGCCTTCTTGTTTATCTGGTTTATATATAGTAGTGTGTATCTGCTAATCCCAAACTCTTAGTTAATTATCTCCCCACCCCCTTTCCCCTTTAGAACCATTTGTTTTCTATGTCTGTGAGTATGTTTCTGTTTTGTAAATAAGTTCATTTGTGTCATACTTTAGATTACACATATAAGTGATATCATATGGTATTTCTTTATCTTTCTGGTTTACTTCACTTAGTAAGATAATCTTTAGATCCATCCTTGTTGCTGCAAATGGCTTTATTTCATTCTTATTTTTTGTGGCTAAGTAGTATTCCACTGTATATATGTACCACATCTTCTTTATTTGTTCATATCTTGATGGATACTTAGGTTGCTTCCATGTTTTGGCTCTTGTAAAGAGTGCTGCTGTGAACATTGGGGTGCCTGTGTCTTTTTGAATTGTCTCATTCTTTTAACTAACATTACACATAGTACTGAAAACCCTTATTTCTTCTTTTAACTAGTGCTGGTACAGCTAGTGGAAAGATGGTCTCCCACATGCTTTCATTATCATTTCATGGAGAAAATAGAAATCTTGCTTTAGTAAAATTGGTACCTGGTTAGGTGGTCAGGTCAAACTTTTTGGAAGAAGTGAAGCTAATGGCCACAAAAAACTTGTGGATATTTATCGAATCAAACATAATACCTCTCATTTTATATCTTTAAAAATATGCCTAGATTTCATGTGTTCTTGATATCTGTACTTTCTACTTCCAGAGAAGTTTTTAGGTAACTTAATCTTGGTGTTAGAGCGAGAAAAGGCAGGTATAGAAACAGGATCCCAGGTGTTTGGGGCCCTGCAAATCATATTTCTACAGTTCTTTTGAAATCTGACCTAAAATTCTATTTACAGAGTATTGCTCTTTTTGTTTTTGTTTAAGTCAGTAGTGGAAAGTATGCAGATTATTGCTGTATATTTCTATCTCTGGCTATTTCATGACAATTAGATATACATAAACAATTTTCCCTCAAGCTTTTTCTTTTTGAAAAGATAATATGACATCAAACTGACCCCTTCTGTCTCCATTTAGAACCTTCTCCAGAGGCACATTTATGTTCAGGTCATACTGGGAAATTCCATGAACTTTTATGTTTGTTCTTTTTCAGACTGTTCTCTTGTCTGGAGTAGATGATGAACGCTCACACTCCGTATTCAAAACACATCTCAACTTTCCTTGATATTTCCAATTTTAAACTTAGTTGCTTTTTTATTCTTCCTTCTATAGTCCTTTATACCTTTGTTCCACTTACCTACATTTTCAATTTATGTTTTATCTACGTTTGGAATGTATGTATTTGACTTACATTTGTCTTCTGTATTGGGGCTCAAGAGCATATTTTATAATTTTTGGAGACATGTTGTAGGTGTTCAACAAATAGGTTTGTTAATATTGTAATGTATATTCACATACATATATAGTATGCTCACACACATAAAGACATGTTATAGGTAAAGATTGAAATGCATCTTTCATTTGAAAAATTATGGGCCAATAAATTAGGGCTTGGAACTGACCTCAATTTTCAGATAACTATGGTTTGTTTTCTTAAAAATGACTAAATTTATACACCATTTCCACAAACATTTATTAACTTTCACCTGACATTCTTATTTATTGTCACTGCCTTCCAGATAGTAGTAGGCATCACAGTTTGTTTTTTATATAAAAAAGAATATTTTATTTTGAATTGACAGCAGTTTGACTTCTGTGGAAATTAGCTTTTACCATAACTAAGAGTCAATTGAATTGTTACATAGTTAATAAAACCTCTCAGATCAGAAATTATAATTACACTGAATAAATTACCAGAAGGATTGAGAAACTGAGGATAACAATTAATATAATCATTTTAATTTGAATATAGGAAAATGTGTGTGAGTGAGACTACAAAGCTGATTCATCAGCTCAGACCTGGGCAAGGAGTTTTAATGATTGGCAGGGGATGTGGAAATTCCTTCTCTGATACTCAGATAGTCTTCATATATCTGCCTTTTTAAATCTCCTTGTATATTAGGCTGTCAGGAACTGGGGGGAGATGTAATGGTTATTAGGAGTGGTATACCTAGAAAATGTCTGGCCTTTGTAAGTCTCTGTTTTAGGATATACTGATACGTTTATTCTGAACATCCCATAATTTGTGTTTCTGTGTGTTACTTAGCTTACCTTTAGGATTAATCTTCATACTCCATACTACCCCTAAAGTGGACATGGCGTAATACCTTATCTCTTTTAATCTTACAGCATTATTCTTTAACAAACAAAATGAATGAAAATAAAGATACTGATTCAAAAGACAGTGGAGAATATGAAGATGACTTTGAAAAGGACCTGGAGTGGTTGATTAATGAAAAAGAAAAATGCGGTGCCAGCATAATGGAGGTATATATAAATTGCCATCAGCATTTGTAGTAATCATATTAACAAAGTGTTTTGTAGTTCTTGAGGAATTTTCACTTGTATTATCTCATCTAAACCTCACAAAATTCCTTCGATATACATAGAACGAGTAGCATTATTCCTATTTTAGACATGAAAAAATTGAAGCATATAGAGTTTCAATGTTGTGTCATAAAGCATAGGGTTAATTAGAGAACAGTGATTAAGTTAGCACTTAAAGCTAAAATTATAATTAAAAATAAAGTTATAATTTATATAATTCAGTAATACAATTTATTGCATCAGAAGTAAAAAGCAAATACAACTGATTTCTACTTTATGTGAACTTGGGTAAAATCAGTGGGTTTACTTTCAATAAACATGAAAAATAAAGCAAATCCTTAAAAACATGGTCTTTTAGCTAATATTTGAAACGTTAAGAATGAATTTTAGGGGAATGAATATACAGAAAAAAGTAAAGGGTCAAAGACTGAGACACAGAAATATATGTAGAAAAAAGTGGATCCATTAATCATCATTCTGTACTATTTATCAGACATGTAGTAGGGATATCTAGGAAAATGAACCAGTTTCTGAATTATAGAAGGTTCTGTCTCTTTTTACTTATATACAGTGTGTATGTATATCTATAATATATGAGTGTATATATATGCATATGTATTGACACTGAAAATGAAAGAAAGTGAAAGTGTTATTCGCTCAGTTGTGTCTGCAGCCCCCCAGGCTCCTCTGTTCATGGAATTCTCCAGGCAAGGATACTGGAGTGGGTAGCCATTCCCTTCTCCAGGGGATCGTCTTTACCATCTGAGCCACCAGAGAAACTCCTACTGACACTAATTATATATAATTTTATTAAAATATGTAACTATTATACATAATGTAATTAGTGTTAATAAACAGGGAAGTAATGAAGATAAGAACCAAGACTGGAATAAGATAGGGGGCTTGAGAGGGATGTTGATGAAGGTACTTACATCAGGAGCCAGTTTTAAGAGGGTTGAGGAAAAGACTAGAAGGAAATGAAGGCTGCAGGTTTTTTTTTATCACAACTCTCTCTTGGTTCTATCTTGCTTTCTTATGCAGTGGAGAAGACAGATGAGATAGATAACATTTGGAAAAGGCAACAGAGTCAAAAGTGAAGACTTTTCTAAGATGGCTTTTACATGGTGGTTTTATGCATCTTTAACAGAAAAATAATCAGAATAAGTAGAGGAAGAGATGAAAGAAAAGTGAAAGTCGCTCAGTCGTATCCTCCTCTTTGCGACTCCATGAACTGTAGCCCACCAGGCTCCTCTGGCATGGAATTCTCCAGGCCAGAATACTGGAGTGGGTAGCCGTTCCCTTCTCCAAGGGATCTTCCCAACCCGGGATCAAACCCAGGTCTGTCGCACTGCAGGTGATTCTTTACCATCTGAGCCACCAGGGAAGCCCAGAGGAAGACATACCAAGCAATAATGCTGAACCAAGGTCTCATGACTAGAAGGGTATGAGATCCACAGCACAGGGTTAAAGAATTAGAGAAATTATAATGATAATTCATTGCCTTATTGCTTATTCATTCATTGAAAAGTAATTATCACTTGGCCATGTGTCAGAGACTGTTCTAGGTGCTGTGGATACAGCAGTGGTTAAAACACAGTGCTCTAATGAATCTTGTTCATTCCAGTGGATTATTAAAATCACTTTTCCCTTTGAGGCTGGTAGGAAAAAATGGATGACAGAGAAACAGGGGTGAGGGTTAGGGGAAGATTTTATTGTAGTGGATTTTAAAAAGAAGTAAAAGCTAAAGGAGAATTTGGAAACAGATACTATCGAAATGAACCAAATAATAAAATAAAGCTAAAAAGACCAATTACAGTGCAGAGATCTTAGTATAATCTTAGTTACTTGGTAGTCATTTTAGGGGGCCACGTTGATTTGCTTACTGGACATACAGCAGTGTTGTCCAGGTTAGGAAGAAGAGGCTGTTAGAATTGGTGACTAAACTAGTAAAAGAGGAAGGGAATTTTAAGGGGTTGACGACAGCAGGACATAGTAGCCATTACTTAGTAGTTGTGGAGCAGGGTTTTGTGAAAATACTGGTTCATGGTTCATGTGGGATTAAATTTTTTAAGAAAAGTAAGACCAAGTTATATAACGGTGTTTAACATAGATTGATGGAGCCTCTGAAGGTAATTGAGGGAGGAAAATCTGATCCAGAGGTAAAAATTGACTTGGAATTTGGGTATAGATCATGCAGAAAATAGCAGAAGTAATAATTTGAAAAGATCATAGGAAACTCAGAATGATAAGGACTTGATCAAAGGCAGTGACTTTGTCATGAATGATCCTGGGGAGAAAGATACCTGTTTGAAAAAGTACAAATATTATAAGGAGAAAACATTTAAAAGTATATTCTTCTGAAAATGTGAAAGAAGGAACATTTTATAGAGGGAGAGATATTAATATTGTACTGTTTGTAGTTACATTTTTATACATTGGCATGGAATCTTTAAAAAAACTAATCACTCTAGTACTTGGCAACATCAAATTCAGATTTAAATTTTCCTCCAATTATTTTGCTTTTTCCCTAGGGGAAATAAAATATGAATTAGAAAACTATGAGTGAAATATGAGCAGGAAGCATGTAAGTTTTCCCATTCATGAAATAAATTATGAGTATGAACATCCATTTTGGATTGTCTACATATGAATGGACAAAACGTCTCAATTTTTACTGAAAATGAATCTCGTCTCTTTTTCTAGATGGCTTGTGGGAATGAAGAGAATATTAACCAAGACTTAAAAGAGAATGAAACAGAAATAGAACACACCAAGCAGCTTTCTGATCCCGATAAATCTTTGAAGGATGAGGTTTCACCAAGAAGAAATGACTTTATTTCTGTACCAAGTATTCAGCCTTTGGACCCCATATCAGATTCAGATAGTGAAAACTCTTTGCAAGAATCCAAACTAGAAAGCCATCAAGACCTGGAGGAGGAAGAGGATGAGGAAGTAAGGAGATATATTATGGAGAAAATTATACAAGCCAACAGACTTCTACAAAATCAAGAACCAGTGAATGATAAAAGGGAACGCAAACTTAAATTCAAGGACAAATTAGTTGACTTAGAAGTTCCTCCTCTGGAAGACAGTGATACTAACAAAAATTATTTTGAAAATGAAAGTAATGTGTCTGGAAAACTGTCACAGTTATGTATTTCCAATGAATTTGGACAAGAAAATGTGATCCTGTCACTTACTGATGGAAATTGTGAAGAAAACAAGGATAGGAAAATCCTAATGGAGAGAGATGGAAAGTTTGAACTTGTGAATTTACAGGACATTAAGAGTCAGGGGTTTTTGCCACCCATTAATAATGCTAATAGTACAGAAGGTGAACCTCAGCAGTTGTCACCCAGATCTCCCAATTCGTCTGTCAGTGGAGTCAAGAAAGAAGAGCCAGTAGCCAAAGTGCATGCTCTTGCTCCCTCATCAACAGAAGAGCCACTGACTTACATCCCTCAGCCACCACCCAACCCCAAGACTTATCCAGGCTCTGCTGCCAACTCAGATCGAAGTAAGGGGAACGGAAAATCTAACCATAGGACCCAGTCCGCAGATGTGTCTCCAGCGACCTCAACATTCTGTCTCTCTCCTCGACAGAAAGAACTGAAAAAACGACTGGAACAAAAGAAAGAAAAGCTGAAGAAAGAGGTGAGAGCACAAGTGGGCATTATATTGAAAGTAGAATATGTTTCTATGTTTTATAAATTCAGTAAGAATTGACATGGTTCTTCAAATGATTGGATATATGCACTCGCTTGGTTTTTCCTGTTGTTAGATTAAGTGGTTAAGTGTTAAAAATCTGTATTTATGGAACAAGCACCCTGATTACCCTGGTCCTTTCTTGTGAAGATCACAAAAGCGTAGTAATGAATGACTTGTGTTAGAGCTAGAGGAGATATCAGCTATGGTTTCATCTGATCCTTTCCTTTTAAAGGTGAGGCTCAGAGAAGTTAAGTGACTCCTGAAAATAATTTTGATATGCTGTGCTGTGCTTCATCACTCAGTTGTGTCTGACTCTTTGCGACCCCTTGGGCTGTAGCCCGCCAGGCTCCTCTGTCCATGGGGATTCTCCAGGCAAGAATACTGGAGTGGGTTGCCATGCCCTCCTCCAGGGCATCTTCCCACCCAGGAATCGAACTCAGGTCTCCCACATTGCAGGTGGATTCTTTACCATCGGAGCCACCAGGGAAGCCCATGAATACTGGAGTGGATAGCCTATCCCTTCTCCAGGGGATCTTCCCAACCCCCAAATCAGGGTCTCCTGCATTGCAGGTGGATTCTTTACCAGCTGAGCTGTCAGGGAAGCCCAATTTTGATATGAGATAGGTGAAAATCAGATGTCAGATAAAAAAAATGAAGGCACAAATTTGTTGGGGTTTAGAAGGCAACAGAGGAATTAGATTATAATTCTCCGGTGTGTGTGTATGTATGTGTGTATATTTCATGCATCTTCCAGGACTACTGGATGGAAGAAATTTTCACATATTGAGGTACAGGGAATTCTTGCTTATACATGATTTGTCTTGAACATTATGCACTACCTGGGAAGCCTCTTATGCTGACTAGAACAGCCTATCTATTTGAACATCCTGTCAAACATACTTTGTACCTCTGCTTTCACCATTGGGAAAAAAAGAAAATATTTACCAGATTGTTTAGAATGCCTCCTTGAAGATAGGATAAATGCTCCCCACCTTCCCATGACACTCATGCTAGTTCTCCTTTGAAGATGAGATTCCCTTCCCAGAACCAGGGCCATACTGACTTACTGTATACATGTTAATCTGTCTCTTTTGAAACCTTGAAGGAATGTACCCTTGTCATATTTGATATTTCATGTTCTTTGTTTTGATAAGATAAAATACTGTGGTTCAGGCATCCAGAATGGAGCTGGGTGGCCATTGTAGGTATAGTTTCAGATGTGTTCCTGTATCACCGAGAACCTGAATTTTCTGAACTGTGTCAAACTCAAGTATATCACCAGACCTCTTCAAAATACCATCTGCCAGCTTCAGCCTTATGGTCTCAAGGTCTCCCCTTGTAGTTATTTAACCATTTCAGATATCAGCCAATCCTTGCTTAAGAAAAGCACCCTTATTTCTTGCTAGCTTCAATCCTAATTCCTGACAAAGAATTTATGTGATTTACATTTTTTGCCTATATATATGCCTCCCCTATTTTGTAATTCAGTGGAACACGATACAGATGCTTCTTGAATTTGTGTCTCCTGGGCAATAGTCCTCCGTGTGGCTGGAATAAAACTCTTTTCTGTTCCTCTTATAGATTGTTATCAACACTACATTTTCTTGATTTCGGGGATTTTAGTTTTAATTAAAAATAGAGCCTAATAACCTAACTGAAATGTCTCCAAGATGCCCTACAGAATCCAAAACTATTATTTTGAGGGGGAGGGGTTGCTCCTAAAGAGAATAAAAGTGTTTTATAATGGAAAATTCTAAGTACTAAAACTAAGTAATTTTCTCTGAACTACATAAATCAGTGCCCTGATTCTCTGTTTTACTGAATACCAAATAGCATTAAGCTGAACCATATAAAATGTTTAACTGTAAATACCTAATGGCAAGAGAATCACAGTTAATAGAACATAAGAAGAAACCTTAAAGTTTATTTCATAGGTGAAAAACTAGTCCAGAAAATTTAAATAACTTTACCAAAGTCCCATGACTTGTTTGTAGCAAAGTTGAAATCCCAGTTTTCCTGTCATGTTGAGAAGTTGAGAAGTGGTATAGTTTGTTTGTTGAGAAGTGGTATATTTTCCACTTATGTAGGAAATGATCAATGGAAATTTCTGGCATTTAAATCAGGAACTCACATTAGCAGAAAAGATTAAGAAGTGAAGTTACTAAGAACATGTAACCTATAGCACACTTTTAGGCAGGAAATCTGAAAGGGTGCATACATAATAAAATTTAGCTTAGTTGGCTACTGAAATCTGAACTCTGTCAGACTCAGCTGCCTTGGTTCAGGTATATAATAGGTACGTAAAAGGATCTGTTAACTCAGAACTGCGTGATAATGTAAAAGAATTTGTTGAGAATAACTGAACTACTTGTTTGCTGCATACACACACACATGTTTACATGTGTGCTTCTGTATATATTTCTGTAGAAGTTATATGCTGCTACTGCTAAGTCGCTTCAGTCGTGTCCGACTCTGTGCGACCCCATAGACGGCAGCCCACCAGGCTCCCCCGTCCCTGGGATTCTCCAAGCAAGAACACTGGAGTGGGTTGCCATTTCCTTCTCCAAGGAGTTATATATGAGGTTTTATATAATGTCAGTGTCTTTTTCACTAATGAACTAATGGTAATCTTTAATGGGTATGACTAATGGATAGTTCATTTTTCTTTTGATCCTCTTTTTTGGGTGTCACACACTGTTTTGGGATATACTTTTCTCATGTCAGTATCCTTATAACTAAATTTCACTTTGGTTATGTACTAGCTCAAGGCATGGTCTTTAAGTGCTAAGACTTTAAAATATTTTTAGCTGGTTTCAGGAGAAGGCTTTCCTTTTTGATGCCCTGCAGAATATTTCCTAGGTTGGGCTGCTCTACTGCTTCTCTCTACACTAAGTGCATCATCTCACTGTTCTTTTTGGCAACTGCAGTGTCTGTGCTTTGGCTAATGTCATTTGTTTAATCCAGATGTCCTGTCTGGAAAAATAATTGTCCTACAATTATTCGTGCAAGGCATCCCAAATCATTTGATAAAAGGGAGCTAAAATAAATATAAAGTTTAATACTTAGTAAATTCACATATTATGTAAGCTCCATTATAAGGGCTTAGAAAATGGTATACAAGTTTTTAAAAAGACATTTTATGCTATTAATTGTATAGAAATTTTCCTTCTACATTTTGTTCAATCAAAAAGGGCTTGCTATACTGTCAAAACACGTGGAAAGAACTCTGAATTCATCATTTGAAAACAGTTTAAGCATGGATTCTATCATTCAGTTTATTTCCATGCTAAAATTTTAGTATTGAGAGAGACTTATGAGCTTGTTAATACAATTCATTTTATAGATGAGAATACTGAGTTAAATGGTTTGCCCAAATTAACATAGTATGATGGCATATGATAGTTACTCAGATCTCTTAACTTCTACCAGGGCGATATTTCCACTAAGACATGCTGCATTGTTCCCAGTTACTGTTTTACAGCTCTTCATAACTGGTTTAAGTAAATACCTCCCTTAAAGTTTAAGTAACTCTCTTTTATAACATCACTTTAATAATTTGGGTAAAAAAATTAATTTTGTTCTTATAGTTAATGGTTTAAATATTTTTCTGATAGCAAAAATGTTATGGATATACACTAGTTGAAAATATTTTTAAACATTATGATAAAAAATCTTCAACACATATGAAGGTACAGTTAACCGTTATGTCTCCATTACCCAGATTCAAGAGGCATTGAGATTTTGGCATATTTGCGTCATCTCTTCCTTTTTTGGCTGAAGTTTTTTTCAAAGCAAGTCCTAGACATCCAATCACTGCTCACTTGTACACATCAGAGATGACTGTATACTTCAAAAAGAAAACGATTATAGCACTGGTTTCGTAATCACAATGTCATGGGTCACAACAAATTTAACAATAGTGTAAAAATGTTTAAGACATTTATAGTGCTTCTGTGGACACCATATTAGTGCTTGTAGAGTGAGAGAGAGTGTGTGTGTGTGTGTGTGTGTGTGTGTGTTTTGGTGCGGTCTTTTGCATAGCTGTGGTTTTTGAGGAGTTAAATACCAATAATAAACTAGGAAGCGAAGGAGAGATCCAAGAAATTCTTGAACAGCATGTTGCATAGTGTAGATTTATGTAATTATAGACTTTACCTCTACAATTTATCTGAAGTCTTCCTTTTTTTCCCTAAGATAATTGGAGGCCCTGTTTTCTTTGCTGCTGCTACTGCTGCTAAGTCACTTCAGTCGTGTCCGACTCTGTGTGACCCCATAGACGGAAGCCCACCAGGCTCCCCCGTCCCTGGGATTCTCCAGGCCAGAACACTGGAGTGGGTTGCCATTTCCTTCTCCAGTGTGTGAAAGTGAAAAGTGAAAGTGAAGTCGCTCAGTCGTGTCCGACCCATAGCGACCCCATGGACTGTAGCCTACTAGGCTCCTCCATCCATGGGATTTTCTAGGCAAGAGTACTGGAGTGGCTTGCCATTGCCTTCTCCGCTGTTTTCTTTCGGGAGGCCCAATTTACAGATGGAAATTTTTAGAGGCTGGGAATTCTAATGTCAGACATCAAAATATATCTCTCTACTTTGATAACATATATAATTTTATTAATGTTTCATTAGTGTGTTTGGATATTCTTTCCCCCAGGAAGATCAAAAGAAAATAGAAGAAGAAAAAGAGAAGAAAAAAGAAAACGACATGGTATTTAAAGCATGGTTGCAAAAGAAGAGAGAGCAGGTCCTAGAAATGAGGAGAATTCAGCGAGCAAAGCAGATTGAAGACATGAACAATAGAGTAAGTAATCCTTCTTCATAAAGAATAAGTTCATACATATATGAAAGCTGGATTTATTTACAGAAGGGAGTCTGACTATCAGACTAAAAGCCTAAAGAAGAAGTAGAAAAAGTGGTCCAAGAAATGCCCTTGCAGAAGATGCAACATGCAGATGACTTTATTACATAATTAAATTCTAAGAAGCCTTGTAAAAATCAAATGATTCTTATTTTATTCAAACAGCTAAAGCACAGAAAAAAGGAAAGCTACCAATTCATTTTTTCAAGATATATAACTTTGATATTTAAATAGGACAATGCACTCAAAAACTCTACAGATTGGTCTCCCTTAAGAGTAGATGTATAGAAATCTTATGTGAAAACTAACAAAGTCATCATATTATTTAATTTTTAAAAAAATTTGAAATATACAAAAAAACCCATGAGAAAGTAAAAAAATCGTCTATATCCCTACTATTTAAAAAATGTATATAAACTAAAAATTGAAAACTCAATCCTAACCCCTTCCAGGCTCATCTCCTAGTGGTAACTGCTTTTAACAGTGTGCTGCGAATCCTTCTAGCTCTTATTTTTATTTACATGTTTATCTGCTAAAAGTGTATTATATGGTTGGATTTTTTTCACTCATTTATCAAGGACATATTTCTAGATCAATGCATTTAGATCTCTTTTCAAATAGCTCCGTGATATTCTACTTTCAGATGTAACTTAATTTATTAAACCATTCCTCATTTGTAGATATTTAGATTGATTCTAATATTGCTCTGTTAATTAACAGGGCTGTTGTGAATATGTAAATTCTATAGGAGAACATCAATATTCTATAAGAGGGTTTCTTGGAAATTTATAACTTTTTGGATGTCCAGAATGAAAGTTGTGGTTAAATATGCAAAGTTAGCCTCCTGAAAGGTTGTATCAATTTATAGCCCCTCCAGCAGTATGTAAGAGTAAATGTTTAATATATCCTGTCTAACATTGTATATAGTTTATTTTCTTAATTTTTTTTCAAATTATTAATATATATGAGTGTATATGAGCATGTTTTTTCTGTGAATTTTCTTTTTGTAGTCTTTTCTGTTTTATCAGTTTTATTTTTCTTGTGCTTAGTTGCTCAGTCATGTCCAACTCTTTGCGACCTCATGGACTGCAGCCTGGGGATTCTCCAGGAAAAAAAAACTGGAGTGGGTTGCCATGCCCTCCTCCAGGGGATCTTCCCAACCCAGGGATGGAATCCAGGTCCTCCCGCATTGCAGGCGGATTCTTTACCAACTGAGCCACCAGGGAAGCTCCAGAATACTGGAGTGGATAGTCTATCCCTTCTCCAGGGGGTCTTCCTGACCCAGTATTTGAACTAGGGTCTCTTGCATTGCAGGCAGTACAGATTTTAATCCTTGTTTATTATGTCTGTAAATATGTTTTTCTTGACTAACAAAATGATGTACTTTTACATTGTTTATTATACTATTTATAGAAATTTAGCTTTTATAATCTTGGGATGGACAGTGTCTTTTCAGGTAGTAAACCTGAAACCGTGATCTAACAGGGAAAATATTAAGAAATTTGACTGCAACTGTATAGTAAAATAATAGCATGCTATAACCAAGTACAGTTTATTTTAGGAAGGAAATTATGGACCAATAATAACAAATCTATTAATATATTCAGTACAGAATAGGTAAATAAAAAGAATTTGTCTGTCTTGAAAGATATAGAAAAAGTATATACTCATATTTACTAGCATTTATTTTTAATTTTTTCTAATAAAATGTGGATTACAGAATAAATACTATCTTAGGAAATACTATAGGTATACCCATTAAAGTCAGAGACAGGTAAGTCTCCCTTCTATAATAAATAATTTTATTCTGGGAGTTCTATCCAGTATATTAAGAGAAAAGGAAATGAGGTAATTTCTACATGTAGCAATTCAGTTTTCCCAATTCCATTTATTGAAGAGACTGTTCCTTCCTCATTGTTATTGTTGGTTTCTTTGTTGAAAATAATTGACAATATATGCAATCAATATATTGATTTCTGTGCTCTCTATTCCCTTCCATTGATCTATGTGTCTATTCTCATGCCAGTACTATTAATATACTATTTGATTGCTTCGGTTTTATAATATAGATTAAAATCAGGACGTGAGATGCTTCCAGCTTTGTTGTTCTTTCTCAGGATTACATTGGATGTTTGGATCTTCTACAGAGTTTAGGAGTTTTTTTCAATTTTGTGAAAAATTCCATTGGAACTTTTATATAATGAATTTTAGATTGCATGGACGATTTGTAGATAGTATGGACATTTTAACAGTATTAGTTTTTCTAGTCCATGGTCATGGAGTATCTTTCCATTCATTTGTATCTTCTTCAGTTTCTTTCATCAATGTCTTTTTGCTTTCAGCATATAGTCTTTCATCGCCTTGGTTAAAGTTATTCCTACGTACCTATTTCATTCTTTTTTTATGCTATTTTAAAAGGCCTTGTTAATTCTCTTTTGGATAGTTTGTTTTTAGTGTATTGAAACACAGTTGATTTTTATATATTGATTTTGTATCCTGCAGCTTTACTGAATGGTTTATTCTGTTTTTTTTTTTTCTTTTTGTGGGGAGGGGTGAAGTCTCTAGGGTTTCTGTATATAATAATAATATGTAATGTGCAAATAGAGCAATTTTCTAATTTGAATGCCTTTTATTTCTTTTTCTTGTCTGATTGCTCCAGCTGGGATTTCAAGTATGTGTTGAATAAAAGTAGTGAGAATGGAGATTCTTGTTTTTCCCCTGACAGTACGATGTTAACTGTGGACTTGTGATATATAGTCTTCATTATATTGAGGTATATTCTCTCTATACCCAATTTTTGAGAGTTTTTATCATGAAAATATATATTTTGTCAAATGCTTTTTTTGCATCCATTTAGATCATCATATGATTTTTATCTTTCATTTCGTTAATGTGTGTAACAGTGATTTGTAGATTTGAACCATCCTAGCATCTCTGTAAAATCCCACTTGATCATTGGTGTATGATCTTTTTAAATATACTGCTGAATTAGCTTTTCAGATGGTTTATTGAGTATTTTTACATTTAAAGAATTCATCAAGTATATCAGCCTCTAATTTTGTTTTCTTGTATTGTCTTTGTCTGGCTTTGGTATCACAGTAATTCAGGCCTCTTAAAATGGATTGGAAGTGTCCTCTCCTCTTCTATTTATTGGAAGAGTTTGAGAATGATCGGTATTAATTCTTCTTTAGATTTTCTAGAAGTCATCTGGTCTTGGACTTTTGTTTTGGGGGAGATTTTTGATTATTGATTCAGTTTCATTACTAGTAATCAACCTGTTCACATTTTCTGTTCTTCCTGATTCAGCCTTGGTAGATACTATGCTCCCATCTCCCATTATTACTGTCTTTCCTTACCATATTTTTCTTTTAAACCTGACATAACAATCAGTCAATCAATCCTATTTTTTCATCTTATCTTGAACAACACTGCCCAATACAATTTTCTGTGATGATGGTAACACTGTATCTACACTGTGCAGTAAAGTGGCCACTAGCCATCAGTCAGTTCAGTTCAGTTCAGTCGCTCAGTCGTGTCCGACTCTCCGCGACCCCATGAATCACAGCACGCCAGGCCTCCCTGTCCATCACCAACTCCCGGAGTACACTCAAACTCATGTCTACAGAGTCGGTGATGCCATCCAGCCATCTCATTCTCCGTCGTCCCCTTCTCCTCCCGCCCCCAACCTTTCCCAGCATCAGAGTCTTTTCCAGTGAGTCAACTCGTCTCATGAGGTGGCCAAAGTATTGAAGTTTCAGCTTTAGCATCAGTCCCTCCAATGAACATCCAGGATTGATCTCCTTTAGAATGGACTGGTTGGATCTCCTTGCAGTATAAGGGACTCTCAAGAGTCTTCTCCAACACCACAGTTCAAAAGCATCGATTCTTCGGCGATCAGCTTTCTTCACAGTCCAACTCTCACATCCATACATGACCACGGGAAAAACCATTGCCTTGACTAGACGGACCTTGGTCGGCAAAGTAATGTCTCTGCTTTTTAATATACTATCAAGGTTGGTCATAACTTTCCTTCCAAGGAGCAAGCGTCTTTTAATTTCATGGCTGCCATAATATGACTGTTAAGTACTTCAAACGTAGCTAATGTGACTGAGATACTGAATTTCTAATTTTATTTAAGTAGTTACTTGTGACTAGTGGCTACTGTATCATACAGTGCAGGTATAGAAGGTATGAGAAAGGGAGCCTTGTTCCCCCCCACTTTGGTGCATCCTAGTAGCTCTGTTCAGGTAGATACTGTATGTAGTAGATGCTCTGTAAATATCTGTTGAATGAATAGATGAACAGTGATACCCATCAATTCTGTCTGTCCCTGCATTCCTAACTCTTTTAATCTATAGTTGCAGATTGAACACTTTTTAGTAATCTCCAGATAGTCCCAAACTTTCAAGTGTTCAGCAATGGTCTTGTAGGTCCATAGGACCTCTTCACAAAGTTCTGCATTATACATCAAAGATTCTAGGTTATATAAATTAGACTGGAGCATACTTGGCAATGTGGGCTACAGATAAAGGAAAATGCAAGGTGTAGAGCTCTCTATCACAGAACTCAGATGTGGCAAAAGTATTAAACGAATGCATCTTTTCCTTTTGTATTCTAGCCAGGCATCCATATAATGAGTCGTGCTTTTTCTAAGGCTGAAGAGCCACAAAATCTTTCCCTTTGCTCTCTTTACTCTCCCAGATAAGAGCTCTTTCAGCTTTTGAAAACTCCTTGAAGATAGTATCCATCATGAAGTTTGAAGAACCATACAATAAGCTATTCCCACTAGCCCATTCTTATGACAAAATCTTCATGGCAATCATCATTATGAAAAAATTCTTATGGTTGAAAATCCTCATTGTCATGCTCCATATGTAATAATTGCATTTTTGGAGATGGGCTTGGAAAATGCTCTTAAAAATGAAAGAAGAATTTAAAAGAAAGGTTGAATAACACAAATGTTGGGTCATTGGTTTTCAGTTCCAGTGGAACTTCCATGGAGCTTCCTTCAGTAATTGATACCAATACCTCACTCATACTGTCTTTCTTCAACCCTGTTTTATATGCTTGTGTCAGTGTGCAAAATTATTTTATTTGTCAAAGGGCTCAGTTTTGAAAAGTTTGCCAATCACTGCATCTTGACATTGTCCATTTATTGATTACCTCAGTAAGACTTTTGAAAGAAGCCAGAGGGCAGTGTTGATTCAGAGGTCATATATTTGGTTTGGATGCTAAGAATACAAGGAATGAGACTGGTATTATTATGAACAGTTGGTGAATAGGACATGTATTCTTGCAGGGTCCTATTGGCAGGGCCTTAAAAAGTAGTTTTCATTTCTTTAAAGTAAGCAAAACTTACTTCTGTGAACAGCAGGAAAACAGAGATCCACAGCAAGCTTTTCGATTATGGCTTAAAAAAAAGCATGAAGAACAACTGAAAGAAAGAAAGACAGAAGAACTGCGAAAGCAAGAGGAGTGCTTAGTCTTCCTGAAAGGAACAGAAGGCCGTGACAGGGCCTTTAAACAGTAAGTCAAAGGAAGGGCATTTCCCCTCCTCCTCATGGGCAACTTGGAAATTATATAGTCAATAAAACTTAAAAAAAAGCAATCCCTTACATTTATATATCTATACAGTTTTAAAGCCACAGTTTTAAAAATATGTGAGAAAATTCTTTAACTCCATACTTTGCATAATATCTGTACCATTCTTTCAAGATATGTTTTTTTAAATTTTTTTAATTTTAATTGAAGGCTAATTACAATATTGTATTGGTTTTGCCATATATTGACATGAATCCACCCTGGGTGTACATGTGTTCCCCATCTTGAACCCCCCTCCCATCTCCCTCCCCATCCCATCCCTCTGGGTCATCCCAGTGTACCAGTCCCAAGCATCCTGTATCATGCATCGAACCTGGACTGGTAGTTTGTTTCAAATATGATAATATACATGTTTCAATGCCATTCTCCCAAATCATCCCACCCTTACCCTCTCCCACAGAGTCCAAAAGATTGTTCTATACATCTGTGTCTCTTTTGCTGTCTTGCATACAGGGTTATCGTTACCATCTTTCTAAATTCCATATATATGTGTTAGTATACTATATTGGTGTTTTTCTTTCTGGCTTACTTCACTCTGTATAATAGGCTCCAGTTTCATCCACCTCATTAGAACTGATTCAAATGTATTCTTTTTAATGGCTGAGTAATACTCCATTGTGTATATGTACCACAGCTTTCTTATCCATTTGTCTGCTGATGGACATCTAGGTTTCTTCTGTGTCCTAGCTATTATAAACAGTGCTGCGATGAACATTGGGGTACATGTGTCTCTTTCAATATGTTTTAATACTAAAACTATTTCTTAATGGCACCAGGGTGATAAATTTTGATAGCCTCCCATTGATTGATTGATTTGTTATTGCTTGGAGAAGTGGGCCAAAGATTGGTTACAGCTTCTCCTACTTGGAGAAAGAAATGGCAACCCACTCCAGTATTCTTGCCTGGAGAATCCCCTGGACGGAGGAGCCTGGTGGGCTACAGTCCACGGGGTCACGAAGAGTCGGACACGACTGAGCGACTTCACTTTTCTCCTACTTAGTCCTCAGAAAACTGAATAAATAGTTGCACTTAACCAGTAAGTATTTTTCTGTAAAGAGGAGGAAGATCTGTACAGAACAGATGAAAAGGGGATTTAGGCACCTATTTTGGTAATTAAAAGCAAACCCCGTCTCCTTTCAGTTGCCTGGGTAAGAGTGTAATACCTGGCTTACTCTGAGGAAACAGATCTGGCGTCATAATTTTGCCAGCAAGACTTGGGAAAGGGAGTGGAAATTTAGTCCATTGTTTGAAGTTCATTTCTTTCTTTTCAGCTATCTTTCTCCTTCTAAGTTTCTTTGTCTCTTTCTTTTCTTTCCCAGTTGACCCCGTAGGGACTGCAGTTAATTTGCTCAAACTACTATCCAATTCAAGACCGCACAACGTTGAGGTTTCTTAAGCCTCTTTTATGCTAGTGCAGTCATATACTTATTTGGATTTATTTCTGAAAACATATATACACACATGTACACACCACATATGCACTTTCATACCAGAGATGTAGTATATATAGTTATTTTTAATGTTATTTAACCTAAGCAAGCTTTATAGACTTAAATTTGTTAGAATGTGGACTTTCCCTTCACCTTTTTTTGATGTTTTTTCTTCTTAGGCTTATTTTTCCATTTTAAGGAAGAATTATTTCATCCACTGAAAAGCAGGAACTCTATGATTTCTCTACCAAGAATAGCAAGGCAGCATTTCTGCATGCTGCTAAATAAATTATATGGAACCAAATACTTAGTTGTTTAGAAAATAATATTTTAAAAAAGATTTGAAAATCATTTTACGTATGACCTATGTATGCCGCATGTAAAATAGTTTGTAAATCACTTTAAAAAGTTTTTTAGTTGGCAGTTTCATTATAAGATAAACTTAATTACATTTGATTGTAAATGTTACCATGCTTTCCTAGTATGAGCCTTTGGTATAAGAATGAAAATTTTTCAGTTAATACTAATTTGTGTTGTGACCAGAGCATTTCAATGTAAAGAAATTCAATTTCCTATAATTATCTATAGTAATAACTTTATAGTATGAAGATATATTCAGGCTGATACCAGATCTCATTATGTCTCTCTCTACAGATGGCTAAGAAGAAAACAGATAGAAAAATTAGCAGAGCAACAAGCTGTCAAAGAAAGAACTAGACAGCTCCGACTAGAAGCAAAGCGGTCTAAACAGTTACAGTGCCACCTATATAATATGTCAGAAGCCAAATCTTTCCGTTTTACTGATCATTACAACTGAAGGTATTTATTAAATACTTCATTTGGAAGCTGCTGTCCTCAAAATTTTGGATATCATTTCTTATGGCTTGTGTGCTTTGGTCATACTCTAAATTATGGAAGTGCTACTTATCTTTTGGTGGTGTTGATGGTGAATTTGTCTTATTTCCTTTAATAGTAGAGCAAAATAAATTTCTTATCTTTCAGCACTGTAATGTGTTATACCATCTTAGTCCATGCAAAAAACTGAACAAATGAACTCTACATTCCTTTACTTCTAAGTTATTTTAACATTTCTAGCTGAAACAAACACAAAAAAGGGACAGATACCTATTTTTAGTTCCTATTATCATTAAAAAAAATTGCAGTAGAACATTTCATAAGGCAGGAGAAGTGACCTCTTAAATCTGGATCAAGGCCTGATACACAGTCCTAATTATGTCAACTTTGAATAGCTGTAGCAAGCTAAGCAATAGGTTAGGCCTACTTCCACATGTTCTTTTAAAAAAAAAGTATAACTATTTTGGGTGTGTTATACAAAATCATACAGCTCTTATTGAGTGTTCATAATGTGCCTGGTATTGTTGTAAATGCTTTACATAAATAATTTGATCTTATAACAACCCTGTTAGTCATTCTTGTTTTGCAGATGAAGAAACTATAGAGGTGGTTGCAGAATTCTTTCTTCTAGTTTTACTATAAAGCTTACATACCTTGGCAGACATTTATAATTACATGTGTGGGGAAGCAGTATCTTTGATGTGTGTAAAAGTACTTGAGGAGTGGAGGACAAAGGCAAACATACAAGTGTGATGGAGAGTGGAGAATTGCTGTAGGAGTTATTTTAAAGCTTCAGAAGACAGGGTTCTCAACAACTGGATATTTGTACCTTAATCACTTGACCCTACATTAGAAAACAGAATTATTCAATCCTTTCTCAGCTTATTACAGCACTTTGAGCGTATAACAGGCAATTTAACTTTTCATTATAACTAGTCTTGTGTTGTTTAAAGTTTATTTTTAATGATAAGAACCAATCTGACATTTAAGTATTCCACAACATTTTTACAAAATGGGCTGCTGAAATTTTCAGGATTTCACTGCAATAAGGATTGCAGTGAATCTGTTGTTTGCTTTCGGTAGTATTGCCATCTTCATGAGACTGTGTGTGTGTGTGTTAGTTGCTTAGTCATGTCCGACTCTTTGCAACCCCACAGACTGTAGCCCACCAGGCCCCTCTGTCCATGGGATTCTCCAGGCAAGAACACTGGAGTGGGTTGCCACTCCCTTCTCCAAAAGGAACTATAGAAAGAAAGAAAGTGAAGTTGCTCAGTCGTGTCCGACTCTTTGCGACCCCATGGACTGTAGCCTACCAGGCTCCTCCATCCATGGAATTTTCCAGGCAAGAGTACTGGAGTGGGTTGCCATTTCCTTCTCCATCATGAGACTGTCTTCTCACCCATAAACACAGGATGTCTTTTCATTTAGTGCAGCAATGTTTGATAGTTTTCAGTGTATAAGTCTTTCACTTGCTTTGTCAAATTTATTCATAGATATTTATTTTTGACTTCTATTGCAAATGGAATTGTTTTCTTAATTTTCTTTACGTGTTCTATACTTGAAACACAAACAAATTTGTGTGTATTGATGTTGTACCCTGAAACATGGCTGAATTATTTATTAGTACTAAATTTTTTGGTGAAATTTTTTTGAATTTTCTCTGTATAGGATAGATGGTGGTGGTGGTGGTTAGTTGCTAAGTCATGTCTGATTCTCGTGACCGCATGGAAGGTAGTCCGCTAGGCTCCTCTGTCCATGGAATTTCCCAGGCAAGAATACTGGAGTGTGTAGCCATTTACTTCTCCAGGGGATCTTCCTGACCCAGGGATCAAACCCACATCTCTTGGATTGCACGTGGATTCTTTATGGCCGAGCCACCAGGGATGCCCATGTAGGCTAGATATCATCTGCAAACAGAGATAGTTTTAATTTTTCCTTTCCAAATGGGATGCCTTTATTTATCTTTCTTGACTGATTCCTCTGGCTAAAACTTTTAGTATAATGTAGAGTAGTAGTAGTGAAAGTGGACATCATTTTTTTTTTTCCATATGTATTTACTAGTTGATCTTAATGTAGCAGTGCTTCCCTGGTGGCTCCGATGGTAAAGAATCTGCCTGCAATGCAGGCGACTCGGGTTTAATCCCTGGGTCATGAGGTTCCCCTAGAGAAGGGAGTGGCAACCCACTCCAGTATTCTCGCCTGGAGAATCCCATGGACAGAGGGGCCTGGTGGGCTACAGTCTATGGGGTTGTAAAGAGTTGGACACGACTGAGTGACTAACACTTTCACTTTCACTAATGCAGCAGAGGGGACAAAAGTTCACAAACACTCCACATATTTCACAAGACTCATTGTAGGAAAAAAAGTGACTAAGAAGGATCAGTAGTACCCTCGGGTCTTGGTGGATGCTTTCTTGGAGGAGGTGAACCTCTTATTCCTGGTGAAGGGGGTCCTCATTTCCGGAGGGGGCATGCCTGTTGATGTCTCTTGAGTAGGGGAAGGAAGGCCCTGCGGTGGGCCCACGGTGGTCTCACACCAGGTGGAGGAGTCATAATTCCTGGAGGTGGGGTTGCTTGACCAACTGATGGTGGCGGGGAGCAGTCCCCCATCATCATGGATACTACTTGGGGCTCCAGTAGTGCTGGCAGTAGCAGCACCTGCAGCAACTGCTACTGTGCCTCTTCCCTGTGGGGTCACTACCTGTTGGGATGACCCCTCAATCCCTCGGACAGAGCCTGCTGTTCCAGCAGGGACCTAGGGAATTGGAACACCAGCTGGAACATCTCTGCTAACTGCCTTGCCAACCCCAGGGCCTCCTGCAGCTCCAGCAAGAGGTACCTGAGCAATGCCAGTTTCTTTCCCTCCACAGTCATGGAAACCAAGTGTCCCCAGACAGCAACACTTGACTCCAAACTCACTTTTCTTCATGCTGTGGCTGTTTCACATCCTTTGGCTTAATCCTCCTGAACTCATCACAGTCATAGCGGGTCAAGTTCATGTGTTTGTCAAAAGTCTTAAATGTACCAGTGACGATCCGGCCATCTTGCAGGATACATTCTCTCCTGTGGTCGGTGTGCTGCAGCATCTTGCTGCTCCTTCCCACAGTCATGATTGCTATTCCACCAAATCCAATGCCCACAGGAAAGATTTGGTATCCTAAAGACCTCAGAGAAGGCAGTTTTGTTTGATTGTTTCTTTTGGAATCAGCCACCCAGGTGTTCCGATACTGCTTTAACCATTTCTTGGTGTCTCAGCTAAGAATGCTTATTTCAGTTCTGCCTGGAAATCAACCACGGGTATTTGCTGCTGCTGCTGCTGCTGCTGAGATTACCTCAGGTACAGGTGACATTCCTGGTTGCTCAGTGAGGCTGTCCTTCTATGTTTGACTTAGACTTCCACCTCCAGTACTCAGGTGTAAATGGTCCCTGGCTTGCACCCCACACCACTGGCTGCTCCTCAGAACAGAACATCTCCAACTGCTACTCCACTCTGCCTGGGCATCCTTATCTTGTTCTTGATCTTAGGAGGAAAGCTTTTAGTCTTTTAGCCTTAAGTATGGTGTTCCCTGGCTCAGAGGTTAAAGCGTCTGCCTCCAATGCGGGAGACCCGGATTCGATCCCTGGGTCGGGAAGATTCCCCTGGAGAAGGAAACGGTAACCCACTCCAGTATTCTTGCCTGGAGAATCCCATGGACGGAGAAGCCTGGTAGGCTACAGTCCACGGGGTCGCATAGAGTCGGACACGACTGAGCGACGGAACGGAACGGAATGGTGTTAGCTGGGCCTTTCCAGGTGGCACTAGTGATAAAGAACCCGCCTGCCAATATAAGAGTCATAAGAGATGCAGGTTTGATCCCTGGGTCAGGAAGATTCCCTGGAGGAAGTCATGGCAACCCACTCCAGTATTCTTGCCTAGAGAATCCCACAAACAGAGGAGCCTGGTGGGCTACAGTCCATAGGGTCGCACAGAGTCAGACATGACTGAAGCAACATAGTATGCACACATGCATGATGTTAACTGTGGGTTTTCCATAAATGTCCTTTATAAAGTTGAGGAAGTTCTATTCTTATTCTTCTCCTGTACTTATTTATATTCTTCTATTTATTTTTTTTGAGTGCTTTTATCATGAAAGTGTGTTGGATTTTATTAAATGCTTTTTGTGTCAAGTGAAATGATAATGGCTTTTTTCTCGTTTGTTCTATTCATGTGATGTTACATTGGTTGACTTTCTTATTGAAGCACCCTTGCATTTCTGAGACAGATACCTCTTGGTGGTATATAAATCCCCTTTTCTATGATTTTTCATTTGGTTTGCTAGTATTTTGTGAGGATTTTTCATCCGTATTTTTAAGAGATATTTTTCTGTAATATTCTTTTTTTTGGGGGATCTTTTTCTGGCTTTGGTATCAAGGTAATGTTGGGCTCATAGAATGAAGTGTTCCCTCTGCTTTTATTTTCTTGGGAGGATTGCTATTAACTCTTTAAATTTTTGGCAGAAGCCACCAGTGAAACTCTCTGGCCCTGGACTTTTCTTTGTTGGGAGTTTTTTTGTTTTTTAGTACACTTTGTTTTTTAGAGCAGTTTTAGGTTCATAATGAAACTGAGCAGAAAGTACAGAGTTCCCATGTAACTTCGGCTTCCTTCCTCCCTAAAATCTCCCCTAGCATCAACATCTCCCACAAGGTGGTTCATTTGTTGCAATTAATGAACCTACATTTACACATCACTATCATCCAACATCCATAGCTCTTGGTGTTGGGAGGTTTTTGATTACTGATGTAATCTCTCATTATAAGCCTTTCTCTTGGTGACTCAGATGGTAAAGAATCCACCTGCAATGCAGAAGACCTAGGTTCAATGCCTGGGTTGGGAAGATCCCCTGGAGGAGGGCATGGCAACCCATTCGTTTTCTTGCCTGCAGAATCCCCATGGACTGAGGAGCCTGGTGAGCTACAGTCCATAGGGTTCCAAAGAGTTGGATATAACTGAGCTACTAAGCACACTCATACATAAGCCTTTTCATATTTTCCATTTCTCCTTGTGTTTTGGTAAATTGTGTTTCTAGGAATTTGTCTATTCCATCCAGGTTATTTGTTGGTATATAATTATAACTTTATTTAAATGAGATTGCTGAGGACCCCCATTCATTTCTGAGTTTAGGTATTTGCAACATTTTTTGTCACTCTGGTTATAGGTTTGCCGATTTTGTGGATCTTTTCAGAGAACCACTATTTTCACTCTCTATTTTTCTATTTTCTCCCCACTCTAATTTCAATTATCTTCTTTCTGCTAGCTTTGGGTTGTTTGCTCTTCTTTTTTTAGTTCCTTAAGGTATAGTATTTAGGTAGTTAATATGAAGTCTGTTTTTTTTCTTTCTTGGTTTAGCTCGATTAGGTGTTATTGAGCTATTATTATTATTGACACTCTTTAACCAACAGTTGCAAAGTGTGCCACTCGTTTGTGATTACAAAAGTATATGTATAGAATTTTTTTTATTGTGGTAAATATATATATAACCTAAGATTTATCATTTTGATCATTTTAAAAAATGTATAATTCAGTGTCATTAAGTACATTCATATGTTGTTCAACCATTACCCCTTTGTCTTCATGATTTTTATCCTCCCAAACTGAAACTCTGTACCTGACAAAAGCTCTCCATTCTGCTTTCCCTTAACCCCAGGTAACCACTATTCTACTTGTTATTTCTATTAATCATTTCAGGTACCTCATATAAGTAAAATCGTACATTATTTGTCCTTCTGTGTCATATCTCAATATGGAGTTTTAAATGTTCATCTATGCTGTAGCATCAGAATTTACTCCTTCTAAGCTGAATAGTTCATGGCTGTGAAAGTCGCTCAGTCGTCTCTGACTCTTTGCAACACCATGCACTATACAGTCCATGGAATTCTCCAGGCCAGAATACTAGAGTGGGTAGCCTTTCCCTTCTCCAGGAATCTTCCCAACCCAGGGATCGAACCCAGGTCTCCCACATTGCAGGTGGATTCTTTACCAGCTGCGCCAATAAATGCAGTACTTGAAAGCAATCTCAAAAATGACAGAATGATCTCTGTTCATTTCCAAGGCAAACCATTCAGTATCACAGTAATCCAAGCCTATGCCCCAACCAGTAACGAAGAAGCTGAAGATGAATGGTACTATGAAGACCTACAAGAGCTTTTAGTACTAACACCCAAAAAAGATGTCCTTTTCATTATAGGGGGCTGGAATGCAAAAGTAGGAAGTTAAGAAACACCTGGAGTAACAGACAAATTTGGCCTTGGAGTATGGAATGAAGCAAGGCAAAGGCTAATAGAGTTTTGCCAAGAGAACGCACTGGTCATAGCAAACACCCTCATTCAACAACACAAGAGAAGACACTACACATGGACATCACCAGATGGTCAACACCAAAATCAGACTGATTATATTCTTTGCAGCCAAAGATGGAGAAGCTCTATACAGTTAGCAAAAACAAGACCAGGAGTTGACTGTGGCTCAGATCATGAACTCCTTATTGCCAAATTCAGACTTAAATTGAAGGAAGTAGGGAAAACCACTATACCATTCAGATATGACCTAAATCAAATCCCTTATGATTATAAAGTGGAAGTGTGAAATAGATTTAAGGGACTAGATCTGATAAGATTGCCTGATGAACTATGGATGGAGGTTCGTGACATTGTACAGGAGACAGGGATGAAGACCATCCCCATGGAAAAGAAATGCAAAAAAGCAAAATGGCTGTCTGAGGAGGCCTTACAAATAGCTGTGAAAAGAAGAGAAGTGAAAAGCAAAGGAGAAAAGGAAAGATATAAGTATCTGAATGGAGAGTTCCAAAGAATAGCAAGGAGAGATATGAAAGCCTTCCTCAGTGATCAATGCAAAGAAATAGAGGAAAACAACAGAATAGGAAAGACTAGAGATCTCTTCAAGAAAACTAGAGATACCAAGGGAACATTTCATGTAAAGATGGGCTTGATAAAGGACAGAAATGGTATGGACATAACAGAAGCAGAAGATATTAAGAAGAGGTGGCAAATACACTGAACTGTACAAAAAAGATCTTCATGACCAAGATAATCATGATGGTGTGATCACTCACCTAGAGCCAGACATCTTGGAATGTGAAGTCAAGTGGGCTTTAGAAAGCATCACTACGAACAAAGCTAGTGGAGGTGATGGAATTCCAGTTGAGCTACTTCAAATCCTAAAAGATGATGCTGTGAAAGTGCTGCACTCAATATGCCAGCAAATTTGGAAAACTCAGCGGTGGCCACAGAACTGGAAAAGGTCAGTTTTCATTCCAATCCCAAAGGCAATGCCAAAGAATGCTCAAACTACCTCACAATTGCACTCATCTCACATGTTAGTAAAGTCATGCTCAAAATTCTCCAAGCCAGGCTTCAGCAATATGTGAACCGTGAACTTCCAGATGTTCAAGCTTGTTTTAGAAAAGGCAGAGGAACCAGAGATCAAATTGCCAACATCCGAAGGATTATAGAAAAAGCAAGAGTTCCAGAAAAACATCTATTTCTGCTTCATTGACTATGCCAAAGCCTTTGTGTGGATCACAATAAAGTGTGGAACATTCTGAAAGAGATGGGAATACCAGACCACCTCACCTGCCTCTTGAGAAACCCATATGAAGGTCAGGAAGCAACAGTTAGAACTTGTCATGGAACAATAGACTGGTTCCAAATAGGAAAAGGAGTACATCAAAGCTGTATATTGTCACCCTGCTTATTTAACTTATGTGCAGAGTACATCATGAGGAATGCTGGGCTGGAAGAAGCACAAGCTGGAATCAAGATTGCTGGGTGAAATATCAATCACCTCAGATATGCAGATGACACCACCCTTATGGCAGAAAGTGAAGAGGAACTCAAAAGCCTCTTGGTGAAAGTGAAAGAGGAGAGTGAAAAAGTTGGCTTGAAGTTCAACATTCAGAAAACTAAGATATGGCATCTGGTTCCATCACTTCATAGGAAATAGATGGGGAAACATTGGAAACAGTGTCAGACTTTATTTTTTTGGGCTCCAAAATCACTGCAGATGGTGATTGCAGCCGTGAAATTAAAAGACGCTTACTCCTTGGAAGGAAAGTTATGACCAACCTAGGCAGCATATTAAAAAGCAGAGACATTACTTTGCCAACCAAGGTCCATCTAGTCAAGGCTATGGTTTTTCCAGTGGTCATGTATGGATGTGAGAGTTGGACTATAAAGAAAGGTGAGCACCGAAGAATTGATGCTTTTGAACTGTGGTGCTGGAGAAGACTCTTGAGAGTCCCTTGGACTGCAAGGAGATCCAACCAGTCCATTCTAAAGGAGATCAGTCCTGGGTGTTCATTGGAAGGACTGATGCTAAAGCTGAAACTCCAATACTTTGGCCACCTCATGTGAAGGGTTGACTCACTGGAAAAGACTGATGCTGGGAGGGATTAGGGGCAGGAGAAGGGGACGACAGAGAATGAGGTGGCTGGATGGCATCACCGACTCGATGGACATGAGTTTGGGTGAACTCTGTGAGTTGGTGATAGGCAGGGAAGGCTGGCGTGCTGTGATTCATGGGGTCGCAAAGAGTCGGACATACTGAGCGACTGAACTGACGCTGAATAATATTCCATTGCATATATATATACCACATTTTGTTTATGTATTCACCCCTCAAAGGACACATGTTACTATTTGTTGGCTATAGTGAATAATGCTGCTATGAACATTTTTATACAAATATCCTTTTGAGTCCCTGCTTTCAATTCTTCTGGGTATCTACCTCGAGGTGGAATTACTGGATCATGCGGCAGTTATATGCATACCCACCAGCAATGCACAAGGTTTCCAGTTTCTCCACATCTTTGCCAACACTTGTTATTTTGCTTTATTGGTAGTAGCCATTCTGGGTGTGAAGTGATAGCAATATACTATAATTATTTACTTAATAATTAGTGATGCTGAGCATCTTTTGATGTGCTTATTGGTATTTGTATCTCTATTGGAGAAATGTCTATTACTTTGCCCATTTTTTTTTTAAACTGGATTTTTTTTTTTCCAGTTGTTGATTTGCAGCCCTTCATTTACTCTCATCAGTAGACCCTTGATACATGACTTGTGAATATTTTCCTTCATTTTGCAGGATGCCTTTTCATTTTGTTGAGTGTTTCTTTTTGCTATGCAGAAAGTCTTAATTTTGATGAGGTTTAATTCATCCATTTTTTTCTTTTGTTGCCTGTACTTCTGGTGTCATAGCCAAGAAATCATTGCCAAATCCAGTCATGAAGCTTTTCCTCTATGTTTTCTTCTAAGTTTTATGCTCTGTAAACTTAAAGACTGAAGAATAAGTTGTATATAGTATAAGCTAGATGAAGACTTGAATTGAAGCACATCATTCTGGAGGGAAAAAAATCAATATTCAGACTAAAGCAGGTAAAGGAATTTATTGCCACCCACTTGAAACTACAACTCAGATGAATGCAACCAAAAATAAAAAAATCATCATTAAGTTGACATTAATATATATTGTTACTTGATTAGATTTGTCTTTTGAGGATTTCTTTACTGATAGGTAAAGAAACCAATTAGGGTAATTTGTTATAAACATTTTTGTGGACATTTTTACAGGCCTCTAAAAAGGTTTTTTATGATGGCCCTTCATAAATAAATAATAACACGTTACATAATAAAAATCAATTGATGAATTGCATTTTTGAGCTTGAGAGATGTTCTCCAAAGATCTTATTTTCTCTGTCATATTTCATAAGTATCAAATTGGATATTCCTATTGTGCTGCAATTGCCAAACTGAGCTCAGTAGTTAAAAGTTTCTTCTGTAGATCAGTTATATCCATTTAAAATACAGAATCCCCTGCATAAAACCAAAATAAGAACAATGATTTTGCTCAAGCATTTGTTAGTGTGGCTGTAAAATATTTAATTTTTTTTAACATTTAGCATTTATTTTTAAAATAGTTCCTCCATCTATGTTATTTCATAAGACTCTTTTGTACTCTGCTCCAATATCACCAGAAAGAGAAAGGACTCCTACCCCATTCCCTCCCCAACTCTTGCAGCTACTTTTTTGTTAGAGTGAGGGTCAGAAAACTTTTTCTGTAGAGAGTCAGATAATAAATATTTTAGGCTTTGCCAGTTATATAAACCCTGTTGTATCTACTCAATTCTGCTGTTGTAGCACAACCACAGGCAACAGTATGGCTGTTTATGACCCAAGGCTATAGTCTGCCAGTCCTTGCTTTTCAGAAATTAAAGGTGTATGTAAAATATATAGCAAGATAAATAATAAATAGGGCCTGAAAGAAAGGTATAGAATCCAGTCCTTTAGGAAAACCATCATAACATGCCTGGAAAGTATTGTTTACTAATATATATCTATACAGTTTCATTTTTTTTCTTTACCCTGAGGTATTTATTAAGAAAGGGTAATCTGGAGTCCAGTACATGAAACATCTTTAGGGATATATATTATTTAAATAGAAAGTAATACTTCTAGCATCCAAAGACCCCCAGCTCCCAAATAATAATGACTCCTGGGTAACAAGCAAGTGCCTGCAGTGTGCCTCCACCATATTGATTGTTAAAGGGCAGTAAGTTCTCCCTGGCAGTGATTGCAGCAATTGAAAGTTATATTTTCATATCTTGTATAGGGATGAAACCGTCCAATATTTTTCTTTGTAGCAAGCAAGGTGGTTGGTGAAGACTCAGAAAATGGATTATCAGGTGAGCTTTCTGTACATGTAACTGGATCCAAAATGCGTAAAACCTAAGGAAAATAAAGAGGTAATGTCATATACACAGCAGGGACTACAAAAGTCCTTGGCTTACTAATATGTAACTACTCATACGTTCTATTTCATTAATATGTAACTACCATAAAAAGTAAGATCTGAATGATGAATTTGACTCAAGAACTTATACTTTTTCTCAAGCTCTAAATTTAATAATGATATCTAGTTGTTATATTACCTAGGTTACCTATTTTTAAAAATAAAGAAATGTTCTCATGCACACTGATGAAAACATATGAAAACATAGAAGAAAATAAACTGATACGGTTATATCAATTTTACCATAAGTGATACTCATTTTTATCCTTAATCAAAATATATTTATTACCTTTCTCCTTCAGGCCTTCATTGAACTGCTTGAAACTGGAATTCTACCTTTATTCTTCTATTGAAATGTATTTCAAAGTTTTTGATCATTTACTTGTCAAATCAATGGCTTTTCATTTCTTTTTTTTCTAATTTACATGCAACATTTTATGCTAACAATCATGTTTTTGTTTCTTGGATTCATGGACATCATACACTCTCAATTCTTCTGCTCTGAATTTTCTATTCCATTTCATTTTCTGAGACCCACAACTGGAGGAAATCTTGATTTGAAAAAAATTCTCTGGTTAAGGGCAAGGATAACATGGCTGGCTCACAGCTCCTGTTTCTCATTTTCATATTCTCCTAACCATCATCATGGGGCTTCCCTGGTGGCCTAGCAGTAAAGAATCCCTCTACAATGCAGAAGATGTGGGTTTGATCCCTGGGTCAGGAAGATCCCCTAAAGAAGGAAATGGCAACCTACTCCAGTATTCTTGCCTGGGAAATCCCATGGACAGAGGAGCTTTGGGGGCTACAGTCCATAGGGTCGCAGAAGAGTTGGACATAACTTAGCAACTAAACAATGACAACCATCATCATATCATGAGTATGAGTTACTGTGCAAAGGAGATTGGCAGTGGAATTAGAAAGGAACTGGGAAAAGCAGTGAGGAAAGGAGCTTTCTCTTCTATGTAAGGCTTATTCAAAACAGCTTTCAGAAATGGCTCAAGATGTCTGTTTCCCTAGCTCTCATATTGTCCAACAGGATTTTTTCCTTCTAAGTTACCAATGTCCCCAAGGAGCCACAGCTAATTAAAAAATGTCCTGGCATCATTTAAGAGCTACCATTCCATTTCCATACCTCTATTTTTCTACAGGATTATTCCTGGAGAAGGAAATGGCAACCCACTCCAGTATCCTTGCCTGGAGAATCCCATGGACGGAGGAGTCTGGTAGGCTACAGTCCACAGGGTCGCAAAGAGTCGGACATGACTGAGCGACTTCACTTTCGCTTTCTTTTTCGCTTTATTGCTTCTTCAATTTAGTTTTTGATATTCTGTTTTTATGGAGCTTGGTTAGATGCTAAAGGACAGAGAGAAAGGGCTTATCTTAAAGCTGCTGATGAATTGAGAAGGGGAAATAAGAAAGGTACCCCTATTCTCTATATTTGTAATTACATTATGTATCTTTAGAAAGAAACAAAATGCCAAATGAATACAGTTAAAGGAGACCGAGATACCAATAGGATAAAAGGTTTCCAGATTTTAGCCTGAAAGTGATAAAGATTTTAAGCTGGGTGCTTTTCAGAGATCACTCTGTACACAGATGGTGAATGAGAGAAGGGGTGGGAACCAAAGCAGACAATGGGAATAAGAGAATGGGAGTTTAATGCAATAATTCAGCTAAGAAAGGTTGATCTTGAAGCAATGTGGCTGAAAGGTCTGAGAGACATTGAGGAAGGAGGACTGTCATTTTTGTTCCGTGAGACACTGTAGTGGATAAAGGACTGGAAGATGAGGATGTAAACCAGAACCAAGCCCTGAGGCCACTCACCACTGTATGGTGAAGTAGAATGGGCAGAAAAAAGAAAAGTCCGGAGGGTGTAAGGTTACATCAGCCATGGGAAGAGAGTGTTTCAAGATATCAGAAGGAGTTAATTGCAACCAAGTGGGCAGCAACACAATTTCCCAACAAAAAGGATAGAAAAGGAGAAACAATTTTGGATGTTTAGTTTCAGGGACTGATTCATTCAGTAAATAGCTGAACACCTACTATGTATAAAGGATTATGCCAGACTTGAGGAAACACTGTGCCCATCTTTAAAGAGCTTACAGTTTGGGAGGCGGAGAATCAAACTGCAATGTAACATGATAAAGAGCTATACTAGATTTATGTACAAGATGAACTGGAAGCCTAGAGGAAGGAAAATCTAGGTTTGCCTGAAGCAATCAGGGAAGACTGATTATTAAAGGCAGTGTCCTGGTTGGGAGGCCACCTAGGCAGAGGGAAAGTATGTACAGAGGCATGAGATACAGTGGCCTGTCTGTGGAATGAAAGTGGTTACACAGCTGGGATGTGAAGTGCAGGGGGTGAACACACCTGGGAAATGATCCAAGGGAAGGGGAGCTGGAATAATGATTAATGAAAGGCCTTCTATACAATATGAAATAATTCAGATTCAGTAATGAGGGAGGCTGGGAGTCCTCTGTACTAAGATGATGGGATTGGCATTTTTGAAATAACACTCTGGCAGCAGAGGATGGCCTGGAGGTAAGTAAAAAATCAAGGGAGGGATACTGGTTAGGAGGCTACTGCTACAGTCTAGCCTGGCAATCATGTCTAAACGTGGGAGAGGGAATAAATTAGAAGAAACGAACAGGACTCATAAAGGCAACAGGTTTGGGGGATGAAGGATATAATAATAAAAATGATAGCTACTATTTATTGAGAAATTACTGTACCTATATTGGAAATGGCTACAGGCTTTATATGTATTATTTTATGGAATCCTCGAAACATCCAGTGTAGTAGGCATAGTTCACTAAGCTAGGAAATACAGAGGAAGAAACAGGTTATTTTACTTTTTTCCCCCCCTAGAATGGGAATATATACAAAAAGCAAGAGGTTGTTGTATTTTTAGCTGTCTATGGGACAAGCTGATGGAGATGTCCAGCTGGGTATGTGTCTTATTCTAGAAAAAAAATGTCTCAGCTTAAGAAGTCACAAGCATAAAGCTATGGGGATTAGCTAATGATAGTCCTCAGATGATAAAGTCTACATGAGGAAAGGCTCAAGAGTGGGCACAGGAAGAGGATTCCCCCTCCCCCTACCAAATACTGAGAACGAACAGCCACAGAAGTAGCAAAGAGTTGGGAGAGTATGACAGCTTCAGAAACTGAGGGAGTTAAAGTAAAATGTGACAAAGTACTTAAATATTCATGGGCTTTATGAGAGTCCTTTTTGAGGACAGTGGAGCTGGAAGTCTACTGAGATAAGCAATGGCAGGAGTTAAGGAAGGAAGGTATGTAAGTAGAAATAAATATGAACTGCTTGTTCCAGATTCTTGGTTGTGAAGGGAAGGTGCTAAGACCATATGTAGAGAACTTAAGATAGAGGGAACAGTTTTCTTTTTTAGATGGAAGACACTTGGACACGTTCTTAAGCCAAAAGGAAAGTCAACAGAAGAAGTACCTGTTAGTGGGAGGCCTGATGAGCCTGGGGGAATATGCTATGCTTTGGAGAGCCAAAGAGACATTTTTCCAGTAACAGAAATAAATGTAAGGTTGGAGGCGACATAGCTAGGCTTTGAGATACTGAGCTGGGACCTGGAGGGAGTTTTCTGCCTCTACCCTCTTTTTCTTCTGTAAATGAGGAACCAGTCATTTACTGAATCTGAGGTATGAGTTGGATGGGTATAGAAACCAAGAGGGCAAGCAGCTGAACTAAGATAGGAATGGCCATCTTTAAAATCAATTACACTTTTTTCTTCTCAAGAGTATAGTAATAGAGTTTGAGAAAATTAAGTTCAGAGGAGGAAATAATTTTCTCCAAGATCACTAGCTCATTTGCATGAGAATCGAGTTTTGATTCCATATTTCCTAACTTCCAGTGCCAAGCACTTTTCATTATAACATGTAAGAGGACAGTCTTAGAGGTTATACAGATCATGAAAGAGAAATATCTTACCGTTTCAGCCATTTTTTCTGCTGGAGTACTGCAGAATTCAACTGTTGACGGAACCTTTTTTTGACCATTAGTGCCAACATTTCCCAGAAGATGAGAATTTACTGCTTTTGCCAACTTGTGATTTGTTAATGCTAGTTCTGCCGTGCTGTGAGGTTGCCCGCTAGGGTAGTAAGTTTGCTCCCTTCCCCACTGCAAAGAGACCAAGAGCTCCTCCAGCAACCTGCAACAACACACAGCACTGAACATTAGTGAGAGGATAAAATATAAAAATCAAGAATGCTGAGAAACATGTTTCTGAAATCACATAGTTTCTTTCTCCTCTTTCTCTCAAGAGTTCAATAAACCACGAAGTCTGATAAAATAAGTCAGATTACAAAAAGCACTTAAAGTGATTTTATGGTATTTGGAAATCAACAAACAGTACCTTTTTGGTTCTCTTATTTTAGTACAGGTAAAGTATACTATACTCAGGGAGTATTATAGAACTACTTATTTAATTTGTGAATTTATTGAGATGCTTATATGGTATGTGTATATATATATATGTATGTGTATGCATATGTGTGTGTGTATATATATGTGTGTTATGTGTGTGCATATATATATTTATATATATGATAATTTTTTGTATTTCATTGATTTTTAAATGATAAACCAACCTATAATTCTTGGGGTAAAACCTCCATGGCCATGATGTATAAAGCTTTTTATATATTGTTGGATTTGAATCACTAAAATTGTATTAAGGATTTTTGCATCTATATTCATTATAGATAGATATTGGCCTACAGTTTTCTTGTAATGTCTCTGTATAGTTTTGCTATCAAGATGATGCTGGCCTCATAAAATAAGGTAGAAACTGTTCTTTTATTTTCTAGTAAACTTTGTATAAATTTGGTTTTATTTCTTCCTTAGATGTTTGTTAGTATTTACCAGTTGATCCACGTAGGCCTGGAGTTTCCTTTATTAGAAAAATTTTAACTATAAAGTAAATTGCTTTAATAGGTCAGGGCTGTGGACATGAGTTTGAGTGAACTCCGGGAGTTGGGATGGACAGGGAGGCCTGGCGTGCTGTGATTCATGGGGTCGCAGAGAGTCAGAAACGACTGAGCAACTGAACTGAACTGATTCAGGTTATGTGTTCTTGAGTATTCTAGCTGTCTGTGTCTTTTAAGTAGATTGTCCATGTAAGCTGTTGAACTGATTGGAAAAGAGTTGTTCATAACATCCCCTATTATCTTATGACTAGAGACTCTAGTACCCCTTTCCTTCTCATGCTGTGTATCTTTTTTTTTTTTTTCCCCTGATTGTACTGCCTGGAGGCTTTGTAAATTTATCCTTTCAAAGAACCAGTGTTTGGTTTTCTATTTCATTTATTTCTGCTCTCATCCTTTCTTTCCTTCTGCTTAATTTGCTCTTTGTGTTTCTTAAAAAGGAAGCTTAGCTTATTGATGAGACCTTTTTTCCTTTTCTACAATAAGCATTTAAAGCTATAGCTTTATTAATTCTCTCTAAACACTGCTTTAGTTGCCTCCCACAAAATCTGATATTTTGATATATTTGTGTTTTCATTTTTCTAATGTCCCCTATAATTTTCTCTTGAATTTTACTTATTTAATTTGTAAGAAATCAATTATATAAAAGTATAAAGTGCTTTTAAGGAAGACTCTCAATTTTGACAGTTCTGGTGCATACGGACATGAAAGTAAGCTCTCATACTATAGAATAGTTCTCAAAAAGATCTCCCTCCAAAGTAAAGACCGGTATACTTTTTGGCTTCTACCAAAAACTACAAAACTGCTATAATTGTAACCAAAAACTACTTTTAAATGCAAAAATTTCTTCCATTATAGATATAACTAATCTCTCCCCCATTAAGAATGTAAGAAGCATGTCTTCTGTTTTTTTCATTCTTCCTCCTTTCCCTGGGCAGCTATTTTAAAATGCTACTCAAAGTATATGCTCAGTGAATTAATAAATGTAGAAATACGAAAGAACTATAACAATAACAAAAATTGCAGGAGAAAGTAGAAGGGCTCAGAATGTAAACAAGTGCCATACTTCTGCGTAGCTATCATTTCCTGACGAAACTGTTCCCGTTCACTCAGGAGATCTTGTATAGCGCTCTGTGCATCACGGTTCTGACGCTGCAGAACTGCTCTGGAGTTGGTTAACTCATCTGCCATAACCCTGGAAAAGATAAAAATCTTACATACAAATTCTCAGACAGTGTTAAAAAGTTAATATACTACCTCTTTGACTGTAATTTTTAAAAACTTACAAAAAAGATTTATCCCTGTCAAATTACTTCTCAGTTTTTAAACCTTCACTTCAGTTCAGTCAGTTCAGTCGCGTCCGACTCTTTGCGACCCCATGAACCGCAGCACGCCAGGCCTCCCTGTCCATCACCAACTCCCAGAATCCACCCAAACCCATGTCCATCGAGTCGATGATGCCATCCAACCATCTCATCCTGTCGTCCCCTTCTCCTCTTGCCCTCAATCTTTCCCAGCATCAGGGTCTTTTCAAATAAGTCAGCTTTTCGCATGAGATGGCCAAAGTATTGGAGTTTCAGCTTCAGCATCAGTCCTTCCAGTGAACACCCAGGACTGATCTCCTTTAGGATGGACTGGTTGGATCTCCTTGCAGTCCAAGGGATTCTCAAGAGTCTTCTCCAACACCACAGTTCAAAAGCATAACATTTAAAATGTTTATGAGTTTAGAACTCATTAAAGGGACTCAATTAAAATATCTGTTTACAAAATGACAAAGAATACAGTGTTTAAACTTTCCTGTATAGTGACTTTGGGATTACTTCAGTCTTACTCTAGATTAATCAAATTTTGGAAGAAAATTAACATTAATTGTTCTCGAATAGAGAAAATTTTAGAGAAAAACAAAAGAGTTATTTTTCTACCACTCATTACCTTTTTGTCATTAGAAAAACATTAAATATAGAAAGGTTTATATAAAAGGAAAACAAAGTCTTCTTGTCCAGCAGCCTGGCCACTTCTTTTATAATCAGTAATCAATAAAGTAAACACATTTTTCTAGAAAATAGTAAGTTATATGTATATCAGCATAAAAGTATGCATAAAAATAAATATATTAATTTTATTTACAAAAAGGAATTATTTGATACAAACTTTCCGGTAGTTCACTTTTTCATCTAATAATTTACCTTGATGATTTTTTCATATTAGCATACATAGAGCCACCTCATTCCCTTTTTTGTTAAAAAAAAAAAAAGCTTCATGTTTTCTGATTGGCTGTAGCAAAATGTATTTAACAATTCTCTAGTGATAGAATTGAAGCAAAATTTTAAAGTATTTTTATTCAGTTGAAAAATCTTACACCTAAAATTAAAGTCTCAGACCACACTAACCACTGAATTCCTTCAAATGAAAACAGTTCTGACGTTACAAGATTAAATCAACTAAAATATTATTGACCTCAAAGTATTACTATTAACATTGTAAGAATGTTAATAAGTTACATATTATAGTAATCTGTAAAATGCATGCATGATTTGCTTCTTAAGCTGTTCAGTAAAAATTAACTTATTCATTCTAAGCCAATAAACAGTAAATTCATTTCCCCAAATATATCCTTTATTAGTACAATCAGAAAACAAATTAAGGATTTTAACAGAGTAATCAATTATTAGAAAGTATCACCGATATTAAGACATGAAGAAATAATTTTCTAAAAATATAATAATTACAATCAATGATTCTTAAGGTACAACCTGGAAACCTTTGGTGTTTGTGAGAAACCTCCAGATGATTAAATCAGTGTTATTAAACATATTATATGTGAAGCACTGAGCTAAATGCTGAAAATACACAGATGGATAATACCCAGATTCTGTTCTCCAGTAACTCAAAGTTGGAAGGAGGGGATGAATAGGAAATCATAACATATAAGAGACCTTCCCAACTACCAGTGTGTTCATGGGCCTGGAGGTTATAAGGGCCTGAGGTTCTCACCTCTACTGGAGAGGTAGCCTTGTCCAGTATGCCATGCAATTATTATCACTTTCTATTTGTGCATGGAGAGAAAAAGGTTGGGAAGCTCTATTATGATGTAGTTAAATGAGCAATGAGAACACAGTCTGAGAGACAAAATAAGACATTATGGAGTGGCAATGATATGAGAGTTTCTAGAGAGAACGTGGGGAAAAATCTTTTAAAAATTTAAATATTTATTAGCTGTTCGAGTTTAGTTTTGTTTTGATCTTAAACATTGTAGTCAGAGTGATTTACACTACAGAAGAGTAACTCAGAATTCTGGAATGAGGGAGTAGCTTTATGCTAGCACTTTTCCCTTTAGGGAGACTGTATGACCATCCAGAGGAGGGTGAGTCCATCTCTTAAATCATGTATGAGTTAATTTGACATTCTCAGTCAGGAATTTTCACACTACAATCCATTTTTTTTTTGCATTAGAAGGGTCAACAAATCTGACAGAGCAGAAAGTAGGAAGTGAATTACTATTTATTGTATGACCGTCCAGAGGAGGGAGAGTCTACCTCTTAAATAATATATGAGGTAATCTGACAATCTCAGTCAGAAATTTTCACACTACAATCCTTTTTTTTTTTTGCATTAGGAGGGTCAACAAATCTGGCAGAGCAAAAACTAGGAAATAAAACAGAAAATACCTGCTTGCAAGGAATTTACTTCGCCACACATCACACTGTATCGACATCCGTTCTAACTGTTCGGAAAGCTGAGCGATGTTTCGACCCAGGGCTTCATTTTCTAAAATAAGCTGATTTTTCTCACGGGCTACACGTTCAAAGTGATACTGAAGGTCATCCCCAACAGAGGCCACCAGCAGCTTTTTTAACTCACGATTGACCTGGAAGAAATCATGACCAATACAAGCTCAAAGTAATGCCAGTGAGTTCAATGTAGCAAAATGAACAGAATAGAAACTGTGCTTCATATGTAATTTGGACCTCCATTACTACAAGTACATATCAAAAAGTTATATCAAATAGTTAAGTTTCATAATATATACATGCCATATCTATATCTCTATTAATCTATAGTCCATGCGGTTATAATTTGAGCCTCTTAAGAGTACAAATCATTATCATAAAAATTACAAACTGCCTCTCGTCAACACTTAAAGGCAAAAAATTAAAAAACTGAACCAATAAATTTTGCTAAAAAGTATGACAGTGTTTTATAAATCTTTTTCAACATTTAAAAATTGGTTTCTTTGTGCCCTAGGATTTTTAAGAATTTAAGCAAAGAAAGCAATTCAAGATGTCTATAATCATGTCCTTCACATTGTTATCAAAAATGAAACAAAATTAAAACAAATGTCCAATAAAAGGTATTGGTATGTGGTATAGTCATTGAAAAACACTGTTGCTATTAATAATGATATTTTAATAGAATACCTTGATACGTGGGAAAATATTAAAAACTAAAAAATGTAAATTACAAGGCAAAAATGAACTCAATATGTATAATTATGCATTTATAGCTGGATGGTATTCATAGGTGATACTATTTTCATTGTTTTTTCTGTATTTTCTAAGATGTTTACAAATAAATATGTACTAGTTTTGTAATTTCAAATTAGTTATTTAAAATATATTATGAAATACATTAGAAACATATTTGGATAAGAATCAGTAACCATGGTATCACTTATAAAGACTAACCTCTAGTAGAAAGATGTATAATCTAACAGAAACAAAGTGGGCAGTGTTAAGGCAATATTTACTAAGATGTAAAGATTAAAGACTATGAACTTTTTTTTAATAGCCTTTAAACTGTACATTTTAGCAAATATGTTTGCTTACCACTTTGTTTCTCTGTCACCTGATGTGAAGAGCCAACTCATTGGAAAACACCCTGATGCTGGGAAAGATTGAGGGCAGGAGGAGAAGGGGGTGACAGAGGAAGAGATGGTTGGATGGCATCACCAACTCAATGGACACGAGTTTGAGTAAACTCCAGGAGACAGTGAAGGACAGGGAAGCCTGGCGTGTTGCAGTTCATGTGGTTGCAAAGAGCTGGACACAGCTTAGTGACTGAACAACAACAACAAAAGTTTAAAGAAAGTAAATCAAGCAATATAGGTAATTTCCAATTCACAATGAAGATACCAAAACTTATTCCAGAATTTTCTTTATTCTAAGTGTTATCTATGCATAGAAAAAATACTTGGAATTTATAGATTCTTAAAGCAAGGATTACTAACTAGTCGATTTGGTTAATCTCTGGCCTGTGAGTTCTTAACTGTAACCTCCTTAATAACTTATAGGTGGTCTTGTACAACGTCCAAAGTACCTCACATTGTCCAAAGTACCTTACATGTCATCTTCAACCATGTTTAGAATATAAGTTCCCAACATAAACTAATTCTAGTAGAGGCACTAAGAGAATAGGAAATTTAAGAGGAAGCTTTTTGGAGTAACGACAAGTTATAAAGCACGACATTCCAAGAGGAAATATATTTTATTCTATATTTATAACATTCTCTATGTTCATTCTGACATGCAGGCTTAGAAGGCCCAGGTGTAAAGAGCCATTGTCATTAAAGCTATTAAGGCTGTTCTTACCTCTGACTGTACTCTGAGCTGGTTTGAAAGGCCTTCTTTGTCCTGTAGCAACCTTCTTTCAGAGTTCTTGAGCTTTTCCAATGTATTCTTTACCTCAGACAGTTCCTTTTTGGGTTCTATGACTCCCTCTGGCTGGCCAAGGAGTTCTCCTTTATGATGTCCCAGAGATTTAACCTTTGCATTTTTGTAGGGGATATTATGGGTTATAGCGGCTTTGGGAACTAATATTCTTACAGCTTCGACTTCCACGGCTTTTTCAGCGAGAATCTTCCCTAGCTGAAGAACTCCTGGGCTCTCTGATGGGACTGCTTTCTTTCGTGGACTCTGAAGGATGTGATGTGTTACAGGTTGGATTCCAGGAGTAACTTCAATAGATTTAGGTGGCTCCTCAGTTTCCATTCCATCTCCCGCTCCTCGGATTGGGGACGGAGTAAGGATGACTGTAGGATGGAAAACAAAACATAAGCTATATGCTGAAAAGAAATGCCAGGAAATGCCAAGATATACTTTACCCTACATTCAGAATTCCTGGCATTGAAAAAAAAAGAAAACATTTAGAATGAAAATTAAATTTCAAAACAATCCTGTGTCAACAAAGGATGAAAGAAATCTTATAGGTTCAAACCTTCCTTAAGTAAATGGTTTCTCTCTTGGTAGAAACTGCAAGAGATTTGGAATCAAGGTACTTGGTTCCCACTTCTACTTCCTAGTATGCTGTGCTGTGCTGAGTCGCTTCAGTCGTGTCCAACTCTTTGCAACCCTATGGACTATAGCCCGCCATACTCCTCTGTCCATGGGATTCTCCAAGCAAGAATACTGGAGTGGGTTGCCATGCCCTCCTCCAGGGGATCTTCCTGATCCAGGATTGAACCCATGTTTCCTGTGTCTCCTGCATTGCAGGCAGATTCCTTACTGCTGAGCTACCAGGGAAGCCCACTTCCTAGTATAATCCTAGGTAAATAATGTGAATCTCAAGTTCCTAATCTGAAAAGTGGAGATAGTAACAAATATGTAATAAATATGCTACAAGGTTGTGGTAAGAAAGACTGTAGTAAGATCAAATGCCTGGCACATTGTGGACACTCAATAATCTTAGGTATGGCTATGTACATACCTATTTGAAAGTGTCTATCTCAGATCAGACTCACCTGTTTGTGAACTCTTAGCAAAGAATGCTTCACAAACTATCCAACTGGACTACTCTCTCTCCTAGACCTCTAATCAGGCCTCTGTTTCTGCTATTTCTTATTCTTTTAGATGGCTTCTTCTACCACTTACTGTGATTCTAAACTTATCCCTTTAAGAAGCCAGCTTAAACTCTACTCTGCATTAAAATTTTCTAACTTTTAGCCTACACTCTGAATGCCTGTGCTACTTACTATCTCAACACTCAGTGTGAATCTTAATCATGATCCATAATTGTCATTTATGGGTTTTATTATATGCTAAATTTCACTTTCCCAATAAGTCTGATAAACACTCTGTGGCCAGGCACCATGCCCTAAACAAATAGAAGGAGCAGGACATTATAGAAATGCCATGGACTCTGGGATTAGCCAGATCTGGTTCTTAGTTCCATTTCCACCACTGTTTCCTGTATAATCCTGTAAAAAACCCTGCAAATTATCTGAGCTTCAGTTTTAGCCTCCATGAAATGGATTTAACAGTATATCTAGGGTTACCTGTGTCTTCAATGAAAGAATGGTAAATAACAAGTAACCAATGTTTATAAAGACTTAGCACATGCCAAACACTATTCTAAATACTTTACATATAAGTAATTTATTCTTAAAATCACCCTTTGAGGTAGGTGTAATTAGCTCTCCTTTACAGATGAAGAAAATGAGGCACAAAGAGGTCTAGGAACTTGCCCACAGTCACACCACCCAGCTAGTAAGTAGAGGATATTGTTGTTGTCGTTATTCAGTAGCTCAGTTAGATCTGATTCTTTGTGACCCCATGGATGAAGCATGCCAGGCTTCCTGTCCTTCACTATCTCCTGGAGTTTGCTGAAACGTATGTCCATTGAGTCAGTGATGCCAGCTAACCATCTCATCCTCTGCTGCCCTTTTCTCCTTTTGCCTTCAATCCTTCCCAGCATCAGGGTCTTTTCCAGATGATGCAGAATTTAATTCTAGGTAGCCTGGTCCCAAAGATCAGGGCCTTGACTACTGTATACTCTGCCCCTTCGAGTGTGGAAAGTGTCTTGCACAGAAGTAAATGCAGATAAATGATAGCTCCCATCCCCCTTCCTCTGAAATACTTACTACAATGATGCACATGTCTACTAATTTGCTCAAATGAAATAAATTATCTCCCCTCATATAAGCCAAACCTGACTAGTCATCCTTAGTTCAGATAACCTTTGGAAGGCAGCTACGCTTACTACTATACTACCATTGCTCCAGTTAAAGAACAAATAGTTTGTTTCTTTTCTGTTTTACCTTATCTCAAATTAAGCAGTGTAAGAAGTTTCAGGGAGGCCTGGCATGCTGTGATTCATGGGGTCGCGGAGAGTCGGACACGACTGAGCGACTGAACTGAACTGAATTGAAGAAGTTTCACTGAGTCATCTTTCTCCAAGAAAAGGCTACTTTCACTAATTGAGTCAAGAAAATAATCGGTTTAGAGCTTAGGAAGAAGTGAGGATCTGCGAGGATGGGAAATGTTGTAAGCCTCAAAGAGATGGCTAGAATGATACCTAACTGACATGGAATTCCTGAATTAGTAAATTCACTAACATTCCTGTGAGTAACACGTGAGATTCCTTGCCATTTTACAAGTCCAGAATACATTTGAGAAAATGGAGGCCAAAACCTAGGAATGGTAATGACAATTAGCTTTTATTCACTTTACTATGTGCCAAGGACTCAGTTCTACTAAATTATTTGGTTTTATAAGTCTCATGACTTAGCACAATAGTACCCATTTTGCAGACAGAAACAGAGGCAATGAAAGGTTAAATAGCTTGTGCAAATCATCAGTGTCAAACTAGGATTTCAGTCCAAATATGAATCCAGAGCTAAGATGTTAATTGGTCTGGGAAAGTGTTTTAGTCCCTTGGTCATGTCCAACTCTGCGACCCCATGGACTGTACCTCACTAGGCTCCTCTGTCCATGAAATTCTCTAGGCAAGAATATTGGAGTGAATAGCCATTCCCTTCTCCAGAGGATCTTCCTGACCCAGGGATTGAACCCAGGTCTCCTGCATTGCAGGCAGATTTTTGGGTCTTCCTACAAACCAAAACTATTGCACCTTATTAGCCTAAACTGATTGCCTCTCTTAACAGCCCTGTTAGGTTGCAAAAGCCCATAGAATTTATATAACAGTTATAGCAAGCTTAAAAAGAAATGCAGATCTTATCTGCATTGGACCCTTGATTTCCCACCACTCTAGAATAAACACCAAGATCCTCACCATGGCCTACCTGGCCGTCGGTGATCTAGTCTCCTGCTCAACTCCTGGGTCTCAACTTTATGCTGTTCACTCCCTCAGATCCTAAGTTACAGCCTTATTTGTTTTCTTTTAGTGTCTCAACAGAAGCAGACGCCTTCCTCTTCCTCTGCAAACATTTCTTACTGGAATATTCTTCCTAACTTCCTCCTCCCTACTTACCTTTCAAATCTCAGTTCAAACTTTCTGAAGGGAAGACTTTCTCTAGTCTTCCAAGATTATATGCTTCTACAGCAAAGACCATGCCTTTCTTTTTACCATTTATCAAAATGGTTAACTGACGTTTTGTTCAGTGTAATTAGAAATATACTGTTTTTGCCTTCCAATGGGATATAAGTTCCATGAGGGTTGGGACTGTGTGCCTTGTGTTTACTGTTGTATTCTTGGTAAAGTGCCTTGTACCTAAGACTCTCTGAGGAAAAATTAATGCATAGTAACAAGGGGAGAAGGATGAGCACACGTAATAGTGGTGATACTGATAAACTTCAGAGTTTATCATTAGGGGAGAAAAAGCTTAATTAATATGATAAAACATAATTCTGCCTTTTATTCCCTTATGCTAAAGTTCTACAAAGTTATATCACCATACTCCAGAACTATTTTTTCATTTAACAGATTTTTACAGAGTTTTTCAGAAGTATGTAGTAATGGACAGGGAATCCCAAGTTTTGTTCATTAGACAAGAGGTGGAATGACATCTGAGCTGTAATTAAGGTGTTCTAGTTAATAAAATATTTTATAGTAGAATAAAGTATTTGTCATTTCTGTATTAAGTGTTAACTAAGACACTTGGGCTTTAGGACTGATTCTACTTTCAAAAAGATGAAAAAAGGAGTAGAACCACAAATTAACTACAAATTAATAGTTTAAAAGACCACAAAAAGACACACTAGAGCTATACCATTCAGGCCCACTGAACCTGAAGGAATAAGATTAAATATGATTTCTAAGCAAGTCATAACATTGTTGAGTTGGAATTTTAGGTAATGAAGATTCAAGAACAAACCATAAACTGGTTAATGCTAAATTTAAAAGGCAAAAAAACATTAATGGGTACTTAACAGAAATCTCTTTTCAAACAAAATATGTTATAAAACTCCAATCAAGAAATTAATCAACTTTGTTAAAACTCAGTTTACACTTCACTTTATTTAAACCGTTCTACTTACTCAAGCGTTTGTGAAAACCAAAGCTGTACCGTGTATCACATGGCGGCTCCCTCTTTGTAACATCTACACTTCTAGCTAATGTGCACAGGCAAGGAGACAGGCTGGGGAGCCAAGGCTTTATGTTTTCTCACCTGGTAACTTACTTTCATAATTCTCTTTTTCCTGTGACACACACAGAAGCCTTTATTACATATGCACTAGGCCCAACCCGGGGCATATTCAAGAGCAATTACCTTCGGTCTGGTGGGAGGACAATGAGCTACTGTACAAGCTCGGTAATTATGAGCAATGTTTGAGTAAAATATCAACCCCTTTCCATTTGTTGAAGGGAACCAAGAAAACAATTCTTCAATTATTCATCAATATTAATTTCTACTTGTGATCACTTATCAAAGAATGAAAATATATCTAAGGTTTAGGGCTCATTCTTTCTGCCTTTCTCCCAAATTGGTAACATACAGGGAAAGAACAAATATTCTACAATAGGGGTTGGCAAACTTTTTCCATAGAAGGTCAGATAATAAATATTTTAGGGTTTGTGGACCATGAGGAAAAATTAAGGATATTATATATGAAGAGAAAAAACAAATTTTTAATGATGAAATTCAAATTATAATAACAATAAAGGTGGTTTTTTTTTTTGTAATATAGATCTAATAATGAAAAGAACAGTTCTTTTTATTTGGGATGTGTGTTTGCATGCATGCTCAGTCATGTCCAACTCTTTGAGGTCCCATGGACTGTAGTCATCAGGCTCCTCTGCCCATGATATTTTCCAGGCAAGAATACTGGAGTGTGCCATGCCCTACTCCAGGGGATCTCCTGACGTAAAGACCGAACCCTCAGCTCTGGCATTTCCTGCACTGGCAGGCACCTGGGAAGTCCTTTTATTTGGGATAACACTTGGCTTAAGTGATATTCAAAGTCAGTGTTCCACTATTATCAAACTGATTGCAAATATTCTCAGAAGGCCTAAGAACCCTAATTTGCCAACCCTTGATCTAAAATACTGAGGCAAATTTGCTGTAGCAGAAACTAGTTGAGACACCCACATTATTATGTTATAGCCCTTATTCTTTCTGCCCATTCAACCTCTCTCCTACAGATGTTTTGTCCTCTCTCTCTTTCTTGCCTAGTTGCACCCTGAGAATGAGTGCCCTCTCGCTAAAGCTGTATAAAGCACATGATGTCTAGAAAGCACATGATGTCAGTAAAATGCTCCTGTCCTTTGTGAGCATTCTTCATTCCAGAAAGGAGGTCATACAATGATACCCTTGAGGACCATCAGCATCGGTTCTAGAACCACCTGATGCCAGCACTGATGATCTTAAGTAATGTCTCCATGAGGAAAGAAGAATGTAAGACGACAACAGCCCTGATCCTTATCTACAACCCTGTTTTCCACTCTGAAACTGTAAGACCCCTTGCCATCCCTCAGGAAAGGGACAGTCTAGACAGCATTAGCCTGCTGTGGCCCTCTTTGCCTGGAAAAGTACTGGGTTGCCCAAAAGGCTCCTTGGGTTCTGTAGCATCTTATAGGAAAACCCGAATGAACCTCTTGGCCAACCCAATAACAAAGCTACTCTTTGCCCCTCCTCCAAAGCTCTGTCTTCACGTTTCTATTCGGCACTGGTGAACAGAAGCCAAGTTTTTGGCAACAAAAGAACATCATTTTATAGTTTATTAAAAAGATGTTTCTCCTTTTTTTCATAAAACTGTAAATCTATGAAGGCAGATACTCAAAGTCAGCAGGATCGTACAGGGGAAAGAACACTGGACTCTGAGTCAGAAACTTAAGTCTCTACTGCCACTTATTACATGACCTTGGGCAAACCATTTAACTTGCACACACCCCCACCCCCGCAACCCCCACAACCCCTATATTCTACAGTGCTTTCAGAATAATGCAAACACAAGAGTATTTTTCTCCTATAGATGAAATTGCTGAGAGATCCTTAGGGAAGGGACTGCCTCCTAATGTTTGTATCATCAGCTTACTTTAAAGGTATTTGGTGCAGAAAAGGGGAATATGTTTTGAAATTCATCAATATTAACATTAACACATCACCTAGAAGATTTCATTTCAACATCCAATAATTATTTAAAAATTGCTGAATTTTTTCCCACTACACAAAATCAGTAATTACTCATTTATAATCTGACAAACTTTTTAGATCATATGCAGTTCAGCTATAAAACAGTTATTAGGGATCATCACTTGGTGATTTTAAATTAATATACTTTCAAATGTCACCAATATCACCTAATAAAGTTTGATTACCATTTAATTAGAAAAATATACTATAGGCAGTGAATTTAAGAGTTAGGCCCACATGTACTGACATGGAATCCAAACATTCCTTTTGTCACAGGCCCCACAAATAAAAAGTTCCCTGGTCAAATAAGTGTGGGCAATGCTGCATACTATATCTCTTTGGAGTTGCACAATGTATATTCATATATTAAAGGCTCTGAGGGATCCTATAGTATAATCTCCTCCTTTAATCCAGCATTTCCTGAATTTATCTACTCATGGAGTTCTCTTTCACCTAATAACTATTATTCTACAGACCTAGACTTAAAAGTTACACTATTTATGGAATTAAAAGTATCTGAACATCTGTCTCAGACCTTCCTATTTGAAGGTCAGACTAAACTTTCTGACTTTAATCCCTTTACTTTTAATTTCAACTTTGCTCTCCAAAAATGTTTTGGATTCAAATTTTTCTAGTTGTTCACATTTACTGCATGTTTCCCTTTCAATAATAGCCCTAGCAGCAAGGATACATCCGTCTCATGATGGCTACTGCTCAAATGTCCACTGAGAGGAAGTTCTGTCTCCTTTAGCCAATCCTGCTTATCTTCTGAGGCAGTTATAGGAAACGCAAGCAACCAACAAACGTCAGTCATGATAAGTTCACCCTTTCTCAGGCCATGTGATTCACTGTAGTAACTCTTCTTCACTAACAACAGTTATCATGATATTACATAGGATTAGGACTAATAGCTGAATTATCTACTTTACTGTAAAATTAAGATCAAATGAAACAATGTATGTGAAAGTGCTTTGTAACTCTAATCCTCATTACAAACAAGTAACAACAAATAATAATTTAATTGCACAGAGGCCTTGCAATGACTTTTAATTACTAATGATAATGTCATATGTAACTTTTCTTTTTTGCCAAGAGTCATGCTAACTGCTTTCATAATAGTTACAATTTAACTGCTCTTTTTCCCATTAATCCCCAGCTTATTACTTTCGTTTCAGTTTCTAACTTGCTTATTCTAATACTACAAAAAGCCTCTGGTGACGATGAAATGCTGTTGCACACAGCTGAATTGAATTCAATTAAACATTTATTAGCATGATCTTCACTTCCTAAACACATTTAAACCCTCTTTAAAGAGTTTGCTGTTGGAGATCTGCTTGCTGCAAAACTGACTTCTACAGAATAGTTTCTCATCTCACTCCACCCTGCCCCGCCCACCCCCCCAAAAATAAAGAAAATAGTTTCTTCATAACTCACTCCATCCAAGAAAAACCTGAAATAAGAGGTGCTCACTTTGGGACATGCTAAGACTCATCTATGTCTAAGTGATGATAGTAGACAGTAGGCTGTAAGGGTCTGAATCACAAGAGAAAAGATCTAAGTTATAGATAGATTTGGAAGTCGTATATATTAAAGCAGTGAAAGGAGAAGAGAAAGAGGGCTCAGAAACATTAATATTTAAAAGGTAAACCAGAAGAAGAGGAGGATTAAAAAACTATAGGCCGTACCAGGTGGCACAGTGGTAAGTAAGAATCTGCCTGTCAAAGCAGGGGACACGGGTTGGATCCCAGGTCTGGGAAGATTCCACACATCCCAGAGCGATGAAGCCTATGCATCACAACTGCTGAGCCTGTGCTCTAGAGCCGGCGCACCCTAGAATCCACAGGTGGCAACTAGGGAGCCTGAGCACCACACCTACCAAAGCCTGTGTGCCAAGAACCTATGATCTACAACGAGAGGCTACAAAATGAGAAGCCCCTGCACTACAACAAAGAGTAGCCCGTGATCACTGCAACTAGAGAAAGCTGATGAAAAGCAATGAAGACTCAACACAGTCAAAAAAAAAAACAAACACAAAAAACTATAGCTAGAGCAGTGGTGTCCAACAAGACTTCGTACAATGATGAAAATGTTCTATATCTGTGCTTTCTAATAGCCACAGTCACTTGTGACTATTGAGCACTTAAATGTGGCCAGTGTGACTGAAAACCTGAAAAGAAAACCTAAAAATGTTTTAATTTTTAAGAAAATATTAATTTAAATTAGCCACATGTCGCTACTGTGCTGGACAGTGAAGGCCACAGAGTAGATGGAAAATAAGATCAACTCATAGAAATCATAGAATTTAAAAAAGTGGGAATGAGCAATAGCATGAAATGCTCTACAAAGGACAAGCAAAGTAGGACTAAAAAGTAACTAATGTAGTTAGCAAGTATTCTGAGTTGAATTGTGTCCCACCCCAAATATTCATAATGTTGTCCCATACTTCAGAATGTGACCTTATTTGGAAATAGAGTCTTTGCAGATGTAATTAATTAAGATGAGCTCATACTGGAGTAGTGTGCATTTCTAATCCAATATGATTGATGTCCTTATAAAAAAGGATAAATTTGGACACAGAGACACACACACATAGGGAAAATGCCACATGAACAAAAATGCAGAGATCATGGTGATGTGTCTATAAGACACGGAATACAAGAAATTCCCAGCAAGCCACCAGAAACTAGGAGAGAGGCCTGGAATAGATCCTTCTCTACTGCTGCAGAGGTAGCATGGCTCTGCCAACACACTCATCTTGGACTTTGTTGTTGTTGATGCTTAGTCACTAAATCATGTCCAACTCTTTGGTGACCCCATGGATTGTAGCCCACCAGGCTCCTCTGTCCATGGGATTCTCCAGGAAAGAATATATGTGGGTTGCCTTTTCCTACTCCAGGGGAATCTTTTCAACCCAGGATCAAACCCAAGTCTCCTGCATTGGTAGGCAGATTCTCTACCACTGAGCCACCAGAGAAGCCCATGATCTTGGACTGTGCTGTGCTGTGCTTAGTTGCTCAGTCGTTTCCGACTCTTTGTGACCCCATGGACTGTAGCCCACCAGGCTCCTCTGTCCATGGGGATTCTCCAGGCAAGAATACTGGAGTGGGTTGCCATAACCTCCTCCAGGGGATCTTCCCAACCCAGGGATTGAACCCAGGTCTCTTGCATTGTGGGCAGATTCTTTACCAGCTGAGCTACCAGGGAAGCCCGGATCTTGGGCTGCTAGACTCCAAAATTGTGAGACAATAAACTTCTGTTGTTTAAGTCACCAGTTTGTGATACTTTCTTTCAGTAACCCTAACCAATGCAATAAGAAAAAGGTATTCTATATCTGCCAGTTGTTTGTCTATCTACCTAAATCTTTAAAAAGGTATGCTCTTATTTACTTAAATCTTTATCTTCTAGTGGACAGAGAACATAGCTGTAAAAATTTGCTCTCACTACTGTTTAACAGCAGTAGTCATCTAATAAATACTACCCAACAATGTTAATATTCAATCATATATCTGAAGTGTAAACACTGTATTAAAAAACAAACATGAAGAGATATGAAGCACAGATGATTCCCAAGGGCTATTTGGGGTTTGGTTCCCTGGCTCAAACAAACATTCCTTCATCTTATCGTCATAAATTTCGTGTTTTAAAAACAATTATGGCGCAGACGCGAGAGACGCCCGGCTCCCGGCGGCGCAGACGCGAGAGACGCCCGGCTCCCGGCGGCGCAGACGCGAGAGACGCCCGGCTCCCGGCGGCGCAGACGCGAGAGACGCCCGGCTCCTGGGGGCGCAGACGCGAGAGACGCCCGGCTCCCGGCGGCGCAGACGCGAGAGACGCCCGGCTCCCGGCGCAACCGACCACGTGCAGAATCGTGGCTGAGAGGAGCTGCCCCGCGCCCAGAGTTAGGGCGGTGGCCGAGAGGAGCTGTACCACGTCCAGGAGGCAGTGGCTGCTTGGGCACCGGAGGGCCGGGAGGAGCTGATCCACATTCAAAGCAGGAGGGGCGGCCTTGAGGAGATACCCCTCGTCCAAGGTAAGCTGCAGCCGCTGCGCCTTGCTGGAGCAGCTGGGAAGAGATACTCCACGACCAAGTGGAATATAAGAATCCAGTGTTCTGGGGAGGAAGGAACAAGACGGCGAGACCACTTTCTTCCCCACAAATTCATCAGAAGAACATTTGAACGTGGAGTAAAGTCCACAAAACAACTTCTGAATACTGGCAGAGGACATCAGGCTCCCAGAAAAGTAGCCCATTGTCTTCTAAAGGAAAGAGAAGAAATCCAGCTCCACCCACCAGAACACTGACACATGCTTCCCTAACCAGGGAACCCGGACAAGTCACCTGTCCAACCCCACACACAGCGAAGAAACTACATAATAAAGAGAACTCCACAAACTGCAAGAAGAGGGACAGGACACCCCAAGCAAAGCAATATAAGCAAGATGAAGAGGCAGAGAAATACCCAGCAAGTAAAGGAACAAGATAATTGCCCACCAACACAAACAAAAGAAGAAGATATAGGGAATCTACCTGATAAAGAATTTCGAATTTTGATGGTGAAAATGATTCAAAATCTTGAAAGTAAAATGGAGTTACAGATAAATAACCTGGAGAAAAGGATTGAGAAGATGGAAGAAAGATTTAATAAAGACTTAGAGGAAATAAAAAAGAGTCAATATACAATGAATAATGCAATAGATGAGATCAGAAACACTCTGGAGGGAACAAACAGTAGAATAACAGAGGCAGAAGACAGGATAAGCGAACTAGAAGATAGAATTGTAGAAATAAATGAAACAGAGAGGAAAAAAGAAAAACGAATTAAAAGAAATGAGGACAATATTAGAGACCTCTGGGACAATGTGAAATGCTCCAACATTCGAATCATAGGAGTCCCAGAAGAAGAAGACAAAAAGAAAGACCATGAGAGAATACTTGAGGAGATAATAGTTGAAAACTTCCCTAAAATAGGGAAAGAAATAATCACCCAAGTCCAAGAAATCCAGAGAGTCCCCAACAGGATAAACCCAAGGCGAAATACTCCAAGACACATATTAATCAAATTAACAAAGATCAAACACAAAGAACAAATATTAAAAGCAGCAAGGGAAAAGCAGCAAATAACACTCAAGGGGATTCCCATAAGGATAACAGCTGATCTTTCAACAGAGACTCTTCAGGCCAGAAGGGAGTGGCAAGATATACTTAAAGTGATGAAAGAAAATAACCTACAGCCCAGATTACTATACCCAGCAAGGATCTCATTCAAATATGAAGGAGAAATCAAAAGCTTTACAGACAAGCAAAAGCTGAGGGAATTCAGCATCACCAAACCAGCTCTCCAACAAATGCTAAAGGATCTTCTATAGACAGGAATCACAGAAAGAGTGTATAAACTTGAACCCAAAGCAATAAAGAAAATGGCTACGGGATCGTACTTATCAATAATTACCTTAAACGTAAATGGGTTGAATGCCCCAACCAAAAGACAAAGGCTGGCTGAATGGATACAAAAACAAAACCCCCATATATGTTGTCTACAAGAGACCCACCTCAAAACGAGGGACGCATACAGACTGAAAGTGAAGGGCTGGAAAAAGATAGTCCATGCAAATAGAGACCAAAAGAAAGCAGGAGTAGCAATACTCATATCAGATAAAATAGACTTTAAAACAAAGGCTGTGAAACGAGACAAAGAAGGAAACTACATAATGATCAAAGGATCAATCCAAGAAGAAGATATAACAATTATAAATATTTATGCACCTAACATAGGAGCACCGCAATATGTAAGACAATTACTAACAAGTATGAAAGGGGAAATTAACAATAACACAATAATAGTGGGAGATTTTAACACCCCACTTACATCTATGGATAGATCAACTAAACAGAAAATTAACAAGGAAACACAATCTTTAAATGATATAATAGAAGAGTTAGACCTAATAGATATCTATAGGACATTTCACCCCAAAACAATGAATTTCACCTTTTTCTCAAGCGCACACGGAACCTTTTCCAGGATAGATCACATCCTGGGACATAAATCTAGCCTTGGTAAATTCAAAAAAATTGAAATCATTCCAAGCATCTTTTCTGACCACAATGCAGTAAGATTAGATCTCAATTACAGGAGAATAACTGTTAAAAGTGCCAACATATGGAGACTGAACAACACGCTGCTGAATAATGAACTAATCATAGAAGAAATCAAAAGAGACATCAAAATATGCATAGAAATGAATGAAAATGAAAACACAACAACCCAAAACCTCTGGGACACTGTAAAAGCAGTGCTAAGGGGGAAGTTCATAACAATACAGGCATACCTCAAGAAACAAGAAAAAAGTCAACTAAATAACCTAACTCTACATCTAAAGCAACTAGAAAAGGAAGAAATGAAGAACCCCAGGGTCAGTAGAAGGAAAGAAATCATAAAAATTAGGGCAGAGATAAATGCAAAAGAAACAAAAGAGACCATAGCAAAAATCAACAAAGCCAAAAGCTGGTTCTTTGACAAGGTGAATAAAATTGACAAACCACTAGCCAGACTCATCAAGAAACAAAGGGAGAAGAACCAAATCAATAAAATTAGAAATGAAAATGGAGAGATCACAACTGACAACACAGAAATACAAAGGATTATTAGAGAATACTAGCAGCAATTATATGGCAATAAAATGAATAACCTGGAAGAAATGGACAAATTCCTAGAAAAGTACAACTTTCCAAAACTGAACCAGGAAGAAATAGAAAATCTGAACAGCCCCATCACAAGCACGGAAATTGAAACTGTAATCAAAAATCTCCCAGCAAACAAAAGCCCAGGTCCAGACGGCTTCACAGCTGAATTCTACCAAAAATTTAGAGAAGAGCTAACACCTATTCTACTCAAACTCTTCCAGAAAATAGCTGAGGAAGGGAAACTTCCAAACTCATTCTATGAGGCCACCATCACCCTAATCCCAAAACCTGGTAAAGACCCCACAAAAAAAGAAAACTATAGGCCAATATCACTGATGAACATAGATGCAAAAATCCTTAACAAAATTCTAGCAATCAGAATCCAACAACACATTAAGAAGATCATACATCATGACCAAGTGGGCTTTATCCCAGGTATGCAAGGATTCTTCAATATACGCAAATCAATCAACGTAATACACCACATTAACAAACTGAAAAATAAAAATCATATGATTATCTCAATAGATGCAGAGAAAGCCTTTGACAAAATTCAACATCCATTTTTGATAAAAACTCTCCAGAAAGTGGGAATTGAAGGGACATACCTCAACATAATAAAAGCTATATATGACAAACCCACAGCAAACATTATCCTCAATGGTGAAAAACTGAAAGCATTTCCCCTAAAGTCAGGAACAAGACAAGGGTGCCCACTCTCACCACTACTATTCAACATAGTTCTGGAAGTTTTGGCCACAGCAATCAGAGCAGAAAAAGACATAAAAGGAATACAAATTGGAAAAGAAGAAGTAAAGCTTTCACTGTTCGCTGATGACATGATCCTCTACACAGAAAACCCTAAAGACTCTACCAGAAAACTACTAGAGCTAATCAATGATTACAGCAAAGTTGCAGGATATAAAATCAACACACAGAAATCCCTTGCATTCCTATACACTAATAATGAGAAAATAGAAAGAGAAATTAAGGAAACTATTCCATTCACTGTTGCAATGAAAACAATTAAATACTTAGGAATATATCTACCTAAGGAAACAAAAGACTTGTACATAGAAAACTATAAAACACTAGTGAAAGTAATCAAAGAGGACATGAATAGATGGAGAAATATACCGTGTTCGTGGATTGGAAGAATAAATATTGTAAAAATGAGTATACTACCCAAAGTAATTTATACATTCAATGCAATCCCTATCAAGCTACCAACAATATTTTTCACAGAACTAGAACAAATAATCTCACAATTTGTATGGAAATACAAAAAACCTCGAATAGCCAAAGCAATCTTGAGGAAGAAGAATGGAACTGGGGGAATTAACCTGCCGGACTTCAGGCTCTACTACAAAGCCACAGTCATCAAGACAGTATGGTACTGGCATAAAGACAGAAATATAGATCAATGGAACAAAATAGAAAGCCCAGAGATAAACCCACGCTCCTATGGACACCTTATCTTCGACAAAGGAGTCAAGAATAAAAAATGGAGAAAAGACAGTCTCTTTAACAAGTGGTGCTGGGAAAACTGGTCAGCCACTTGTAAAAGAATGAAACTAGAACACTTCCTAACACCATACACCAAAATAAACTCAAAATGGATTAAAGATCTAAATGTAAGACCAGAAACTATAAAACTCCTAGAGGAGAACGTAGGCAAAACACTCTCCGACATAAATCACAGCAGGATCCTCCAAGACCCACCTTCCAGAATATTGGAAATAAAAGCAAAAATAAACAAATGGGACCTAATTAAAATCAAAAGCTTCTGCACAGCAAAGGAAACTCTAAGCAAGGTGAGAAGACAACCTTCAGAATGGGAGACAATAATAGCAAATGAAGCAACTGATAAAGGATTAATCTCCAAATATACAAGCAGCTCCTGCAGCTTAATTCCAGAAAACTAAGTGACCCAATCAAAAAATGGGCCAAAGAACTAAACAGACATTTCTCCAAAGAAGACATAAAGATGGCTAATAAACACATGAAAAAATGCTCAACATCCCTCATCATCAGAGAAATGCAAATCAAAACCACAATGAGATACCATTTCACACCAGTCAGAATGGCTGCTATCCAAAAGTCTACATGCAATAAGTGCTGGAGAGGGTGTGGAGAGAAGGGAACCCTCTTACACTATTGGTGGGAATGCAAACTAGTATAGCCACTATGGAGAACAGTGTGGAGATTCCTCAGAAAACTGGAAATAGAACTGCCATATGATCCAGCGATCGCACTCCTGGGCATACACACCGAGGAAACCAGAATTGAAAGAGACACATGTACTCCAATGTTCATTGCAGCACTGTTTATAATAGCCAGGACATGGAAGCAACCTAGATGTCCATCTGCAGATGAATGGATAAGAAAGCTTTGGTACATATACACAATGGAGTATTTCTCAGCCATCAAAAAGAATGCATTTGAATCAGTTTTAATGAGGTGGATGAAATTGGAGCCAATTATACAGAGTGAAGTAAGCCAGAAAGAAGAACATCAATACCGTATATTAACGCATATATATGGAATTTAGAAAAATGGTAACCTGAACCCTGTATAAGAGACTGCAAAAGAGACATAGGCATTTAGAACAGTCTTTGGGACTCTGTGGGAGAGGGTGAAGGTGGAATGATTGGAGAGAATGGAATTGTAGCATGTATATTATCATAAGTGACCAGTCCAGGTTCGACGCATAAATTTTCCTCTGTTCATTTCTTTGCATTTGTGCTTTTTTAATAAAATTCTTTTTTTAAAAAAAAAAAAGAAAAAAATAAAAATAAAAATAAAAACAATTATCACCAAAAGAGGAACACTTACCTTTGGTTTCTAAGCTTTCAAGAGTAGTCATTGTTTTTCACCAATGAAAATGCACCCCAAGACTTCTACTGATAAACCTAAAAATGCATAAAATTAAAGAATTAAAACAGTATCATATAAATACACTCACCAAGTCCCTGTAATTTTAATATTATGATATTCTACTTGCTTCTCCATTTAGTAAACTTGCATTTGGAAGTGCCCTTAAAGCCCCTTTTCACAAGGTAATATAGTTATGGCTACCAAATATCTTAAAAAAAAACTAGGGGTCACTGACTTTCAAATTTCACTGTATACTCTAAATTATCACCAGTAGAATCTAAATTATCGGATGTGTGTCCTTAAATTTAGCTCAGAAATAGTACTGTAGTTAACATAGGGACTTTTGTATCACTGATGGACACCAGGAATTTAAAAGCAGTTAAACTAATTAAGTCCTCACGAGACATCATTGACACTATTTTGTTCACCAAATCCTGGAGAAGGGAATGGCAGTATTCTTGCCTGGAGAACTCCATGGACAGAGGAGCCTGGTGGACTACAGTCCATGGGATCGCAAAGAAACGGACACGGCCGAGCTTCTAACAAGAACAACACCACCACCACCACCCACTGTTCACTAAATACATCATAGAGGAGCTTCTCTTCAGATGTTTGACAAGCGACAAAAAAATTCATAACTTAATTTGCATTTCTTGGTAATAAAATTAAAATGGCATAGTATATGCTTTCAGAAATGTATGGATGGCCTTAAAGGCGGTACAAGCCTTTCTGGCACAACAGGCAACCTTTCCCTAAATCCAAAGCGGCTCAACACCAAAACTTCAACTCGTACCGCCGTCCGTTCCCAAAATTCCGTCTTAGTTACACAAGTCCGTTCTGGGACTTACCTCTCAGATTCTTACTCTTCCTATTGCAGGGGGCCTCACTTGACAGATTCTTCGTCCAGATCTCACTGGTTTAACGTCAGGCACTCATCTAGCATTCTGAAGCCTATCCGCCCAGGCCTTGGTGACATCAAGCTTCCGGTTCACAAGTAATCACTTCCGATTACTCAGGGTTTCGTTTCCGGAAAATTTTCCAAAAGAAAAATGTCAACTCACTCTGCAATGCATTTAAACTTAAGTAACATAGAACATATAATGTAAGACTTCAGTAAGTGAAAACTGGATAAACTCCTATTAAAAAATGTAGATTATTTGGACGTTAGCCACGTAGTAGCTTCAACTTCCGATTACCTGTCAACTAACGGAAGTGACGATCAGGGAAAGAGGTAGGCGGTGTTCCGTTACCCTAGGCGACGGAGTGAAAAGGCAGTACTGTCGACCGAGTGGGCGGAGGTGCGTTTACTCTTAGCCAATAGGGACGAAGGGGCGGGCCACTGGCGGCCCGGCTGGAGTCCGGCAGTAGGCGGGGCTTTGTTGCCGGAGTAACCCGGCGTTGGTGCTGGTTCGTTCCTGTTGAAAAGATACCTGTTTCCTCGTGCTAAGATCCTGAGGCTATGGTGAGTGCTAGGCGAGGCCAGAAGAAAGGCTCCGGGGTCGTGTATACGTCGCATCCCAAGTCCTGGGGCGTCTGGGCCCTGAGAGGAGTTCGCGTCCCTTCTCTCTTCACCTCCTTTTCTTTTCCTCCCTTTCCAGGCGCCGTCCCTGCAGTTTTCTTGTTTTTCCTGTTTTTTTGTAGCACCATGAATCCCACTTTTGTACTGCTAAGCCTTGAGAGTGATGTGACAGAAAGTTTAGGGGTAAGACACTGAGTCTAACAGTTTGAGGTGAGACATTGTTTCGAACAGACGTGTAAAATGTTTTTATTTTTAATCATTTTTTTCTTCAAGCTCTCAGCTTCACGTTAACGCGCTTCATTTAACACTATGTTGTGGTGTGTATGTTACTTTCTCATTGGCGTGTGTGTGTGTGTCTTTCTGTGTGCGCTCAGTCGTGTCTGACTCATCAGTGACCCCAAGGACTGTAGCTCGCCAGGCTCCTCTGTCCATGGGATTTCCCAGTCAAGAATACTGGATCTGGGTTGCTATTTCCTTTTCTAGGGGATCTTCCCCACCCAGGGATCGAATCCATGTCTCTCTAGTCTCCTGCATTGGCAGGCAGGTTCTTTTAACAGTAGCGCAACCTGGGAAGCCCTACTTTCTCATTACTGATCTGAATATCCTTTTATTCTGAAGTCTTTGCTTTCTTGAGTGGTCAACCACTGTCGCATACCCTATTTAAGGGCCATTTAGTAATAGCTGTATTTTGCATTAGTTCTCTTCTAGCCAGTTAATTACCTTCTAGTTCTGTGCTTTTTAATAAGAATGCCCCTCAAGATCACTTGGAGATCATTTATAGAAAATTCACTTGCTAGAGCTTCATCCCTAGAAATTCTGAATAAATAGGAATAGGGCTCCATATTTGAATTTTTAAAGGCCTGTAGATGATTTTAATTCAGTCACACGTTTGAAAACACCAGGGTTCTAGTGTATTCACTTAATAGCCAAATATTTTAAACATTTACAAATAAGGAACTGGAGGATAGAAGGATGTCCATTGTCAGATGAATTTAGTTATGAACTTAACATCAGAGACTCTCCCATTACCCCTTCTTTCTCCACTACTACTCAGCAACCCATTTTATTACCCCAGTCTGTCTCTGCCCTCCTCCTTCCAATCCCTTTCCAAATCTTCACTTTAAAAAACCCTGTCCCTTTTCCCTCTATATAAAACCAGATGACAGAGTCTAACGGTAAAATTTTTTAACCCCAAGCCTCCAACCTATATATTGATATTTATTTTTACCCATCATTGGGTCTTTTGCTTCTAGTTTATAGAAACAGGTGTTGAAGGATAATGCTTTCATTTTTCTCTAAATCTTATTCCCTCCCACTCCTTACAGGACTTTTTGCTTCAGGTTTTCGTTCTTCTTTCCTGTACTTTCAGCCTCCTCCTCTCCATTTCCTTCTCCTCAGTATCTATGTCATACATCTCAAGAAAATGAAATAAAACAAAAGCCCATTCCCCATCTTGTGTTTATCTGTTCTCCCCACCTATCAGTAAGCTGCTGGAAAGCATAGTACTTCCATTTTTAGCAAATTCTGCTTGTTCACTTGCATCCTCAAAACTCTGTTGTCTGAATTCCTCTCTAACAGCTTCGTGAAGTTGTTCAGTCACTAAGTCATGTCTGACTCTGCAACCCCATGGACTGCAGCACGCCAGGCTTCCTTGTCCTTCAGTGTCTCCCAGAGTTTACTCAAACTCATGCTTATTGAGTCAATGATGCCATCCGACCATCTCATCCTGTCACCCTCTTCTCCTGCTGCCCTTAATCTTTCCCAGCATGAGGGTCTTTTCCAGTGAGTTTGCTCTTTGCATCAGGTGGCCAAAATATTGGAGCTTCAGCTTCAGCATCAGTCCTTCCAATGAATATTCAGGACTGACTTCCTTTAGGATTGATTGGTCTGATCTTGCAGTCCAAGGGATTCTCATGAGTCTTCTCCAGCACAATAGTTCAAAAGCATCAGTTCTTGTATATGCAGCCTTCTTTATGGTTCAACTCTCACATTTATCCATGACTACCGGAAAAACCATACCTTTGACTATATGAACCTTTGTTAGCAAAGTGATGCCTCTGCTTCTTAATATGTTGTCTAGGTTTGTTATAGCTTTTCTTCAAAGGAGCAAGCTTGTTTTAATTCTGTGGCTGTCATCACCCTCTGTAGTGATTCTGGAGCCCAAGAAAAGAAAATCTGCCACTCTTTCCATTTGTTCCCCATCTATTTGCCATGAAGCGAGGGGACTGGATGCCATGATCTTAGTTTTTGAATGTTAAATTTTACACCAACTTTTTCACTCTCCTCTTTCACCTTCATCAAGAGGCTTATTAGTTCCTCTTTGCTTTCTGCTACTGGGGTGGTATCATCTGCATATCTGAGGTTGTTGATATCATGAAGTTGTTCTTGCTTAAATTTTGAATGGCTTTTTAAGTGCCAAATCCAGTAATTTCTCCTCAAAATTTATTCTATTTAGCTTTTCTGTGACAGCTGAAGTATGTGCTCAGACACTCAGTTGTGTCCAGCTCTTTGCAACCCTATGGACTCAGTTATCCGCCAGGCTTCTCTGTCCATGGGATTTCCCAGGCAAGAATACTGGAGTGGGTTGCCATTTCCTTTTCCAGGGAATATTCCTGACCCAGGGGCTGAACCCACATCTCCTGCAATTCAGTTGAATTCTTTATCATTGAGCCACCAGGGAAGCCTGTACAGTGGCATAAGGAGATGAAAAATGACATTTGCAAAATACTGTTTTTTGGTGCCTGCCATTCAGATTTTCCACCAACCCTAAGAGCAGTAAACTCCTCCCTGCACTCTCTGTGCTGGCTGGAGGTGTGTGTGGTGGCTGTTTCAGATTGGGTGGTCAGTGAAGGCTCCTCTGAGGGAGTGACTTTTGTCTTGAAGTCTGAATATTAAGGTGCAGTGATCTGAGGGAAGGTTCTAGATTGTACCAACAACAAGATCAAAAGAGCTTTGAGCTCTGACCTTAAGGTTTAATGTGAACAAATAATAGAAATTAGATTGTGAAGCGGTGTTGGGGGAGTACTGTAGAGAATAGCATGAGATGCCAGTAGAGAGGTAGGCAAAGGGTAAGCCACAAGAACGTAGTTCAGCAGTGTCTTGCAAACTACAGTTGTAACCCGTTATTGGGTCATGAAATTAATTCGTGGTATGTAGCCAACATTAAAAAAGAAAACACATGAAGTAGACTTTTACTGTATTTAATGCATGTATTTCATGAAACTTTAAAAAAAATTCTATGCGTGTTGTGTATACTGGATAATGATGTAGAATATATTTCTTACTGTACGTCATGATCCACAAAGTTCACGATATAATATCCTTTGAGCAATACACACTATAAATGGCAAAATAGTTGAAATCTCAAGGGATGCAGATTCCTTCCTCCTTGGAACTAGTGACAATCTTATTGTGTGGTAGGAAAAACTCTGAATTTAGTGAAAGCGTAAAATTGAGTAGAGTAGAATTTTCAAGTTTCTGCATCCAGATCTTTCTTTTACATCACTTTCTGTCAGTCCTTTATGAGAAAGAGTAGGCCTTCAGAAAAAGAAACAGGTGTCCTTTCTCTGTTCAGTCTGGCCACAGGCATCTGTACTCTGTCAAAGCTGATGGTTGCTATAAGCAGCTGAGAATGGAGCTTGTTTCCTGGTATGGCTTCCTGGTCATTGCAGTTAAATTATCTGCATCTGGTTTGTTACTGTTGTAGCTTCTAGTAGCAGAATTGGGTTCAGGTTTCAGATTTTAGAACCACCTTTATCTCATGAAGCAGAGATAGGCAACTGTAGTTAAGGTTGTCTCCCAAACATGCTGTTTAAGATAAGATAAAGAATATACTCGAGTCATCAATTTATTTACTTTTGTGTATACAGAGAATGGAGAAGATAATTCCAAATATTACCCATTTGTACTCTACAATCAGTGTGCTGCAGGCTTCCGTGGTGGCTCAGATGGTAAAGAATCTGCATGCAGTGCAGCAGACCTGGGTTTGATCTCTGGCTTGGGAAGATCCCCTGGAGAAAGGAATGGCTATCCACTCCAGTATTCTTGCCTGGAGAATTCCATGGACAGAGGAACCTGGAGGGTTATAGTCCATGGGGTTGCAAAAGAGTCAGGCGTGCCTGAGCAACTAACACACACACAGCAGTGTGCCAGTGTGCCTATTTCTCTTAACCTCTAACTTGATATAGTACAAAGGCATGCTTTGTGGTGTTACTATTCAATTTTGTGGATATTAAATTTTTTTCCATTTATATATTAAATTTCATCGTCCTCAATTACTGTTATAGATTCATTTTCCTAAGGAAATAATAAAAGGTCAGGGTAAAGGGAGGGGATGGGAGATGGCAGGTATAGTTCTTGAAGCGTTTCATAGCTCTCATGTACTTTTGGGGCTTCCCTGGTGGCTCAGTGGTAAAGAATCCCCCTGCAGTGCAGAAGACATGGAGACAGGAGTTCCATCCCTGGGTCAGGAAGATCCCCTGGAGTAGGAAATGGCAACACATTCCAGTATTCTTGTCTGGGAAATCCCATGGACAGAGGGGCCTGGTGGGTTACAGTCCACGGGGTTGCAAAAGAGTTGGACACAACTTTGGAACTAAACAACAACAAACTTTTGGGGAAGAGACAGCTAAGCATGAATGATATGTATTTAGCAAGTATTTAATTTGGACAGAAATTTATGGATCTCAAGACGACTGAAGTGACTGAGCAGCAGCAGCAGATCTTGAGATCCATAAATTTCTGTCCAACTTAAATGGATTAGCTGGGAACATTTACTTTTATTACTGGTAGTCTTGAAATTTTACTATGCAATGATTTGATTGTGAAACTATATGTAGGAGCCCTTTTCAGGTCTAATCTGATTCTTGCTATAGAGGCTCAGAATTAGGGCTTTGGAAAAATGGGAAATCCCTCCATCTAGTGGCAAGTACGGGTCTATCATTTTTATTAAACCATCTTGCTCATTAAGTAGTTTATTGAGTATTACTGTGTGTACTCAGGAGAAGGCAGTGGCACCCCACTCCAGTACTCTTGCCTGGAAAATCCCATGGATGGCAAACCCCGGTAGGCTGCAGTCCATGGAGTCGCTAAGAGTCAGACATGACTGAGCGACTTCCCTTTCACTTTTCACTTTCATCATTGGAGAAGGAAATGGCAACCCACTCTAGTGTTCTTGCCTGGAGAATCCCAGGGACGGGGGAGCCTGGTGGGCTGCCGTCTATGGGGTCACTCAGAGTCGGACACGACTGAAGTGACTTAGCAGCAGCAGCAGCAGTAGCAGTGTGTACCCAAATCTCTGAAAGGTGAATATTTGTGCATCTTAGATATTTGAGTATTTTTCATAATTAATTAAAAATTTAATCTCCAAAGGGAGAATGGACCCTATAATAACATGTTCAGTTTTCCTCAGTGCATGCTTGAGAAGCCGATTCAGTTGTGTCCAATTCTTTGCGACGCTATAGACCATAGCCCGCCAGGCTCCTCTGTCTGTGGGATTCTTCAGGCAAGAATACTGGAGTGGGTTGCCACTCCCTTCTCCAGGGGATCTTCCCAACTCAGGAATTGAACCCGTGTGTCTTACGTCTCCTGCATTGGGAGATGGGTTTCTTTACCACTAGTGTCACCTGGGAAGCCCTTTTTTTCTCAGAATTTCCTTTTAAAATCTAGTAACGGCCTTGAGAATTTATCTTGTCTCTCGCTATACACATAGGTCAGGCATGCATCATCAGAACATTTTTAGAACCAAAACTGAAATACTAAGTAGTTACATAGAAGTGGAGCAAAGCCTCTTGAACTCATCCTTCTGCCCTACTGTTGGGTTCCTGCTCCCCTGCTGTAAATGTGAGATACAAAGATGAATTAGACCAGATCTCTGTCTTAAGGAGCTCACTGCCATGGAGGAAGAAGGAAGGCAGGGAGGAGAGCAACGTGATATACGGTAACATTGTAATATTAGGAAGAATTCAATTTCCTCATTTGTAAAATGAACATGATAATCATACTAGCTCCCTCATAGGTATGCTGTTATGATTAAATGAGATAAAGGGCTTAGCTTAATGCTCTATCCGTTGTAAGCTTCCAATACACGTTAACTGTTTTTATTAACTTTTGTTGTTATTGACAGGTGTTGAGATAGAGACCTAGTGAGTATAGGAAGAAAGGAGAGACTAATCAGTAGGTAGGAGTGTCAATTAGAAACAAGATTAGTTAGCTTTACACCTCATGGGAGAAGCTTTCCTAGTCTATCTGACCCAGAGTAGCACCTACAGTTACTCTGGTTCCTCTCCCCTTCTTCACCATTTTTCATCTTGGTGGTTTAGTCACTAAGTCATGTCTGACTCTTGTGATCCCATGGACTATAGGCTGTCAGGCTCTTCTGTCCATGGGATTTACCAAGCAAGAATACTGGAGTGGGTTGCCATTTCCTTCTCCATGGGCTCTTCCTGATCAAAGGATTGAACCTGGGTCTCCTGCATTGCAGGTGGATTCTTTACCTGCTCCTGATAAAGCATTGCACAGCTGCAATTTCAATAATGATAGTGCCTGATGTTTACATAATGTTTTCCATTGTTTAAGGCATTTAAGAGTCTAAACTAATTCAGAGTGTCCTTTAGAGATAGAAATTGTGTGTGAGGAGGAAGATCAAAATCTGTAGAGAGCAGAGAAGTCCAGACATTCAAGGAAGAAGAATAATGCTCTGCAAAGATAGTAGAAAAGAAGGAAAGTTGACTTTCCACTGAATTTCCCTGCGAGTCCCTTTGGTAGATTGAAGGCAAAAAGATAAAGAGACAGCAGAGGATGAGATGGTTAGATAGCATCACCGACTCAATGGACATGGATTTGACAAACTCAAAACAGTGAGGTGAAAGTCGCTAAGTCGTGTTTGACTCTTTGCGACCCCATGGAATTCTTCAGGCCAGAATACTGGAGTGGATAGCCGTTCTCTTCTCCAGGGGATCTTCCCAACCCAGGGATCGAACTGAGGTCTCCCACATTGCAGGCAGATTCTTTATCAGCTGAGCCATAAGGTCAGCTGTTTTATTCTGAGAGAACGCTAGATTCATTAACTCATTCAACAATGACTTTTAAGTTCCTATTATTTCCCAGATAGTGTTCTAGGCACCCAGGATGTAGCAATGTCTGGCAAAGGATGGGGAGTCACACAATTAAAAAAGAAACATGTAATGTAGTGTTAATTATTGATAAATGCACTGAAAAATTAGATTATGGGAAAAAGGAGTGGATAAAGTAGTATTCTTTCTACTGGTATTTACTGGGTGGTCAGGGAAGCTTATCTTGCTTGCTAACATTTGAGCAGAAAGCTGAATGCAGTGATTTTTAGAGAACCCTGGTAATCCTAGCAGTGGAGCAGTCCAGACAGAGGGAATACCAAGGATGAAGATTCTGAGGTGGGAGCCTGCAGGGATGAGCAAGAAGGCCAGTAAGATTGGAGCAGAGAGGGTGAAGGAGAAAAGAGCAGAAATGTTGAAAGGTAGCCTGAGGCCAGATCATATAAGCTCTGTGTGGTACGAAATCATAAATCCTTAGAGCTGAAAGAGACTTTTGTTTCTGAAACTGAGGTTGAGGCCTGTTGGTGGATTGTGAACTCTAAACTGTGAATAGCGATTAGCTTTTACAAAAGTGTAACGTATCAGTACATTGCACATTCTGGAGGATAAGAATTGTTTGATAGAACTTTTCTTCATTTGTGGGGGGTGTGTGTGTGTACTGGTTTTGGTGAAATTTATAGTTATTACTGTAAGTTTTGGTGAAAAAAAGTAAAATGCTTGTGAACCACTGATTTAGTCTTACATCCAAATTTTGTAGATGGGGAAGCTCAAGTTAGGAAGTACTCAGAGGTTCAAGTGATTTCTTGCTCAGCAAGCTCTTCTTGCTGCCACACCGTGCTCCTGTCTAGATGTTTTATGCATGTCTGGATGTAGATGTGACTGACTCCATGCTGCATTAGTTCTAATTTCTGTTTTTTAAAATATTTTATTTGTTTTTCTCTACTCTGGGTCTTCATTGCTGCTTTCTCTAGTTGCAGCAAGTGGGGAGTACTCACTAGTGGTGGGGCACAACCTTTTCACTTGGTGGCTTCACTTGTGGAGCACGGGCTCTAGGCTTGGAGGCTCCGTAGTTGTGGTATATGGGCTTAGTTACCCTCAGGGCACGTGAATCTTTCCGGACCAAGGATTGAACCCATGTCCCCTGCATTGGCAGGCAGATTTTAACACTGGACCACCAAGAAAGTCCTCTAATTTCTTAAGTAAGGAAGGAATTACAAGCTTTATTTAGTCAATACCATATCAGTAAGTATTAGGATAGCAACTTTAGTTCTGTTTTGTGATCCTTTTTTACACTGTTTGACTTATATCCCTTTGCATTCTTTATTTTCCTAAATATCCTTTTTATTTCCCTAGGAAAGAAAGCTATCCAAAGTGAAGAGATAGAGAGGGAGAGAAAGAAATGCAGGACCCAGAGAGAGGGAGAGGGACAGACATCTAAAATCCAGGAGAGAAAAGAGAGAAATCTCCAAGGCCATGAGAAAGAGAGAGGGAGAAGTAGCCACATCTCTGACTTGCCTACTCTTCCTGCCGTTTCCATGGTCCCCACTGCTCCTTCCTGCAGGCCTGTCTTCTGGGAAGACAGTGCTGGTGAAGAAGGGGCTCCGTCCACTTTCAGAGACATGCACTGGGAATTTACCTCTGTAATCTGCCTTCTGGCTCTCAGAGGAGAGCTGAGGAGAGTGAGCTCCTGGAGAGCAGGGTTTATTTACTATGCTCCTTGACATTCCTAGGCCTGGTCCATGAAGGTCCTCAGTAATGCTGTGCTTGAAAGACCTTCCTAATTAATACACTGAGCTGTCATGAGACTGTTCCTATCTGTTACAACTAAATTGTCACTTCTACAAACAATAAATCTGTAATATGAAACGGAAGGAGGGTTAGGCTCAAAAGAAACTTAATTTTGGAGAACTGCAAAGGTAGATTAATGAAGTTTGATGATATTAATCCAAAGATTTTAAAAAAAGATTATTTTACAAACACATATACACATACACACATATACTAGATTAATCCCTTCCTTTCTTTAATGTCATGAGAAAGATGTTCTTGAAATTGTTTAACAGGATTTAAAATAATTATTGTTTTGAATTGTTTAAAACCCCATATGTCACATAATGGGGTTTTAGACAATTCAAAACAATAATTTTTAAAATTCCCTGGAACAGGAAATGACAACCCACTTCAGTATTCTTGCCTGGGAAATTCCATGGACAGAGAAGCCTGGCAGGCTACAATCCATGGGGTTTCAAAGAGTCAGATATGACTGAGCACACATGAATGTAATATGTTAGATGTTAGAAAGCAAATGAAGAGAATTCAGTGGATGTTTTTCTTCTTTCATAAGAGTTGTTGTTTGAACCTGATCATTTCTTCAGTGATTAAAAAAATATATGCTTTAAATCTACTTGGGACTAGTTGGGGGAAGTATCAAAAAAAAGCTCAGATTAGGTCCTTTTTATGGGAGCAATTAGAGAGAAATGAAATTGTTGACCTGGCATGTGTTGTCTTTTCATTAAAATATTTCTTAAAGCCCTGATGACTGAAAGGGGATCTAGTGAAAACTAAGTTAACTTATTAGCTTATAAATCAGAATGGGAAATCTTCTTTTCTTAGTAACTAATATCAATCATTTATTTTAGGCCTACTAAAGTTCTTTTCATGTAGGGAAACAGTCTCAGTGTTAAAAGACACCCAAAGTTATACTGCTGTTGAGTGGCTGGGCCCTGATTTGAACCTGTTTAGCCTGGAAACCTGAACTGTTTCTCGTCTGCTGCAACTGGGGTCATGGTGTTTAAATTTTTTAGGAATAAATTTCTTCTTCTTTTTTTTCATAACTATAGAGAGATGTGAAGACTCTTCCTTTTTGAAAACTCAATTTCTAGAGCATATGCGTGATACAAATTTTCTTCAAAAAGTCATAATTCATAATTCATAGTTATGGCCTCTGCAAAATGACCATGGTTCAATACAGAATTACAGGGCTGTCTGACTGAGGGGTGTTTATCAAATGGCTGCGTGGCCTGGATATGTTGAAATCCACATTGAACATTAGGTGGCGCTCCTTCACCACTGGATACATTTTTCTGGGGGAATGATAGTTTTATGGATATTATTAGTTGCTCATTAATTTTAATTTTATTGATATGGTATACAAATACCGTTCATCTGGAAAGAACGCAGTATCACGGATTATTTCTCATGAAGACACACACTTTTCCTTTTTATAAATTAGGAAACTGAAACCTAGATGATGAAAAGAAGGGCCTTCTTGGGGATTAAAATTGAAAGTGGCTTCTTTGAAGAATCTGTTACTTCACCAAAATATCCTTTGCCCTGTTTAAAAGAAGCCCCAAACAGTAAACTACTAAATTTAAAATAATGCAGGAGTCACATGAAATAATGTAGGCAAAAACTTTTCCAAACAGTAGGGAGGATTATCCTAATATGTATCTCTTCAGATAGACTCTCTGATGATCAGTACGTCTAACACTGGCTGATAGAGTTAAGACTTTTGCCGCTTTTATAGAAGTACATTTTTGCTTATAGCCTTTTGAATCTGCGTCACTTGAGCATGTATGTAGTATTTTCTCCAATGACTGATACTCCAAAATACTCAGACTCATTCCTTTCCACATGAGGATAAAGCTAATAGAATCAGTAGCCAACCGTAGTTAATGCTCAATAGTAATAATTGTGATGTTTGCAAAGCTTCATGTATGTTTCGCATCTGTAGCATTCAGTATTTGAAACAGAGGAAACATGGAACCAGTTGGGTTTGTGAAGAGCAACACTTCTCTGTATCGGTAGCCAGGGCCACTGCAGTTCTTCTGTGCACGGTGCACTCTACAACTGAGTGAATTGCAGATATGTTTATTTTTCTAATAGATGATGGAAAATGTTCCAAGGAAAGCACAACTTTTTCTGATTTGTGTAAAAGCCCCAGGTCTGCTAAGGAACAGGCTTGGCACTCAGCGCTATTGGCATTTTCCCTAGAGGTAAAAAGAGCAGAAGATAGAAGAGGGAGCACAGGAGAGAGAAGGTGATATAAAAATAACATTCTAGGATGTGTCTAAATTGCTAAAAGGGTCACAGTGGGGTTAGGGCCTCCACAATGGCAGAGGATGCCCTCCCACCTTATCTGCCCCTCTCCCACCACCTTCAGGTCATACTGACTTTTTTACCCCATGAATTCACCGAGCCTCGTCTTCCTATGGAGGCTTTATACTTTTTGTCATTCTGGAATATTTCTGCCCCAGACTTCTGCATGAATGGGTTATTTCTTATCCTGGTTTTACTTCAAATAGCATCTCCTTATAGAGGGCTTTGCTTTATATTCTAGTTGAAGGAAGATTCCTTAGCGCTGTGTCTCGAATCACTAACTTATGCATTGTCTTGTCTTTATAACACTTATTGTTGCAGGAATCACACTATTTTTAAAAACATGCTATAGGAGAGACAGAAAGTTGGTGAGCAAGCTCCTTGTCAACAGGGCCTTGTCAGTTTTGAATATCCCTATTGTCTGTCTCAGTGCCTGGCAAAGAGAAGAAACTGAATATTTGTTGAATGAATGAAGGAATAAATAAATTCAGCTTTTCAGGCGTGAATAACTTTTTATTTGATAATGACCAGTGGATAAGTTCTGTTTTTTAAATTTGTTCTTTCAACAAATATTTAATAACACTTATTATATGCCATGCATATACTTAGTCCCTTGGACTACATCTGTGAACAAAACAGACAATTCCTGCCCTAGGAGGTCTTAAATTCTCCTGAGGCAGATGTATAATAAATAATCAACATACTGAGTATAATATGCATAATATTTGAAGGTGTTAAATGCTATAGGGAAAAAATAGTCAGGGTGATGAACACTGGGAATGCTAGTAATGATGGTGAATGTAATTGACAGGGAAGTGGCCAGGGTCAGTCTACCAGAGAAGATGATAGCTGAGCAAAGACTGGAAAGTGAGAAATGATACACCAAGCAGACGCTGGAGAGAAAGTATTCCAGGAAGTAGGGCAGCCAATAGAGAGGCTCTTAGGTAGAGAATGCCATGTGTTCAAGTAATAGTGTGGCTCTGACACCACAAGCAAGAGTGATAGTTGTGGGAGATGAAATCAGATAGGTAACTGGAGGCCCGGTTTGCAGGTCATTGAAAGTGGGTTGATTTTATTCTGATTGAAATAGGAAATGTTTGAGTCTGCAGGTTTTAAGAGGAGGGGTGAGGTGGTTCAACATATTTTTACAAGATCTCTTTGACTACTTTTTGGAGAATAGAAAAATAGAATAGAATGTGGTGAAGGACAGTGGTCAAGAATGGAAGTAGAGAGACCGTTTATTAGGTGTAATCTTAGTGAGAGTATGGTGGCTTGGAGCAGTGTGATTGCAATGGAGGTAGTGGAGTGATTTTCACCATTAAGTATGTTGTTAGCTATAGATTTTCTGTGAATCTCCTGAAGGAGTTTCCTTCTCCTCTTAATTTGTTGAGAATTTTTATTATGGATGGTACTGGATTTTGTAAAAGTGTTTTCATGTCTTCTGATGATCATGTGGGTTTTGTCTTTTATTAATAAGGTGAATTATACTAATTAATCTAATTTTTCAGATACAATATCCGCCTGACATTCTTGGCATAAATCCTACTGATTCAGTGTATATCCTTTGTAGTTAGAGCTAACAGGATTTCCTGATGGATCTGAGGTTTCAGAGAAAGAGTGAGTCAGGGATGGAGTTAAAAAATTACCCTTGGGTTACTGCCTAAGCAATGGTAAGGACTGAGTTGCTATTAATGGAGATGTGGAAGATTGATGAGGAGCAAGTTTGGTGAGGGGCTGGAACAGGGGTTTCCCATAGCATCAAAAGAATAAATACTAAGGCATTTTTTTTTAACAGCAGTACAGGATGTACACTGAATACCTCAAAACATTGCTGAGTAAAATTGTAAGATTAAGATCTAAATGAGTGGTGACATTCCATGTTCATGGATTGGAAGAATCAATATAATTTTACTGGCAATTTTCTATAAAGTAAATAGGTTAAAAAAAAACCTGAAAGTAAATAGATTCAATGTTCAGTTAAGTCACTCAGTCGTGTCTGACTCTTTGCGACCCCATGAATCACAGCACGCCAGGCCTCCCTGTCCCAGAGTTCACTCAAACTCATGTCCATCGAATTGGTGATGCCATCCAGCCATCTCATTCTCTGTCGTCCCCTTCTCCTCCTGCCTCCAATCCCTCCCAGCATCAGAGTCTTTCCCAGTGAGTCAACTCTTCACATGAGGTGGCCAAAGTATTGGAGTTTCAGCTTTAGCATCAGTCCTTCCAATGAACACCCAGTACTGATCTCCCTTAGAATGGACTGATTGGATCTCCTTGCAGTCCAAGGGACTCCCAAGAGTCTTCTCCAGCACCACAGTTCAAAAGCATCAATTATTCAGCGCTCAGCTTTCTTCACAGTCCAACTCTCACATCCGTACATGACCACTGGAAAAACCAGATTCAATGTAGTCCCTGTCAAAATTCTAGCGGACATTTTTGTAGAAATTGACAAGCTGATCCTAAGTTGATATGGAAATGTGAAGAACTCAGAACAGTCAAAACAGTTTTAAATGACTAAAACTGGAAGATTTAGACTTCCTGGTTTCAAACCTTAAAGATACAGTAATCAGGACAGTGTAGTGCTGGTGTAAGGCTAGACACAGAGATCAGTGGAACAGGACTGAGAATCCAGAAATAAACCTTTTATGGTAAGTTGATTTTCAACAAGAATGCCAATGCAATTAATTGAAGCAAGAATTCACACAAATACTCACAAATGGTATTGGGACAATTGGATATTCATATTAAAAAAGATACATTTAGACTCTAAATGAAAAGCAATCACAGTAAATTATAGACCTAAACGAAGAGCTAAAACTATAAAGCTCTTAGAAGAAAATACTGGGATAAATATATGTGACCTTGGGTTAGGCAAAGGTCATTCTTAGATATGACAACAAAAGCATAAGTAACCAAAAGTCCCCTTCCCCACCCCCAGTAAATTTATCTGGAATTGGCAATGTGAGGCAAGACGTACCTCTATCCCAACGGATCGTTCTAGGTCCTACAGGACATAGATATTCTATATTCAATTGGGATCACTGAAAAGTTTACCGAAGAGAATAATTACAGAGGTATGGGCAGAATTAAGGGGAAATGGTTCAGTATAAAAAGGAGGGGCTAGCAGCTGCAGGGAGCCAGTACTACCTATCGGGGTGTCCCCAGGGCAAAAGGAGAGAGCTACCAGGGAAGAGCTGTCATGGAAGGATGGCCTGACAGGAGCTGTGGCCTTTAGTAGAGGGGATCAACTGACCAGTGCCATCTGGAAGAGGGAGAAAGGAGTATAAAAATCTTCACTTTTCTCCCTGTGATCTTTAGTCACTGCCTCCCACTGGCCAGACTCATGTGAAAGTCTGGAGACAAGAGAGTCCTTTGATGAAGCTTATGCTGGTTGGCTGGCCCAACTCAGCACAGGTTAAAAAAGAGCAGAGTGAAGGTCTGGAGAGACTCATGGGGACTGGTTAGCACATTCACTTCCTGGCGCAGTGGTACAGTGGCTGTGGGATAAAGGCGTGATAAGATTAGGCCTGCTATACTTGTTATGACCTTAGCAACAGCTCTTTGGATCCAAAAACATACAGATACCATTTATATTCTAATTTTCTGTGTTATCAAATTATTTCTAGCCCAAGAATGGAATAAATTTTCTAATTGACTATTAGGTGAATAGTGTGTAATTGCTTTAATATTCTCTTGCTGTTATAGTTAGACCCAATATTTCTTTTTTGGTTCAAATCCATTTGCCTTTTTGAGTACTGTGGTTCAGATAATTATTGACAAGAGATCCTTTATGGATAACTCTTACCCTGAAGTCCCTTAATCTTTCATCAAGTATGGTTTTTAAGGTGCCAGTCAGGAAAACCATGCTTATTTGAAAAAGTAAGAAAAAAAATGTCTTCTTTTGGATTTTTTCTGGAAATAGGAATAAACAGACATGCAGACAAATGGGTGTTGGGTTTTGTTTTTAATCTTGAAGGGTGAACTTTCACCATTTAGCAAGATCTTGCCCTGAACATTTGTTTACTCCCTTTAATCTTTATTTTGGTAGTATATGTCTGACTTTTTTTTTTAAGGGTCCCAAAACTAGCAAAATCACTCTGGAGTCTCAGAAGCAATAAATGGTGCAGTTTTCTATCCTTCAGAAGCTCAGAATTTTGTTATAGAGAGATTATGTATTGCACAAACCTGCCAGATGACAGCCCAGTGTTCTACTGTGGAAGCATCAATTTGCCTGTCAGGAAACAAAGGTCTTTGTTAAACTCTGCTACTTTGCAAGTCACAAAACTCTTGCCAAGTCACATAATTTATATATGTTCCCTTGATCTGTGGAAGTTGGTGAAAATCAAGTTCCAAGTATATAGAAATATCAGTTGGCTAGGGTTGATCTGGAAAGACTACAATAATTGTGTATTCTTTCAGCCTTGCTTTTCAGAGAGAAGGTTTCCCCTGGTAGGTAGTATGTGCCATTGTTTTTTTTTTTTTTCACGGCCACATGTGGAGTTAACTTTTTAAGATACTGATCTTCAAGAGTCTAAGAGGAGGAATTTTCAAGGATCTTTAGGGCCCAAGCTGAAAAAGTTTTTAAAAGTTCTTTCATCCCTCAAACTGGATATATGCTTTTAAAAATGATTCTTGTTTGATCAGATTCCTTATTTACACTTCAGTTGCAATTGTGTCCAACTCTGTGAGACCCATGGACTGCAGCACGCCAGGCTTCCTTGTCCATCATGAACTCTCAGACCTTGCTCAAACTCATGTCCATTGAGTTGGTGATGCCATCCAATCATCTCGTCCTCTGTCATCGTCTTCTCCTTCTGCCTTAAATCTTTCCCAGCATCAGGGTCTTTTCCAGTGAGTCAGTTTTTTGCATGAGGTGGCCAAAGTATTGGAGTTTCAGCTTTAGCATCAGTCCTTCCAGTGAACACCCAGGACTGGTCTCCTTTACAATGGACTGGTTGGATCTCCTTGCAGTCCAAGGGACTCTCAAGAGTTTTCTCCAACACCACAGTTCAAAAGCATCAATTCTTTGGTGCTCAGCTTTCTTCACAGTCCAACTCTCACATCCGTACATGACCACTGGAAAAACCATAGCCTTGACTAGATGGACCTTGGTTGGCAAAGTAATGTCTCTGCTTTTTAATATACTATCTAGGTTGGTCATAACTTTCCTTCCAAGGCGTAAGCATCTTTTAATTTCATGGCTGCAATCAGCATCCGCAGTGATTTTGGAACCCAAAAAATAAAGTCTGACACTGTTTCCACTGTTACCCCATCTATTTCCCATGAAGGGATGGGACCAGATGCCATGATCTTCGTTTCTGAATGTTGAACTTCAAGCCAACTTTTTCACTCTCCTCTTTCACTTTCATCAAGAGGCTTTTTAGTTCCTCTTCATTTTCTGCCATAAGGGTGGTGTCTTCTGCATATCTGAGGTTATTGATATTTCTCCCAGCAATCTTGATTCCAGCTGTGCTTTTTCCAGCCCCACATTCCTCATGATGTACTCTGCATATAAGTTAAATAAGCAGGGTGACAATCCTCAACCTTGACGTACTCCTTTTCCTATTTGGAACCAGTCTGCTGTTCCATGTACAGTTCTGACTGTTCCTTCCTGACCTGCATACAGGTTTCTCAAGAGGCAGGTCAGGTGGTCTTGTATTCCCATCTCTTTCAGAATTTTCCACAGTTTATTGTGATCCACACAGTCAAAGGCTTTGTCATAGTCAATGAAGCAGAAATAGATGTTTTTTCTGGAACTCTCTTCCTTTTTCCATGATCCAGTGGATGTTGGCAATTTGATCTAGGGTTCCTCTGCCTTTTCTAAAACCAGCTTGAACATCTGGAAGTTCATGGTTCAACGTATTGCTGAAGCGGTGATTTTGGAGCCCCCCAAAGTAAAGTCTGTCTCTTTTTCCATTGTTTCCCCATCTATCTGTTTGCCATGAAGTGATGAGACTGGATGCCATGATCTTAGTTTTCTGAATGTTGAGCTTTAAACCAACTTTTCCAGTCTCCTCTTTCACTTTCATCAAGAAGCTTTTTAGGTCTTCTTCACTTTCTGCCATAAGGGTGGTGTCATCTGCGTATCTGAGGTTATTGATGTTTCTCCCAGCAATCTTGATACCATATTACGCTTCATCCAGCCCAGCATTTCACATGATGTACTCTGCATATAAATTAAATAAGCAGGGTGACAATATACAGCCTTCATGGTTTGCACTTATACTATGGAAATGGCTCTTTCCTGGCATTTTTTTAAAATTTATTTTATTGGAGGCAAATTACCTTACATTAATATATTGGTTGGTTTTGCCATACATTGACATGAATCCACCTCGGGTGTACATGTGTTCCCTTTCTTGAACCCCCCTCCCACCTCCCTCTTCCCCATATCCTCCCTCCAGGTCATCCCCGTGCACCAGCCCCAAGCATCCTGTATCATGCGTCGAACCTGGACTGGTGATTCATTTCACATATGATAATATACACGCTACAATGCCGTTCTCCCCAGTCATCCCACCTTCACCCTCTCCCACAGAGTCCCAAAGACTGTTCTATATACCTATGTCTCTTTTGCAGTCTCGTATACAGGGTTAAGGTTACCATCTTTCTAAATTCCATATATAATGTGTCAGTATACTGTATTGATGTTTTTCTTTCTGGCTTACTTCACTCTGTATAATAGGATCCAGTTTCATCCACCTCATTAGAACTGATTCAAATGCATTCTTTTTTTATTTCTTTAATAAAATTAAGCAAGTATTAAGTGCATTTATAAGGATCATAGTTGGGGAAAAGCATGAGATTGTGTTCTGTCTTATTGCAACATTGACTATTTTTTTCTGTTAAAGAAAGTAATGTATGGATCAGTCTTTGGGACTCTGTGGGAGAGGGTGAGGGTGGGATGATTTGGGAGAATGGCATTGAAACACGTATGTTGTCATATGTGAAATGAATCACTAGTTCAGGGTCAATGCATGTTATAGGATGCTCGGGGCTAGCATGCGGGGATGACCCAGAGCGAGGATAAAGGGAGGAGGGAGGTGGGAGGGGGGTTCAGAAGGGGGAACTTATGTAAACCCGGGGCAAATTCATGTCAATGTATGGCAAAACCAACCAATATAATATTGTAAAATAATTTGCCTCCAATAAAAAATAAATTAATTACAAAAAAAAAAAAGAAAGTAATGCATTCTACTCCTGAGATATTGTCTCAAATGACTTTTTTAAAAAGGAAGACTAAATCTTGGAAATATGTAAAATCCTAATGTTGAACAATCTCTTTTTCATAAAGGGAGAAGATAATTGGCCTTAAACTGACATTTTTAAAAGATGATTACAGCATTTTTACTTAATTCTTAAAGAATTTTCATGGAATAGGAAAATAATTTAATAGTTTGCCAAACTTTTCCTCCTAATGTTACTTGCTTGTCTGACTTTATTCATGAGAACTACTAAGCTAGACTTAGCAAATCCGATTCTCTACACGAAGATCCTTTTCACTTGAACTAATTTCTGTTTTCCTTTCAAGGTGAATTTATCAGGAAGCAATAGCCCTCTGAGAACAATCCAGACAGGTTTGAAAGTGGTTTTGGCCACATTAAAGTTAAGGTTAGTATTTGACACAACTCCATGTAAAAGAATGCTTGATCCTTGAAGAAGCCCTGGAGGAAGACTGGTGAAGATTTAGTACAAAACAAGGTGTTGCCTAAAATCTAGTCCATGGTAATGGGAAAATATAAACCTTTTGGTTGTTGACTTTTCATTTCTGTTGTATTTATCACTGTGGCATCTACGTAGAGCCATAGGAATTGCTATGTTTATGTGCCTACTAGTCAGGTAATAAATATTTAAAGATCCACTGTGTTCTCAGAATGTTCGAGACAAAGTGAAGTTTGTTCTTTGGAACCACTTTTCACAAATCCTCACTGAAAGAAACAGGCTTGATATGGCAGGTTCTCAGGTACTGTTGATTTCTATTTTAATGTCATTCAGGGTGGATGGAGGTACATGGAGACTGAGATTAAACTTTAGAAGCCTGTTGAATGGTAAACTTTTCCATCTATATAGTTTACTTCAGGATGCCTTTAAGATCACATAGAAGCAGATATTTGGCTTAAAATAGGTGGTGACCAGTTACTGAATCTTAAGTATACAGCTTTTGAAAAATCAGATTTCTGGTTTAAGACTGTTGTTCATGTTGAATTCTATAAATCCATTTCAGTTTGATTTAAGCAGGGGAGCACTTTTGTATAAACAAAGGTGTTTTGTTGCCATGTTTTCTGAAATATAGCATTGTTGAATGCAATATACATTTTTCAATGCAATATTAGAATTACAAGTCTGACGAGTATGGCCTGATTTTTCTTGTTGTTGTGTTGTTTTTTAATATGTGATTTGTTTCAATAGGCAATGAAAATGAAAGAGTTTGGCTTTGGGTATTGGAGACCTAGCAAACAGAGTAGTATGTGTAGACTGTGTGGTCCCATTTCCCTCAGACCCCCTTTCTACCACTCTGGGGAGCGTGGTTAGAAGCATGGGGTCTGGAATCAACCTGCCTGGGTTCACATGTTTCTAAGCCGGGTCCTCTTGAGAGTGTTTTTTAACCTATCCGAATCAGTTTTATCTTCTGTAAAGTACAGATAATAATCCATTTCTCTACTAACATTGTTCAGGTAAAAGTGTTTACTTGGCACATAACAAGTACCTAATAGAAAGTGCTAGCTTTTGACTATCACTATTATTGTTCTTGGAATATTAACTTAGAATGATTTGTTTATATATTTGGGTTTTACATCACTGACTTCCTTACTGACCTCCTTAAAATCAGGGATTGTTTCTTAGAAATCACTGAATGTATCACCAGAATTTGGCACAAGAGAAGCAGTTAATAAATACTTTTAAAATAAATGAATGTGTGAATAGAGAATCTGAGCATCTGTGGTCTGTTTTTTTTTTCCTTCCATTTTTTTTTTCACAATAGTAAAATATGTTTATCGGTTTTCACAGTCAACATCCAGACAAAAAATAAAAACTATTGTGACAAAAAGCACACAACATAAAATTTATCATCTTAGCAATTTTTAAGTGTACAATTCAGTGGTATTAAATGCACTCATAAGCCATGAAATTAAAAGACGCTTACTCCTTGGAAGGAAAGTTATGACCAACCTTGATAGTATATTAAAAAGCAGAGACATTACTTTGCCAACAAAGGTCAGTCTAGTCAAGGCTATGGTTTTTCCCGTGGTCATGTATGGATGTGAGAGTTGGACTGTGAAGAAAGCTGAGCACAGAAGAATTGATGCTTTTCAACTGTGGTGCTGGAGAAGACTCTTGAGGGTCCCTTGGACTGCAAGGAGATCCAACCAGTCCATTCTAAAGGAGATCAGTCCTGGGTGTTCATTGGAAGGACTGATGCTAAAGCTGAAACTGCAATACTTTGGCCACCTCATGCGAAGAGTTGACTCACTGGAAAAGACTCTGATGCTGGGAGGGATTGGGGGCAGGAGGAGAAGGGGACGACAGAGAATGAGATGGCTGGATGGCATCACCGACTCTGTGGACATGAGTTTGAGTGAACTCCGGGAGTTGGTGATGGACAGGGGGGCCTGGCGTGCTGTGATTCATGGGGTCACGAAGAGTCGGACACGACTGAGCGACTGAACTGAACTGAACTGAATGTTGTGCAACCAACCATCCATCTCCATAAGTCTTGTCATCTTGTAACACTGAAACTCTGTAACCTATAAACAATGACTCCCTATGTCTCTCTCCCCCAGGCCTTGGCAACCGCCATTCTGCCTTCTGTCTCTATAGTTTTGACTACTCTAAGTACCTCACGTAAATGAAATCATGCACTATTTATCTTTTCGTGACTGGTTTATTAGTATAATGTCCTCAAGTTTCATCGATGTTGTGGCAGGTGTCAGAATTTCCTTCCTTTTTAAAGCCGAATAATATTCCCTTGTGTGTATATAACACATTTTGTTTATTCATTCACTCGTTAATGGACATTGGATTGCTTCCATATTTTAGCTATTGTGAATAATGCTGCTGTGAACATGGATGTGTGTGTGTGTGTGTGTGTGTGTGTGTGTGTGTGTGTATCTTCAAGACCCTACTTTTATTTCTTCTGGGCATTTAAGTGGTCTCTTTTTAAAGAAAAAAGATAAAACTTTTGATACTGAATTCTTATAGGAAACAAAGGTAGACAGGAAAGGGTGTGTATAGGTATATATATTATACATATATATGTACATATATATATATATATATATAAACTGTTTTGATCTCCCATTCCTACTAGAAAAAAGCAGACTGTCTCTCCCTCATAAATGAGTGCTTAGTTATAATTTATACACCACTGTGTTAATACATTACACATGTTGTAAAACAGTAATAGAAACCTTCATAGATTAAGATTTTTAAAAAATAAGAAAAGCAATGTTGAGTTTTTTTTTTTTTTTAATTTCTATCCAGGATCTTAGAGCATATTTGGCCTAGAATATTATCAAACTTGGATTTAAGTTCTGCTTCTGGCACTTAAATGTGGTTATTTAACTACTCTGTGTCCCAGTTTCCTATTCTGGAAGGTGGGTACAATCATAACAATCTTCTAGAATCACTGTAAGAATAAAATGCAATAATATATATAAATCACCATGGTGCATAATACATAGTAAAGGCTCAGTAAATGTTAGCAGCTGCAATAATAATACTGATAATAAATTAGAGTCATGTTATTGCTTTGTTGATGATGATAATAATGAATTTTTGGAAGATATGTTTCCTTTGGGAATTTTTCATGAAATTGCTAGCTTTTATCTATTCTAATACATTTTTTATGGAGGGGAGGATTTTAAATCATCAGTTCTGTACTCCTGGGCTTTCCTGGTAGCTCAACTGGTAAAGAATCTGCCTAATCTTGGAGCTCCAAATTATTAATTTCTATAACAATTAGAAGTTCTATCTTCTTTTCAAAAATCTTTTTCCTAAATGTAATCTTATTATGTTTACCTTTGAAAAGATCCCTGCATTCTCCCATTCACTTTGGAAACTTTGAAAAAGCTTTGACCCATCTCTGTTTTTTATTCCCATATCTCTTCCCTTTCTGTCATGAATTTATTACTACTTACTTAAAATTGTTTCTTATATTCGTCACTTCCTCTTCATTCTTACTGTTACCACTTTTAGGCCTGAATGAAGACATTTGATTGGTCTCCCAATCAGTCTCTCTGACTGTTTGTGCTCTTATCCATCCATCCATCCATCCATCCAGTTATTATACTGGAAAACATTTATTGAGCACCTTCTTTTGCCAGATACTTTTCTAGGTACTGACAATAAGGTTCCTCCTCAAGAAAGCATATCCCTATTCAGATGACTCTTATTTTAATTTTAGCCTCATGATCTTATGTCTCTATTCAGAATGTTCACTATCTCAGTGATCCACTACTTTCATTTTGTTCTTAAAATGTTGAACCTTCTGTGTCCTTGTACAAGCTTCATCCTCCCAGGCCACCAATAACACCCAAGCTTATTCCCATCTCAGCTCTCTGTGGCTTTGTCATGATGATCATATAAACTGCTCTTCTTCAAATGCCTGTAGTTTTGGCTTATCACAGCACATGGCTTATCTCTGAATTATTTATGTAGTTTTCTAGCTTTTTTTTTTATGTGTACTGGTTTTTATTTGCCCATTTAGGATGACTGCAAAGCACCTGATTATGAGGATTGTTATTTTGACCTCTGTATATCCCCCCTTCTCCCACCTAGAACCTAGGACTGTGTCTAGAAGGGTGCTTATTCTCGCTCCCTATCGATTCAGTCTGTACAGAACCTGCTGAAGATCGTCTGTGTGAAAGGAACCCACACTGTCAATGTATTTTATCAGCCTTTTGTTTTATTATTAAAAACAGAGAATCTGTTGTTGAACTTCTTAATAGTAATCAGACAGGAGGAATTAAGTACAGTATCTGGTGGTATGTCTCTTCTTTCCCTCTCCCAATCGCTGGTGTTTGTAAAGGGCTGAGTGCGTTTACCTTAGTGGCCACTGAGAGGCATGGGCCTCTTAGGTGTTTAGAAATTATTATTTTGTTTACATAGTGACTAATTAAACCCATGTTTATTTGAGTGCAAAATATATATATATATATATGATTTGGCTGATGTACTTTTAAAAACTTGTAAATATATCAGTGACAAGCAATTAGTAGATATTCAGAGTTAAGTTTATTAAAGGTAGAAGTAAAGTAGTAAGATATAGAAATACATACAACAATTTTTTTTTTTGGTAATCTTAACAGCAGCAGATAAAATGGGCATATAATAAACCTGCCCAGGTTGTATTGTGCTAGGTATTGTATAAACAGTTTTCAGTAGGAGCTGGTTCTTATATGAGCCCAAGACTGAAGTATTGACCAATTATTGACTGAATGCCAACTTGTAAAAGGCCCTAGGATATGTACTTTGGGGATATAAAGATGAATGATACCCTTCTTTTGTCCTCAGGGATTTACATTACAGCAGATAGATAAACTGTGTATGTAGACAACTGTGAATATGCTTCAAAGGGTCAGATAAAATGCAAGGGGATTTCAGAGTATTGAAAAATGTCTTTCATTTGGGAGGCTCGTGGAGATTTTTGCCAAGCAGGTGGAATTTGAATTGTGTTTTGAAAAGAATATATGTGAAGGTTTTGAAGGAACTGAGAGTGTTCAAAAGCTTAGGAGAAGTACCATAAATAAGAATATACATGGTACCTCCCATTGAGCCAGGTCTGCAGAGAATTTAAGGGTGTATTTCAGCATTCAGAAACTGAATTACTTCACCTTTAGAATTTAAAGTGTGATCCTTTTTTGGTCCCAGAAAAACTAAATGGGCCAATTATTTACTTAAGATTTTAGAGTCTGCCTGTACTTATCTATATTCATTATCCAGAAGGAGCCAGCCACTTCTTCCTAGGATGTGATGATGGGTAAGAACTAGTTTCCTGATTCTTCCCCCACTCAGATAACAGTTTGTCCTTGGCTGTTGATCCATCTTCGCATAGGTGGTTGTGAGATTCCTTAAAAGGAAGAGGAAATTACTATTCTGTATTTCATTGGTAACTACAGAGCATAGCTAATTAGAAGGCTCACCATTTTCCTGAGTGGGTGGGCTTTTATTTTGGCAAATCTTTGTGAGACAGATCTTATTCTGTCTTTTTTTTTAAAAAATAGATTTCACTCAATAAAGAGAGGATTCAATTAAAGATAGTTTCAGTTCAGTTCAGGTCAGTCGCTCAGTTGTGTCCGACTCTTTGCGACCCCATGAACCGCAGCACACCAGGCCTCCCTGTCCATCACCAACTCCCAGAATCCACCCAAACCCATGTCCATCAAGTCGGTGATGCCATCCAACCATCTCATCCTCTGTCGTCCCCTTCTCCTCCTGCCCTCAGTCTTTCCCAGCATCAGGGTCTTTTCAAATGAGTCAGCTCTTCGCATCAGGTGGCCAAAGTATTGGAGTTTCAGCTTTAGCATCAGTCCTTCCAGTGAACACCCAGGACTCATCTCCTTTAGAATGGACTGGTTGGATCTCCTTGCAGTCCAAGGGACTCTCAAGAATCTTCTCCAACTCCACAGTTCAAAAGCATCAATTCTTCGGCGCTCAGCTTTCTTCACAGTCCAACTCTCACATCCATACATGACCACGGGAAAAACCATAGCCTTGACTCGACGGACCTCTGTGGACAAAGTAACGTCTTTGCTTTTTAATATGCTATCTAGCTTGCTCATTACTTTCCTTCCAAGGAGTAAGCGTCTTTTAATTTCATGGCTGCAATCAGCATCTGCAGTGATTTTGGAGCCCAGAAAAATAAAGTCAGCCACTGTTTCCACTGTTCCCCATCTATTTGCCATGAAGGGATGGGACCAGATCCCATGATCTTCGTTTTCTGAATGTTGAGCTTTAAGCCAACTTTTTCACTCTCTTCTTTCACTTTCATCAAGAGGCTCTTTAGTTCTTCTTCACTTTCGGCCATAAGGGTGGTGTCATCTGCATATCTGAGGTTATTGATATTTCTCCCAGCAATCTTGATTCCAGCTTGTGCTTCTTCCAGCCCAGCGTTCCTCATGATGTACTCTGCATATAAGTTAAATAAGCAGGGTGACAATATGCAGCCTTGACATACTCCTTTTCCTATTTGGAACCAGTCTGTTGTTCCATGTCTAGTTCTAACTGTTACTTCTTGACCTGCATACAGATTTTTCAAGAGGCAGGCCAGATGGCCTGGTATTCCCATCTCTAAGAATTATCCATAGTTTGTTGTGATCCGCACAGTCAAAGGCTTTGACATAGTCAATAAAGCAGAAATAAATGGTTTTCTGGAACTCTCTTGACTTTTCAATGATCCAGCGGATGTTGGCAATTTGATCTCTGGTTCCTCTGCCTTTTCTAAATGCAGCTTGAACATCTGGAAGTTCACGGTTCATGAACTGTTGAAGTCTGGTTTGGGGAATTTTGAGCATTACTTTGCTAGTGTGTGAGATGAGTGCACTTGTGCAGTAGTTTGAGCATTCTTTGGCATTGCCTTTCTTTGGGATTGGAATGAAAACTGACCTTTTCCAGGCCTGGGGCCACTGCTGAGTTTTCCAAATTTGCTGGCATATTGAGTGCAGCACTTTCACGGCATCACCTTTTAGGATTTGAAATAGCTCAAGTGGAATTCCATCACCTCCACTAGCTTTGTTCGTAGTGATGCTTCCTAAGACCCACTTGACTTCATATTCCAGGATATCTGACTCTAGGTGAGTGATCGCACCATTGTGAGTATCTGGATCGTGAAGATCTTTTTTGTATAGTTCTTCTGTATATTCCTTCCACCTCTTAGTACCTTCTGTTTCTGCTAGTAATAAACCAAAATACAACAGAGGGTGCTTACTGCTGTCCAGTTAAGAAGAGAACTAGTATCTTAAAACTTTAGCCAAAATTTCCTAATTCCTTACAGCTGACTAAAGTATTTTTTAAAATAGTAATGAGAATGTTTTGTTAAACCTGTATTGATTTATAGACCATGACTGAATTGTGAGATGCCATGGGAAATGAGGGAAGCTCCAAAAGTTCGCTCTCAATTCTTGGGCAAGTGGGAAAAGGTAATGAGAGCTATGCTAACAAAACTTGCAGTAAATTTGATACATTAAAAAAAAAAAATTGCCAAGTACTTCATTGCTTGCTGGAAAAGATAAAACTTCTTTATCTTCTTCTTGCCATAACTCAAGTGGCATTGAGTTATGATCCATAGGTTCAAATAATTTTTACAGATAAATATTTAAATAATGCACACTTTAAATTTGGTGTTTAGCTTTTAAGGGGATTCCCTGGTGGCTCAAAGGGTAAAGAGTCTGGCTGCAATGCAGGAGACCCAAGTTGGATCCCTGGATCAGGAAGATCCCCTGGAGAAGGAAGTGGCAACCCACTCCAATATTCTTACCTGGAAAACCCTATGGACAGAGAATCCTGGTGAGCTACAGTCCATAGGGTTGCAGAGAGTCTGAGATGACTGAGTACTTTCTTTCTTTTCTTTAGCTGTTAAACTAGTTCTGCAGAAGTGGTAATTCTTGTTAGCTAGAATATAATTGTTTAGACCTAGCGAAGTGTTATATGGCTCTTTCATTGGACTCTGTTTCAGATAATTGATTTCAGAAACACTGCTTCTTTTTTGCTTCATCTTTCTGTGAGAATTTTAAGCAGTTTGACTATTTGTGGCACGCAGCCCAGACCCCATAGCATCATAGGTTGATTACTTATAACCTTACTGAACCACGAGTTGCAATTTCCTCTTCATTTTGAGCTACTACTCTGTCTGTGCATGGATGGGTCAGTAGCCAGTGTGAATATTTGATTGTTTCCCCTTTGTAGTCTGTTTTCAATTCAGTACATTTATTTTAATGACTGATATATTGCTTGGTTTCAGTAAGGAAAACCCTTTTTCTGTCTTTTTGAGGGTGGTGAGCCTGAAAGCAAAGGAGAGGATGTAAAGGGAGCATGGGAGGCAATACAATGTTTTTCAAAGATTTTTGGCTATATCTGTTAAGTTATAAAATCAGTTAGTAGGGCTCCATTGATGTGTTTAAAAAAAAGACTGTAATAAAAAAATAGCTTAGTAAACTGAAAAAGAATGGCTGTTTGTATATGTATAACTGAATCACTTTGCTGTACACCCAAAAACTAACACAGCATTATTAATCAGTCATACTCCAATATAAAATAAAAGTTAAATAAAATAAAAAGAAAAGAAAAATATCTTAAATACACAGTGTATAGTAAGGACAAATATTACTCTGTGACATTTATCAATAACATATTTACATGTATTAATATGTGTGTATTGGGTCATAATCTGAAGTTATTACTGTACTAATCAAAAATTTGAAAGCCACTAGTGTAATGAGATTTTAAACATATGGAAAAATTATATTGTTTAATAATAAGTAATTTTTCCTCTATTACATATATTTTCTATGATTTTTAAAAAATAACTTTAATAACTGTGTTTTTCTCATTTAGACTCTAAACTCACTCAACAGTCTTATTTATTCAACTTTGTAAACATTTCCACTCCTATCCTCTGTGCCCAATATACTATTTTGTTCTTCGATGATTCTCAGTTAGTATTTCTCTCTTGACAATGACCCTTTGCAGTTCTGTAATTGTAAAATATGTAAGTAGCAGCCATTTTAAAAATCTCATCTTTCACAATTGCAGAAACTAGATGTACAGTACTGTGTTTCAGACATATAGTAGATGCTTGGTACATAATATCATTAAGTTTTAAAAGATGCACTTCTTTGAATAACTGAAGTTACTTGGGATAGTCTTCTCAATTACTGTTTTGGGGTAGAAGATTCCAAAGTATTGTTCTTCAAGATGCATTCCTGAATAACTGTTAGTTCTCCACAATCGAACTGTATAACTAGCAAAGGTACCCTTCAAAATAGGGGAGGTGAAATAAAGACATTTCCGGACGAACATCTTCTGTGTCTCTGAATCCACACCACTACATCCTGTCACTCTTGCCACTGCAGTATTTTCTCTTCTGTGTTTTTCTATTCCATGAACTGATTTTCATTCCCTAGGAGTCTTGTGATGACCTCAAGTAACTCCTTTTCCATGGTTTCTTATAACACATCTTAAATGCAACTGCCAGAAACATTTGAGAAAGCCTCAGTAACCTTGACAGAGTCCTTCTGTAACTCTGGAATGGCTCCTGTTTTTCCTTGGATTGAGGCCAAACAGAGTTCTCATTGTAGTCATCTCCTCTGATTTATTATTGAATCCCACTTTTGTGTTCAGATGTGCCTTGTAGACAGACTACCTTTCTCACTGCCTCCCATCTCTGCTGCTCTTCTGGCTGATCCAGAACTCCTGATTTTGTAATATGTCTTGATTCAGTGCTTTCAATATCTGGAAATAAGCATTGATTTTTTGGCATTGGACAAACCTTTGAATTCCAGCACTGGCTCTGACTAGCAGTTTGATCTCTATAACCTCTGGCAATTAACCTCTCTGAATGTCTGTTTTCATGGGTCAAAGTTGCCGGCGGTGGTGGTGGGTGGGGGGGAGGTTTGTGGTGAGGATTAACAGAGAGGGTGTATTCAGTTCAGTTCAGTTCAGTTGCTCAGTCGTGTCCGACTCTCCGCGACCCCATGAATCACAGCATGCCAGGCCTCCCTGTCCATCACCAACTCCCGGAGTTCACTCAAACTCATGTCCACAGTGTCAGTGATGCCATCCAGCCATCTCATTCTCTGTTGTTCCCTTCTCCTCCTGCTCCCAACCTTTCCCAGCATCGGACTGATGCTAAAGCTGAAGCTGCAGTACTTTGGCCACCTCATGCGACGAGTTGACTCACTGGAAAAGAGAGTGTATTACCTGTGCCTAATGTACTGTTAGTTTATCTCCCTTCCCCACCCCTGCCCCAGTCTGCTTGACTCAGTATTTGGTTCTAACTGTTGTGAAAGGTAAATAAAATCTGTAAAGGTTAATTAAAATAGTGACAGTTTAGAGAACGCTAAAAGCGTCATAAGTACAAGTAATCAAATGTAAACAGTGGATCCCCCTGATTTATGCAAGATAACGATTGTTGGTACCCTAAAAAAAAATCAATACAATAATGGCACCATCTTCCTTCCTTCCTTTAAACATTTTAAATGTTTAAAGGTGGTGACATTTGTATTGGTATTTACTGGGCTGATACCTTATTTTTCCAGTATCCCCTTGAGGCCTTGAGAATAAAGAAAGGGTCCCTGGAAGAATAACATACTTGTTAAGGAGCTCTACCACAGTGGAGCAATTTATAATCAGAACTGCTCTTCAGAAATCTTGTAGTTTATTTGTAAAAAGCAGTAAAGATAATTTTGTATTATTACCATATATTATTCAGAAATATTCATCTTCACTTAACATGCACATAAATGCACGTATACCCATGAACTCCTAAACCCAAGTGCTTATGTATGGGGGAAGTACATTTCTATTTATTTTGTTTCTTCTGAATTTATAATTGATATGGGATCAGATAATGAGTATGATTTTCATTTTCAAATGAAAGAAAGCCTGCCTTTGTCCCAGGCTTATTGCTATCAGGAATAAAAAATTATGTGAAAAGTTGCTTTAAGTAGACATTTTATTTCACTGTTGAGCTATTAAATGCAGATTTAGATAACTTATTTGAAAATAATTTTCTGTGCTTTATTTTAGATACCAGAGAAGCCTTGGACTGGCATGCTTTCTTATAAGTACCTATTTCTCTCTTTTAAGTAAGATATAGAACATCTCTGCTTTGCTTTGTGGAATTGGAGGGAGATTCTTCAGGTTTTACTCCTATTTCACAGACATTCACGTAGCTCCTTAGATTTCTTCTTGGTCTTGGTAACTGGGCACATAGTTAATTTTGAATCTTAGAGTAGTTCAGTGGTAAGATATGATACCTGCTCCTTTGAACATACAGTTTGCTAGTAAGTATAATGTCTATTATGACTTTTTATATTATGCTAGCTATAGAATGTGAATGTTTTCTTATTATTTTCCATCATCTCAGTGTTTCCATGCCAAACCAAATCACATGGTTTATGTTTTTACATCTACAAATTGCAGCAGTAATTTTGTGTTTATTCATGTAATTTGTGATTTTTTCCTTCCAGTGGTACCTTTCCTTTGAGAAGTTTGAGTTATAATACTAATGATTAACGTGTAACAGATGGCATCATAAAATTTAAGAAGAAAATTGGTACTCAATTTAGTATTGATAAAAACAGAGCCATAACTTTGTCTGAGCTCCTTAAAGGGCAAAAATTTGTACTGACTCTGATTTGCTACATGCCCTTTGTAAAAAATGAACTTATTGCAGAAATAGCTATATATGTTCAATCCCAGGGACGGGGGAGCCTGGTGGGCTTCCGTCTATGGGGTCACACAGAGTCGGACACAACTGAAGTGACTTAGCAGCAGCAGCAGCAGCTATTCTTTTCATAATAAAATTTTAGTCATATTCATAGTTTTCTCTTTGTCAAAAACTTCTTCCTTCCCACTGATTTTTTTTTTTCTTCTTCAAAGACCTTTCAAAAACTATTTACTAGGTTTTGCTCCTGTGCAGGCTTCAGTGTCACTAATTCGAGGAGCCCCTTCTTGAATATCAGAGAAAGGCCAGTGAGGAAACACTTGTGTTCAGTGTAGCTCACAAGTCACAGGTGTCCCAACAAGCCACCATCACTGCTCTAAGACCTAAGTAACAGAAATCCTAGGGCTTTATATACACTAGTCATCTAATCCACACAACTACTCTCTAAGGAAAGTACTATTACTATTAGCATGTTGCAGGGAGTGAACCTGAGGCTCAGAGGTTTATCTTATCTGTGTCACCAACCCCAGGTCTATCTGACTGTAGATCCCGTATTCTTAGCTATCCTGAAGTGTTCTCCATTTGACCCCAAAAGAAAACTCTACAGTTTCCTGGATTTTCTTTTCAAGCAACACAGCTCAGAGCCACATCATTTGCTGTAGACTACCAGCAAGAGTGTTGAAGACTCCTGAGAGTCCCTTGGACTGCAAGAAAGTAAAATCAGTCAATCCTAAAGGAAATCAACCCTGAAAATTCATTGGAACGATTGATGCTGAAGTTGAAACTCCAGTACTTTGGCCACCTGATGTGAAGAGCCGACTCACTGAAAAAGACTGATGTTGGGAAAGGTTGAAGGCAGGAAGAGAAACGGATGACAGAGGATGAGGTGGTTGGATGACATCACCGACTCAATGGACATGGGTTTGAGCAAGCGCCGGGAGATGGTGAAGGACACGGAAGGCTGGCATGCTGCAGTCCATGAGGTTGCAAAGAGTCAGATATGACTGAGCAGCTGAAAGACGATCAACAACACTGCACTGAGCAATACTGGTAGTGCCAGGTCCAGTCAGTGTTTGTTGATTGACTGCTATAGTGTCATCAGAAATGGAATGTTTCTTTTTTTAAATTGAAGTATAATAGATTTACAATAACAATACTATGTTAGTTTCAGGTGTACAGTCAAGAGTGTGTACATACATATATTTTTCAGATTATTTTCCATTATAGGTTATTATAAGATATTGAGATTATTCCCTGTGTTACATAGGAAATCCTTGTTGTTTATCTCTTTTATATATAGTAATGTATATCTGTTAATCTCCTACTTCTCATTTATCCCTCCCCCACTTCCCCATTTGGTAATCATTTGTTTTCTTTGTCTGTATGTTTCTGTTTTGCAAATAGATGCATTTGTATTATTTTTTTAGATTCCACAGATTAGTGATATAGTAATATTTGTCTTTGTTTAACTTACTTCACTTAGTATAATAGGTCCATCCATGTTGTTGCAAATGGCAATCTTTCTGGAATGATATTTTCTGACCAGTAATATTGAAGTGTGGGATTCCCTCATGGCTCAGTCAGTAAAGAATCTGCCTGCAATGCAGGAGACCTGGGATCAATTCCTGGTTGGGAAAGATCCCCTGGAGAAGGAAATGGCAACCTACTCCAGTATTCCTGCCTGGCGAATCCCATGGACAGAAGAGCCTGGTGGGCTACAGTCTATGGGGTGCAAGAGTCAGACATAAGTTAGTGACTAAGCCAACACCACCACCAATATTGAAGTGTATGAGGCCAAAGTACAGTTATATTTTTGGCACAAGCTTAATAAAGTTACTCTTGAACTAAAGGAATTTTAAAGGCACATATGCATGAAAAAGATTGTTAGTTTCACAAGATCCATTTAGGGCTGAGCCTTCCTTCAAGCAATGACAGAGAGGTGTGGTGTAATTTGATTTTCCAAAGGCTTGTAGTTATTGTTTAGTCACTAAGTCCTGTCTGACTCTTTGAGACCCTGTGGCCTGTAGCTCGCCAGGCTTCTCTGTCCATGGGATTTTCCAGTCCAGAATACTGGAGTGGGTTGCCATTTTCTTCTCCGGGGGATCTTCCTGACCCAGGGATTGAACCATACCTCCTACTTGAGAGGCTGGTCCTTTACCACTGAGCCACCAGGGAAGCCCCTCCAAAGGCTTTGGTTCAGTTCAGTCGCTCAGTCGTGTCTGACTCTCCGCGACCCCATGAATCACAGCATGCCAGGCCTCCCTGTTGCCCTTCAAATGTCACATCACCTGGAATTCCAACATTGGTTGAAATTTCCTTAAAATCACCTATTTTAATCTTACAAGTTATGTGAATTTTATATTCTACTCAATAATGTATGTTTGATGCAATGTGAAAATGTTTATATTATCATTGATTAAGACTAATTTTTAGGAAGGCCTGAATGCTCACTCACTCTTTGATGTATATACCATTCAAAACGAATGACTAGACACAAAGCTTATATCCTTCACAAAAGTTAACTCAAAATGGATCATAGACCTAAATGTATTAATAAATTACAAAGTTGTATAATCCACTGCAAGCACAAATAAAGCACAGTAGTTAATTTCATCTAGAGTTGAGTTGGCCAAATGGTGCAATGAAAAGAACTGTTAGGAGTGTGACTGAAATGACAAATCAAGGAATCTGCAGTGGATAAGGAAGGAGGTGAAAGAAAGAGAGGCAGGTGCATTAGGAATATGTGAAAGTACTTTTGCACTGGAAAGCCCGATAATGAGGACATAACTAACTGTAAGTACAGGAGAATATGGGCAGTGAAGAGAATGCTCGAATCCCTGAATTTGGTGGTGGAAAACGTTCAGGTAATAACAAAGACCAGAATGTGGCTAACTCATCTATGTTAATCTTGTCCTTTCTTCCAGCATTTTTGCAAGTTCAATCATTACCATACTTTAATCAACATATATATGGTTTTTAAATTTTACCTGTTTTATAAAAGAACATTATTATTTCTACTGTTGATAACCTATTTTTTAAAAAGGAATTGAGAGAAGGAAAAATGTTTTCAAAATTAATGGAAGAAACTTACCTAAGTAATCAGCATGTATGTGGTATAATCCTACTATTTTAAAAAAATGACTGCACTGGGAGATGATTCATTCCAGAATGTAATTTGAATAGACAGGAATTTTCATATGGTGCATTTTAAAATGACATTTTCCTTTTTTAGATGGTGTTACAAAATAGAAAAATAATCTAAGATTTTTCAACATTTAAAAAATGCATACCGTCAAGGGAAATTAAAAATAAAAGTTGTAAAGTGCTTTACAGCACATTCTGATGAGTAGTTATATAAACAGTGTAAAATGGGTTTTGAGTAAGATGAGAGAAAAATTAAATGACCTACTTAACTGAGTTGTTGTAGTAGAATAGTGAATTTAGAGCCAGGAGTTCTAGTTCTAAGTTCTTAGAAATAAATAAGAGCAACACAATAGATTATTTTCCTTCTTTTTTGTTAAAATAGTATTTGTGTGACTGATTGGCTATTCTCTGCTAGATAATAAGGTCTATGAAGGCAAGGTCGATGTTTATTTCTAATCATCATTGTCATGTCATATCCAAGTACCTAGCATAGTATACAGAAGGTGGTAAGTGCTCAATCTGTTGAATGCATGAATTGATGGATGGAAATCAGATGACATTACAAGGTGTAGTGGCCTTGCCTTATCCTTTTCAGCATGTAAGTAGTGAGGCCTATGCTGAAATAGTGGTAAATTTATATTTGTTGTTTAGTTGTTACGTTGTGTCGGACTCTTTGCGACCCCATGGACTGAAGCATGCCAGGCTTCCTTGTCCTTCAGTATCTCCAGGAGTTCGGTCAAACTCGTTGAGTCCATTGAGTCGGTGATGCCATCCAACCATCTCATTCTCTGTTGCCCCCTTTTCCTCCTGCCTTCAGTCTTTCCCAGCCTCAGGGTCTTTTCCAATGAGTTGGCTCTTCACATTAGGTGGCTAAAGTATTGGAGCTTCAACTTCAGCATCAGTCTTTCCAATGAATATTCAGGGTTGATTTCCTTTAGAATTGACTGGTTTGATCTCCTTGCAGTCCAAAGGACTCTCAGGAGTCTTCTCCAACACCACAGTTCAAAAGCATCAATTTGGTGCTCAGTTTTCTTTATGGTCCAACTCTCACATTTGTACATGATGATTGGAAAAATCGTAGTTTTGATTATATGGAACTTTGTCACCAAAGTGATGTCTCTGCTTTTTAATACACTGTCTATATTTGTCGTATAAAGAAAGATATAAATAGGTTGAAGCACGTCACTTTGACAGTTGTAAGCATTTTATTAATTCAAAAGAATACTGAAGTATGCTGTTTGAACTGCAGACATGAGATTGAACACATTCTCATACAGCCCTTCAAGTGAATGCTCACTTGCAGAATGCTGTGTCAGTTTCTCCTAAAATCTAAGTTATAATTTTAAATCTTCTAAGAATTGTTCCATTCCATTCCATTCCGTCACTCAGTCGTGTCCGACTCTATGCGACCCCGTGGACTGTAGCCTACCAGGCTTCTCCGTCCATGGGATTCTCCAGGCAAGAATACTGGAGTGGGTTACCGTTTCCTTCTCCAGGGGATCTTCCCGACCCAGGGATCGAACTCGGGTCTCCCGCATTGGAGGCAGACGCTTTAACCTCTGAGCCACCAGGGAAGCCCTCTAAGAATTGTAGATGTTGGTAATGCTCTGAGATTAAAAAGTGATCATTTCATCCTGAAATTCTCATCTTTAATTTTGCTAATTTGCTTCTGATCTTTAATCATTCTGATTTATTGACAGTATAAAAAATTCATTGTTTTGTTTGCTGTTGAACATTAGGCAGTGCGTTTTGGCTCTAACAAAAGACCTTTTCAGTTTTCCACATTGTGTAGCAGACCCTTTCACAAATGTGCTCACATTAACTTTATTTGGAGACTGAGCATATCCAAGTTAGGAGCTAGTTAGTTGTAGATTGTTTAACTCCAGGACCATACTCTAAACACACCACTTGTTTTTATTATGGCTAATGCTTACATTAACTGAAAGTCAAACCCAAATTTTAATATAATATATAGAAACTTCCACATATGACTCTGCTTAGCCTTTTCTTACAAAAATCTGAATGATTTTCCTTTTTCTTCGTTCTGAAATCATGGTTTTAGGCTTGTTCCTACCTCTTTCTGTAATGCTTTTGTATTGGGGATTTGTCCTCTTCTACTTTCTCTGTATTCCACTGCTACTTAAGAATGCATTTTGCTTCAAAACTTTCCTCTCCCAACTGCATCTATCTTTCTGTTATATAAGGGGAGAGGAGGGGTAAGTTTAAGATAAAATAAAAAATGCTGTATCCAATTGTCTGCTCACTAAAAGTTCTATAATGTAAAATATTTAAAAATTTTTTTCCATCTTTTAAATGAAGATTTTTATAGAAAATTTATATTTTGGTACTTTTTATATAAAGTTTTTTTAAGCTTTTAATATGTTTTTTCATAAAATACAAAGAAATAGAAGAAAAATAAATCTTAAACTTTTTATGTTTCCCCAATCTTTTTTGTATTGTATATCTGATACATAGTTGTTTACATTGATTTTTTATAAACCCAGGTTTGATCCCTGGGTTGGGAAGGTCCCCTGGAGAAGGACCTACTCCAGTATTCTTGCCTGGGAAATACCGTGGACAGAAGAGCCTGGCGGGCTACGTACAGCCCATGGGGTCACAGAGGAGGACGCAATTGAGCAACAGAGCAAGCACACACATGTTCTGAACCTCATTATGTGGATATCTGCTTATAACATTTGAAAAGTTTGGTGGCGCCTTGGTGGTTATTTACAAAGTTGGAACAAAGTGTGCTTGAATGCTTTATTGTGTATAAACAATAAAACTGTTTTATTATGTATAAGTTATATTTGAAACGTTCAGAAGAAGGAAAATGATTTGTCATCTTTAAGGAAAAGTCTTTCTGTGCTAGAGCATAATTTTTAAATATTCTGCATGATGGTATTTCTGACAGAAACGGAAATCTTTGTTGTCCCTGTGATTATCCAGGCAGTGACATTCTCATCCAAAGATCTGACAGAAAACTGGAGGTGTCCCTGTGTGTGACTAAAGTGTTAGTTTCTCCTTCTTGAGTAGGCCCCGGAAGCCCAGTATTACGGAAATATCTGAGTCATAGTGAGTGGAGGTTCCAGTTTTAGCTCAGTCATCAACTAGGTCTGTTACTTTATGGGTGTGATACATATTTGCTTGCCTCAGTTTCTTTATCCATAAAATGAAGAGTTTGAACACAATGGTATTCAGCCAGTGAAAAAAAGGAATTGAGTTCTTTGCTAGATTTGGCTCTACTTAGCTGAAAATAAAATTCTTAAAATTTAAAATGTAAGGTGTTTAGGTATGTGGGTTGTGGGTGTGTGCTCATGTGTGTGTGGGTATGTGTGTGTAATGAGGCAACTAGTTGAAATGCCAGCCTGAATGGGATGCTCACATGTGTCATTGCTCTCTGCCGAGTCCAGATGTATCACTGTCACATCTCTAGACATCTTTTGACTCTAGGAAATAACCATTTTCTACTTCAAAGGTTAAGGTTAAATCAAATTTGGATATAATTTTTACTTGGCATGATAAACCTTTTTTTTTTCATAGAAGAAACAGTACTTGCTTGTTACTTTCTTCTTCTATAATAGAAGTTCCATTATTCATATATAGTTTTTTAATAGTCTCATTGAGGCAGATCAGTTATAGGTGAAGGAATGAGCTAACTTTTTGAGAGATTATGATATATTTTTTTCTTTGTACGTAGGTGCTATTGTGAAACTGTATATGTCAAGACTTCAAGAGGTTTTGCATGGGTGTATACTATATTTTCATTTCTCTTGGGTTTGTATCCAGGAGTGGAATTGCTGGGTCATATATAACTCTGTGTTTAACATTTTGCTGCTGTGCTGTGCTTAGTTGTGTCCAACTCTTTGAGACCCCACAGACTGTAGTCTACCAGGCTCCTCTGTCCATGAGGATTCTCCAGGCAAGAATACTGGAGTGGGTTGCCATGCCCTTTTCTAGGGGATCTTCCCAACACAGAGATCAAACCCAGGTCTCCCTCATTGCGGGTAGACATTTTGAGGAATTGCCAAATTGTTTTTCAGAGTAACTGCATCATTTTACATTTCTATCAGGAAAATATATGTTTCATTTTCTCTACATCCTCATCAACAATTGTTATTGTATATTTTTCTTATTATAGCCATTTAGGTGTGTGTGAGGTACTATCTCATTGCAGTTTTGATTTCCCTTTCCCTAATAGCTAGTGGTATTGAACATCTTTTCATAGGTTTATTGGCTCTTTGTGTATCTTCTGATATCTTCTTTGGGAAAATGTCTACTCAGATCCTTTGTCCATTTTGGAACTGGGTTGTCTTTTTATTATTGAGTAGTTAAAATTCTTGGTACATGCTAGACCCTCCCTGATCAGATATATAATTTGTGAGTATTTTCTCCAGTTTGGTGGCTTGTCATTTTGCTCCCTTGATGATTTAGAGTCCAAATTATCTGTGTTTTTGCTGTTCTGTTTTTTTGATCACTTGTGCTTTTGGTGTCTTATCAAAGAAACCATTGCCTAACCCAAAGTCACAAATGTTTCCTTCCAACAGTTTTTCTAGCTTAGCTCTTGGTATTTAGTCTGTGATCCATTTTGAGTTAATTTTTCTATATAGAGTGAGGTAGGGATACAATGTCATGTTTTTGGTCTTATGATATCCAGTTGTCCCTGCACTATTAGTTGAAAGACTACTCTTTCCCTATTTGAATGGTCTTGGTGCCCTTAATGAAAATCAGTTGATCAGATATGTATGAGCTTGTTTCTGGACTCTCTCCTCTTAGATTAACCTGTATCTATTTTATGCCTATAGTATATTGTCTTGATTACTGTAGCTTTGCAGTGCGTTTTGAAGATAGAAAATGTGAGTCTTCCAACTTTGTTTTTTATTTTTGAAACTGTTTTAACTATGCTGGGTCTCTTGCATTTCCATACGAATGTTATATGGGTTTTAAAATGTAGTTCTATATTTAAGGTTTTTTTGGTATTTTGTAAGGGCACACCTCACTGACTTGATTTCTTAAGATTCTGGAATTTGGATATAATTGAAATGAGATATTTTGTTAAGTATGTTTGATGTCACAGGGAACAACTTGATTTCCTCCTCCTATTTTATAATAATCTATTCCCTTTCTCCTACATGATTGTTAAATGTTACAAAATTGACCTTGAAATATAATTATTTAACTTTACATAGAGGAGTAGTTAAATATTTCAGTTCACCATTAGTTTAGGCCCAGTGAACAAGTACTTCCTTTAACACTGGCTTTTGTATCATTTTATGTAGGTGATGCAGTTTAATGGGACAAAATATGGGTTTTGTCTTCAGACAAAAGTTTGAGTGCTGACTTACTCATTTTTTGTTGTGTAACCTTGGACCAGTGTTCAAATTATCTGAGCTTTACTATTCTTGTCCATGAAGTAGTATCCCTATTTCTGTCAACCTACATTGTCATGAGAATGGAAAGAGATAATGTATGTAAAGAACCTGCTACTTAGTAGGTATTGTAAAAATTATTATTGTTATTGTCATGATAATGGTTATTATTAATGTCTTAAAGTTTGAATGGCACTGATTTACTAAATATTTTGAGACTTGTTTTCCTGTTGTTGAGCACTAGGAGATGAAGAAAAGTCATTCTAATAGAACAGAGGGTAAAAAATTGAACAGAATGTCTCCAGTTTTTGTGCCTATTATCTTAAGATTTATTCTCTTCATTGAAATTTGAGAAAAGATTGAGCAGCTGATGTAGGAGATACTTTTTTTTGCTTCACATGATTTAAAGAATATTGTCTTCCCTTCACTCTCTTTATGTTCTTATTGACCTGCATTCAAGTTGTACTTATTTTACATACCATAAGACATTATTGTAATTTTGTATATGCATTATTTATTTAGATTTACCCACATATTTATATTTCTATTGTTTTTTAGTCCTTCTATTTCTTGAATCATCTTGAACCATTTTCTTTCAGAATTTTCAGTGGCAATAAATTTTCTGTCTTTCACCTTCACCTTTTGAAGGGTAATTTTCTTAGTTATAGAATGCTGTGTGCAATTGCTTTTCATTCTTTAATTTCTGATTGATTAAAAAAGTAGATTCTGGTTCTTTGGTGAAATTATTAACCTTGACATATATTTTTCATATTTATTTTGAAAATTTTGTCTGATATCTAGGGTATTCATGGATTTTTTTCTATTGTCTCTTTTTTCCTGTTGGTTGTCTTTTTTGGTATATCTCGTAGTTTGTCTTTGAAAGCTTGACATTGCATAGGAAAACCTGTATTTCCATTTCTGGAGATTCAGGCAGCTAGAATGGAGGAAATATCACTTCAGCATGATTAAGGGCTAAGCATTGCCTGAATACAAAACTTGTTTCAAATTTTGTCAGTATTAGTTTACCTTTAGTTTACCCTTGCTCCTGGAGCGTGATGTTCCAGGAGACACAACAGAAAGGCTACTGAAAGCTCCGTTGAACAAACACAGGCTTGAGGTCACTTCTCTATGATTTCATTTTCTCTAGGATCTTTGCCCCTTCAGTTTTGGCTGGTTTGGTAGGCTCAAATTCCAATATCTGTCTACTTATCCCCATGACCTTGTCAAAATCTCTGCTAGCTTCTCTGCCTCTAGACAGCCTTCCTCTGTCAGCTTCTTGGGCTTTTCCATCTCTTGTCCAGCTTGACTTGAGTCTCAGCACATGTCCTCAGTAAAAGTAGCGTAAAAAGTACTGTGCTCACCTTAGTGAGCTTCCTTTCTTTCTAAATCTTAGATTATCAAATCTGGCTGTCTTAGGTGCTCTCCAATGTCATCAGATAGATCCTTTTTTTTTTTTTTTTTAATACCCCACTTTTCTGGTTGTTCTTGGAAAGCAGCAGTGATATGCCATAAGCTGCATTATTAGCTAGAAACAGTACTTCCTCAGCTTACTTTCTTTGTATTAAAGCTGTTTTCTGAATAATGAATCATGAAAAATTCTACTGTCTGGTGTCAAGAGTGTGATTGGCAGGTTTTGTGGTTAAGGCTGCCTGGATAAATGGAACTGCCAAGTTTCATTGGTTTTTCATTTGCCTCACCTTCAATTACATGTCTCATCATTTCTTTAATTTCATAATTTTACCTATTTTAATGAAGGCAATATTTCATTGATGCTTTTGAACAAATGGATATTTTAATATAGATAGTAAGGCTTTTGATAAACTACTACTATTTAAATTTTGTATTAAAATGAGAGTCCCTTGTACCGCAAGGAGATCCAACCAGTCCATTCTAAGGGAGATCGATCCTGGGTGTTCACTGGAAGGACTGATGCTAAAGCTGAAATTGCAATACTTTGGCCACCTCATGCGACGAGTTGACTCACTGGAAAAGACTCTGATGCTGGGAAGGGTTGGGGGCGGGAGGAGAAGACGACCGAGAATGAGATGGCTGGATGGCATCACCGACTCTGTGGACATGAGTTTGAGTGAACTCCGGGAGTTGGTGATGGACAGGGAGGCCTGGCGTGCTGTGATTCATGGGGTCGCAGAGAGTCGGACACGACTGAGCGACTGAACTGAACTGAATAATACTAGAATACACAATGAAACCTGAATTTTAAGCAGTCGTATTAAAAAATAAAAATAAAATGCTGTTTTATAAGGATTAATATGAAAAATAATGAAAGACTTAAGATAATAGTGTATCTCTTATTTATCTTTTTGTTTCTCTTGACTACTACATATTATTTAAATGTGTCTTTTTGGATGATTGTGGGAAAAATAAAATAGTGTCTTAAAAAGTGCCTCTATTATGGCTTATGAATATGATCATAAATATAGCTAGACATACTATTATTAGAATTTATAAGTGGATTATTAATGTAAAAGAAACCCATCTGTATGCACTAACCAGAGAATCAGATGCTAAATCTAGACTTAGTAAGAAAACCCTTAGATTCCTTTCTTCCTTACGCCCTCATTTGCTTGTTGTGATGAAGGACCTTTAGGGGCTAAGCTATTATAGCATGTGATGGGAAATGCTGCCTAATAGTCAAGGAAAGAGGGCCATCTTTGACTTATGTTTCATTGTATATACCTCACAGATCTTTATCTAGAGGGAGCTTAAGTGGCCAAAGGGCCTTAGTTCCTGTGCTCTGAAATCTACTGAGGCTTTTGTGGTTAGGACCTGTTTTCCAGGGTCTCCCAGCCCTTGGGTGAGAGAAGCAGGGATACTAAAACAGGCCTACCCATCCCCGGGAGTCAGGGAACTCTCTAAGGGCTATCTGGCTTGAGCACTGCCTGATGTCTTGCTGAACCTTCCTTAGGTTGTAGAGCAATCCAGGAGGGTTCCCCCAACCTTGCTTCTCTCTCTCCTTCAACTCTGTATTGTGATCTGTCTGCTTTCCCTGGATGCCTCTCTATTTTCTCTGTTAGGAATTTCCATACAGAATTTCTCCTACAGGAATAAGATTCTTGAATGTTTAATCCTGTCTTGGCATCTTGTCTGCTTCTCTGGGGACCTAGACTAACACATTCTCCCACTATTTCTATAAAAAGATACTATCATGTGAAATTACTAAGGAGAGAAAAGATGCTTACTATAATCTGAATGACAACAATATTCTAATACTGCTGGAATCTTAAGCTTAGAACAATTAGAACTTTATGGAGAGGTACTGAATTATCACTGTTGTCAGATAAGGAGCTCATGTTCTAAAAAAGTGTCAGTTTACTGAGGAAGATTGGGTGGCTGTTAAGTATTAAGTTCATAAGTCAACTCTGAGATATCTAAGGATATTTAATAAGAAATTAGAAGGAAATATCTCTAAGGATGTGTTGATAGCTGTCATATTGTTGAAAACCAGAATTATTCAATTATTAATAAGTATTATAATAGCAGATTTGTTCATTGCAAATATTTGGTCATTCTTTGAATTCATAGGATTTTTACAAGAGGGCTTATATTTTGTATGTTATTGTTAAAATTCTTCTTTCTTTGCAGAATCATAGTGAGAGATTCGTTTTCATCGCGGAGTGGTTTGATCCAAATGCTTCACTATTTCGACGTTATGAGCTTTTATTTTACCCCGGGGATGGGTCTGTTGAAATGGTAAATGAGCCTTTCTTTGCTTAAAAGTTGGCAAACGGAGTAAAGGTGGGATTGGGGGAGGAATAGGATTGCCTTTTTTTCTAGTTGTGTCTATGTGAGATGATGAATGTTCATGGAATTTTTGTGGTCATCTCTTCATGATGTATATGAGTCAAATCATTATGCCATACTCCTTAAACTCATATATTAATCATATCTCAACGAACCTGAAAGAAAAAAATAAAATACATTATTTTTATTTGGGAAATTAAAAAAAATTTTGGCATTATAATTCCATTACAAGAAGATACTTTGTGCCTTTATTTTTTTAATAGAAATTGTTTTTTCAGTTAGAAAACTGAAGTAGGGTTATTCATGTTTTGTATTAATCAATAGTCAAGTGGTTGTAGATAAAATTATCACGGTCATAAATGTCACCATTGTTGAATGCTGTTATCACTACAAAAAGTCAGATTATAGAAGGTTGAGCCAAGAGATCCTGCTTATTTCTTTGTGTCCCTTTCCTGACAGTCTCTTTTGCAGGCTGACCTATCTGGTATTGGGATTTTGTGTAGGCAAGAAAGGAGAAATTTGGCATCTTGGAGGCATTAATTTGCTACCATGATTTGGAAATAAACAAAAATTTCTATTCAGGGTTTAAAAGTATTAAATTTGTAATTTTTATGTTATTACTGGATTAGGCTAGGAAATGGATGTTATAAAAGAAATTATTACTTGTATTTGTAGCAAAAATGAAACAATATGTAACTTATGTTTAATAAAGCAGAATTAATAACTTTATTTCTAGTTTATAATAAGGTTAACTTTCCCTGCTGACAATGATTTGTTTTATTGTATTGTTTTTTATTCCAGCATGATGTAAAGAATCATCGCACCTTTTTAAAGCGGACAAAATATGAAGACATTCACCTGGAAGATTTATTTATAGGCAACAAAGTGAACATCTTTTCTCGACAACTGGTGCTGCTTGACTATGGAGATCAATACACAGCTCGTCAACTGGGCAGTAGGAAAGAAAAGTAAGAAAACTATTATGTAATCTTTTTTAAAATTCTTAGAACATTTTGTCTGTCTTGGTACCAAATTCGAATTTCTTGTTTCTAGCCTGTGTTTTTTATAGTATAAGTATTTTTCAGTGATCCAATTCAGTGTTAGGACATTTTTAGAATTCTGTGGAGCAGATTCTGTAATTTTTTTCTCACTTAGATAATAAAGTGATACCCATGGTCTTAGACTGTGATTACTTTCTGGAGGGAAAATTGCAAATCTTTTATATACACCCTCATCATTCTTCTAATTGGGAGCTAAGACTTTAAGTCTTGGTTTATGGGGCAAAAGTAGTGAGTGCCATAAGCTCAATGGAAACTCAGAAAAAAGTATTAATATCTGTTAGCAGTTTTTATATCAGACATTGTGTTAAAATGATTTCTATGCATCATTTGTTTAAGCCCCACAACAACCTAAATACAAAGGCTAATAATATTATTATGGAGAAGGAAATGGCGATCCACTCCAGTACTATTGACTGGAAAATCCCGTGGACAGAGGAGCCTGGTAGGCTACAGTCCATGGGGTCGCAAAGAGTCGGACACGACTGAGCAACTTCACTTCACTTCAATAATATTATTGTTAATTCCACTCTGTAGATGGAGAAGGTGAGGCTTAGAGACATTAGGTAACTTGCTGAAGATCGCAGAGTAGAGGCAAGATTAAAGTCCAGTGTCTGTATGAATCAAGAATGGGAGTATTTAATCACAGGAGAATGAGTAAAACCTGCAAAATGGTTGTCTTCTTTCTGTCTCAATTCAGATTTCTGTCTCCTGTGGCACCTGGCACATCTCCTCACTCATTACAAGCACCTTATCTGTGTTAGGTAAACAAATCATTGAATAACAGTTTAAAATTTATTATCTACTCTTTCCTTTTTGTCATTCCCCCCATTTTCAAATGATGACCATTGATCTAATTGACAAAGATGTTTTTGTCTTGCTGACTAAATCGCTAAGTCTTGTCTGACTTTTTGCGACCCCATGGGCTGCAGCATGCCAGGCTCCCTTGTCCTTCACTATCTCCTGGAGTTTGCTCAAACTCATGTCCATTGAGTCGGTGATGCCATCCAGCCATCTCATCCTCTGTTGCCCCCTTCTCCTCCTGCCCTCAATCTTTCCCAGCATCAGGTCTTTTTCAGTGAGTTGGTTCTTCACATCAGGTGGCCAAAGTATTGGAGATTCAGCTTCAGCATCAGTCCTTCCAATGAATATTCAGGACTGATTTCCTTTAGGATGGACTGGTTTGATCTCCTTGCAGTCCAAGAACTGCAAGAGTCTTCTCCAGCACCACAAGACTGCTTTTAATATAAATTGTCCAATTTTGAGTTTTATTCACAGATATCTGATAAATATTGACTGATCAATTGAAGACAATATTTATTTTAAAAAGAAAAAAATGTACAAAAAGATTGTGATACAAAGAAATTTAATCCATCTTGGGATCACAACTGCCTCCCAAAAGTTCATTATATTGTGCCTCAAGCAATGCAGTATTCACAGGAGCTGCCCCACAAAATTGACTGAATGAACGATACATCTTTGAACACAGTTGTGTCTGGAGAAGAGCTTCTGGCTGGCTGCTTCCCTGCCTTCTCCTCTCCCTCCCATTGTGTGTTGCTCCTCCTGTGATGTGGAGAAACTACAGCATGGTGTCTCTCTCGTCTTCTCTCTTCATTGTTTGTCAAAGCTACATTTGTCATTCTGACTTTTCCTCAGTTTTGATTTAGAAGAGAGACAGAACAAGTTGGAGTTGTAGCTGAAAATTAGGCTATCCAGAAAACATTACTAAAATGACATTGTAATTTTTAATTTCTGCATTTATGAGTTTGCAGCTTTCTGAGTCTAGCTTGAACTGTATTTGAAATGGAATTTTCATTCTTTGGTCATCTTTCCAGGCTCTAGTTTCTGTGGCTTATATTCTGTGCTCTTATGCTGACTTGAGGGATTCTTTGTATTTGTGGAGTCATTGTTGCAGTAATGAAGAATAGGGATCACTGGTGGGAGTTAAGGCTATCTGTATAAAAAACTCAAAAAAACTATTTAATTCTACAGGAAAAAAAAATCTGTCAAACTATTTTTTGAGGTTTGCCACCCAAATAATTGCTGATTACCTAACATCTGAGTCCCCTCATAGTAATATTCTTTCTGTGGTTTTTTAAAAACTCTTTATGATTCTGGAGGTGCTTTGATGCTCAGTGTGGTATTAGTACACAGGTGGTGATGGATCAGTGAGATGGTGAATGATTCATAAAAAAGAAAAACCAAAGATTCCCAGGATAACTCGAAAGAGGAAAAAAAAAAAGAAGAATGTTAGACAAATAAGAATCTCATTATTATGAGATCTACTAATAAAATTCTGTGGGCTTAAGGAAGCATCAACCACAATTCCTTTATTTACAAGAAATAAATATTTATAACTTAAAGTTCCTGAGCACATGCTATATGCCAATCACTGTGGTAGGCATCTCAGTTCATGACTACTTCAAGTTTTCATTTAAACTAGCAAAAATAGGTAAATGAGGGAGACAGGGTTAATAGTATGACCCAATCAAAGTAAAATCTATAGCAATTATATATACATATATATATGACCCAATCAAAGTAAAATCTATAGCAATTATATATATATATATATGACCCAATCAAAGTAAAATCTATAGCAGTTCTTATGCTGCTGCTGCTAAGTCACTTCAGTCGTGTCCGACTCTGTATGACCCCATAGACGGAAGCCCACCAGGCTCTCCTGTCCCTGGGATTCTCCAGGCAAGAACACTGGAGTGGGTTGCCATTTCCAAATGTATATTAATTATTATATCTGTAGTATGGAGAAGGCAATGGCAACCCTCTCCAGTTCTCTTGCCTGGAAACTCCCATTGATGGAGGAGCCTGGTAGGCTGTGGTCCGTGGGGTCGCTAAGAGTTGGACATGACTGAGCGTCTTCACTTTCTCTTTTCACTTGCAACATTGGAGAAGGAAATGGCAACCCACTCCAGTGTTCTTGCCTGCAGAATCCCAGGGACGGGGGAGCCTGGTGGGCTGCCATCTATGGGGTCACACAGAGTCAGACACGACTTCAGTGACTTAGCAGCAGAAGCATATCTATAGTAATTATTATATATATTATATATTGTATATATAGCAAAGTAAAATCTACATCAATTATTATATATTATATATAAAGTCTGATTTTTCTACAGTGAATGTTGTTGTTTCGATTTTGTAGAATAGTTCAGTAACTTGGCCATTGTCACACAGCTACAAAGAAAGGGAAACAAGTAAATCTCGTCGTGTTTGACTTTAAAACTCATTCTCAATTAAACCTCTAATTAATATATTGGTAAATATTATTGAATGGATTGATTTAAAAATAGGAGTAGAATAATGTGAAGGCAGATTTTAAATATTTGGGCTTTATAAATATAATTAAAATATGTGCAGTATTATATTTTTACTGACTGAAATTGTTTTGCCATTTTGTCTTCTGATTCTTTCCTAACTGCAAGTGGGTTCAATCCAGCAGCCATTTGGGTTACTTAAATAAGCTTCTTCAGAATTAAAGAGGTTTTATAAAAAATATATTGTTTCATTTAAATGACCAAAGACGTAGGCGTATGGAGAAATACATGCATGTCTATCATGGTCCCATGGAAATATCTTGTATGTAATAATTGTAACTTAGCCTAGCTTTCAGTTTTATATAGTGTCAAGGAGAATTTATGAACTAATTACATCCCTATTATGTTTATCATACTCAACTCCTTTCTTTCTGGAGTAAAGCCTATTGGAGAGGGAGGAGTAAAGCTGATCTCTGTGGTGCCTATCTGTTAATTTTGAGGCACTTATCAAGATAATTCTATTCTATATAATTCAATTTAGCTCACAAACTAGCCTCAGCTTTCAAATTCCTCTTAATTGTAGAAATCTGACATTTGATTCACATTTCTATTCTCTTTTTTTAAAATCTCCGTATTGAGGTATAATGGACAAACATAAAGCTGTAAATATTTAACACAACTTTGGAGTTTGGAGATAAGTATAAACCTGTGAAACCATTACCACAATCAAGGATGTAAATTTATTTATCACCTTCAAAACTTCCCTCCCTCCCTCTTATTATTTTTTACATTGATTTTTCTTTTGCTGTAAGAGAACATAATGAAAGATCTACTCACTTAGCTAATTTTCAATTTGTTCCCTTTATAAAGCTCCTCAAATCAATTGGATAAATGTTATTAGTTGTTAATGAGTCAGAGTATTTGATTTTTTAAATTGTTTTCTTTCCATTTTTGTCTTTTTAAAATTTTTTCTCTCTGTTTTTTTAAAGAGTATTTGATTTACATTTTATATGGTAAAAAATGAATCGGTGGGCTTCCCTGTGACACTGCTGCTGCTGCTAAGTCGCTTCAGTTGTGTCTGACTCTGTGCTGCCCCATAGACGGCAGCCCACCAGGCTCCGCCGTCCCTGGGATTCTCCAGGCAAGAACACTGGAGTGGGTTGCCATTTCCTTCTCCAATGCATGAAAGTGAAAAGTGAAAGTGAAGTCACTCAGTCGTGTCCGACTCTTCGTGACCCCATGGACTGCAGCCTACCAGGCTCCTCTGCCCATGGGATTTTCCAGGGAAGAGTACTGGAGTGGGGTGCCATTGCCTTCTCCACCCTGTGGCACTAGTGGTAAAGAATCTGCCTGCCGATGCAGGAGACCCAAGAGATTTGAGTTCAATTCCTGGGTCGGGAAGATCCCCTGGAGTGGGAAATAGTAACCTGTTCCAGTATTCTTGCCTGGAAAATTTCATGGACAGAGGAGCCTGGCAGGCTGCAGTCCATGGGGCCGCAGAGAGTCAGACATGACTGAGTGACTGAGCAATGAATTGATGCTTTATAGTTTTACTTTTCAGACGTAAAGACATCATACAGTCTTCTTGTCATCTCTTGGGTTCAATTAGTCTCATTCTCCTTCTGATTTTTAACTGATGGAGCACTGATGTAGGTGCCAGATGTGATTCAAAGTAAAGTACTGGTTTAGGCTGTCTACTGTAAGCCGCCTCTGGGAGTGGTTGAGATTTTCTTCCTGCCTGCTTCAGTCACAGGGCCATCCAGTTCTCTTAATTATAAGGGTTAATTAGCCCTTGCTAACTGGTGAACGCCACCTGATGTCAGTTCCCCCTGTAAATGGTAGCTTCCCTCTGCCCTGAGTAGCCAGGGCTTTGCCGCATCCTGCCCACTGTCTGCCCCACATGGTGAGGTGTTGCTCCAGAACCCTGCTTCAGGCATGTAAATGCCTCTCATCCATTAAACCACTGAGATCTCTGTTGGTTTCTCTGGCTCTTTCTCCTGTCTTGAGGCCTGGCAACTAACTACAAGGCTTACAGGCCTGTGGGTGCAGCCCAGCAACCTTACATGGCAAAGAGTCATTGTACATTTGATTAGGATTACAGGCCTTGAGATGGGGAAATTATTCTGGATCATCCCTATAGCCACAGTGTAATCACAGGAGTCCATAAAACCAGAGAACCTTAACTGGCTGCAGAGAACCGGAGTGATGCCAGTGTGAGAAGGACCTTGTCTCCATTGTTGGCTTAGAAGATAGAAGGAGACCACAGCTGAGGAGGGAGAGCCTTAACTGTCTTTCTCAAGAGTAGGTTTGACTGATAATATATTTTTTGTTGATATCTTTTTATCATCACATTACTTTCAGCTTTGTTAAGTTCTATTTTAGATATATCTCTTATAAACAGAGTGTCGCTCCTTAAAAAAACGTGCTGTCTGAACCCTCTAAATTTTCACTGGTAAGATTAGTATGTAAGACAGAGTGCCTGATGAACTGTGGACAGAGGTTCATGACGTTGTACAGGAGACAGGGATCAAGACCATCCCCAAGAAAAAGAAATGCACAAAAGCAAAATGGCTGTCTGAGGAGGCCTTACAAATAGCTGAGAAAAGAAGAGAAGCGAAAAGCAAAGGAGAAAAGGAAAGATATACCCATTTGAATGCAGAGTTCAAAAGAATAGCAAGGAGAGATAAGAAAGCCTTCCTCAGTGATCAGTGTAAAGAAATAGAGGAAAACAACAGATTGGGAAAAACGAGAGATCTCTTCAAGAAAATTAGAGAGACCAAGGGAACATTTCATTCTAAGATGGGCACAATAAAGGACAGAAATGGTATGGACCTAACAGAAGCAGAAGATTTTAAGAAGAGGTGGCAAGAATACACAGAAGAACTATATTAAAAGATCTTCATGACCCAGATAATCACGATGGTGTGATCACTCACCTAGAGCCAGACATCCTGGAATGTGAAGTCAAGTGGGCCTTAGAAAGCATCACTACAAACAAAGCTAGTGGAGGTGATGGAATTCCAGTTGAGCTATTTCAAATCCTGAAAGATGATGCTGTGAAAGTGCTGCACTCAATATGCCAGCAAATTTGGAAAACTCAGCAGTGGCCACAGGACTGGAAAAGGTCAGTCTTCATTCCAATCCCAAAGAAAGGCAATGCCAAAGAATGCTCAAACTACGGCACATTTGCACTCATCTCACACGCTGGTAAAGTCATGCTCAAAATTCTGCAAGCCAGGCTTCAGCAATATGTGAACCGTGAACTTCCAGATGTTCAAGCAGGTTTTAGAAAAGGCAGAGGAAGCAGAGATCAAATTGCCAACATCTGCTGGATCATGGAGAAAACAAGAGAGTTCCAGAAAACCATCTATTTCTGCTTCATTGACTATGCCAAAGCCTTTGACTGTGTGGATCACAATAAACTGTGGAAAATTCTGAAACAGTTGGGAATACCAGACCACCTGACCTACCTCTTGAAAAACCTGTATGCAGATCAGGAATCAAGATTTCTGGGAGAAATATCAATAACCTCAGATATGCAGATGACACCACCCTTATGGCCGAAAGTGAAGAAGAACTAAAGAGCCTCTTGATGAAAGTGAAGGAGGAGAGTGGAAAAGTTGGCTTAAAGCTCAACATTCAGAAAACTAAGATCATGGCATCTGGTCCCATCACTTCATGGCAAATAGGGAAACAGTGGCTGATTATATTTCTGGGCTCCAAAATCACTGCAGATGCTGATTGCAGCCATGAAATTAAAAGACGCTTACTCCTCAGAAGGAAAGTTATGACCAACCTTGATAGTATATTAAAAAGCAGAGACATTCCTTCGCCAACAAGTCAAGTCAATTCCGTCTAGTCAAGGCTATGGCTTTTTCCGTGGTCATGTATGGATGTGAGAGTTGGACTGTGAAGAAGGCTGATCGCTGTAGAATTGATGCTTTTGAACTGTGGTGTTGGAGAAGACTCTTGAGAGTCCCTTGGACTGAATAGATTCCAACCAGTCCATCCTAAAGGAAATCAGTCCTGAGTGTTCATTGGAAGGACTGATGTTGAGGCTTAAACTCCAATACTTTGCCACCTGATGTGAAGAAATGACTCATTTTAAAAGACCGTGATGCTGGGAAAGATCGAAGGCAGGAGGAGAAGGGGGTGACAGAAGATTAGATGGTTGGATGATATCACAGACTCAATTGACGTGCGTTTGGGTAAATTCTGGGAGTTGGTTATGGATGGACAGGGAGGCCTGGCTTGCTGGGGACCATGGGGTCACAAAGAGTCAGACACGACTAAGCAACTCAACTAAACTGAACTGAAGACTAGTATATGTACATTTACATATGTTGTACTTGTATTTTTGTACATATGTCTAGTATTTTACTGCTTTCCTGTTTTTTTATTTTTTTTCAGGTCATTTTTTTGTTGGTGGTGTTTTTTCCTCTTCAGTTTTTTTCCCTCTGAGTCTTTTATTGAAGACATAACAAATTACTACAAAGTCAGTTGCTTAAACAGTACAAATTTATTATGTTAGTTTAGTAGATGAGAAGTCCAGCACAGATGTCATCAGGCTAAGATCAAGGTGTTGGCAGGCAAGGCTGCGTTTCTTTGTGGAGGCTTTAGGGGAGAATCCGGAGAAGGCAATGGCAACCCACTCCAGTACTCTTCCCTGGAAAAGCCCATGGACGGAGGAGCCTGGTATGCTGCAGTGCATGGGGTCGCTAAGAGTTGGGCATGACTGAGCTACTTCACTTTTACTTTTCACTTTCATGCATTGGAGAAGGAAATGGCAACCCACTCCAGTGTTCTTGCCTGGACAATCCCAGGGACGGGGGAGCCTGGTGGGCTGCTGTCGATGGGGTCGCACAAAATCGGACACAACTGAAGCGACTTAGCAGCAGAAACAGAAGGGGAGAATCCATCTCCTTGCCTGGTCCAGCTCTTGAGGCCTCAAGGAAAGAGAAGCCTCGCTGCCCCAGCTTTGTGACCCATCCCAGCTGAAACCACTCCCCAGCTGACCTAGAGGATCTTGAGAAACTGTAGTTTTAAGCCAATACATTTTGGGGTGGTTTGTTATGCAGCAAGCAGAAAACACAGGTTCCATTCCTCGGTCAGGAATATCCCTTGAGAAGCCAATGGCAGCCCACTCCAGTGTTCTTGCCTGGGAAATCCCATGGACAGAGGAGCCTGGCAGGCTACAGTCCATGGGGTCGCAAAGAGTCAGACATGACTGAACAACTAAACAACAGGTAACAGTGGCACTATTAATATACTTTTGTGGCCCTTTTTTTGTGCTATCTTCACTTTTAAATAATATATATGATTCCTGATGCCTTATTTTCCCTTCAGAATAAGTTTAACTAGTATCTACTGAATAATTAAACAGTGAAGACATGATTGTGCAGTAGTTTGAACATTTTTTGGCATTGCCTTTCTTTGGGATTGGAATGAAAACTGACCTTTTCCAGTCCTGTGGCCACTGCTGAGTTTTCCAAATTTGCTGGCATATTGAATGCAGTACTTTCACAGCATCATCTTTTAGGATTTGAAATAGCTCAACTGGAATCCCATCACCTCCACTAGATTTGTTCGTAGTAATGCTTCCTAAGGCTGACTTGACTTTGCATTCCAGGTTGTCTGTCTCTAGGTGAGTGATCACACCATTGTGGTTATCTGGGTCATGAAGATCTTTTTTGTACAGTTTTTCTGTGTATTCTTGCCACCTCCTAAGATCTTCTGCTTCTGTTAGGTCTATACCATTTCTGTCCTTTATTGTGCCCATCTTAGAATGAAATGTTCCCTTGGTATCTCTAATTTTCTTGAAAAGATCTCTAGTCTTTCCCATTCTGTTGTTTTCCTCTGTTTCTTTGCACTGGTCACTGAGGAAGGCTTTCTTATCTCTCCTTGCTATTCTTTTGAACTCTGCATTCAAATGGGTATATCTTTCCTTTTCTCCTTTGCTTTTCACTTCTCTTCTATTTGTAAGGCCTCCTCAGACAACCATTTTGCCTTTTTTTTCTTGGGGATGGTCTTGATCACTGCCTGCTATACAATGTCACAAACCTCCGTCCATGATTCTTCAGGCACTCTGTCTATTAGATCTAATCCCTTGAATCTGTTTGTCACTTCCACTGTATAATCATAAGGGATTTGATTTTGGTCATACCTGAATGGTCTAGTGGTTTTCCCTATTTTGTTCAATTTAAGTCTGAATTTTGCAATAAGGAGATCATGATTTGAGCCACAGTCAGCACCCGGTCTTGTTTTTGCTGACTGTATAGAGCTTCTCCATCTTTGGCTGCAAAGAATATAATCAATCTGATTTTGGTATTGACCATCTGGTGATGTCCATATATAGAGTTGTCTCTTGTGTTGTTGGAAAAGGGGTTTGCTATGACCAGTGCATTCTCTTGAACTGAACTGACTAAATCAATGCTTTGTCTCCTGTAGGCATTTAAAGAGAAAATCAAACTGCATTTTAAACTAAACTGCAAAATTTTTCACATTGCTTCTTGTTCACTGCCAATATGTCTTATATTTTCTTTAAAAGCTTTGATTCCTGAAGACATTTCTAGAGCTTAGCATAAACAATCATGGGTTAGTTTAACCTTATAATATTTAAACAATTGAGTAACCTCTCTTGGTTTCATTTCCTTGTTAGTAAAATCAGGAAACTAAGGTGCTCTCCAACTCCAAAAATATATTCATTCTGTAGCATCGGAGGGGAAAATGCATAGCTCTGATGTATCCTCTTAGAAAGAAAATGTGACTTGAGTCACTTCTAGTGAGGTGGATGAACCCAGAGCCTGTTATACCAGTGAAGTAAATCAGAAAGAGAAAGACGAATATTGTATATTAACACAAATGTATGGAATCTAGAAAAATGGTGCTGATGAACCTATTTGCCAGGGCAGCAGTAGAGACCCAGACATTTAGACAGAGTTGTGGACACAACGGGGCAAGGTGGGCGGTGCGAATTGAGAGAGTGACATTGAAACATATACACTGCCATAAGTAAAATAGATAGCTAGTGTGAATTTGCTGTATGACAGAGGGAGCTCAACCTGGTGTTCTGTGACAGCCTAGAGGGGTGGGATGGGTAGGGGATGGAAGGGAGGTTCAAGAGGGAGGGGACATATGTATACTTTTGACTGGTTCATGTTGTTCTATGGCAGAAAGCAACACTACATTGTAAAGCAACTATCGTCCAATTAAACACATAGTGAAAATAAAAGCTAGCAGGGTATTTGCTAATCATAAACGTTGTCGGGTAGGGAGATATTTATTTCTTTGTACATGATTCATGCTATAAATAAAGTGTTAACAGAAGAATTAATAATTATTTCCAAATCAATGCTGAACTGAATGCATGACATACATGTTAAAGTTTCAGTTCAGTTCAGTTCAGTCGCTCAGTCGTGTCCGACTCTGCGACCCCATGAATCACAGCACGCCAGGCCTCCCTGTCCATCACCAACTCCCGGAGTTCACTCAAACTCATGTCCATCAAGTCTGTGATGCCATCCAGCCATCTCATTCTCTGTCGTCCCCTTCTCCTCCCGCCCCCAACCTTACCCAGCATCAGAGTCTTTTCCAGTGAGTCAACTCGTCACATGATGTTAAAGTTTAAGAGACCAGAAATCAAGGTGATAAAATGTTTAATGTAACTTTTTAGAAAATTGTTGTCTTTTATAAAATGCTAAGAAATAGAAGTGTTTTTAAACACCTGTGTTTTCTTACATGGGCATATTTAAAATCACAGTCTTAACTTTTTTTTCCCCTCTAACCTTTTATTACTCTTTTTATAGATTGGGTACTAATTTTTATTTCCTTGGGAAAAATAGTAAACTTCCATTGTATAAGTTTTTATTTAATTGGAGGCTAATGCAGAGTGAATTGGAGCCTATTATACAGAGTGAAGTAAGTCAGAAAGGAAAAAAAATACAGTATGTTAACACACATATATGAAATTTAGAAAGACGGTAACAGTGACCCTATATGCGAGGCAGCAAAAAAGATGCAGATGTAAAGAACAGACTTTCGGACTCTATGGGAGAAGGCAAGGGTGGGATGATTTGAGAGAATAGCATTGTATAAATTTTTAAGAGATTATTAGTACATTTCTCTTTATAATTCACTTTGAGCTAGGATTTTAATGGAAATGACCTCTGATTAGGTATTATAACTAAAAACTGCTGAACTATTTTTATTTTTAAATGTATTTCCTTACAGAACATTAGCCCTGATTAAACCAGATGCAGTATCAAAAATTGGAGAAATAATTGAAATAATAAACAAAGCTGGATTTACTCTAACCAAACTCAAAATGATGATGCTATCAAGGTAAATTTTTTTATCATTTTCAGTTATATAATGTCTTGTTCCTTTTTTTAAAAAATTATCTTTCATGTTGTTGTTTAAAAACTTCCACAGAATGACAAAGAATAGATTAGTAATCTTATTAGAATGAGAAAATATAAGATAACAGGTAATCAGATGCGTAAATCATGATTGAATTCTAAGCAAGTAGGAATTGTCAGGTTATACTAATAACTATTAACTATTTATTAGACATTAATTTTTTATTTTCTTTCATAACCCCATCAGTGTTTCTTTATCTATAATCTTTTATATAACACATTGTATAGAAATTATAGAAGAAATGAAAATTAGATTATTCATATTTGACAAGGAACTCTTACTGTTGAGATTTCAAAAGTGATGTGTTTGGAAATGTTTTAGTTTGGAAATGTTTTTGTTCCTCCCAACATATTATATGTAATTGGTAGATATACCTATTTACTGTTCTGAAAAGCAAGCCATTTTATTTGACCAGATATTTTCTAAGTTATTAAGTGAAAGTTAGACTTACCCACTCCAGTGTTCTTGCCTGGAGAATCCCAGGAATGGGGGAGCCTGGTGGGCTGCCGTCTATGCGGTCGCACAGAGTCGGACATGACTGAAGTGACTTGGCAGCAGACTTACTATAAGGTAAGGGAATTAGTGTAGTTGTTAGGCAGGGCTGGACCCAGCAGTTTTGTTACTTACCAGTGATTTATGTTTGGTTAGGTGTCTTCTCACTGCTGTTCCTGGCTCTCTCTCCCATGGGACAGTTGCTTTTTTGTCTCTACGAGAACAGGGACAATGGATAGCAGTGGAAATTCAATATTGAGAAGTCTGCTTCCTAGAAACCTTAACAAAACATCCTCAATTTTACCCCCAAAAAAGACAATTTGAAATTTCCCCCTCTGTAAGATTTCCCAGCTCACATATATTCTAGAAAGGCAGACATCTGTTTCAGACAGAATCTAGAGCCAGATTAGGTTGTGGCTCTGTACAACTTACTTCTGTGTTTCAGTTTCTTCATGTGCTTAATGGAGATTATAATATCACCAATATTGTAAAGTTGTTATGAGGGTTATGTGAGCTTAATAACAGTAAAATGCTTTGAAAAATTGTTGCACACAGTAAGCGCATATAGGTGTTAGCTATTAGTGGTGGTAGTATAGTACTTACCAGTGCTGTCATTATTACTTAGTAGAAACAGAGGTCGTGATCCTTATGAGCATAGTTAGATTTGTCCCGTTTCTGTCTGTATTGAAGATGCTTGCCCTTAGAGCAGGCAATGGGGCTGAATTCTGAGAGATGACTTTGAATAGTGTTCCGTTCCGTTCCGTTCCGTCGCTCAGTCGTGTTCGACTCTTTGCCACCCCTTGGACTGTAGCCTACCAGGCTTCTCCGTCCATGGGATTCTCCAGGCAAGAATACTGGAGTGGGTTACCATTTCCTTCTCCAGGGGATCTTCCCAACCCAGGGATTGAACCCGGGTCTCCCACATTGGAGGCACACACTTTAACCTCTGAGCCACCAGGGAAGCCCTTGAATAGTGTTAGTGACTCCAATGTTTGATATAGACATAAAAAAGTTTTAATGTCACTAACATTGAATAGTGTTAGTGACATTAAAACATTTTTATGTCTATATCAAACATTGGAGGTGTAATCTGGCATCAAACTTCCCACAATAAAGCTGCCCCAAAAAACTTAACAGCTGTTTAAATTGTTTATAGCGCCTCATACATCTCTATTAATATTACTGTCAAGTCTTGGATTTTACCTAACTTAAAAGTTCATAAGTCAGTATGTTACTCTCTCAGGGATGCTAGCAGAAGACATGAGACTTCTGAGCCAGGGACACAGGGCTTGATTAAGTTCAATTAGCAGCATGAACATCGTGTTTCTGTTGGCTCCCGTTGCCTTCACGTCCTATGAGAATAATATGAGATGGGCCTGGGTAGATGTTGCACACACAGTTGATTGCATCACAGCTGAGGAGGGTTGAACTCAGGTTACCCACTGTTTCATTAGCAAGCTGTAAACAAGTCTGCTCTTTGTACTAAGGAGACATGACCTCATCCCTCAAAGTCACTCACTATAAACATAACTCCAAGAAATGGCTAGGATAAAGAGTAGTTGGGGCCTTGCATTCTTGGCATACCCAATCAGATGTGTTAGGAAGGCAAGAGACCCACAGAGAAGTGTCTCCCAAAGCTTAAATCTTCTCAAAACTTATTTGCTCAAACGTCGGCTCCTCCCTCATGATGGTATCTGAAAAGCAGCAGCTGGGTTCCATTTAACTGTACTTCGAATTCTTGGATCAGGGCCTGATTCAAAGTAGGCACTAAGTAAATATTTCGTAAAATAATTAATAGATCATTGTGAGAATGTTATGAAAACACAAGAAAACATAACAAAACAAGAACAGAAAAGACTTCTGTAGGTGCTGATGCACTTGTTTCTCTCCATCTAAGCCTTTTAAGGGAGGAATTAAATAAAAGTGATGAGAAAAAAATTCATGAACTCATTTTGGTTTCAGTGATAGATTTTGAATGGAAGTAACTGTGGAGTCAGTGACATGTTAGAAGAAAACAATAAAATACTTTCAGTAATTAATAATTTTTATTAATGTTAATGATGATTTTGTTTTCTTAGTAGTTCTGTAGAATTGGCTAGATTAGTAGTCTTACTGCTAACTCTTCTAAAATACTCCCCATTTGAACTTTTCAGTTTTACCTCATTTTAAGATTCATACAGATTATCCATATTAGTTTTGTGAATTCTTCTGCTTACCCTCTAGAGTTTTTATTTTTATTTTTCTGAAGTTGGTAATAGAAAGGTCATAAGCAATCAGAAATTTGGGTTCATGTCTCCTTGCCCTTCTTCCTTTACTAAGTAGCATTTTGATCTGGATAAGTTATGTAATCATGCTGAACTACATTATTTTTAAATGTAAAATGAAGATGATCATACCTATTTCAATATATTGTTGTGGGGAATAATAAAATTTAACATTGGCATATAATAGGCTCTAGAAGGATAAGTTTTCTTCCCCTTTTTTGCCTTTGGGCAAATTTTGTTTTCTATACTTGCGTAGTATACTTTCATAATCTCTTCATGGCCAAAGAAAATATTTTAGTACATTTGGTTTGGATAAAAGTATATCCTGATATATGAATTATTATATGAATTCATTATATGAATTATTGTGTGAATTTATTTTTTAATGGGCCCATAATATCTTAAAGCATTGCATCAAGCCCCTGGTGGCTTGAAAAGAATTGGCCTGCAATACAGGAGACCTGGGTTTGATCCCTTGGTTGGGAAGATCTTGTGGAGAAGGTAATGACTACCTACTCCAGTATTCTTGACTGGAGAATTCCATGGATAGAGAAGACTGGTGGGCTACAGTCCTTGGGTTCACAGAGTCGGACATGGTTGATCAACTAACATATAAAATCTTAATGCATTGCATACTAAATTATCAAGCCTGAAAGTTTAATCCTTTGTTAGAGGATACTTTGCTATTTTAAAAAATTGATGATGACATGTTTGTCACATACTATGAACTGTTTCAAGCCTTTGAGAAAACTATGAGTTTGAGACACTTGGTTTGATTAGTTGAAAAGTCTAAATAACTTTTTCAGTATGTGTAAAATTCCATTATCCTATTTATTTTCTCCATGGTTGTGGGACTATAAATTTAAAAAGTAAATCCTGATTGCCACTGATAAATTCAGATTTCTGAATATCTCTATATTATCCCTTTTTTGGGGGATGTAAGTTCAAGCATTAGTTTTTAATACAGTAATAACCAGTAAGAGTACATTGATGTGCATGATTTGTCAAGCAGTCTTTAAAAACACAAGTCCCTAGTCTTTCTTTTGGAGCAATCTATTTAAGGAAGAAAATTTCAACTATTAAATTAAAATTCTAGCCTAGCTCTCAAGTTAAAGCCTGTAGAAGAAAGTAAAAACTTTTGAATTTGTAAAGATCTTTGCAATAATTAATATTTTTCTTTTCATTGATAAAGATTACAGATTTTTTGATGTTCAACTTATGTGAACTTTAAAAAACAGTAATTCTTATTGGTCATATATTGTTTTTAGAATGATAGAGATGGTAGTGAAAAGAAAGATAGTAGACTTGAACATGAACAGTAAAATATTGCCTGTTATTCATTTTAATTTTACATCTTAACATAGATATGCATACTAGCAAAAATTTGAAAGCAGGGGGCATTTGAGCAGAATATTTGGTGAAAAGTCCTTAAATCACATATGGATCAAATAGATAATTTCATTATTTTATGAATATAAGTTAATTTCCTTGCATAGTTCTTAAATTTTGTAATTTTGATTATTTTATAGGAAAGAAGCAACAGATTTTCATATAGATCATCAGTCAAGGCCCTTTTTAAAGTAGGTACTGAATTCAGAGCTCATGGTATATAATGGAGGATATTGTGGAAAACTAAAGAGTTATAATTTCATAATTCAAAAATCTGTTACATGAGAATAATTTGTCAAAAAGTCCTTAGCAGGGACTTCCCAGTGGTCCAGTGGCTAAGACTCTGCACTCCCAATGCAGGGGGCCCAGGTTTGGTCCCTGGTCAGGGAACTAGATCCCATATGCCACAACTAGAGTTCACATGCCTCAACTAAAGATCCTGCATGTCACTGCTAAGACCCAGTGGGGCAAATAAATAAAATATAAATATCTAAAAAAAAGTCCTTGGCAACATCTTGCAACTGCAGAGAGCTTTTTTTCTAAGAATTGGTGTGTTTTTTCCCCCTCTCCTTTTACTAGGTGAAAATTTTTTGTTAAATAAATATACTAAACTTTAATCAGAAGCAAATGGCATGAATTGTTTAAATTATAAGGAGCATAGCTTTCTTTTTAGATTTAAATAGAATAAAAATAGAGTAATAACTACATTTATGTTGAGTATCTATTTGTGTTTTAAACTATTAACGGTATTCTCAATGTATGTAAAACATTGTTCATAGAACCCTTATGTTAACTAATTTGTTTGATACATTTTGCTGTTTGAAATACAGCAACAAATATATTAGAAAGTGAATCTATGTTCTAAATATTTGGGTTGTATTTAAAGTTAAGTGAATATGGTGTACTTCATTACTGTTGACAAAGGAGAAGTGCTTACTTTTCTAATAATGAAGGATTAGCCAAGCTACGGTAAACATTCTAGTTGGTATCCTGTACATAATAGTGTTTTATTCAAGTTTTACATAAAAAAATCTTTATGTTATAGGTTATTTTAAACAAAGCATTATCAAAATAGTCCCAAACCTTGTGTAGAATAGGCATCCATAATTCTCTTGGAAATTGTTCTTCGTTATAGTCTTTGTATATATTTGTATTATTACAACTTCTAGTTTAATGTCTTGTATGTCACTAGACCAACTCAGTGCTTAGTGACTGAAAATTTATTGTCATTCTTTGAATTCTAATAAATCTACACAGAAATTATTGAATTCTTACTGCAAATATATTCCAAGACATCACTCATCACTTTGTCTATTGAGATTTTATTTGACTACCATGTTAAATTATGTGAAAATAAGAAGATTCTTCTGTACCTTTCAGAACAATGCAAAAAGCAATAGATCAACAATATGCATTTTAAATCAATGAAATAGTCTTAGTTCACTGAAACATTGATGCTTCTGCTAACAGTAATTGGTTTGACAACAATAGTGATTTGTAGTGACTCAGGCTACTGCAGGACACTCAGTTTATGAAAACTTTACCTTGTTCATGTAAAATTCACTATGTCCAATAGTTCTGAGATGATAATATTCATATTCATAGCTATGTGATTAAATACGCAAATGGTAGTATTTCTTTGTTAAGAGAGATGCCTGGGTTAATACAAAAATGAAGCAAATCAGTCTTTCACCTGTTTCACAGTGAGCTGATCCAGTTTATTACAAGTGGACCTATAATTGCCATGGAGATTTTACGAGATGATGCTATATGTGAATGGAAGAGACTTCTTGGACCTGCAAACTCTGGACTGGCACGTACAGATGCTCCTGAAAGCATTAGAGCCCTCTTTGGAACAGATGGCATCAAGAATGCAGCTCACGGCCCTGATTCTTTTGCTTGTGCTGCCAGAGTAAGGTGTTTTTAAGCTATTTTAATTTGTTTTGGTTTTGCTAAATATTTGATGTCAGAGTAAAGCATTTTGTCACAGCTGACTTAAGGTGGATTTATACAGCTGATCTAATAGTAGAAGAAACCTTTGACCTTTTGCCTGTGATTAAACAGACTTTGAGCAAGCTCTGGGAGTTGGTGATGGATAGGGAAGCTTTGTGTGCTACAGTCCATGGGGTTGCCAAGAGCTGGACAAGACTGAGCAACTGAACTGAAACAGTGTTTCAGTGATATGTCTCCTTTGAGAACTGGTCACATCACTGACTCGATGGACATGAGTTTGAGTGAACTCCGGGAGTTGGTGATGGATAGGGAGGCCTGGCGTGCTGTGATTCATGGGGTCACAAAGAGGTGGACATGACTGAGCTTCTGAACTGAACTGAACCTGTTCATGGTCTGAATAAGTTTCTCCAATTAAAATACTTGTCTCGTTTTATTCCAAAGACTTAAATCACTGAGGCTTATTAGTAAATGAATTATTCCTGTAAGAATACCAGTTTATGGAAAGTGAATATTCAAAAAGACATATTCTTTCTTTGACTCAGACTTGACACCATATTTTCAAGCTTAACATCCTTCCTTTTTCTACATATAGCTAGTGTTTATGAAAGTTTTTCTATTAATAATTCTCATTTTAAATTTATATAAAGTATTACTCCACTGGGTTTATACTGATGTTGAATTAATGAAATGCAAGTTAACTCAGCATTCTGACAAGTTTCTCAGCTAATTTAAGATGGTTTTTAGTCTGGCCATATATACAGTGGAATAATACTAGCAAGTTTTATGATATGAAAGTGAAAGTGTTAGTTGCTTGGTCATGTCTGACTCTTTGCAACCCCATGGACAGTAGCCCGCCAGGCTCCTCAGTCCATGGGATTCTCCAGGCAAGAATACTGGAATGGGTTGCCATTTCCTTCTCCAGGGGATCTTCCCGACCCAGGGATTGAACACTTATCTCCTGCATTGTAGGTGGATTCTTTTAGTGCTGAGCCACTGAGGAAGCCCTTATATTTTGATGGCTGTGGAATATTCTCTTGCATGGACAAAGCATTTTTACTTCAGCATTTCCTTACCTTTGGATGTTTTGTTAGGTTCCAGTTCTTTTCATATTTGTAATAAGGGTGCACTGATCATGTGACTTCATATTTCATCAATATCTTGGTTTATTTTCTGAGAACAGATTTCGTATTTGACATTAGAATATGTAGATTTCAGTATTTTTAAAGAATGTCTTAAATTGGGTCCTTTACGAAAGTGATATTTAAAATGACTGTGTGAAATTTTCAGAGACACCTGTAACTGGCAACCGTTTATTAATGTATTTTATCATGATGGTTAAGGATATGAATGTAGATTAGTCATATGTTTTCGGAGATTTCACATGGGGTCTTATCAGGGTGAAATTTATGAAATGGTATAAGTATATACTTAACAGTTTATATAAAATACAGTACAAAAAACTGTATACTTAAAGCTGATCAAATTGAGTCTGAGTTTTATTTTTGGGGAAAGTTACATATCTTTATCCTTCCCTGCTAGGTCATTTAGAGACATATGAAAGGCTTAGAGTAATAGCAAGGAACCTCAGAAAGAGAAAAACTTTATGCAGAATGTTTAAAGCAGCTGAAATCACAAAAGAGTATGAATTTTTTTGTTTGACATTATCAGTATATTTGTTTTTTGAAGTCTCTGAATTACTTGCCATATAACCGTGACCTAGTAACAGTGTTCTTGCAGATATTAGCTGGATTAATAGGTGAGATAGATATGACAGTCAGCACAAGGAGAAAGAGAAAGAAAAGGCCTAGAATTACTCACTTTCACCAAGATACATTTAAGTGGCAATCTTCATATTTTTGCCTTAAATACATATTTCCGTTCCATTCCGTTGTTCCGTCGCTCAGTCGTGTCTGACTCTTTGCGACCCCGTGGACTGTAGCCTACCAGGCTTCTCCATCCATGGGATTCTCCAGGCAAGAATACTGGAGTGGGTTACCATTTCCTTCTCCAAAATACATATTTATTCATATATAAATGAGTACTTGAAAAACTTGGGTTTTCATTTTTTTAAACTGAGCAAAAAAATTGAGACAAAAATAATTGGTCAAATAATTGGTTAAACTAGAGTTAAAACATTCTAGCATTGCTTTTTACATCTGAAAGAGAGGTGATATTATAGACAAAGTTCAGGACTTTGGAGTTAGTATGATTGCATTTTGAAACATGACATTGTCACATATTAACTCACAAGGGCTTGTTCCTTAGGCCTTCTGAATGTCTTTTTTTCTCATTTGTACAGGGTAGATAAATAAAAATTCTTCATATGTTAAATAAACTGCTTCTGAATTTCAATCATTCCAAAATGTTTATTGAGAAGCTATTGTGAACAAGGCAAAGTCCTGCTTCTCATGGAGCTTACAGCTCTTTTAATGTCAGATAATAAATAAACAGATCTATAACTCTGATGTCTACTGATAAGTGCTCTGAAGGAAATAAACCAGGAGAAGGGCACAGAAAAAGACCAGAGTCCGGAAGGATCGTGTGTGGAGTGGAGGTTTGGAATGCTATTTAAAAAAAAAATTATTTTTGGTTGTGTCTGGTCTTAGTTGAGGCATGCGGGATATTTTGTTAAAGTACCCAGGCTTTCTAGTTGTGGCAGGAGGCTCAGTAGTTGCAGCGCGCAGGCTTAGTTGCCCCTTATCATGTGAGATCTTGGTTCCCCTACCAGGGATCAAACCCACATCCCCCTGAATTGGAAGGTAGATTCTTAACCACTGGACCACCAGGGAAGTCTCTAGAATGATGTTAAATATAGTATATTCAGAAAGTCCTTACAGTCTCTGGTTTGAGCAGAGATCAGAAGGAAGTGAGGGAGAAAGCCGTGCAAATGTCCGGGGTAAAGTGTTCCAGGAAGAAAGGGAGCAATACATGTAAAGATTCTGAGGTAGGAACGATAATTGCTGTGTTCAGGGAACAGTGAGGAGATGAGGCCAGTGATGCTGGGGCAGAAATAGCTTCATGGAAATAGCTTGAAGATTAGGTCAGGTATAACCAGGGACCAGGTCACATAAGGCCTTGTAGGACATCTGGAACTTTGAAATTTATTGTGAATGAGACAGGAGATGTTGGAGGGTACTGTGCAGAGGAGTGACACGATTTTTCTAAGTTTCATTTTTACTACTGTTAATAATGGACAAGTTAGGGTGGAGGGACCTGTGTTGTGGGAAAAGTTGGAATGGGAGGTCAGCAGGTGGTTAGTGAGGTTGTTAAAGGGCATGTGGCATGGACCAGAGTGGCAGATGTGGAGGTAGTGGATGGATTCTGGATATATTTTGAAGGATTTCCTGATATATTGGACAAGTGGAGAAGAATCAGGAATTACTAGTTTCTTCCTGTTGTTTATTTTTGGCTTGTGCAATTGAAGGATAAGGAAAAAGGTGGGATTGAACAGATTAATGGGAGACAGTGGAAATTAGAAATTCTGTTTTGGATGTTTTAAATCTGAAATGTCAATATGGATGTGTAGTTTAGGGCGGAAGTTGGGCCGGAGGTTAAAATGTAGGAACCATCAGGATACAGAGAGCATTGAAAGCCATGGGACTCAAGGACCTCAGCAAGGCAGTGACAATAGATAGTACTAGACCCCTCACGAGTACTTAGGGGTCTGCGAGATAGGAGAAAAGCATTAAAGGAGACTGAGAAGAAGTGACAAGTGAGGTGGGAAGAAAACCAAGTAATGAAAGCATTCCAGGATGTAGGGATCAATTGTGTCAAATGCTGTCGGGTCAGGTAAGGTGAGGTCTGAGAATTAACCAGGGTACTTGGCAACATGGAGGTGGCTGGGGATTTTCATGAGTAAACTTCTGTAGAATGAAAGCCTAATTAGTTGTAAGTTTAAGAGGGAATGGAAGAGAAGAAGACAGAATGAAGACATCTCTTCTGAGAAGTTTTGTTGCAAAGGAAGCAGAGAAGGGGAGCTGTACAAGGGCCCTGTCCTTACAGTTTGCAGTCCTCTACCATAGCTTCTTGTCACACTAGGTTTACTTCATTCATTCATTCACTACCTACCAGGACCCTGTAGGTATTTGAGTTTTCACCTGTACCATACAAGTTCTCTGAGAATATGTAATCAAAGCATCTGGTACAGGTCTGCAAGCGGTACTTGGTGATACTCATCAAGAAGAGTAATAAGCAAAGACATTAATACAATAGAAAGATACTTGTCTAAGGAATGGAACATTTTAATTCTAAAGAGTCATTAATGCTGGAATCACTCAAGTATATATGCTACTATTTGAACAGTTCCTCAGATTGGTTTTTTATTTGTTTTTCTGGCCACACCATAAGGCATGTTAGATCTTAGCTCCTCAGCCAGCAATCAGACCTGCACCCCTGCATTGGGAGTGCAGAGTCTTAACCTCTGGACCACCAGGGATGTCCCCCAGTTGGTTTTTTTTAAACTGCATACCAGTGTGGTACAGTAACACATCCTATTATCTTTCAATTTTTTAATTTAGTGAAAGTGAGTATTTACTTTGAACTCTTTGTTTTAGATACTGAAGCACCTACAAGGCTATGCAAGTTAGTTCTTTTTGGGGGCAATTACCAAAATAACCACAACCGTGAAGAAGTATAGGGTACTGATGATTGGCAGCATCAGTAAAGGCCTCCTGGAGGAAGTGATCTTTGAAGTGATCCTTTACACATTAACATGGTTCTTTGAGGACAGCTGGCTTTATAGGGAACAGTGGAGATAATAGTAGTAAAAGTTTAGTGGCAGAGAAGCGTATTTCTGAAAAATTGGTTAGTGTGGCCATCTTCATGGCCAGTTCAAATTGCTGGGTTGTCCTTTTAATGAACTATGTGCAAAGCAAATAGCACAGCATCTATCTGGTTAAAAAATAAGGTTCATGTGATTTGACTTTAAACTAGCACTATATATATATATATATATATATATATATATATATATATATAATTTTAACTGACTGTAGCTCTGATTCTTGAATATTCATCTGTTTCTGTAAAGATTTCCTAATTTTTTTCTTTTTTTTTTATTGGAGGCTAAATTGTTTTACAATATTATATTGGTTGGTTTTGCCATACATTGACAGGAATCCGCCCCAGGAGATTTCCTAATTTTTAACTGCATTTTAGACATTTTAATGAAAAGCTTCGAATCGAATCTGTGTCTCGTAAACTGATACTTTGGATAAAATAGGGAACTTTATATTGATTACGTCCAATATTCAAAATGTTAAGACAGTCTCAGTTTTATTCCTGAGACAGAATAATACATGTTGTCATTGCTTTAATACTTCTTTATATGTTCTTTTTTAAGACTTAAAACAAGGTTTAGTTCATCAGTTAGCCCTTGTAAAAATAATTTTTAGGAAATTCAGGAAAGAATTTATATTGTGAAACTTAAAAAGTAATTGCTTTGTTCTTCCCCTCTCATATAAATAGCTTAGGAGTAAGAGAGATTGTATTTGGGTAGGACTTTATGGGACCTCCCTGGGACAGTCACTTCCCCCATACCCTCTACTTTAGCTCCTCTCTGAGGTACCCAGATAGTAGTCTCTGATGCACATTTCCTGAGTTGTTTTACAGATGTATAACAAAATTACATGTGCCAAAGTCATTTCTCTCTGTCTTTAGGAAATGGAGTTATTTTTTCCTTCCAGTGGAGTGTGTGGGCCAGCAAACACTGCTAAATTTACCAATTGTACTACTTGTTGCATTGTTAAGCCCCATGCTGTCAGCGAAGGTAAGTACTGTGTTAAATATAATATATCAATACATTCTGCTAATAGCTGAATTTGTTAATATTTGTTTTGTTGATATAGGTTATGTGTTGAAATTATAGTTTTAATATTTCCATTCACTTTTTTTGAAGGCACATGAATAAAAGTGATGTAATATGAGGGCAAAATCTGAGTTTATATTTGTTTCTCGTTGTGCATTTCTAAAAGGTGTTCCTTGGGTTCCTGCTCTTGCTCATTCTGTTACTGAGCTTGGTTCCCTGACTTTTAATCTGCTTTCTCTTCTCCCAGCCACATACTGTGGTTAACTTAATTCACTTAAGCAGCGCTTCTAATTTAAAGCAGTGTCTATCAGATCTGCAGTATGCCCTTCCTGAGAAAGCTGGAAACTTCTTTTGGTTCTGAGTATCTGAAACAGAGTTCTTTCATATGTGTGTGTATGTGTGTGAAAGAGTTTGCAATTTTTTTCTTTATTTTCTTCACGTGTTTGTTTTAGTCTGTTCAATATATTTTTGTCAGCCATCCCAAATCCTTTTGGAAATGAGATGGGGTATAATTTAAAAGGTCATCTTTAAAAAACTGGAATATACTAAATAATAGATGTTTAAATAAATACTAAATAAATAGTATTTATTTATACTAAATAAATAATAGATGAATGAATGAAAGGATTTTTAAAATTTTTATTTTCTAAGTATTATATGGGTTTAAATCATTTTTAGTTTTTAAAGATTTAAACTATATTTCATATACTCATATTTGATATATGAAAGTAGAGGCATATGAGTTCAAGTAAAAGAAATTTTTGTTGAATCTAATCAGATGGCAGAATATTTTATTTAAACTTTGATATATCAAGGCATTTTTTATTTTTAAATTTAAATTTTAGGGATATTTTAAACCACTGTGAAATGCATAATTAACCCAATTCAGTTTGAGCTATGACTATATGAAATATAGTTTCAGGTCTCATGTTGAATTTATTATTATTACTTGGCCCCCTTCCCCTGGCTGGTTTATGTTTTTTTTTCTATAATGATCCGATTTCCTGGTGCATTTAATTTTACCTGTGGTCTCGAAGAAGAGATTTTTTTAAAAAAGGAGTTGTTAAGAGAGCAGCTGAAATGGAATAATGGAATATTATCTTTTGTTGACTGTCCACTCCCCCAAAGAAGGCCAAAAAGGCTTGTTGATTAAGCAAAACTGAGTTTATTGCTTACTACAGTAAGGAGATCACACCAGGATGGACTCTTAGTGGACTTAACAATGGAGAGGTCATGGGCAGATAGTGTAGAATTTCAAGTGTGACCCTGAGAGATTTAAGATAGGTTTGTCAGTGCAGTGATATGATTGAAATGGGGTAAAATTTGTAATATAAGAGTTTAGAATTAGTAGAAACATTGAGGCAAGAATCTTAATCAAGTTTTAAAAGTATACAACTGTTTGAGTTATTTGCCCCATTGAAGGAATATTGTGAAAAAGAACAGTTTGAATAGTCTGTTGTTGAGATAACCGGACTTTTGGGAGGTTCTTAAGCTGAACAGTGAAGTTATTTACTGATTTACAGTTTTATCTTTGTGGGCAGTAATTTCTTGGCACAAATGATAGTCATGTGGATGTAAGTGGCCTTGGTTCTTAGTATTCTAGTTAATCTATATGGATGTAGTGATTCACTTCTAACTTCTAAGAGAACTAGAAAAAGTTTAATTTGTGGAATAAATGGTGGAAATTTGGGGTATTGTAGTCTTTTTACCTAAGTAGATTGAAATATATTTTGTTATTTGGGACTTAGGATTTAAAAGGGAAGAAAAACAAGGTGAATTTTCTTGTTTTGTTTTCTAATTTAGAAATTACGCAATTTCTAATTTAGAAATTGTCTTGATGTCCTTAGTATTATTTACATATAGTTTAATTCCATTGATAAAATGAATTATTTTTACTCTGAAATCAGGCTGTGTAGATTGTATTCTGGCTCTGCTACTTACTAGCCATGGGAATACTGGATAAATTACTTAACCTCTTTGTACCTTGTTTTTTCATCTATAAAATGGGAATAATAGTATCCCCTCTTCAAAAGGTAGTGGTAAGGTTTAAATGCACTTAATGTAATGGTTACATGACTAAATGATTAATTAAGTGATTAAATGTAGAGATTAATGTCCTAAACAGTACAGAACTTAAAGTGCTAAATGTGTTAGGCATTATTACTATTATGATTACTACTATATTCCTACTACCACTGCTGCTGCTGCTGCTAAGTCACTTCAGTCATGTCCAACTCTGTGTGACCCCATAGATGGCAGCCCACCAGGCTCCCCCATCCCTGGGATTCTCCAGGCAAGAACACTGGAGTGGGTTGCCATTTCCTTCTCCATGTGTGAAAGTGAAAAGTGAAAGTGATCATTATCTTTTACTTTTTAAATAAAGGTGAATGATGCCTTAGAGACCAAGCAGTAATTTAAAATACTAACAAAATCCAACATCCGTCATCCACAGAAAGAAAATCCCTTTATTGTTTGAGGAACAAAATATTTTATTTTTTTAAAGTCTAAACTTAAGCCCCATCTAGTTGTTTCGGAAGCTATCAGCAATTACCTATTCTGATTGTCCATTACTGTTGGCATTGGGCAGGAGATGTTAACCAAATCCGGGAGAGCTGCTTTTGCACTTGTAATGGTCAAGACATTAGGCTTTTTGATATATTAGAATCCTGAAGTTTTGTTGGAAATTTTCCTTTCTTTTAACAGATTATTGCATTAAACAATTCGCTGCATTTTTTGTAACATTCTCCTCTCTGATTATATGTTCCTCCTCAGTAAAATAAGTTAGGATAGTTTAAGAATAGAATAGAATAGATAGTATTCTGTGAAACTGTGTAGAAAATTCTTATGAAAGAAAAGTATATTGTGTAGCTCACTGTTGTGTTTTGGCTCTAAAAACTAACTTACTACCTAACAGGAGTCCCCCTGAATTTCGGCTGATTGACTTTGGTTAAGTTCCCAGCGTTTTGTGTGTTGGATTTCCTTCAAGTAATTCAGCATCTGGAATACTATGGAAGAGGCATGACAGTTTTTGGTATAGAGAGATTGGATTTACATATGATTTCACTTGTATGCGGAATATAAAAAATGAACAAAGCATATACAGACTCACAGATTCCAAGAATAAGCTTGTGGTTGCCAGAGGGGGAGGTGGACAAAACAGGTGAAGGGGATTAAAAGGTACAAATTTATAAAATAAATAGGTCAGGAGGATGTAATGCACACATAGAAGAGTCATTATCATTGTAACAGATTTGTATGGTGATGGAGGATAACTCATCTTACTTGTGGTGATCATTTCAGAGTACAGAATCAGTGTACACCTGCCACTAATGTGGTATTATATGTTAATTGTAAATAAAGGATTGGATATAACATTGTTAATCTCAGTTTCAATAAAAATTCTTGGAGTGGGCCCAGCTTTGCTAGGAGTTAGAGTTTTAAACTCTAAAACTCACAGTTTTAGAGTTTTGTGATTGTTTTATCCTATCTGAAGCAGTAAACAGTCGAAGGGAATGTGCAATAGGTTCATTGAACTATTGTACATATAAAGCTCTGACTTTGTATGGAGCTTAGCATACATTTTTGAAGCACAAAATTATAGGTATTGAAAATATCTAATGAATTGTAAGTTATGGGGACTTTCAATGAAGTCATCAATGCGTTCACTTATAAGGAATCTCAAGAGTTCTGTTAGTTCCTACTAGAGTATCCCAGTCTTCAGGAAGGATTGCTTTTAATGGTCCTAACAAAGTAGTTGTGCATTAGGCTACTGCAAACCTTTTAGAAATAGTGAAATTTGCCTGCTAATATGTTCCAACGTCTAATACCCTTTAGAAGGAAATGAGTGCCCCTAGGATTGTCCATTGTAATGTCTTGACTGAGGGCAGAGAAGAAAGTCTCCTCAAATCTTGTTAATGAGACTGTTAGAAAGAACTTAAGTATAGAACAACAATAGTTTTTTTATTATTAATACTAATTGTAGTTCATGTTTATGGGGTGATAAGTACTTTACATGAATTATTTAATTCTTAAAACCGTGAGGCTAGGTATTATTTGACATGCATGCCACAGAGGAAGAAACCTAGGCAGTGAGATGTTAAGTAACTTGCCCAAAGTCCCACAACTCTTAGGTGGTAGGGTTGGGATTTGAACCAAATTTGTCTTCATTTTATCACATTATACTATCCTGCATCTACATGGGTTATCACTTAGACCCTAAAAATCCCCATCATCAAGTTTCATTATTAACCCCATTTTACCCATGTGGAATCTAAGAATTAGAAGGGGTAGGTTATAACTTGAAATCCAGGGCTGTTTGATTCCACAGCTGGAATTATTTGTGATATTGTGCTACTCCATGAATATTGAGATCAACTAATTGTGGAAAGTCGTTCCTGATATGTATGAAGGGTAATCTGAATATCTTAAACATAGTTTTAAAAATCTTAACTGGGTGGAAAATACTTATAGTTTAAGATGGAACTTGGAGAAATGAATGCTGTTCTGGTCAAGGTAACGGTTAAGAGATGAATAACAAGTTCTTAAAAACTGTAAATTTAGCATACTTTCTTAAAACTTTTCAGTTAAATGGGAATAATGCTTTTTATATTTCTAAAGATGTTTAGTTTGATTACAACAATCATTGTTCTTTTTAACTGTTTTTATTTTCGTTTTAAAATTAATTTTTATTGGAGTATAGTTGCCTTAGGCTTCCCTGATAACTCAGTTGGTAAAGAACCCACCTTCAATGCAGGAGACCCCGGTTTGATTTCTGGGTTGGGAAGATCCCCTGGAGAAAGAAAAGGCTACCCAATCCAGTATTCTGGCCTAGAGAATTCCATGAACTGTATAGTCCATGGGGTCATAAAGAGTTGGACATGACTGAGCGACTTTCACACACAGAGTTGTCTTACAAGTTGTATTAGTTTCTGATGGAGCAAAGACAATTAGTTATTCATATATAGCCCCTCTTTTTAAATTTCCTTCCCGTTTAGGTCACCACTGAACACTGAATAGAGTTCCCTGTGTTATACAGTGGGTTCTCATTAGTTGTCTATTTTATGCATAGTGTATATATGTCAATCCCAATCTCCCAATTAATCTCACCACCCCACCCCCAACCCTTGGTATACATATGTTTATTCTCTATATCTCTGTCCCTATTTATGCTTTGTAACTAAGTTCATCTGTAACATTTTTCTAGATTCCACATATAGGTAATATTATATGATGCTTGTTTTTCTCTTTCTGACTTCAGACTTCTGACTTCAGTCTGTATGACAGTCCTTAGGTTCATCCGTCTCTGCAGATGGGACAATTTTGTTTTTTTTTTATGGCTGAGTAATATTCTGTTGCCTCTTTATAAGGCTGGATACTGTAAAACTCTTAGAGGAAAACATGGAAAACATTCTTTGACATAAATTGCAGCAAGATCTTTTTTGACCCACCTCCTCGAGTAGTGAAAATAAAAACAAAATAAACAAATAGGACCTAATTAAATCTAAAAGCTTTAGCACAGCAAAGGAAACCATAAATAAGACTAAAAGACAGCCCTCAGAATGGGAGGAGATATTTGCAAATGAAGCAGCTGACAAGGGATTAATCTCCAAAATACTCAAGCAGCTCAATATCAAAAAAAGAATACAAACAAAAAATGGGTGGGAGGCCTACATAGACATTTCTCCAGAGAAGACATACAAATGGCCAACAAATACATGAGAAGATGCTCGGCATCACTATCACTGGTTATTAGAGAAATGCAAATTAAAACTACAATGAGGTATTACCTCACACCTATCAGAATGGCCATTATCAAAAACATCTGCAAACACTAAATGCTGGAGAGGGTGTGAAGAAAAGGGAACACTCCTACATTGTTGGTGGGAATGTAAATTGGTACAGCCACTATGGAGAACAGTATGGAGGTTCCTTAAAACACTAAAAATAGGACTACCATTTGACTGAGCAATCCCACTCCTGGGCATATACCCAGAGAAAACCATAATTCCAAAAGATACATGTACCCCATTGTTCATTGTAGCACTATGTACAATATCCAGGGTGTGGAAGCAACCTAAATGTCCATCAGCAGAGGAGGGTATAAAGAAGATGTGTACATCTATACAGTGAAGTATTACTCAGTTCTTATATTGTTTCATCCCGTTTTTAAAGTTGAAGTCTTTTCCTAGATGTAATTTATTTTCATGTATTTCAGGTTACTCTGTCCCTTGCTTCTGCACTCTAGAACCACTCCCTTGTTCCTTTTCTCCTCAGGGCCTTTCTACTCCTTTCCTTTCCCTGTGATGTGCATCCCTTCCTCCTTCTCCCACCCCCCAAAAAGTCATTTTTCTCAGGGAAGCCCCAAATGACATGTTCTCTTGGCACTCTCTGCTTTCCCTTTATGGCACTTAGCATGGTTTGCTATTATATATTGTGTAATTATATGTGTATGTGTGTATGCATGTCGGAGAAGGCAATGGCAAGCCACTCCAGTACTATTGCCTAGAAAATCCCATGGATGGAGGAGCCTGGTAGGCTGCAGTCCGTGGGGTCGCTAAGGGTCAGACACTACTGAGCGACTTCACTTTCACTTTTCACTTTCACACATTGGAGAAGGAAATGGCAACCCACTCCAGTGTTCTTGCCTGGAGAATCCCAGGGATGGGGGAGCCTGGTGGGCTTCCGTCTATGGGGTCACACAGAGTCGGACACGACTGAAGTGACGCAGCAGCAGCAGTATGCATGTATATACATATATAGCTATAATACATAATATATATTAATTTTGAGTGATCATTCATTTTTACCTCTGCTGTATTGCAAACTCTGATTATAGGAACAGTATAATTTTCACTGTCATACTTTAAAAAATATTTTGTACTCCTCATTGTAATTTTTCTTTTAAGAAAAGAAAGTGAAATAAAGTGTTAGTTGCTCAGTCATGTCCTACTCTTTGTGACCCCATGGGCTGTAGCCCACCAGGCTTCTCTGTCCAAGGGATTCTCCAGGCGAGAATACTGGAGTGGGTTGCCATTCCTTTCTCCAGGGCATTTTCCTAACCCAGGGGTTGAACCCTGTCTCCTGCATTGCAGGCAGATTCTTTATCATCTGAGTCACCAGGGAATGTGTTATTTAGGAGTCTTTAGTATCTGAGTGTTGTCAGAAAATGTGGCCTCTGTGATGTTTGTTTCTTTGAAATTTGTTGTTGTACTTTGTGACTTAACTAGTGACTCATTTAAAAAATTCCAACGTGTGTTTGAAAAGAAGGATGTTGCTGCATTGTTCTCTCTTTATATATAAGTATTTATTAATTCAAACTTGGTTGCCCCAAATTGTACTTTTTTTGGCCTGCTTGAATAATCAGCTTCTGAAAAAAACTTCATTAAATTCTTCCATGTTAAAATTATCTTTTATTATGAATTTGTCATTTCTCCTTTCAATTTGGACTGCTTTGTTTATCTTGAGGCTTTTTCTTGTGTGATTATCTTTTTATTCCTTATGTAGTGTCTTACTTTAGTTCCAATAATTGTTTTTTGTTGTTTACTTTAAAAGAAGCCATATATTTTTATAATTTTTAGCCTTTTCCTTATAATATATATCTTATAATCATTATAACTGAATTTTATTTCATTCCTATTTAAATTTTTTTTGCTTTTTCAATCCAGTCTAGCAGTGTTAAAATAGTTGAATTTAACTCATTGCCATTTATTGTGATAACTGATTTGGATTCCTTTTTTTATCGTGCTTAAGATGTTTTTTTCATTCTTTCTCCCTGCTCTTTAATGTCCCACCTCTTTCCACTTTCTGTTAGATGGATAAATTTTTCTTTATTTCCCTCTTTCTCTATTGTTTATCTGCCAATTTGAAAGCCCTAGAGAGGGGATCAGCAGACTATAGCCATTGGGCTAAGTTGGATGAGCTGCCTGGCTTTATAAATAAAGTTTTATTCGGTACTCCCTTGGTGGTCCAATGGTTAGGATTCTGTGCTCCCAAAGCAGGGTACCTGGGTTTGATCCCTGGTGAGGGAAATAGACCCCACAATCCACAACTAAATATCCCAGAGGCCACAACAAAGATGGACGATCCCAGATGCCATGACTAACACCTGGTGCAGCCAAATAAATACTTTTTTTGTTAAAATAAAGTTTATTGGAACACAGCCATACTCATTTATTTATGTATTGTCTATGGCTGCTTTTTATTGCTAAATTACTATGATTGAGTAGTTGTGACAGATAATAGTAAATCCTGAAAAGCCTAAAATATTAACTGTCTTACCTTTTACAGAAAAAGTTTACTGACCTCTGATATAGAGTATATATTTTTTAATTCATTTGTTCAGTTGCTAAGTTGTGTCCAACTCGTGTTCAACTCTTTTGCGACCCCATGGACTGTAGCTCGCCAGGCTCCTCTGTCCATGGAATTCTCTAGGCAAGAATACTGGAGTGGGTTTCCATTTCCTTCTTCAGGGATCTTCTTGGACCAGGAATTGAACCCATGTTTTCTTTTTGGCAGGTGGATTCTTTACCATTGAGCCACCAGGGAAGCCCGTATTTTTAATTGGTTCTACTTAAATAGATGGGGAAACAGTGAAAACAGTGTCAGACTTTATTTTTTGGGCTCCAAAATCACTGCAGATGCTGATTGCAGCCATGAAATGAAAAGACGCTTACTCCTTGGAAGGAAAGTTATGACCAACCTAGATAGCATATTAAAAAGCCGAGACATTACTTTGCCAACCAAGGTCCGTCTAGTCAAGGCTATGGTTTTTCCAGTGGTCATGTATGGATGTGAGAGTTGGACTGTGAAGAAAGCTGATCGCCGAAGAATTGATGCTTTTGAACTGTGGTGTTGGAGAAGACTCTTGAGAGTCCCTGGACTGCAAGGAGATCCAACCAGTCCATCCTAAAGAAGATCAGTCTTGGGTGTTCATTGGAAGGACTGATGCTAAAGCTGAAACTGCAGTACTTTGGCCACCTCATGCGACGAGTTGACTCACTGGAAAAGACTCTGATGCTGGGAGGGATTGGGTGCAGGAGGAGACGGGGACGACAGAGAATGAGATGGCTGGATGGCATCACCGACTCGATGCACATGAGTTTGAGTAAACTCCGGGAGTTGGTGATAGACAGGGAGGCCTGGTGTGCTGTGATTCATGGGGTCGCAAAGAGTCGGACACGACTGAGTGACTGAACTGTACTGAACTGAACTTAAATTTTAGCATCTTAAAATTTAAATTTTAGATTAAATTTAACATCTTAAAATTTAAATTTCTACTTAATTTTTAGCATCTTTAGTACTTAACTCTAATAAATAATATTAATAAAATTTGAGCTTGTTCACTCCAAATTTTTCCAAAGACAGACTTTAGAATGGTTTAAGCAACCACTGAGACCTTCTTTTCTCATATTCCAATTTATTGGTGTGAAAATGTTCTCCTTTTTAAATTTCAAATAACTTTATTGATGTATAATTATATAATACAAAATGTACACATTCTAATTGTACACTTTTGGCACTAATAATGTCAAACTCTTGGAGTTAAGAAGTCCTCCTTAGTGGATAAACTTGGTCCTGGCTGATATCTCTTGGGAAACATTTTGAGGATGAGTGGTTTTGATTATTTGCATGTTACTCGGTGAAAGCAGGAGGATTGAATAGATTTATTCCAGGCCTTATTGTGTGCCTTTATGATTATAAGGTTTTTTTTTAACCAATGATAAAGCAATGAAAAGTCACTATGTCTTTTATTGTTGAAAGTCAGGGCTTGCTCTTTATACCTGACTGGAATAAAGAGACATCTGTTGCTAGGCAGCCAAAGCACTAGCATCTACCAACTGTGATGTGTGCATCAGGAGTCTTAGACTCTCTTCAGAGCCTAGTGATATTTAGTACAAGTGAAATATCTATCTATACTCAAATGTCTGAATTAGAAGAAATAAGAATATAGATAAAAGAATGGCAGAGAGCTCAGTGAAGATCCTAATAACTCTATCTGGCAAGAATGATCATAGTATATAATGTTTGGAATGACTGTTATAATTCTATGGCTTGACACCGATTATGTGGCCTTGAAGACATTTCTTGATGTCTCTAAAGCTTTATTTGTTTATCTTTTTTTTCTGACAAATGAAGATGACAGAACCTACCTCATGAGTAAGTTAATACATGTGATGCATTTGGAATAGTTTGTCTAGTAAGTATACAATGAAGTGTTGGCTATTAGTAGTAGTAGCTTTAGAGATAATATCACATAACACATTTTTTTAAAAACCTGAATCAGTTATGTTTTATCGCTTTGTTACAACCATCCCCAAATTAGTCCTTAAAAATGGTTTATTATTTCTCACGATTCTTTGTGTTCTCTGGGCTCAGTTGGCAATTTTCTTGTGGTATACATGAGGTCGCTTGGTGGCTTCATGCAGCTCGGAACTGTGCTGGAGCTGGAATGTACAAGATTGTTTTTCATCCTTCCAAGACTATTTCCATGTGGCATCTTACCATTCAGCTTCCCTGGTGGCTCAAATGGTAAAGAGCCCACCTGCAATGCAGGAGACCTGGGTTCAACCCCTGGGTCAGGAAGATCCCTTGGAGAAGGAAATGGTAACCCACTCCAGTATTATTGCCTGGAGAATCCCTTGGACAGAGGAACCTGGTGGGCTAGAGTCCATAGGGTCACAAAGTCAGTCATGACTAAGCAACTAATACTTTTTCACTTCCTTACCATTCAGTAGTCTATCCTAAGCTTCATTATGGCATGGTTGCTGGCTTCCAAAAAGAGTAGTCCAAGTTAGTCCTCAATGTGCAAGAGCTCAAAAAGCCTCTGCTTCCATCATATCTTACTGTCCCAATGGCTAACTCTAGTCATGTGGCCAAATCAGTATAAGACGGAATTACACAAAGGCATGAATACCAGTACGTGAACCAAGAACTTCCAGATGTTCAACCTGGATTTAGAAAAGGCAGAAGAACCAGAGATCAAATTGCCAACATCTGTTGGATCATAGAAAAAGCAAGAGAATTCCTGAAATACATCAATTTCTGCTTCATTGACTATGCTTAAAGCCTTTGATTACGTGAATCACAAAAAACTGTGGAAAATTTTTAAAGAGATGGGAATTCCAGACCTCCTTATCTGCCTCCTCAGAAATCTGTATACAGATCGAGAAGCAACATTTAGAACTGAAGATGGAACAACGGACTGGTTCCAAATCGGGAAAGGAGTACATCAAGGCTGTATATTGTCACCCTGTTTAACTTCTATGCAGAGTACATCATGAGAAATGCCAGACTGGATGAAGCACAGACTGTATCAAGATTGCTGGGAGAAATATCAATAACCTCAGATACGCAGATGACACCACCCTTATGGCAGAAAGTGAAGGAAAACTAAAGAGCCTCTTGATGAAAGTGAAAGAGGAGAGTGAAAAAGTTGGCTTAAAACTCAACATTCAGAAAACTAAGATCATGGCATCCGGTCCCATCACTTCATGGCAAATAGATGGGAAACAATACAAACAGTGACAGACTTTATTTTCTAGAGCTTCAAAATCACTGTAAATGGTGACTGCAGCCATGAAATTAAAAGATGCTTGCTTCTTGGAAGAAAAACCGTAACCAACATAGACAGCTTATTAAAAAGCAGAGACATTACTTTGCCAACAAAGATCTGTCTAGTCAGAGCTGTGGTTTTTCCAGTAGTCATGTATGGATGTGAGAGTTGGACCATAAAGAAAGCTGAGTGCTGAAGAATTGATGCTTTTGAACTGTGGTGTTGGAGAAGACTCTTGAGAATCCCTTGTACTGCAAGGAGATCCAACCAGTCCATCCTAAAGGAAATCAGTCCTGAGTTTTCATTGGAAGGGCTGATGTTGAAGCTGAAGCTCCAATACTTTGGCCACCTGATGCGAAGAGCTGACTCATTGCAAAAGACCCTGATGCTGGGAAAGATTGAGGGCAGGAGGAGAACGGGATGACAGAGGATGGACATGAGTTTGAGCAAGCTCTGGGACTTAGTGATGCACAGGGAAGCTTGGCATTACTGCAGTCGATGGGGTCGCAAGAGTCGGACACAACTGAGCAACTGAACTGAACTGATGGATACCAGGGATCGTGGTTCACTGGGGACTGCCAGTGTAGCTGTTTCCCTCAAATGGTATAAAGCTTGTACATGGTTGGAATTTGGTACTCGACCCTGAACCCATGGAGATATGCTGGACAGTGCTTCTCAAGCTTTTCAGTGGACCAGAACCATTTGGGGGACTTTTAAAATGCATATTTCTGGGCCCTAACTTCAGAATTTATAAAGTCTGGACTGGAGACCAGAAATAAGTATTTGAAAAGTCTCTCCTAACCTAGAGGGGTCAGAGGTGGGAGGGAGGTTTAGTAAGGATGGGGTATATGTATACCTATGGCTGATTCATGTTGGTGTATGGCAGAAACCAACACAACATTGTAAAGCAACTATCCTCCAATTAACGATTAACAAATATTTTTTTAAAAAGTCTCCCCAGGTCATCCTGATGAACATCTGATGTCCAGTTTGAGAACCATTTATCATAAATGTTGAGCACAAGGAACATCCTGTATTTCCTCTGGTGATCTACTTGTATCAGAGGCTACTTTTTAGTTGTTTAGTTGCTCAGTCGTGTCCGACTCTTTTGTGACCCCATGGATTGTAGCCTGCCAGGCTCCTCTGTCCGTGGAATTTTCCAGGCAAGAATACTGGAGTGAGTTGCCATTTATTTTATACCGAGTGGAAGATTTGTAGCTTGTTTTCTGTGGCAGGTTAATAACAACCACAAATAAGGTTAAGGAGAGTTACCTTTTAGTTTTCAGTAATTCATAAGGCTCCACAGAGGTAGTCCCCTGTTCTAGGTTTTAAGTTGGTGAGAATTTCTTGGAGTGATGGAAAATTCTAGTATCCATGGCACTCTGCTTTACCAAAGTAGCTTCTCAATAGTGCTATTTCAATAGCATTATTCTCAATAATGTCTATTTAGCAGTTGTTTCATAAAAATAACAGAAAAGTTTGACCTGTGTCTAGCTAGGCATTACTCTCTAGTGAGAATGAAACCTGTTTTTATTGAAAGAGCACTGGAAGAAGTATAACATTAAGGAAAGTGACTTCTAAGATCTCTTGGAAGTCTTAATGTAATTTTAAGCTTTGATAACTTTAGAATTATAAATGCAACAAATAATTCCATTTATAAAATTAATTTAAATTTCTTTTACATTTGTTCCATGTTTTGTAGCTTACATACAATTTATGTTTTGGTAAATATTTAAAAAGAAATCTATATAACTTTCAAATCATATTTTATTATACATTTCTAGCATTTATATTTCTAAGTTACTACACTAAGTGTCGTGGGACAACCTTTATATATATTACTGAAGGAAATGATATTTACTGGCAGGAGAATTATTTTGTTTGAGGAAACTTCATTTTCCCATTCCTTTTTTTCACCTTTTTATATGTTAGAATTTAAGAGTTACCATTCAGGGAATGATGTTACTGAAGCAACATGACACCTATGCCTTTGAGATTATTCACCTGTTGACCTGTTCAGTTCAGTCACTCAGTCATGTCCAACTCTTTGCGACCCCAAGGACTGCGGCATGCCAGGCTCCCCTGTCCATCCCCAACTCCCAGAGCTTGCTCAAACTCATGTCCGTTGAGTTGGTGATGCCATCCAACCATCTCATGCTCTATCGTCCCCTTCTCCTTCTGCCTTCAATCTTTCCCAGCATCAGGGTCTTTTGCAATGAGTCAGTTCTTTGCATCAGGTGGCCAAAGTATTGGAGTTTCAGCTTCAGCATCAGTCCTTTCAATGAATGTTCAGGACTGATTTCCTTTAGGATTGACTGGTTGGATCTCCTTGCCGTCCAAGGGACTCTCAAGAGTCTTCTCCAACACCACAGTTCAAAAGCATCAATTCTTCAGTGCTCAGCTTTCCTTATAGTCCAACTCTCACATCCGTACATGACTTGGAAAAACCATAGCTTTGACTACATGTATTCTAGGTATTCACAGAGTATTTAAGGAGGAACAGGATCCATGCAAGAATAAATGCTGAGTTTTGACAAAGTACTACTCCCCTTGATTATTTTTCATGTTCATGTCTGTTAAGAGGACCGTGTAATTTTAGAAATGTCATTAAGTAATGCTGACTGTAGTTAGAGATGTTCTGTGCTGTGAGTGCTAAGTTGCCTCACCAATTGTGTCTGACTCTTTGCAACCCCTGGACTACAGCCTGCCAGGCTCCTCTGTCCATGCGTTTTCCCAAGCAAGAGTATTGGAGTGGGTTGCCATTTTCTTCTTCAGGAGATCTTCCCAACTCAGGGATCAAACCCACATCTCTTAAGTCTGCTGCATTGGCATTGGCAGGCAGGTTCTTTTACCACTAGTGCCACCTGGGAAGCCCAGAAATGGTCTAGACTTGAGGAAAACATATCTCCAAGAGTTTGCAAAGACAGTGTGTTCCCATTCTTCTGCTTTTGGAGGGATCTCTGGTACTGATTTATTGTGTATCTTCCTTACTTCTCCTCTGCAGAAATGCCCCTGTAATTGCACAATGACAGAGGAAGACAGGACTTTCTTCTACTTTGGCTTTGGTCTTGTTCTTTGGTCAGCTTCCTTCCACTAACCCAGGAGCAGGACCCATCTCTCTGGAGCTGGGGCCCAGGGATTTGGGCCACATCTTGTTACTTTATCAGGCGATATTTCAAAAATGAAAAGCCATAGTATCATGATCTTGTGTGGTAAGACTTTAAAAGATGACTCATGTTACATGACAGATTATAAATGAGGAAATTCTGACAATTTAATTAGAATTGATTCTTATGAGGAAGAAAAAAGGCACACATCTGAAGAAAGGATGGTACCTTACAAATGTGTAGAAAGCTTGAGTTTCCAAATGACATGTTAAAAGACAAGAGCAGTTGATACTTATGAGAAGTGCTAGAAGATATGATCTGTGTCATTACTTTTTGAGTTGTTTAATAAATGGTACACTGCTTTTCTGCATATTCACACAACTTTCCTACTCTAGAAACCTTGTGGATCAAAGTTCTCACTTGTTTAGGTGGTTAGTTCATTTGTACCCTGTCACCACCTTACATCGACTACATCTCTGTGTTGTCATATGGTGGCTTGTGTGTGCCAAATGGAAAGTTATTTCTCCTCAGCCATTTTCATGGTGTTCATTACAGAAGAGCTAGTTATCAAAGGAACACTCTGCAGTGTCTCTTTAGGATAATCTTAAGGGTCTCTTTTCATTATTGAAATACAGTTTATTTACAGTGTTTTGTTAGTTTCTGGTATACAGCAAAATTATTCAGTTATATATATATATAACTGAATGTTCTGATTTTTTCTGAGCACAGATGTTCACTTTAAAATTATTAAAATGTTATATATTTTGCCTAAAACATGTACTTTTTATATTTTACAGTAGATATTTAGAAACTGGGCAAGGCAAAGAGTTCAGTTCAGTCGCTCAGTCGTGTCTGACTCTTTGTGACCCCATGAATCACAGCACGCCAGGCCTCCCTGTCCATCACCAACTCCTGGAGTTCACTCAAACTCATGTCCATTGAGTTGGTGATGCCATCCAGCCATCTCATTCTCTGTCATCCCCGTCTCCTCCTGCACCCAATCCCTCCCAGCATCAGAGTCTTTTCCAGTGAGTCAACTCGTCGCATGAGATGGCCAAAGTATTGGAGTTTCAGCTTTAGCATCAGTCCTTCCAATGAACACCCAGGACTGATCTCCTTTAGGATGGACGGGTTGGATCTCCTTGCCATCCAAGGGACTCTCGAGTCTTCTCCAGCACCACAGTTCAAAAGCATCAATTCTTCGGCGATCCGCTTTCTTCACAGTCCAACTCTTCCTCCAAACATGACCACTAGAAAAACCATAGCCTTGACTAGATGGACCTTGGTTAGCAAAGTAATGTCTCTGCTTTTTAATATGCTATCTAGGTTGGTCATAACTTTCCTTCCAAGGAGTAAGCGTCTTTTAATTTCATGGCTGCAGTCAGCATCCGCAGTGATTTTGGAGCCCCCCAAAATAAAGTCTGACACTGTTTCCACTGTTTCCCCATCTATTTCCCATGAAGTGATGGGACCAGATGCCGTGATCTTAGTTTTCTGAATTTTGAGCTTCAAGCCAACTTTTTCACTCTCCTCTTTCACTTTCCTCAAGAGGCTTTTTCATTCCTCTTCACTTTCTGCCATAAGCGTGGTGTCATCTGCATATCTGAGGTAAGGGTAGACGGTATGAAAAGTGAAGCTGTAGTCGCTCAGTTGTGTCTGACTCTTCATGTCCCTATGGACTGTAGCCCGTCAGACTCCTCTATTCATGGAATTCTCCAGGCAAGAATACTGGCGTGGGTAGCCATTCCTTTCTCCAGGAGATCTTCCCAGCCCAGGGATCGAATCCGGGTCTCCCACATTGCAGGCAAATTCTTTACCATCTAAGCCACCAGGGAACCAGTAGATGGTATAGTATGTTCTTATTTCCTTAAGATCAAACAAATAAAAAAATATATGTGCATGTATTTGTACGCATGTTTAGTATTTCTAGAAGAATATGTGAAGTCTTACAGTGATTGCCTCTAAGAGGAAGGACTGAGAATCTGGGGTCGAAAGGAGATTTACTTCCACCATTTACCCCTCTTACTTCCATTTTGCTTGTTTTCCAATGAGGCATATTTTAAAAAATTGTATTAAAAAAGGGTAGGGGAAATTAAGACCCAAAATTCAGAACTGAAGAATTTAAGACGTGTTTGACTTGTGTTTTAAGATGATGTAGGTATGGAGTAATGGAATTAAGGAAGAAGTGGACTAGAGATTAAAGTCATAGGCTTTCCAGATCATATTTGCCTTTTTCATGGCCAGGAGAGTGGTAATTATGATCCTCTATTGTCCTTAGATCTTTTGCTCCTAATCATAGTTTTCAAACTTTAGTGAGCATCTGGATAACTGAATCTGGATTGTTAAAATAGAGATTCCTGGGCCATACTGTCAGAGTGTTTGACTCAGTATGTCTTCATTTCTGAAATTTCCAAGTCAGGCTAATGCTGCTGATTCAGGGATCACATTTTGAGAAATAATGGTCAGCAAAACTGCCCCCTACATAAGGACATGCTGGAAAATAGACCAAAAATGGAGGCCTATACCCAGTTCATATAATTGTGCTTCCAACAGGTGAGGAGCAAGAGTTATATAATTTGTGACATTATGTCTACTTTTCAGCCTGTCTATGAATGGCAATGTAATCTTGCCAACTGGGGAAATTAGTCATTTAAAGTCAACAAAAGAAGCAGTGTTTTTGTAATAAGATGTCTAAGTTTGTTTCTACCTTAATGGTGACTTTGGATAACTGGAAAAAAGAAAATAAATGTTTGTATTTTTAAAAATTGTGCAAAAGACAAGCTTTGAAAATCCTTTTCTTTATATGTTGTAAAAATAAAATACAAAACTACAAAACTAATTTTATGGAAGGGAAAAGAATTTTTCTTGGTTTTGTTCATTTTAGAGTTAATGGACCCATCATTTTGAACCTTTTCAGTCTTTTCTGGTGCTTTCTTGTAAAACTAGCAGTTTTCTATTGGTAAGTTATAATGTTGTTGTTGCTTAGTCACTAAGTTGTGTCCAACTTTCCTACAACCCCATGGACTGTAGCCCACCATGCTTCTCTATCCATGGGGTTTCCCAGGCAAGAATACTGAAGTGGGTTGCCATTTCCTTCTCCATGGGATCTTCCCAATTCAGGGATCGAACTTGTGTCTCCTGCATTGGTGGGCAAGTTCTTTAAAAGATGCTTGCTCCTTGGAAAAAAAGCTATGACCAACCTACACAGTGTATTAAAAAGCAGAGACATCACTTTGCTGACAAAGGTCCATATAGTCAGAGCTAGGGTTTTTCCAGTAGTCTTGTATAGATGTGAGGGTTGGACCATAAAGAAGGCTGAGCAGCAAAGGATTGATGCTTTCAAACTGTGGTGATGGAGAAGACTGTTTAGAGTCCCTTGGACAGCATGGAGATCAAACCAGTCAATCCTAAAGGAAATCGACCCTGAATGTTTGTTGAAAGACTGATGCTGAAGCTGAAGCTCAAATACTTTGGCCACCTGATGTGAAGAGCTGACTCACTGGAAAAGACACTGATGCTGGAAAAGATTGAGGGCATGAGGAGAAGGGAGCGACAGAGAATGAATTGGTTGGATGACATCATCCACCCAATGGACATGAGTTTGAGCAAACTCTAGAAGATAGTGGAAGACAGGGAAGTCTGGCATGCTGCAGTCCATGGGGTTGCAAAGAGTCAGATATGACTTAGCAACTGAACAGCACTACCATCAGGGAAGCCCCTATAACATGTATAGCACTTGTACAGTCATATTCATGAAAATCTCCTAGAAACATGATGTCTATTTCCAGTGGGACTTGGCTTTCTCCAACCCTTCAGAAGAGGGACCGGTTTCTTTCAAGATTAGAAAGAATCTCCCACTATGTGGAAATTGGCAGTAGTATCCTCTGCTTTAAAAATGTAGCATTGCTTTGTGATTATGTGATTGACTTGTTTTCTGCAGTAACCTGGTATTAACTTTGGACTTCCGATGACCTGTTTGCCTAATACTACAAAATTTTCAGTTTTTGCCCTATCAGCTTGGTACCCTGCTTTGTTTTTCTTGGACTGTCCATGTTTTAAAATTGTAATCTTATTTCAGCCATGCTGATGCTGATTGTTCTTGGCTTCCTTTGCTATGCTGAGTCCATCCTTTTTTCACAGTAAGGAGGGGTTCTTGATGGCCTTTTCCTGGAGATTTTTAGATCCCGTGGGTCTTTTCTGTTGCTCTAATGTTGGTGGAGAACCTGCTTTTACTATTTTCTACTCAATTACATTGTGATGAATTTTAATATACTGAGTTACCATATTGTGGGTGCATCTGTAAAGTTATATTCGTTACTCTTTTTATTGCCTTGTAAGGAACTGCAGATTATGGTTGTTAGGACATTGGTAGGGAAGTGTGTATTTTAGTTTTGGGTGTGTGGTATAAGTGGAGAATCAGAAAATGCTTTTAGATGAATTAGGTCTGTATTTTATAAGCCTTCTTGCTACTGGAATGAACTTTATGATCAGCTAATGAATTTGAGATCCTCTAAGACTTAACGCTTTTGAACTGTGGTGCTGGAGAAGACTCTTGAGAGTCCCTTGGACTGCAAGGAGATCCAACCAGTCCATTCTAAAGGAGATCAGTCCTGGGTGTTCATTGGAAGGACTGATGCTAAAACTGAGACTCCAATAGTTTGGCCACCTCATGCGAAGAGCTGACTCACTGGAAAAGACTCATGCTGGGAGGGATTGGGGGCAGGAGGAGAAGGGGACGACAGAGAATGAGATGGCTGGATGGCATCACTGACTCGATGGACATGAGTTTGAGTGAACTCCGGGAGTTGGTGATGGACAGGGAGGCCTGGCGTGCTGTGATTCATGGGGTTGCAAAGAGTCGGATACGACTGAGCGACTGAACTGAACTGAACTGAAGACTTAAGTTGCTAGCTCTGTTTAACAATTCTGCTGAATTCAAACTCTCATCTGCAATTGACGTCATGTGATCCTACAATATTTTTGCTTACTGCTGCTGCTGCTGCTGCTGCTAAGTCACTTCAGTCGTGTCCGACTCTGTGAGACCCCATAGACGGCAGGCCCCCAGGCTCCACCGTCCTTGGGATTCTCCAGGCAAGAACACCTTCTCCAATGCATGAAAGAGAAAAGTGAAACTGAAGTCGCTCAGTCATGTCTGACTCTTCGCGACCCCATGGACTGCAGCCTAGCCAGCAAAATATCATAACCGACATTTGAAGCCAGGCTGATCTATGGATTTATCTTTTCATCTGATTAGGAATTACTGGAAGATTAACAGTGAAGTGGTCTTGCCTAGTGACATATTGCTGCCTAAGAAACGGAAAGCTTTTGCACCTGGCTTTTATGTCTAAGTTGATTTGTTATGTATGTTTGCTATGATTAGTACTAAATTCTTTCTGTTGAATTCAGTAATGTTTGTTATTTCTTTTGTATTTTGGCATTGAAAATTAAACTGAAACTCTTGATGATTAGTGTAATTTGCTTTACACTAATCACATTTAAGGACAAAACAGGCCTATTTTCTAATGAAATAAAAGATATAAAATAAAAAAAAATCAAATTCCTTCATTTTGATTTAAATTATTAGTATTAAACATGACATCTATTTATGAATCAGTTTTGTTAGTTCATGGCTTCTTGGCTGTATCAAGATTAAAACTTCTGTTGCATAGGTCTCACCCTGATGTTTCACAGGTCTCACCTCAAATAAAATGCAAGATTTCTTTTTTGACACTTCTTTAGCTTCCGTTTTTATTTCTCACCACCCCTATGTAGTGTAAATATTATGGAGCATAGCATCTAAATTGTGATGAATTGTCTTGTACAACAGACTGGCCGCTGCTTTTTAAAGTTTTAATTAGAGTGTAGTTGATTTACAGTGCTCTGTTAGTTTCACATGTACAGCAAAGTGAATCAGTTATGTATATATTCACTCATTTTTAGATTCTTTTCCCATATAGGCCATTACAGAGTGCTGAGTAGAGTTGCTGTGCAATATAGTAGATCCTTATTAGTTATCTGTAAAATAGATAAAATACGTAATATGGTACCATCTATAAAGTAGAGACTATCTTTAAATGGGGAGTTATAAACTGACTGATCCTACATTTACCATTTTGTTTTATGATTTTGGTTTTTTATTTCAAAAATTTGATGTAAATATAAAGTGTTATCTTGTCATTTTTCCCCTTGCAGAGGTTTTTATAGACAAAACTTTGTTTCAAATTCTACTTAAAGCTGTACATATTCTTTATGAACCTATAGACGTTGTTTCACTAATATACATACTCATCTACTAAGACAGAACTCAAGCTCTTTACACAGTTCACCTCATATATTTTTAGGAGTTCCTAGTCAGAGAGAGAGGCCTTGCTTTGTCAGGTGGAAGGACCCACTTCTTCCCTCTTTTCTTGCTCAGACTTCCTCTCATATGTATCATGGTGCTTGCCAGGCATGACTGGCTTGGAGAGCAGTGGCTTTCCTTCTGAGAACCAGTGGGGTTGCCAGTCCCTGTTGTGCCTCTAGCTGGGTATAGACCTGACCCTGTTGCCTGCATGTCACAGTCACTGCATCCGTCTCGTTCAGTGTGACACAGCCATTAGCATTAGTCTCCTGGAGGTGTGTCTGTGACACAATATTCTCCCGTCAAATAGAACATATAAAATGTTTGCATTTTAACAGTACTGCTGAAAATTTAATTCATGCAAATTGTATTAGCCCAGCTGTGTGTCCTAACACACTGGGATGATTATTAGCTCTAGTACTACTCTACTGGGGCTTCCCTCGTGGCTCAGTTCAGTTCAGTCACTCAGTTTTGTCCAACTCTTTGTGACCCCATGGACTGCAGCACTCCAGACTTCCCCGTCCATCACCAACTCCCAGAGCCTGCTCAAACTCATGTCCATCGAGTCAGTGATGCCATCCAACCATATCATCCTCTGTCATCCCCTCCTCTTCCCGACTTCAACCTCCCAGCATCAGGGTCTTTAAAATGAGTCAGTACTTCACATCAGATGGTCAAAGTATTGGAGTTTCACCTTCAGCATTAGTCCTTCCAATGAATATTCAGGACTGATTTCCTTTAGGATTGAATGGTTAGATATCCTTGCAGTCCAAGGGACTCTTAAGAGTCTTCTCCAACACCATAGTTCAAAAGCGTCAATTCTTCGGCACTCAGCTTTCTTTATAGTCCAACTCTCACATCCATACATGACTACTGGAAAAACCATAGCTTTGACTAGACAGACCTTTGTTGGCAAAGTAATATCTCTGCTTTCTAATATGCTGTCTAGGTTGGTCATAGCTTTTCTTCCAAGGAGCTTTAAGTCTTTCTTTTAATTTCCTGGCTGCAGTCACCATCTGCAGTGATTTTGGAGTCCCAAGAAAATGTCACTATTTCCATTATTTCCCCATCTATTTGCCATGAAGTGATGGGACTGTATGCCATGATGTTAGTTTTCTGAATGTTGAGTTTTAAAACAACTTTTTCACTCTCCTCTTTCACTTTCAGCAAGAGGCTCTTTAGTTCTTCTTCGCTTTTTGCAGTGATAAGAGTGGTGTCATCTGCATAACTGAGGTTATTGGTATATCTTCTGGTAGTCTTGATTCTACCTTGTGCTTCATCCAGTCCAGCATTTCACATGATGTGCTCTACATATAAGCTAAATAAACAGGGTGACAGTATACAGCCTCGACACACTCCTTTCCCAGTTTGGAACCAGTCTGTTGTTCCATGTCCAGTTCAACAGAATGTTTGCATTTTAACAGTACTGCTGAAAATTAAATTCATGCTGATTGTATAAGCCCAGATGTGTATCCTAACACTGAGATGATTATTGGTTCTAGTACTGCTCTACTGGGGCTTTCCTGGTGGTTCAGTGGTAAAGAATCCACCTGCCAATGCAGGAGATACGGGTTTGATCCCTGGAATGGGAAGATGCCCTGGAGTAGGAATGGACAACCCACTCCAGTATTATTGCCTGGGAGATCCTTCATGGACAGAGGAGCCTGGTGGACTACAGTTCACTGGGTCACAGTGGGACACAACTTAGCGACTATACAACAACTCCTACTACCCTACTGCTGCTTGATGCTCAGTCATGTCTGATCGAGCCACCAGGGAAGTCTCTACTGCTGCTTACCTTACATAATAATGCTGTTGTTTGCCACTGGCTGTTCTAAGAATTTTACACATACAGACACATTTAATCGTTGTAACAACGCTGTGAGGTAGGTATTACCCCCTTTTACAAATGAGGAAAGAAACTGAGACTGTAGAGAGGTTAGATTGAGACAGGCAAAGGAGAAGGTTCTTCAGACTGAAGTGTTCACCAGCCCTTTCATCTGTGGCCTGGGAGCAAATTGACACACTTGGTCCCTGGCCAAATATCTCATGTGTCATCATTGTTGATAACCTTCCTCTCTCTGTGCCACATATTTAGTCCTCTTTGGCAGCTGTACAGATAGAGAGAATAACTCATTTCAACTCTAGGTTATTATGAGCAATATAATCCTAATTCAACTCATAAGGGGTGCCTTTCAGTCTAAGTGCCCATTTTTGCAGGGGTGATGGCAGATAACAGAGCCAAAGGAAGGCAGGTCTGTTAACAGTGATTTATTTACCCTGACCAGGTACAGATTGGAGGGAGAAACAATGGATTCTCAAAAATATATACTGTATTTCAATTTATATATCTATTTAAAACTGGAAAAAAAACCCATGTTTATTTCCAGTTTGAATTCAAGCCATATTTTCATTGTGACTCTTGGGAGAAGTTTGTCTCAGTCCTGAAGACTCTCATCGTGTTGCTGCTTTCATACCCCACAAAGTCCTAAAACATTATGTTCGCACCTCATTATATTTGCCTTGGTGACCTAGGGTGCCTAGTGCGTGCTCAGTTGCTCAGTTGTGTCCGAATCTTTTTGAGACCCCGTGGACTGTAGCCCACCAGACTCCTCTGTCCATGGGATTTCCCAGGCAAGAATACTGGAGTGGGCTGACATTCCCTACTCCAGGAGATCTTCCCAACCCAGAGATCAAACCTGCATCTCCTGCATCGACAGGCGATTTCTTTACCACTGAGCTACCTGGGAAGCCCCTAGGGCACTTCATGTGACACTTATGCATCCATCCTGGATCATATAATCCTGATGCCCTTATTTTCTTCCAAATGACGTAAACCATGTCGTGTTATATGATTTAAATTGAATGAAAATCTTTACTGTCCTTTTTATTTTATTGATACCAATTGGTGTTAAAGTGCCTGTTTTAGTCAGTTTGCTTGCAATTTTGTTTCCCTTATTTGGTTACAATCTGCTTTTATTTAAATGGTTAAGTCTACTATATCTAAAAATACTGTTTGGGCTTCAGTGTACCTGAATATTTATCATTAGTTACTTTTCTTACACTCTCCAACCATGATCATTTATGAACTTTATAGACAGAAGTGGTAGTTGCTCAGTCGTGTCTACTCTTTGCGACCACCATGGACTGTAGCCCACCAGGCTTCTCTGTCCATGGAATTCTCCAGGCAAGAATACTGGAGTGGGTTGCCATTCCCTTCTCCAGGTTCCCAACCCCGGGATAGAACCTAGGTCTCCTGCAAGCAGGCAGATTCTTTACTGTCTGAGCTGCTGGGGAAGTCCTAGTAGACAGAAGGGGAGTCTTCAAATTCCAGTTTTTGATTATTTGCCTATGCTTATGATTTTTTTCTAGGATATTTGCTGACTGTAATTTTTTTATTAGAAAGCACACATCAGAGTACTTCAGCTTTCCAAATGTACTTTCTTCTTTATCCACCCTACTATAGCCTTTTTTTCTCAGACTACAGTGTATCACCTCATATAAAAAGGGGGCTTAATGAGGACACTGTGAGTACAACTGACAGAAACCCAACTTGAATTTCCTATTTATCTCATTTAAGGATAGTGCTGGAAGTAGATTAGGGATTGAGCTTATTTTAGGAAGACTTGCTCAGAGTCTTTGTTCTCTCTGGCTTTTGACTGTCACTTTCATGCTCGCAGATTAGCTTTTAATAGCACTTTGGGAGAGAGGTTGGGTTGCCAGCAATGAGAGGCTCATATACTTAGAAACATAGTGGAAAGAGTTGTTTCTCCCCTGACTCTAGCTGAAAAATTCCAGGGCAGAAGTCTGATTGGGTCAGGGAAGGTTCTCTGAATTGTACCAATTCTAGGCCCATTCCTGGGTGAATTAGTTTGGCCCAGCCAGCTGAGTGCTATGATTGACCTTGTTTAGGTCTGGCATCCACTTCTTGACCACTGGCTGAAGCTTGTGGTTATAGGGTCATGTAAGAAGATGGCAATTCCTTTTCTAGTCAAATGATTTAGTCTTCCTAAGAGAGGGTAGGAAGCTCCCAAACCCAGGAGAAGCAAGCCTTTTTAGAAGGATGAAGTAATAGATGTATTGTTGATGATTGGATAGAGGGTGGCCGCTTATTAAAAAGGCTTTAGAACAGTTCAGATGAAAGCTATCAGGATATCAGCTGAGGAGGAGTGGAGGTGGAGAGGTGATTTGACATTCAAAACATTTAGGTAGCATGCATGGAGTTATAAGCAAATTATTAAAAAACAAATTAACTGTGCAAACACCAGCCAAATAAAATAAGCCATCTGCTTTGTTTGACTCTTTTGAACATGTTTGCTATGGGGCATGCAGTTTTACCTTTTTTTTTTTTGTTGTTACTTTATTTACATAGTTATTGTCATTTGTTTAGTCAGCTGAACATTTTCTGTCTTGAACAAAGTAAAGGACATAAGGTTATTGACAGTTTGTCGTTTCAAGCTGTTAAACACAGAACAGTTTTCTTAAATGCCTCTCCATCATGCCTCCGCGCGTAACCAGCTGAATATAAAAAAAAGCAGTACCCTTGACTCATGTCTGACTGTTCTTGGCACAGTGTCAGTGCTGCTTGGGCCATAATTTTTATTGGTTTATCTGTGAATAGAATTATTCTGTTCAATGTGTAAATATGACCTATAGGGCATAGTTTAATGTGATTTATAGATTTATACTAGCTTGTATATTTCTGTTTATATTGGGGAATGCATAGGACTAAATATGACTTTCATATTGACATCAGGATTCTTATGTAATCATGTAAAATTTTTCTTTATTATAATAAATAAGATCTTTTTAGGTATCCTTGAGACCAAATCTCATAAGTACTAAACATTTATTTGCGTTTTAAAATGTGTTGACATTTGGATTGATGGTGCAGAAGCAATGGTGTGTAAAACTGCTGGCACCTCAGCAAAGATCAGGATAGTGGTAGCAGACTATACCAGTGGTCACTGTATTTTTAACCATCTTGTGTTTGCAGAAAAATTAAAAAAGCCACTTTCACTTAAGAATACCCTTGATGAAACAGTAAAAATTATTAACTTAAGTTTTGACCCTCAAGTCAAAATATTTATAATATTGTGTGTGAAGAAATGGGAAACATAAAGCAATTTTGATCCATATTGAAATGTAATGTTATCTTTAGGAGAAATACATATACAGCTGTTATACCATTTTTACTTGAAACAATGACAGTCTGCAGTTATTCAGATAAGGCTATTTGGCATTTTTTAAAAAATAAGCCTGTCATTTAAAAGAAGTGACAAGTCTTTTGTTTCCTTAGGTAGATATATTCCTAAGTATTTAATTCTTTTCATTGCAACAGTGAATGGAATAGTTTCCTTAATTTCTCTATTTTCTCATTATTAGTGTATAGGAATGCAAGGGATTTCTGTGTGTTGATTTTATATCCTGCAACGTTACTGTAATCATTGATTAGCTCTAGTAGTTTTCTGGTAGAGTCTCTAGGGTTTTCTGTGTAGAGGATCATGTCATCAGCGAACAGTGAAAGTTTTACTTCTTCTTTTCCAATTTGTATTCCTTTTATGTCTTTTTCTGCTCTGATTGCTGTGGCCAAAACTTCCAGAACTATGTTGAATAGTAGTGGGGAGAGTGGGCACCCTTGTCTTGTTCCTGACTTTAGGGGAAATGCTTTCAGTTTTTCACCATTGAGGATAATGTTTGCTGTGGGTTTGTCATATATAGCTTTTATTATGTTGAGGTATGTCCCTTCTATTCCCACTTACTGGAGGGTTTTTATCATAAATGGATGTTGAATTTTGTCGAAGGTTTTCTCTGCATCTATTGAGATAATCATATGATTTTTATTTTTCAGTTAATGTGGTGTATTACGTTGATTGATTTGCGGATATTGAAGAATCCTTGCATTCCTGGGATAAAGCCCACTTGGTCATGATGTATGATCTTCTTAATGTGTTGTTGGATTCTGATTGCTAGAATTTTGTTAAGGATTTCTGCATCTATGTTCATCAGTGATATTGGCCTGTAGTTTTCTTTTTTTGTGGGGTCTTTACCAGGTTTTGGGATTAGGGTGATGGTGGCCTCATAGAATGAGTTTGGAAGTTTCCCTTCCTCAGCAATTTTCTGGAAGAGTTTGAGTAGAATAGGTGTTAGCTCTTCTCTAAATTTTTGGTGGAATTCAGCTGTGAAGCCGTCTGGACCTGGGCTTTTGTTTGCTGGAAGATTCCTGATTACAGCCTCTAGTTCCGTGCTTGTGATGGGGCTGTTCAGATTTTCTATTTCTTCCTGGTTCAGTTTTGGAAAGTTGTACTTTTCTGGGAATTTGTCCATTTCTTCCAGGTTATTCATTTTATTGCCATATAATTGCTGATAGTATTCTCTAATAATCCTTTGTATTTCTGTGTTGTCAGTTGTGATCTCTCCATTTTCATTTCTAATTTTATTGATTTGGTTCTTCTCCCTTTGTTTCTTGATGAGTCTGGCTAGTGGTTTGTCAATTTTATTTACCTTCTCAAAGAACCAGCTTTTGGCTTTGTTGATTTTTGCTATGGTCTCTTTTGTTTCTTTTGCATTTATCTCTGCCCTAATTTTTACGATTTCTTTCCTTCTACTGACCCTGGGGTTCTTCATTTCTTCCTTTTCTAGTTGCTTTAGATGTAGAGTTAGGTTATTTAGTTGACTTTTTTCTTGTTTCTTGAGGTGTGCCTGTATTGCTATGAACTTCCCCCTTAGCACTGCTTTTACAGTGTCCCAGAGGTTTTGGGTTGTTGTGTTTTCATTTTCATTAATTTCTATGCATATTTTGATTTCTCTTTTGATTTCTTCTATGATTTGTTCATTATTCAGCAGCGGGTTGTTCAGTCTCCATATGTTGGCATTTTTAATAGTTATTCTCCTGTAATTGAGATCTAATCTTACTGCATTGTGGTCAGAAGAGATGCTTGGAATGATTTCAATTTTTTTGAATTTACTAAGGCTAGATTTATGGCCCAGGATGTGATCTATCCTGGAAAAGGTTCCGTGTGCGCTTGAGAAAAAGTTGAAATTCATTGTTTTGTGGTGAAATGTCCTATAGATATCTATTAGGTGTAACTGGTCTATTGTATCATTTAAAGTTTGTGTTTCCTTGTTAATTTTCTGTTTAGTTGATCTATCCATAGATGTAAGTGGGGTATTAAAATCTCCCACTATTATTGTGTTATTGTTAATTTCCCCTTTCATACTTGTTAGTAATTGTCTTACGTATTGCGGTGCTCCTATGTTGGGTGCATAAATATTTATAATTGTTATATCTTCATCTTGGATTGATCCTTTGATCATTATGTAGTTTCCTTCTTTGTCTCTTTTCACAGCCTTTGTTTTAAAGTCTATTTTATCTGATATGAGTATTGCTACTCCTGCTTTCTTTTAAGGAAACAAAAGACTTGTACGTAGAAAACTATAAAACACTACTGAAAGTAATCAAAGAGGACACTAATAGATGGAGAAATATACCATGTTCATGGATTGGAAGAATAAATATTGTAAAAATGAGTATACTACCCAAAGTAATTTATACATTCAATGCAATCCCTATCAAGCTACCAATGATATTTTTCACAGAACTAGAACAAATAATCTCACAATTTGTATGGAAATACAAAAAACCTCGAATGGCCAAAGCAATCTTGAGGAAGAAAAATGGAACTGGGGGAATTAACCTGCCGGACTTCAGGCTCTACTACAAAGCCACAGTCATCAAGACAGTATGGTACTGGCATAAAGACAGAAATATAGACCAATGGAACAAAATAGAAAGCCCAGAGATAAATCCATGCACCTGTGGAGATCTTATCTTTGACAAAGGAGGCAAGAATATAAAATGGAGAAAAGACAGTCTCTTTACCAAGTGGTGCTGGGAAAACTGGTCAGCCACTTGTAAAAGAATGAAACTAGAACACTTCCTAACACCATACACCAAAATAAACTCAAAATGTATTAGAGAGCTAAATGTAAGACCAGAAACTATAAAACTCCTAGAGGAGAACATAGGCAAAACACTCTCTGACATAAATCACAGCAGGATCCTCCAAGACCCACCTCCCAGAATATTGGAAATAAAAGCAAAAATAAACAAATGGGACCTAATTAAAATCAAACGCTTCTGCACAGCAAAGGAAACTATAAGCAAGGTGAAAAGACAGCCTTCAGAATGGGAGAAAATAATAGCAAATGAAGCAACTGATAAAGGATTAATCTCCAAAATATACAAGCAGCTCCTGCAGCTCAATTCCAGAAAAATAAATGACCCAATCAAAAAATGGGCCAAAGAACTAAACAGACATTTCTCCAAAGAAGACATAAAGATGGCTAACAAACACATGAAAAAATGCTCAACATCCCTCATCATCAGAGACATGCAAATCAAAACCACAATGAGGTCCCATTTCACACCAGTCAGAATTGCTGCTATCCAAAAGTCTACATGCAATAAATGCTGGAGAGGATGTGGAGAGAAAGGAACCCTCTTACCCTGTTGGTGGGAATGCAAACTAGTACAGCCACTATGGAGAACAGTGTGGAGATTCCTCAAAAAACTGGAAATAGAACTGCCATATGATCCAGCAATCGCACTTCTGGGCATACACACCGAGGAAACCAGAATTGAAAGAGACACAGGTACTCCAATGTTCATTGCAGTACTGTTTATAATAGCCAGGACATGGAAGCAACCTAGATGCCCATCTGCAGACGAATGGATAAGAAAGCTTTGGTATATATACACAATGGAGTATTATTCAGCCATTAAAAAGAATACATTTGAATCAGTTCTAATTAGGTGGATGAAACTGTTATACAGAGTGAAGTAAGCCAGAAAGAAAAACACCAATACAGTATACTAACACATATATATGGAATTTAGAAAGATGCAAATGATAACCCTGTATACGAGACAGCAAAAGAGACACAGATGTATAGAACAGTCTTTGGGACTCTGTGGGAGAAGGTGAGGGTGGGATGATTTGGGAGAATGGCATTGAAACATGTATGTTGTCATATGTGAAATGAATCACCAGTTCAGGGTCGATGCATGTTATAGGATGCTCGGGGCTGGCGTGCGGGGATGACCCAGAGGGAGGATAAAGGGAGGAGGGAGGTGGGAGGGGGGTTCAGGAGGGGGAACTTATGTAAACCCGGGGCAAATTCATGTCAATGTATGGCAAAACCAACCAATATAATATTGTAAAATAATTTGCCTCCAATAAAATTAAATAAAAAAAAAAGTGACAACTGGAAATAATTGTTGCTCATGATAAAAATCCATAAGAAGATAAAATTACAAGTAAAAAATTAGAGTTAAGAGTTTGGAAAACTGTATGCACCATCTTGAACAGCTTCCCAATACTTCGACTGTTCTGATGAAATTGGTATTTGACAAATGGGATGTTTTTGATGTTGTGTAGTAGAGTCAGCATTTGGAAAATCTGCATAATCGAATTTTCCAAACAATGTGTATGATGTTACAAAATCATGCAAGGATAGAAGATTAATACAGAGTATAAGATAAACCAGTGGATTTTAGTGTAACAAGTTTAAAAAATGTTTTTTGGTAGAAGTTTGAAATTATATGTTTCAGTGAGCTTTTAAGAAACTACTACTTGTCAAAGAAAGAAGAATATATAAAATTTTATTAGACTATTAAAATACTACATTTTCCACTCAAATCTACATATTTTAAACAGACAACACAGAGCAGCAGACTGAAAGTTGAAGCAGATGCGAGAAGGCAGCTGCTTTTCATTAAATTAGAAATGAGAGATTTTTAAAAATGTGAAACTATCTCTCTTCTCACTGATTTTTTATTGTTTTGGAAAAGTCATTTTTCTCATAAAAATTGTATTTATGTTAAAATGTAAAGATTTTTTGTTATATTTAAATTAAATATTTTAAAATTTACTGTTTTAATTTATAATGCAGCAAATATTTATCAATATAACCTATTACAAAAAAGTGTTTTAGAAATTTTAATAATTTCTAAGAAGAGGTCTGTGAAACCAAAAAGCTTTGGGAGCTTTTGGCCTATAGGATGAAATTCAAACCTCTATGTAAGGTCCTAAAGTCCTTCTATCAGTGTCTTCTGCCACCTCTGCTATACTCTCTCCTGTCTCATTTCCCCTTTCCCAAAAGAATCTTGCTGGTTTACTTCGCCATCCATTTGCTCTATGCTCTTTTTGTCATGAATATCCACTTTCTTTCAGCTCTCTGTCTAAAGTTCTGTGTCTGAATGCCTCTTGGGACATTTATCTGTATAATACTCCTTTCATAAATTCTACTTTATTTAAAATTAATATAACCACTCCAGCTTTCTTATACTTATTGTTTGCACAGTATATCTTTTTCCATCCATTTACTTTCAGCCTACCTGTGTCTTCATATTTAAACTTGCTTTCTTATAGATATCATATAATTGGATCTTGATTTACTAATGCATCTAAAATCTTGACCTTTACTAATCTCATTTATGAGGGCTCCAACCTCATGACTTAAGCACCTCTCAAAGGCCCAACCTCCTCATACATTGTTGTTTAGTCGCTAAGTCAAGTCTGATTCTTTGTGACACTGTGGACTGTGGCCTGCCAGATTCCTGTCCAAATCCCCTGTCCAAGGGATTTCCCAGCCAAGAGTACTGGAGTGGGTTGCCATTTCCTTCTCCAGGGGATCTTCCCACCCCAGGGATTGAACCTGCATCTCCTGCATTGGCAAGTGGATTCTTTACCACTAAGCCAAGGAGATCCAACCAGTCCATTCTAAAGGAGATCAATCCTGGGTGTTCATTGGAAGGACTGATGCTAAAGCTGAAACTCCAGTACTTTGGCCACCTCATGCAAAGAGTTGACTCACTGGAAAAGACCCTGATTCTGGGAGGGACTGGGGGCAGGAGGAGAAGGGGACAACAGAGAATGAGATGTTTGGATGGCATCACCGACTCGATGGACGTGAGTTTGAGTGAACTCTGGGAGTTGGTGATGGACAGGGGGGCCTGGCGTGCTGTGATTCATGGGGTCACAAAGAGTTGGACACGACTGAGCGACTGAACTGAACTGAAGCCACCAGGTAAGGCCCCTATCATCATATTGGGCATTAATATTTCAACATATGAACTCAGATAGTACACAGAAACTTAAATCATAGCAAGGGAAAAAAGGAGGCAAACCTTAAGCTGTTATGATTGTAGGTAAGTGAAAAATGAAGATTAATTCTGAGTAAGAAGAGCTTGTGGTGGGTAGCTGAGAGTGAAGACATAAAGACTGTTCAAAATATTTCAGGGTTTCAAAAGACACTGGGGAAAGCATTAGAAGGTGGTCTGATGGTGAGAGTGAGAGGAAAAAACCGACCAAGGTAGAAAGGAATAAATATGTGGAAAGAGATATGAAAGAAGATTTCATGTTGGAGGAGGGTGATTCTATCCAGAGCTGGAATTGAAGCTTTCAGCCAACCTCTTTCTCTCCTTTTTAAAAGGCTACTTATATCATGAAAAGAGAATAATCATCTAGATGTTTTCCCAAGCAATTGTGTTTATATATATATTTTTACATTTACCTTGAATTTATTAGAATTAATGTTTGTATGTAGCATGAAGTCACTATGAACTTTTTTTTCTTGAATTGTTAAACCAAAAATTAAAGAATTTTTTTTCCATTCTGTAATTTTAATTACTTCTTTACAATTTTCTGGTGTTTTCTAACTGTGCTCTGAAGAGTCTTAGAGTTTCTCAGACTCACATCAGGCAGAGAGCTATGATTGTTTCCTTCCTTTGGCTATTTCTTTTATTAACTTTGTTAGTCAATGAGCAATGTTTGTCAGCTACCTACTACATCCATGCTAGACTAGTGATACTAGTGTCACTAGAGATACCATGAGTCTTAGAATGAACATGGCGCTTGCCTCAGGAAGTCACATTGTCTAGTGAGTTTCACATATCAGGCTTCCATACATTCCTTTTTTCCTATTAAAACTGGCAGAGAGACTGATATGGAGACACCCAGTAGTTTTGTGATGTTAAGCAAGTTTTATCTATCTTTACCAAATCTTCATATAGTCTCATTGTTAGTGGGATGGTAGTCGGAAGCGATTTAGCAGCAGCAGCAACAGCATCAATCCCTGTTTTAGCGTATTGCTGTAAGGATTAAATGGAATAACTTCCTGTGAAAGAGCTGAGTTCCCAACTATTAATTTACTTTCTTCTTTTCTAACTTATCTATATTTTTCCTATTGATAAAAGTCTTGAAATTTTGGTTATCATTCCTGTTTCCAATGTCATCTGACTATTTGGTACAGATTACTAATAGTTTGGGGCTTCCCAGGTGACTCAGTAGTAAAAGATCTGCCTGCCAATGTAGGAGACACTGGAGACACTGGTTCAGTACTTGGGTTGGGAAGATCCCTAGAAAAGGGAATGGCAACCCACTCCAGTATTCTTGCCTGGAATATCCCACGGACAGAAGAGTCTGGTGGGCTACCGTCCATGTGGTCTCAAAAAGGGGTGGATATAACTGAGCATGTACATGCAAAACTTCTCTTTCCTAACCCTCTGTTGATATGACTTTCTTTAATATCATCATAACATCTTGCTTAAGCCAGTGGATTTATCTTAATTTCCAGAGTGCTTAATTTCCTTTCATTCTTAAAGATACCTATATTCCAAGAATTTTCCTCTCCTTTTGATATTGTAATACTACTGTAATATTTTTCTTCTTGATTGTGTCACAAATATCCATTTACATGTCTTTATTCATTTGAAGAATTCATTCTTCAGTCCCCAAACTTCAGGTATTTTCTCAAAACTCACTCCTCTCATCTCTCTCTCTCTCTCTTTTTTTTTTTTTTTACCCTTCTTTTTATCAAGCAAGTACTCATCTATTCTCATCACTTCAACTCTAACCTCTCTGTACCTCATTATATGTCTATCTATTGGAATATAACCCCACATTACCAATTTAATAAAGGGAGTTTATTCATTCATTCCTTGATGATTTTTTTCTGCCTTTGGATGTACTGTCTCCTCAAATGCTGATCAGTGTTCTGCCCTAAAATTCTGTTTCTGTGTCCAAGTTAATTCAATATCTTTATTCCTAATTCAGTTTCATAGCTTGTTTTCATCTTAAAAGTGCTATCATTCTTCTGGTCACTTAGACTCAAATCCTTTATTCCTTCATCTTCATGCTCTATGTTCACTTTAGTCTTATTACTTTTTTTTGAAATATCTTATATTCATTACTTCTTTATTTCTTTACTTCTACCATGCAAGTCCAATCAGCAGAACAGATGATGTCAACAGCCTTTGCTATTCTTTCTGCCCCTTATTCTTTTCTTCAGACCGGCTCACCCATTATTATTACATTAGTAATCTTCCTGTATTCTCCTATTCACATTTTCAGAAATGATTCAAAGAAATGATTAAAAGAAATGATTCTTTTGGCTGTGTTTCTTTTGAAGGAAGATTTTTCTCAGTGGATTCTCAGTGTTGATATAAATTATTTTAATTATAATGTAACTTAAGTATGTCCACATATACAAATAAATGTAAACTTTTGCACATATAGCTGTATAACAAACAATTTACAGATTCATTAGAAATAAAACTATAACATGGATAAAATTTAGGTTAACATTAATGTGACAAAAGATGTTTGTGGAAAATCAGTAAGTTCAACATGAATATGGCTCTGAGTATTCTTCATTTGGCAGGGACCTAGTGTACTCTTGAAACTTCTGAGAAACCTTTCTTTCTACAGCATGCTGTTTTATCATTTGGCCTTCAGTTGGTACAAATGCATCTTTTGAGAAATAGGTCTGTCCTTGTCTTTTTTGTTTGTTTGTTTTTTCATGCCTCAGCCAGCTGTGATTAAAATAGCCTATTTGGCAGCAGTAAGATAGTAAATAAAAATACACATTCAGGCACTGATACTACTTATTTGATACTGATACTAGTTATTTGGGATCATTAGGTAAGCATCAAGATGATCTAGAATAGGGAGTCTGTCTGTGTGTGTAATGTGTGAAAGAGAGAGAAAAAGAAGAATTTCAGTTCACTTGAAAAAAAGAAACTTAGATTTTTATAGGAGACTAATGGAGAAGACTCTTGAGAGTCCCTTGGACTGCAAGGAGATCCAACCAGTCCATTCTAAAGGAGATCAGTCCTGGGTGTTCATTGGAAGGACTGATGCTAAAGCTAAAGCTCCAATACTTTGGCCACCTCATGTGAAGAGTTGACTCACTGGAAAAGACTCTGTTGCTGGGAAGGATTGGGGGCAGGAGGAGAAGGGGACAACAGAGAATGAGATGGCTGGATGGCATCACCGACTCGATGGACATGAGGTTGAGTGAACTCCAGGAGTTACTGATGGACAGGGAGGCCTGGTGTGCTGTGATTCATGGGGTCCCAAAAGTCAGACACAACTGAGTGACTGAACTGAACTGAACTAAATGGAATCTCAAAAATCAGTCCTAGACCTTTAGAGTCTAAAACCACCATTATAAAAATTGCTATTTGTGGCATAAAGACCAAATTCTTCATGTTGACATCCAAGGCCTTTATAAATTTGGGTTAAATCTCTTTTCCTTTTTAGCTTTTTTCTTTTTTGATCTCTTACTATTATATATGGACTTCCTGGGTGACACCAGTGACCTGGGAATCCACCTGCCAATGCAGTAGACCTAGGTTCAGTTCCTGGGTCCGGAAGATCCCCTGGAGAAGGAAATGGCAGTCTACTCCAGTATTCTTGCCTGGGAAATCTCATGGACAGAGGAGCCTGGCAAGCTACAGTCCGTGGGATCGCAAAGAGTCTGAAGGCACACAACTGAAGTGTCTGAGCACACCCACAGGCACTATTGTGTACACATGTTCACATTCTCCCCAGCTTTATGCCTTGTCTCTTTTTATACCTTTGCCCTATATAATCCCATCTGTCTATAACCTTAAAGAGCTAGTTTCTGCCCTCATTTCCTGTTGACGCTTCTGTTCTCCTCTTCAGTTTTCATTTGACGTTTCTCCGCCTTTGACTTCTTTTGGACTCCTTCCATATCTGGTACTTTAGCACCACATTTTTTAATAATATTAGTTTAACTCTTTGATTTTCGTAGTTTTTATATCACTAGACTTCAGGTTCTTAAAAGTTTTTTGCATAATCTTCAAGATTGGTTTTGAGGAGAACAGACTTGTGGACACAGTGGGGGAAGGCGAAGGTGGGATGAAATGAGAGAGTAGCATTGAACCGTATACCTGACCAGGTGTAAAACAGGTAGCTGGATGGAAGTTTCTGCATAACACAGCCCAACAAGGTGCTGGAGTTAGAGGGATAGGATGGGGCAGGACTGGGAGAAAGTTTCAAGAGGGAGGTGATATATGAATACTTATGCCTGGTTCACATTGTTGTATGGCAGAAACCAACACAACATTGTAAAGCAGTTATCCTCCAATTAAAAATAAATTTAAAAAATAGTTTTCAAAACTGAAAATAATGATTGTTGATATTCCTGAAGCACTTTACCAAACATTTAGGATTACAAAATCAAATGGGATTACTGAATCAAATGGGATTACAGTATTAGAGGTCTAGTTTTCCTGGGCAGATTTATGTGATTCACTCCTACATAGTGTAAGCAAGTGTTAGTTGCTCGATCTTGTCCAAGTCTTTGTGACCCCATGGATTGCAGCCCATCAGGCTTCTCTGTCCATGGAATTCTCCAGGTGAGAATATTGGAGAATTCCCCCTTCTTCCCAACCAAGGGATCAAACCTGGGTCTCCTGCATTGCAGGTAGATTCTTTACTGTCTGAGTCAACAGGGAAGCCCGAGTGTTTAAGCAAAATACTTTGATATAGAAAATTTGCATTTCTATAAAGCTAAAATGCCTTAGAAATTTTGTATTTTTGTATTCATTTGTTCTGTTTTTTCAGGACTTCTGGGAAAGATCCTGATGTCTATTCGAGATGCAGGTTTTGAAATCTCAGCTATGCAGATGGTAGGTAGTTTGCAAGAGTCATTAACTTACTGATGAACTCTGTGTTGTTTTTTTTTTCTTACAGTATGCTTTAATATGTTTTACATTGAATTTTCTCTGTGCACTTGTGAACTCAACACATTAAAAGGAAAAAGATATGTTGATATATTTAGTAAAAAGTATTTTTAAAATGATTTTACCAGTATAATCTCTCACTGAGAGCTAACCATCCAATGGTACATCTAATTTAAGCTTATAGGAGGAGAAGGGGATGACAGAGAATGAGATGGCTGGATGGCATCACCGACTCGATGGACATGAGTTTGAGTGAACTCCGGGAATTGGTGATGGACAGGGAGGCCTGGCGTGCTGTGGTTCATGGGGTCGCGGAGAGTCGGACACGACTGAGCGACTGAACTGAACTGAACTGAACTGAAAGCAAATTTATATAATTCCTGGAACTTTAGTTGCAAAGTAAATGCAGACTGAAACAATTCATTTAATTCCTCCAAACAAGAAATAGTTTTAAGCTAAGTACTTATAATGAAATTTTGTTGTCTGGATTTGTGACTAAGAAGAGAATCAATCATTCAAAATTGCCCTGCTGACACATTTGCAGGAAACACTTCACTGAAGAAACAATATTAACTTCTCTAGAGCTCTTCTATATCTTTGTGGTACACTTATCATTGCATTTGACAAATAAATTGGTACAATTATTATTGGAATCCAATTAATCATTTGCATTTTATAGGTTTTAAAAGACAGCAAGTTTGTGTTATTATGGTAGTGAATTACCAGTTCCAGAAAGAATTTTCATACCAGTTTATTTTCTCTTTCTCTGGAAAGGAACACCTTTTGATTTCTATGAAGTCTTTGCATCAGCCCAGATCAAAGGTCAGGGCACTAACTGGGGTTCTGCCTATTTTGTATCCCAGACTGGTGGGAATGCTCATAAAATGAGAAAAGATTAGGTGTATCAGCTAGTTTTCAAAGCTTGGAGACAAGTGAGAAATTTACTATTTGAAGAATCTTGCCCAGGACTGTAATGAAATTGTTAGCAGTAGTGTTCTCAAAGTATTAGCTTGGTGATGCAGTCAGCCACAGGATTATGGGATCTAAGCCTGCTTAAGTAGTAATCATTGTCCACATTTTAGAATTAAACATTAATCTAACTCTAGGCTTACAGCCTAGCATAGTAATTGCCCACAGTAAGTGCTCAGTGAAAAAAAAGAATAATTTGTTTTAAAAAAGATTAATTGAATTTATGGGGGAGGCATGGTAGTTTAATGGCAATCAGAATCATTATGATTTTTGAAATCTGTAAACTCTATTTCTCAATCAGAAATACTAAGTACTTATAATGAAATTTTGTTGTCTGGATTTGTGACTAAGAAGAGAATCAATTTGGCTTTTTCCCTGACCAGGACCTTTGCTGGTTTCTGGACTTTCTCTCAGGATCTTCTTTAGAGTTAGCACATTTCAGCCCCTCTCTTGACAGTCACACCACCAAGCCCCTGGAGTCTGCAAAAGTAGAAGAGTAAAGTAGAAATTTTCTACTTTCTAAGTATATAAACTTGACCAGATTTTAAGCATTCTTATCTTCAGTTTTCTTAACTAGGCATTGATAATAATATTTGCCGCTGTGGATTATTTTGTGGATTAAATAAAATAATGCTACACAATACTTTGAAGAATTTCCAGTTCAAAATACCAAATATTTAATAAATTATACCTTGTTATTAGGGCTTCCCTGGTAGCTCAGATGGTAGAGAAACCGCCTGCAGTGCAGGAGGACAGGGTTTGATGCCTGGGTTGGGAAGATCCCCTAGAGAAGAGAATGGCAACCCGCTCCAGTATTCTAGCCTGGAGAATTCCATGGACAGAGGAGCCTGGCGGGCTATAGTTCATGGGGTTGAAAGGAGTCAGACAAGACTGAGCAACTACCGCTTTCACTTTTCACCTTGTTATTATTTTATAATATTAGTAATATAAGAAGTTATATGAATATTGAATAAGATATTGAAATCAAACAAAGTTCCCTTCCTATAATCGCTGTGTTGCCTATGCCGAGTACATCATGCGAAATGCTGGGCTGGATGAAGCACAATTTGAAATCAAAATTGCCGGGAGAAATATCAGTAACCTCAAGATACACAGATGACACCACCCTTATGGCAGAAGGCGAAAAAGATCTAAAGAGCCTCTTGATGAAAGTGAAAGAGGTTGTTTTAAAACTCAACATGCAAAAAACTAAGATCATGGCATATAGTCCCATGACTTCATGGCAAACAGACAGGGAAACAATGGAAACAGTGTCAGACTTTATTTTGGGGGGCTCCAAAATCATTGCAGATGGTGACTGAAGCCATGAAATTAAAAGATGTTTGCTCCTTGGAAGAAAAGCTGTGACCAACCTAGATAGCATATTAAAAAGCAGAGACATTACTTTGCCAACAAAGGTCCATCTTGTCAAAGCTATGGTTTTTCCAGTAGTCACGTGTGGATGTGAGAGTTGGACTGTAAAGAAAGCTGAGTGCCAAAGAATTGATGCTTTTGAACTGTGATGTTGGAGAAGACTCTTGAGAGCCCCTTGGACTGCAAGGAGATTCAACCAGTCCATCCTAAAGGAGATCAGTCCTGGGTGTTCATTGGAAGGACTGATGCTAAAGCTGAAGCTCCAATACTTTGGCCACCTCATGTGAAGAGCTGACTCATTGGAAAAGACCCTGATGCTGGGAAAGACTGAAGGCAGGAGGAAAAGGGGGCGGCAGAGGATGAGATGGTTGGATGGTATCACCAACGTGATGGACATGAGTTTGAGCAAGCTCTGGGAGTTGGTGATGGACAGGGAAACCTGCTATGATGCAGTCCATAGGGTCACAAAGAGTCGGACACAACTGAGTGACTACACTGAACTGAACTATGAAAATAAATAGTTTGAACTGTTGTCTGGGTAGGGAGAAGCTTCCTGATCTTCAATCCTTGCAACAATAAAAGGACAAAGTAGGGAGGAAAACAAAATTGGAAAGTCTGTGTCTAGTTTTTAAAAATGTAAGGTTTTGGTTCTTGAGATTCTACGACTTAATGAAATTTTATTTCTAAGTTTGAATCCAGCCTGGATAAGAATGAGTCTTTGTAGCTTTACCTTACTAGCATACTCTGACAATTCTTTCTGAAGAATAGTAGGATTTTCAGATGAATGGTGTCAGTGCCTTATTATGAGCCAGACTAACCAGGGATTTTTCTGAATGTCTAGGAGGATAAGGGTATAATTTCCAGGCCCCTCTACAAAATTTGAAGAACTTTTCTTTGGTAATGTTGCTTTCTTTTGCCACTGATCTATTGATGAAAAAAATTACATTGTGCCTATGTCATTTTTGTTTGAAGAATGAGGTTTTTTTTTCAATAAGATAGATTGTAGTAGTTGAGAGTCCAATCAGTGGGATCAGACAGTTTGAGATGGAATGCCAGGTAATGAAGGTAATTTTACCCCACTGAGTATTCACCTCATTTGTAAATTGGAGCTGTTAACATTACTTATATTGTAGGGCGATTATTATAATTAAATAAGATGGTACATGAACAGCACCTGGAATAATGCTTGCTATATTAAGTACTTGATAAATGTTACAAATAAATTCTTATTTTTGATAAACAGCCATTTATTATTGATAGACTGAACTTTAACACTTCTTCAAAGACTAATTTTTTCAGAGTTTAAATTTTAAAGAAAATATATCTGAGAGAACATAAATATTGAGTGCTAAGTGTGATTCATTCTATACTTTTGGTAAACTTACATTTTTCTTTTTTTTTTAAATATAGTTTAACATGGATCGGATTAATGTTGAAGAGTTTTATGAAGTTTATAAAGGAGTAGTATCTGAGTATAATGTAAGTACTGAAGTAAATGTAAAGCATTGGTATTGAAAACTTGTGTATCTCAAATTTTATAGGTCTCAGTATAATTTATAATCGTGAAAGTATTCCTTGAAGTATTCACGGTTCTGCCAGTTGACAACTGATCATACCAATGACTGGAGTATTTTTATCCCTGAAAGCCACTGGATCAGTTTTTAAAATATGATGCTGTTTCATTTATGGAACAAAAATTTACAGAAATCCAAAAATTACTTTGCCGAGATATTGACACATTTTGATAGGCTTCCCTTGTGGCTCAAATGGTAAAGAATCTGCCTGCAGTGTGGGAGATCTGGGTTTGATCCCTGGGTTGGGACTGTCCCCTGGAGGAGGGCATGGCCACCCACTCTAGTGTTCTTGCCTGGAGAATCCCCATGGACAGAGGAGCCTATAGCCCAGTGGGCTACAGCCCATGGGGTCACAAAGAGTCCGAAACAACTGAGTGACTAAGCACAACACGTGGAGATAATATTCTCAAGGTAGAAGACTGTTGAAAATGCTTTAAAAAGTTGAGAGCAAATAGTTCTTGATGTAGTTGCATAGCAGTTATTTCATAGCATAGTCTATTTAATGATACAAATGCAGATAGAATCATCTGAAAATACAGTGGAGAGTGAATAATAGTAAGACTTAGGGGAACTGTTTAGAGAGCAAGGAAATTCATTCTTGAAAACAAGACTGTATTCAAATAAACCAAGTGTTGTTCCTTAAAATAACATATGACAGATATTCAATCAAAGTTAGTTTCCTTCCCCTTTTATCAAATTAGATACATGTGTGCTGGTGACCTGCCTCATCACCCATATTGCTTTATAGGGCATTTTGCTCTTTTTTTTTATTCTTTTTGCGTAAAGTTCACCCTGACAGTGAGACTAGATTCCCCTCTTCTCATCTCTCTACACCCTTTCCTTTTAGCCTAGTTTTTTAAAAAAATATTTATAATTTTTATTATTTATATTTGGCTGTGCTAGTTGTTCACTGGTGCATGTTTTTTTTCTCAAGTTGCCAAGAGTCGGGGCTGTTCTCTGGTTGCGGTACACAGGCTTCTCATCGTGGTGGCTTCTCTTGTTGGGGAGCACAGGCTCTAGGGTATAGGGGCTTTAACAGTTGCAGGTAGTTGTGGGGCATAGGCTTAGTTGTTCTGCGGTATGTGGGCTCTTCCTGCATCAGGGATTGAACCTGTATCTTCTGCATTGGCAAGTGGATTCTTTAGCACTGAGCCAACAGGGAAGTCCTCAACCCCCAGTTTAGAAAAGGAAAAACGCACTGGTCCAAGAACTGGCCTGAGTCTTTCTCCTGTTTGCTGCTGCTGCTGCTGCTAAGTCACTTCAGTCGTGTCCGACTCTGTGTGACCCCATAAACGGAAGCCCACCAGGCTCCCCCGTCCCTGGGATTCTCCAGGCAAGAACACTGGAGTGGGTTGCCATTTCCTTCTCCAATGTGTGAAAGTGAAAAGTGAAAGTGAAGTCGCTCAGTCGTGTCCGACCCCCAGCGACCCCACGGACTGCAGCCTACCAGGCTCCTCCATCCATGGGATTTTCTAGGCAATAGTACTGGAGTGGCTTGCCATTGCCTTCTCCTGTTTAGCCCTACATAATTGATTGCAGCCAGGAAATTAAAAGACGCTTACTCCTTGGAAGGAGTATGACCAACCTAGATAGCATATTAAAAAGCAGAGACATTACTTTGCCAACCAAGGTCCGTCTAGTCAAGGCTATGGTTTTTCCCGTGGTCATGTATGGATGTGAGAGTTGGACTAGGAAGAAAGCTGATCGCTGAAGAATTGATGCTTTTGAACTGTGGTGCTGGAGAAGACTCTTGAGAGTCCCTTGGACTGCAAGGAGATCCAACCAGTCCATTCTAAAGGAGATCAATCCTGGGTGTTCATTGGAAGGACTGATGCTAAAGCTGAAACTCCAATACTTTGGCCACCTCATGTGACGAGTTGACTCACTGGAAAAGAGTCTGATGCTAGGAGGGATTGGGGGTGGGAAGAGACGGGGATGACAGAGAATGAGATGGCTAGATGGCATCACCGACTCGATGGACATGAGTTTGAGTGAACTCCGGGAGTTGGTGATGGGCAGGGAGGCCTGGTGTGCTGTGATTCATGGGGTCGCAAAGAGTCGGACACGACTGAGTGACTGAACTGAACTGAATAAGGACTGATGATGAAATCTTATATTTTGCATTTAGCATACTGGTAGTGTTCTACCAAACCAAAGTGCTTTTCCTGTTGTTACAGCTTTTCAAACCTTAATCTTATCAACTTCTTCATTTTATTTTTTTTTTCCAATTTTATTTATTTATTTTTTTCAAGTTGAACAGACTAAATTTCTTTAAACAAACTTACTTATACTCCAGAGTCCTTTAAAAACTTAATAGCATTTATACATTGAAGGTATTTGATTTTCTTGTAACTAGCACTTCAAATGCAACAAGCATTTGAAGCAACAAGCATTTGACCCAACAAGTAAAACTTTCTACAGTTCATAACTTTTATAAATAAAATAAATTAAATGTACAGTGAATAAGTTCTCTGAAATATTTCAATATTTCTGCAGGTTTAGTAACATCGTAAAATACATTTCAACTAAAATTCACAAATCTAAAAACCTGTTAGGCATTTTTAGGCGTTTTAAGATGGAAATGAAGACCAATGTTACATCGTAATATGCCAATTACAAATAGTACTTCAAATAGAAAATACTACAGTTTGTCCCAAACTTTAAAAACTATTCATGAACTCAACACTGAACTATTGATGGCTATGAGAATTGTTTCCTAGCCTTTTTGAAAATTTCAACCCATTTACGTTTAAGGTAATTATTGATAAGTACGATCCCGTAGCCATTTTCTTTATTGCTTTGGGTTCAAGTTTATACACTCTTTCTGTGTATCCTGTCTATAGAAGATCCTTTAGCATTTGCTGGAGAGCTGGTTTGGTGATGCTGAATTCCCTCAGCTTTTGCTTGTCTGTAAAGCTTTTGATTTCTCCTTCATATTTGAAGGAGATCCTTGCTGGGTATAGTAATCTGGGCTGTAGGGTATTTTCTTTCATCACTTTAAGTATGTCTTGCCACTCCCTTCCGGCCTGAAGAGTTTCTGTTGAAAGATCAGCTGTTATCCTTATGGGAATCCCCTTATGTGTTATTTGCTGCTTTTCCCTTGCTGCTTTTAATATTTGTTCTTTGTGTTTGATCTTTGTTAATTTGATTAATATGTGTCTTGGAGTATTTTGCCTTGGGTTTATCCTGTTGGGGACTCTCTGGGTTTCTTGGACTTGGGTGATTATTTCTTTCCCCATTTTAGGGAAGTTTTCAGCTATTATCTCCTGAAGTATTCTCTCATGGTCTTTCTTTTTGTCTTCTTCTTCTGGGACTCCTATGATTCGAATGTTGGAGCGTTTCACATTGTCCCAGAGGTCTCTAATATTGTCCTCATTTCTTTTAATTCGTTTTTCTTTTTTCCTCTCTGTTTCATTTATTTCTACAATTCTATCTTCTAGTTCGCTTATCCTGTCTTCTGCCTCTGTTATTCTACTGTTTGTTCCCTCCAGAGTGTTTCTGATCTCATCTATGGCATTATTCATTGTATATTGACTCTTTTTTATTTCTTCTAAGTCCTTATTAAATCTTTCTTCCATCTTCTCAATCCTTTTCTCCAGGTTATTTATCTGTAACTCCATTTTGCTTTCAAGATTTTGAATCATTTTCACCATCAAAATTTGAAATTCTTTATCAGGTAAATTCCCTATATCTTCTTCTTTTGTTTGTGTTGGTGGGCAATTATCTTGTTCCTTTACTTGCTGGGTATTTCTCTGCCTCTTCATCTTGCTTATATTGCTTTGCTTGGGGTGGCCTTTCCCTCTTCTTGCAGTTTGTGGAGTTCTCTTTATTACGTAGTTTTTCGCTGTGTGTGGGGTTGGATGGGTGACTTGTCCAGGTTCCCTGGTTCGGGAAGCATGTGTCGGTGTTCTGGTGGGTGGAGCTGGATTTCTTCTCTCTCCTTTAGAAGACAATGGGCTGCTTTTCTGGGAGCCTGATGTCCTCTGCCAGTATTCAGAAGTTGTTTTGTGGACTTTACTCCGCGTTCAAATGTTCTTTTGATGAATTTGTGGGGGAGAAAGTGGTCTTGCCATCTTATCCCTCCGCCATCTTGTTCCTTCCTCCCCAGAACACTGGATCCTTATATTCCACTTGGTCGTGGAGTATCTCTTCCCAGCTGCTCCAGCAAGGCGCAGCCGCTGTACCTTACCTTGGACGAGGGGTATCTCCTCAAGGCCGCGCCTCCTGCTTTGAATGTAGATCAGCTCCTCTCGGCCCTCCGGTGCCCAAGCAGCCACCGCCTCCTGAACGTGGTACAGCTCCTCTCGGCCACCGCCCTAACCCTGGGCGCGGGGTAGCTCATCTCAGCCACGATTCTGCATGTGGTCGTTTGCGCCGGAGCCAGGCGTCTCCCGCGTCTGCGCCGCCGGAGCCGGGCGTCTCAACTTCTTCATTTTAGAGTTAAACCTTTTCTTTTTTTGAATGGAAGAAATTTTAAAGTGTGTTCTTAACATCATTTATTCAACCAGTGACAACTGTTTTCCATTTTAAAAATATTTCTTTTTTACATTTCCCTTCATTTATGTGTTACGTTAACTTTTAAATATATAGTTAAAAGCAACTACCTTTGCTAATGCACATTATATTATAGTTTTACTATTTATAAGATAGAGAGACTCATGGATACTTATCTCACAGTACCTTTGATCCTGAGTTATATTTTCCTACAACATCTGATAGTATTGAATTTGGTAACAAGTAGTAGTTGAGTACATTAATGTTTTATATACATATCTGAGGTAGGTCATATTTCCTGTTGGTGAACAACTTTTTTTTTTTAAAGCGTATCTTTTAAAATTTACTTTTTGTTGAGGTAACATTGGTTTATAACGTTATATATGAGTTTCACATGTACGTTATATGTTGTGTTTTATAAATGCCATACATGCAATTTTTATATAGTTTACATTTACTCTTGGAATTTTTTGAACTCAGGATTCTGGAGATTAAGTTAAATGTATCACTGGGTGAATTGTCATTTTTCCTGAGAAATCAGTACTTTGAATGCTAGTAGCAATGTTATACTTTAATGTCAGAACAGCTCAGAATGATTGGTATTGATGTACTTTCTTCTGTTTAATCTTCTCAGTAAGGTATCCTCTATAATTATTAATTAAATCTTGTAATATTAATAAAATAACCTACTTAGGAGAAAGAATAGAGGGACATTTTGGAAGGGAAAAACTACTTTATTCCAGACTAATTATTAGTCTTGTGAGTAATTTTTAGTAATGGTTATAATTTTTATTCACCTTAAAATGGCTTTTTCAGCTTCAAACATATATTTCAAATGGTTGGTTTATGCTGTTGCTGCTGCTGCGTCACTTCAGTTGTGTCCGACTCTGTGCGACCCCATAGACAGAAGCCCACCAGGCTCCCCCGTCCCTGGGATTCTCCAGGCAAGAACACTGGAGTGGGTTGCCATTTCCTTCTCCAATGTGTGAAAGTGAAAAGTGAAAGTGAAGTCGCTCAGTCGTGTCTGACCCTTAGCGACCCCACGGACTGCAGCCTACCAGGCTCCTCCATCCATGGGACTTTCTAGGCAAGAGTACTGGAGTGGCTTGCCATTGCCTTCTCAACAGTCTGTTAATGGGAGAATGCACTGGCTCATATAATATGAGCCAGAATATATCAATATCCAGGTATCTTTGAGATGTTACTAATTTATATGATATAAAATTTTATTGAAGCTAGGAAAAGTTATTTCCTTGAAAAATTTTCCCAAAGGGAAGTTAGTGTTTTTATCCCAGTAATAGTTTATTGAAATAAATAATATTCTTATGAGTGATTTATAGTCTGATTCTTTAAAAGTTCTTGTCTCATTCATTCTGTCTCATTCCCACTCTATTTCATTCAGAGGAAGTTGTGTAATGGTCTGTATTCACATAATAGAAATGCATATGTTTGTGATATCTTTCATTGGGTTATTTGTGATCATGAGAATCAGATAGCAAACCCTGGATCTCACTTGCCATTGTGATTGTTTTATTTCTCTTGGGTGTCTTATTTCTCATGACAGTTAATATTTAGGACTCGAATTTTAAGTTCAAGGAAGAGGTAAAATGCTGCATACTAGATGTCTCTTAATTTTGAAAAAGTGAAAGTGTTAGTCACTCAGTTGTGTCCAACTCTGTGACCCCATGGACTTTAGCCCCTCAGGCTCCTTTGTCCATGAAATTCTTCAGGCAGCAATACTGATGTGGGTTGCCATTTCCTTCTTCAGGGGATCTTCCCAACCCAGGGATCATACCCAGCTTTCCTGTGTTGTAGGCAGATTCTTTACTGTTTGAGCCACCAGGGAAGCCCCTTAATTTTAGGAGCTTTATATAATGCTGTGAAGTAGGCCCTGTAAAAGTAATCTTAAGAGGCAACATAATCTAAAGGAACTAAAACACAGGTGATCTGATTCTTATTGCCTTTGTTAGTATAGTGCTTTGACCTCTTTGTCTTCAGATTCTTACTTATAAAAGAAGGTAAATAAGGTCATATTAGTGGTCCTATCCATTTTATTATTTTAAACTTAAAGTTTTCTTAATGTCAGGATGTGAAGTGATCCTCTCAAATGTAGAATATGTCAGCGGTCCTTAAACTTTTTGGCTCTATGGATCAGTTTCGTGGAAGACAATTTTTCCACAGATCCTGGGGAAAGGGATGGAGGGGTGGTTTGGGGATGAATCAAGTGCATTACATTTATTGTGCAGTTTATTTTTATTGTTATTACATCAGCTCCACCTTAGATCAGCAGGCATTAGATCCTAGAGTTGAGAACCCCTGGAATACATAGTGGGAAATAATACAGTGTCACTGACACCATTGTACTAAATATATATATGTGTGTGTGTGTGTGTGTGTGTACGTGTATATATATAATTCTACTCTAGTTCTAGGTTTTCTCATATCACTTGCTTCAAATTGTAGAATTTTCCTAGCTCCCAAATTTCATTGCAGCTGCTTACAGCTTCCTTACCTCAGGTTCCTTCCTTTTTTGACTGTCGAGTCAGATGCTAGGTTCAGATACCAAACCCACCAGTTGTGTGACCATAGAAATTACTTACCTTTTAAAGCCCTAGTTTACCTGTATATAAAATTGAAACAATGTTATTATTACTTTATAAAATTATTGTGGTTATTAAATGAAATAAATCATGTAAAGCAATCTCACATATTACTGAGATTGTTGCTTTAGTAAATATTAGCTGTTTTTATTATTACTACTTTTATTGTTATTATAGCTGATATTCTTTACAGTGGATTCCATGTTGATCATTTACAATTAAATTTGCTGCTTCAGCATTTGCAATCATGAAAAGGTAATAATTACTATCTTATAGTGTTATCATCGGAGAAGGCAATGGCAAGCCACTCCAGTGTTCTTGCCTGGAGAATCCCAGGGACGGGGGAGCCTTCAGTCGGACACGACTGAAGTGACTTAGCAGCAGCAATGTTATCATGATCCAATTATTTGTCACATATATATTACCGCATGTGGGCCAGACAATGTGTTGGATACCAGGGAGCCAGAAATGCACACTGCCTGCATTCTTGGAGCTTATGTCCTAGTGAGAATGGATATTAAATCAGATACTCCATTTCAACTACTTAAGGACTGTAATCAAAGGGCTATTAAGGAAGGAAACAAGTGCTTTTTTGATACTTTTTACTTAAGTAAAAACCTAGGTTTGAGAATTCTGTTAATTCTCTTAATTAATTCTGATAATCTATTAACAGAATTCACAAGTTCAGTTTTTAAGGATCACTTTATGCTTTTGATGCAGTTCTTTTTTCAACATTTTCTTTGTGTTTTGTATAGCTCTCTGTTTATCATTTTAATAGTATTTAACACTGAAAGAAAGAGAGACACACACTTAAAAGAAAGGTAGACAAAATTGGCACTTCTCTTTTTGGATAACGTACTCATCCCTTCTTCTGCCCCAACTGAGGATTTAGGCTCTTGACATTTATGTGTAGGCAGTACTTCGTATCATGAGATAGAAGATCCTCCTCAACATAATTATCCATAAAAATCAATTTCATATGACCTTTGTGAATTAGTGAAGTAACTTCAGGGGCATAATTTAGGGGTTCTAGTGAGTAGGGATCTGTTTACCATATTAATTATGAAGTCCTCTCCTTCCTTTTTTAACTTCTAACATTTTTAGTAGACATGATGACTGAGTTCTAATTAATATTTAAATACTGGTCTGTAATAAATTGCCTTTATTTTACTTTGTCATTGGGTATTATAAGCCTTCCAGAGTCATTAGCATGGTTTACATGGCCTACCATCATCTGACCTCATCCCTTTTCTTTTCTAATGTGGACTATTTTTAAAGTCTTCACTGAATTTGCTACAACGTTGTTTCTGTTTTATGTTTTGGTTTTTTGGCCACAAGGCGTGTGTAATCTTAGCTCCCTGACCAGGATCGAACCCACACTCCCTGCTTTGGAAGGCGGTCTTAACCACTGGACAAGCAGGGGAGTCTCCTGGGCCTCATCTCTTAACTGCTTTCCTGTGGTCTCACTCAGCTCCTGTTATTATAGCTCTTTACTGATCTTCATATACCCCAACTGTACTTCTTCCTCTAGGTCTTTATTTTTGTTTTCAGTTCTGAAATGTTCCATTCACTGAACCTTTCAGTGAGATGCACTTTTCTTTGACCATGTTTCCTCTTAAACCACTTCACGTATATAGTTCAGTTCAGTTCAGTTCAGTCACTCAGTCATGTCCGACTCTCCGCAACCCCATGAATCATAGCACGCCAGGCCTCCCTGTCCATCACCAACTCCCGGAGTACACTCAAACTCATGTCCACAGAGTCGGTGATGCCATCCAGCCATCTCTTTCTCTGTTGTCCCCTTCTCCTCCCGCCCCCAACCTTTCCCAGCATCAGAGTCTTTTCCAGTGAGTCAACTCGTCGCATGAGGTGGCCAAAGTATTGCAGTTTCAGCTTTAGCATCAGTCCTTCCAATGAACACCCAGGATTGATCTCCTTTAGAATGGACTGGAACCGTAAAAAGTATATGTCTATTTCCTCCCTCTTACTCTGCATGCTGTTGTACTTTTTACATTTATATGTTAAAAGCTTTATGATATTTTTAATATTTTTGCTTTAAATAATCAATTAAATTTTCTTTTTTAATTGCTGTGAAACATGTTTTATATTTACCCACATATTTACCATTGTTTTGTGTGGTTCCATATTTTTGTCTGGCATTTTTATTCTGTCTGAAGAACTTCCTTTAACATTTTCTATGGTATAGGGCTGCTGGTGGTGAATTCTCTCAGATTTTGTTTGTCTGAAAAAGTCTTTCTTTTTTGATTGAAAGATCATTGACTTACAATATTGTATTAGTCTCAGGTGTACAACACAGTGATTCAATATTTTTATAGATTATATTCCATTTACAGTTATTACAAAATAATGGCAATATTCCCCTAACAGTTTATCCTTGCTGCTTATTTTATACATGATAGTTTGTATCTCTTAACCGCATACCCCTGTCTTGCCCCTACCCACTTTCTTCTCCTTACTCGTCACCATTAGTTTGTTCTCTATATCTGTGAGTCTATTTTTGTTTTGTAATATATATATTTTTTGGTAAAGATTTCACATATAAGTGGTAACATACAGAATATTTGTCTTTCTCTGACTTACTTCACTAAGAATAATACATTCTAGGTTTATCCACATTGTTGCCAATGGTAGAATTTTGTTCTTTTTATTACTGAGTAGTATTCCATTGTATGTATATATCACATCTTCATTATTCATTCATCTGTTGTTGGATACTTAGATTGCTTCCATATATTGGCTCTTGAAAATAATGCCACTACTGGAATGCATATATCTTTTTGAATTAGTGTTTTTATTTTCTTCAGATACATATCCAGCAGTGGAGTTACTGGATCATATGGTAGTTCTGTTTTTACTTTTTTTGAGGAACCTCCATACTGTTTTCCATAGTGGCTGCACCAATTACATTCTCACCAACAATGTACTTGGGTTCCCGTTTCTGCACATTCTTTCCAGCATTTGTTATTTGTAGACATTTTGATGGTAGCTGTTTTAACAAGTGTGATATCTCATTGTGCTTTTAGTGGTATAAAGGATAAACTATTAGGAGAATATTGCCATTATTTTGTAATAACTGCAAATGGAATGTAATCTATAAAAATATTGAATCACTGTGTTGTACACCTGAAACTAATATTGTAAGCCAGTGATCTTTCAATCAGAAAAGAAAGACTTTATCAGACAAACAAAATCTGAGAGATTTTGGCCATCTGTATGTCTGTTGGTCATCTGTATGTCTTCTTTGGAAAAATGTCTATTCAGCCTTCCACATTTTTTAATAGAGTTTTTTGTTTTTTGACATTGAGTTCTATGAGCTCTTTATTTTTGATATTAATTCCTTATAAATCATAGCATTTACAAATTTTTTCTCCCATTCAGCATGTTGTCTTTTCATTTTGTTGATGGTTTCCTTTGTTGTATAAAACTTTTTATGTTTAATAGTTCCCATTTATTTATTTTTGCTTTTATTTCTTTTGCCTAAGAGGCTGATCCAAAAAAAATAATGCTTCCATTTATGTTGAAGAGTATTCTATCTGTATTTTCTTGTAGAAGTAATTTTTTTTTTTTTTGGATTCAGGTCTTATGTTTAGGTCTTTAATCTATCCTGAGTATATTTTTTATACAGTGTAGGAAAATGTTCTAATTTCACTCTTACATGTAGCTGTTCAGTTTTCCCAGCATCACTTGTTAAAGGGACTGTCTTTACCCACTGTATATTCTTGCCTTCTTTGTTGTAGAGTGATCAGAAGTGTGTGGGTTTATTTTGGGCCTTCTATTCGGTTCCCTTCATCTATGTGTCTGTCTTTGTACCAGTACCGTGTTGTTTTGACTACTGTAGCTTTCCTGTGTAGTCTAAAGTCAGGGAGCATGATACCTCCAGCATTTTTTTCCCCTCAAGATTGCTGTGGCAATTCAGGGTCCTTTGTAGTTCCATATAAATTTTAGGATTATTTGTTTGAGTTCTGTGAAAAATGTCATGGATATTTTGATAGAGATTGCATTAAATCTGTAGATTGCTTTGGATAGTATAGCCATTTTAACAATATTACTTTCTCCAATCCAAGAACACAGGATATCTTTGCATTATCTTCAGTTTCCTTCATCAGTATTCTATAGTTTACATAGTATAGGTCTTTTACTTCCAAGACAAGGATGCCAACTCTCCCTGCTTCTCTTTAACATAGTATTAGAAGTCTTTGCCATAGTAATCAGAGAAGTAAAAGAAATGAGAGGCATTCAAATTGTGAGTAAGAAGTAAACCTGTCACTATTTGCAGATGATATGCTATATGCTACCCTGGAAACTCAGAGTTAAAGAATCCACCTGCCAATGCAGTAGATGCAGGTATGATCCCTGGGTTGGAAAGATCCCATGGAGAAGGAAATGCTTACCCATTGTAGTATTTTTGCCTGGGAAATTCCGGTGGGCAGATGAGACTGGTGGTCTACAGTCTATGGGGTCACAAAAGAGTGATACACAACTTAGCAACTAAACAACAACAAGTGGTATTATATAGAGAATATCCTAAAGTCTCCACCAAAAAAAAAAAAAAAAACAAAACTATTAGAATTAAGTGAATTCAATAAAGTTGCAGGATACAAGGTTAACATATAGAAATCTATTGGTTTCCTGTACACTAAAATGAACTATCAGAAAGATAAAGTGAGAAAGCAATCCCCATTTGAAATTGGGTCATGAAGAGTAAAATACCTGTGAATAAACTTAACCAAGAGGTTAAATACCTATACTCTGAAAAAGCCTTTATTTTTCATTCATTTTGAAAAATATTTTCCAAATATCTTCTCAACTGATTTTAGAATTTGTAGAATTTGACGTAGGTTGTTGTTTTTATCCTTATCTTTGTTTTTTTTTTTGGATGTTTCTACAGTTTTTGTTGTTGTTGTTTCACTATTTTTTGCTGCTTTTTTTTTGTTATTGTTGTTCTTGTTTTATAGCCAATCTGATTATTATGTGTCTTACTTTATTTTTCTTTCCACTTTTTCTCCTTGGATTTTGTTATATCTGTGGGTTTATAAGTTTCATCAAATTTTAAAACTTTTTAGCGATTAATTCTGTTCATCATCCTTTCTTCTTTTGAGGCTCCAATTACACTGCTTGACGTTGTCCCATAGTCTTTTTTTAAAATTTAAAAGTTTTTCTTCGCTCTTCTTTTTTTCCATGCTTGCTTTTTAATAGTTTCTGTTGCATGCCTTCAACTTCATTGATCTTCTATAAGCGTTTATCCTCTTCATCACTTATAAATTCAGATGTAGTTTTCATCTCTAGTTTTGTTTGGATCTTTTTAATATCTTTTTTTTTTGCTGTGTATTATGTACATGTTTTCTTCTATAATTTGAGCATGTAAAACCTATTTATAGTGGCTTTTAAAACTTCTTGTGTAATTATATCCATCATTTCTGTCATCGCTGGGTTTGTGTCTCTTGAGTTTGGTTCTGGTAATAGTTTTTATTTTCCTACTTCTTTGTATGCCTGGCAGTTTTTATGTACTGGTGTTGTGAAATTTACACTGTTACATGGTGTTGCTGTATTCCTTTAAAAAATGTTTGATTTTGTTCTGTCCCTTGGACAAGTTACATGGGATCAGTTTGACACTTTTGAGACTTGCTTTTAAGTTTTCATAGGATAGATACAGAGTGTTCCATACATAAGGCAATTTTAGGCCAACTACTATGGTATATTTTAATGGCAGAAAATGAGGAACTAAGGAGCCTCTTGATGAATATGAAAGAGGAGAGTGAAAAGCTGGCTTCAAACTCAGCATTCAGAAACCTAAGATCGTGCATCTGGTCCTATCACTTCATCACAAATAGATGGAGAAAATGTGGAAATGGTGTCAGATTTCATTTTCTTGGGCTCCAAACTCACTGCAGATGGTGACTGCAAACATGAAATTAAAAGACGCTTGCTCCTTGGAAAAATAGCTATGTCAAACCTAAACAGTGTTTTAAAAAGCAGAGACATTACTTTACTGACAAAGGTCTATCTAGTCAAAACTATGGTTTTTCTGTGTATGGATATGAGAGGTGAACCATAAAGAAGGATGAATGCCAAAGAATTGATGCTTTTGAACTGTGGTGTTGGAGAAGACTCTTGAGAATCCCTTGGAATGCAGGGAGATCAAACCAGTCAATCCTAAAGGAGATCAATTCTGAATATCATTGGGAGGACTGATGCTGAAGCTCCAATACTTTGGCCACCTGATGCAAAGAGCTGACTCATTAGAAAAGATCCTGATGCTGGGAAAGATGGATGGAGGAGGAGGAGGGGACAGCAGAGGATGAGATTGTTGGATGGCATCACTGACTCAATGGACATGAGTTTGAGCAAATTGGAGAAGGAAATGGCAACCCACTCCAGTGTTCTTGCCTGGAGAATCCCAGGGATGGCAGAGCCTGGTGGGCTGCCATCTATGGGGTCGCACAGAGTCAGATACGACTGAAGCGACTTAGCAGCAGCAGCAGCAGCAGCAGCAGTAATGGGCAAAGAAGCCTGGCATCCTGCAGTTCATGTAGTCACAAAGTGTTGTATACCCTTAGTGACTGAACAATAACAACTAGGGTATAATACCATTCTGAGGACTCTGCATGATGCCCTGTATATCATATGGGGGCTTTCCACTCCAGCTTATAGGAGTACAGGTTCTTCCCAGTCATATACTGTATTTATTAATTGTTTAATTTACTGCTTTTTGGGAGTTCTTATCTCGGCCTTTGGCAGTATCCTCTATATATACACAGACTCTTAGTCTAAGACTCAAAAATTTCTCTGCAGATCCCTGAGGCTTACTCTCTTGTTGCTCTCCCACTTCCTCTAGTATTCTGTTAGCCTCATCGGCCTCCCTAAACTCCAGTCTCGATCTGTTCTATTCAATGAGAATGTTGGGCTCTTTTGTGTTTCCTATACCTGTTTCACTGTCTAGAAGCCTTCAGGCAGTAAGATGGGCAGTTGTACAGCTTATCCCATTCATTTTCCTTCTCTTGAGAATCAGGATACTGTGCTGTCTATCGTTCAGTGTCTGAAAACAATATATGTTGATTGCTTTTAGTTTCTAGATGTTTAATGTGAGAAAATGAATCTGATGCCTATTATTCCTCATTGCTGAAACTCATGATTTTTATACGTTTCTTTGGGAGAAACACTTTGGAATATATATCTTTTTAAATGTTCATTTGATAGTATTGTGTTTGAGAGGAGAGAGCCTTTTAAAAGAAATATGTACTAGAAGATAATTTCAAGTAGTGAACATATCAAGTGATAAAGCATTAGTCTGATAATGGTAGGAGTGGAGACAAGGGGACATATCTAAAATACATTTTTGTAGGAAAAATGGACAAAATGTGGGAACTGCTTGGCATAAGGGTACAGGTGGAGAAGAAGTCAAAGATAACTTTAACATTTTGAGTCCAGTAGAATAGTAGTGCAATTAATAGAAGAGAAGCAAAAGATTATTAAATTCTACTCATTTGTTAATATTATCTTATTTATATATTATAGGAAATGGTGACAGAAATGTATTCTGGGCCTTGTGTAGCAATGGAGATTCAACAAACTAATCCTACAATGACATTTCGAGAATTCTGTGGACCTGCTGATCCTGTAAGTTTTTGTTTAATATATTGATCAAATCTGTTTTATCCATTAACTAAATATCTTAATGGGTTTTTGATACCTTTAGTTTGTTCTTTAAAAGAAATAATACAAAATGAATATATGGACACAAAGTTTTTTTCAAAATAGCATTTTACAGTACTCATTTATTAGATAGTATTCCCCCAAAAGTGAATTTTTTTATTAACCTAGTGACATTATATGGGCAGAAATATTTACTGTGGCATTTTCTTTTACTGTTTCTTGTTGCTAAATTGTATAAGTAAATTTGTTAAGCTCTGTGATAGAAAGTGGTCATGTATGGATGTGAGGGTTGAACTGTGAAGAAAGCTGAGCGCCGAAGAATTGATGCTTTTGAACTGTGGTGCTGGAGAAGACTCTTGAGAGTCCCTTGGACTGCAAGGAGATCCAACCAGTCCATCCTAAAGGAGATCAGTCCTGGGTTTTCATTGGAAGGACTGATGCTGAAGCTGGAACTCCAATACTTTGGCCACCTCGTGTGAAGAGCTGACTCGTTTGACATATATATATACTACTTTCTATAAAATGGTTAATTAATGAAAACCTATTATACAGTGCAGGGATTTCTACCTAATACTCTGTGGTGATCTACATGGGAAGGGTATCTAAAAAAGAGTGGATATACATATTTGTATAATTGATTCACTTTGCTGTATAGCAGAAACTAATACAACTTTGCAAAAGACTATACTCCAATAAGAATTAATTTAAATTAAAAAATGAAACAAGGTACAAAGAGAATAAGGAAAGCTTGAAAACTCAATACACAAAGGTAACCATGCAAGAATTTGCAGATTTACTATGATATACATCAAGAATATTTGCTTGGCTTCAATGGGAAATGCATACCTGGAAACACAAGGAAATATATTTTTTTTAGAGGAAACGAGAATACTGGTAGAGATGAAGGTGTGATGCATATCTTTAAAAGACAGGCTAAAAATGGTAGATTCTATATAATTAGAATACTGTATAGTAAGAAACAGAAATTCCTTATATGTAGTTTCTGTATACTAAATTATTCCTTTGATGCAACTGGAGCAAACTGAACTGGAAGAGATTAAAGGCAGGGGCTCTAGAAATGGAAAGGGACAGACGTGATGGTATCAGTAGAGAAAGAGATACTCTATATCTTTTCAAGGAGAAAGAAGAGTAGAAATAAATAATATGTGTGATTGTGGAAGAGTGAATATTAAAATGTGATTCTGCTTTAGAGGACATGAGGAGAAGGTGGTGATGTTAAGTAGTTATTGAATATTAATTATAAAATATTAGGAAGGAATACTTTTTGGCTGTATGAATAGGCAGAACTCAGGGTCATTTTAATTTTTTATTTCTGTTTGGCCAAAGAGGATTTTGTTCATTTGTTTTTTTAAGATAGTTAAAACTGTGGGTGACCAGCTGACCAAACATAGGTAAGTTAAAGAGAGAAAAATTAAGGCAAAAAAGGAATGAGATGAGTTTGCTCATTCTTTCATTCATTCAGAAATATTTGTTGAATCTGTGCTAGTATTTGTCACTATAAAGATAGAAGCTTTAAAGAGCTTACAGTCTATGAGTGGGTACTGATATTTAAGTGGTTAGTTTCTATGTTTTGTGGCAATTGCATTATTGGATACAGTGGTAACCCACTCCAGTATTCTTGCCTGGAGAATCCCATGGATGGAGGAGCCTGGTAGGCTACAGTCCACGGGGTCGCAAAGAATCGGACACGACTGAGCGACTTTACTTACTTACTTACTTACTTGTATTGGGTACTAAGTGCTGTGCTTAATCACTCAGTCGTGTCTGACTCCTTGAAACTCCATGGACTGTAGCCTGCCAGGCTCATCTGTCCATGGGGATTCTCTAGGCAAGAATACTGGAGTGGGTTGCCATGCCCTCCTTCATGGGATCTTTCTGACCCAGGGATCGAACCCAGGTCTCCCACATTGCAGGCAGATTCTATACTGTCTGAGCCACTAGGTACTGTGGCAGTTCAAAATTATACCATTTATCTTAGTCTGGGGATGGATGATGGAGTCAGGCAAGACTTCTTCAAGAACATGATAGCTGAGCTAAATTGTGAGGAATGAGTAGAACTTAGCTAAGTGGAGAAGGTGGGAAATAATAAAGGTATGAATTCGTAAAACAGTACTGCTTTTGCTAAAGTACAGGGCAGTGAATCAGAAATGAAGTTGCTGCGGAAGAGTTGGGAAGTAAGTAGGTGAGTGATCATAGAAGGAAGAGTCCTGAATATAAAAATTTGCTGATTCCATTTCTTTCTAAATATTCAGTGAACACTTATGGATTGAAGAGTATGTACAAGGTTTACTGCTTTGTCACATGGCCGAGTCATAATAAAGATGTCTAAAGCAAGCTGTCTTTTGTTAAGCAACTCATAATCTCTTTCAGAGTCCAAATTGCATCGTTAAAGCATAGTTGGAATTACCCCACTTAATTTTTTTATTGTAGTTTTTTATGAACCCTGTTTGATGAGTTCAGTTCAGTCGCTTGTTGTGTCTAACTCTTTACGATCCCATGGACTGCAGCACGTCAGGCCTTCCTGTCCATCACCAACTCCTGGAGCTTGCTCAAACTCATATTCATCGAGTAGGTAATGACATCCAACCATCTCATCCTGTGTTGTCCCTTTATCCTACCACCTTCAATCTTTCTCAGCATCATGGTCTTTTCCAATGAGTCAGTTCTTCGCATCAGGTGGCCAAAGTATTGGAGCTTCAGCTTCAGCATCAGTCCTTCCAATGAATATTCAGGACTGATTTCCTTTAGGATTGACTGGTTATATCTTGCATTCCAAGGGACTCTCAAGAGTCTTCTCTGACACCACAGTTCAAAAGCATCAATTCTTCGGTGCTCAGCTTTCTTTAGGGTCCAGCTCTCACATCCATACATGACTACTGGAAAAACCATAGGTTTGACTAGACAAACCTTTGTTGGCAAAGTAATATCTCTGTTTTTTTAGTGTGATGTCTAGATTTGTCTTAGCTTTTCTTCCAAATAGCAAGTGTCTTTTAATTTCATGGCTGTAGTCACCATCTACAGAGATTTTGGAGCCCAAGAAAATAAAGTCTGTCACGGTTTCCATTGTTTCCCCATCTTTTGGCCATGAAGTGATGGGACTGGATACCATGATCTTAGTTTTTTGAATGTTGAGCTTTAGGCCAACTCCTTTACTCTTCTCTTTGATTTTCATCAAGAGGCTGTTTAGTTCCTCTTTGCTTTCTGCGATAAGGGTGGTGTCATCTGCATATCTGAGGTTATTGATATTTCTCCCTGCAATCTTGATTGCAGCTTGTTTGTCATTTCACATGATGTACTATGGCATTTCACATGATGTACTCTGCATATAAGTTAAATAAGCAGCGTGATAATATACAGCCTTGATGTACCCCTGTCCCAATTTGGAACCAGTCCATTTTTCCATATCCAGTTCTAACTGTTGCTTCTTGATCTGCATACAAATTTCTCAGGATGCAGGTCAGGTGTTCTGGTATTCCTATCTCTTTAAGAATATTCCAGTCTGTTGTGATCCACACAGTCAAAGGCTTTGGCGTAGTCAATAAAACAGAAGTAGATATTTTTCTGGAACTCTCTTGCTTTTTCTATAATCCATCAAATGTTGGCAGTTTGATCTCTGGTTTCTCTGCCTTTTCTAAGTCCAGCTTGAATATCTAGAAGATCTTGGTTTACATACTGTTGAAGCCTGGCATGGAGAATTTTGAGCATTACTTTGCTAGCATGTAAGATCAGTGCTGGCACCCTACTCCAGTACTCTTGCCTGGGAAATCCCATGGACGGATGAGCCTGGTAGGCTAAGAGTCGGACACAACTGAGCGACTTCACTTTCACTTTTCACTTTCATGCATTGGAGAAGGAAATGGCAACCCACTCCAGTGCTCTTGCCTGGAGAATCCCAGGGACAGAGGAGCCTGGTGGGCTGCTGTCTATGAGGTCGCACAGAGTCGGACACGACTGAAGTGACTTTGCAACAGCAACAGCAAGATCAGTGCAATTGTGTGGTAGTTTGAACATTCTTTGGCATTGCCTTTCTTTGGGATTGGAATGAAAACTGACCTTTTCCAGTCTTGTGGCCACTGCTGAGTTTTCCAAATTTGCTGGCATATTGAGTGCAGCACTTTCACAGCCTCACCTTTTAGGATTTGAAATAGCTCAACTGGAATTCCATCACCTCCACTAACTTTGTTCGTAGTGATGCTTCCTAAGGCACTTGACTTCACATTTCAGGATGTCTGGCTCTAGGTGAGTGATCACACCATCGTGGTTATCTGAGTCATTAAGATCTTTTTTGTATAGTTTGAACATCCTTTGGCATTTATTGCATTATATAAAGTTGTACCACAGGGATTTTAAATTTTGGTACTAATCTAACATATAAAATGTTAACAGTAGCTGTCTTTGGGTGGTAGGATTATAATAATAGTCAATTCTACTTTCTTATATTTTACAGTTTTTGTCTAAGACTTTTATTATGAGAAAAATACATTTTATTTCATCATAAAACCTGAAAGTGAATGAACTTGTATTAATAAATGATGAGTTGGTGCTGATTTAGGACTGATTTCTCCTCTGGAGTCTGAGGGTCCTACATCATGTTCTCAGTGTAGGTATAGGATTTCAAGCGGAATCATATGCTTTTTAAAATTTGATTGGTGGATATTTTTAAATTTTTTTTTTTGGTCAGAAAATGCCAGGTATTTTCACATTTTATTAGCTACAGTATAGACCCTAGAGCTGCCTCATTCCTTCCCCTCCCCCACCCCCAGGACAGTGTCAGGCCTTCCTAGGAGCCCTGCCTTTGCTGCCTGGGCAGTCTGAAACTCCTTCTGCAGCTGAGCAAAGGTCTCCCTCTGTTGTTCTGACTGCCCCTCTAGATCCCGGAGCTGGGATTCATATCACTTAATCTCAGCTGTGTTGTAGTCCAGCCTTTTACCCACTGTGGCCCGAGCTTCCCCCAGCTCCTGTTTGACCAGTATCGGCCCCAGAAGTTTAAACACCACTTTGGACCCATCCAGCAGAGCCAGTTCCTCCTTCATGATATTATTTTCTGTTAGTTGTACCTCTAGTTTCTGCCTCCCTGATATGGGTTTACTCAAGTCCTTCTGCTATTTCTCCACTTCTCCCTGTAGCTCTTCTGGATTAGCTCAGCCATGGCGGGGATGAAAGCATTCTCCCTTCAGTATTTGTAAACCCTATTTTTTTAATTTTAAAGAAATATAGATGATTTACAATGTCTTGTTAGTTTGAAGTATACATCAAAGTGATTCAGTTGTTTACACACATAAATACCTATTCTTTTTTAGATTCTTTTCCGTTATGGATTACTACAAAATATTGAATTTAGTTCCCTATTCAAGACCATATGCTTTTGATGAATATTGATGATTATTTCAAGTCAGAAGAAATACCATTAGTCCTTATAGTCAAGCTTTATGAACAATAAAATAGCTTTTTCAGTTTGGTCTCAGAAGTTAGTTCATTTTGTCCTTCTTCCTTTCTTTTCCTCCCTTTCCTCCCATCTTTCCAGTAAATACAGTCCTTGTCTTTGAGGAATTTAATGGTCTAGTTCTAGGAGCTAGACTTGATAATTAAACAGCCATTTTCTTTTAAACCATTAGGTGTGCTAATCTATTTATTATTGTTGTTATTCAGTAGCTAAGTCCTGTCTGTCTGTTTGCGACCCCCTGGACTGGACTGCAGTACACCAGGCTTCCCGGTCCTTCACTATCTCCTGGAATTTGCTCAAATTCATGTCCCGTTGAGTCGGTGATGCTATCTCACCATCTTTCTCTGCCACCTTCTTCTCCTCCTGCCCTCAATCTTTCCCAGCATCAGGGTCTTTTCCAATCAGTTGGCTCTTCACATCAGGTGGCGAAGTATTGGCACTACAGCATCAGTGCTTCTGATGAACATTCAGGGTTGATTTCGTGTAAGATTGACTTGTTTTGGTCTCCTTGCAGTCCAATCTCTCTCTCCAAAAGTCTTCTCTAGCAGCATGATTTGAAAGCATCAATTCTTTGGTGCTTAGCCTTCTTTCTGGTCCAGCTCTCACATCTGTACATGAAAAACCATAGCTTTGACTATATGAACTTTTATCTATAACGTGAATGTCTTTGCTTTCTAATACACTGTCTAGGTTTATCATAGCTTTCCTTCCGAGGAATAAGCATGTTATAATTTCATGGCTGCAGTTACTATCTGCAGTGATTTTGGAGCCCAAGAAAATAAAATCTGTTATGGCTTCTACTGTTTACCCTTCTGTTTGCCATGAAGTGATCGACCAGATGCCATGATCTTAGTTTTTTGAGTATTGAGTTTCAAGCCAGGTTTTTACTCTCCTCTTTCATTCTCATCAAGAGGCTCTTTAGTTCCTCTTCACTTTCTGCCATTAGAGTGGTATCGTATGCATATATGAGGTTTTTGATATCTCTCCCACCAATCTTGATTCCAGCTTATGATTCATTCATCCAACATTTCACATGATGTACTCTGCATATAAGTTAAGTAAGCAGGGTGACAGTATACAGCCTTGACATATTCCTTTCCCAATCTGGAACAAGCCTGTTCCATGTTTGTTTCTGTTGCTTCTTGATCTGCATACAGGTTTCTCAGGAGGCAGGTCAGGTGGTCTGGTATTCCCATCTCTTTAAGAATTTTCCACAGTTTGTTGTGATCCACACAGTCAAAGGTGTAGTCAGTGAGGCAGAAGTAGATATTATTTTCTGAACCTCCCTTGCTTTCTCTGTGATCCAGCAAATGTTAGCAATTTGATCTCTGGTTTATCTGCCTTTTCTAAATCCAGCCTGTACATCTGGAAATTCTCACTTCCCATACTATTGAAACTTAGCTTGAAGGACTTTGAGCATAACCTTACTAACATGGGGAATGAGTGCAACTGCCTGGTAGTTTGAACAATCTTGGGCACTGCCCTTCTTTGGGATTGGAATGAAAACTGACCTCTTTTAGTTCTGTGGCCACTGCTGAGTTTTCCAGATTTGCTGACATATTGAAATACTGGAGTGGGTAGCTAGTCCTTTCTCTAGGGGATCTTCCCGATCTCGGGATCATACCCAGGTCACCTGCATTGCAGGCAGTTTCTTTACTATCTGAGCCACCAGGGAAGCCCTAATCTATTCATGTATTATGTTAAAATAATTTACATATTTCTTCACTGCTTAGTAATTCCCATATATGAAGTGAGAACTTTGGTTATAATACATGCCAATCTAATTAGTACTTGGAAGAATGCCAGGTACATAATGGCCATGGAATTAATATTTGATGAATTAATGAATAGACTGGCTATATTAAGAACAGGTACTAATTCATTATTTAAATGTATTTTATCTACAAAGTGGGTCCTTTTTTTCTTTATTCTTTTCTAAAATACAGAACTACTTTTCAAGTTGATTCAAAAGAAGGTTCAGCATAACAGTGACCATTAGATCAGTTTATGACTATACAACGGACCTTTGAACAATGAGTGGAGGGGCACCAACCCTCCAAGCAGTCAAAAATCCATGTTTAACATATAGTCAGCCCTCCATATCTGTGATTCCTCTGTGTTCATGTTCTGAATGCAGGGATTCAACCAACTGCAAGTTGTCTAGTACTATCAGTTCAGTCACTCCGTCGTGTCCACCTCTTTGTGACCCCATGGACTGTAGCACGCCAGGCTTCTCTGTCCATCACCAACTCCCAGAGCCTACTCAAACTCATGTCCATCATGTCAGTGATGCCATCCGACCATCTCATCCTGTGTCATCCCCTTCTCCTCCCACCTTCAATCTTTCCCAGCATCAGAGTCCTTTCAAATGAGTCAGTTCTTTGTACCCAGTGGCCAGAGTATTGGAGTTTCAGCTTCAGCATCAGTCCTTCCAATGAATATACAGGACTGATTTCCTTTAGGATGCACTGGTTGGATCTGCTTGCAGTCCAAGGGACTCTCAAGTGTCTTCTCCAACACCACAGTTCAAAAGCATCAATTCTTCGGTGCTCAGCTTTCTTTATAGTCCAACTCTCACATCCATACATGACTACTGGAAAAAACCATAGCTTAACTAGACAGACATTTACTATTGAGAAAAATTTGTATATTCATGGACGTGAGCAGTGGAAATCCTTCTTGTCCAAGGGTCAACTCTTAGGTATTGTATATTGACTTATTTCATCATTGATATTTGCTGTTGGCAGAATTCTGCCTCTCTATGGTCTCATAGCTTGAAGAAAACATATGTAAATGGAATTTCTTCCAGTCTGTCCAGAAGTGGTCTCCAGAGAGAGGGTGGTGCACAAGACAATTCACTGTGTGGGGAAGTATTAGACTTTCCACTTATATTCATTTGCCATATAAAAGTAACAAATTGGGATAGTGTGGGAGATGGGAGGCGGGGTTCAAGAAGGACAAAAAGTAAACAAAAGAAATTAGTTTGATAAATGCAATATGTGGACAAATAAGAGTACATTTAAATAATCTGTTAAAAAAATTATATATATATATATATATTGGTGTATTTACATATTCTACTGATAAGGGTGCTTGGAAAATGTCAGTCGCTACTACATAGAGTGGTAAAATGGTCACAACAGATTTCTTTGCAATTCGAGAAGTATTCACTCGGCACACAATCACCTGGAGAAATACAATCACTTAGTCAGGAAATCTGTTCCAGATGTGCCTCTGGAAGAGGTTTTCATTGCACCTGTTGAAAATTTCACTGTTGAGTAGCTTGGCAGTTTTCCTGCTGAGCTATTAGCAACCTGAAAGACTCACCAAAGAAATAGTAAATTGGAAAAATCATGCAGAATATATTTGTCAATGGACCAGTAAGTATGACAAGCAAAAATAACCTAACGTAGGTATGCTGTCTTTTATGAAAAATGTCTTTGTTAAATATTTGATGTAAATGATCTTATTTCAGGGAATCTGAACTATCCTTATCTGCTTTCTTCCTTTGAAAGCTTTAACCCCATCACCAGATTCTGTTGAGTCATTTTCATATTTAGAAAGTAAAAGTAGCTCTTCACATTTTAATGAAGTTTTGCATTCATTTGATTTTTCAGAGGGATATTCTACCTGTTATCTAGTGGTTGATTTCATGATCAAAGTAGAAGTGTCATATTTTGAAAGGCAGCTGTTTTATCATGAATTTGTGGCAAGTTATTGAAACTTAGGGGAGAAATGCTTGAAAGTTGTTGTTTCTATGATCTGTTGACTTTCTGGTCACATTCCTTTATTAACTGAAGACTTGGAAATCCTGATTATATTCTTCTTCATCCCATTTCTTACCATAACATCCATGTGAAGGATTCACCCAACACCTAGCCTCAGAGTTCAACTATCAATTTTCTCAGTTTTCCTCCATAGCCATACTCACTGCTTTTTTAAAATACTGGAATATAGTTGTTTTACACATTATGTACATCATTAATCATTACGTGTAATCACTGACATTTGCATATGTTATGAAATTACCACCACGTTAAATGTAATAACCATCTGTCCCCATCTAAAATAATTGTATTATTTTTTATCTGTTCCTTATGATTGTATATCTGTTCCTTCTACATCATCATGATTTATTTGTTATGTAAGTGAAGTTTTGTACCTCTTAATCCTCCACTTATTTCACCCAACTTCCACCCCTTCTGGCAACCACCAGTTTGCTCTGTGTATCGTTGTTGTTGTTGTTGAATCGCTAAGTTGTGTCTGACTCTTTGCAATGTAGCATCCCAGGCTTTGAAGTCCTTCGCTAACTCCTGGAGTTTGCTCAAACTCATGTCCATTGAGTCAGTGATGGCATCCAACCATCTCATCCTCTATTGTCCCCTTCTCTTCCTACCTTTAATATTTCCCACCATCAGGGTCTTGTCTAATGAGTTGGCTTTTCTCATCAGGTGGCCAAAGTATTGGAGTTTCAGCATCAGTCCTTCCAGTGAATATTCAGGGCTGATTTCCTTCAAGGTTCACTGGTTTGATCTCCTTGCAGTCCAAGTAGCTCTCAAGAGTCTTTTCCAACACCACAGTTCAAAAGCATCAGTTCTTTGGCCCTCAGCTTTCTTTATGGTCCACCACTCACATCCACACATGACTACTGGAAAACCATAGCTTTGATTAGGTGGACCTTTGTCAGTAAACTAATGTCTCTGCTTTTTACTACACTGTCTAGGTTTTTCATAGCTTTTCTTTCAAGGAGCAACCATCTTTTAATTTCATTGCTGCAGTCACCATCTGCAGTGATTTTGGAGCCCCCCAAAATAAAATCTGTCACTGCTTCCATTCTTTACCCATCTGTTTGCCATGAAGTGATGGGACCTGATGCTGTGATGTTAGTTTTTCGAATGTTGAGTTTTAAGCCAACTTTTTTCACTCTCCTCTTTCACTTTCATCTAGAGACTCTTTAGTTCTTCACTTTCTGCCATAAGGGTGGTGTCATCTATGTATCTGAGCTTACTGATATTTCTCCCAGCAATCTTAATTCCAGCTATGCTTTATCCAGCCTGGAATTTCACATGATGTATTCTGCATATAAGTTAAATAAGCACAGTGACAGTATACAGCCTTGACATACTCCTTTCTTGATTTGGAACAAGTCTGTTGTTCAATGTGCAGTTCTAACTGTTGCTTCTTGACCTCCGTACATATTTCTCAGGAGGCAGGTCAGGTGGTCTGGTATTCCCATTTCTTTAAGAATTTTCCACAGTTCATTGTGATCCACACAGTCAAAGGCTTTGGCATAGTCAATAAAGCAGAAGTAGATATTTTTCTGGAACTTTCTTGCTTTTTCAATGACCCAGTGGATATTGGCAATTTGATCTCTGGTTCCTCTGCCTTTTTTAAAACCAGCTTGAACATCTGGAATTTCACGGTTCACGTACTGTTGAAGCCTGGTGTGGAGAATTTTGAGCATTACTTTAATAACATGAGAGGTGAGTGCAATTGTGCGGTAGTTGGAGCATTCTTTGGCATTGCCTTTCTTTGGGATTGGAATGAAAACTGACCTTTTCCAGTCCTGTGGCCACTGCAGAGTTTTCCAGATTTGCTGGCATATTGAGTGCAGCACTTTCACAGCATCATCTTTTACGATTTGAAAGAGCTCAACTGGAATTTCATCACCTCCACTGGCTTTATTGGATTTAGGCTTCCTCTTTTTCCTTAACACAACAAAGTCTCTAATCAGATCTGGCAAATTCAGTCACATTGAGATGCAAATTACTACTCTGAAAGAATACATTGTCACTTCCAAGGTTTTCCCTTTTTTTATTCTCCTTTTAAAAGGGCTGGTGCACTGGGATGACCCAGAGGGATGGAATGGGAAGGGAGATGGTGGGGGGGGCAGTTGGTTCAGGATGGTGACACATGTAAAGCCATGGCTGATTCACATCAATGTATGGCAAAAACCACTACAATATTGTAAAGTAATTAGCCTCCAATTGAAATAAATAAATTTTTAAAAATAATAAAACAATGCATTCAGTTCAGTTCAGTTCGGTAGCTCAGTTGTGTTTGACTCTTTTCAACCCCATCGACTGCAGCACGTCAGGCTTCCCTGTACATCAACATGCCTGGAGCTCGCTCAAACTCATGTCCATTGAGTCAGGGAAGCCATCCAACCATCTCATCCTCTGTCAAAATGCATTATTTTTGTCTTTAAAAAAATTTTCTGTTTTGGAGTCAGGACCCAGGAAGGTGACTGAGGAAAGAGAAGCTGACTGATGGGAATTCTTAGATACTTTTCTTTCATTCATTTATCCATGAATAATTGAATGCCTACTGGGTGCCATGCACTATTCTAGGTACTAAGGATACATCAGTGAACGAAACAACTGTGTGTGTGTGTTTCTGTGATACAGAGAGAGCTCATGTAGTCTCCTCACAAAGCACTGAGGTTACATTTGAGTTGAAGACAGACAATAGCCAAATAAAAAATAGAGTGCACAGTATTTCACATGGATAAAAATGAAGCAAGAAAAGGGAACTGGAGTCAAGGATATATACACAGGATTCTGCTTTAAATTGGAGTCATAAGAAAAGGATGAAAGAAAGAAGAGGAAAGAGCCAGCCATGCCCATTGCTATGTGAAGAATGTCATAGGCAGAGGGAACAGCCAAGGTGTAAGCTCAGGAGAGGAGGTTGCTTGGAGTAATCCTAGAACTTGGGGGAATGAGTAGGTGCGAGATAAAGTCAGTTAGATAAGAACTGAGGTAGATCTTGTAGACTGCTTAAGTGATTTAAAGTCAATAAACTTTGCCTAGGCAAAGAAGAGATTCTGTTTATCATAGTAGGTTTGATATCATGATTTGAACTGACTTCTAATAGATCAAGGCTTCTTCCATCTGCCTTCACTATTACTTCCTTCAGAAGTCTGGATCTTGGGTAAGAAGTTACACCTGTTCTTTTTTATTGTCTTTGAAAATTTTCACTTATTTTATAGTAAGAGCACATCTAAATTTGAACTAGCCACATATCATGTACTTAGTAGACATATGTGGCTAGCGGCTACCATATTGAATGGTGCAAATCAAGACCATTCCAGCAGACCTCACTTATGAATAAAGAACCTTCTCCCATAGTCTAAGAGATTGGAGTGCTACACTGGGTCAAAATACAAACAATAAAGTATTATAATGCATTGTTTTAATTCCTTTGTGCTTGCTTCTCTCAGGTACTTTTAAGAGTTCTAACTGCATGTTTCTTTAGACCATGCAGTGGGCGTTAGGCAAGGGCCACATTAGAAAAGGCTTTGTAAGTTATGCTAAAGAGTTGGGATTTAATTACAGAGGCCTAGAGATGAGAAAGGGGGAGGAATTAGTGAGTTTTCAGCAGAGCAATTATGTGATCATTTTTGCATTTTTAGCGAAGTTATTATTATGGTAGTGTGGAGGACCCATTATAGAGCAGCTTGATTAAAAGCCGAGAGAAGGTTCTTGTTGACCTGAAGCAGACTGCCAGCTGTCTCTCTAGCAAAGACAGTTTTATTCAGGATCAGCAGAAAATTATAGTTTTGAGTCTGCAACCAAGGTAAGCCATGTGCAGATTTCCACATGGCAAAGGAAAGAGAATGCATTTATAGAGCGGAAAAGAAAGGTGGGAGGGCAATAGTAAGCAAAGAGTCCATGGCTTTTCATTAATCCTTTCATTAATCCTGAATCATTGCCAGGAATGAGGAGAGTCTTTCTGCCTTTTGGGCTCTGTCATCTTCAAAGGGCATGAGAGCTCCCTCTTTTGTTTCCCAACTGTATTTAAGTGAGGTTTCCATTTTTTATTTACTAATTTTACATCCTATGAAAATGAAGATGAAAAGTGGTGAAGGGCTAACCTAGTAGGATAGTGGCACTGTAGTCAGAGCAGAGAAGGCAGATTAAAAGATGCTAAGGAGGGCTGTAGAATCCACAGTGCTTGGTATCAGCTGAGCATGATACACGAAGAAATATCAAGGATGATGCCTAGCTTTAAAAAATTATTTTATCTTAGGCAACTAGGATTATATGTAGTACTATTAATTAAACTAGTAAATATAGGAAGAGAAACCAATTTGAGAGGAAATGTTGAATTTCATTTTGGTACATATGGACTTTGGAGTGGAGAGAGGAGAGTTTTAAAAGTATCCAACTTGGTGTATTGGGAAGCCTGATGAAAGTGGTAAAAGTAATTACAATGGAATAGTGAGAATGAAAGCCAGGCTATAAATGCGTTGAGGAAAGAATGAAAGATTTTGAGAAAACATAGTATATTCAATTTATTCTTGTAACAAATATTAATTAATATTTAAAATGCATTGGAATATACATTGGGAATACACTCACGAATAATATAGTATCTGATCTCTAGCAGTTTTCTGTGGGGATGGGTTAAGCGACAAATAAAGCAGATATTTAAGAAGTATAAATGAGGACTTCCGTGGTGGTCCATTGGTTAAGAAGTCATCTGCCAATGCAGGGGACATAGGTTCGATCCTTGTCCAGGAAGATCCCACATGCTGTGGGATCACTCAGTCCAGGCACCACAACTAATGAAGCTCACACGCCCTAGAGCCCACGCTCCACAACAAGAGAAAGCCACCTCAAGGAAGCCCATGAACCGCAATGAGAGAAAGCCTGGCTGTAGCAACAAAGATTCAGCTCAGTCAAAATTTAAATAAATAAATAAGTAAAAGCTTAAAAAAGTAGTAAATATAAATAGCGAAGATAGTCACCAGATGGCACTATGAAAGCACAACAGAAATGCCATTGACCTCTAAAGGGTTAGAACAGGGAGAGTGAGGAGTGCTAGACATAACACTGAGTCATTTTAACGTGGTTTTTCTTCTGCTACAAGATTTCTTTAGGGTCCATGTTGTATCATGTAGAGTACTTATGGAAGACTTTTCCCTCTTCTAGATGAATCAAAGACTGAAGAAGGAAAATCATTTCAACCCCAAGTTTGTGGTGGTGCTCTCATGTTTCTTTTTGCTCATTAGATAGAAATATGTGAAGGCTGCCAAGGGGCCACAGTCAATAAAGGGCTGCAGTTGAGATAGGGTCTTCTTTGAGCCCTGAAGATAGGCTGTAGAAGCTGCTTCTGTCTACAGATGTGTTGTCCAGTATGCTGCTGCTGCTAAGTTGCTTCAGTCGTGTCAGACTCTGTGCGACCCCATGGACTGCAGCCTACCAGGCTCCTCCGTCCATGGGATTTTCCAGGCAAGAGTACTGGAGTGGGTTGCCATTGCCTTCTCCGGTTGTCCAGTATAGTAGTCATCAACTAGCCACAGGTGGCTATTTATATTTAATGATAATTGAATAAAACTGAAAATTTTGCTCAGTCACACTACCACATTTCAAGTTATTAATAACCACATGTGGTTAGGGCCTCCATATTGGATAGCCTAGATTATAGAACGTTTGTTTTGTCACAGACAGTTCTCTTAGACTGCACTGGTGTAGATGACTTGCTTTGTTTCTGTAAGTACAAGGAATCTAAAAAATGTATGCTATCACCTACTCTATCTTTTTAGCCCTCTAGGTTTTTGTGCTAGATCCTATAGTTTTATAAACTATGTGATTATTTTTAGATGTTTATTGTTTATATATTATTTTTAGCTTACTTTTCTTGCTACTTTTATTATTTCATAATTTCTGTATTTGCAGCTTTTAACCTCTTGTGTCTTTTATATCATTTTCATTCTCATCTCCTATAAGTGACCTTTTAGCAACCTGAAGGTCTTACAAGTTACTTTTGATTGAGCCTCCATTTCTTTCTTTGCTGATTCACCTAGGTAAATGAAGAAACTCATAAAATAAAATTCCTTTTTGGGAACAACAATATTACATGCATTGATACTAGCAAGTTCCTTCAGTTATTAGAATTATGTTTTCTTTATACCATATATCAGTCTAGTTCCTTTATTAGAAGATCTGAAATTGCTAGTTTTGCTATACTTAAAATCTTTAATTGAGCCATTTAAACAGGTATGACTTTCTAAAGGGGACAGGTAGTGATAGATACTATCCATTGTTTGTTAAGCATTTATATTTGCCAAGCCCTGTGCTAAAATCCATTTAATCATTTAATTCTCCCAGCAATCCTATGAGAATATGATTTATTCCAACATACAGATGAGGAAACTGAGGTCCTGAGAGAATGTCAGTGTCTGGCCTAATGTCACACATTAGGTGAAAGACTTGAAATTACGTGGAAGACTTGAACTCCCAGATTTGAAGTCTAATTCCAAAGCCTACAACATTAAGTAGGAGGTTCCTCTTAGGGAAAGACCCATAGACATAACATCTCTGGTTCAGTGATGGCAAAGAACTTTATGGTATTGAATCTTCTCATGTGTTGTTGTTTTTTTTTTTTTTTACTGTTTATTTGACTGTGCCTTGTCTGAGTTATGGCGTGTGGGATCTAGTTCCCTAACCCAGGTCCTCTGCATTGGGAGCACAGAGTCTTAGCCACTGGACCACCAGGGAAGTCCCTCATATGTTTTTATGAACATAGTTGCATTAGAAGATCCATGGCCAGGTTTTTGAAATTTTGATAAACCACGTTGGCCTGCTCTCTGCTGATACTTCTTTAGTAGTGCTCAGTTGCTCAGTCATGTCTGACTCTTTGTGACCCTATGGACTGATGCATGCCAGGCTCCTCTGTCCATGGGATTTCCCAGGCACAGGAGAGTACTGGACTGGGTGCCATTTCCTTCTCCAAGGGATTTTCAGGGGATCAGGGGCCCCAGGGATCAAACCCAGATCTCTTGCATCTCCTGCGTTGGCAGGCGAATTCTTTACCACCAGCACCACCAGTATCAAATCACACTGAATTTTGAGTCTTTGTTATTTTTAGTTATTTTATGCAGATCTTTAAACAAGCAACATTATCTGTGGCAAATGGCTGAGTGTTCTTCTTGTGGTACGATCAACATGACACGAGAGAGGTAACTGTGTGCTCTGTCGGTTAGTCATGTCCAACTCTTTGTGACCCAATGGCTGTGGCCTGTCAGGCTCCTCTGTCCCTGAGATTCTCCAGGCAAGAATACTGGAGTGGGTTGCCATTCCCTTCTCCAGAGGATCTTCCCACTCTAGGCCAAGCATATGACCCTTGGATTGGGATGCTCTTATGCTCAGGCATTTATTCTGGCTGTCCTTTCTGCCTGGAATGCTGTTCCCCAGGGAGCTACATGTCTTACTCCCTCACCTTCTTCAAGTCTCCGCTCAAATATAACCTTCTCAATGAAACTTACCCTACTATTCTACTTAACTGGAATTTGCCTCTCTCAATTAAATTTATCTTTCCTCATTCTACTTCCAAGAATTCATTAGCAATGTGATTATCATTATTATTATTATGGGCAATAAGCACTAAGATTCTTTGTGTAGATATCCCAGGACTCTGGTCAATATTGTCATTTCTTTGGGCTAATGCCTCAGCCTACCTTTAGAACTAACTTCCTCTTTGCTTTCCAGTTGTGGTCCTACTTTCTAAAGCTCAAAATAAGGCTCTAAGCGAGTATTCCTCAACCTTGGGAAAAAAATATCTCTTTGTTCCAGTTTGATATTAATCCTGTCTTCTTTATGTGTGTCTGCTCACTTGTGTCCAACTCTTTTGGACCCCATGGACTGTAGCCTTACCAGGCTCCTCTGTCCTTGGGATTTTTCAGTCACGAATACTGAATGGGTTGCCATTTCCTCTTCCAGAGGATCCTTCCAACCCAGCGATCAAACCCACGTCCCCTGCACTGGCAGGCAGGTTCTTTACCACTGAGCCACGTGGGAAGCCCTATCTTCTTTATACAACAAAATAAATACTACCTCTATGTTAACATGGTCCTGGAGAAAGTTAGGAAGACTTCTTTATTTTCAAATAAAATAGTCCTAGAAAGAAAGCCATTTCTAATGCCCTGCGGTCTTCTATCCTAGTCAGAGGCTCTTTGTTGTACTTAAGATAATTTAACTTGACCTCTTTTCATTCTTTGAAGTAGCAAAAAGAAAAAAAAAATCACATAAAAGCTTTGGGTTTTTCCAAATGTGTAAGGGCACCAAGGGACTTGGAGGAGTCATTGCAGGGTCTATAGTCTTGTTTTCAAATTAGGCTGTCCCCTTCACCACCAGGCTGAGGCTCAGGATACTTTGAAAAAGGAACCGCCAATCTTTTTTAAAGGAATAATGATGGAGAACAGTATTGAGACTTTTTTCTAGGGTGTCTGCCTAGTTTAATTATAATCTCACGTATAAGCTCTTCCTTAAACCAACTTGCTTCCAGCATATTTTCAAATCTGTGCTTGTTTTGTCTCCCAGCTTTCAAAATCTAATGAGGACTAACATTCTCTTATCTCATAATTTGCTTTTGAAGTTCTCAGATGATAAATAGGACTGACTGTACAGATCTTTGAGAGATACACTAATAGAAAGTAGCATACTACTGGGATGTCTGTGTGTTCATACCACCAATCAATGTGTATTACAAATTACAAGAATGAGTGTATAGCATTGGGTAATCCGGACAGTCTGTCAACTGGACCTTAGTTAACAGAGTTTCCGCTGTGTGTGTATATATCTTTTCTCTCAAGAAGATTTTGCCATTTTTATGAGACAGTTCTGTTGGCAAACTACTGAAATAATTTAGGCTCACATCTCTGTCTGAACAAGATGGGTCTCTATTGGTGAGGTCTAAACAATCATCTAGATCTCTTTGGACAGTCAACTAGAGAAATTTCTTTAGTATTCATTCTCTTTATGGTTAATTCTTTTCCAGAAGTTTTTTTTTTAATATATTCAAATGTTTCTCTAGCATTCTGCATTGTAAGTCCATCAAATATGGTAATTAAGCCATCTCATGCAGTCTTCTAATACATTATACTATGATAAGCTGTTGCATTTAAAAAAAAGAAAAAGAAAACAAGAGATATACGCTCTGATCTTAAAAGACTGATTATCTGGACAGCAGATGGTAAATAGGCCAGGGTAGGAATAAGTCTGCGAGCTGGATTGAGTCTAAACGTCTCACTTAAGGTTGGCCTGGAGGAAAAGGGGAAGCCTCAGAGAGGCCAGGAGAACTAAGCCAAAGCAGTAGGGGAGAATGATGGGGCCAGCTTAGCTGGCTGAGAACCACTCAGTGTGTGATTCTCTAGGGGTATCACACTGTCCTCTGATCATGGAGCTTCTTCCCCCACCTCCCTCTTTTTCCCCATTTTATTTGTGATTATAACCTAACTGGGAAAGTCTGTTATTGTATAGTAGCATTATAATTCTTGCTTTGGCACATTATATTTAGAGTACACTCTTATTTGACAGAAAAAAAATATTTTGTGATATTGAAAATGATATTTTAGAAGGGTTATACAAAATATGTAAAGAACGCATGCAATTCAATAGGCAAAAAAAGAAAAAAATCTGATTGAAAAAACAGGCAGAAGATTAAGACATTTTTCCAAAAACCATGAAGATGGCCAACAGGTACATGAAAAAGTGTTCAACATCACTAATTATAAGGGAAATACAAATTAAAGCAATGAGATGTCACCTTATCCATGTCAGAATGGCTATTATCAAATGATAAGAAATAACAAGTGTTGGCAAGGACGTAGAGAAAAGTTTACTCTTGTGCACCTTGGAGGAAGTATAAATTTCTGCAGCCACTATGAAAAGCAGTATGGACGGTCCTTAAGAAGTTAAAAATAGAACTACTATGTGGTCCAGCAATTCCACTTCAGGGTGTATTTCCAAAGGAAACAAAGACACTAACTGTAAACATATCCATATCCCCATGTTCACTGAAGCATCATTTACAATGGCCGAGACATGGAAGCATCTCTACAAGCAAAGCTAGTGGAGGTGATGGAATTCTACTTGAGCTATTTCAAATCCTAAATGATGCTGCTGTGAAAGTGTTGTACTCAATATGCCAGCAAATCTGGAAAACTCAGCAGTGGCCACAGGACTGGAAAAGGTCAGTTTTCATTCCAATCCCAAAGAACGGCAATGCCAAAGAATGTTCAAACTACTGGACAATTGCACTCATCTCACACGCTAGCAAAGTAATGTTCAAAATTCTCCAAGCCAGGCTTCAACAGTATGTGAACCGTGAACTTCCAGATATTCAAGCTGGATTTAGAAAAGGCAGAGGAACCAGAGATCAAATTGCCAACACCTGCTGGATCATCAAAAAAAGCAAGAAAGTTCCAGAAAAACATCTACTACTTTATTGACTATGCCAAAGCCTTTGACTCTGTGGATCACAATGAACTGTGGAAAATTCTTAAAGAGATGGGAATACGAGACCACCTGACCTGCCTCCTGAGAAATCTGTTTGCAGGTCAAGAAGCAACAGTTAGAACTGGACATGGAACAGACTGGTTCCAAATCGGGAAAGGAGTATGTCAAGACTATACATTGTCACCCTGCTTATTTAACTTATATGCAGAGTACATCATGAGGAACACTGGGCTGGAAGAAGCACAAGTTGGAATCAAGATTGCTGAGAGAAATATCAGTAAGCTCAGATACACAGATGACACCACCCTTATGGCAGAAAGTGAAGAACTAAAGAGCCTCTTGATGAAAGTAAAATAGGAGAGTGAAAAGTTGGCTTGAAGCCAACATTCAGAAAACTAAGATCATGGCATCCAGTCCCATCACTTCATGGCAAATAGATGGGGAAACAATGGAGACAGTGACAGATTTTATTTTCTTGGACTCCAAAATCAGTGCAGATGGTGACTGTAGCCATGAAATTAAAAGATGCTTGCTCCTTGGAAGAAAAGCTATGGCCAGCCTAGATAGCATATTAAAAAGCAGAGACATTACTTTACCAACAAAGGTCCATCTAGTCAAATCTATGGTCTTTCCAGTAGTCATGTATGGATGTGAGAGTTGGACTATAAAGAAAGCTGAGCACCAAAGAATTGATGCTTTTGAACTGTGATGTTGGAGAAGACTCTTGAGAGTCCCTTGGACTGCAAGATCAAACCAGTCAATCCTGGAGGAAAGTAGTCCTGAATATTCTTTGGAAGGACTGATGCTGAAGCTGAAACTCCAATATGTTGGCCATCTCTGTGAAGAACTGACTCATGGAAAAGACCCTGATGCTGGGAAAGATTGAAGGCGAGAGGAGAAGGGGACGACAGCGGATGAGATGGCTGGATGGCATCACCGATGCGATAGATGTGAGTTTGTGTAGGCTCTGGGAGTTGGTGATGTACGGGGAGGCCTGACGTGCTGCAGACCATGAGGTCACAAAGAGTCAGACATGACTGAGTGACTGAACTGAACTGACAACGTGGAAACGATCTAAATGCCCCTCGATTAATGGATAAAGAAAATGTGGTATGTGAACACAATGGAATATTCAGGCATATAAAGAAGGAAATCCTATCATTTATGACAAAACGGATGGACTTTGAGGGCATTATGCTAAATGAAATAAGTCAGGAAAAGACAAATACCATATAATGTCGCTTATATGTGGAATCTTAAAAAAAAAAACGCAAACTTATACAGAGTATAGGTTCATGTTTTAGAGATATAGATCTATCTATTAATATCTAATTTCTTGTGGCATGGAGAATACAGGAAAGTATCCATTGTGAATAAAACTTCTAGAGATCGAATGTGGTATAGACTTAGGGTATGTTGTTGCTATTGTTCAGTCACCAAGTTATGTCCAACTCTTTGTGACCCCATGGACTGCAGCACACCAGACTTCCCTATCCCTCACCATCTCCTGGAGTTTGCCCAAATTCATGTCCATTGAATTGGTAATGCCATCCAACCATCTCAGTTTCCACTACCCACTTCTCCTTTTGCCTTCAATCTTTCCCAGCATCAGGGTCTTTTCCAATGAGTTGGCTGGTCACATCAGACTTAGGGTATGCTAGAGATAAATTTCACTTTAAGAGATTTTTACCTTTTACCTACACTTTTGTTGGATTGGCATTTTACTTTGCTTCATTTAACTAAAATGATAGTATACACTGTGTATGTGAGTGGTATTTATTAGTGGGATGGTAGATGTTAGCTTTGTCAATGTGGAGCTGATAGTCTAATGAGGAATATGGTTATGAAGCAATTGACTATATGACTATTTATTAGAACGACGTTGAAAACTATAACAGAGCGTGATCCTTGTGCAAGAGCTTATAACAGAAAGCTTAGTCAAAGCAGAGAGTCCTGAAGGATTCTTATTTATCCAAATTTGAAGGACAGTGAACAGCCACATGTGGTGGCCCTAAATCTGGGGAGAATCTTGCATATTCTAGGAATTCAGGGAAGTTCAGTTTGACTCATGCTTAGAGTGTGAAAAGGAGGGTTGCCTACAGAGTGACTGAAGATATAGTTTAGGCAGGTTATAAAGGCCACATTAACTAGTTTGTGCCTATTCAAGTACAGTGGGAAATTCTATGGAAAAGCTTAAATAAGGGGTCAATATGATAAAATTTGTATTTTAAAATACCATTCTGACTACCATGTGGAAAATTGTTTGGAGCAGGATAAAATAATTCACATTGGAAATTTTGAGACCCTGAACTCATAACCAGCATTAGATGGTGACAGTGGGAGATTTTGAATATAGTATTGGAAAGGAGAATTTATAGAACTTGATGATTTGGATATGGGCATGAAGAGTTAGGTAGTTTACTATAAGCAAATTTGTGTTAGAAGGGTCTCTATTTATTTAAAAATTTTTATTTTATATTGGAATATAGTTCATTAACACTGTTGTATTAGTTTCAGGTGTACAGATGTATATACACATCTGAATCACTATTCTGAAGAGATACAGAAACAGATTAAAACACCAAGGCCTATTTAACCATATTCATTATTTAAATGTTCTCCCTGAGCTATCAGTTTAAATTTTAGGTACACATAAATAACTTCTACTCTCAAAAGTTAGAGAAAGGAATGGAAAGAAAGCATTCAGTCTTGAGTGTAAACAGTGTTATTTGGGCATCTATCAACTTTTTCAGTATTTGGAATCCCTCGGTAAAGTTATTGACCAGTTAAAGAAAGTAATCTGGTCATAATGGACCCTTATTCAGCTTCTTCAATGTTAATTTTAATTTTGATTTTTTTTTTTGTAATCAGGTTTTGTAAAAACAAAAATGCCATGTATTATCCTGCTGTAATCAGCATATGTTGTTTTCTTGTTAGTTCTGCATTGGGGATTCAGAAGTGGGTGGAATTAGTTGATTAGGATCCAAAAACAGATAGACTTTGAAAAAAATTCTTTAAAATCTTAAAGAGTTGAAATACAACTGCTAATACTTTTTTTCTTAAACCTGTAACTCTATGAATATCTATTTACTAATTTATTATCTCCTATAAATGTGATGCAAGCCATTAAAGGTTACATTTATAAATGCTTTGGGATTGATCCCAGTTTTGGCCTTTAAGCCTTCCTATTAATTACCATAATGTACTGCTAGGAAATGTGACAATTCCTGAGATGTCACATTTAATCTTGCATGAAATGCAAATGAGGTGCCGATTAAATCATCAATGACATAATCTTTCTAATTTCAAAGCTGTGGAAATGATTAGAATAGAAATATGTCTTCCTTTTCTTAACTAGGATAGTACTATTACTTTAGTTTAAATGTGCATGTAAACTTTCAGGGAAAAGTTTACTGATAACAGTGATTTATCCTTTGTTTTCCTTTCCTGCTGTTAACCTCACTTCATCAGGCTTCTGAAGGCTCCTTTCAAGTTGTAGAGGTAGTATAGACAGTGAACTTGGCTCAAAGCATTTCTTTTTATCTCTCTGATTTGTGATTCAGTCAACCCACCAGCCATCAAACAATGTTTACTTACGATCTAGGTATCTAGATTGACAATGAAAAGATGAACAACACATTTTCCCTGAGCCAAAGGAACTTGTGTCCTTGTAGAAGGCAGTCCCTGCACAACCAGTAACTGCAATAACGCCTTCTAGTGGCTATGATAGACATATGTATCAAATGGAAAAAAGTTTGTGATCAAATAAATTGAAAAATACCAAAACACTAATTTGAAAAGATATATCCATGCACCCCATGTTCAGAATGCGTTATTTACAATAGTCAAGATATGGAAGCAACCTTAAATGCTCATCAATAGGTGAATGGATATGGACCATATACACTATGTAATATTAGCTTTTAAAAAGAAAATAAGAAATCTTGCCATTTGCAACAACTTGAGTGGGCCTAGAGTGTGTTGTGCTAAGTCATGGGCAGACCTAAAGGGTGTTGTGCTAAGTGAAATCAGGCAGAAAAAGACAAATGCTGTATGATTTCACTCATATATGGAATCTGAAAAAGCACACCAAATGGACAAACACAGCCAAACAGAGCCATAGATAGAGAACAAACAGGTGGTTGCCAGAGGGGAGAACAGGGTTGGGGGAAGACAGAAATAGGTGAAGGAGATTAAGAGGTACAAACTTCTAGTTACAAAATGAATGAGTCATGGGTATAAAATGTACCCTGTGACTATAGTCAGTAATTATGTAATATCTTTGTAGGGTGACATGGTAACTAGCCTTACTATGGTGATCATTTTGAAATGTATAGAAATATCGAATCACTATACTGTATACCAGGAACTAACTTAGTATTGCAGGTGAATTATTCTTTAAAAACAAATTTATAGAAAAAGAGATCACATTTGTGGTTATGAGAGGCAGGAGGTATGAGAGGAGGATTAGAATAAAGGTATTCAAAAGGTCCGAGCTTCCAGTTATAAGATAAATAAGTACTAGGAATGTAATGTACAACATGATAAATATAGCTAACACTGCTGTAAGTTAGGTATCAAGGTTGAAAGCATGAATCCTGAGTTTTCACAAGGATAAAACATTTTTTTTCTATTTTTAAAAAAATTTTTATCTACATGAGAAGACCGAAGGTCACTAACCTTATTGTGGTAGTAATTACCAGATATAAGTCAAATTCATTATGCTGACTACCTTAAACTTGTACAGTGCTACATGTGCATTATATCCCAATAAAACTGGAAGAAAAAAATTAATACATTTCTAACTGGGAAAAAAGCAAAAAGGCCGAGAAATACTGGATTAAATGACGTTAAGCAAATTTGTGTATTACAGGACTCTAGAATATTTTGAATGCTAACATGAATTGTGAATATCCAAAAAGGGCATCTGGTATGAAGTATTTTCCAACTTTGTTGCCAAAAGCTAGAGATGACAATCAGGATAAGAAGAATTCCAAATCATAATTCTTGCTAAGCTGCCTGCAGGGACTGTGAAGAGAACATAAAGAATTTTGAAACATAGCTTTTACTTTTTAGGGAAGAGAGAAAGATAAACAGGGTGGTATAAGTCTAAATTTCAAAATTTATCTTCTTCTTCCTATTGACTCATCCCAGCGTACTCCCTTCCCCCTGCCATAGATCTGTGCACTGATTTTGAGTCTTCTGTGCTTTTGAATTTCTCATCAATGTCAAAAAGTAACCATTTGTCCTATTAGTGAAATTCATTCATCTTGATATTCTAACATTCAGAAATACTAACACTTTTAGGTCTAATCTCTAAGTATTAAATGAAAAAGATTATCTACAGTTAAAGGAATTTTGAAAAATAGTTTTGTTTCACTTCTGTTTGTTTTTTGTCTTCCACTTTCTGATGCTGAGGGAACAGAAAGGTACTTAGTTTCTATTTTATTTTAAAGTTAACTTAAGTATAGTTGATTTACAATGTAGTGTGAATTTCTGCTGTACAGCAAAGTGATTCAGTTTATACATGTATATACATTCCTTTTCATATTCTTTGCCATTGTGGTTTACCCCAGGATAATGAATATAGTTCCCTGGGAAAATATTTTTTTCCAGTAGTTTTCATCTGCTAGCCCCTAGCTCCCAATCCATCCTTCCCCCATTCTCCCCCTCCCCTTGGCAACCACAAATCTGTTCTCTGTGAGTCTGTTTCTGTTTCATAGATAAATTCATTGATGCCATATTTTATATTCCACATATAAGTGATATCATATGGTAAATGGTTTTTAGATTTCATCAGACTGCCAAAACAGGACCCAAGCATAAGACAAAAATGAAGAACTGTTGTTTTAGAAGAAGATATGCAGGGTTAAATAAGGATAAACCATAAGACCTGGAGTTAAAAGACAAAGGGTACCCAAGGCAGCTTCTTCCATTTTATTCCTTTTCCCACCATGAATTCTCTTCTTCCCTATGACAACTTTTTAGACTTGTAACCCATTCTTACTGTTCTTTCTCTTAACACCCTCACCAACTTCTATATAGATATTTAGATGAATTCATTCATTCAGCAGCTATTTGTGGGGTACCCATTATGTACTGAGCAGATTATGGAAATACAGCAATGAACAGAACAAGCAATGAACCTTGTAGAGATGACATACTGATGGAGGGAGACAGATCATGAACAGAATGAAAAGTGAAAGTGAAAGTTGCTTAATTGTGTCTGACTCCTTGCATTCATTGGTGGACTGTAGCCCACCAAGCTCCTCTGTCCATGGAACTCTCCAGGCAAGAATACTGGAGTGGGTAGCCATTTCCTTCTCCAGGGGATCTTCTCAACCCAGGGACTGAACCCAGGTCTCCTCCATTGCATCCAGATTCTTTACTGTCTGAGCCAGTCAAGCCATGAACAGAATAAATAAGTAAAATGTTAAGTATGGCCAATGATGGTAAATGCTATGGGAGACAAATCAAGCAGAGAAGGAAATAGGATTCTCCAGAAAGTGGGGGAATTTGCAGTTTTTAAAGGGAATGAACAGGGAAGGCTGTAACACCGAATATAGACTTGAAGAAGGTAAGAGTCATTTAGCAATCTCAGTCAAGGGAATAGCAACTTCCAGAGTTGCAGTGCCTGGTGTGCTGTAAGAAGCTATGGGCACAGTGTGGCTGAAGCAGAATGACCATGGGGAACACAATAGGAGATGAGATTAAGTTGATAAGGGGTGGGAAGAAAGACTGTGTTGAAGCACTGCATACCACTGAAAGGACTTTGGCTTTTCCGCTGAGTGAAATAGAGGCCATTGACAAGTTTGAGCAGAGGACATGACCTGATGTGTTTTGACAGTATCTCTAGTTTCTATGTGGGGAATAGACAAAACAGTGCAAGAACAGAAAAAAAAGTCTCTAGATTTTCTCTACTTCCTATTTTATACAGTAATTTTCTACCTAGTTTCCTTACATTCAGAATGACTTCCCTCCACTTCAGTAAGCACACTCTACCTGAGTCATTTTCTTTTTTAATGTCATTCTCATCATGGTATGCTCCTTCTTGAAACCATTCTTTTGCTTCCAGTGTTTGCTGAGTAGTTTAAAATGCCTCAGTAAGACAGACAAGGCCATACATTATCTAAGCCCTTTCTAGTTATGAAGTAGAACTTACTGTATCTCTGTTTTAAAATGTAGGTCTTATTATTATTCATGTATGGTAAAGTCTGCAGATCAGGAGACAGGCTGCTATTGAAAAGGTATTTACAGTTCTGAAGAGGAAGGGGCATGCTATCCCATGCAGGGCCATGGGGGAAAGCACCAGGGTTAGTCAAGAAGCAGAAGTGGGGTGGCAATAGGGAGTGTGGGCAAGTCTGTTGTGACTTCTGCAGAAGGACAGGCAGGACAGGTAAGCAGGCTTAGGATTGCTGGTTCTAATAACTTTAGCGAACTTTGGGGTGTAGGGGGCTGTTCTAAGTTGTCTGGTACCTAGCCCAAGGGTAAAGGGCAGGGAAATATTGGCCAGGAGTATAAATGCCTGATAGAGGAGGTGAGGGTGTTGAGGGGGTGGGCAGCAGGGGCGGGGGGAGCTGTGAATTGTTTGGACTTTCCACGGTCTGTAAAGCCCAGATATCAGAACATCAGAATAAAGAGACATGCTAATAACAATCTCCCACTTTCAGTGGCTTTGTTCCAATCAGTTCTAAAGTACTTGCAATTTCTGACCATTCCATGTTAAATTTTTTTACCCTTTTCCTGGAAAAGAACAATTTATCTCTTAATGATTTTCTTGGTGAAGGTTTCCCTAACCTTTCCAACAGACTCATAACTCCCTACCATGTATTTTTAGTGTTTCTTATCACATTATATTCTAGAAATTAGTTTACATGTAATACTTAAGACCACCTCCCTCCCAAACTGTGAGCCCCTTGAGAACTAGAAGTGTCACATTTCTCTTTGACTTTCTAGGGTCTGTAACGTAGAACGCAGCTGACATTTAATATACAGTTGTTGACTGGGAGGAAAAATGGCTTAATGAATAAGTTAATAAATGAATGAGTTTTAAATCAGTCTTAACCATAGGAAAAGCATCACTATTGAGATTTCCTTATTTTGTAAGCATTAGACACAAGTCCCTAAATCCTGTTTTTTTACTTCTGTGAACTTGCCATCAAACTAAATGATTTATGGCGTTCCTTCCAACTGTGAAATTATTATTTTTTTGTTCAACTTTTGGTGAATTAGATCTTTCCATTTACGTGGATTGGAGACATTATATGCAGTTTTAACAGTTGCAACTCTCGTAAATGTGTTACATGATTTTTATTTGCATATACAATATTATCCAAGAAGTGTATCAAGGTGGTTAAAATCTTGAGTTCTGTTATCTGAGTGCACATCCCACCTACACCAATTGCTCTTGGTCCAGGTAGGTAACCTCTAAAAATTTTAATTTCTTCACCTGTGAAATTGGGATAATAATGATATCTACCTCTTGGGATTATTATTATAAAGAATAAATGAGATTATTCATGTAAACTCCCTAGCAGAGTGAACACTTTATTGACATTAATAGATAGCATTATTATTGTCACCAGTGTTATGGAGATTATTATGATTATTGCTACTCAGTCACATTCTGCACCCTTACTTTACAATACTGGTCAAGGTTTAAAGAGCTCATTGGCATTATGTTTCAGAAATAAGGAAGAAAATAAATAGATTATTTAGCTTTAAATATTTATATTTAGCCATTTTTAAGTACTATTATCTGTCACACTTTGCATAATCACAACAAAGACAATGAAAGGACATCTTTTAAAAAAGTAATAACCCAGATAGGCTGTGTGGTGAATTAATTTTTAGAGACATTGAAAAAGGAGGGAGAAAAAAAAAATCTTTTTGTGAAGTTTGTAAAAACTAAGTTATATACGTTTGCTTTTTTTAACAGTGCTATTGAGATCTAGTTTCACATACAATTCAACTTACCTGTTTTAAAATGTATAGTCCAATAGTTTTTAATATATTTACACGTATGTGCAACCATTACCACAGTCTATTTTTGAACATTTAGAATATCACCTCAAAAATATGATTCAGCAATCCCACTCCTGGGCATGCACACCGAGGAAACCAGAATTGAAAGAGACACATGTACTCCAATATTCACTGCAGCACTGTTTATAATAGCGAGGACATGGAATCAACCCAGATGTCCATCTGCAGACGAATGGGTAAGAAAGCTTTGGTACATATACACAATGGAGTATTACTCAGCCATTAAAAAGAATATATTTGAATCAGTTCTAATGAGGTGGATGAAACTGGAGCCTATTATACAGAGTGAAGTAAGCCAGAAAGAAAAACATCAATTCAGTATACTAACGCATATATATGGAATTTAGAAAGAGGGTAACTTTAACCCTGTATGCGAGACAGCCAAAGAGACACAGGTGTATAGAACAGTCTTTGGGACTCTGTGGGAGAGGGTGAGGGTGGAATGATTTGGGAGAAGGGCATTGAAACATGTATATTATCATATGTGAAACAAATCACCAGTCCAGGTTCGACACATGATATAGGATGCTTGGGGCTGGTGCACAAGGATGACCCAGAGCGGGGATATGGGGAGGAAGGAGGTGGGACGAGGGTTCAGGAGGGGGAACACATGTACGTCTGGGGTGGATTCATGCCAGAGTATGACAAAACCAACCAATATAATATTGTAAAGTAATTAACCTCCAATTAAAAAAATAAATAAATTTAAAAATAAATAAATAAATAAACCCCATACCTTATGCTGTTCCCTTCCTATGCCTCAGTCCTGAGCACCTTCTGATCGCCTCACCTTTATAGATTCGCCTGCTCTGGATATTTCACATGAAGTGAATCATGTAATATGTAGTCTATTGTGACTGGCTTCTTTCCTGTAGCATAATGTTTTCAAGGTTCATCTCTGTTGTACCATGTATTTGGAACTTTCTTTTTATGGCTGAATAATATTCATTTAAAATCTATACCACTTTACTGTATCCATTCTTTCCTTTCCTTTCCTTTCCCTGGTCATTCTGAATAATGCTACTGTAAACAGTGTGTGCAACTTTATGTGAGGATGTATGTTATCAGTTCTCTTGGGTGTATGCCTGGGACGAGTACTGCTGGGTCACATGTGTTTGAAGATCTGCCAGACTATTTTTCCAAAGTGATTGCACCATTTGACATTACTGCTAGCAGTTCAGTAAAGCCTTGGTTTCTCCACATTCTCATCAATACTTGTTATCTGATTTTTTGATGTTAACCATCCCAGTGGTTTTGATTTGCGTTTCTCTGTTGACTAATGATATCAAGTATTTTTTCATATACTCTTTATCCATGTATGTATCTTCCTTGGAGAAATTATATATTTAGTTCTTTTACCTGTTTTTAACTGGGTCTTTTGTCTTTTTATTGTTGAGTTATGAGTTCTTTGTATATTCTAGATAAAGTCCCTTATCAGATGTATAATTTGCAAACATTTTTTCCCATTCTGTTGATTGTCGTTTTACTTTCTTGATGGTGTCCTTTGAAGCACAAAAGTTTTTAATTTTAGCAAAGTCCAGTTTATGTATTTTTTTCTTTTGTTTCTTGTTCTTTTGATGTATTTTTAACTCCTTTTTGCCACATCCAAGGTCATGAAGGTTTTACCCCTATGTTGTCTTCTAAAATTTTTATAGTTTTAGTTTTTACTCTTAGGTCTTTGTTTTTTATCAATAGTTAATATTTGTATTTGGTGTGATGATAAGGATCAAACTTCATTCTTTTGTATGTGGCTTTTTAGTTGTCTTAGCATCATTTGTTGAAAACACTGTTGTTTCCACACTGAATGGTTTTGGCATCCTTGTTGGAAATCAGATAGTAGATGTATGGGTTTATTGCCGGGCTCCCCCATTGATGTGTACTGTCTGTCCTTCTGCCAGCCATACATTTAATTTGGAAACATTGTATTGTTTTTCTGTCTTTTCTTTCTTTTAGAGAATGAATGACATTCTTTAAAAGAAAAGAATGTTTTAAAGAATGTTGACATCCAGGAAGGTGTATGTAAGATTTGTGTTTTTTTTTTTTTAATTTTTGAAAAATAAACAATTTTGTTATCATAATGATGGAGTTAACCAGACATGAAAAGTAAGGATTCATTCAGAATTACATCCTTAAATATAAATGAGAATATAATTCCAAGTCTTGCATAAACCTGGAGTTTTTCTGAATATTAACCTTAGCTTATATTTTGAGGATATCTTTTTCCAAAGTTCTTTTTCAGTTTTTAAAGCAATTAAATATACATTACTTCACTTGGTCCTAAAAATAATTTGGTGAGATATAGGTACTGTTATTTACTGATGTTACTGTCTTTCCCTTTTTATCTGTGAGGAAACTGCTTGGAAAATGCAGTGACCTGTCCAGGTCACTCACTCAGTTTAAGCCATTTCTATACTCTGACTCGGAGAAGGCAATGGCAAGCCACTCCAGTACTCTTGCCTAGAAAATCCCATGGATGGAGGAGCCTGGTTGGCTGTAGTCCATGGGGTCGCTAAGGGTCGGACACGACTGAGCGACTTCACTTTCACTTTTCACTTTCACACATTGGAGAAGGAAATGGCAACCCACTCCAGTGTTCTTGCCTGGAGAATCCCAGGGACGGGGGAGCCTGGTGGGCTTCCGTCTATGGGGTCACACAGAGTCGGACAGGACTGAAGTGACTTAGCAGCAGCAGCAGCAGCATACTCTGACCACTTCATCAGGCTGCTCTGTATTGTTAGATTAGGGACCAGAATTTTATTGTATTAAAATCTCTTTTATAAAGTAAGAGGGCTACATCCTGAGATCTTGACTCTCCACTTCTTGCGCTGTTTATTAGTTGTTCATTTGTGTCCAACTCTTTGAGACTCCATGGGGTGTAGCCCACCAGGCTCCTCTGTCCATGGGATTTTCCAGACAAGAATACTGGAGTGAGTTGCCATTTCCTTCTCCAGGGGAATCTTCCTGACTTAGGGAAGTAGTTCTTGCACTACTCTGGCAAATAACTTGCTGCATACAGATGTGCTCAGTCATGAGTAGAAGATGATAAAACCACCATTTATTTATGTCAGAAGCTGGGCAGCTCCCTTGAAGTGATTTGCTCCCATTCACAAGCCTCTGCAGTGTTTTATTATATGTCACACACCTTCAGTATTTTAAGTACTTGAAACCACAAATGTCTAATCTCTCAAATCCAGGCCTTTTATTAATTATGGAAGTATCTTAATGATTTCCCAAATGGTGGTTCCTTTCTAAAAACAATTCTTAATTACTTCCTTTCATTCATTCAGCCATGCACCAAGAACTTCTTACATGTCAGGGAATACTAGGCCAAGGGATACTGCAGTGAAAAAAAAAAAAACAAATATCCCTGTCTTTGCAGAGTTTTTGTTCTAATGGTAAGACAGGCAAGAGGAAATAGGTAAAATAAGACAACAGGGAGATGGGGACTTCTTTAAGGACAGCCTCTGAAGACTGACAGTGAACATGGCCTTAATCAGTACTTTTGCTGTGAGGTCAAAAGAAATGGCTGTGTTTTACTTATGTTTTAAATTAATTACTTTTATTGAAGTATAGTTAATTTATAATATTAGTTTCAGCTATGCAACATAGTGATTCAATATGTTTATAGTTTTATTCCATTTAAGTTATTATAAAATATTGACTATATTCCCTGTGCTAATATCTTTGTAGCTTATTTACTTTATATATAGTAGTTCATATCTCTTAATTCCCTGCCTCTGTGTTGCCCCTTCCCACTTTCCTCTTTTCACGGTAGCCACTAGTTTGTTCTCTGTATCTGTGAATCTCTTTCTGTTTTGGTATATTCATTTATTTGTTTTATTTTTTTATATTCCACATATACATAAAAGCATACGGTATTTGTCTGTCTTTCTCTGATTTACCTCACTAAGTGTAACACCCTCCAGGTCCATCCATGTTGTTGCAAATGGCAACATTTCATTCTTTTGATGGTTAATATTCTATTGTGTGTGTGTGTGTGTGTTAATGTGTGTGTGTGTACACATCTTTATCCATTCATCTGTTGATAAACACTTAGGTTGCTACCGTATATTGACTATTATAAATAATGCTGCTGTGAACATTACAGTGCATATATCTTTTTGAATTAGTGTTTTCATTTTCTTCAGATTGGCAAAATAGATTTTCTGTTATTCTTTCATATTAAGAATAATATGAAAATGAAATACAGTTGTTAGAGTATTTCAAGGTAAGATTCTTATAGCAAACATAGCTTATTTAAGCTTTTGGATAACAATAACAAAATGCCATCCATGTATCAAACATCAGTAACTTACTTGCAGGAATCCGAATTGGCACTTCCTTACATCAGTTATTTGTGCTGAACAGCGCTTGTGCTTGAATGTCTCACATAAAAGAGGTCAATTGCTTATTCTACCCTATTTTGTTTTACTTTTTCTGTAATAAGTATTAGGTTCTAAACATACTGTATCATTTATTGAACACATTTCCCCCCTGAAGTGACATATAAATTCTAGGAAGGAAGGAATTTTTAAATTATCTTCTCACCAATATATCAGGAAGAGTGGCACATAGTAGATACTCATTGTACATTTTTTTCCAAAAGACGAATGTTAGTGGAGGATACAATATTAGTACATTTCCATTTTTTATTGCCTAAACACATATTTCATGTACTATTTTTTGTGGCTACTATATACAGTCATTGACCCAAAAGCTTTATATTTACTTGCTTTATGCTCAATGTCTTTAACAGTAGATTTTCTGGTGCCTGTTTTATAGATGAAAAATGAAATCAAGGCTCAGAGAGACATTTAAAAACTTTTAAAAATATCTTAATTTTTTCCTCAAAGGACATTTTCCTGTCAAAGACTGAAGTCTGGATTTGAACACTTTTATGCCTGGTTCCACCTTGAAATTTTTTTTTTAGTGATTCAGAAAATCTCAGGAACATTTTTTTCTCCAAATTTTAATTGCATATAATGCAAGGAACATTTTGAAGGTTCACAAAGCACCTAAGAATATAATTCTGTTGCTGAGTCAGTCTCTAACCTCTTCAGTACGGTTCCTGTCTGTGACAATAGTAACAACAGATATTTTGAAGGTGAGAGTGATGTCTTTCTAGACATCAGTCTCAAAATTAGCTTTCTGATTCTGTAGTTCATTTCAATAACCCATCATGAAACTGTTACTCATAAAATTTTAGCTGTTTTAAAGATGCTTGTCTGTGTATCCTTTTGGGTTTGGTACTTTTCCTCACTCTTCTAGCATTTTGAATTTTGTTTTCCCTGGGAGGTTTCTGGCTTTCCTTGCTTCTCTGGCCCTAGCATCTTCTGTCATGGCAAAGTACTGTGTCCACCTCTGTACTCCCGACCCCAGCTTCTCGCCCCTTGCCTTTTATTCCATAGGTGCCATCTTGGTCCCCACAGGGATTGCGGAAATTTGGTAGCTATATTTTTTCTCTCATAATGGACCTTTACTCCTTTATTTATTTTTTTGTTTCTTTCTTTCCTTCCTTTTGCTTTTTCCTTCCCTCCCCTTTTCCCTTCTCTTTTCCTTTCTGTAATTTTGATATTTAACTGGTTTTCATTTCTCCTTCCCCATATCAGTACCTTTTTTCAGTAAGTTTTTCTGAATGATCCTCACAAGAAATTTTCCCTTTTAGTCTCATTTCTCTCATTGATTTTCCTTTTTTCTCTAAAAAGATATTGCTTCCTCAGTTCAGTTCAGTTCAGTCGCTCAGTTGTCCGACTCTTTGCGACCCCATGAATCACAGCACACCAGGCCTCCCTGTCCATCACCAACTCCCGGAGTTCACTCAAACTCATGTCCTTCCTAATGGTCCTTTATTCTCCCTTTGGCTGCTTTAACTGGTTTCCACCAGATAACACTGTTCCCATTAAGATCTCTTAGCTTAACATTTTACCTCTTTTTTTCTTTCCATCTCTTTTTAATTCATACAGGACATCACTTGTTTCAGATGTCTTCAAAAATAACCATATTGCAATCAGACATGTCCCCATCACAGTCAGAGGGCGGGGCTCGAGTTTCCCCAAAGCAGTGCACACTGGGCTGTGCGTCACGGCTGCCAGCTGGAGCTGGTAGTGTTCTAAAATCCCAGGAGGCCACAGCAACATGTGCCAGGTCTTATCACCCTCATGCACATGTGCTGCCTGTTAGTTTCAAATGTCAACTGCTAGTGGTATTACTTAAAGACAGTAGTCTTTGTGTTGAGGTGGAAGGAAAATATTTTTAAACCTTCTAAAGTCCCTGGGAAATTACCATTTGGGGACATATAAGAGCCTGCCACCTTACAAATTTCTCAATAGGTAAAAGCCACTGACACCAGCCCCTAGCTCGAGCCCAGGATCAGTTCCATTTGGCATTAATAGTACTGAACCATGGTGTTCTCAGGATGTTGTTAGTAAAGTGTTTTATTTATATCTATGTGAGACAGTCCTCCCACTTGCATGGCCAAAGAAAGGGACTTCAAGGATCCTTAAAAGAAGCACACAGGCAACCTTTGTATTGTGATTTTTGATCGGTGACACTGGAGAGCAAAACTATAGTCATTGCTCCTCCGTAGTAAGTATAGCCAGAATCTTTTTGAAAGTAATTAAAATATTATGAAAATGTTAGCTCACAGTAAATTTAGGAATTTACTATGTGTATCATAAAAGGATTCTGTAGTTTGCAATAGAATCTTTTCAGTAGGGCATTAGAATCTTTTCAGAAAGACCTTTACCCTACATTTTAAGTAAGACTCAAATATAAGACATTTAATGTAAAAAGTAAAATATGAATGGATTAAAAAGAAAAAAAAAAACTTGTTCTCACTCAGAGAAGGTTAGTTATACATTTCAGAATAAATCAATGCGATCTCTGAGGATTCCTCACTCTATTATCTTCTGAAGCTTTGCTACCTGGTTGGTATGCTGTTTTCTAGTTGCTGTAAGTTGTTCAGACTTAATAGTTTCTGTCTTTGCAGGACATTTGGTCCTGTCCAAAATATCCATAAGGCATTTGATCGATGCCAAAAGGTCCTTGCTATTTTTCCTGTGCAAAACCATTTGGCATGAACCAAATATGCATTCTGAATAGAACCAAATTTCCAGAACCTTTTGATGTGGGCCAAATGTCTAATGAAGTAAATATCTTACAGACATTTTGGACAAGACCCAGGGCCTGCTAACCATTTCTCTCCTGGTCCTACTCAGTCCTCAGTCAGAGCTCCAGTTATGTCACAGTTACAAAACTGCTAGAGAGGAAATTTATCCAAGTTGGGTTGCATATACCATATTCACTTTTCCCTTCTTTTCCAGGTACTGTTTTTCCTTTAAGACACTACAGAGTGCCCCAACCTTGAGTTACATTTGCTTTCCTTTGAACTCCTCTGTTACTCATTGTCTACACAATGAATGATTCAGGCATTTTACAGGAGTTTGTTTTTTTTTTCTAATTTCTCTGATCAATAGGAATAGACTTTAGCTTGCTCATTTTAATAAATAAATATCACACTGGTTGAGATTATATGTGTATACTTTCTGCTTATGGCTTCATTTGACTTAGGCTTGCTTAAGATCAAGGGCCGTCATAACACATGTCCAATCATCTGAGTTATCCAGTCTTCTTCTAACTTTTGCTCTTACTTGGGACCTCTAGCTTTGAGAAGCAGATACAACTTTCCTGATAGACTCAAATCCTGTGGGTTTCACATTTCAGGGTCAAGAATTATGTATAAACTTATTATCAATTTATAAAAAATTTTTCTTCCCTTTACCGATGGAATTAAAAAGTGGACCATTAAGAATTATCAGCAAGCAATGACTGGGTCCTGAGGCTGTAACTGCAACAGAGAAACTCATGTCCATTACCACAGAGTCCATTGTTGATGTCCCTTGTTTCCCCAAATAGAGAATACAGTAATCTAGCAGATTATGTGCATTTCAAACTTTGATTGCCAGTATTAAATATCCAAATAGGACTCATTATTCTGGTTATTTTGGTAGAAATAGTTAACTTGCATCCTTCCTGTGAAATGTCACTGCCAGATGTTATTTGGTGTGAGTGACCTATAATTTTCATGGCCTATAATTTTTTATATTGCCTCTCTCCCCACATCTCAAATCTACTTCAATATAAGTCCTCACAAGTGAAATCAGGCGCACTAAAACTGAAGACATTTCTGTTCTGCAGCTAGTGAAATGGATCACTTTTTGACGTAATTTTTATCATTTTTTTTTCTGAATTTCTAATGCTTATTACCCTTACCCCCCAAAGAAATCAAAGTAAGGAAAATTATATAAAAAAACCACCAGCCAACTTACAAAAATTTAAAAATTACTGTTTTTGTGGTCCTTTAATTTACTGGAACCTGGTGGTCCGGAGTCAACGATAAGAAAGTGAAAGAGAGAAAGAAGCTAATATTCCCTGGTTTAGGCAGAGAACCAATAAAACCCTATAACAGGACTCACAAAGGCACAGGGCGCCCTCTCGAGGAGGTCTTGAAAGCCAGGGCAGAAGAATGAGCTCTGCGGGTTTCCACACTCCAGAGAATTAGCTGGAGGGAGGTTGAGAGAGAGGCGGGGGGAGAGAGAGAGAGAAAGACACGGGGACCCAAGCCTCTGGTGGAGTAAGGGTGCTTTAATGATCTTTCTGTGAGTATATATAGGCTGTTATACAAGGAATTTCTTTCAACAATGATAAAGATCAGAAAACCAAATGTACAGCACCTGTTGTCAAGGGAACAAGGGATTAACAATGGTCATAAGGTCAGGAGACAATCCATATCTCAAGAAAGAGGATCGAGACTAAGCAGTTTTGTCATCAGGAGAATGTTGACTGAAGGAGATTCATGCATGTGTTTCATCCTATGACCTCAGTCCTGGGAACAGCATGCCGTTCCACTCATTCCTGTTGCCAGGAACTGATAAGGAACAGGATTTATGAGAAACAGCACGTAGGAATACTCCTGTTAAACGTTCCCTGGCAGTTTTTCTACTTTTCAGAAATAAATGCCTTTTGGTCTCAAACCATATTTATGTATATTCAGTTCAGTTCAGTTGCACAGTCCTGTCTGACTCTTTGCAACCCCATGGGCTGTAGCACCCCAGGCTTCCCTGTCCATCACCAACTCCCAGAGCTTGCTCAAGCTCATGTCCAGCGAGTCAGTGATGCCATCCAACCATCTCATTCTCTGTCGTCCCCTTCTCCTCCTGCCTTCAATCTTTCCCACCATCAGGGTCTTTCCAATAAGTCAGTTCTTCACATCAGGTGCCCAAAGTATTCAAGTTTCAGCTTTAGCATCAGTCCTTCCAGTGAATATTCAGGACTGATTTCCTTCAGGATTGACTGGTTGGATCTCCTTGAAGTCCAAGGGACTCAAGAGTCTTCTCCAACACCACAGTTCAAAAGCATCAATTCTTCGGCACTCAGCTTTCTTTATAGTCCAACTCTCACATCCATACTTGACTACTGGAAAAACCATAGCTTTGACTAGATAGACTTTGTTGGCAAAGTAATGTCTCTGCTCTTTAATATGCTATCTAGGTTGGTCATAGCTTTTCTTCTCAGGAGCAAGCTTCTTTTAATTTCATGGCTGCAGTCACCATCTGCAGTGATTTTGGAGTCCCCCCAAAATAAAATCTTTCACTGTTTCCATTGTTTTAACATCTATTTACCATGAAGTGATGGGACTAGATGCCATGATCTTAGTTTTCTGAATGTTGAGTTTTAAGCCAACTTTTTGACTCTCCTCTTTCACTTTCATCAAGTGGCTCTTTAGGTTTTTCTTCTCTTTCTGCCATAGGGGTGGTTTCATCTGCATATCTGAGGTTATTGATATTTCTCCCGGCAATCTTGATTCCAGCTTGTGCTTCATCCAGCCTGGCATTCTGCATGATGTACTCTGCATATAAGTTAAATAAGCAGGGTGACAATATACAGCCTTGACATACTCCTTTCCCAATTTGGAACCAGTTTGTTGTTCCATGTCCAGTTCTAACTGTTGCTTCTTGACCTGCATACAGATTTCTCAGGAGGCAGGTCAGGTGGTCTGATATTCCCATCCCTTTAAGAAATTTCCACAGTTTGTTGTGATCCACACAGCCAAATACTTTGGCGTAATCACTAAAGCAGATGTTTTTCTGAAATTCTCTTGCTTTTTCTTTGATCCAGCGTATGTTGGCAGTTTGATCTCTGGTTCCTCTGACTTTTCTGAATCCAGCTTGAACATCTGGAAGTTCACAGTTCACGTACTGTTGAAGCCTGGCTTGGAGAATTTTGAGCATTACTTTGCTAGCATGTGAGATGAGTGCAGTTGTGTGGTAGTTTGAACGTTCTTTGACATTGCCTTTCTTTCGGATTGGGATTAAACTGCCCTTTTCCAGTCCTGTGGCCACTGCTGAGTTTTCCAAATTTGCTGGCATACTGAGTTCAGAACTTTCATAGCATCATCTTTTAGGATTTGAAATAGCTCAACTGGAATTTCATCACCTCCACTAGCTTTGTTCATAGTGATGCTTCCTAAGGCTCACTTGACTTCACATTCCAGGATGTCTAGCTCTAGGTGAGTGATCACACCATCATGGTTATCTGGGTCATGGAGATCTTTCTTGTATAGTTCTTCTGTGTTTTCTTGCCACCTGTTCTTAATATCTTCTGCTTCTGTTAGGTCCATACTATTTCTGTCCTTTCTTGTGCCCATCTTTGCATGAAATGTTCCCTTGGTATCTCTAATTTTCTTGAAGAGATCTCTAGTCTTTCCCATTCTATTATTTTCCTGTGTTTCTTTGCATTGATCACTGAGGAAGGCTTTCTTATATTTCCTTGCTATTCTTTGGAACTCTGCATTCAAATGGATATATCTTTCCTTTTCTCCTTTATGTTTTGCTTCTCTTCTTTTCTCAGCATATTATTATAAAAGTAAAATTAAGATCATGCAGTATTTACAATTTTGTAGCTTCCTTATTTAATTAAAAAATATTTTGTGATCTCTTCTAATGTCATTAAATCACTTCCTTAACCTGATTATTAAGAAATGCATAGTATTCCAGCATATGTATTAATTAACCATTCTTCTACTGTTGATTTATTTTTATGTCAAGGACACTGCAGGGGTCAGATTTATAAATAACTACTGTCACAGGTTTTTATAATTTTCTAATGTATTATTTTACTATTTTATTTATTATTTTTATTATTACCTTTGAATAAATTCCTACAGGCGAAATTCCTGGGTCAGAGGACAAAAGGTAATCATTTATAATTTATTTTGTCCTTTCTAAAGCCACAGTGGTACCATAATAGACTATCGCTGAAATGATTCCATGGTTTCCTTTGTATTTTCTTTGAATAGTAGGATTTTTTTTGGTTCGTAACGTGCATCAATATATATGAGAGTTATGTACTATTCAGAATACTAATTAACCTGAGGAGATAGTAAACAGTAGGCATTACGGGCATCACAGTGAGCAACATTAGTCAACTTGACTTACCAGCATTCACTGTCTAGTTTTGCTACAGTCTTGTCACATTTGAGACATTGAGACTGTATATATACTATTTGTTGCCTTTCTAAACCAGCTTTTTATCATATTTTAAAGGCATAATCAAATATTTGTAAATATATTTTGAAAATAGCTGAATTGCATGAGCTGATGTATCACAGCATTCATGTAAATATGGGACTCCTTTTGATATAGCTTGTTAAATAAATAGAGCAGATGATCATGCAAGTACTTTATGAGTTTAGTTTTATAAAAGTAAATAAGTCTTTCAGAAAGTAAGATATTTAGCACATGAATAGAAGTTTTGTGATTTTAAAATATTCATTGTTTGAGTGCCTGCAACAAGAATGCCTGCGCTTACATATCAATATAATAGTTGCAATTGTATATAAGCAGATATTTTATTATAGGCTAACTTTATATATCTTTTAAAAAGCTTACATTACCATTAATGCATTTATTTATTTGTTTATTTAAATTTCCTTTTTTCTAGTTATTATTTAAGGTAGATTAGAAACTCTGTGCAAGATGTTAGGACAAATTAAAATGAGTGAGGAAATGAGAAAACACACGGTAAAACGCACGCCATGAAATCCTGTATTTTTACACAAAGGCCACAACGTGTGTGTTAATTTTTAGACTTCCATACTATCAAGCTATATGACTGGCAGTGTCCATGGGATAAACAAACTTGTTTTCTCGAAATCCTAACTTTTCCTGATACCTAAGAGGAAATTCTTTCATGGATCCCGGAAGAAGGCCCTATGTGACCTAGCACTCACTGTCTTCAATGGCAGCAGGTTTCACAGGCTATTCTTCATAAGAAGCTGGTGGTATCACCCAGTGGGCAACAATTGTGTGAGAAATCAGCATGATTTCTAGTCCTAAACTTCACCAAGAGATAGTGCTATACAAGGACAGAGCTTTAAAAGGAAGGGTATGTTGTTTGTATTTCCTTGAAGCAATCTCTATACATTTTCTTTATTAAATCAATATTTGGTAATATTGAGTGGCACAAAGATCAAGGTTAAAGTCCCTGGAAAATCTCTGGAATGTGCTTATTCTGTGTCCCCGGGCAAGTACAGAGGGGTGTGCTTTTCCTCTTAGCCAAGCCAGGTGCACTACTTGCGGAGATTAAGGAGAATAACATGGACATTCACTTGAATGGAGGGAAAGCCATAATGAGGCAGGCCCGGTCCGTATCCACAGGCAAGGCCTGGATTTATTTCCGGCCGTGTGTTGCATGGGAATTATTGGAAGAATCAAGTTACCAAAGCCCTATAGTATGAAGCATGACTATATAGTGTTAGTCTGAAATATTTTTTTTACAAAAAGTGCGATCAAATATTTACCCTTGCCCAACATACGCATTCAAACAAAACAAAACAAAAACTCTCAATAAAGTACCCATAGAACATTTGTCCTTGAATCTTGTTTTATTCTAATATACTCTTCAAAGAGAATTTGTTACAAAATGTTCTTTTAGGTATTTGCATGAATTCACTTACCAAATAGGATGTGGCATCAATAAAAACTTTGAAATAGGTAAGAAATATATTGCACATATCCAAACCCACAGGTGATGGACAGGGAGGCCTGGCGTGCTGTGATTCATGGGGTCGCGAAGAGTCGGACATGACTGAGCGACTGAACTGAACTGAACTGAAACCCACAGAGAAGCATGGTATTCAGATCCCCATCCTGTGGGTTCTCAGGAAACTTCTTCAAAAAAAGATGCAAAATGATGTCTGGACCCTGGGGTCCAGTCTGTGGTGCCATTTTGTTATTTGTACAAGTCTTCCCAGTTTCACTTTGTACCTGGTGCAAAGTGTTGGTGTTTAAACTGTTGCCTAAAAGCAATAGTGGACCTGGTCACGACTCTTTTCTCATGCAGTAGAAATATTCTAATTTTATTGATATGCTAGAGTGTAAATTCTGGTTGGCTTCCCATCTGTATTGCCCAGACTTCATCTCCACACCTTTGGAAATTCAGTTTGTTGGTGCATTTTTATTTTTTACACATTTTTAGGAATATGTTTATTTTGTGAAAAGTGAAGTGAAACTGAAAGTCGCTCAGTCTTGTCTGAATCTTTGCAATCCCACGGACTATACAGTCCATGAAATACTCCAGTCCAGAATACTGGAGTGGGTAGCCTTTCCCTTCTTCAGGGGATCATCCAAACCCAGGGATCGAACCCAGGTTTCCCTCATTGCAGGCAGATTCTTTACCAGCTGAGCCACAAGAGAAGCCCATTTTTTAATATTTTTTAAATTTATTTTATAAATCATGGTATATTATTTTTGAACACTTGATTAAAAGAAATTGCTAGAGAATATTCAAATGAACTCTTTACTGTTATGGCAAATATGTATATCCTCTTTTATATCCTGGGTCCATGCACAAATATTTGTGTCTCTTTTATTACCTTTTTCACTTCTAAATATTTTCTAAACATACATCATGTGGATGTATATGAAGTGATGAAACTAAAAGACTACCTCAGGGCAGAGTGGAAGCAGCCTGAATTACCATTCCTTAGAACTTACTTTGGATGGAGTGGGGGCTATCAAAGGTGTCTGAGTCAGGGAAAAATCTGTCATACTGTGAGGGCTTTTATAGTGGTGTGTTTGAGTCATTTGTACCACCTTGCAAAGATCCAGTTTTTAGCATCACTTCCCAACTCCCTGTTCTCTCCTGGTGGGAATATTTACACCTTGTAAATGCACAAACAATACAGATCAGTTTGTTGTTGTGTGTTTTTTGAGAGCTGGTTGTTAAACAATTCTTAGCACATCACTACTTGTTTATTACCTGTCTGACTTCTTTTAAAACTGTGATCTCTTAGAATAAAAAGGCCTTCAGTTCAGTTCAGTCGCTGAGGCATGTCCGACTCTTTGAAACCCCATGGATTGCAGCACGCCAGGCTTCCCTCTCCATCACCAGCTCCCGGAGTTTACTCAAACTCATGTCCATTGAGTCAGTGATGCCATCCAACTGTCTCATCCTCTGTCATCCCCTTCTCCTTCTGCCTTCAATCTTTCCCAGCATCAGGGTCTTTTCAAATGAGTCAGCTCTTCGCATCAAGTGGCCAAAATATTGTATTTTCAGCATTAGCATCAGTCCTTCCAATGAATATTCAGGACTGATTTCCTTTAGGATTGACTGGTTTGATCTCCTTGCAGTCCAAGGGACTCTCAAGGGTCTTCCCCAGCACCACAGTTCTAAAGCATCACTTCTTCATCTCTTGGCTTTCTTTATAGTCCAACTCTCACATCTATATGTGACTACTGGAAAAATCATAGCTTTGACTAGATGGACCTTTGTTTGCAAAGTAATGTCTCTGCTCTTTAATATGCTATCTCGGCTGGTCATAACTTCTCTTCCCAGGAGCAAGCATCTTTTAATTTCATGTCTGCAGTCACCATCGGCAGTGATTTGGGAACCTCCAAAAATAAAGTCTCTCAGTGTTTCCATTGTTTTTCCATCTATTTGCCATGAAGTGGACTTGATGACATAATCTTAGTTTGACTTCCCCAAGACTTTTATTATAAAAATGCAATTTTTTTCTCATCTTTAGTCTTTAACTATATATGTTGACTTTTAAGCCAACTTTTTCACTCTCCTCTTTTGCTTTCATCCAGAGGCTCTTTAGTTCTTCGCTTTCTGCCATAAGGGTGGCATCGTCTATGTATCTGAGGTTATTGATATTTCTCCCAGCAGTCTTGATTCCAGCTTGTGCTTCATCCAGCCCAACATTTCTCATGATGTACTCTTCATATAAGTTAAATAAGCAGGGTGACAATATACAGCCTTGATGTCTTTATTTCCATACTTTAGCACTAGTCCTTCACATATTACAGGTATAAATAATTTTGAATAAATAAAGGGACAGATTAACAAATGAGACTAACAAATTAGGTAGTGACGAATGGTTGTGGATAACATGAAATTGTTAGAAATAGATCTGAATTATCTAGCATGAACACTTGGGAAATTAGTGGTGCCACTAGGAACCAAAGAGAAAGTGCATTGGCATCGGGCAGGATGTGGGGTTGGAGAAATAGTGGAAGATAATTGTTTTGGGACATACATTTGAGGTTCCAGCAGAGATTCATGTTTGAAGATTACTAACATTTATTCCAATTACTATACAATGTTAGAAATTATTTTTTTCTGTGGTGTTCTAAAATAATTAACTACATAGACTAAAGTTGAAAGTTAAAAAAAATTGCTTTATTCCAGCAGTATAAGAGAAAATAAAATTTCTATAATACATTCTGAACATTGCTTTGGCAGAGAGAAGAGAAGAGAATGAGGAAATTTTTAAAAAGTAAATTATGTATTTCAAGGTAATGTTTACAATAATCCTAGGAAGAGAAAATGAATTTGGGGGGAGGATAAAATTACCTTTTAGAATATAATGCCTAAAGAAAAAAATTTATTTTTTAAAAAGCTATTATAGTTAAAGACTAAAGATGAGAAAAAAATTGCATTTTTATAATAAAAGTCTTGGGGAAGGAAAACAAGATACCTTAGAGGGCAATAGGAGTCCCAGAAGAAGAAGACAAAAAGAAAGACCATGAGAAAATACTTGAGGAGATAATAGTTGAAAATTTCCCTAAAATGGGGAAGGAAATAATCACCCAAGTCCAAGAATCCCAGAGAGTCCCAAACAGGATAAACCTAAGACAAAATACCCCAAGAATTCAAATCTGAATTATCTATGTAAAAGGGTATTCTTATTTAGGAAATATTCCCATTAATACAATAATTCAGTGTATTCTGTATACAAATGAGTGGTTTTTAAAAATATAACCAGAAAATAATAATGTTGATTTTGCAACTGTGTTAAACAGAGTTTATTCTTTCGGTTTTAGATGAGAATCTTGCCTCAAGATCATATTTTAAAATGTGAGTTATTGCATTATAGAGCAATAGAGGAGTATATATTTTAAAAATAGGTAAGAGAATTTAAGCAAATAAGATGAAAGATCATCTACTGTAATGTGAACTTTAATGTTTAGAGTGAATTGGTCTTTTCTACACTGTGTATATTCACCCTGCTGCTGCTGCGTCATTTCAGTCGTGTCCAACTCTGTATGACCCCATAGACGGCAGCCAACCAGGCTCCCTCGTCCCTGGGATTCTCCAGGCAAGAACACTGGAGTGGGTTGCCATTTCCTTCTCCAGTGCATGAAAGTGAAAAGTGAAAGTGAAGTCGCTCAGTCATGTCCGAATCTTAGCGACCCCATGGATTGCAGCCTACCAGGCTCCTCCATCCATGGGATTTTCCAGGCAAGAGTACTGGAGTGGGGTGCCATAATTAGGCATGTCTTTTTATCCCCACTGAAAAAGTCACTTATGATCTTGCACTTATAAATGCAATGCTCCTTTGGTGGATTGCTCCCATCTCATTTTAGATCCACTGCAAGATGTTTCGTATCTGTGATAAAACAGTGATATTCTCTTCAATCAGAGTCACAGAGCAAGTCATTTTCAGAGCTTTGGCGATCAGTACTTAGAGTTTTTGGATTCCATTCTCAGACACGTGTGCCCTAGTTTGAGAAAATCTGGTATACAAAACTGTCAGTTCACAAATAGATAAATTAAGTGATGATTACTTGGATTTCAAAAGGATTTGCTTCAGTGTTCCTTAAAATAGGCACTGCTGAAGAGGGTAATTTAGCCAAAGTGGGCTGGAATATTGGTAACCTAGAGGCATAGTTTTACTGTCTGTCATTAACCAGGTTAATGAAGTATATAAATTTGGGCATGTTAGTTATTTCATTTATTTGTTCTCTCTTACATTAAATCTTAATGACTGTTACTCAATGATTCTTTTATAAACATTTCCTATGTGTTGGATATGGAAAGGTCATAGTCCTTGTCCTTATAGAGTTTACAGACTGCAGAAGTAAAACAAATATGTGAACAAATAAATGGAATACATTTTTGATGGTAGAGGCACACTGGCTTATTAGGAGACCCAGTGTTCTAAACAAGATGAGAGGGTGAACTGTGGCAATTGGGGTAAACTGTGAACGTTAAGGAAAAGATGCTTTGTTAAAGAAATGAATCCATGTCATTGACATGGATTGGATATGGGACCCAAGAGGAACAGAGAGAAGAGTATTAGGATGACTCCCAAGTTTTTTTCTAGATACCTTGGTTGAGTGGTAGTGCTCTTCATGAAGAGAGGGAGTTTAGGAGGAGGAGGATTTGGGATGGGAGGAGATACTGAGATCAGCTTTGGACAAATTGAACTTAAGAGTCCTGTGGGATAACCAAGTGATGTTGGTTGCTACTGCTAAGTCACTTCAGTCGTGTCCGACTCTGTGCGACCCCATAGACGGCAGCCCACCAGGCTCCCCCGTCCCTGGGATTCTCCAGGCAAGAACACTGGAGTGGGTTGCCATTTCCTTCTCCAAATGTTGGAGATGTTGGTTAGGCAGTTGTATATTCTAGTTTGGAATTTAGTAAAGAGGACTGGGCTAAATTTAGGGATTAAAGAGTCCTCTGAAGAGACATGATTAGTAATGAATGAGATTGCCCAGGGAGAGCCAAAAGATAAGAGAACAAAGAGGAACTCTGGGCAGGAGGAATGTGTAAACAAAGGGGGCTGAGGAGTCCTAAGGAGAACCTGGACTGGGTGCCACGTGGACTAAGTAAAGGGAGAGCTTCAGGAATAAGGGAATAGAGAGAAGTCACAAATGGAGAGATTCTGTGACCAACTGGAAAATAATTGGTGACCTTTGCCAAAGCAAAGCATATAAAGGGAGTAGAGATTATTCAGTTCAGTCACTCAGTCATGTCTGACTCTTTGCAACCCGGTGGACTGTAGCATGCCAGGCTTCCCTGTCCATCACCAACTTCTGGAGCTTGCCCAGACTTATGTGCATTGAGTCAGTGTTGCCATCCAACCGTCTCATCCTCTCTCATCCCCTTCTCCTCCTGCCCTCAATCTTTCCCAGCATCAGGGTCTTTTCCAATGAGTCAGTTCTTCGCATCAGGTGGCCAAAGTATTGGAGTTTCCGCTTCAGCATCGGTCCTTCCAATGAATATTCAGGACTGATTTCCTTTAGGATGGACTGGTTTGATCTCCTTGCTGTCCAAGGGACTCTCAAGAGTCTTCTCCAGCACCACAGTTCAAAAGCATCAATTCTTTGGCACTCAGCTTTCTTTATAGTCCAACTCGCACATCCATACATGACTACTGGAAAAATCATGGCTTTGACTAGATGAACCTTTGTTGGCAAAGTAATGTCTCTGCTTTTTAATATGCTGTCTAATTTGGTCATAGCTTTTCTTCCAGAGATTATTAAGACTTCTTAAAAAGGAAGGGAAGAGATGGGAGAGTAATTAAAGTTGTTTATTTGTGTGTGTGTGTGATGGGAGAGACCTGAGCTTTTGTGTAGGATGCAGGAAAGAGAAATGTTGAAAATGTTAAATACAAGAGAAATAGAATTATAATGAAACAAATTTCCTAACTTAAAGTGGCCAAGAGATGGGAGGATTAATTATTAAAATGAAAAGACATACTTCTTCTTCCTTTTACAGTAAATAAGAGAGGAGAGTATGCAAATAGAAGTAACTGGGTAGAGGAAATTTAAAGAGATGATTCTGGATAGTCTCAATTTTCTCGGTGAAGCAGGAAACAAAGTTGTCTGCTGAGAGAAAAGATGTAGCTAAGGATAGGGGCATGAGGATAATGGTGTACGTTTGTCATGTCAGTGGTAGAAGAAAAGTATAGCCTAGGATGGAAGTATGAGAAGCATGGCTAGACTGCCCTAAAGGTTTTGTCCAGTGATGGACATGAGTTTGGGTGAACTCCGGGAGTTGGTGATGGACAGGGAGGCCTGGCGTGCTGTGATTCATGGGGTCTCAGAGTCGGACACGACTGAGCGACTGAACTGAAAGTCTCTTAGGTAAGAAGCATTGATACTATAGAGATTAGCAGTTTTGGCTCAGCCAAAAGTAGAATGTTGCCAAGAAGTACACTGTGTCAAAGAAGAGAGTGACCAGTCTCTAGGTCTGCGTAATCCATATGGTGGCCACTCTGCCCTTTTAGCACTCAAGCACTTAAAGCATGACTGGTTCAAATTGAGATGTGTTGCACATGTGAGGTACACCCAGGACTTTGAATATTCAGTATGAAATGATAATGTAAAATAGCTCATTAATAATTTTTATATTAATTATTCACTGGAATTATATTTTGGATGCTGCTGCTGCTAAGTCACTTCAGTCGTGTCCGACTCTGTGCAGCCCCATAGATGGCAGCCCACCAGGCTCCCCTGTCCCTGGGATTCTCCAGGCAAGAACACTAGAGTGGGTTGCCATGTCCTTCTCCAATGCATGAAAGTGAAAAGTGAAAGTGAAGCCACTTAGTCGTGTCCGACTCTTCATGACCCCATGGATTGCAGCCTACCAGGCTCCTCCATCCATGGGATTTTCCAGGCAAGAGTACTGGAGTGGGTTGCCATTGCCTTCTCCTATATATAGGGTTAAATAAATGTATTCAGTTCAGTCGCTCATTCATGTGCAACTCTTTTCAACCCCATGGACTGCAGCACACCAGGCCTCCCTGTCTATCACTAACTCCCAGAGTTTACTCAAACTCATGTCCATTGAGTCGGTGATGCCATCCAACCATCTCATCCTCTGTCATCCGCTTCTCCTCCCGCCTTCCATCTTTCCCAGCATTAGGGTCTTTTCCAATGAGTCAGTTCTTCGCATCAGGTGCCCAAAGTATTGGATTTTCAGCTTCAGCATCAGTCCTTCCAATGAATATTCAGGACTGATTTCCTTTAGGATTGACTGGTTGGATCTCCTTGCAGTCCAAGGGACTCTCAAGAGTCTTCTCCAGCACCACAGTTCAAAAGCATCAATTTTTCGCCGCTCAGCTTTCTTTATGATTAAAATTAACTTCGCTTGTTTTACTTTTTAATGTGGCTCCTCTTATTGTATTTATTAGACTGTGCTGCTGTTGGTAACTGTGGGAGGCATTTAGATGATTTTTAAGTACTAACCTAAGTATGGAATCTTAGCTGCTCATAGTGACTTCAAAAGGAATTATAGTGGACCTGGGGCAGTTAGGAAATTAAAATTTTGAAAAGAGTTTCCCCAGAGTGTTTGGATCTTTGAATACGTTCTTTCTTTAGTGCTGGATGGGAAGTCTAAGATGGTCCATCAAACCAAATTATCCATATCTACAAAAGGTGAAAACTATTTGCATTGTCAATACAGTAGGAGGTTGTGAGATTCATATAAAATACTACCTGCTTTTTAAAATGAAAAGACTGTGTGAGTGCCTCATGGTTAGTTATAACTTTAAGAGTTTATTTTTAAAAATATGAAGATGAGTTTATCTACTTCTGTGTGCCTCCAATGTGGTCAGACAGTATTAGATATTTTATGGGCATTATCTCATTTAATTCAACCTAGCATTGCTGAACCTAAGCCTTTAATAAACTCTCTGTCCTAGTTTATAAACTGAAGTGTACCCATACTGGATGCTACTTCTGATGGCACTTTTCTCACTTTGCTGCTATATAAGAGATTTCAGCAAGAAGACTGATTATTTCAGGTGACTTTTGAGAAAGTAATTTCAAGAGAGTGGTGGTGAAAGCCAGATGTCAAGAAGGTACTTATTAAGTTCTTTAGTCACTAAGTCATGTCAGACTTTTGCAACCCCATGGACTGTAACCCGCCAGACTCCTCTGTCCATGGGATTTCTCGGGCAAGAATACTGGAGTGGGTTGCCATTTCCTTCTCCAGGGGGATCTTCCTGACCCAGGGATTGAACCTGCACCTCCTGAATTGCCAGGTGATTTTTTACCACTGAGCCACCTGGGAAGCCCTCCTTACTAAGTAGCATCAGAGATTGTCCTTTTGTTTAGAGATGAGGAAGAGAGATGGAACATCAAAGTATCATTGAAAGTTCAGAGCAGGAAACAAACCAGCCAAGGGATTCTTTCAAAAGGGATTTGAAACAGGAAAAAAATAGACATTTGCAAATATTAGAAGGGCTGCATAACTGGAATCAGGAGCTGCCATTGGAGCTGTTGAGTTTAAGGGCATTCCTGCATCTAGAAGCAGAAGTTGCTGCTGCCACTGCCTCCACTGCCGCCACCACCACTGACTCTCATTTCCAGGAATCTGGTCACTCAGAGACTGTGTCTGGCCAGCACAAGTGCCTCCAAACATGCATTTCTCCCACCACTGGCTTTGTTTGCCAGTGACATCATCAGCGGAAGATGGGCTCTGCTCAGTTTTGCCTTCTGGATCTCACTATCACGACATAACCTGCACCGTGAAGGTAGTTTTTAGATTTCTGACTTTCACCTAGAAGGGGGATAGAATGAAGAGTTGAAAGAGCCACTCTGTAGAATCTACCACAGCTGATTTACTTTGCTTTTTCTGAACTATTTGTAAAGAACGTAAGAAGAGGGAGAAGAATTTCTGAGCCAGAATATTCAAAGGGAATAGTATGTGTTTTCATGCTTGATGTAGGGAAGAGCTTGGTGGCTTTGAAAAATTGGAAGAGGTTGATGTGACGAGACCATTTCAGGTGAGGGTAGAGAGATAAGCAGATATTCGATCATGTAGGACTGTATAGCTTATGTTAAAATTTTTGGATTTTTCTCTTAAGCATCAGAGGATGTGAGGCAGGAAAATGGTATAACTTGGCTTATGTTTTATAAAGCCCACTCTATTTTGTGGCGACTATATTTATCAAGAGCAATGGATGAACCAGGAAGAAATCAATAGTCTAGGTATGAGAATATGGTGGCAGAGTGAAGATAGGAAGTAGACTGTTAAGGGCCACATTTCAGCATTTGTAATGGCAGAATGTGGCAGTGAATCAGTTGTCAGGGATGCCAGGAATGGGTCTGAGCTATTTCATTACTTTAATCCTTCATCTCTTTATTTATATAGCTCCATTACTTTATTGTGCTGTGAGTCTCTTTAGGAGAGAAGTTTGAGCAGCAGTTATTTTATCAGGGTGTGGTAGACTGTGCACAACACTTTATTTTCCATAGGGGAGGGATTGAGAATGCCCCTCAAGTTTCTCAGTAGTGATATGTCTGTACAGGCTTACCTTGTTTTATTGCTCCACTTAATACTTCACTTCACTAATACCATGGGGTCTTTTGTTTGTGTGTTTGTTTTTAACAAACTAAAGGTTTGTAGCAACCCTGCCACAAGCAAGTCTGTCAACACTATTTTTCCAATAGTGCTCGCTCACTTCATGTCTCTGTCATATTTTGGCAGATCTCACAATATTTTGTGCTTTTTCATTATTGTTTATATTTGTCGTAGCGATCTGTGACCAGTGATCTTCAATGCTGCTATTACTGAAGGCTCCGATGGTGGTTAGCATTTTTTAACTAATAATAACAAGTTGGTTCTGTTGTGTCCAATTCTTTGTGACCCTATGGACTGTAGCCCTCCAGGCTCCTCTGTCCATGTGGATTCTTCAGACAAGAATACTGGAATGGGTTGCCGTGCCCTCCTCTAGGGTAACTTCCCAATCCAAGGATAAGACCCATGTCTCACGTCTCCTGCACTGGCAGGCGGGTTCTTTGCCGCTTGCTACCTGGGAACACCAAGCATTTTTTAGCAATAGATTATTTTTTAATTAAGCTATGTTCATTTTTTTAGACATAATGCTGTTGCACACTTAATAGATTAAAGTATATTGTAAACATAACATATGCACTGGGAAACCGAAAAACTTGGGTGACTCACTGTATTGCAGTACTCACTGTTGCAGTGGTCTGGAATCAGATCCGTGGTGTCTGCCAGGTAAAGCCTGTACTTCAAAGGTTAAATCTCCTATAATGTAACATTTGGGAAAAACAGAAAAGAAATAGAAAAATATTTACTGAAAAGGAGTTTGTTTCCTCTATATTAATGTTTATGTTCTCAGACTACTTACAAGCAAGTCCTTGTGCGTTTTGCTGAAATACAAAGCAAAAAAGACATAAAAGTAAGCAAAAAGATTTGCCCAACAGTTTTAAAAAAGGAGAACCAGGAGAACCAAATCATTTTACATATAAAAATAATATCTGTGTCAAATGAGACCTTATTTCAGCCAGTGCCTACTATTGATTGCAGTAGCAAAAGCTCAATTGGAGGCAGTGATTACTATGACCTGTGGTCTGTTGGAGCCTAGTGGAGAAGATAGGATTGAATTGTCTAAATGGTTCACCTGAAATTACACTTAATTATGACCCTCTTCAGGTTCTATAAATTTACATTACAGCTAATTTCTATTTAATTAAAAGGGAGCTGTGAAGCTTGTCAGAGGTCGCAAACCAGATTTTAATGATTCCTCTTATATAAATAATTCATGTGGTCTCTAGAGCTAATGAGAGTATTTACTGTGAATTCTCCAATGGCTCATTCAATGACACTAATATATAAGTAGATGTGTTTAGTTTTGCAATTACTTTTTCTAGAAGGATCCTTAGACTTATCGAAAGTAGCTTTTGGATCTCTTCTCTGGTTTCCTTTCCTGTTTCTGATTCCTTCTAGTGTTTCATTAACTTGTTTTACTTGTGAATTAGCCTGATATTGCTCATCTCCCAGGAATGTGAAACTGTAACTGCATTAGTTAATACAGAGTTGCCTGGAAATGGGAAAAATGGTTGGTGGTTAAGGTTTGGTGAGATATATTTGGAGTATCAGAGGAGTCAAGAAGAGGGCTTAGCATGTACTTTTTAATATTATAGGACTCTGCCGAAGAGCACCAGTAGTGGCCAGAAACATGAGTGTTTGCTGTTTTAATTATAGTGGTTGTTTCATTGGCCTTTGATATTAAATTCTGTTACCCATGTTGCCTATAAAATGATGGCAGTGGTTGTAACATTTCTTTTGTTTCACAACTCTTTTAGGATTGCTAAGATTGGAGCCATGCTAGTTCCTCTGTTAAGATTTATCCTCTTATCTATATCACTACTTACATGGTTATCCTATAGATTAAGGATAACCTATAGATTAAGGTTTTCCCATAGATTAAGCCAAGCATTTTTTTCCTTTTACTTAGAATTTTCCCCTAATTAGGCTAATGACCAGCTGTGATTATGCACCATGTGTCACTTATTTTATGACTGTATTCTAGCGTCTGCTGCTGCTGCTAAGTCAGTTCAGTCGTGTCCGACTCTGCAACCCCATAGACGGCAACCCACTAGGCTCCTCTGTCCACAGGATTCTGTAGGCAAGAATGCGGAGTGGGTTGCCATTTCCTTCTCCAGACTGTATTCTAGAGCTGGTCACAAAGTTGTTGTTCTTAAAACTTCCATAATCAGTGAATTTTACAGATCTCTTCCAGAGTTAATTCATTTCTTAAGCGGAAGGTGATTTTCGTTCTTATATATCTCTTCCGTATCAGGGAGAACTGAAACAGATTAGCTTTCTAGGGAAGCAGTTTGTTTTCTTTGTCCACACATATTTTGTCAGTCTGATAGACCTATTATTCAATAGACAATAATATTCTTTATAATACACACAGTAATAGAATAATTACATAAACTTTCTCTTGTTTTCAGTATTTTATTACCATTTTACTTAGTACATTTTTTCCCCCATGTCTTTGATTTAAAGGTCATTCTTTAAACCATATTTCTTCCTCCCATTCACAGGATTACCTGAATAGAATTTTTAGTATTTAAAATGAGCTGTTCAAGCATTTGACTTGATGGAGCTGAGAAGGCAAGGTTGTGGTGGGGGATGAATATGCCAGAAATTCAGTACAGTTTGAAAGACTTCTGACTTTCTAAGTGCAAATAAACAGTGCTCTTTAAAGAGTCTTACTTTCTCAGCATAATCCCTCATTTATAATATTGTGATAACTTAAAATTTATTTACCTGTTAAATTGCATGTTGATACTTCTATTGCTTTTATTTACCTGGTACGCCTCTCTGCTTCATTGTGGGAGTGGAACTGCATGGTAGGAGGGTTTTCACTATACAATACAAGGAGCATGAGAAACATGGATCCCTTGGGAATGATTAGGGAAAGTCTACCAGGAAATGAAGGGGGAAATTATCAATGGAGGAGTTCTCTAGCTTTTTACTTTAAACATTTCAGTATTTTTTACTCTTATAGGCATATTTGATATTTTACAATGGTCAAATCTAACATAAATGTATTACCTTAAAAAAAAAAAACTGATCCAAAACGACAGTCTAAATTTTAACAACAGATGTGAAGACAATACTTGTTGTTCTATATTTTATCATTATTGTTTACCTAAACAAATATACAGATAAAAATGTTTCATGTTTTCTGAGGTATGTTAATAGATTATTATCTATAAATGTCTATTTATAGATATTATCTAAATGTCTTATTACTTGATTATTTGAACATTTTTTATTCTAAAATTATAATTAAAATTCTTAAGAAATTTCACTTATTAATTAAAAGATACTTGACTATTTGGCTGGGTCATCTTTGACATATATTAATATATACCCTTCTTTATCTCTTTAAGAACTCTCATCTTAACCTCCTTTTAATTTTAAGGTTTTATTAATAAAACCAATAGCCATTATCAATTAATTGTTTACCATATGACAGAAAGAAAAGAAAATGCTAGTCACTCAGTCATGTCCGACTCTTTGTGACCCCATGGACTGTAGACTGTCAGGCTTCTCTCTCCAAGGAATTCTCCAGGCGAGAATACTGGAGTGGGTTGCCCTTCCCTTCTCCTGGGGATCATCCCAACTGATGGATCGAACAGAGTCTCCCACACTGCAGGCAGAGTCTTTAACTGCTCTAAAATACTTTTACTTACTCTAATTATCATAACAATATTGTAGTTAAGTCCTGTTTTTAATCGATATTTTACAAAGGAGAACATTACAACAGGCAGAAAGGTTAAGCAACATGGCATGGCCATACCACTCGTAAGTGACAGAAGCAAAATTCAAATCCAGAGAGCCTTTCCCTGCAATCCTTATCCTTCATTCTGCTGCTTACTGGCTTATTGAATAGCAGTGTTGGCATTTTATGTCAGTCAGAAATATTTAGCAAACATTTACTGTGTGTTCATCCCTAGTGGCTCAGTTGGTAAAGAATCTGCCTGCAATGCAGAAGACCCCGATTTGACCCCTGGGTTCGGAAGATCCTCTGGAGAAGGAAATGGCAACCCACTCCAGTATGCTTGCTTGGAGAATTCCATGTACAGAGGAGTCAGGCAAGTTACAGTCCATGTGATCGCAGAGTCGGACACAGCTGTGCGACTAACTTTCAAATTTCACCTTTCATAAATAAGACCTAGAATATTAAGCAAGTCTTATGCTGTGTCAGAGGGTTGGGAGTCTAATGGAAACTTACTGAAATAGGCACACAGAAAAACTATGATTGCAAGTCAGGGATCTACAGTAGGAACATAGATTCCTGTATGAGCAGTGGGAATGGAAAGATTACTCTGGGAGGAATTCAAGTTAGTTTTGTAGAGGAAATTATGTTGTTGGGATTTTAGTTTTCAGGGAAGGTGTGTGTGAGGCCTAAAGGATAGATTTAGGCAGAATGTGGAGGAGTATGAATGACACACTAACAAGCTGAGACATTAGGTCATAGCAAGCGGGTAGCATAATAATGTCTGTGTTTTACACACAAAATGATAGTAGCTAGTGTGAATTAAAGGTAACTTATTAGGTTTGGAGAAATGGAAATGTCAGTAAGATGAGTTTTCATCAGCGTGGCAGATAACAAATATGTGCCCATCATTCCCTCCCTTTCCAATCCTCAGAAACTATGGGAGATGTATTTTATCTTGTTTTATTTAAAAGAGGAAATCTCCAGCCAAGCTGGAAAATAAGAAAGAGTGCTTAACGTTAGCAAGCCATCCACTTTGAAAGGCAAAAGCGGGTAGGATTGGACTGTTAAGGAGAAGTCTACTCTAAAGCATGCAGGAGAGGCTTGCTCAGAAGGGGTAGGGCATCTGACTGTATATCAGACCATGTGGACACGACGCCCAGGAGGGGCCTGGAGTCATTAGCAGGGTGATGTGTGAGGAGGATGCATGAAGAGCAGCAGAGTCCACCAGCCATTTCCCCTTTGCTTGCTTATGCTGAGCAAAGGACAGCTGATGCTTTTAGCCACAGCCCAAGGCCATGAATGTGGGGCTTTAGGTGGAGGTAATGTGGTAGGTAGGTAGCTAGTGACACCCTGGAAAAATGAGAAGTCCCGCTTCCTTAAGAAAAACAATGAGCATACCTTATATGTTGGTATGTCCCTGCCCTCTGTGACAGGAAAACAGAGAATTCCAAATATAAAAAGTCAGGAGTTCCAACCATTTGCAGTTAATTCATACCATAAAGAAGACACCAAATACAACAAACATAATCAATACCTAAGGCAAGCAAATTACTGGAGCTAACAAGAGTCTTTAATATAGTCAGCATCCCCAGAAAGAGTATATTGGACCCATAAAAATAATTATAGATACGGAAAACTTAAAATATAATTTTTGAAATGTTAAAAGTACTTAGAAAATGAGTAGAATTCTGCAGTGGACCCAGTTTAAAAGCAGATTATTGAGCTGACAGGTCAAATAGAGGAATTCTCCCAGAATATAACACAAATGGACAATTAGATGAAGAATATAAAAAGAGAGAGGCAAGGTAGAACCAGCAGTTTCAATATCTATTACATGGAAATGGCTGGTTAAAAGAAGGAAGAAATCAAACGGAGGAGAGAAAACAATAAAAGAAATAATAAACTGAAAACATGTATCTTCAAATTAGATTGGACTGTTGAGTATGGAGGAGAATGACCAGTAAATGGCCAATGCCTAGATAAGGAGATAATTCAAAACCTTCCAGAAAAGAGAAAAAAAATTACCTAAAAAGAATGGTAATCAGATTTCAATAGTCCACATGTATTTTGGATACATGCTGTATATATATGCATTATATATACATGTGCATGTGTGCCTGTCTGTGTGTGTGTATGTTTGTATGTATGTAACTAGTAGATGCCATGGAGGGCTGCTCAGATCCCCATCTGCCCTTTAGGACTGAAATGCACAATCCCCAGCTGCTGGGAGTGTTAGCAGCTGACAGTAATACAGTAAGTCGCTCTCCAGAGACTGCTGTCTGCCAAAGAAAAGCCATCTGTCCAAAGACATGCCCTCCTTCCTTAGAGTGGCTTGTGTCCAGTGACTTGTCAATTGGAGAAATGAAAGTCTGCCCTGTTTGTTTCAGTTGAGGACAACTCTGAAGCTCCAGAGCCCCTTGTAGGATTACCTGGGGGCAACTGCTCTTACTGCATTGAACTTCAACCTCTCCCTCAGCCCAGTCTTGTTTTCCTCACCTCCCCACAAGTATAGATCCTGAGGCTGCTCCCCAATAAACTTCCTACATGCAAGTGTCCACCTCAGAGTTGGTATCCCAGAGAATGCAACTTATGACAATATTCTTTTCCACTACCCATATATGTGTGCATGCGTGCTCAGTCGTGTCTCTCTGTGACCCTGTGGACTGTAGCCTACCAGGCTCCTCTGTCCACAGGATTCTCCAGGCAAGGATACTGGAGTGGGTTGCCATTTCCTACTCCAGGGGATCTTCCCAGCCCAGAGATTGAACCCTTGTCTCCTGTATTGGCAGATGGATTCTTTACCATTGCACCACCTAGGAAGCCCCCACTCTCCATGAGACCTTCACTAAAATGGACTATGCATTAGGACACAAAGAAAATCTGACAAATCCTTTCAAAAGAACACCAAAGATACTGCACTCTCTGACCACAGTACAATATCCCTCCAGCACACCAGTCTCTTCAGAGTTCAAGTGCTGTGTACGTAGCAGACACCTACGTGAAAGTGATATTTCAGAGTGAGTCACTTCAAAGTTTTTCCCCAAATATGAAACAATAAGGAAAAGAAAAGAAGTACTCACCTTTCATTCACCTTTTGTAATTTTCCAAAGTACATTTTATTTCACAGAATGGCAGCTTACCACCACATAAGTAGAGTAGGTGTTGAATATCCGGTACTTCATTCCCAGACAATTATGAGGAACAGAATGAAAATAATGAATATGAAACAAAATATAAATGCATCCTTATTTCCTAGTTGATCAAAATGTTTTTCTTAAACTTGATACATTTGTAACCGACATTCGATAGAAACCTTCAAAGTCTGACTTAAGTAATTACATGCATGCCTTTAAAATGTGCTGAAGTGATGAAATCGCAGCTGTGAACGCTGCTCAGCATCCCAGCACCATATCCTACACCTGTCCTAATTCTTGGTGATTTGCATACTCATACAGGTAATCCATTGCTTAGGGCTTCCCTGGTGACTCAGACAGGAAAGAATCTACCCGCAATGCGGGAGACCTGGGTTTGATCCTTGGGTTGGGAAGATCCCCTGGAAAAGGGCATGATAGTCCACTCCAGTATTCTTGCCTAGAGAATCCCCATGGACAGAGGAGCCTGGCGGGCTACAGTCCGTGGGGTTGCAAAGAGTCAGACATGACTGAGCGACTAAGCACAGCACAACACAGCAGAGTCCATTCATACCTTCGCCTCTCCAGCTGTTGTCCTCCTTTCTTTCAACCTTCTTTCCTTCCACCTGACCTCAGCATGGTTATACCTTAAAATTGGTCATTATAAGTCTTTATAACCCCATCTCTGCCCACCCCCAGTAATTCCAATTTCAAATATCCAGTCTCTTAACTTTCCAGCTCATTTCTTCTAACAGATTTCCATAAATCATCCCATCCCACAAGGAGCTCTGATGCACTGATCTACCTTTTCATTGTGTCTCACCCTTTTCCTTGTCCTCCCCCACTTTACTTTCTTCCTCAATTAAAAAAAATTTTGTCCATTATTATCATCGTTTTCTTACATACACCCTGAGCCTCCCTTGCCCCTCTCTCATGTTGTTTTGATAAAACCCCAGCCCTCATTAAATTCAGCTTTCTGCCTCACCTTTGCCTGTGTCCGTGACTGGAGAACACACAGCTGTTCTGAATAATCTCTCTTTTGTGATCACTGACCTCAAGAGGGCCCTTAGTGCAGTCACATCCATTTTTCTAGTTCATTCACTTTTCTCCCCTCTTAAAATGTTATCTCATGCCTTCTTTTCTCTCCTCAGATCCCCAAAACTTCCTCCCCATCCTTCCTCTCAGTTGCTGACAATCTTGCTGACTTTTTCCACTTGAAAATAGTCAAAATGAGTCAACAAAAAGTATCTAGAAGGAACTTTAGAAATGTTCTATATTCTGTTTAATATGAGAGTTGCTGAGTATATACATTTGACAGAATTCATGGGGCAGTACACTGAAAACCAATGCATGTTATCATATGTAAGTTATACCTCAGTAAAACTTAAAAGTAGAGAAAGAACTTCTATAAATTCCGGCTACCACATAAACCCACAGCTATAACTGGGCCTGTGTACTATCTTGATGTTTTGGATGAATGCTTCATGCTCTTAGATAAGGCCAACTTTACTTAGTCACTTGCTTCCATCTCTCCAACAACTCTCTTCTCCCTTATGCTTCATCAGTTTTCCCCTTTGTTGGATCTTGACCCCCAGCATCAGTTCAGTTCAGTTGCTCAGTCGTGTTTCTCCGACTTTAAAAGTCACATCCCTTCTCTCTCTCAAAAAAAAATAAAAAACAACAAAACCCTCTCTTTATCCCACCTCTCTCTCCAGTACCGCTCCATTTCTCTCCCCTTTGCAGTAAATTCCTTAACTCTTCTATGCACTGATGATTGAGGGCGGAGTGTTTCAGCTATTTAAGAAAGTAGTTTGACAGTACTTAGGGAAACTGAGTATGTATATGCCCTAAGATTACAGATAAACTGCACATGTGCACCGTGTACAAAAATGCTTATAGCAGAGTTGTTTGCTCGTGCATGTATGTGTGTGTGTGAGCTAGAGAGAGAGAGATGGGAGGGGATACAGAGGGAGGTGGGAGAAAGAGAGATTAGCTGAATGTCAATCATCAGGAAAATAGATTAAGTATGTCCTATCCTACACTGGGGGCTTCCCTGGTGGCTCAGAGGTAAAGAAACAACCTGCAAATTCAGGAGACGTGGGTTTAGTTGCTGGTCGGGAAGATCCTCTGGAGAAGGGAATGGCAACCCAATCCAGTTTTCTTGCCTGGAAAATCCCATGGACAGAGAAGCCTGGCGAGCTACTGTCCATGGGGTCGTAAAACAGTCAGATACAACTTAGCAGCTAAACAGTCAAACATTGGAATATATATGGTAACAAAAATGAGTTACAGCTACACATATTTACATGGACAAATATGAAAAACAATGTCTTGAAAAATTACAGGGTAAAAATGGTAACCTCTGGATGGAGACAGGAGTAGATGGAACAAGGAAGAGTCACACAGTGGGCCTTGGAAGTTATTTTACTATTATTTTGATTCTGTTCAATGGTGTGTACACAGGTATTTGTTTCATTATTATTCCTAAATATTCATGTGCAGTCAATGCCTTTTTTGCATGTACAATATATTTCAAAATTAAAATAGGGTTTTAGAAAATCTTTAACTTAGAAAAACAAAGACTATTAAGAACATCACTGATATTCTCACATCTTCAGTTTTTTTAACCTCATTTCTTTAACCCACAATTTTATGGGTTATTTCTAACTTTTTCTCCCTAAGTATGAGGTAGCACTAAACTGATACAACTGTTACATTAAAAAAAAAAAAACCTTTTGAAATCAATGCTGTTAGACTAGTTCATTTTAAATTAAGTCGTTAGGATCTCTATTGTCTTTATAAAATACAAGTCTCTCACAGTAATGAACTGGGTTCATATTTTATGCGATTCCCATAATCTGTTGATAAGAAGACATGTAATTATTGTTGCCTTCAACATAGATTACAGTGGACATTACCTTGGGCCAGGTGAAAGTTTTGTGAGTCAACTGAGAATGTTCATTGCTCAGTTTTCCTGCATTCATGCTGTTTCTAGGAAAAATCTTTATCAGCAACATATACATGTATCTCATTAATAAATAATTTAGATGTTTCATATAACTGGTGTTTTTTTTCTTTTTAGTTAACACTACATGACTGACTTTAAGTTATATGTGAATGTGTTTTTAATAGGAAATTGCCCGACATTTACGCCCTGGAACCCTCCGAGCAATCTTTGGTAAAACTAAGATCCAGAATGCTGTCCACTGTACGGATCTGCCAGAGGATGGTCTATTAGAGGTAAGATGAAGAAAGGTAAATATCCTATTTATATTTCAAGCTCACAAATAATCTCAGCGGTTCTAGTATATAAGGAACGTTTTAGTACTCTTGGATTACAGTGTTCTTTGGCCATCTGATAACTTCAGACTGCAGCATTAAAAGACCAAGTTGTAGGATGCTGTTTGTGATAGGTTCTGTAATAAATATGATAAATGTTTTCTAGAAAGTATTTTAATTTTAAGAGCAACTCTAACAGGCTGACATTATTATGTCAGAGGAGTTAATTAACATCCTCAAATCAAATAATAGAGGATAAAGCTGTATTTTGACTTCTCATTTGTTTAATTGACATAAGAAACAATGAAAAAAATTACAAGAAAATGAAGTGAAAATTGTTCTGGTTTGGGGCTAAGAAAATCATTTCACAGCTAAAGGAAAGAGACCTTAAAGAAGAGATTGGTATTTTTAACTTCTTATAGTTTAAAAAGTTTTTTTTGTGTCAAGGCGCTAAATGAAATTAAAAGACAAATGATGAATTTAAGTGCTTATAGCATGAACGGCAGAAAGCTGATTGCTATCCTTAATACATATTTATTTCAATAAGTGTTATGTTTTATATCAAATCTACCAGTCTTTTTATCTTTGAAGTCATATGTATAAAAGCCTTCCCAAACATTTTGTTTTTGCTTTCTTACACTGAGATATTCACCTCACCTGGAATTTATTTGCTGAATAATGTGAGGTATGGATCAAGTCAGCTGTCACAACATTGCTTTTTAAATCCTTCTGTTCTTTCATTGTTATTTTTCATTTATTGACTACTTTATACACCTGTGCCTGTTTTCTTAACTTTGCATTTTATTCCATTGGTCTGTGCCAGAAAAATACTATTTTTTATTGTTGTAGTTTATTTATACTTTAAAACATTTTCTTGTTTATTCTCTAAAGTTTATTCCTCCGAATGAATGTTATATGAGTTTACCAGGTTCTTGTCCCACCCTCACAAGATGCCAGTGGGACCTTGACTGACTTTACAATGTGTTTATAAATTAATCTGGGTGTGAGAGAAGTATAATAATAGTTCATCTAATGCATATATGGTATGCCTCTTTTATAAATGGGTCTTAGACATAGTGTATTACATTTATTTCTATGACTTTTTGTTTTAGTTGGTATAAAGAATGACTGCTAGCTCCATTAAGACTGTTATATTTTGGGATGTTAATCTGCTAAAATCTTATCCAAACTGCACTGTGGAATGAAATGCAGACATACATCTGAAATGTAAAAATGTAACAATTTTATTTTTAATTAGCCAAAGTATTAACTATTTATACTTCACCTATTTTATAAATATTCCTTTTGCCTTCTGATAACTTAGGAACTATAGATTAGGCTTGAATTCAGACTGTTGTTCAGTGAAATTGAAATATTATTAACCATGAATTTTATGCCCATTAAAAAATATTATCCAAGGTATGCTTGTGATTTTGCTCATACAATTTGAAATAGGTTATTATGGCCTGCAGTTTACAAAGTCATTTACTAAGTGATTAAAATCTCAAACCAAACTACATAGGAGATCTAATTGCAGATTAATGGCTGTGTGGTTCAGAGAATTAATAAAAAACCAGAGATTGGAGCTCCAACAGCCTTTCACCTTGCTGATAATTCATACTTGAAGTGCCCTGGAATAAGTCGCTTTTTCTCTCCATTTGTCACTTCTCTTATCAACAAAATGGAACAAAGAGTGCTGATACCATCAGGGGATATTCTCTTAGTTAGGGATTAACTATTTGCAGATTGTTACTTAGCTTTAGGTGGTAAAATATTATTTAAGGGAAAAAGAAAAACACAAACCCATGAGGCCCAAAGAATTATCTGTTTATAGGTTTTTAAAGTGGAATTCAAAGTGACACAAAGACAAGCTGTCTGGACTAGAAGTTTTCCTTTGCACTTAGATCTACTATTCATGAAAGGAATATCCTTTTGATGTAGAGTGACCATAAAATGTGTTGCCCAATCCAGAATTGAGCAGACAGGATGTGAGAACAAAAGGTATAAATAAGAACTGTCATTGGCACACTGGAATCACGGGTGCCCTAGTTATATGGAAAGAAGGAACAATCTACTTCTCCTTTTTCACATGTGATGTTTACTGAGCTAAATTTATTTGCGTCACGTGTGTGGAGCTCAGAAAATATGGTGTCAATTTATATTTTGTCACTATCCATTATCTTATTTATTCTTACAACAAAGAATTATAGAGTGCGTTTTAACTTGCTGACGTTGAAATAGGATTTCAAAATCAAACAAGACATTTTTTTCTGTCCTCATTGAGTTTACAATAAGTCTTAGAGGTCAAGGATCTTAGCGTGAGTTAAAAATCTGATGTCACTGAATGCTGCTATTGTGACACAGTCACTTTTGTGGTTATAGGGAAAAATGACAGCCTCAGTTTAGTATGAGACATTCTAAGATGTTATTTTGCTGGTGCCATGCACAGAGACTGCTGCTGCTGCTAAGTCGCTTCAGTCATGTCTAACTCTGTGCAACCCCATAGATGGCAGCCCACCAGGCTCCCCTGTCCCTGGGATTCTCCAGGCAAGAACACTGGAGTGGGTTGCCATTTCCTTCTCCAATGTATGAAAGCGAAAAGTGAAAGTGAAGTCGCTCAGTCGTGTCCGACTCGTCGTGACCCCATGGACTGCAGCCTACCAGGCTCCTCCAGGCAAGAGTACTGGAGTGCGGTGCCATTGCCTTCTCCGGCACAGAGACTGTTGGTAGTAATTATGAAGATATTAAACTTACGCTTTACAGAAAGCATTAATGGAAAATGTTTAGCTTAACTTGTAATAAAGAAATAGTAGTTTTCTACTAGTGACAAAGAAGTTTTAAAGTATCGTGTTCACTTCTGGTAAGGCTACAGTAAAATAGATACCCTCATATTGCTGGTGACAGCTGTGTGGTAACGGGTATTCAAAGTCATGGGATTTTTTTCTTACACTTTGTCCCAGAATTCTACTTAGAATCACACCAAAGGGGAGAGAGAGCAGCACGACTACTAAATGGGAAGTTCATTTAAGAAGTATTTGTGATACATGGAACTCTGCTCACTGTTATGTGGCAGCCCAGATGGGAGAGGAGTTTGGGGGAGAATGGATACATGTGTATGTATGGCAGAGTTCCTTTGCCATTCACCTGAATCTATCACAGTATTGTTAATCAGCTATAGCCCAATACAAAATAAAAAAATTAAAGAAATTTTTTTTAAAAAGTGCTATGATGGGCTTCCCTTGTGGCTCAGCTAGTAAAAAGTGCTGAGGGAATTCTCTGGTTGCCCAGTGGTTAGGACTAGGTTCTTTCACTACTAGGGCCTGGGTTCCATCCCTGGTCAGGGAACTGACATCCTGCAAGTGGTGAGGCAAAATAATAATAATAAAATAAAAAGAAGTATTTTTGGTAATTAAATTGAAAATAGAGTGCATATCTAAAGATACAGCTGATGTTCTTCCCCTGATTAAGCTTCCTTGATGCCTATAGTCTGCAGTAAAAGTCCATCTGTGTGTTTTCATAGCACTTTCCTTTCCTCTAATCCATCAGTGTGGTCAAAAGTCAACATAGATCTGTGCTCTAGGCCCTAGAGTCTAGGGCAAATTACTCAATTTATTGTGCCTAGTTTTCATCATTCTGTAAAAGGAAGATAATAGCAGTGTCAGACCTATCAGATAGCATAGTATCTAACACGTTACTTATTAAACAAATGATAACACATACTATTTCAGCACGTATTTTGCTTGCAGATTATTCCCCATGACACTTGGTACTTGTAGGGAAGAGATTCTATCTTGTATGGCCTATGGAAACTCTTTCCTAAGTCATTTTTGAAAGAAAAGATGGAAGAGTTTGCTTAAATATAGTTCACGTACTAATATCTAACCTTTTTTCTTTAATGTTGATAATGAAGACTCTACAGCAGTGGTTTCTAGCCTTGGTTGTATGTTAGGATCACCTGGGCAGTTTTTTTTTTTTTTTTTTAAATCAAATAATCCAATTTTATTTATTTTTTTTTCAAGTTGAACAGACTAAATTTCTTTAAACAAACTTACTTATACTCCAGAGTCCTTTAAAAACTTAATAGCATTTATACATTGAAGGTATTTGATTTTCTTGTAACTAGCACTTCAAATGCAACAAGCATTTGAAGCAACAAGCATTTGACCCAACAAGTAAAACTTTCTACAGTTCATAACTTTTATAAATAAAATAAATGTACAGTGAATAAGTTCTCTTAAATATTTCAATATTTCTGCAGGTTTAGTAACATCGTAAAATACATTTCAACTAAAATTCACAAATCTAAAAACCTGTTAGGCATTTTTAGGCGTTTTAAGTTGGAAATGAAGACCAATGTTACATCGTAATATGCCAATTACAAATAGTACTTCAAATAGCAAATACTACAGTTTGTCCCAAACTTTAAAAACTATTCATGAACTCAACACTGAACTATTGATGGCTATGAGAATTGTTTCCTAGCCTTTTTGAAAATTTCAACCCATTTACGTTTAATTATTGATAAGTACGATCCCGTAGCCATTTTCTTTATTGCTTTGGGTTCAAGTTTATACACTCTTTCTGTGTATCCTGTCTATAGAAGATCCTTTAGCATTTGTTGGAGAGCTGGTTTGGTGATGCTGAATTCCCTCAGCTTTTGCTTGTCTGTAAAGCTTTTGATTTCTCCTTCATATTTGAATGAGATCCTTGCTGGGTATAGTAATCTGGGCTGTAGGGTATTTTCTTTCATCACTTTAAGTATGTCTTGCCACTCCCTTGTGGCCTGAAGAGTTTCTGTTGAAAGATCAGCTGTTATCCTTATGGGAATCCCCTTATGTGTTATTTGCTGCTTTTCCCTTGCTGCTTTTAATATTTGTTCTTTGTGATTGATCTTTGTTAATTTGATTAATATGTGTCTTGGAGTATTTCGCCTTGTGTTTATCCTGTTGGGGACTCTCTGGGTTTCTTGGACTTGGGTCATTATTTCTTTCCCCATTTTAGGGAAGTTTTCAACTATTATCTCCTCAAGTATTCTCTCATGGTCTTTCTTTTTGTCTTCTTCTTCTGGGACTCCTATGATTCGAATGTTGGAGCGTTTCACATTGTCCCAGAGGTCTCTAATATTGTCCTCATTTCTTTTAATTCATTTTTCTTTTTTCCTCTCTGCTTCATTTATTTCTACAATTCTATCTTCTAGTTCGCTTATCCTGTCTTCTGCCTCTGTTATTCTACTGTTTGTTCCCTCCAGAATGTTTCTGATCTCATCTATTGCATTATTCATTGTATATTGACTCTTTTTTATTTCTTCTAAGTCCTTATTAAATCTTTCTTCCATCTTCTCAATCCTTTTCTCCAGGTTATTTATCTGTAACTCCATTTTGCTTTCAAGATTTTGAATCATTTTCACCATCAAAATTTGAAATTCTTTATCAGGTAAATTCCCTATATCGTCTTCTTTTGTTTGTGTTGGTGGGCAATTATCTTGTTCCTTTACTTGCTGGGTATTTCTCTGCCTCTTCATCTTGCTTATATTGCTTTGCTTGGGGTGGCCTTTCCTTCTTCTTGCAGTTTGTGGAGTTCTCTTTATTATGTAGTTTCTTCGCTGTGTGTGGGGTTGGACGGGTGACTTGTCCAGGTTCCCTGGTTAGGGAAGCATGTGTCGGTGTTCTGGTGGGTGGAGCTGGATTTCTTCTCTCTCCTTTAGAAGACAATGGGCTGCTTTTCTGGGAGCCTGATGTCCTCTGCCAGTATTCAGAAGTTGTTTTGTGGACTTTACTCTGCGTTCAAATGTTCTTTTGATGAATTTGTGGGGGAGAAAGTGGTCTTGCCATCTTTTCCCTCCGCCATCTTGTTCCTTCCTCCCCAGAACACTGGATTCTTATATTCCACTTGGTCGTGGAGTATCTCTTCCCAGCTGCTCCAGCAAGGTGCAGCCGCTGTACCTTACCTTGGACGAGGGGTATCTCCTCAAGGCCGCCCCTCCTGCTTTGAATGTGGATCAGCTCCTCTCGGCCCTCCGGTGCCCAAGCAGCCACCGCCTCCTGAACGTGGTACAGCTCCTCTCGGCCACCGCCCTAACCCTGGGCACGGGGTAGCTCATCTCAGCCACGATTCTGCACGTGGTCGGTTGCGCCGGAGCCGGGCGTCTCCCGCGTCTGCGCCGCCGGAGCCAGGCGTCTCTCCCACCTGGGCAGTTTTTAAAGTACTGATGTCAAGACCTAATTTTCAAGATTCTAATTTTTTAAAAAAGTAATTTCAAGCTTAGTATAGAAAATTTTTAAAAAATAAATGTCTGGGATTAAGTTGCCAACATAATGTCCCTTTTTTCTGAATATTTTAGTGTGTATTTTTAACATAAAGGAATATTTTCCTACATAACCATATCAGTTCAGTCGTTCAGTCATGTCCAACTCTTTGCGACCCCATGGACTGCAGGACGCTAGGCTTCCCTGTCTATCACCAACTCATGGAGCTTGCTCAAACCCATGTCCATTGAGTCAGTGATGCCATCCAACCATCTCATCCTCTGTCATCCCCTTCACCTCCTGCCTTCAATCTTTCCCAGCATCAGGGTCTATTCTAATGAATCAGTTCTTTGCATCAGGTGGCCAAAGTATTGGAGTTTCAGCTTCAGCATCAGTCCTTCCAGTGAATAATCATCCTGATTTCCTTTAGGATTAACTGGTTGGATCTCCTTGCACTCCAAGGGACTCTCAAGAGTCTTCTCCAACACCACAATTCAAAAGCATCAATTCTTCAGTGCTCAGCTTTCTTCACAGTCCAACTCTCACATCCATACATGACTGCTGGAAAAAATCATAGCTTTGACTAGATGGACCTTTGTTGGCAAAGTAATGTCTTTATTTTTTAAAATGCTATCTAGTTTGGTCATAGCTATTCTTTCAAGGAGCAAGCATCTTTTAATTTCATGGCTGCAGTCACCATCTGAAGTGATTTGGAGCCCCCCAAAATAGAGTCTGTCAGTTTCCATTGTTTCCCCATCTATTTGCCATGAAGTGATGGGACTGGATGCCATGATCTTAGTTTTCTGAATGTTGAGTTTTAAGCCAGCTTTTTCATTCTTCTCTTTCACTTTCATCCAGAGGCTCGTTAGTTCTTCTTCGCTTTCTGCCATAAGGGTGGCGTTATCTGCATATCTGATGTTACTGATAGTTTTCCTAGCAATATTGATTCCAACTTGTGCTTCCTCTGTCCAGCATTTCGCATGATGTACTCTGCATATAAATTAAATAAACAGGGTGACAGTATACAGCCTTGATATACTCCTTTCCCGATTTGGAGCCAGTCTGTTGTTCCATGTCCAGTTCCAACTGTTGCTTCTTGACTTGCATACAGATTTCTCAGGAGGCAGGTAAGGTGGTCTGTATTCCCCATCTCTTGAAGAATTTTCCACAGTTTGTTGTGATCCACACAGTTAAAGGCTTTGGTGTATTCAATAAAGTAGATGTTTTTCTGGAACTCTCTTGCTTTTTCGATGATCCAGCATATGTTGGTAATTTGATCTCTGATTCTGCCTTTTCTATCCAGCTTGAACATCTGTAAGTTCACGGTTCACATACTGTTGAAGCCTGGCTTGGATAATTTTGAGCATTACTTTGCTAGCATGTGAGATGAGTTCAGTTGTGCAACAATTTGAACATTCTTTGGCATTGCCTTTCTTTGGGCTTCCCTTGTGGCTCAGCTGGTAAAGAGTCTGCCTGCAGTGTGGGAGACCTGGGTTTGATCCCTGGGTTGGGAAGATCCCCTGGAGAAGGGAAAGGCTACCCACTCCAGTATTCTGGCCTAGAGAATTCTATGGACTGTGTGGGGTCACAAAGAGTCGGAGCGACTGAGCGACTTTCATTTTCACTTTCTTTGGGATTGGAATGAAAACTGACCTTTTCCAGTCCTGTGGCCACTGCTGAGTTTTCCAGATTTGCTGGCATATTGAGTGCAGCACTTTCACAGCATCATCGTTTAGGGTTTGAAATAGCTCAACTGGAATTCCATCACCTCCTCTAGCTTTGTTCGTAGTGATGCTTCCTAAGGTCTGCTTGACTTCACATTCCAGGATGTCTAGCTCTAGGTGAATGATCACACCATCGTGGTTATCTGGGTCGTGGAAATTTTTTTGTATAATTCTTCTGTGTATTCTTGCCACCTCTTCTTAATATCTTCCACTTCTATTAGGTCCAAACCATTTCTGTCCTTTATTGTGCCCATCTTTGCATAAAATGTTTCCCTGATATCTCTGATTTTCTGGAAGAGATCTCTAGTCTTTCCCATTCTATTGTTTTCCTCTGTTTCTTTGCATTGATCACTGAGGAAGACTTTCGTATGTTCCTTGCTATTCTTTGGAACTCTGCATTCAAATGGGTATTTGTTTCCTCTTCCCCTTTTCTCCAAAATGATGTATCATAACCATATCACAAGCATCTACATTAGGAAATTAATGTTGATACATTACTTCTTTGGAATCTTCAAACTCTGAGTTTTCCAATCAATAATAAATGGATCCAATAAATAATAAATGGAAAGTGTTTAGGTCAGAATCTTGCATTGCATTTAGTTTTCTCTTTAGTTTCTTACAGTCTGAAACTGTTCCTCAGATTTTCCTTGACTTTTATGACCTTGACACCTTTGAAGATAATAAGGATAGATTGTTATTTTGTTGGTCCATTCATTCCTTTGCTCATCAGAAACCTATCTAGATGGCTTCTACCTACAATCCTAACCAGATCCTGACATTTTTATTTGATTGTGTGGCGTGTATTCTGTATGCAGTGTCATCTGTTGACTCTGTCCGTGAAAATGCATGAGGCCTTTTTGCTCTGTGACTCCCCTGCCTTCAGTGTTAGTCCTCCTCCTACCCTTGTCATTGATGATACAAATACTTCTGAGGGTCAGTGTGATTTTCTCCTTGCTTTATTTCTCTCCCAAAGCTTTATTGAGAAAGTATATTCCTCTGCCTTTCACTTACTTCTGTAATCTGTTCCCAGGTTCATCTTTCTCTGATTATCTCAACACTTTATTGTAAAGTGTACTGTAATTGAAGTTCTCAAATTTTCCTAATAGGTGTATGGTAGAAAATTCCTATATGTTTGAATCTTGAATTCTAAACACCAAAATGATGTATCAGTCATTCATCCAGATATTTACATTTTTAACAAAACTAAAACACAGCACTGGGGACACAGCAGTAAGTAGGGTAAGTGTAGCTCTTGCCCTCAGGGAGCTTACCTTCTAGGAGACAATAATCATAGTAATTGTTTTTTATAATGATGAAAATATGGATCTTTTCTCTGTGTTTCTTTTCCAAATGTTCTATAACTTGGTTGAATCACTTCTGTAGCTATAAAATGAAAATTAAGAAATATATTAAATATTTTATTGTATGTATGGTCAGTCAACACAAGTCTGAATTTGGTTATGAAATTATTTCTTCATTGCTTCTTCTAGTACATTCTAGAAGAAAAAGAATCAAGCATTAACCAGAAATAAACATAGGTAAAGGGTTAGTAAGATGATTGGACAGGTCTGGATTTTTTGGCTGTGGTTAATGTAGGCCTCTGCACACACTAACACTCATAATTTATCTTTAGCTTTAGTTTCTATCCTGAAGGAAGAGTTATGATTTTTACTAGTACATTGTCCAAGAGGGAACAACTTGTACAAAGACAAGAGCAAATAGCTTTCTCTAAGAGATCTAAAAATAGTTTAGTAAGGCAGGGGCTTTGACCTTGACTTGGAAAATGACAAGAGATAAGGGTTGAAAAATCAACAAGGGACTTGTAACATCCTATTAAGACATCTGAACTTTATCCAGAAGGGCAACAGAAATCCAAATATATGTTTTACGCAGGGGATTAGTACAATTATTTCTGTGTCATAGGGGCCACTCTGGCTACAGCATGGAGAGCAAATCAAGGAGAAGTTGAGGAAATCAGTCTGGAGGGAGACAGACCCCTCTAGGGAGAAGGCTGTTAAGATAATTCAGGAACAGATTCTGGTAGCCTGAAAGGCCACAACAGTGGAATAGCCACAAGCAAGAGCTTCAAAAGATTTTTTTTTTTGGGGTGGGGTGGGGTGAGGAGTGCAGGAGTGACAACCACAGAGACTGTGGCAGATATGACAGATAACCTGAGGGAATGACACAGGATGAGCTCCAGGCGAAGATGCTGGTACAGAAACTACCATCTTTGTGATACCAACATTTCTGAGACCAAAGTTTTTTTGTAAGTTTGATGGCAGAGCCTAACCTGATCTTATATATGACACCCTACCTGGGTTCAATCCTTGGGTTGGGAAGATCCCCTGGAGAAGGGAATGGTACCCACTCCAGTATTCTGGCCTGGAGAATTCTATTGACTGTATAGTCCGTGGGGTCGCAAAGAGTCAGACATAACTGAGCGACTTTCATCTTCACTACTTTTCCCTGATAGCTCAGTTGATAAAGAATCCACCTGCAATGCAGGAGACCCTGATTGGATTCCTGGGTCAGGAAGATCCGCTGGAGAAGGGATAGGCTACCCACTCCAGTATTCTTGGACTTCCCTTGTGGCTCAGCTAGTAAAGAATCTGCCTGCAGTGTTGGAGACCTGGGTTTGATCCCTGGGTTGGGAAGATCCCCTGGAGAAGGGAAAGGCTACCCACTCCAGTATAGTCCATGGGGTCGCAAAGAGTTGGACACAACTGAGCAACATTCCCTTTTCCCTTTCCCTCAATATCTCTGTGGGTTGTTTCCAGGACCCCTGTGGATGCCAAAATCTGTGGATGATCAAATCCCTTATATAAAATGTAGTCCACCCTTCATACCCCATGTGTGTGGAACCCACAGATATAATTTTCGTTTAACCCACTTAATGTGACTGTTCACACTGCTGCAGAAATGTTACTGTGTTAAATTGTCGGGGAGCTTTCTTGACTCTTTGTAGAATATATCCCAGGATTTTGTGGGAACTACAATCATCACTTCTGTGTTCCAGGCTTGAAAAAGAGGAAGAGCAAGGGGCAAAAGGTGGAAAATGCCAGCTCAGCCATCACCCTCCTCCCCACCAGCTTTAATATGCTTTTCCAGAAGCCCCACCCAACAACCTCTGCTTAAGATTTATTTGTTGGAATTTAGTCCCACAGCCCGCCCCCTTCTTCAAGGGAAACTGATCAATGTAGTTTTATTAGTTGAGAGCATTACTACCTCCAGCAAAATCAAATTTTGGCCAGAATGCATAAAGGGAGGGGGTGAAGAGCAGTGTCTGCCATAGGAAATCAACAGGGTAATAGGGGTATTCAGCCAGGGACCAGGTCTCCAGTAGATGGCTCCTGCCCTCCCCTAGTATGGTAGTTCTCAAGCTTCATCTCTGACCAGCAGCATCTCCATCACTTGAGAACTTGGTGGGACTTAAATTCTCCAGCTCCCAGTGTAGACCTGCTGACTCAGAAATTCTGGAGATCAAGCCCAGGAATCTATACTTTAAAGGGCCCTCCTGGTGATTCCCCTAAAGGCTAAGTGCAATGGTTCCCAGCTCATGGCACATCAAAATCACCTGTGGAATTTTTAAAACCACATGCACTAGGAGCTCCACTTAGAAGGTTCTGGGTAAGTGGATCTTGGATCATTTCCTATAAATGCATTTTTCGTATGTTGTAGGTGATTTTGATGTAGTTAATAACTAAATGAATATTTGGAAACCACTGCCCTTCAATCCTTTTGGAAAAATTTGGTCATGATCCTGCTTTTGAGAGAAACCTAGATCCTGTGGGTAGGTCAGCAAAGGGGTTATTTTGCTTTGAAAACTCAGTGAGAATCAGAAATAGGAACAACCTCTGAAATTTGAGGTGATCTATAGCCTTATCTACTTCCCAGGTGACTCTGTGGCAAGGAATCTGCCTGCCAAAGCAGGATATGCAGGTTTGATCCCTGGGTCAGGAAGATCCCCTGGAGAAGGTGATGGCAACCCACTCCAGTATTCTTGCCTGGGAAATCCCATGGACAGAGGACCCTAGTGGGTTACAGTCCATGGGATCACAGAGTCGGACACAACTTAGTGACTAAACAATAACAACATAGCCTCTGTCAATGGATGCAGCTGCAGCCAAGGATTATTATACTTCCACAGAGATCCCAGTCACTGGGGGAATCTTTGGCTTCTCAGAAAGGGAGGCAGCCATGACCTGATTGAGGACCTGGATTTTGGGGGAAAGTCTCAGTGTCGAGGCTGATATAATGCCCTCCCAGGGAATAACTAGAAGCCTGGGGTACATATGTGTGTATATGTAAGCACTGATTCATGCTAAGGCTAACAAGGATGGAGGCCCCAGATCGCTCACAGCTGAAAACAGGTCTCCTCAGACCCTTCACATCTGCACTCACAAGTTAACCTGGGCATGTGGCTCAAGGTGTGTCGGGAACCAAGTCACATCTTGTCCTTCTACCCTGTAGTTGTATAGATGCCTGGAGGGCCCTGATCTCTCATAGGCTTTTGTCTCTAGATCCTGCCTAGCATAGCATACTGCACGCTTTTAGTCAACGTCTGTTGAGTCAACACAGCCAGGAATTGAGGGAATGTATCCCTCTTTCTGTCTTCACATGGCTGAAAAGGCACAGCCTGATGAGGGTGAGCCTCACTGTCAAGGCCACATCCCACTATTCCCTCCACTTACCAATTGTCAGAAAAGTCTACTGCTGCCAGCATCCTTTATTGCGGACTGTGTATATAGGTCAAACCTGAAATATGTGTGTGTGGAGAGCTGATGGTTTGCGAGTTTTCTTCCTTCTCAGACATGATATTTTAAAAGTTTCTATATTAACCTTAAAAAATTCTAAAACCATAAGAAGCGTTAGGCTATCAAATTGTAATTGTTTGCTACTGTTGCTAAGTCGCTTCAGTGGTGTCCGACTCTGTGTGACCCCATAGATGGCAGCCCACCAGGCTCCACTGTCCCTGGGATTCTCCAGGCAAGAACCCTGGAGTGGGTTGCCATTTGCTTCTCCAATGCATGAAAGTGAAAAGTGAAGTCTCTCAGTTGTGTCGGACTCTCAGCAATCCCATAGACTGCAGCCTACCAGGCTCCTCCGTCTATGGGATTTTCCAGGCAAGAGTACTGGAGTGGGTTGCCATTGCCTTCTCCATGTAATTGTTTATGGTCTAGTTATTATTTCATCAGAATTGGTTATTTTCTCTGATAAAAGAATCTATAAGGAACAAGTTCAGGTTCCCTCTGTATCCTGCCCCATGTGGAGCTCATGTTCCTTGCTGGGTGACTTTGATTACTTTCATCTCAGTTTCACACTCTCTCAGGGATCAGCGATCTCTAGTGTTTCCCTCATTTAGCTTAGGTGGGACTTTAATTTTCTATTCAAGACAGTAGTGGAATGCTGGCATAATTTATCGTAAACAGTCATATTACCTGCTTAGATCATGGAAATTTCTATAGACATTAATACTATAATAACTGTGCAGTCATTCTAATGACTGAAATGACATTATACAAAGGGAGTTCACAGGTCCCTAGGTCCTTCAGTTACTCAATTACAGCTTCAGCTCCAATTTTCTTCGATCAACTGTCTTCTCACCCTGAGAAGTAACAAGCCCAATCACTTATGGTCTATATTTAGTATTATTTATCCTACCTTGGGGCTTCCCTGGTGGCTCAGGTGGTAAAGAATCTGTCTGCAATGCAGAAGACTCAGTTCAATCCCTGGGTCATGAAGATCCCCTGAGAAAGGGAATGGCTACCCACTCCAGTATTCTGCCTGGGAAATCCTGTGGACAGAGGAGCCTGGCAGGCCATACTCCACGGGATTGCAAGAGTTGGACACGACTGAGCAACTAACCTCCCACACACATACATCCCATTTTGGATAGGCACTTATAAAAACATTCACTGTAGACTCTAGGAAATAAATCTCAATTAATTCTTTTTGGAAAGACTGATTAGTCAATAACCATGGCAAATCCATACAAAATAAATTAGATGAAGAATTATTGGACTAAAAAATGACCTTAGTGGGGCATTTAAAAACCTCCAGATGTTTTGTCTCAGCACTTTCTCATCTTCCCTACCTAGACGGAAAGTTCAGTCAACTTTGATAAAGTCTGCAACCTTTATCAGCAGCAGAATCCACTGGAGGTCTTTTAAAACACGGAGATGACTGGTCTCCTCTCCAGAGCTTCTGATTCAGTAGGTTTGCACTTCTAAAGAGTTCCCAGTTAACCCTGATGCCATCATGCCATCTCATGCCCACACTTTGAGAACCACTGCCCTAGGCCAAATGTCACCGCATGTTCTTACTCTGCTAAGTCAAGTTGTTGTCTTGGTTAATTGTTCTCAGACATGGGATTTCATAGACTTAGGGACATTTGCAAAAATAAACCAAGCAATGAACAGTAACAAAGCCCGCATTGAGGATAGGTCTAACAATCAGCTTTAAAATATTCACCAAATGAAGATATTTTTTAAAAAATTGTTTCTCATCATCATCATCATTTTGTTTTGAAAGGATATTTAATTGCCAACAACATTTAGTCACAGAATAATGGCCTGTCTCTTCAATTGGATAAATTTAGCTTTACTCAAAGGGCTTCCCAGGTGGTGCCAGTGATAAAGAACAAACCTGCCAATGCAGGAGATGTAAGAGATGTCTGTTCTATCCCTGGGTCGAGAAGATTCCCTGGAGGAGTGCATAGCAACCCGCTCTGGTATTCTTGCCTGGAGAATCCAATAGACAGAGGAGCCTTGCAGGCTATAGTCCATGGGGTCACAAAGAGTCGAACATGGCTGAAGTGACTTATTACAGCACAGCACAGCTTTACTCAGAACTCACTTTATTGTTATGACATACCAAGGGCACAGTGGTGGAAGCAATCTGCTACAGATACAGGCAAAATGTGGTTGTATTTTCTGTAGATACAAAAACAAAGAACAAAAAGCCTTTCTAATTAGATGGAAAGGTAGAATCTTTTTTTATTTTTAAATTTTTATTGGAGTATAGTTGATTTACACTGTTGTGTTAGATTCAGGTGTACAGCAAAGTGTATAAGTTATACATATATCCATTCTTTTTTAGATTCTTTTCCCTTATAGGCCATTACAGAGCATTGACTAGAGTTCTCTGTGCTATACAGTAGGTTCTTATTAGTTATGTAATTTATACAGTAGTATATATATGTCAATCCCAATCTCCCAATTTATCCCTCCCACCCCTACCTCTTGGTGACCATAAATTTGTTTTTTATATCCGCATATCTATTTCTGTTTTGTGGATAAGTTCATCTGTACCCTTTTTTTGTTTGTTTGTTTTAAAGATTTCACATAAAAGTGATATCATACAATGTTTGACTTTCTCTGTCTCACTTCACTCACAATACTTAGGCTCAAGTAGGATGATATAGATCCAGATGTAAAAATAACTATCATTTCCATATATAGGGGATGGTAGCTTGCTGATATGTATGACACAAAGTGGCTACTTAGTCTCTAGGAAGCTGGAAGCAATCAAAGGTGTTTGAATAGGGCAATGACCTGGCAAAGTAGGTCAAAACTTTAACCAGGCAGCAGAGTTTACATGAATAGATAATAGGAGTAATGGAAACGCATACTCCAACTCTAAACATCTAGTAAGAAGTCTTAAGGACTTAGAAGTCTAAAATATTAGTTTGTTTAGCTGAAGTATAGTTGATTTACAATGTTGTGTTAGTTTCAGACGTACAGCACAGTAATTGTTATACACACACACACACACACACATCAGTTCAGTTCAATTGCTCAGTTGTGTCCAACTCTTTGCACCCTCATGGACTGCAGCACACTAGGCTTCCCTGTCCATCCCCAGCTCCTAGAGCTGCTCAAACTCATGTCCATTGAGTCAGTGATGCCATACAGCCATCTCATCCTCTGTCGTCCCCTTCTCTTCCTGCCTTCAATCTTTCCCAGCATCAGGGTCTTTTCTAATGATCTATTCTTTAAATTCCTCTCTGCCACTTACTAGCTGTTTAATCAAAATCTTGTGCGTCAGTCCCCTCACCTTTAAGATGAACATAATGACACATCTCCAAGGGTAGTTATAAGAAATGAATTAATGTACATAAATCAATAAGAATAGGAAATATTCAATAAAGATAACAATAGTTGTTATTATATGTCTCATTATTATCATAATCCTTACCATTACATATGACTATTAGAAAATAAATATATCAGACTCCATGGGAAAGCTATAAATTTTATGTTGTGCCCATTAAGTGTCAGACCTGTTAGGCTCTTTCACAAACAATATCCCCAATGTCACCTAGCAGGAAGATGAAACTCACGGATGATACCTTTTTCAGCTGAGGTTTGAGAGGCCAAAGCTAGATGAGCTAATAGTGAGGGAGTAAAACTACACATTTTATCTAGACAAGCAAAACTTTAGCCTGCCAATTCTTTATTAAAAACAAGTAAAGCAAAAAGTTCCTTCCATTCCCACTGAGTGGTGCTTGTTAACTTCACCACGATGATCTTCACTTCTGTTGACATAGTGGGTATGGTCAATTCTTGGTCATTTACCAGAATGGAGACGTGAAGAGGTTGGCAAGGGCACTTGTAATCCAGAGAGAGACTAGCAACCATTTGTCCACTAAGTCCAACCCAACCTGTTCACCAAATGACATTTTTCTTTTTTGGTAATAAGTATCCAAGTGGAATGAATTGTTCTCTTGCTCTTAAATTTGTTATTCTTAGCCATTTTCTTATAAAGTACAAAAAATACTCGTGGGCTTAAAATAAATAATGATCAAATGAAAGTGATTAAGAAATATGAAGGGACCCAAAGTCACAAACTAGAAGCTAAAAGACTGACTCATCCCAGAATTATATACTCTAGATTTGATGAGGTTATATTATCATCAAGTATAATCCTCTAGTGATAGAAATGTGGGATTAAAATGTGGAACTAAACTAATATTTAGCCTCTCTGAGTTAAATATTATTTAAAACTAATAAATAGATATGCTCACTGGTGCTCTTATTTCAGTAATGCTAAAGTAAAAAAAAAAACCTTCCAGAATAGCATCAGAACTGCATTGGGATGGTGTCTGCTATGTGTATAGTCATCCTGTAAAGAAAAAAGGTACCAAACCCAGCACTCATGGGGGTTCATGGATCTGATCCCGATCTCAAGGGAGGCAGACAAAGCACCCTTTTTTAACTGGGAATGCTTGTGTCTCTTCACTGGCGCACCTGATATTGCATTCACATTAGTACCTCCGAAGGCTACCTGCTTGCCTCATTTCCCTGACTCTGAAAGAATGAGGAGGAAGGCGTAACCATCCATTCATTGTCTTTGCTCTCTGCAGTTTGACCCTGACCTCTTGTCTTTGGTCTACACGATCCTTCATTTTTCTAGCCAGTGACTAAGCATGGTCTGAGTTAATAAGTAACCCTCAGTTGACTAATTGAACATCCTTAGAGAGGGCCTAGAAAGGAGCCTAAAACATTGTTGACCTAATCAAATTGATCTTTTTCATTCATAAAATATTACTACTACTCCCACTTTAGTGTCAGAGTAAAAGTTGCTAAACCCACTACTGTTCTTTACCCATTATATAGTTACGGACATTTTTATTTTAACAAGAGAGGAAGCAGAAATAATCTAACTGAAGGAAAATTTTAGGCCTAAATGTTTTCCAGAACAAATACATTGAGATTTTTCAGGTGACAGAAAGCTTCTAAAGAAACTTGAAAAGACTTTAATCTTCAAATGTCAAATACCTTCCCTTATCACATAGATTCTAATTTCATGTAAGTATTTTCCTGTGATAATTCTGCAATTTTCTGTGAAAGAATGATAATGGGAGTTATTTTCTTTAACCTAAACATTCCTTTACCCACAAAGGTAGCAACTAGACAGTATCCTGAAAGTATCTTGTCTACAGTGAAGTCACACAGTCTTTTCTTAATGGAGGTATAGATGAAATCCAAACCGCTATAGTTACTTTAAAAAAATAAATCTTAACTTGGACAAATCTTTATGTCATATATTATAGTTAAGAACTCAGTACAGTCATGTTCATGACTCATTTTAAAAGATAGCTGGGTTATGAAATTTATTTGGATAACTCCTTTGTGTCATTTGCTGATTACATTTGTGTTTTTATGTATTTGTGTGGCAGCAAACTAGCTTTAGGGAGTACACTTACCCTGTGCCAAGCGTTGTTCTAAGTGTGTTACATGCTTTCACTTATGTATCTCTCAATGCAGTTACTATTATTACCTCATTTGCAGCTGAGTAACTGAAGCACAGAAGGGTTAAGCAACTTTCCCAAAGTCATACAGCTAGAACACAGCAGAATAGAAGTTGAATCCAGGCAGTCTAGGTGCAGAATTTACACTTTTTGCCTTCACCGCAATTTTATTATAATCTTAAATGTAGCAAGTATTCTATAGAGTTCTCAATAGGATAGTGGGTAAGAGCAGAAAATTAAGCTGGGAAGAAAATATTTGGCTGCCATCAATAATTAGGATGATTGGACATTTACTTATGTTTTATCTTTATATTTTTATTCATGAAGTTGTCCCCCTCAGTTTTAGATGAAAAGTATAAAATCACTTATGCCTCAAATAAATAGCACAACCAGTAGGCTACTTACATTGTCCGCAGGGCTTTGGTGGAAGTCTTGGTGAATTCACATGTGATTGTTGATGCACATGTTTGTTTTTGCTTAATTTCTACAGAATGCCTGTGTAGGTGCCCACCTAGCACTGCATCATCCAAATTTCTACCTAATAGCATAGATATACATTAGGAAGTCTGCCTTAGACTATATGGCCAATTCTTTGAAAAACCACCAATTTGTTTATTATTTGAGACAAATCTGCAGGATTGGAGTTTTTTGTTTCCCTCTCAATAATACTAAATACTGTCTCTTTCTCTCTGCTTTCTTCTTCCTTCTCCCTGTCTCAACCATACTCTCCCATTTCACCCCACTTTAGTTCATATCGCTTGTATTTTGCACTGTGTGTCCACAACTGTGCTGAATGCCAGTTTTGTTTCTAAGGGCTTTAAATGTTTCTTCCTACATAATTCAGTCTTTTTTTTTTAATTCAGCAAACATGACGGCTTCCATCTCTGTTGTAAGCACCCTCTTGTTTGGTGGTTTTCAGTCTTTTTTTTTTTTTTGCATTACAAATGCTCCTGGCATTTTGTACACAAAACACAATCTATTCCGTTGGTGATATAGCTCTCATTCTCGCAGTTTGAGTCGAGTGTGTGGCAGGGTGGGGTGTGGGGGGGCAGGGGTGGCTGGAATGAGGCTGAGAGAGGAAATCAGCAGATCAACTCTCAGCAGGAATGCGGGCTTAAAAGATTGTCCTTCCGTGGAATCTTATGATAATGCACCTGTCCCTTGCCTCCACCCCTCACTATGCTGCAATAACCGACTAATGACAGCCAATAAATGAACGTGGCATAAGAGAGGAGTTCCAGAGTCAGTGAAATGAAGATGTGTGAATTGGCCATCTCATTGGATCCTTCCCCATCACGTTCTACGTTATGCTTATGGTCTATTGTGTCATGAATGGTCATCCTCCCAGTGATAACTACTGGTCCCCTTCGGTATCAACTGTGGAATTTCATAATCTGCTGGGTAAATGAGTAACCCAGGTTTAAAACTGCAAAAATAATTTGTTTGGAATATCAGTGTACATAACTCTCTGTGCAAAGTTCTCCTTTTTACTGTTGTACATTAACTTTTTTGTTACTGTACAATTACCACCCAAGAGCAGAAATCTGCTGCTTACTATTCATGGGACAGTGAGAACTGTAAAACATTATACAGCAGTAGCAGGAGCCTGGTATTGGACCTTTTGATGAAGGCATCATAATGATACATTTTCTGAGTATTACCTTCAAATTATCTTAATAAAGAATCCATTGTTCTCCTGGTTATTTCTGTGATAGACACCCATACTGATGCTGATAGCTTAGACTAATTTTTCTGTGATCAAATAATTTTGTTATGTGTCTTTTGTGTTAACAGCCTTTGTTGATTATACATTATAGAAGGAGAAGGGCATGGCAACCCACTCCAGTATTCTTGCCTGGAGAATCCCCATGGGGAAAGGAGCCCAATGGGCTACAGTCCATAGGGTTGCAAAGAATCAGACATGACTAAGCGACTATGCACAGCACATACACTGTAGATGTTCAGTTTGTTTGTTAGTATTCCAATTTGTCCTCTCAATGGAGGAATATTATTTATGGGTACTGTTGACTCGTCTTCCATTGTTAATTTTTGTTCAACAGTTCAAATTAACATACAAGTATTGACGACCTATTTGTATTGTTCACTGTTCCAAACACTGGGGTGCAGAGGGTATTTGTATTGTTCACTGTTCCAAACACTGGGGTGCAGAGGGTTGAGCGGCTTCAGACATGGTCCCTACACTCAAAAAATTTAATATCCTCCAGGAAAGACTATAATTTTAATATCAGAAAGTAAATGCTAGGATGCTAATTTTTACCAGGTGTCATGAAAGCCCCTATGAGAAGCCTATTTCCCAGCAGATGAGTCAGGTGAGGCTCCTGGAAGATAAAAGCTTTGATGCGAGTATTGGAGGATATGTTAAAAAGAAAACATGAGGATAGCATCCTAGGAAGGTAAATGATGTGTATGCTGGGAAAACATACTGATTATGATATATTAGAATTTTAAATAATATTAGAAAATGGCAGGTAAGCTTGGAAAGGTATCTAAGGATCAAATCAAATAATTATTTTGTGCCGTGTTTAGGTGCTTGAAATTTATTCATAGGGATAGTCCATGGACTAACTGTCTAAGATTGTTTGTGAATTATTTTCACATTATTTGTAAAAAATGTTGTGAATTATTCATTTTCTTGAAAAAAGTATCCAAAGCTTTTATTAGATATCAATGTGTTCCATAATCCGAAAATTAAGAATATTTGTACTGAAAGCATGCAAATATTCATGTATGTGCCGCCAGGACATGCACGGACATACTGTTCATTAATTAGAATAAGTATCACCATATCTGTATTTTATATCATAAGAAATTTGATGAACAAAACCATATCAGTTCAAAACTTTGAGTTCCCGGGAAGACTCCTGCTTATAGCCTGAGCAAAACCATATATTTATTCATTAAATAAATATTTAATTGAAACATATTCTTGAATCATCTGTCCTGGCATCATGAGAAATTTTTTATCCTTCTCCAATGAGAGTGTCAGATCTTGGTAACAATTATTTGTTAAGTGGCCTATGATGCTGTGGTTGGCTCTGAGGAGACAGCGATGACCAAAAGAGACACTGTCCCTTTTCAGAGCTCAGAGTCTAATGAGGACAGCAAACATTAATCAGATAATCACAAAAGAAATGAACAAGTTCATAATGTTATCAGTGCTATGTAGTGAAAGAAAAGATGAGAAATATTAGGGGAACCTGATATAGAAGGGGATTCAGTTCAGTTCAGTTCAGTTCAGTTCAGTCGCTCAGTCGTGTCCGACTCTCCGCGACCCCATGAATCACAGCACGCCAGGCCTCCCTGTCCATCACCAACTCCCGGAGTACACTCAAACTCATGTCCACAGAGTCGGTGATGCCATCCAGCCATCTCATTCTCCGTCGTCCCCTTCTCCTCCCGCCCCCAACCTTTCCCAGCATCAGAGTCTTTTCCAGTGAGTCAACTCGTCTCATGAGGTGGCCAAAGTATTGGAGTTTCAGCTTTAGCATCAGTCCCTCCAATGAACATCCAGGATTGATCTCCTTTAGAATGGACTGGTTGGATCTCCTTGCAGTATAAGGGACTCTCAAGAGTCTTCTCCAACACCACAGTTCAAAAGCATCGATTCTTCGGCGATCAGCCTTCTTCACAGTCCAACTCTCACATCCATACATGACCACGGGAAAAACCATTGCCTTGACTAGAAGGGGATTAGGGAAGGTTTTCTTGAGGAAACGATATTTGAACTGAGAACTGTGGAAATGAGTTAAGTGTCAGCTCGGGAAGAAAGTAAAAGAGACCCCATACTCTAAATCTCTGATGCAGGAAAGTGCTTGGGCTGTTTTAGGAGAGGGAAAAAGGAATATAGAGTACAGTGGGGAGAATAGCATGAGATGACCCTGGAGAAACAGAGGTTGGAACATGCAGGGCCCAGTGGGCTCTCTTATTGTGATAAAGAACATGGGTCTTTATCCGAAGAACAAGGAAAGGGAAAGTGGGCATTGACATGATCAAATCTGTATGTTTTAAGAAAGTTCCTGGTTGCTGTGTAGAAAATGAACTGAAGGGGAATAAATTGGGGAAAACTTATTAAATAATATACAAGTATCACAATTGATAATACATTGATACCATACACTTTACTGTAACTTATTGGGTTGTTGTAAATTTGCTTTAGTTTCTCCACATGGAAACTGATGAGGATGAACCGGTGGTTCTCTGAGTTCAGACTTCCCCTCAAATGAGCTGAGAAATTGATCCTAAGAGGCCTCAGAGCAGTTTCTTCGATTCTGAATGGCTTCCTGCTGTGACTTCAGGGTGTCACACAAGAATTAGCCTTTTCTAATTCTAATGCTGTAAGGTGACAAAGATCGAGGGTCCCGCTGTAAACCCTTTCTGTGCACTAACATTTCATGATTCTAGATTTTGAGGAAGTCAAATTCCAGTCTAATCCCCTTGTTTTTACCAATGAGAAGTGTGTAGCCTGAAGAAGGAAGTGACTATATACACTGAGATTCCTTAGTAGCCTAGTTGCTAACTCATGTCTGACTCTTGCAACCCCACAGACTATAGTCTGCCAGGCTCCTCTGTCCATGGAATTCTCTAGGCAAGCATACTGGAGTGGGTTGCCATTTCATTCCTCAGGGAATCTTCCCAACCCAGGACTCAAACCCAGGTCTCCTGCATTGCAGGCAGATTCTTTACTAACTGAGTTATAAGGGAAGGTTGAGATTCCATAGCTCAGTGCATATAGAACATTAGTCTCCTAACCAATAATGCTGGGTTTTTCTAATATGCATACTGTCTTTATATTCTTTGTGATTAGGTAGTTGGTTATTACAATGATCAAGATTGCAGGTGCTTTTTTTTTTCTTTCCTTAGTTATGAACAGAAATGCATTTCATGTTTTTTCAATGACTGGTAAAAATTTGTTTCTCTAAGAGCTCAAACATCATTTTACTAAAACTTGAAGCTTGCTTTGACTTCCCAGGAGAGCAGACTTCTTACTTTATTCTGACTAAGCCAAAAATATCGCAAGACCAGCATTTCTACTTCTAAGTCAGTCCAAAGTCTATAAGCATACAGAAGTGATGAGTAGAAAGAGAAATTAGCTGAGCTTTCAGTAAGATTTTTACTTGATTTGAACTTGTGTTCAAAGGTAAATCAAAAGTTTAAAGTTGAACATGAATCTGAGACAGGCTGAGGAGTATAGTGCTTCTGAGCACAGGCTCTGGAGTTGGGTGATCTGAATTCAAATCCCCAACTTCTTCACCTACGAACTTTGTGACTTAGGAAAAAATTACTTTTCTCAGGCTCATTTTCCCCATTTGCTGAATAGAAATAGTGACATTTCAGAGTAAGCATTGAATAAGACCATATACAAAAAAAAGGACTGTGTCATCAGAGTTCAGTATAGAAAACAGAAACAACTCGTGGTGTTTCAAGAAAGGGGTTTAATATAGGGGAAATCAAGGGAAGGAAGAGGATGCCACAGGTCACTGACTTCACACTACTGCAATTGTGTCCCTTCATGGATCACAGCATTGTCATAGCAAAGGAACTTGTATAACCCAATGAAACTATGATCCATGCTGTGCAGGGCCACCCAAGATAGATGGGTGATAGTGAAGAGTTCTGACAAAACATGGTCCATTGGAGGAGGGAATGGCAAACCACTCCAGTATTTGTACACGAAAAACTCCATGAAGAGTATGAAAAGGCAAAAAGATATGACATTGGAAGATGAGCCTCCCTTGGAAGGTGTCCAGTAAGCTACTGGGGAAGAGCAGAGGGCAATTACTAGAAGGGGGCAGCAGAGGATGAGGTGGTTAGATGGAATTACGAACTCAATGGACATGAATTTGAGTAGATGCTAGGAGGTAGTGGAGGATCGTGGAACCTGGTGGCTACAGTCTGTGGGGTCACGGAGTCAGATACGATTCAGCAACTGAACACAACTAACTGAAACAGGTCAGGTAGCTGCTCCTGATCCACCTCAACCACAACTGCTGACGTAACTGCCGTCTCACAGCTGTGAACCTGATGACACCACGCTGGAAGTTTGAATCCAGCCACTGCGAACCCTCCCTGAACATGCTTGCCAGCATCAGAGCAATAAGAAGACAGCCTTTGTTTGCCTCTCTCTTCCAAATTTCCTATGAATGCCCCAGATTTGTGGAGCCTAGTTTGTATCAAGAATCTTAGATGTAAGGGAGTTTGGGAAATGTAATTTGTAGCTTTCTAGTTACCAAATATGGGCTCCCCTGGTAGCTGAGCTGTCAAGAATCCACCTGCAAATGCAGGAGACACATGTTCAATCCCTGGGTCAGGAAAATCCCCTAGAGAAGGAAATGGCAACCCACTTCAGTATTCTTGCCAGGGAAATTCCATGAACAGAGGAGCCTAGTGGGCTACAGTCCATGGGGTTGCAGAGTTGGATGCGACTTAGTGTTTTTCAGTCACTCAGTCGTGTCTGACTCTTTGTGACCCCATGGACTGCAGCACACTAGGCTTCCCTGTCCTTCATCTCTCGAAGCTTGCTCAGACTCCTGTCCATTGAGTCGGTCACACCATCCAATCATCTCATCCTCTGTCGTCCCCTTCTCCTCCTGCCTTCAATCTTTCCCAGCATCAGGGCCTTTTCCAGTGAGTTGGTTCTTCGCATCAGGTGGCCAAAGTATTGGAGCTTCAGCTTCAGCATCAGTCCTTCCAGTGAATATTCAGGATTTATTTCCTTTAGGATTTAGTGACTAAACACCAAAACAATAACAATATTTACCAAATAGAAGGAGGATAAAATTCAAATTGAGACCCAATCTAGGTATCTGCCATAAGAGAGCCCAGAGTATGGCATACAAGCAGATGCCCAATTCAGTTCAGTTCAGTCGCTCAGTCATGTCCAACTCTTTGCGACCCCATGAATCACAGCACGCCAGGCCTCCCTGTCCATCACCAACTCCCGGAGTTCACTCAAACTCATGTCCATCGAGTCGGTGATGCCATCCAGCCATCTCATTCTCTGTCGTCCCCATCTCCTCCCGCCCCCAATCCCTCCCAGCATCAGACTCTTTTCCAGTGAGTCAACTCAGATGCCCAATAAGTAATAGTTATTGTTGGTTTTGTTGCTGTTGGTATATTAGTAGCAGGAGTATGCTGCTGCTGCTGCTAAGTCGCTTCAGTCGTGTCCGACTCTGTGCGACCCCATAGACGGCAGCCCACCGGGCTTCCCCGTCCCTGGGATTCTCCAGGCAAGAACACTGGAGTGGGTTGCCATTTCCTTCTCCAATAGCAGGAGTATAGGTATCACTTAATCATAATACATAATTTACTTGTAAATTTCTATTAACCTTAAGAGGTTGATTTGCTTCTATTTTTAGGGGAAGTACCAAGGATGCAATTAAATGTAAATCTTCATCTATGTTGTGAACCCATTATTTATAAAATCCATTTTTCTCCCTGGCAAGATGACAGTAGATAATAAAGCAAATATCTTTGTGTTACCTGATTCAGTTAACATAATTACTGAATTAAAACAACAGGGCTCAATTCAGTTAACTCTTCTGTGACAGGATAAACTTTGTAGCATTTATGTATAAACAGCTGATTGATCTTATTGTGTGCCTAGGCACAAACTAACTCTTCTTTCCTATAACAAACTGTCAATGGTACAACCATCTTGAAATTATTTTCTGAGCTAATGAAAGAGTGTAATTATAGCAGTAGTACCTTGCTCTCACCATTATTTTCATTTTTCTCCTCTCATTTATTTATTTTCCCTATTCATTTCCTTCTATTCTGATAAGCTTTTGGCACCCAGAAACCCTAATAACAAAACATCTGTGTTGTTCTTTCCATTACTATTTTAGGATGAGAACAAACCCACAAAATGGTAGGTCAGTTACAGAGTTCCCTGGTTTTTCTGATGCAGGGACACCTGTTTTTCAAATGCCCCCTTTCACGTAGAGAGTCTTAGATTGTACTGTTTTTTTACTTAAGGAAGATTTAATCAGAAGTGATAGACAGGAATAGCACTTACAGTACTTTTGCAATTAGCTGAACTACCAAGAAGAGTAGCTAGTTTGAACATCTGACCTGTCTTTTGAAAGTCAAGCAAAGGGTTATATTTAAAATGATAACCCAGAAGGACCTGCTGTATAGCACATGGAACTCTGCTCAATGTTATGTGGCAGCCTGGATGAAGGGGGGAGTTTGAGGGAGAATGAATACATGTATATGTATGGCTGAATCCCTTTGCTGTTCCCCTTAAACCATCACAGAATTGTTTTTTTGTTTGTTTGTTTTTTGTTTTTGTTTTTTTTAAAGTGGTTGGGCATTTAAACTTTATTTATTTATTTTTTTATTGAAGGCTGATTATTTTACAGTATTATATTGGTTGGTTTTGCCATACATTGTCATGAATCCGCCCTGGGTGTACATGACTTCCCCTTCCTGAACCCCCCTCCCACCTCCCTCCTCCCCTTTCAGCTATGCTGCTGCTGCTAAGTCACTTCAGTCGTGTCCGACTCTGTGTGACCCCATAGACAGCAGCCCACCAGGCTCCCCCGTCCCTGGGATTCTCCAGGCAAGAACACTGGAGTGGGTTGCCATTTCCTTCTCCAATGCATGAAAGTGAAAAGTGAAAGTGAAGTTGCTCAGTTGTGTCTGACTCTTAGCGATCCCGTGGATTGCAGCCTACCAGGCTCCTCCATCCATGGGATTTTCCAGGCAAGAGTACTGGAGTGGGGTGCCATTGCCTTCTCCGAATCAGCTATACTCCAGTATAAATTAAAAAGTTAAAAGGAAAAGTCAAGCCAAGGGTAATATATTTCTCCTGTATGTAGTCTGTGGCATAAATTTCTCTTTAACTATTTTTATTTCATTCTCTATTTTATGTTTTCCAGCCAATCACACTTAGATAAGAAGGATGCTTATCTTCAGAATCAATATTAAGAGTCTGAAATTTAAATGTTTAGGGCTGGGAAGATTGCACAGACCTTGGGCAACTAAAACTCGTGTGCCACAACTACAGAGCCTGTGCTCTAGAGCCTGAGAGCTGTGACTACTCAAGCTGGCATGCCCTAAAATGATGTTTTATACCTTCATTTATTTATTTAAGAAATATTTCTTGGATACCTGCTTAACTACATTTAAAATCCAGAAAGCTTTCTACACTGTATTATTTCTTTGCATCATATTTTATTTAAAGGACTTTAAATGTAATTCCTATGCTAAAAGATACATTATTTTGTTGTTCAGTCACTATGTCCAACTCTCTGCAACCCCAAGGACTGCAGTACACTAGGCTTCCCTGTCCTTCACTGTCTCCCTGAGTTTGCTCAAACTCATGTCTATTGAGTCATTGATGACATCCAACCATCACATCCTCTGTTGCCCCCTTCTAAAATCCAGAGGATTTCCCTGGTGGCTCAGATGGTATAGCATCTGCCTACAATGCGAGAGACCTGGGTTTGATCCCTGGGTCAGAAAGATCCTCTGGAGAAGGAAATGGCAACCCACTCCAGTACTCTTGCCTGGAAAATCCCATGGACAGAGGAGCCTGGTAGGCTACAGTCCATGGGGTCGTGAAGAGTCAGACACAACTGAGCGACTTCACTTCACTTCTAAAATCCAGAAAGCTTTCTACATTGTATTGTTTCTTTGCATCATATTTTATTTAAGGACTTTAAATGTAATTCCTTCACTAAAAGATATATGTATTTACCTTTAGACATATCCCTAGGGAATGACTGTCGGGTATACTTCCTGACCTTATGGAGCTAACATTCCAAGAAGATGAAATAATTACACCTAACATGACAACTGACAAAACAAAATTGTATGTAATTTAATGGATCAAGTACTGCTATATATTGAGTTAATGATCTAGCATTATGAACATTATGGTTTTGGTTTTTGTTGTTTTGTTGTTTAATAGACTATTTTTAAGAGCAGTTTTAGGTTCACAGCACAATGAGGGGGGAGGTACAGGGATTTCTGAAATACCCCCTCCCCTGACACATGGACTGCCTCCCCATTATCAGCATCCCTGACCTAGAGTGGTACATTTATTAAAATTGGTGAACCCAAATCAACTGACTCATCCTTATCAGCCCAAGTCTGCAGTTTAAATTAGAGTTCACCTTTGACGCTGTACGTTCTATGGGTTTGAACACATGTATAATGACACATAGCCACCATTACAGTATCATACAGAGTAGTTTCACCACATTAAAAATCCTCTGTGCTAGGTCTGTTCATCTTTCCTTCTCCCTAGCCCCTGGCAATCACTGATATTTTCACTATCGCCATAGTTTTATCTTTTCCAGCATATGGGATCTTAGTTCCCCAACCAGGGATTGAACCCATGTCCTATACATTGGAAGGCAGATTCTTAACCACTAGACCACCAGGGAAGTCCCTTGTTTGTTTCCTTATTGTTGAGTTTTTAAAGTTTTTTGTATATTTCATGTAACAGTCTTTTGTCATGTGTTTTTGTAATTATTTTATCCCAGTTTATGGCTTCTCATTCTTTTGAGGGTGTCATCTCAGAGCAGAGATTTTAATGTAGTCCAGCTTATCAAATTATTCCTTCCATGGATTATGCCTTTGGTGTTGTATTTAAAAAATCACCTCCATGCCCGAGGTGACCTATATTTTCTCTCATGCCATCTTCTAGAAGTTTTATAGTTTTGTGTTTTACATTTAGGCCTGTAATCCATTTTGAGTTAATTTTTGTGAAGGATGTAAGAACTGTGTCTAGATTCATTTTTATTTTGCATGTGGATGTCCAATAGCTTGGGCTTCGCAGGTGGCACTAGTGGTAAAGAACCTGCCTGCCAATTCAGGAGACATGAGACATGGGTTTGATCCCCCTGGAGGAAGACATGGCAGCTCACTCCTGTATTCTTGCCTGGAGAATTTCCATGGACAAGCAGGCTATAGTCCATAGTGTCATAAAGAGTCAGACATGACTGAGTGCCTTAGCATACACTCATGTCCAATAGTTCAGCAACATTTGTTAAAAAGGCTATCTTTGGGAATTCCCTGGCAGTCTAACAGTTAGAACTCAGGGCTTTCATGGCCATAGTCTGGGTTCCATCCCTGGTTAGGGAGTTATCAATAAGATCCCACAAACTGTGTGGCACAGCCAAAAAAAAAAAGAAAGGCTATTTTTGCTCAATTGCATTGCCTTTGCCCTTTTCTCAAAGAGTGATTGACTATGTTTATGTAGGCCTGTGACTCCTCTCCTATGCTCATGTTTTGTTTTACTGACCTTTTTGTCTGTTTCTTCAACAGCACGCTATCTTGATTACTGTTACTATACTAGGTCTTGAAGTCTGGTAGTGTCAGTCCAACTTTGTTGTTCTTCTTCAGTATTATATTGGCTATTCTGAGTCTTTTGCTTCTACATACAAACTTTAGAATCAGTTTGTTGACATTCACAAAATGTGATATGAAGCATCTTTCTCTATGCTGATATGCCACCTTTATATCTTCAGGGATACATACCATCTGTTGAATTATACATACCATCTTATTGTATTTCCTTCATTCTTTGTCAATGTTCAGTTGACTGTATTTATATGGGTCTGTTTCTGGGCTCTCTATTCTGTTTATTGATCTATTTCTTTCATCAGTACTAAACTTTCTGGGTTACTGTTGCTTTATAGTTGGTATATATCTTCTGTATATCCTTCTTTCAAGGAATTAGTTCTTTGATTTCTTCTGTCAGAGTTTTATAGATTTCCTCATATAGATCTTTCATATATTTCATTAGATTTATACCTAAGTATTATTTTTTGGTTAAAATATAAGTGGTATTGTATTTTTAATTTCAAATTTATGTTGTTCATTGATGGTATAGAAAAGTCACTTACTTTTGCAAATTAATCTTATAACCTGAAAACTTGCAGTAATTGCTTATTAGATCCAGAAGTTTTTTGTTCATTTATTTCAGTGTCTCATGTCATTTATAAACAAAGGCAGTTTTATTTTTCTTTCCCAATCTACCTTTTATTTCCCCCCCCCTTTTTTTCTTATTGCATTAGCTAGGAATTCCAGTGCAATGTTGAAAAGCAGTATTGAGAGAGGAAATCCTTGACTTTTTTTCCAGTCTTAGTGGGAAAGCTTTGAGTTTCTCACTTTTAAGTATGACGTTAGCTGTAGGCTTTTATTTGTTTTTTCAGTAGATATTCTTAATTAAGTTGAGGAAGTTCTCTCTGTTCCTTGTTTGCTAAGAGTGTGTGGGATTTTATCAAATGCTTTTCCTAAGAATCACATCAGTGAGCATGTGATTTTTCTTTTTAAGCCTGTTGATGTAATAGATTTCATTCATTGATTTTCAAATGTTGATACAGCCTTACATACTAGGATAATCTCACTTCATTGTAATGTCTAATTACTTTTGTATATTGTTGGACTTTATTTGCTAATATTTTATTGAGGATGTTTGCATCTGTGTTCATGAGAGATTATTATGCAGTTTTTGTGTATTGTCTTTCTGGTTTTATTATTAGAGTAATGCTGGTCTCAAAAAATGACTTGGGAAGTGCTCCTTCTGCTTCTATCTTCTATAAGAGATTGTAGAGAATTAGTATAATCTTATATGTTTGGTAGAATTCACCAATCTGGGCCTAGTGCTTTCTGTTTTGGAAGGTTATTAATGATTGATTCAATGTTATTAATAGATATAGGCCTATTCATATGGCATACTTCTTTTGTGTCTTTCAAGGAATTAGTCAATTTCATCTAGCTTAGCAACTTTGGGGACATAGAATATTTATTTCATAATATCCTTTATTATCCTTTTAATTTCCAAAGGATCTGTAGTGATATCCCCTCTTTCATTTGTAATATTAGTAATTTTCTTTCCTTTTTTTCCCTTTATTAGGCTGGCAAGAAGCTTATGGATTTTATTGGTCTTTTTTAGGGCCTAAATTTTGTTTTATTGATTTTACCTATTGACGACATCTTTTAAATTTTATTGATTTGTGCTGTAGCTTTTATTATTTCTTCTGCTTAATTTGGATTTAATTTGCTCTCTTTTCCCCTAGTTTCTAAGGTAAAAGTTTAAATTAACATTAGGCTTCGTTTAAGCCTCCTTGGCAAATGCAAGCCTGAATATCACATTCTGAAATTCCTTTTGTCATTATTACCAACAAGTGCATGTTGACCAACCTGTATTTGAAGGATCCAAAGATACAACAGACAAATCCATACACATGAAACAATATTCTATACTAGTTATATCATGTTCTTAATTCTTAAAATATATTCCCATAATATATAGTCCCATGAAAATATAAATGAAAATCAGAAGATAGAAGTACTTGAGGGACCACAAACAATATTTAGGAAAAGTCTTATATGGAGGTGAGACTTGGATAAACATTAGAAGAAGGTAATAAAAGGTGGGTATTCTACAAAAAGGAAGTATTTCAAGTAAAGTTGTGGAAGAGTTCAAAGAAACATGAATAAACATTTTGGTTGGAGTGAAAGTGTCCTTGTAGTAGGGTTCAGGTATGAAAAATATATTTAAAAAGGTAAGTGCCAGAAGATAGAGAACATTTAATTTGGGTTTTAGGTTTAGAATCTCACAAACAGAATAGTTTATTTCAGGTAGAATACCTCAGTGCAGGTTTATAAAATCTGCCTCAAAGCCTTTTTAGGTAGTTTTCTCTGTTCAGTGCCATGATAAGTACAAAACTGGTGGCTCAGACGGTAAAGTGCAATGTGGGAGACCTGGGTTTGATCCCTGGGTTGGGAAGATCCCCTAGAGAAGGAAATGGCAACCCACTCCATTACTCTTGCCTGGAAAATTCCATGGATGGAGGAACCTGGTAGGCTACAGTCCATAGGATCCCAAAGAGTCATATACAACTGAGCAACTTCACTGGTCTCTTAGCAAAAGATTATGAAAAATTTGGAACCTTTGTAGAAGAAACGTTTTGCATCCAGTGTCTCATTTACAAAAAAAAAAAAAAAAGTGCTATCTGGTTACTGACAACTATAGGAAGTATAGTAGAAATCATGAATATACTTTGAACAGGAAAAGTGTGAAAGTTTTCACGGCATGGATTTATATGGCATTTTCTTGATAGTAGGTCAAACCCTCTGTAACTTGGCCACTTTCAGCAGAACTGCCTCTATTCCAATAACTCCGTGTTGTGATTTAGTCTTGGGAGCACTACCAAGAATTCTGAGTTGATTGCTGGACTAATGAAGCATGATCTACTGATTAAAAAATAAATGGAAACAAGGATTTTCTTTATGAGTCAAACTTCTGTACATACCACATCTGAGTAAAAAGTTCCTGTAATGTCCCAATACTAAAACCCTGGTAATATTTAATGGCAGAGTAATGAGTGCCAGATAATAGATCATAGAAGTTAGCTTTGTTACTTAGTGTCTGTACCACAAAATATCACTGGGCATTGATAACAGCCTAACAGTTTCAGGTCAACAATATTTTAAATAAAGCCTGAGCTTAAGAAATTTTTATTTTTAGTCCTTGCCTTTTCGATATCATCCAAATGAGGATAAAATTTTTAAAAGAAAGATAAAAATAATTTATAAGTTAAAGGAAATGAAGCAAAGAATTTTTTCTGTTCAAAGTAGAATACATATTATCACTAATCCTTTGGAAATGGTAGAAAATCAAGTAATAAGCATCTTACAGCTAGAGCTTTTATGACTAATGTCATACCACTGAGATGACATACTAGCTTTTCTCATTCGAGTATATATATTTTAGCCATGCAGAACCTATCATGCTGGCCTATGGGGCACTTTTTTCTAACATGTTCAGACATTACATTCAGATATCTCCAATTTTAAAATGTTGTTTCATATTTAAATGAATAAATCTAAGGGCTTCCCTGGAGGCCCAGTGCTTAAGAATCTGCTTTTAAATGCCGAGGACACCAGTTCAATCCCTGGTCCAGGAAGATCTCACGCGCTGGGAGGGGCAACTACACCCATGAGCCTCAATCACTGAAGCCCACATCCTCTAGAGCTCATGGTTTGCAATAAGAGAAGCCACCGCAAGGAGAAACTTCTGCACCACAACTAGATAGTAGCTTCTCGCCACAACTAGAGAAAGCCCGCGAGCAGCAATGAGGACCCAGTGGAGCCAAAAATAAAATAAATAATTTTAAAAAATTAATAGACCTGGGCATAAGCAAAAGGGAAGAACCTCGGCAAGGTTCTTCAATATTTTTGATTTATTATTTTGTATATTAGTTTCCAGATTAGAAGCAAATTCCACAGTGTCACTGAAGGACTCAGAAAGTTCCCTCCACTAAGGAACAAATAAGAGAATCATTAAATTAATTAAAATTATAAAATGATATGGATTAGTAACTTTCTTCTGAATATTTTATGACTCTAACAGCCATCAGGACTAATTTGGAAGGGTATATGTTTAATGTCAGCTTCATAGTCCTTAAATTTTTGGTTCATATTTAGCACTAAATTTTAAACCAGGAATTAAGTTTCTATATGATCTGAAGAACTTCACATTTAAAAGGGAGTAAAAGAGGTTACAGTAAAATCTTAGATTTTTATGGTTTGGTTTTGTTAATTTCAAGCTCTATTCTCATAATCTTCCATAATTTCAAGTTTCAATGTAATGTACCTTGTTCACTAAAAGAAGTTATTTTAGAATTTCAGAGACAAAGATGCAATAAGGTCCTGCCTTGATACCCAGGATCATCTGTTCATGGGAGTAAGCTCTATTTTTTAATATAATCACCATGGCTACCTATTTAATCAGTCTTTTTTTTGTTGACTTTTAAGACGTGGGGGTGCCCAGTCAGCATCCTATTAATCATGTCTACTCAGTTTCTAGTGTGTCAGTAGCATAGGGAGCATTGAGGGGATGTAAGTGGTAACTGTAACTCTTTAAAAAATATAAGCCACCACAGAGAATTCAGTAAATTGTGGCTTTGACCAGACAATTTAAATAAGTGGAACATTTATTCAAAGTATTTTAGTCACTGTTGACTCACTCAGGAATCAGGCCATTTATGAATTAATGTTACCAAATCTGACACTCTTGGAGAGGGCTGGAAAATTTTCCATGATGCCAAGATGAATGATTCAAGAAGGTGGTATTTAATTTTACATATAATTGACATTTTTATCTCTAACCTACTCCAGTGCAATATTTGCACTCTATATTAAGTATAGCTCTAATATCTTCCTTACTCAGTGGAATTGGCATTCTCACATGAATTAAAAGTGCCAAATTCTGAATAGCTCTCATTGAATGTTGACACCACAAATGTCATTTACAAAAGTGAAAGAGGCTCAAAATAGCAAAGCGTTTCCCCTTTTTACTTGTGCTGTAAGCTGTTTGAATACTTTTCTAAAGGAAGAGGGTCCCAAGGGACAGAGTTTTTTCTCTTTCTGCATTTGGTATAGAGGTGTTATTTTCTTTTGTCCTTCAGTTCAGTTCAGTTCAGTTCAGTTCAGTCGCACAGTCGTGTCCGACTCTCCGTGACCCCATGAATCACAGCACGCCAGGCCTCCCTGTCCATCACCAACTCCCGGAGTTCACTCAAACTCATGTCCACAGAGTCAGTAATGCCATGCAGCCATCCCATTCTCTGTCGTCCCCTTCTCCTCCCGCCCCCAACCTTTCCCAGCATCAGAGTCTTTTGCAGTGAGTCAACTCGTCGCATGAGGTGGCCAAAGTATTGCAGTTTCAGTTTTAGCATCAGTCCTTCCAATGAGCACCCAGGATTGATCTCCTTTAGAAAGGACTGGTTGGATCTCCTTGCAGTCCAAGGGACTCTCAAGAGTCTTCTCCAACACCACAGTTCAGAAGCATCAATTCTTCGGTGATCAGCTTTCTTCACAGTCCAACTCTCACATCCACACATGACCACGGGAAAAACCATAGCCTTGACTAGATGGACCTTGGTTGGCAAAGTAATGTCTCTGCTTTTTAATATATTATCAAGGTTGGTCATAACTTTCCTTCCAAGGAGTAAGCGTCTTTTAATTTCATGGCTGCAATCAGCATCTGCAGTGATTTTGGAGCCCCAAAAAACAAAGTCTGACACTGTTTCCACTGTTTTTCCATCTATTTCCCATGAAGTGATGGGACCAGATGCCATGATCTTCGTTTTCTGAATGTTGAGCTTCAAGCCAACCTTTTCACTCTCCTCTTTCACTTTCATCAAGAGGCTTTTGAGTTTCTCTTCACTTTCTGCCATAAGGGTAGTGTTATCTGCATATCTGAGGTTATTGATATTTCTCCCAGCAATCTTGATTCCAGCTTGTGCTTCTTCCAGCCCATCGTTCCTCATGATGTACTCTGCATATAAGTTAAATAAGCAAGGTGACAATATACAGCCTTGACGTACTCCTTTTCCTATTTGGAACCAGTCTGTTGTGCCATGTACAGTTCTGACTGTTGCTTCCTGACCTGCATACAGGTTTCTCAAGAGGCTCTTCAAGAAAATTAGAGATTCCAAGGCAACATTTTATGCAAAGATGGGCTCAATAAAGGACAGAAATGCTATGGACCTAACAGAAGCAGAAGATATTAAGAAGAGGTGGCAAGAATACACAGAAGAACTGTACAAAAAAGATCTTCACGACCAAGATAGTCACGATAACATGATCACTGACCTAGAGCCAGACATCTTGGAATGTGAAGTCAAGTGGGCCTTAGAAAGCATCACTACGAACAAAGCTAGTGGTGGTGATGGAATTCCAGTTGAGCTATTTCAAGTCTTGAAAGATGATGCTGTGAAAGTGCTGCACTCAATATGCCAGCAAATTTGGAAAACTCAGCAGTGGCCACAGGACTGAAAGAGGTCAGTCTTCATTCCAATCCCAAAGAAAGGCAATGCCAAAGAATGCTCAAACTACCGCACAATTGCACTCATCTCACACGCTAGTAAAGCCATGCTCAAAATTCTCCAAGCCAGGCTTCAGCAATATGTGAACCGTGAACTCCCAGATGTTCAAGCAGGTTTTAGAAAAGGCAGAGGCACCAGAGATCAAATTGCCAACATCCACTGGATCATGGACAAAGCAAGAGAGTTCCAGAAAAATATCTATTTCTGCTTCATTGACTATGCCAAAGTGTATCACAATAAACTGTGGAACATTCTGAAAGAGATGAGAATACCAGACCACCTGACCTGCCTCTTTTGTCCTTAGGTGAACTTTTTACCTGCCCAGCTCAGGCATGGACTTAGGCAGATCCCAAATGACATCACAACCGAGCTCCCCAAGTGGCAAGGCCTCTCTCCATTCTCTTTTCGTTTCCCCCATCTCCTTCTACTGCATTCCTTTCCAGTCCCTTTGTAACCAGTGATTTATTACATTGTTTCATGTACCTTTATCATTTTGAGAGTAACTACTTTACCATGTCTGCCATAACAAAGTGCCACAGACTGGGTGGCTTAACCAACAAAAGTTTATGTCCTCACATTTCTGGAGGCTAGAAGTTTGACATGAAGGTGTCAGCAGCCTTGGTTTCTTCTGAGGCCTTCACTCCTTGGTTGGTAGATGGCTGTCGTCGTCTTCTTTTTTTTTTTTTTTTACAGTTTTATATTTTTTAATTAATTTATTTTTTATTGAAGGATAATTGCTTTACAGAATTTTGCTGTTTTCTGTCAAACCTCAACATGAATTGGCCAGAGGTATACATACATCCCCTCCCTTTTGAAACTCCCTCCTATTTCCCTCCCCATCCCACCCATCTAGGTTATCTTCTTGTTTTCACATAGTCTTTCTTCTGTGTGTGTTTGGGCCCTAATCTCTTCTTCTTACAAGGATTGGATTAGGATCTACCCTAACCACCCCAGCTTAATTTAATCACCAGTTTAAAGATCATTCTCCAAATACAGTCACATTCTGCGATAACTGAGAGACATGTGAATGTGGGGGGAACACAGTTCAGCCAGTAACAGTAGCCCAGGATGGACATCTTAATACTTGTTGGTCAGACAGAGGATTCAGTTCTTGCCATCCCTTGGAAGGCGATCAGAGGAGCTATGGTAGGAGGGAGGCATGCCCCCAGACTTAGGCCTTCAATTCAGCCAAGAGCTCATCATGACACCTCTATAAGGGCAACAAAATAAGATTTTCTGAATACCTGTTATGTACTAAAACTGTGCTAGGCATTTTACGTACATTTATCTAATTGAAACCTTAAGAGAGTCCTAAAAGGTGAGAACTGCCAGTATTCCCCGGAGAAGGCAATGGCACCCCACTCCAGTACTCTTGCCTGGAAAATCCCATGGATGGAGAAGCCTGGTAGGCTGCAGTCAATGGGGTCGCTAAGAGTTGGACATGACTGAGCGACTTCACTTTCACTTTTCACTTTCATGCACTGGAGAAGGAAATGGCAACCCACTCCAGTGTTCTTGCCTGGAGAATCCCAGGGACAGGGGCACCTGGTGGGCTGCCGTCTTTGGGGTTGCACAGAGTCTGACACTACTGAAGCGACTTAGTAGCAGCAGCAGCCAGTATTCTCACTTGGGAGCTAAGGAAACTGAGATTTGGTGATACTAAATGATTTGCTCACGATCTCATAGCAAGGAAACAAATGCTGGGAGGCAAACCCAGATCTACATCTGACTCCAACAACAATGATTTTTCCATGGCACCCATTTGCTTCTCTCTGAAGAACACTAGTGTGTTGATGGATCACTTGTTTTCTAGGTAATCCCCAAGTTACCCTATTCTGAAGATCTTGTTTTTCACTTTGTGTTCCTGTGGGCCAAGTCAAGACCAGGTCAATAAGCTTTTTTCAAGAAAGAAAACAAAAAAGTTGGGTTTTTTTTGCTAACTCCAGGTAGAAGTCAGTGTCGTTTGAGTATTCATTGCAGTGATTCCCAGCAAAAAAACACTGTTCGTATATTCTTTTTTATTATTTCAGAGTGTTTCAGTTATCTATTGCTGTGTTATAAATGACCCCAAAACTTAGTGGCTAAAAAAAATAATAATCATTTTCTCTCTCACAGTTCTGTGGTTTTCTGGGTCCTTTTGATGGTTTATTTGTTCCCTGTGATGCTGACTGGAGCTGCAATCACATAGGGGTTCAACTGGGCTAGAATGTTCAAGAGAGCTCTTTCACATCTCTGACGTTTGGTGGAGAACCACAAGAGAACTTGGATTGCACAGCTGAACACCCCTTTTTCTCCAAGTCGGCTCAGAGCTGCTGCTTCTGGTCACATGTCCAGCAGAAAGACTCCTTATGTGGCAGCTTAGGACTGCCAAAAGCAGAAGCAACTAGGCCTTCTTAAGGCTTAGATCAAGAACTGGCACAACATCCCTTCCATCACATAAACTTTCCAGTACATCCCTTTCATTCACCTTAACATCTCTCGTTAAAGTGAATCCCAGGCCAGCCTGTATTCAACGTAGGGGCAGATACCCAAGGCTACGAATACTGCATGCTATCCCCGGGGTTTGCTAATGAAGAGAGAGAAATGAGGGAAAGAAGGCATTCACTGCATATTAAATATTGAGTGATTTATCAATACAGAACTAAATGAAATAGTTTTGAAATACTTTAACCCTTTTTTCAAAGACAAGGAGTGGTTTTTTTTTTTTGGATAATGTATCAGTGAAAAGAACTTACACAAGTGCAATATATTTAATCTTTGTAGAAAAAAAATAAGACCTTTTCCTTATAATCACTGCTGTGATGAGAATCTGTGAAGCCTTGAGTATCAAGTAAGAAATAGAACATCAGTTGCACTGGTACCAGACTCTCTGTGCCTGCTCTCTGTAAGCTGCTATGGTTGATATAGCTTTGTGCAGTGACCAAAGTTGGAATGAGTTTTTGGCTCCTTCTCTGAGTCAGAAAATTTTCTTGAATCTGAAGAAAGAAAGGAGGGAGGGAGGAAGTCATGTTAAAAAAAAATGCATAATTCACCAATAACAAGGTGAATTTGTATTCTATTGGGGTTCAGTTAGTATAATCTTTGGCATTTGTTAAGTACCAAGAAGTGTTAAATTATATTTTAATCTATTTTCAATTAAAAAAAAATGTTTGACCATATTGCATGGCATGAAGGATTTTAGTCCTCTGACCAGAGATCAAACCCTTGCCCCCTGCATTGCAAGCATGGAGTCTTAACCACTGGACCACCAGGGAAGTCCCTTAAAATTATTTTTAACTAGATTTTTTGGCACAAAATATGAAGGCCTCCCACATGGCAGATACAGCTTGTGACAAAATATCTTCTCTGGTGTACGATCAGTATGATTTTGCTGTTTATGAATATACTCATCGAAAATGATTATATTGCCAGATAGAGATGTGTGCTATTTAGACATAGCATGCTTTAATAAGGGTCGGCAGATTATGGCCCACTTGGTTATGTCCAACTCTTTGTGCCCCTCTGGACTGTAGCCTGCCAGGCTCTTCAGTCCATGGGATTTTCCAGGCAAGAATAATGGAGTGGGTTGCCATTTTCTTCTCCAGTAAAATTGGATTGCCAGGACTCAAATCCTAACTCTGCTTCTTAGCTGGCTATGGGGTCCAAACCTCAATTGTCATACAGAGATAATAATCATAGATCAGTAAGTATTAAATGAAATAATGCAGAGCATTTAGTAGAACAGTGCTGTTGCTATCAGTGTTATTGTAGTTATTACTGTTATTTATATCCGTTAAGAATTTGGCTGCTAGAAACAGATGTGCCAAAAATACAACAAAAAATTAGAGGTTTTCTTATTGTGAAACAAGAAGTGAGGAGGCAGGCCGTGATAGGCTTCAGTTTAGCAGCTCTGGAATTCAGTCCCCAGATCTCTGCAATGCTCTTGTCCTTACCCTTGTGATCACCCCTTAGTTCCAAGGCGGCTATTCTGTCTCTGGCATCGTGTGCTCATTCCAGCAGAAAGAACTGAAGGGCAAAGAGCAACAGGATACTGCCAGATGAGTATGCCTGCTTTTAAGGAGCTTTCCTGTAAGCCCTACTCAACACTTTTGCTTATATGATATTAGTCAGAAATGAGTCATCATCCTCCCCTCCTCACCACCTGTAACAGAAGTTATATACTTGGTTATCCACCAACAAAATCAAAATCCTTTTTATGCAGGAGGAAGGGAAAATGAGTACTGGGTGGGCACTGACAGTCTCCACCACATTATTTTCAGTGTTGTTACTGCTGTTATTACTGCTTTATCTTGAAATACTGTCAGCTTTCTCTACTGTAAAGTTCCCAGAGACAGAATCCATAGAAAATCTCTCTGTTTAAAAACACAGTCTATCAACATTATTCTTGAAAATCGCCCTAGAGGAATATGCAACAGCAAGTCACCTATATTTTAATTGATTAGATTCTGTTTAAGCCTTTGACATCACTGTTCTAAGAAATTTAAGAGAAAATGAAACATTAAATAAAATATCTAGGTTTTGATGAGACTAAGGCCAGGTTATACCATTCAAAATAAGGCTTAGAAACTAAGAACTAAGCTACTCTGAATGAAATCTTTAAAACTGATAAGCTTTACATGATTCATTGTTTTATACTATTCTGGAAACTTAAAGAACTTTTGGAGTATTTATGGGACACTGATATTCTTGTTTGAAAATAAGATTGATTCATGATAGAAAAAGTATTTGTCTGAAGTATATCTTGTCATAATTTCCTCTTTGTGGAAGCCTATTTACTCTCCTTTTTTGATAGAAATATAGTCACTCATTTCTTAGCCTCCTGAAATCCTCTCCAGTTTTTACAGCCCTAAACTGTTCACTGCAAACCAGCCATGGTCTTTGCTGGCCTAGAGACAGAGTGCTTTCCATTCTGTCCATGTGTCAGTGTTTGTTTTTGTATCAGCATGATTGGCAGAAGTCAGTGATGGAGATTGTATAAGAAACTTTTTATTTTTAAATGTATTCTGTTGAAGTATAGTTGATTTACAATGTTGTTTTAGTTTCTGCTGTATAGCAAAGTGGTTCAGTTATGCATATATGTACACATTCTTTTTCAGATTCTTTTCCGTTATGCTTTATCACAGGATCCTGAATATGGTTCTCTGTTCTCTACTGTAATAAGACCTTGTTATTTTTCCATTCTAGAAATGATAGGTTTCATCTGCTAATGCCAAACTCTCACCCCCTTTCTCCCCCTTGGCATCCATCAGTCTGCTCTCTATGTCTGTAAGTCTGTTTCTGTTTCATAGATAAGTTCTTTTGAGTCATATTTAGATTTCTTATATCAATGATGTCATACGGTGTTTGTCTTTCTCCTTCTGACTTACTTCACTTAGTATGATAATCTCTAGGTCCATTCCTATTGTTAAAATGGTATTATTTCATTCTTTATTATGACTGAGTAGTATGCCATTGTATGTGTGTATATGCCATGGTATATACACCACACACTATTATTTTCTTCATCCATTCATCTGTTGATGGACATTTAGGTTGTTTCCATATCTTGGCTGTTGTGAATAGTGTTGCTGTGAATATAGGGATGCATGTATAGTTTTGAATGATGGTTTTCTCAGGATATATGCCCAGGTGTGGGATTGCTGGATGACAACTCTGATTTTAGTTTTTTGAGGAACCTCCGTGCTGTTTTCCATTGGCTGCACCAACTTGCATTCCCACCAACAAACAGTGTAGGAGGGTTCCCTTTTCTCCTCCACACCCTCTCCAGCATTTGTTATTTATTGATTTTATGATGGCCATTCCGACCAGTGTGAGGTGGTAGCTCATCGTAGTTTTGATTTGCATTTCTGTAATAATTAGTGAAAGGCAAAATGATAGGATACTGAATGAGGAATTCCCCAATTTGGTAGGAGCCCAGTATGCTACTGGAGATCAGTGGAGAAATAGCTCCAGAAAGAATGAAGGGATGGAGCCAAAGCAAAAACAATACCCAGTTGTGGATGTGACTGGTGATAGAAGCAAGGTCTGATGCTGTAAAGAGCAGTATCGCATAGGAACCTGGAATGTTAGGTCCATGAATCAAGGCAAATTGGAAGTGGTCAAACAGGAGATGGCAAGGGTGAACGTAGACATTCTAGGAATCAGTGAACTAAAATGGACTGGAATGGGTGAATTTAACTCAGATGACCGTTATATCTACTATTGTGGGCAGGAATCCCTTAGAAGAAATGGAGTAGCCATCATAGTCAACAAAAGAGTCTGAAATGCAGTACTTGGATGCAGTCTCAAAAACGACAGAATGATCTCTGTTTCCAAGGAAAACCATTCAATATTACAGTAATCAAAGCCTATGCCTCAACCAGTAACGCTGAAGAAGCCAAAGTTGAACAGTTCTATGACGACCTACAAGACCTTTTAGAACTAACACCCAAAAAAATGTCCTTTTCATTATAGGGGACTGGAATGCAAAAGTAGGAAGTCAAGAAACACCTGGAGTAACAGGCAAATTTTGCCTTGGAGCATGGAATGAAGCAGGGCAAAGGCTAATAGAGTTTTGCCAAGAGAACGCACTGTTCATAGCAAACACCCTCTTCCAACAACACAAGAGAAGACTCTACACATGGACATCACCAGATGGTCAACACCAAAATCAGATTGATTATTGATCATTGCTCAGATCATGAACCCTTTATTGCCAAATTCAGACTTAAATTGAAGAAAGTAGGGAAAACCACTAGACCATTTAGATATGACCTAAATCAAATCCCTTATGATTATACAGTGGAAGTGAGAAATAGATTTAAGGGACTAGATCTGATTGATAGAGTGCCTGATGAACTATGGACGGAGGTTCGTGACATTGTACAGGAGACAGGGACCAAGACCATTCCCATGGAAAAGAAATGCAAAAAAGCAAAATGGCTGTCTGAGGAGGCCTTACAAATAGCTGTGAAAAGAAGAGAAGCGAAAAGCAAAGGAGAAAAGGAAAGATATAAGCATCTGAATGCAGAGTTCCAAAGAATAGCAAGGAGAGATAAGAAAGCCTTCCTCAGCGATCAACGCAAAGAAATAGAGGAAAACAACAGAATAGGAAAGACAAGAGATCTCTTCAAGAAAATTAGAGATACCAAGGGAACATTTCATGCAAAGATGGGCTCAATAAAGGACAGAAATGGTGTGGACCTAAAAGAAGCAGAAGATATTAAGAAGAGGTGGCAAGAATACACGGAAGAACTGTGCAAAAAAGATCTTCACGACCAAGATAATCACGATGGTGTAATCACTGACCTAGAGCCAGACATCTTGGAATGTGAAGTCAAGTGGGCCTTAGAGAGCATCACTACAAACAAAGCTAGTGGAGGTGATGGAATTCCAGTTGAGCTATTTCATATCCTGAAAGATGATGCTTTGAAAGTGCTGCACTCAATATGCCAGCAAATTTGGAAAACTCAGCAGTGGCCACAGGACTGGAAAAGGTCATTCTTCATCCCATTCCCAAAGAAAGGCAATGCCAAAAAATGCTCAAACTACCACACGATTGCACTCATCTCACATGCTAGTAAAGTCATGCTCAAAATTCTCCAAGCCAGACTTCAGCAATACGTGAACCGTGAACTTCAGATGTTCAAGCAGGTTTTAGAAAAGGCAGAGGAACCAGAGACCAAATTGCCAACATCCGCTAGATCATGGAAAAAGCAAGAGAGTTCCAGAAAAACATCTATTTCTGCTTCATTGACTATGCCAAAGCCTTTGACTGTGTGGATCACAATAAACTGTGGAAAATTCCAGACCACCTGACCTGCCTCTTGAGAAACCTGTATGCAAGTCAGGAAGCAACAGTTAGAACTGGACATGGAACAACAGACTGGTTCCAAATAGGAAAAGGAGTACGTCAAGGTTGTATATTGTCACCCTGCTTATTTAACTTATATGCAGAGTACATCATGAGGAACGCTGGGCTGGAAGAAGCACAAGCTGGAATCAAGATTGCTGGGAGAAATATCAATAACCTCAGATATGGAGATGACACCACCCTTATGGCAGAAAGTGAAGAGGAACTCAAAAGCCTCTTGATGAAAGTGAAAGAGGAGAGTGAGAAGGTTGGCTTGAAACTCAACATTCAGAAAACGAAGATCATGGCATCTGGTCCCATCACTTCATGGGAAATAGATGGGGAAACAGTGGAAACAGTGTCAGACTTTATTTTTCTGGGCTCCAAAATCACTGCAGATGCTGATTTCAGCCATAAAATTAAAAGATGCTTACTCCTTGGAAGGAAATTTATGACCAACCTTGATAATATATTAAAAAGCAGAGACATTACTTTGCCAACAAAGGTCCGTCTAGTCAAGGCTATGGTTTTCCCAGTGGTCATGTATGGATTTGAGAGTTGGACTGAAAAGAAAGCTGAGCACCGAAGAATTGATGCTTTTGATCTGTGGTGTTGGAGAGGACTCTTGAGAGTCCCTTGGACTGCAACGAGATCCAACCAGTCCATTCTAAAGGAGATCACTCCTGGGTGTTCGTTGGAAGGACTGATGCTAAAGCTGAAACTCCAATACTTTGGCCACCTCATGCGACGAGTTGACTCACTGGAAAAGACTCTGATGCTGGGAGGGATTGGGGGCAGGAGGAGAATGGGCCGACAGAGGATGAGATGGCTGGATGGCATCACCGACTCGATGGACATGAGTTTGAGTGAACTCCGGGAGTTGGTGATGGACAGGGAGGCCTGGCGTGCTGTGATTCATGGGGTCGCAAGGAGTCGGACACAACTGAGTGACTGAACTGAACTGAATAGTTAGTGATGTTGAACATCTTTTCTTGTGCATCTTGGTCATTTGTATGTCTTCTCTGGCGAAATGTCTATTTAGGTAAAAAGTTTGGTTTTAATTTGTCGCCAACTTTGAGAAAGATTGGGTGATGAAATAGAGACCATGATACAGATATTTAATTATTGTCTACAGTCCACACCATATATAGAGCTCTGACCTATAGAAAAGAATTAAAAGGGGCATTCTTTGCCCTGAAAAAATGAAAGAAAGGACATTTCAAGCAGTAAAGTCCTTCTCTTCCCCTGAGCATCAGAACAGGGAAAGTGCCTGGTACCAGAAGCAAGCTGGTTTTTAGGGGGTTGTAATGTTGGGCTTTATGAAAGCCACACCAAAAAGTCTGATGTAATACAATGGGAAACATAAGCCAGTGGAGCCTTTGAGCTGGGGAAGGTCTGTGAGGTTCAGAGGCTGCTTTGGGCAGTGACAGTGGTGTTGGCTGGAGCACAGGTGGAAAGGGGAGCCTCCCTGTCTTCTTAGTGTTAGCTGGCAACTCATCTCATTCTCCTTGTGCAGCCATCTCCAGGCCACTGTCTACCCACCCGGAGCACTGGCCACCTCAGCTCAAGGCCATTCTCTCAATTCATCTTTCCTAGAAACTATGCAAGAAACTCTTTACATATATAATAAGAAGCTTGAAATTTCACTGGAATGTATTTAGCCCAGAATAACTTTTGCAGTAGTAGCAGGAAAGTTTATAGAAAAAGTATGGCAATTGCTTTTTATAACATTGTTATTAAAAATTAAAAGTATTCCTTCAGCATCTCTAATTTGCCCTTTAAAATATTACATTCCAGCCATTTGACCCTTTAATCATTGAATATAAGGAGTTCTTTTTTCCTTAAATCTTAAATTATCTCAACATTTCTTAGATTATTTCAACATTTGCCCTCTCAAATTCTTTGTGAATTTAGTAGAAAAGTCCATCCCAACTACTCCATCATTATTTATTATATATTCTGTCTGCTTTGATCTGATTTAAGCACTTTAAAATTTTTCTGTCTTTATAAAAATCATGCCCTATCTTCTAAATAATTTTAATTGCTATTTTCTAATTTGATCATTTTCCTTTTGGAGCTTTTCAAACTGAAATGTGTGTGAAGAATAGCAACAAGAACTTCCCAAGAAACAAGTACCTATGGGTTTGGTTCTTCTTACGGGTACTGTAATTCCATGGGTTTGAATTTTCAGTATCCATTATGAGGTCAGCTGCAGAGAAAGCCTTCCAAAAACATTGCCCCTTGGGCCCAAGTCTATAGGGGACAATCAGAACACACTCTCAAATCCTTTTCCTGAGTCACTGTATATTGTTATAGAACTGTCTGTGAGGTTGCTTGATTTTTCTCTCATGAATACTCAAGATGACCCTGTCAAAGTTCACTGTCTCCTTTATTGTGCATCTCTTGGGCATATTATCCATGTCAAGGACCTCCAGTGTACTAGCAAATGCCAAGTAAACTGGGAGATTTCTGATCACTTGTGGCAGTATCAGATAGGCATTGTTCCAGCCCTGATTTCTAGGTCACCTACTTTTACTAACTCTCTATCCAGGGCAGCGATTTGTAACCCCAGTTAACATCAGAAATATCTGTGGAGCTATTTGATGTGCACATGCCCAGGATCTTCCTGACACCGAATGAATCAGACCCTCGGGGAATGGAATCCAACCATCCATTTCTTCTTTAAGTGCTAAAGAGTGATTCTGATCTATTGTCAGATGGAAAATAATTCATCTTAACAATTGATCATCATATTTACATTTTTGTGGGCTTCCCTGGTGGCTTTGATTATAAAGAATCTGCCTGTAATGCAGGAGACCCAGGTTCGATCCCTGGGTTAGGAAGATTGAAGAAGGAAATGAAAACCCACTCTGGTATCCTTCCTTACCTGGGAAATCCCATGGACACAGGAGCCTGGTGGGTTGCAGTCCATGGGCTTGCAAACAGTCGGATATGACTTAGTGACTTTCATTTTCAGTATAGACTATGTTCCCTATCAAAAACCTTTTCTTCTGTAGGGAGTGAGCAAATTGGAAGGACTGATGCTAAAGCTGAAACTGAAATACTTTGGCCACCTCATGCGACAAGTTGACTCACTGGAAAAGACTCTGATGCTGGGAAAGGTTGAGGGCGGGAGGAGAAGGGGACAACAGAGAATGAGATGGCTGGATGGCATCACCAACTCTGTGGACATGTGTTTGATTGAACTCCAGGAGTTGGTGATGGACAGGGAGGCCTGGCGTGCTGTGATTCACGGGGTCGCAGAGAGTCAGACACGACTGAGCGACTGAACTGAACTGAACTGAACATGAAATGGAAAGTTCACCTGTGTTTTCTCCCCTGCTTGCCTGATATTCCCAGGTGAACCCCTGAGCCTCACTGAAACTGACTTGTAGCAGAGTTCATGCTGAACTGCTTAGTAAAATTTATGATTTGTACAAAGCACTGCAACTTTATAAATTCAGCCATGAATTTATACATATTCAGCATATACACATTTTTCCCAGTGACGTAGTTCTTATTAGTCTAAATTGTTAGATTAGGAACAGTCTGAAAGAGTTTACGTGACTTGCTGAAGAACACAAGGAAATAGTGGCTAGAATTAAACTCAGTTCTTCCAACTCTGAATTCAGTACTCTTTTACTATACTGAGACAGGAAGGTGGCAGGACACAGCCTTTAAAAGAATGACATAGCCAGATAGAAAAGGAGAAATATTGTATGACATCCCTTATACCAACAAGGACCTATTGTATAGGTCATGGAACTTTGCTCAGTGTTATGTGACAGCCTGGTTTGGAGGAGGGCTTTAGGGAGCAATAAAGAAAGTGAAAATGTTAATCTCTCAGTCTTGTCCAACTCTTTGTAACTCCATAGACTGTAGCCCACCAGGCTCTTCTGTCTTTAGGATTTCCCAAGTAAGAATACTGGAGTGGGTTGCCATTTCCTTCTCCAGGGGATCTTCCTGACTCAAGGATTGAACCCAGGTCTCCTGCATTGCAAGCAGATTCTTTACCATATAAGCCACCAGGGAAGCCCACTGGGGGAGAATGGATACACGTATATGTATGACTTTTTCCCTTCACGCTTCGCCTGGAACTGTCACAAGATCATTAATCAGCTTCTCCCCAATGCAAAATAAAATGTTCAAAAGAAAAAAAAAAAAAGAAGAATGGTATAGCTCAAGGGCAGAATATAAATTGATTAGAACCAACTAGATTCAAGATGGATGACTCAGCTTCCATTTGACCTTGAGCCTCATTTTACGCTCATTGTAACACATCAGCATGCTAAATGACACACCCCAGGCACTATGAGGTCAAAAAGTAGCTGGTGGCCCAATTCCTGGAAATCCCCACCCCTTCCCAAAATAAAAACACTGCCTTGTACCCTGTGCCTCTTTTGGCTTTCAAGATGGCCCACACTCTCTCTCTGGAGTGCATTTCCTCCCTGAATAAACCTTCTTTGACTTTACAATAGCTCTTGAATGTTTTCCTGCCTGAAGTGAACAACCCATACTTGGCAGCCATCCCAGGGTCTTGGACGTGACCTGGGATGTGACCTCATCCTCTTGCATCCCCTTCTCTTTCATGCAATAATACTAGACTATTTCTACTGATTAATATTTTTATCATTTTATTTCAAAATAATTTTAGACTTATTTTAAAAATTACAAAGCAATAATATAAGGAAAGCTTCTGTAAACCCTTTACCTGCATTCCCCAAATGTTAAAATTTATAATATTAATCATTCTCTCTCTTCTTTCATCTTGTGTATTTGTGTATTAATTTCTCACATATATGTGTGTGTGAGTGTGTATATATTTATATGACTGTGGCTCAGATCATGAACTCCTTATTGCCAAATTCAGACTTAAATTGAAGAAAGTAGGGAAAACCACTAGACCATCCAGATATGACCTAAATCAAATCCCTTATGATTATACAGTGGAAGTGAGAAATAGATTTAAGGGACTAGATCTGATAGATAGAGTGCCTGATGAACTCTGGACGGAGGTTCGTGACATTATACAGGAGACAGGGACCAAGACCATCCCCATGGAAAAGAAATGCAAACAAGCAAAATGGCTGTCTGAGGAGGCCTTACAAATAGCTGTGAAAAGAAGAGAAGCGAAAAGTAAAGGAGAAAAGGAAAGATATAAGCATCTGAATGCAGAATTCCAAAGAATAGCAAGGAGAGATAAGAAAGCCTTCCTCAGCGATCAATGCAAAGAAATAGAGGAAAACAACAGAATAGGAAAAACAAGAGATCTCTTCAAGAAAATTAGAGATTCCAAGGGAACATTTCATGCAAAGATGGGCTCGATAAAGGACAGAAATGGTATGGACCTAACAGAAGCAGAAGATATTAAGAACAGGTGGCAAGAATACACAGAAGAACTGTACAAAAAAGATCTTCACGACCAGGATAGTCACGATAATGTGATCACTGACCTAGAGCCAGACATCTTGGAATGTGAAGTCATGTGGGCCTTAGAAAGCATCACTACGGACAAAGCTAGTGGAGGTGATGGAATTCCAGTTGAACTATTTCAAATCTTGAAAGATGATGCTGTGAAAGTGTTGCACTCAATATGCCAGCAAATTTGGAAAACTCAGCAGTGGCCACAGGACTGGAGAAGGTCAGTCCTCATTCCAATCCCAAAGAAAGGCAATGCCAAAGAGTGCTCAAACTACCGCACAATTGCACTCATCTCCCACGCTAGTAAAGTGATGCTCAAAATTCTCCAAGCCAGGCTTCAGCAATATGTGAACCGTGAACTCCCAGATGTTCAAGCAGGTTTTAGAAAAGGCAGAGGCACCAGAGATCAAATTGCCAACATCCGCTGGATCATGGAGAAAGCAACAGAGTTCCCGAAAAATATCTATTTCTGCTTCATTGACTATGCCAAAGCCTTTGACTGTTTGGATCACAATAAACTGTGGAACATTCTGAAAGAGATGGGAATCCCAGACCACCTGACCTGCCTCTTGAGAAACCTGTATGCAGGTCAGGAAGCAACAGTCAGAACTGTACATGGAACAACAGACTGGTTCCAAATAGGAAAAGGAGTACGTCAAGGCTGTATATTGTCACCTTGCTTATTTAACTTATATGCAGAGTACATCATGAGGAATGCTGGGCTGGAAGAAGCACAAGCTGGAATCAAGATTGCCGGGAGAAATATCAATAACCTCAGATATGCAGATGACACTACGCTTATGGCAGAAAGTGAAGAGGAACTCAAAAGCCTCTTGATGAAAGTGAAAGAGGAGAGTGAAAAGGTTGGCTTGAAGCTCAATATTCAGAAAACAAAGATCATGGCATCTGGTCCCGTCACTTCATGGGAAATAGATGGAAAAACAGTGGAAACAGTGTCAGACTTTATTTTTTTGGGCTCCAAAATCACTGCAGATGCTGATTGCAGCCATGAAATTAAAAGACGCTTACTTCTTGGAAGGAAAGTTATGACCAACCTTGATAGTATATTAAAAAGCAGAGACATTACTTTGCCAACAAAGGTCCATCTAGTCAAGGCTATGGTTTTTCCCGTGGTCATGTATGGATGTGAGAGTTGGACTGTGAAGAAAGCTGATCACCGAAGAATCGATGCTTTTGAACTGTGGTGTTGGCGAAGACTCTTGAGAGTCCCTTGGACTGCAAGGAGATCCAACCAGTCCATTCTAAAGGAGATCAATCCTGGGTGTTCATTGGAAGGACTGATGCTAAAGCTGAAACTCCAATACTTTGGCCACCTCATGCAACGAGTTGACTCACTGGAAAAGACTCTGATGCTACGAAATGTTGGGGGCGGGAGGAGAAGGGGACGACCGAGAATGAGATGGCTGGATGGCATCACCTACTCTGTGGACATGAGTTTGAGTGAACTCCGGGAGTTGGTGATGGACAGAGAGGCCTGGCGTGCTGTGATTCATGGGGTCTCGGAGAGTCGGACACGACTGAGCAACTGAACTGAAATGAACTGAACTGATGACAGTAAATTGCAATTATGGTTCCCTTTTATCTCTCAATATTTCAGTGTATATTTCCTCACACACAGTTATTCTCTTCCTTCACCAAAGAACAATTTTAAGAAATCCAGAAATTAATACAGTACTTCTATGTACAGAAATTTAAATCTTAACCAGTTTTGAAATTCATTATCTCAAACTGGGACTTGAACCCATGTGACTGGGACTCTAACCCAGCCAAATCCCTTGGTGCCTGGTTTCAGGACCTAATGAAGCTCAGGTTCTTGATATCTCATCATGGAAAGAATTCAGTGAGAAACAAAGTGATGAGTAACAAATGGATTTATTCAAATTCAGAGAGAAGCATCCTCCACAGAAAGAGTGTGGGCCATTGCAAAGGGTGAGTGTGGCCATGAAATGTGACACGGTTAGTTTTTATCAGTTCAGTTCAGTTGCTTAGTTGTGTCCGACTCTTTGTGACCTCATGGACTGCAGCACGCCAGGCTTCCCTGTCCATCACCAACTCCCAAAGCTTACTCAAACTCATGTACATCAAGTCAGTGATGCCATCCAACCATCTCATCCTCTGTTGTCGCCTTCTCCTCCTGCCCTTAATCTTTCCCAGCATCAGGGTCTTTTCCAGTGAGTTAGTTCTTCACATGAGGTGGCCAAAGCATTGGAGTTTCAGCTTCAGCATCAGTCCTTCCAATGATAGTCAGGACTGATTTCCTTTAGGATGGACTAGGTGGATCTCCTTGCAGTCCAAGGGACTCTCAAGAGTCTTCTCCAACACCGCAGTTCAAAAGTATCAGTTCTTTGGCACTCAGCTTTCTTTATGGTCCAACTCTCATAGCCATATGACTACTGGAAAAACCATAGCTTTGACTAGATAGAACTTTGTGGACAAAGTAGTGCCTCTGCTTTTAATATGCTGTCTTGGTTGGTCATAGCTTTTCTTCCAAGCATCAGTTCAGTTCAGTTCCGTCACTCAGTTGTGTCCAACTCTTTGCGACCCCAAGAACCGCAGCACGCCAGGCCTTCCTGTCCATCACCAACTTCCAGAGTCCACCCAAACCCATGTCCATTGAGTTGGTGATGCCATCTAACCATCTCATCTTCTGTCATCCCCTTCTTCTCCTGCCATCAATCTTTCCCAGCATCAGGGTCTTTTCAAATGAGTCAGCTCTTCGCATCAGGTGGCCAAAGTATTGGAGTTTCAGCTTTAACATCAGTCCTTCCAATGAACACCCAGGACTGATCTCCTTTAGGATGGACTGGTTGGCCCTCCTTGCAGTCCAAGGGACTCTCAATATTATTCTCCAATACCACAGTTCAAAAGCATCAATTCTTCAGCGCTCAGCTTTCTTTATAATCCAACTCTCACATCCATACATGACCATTGGAAAAACCATAGCCTTGACTAGATGAACTTTGTTGGCAAAGTAATGTCTCTGCTTTTTAATATGCTATCATAAATATGCTGGTCATAAATTTCCTTCCAAGGAGTAAGCGTCTTTTAATTTCATGGTTGCAGTCACCATCTGTGGTGATTTTGGAGCCCAGAAAAATAAGGTCAGCCACTGTTTCCACTGTTTCCCCATCTATTTGCCATGAAGTGATGGGACTGGATGCCATGATCTTAGTTTTCTGAATGTTGAGCCTTAAGCCAACTTTTTCACTCTCCTCTTTCACTTTCATCAGGAGGCTCTTTAGTTCTTCTTCACTTTCTGCCATAAGGCTGGTGTCATCTGCGTATCTGAGGTTATTGATATTTCTCCCAGCAGTCTTGATTCCAGATTGTGCTTCTTCCAGCCCAGCGTTTTTCATGATGTACTCTGCATGTAAGTTAAATAAGCAGGGTGACAATATACAGCCTGATGTACTCCTTTTCCTATCTGGAACCAGTCTGTTGTTCCATGTCTAGTTCTAACTGTTGCTTCCTGACCTGCATACTGGTTTCTCAGGAGGCAGGTCAGGTGGTCTGGTATTCCCATCTCTTTAAGAATTTTCCAGTTTATTGTGACCCACATAGTCAAGGCTTTGGCATAGTCAATAAAGCAGAAACAGATGTTTTTCTGGAACTCTTTTGCTTCTTCCATGATCCAGTGGATGTTGGCAATTTTATCTCTGGTTCCTCTGCCTTTTCTAAAACCTGCTTGAACACTGGAAGTTCACGGTTCACATATTGCTGAAGCCTGGCTTGGAGAATTTTGAGCATTACTTTACTAGTGTGTGAGATGAGTAGAATTGTTGTGCGGTAGTTTGAGCATTCTTTGGCATTGCCTTTCTTTGGGATTGGAATGAAAACTGACCTTTTCCAGTCCTGTGGCCACTGCTGAGTTTTCCAAATTTGCTGGCATATTGAGTGCAGCACTTTCACAGCATCATCTTTCAGGATTTGAAATAGCTCAACTGTAATTCCATCACCTCCACTAGATTTGCTCATAGTGATTCTTCTTAAGGCCTCCTTGACTTCACATTCCAGGATGTCTGGCTCTTGGTGAGTCTTCACACCATTGTGGTTATCTGAGTCATGAAGATCTTTTTTATAAGTTCTTCTGTGTATTCTTGCCACCTCTTCTTAATATCTTCTGCTTCTTTTAGGTGCATACCATTTCTGTCCTTTATTGTGCCCATCTTTGCATGAAAAGTTAGTTTTTAATAGGCTGGGTAATTTCATATGCTAATGAGTGGGAGGATTATTTCAACTATTTTGGGGAAGGGATGGAGATTTCCTGGATTTGGGCTACCTTCTACTGCTTGTTCTTTTGACAGTGCCTTGGAACTGTCTTGGCAATTCTGGATGTGTCATTTAGCTTGCTGATTTAGGATCAAGTTCTAGTCAAAGGTCTCCCACCTTGGGCCCATTTGATTCTAATCCATTTATGTTGTGTCCTTGGGCTCTGTCATTCTTTAACAAGTTGTGCCCTGCCCCTTTCCCTCCTGTTACAGTTTTACCCACAGATTTTCTCTATAAAAGAAAAAATGTTTCTAGTCTAGGGTCCATTCAAGGATTACATGTTGTATTTGGTTCTATGTCTCTTTACTGTCTTTGTCTGCAAAGATTCTTAGTCTGCCTTTGTCATTCATGACCTGGTTAATTAAGTAGGTTGTCCCCTGATAAGGTGGTGCTGAAGATCCCACCTGCCAATGCAGGAGACATAAGAGATGTGGATTCCATCCTTGGGTCTGGAAGATTCCCTGGCGGAGGGCATGGCAACCCACTCCAGTATCCCCATGGACAGAGGAGCCTGGCGGGCTACAGTTCATAGGGTCGCAAAGAGTTGGACATGGCTGAAGTCATGGAGCATGCACACACGCACGCATGCATGTCCCCTAATAAGCTGGAATTATCCTGGCAGTTTTGGCTCTCAGAACATGAAGAAACTGCTCAGAAACCCAAGGCTTTACTGATGTATCGCAGGACAGATCACAGCATTGTGGGAACATTGGAGAAGCAATAACAATAGTTATTATGGTATATTTACTATATTCTGGGTATTCTTTTAAATGCTTTCCATATAGTAACTCATTTTATCTTTACAACAACCCTCATGTGATGATATTGTTATATTAGAGATGTGTAATATGAGAAACAAGAAGTTAAGTGACTTACCCAAGGTCATCCATCCAGGAAATGGCAAGGTTAGGAATCAGACCCCCTCTGGTAGGCTCCATCCCATCCTTGAGCTCTTAATCAGAATAAGCAGAGCCCCAGGGGCTCAACTGAGTCCTGTGTTCTCAGGCAAGTTGTTAGGTCTAAAATCCCCAGTCTCATCAACTGAAAAAGTGGGAATAATGCATCTACTTCAGTTGTTAGGTTTAACCAAGATAAGGTATCATATATAAAAGATACATAAGAGATAAGCATTTGATATATAACAAGGATTCCATTTTTTAAGAGTGAATATTGATAAAATTTTAAATGTAAATATTGAAAAATTATCCATGACTCACCCTGAGATATGGTGACTCTCAGAGAGTACTTTTTTAATCACTGGGCGTGGGGACAAGCGAACAGAAGTGACAAACACCAATTCGTATTTTTAGGTACTTTGAGGGACTGGGGAAGGGCTAGCAGCAACCAAAACCACCTTCAGGGCAGAAGAGGCCAAATAGGAATGAGTCACAAAACACAATTTTAGAGTGAATTTCTAGAAAGGACACCTGTATCTTTAGATATATCGGTGGGGGGAAAGGGTGTCTGTTTCCTGTAAAGAGAAAGGTTAACACCACTCTATTCTGGGCTGAGCTATAATATTCTTCTAGTTTTAAAAAGACGGTTGTTCTCATTAGTGGGTGGCAGCGTAAGAATCAAGAGGTCTTTATAAGAGAACTTGGAGAACACTGGGTTTACAGAATCACTGAAATGTCTAGTTATTTCATTGTGAACTTTTCATTTTGTCTTCAAAGACTTCAGCTGTATAGCAAAGTAAATCAGTTATACATATATCAATTCTTCTTAAGATTCTTTTCCCATATAGGTTATTACAGATTATTGAGTAGAGTTCCCTGTGCAGTACAGTAGGTCCTTATTAGTTATCTGTCTTATATACACCTGAAATTAGCTAACACTGTAAATCAACTGAACGCCAGTTAAAGGGGGGAAAAAGATGCCAAATATGGCCTCTGAAGCAATGGAGAAGATAAACATATGTGAAGGAGATAACTCTTAATGACTGTGTTGGTTCAACTTCTTTATTTTGTAGCCTATGAATTAATTTGAGGGGGTACCTCTGCAGTCCAAGAACTTTATAGGCTCTGTAGCTATCGGGTTGGCCAAAAAGTTCATTCGGATATTTCTGTACCATCTTATGGAAAAAACCTCATGAAATTTTTGGCCAACGCAATTGTAAGCAAGGACAGAGTTTTCATCTCTTTTTTTCAAGGAGAAATTGTTTCCTCTGAGCGCATTTGTTGGGCGAACCCAAGATATCCTTTCCCCATCACCTTTTCCCTCACAACTGTTTACTTCTGAACACCACATCTATGGAGCTGAAAACAAGCGGTGACTTGTAGAGGGAAGACAGAGGAAGAGAGGGAGCGAGGGTTCGGAAAGGATTCAGGCCCACACGTGAAGGGCTGCTGGTAGCCTCCTCCAGCGGTCCCCCAGCCCAGGTCTCTTCCCCTTGCCCCTGCCCCAGGGCTCCGCCTGACAGCCCCAGCCTCTGTTCCTCTCCTGGAAAGTCTGCTGACTCTCATCTTCTATAGCCGGCCTCAACCTGCACCTTCTCTGACCCAGCTCTCATCATGGATCTGTCCATTGCCCATTGCAGCTTTTTCAATCACATTTTCCACTCAGCCAATAGGAAAACCAGGCTGAAGCAGCCCTAACACAGAAGCCTGTGACTCCAAGAACTGTTGCAGGATGGAAATACGGGGGCCCTGGTTCAAAAAAGAATCTCAAGAGAGAGACAGTGGAGCATTAAACCAGGCATAGGCCCTTCTAGAGCTCCCCAGGTGGCTCTAGTAGTAAAGAACCCATCTGCCAATGCAGGAGGCATAAGATGAGGGTTCCATCCCGGGTCAGGAAGATCCCCTGGAGGAGGGCATGGCAACCACTCCAGCATTCTTGCCTGGGAGAATCCCACAGACAGAGGAGCCTGGCAAACTACAGCCCATAGGGTTGCAAAGAGTTGGACACAACTGAAGCGACTTAGCACTCACACATGCAGGCCTTTCTAAGTATATGGCCCTGTGTGTCAGAACAGGTTACACGCTATAAGGGTCCCCAGGGAGTTGAAAGTTGTTTTCCTTCTAAGTAGGCTGACATATTTAAAAATCAATATATCATTGGAACACCAACAAAACTGTACCTCAATCAAATTCAGATTGATTAGATGTTATCTGAAAATCTACTTAGTATAATGGCACAGGAACACATATTTAAATTTGGTGTTGAACTCCATGATAGAAGGATAGGTAAATTCTGTAAATGTTTGAGCATACCTATACTTTGCTTTAAAAGTAAGGAGGAAAAAAACAAAACTCCACAGGCATTTTTGTTGCTCAAGCAACATTAAGTGTGTGTGAAATGAAAGTCTCTCAGTCGTGTCCAACTCTTTGTGATCCCATGGACTGTACAGTCCATGGAATTCTCCAGGCCAGAATACTGGAGTGAGTAGCCTTTCTCTTCTCCAAGTAGCCTTTCCCTTATCAACATTAAGAATCATTGGAAAATAGACACCTGCACTCCACCTCCAAGAAGTGTCTGATTCTGTCATCTGTGGTAGAGCCCAGGTGTCAGGAGCAGTGAGCTGCACTAGACTCTGATACAAAGCCAGAGTTAATAAAACATGCAGAGAAATTTCATGCTTGCTCCATATACTAGAAGTTCCACTGGAGGAGGATGAACTGGGAATCACTAGCTTTAAGACCCATTTCTGCTGTGTACTGTACTCAGGGCAAAGACGAAACACTCTCTGCAAGCGTTTGTTGAGTCTACACTTGAAGCAATTACAGAAAATATACATTTGTTTGAACGATTGTACTTTCTTACAGAATCTGCAGTAATCTATATACAGTCATCAGCAAATGCAGGGACCACTCCATGGGCGGTCACAGTACCAGTGTGGCTTAGACTTGGAAGATACAGAGTCAAGTTCCATCCTTGCCAACTGAGCAAGTCCCCAGTTTACCAGATTACTATATAGGGATTGCCATACACTTCTGAGTCTCAGGATGCTGCTCTGTCTCGAAATAAGAGGACCAACTTCACAGAGCTGGTGTGAAAGAGATGGCTTATATATGAAGTTAGACTGTATACTGTAAAGTAGTTAATAAACGTAAGGTATTGTTCTTTAAATCTAACAGTGATAGAGAACAAATCCTCAAGTTAATCTTACTAGTGAAGATTGGCTTTGGCATAGCAATTGTATCAGTTCAGTTCAGTCGCTCAGTCGTGTCCGACTCTCCGCGACCCCATGAATCACAGCACGCCAGGCCTCCCTGTCCATCACCAACTCCCGGAGTACGCTCAAACTCATGTCCACAGAGTCGGTGATGCCATCCAGCCATCTCATTCTCCGTCGTCCCCTTCTCCTCCCGCCCCCAACCTTTCCCAGCATCAGAGTCTTTTCCAGTGAGTCAACTCATCGCATGAGGTGGCCAAAGTATTGCAGTTTCAGCTTTAGCATCAGTCCCTCCAATGAACACCCAGGATTGATCTCCTTTAGAATGGACTGGTTGGATCTCCTTGCAGTCCAAGGGACTCTCAAGAGTCTTCTCCAACACCACAGTTCAAAAGTATCGATTCTTCGGCGATCAGCTTTCTTCACAGTCCAACTCTCACATCCATACATGACCACAGGAAAAACCATTGCCTTGACTAGACGGACCTTGGTTGGCAAAGTAATGTCTCTGCTATTTAATATACTAACAAGGTTGGTCATAACTTTCCTTCCAAGGAGTAAGCGTCTTTTAATTTCATGGCTGCAGTCAGCATCTGCAGTGATTTTGGAGCCCAAAAAAATAAAGTCTGACACTGTTTCCACTGTTTTTCCATCTATTTCCCATGAAGTGATGGGACCAGATGCCATGATCTTTGTTTTCTGAATGTTGAGCTTCAAGCCAACCTTTTCACTCTCCTCTTTCACTTTCATCAAGAGGCTTTTGAGTTCCTCTTCACTTTCTGCCATAAGGGTAGTGTCATCTGCATATCTGAGGTTATTGATCTTTCTCCCAGCAATCTTGATTCCAGCTTGTGCTTCTTCCAGCCCAGCGTTCCTAATGATGTACTCTGCATATAAGTTAAATAAGCAAGGTGACAATATACAACCTTGACTAAAATTTGTTCCTTCTTCATCTGTGTTGCTTCCAACTCATCCCGAAGACTCGGATGTTAACCACTTTATGAAATATTTTGTGTTCCCACTGGCAGTTAATTATTCCCCCTTATACATTAGCACAGAATTGTGATTTTATTTGATTACATGGGTTTTCCTCTTTCCAGGCTATAAGCTTTCTGAGGACCAGGTCTCACCCGTCACTGAATTATCATGACTGTGCTCAGTGCTTAGTCACTAAGTCATGTCTGACTCTTTGCGTCCCCATGAACGGTAGCCTGCCAGGCTCCTCTGTCCATGGAATTTTCCAGGCAAGAATACTGGAGTGGATTGCCATTTCCTTCTCTAGCGGATCTTTCTGACCTAGGGACTGAACCCGCATGAATCATGACTGGGATGTGCTCAATATGTTAAATGAATGATTGACAGAGGAGGGAAAGGAATCAAGGAGAATAGTTTAGGCCATTTAAGGCATTTAAATGTGTATAGTGTAAAGCCATAGTTTCATAAGAACAGGGATCTTATTTGCCTGAATCCTTCCCTCCCTGAATTCATAATCAGTGCTGGGCACATAGTAGGTAGCTTGGGAGAAATTTGTAAGTAAGAAAAGCAGAAAGGTCAGTGCTAGGCAAAGGTTTCCATCAGCAAGGACTCCTCCTGCTGTGTTTCATTCTTGGTAGTACAACCCCAAAGGGTCTATAAGCCTTATTCTGTTCCCTTGCCCTCCAGAGGTTCCAACGCTGAATCATCAACACCTTCCCAAGGCTTGATCCTCACCCACTGGTCATTTTAGAACCCTTGCTCCTTCTCTAAAGGAATATCCCATTGTTATAGGACTGTTCCATGCTCCTCCAACACTTGTTAATTTAGTAACCATAAATTCCTATAACAAGTTATGAGCACTAAATAGCCTCCTTACAGAGAAATGAAATGTTTGAACCCTGAAGCACTTAAACCAAAGGATCAATCTACTGTGGAGTTTATCAGATGATGTAGATAAATAAATAGGTTGGTTTCAAATCACTCAGTACCTCCTCCTACCTGTCCTATATAGGGCCAACATGGAGGAAGATGAACAATTCCTTGGAAAAGGTAGCACTTTACAGACTGCCAGTAAGACTGCCAATTTAATGAAATCCCTGTTTTTAAAAGGTTTTGTGGTAAAGCAAACTGGAGATAGTAAGTCACAGTTTTATTGCAATATGGGCCTTTTCTTAGGGTGCAGGACTCATTTGTGGCTAAATAAAATAGCTGGATTCTGTAGTTAGTAAGAATCAGTACCTTCAAGAGATACTTAATCTCTCAGAACAGACCAATGCTGATAGTTTCTGGGAGAAAAATACAGAATTAAAATATGAACCAAGATAATCTGCCTTTGGTCCAGTCCTCCTGGTTTCACATTGGGTAGGCTATGGCTGATCACAAGCTTCAGTTGGGAGAATAACAGGTTTAAATCTATTACCTGGTCATCTTTTCCTGTTCAGGGCCTAGAGGATGGCAGTTAACATGACTGGTTAATGCTAGTTCCCTCTTAAAGAAGAGAAGAAAGAGTCACATTTTCTCCGAATTTGAAACCAAGAGTGTTTTTTATTCACTTAATTACAGCTGTTCTTAAATGCTCCTTGGATAGTTTCCCTCTGGATTATGTTGCCCTCTGTCCTTAATCATGGATTTTCTAAGTAACCTCATTTAGTCCTCCTCCATGGGCCAAATATAAACTGATATTGAGGTGTTACTAATCCTTTAAAAAGCCAGGAGTTTGAGCTTTCACTGGACTTTGAAAGATTTTAATAACTGGATTTTCATCTCTGATAGCTGATAATGTTTTTAATTTGGAGTTGGAGTGGTTCCCTCTGGTAGTAAGTGCAGGCTGAGCAGACAGGGCATGCTATTGTTCTAAAACAGTAGATTCAAATTAGATTTTGCCCAAACAGGTACAGAACTGAAAACCTTGGCTTCTGTTAATGCTGTATTTTAGGGCAAAAGTTCCTGTGTTCTAGTTGGACTTTTTTACCTTCATGAGTTTTACATTATCTGAATACCACTTTAAATTATATTTACTATTTTTAAGTACATTCACTGTGATACTTCAATACATTGATTTCCATTATGGAAATATTTATTTGCCGTTAAGTGGGAAACTAATATTGCTTGTACTTAATTGAAGGTAATAAATACAATGAAAGGAAAGGTTATTAAATTCTAGCTAGATGATATTGCTTGCCAGAGGTTCTGAGCCCCAGGCCACTCTCCCTTTATTTGAAAGGGGATTAACCTGGGTTGAAGTCATACTAGCACCACATTGAAACTTTCCTTCAGGGAATATGATGGATTGAAAAAAAAAAGGAAAGAAAGAAAAAAAAAGAGAATCCCTTTTCCTCTATTCAGTAACTTCCAGTCCTTTTGATTCCAAGTGTTACTCAGCACACATTTGAGAAACAATGCATTTGAAAAACTCATTCCTTTTATATTTTGTGGTGCTGCTGCTGCTGCTAAGTCACTTCAGTCGTGTCCGACTCTGTGTGACCCCATAGACGGAAGCCCACCAGGCTCCCTTGTCCCTGGGATTCTCCAGGCAAGAACACTGAGGAATTCAATATTTGATTTACTGGACTTAACATGAAAACCCGAAAAAGTAGAAAGCACTGTCCCTATACCCAAGAATAATAATCACCTAATATCTTGAGAGTCCCTTGGACTGCAAGGAGACCCAACCAGTCCATTCTAAAGGAGATCAACCCTGGGTGTTCATTGGAAGGACTGATGCTAAAGCTGAAACTCCAATACTTTGGCCACCTCATGCGACAAGTTGACTCACTGGAAAAGACTGATGCTGGGAGGGATTGGGGGCGGGAGGAGAAGGGGACGACAGAGAATGAGATGGCTGGATGGCATCACCGACTCTGTGGACATGAGTTTGAGTGAACTCCGGGAGTTGGTGATGGACAGGGAGGCCTGGCGTGCTGTGATTCATGGGGTCGCGGAGAGTCGGACACGACTGAGCGACTGAACTGAACTGAATAATAAAGGGTGAGAAATTCATGATAAATGTATAGAAACAAGAGTTCCAGGAATAAGCAAGCACTTCAGTATTAATACTAGAGTGTGAGCTGCAGAGGGTCAGCTCCTGGGTCTTTCTGTAGCAGTTAGGAGAGTACTTGGCACCAGCAAATATCCATTGAGTCAACACAAACCACACTCCCAGTCTCCCATTGGAGATTTATCCACTCTCATGACTAGGGAATAGATTAGCACCATCTGGAGAGATTACAGGGAAGCAAGATTTGCATAGAATCTTGAAGGAAGGAATAGGCATCTCTGCACACACACATACATACATGGGTGCACATGCACACATGTACATGAACATACAGCATCTTAGAACAGAAGGCACAAGGTTCATCTGAAAGCAGGGGCTTGAGACCTAACAGTCTCAAAAATATAAACTACTTTCCAATTTGAATAAATACTCCCCTTTCCTCAGACATAGAGCCATTCTCCCCTTCTTGTTCATACACATCACACATTTAAGACTCAGTTTCATCCAGACAGACCATCTGTTAAAAATAGAAAACACCTTCTATCTCAGTGTATATGGGGGTTGCGTTTTGAGAAACCCAGCTTTGTGAAGCATGTTGTCCGCTTATGGATTCTGCAGAAACCCATCAGTCGTTAGTGAGGGCCCCTTAAACCTTTGCATCTAGGCGGTTGTGCCGTTTCCCACCATTCCCTTTGCTACATTTTAAAAATGGACTCAGTTTTCCTCTGGTATTCATTTGCCATCACACAATTTGCTGCTCTAGCGATAGCAAAGTCTCAGGTAGTATTTTTAAAGAATAAACAAGAGAAGCAGATTGGCAGGATAATAAAAATTGGACAATAAGGTGGTAATTTAAGCTCTTACTGCTATTTCTGAACAAGCTGTACTGTCACAGAAATGGCCATGGGCCTCTCGGTCTGTCTCTCTGTAAGAGGGGAGCCCAGCTTCGTACCAAAGGATTTCTCAGGACCAGCCTGAAGGCAGGAAGGGTTGGTGTGAGCTGTGGCTGCACAGGCTTTGTGAAAGATTTCTACTTTCTGAAACACGATGTCAAGACTTTAGTTTGGGTATTTCCCACGAAGGTTAAGTGATACTTAAATCTTCAGCTCAGTTATACCTAGAGAATGTTTTTCTGAAAGCTCATTTTCACTTTCTTTCACTCTAAGGCTAATTTTTAAATATATGGCTAAATAAAGACTTGGGCTTCCCTGATAGCTCAATCCACCTGCAATGTAGGAGATGCCGGTTCAATTCCTGGATCGGGAAAATCTGCTGGAGAAGGGGTAGGTGACCCACTCCAGTATTCTTGGGCTTCCCTTGTGGCTCAGCTGGTAAACAGTCCGCTTGCAATGCAGGAGACCTGGGTTCTGTCCCTGTTGGGAAGATCCCCTGAAGAAGGGAAAGGCTACCCACCCCAATAGTCCATGGGGTTGCAAAGAGTCAGATATAACTGAGCAACATGCATTTTCTTTCACTTTCACTTAAACAAGGACTTAGGCCAAACCATGAACTGAAAACCGGGATATAAACCTTTATTTATTGAACCTCAACTTTTGGGGGCACATGCTGGTTTTTTGTTTTATGTATATATTATTTTTCATATTCTTTTCCATTATGGTTTATCACAGGATATTGGATATAGTTCCCTGTGCTATACATTAGGAACTTGTTATTCATCCATACTATATACAATAGTTTGCATCTGATAATCTCCACTTCCAATCCATTCCTCCCCTGCTCCATCACCCCTTAGCAACCACAAGTCTGTTCTCTGTGAGTCTGTTTCTGTTTCATAGGTAAGTTGATTTATGTTGTTTTAGATTCCACATATAAATGATATATTTGTCTTTGTCTGACTTAGTATGATAATCTCTAGGTCCATCCATGTTGCTGCAAATGGCATTATGCTCCTTTTATGGCTGAGTAATAGTCCATTGTGTGTGTGTGTATGTGTATATATATACACACCATATCTTTTTTTTCATTCATCTCTTGAAGGACATTTAGGTTGCTTCCATGTCTTGGCTATTGTGAATAGTGCTGCTATGAACATATGGGTGCATGTGTCTTTTCAAATTATAGTTTCATCAGGATATATTCCCAGGAGTGGGACTGCTGGATCATATAGTAGCTTTTAGTTTTTTGAGAAACCTCCATACTGTTCTCCATAGTAGCTGCACCAATGAACATTCCAACCAACAGAGTAACAGAGTTCCCTTTTCTCCACACACACTCCAGAATTTGTTTTTTGTAGACTTAAAGACGACCATTCTGACTGGTATGTGATGGTATCTTATTGTAGTTTTGATTTACATTTCTCTGGGCTTCCCTGGTGGCTCAGAGGTTAAAGCGTCTGCCTCTAATGCGGGAGACCCGGGTTCGATCCCTGGGTCGGGAAGATCCCCTGGAGAAGGAAATGGTAACCCACTCCAGTATTCTTGCCTGGAGAATCCCATGGACAGAGAAGCCTGGTAGGCTACAGTCCATGGGGTCACAAAGAGTCGGACACGACTGAGCGACGGAACGGAATAATTAGCTATGATAGCATCTTTTCATGTGCCTATTGCTCATCTATTCCTTTTCTTTGGAGAAATGTTTATATACATTTTCTGTCCATTTTTTGATTGCTAGCGTCACTTTTTTCAAAACTTAAATAATAACAACCTTGACTTTTTTTGAACAGCCATATCTTGTGAAGCACTATCAGGAACCAAAATTCATGTTTTTTAAACTGAGTATCACTACAAAATATTTCTAAACTTGAACTTTAAAACTTCATTGAGTCTCTGCCTCCAATTAACCTGGTTGTCTCACAGGAAGGGGTACGCACCTGGATGTCCAGTGTCCAGAGTCCTAACCCAGCTCTTGGCTTCTGTTGGATGGAAAAGGCCAAACTTCCATAGGAACTAATGAAATCACATTTTTGTCTTTCAGGTTCAGTATTTCTTCAAGATCTTGGATAACTAGCAGTGTAGAAAGTAAAGCAGTCACAGGTTGGGGAGTTTAGACAAGAGTGAATCACGCACATGAGGAATGTGTTCATTCTTTTATTGTCCATTGTTTTAACCTGACTGAATACAAGATCAACAAGAGCACTGTACTCCTGGCAATTATGACATATGTTAGAACATGGATTTTGCACTGTAGACAACATTCAACATCAGTCTATGGGGTACTGCATTTCTTTTTATAAAGTCCAAAATAAAGATTTATTTTCAAACAAGTGACTTTGGTTTATTTCATACATTACACTTTTTCTTGCAGAAAAAAATAAAATTGTACAACTGCATAAATATAAAATTCTTCCACCATGAAAATGGTTAAAACATTCATAAAGACACAGCACCAGCATGTGATGCCTCCAGAGAAAGGAAAAAAGGAAAATGAAAGAAAATGTACAAAGCAAATTAATCGGCCCTATCACTAGAAAGTGATGGGCACTCCAGGTCTCACCCACAGTTTCAGAACGGACCGGAGGACGGGGAAAGAGAAGTCAAGACGGCATTCAGTACAAAGCACAACACAACCCATCACCTCTGTGTGTGTTTCCATAGTGTCACTTAAAATTTAAAGGGCAGTTCCCCCATGACAGCCCACCCCACCCCCCACCCAGACCCAGGGAAAAAAAAAATAAAGAAGACCTAACACCACAGGAAAAGACTATGGAGTGTGTTAAAAATGCTCATCGATGGGCCGTTATATTTGAAAGAGCCAAACCCAAAGAGAAAAAAAAAAAAAAGTACCATGCCAGTTTTATTCCCATTGAATATTTACACCTTGGACAGCAAACCTTGCTCACATAAAGTAGAAAACGGATACGATAAAACATGGCTTGAAAAATGACCAGAGTGTGCACTAGAGTTCTGTACACTAAATAAAATACACGAGGCAGCAATACTTAGGGGTCGGAAACACTGCTTACTACAAGTCAGTTATGGAATCATAATTTACAGTAAAAATGGGCACGTCCCAAGGCTCAATTTTTATTTTTTCTTTTGTCATTTACAGTAGAATAAATATTTTGTTGCTATTGCTACACTTTAAATTTACATTCTAACCTATTAAATGCAGAAAGCTAGTGTAAAGCATATAGATTAAGTGTAGGTCCCATACGTATGACAGTTTGTTCAAGACTAGTAGGTTTTTGTATCTTTTTTTTTTTTTAACTTTTTAAAATGGCTAGTGGGAAAGATGTGTGCTTGTGATCAGCTCTTAACTTCAATTTTTACATCAAAGCGTCCCTGAAAACGGTCTTTCTCACTGTACCCAATGTTCTCACCATACGCCTTACACTCTATGCGGATTTCAGTGTCCATGGTGAGGTTGGTGAACTGCACGGCCAGGAGAGGCTGCAGGTACTTGGGCTGCAGGAGCTTGCCGTAGTAGGGATAATATTGCAGAGGGAAACCAGGGTAGCCGCCCAGTCCAAAGTACTCTATGCTTCCAACTTTTTCCTTATCTTCGTCTCGCTAAAAAACCAGAGAGGGAATGAGATTTTAATGGTTCATATCCTGGGAATCACTATTTGTACTCACATACAAATGAGACTGTCAGTCCCACAAAGCTGTCTGCTAGAACACCATCAGTCATCCTCTAAGATGCCAGCTCAAACCCCTTCTAGGAGGAGGTGAACATTAAACACTGAGGATGTAACACATCTAACGTATACTGTATTTGACACATATGCAGCCTAATCCACAGCAGCCTTGAGAAATGGTCGTCGAAGGAGACTTTGCTCACTGTACAAATGGGAAGCTGCAGCAGAGGCCAATTAAGCATTTCTTCAAGCTAACACAGCTTTCGAGAAATAGAGCCAACAATGAACGTCAGAAGCTCTTCAGTATGGGTCCACTGGATATTTCTCAATGACATTATCTCTGAAAGTTTAACTATTTGCCTTCCATTTTCTTGTGTCCATTTCCTTTCTTGGTGCCAACATAAAATTGGACCGTTTGGAGATTCCTTTTATTCTACTTAAAGGAAATACACATCGATGTTTACCTTCATGTTTTTATTTTTTTAAAGAAAAACAAGAAACAACTTTTCAGTGTAAAATTGTCAATTGGAAAAAAAATGTTCGCCTCAAGTTTTTAACACAACATGTGGGCTAGAGAAACATTTGTGTGGGCTAGTTCACCTCTCAGATCTTTAAACCAGGATCCAAACTGATTAAATTTGTTTCTTGTTCCAGTGGAGAAACTGACAGTTTTATTCTTGTTACATCTTATGGTTTTGTTAAGTTTTACCCAGTGTACCTACAACTCCATTGACTGAGACTAATTCCTGGAAGCAGTGTTGATTATTTCCATGCTAAAACTTTACCTCTAATTTAAAACCATCTCATTTATTCTCCCCTCTCCCCCACCCACCCTCAGTAACTCAGAAGATCTCCTTACCTTGCCAGTGCACTGAACAGGCAGGACATACGGATTATACTTCATCACTGGGTAAGTCTCCAAGGACTCATTCTTGGGAGGCTAAAAATAAAACCCATGTTGGTCAGTAAGTCTGTAAATAATTTTTTTATTTCTGAAAAAGAAAACTAAAACTTGTAGCCCAAACAAGTACACTTTTGTCAGCTGAAATAATAACCAAACACTTGAGGACAGCAGAATGAATGACTGCCCTAACCAATCTAGGAAAGGTCATTAATTTTCTTGAAAATAAATGCCCAAGTTTTGTTCTAAGTGGAACTTCTAATGGTAACCCATTATGCGCTCTATTCAAGAACACTGAAAAGTAACAGCCAACTCAGAAATAATCCTCTCTTCTCATTTGCTAAGATTAAAATTAGATGGAAAGGTGGGTTGACATTGCTGTTTTTATAAAACTGGGCTTTCCTCCCGAGCCATGAATAAATAATACCATCCTTCTCCTTCAAGCATGCCTTCTTCAAGTAAGCTTTCCTTTTTTAAATCTCCAGTAGACGCACTGTCATTTAAGTCCCAGTTTTCTTAGGAAATTACAGCATATAAAACAGATAAAGGTGGCACTAAATGAAGGGGTCTCATAAAGGGGTGAACCCATTGAAGGGACCCACAGTACACTTTGAAAGTTACGGCTGAAGTGAAATATCCAGGGCCTAACCTCCTACATCCCTGGCTCAAATCCACCTCATAAGACGTGTGAGGAATGTCTACTCCCTGGAATACAGCCACTTGCCTACCTACATCGGCAGGGCATGAATCTTGACATGAGATGTAAACACAGTCTAATCTGAGTTAGATAAAAGGGACAATTTTCTGTATCAGTAAGGGACTTTTGGGTACTATTCTTTGTTTTGGAATACAAAAAGATGATCATCTAGATGTAACTCTCTTGGAACTTTCTGCCAGCAATAGATTTATCTTTAAAATATATCAAGAAAATGTTTACTAACAAAGTAGTTACTGCAATCTATCTTCAGGGAGGAGGAAACAGGTACATGAAGTAAGACGTGGAGTTCTACAATCTCTATAATGGCAACAACAAGAGTTTGGGATTTGGGATGGGGTGCTAGTCAGAAAGTGGTGATGGGTAACCAAGGTGAGTCCAAAGCAGGGGGGCTTGGGGGGGTAGACTGAAAAGTAAGAGTAGCTGAATTCATAACTTTAACAGAATATCTTTATAAATATGGGAAGAGATATGAATCATAACAGACTAGAAGTACTTCCTCTGTGGGGGACAAATATCATTCAGCATCTATAAAGAGAAATTACCAAAATTACCAAAAAGATCCAAAAAGCAAAGATCATGATTAGTCCTTGGGACACACTACACCAATTCCTTTCACTGCTAAATAGCTGGTTTATCTTGGTGAAGAGCTTCCTAGCAATATGAACATCAACTCTGTGTGTGATGTAATGGCTTTCACCCTTTTTCTTCCATTATATCCTAGTCTAGACTTCCCTGGTGGCTCAATCAGTAAAAAAAAAAATCTACCTGCAATGCAGGAGACCTGAGTTTGATCCCTGGGTCAGGAAGATCTCCTGGAGAAGGAAATGGCAACCCACTCCAGTATTCTTGCCTGGTAAATCCCATAGAGGTCCATGGGGTTGCAGAGTTGCTCATGACTGAGTGACTAAACCACCACCATCCTAGTCTAAGTGGAAAGAAGATTTAAAATTCTGTTGAGCGATACATAAATTTCTGTGGGCAGTCCATCAAATCAGCCAGCCATCTACACACTCATCTTTTTCCCTTCTGTGGCAGTGAGGGAGTTTTGATACATCCTTCAGTTATGGTAATAAAACTTTTCATCTCTACATTGACTTCTTAAAAATATTATTCATGGGTAACATTGTGGGGAAAAAATAGCATATAACAGAAAGTTGATGAACAAAAGAGCCAGATTCCAGAATGAAGTCAGTCTGTTCATATAACTCTGTATACTGCAGTTAATTCCTTTCTGAACCAAAAACTACCCTCTTAACGGTGATGTTCACATGTGCAAATGCAAGAAACCTTATGGAAGAATGCATGCTTAAGAGAAAAGGATGGCATTTTTAAATTCATGATCCGAGGGAGAGAATGAACTTAGCAATTTTATAAAAGCAGAGGTAACACCAATACAATTTTTCCTTCTAAAGAATTACTATCATCCCACTAAATGGTGAATGGAGGCAACTTGCCATTTTTTGGTGATCTCCAGGAATACTTACCTTTTATGGGCTGCAATAATGGCAAAAGCCAGTGGCATTGTTATAAAAGTTCAACCTAGTATTCAACTAATTTTGCAATTAAATCTTTGTTCAGTAAAAACAAAGTTTTTTTCTGATGATCAGATCATTTTTTTCAAATTACCAGATACTTTTTCTTTTAAATACTGTGGCCCCTAGAGTACCAAAACCAGAGTCTGACTGTACAGGCAGGTAGGTTTTAAACTTAGAGATACCTGTTTCCCTTTTTACTTTTAAAGAGTTTATACCATTACATTATAAAAATACAGAACAGGGCCACTGGACTGATGTCAGAATTTGACTCTGCCACACAGGACTTCTCTAACTTTAGGAAATAAGATTAATGACCTAACTCTAAGAATTTCAAGATGGCTACAGAGGTTTTCAATGTTACTCTACTGATGGGGCTTTAAAACTGTCACTGAGGATCCTTCAAAAACTCATTATAGTCTCTTCTTCTCATACCAGTTAAGGACTACATGTAAGTGTGAATGGCTCATTGAAATTCTGTGATTTAAAATATTACTTGCCTTAGGTTTGAAGCCCAGAACTCGGTTGAGCTTTATAATGACACATGGTTTGCCCTCTTTGTAGCCGTAAGTTTCATCATTTACTCCAGAGCAATTTCCCAGCCATTCAAGCTTGAACCTGCAGACTTTTCGCTCTCCTTGTTCGTTGTTAAATTCTCCTCGATCTTTGAGTTCACTGGGCACATCTGAAAATGCAAATGCCATTTTCACATTGTACTGACAATTCCCTGAGCATTACTGACATAGGACAGGGCTCTCTTTGCTGTCACAATGACTGATTCACAGACAGGGCTACCCTGCAGTTACTGTATCACCTGAATTAAGGAAAGATTTCCAGCACGCCATCTCTCATCCCTCCACTGACCTTAAAAAGGTATTTTTACCAAACGCACTAGCCAGTACCTGACCCCACACCAAAACGTCATAGTACTCTATAGTGCTTGATGAGCAAGCACATGATGTCTGCTCTCTGACAATATTTCTCTTCCTTTAAATAATGGATGACTCTGCTGTTTAGAAGACTGAAAGGAAATTGGATCTCTCTTCATGAGTAGCATTGTTTGCACAGGTCATCATCAGCTTAGCTCTGTAATGGGGATGTTATAATTAGAACACAAATTAAAAGGACTGCCAGTAATTTTCAGAACTAGAAGTTTCTTGGTTGAGATTTCTTAGAGCTATGCTGCTAATGAACATGTTAAACAGTAAAAAGTGAACAGGAAAGAACTATTTTTCCTTCTCAACCACCATTCAAGGTTTGAAAAAAATTTTTTTGAGTTTTTGCCTTTTAACAGTGAGTTCTTATAAGCATTTGTTCGATGGAGAAAATTGATAGCTGTGTGTTTTAAATTGAAAGCCTTCCTTAGGAAAAAATAAATGAAAATAGAATTCAAAGTTAAAGCATTCTGCAGGAAATTGATGCAAATACCATAAATTATGTATGTGTATGTATACATATGTACTTAAAAATATATATAATATATATTATATAATATTATATATATATTTTTTTAAGTCCACAAATTAACTATTTTCCCTTCCAATAGTAAAGTACCTCAATTCAGTCCATCTCCTGAAAAGTGATTCACTCTATCATATGGGCCATTTAATTATTATAAAGTAAGATGAAAATCTCATTTAAATTCAAATGAGAAAAATTTCATGAAGATGTTTCTTTTAAATTACTAAATCCTTTCAAAATAACTTAAAACGACAATTTACCCCATATTACACAACCATCTGCCATATAAAGAACTGGAGTTGAATGGAATTAGAAAAACTGATTATCACTGAGTAACTCACAGCAGCATCTTATTTGTGACAGGTATGATAACAAATCTGGGAAATTCATACTCTAGGGAGCAATGGGGAGGATGTGTTTTGTGTCGATGGCTTAATGAAACTAAGAGCTATTCTTTATGTTCATCAGGCATTCCCTTATCCAGATGCTTAGCTGCCCAATACATATTTCATTATCCATCCTGGCCAGGGTCTCTAAAATATACCCTGACCATAAACCCTCCTCCATCAGTTCAATGTGGCTATAGCTAATCACACCAAAGGGTCATTTGGGTGAGAGAAGGTCCTATGAACTCTTCTGTAGGGGCCAGGGGATTGGGGGAAGGGAGCGGGGCAGAAATCTGGAAATATAAGCAATTATGTTTCTAAAAAGCAATGTATGTAGGAGGATCAGAATTGTAATATGGTCTACAGAGATGCCTGGCAGTGTTCAAAAACACCTTTCAAATAGGGGTTAAAGTAACACTTGCAGCTATACAGTTTCACTGTATCCAAGCCTAACCGATAAAGTCTTTCTGCTTTAAAAAACCAAACAGTTCCTTTCAATATAGTCAGAGTTAATCTTTTAAATACTTCAGGAGGATCTTTCAATCATTAAATAACAAATAGAAACAGGAGATCAGAATTAACCAATCACAATCATCCAAAACATGTCTACTTACTGCCACAATCTTCAAAAATCATATCATCCTTCTGGGCTGAATCTCTGTACTTCTTCAGGAAATTATCTATGTTATCCACATATGTCATATAGCTCTTGGGATCATTAGGACGAAAGGAAATTTCAGTCTTTTGGATCTGAGGAATCTGTGTTAATCCTAGACCAGGTAGAAGGTTAGAAAAACAGAGAAAATCATGAGTGGGAAGGCAATCAACCATGATACTGCAGGCTCTCCACGTGTAAAACATACTTTGCTAATGCATTCTGGCTAAAAAGAAATCATGAGTCAACCAAGATACTGCAGAAGCAGACTCTTCACAGGTAAAACATATTTTCCTAATGCATTCTAGCTAAAAAGAAAGGCTTATGAGACTTCCCCAGTGGGTCCAGTGGTTAAGACTCCACCTTCCAATGCAGGGGGTGTGGATTCAATTCCTGATCAGGGAACTAAGGTCCCACGTGCTGCAGTGTGAAGCCAAAAATAAAAAAAAATAAACTGGGTTAAATTCTCATGTGAAATCCTTTCTCTGGCATTTAGGTTAAGTACATAAGTACCAATGACTGTGTCTTAATATCAGATAGCATATAAGTTCCCCAGCAACATATCATGATAGGCATATCTCTGTTTTATGAATGAAACAGTTCTTGCACAGAAAGGTTAAGTACCTGACCCAAAGTCACAGAGGAAGTGGTGGAACCAGAATTCCAACCCAGGCATGCTGTACTCTAAAGCCTGTTCTCTTTCCAGTCTTCCTTTGTGCCCAAGTTAAAAAAAAAAAAAAATGCATTGCAAGCCAGCATCTCATGCAGATGGTTCTTCCTTCCCTAACTGCACATAAGACTGAGCACAGAGGTCTTCCTCCATATTCCTTTTAATCAATGAACTTATGACCACTGAAAACTGCAGACTTAAGACTACTCAATAGAGACATATGAATCTTTTAACCTAAACTGGAGGAATATGGAATTTATGTGCTTCTCCGACTTTCCATTCCAAACATTCTGAGCAAGTCAAGTGCCAGACAGGGTAAAAACCAAAGTATGTATACCTTGGATTTCCACTCTTTAATGGACTTTTTAGATTCTTTAACTTCTAAAAGCCTCTGCCATTACATGACTTCCTAGATAAGACATTTGAGCAATGCTACACAGCACTGTCTCATAGCGACTGGACAGTCAATCACAACAGCATTCTATTCCAGGACTGCCAGATAAAATATAAAATGCACAGTTAAACTTTAATTTCAGATAAACCATGAATAATGTTTTCTACAAGTATGTCTTATGTAAAACTGGGGACATACACAAAAAATTACTCATGGTTTACCTTAAGTTCACATTTAATTGGGCATCCTGTATTTTTATTTGTTAATCTACCAACACTATATGAATCCCCAGTCCCAGATTTGCCCTCTTGGTGTTGGGCACAGAAGGAGCCTCATCATCACAGTCTTTCAGGGTAAACTCCATCGCTCTCGCTTAGAAAGTGAAAGTGAAGTCGCTCAGTAGTGTCTGACTCTTTGCGACCCCGTGGACTGTAGCCCACCAGGCTCTTCCGTCCATTGGATTCTCCAGGCAAGAATACTGGAGTGGGTTGCCATTTCCTTCTCCAGGGGATCTTCCCGACCCAGGGATCAATCCCAGGTCTCCTGCATTGCAGGCAGATGCTTTAACCTCTGAGCCACCAGGGAAGCCCTCGCTTAGGGGCTTATTAAATGTTTAGTCTTGCTGGCGGTGCTGGGGACCTGCCAAATCCCCATCTCTAAGAGTGCAACGTGGGAATCTCTGCTTACCAAGCTTGAAGAGATCCTTAAGCACCCTTGGTTTGAGAACTACTGCTGTAGAGGATGAGAACCTGGGTGTGGCAGTCCTGACTTAATGACCTCATTAAAGCAGAAGTGATAACCAGAGGGTAGTAACCATTTGGTGGTTTAGTCACTAAGTCATGTCTGACTCTTGCAACTCCATGGACTATAGTCTGCCAGGCTCCTCTGTCCATGGGATTCTCCAGGTAAGAATACTGGAGTGGGCTGCCATTTCCTTTTCCAGGAGATCTTCCCGACCCAGGAATCGAACCATGTTCTCCTGCATTGCAGGCAGATTCTTTACCAACTGAGCCACAAGGGAAGCCCATTTAAGCAACACCATTTGTGAGGCTTCAGACCAGGTTTCAGTAGGGTCTGGGCTAAATGACCCGTTATTTTTCCTCATCATTAACGATGGCTTTGTGCTTCAAAAGTAATTAAATAATGAGGCTGGGGAGAGCTCAGGGCTGAATGGGCAAGTTATTCTGTGCCTGCAGTTACCTAGAGGCATGGACATGATGAAGACAGGGAACATGAGGGTCTGCAGCCAGGCAGAGAGGGTGCCCAAGACAAGCTACGAGTGACATTAAGAGTCATCTCAGAAAGGATAATGGAGAAACTGAAGAATTTCTGGGGGGAGGAGGAGTGTCAACGGTGATAAAAATGACACTAAAAGGGAAGAAGCAGGAAAAGACTCTTCCATTAAAAACAAAGGTTACTACAATTAAAACATTTTTTATGAGGCTCACAAACCATAGAAAATCATATGATTAAGCAATTTAAATATACTCTAAAAAATGTTTTTCTGTTGACACATTATTAACTTAGAAAATTGGCACTGTGATTATTTATAGTACAAAAAGAGGCCACATGATAAAGATGATAGATACATGCAAATATAAACAAACAGACTGCCACGGGGACTGCCTGCCTGAGCTAGGGCAGTAGACAGAGCTCCTCCCACCAACATGCAGAAAGTCTAGGAGGGAGGGTCGTTGCTGGTTTGCATTGTAACAAGACATCTAAATCAAGGTGACTTCCCTGGACCTGGGAAGAGCAGAGGCAGGCCCAGAGCTAGAGGTTTCACAGAACTTGGGGTGAGGGGACGTTCTCCTAATCCTGGAGTCAGGAGGGAACAGAGGAGCCTCGAGGGACAGTCACTGTTCTCTGGGGGCGGGGGGCACTGAGGAGAAAGGCCCTCACAGGGCGCACAGAGAACTCAGGCAAATGCGGCTGAATGTGTCAGGTATTCTGTGTGCCTGCAAGGGGGTGGGCAGAAATGGACTAAGATCTATGTGCACAGGGTTCAACAGTGTTTCCAGGTTTGGGAAAGAGAGGGGCAGGAGAGCAGTGGACAGATGAAGGAGATGAGACCGACTGTCAGAAGACAAGGGGCGGTCTCCCCTCAACTTCAGGAAGGAAGGAGGTGGGGAAGAACCTGCTGGCTGACTGCAAGAACATCAGCGTGATCAGTCAGTCACGGCAGCCACGGTCTCTCTGCAGAGCGGTGACACAGCAAAAACGCAAAACACTAACAGAACGTCCATGAGCCTGGCGTGAGATTTGGAGCATCTCACCCAACAGTTCGAAACGTCATGCTGAGAGCAAACATGGTAGCATCTAAGTGGCGAGGTGAGGGTCACCCGGGTCAGTGTTCCCTCTAGCCCAGCTTCCGCTCTCCTCCCCAGCAATCTGCCCTGCACTTTCTGGCTGCATTTCTCTTCCCTGGCTATTCTACCTCCCCGGGGGTGTCTGTGTGTCTGAGTAGGAGTGATGCACTTCTCCGGTTCTCCCAGAGAAAAAAGGAGAGCAAGAAGAGAAGGGGTTCTGCAGAGAGCTGTCCTTTCCCTCTCAATGCCGAGTGCAGGGTCCCCACTATTAAACAGACCAGGTGACACGTGTGAGACCCCAAAGCATCGGCTCCTTTCACTCAGTGCTCTGGTTCTTTACTACCAAAAGGGCACAGCTAGTGAGTTCTTCAGCAGCCTGAGAGCTCTGGTGAAAACCAAATTCATGCCTATCCAGAGACTTGTACGAATGACCCTCTTTTTTTTTTTTTTAAATAATGTACTGGGAAAGAGTAGACCACCTTGGTAGCATCCAAGGCTAATCCATTTCTATCACCACAATTACTTTAGCAAACCTGGTTCCCCCTCACTCCTGCAACATCATGCAGAGCAAGTGATCGAGTCTGCACACCAGCGATTCTTATTAGAAATGCTGCTGTTAGTCATCTATGATCTGATTAATGAAAATACAGGTATTATTATTACATGCACAATGGCACGACTTGCTCGGAAAAGAGTTATACACCACGGGTCTTGTATCCACCAATTTCCAAGAGCCCAAATCCTTCAGAGAGTTTGGCTTACGATCAAGCCTGTATGTTACCATATGAGAGACATGCAGATCAAACACACTTGAAGAATCTCTGTGTTCTGCACGGAGAAACATCACTGATGAAACCAAGGATGTAAGAGGTGAAATGGACAGGTAAGCTTTGGGTCTTGCCATCCTGTGAGTTGCCCAGCTGTATAAGACCTTGGGCCAAAGTTGGCAGATGGAGCCCGGGAACAAAACACCAACCCACGGGGAGTGCAGCCACGTCTCGCTCTCTTCTATAGGTGAAACCTTCCCTCTGGAGTCTGCACGATCATAGAAGGTATAACTAACATAAGCCTTAGTGACTATCCTTTTAAGACACCCAACTTCTGATCTAAATGTTCCTTCCAGAAAAATATGAACCATTTGAGTTGAGGTCATGCAATCAGCTTCTCTCTCTAAACCCGAACCTATGGGAGCATACACATACATAATACACAAATATCCAGAAGGCCACCCCAGAGTCAAGTGTGGCTCTCACCTCCTTGGTATGTTCTTCAGCTCCCCTTCCTCATATTTCTGGAAGGCCCCTCACTCTATCACCCACCACCTCTGCCTCTTCTCTTTTCTTTGTCTAGAATCTGCTAACCTGAGAATTTCTCTTCCTGGAAGCTATCAGAGAGCAATCCCCTGGACTGTTCTGTTCTGGATAATCTTAATTAGGAGAGTTCTCTGATGAGATTTTCTCTAAACCATTAGGAAAATTCCTAATAATTTCTCTAAAGCAATTAGATACTCAAAAGAAGAAGATGAAGGACCCTTGACCTTGTATCTAAATCCTTTAAACCATTTATATTATCAGACTAATTTCCCATTAGTCTGGGATAAAAAGGGATAGAATTGGATTTGGCAACTTCTTTATTTTCTTGGGGCTTCCTTGGTGTTTCGGATGGTAAAGAATCTGCCTGCAATGAGGGAGACCTGGGTTCGATCCCTGGGTCGGGAATATCCCCTGGAGAAGGAAAACAGCTATCTGCTCCCGTATTCTGGTCTGGAGAATTCCAAGGACAGAGGAGCCTGGCAGGCTACAGGTGATCGGATCGCAGAGTCATCTTGAGTCCATAAGCAAATTTCTCAACCATGACCCTCTCCAAGGACTACACAAATCCCTTCAGCTGTCCCTCTCCACAATGCTCACTCCTTCCGATTGTTAGTTATAGCTCTGGATAAGGACAAGCTTTGTTTGCAATAGTAACTCTCAGAGGCCAAAGACAGCAGGACACCCAATCACTGACTTGCAGTTTCAAATTATATTCCAGGAAACAGACCTAACCTTCTGCTTCTCCAGTCTTTTGAACTTGAACCTACACGAACCACACAAAGCTCTGGACAGCTTAGCCCTCAATTGATCAATTGCCATAAATTACAGACTATTATCAAATAGAGTCACCTAAAGGACTGAAATGAGAATCTGGATATGTGAAGCTTTAATATTAGGTTTTTAATTAGTATGTCAACTTCACATAAGATTTGAAGTTAAAATAATTAAAAAACAAAACAAAAAAACTTTTGGTTTTACACTTGACTTTGAATTACATTGACCTCTCCTTGGTTCCCCATTTCTTGAAAAACAAATAAGGAAAACACATCACCATGGACTTTCGTAGGGTTCATAGCAGGAGGGGTCAGGGGAAAGTAAAAGAGGAGGGGAAAGGAAAGAGAAAAGAAAGACTGTTCATTAAGAAAAGTATTTTGCTTCCAATTAGGTTTATAATGTAGCAAGCTTATAATTTCTCCATCTACTTATGAGTCTGAAGTACTTAAACTAGAATGCATTCATTTTAACCTTGCAAAGTTACTCAAAGGGAATTCCAAAAGTACAGCTGCTTGTGCCTGTCATTTATTACAACGAATAAATTACTAGGCCAAATACCCTAAACAGGAATCACTTTCCACAGAAACCTCCAGAAGACAAAAAAGTGCTTTTTATAAAGGCAGCCTTGCACACACTACATACATACTCGTCTCCTGAACATTCCAAGTAGAAAAGTAATTTTCCATTCAAAAAAAAAACAAACAACTGGGAACGTGGTTTCATACACACTGTCATACAAATCTAGGTACACATAAATACACACATACATGGGCTTCCCTGGTGGCTCAGTGGTAAAAAAAAAAACCTGCCTGCCAATGCAGGATAGGCAGGAGATGCGGGTTTGATCCCTGAGTCAGGAAGATTCCCTGGAGGAGGAAATGGCCGCCCACTCCAGTATTCTTGCCTGGAAAATTCCACGGATAGAGGAGCATGGAGGAGCACAGTTCATGGGGTCACAAAGAGACACTACTGGGTGCACGCACACACATATTCCCCCTTTAAATGCCACTAGGATATTTATGGGTTTTGATTGTTGCTTTTAATTTTTATTTTACCTATGCAGGATTAATATCAATCTACCTAACAAAAATACAATGAGCGCACAGGAAAAAAGATGCTACTGTACTTTCCGGAAACCAGTCGCCTAAACCTCACCTTCTGCCTCTGATTCGCTTTTGACTGTGGCCTGGGATCAGCTGAAGTCAATCCCCCTGCCTCTGGGCTGGTTCACATCTCCACCCTCCCCAGCCCTCAAGAATCTCAAGAAGCTGCTCTCTTTGAAAAGTCTGAGAAAGATGGGTTGCTGGACTTTCTCTACAGCCTATTTGGGTGTTCAATAACCCTCAGTGTATGGAAATCTTTTCTCCTAAGTTAAATGGCATGCACATTGATTGAAGGCTCTTCTCCATTTATGGAATTACCCTATATCATCAGATATTTTTTTCCCTATAGTTGTATAATCATCTTTAGGTGAGCAGAGAGAATTAGTGATATTTAATTCAACAGCTCTATCTTAGACACACATGGAATTTCACAGGGACATAGCTTTAATATCTTGTATAGCTCATTATCATGCTTGTTCTCAGTAAAATAAATGATAACCACTTTTATAATGGAAAACTATAAACAGTCAAATCTACCATATTAATGATGCTTTTTTCAAACTGATGAACAAGCACACACAGTATTTTGATTTTAGATACAAAATTTGCTAAGTGACCAATATCCTAAAAGAAGACACCACATTGCACAGGATATCTGATGATGTCTACTCATGCATGTTATGTGGGGAAAGATACTTTTCTTGTTGGAAGCCACTAGGTGATACCTCCCCATTTCCCCTTCATCCTCCCAGCTTCTCTCATCTCGTCTGTCAGATGAGCCATGGGGTCCTGAGATTTCTAGAATGAGAGCACAGAACGAGCACAGACATCAAGTGCAACCCACAGTATTTTACCATAGACATGGAGGTAGAAATGGAGGCTGTGAGGGTGATGTTCTTTCCACTACCACCTTCCCCAAGCCCTTCCCTCAAGAGAGAGCAGTGGAAAAGCCCTATATGAAGATTCAGATTCATCTCCCCACTCCCACCTCCACCTCTGCATGAAATTTGTTACCTGGTTCTATTCACCAGAGGTCTCTGCTCTGCTCAGCCATCTAAAATGAGCATATGAAGTAAGATGCATTTTTTTCCCTGTGATTCCAAGAATATTTTTAAGTTAATCAGTGCACAGGCTTCCTGTGCACCTGAGCTGACATGATTAATCATACCTTTATCTTTAGACTGGAAGAAAAAGCACCCTGGGTGGGTAAGTTGTGAAGGCCAAAGAGCTAGGCTCACTGAGGAAGGGAACCTAGTATCTGCGGTCCTCAACCCTTTACCAAACTATGAGTCTGGGTAGGTGCCCCTGGAAATCCTAGTGCCACCAATGCCAACTCATCCATAGCCTCAGACTCCAGGAGCAGGCTGGCAGGACCCATTTGGGGGAGGGAGGAGAGGCAGGTGAGGGAACTGAGTGCCAGGCGGGGCCTGGAGGGCATCAGATGTTTATCATATAAGCTCACAGATCAATGGAATCTAACAAAATAGCAGAAAAACATCTTGCTAGCACTCTGAAGTAATAATTCCCCCAAAGTATAAGAAAGCCAAATATGTCCAATTCCCCCTTTTGAAATTTAAGTGAAAGAGACTAAATACAGTGTGATATAGTTTGGAAAGAAAAAAAAAAAAGGGAATTCTGAGACTGACATAATGACTTCTCAAGAAATCACTGGAATTACAATGAGATTGGAATTCCAATGCCTTAACAAGATGTTTCCCAATCAAGGTGAAGTGGAGCCTGCTGGTGGGGGCAGTGTGGTCTGCTGGTCTCCACCCACCCTATTCCCCTGCCTCAATGCTGGCTACCATCTCACTGAAAATATGAGCCTTTTAAAATGAATTCTTCCTACACTGAGCCGTCTTTACATCAAAACAAAACAAAAACCTACCCACAACTTAAGAGGAAGAGTACACATTCATACCTGCTCACCAGGAAGCAAGGCGGCTGGGAATCTCCAGGACCCCCTGACTAACACACAGTGACCTTCATTTCATCTCCCCGTGGCTCTGTGAGTGCAGGGCACAGTGGAATAGGAATGGAAGGGAAGACTTTTCCCTTACACCACTGGCCAGGCAGCAAAAAGTGCAGGGTCAAACCAGGGGCGTGCACAGTGAACGTTCGTGTGCGCGCGTGTGTGTGGGCATGTGGGTGTGCCTGCTGCCCTCTCCCACACGCTGACAACTGCGTCTCTCTCCAGACCCAACACCCTTAACATGTGAGAAGAGATGCCACTGACCACTGCTGAGGATTTTCTTAAGAGGGTTCCCCAGGGAGGAAAGCTTGGCAGGGGTGAACCCAAAAGTGGGGGTATTTTAGAGGGAGAGAGTAGGACCAACATGATGTCACTTAAATGTACTTAATCACTTTTCTTAAACACGTTTCCTAACCCAGATTCTCCCACTCTCCATGGAAAGCTAAGATCCTTTTGTTGTTTAGTTGTTAAGTCCTACCCGACTCTTTGTGACCTCATGGACTGTAGTCCATCAGGCTCCTTTGTCCATGGGATTTCCCAGGCAGGAATTCTGGAGTGGGTTGCCATTCCCTTCTCCAGGGGATCTTCCCAACCAATGAAAATCTAAGTATACAAAACATCCATGTTATATTATCCAAAGGCTGGAAATACTAAATCCAATATCCAAAAAGACGACACTCTGCTTCCAGTGAAATGACAGGGCTATAAAAAATAGAGGTACCTGTTAAGCCACCATTTTCCTAGTGCCATGAGGTTTGTGACTCTAAAGTACTATTCACTTTACATATATGTAGTATCTTTTTTAATCCTTAACCCCCATTTTATAGATGAGAAAACTGAGGCTTAGTGAGGTTAAGTACTGTGTGGAATGGTGGGATTGTGTCCAGCTCCACAGCCCCTGCTTGTCCTTTTCAGGTCAGTTTTATTGGGAACTTACGTGTCATGGCTTGTGACCTCAGGAGCTGTTCTCACATTTAGGTTACACAACATGAAACTGCCAACAGGTAATCATTTTTTGACCCACCAAAATAGCAAATTAATATGTTTCAACATAAAATCTCAGCAGCCCTTGCCTTCCAGGCTGAGTAGGCACTTCTGTCTCAATATCACACAGCAACACGACTTTGTAAGGAATAATATAACCACTAATGGCCACAACTAGTCAGGGCAAGAAACTGTACATTATCTATTTTTTCCCTACATTTTTCTCCTATTTAAAGATTTATTCCTTGCCCTAAGACTTTTGTGTTTAGCCCCGCAGCTTGTCCAGTATTACAGACAAGCAGATGCAAATGTTCTGTACAATTGCCACTGCTTAATTTGGCCACATTCACACATGTTATTTAGAAGAGATCTGATGACAAGGTATTCCAGTGTGAAAAGGGCAGTCAAACCTCAGTCTGGTCAGGTTTGTCCTCATGACTCAAGTTCAGCTAATAACAACATTAATAAGTCTTTACGTCTTTCAATGACAGACCACCTCTTTCACACTTTCTAGGTTCATTTGACTTAAGTATACACTTTTCCCCCTTTAATGGTCATGAAAACAGAGGTTTAAAGATATTAGTTCGAAGTCAAAAAATTTGCCAGTGTTTCTACACAGTCCTTCAGTCTGTGGCCTGAAGAAACAGTTATTGCCTACCAAAAATATAAATTCTTAAGATGTGTTAAAGAGAGCCCGGAAGGGTCCCTCAGAGCATTCAGGGCGAGTCCACAGGCTTTGCTTCTCGATTCTCGGCAGCGAGTGCTCAGACGACCTGGCCACCCCGCTCAAAGGCCACTATCACTTTCAAATGAATGTTATGTCCCTTGAAAAGGCGAGGTTTGTAAAAGGAACCTTGGCCGAGCCTCTCCTGGCAAGATGCTGGGTGAGGAAAAGGAGAGGCAGCGAAATGACAAAAGAACTGGGGGGCTGTGGAAGGGGGTGGGATGGAGGGCTGAGGAGGACTCTTCCTGTGACTCAGACCAAAGGGCAGGAATGCATATTTCCAAGATGAGCCACCGGCATTCCTTTGGAGAAGTGACTGTTTGTCAGGTCAGTCCAACTGCTGTGAGGACACTAAATATAGGTACTCAGAACATGTCTTTTAGGAAGGGGCTGGAAGGAAGGGGAGGGAGAGAAATGCAAGGTCATTTGTAAGCCCTTACTTCAAAGGTCTGGCTCTTTGACTATTTCTTTTTGAAAGTGAAACTTCCCTTTCTGCAGAGAACATGAAGAATACTTTTAATTTTATTACGGATTGACTCCACAAAGGTTAAATACGCAAGGGCCAGTTTTTAAACTGGAAATTTTCTTTAGGAAATTAAAGAAAATGCTTGACTTTGGGGTCACCTTGAGTATAAGAATTGTTAGAAAATGGCATCATGATTGAAAATTAGTTTTTAAAAGGCAAAAAAAAAAAAGTCTACATAAATTCAGAATTATGACTACTAACGCTATCATAAAAGCTGAAGCAGACATGAACATGAAAAGACACACCATGCTTTACTGTCACAAAAGCCAGTGTCCAACATGTTTACTTAAGATCCTACGTTTCTCTATACAAACCAGAATTCTTGCCTCAACCTTTCCATAGACCCAACTCTTTGAGGAAACAGTTGTCACAAACGGTGACTTATTTAGCAGGTTTAAGTCATTTTATATACTTACAAGTTCCCTTTTTGTCACTTCCAAAATCCCCTATATCTAAATTTATCTGGAAATATTTAGGATTTTTCTTACAGTAGAGGACTATTTGACTTGGGGCTAGCAAAAAGTGTTTTCCACCTCCATATTCTGAAGACTTTCTTCGGAGAGTCCTTCTCAGGCCCAAGGAGGAGGTGGACAAGACAAGCTTGTGACTGGCAGCCACACTTGATCAAGGTCACTCAGACCCATGAAGACAGCCTGGAGACTGTCACCTCCATACAGTTGTTAGTAAACCGTTGCCCGGGGACAGGGGAGACGGGACACGTCACCGCCACCCCTGGTGGCAGCCTCAAGGTCACGGACCATGCGAGAACCCGGAAGTTATGCAACATTTCCTCTCTGGAGGTCCTCCTGACAATGACTTTTAGACTAGCCAGACAGTACAATCACTAACAGGATAGTGTGCTGGCTCTGCGGTCTCGTCCTTGTGTCAGTGTCAGGCAAAAGGGCAGTGGGACTCCCCAGGGTTTAGTGACCGGTGAGGATACACACGCCTACAGGGCAGGTCACTCCCCAGTGACTGCATTCACAACACAGCAGGGCACTCGTGTGGCAGCCTGCATTTCTCAATGATAAGCTCTTTGTGGCCTCAAGTTTTCAGAGCTGAAGGAGACAGCTACTTAACCTGCAAAGGGGGCCCAGAAAGCCAGTAAATAAGATGCCTATTAAACAAACAGGCATAAATAGAGGAATAAAGAGAGTGTGCCTTGTTGAAGGTAAAGCTGCCCGTCAAGAACAGGTGAAAGAATGGACTCCTGAAGTCAGGGCTCCCCTCCCTGAGAGTTGGTGGCCATTTCAGAGCTTCTCATCATCCCTAAAAATAAGTTAACCTTTAAAAACAAGAGCCAAAGTGGTTTTTTAAAGGATTTATCTGAGTCATAGTCCCCTCAAGCAAGTGAAAAATATGTGTGTGAGCTGGAAAGGCCCCATAACAAGCCCACTAACCAACCCCTTGGGTGTGAGGGACGATGGGAGCAAGGCTCCTGACTCTGGTCAGGAGTCACAGAGCAGGTGAGCACCAGACTGGATAAAGGACCAGGGCTCTTTTCCCTCCCAGCAGAGCTGGGAAAGTAAGATGTCTGCAACCCCAGCAGCACTGCCTGCAATGCAGGGAGGAGAGCTGGCTGCCAGAGACACAGTCCCCATTTTTCCTTCCCAGGCTGGCTTTACAACCACGTGACAGACAAATGTTCAGAAGAATGTGCTCAGATAATACAACTATTGTTGGTAGAAGTGTTACATCAGTTGAAAAAGTGACCCTCCTTTTTACCTCCAGAAGAAAATTGAACATATTTACATTCATTTTACCTGGTGGGGCCACTCGGTCCTGATACGTGGGCTTAAATTCACTGATGGTGAGCAGCATCACTTGGATGGTTCCGATGAAGATGCCCGCCAGGCAGCCATAGAAAATTACGTAGAACAGAAGGATCTTAACTGCAAAGAGAACAGACAAAAATAAAAAAGGCTATGAAGCAGTCCCGTGCTCAGAATGCAGGGCGAACCTTGTCAGAGATGAATGGATTTCCTTCTTGGCTTCCCCTCTAACCTGTGTCTTCAGAGTCTCCTTTCCCAATTTTGTTCAAGAGTCTGCACCTCACTCCCAGACTCCCCGACTGTGGGGTAAAAACAGGGGGACAGTGAGTCCTCCGTTATACTGTATCTGTGTTGAAGGATGTTTAAGGGTAGGATGAATATTCAACGAGAACTAAAATTCTTTAGGAAATAATTTTATTCTCTAAATTTAAAAAAAACTGTCATGAAGATCATCAATAAAACCTAGGGCTGTGTTTGTGTGCTTATGCAATGCCTTTCAAATATGACAATATATTCCCTTAGAGAATGATGTTTCCTTTGCTTGCTTATCCTTTGACATTCCAACACTACAATCTAGGCCCTGATGCTTCTCCAAACATTCGAATGCCCGTGAGTATTTATGCTGAGAAAGAGTGATGAATGCTGAGCAAGCTGGTGAAGCTCCCCTGACCAAGTACACTGTCTTTCCTTTCAGGGGCACCAAACAAGGGGAGAGAAAAGAAAAAAGAAGGAACTGCTATGGTAAAATGGCAAGTAGAAATTTTTATTTCATCTTCTGACTGGACTCAGATTAAGGACTGGTAAAACTGACTTCTCTTCTTCCCATAGTTCACAGGATAACAGAATGGAAGCCAAAATAGCTGCAAAAGCAAAAAAAGAGAAAAAAAACAACAAAAAACCAAAACCAAAAACCCAAAAAACAAACCTTGAAGCCCATGGACTGGAATGAGGGTATCAGTTACCAGTTTACAGGGATTATCTCCCAGATTAGCCGCATAGTAACAGGCTGTACTAGGCATCGCCAGGCAGCCCTGTGCCAGCCAAACACTCAACGTGAAGGCAGCAGTGGGAACAGGGTTATCAAGTCTGAAACATGACTGTACAAAGGAGCCTTAAGTTACTTCTCAAAACACTCAGATCTCCCAGTAAAAGCTGGGGTCCTTGGGAAAAAGCAACAGAACAAAAGTATTATTGAAGTGTGTGTATATGTGCGTGAAGGAGGTCAGGAGGGAGTGGGTTCACTGTGGCTGGAATTAGCCAGGTTTGCCTTCTGTGTATACTTCAAAGCTCAACTTTTTTATCAGCGACAAATAGTTCAGGGGAAATGATACTCTAGAGTTGTTAAAATAAGCAAAATCCACATAAAACCATACGAAAAATGCTTCACCACAATCATTTTTCTTCTCCATTTAAAAACAAAAAAAAGAAAAGAAGGAAATGGGCAAAGACCCATGCCAAGATAAGAAGAAATGAAAAGACTGCACAATCCAGAACTACAGCTGCCCAGCTCAATCCATGCCTCTCCGCAGGACAAGAGTTAAGTGCTGCATTCTGTATCCAGGCAGCAGTAGGCAAATGGCAAGGCTGTGACGTCAAGAGATCTGGAAAAATTTTCCAGTGAACGCTCCTAAGAGGTGCAGGAGCTGGTGTAACATGGTCAACGCGGTTCTCTGCTGCCCCCACCCTAGGCGCTTACAGCCTAACCACAGAAACGTTTAACACTCATTTCTGGGGCTCCAGATACCTGATTCTAATGACAGGAGGAGGTACAGAATTGAGGCTACAATTTGATTTAAAATACAAGTATGACTGGGGAAAAACAACTCATTTTGCAAGCACACTGATTCAATTTCAGGACATACAGCCTCCCCTATCTGCCCAACACTGTACCCTCCGGGAATTGAGGGGTTCTCCACTTTTGTGCTGAGATGTTACTGAGCACAGTCTCCCCCGTTGGTGCTGTCGGGTCACCTGGTTAGAGTGGGCAATGCAGGTGTGGTGGGGCGTAGGCACTGGGTGCCGATATGCTGGCTTAAAAAGAAAAACCAGATATACTGTACCGACCTGACAGGGTGGCGCAGAGGGTACACTTTAGACACTTTTTTTTTTTCCTTTTGAAGCAATAGCTCTTCCTTTAAAAAAAATACATAAGCAATACAGAATTATTCCAATTAAAAAAAAAGAATACCCTTCAAAAGGTCATATGCAGAAGGGAAAATGGCATCTGGGCCCAGCGATCAACATAAACACCTACCAACGCCTGTATTAACAAAAAGGAAGACAGCACTGGGCAATGTGCGCGCTACACTCTCTCCAGCAGGTGACAGGCGAGGCTCTTGCGTCCATCTTGGTGAAAATCTACCTACAAGCAGAACTGAACCAAGGGCAACCTGCCCTGGTCTCAAGGGCATCCATGTTGGGCCCAGGACTAGAAAGGTGGCATTTTCTCCACAGGAAGACACGGCTGCTGCCGCCTTCTCTGTCTATGAGAGGCGCTGTCATTTCTTATCTGGCCAGAAAGGAGTAGGCACACTACTGCAAAAAAAACCTGGATTTTTTAGCCCAGCACCTCACCTGCACCTTGGAAAATGGAAAGAAAGATGAACCATAAACATCAGTACTCATGTCTGCATTCATGAATCAGTGTATCGGCACTGCTGGATGTAGTATCAAGGCACAAATATCAACACACACACTCTTTCTCTCATATGGAGGTGCTGTCAGTTTACAGAACAAGTCGTTCCATACTGGCTTACCCTCTAAAACAAATATTATTCTGGAATTGGAATGAGGAAAGAAAGATGTTTTATGAGAGGGAAAAACACTAGAGGGGCAATTTTACAATATGCCTAGAGTCGATGCAGCCCCTAGCCCCTGACGAAGCTGCGGTCAGATCATCGTGGTAGGAACCTCCAGTGAATCTGGGAGAAAGGGGCCCATCCTGCAGCGCACCCCTCAGACCTCACTCAAGTTACCAAGAGTCGCTAGGAGATGGCCCAGGCTGGGAGCTGTTCACTCCACAAACACCCTGAATTCTCCAGGCCTTCCCTTCCACGTTAAGAAAACACAGAGAGCTTATCATTCTGCATGAGAAAGTATGGCAGTAACCCCACTGAAGAATACAGTCTTCCCAAAATAAAATATAAAATACAAGCTGCAAGCCATCGCCTTAAAGACCTGCATTCAACATGCTCAGGGATACCTATGCTAAGAACCATAGGTATGGGATAAGATTTCACCTTGACTAACCTTGAAGTGTGATGCATTATTAACCCTTTACTTTTCAATCAAGAGAGACCCATTACAGGCTGCTTTTTTTTTCCCCTCTACAAAAATCGTACGTTCCAGGTTCTTCCATTTCAAAATGTCAGCCAAGCGCTATTTCCCTGACTCATTCTCCTGCCGATGCTCACTGAGCCTTCCAATCAGAAGAACCACATCAGCACCTACCCAGGGCTCCCTCAGTGGCTGCAGCGGCGGTGCTAGTGGTGTCGGCGATGGTGATGATGATATTAGAGAAGGAGGGGGCAGTGATGCAGGAGGGGGGAGTTCCCTCCCTCCTTCCCTCTCTCTTCCGCAGTCACGACTCATATTCAGATTTGCCTACAACTCTGCCCTTCAAAATGACCTTACAAAAAAAAAAAAAAGTCACCCTTCCCGTGTAGAGAGGTGGTAGACAAGTAAGGTATCTAATTTGCAACGGAAAAAAAAAAATCTATCCAACCAAGCAACAGGCTACCCAAAATCTTGTAAGATGACCTGTTTCTGCCTTTATGCTATTTATTTCTTACACCCAGGCACCGATTCTGCCTCTCTCCGTAGACACTGAAAACAAACCGACTTTGCCATGTTTGGGGGCCAAGGCTTAGAAACGGAGTCCTGACATAGAGCTTCCAGGGCCGTTTCTGGGCTGTGATGACTCCAGGGTAGGTCATCGGTGGGGAGATTCCAGGTCTCGATACGAAATACTGCAGTGTATGGATTCTGTCACCGCCGCCCCCCACCCCCGCCTTCTGAAGTACACATTTAGACTAGAAGAAAGGTGCTATAATACACAAACTCTCCTGCATTAGATCCGATTTCCTTCCTGCGGTTTTCTCAGAGCCTCAGATTTCATTTTTAAGGACTTGGGACACGACTGTATGGGAGAGACAGATCAACTCTCCCACCGCCGGACCGTTCCCAGGACGGAAGGGCTCCAGTGATGCTCAGACTACAGCTGACCGAGACCGCCACAGTCCACATAACGCTCTACCTGGCGAGCCCCCATCCCCGCCCCGCCTATCCCAGGGACTCCGCATTCCGCACAGGGATGGCAAGCCCGGGCCAGCGCAGTCCGAGCAGCGCTCACCACCCGAGCCCGCTGCGCCCTCGCCAGCGCGGAGCGCGCCGAGCGGTCCGCAGAGCCTGCGCGGGGGATGCGCCTACCCGGAAACACAGGGCGCTAGGGGGGCAAGAGCTGCGGACCCCGTACTTACACCAGCTGCCGCCGGTCCTGCCCAAAAACTCCTTCTTCTCCGAGTTCCAGATGAATTTCTTCCAGCTGCCCTCCTCCTTGGCTTTTCCGCGGGCCATGGTGGCGGGTCAGCAGCTGCCGCAGGGACTGAAGCTGGGTGACTGCGGCGCGCGCCCTCGCGTCCTCCCGGGCTGCCGCTCGGCGTTCCCGGCCTGGCTCTCCGCTGGCTGCACCCGCCGCTGGCGCTGCGGCTCTCTGAGTGCCAGACGCGCGGCGGAGAAGCAGAGTCAGGAGCGGCAGGCGGGGTAGGCGGCGGCGGCGGGGGCGGGGGCGGAGGGAGGAGGGAGGGGCCGCGCACGCTGGGCGGCTCCGAGCCCCGCAACTATTGGTGGGCGCGCGGCCGCTCGCGGGCTCTCTTTGGTCCGCTACGCGCTCCTCTTGCCCTTGGCGGGGGTGGGGAGTTCGGGCCCGCAGATGCCGCTCCCGCAGCCACCAGGGACGCGTGTACGGCCCCCGCCTCCTGTGACCTCTGCAGAAACAGGCAGGGACAGGAGAAAGTCAGAAGGAAGGGCGGACAAACGCCAGCAGTCCGCCACGAGTCGAGAAATTGGCTGGGGCGCGCGCCCTACCTTTACTATATACCGCGCGGGGCGGGGCCTGCGGCCCGAAGGGGCGGGCGCGGGGCTGGCACAAAGGAACGGCGGCGGCGGCGGCGGCGCGAGGGGCGGGCTGGAGCCGGGGCGGGGACGGAGGAACGGCGCGCCCGCAACCCCGCGCAGCCCCCTCCTCGATCTGGGCTGGGCACAGACCCGCCCTTTCCGTACTGAGCTGCTCTGCACCTGCGGCGCCCGGCAGGCGCTCGGGGTCCCCGGCCTCCCTCCGCCGCCGGTCCCACCCCTCCTAGGCCCTGCCTGGGTAGGGGAAGGTCACTCCCGGACGCCTGAGAGTCGGGGACTCTGCCCCGCTCCGCCCCGCCTCCCGGCTCCTGCACCTGCCGCCGGCTCCGCGCTCCCCGCCGCTGCGGTTGCAGTTCCGGCCCGGCCCTCTCCTTCCAGGCCAGCCCAGGCGGCCGCCCCGGCTCCTGACTGCCTCGCTGTGCTCCTTGTGGGCGGCCTGAACCACCTCAAGCTGGACAATTGCCAAACCCACCCAGGGCGGCAGCCCGGATCCGGGGTTGGGAAGGGGTGAGATGGTGTAGGAGGCCGACCGGTCAGACCCCAGTGGGTCGTTCCCTCGGAAACCAGTCGTACTGCCTGGCTGGCGGCTCACACCGGTCAAGACCTGGGCGACAAACTCTGCAGGTGACCCAGCCACCCAGGACACCTCTTGGCGCCGAATCGGTGCCTGCTATTGTCACGGACATTGGTTTTATGCCCCCTTGGGGGGAACTGACCACTTTGTTCTTCTATAAAATACCGAAGGCCTAAAAGGCTCAGGGAAGTCCAGTTCAAATGGCGAGGAGTTGCAAGGCAACCCTTGGCACCTATTATTCCTTCCTCTCCTTTATCCCCTGTGCCTCACGTGAAAAGCCAGACTTCTTGGTTTCATCTCCCTCTGCTAAGCCCCTGAGCAGTTTCACATGTCCTTCTCAAGGCAGTGACACAGCAGAAATCATCAGGGGAGCCTCTGCAATCAGGGCAGAGAAGCCCCATCCCCAGGGGACAACCTAGCCCATCCTGGGAAAGGACATTTCCCATCCCCATATCTAGAAAGCCATACAGGGGGACGCTTGTCGGGGTCACCTTTTTGTCGCCAAGGTCAACCTGGCAGGTCTAAGGACAAGCTTGAATTGATGTAGTGGGAGCTCTTTCCCACAAATCCTTCCCAAGGCCCACCTACGTGACCTGGGCAAACCTGAAAATTCCTGAAATGCAGAAGCAGCCATCCATCTACTCAGCCCCAGAGGGGCTGCTGCGTGTAGGCCTGAGTCAAGGGCAACTTTGAGAACTGCTCTGCGGAGAGAGGAAGCTGCCCCTGCTTTGCCCCTGAAGAGTTTGTGTTGGAAGAGCCCCAAGCTGGTGGTAGAACTGCAGGAAGAAGCTGCACACGTGGGGATGATGCCCCGGTACCCTCCCAGCAGAAGTTACCTCATGGAGGACTCGCCGGCGTGACAGGTCACTGGGAAGGGCATGCATTTATGGAGTACCTGCTATGTGCAAGACCGGGAAAAACCTGTGGGCAGAATCAGTGAGAGAGGATGAGTGGAGGGGAAGACGGAATGGGAAGGGATGGGGGTTTGAGTGAGAGTGCAGCGCCCTCCTTTGTGCAAACTCCCCTTACCCACCCCTGCCTCCCTCAGTCTACCTCTCTCTCTTTTCCAGTAGAAGTATGTAGTACAACAAAGTATGCAGAGAGAGGCTCACATTGCCAGGGTTTTAATGAGAACCCTCATTTTCTCCTTAAAAAAGAGGTATTCTACCTTACTGTCTAGAGTTGTGGCAAGTGCCAGTTGGCCTGATTCTGTGTCCGGCAAGGATGAGCTTTTTCTGCTGGCCTTTAGGTACTTCTTCCCTACTATCTTTAGGGGAGGATAAACTCCTCTCAAACTTTACCTCCCCAGCTTTGTTCATTCTCCTTTCCCTGCAGGTAAACTCTTGCCAGGTTCTGACAAGCTTTGAGGGTCATGCCTTCACGGCAGCATCTCCTTCTAAATCAACCTCCCCCTGGCTTATAGGAACCTCTGTGTTTCTACCCAAACCTGGTATTGCCACTGGAAAGCATGATCTCAGCTCTATGAGAACCAGATTCAAACTTCACCTTCCATTCTAGACTGTCTAGAATTGTTTCATTCATCTAACCATGTAGGACTTCCCTGCTGGCTCAGACAGAAAAGAATCTGCCCAAAATGCACAAGACATGGGTTTGATCCCTGGGTTGGGAAGATCCCCTGGAGAAGGAAATGGCAACCCTCTCCAGTATTCTTTTCTGGAGAATTCCATGGACAGAGGAGCCTGGTGGGCTACAGTCCACGGGGTCACAAAGAGTCGCACACAACTGAGCAACTGACCGAATCATGTCACCAAAAAGAGCAACCTGGTGAAGGGCAAGACAGACCTGCCTTCACCCAGTTTCAGCTGTGTGACCTTGAGCAAGTCCCTGGTTCTCTCCAGGGCCAGTTCTCTCAGTTGTAAAATTGGAGAGATACAGTGTTGCAAGAATTAAATGGGAGATGTGGGAAAGCCCTAAGCGCAGTTGCCTGGTACATAACAAGAGCTATTGAGCAACCAGCTTAATTATAATTAGCTGTTTCCATTTGACCTTGTCTAACCTTGAGGCTGCTGCTAGGACCTTCCCTGTGTGATAGCCCCTCTGCCAGGGCTCTGAGTTCCCTGAGAAGGTCACCCTGACTAATTCCCCACCCTCTAGGCCACCTTTCCCCTTGCTTTCCAGTACTTCCTGCTCTGTGACCTCCTCTAACTTGAGTAATGAATAACTCGAGCACACCATGTCCCTTTGGGCTGTGCTGGGCTGGGCTTGCGTATTGAGGCCCCTTCAGAGAAGGGTGCTGTGGCAGCAGGTTGAAAGCGGAGAGTGAGTGGTTTTCTAGAGGGAGGGGCGCTTCTGGCAGATGGAGCTTGTGGCTCTGGGTAGGGCTGGAGGAGGTGTGGCCCATGGGGTACTCGGGAAGCTGTTCAGTCCATGCCTAGGGAGGTCTGGTGTTTCTGTGCAGAAAGAAGGAGAACAGAATTCTTCTGCCCAGGTTAAAGGCTCAGGGCGAAAAGGACAATGTTTTCATCTGTTTTTCTACATGTGCTAGGAAATTGGAATGGCTATGGAGGACTGTGGTTGGTTGTGCCCAAGATTGGAGCTCTCTGTGTGTTGGGGGGGAGGTGGAGAGAGGGGAGGCCTAGAGCAAGGATGGCAGCGAAGAAGGGAGGGAGGTTAGGGACCTCAGTCCAAGCAAGGAGGATGACGGGTCTAACTCAGGAAACAAGGAGATGCAGATTGAAGCAGAATGTACCCTGCAGCAGAGAAGGGGCCCCGAGATAACAGGACAGGGCAGCCTTGTCTAGCAGCACGATGACCAGTCAGAAGCCGGGCTGGGACAAGAGGCGGAACAGGTCAACCCCAGGCTGCCAGCTACTTTGCTCAAGATCAAAGAGGCTCACGTGGAGGTTTACCTGCCCACAAAAGAGAAGGTGAAGCTTGGCAGACGGCGTGAGTTGATCTGGAGCTGAAAAATAGAACCACCCCTAAGCTGTCCACTCTCTGAACCCCTTGGGCAAACACACTGCGGTCCGCTCTGCAGAGGGCTGGGGAGAGCTGGGGAGGGCTGGACTGCTGATCCCACGTTCACGCACATGCTCAGGGACAGCAGGGTTCTGTTAGGCCTGCCCCAGAGAGGAGGGGGTGAGGGGATGTGTTGCATGGTGACGTCTTGGCAGCAGAAACTGTGCAGTGTGGAGGGAAATGGCTCAATGGCAGTCTCTGTTTGTAGTGGGAAGCAGACAGAATGCACCGCTCTGCAGTGAACTGGGAGGGAGGAGAGCTGGGCAAGGTCTCCAGGCGGGTCATAGTGGTAGGAACGTGGGCGGGTGCCTGCCTAACACCTCACACAGCGTACCCGGCCCTGCACTGAGCACCCTACCCATCCATCCCAGTGGCCTGAGAGGTCCACAGGACATCATTTTGTGCCTCACCAAGGACCCTGTGTATTGGACAGAAAAACATTCTGTGGAAAGGTTCTGGTTTCTGCAAGAAGCCAGGGGCCCTGAATGGGGAGATATAGAAATATCCCTCCATTCCTTTCATTTAAAGTCATTCTGACCGTTTGCTGTTTCACTGGAATCGAATTCTTATCCTGGGTGAGGACATAATAAGAAAATAATGAAAAAGAACCTGGTTTTTTTTTGGAAGGTCTGTTTGGGAAAGTGGTATTCCTGTCATCAGCGGAAGTGACAAGTTACCTATGTGTCACCTTGGTCAGCAGGCCCTGGCAGGCAGACTTCCCAAAGCTGCTTTCTGTGATGCTGTTTTGGGAAACTGAGTCTGGAAAGTGTGCGTGTGGTATGGGGAGACTTGCCTGCTTTCTCTCCACCACCCCTGTCCTTTGCAGAGTCACTGTTAGGTATGTGGATGGTGGACGTGACCAGAGTAGAGAGAATAGGACATCGGGCACATGGTTCAGTTTGTTTGCTCTGGCAGGACCGCAGAGGGGTGTGGTTTTCACAAATATTCCTGATGTGGTGGGCAGTAAGAAAAGAAGGTCGGGAGGCATGTACTACCAGACCGCCCTTACAGCTTTCAGAGTTTACCCTTTCCTTTGTACTTCCCCAGTGTGGGGCAAGAGGTGGAACTTGCCTTTACCTTGGAAAAATATCTGGTGCCAGTCAGTGCAACCTAGGCTTTAGAAACGAAAATTCCTTGCCTGTATTTTCCATCTACTTTAAAGGAGGCCCAGTGGACACCCCTCTGAGGCTCAGCTCAGTGAGGGGAGGTCCCACTGCATCATTCCCCTGTTAGTATGTGTGTGCTCAGTCTCTCAGACGTGTCTGACTCTTTGTGACCCCTGGGACTGTCGCCCTCCAGGCTCCTCTGTCCATGGGATTTCCCAGGCAAGAACACTGGAGTGGGTTGCCATTTCTTCCTACAGGGCCTCTTCCCAACCAGGGATCGAACTGGCGTCTCTTATATCTCCTGTATTGGCAGGTGGGATAGGCCTGGTCTTACTCGTCTCAGGGACAGGTGTAGATGAGACAAGAATCTGGAGGCATGTCATGATCCTTTTCTTTGCTGGACCTGAAGTCTTCCAGGGCTGAGAGCGTCTGCTTAATTTTCTACTTCTTTTCTGCTCCTCAATTGAGGGCCTGAAAGTAATGGGGAATCACCATGGATGAATTCACTGTGTCCAGTGCTTCTAACAATAATGCCAGAAGTCCTTGAGTCCAAACTCCCATCTCCTGGAGACAAGGTCAGCTAGCCAGGGGCTGTGTCCTCTCTTCCTTGCAGGGGAGCATTCCACTGTTGGGAAACACTGAACTAAAACCTAGTTCCTGGTAACTTCTGCCAATCCTGGTTCTTTCTTGAAAGAACAGGATTCAAGTCAGGTGCATGTCCAGTGTGTCAGTTCTATATACATACATGCCTTTCAAAGTAAAAAAAAAAAAAAATTCCCCAGTTCTTCAGTACATATGTGAGCTGGTTTCTGACCTCCTCGTTGTACTAACTCCTTTCCCCTGCACAGTTTCCCACTTGTTGACATCCTTTTTAAAAAGAACTACCCTGGTTCCAAGGAGTACAGAGTCTAGTGGTGATGATTTCAGATTGTGATTAGGACACTATCGGTTTTTTCATCAAGAATGATCCTTCCAACACTGTGCCTTCAGGGTTTGCTTGAGCTAAACCTCTTTAGCACTGACGTCTAATAAATGTTTTAGAAAAAGCTGTTGCAGAGAACAGAGACACCCCCACCCCCTGAAGTCTAGCTCAAGGAAAATGGCTACACACGGAGCAGTCAGGGCAGGCGGACACCTGTCCCTAGGCTCTGGGCAAAGGGCCACCAACGCTGGGCTCGGAGGGACTGTTTTGGGCAGATGGCAGGCCAGGGTCTGGAGATCTTTATTCTGGCATCCCCACTGAAGTGACTCAACGGTGTGCTGTGGGCTTCCTCGCCGCCCTCTGACTTCCTTGGAGGCCCCTTGTGCCCAGCTGTGGCCCGCAGGCAAGTCAATTGCCTCAGACCTTTATGGTCCTGCATTTCTTATGCTGCTGCATTTGCAGTTCCCATTGCTGACTGGCGAAGGCTTACTTTCCTCTCAGTCTTAATCCAGGCGTGGGAGTCAAGCTGGCACAGACCCCATTTTCACAGGTCAGAGATTTTTAGGGAAACCTTAGCATTGACTATCTGGCCTAAGTACCCCCCCCCCCACCTCATGTGGCTTCTGCTGGTTGAAATGGCTACCGAGCTGTTGGCTGGCACGAGACAGATACACACTCAGGTAGGCAGGCAGACAGGTAGGCAAACAAACATGTAGAACAATGAACCTTTATACCCTGTATAAAATTTGCCAGATTTTCTGCTCTCTGAGGTACTGTATCTTTCTACACCATTCTAGAAAGATCACATTTTCCTGTGGCTACCATGCAGGGATCAAACCAAAAGGGAGACATGAAAAATGAGTTTTGCATCTGTTGTACTTTGAGGAGGAGCTGCAAGGTAGGAAAATGCAATTTTTTTTTTTGCATAAACTGGATTACAATTAAATTTATATTCATTTCTACACCAAGTAATGAGAACACGTTTATACTCTCAAGGAGCAAATCCTTTAGGCAAATGGGCTTTTGCAGTATCTGTACCATAGCTAGCTGACAGCTTGTTTTGGGGGATTAATAAATGGTAACATTTAGTCTTTCATACCTACCATCTACGTGGCATTGTACCCACTGATCTCACTGAAGGGTAGACCCCCTTTGCTGAAGTTTTTGAAATGTATCCTAAGTATCAGATGGCCTTATGTACAGTCACAGGACGTGATACTACCTTCCAGGGTGCTTGACTTCCTGGTTCCAAAAGTTATTGCTGTGCCTTTCCTCACGGTAACACATGAGTGAGTGGAATGACGACCAGGATCACTGAGCCCTGCTTTCCCAAGAGCTCCTCTTCTGTATAAACCTTCTGGCATCATATTAGCAGCTACACCGGCCAATAATATCTGCAGTTATCAAGCACGATAAACCAAATACTATGCCAAGTATTCAATGTGATCACTTTTCTTTTCTGTTTTCTATTTTATGTTTAGCGTTAGTCACTCAGGTGTGTCCAACTTTTTGTGACGCCATGGACTGTGTAGCCCACCAGGTTCCTCTGTCCATGTCATTCTCCAGGCAAAAATACTTGAGTGGGTAACCATTCCCTTCTCAAGGGGATCTTCTGGAACCAGGGATTGAACCCAGGTCTCCCACACTGCAGGCTGACTCTTTACCAACTGAGCCACAAGGGAAGCCTTTATATTGCCTGTTTATTACCTACTTTATATTACCTGTTTATTCAGTTCAGTTCAGTCGCTCAGTTGTGTCTGACTCTCCGCAACCCCGTGAATCACAGCACACCAGGCCTCCCTGTCCATCACCAACTCCCGGAGTTCACGCAAACTCATGTCCACAGAGTCGGTGATGCCATCCAGCCATCTCATTCTCTGTCGTCCCCTTCTCCTCCCACCCCCAGCCTTTCCCAGCATCAGAGTCTTTTCCAGTGAGTCAACTTGTCGCATGAGGTGGCCAAAGTATTGCAGTTTCAGCCTTAGCATCAGTACTTCCAATGAACACCCAGGGTTGATCTCCTTTAGAATGGACTGGTTGGATCTCCTTGCAGTACAAGGAACTCTCAAGAGTCTTCTCCAACACCACAGTTCACAAGCATCAGTTCTTCAACGATGAGCTTTCTTCACAGTCCAACTCTCACATCCATACATGACCACGGGAAAAACCATAGCCTTGACTAGGCGGACCTTGGTTGGCAAAGTAATGTCTCTGCTTTTTAATATACTATCAAGGTTGGTCATAACTTTCCTTCCAAGGAGTAAGCATCTTTTAATTTCATGGCTGCAATCAGCATCTTCAGTGATTTTGGAGCCCCCAAAAATAAAGTCTGACACTGTTTCCACTATTACCCCATCTATTTCCCATAAAATGATGGGACCAAATGCCATGATCTTTGTTTTCTGAATGTTGAGCTTCAAGCCAACCTTTTCACTCTCCTCTTTCACTTTCATCAAGAGGCTTTTGAGTTCCTCTTCACTTTCTGCCATAAGGGTAGTGTCATCTGCATATCTGAGGTTATTGATATTTCTCCCAGCAATCTTGATTCCAGCTTGTGCTTCTTCCTGCCCAGTGTTCTTCATGATGTACTCTGCATATAAGTTAAATAAGCAAGGTGACAATATACAGCCTTGACGTACTCCTTTTCCTATTTGGAACCAGTCTGTTGTTCCATGTCCACCTGTTTATTATACCTACTTTATATTCCTGTTTAACAACTTAAGGAGGTAGATCCTGAGATGATTACTTTTATGTGTTAAAGTGACTGGACTAAGGGATGCCCAGATGGCTGGTAAAACATTATTCTGGCTGTGTCCCTGAGGGTATCTTTTTTTTTAAAATTTATTTATTTTTTATTGGAGGCAAACTATTTTACAATATTATATTGGTTGGTTTTGCCATACATTGACATGAATTCGCCCCGGCTGTACATGAGTTCCCCCTCCTGAACCCCCCTCCCGCCTCCCTCCTCCCTTTATCCTCCCTCTGGGTCATCCCCGCACGCCAGCCCTGAGCATCCTGTAACATGCATCGACCCTGAACTGGTGATTTGTTTCACATATGACAACATACATATTTCAATGCCATTCTCCCAAATTATCCCACCCTCACCCTCTCCCACAGAGTCCCAAAGACTGTTCTATACATCTGTGTCTCTTTTGCTGTCTCATATACAGGGTTATCATTTGCATCTTTCTAAATTCTATATATATGTGTTAGTATACTGTATTGGTGTTTTTCTTTCTGGCTTACTTCACTCTGTATAATAGGCTCCAGTTTCACCCACCTCATTAGAACTGATTCAAATGCATTCTTTTTAATGGCTGAATAATACTCCATTGTGTATATGTACCAAAGCTTTCTTATCCATTCATCTGCAGATGGACATCTAGGTTGCTTCCATGTCCTGGCTATTATAAACAGTGCTGCAATGAACACTGGAGTACATGTGTCTCTTTCAATTCTGGTTTCCTCGGTGTGTATGCCCAGAAGTGCGATTGCTGGATCATATGGCAGTTCTATTTCCAGTTTTTTGAGGAATCTCCACACTGTTCTCCATAGTGGCTGTACTAGTTTGCATTCCCACCAACAGTGTAAGAGGGTTCCCTTCTCTCCACATCCTCTCCAGCATTTATTGCATGTAGACTTTTGGATAGCAGCCATTCTGACTGGTGTGAAGTGGTATCTCATTGTGGTTTTGATTTGCATTTCTCTGATGATGAGGGATGTTGAGCATTTTTTCATGTGTTTGTTAGCCATCTTTATGTCTTCTTTGGAGAAATGTCTGTTTAGTTCTTTGGCCCATTTTTTGATTGGGTCATTTATTTTTCTGGAATTGAGCTGCAGGAGCTGCTTGTATATTTTGGAGATTAATCCTTTATCAGTTGCTTCATTTGCTATTATTTTCTCCCATTCTGAAGGCTGTCTTTTCACCTTGCTTATAGTTTCCTTTGCTGTGCAGAAGCTTTTGATTTTAATTAGGTCCCATTTGTTTATTTTTGCTTTTATTTCCAATATTCTGGGAGGTGGGTCTTGGAGGATCCTGCTGTGATTTATGTCAGAGAGTGTTTTGCCTACGTTCTCCTCTAGGAGTTTTATAGTTTCTGGTCTTAAATTTAGCTCTCTAATCCATTTTGAGTTTATTTTGGTGTATGGTGTTAGGAAGTGTTCTAGCTTCATTCTTTTACAAGTGGCTGACCAGTTTTCCCAGCACCACTTGTTAAAGAGACTGTCTTTTCTCCATTTTATATTCTTGTCTCCTTTGTCAAAGATAAGGTGTCCATAGGTGCATGGATTTATCTCTGGGCTTTCTATTTTGTTCCATTGATCTATATTTCTGTCTTTATGCCAGTACCATACTGTCTTGATGACTGTGGCTTTGTAGTAGAGCCTGAAGTCCGGCAGGTTGATTCCCCCAGTTCCATTTTTCTTCCTCAAGATTGCTTTGGCTATTCGAGGTCTTTTGTATTTCCATACAAATTGTGAGATTATTTGTTCTAGTTCTGTGAAAAATATTGTTGGTAGCTTGATAGGGATTGCATTGAATGTATAAATTACTTTGGGTAGTATACTCATTTTTTACAATATTTATTCTTCCAATCCATGAACACGGTATATTTCTCCATCTATTAGTGTCCTCTTTGATTACTTTCAGTGGTGTTTTATAGTTTTCTACATACAAGTCTTTCATTTCCTTAGGTAGATATATTCCTAAGTATTTAATTCTTTTCGTTGCAACAGTGAATGGAATAGTTTCCTTAATTTCTCTTTCTATTTTCTCATTATTAGTGTATAGGAATGCAAGGGATTTCTGTGTGTTGATTTTATATCCTGCAACTTTACTGTATTCATTGATTAGCTCTAGTAGTTTTCTGGTAGAGTCTTTAGGGTTTTCTGTGTAGAGGATCATGTCATCAGCGAACAGTGAAAGTTTTACTTCTTCTTTTCCAATTTGTATTCCTTTTATGTCTTTTTCTGCTCTGATTGCTGTAGCCAAAACTTCCAGAACTATGTTGAAGAGTAGTGGTGAGAGTGGGCACCCTTGTCTTGTTCCTGACTTTAGGGGAAATGCTTTCAGTTTTTCACCATTGAGGATAATGTTTGCTGTGGGTTTGTCATATATAGCTTTTATTATGTTGAGGTATGTCCCTTCTATTCCCACTTTCTGGAGGGTTTTTATCAAAAATGGATGTTGAATTTTGTCGAAGGCTTTCTCTGCATCTATTGAGATAATCATATGATTTTTATTTTTCAGTTTGTTAATGTGGTGTATTACGTTGATTGATTTGCGTATATTGAAGAATCCTTGCATTCCTGGGATAAAGCCCACTTGGTCATGATGTATGATCTTCTTAATGTGTTGTTGGATTCTGATTGCTAGAATTTTGTTAAGGATTTTTGCATCTATGTTCATCAGTGATATTGGCCTATAGTTTTCTTTTTTTGTGGGGTCTTTACCAGGTTTTGCGATTAGGGTGATGGTGGCCTCATAGAATGAGTTTGGAAGTTTCCCTTCCTCAGCAATTTTCTGGAAGAGTTTGAGTAGAAAAGGTGTTAGCTCTTCTCTAAAGTTTTGGTAGAATTCAGCTGTGAAGCCGACTGGACCTGGGCTTTTGTTTGCTGGAAGAATCCTGATTACAGCCTCTAGTTCCGTGCTTGTGATGGGTCTGTTCAGATATTCCATTTCTTCTTGGTTCAGTTTTGGAAAGTTGTACTTTTCTAGGAATTTGTCCATTTCTTCCAGGTTATTCATTTTATTGCCATATAATTGCTGATAGTATTCTCTAATAATCCTTTGTATTTCTGTGTTGTCAGTTGTGATCTCTCCATTTTCATTTCTAATTTTATTGATTTGGTTCTTCTCCCTTTGTTTCTTGATAAGTCTGGCTAGTGGTTTGTCAATTTTATTTACCTTCTCAAAGAACCAGCTTTTGGCTTTGTTGATTTTTGCTATGGTCTCTTTTGTTTCTTTTGCATTTATCTCTGCCCTAATTTTTACGATTTCTTTCCTTCTACTGACCCTGGGGTTCTTCATTTCTTCCTTTTCTAGTTGCTTTAGATGTAGAGTTAGGTTATTTAGTTGACTTTTTTCTTATTTCTTGAGGTGTGCCTGAGGGTATCTTTGAAAGAGACTAGCAAGCCACTCCAGTACTATTGCCTAGAAAATCTCATGGACAGAGGAGCCTGGTAGGCTGCAGTCCATGGGGTCGCTAAGGGTCAGACATGACTGAGCGACTTCACTTTCACACATTGGAGAAGGAAATGGCAACCCACTCCAGTGTTCTTGCCTGGAGAATCCCAGGGATGGGGGAGCCTAGTGGGCTTCTGTCTATGGGGTCACACAGAGTCGGACACGACTGAAGTGACTTAGCAGCAGCAGCAGCAGCAGCATTTGAATTGGAGAAGGCAATGGCAACCCACTCCAGTGTTCTTGCCTGGAGAATCCCAGGGACGGGGGAGCCTGGTGGGCTGCCGTCTATGGGGTTGCACAGAGTCGGACATGACTGAAGCGACTTAGCAGCAGCAGCATTTGAATCAGTAGACTAAATAAAGGGCATCACCCTCACCAAAGCAGGTGGACATCATCATTTAGCACGTTGACGGCCTGAGTAGAACAAAAAAGCAAAGGAAAGGCAATACTCTCAGCTTGAGTGGGACATCCATTTCCTCGAGCCCTCAGACATTGCTGCTCTGGACTCTAGCCTTTTCATCAACAGACTAGGACTTAAACCATCTGCTGTCTGATTGTAAGGCCTTTGGATTCAGGTTGAATTACCCCTGGCTTTTCTGGTTTTCCACTTGCAGATGGCAAATTATGGGACTTCTCTGCCTCCATAATAGCATGAGACAATCCCTATAATAAATTTCCTCTTATAGATATATCTAGTCAAGGCAATGGTTTTTCCCGTGGTCATGTATGGATGTGAGAGTTGGACTGTGAAGAAAGCTGATGGCCGAAGAATCGATGCTTTTGAACTGTGGTGTTGGAGAAGACTCTTGAGAGTCCCTTATACTGCAAGGAGATCCAACCAGTCCATTCTAAAGGAGATCAATCCTGGATGTTCATTGGAGGGACTGATGCTAAAGCTGAAACTGCAATACTTTGGCCACCTCATGCGACGAGTTGACTCACTGGAAAAGTCTCTGATGCTGGGAATGGTTGGGGGCGGGAGGAGAAGGGGACAATGGAGAATGAGATGGCTGGATGGCATCACCGACTCTGTGGACATGAGTTTGAGTGTACTCCGGGAGTTGGTGATGGACAGGGAGGCCTGGCGTGCTGTGATTCATGGGGTCACGGAGAGTCGGACACGACTGAGTAACTGAACTGAACTGAACTGATAGATATATCTATCTCTATATATCCTATTGGTTCTGTTTTTCTGAAGAGCCGTGACTAATACATTTCTATTATTATTATCTTGGAAACGAACAGACATCATTCTGTTGTTTTTGAGATTTCATCCAAGTACTGTATTTTGGACTCTTCTATTGACTATGATGGCTACTCCATTTCTTCTAAGGGATTCTTGCCCATATAATGGTCATCTGAGTTAAATTCACCCATTCCAGTCCCTTTAAGTTTACTGATTCCTAAAATAATGATGTTCACTCTTGCCATCTCCTGTTTGACGACTTTCAATTTGCCTCGATTTATGGACAGTCCAGGTTCTTGTGCAATATTGTTCTTTACAGCATCAAACTTTACTTCCATCACCAGTCACATACACAACTGGGCATGTTTTCACTTTGGAGCCATGTCTTCATTCTTTCTGGTGTTATTTCTCTACTCTTCTCCAGTGGAGTGCCCTAGGTGAGTAATCACACCATCATGGTTATCCGGGTCATGAAGATTGGGCACCTCCTGCCCTGGGGAGTTCATCTTTCAGAGTCATATATTTTTGCCTTTTCATTCTGTTCATGGGGTTCTCAAGGCAAGAATACTAAAGTGGTTTGCCACTGCCTTCGCCAGTGGACCATGTTTTGTCAGAACTCTCCACCATGACCCATCCATCTTCAGTGGCCCTACATGGCATGGCTTATAGTTTCATTGAGGAAGACATTCAATATCACAGTAATCTAAGTCAAGTCTATGCCCCAACCAGTCATGCTGAAGAAGCTGAAATTGAATGGTTCTATGAAGACCTACAAGACCTTCTAGAACTAACACCCAAAAAAGATATGCTTTTCATTATAGGGGACTGGAATGCAAAAGTAGGAAGTCAAGAGATACCTGGAGTAACAGGCAAATTTGGCTGTGGAGTACAAAATGAAGCAGGTCAAAGGCTAACAGAGTGTTGCCAAGAGAATGCACTGGTCATAGCAAACACCCTCTTCCAACAACACAAGAGAAGACTCTACACATGGACATCACCAGATGGTCAACACCGAAATCAGATTGATTATATTCTTTGCGGCCAAAGATGGAGAAGCTGTATAAAGTCAGCAAAAACAAGACTGGGAGCTGACTGTGGTTCAGATCTTAAACCCCTTTTTTCCAAATTCAGACTTAAATTGAAGAAAGTAGGGAAAACCACTAGGCCATTCAGGTATGAACTAAATCAAATCCCTTATGATTATACAGTGGAAGTGAGAAATAGACTCAAGGGACTAGATCTGATAGACAGAGTGCCTGAAGAACTATGGACGGAGGTTTGTGACATTGTTCAGAAGGCAGTGATCAAGACAATCCCCAAGAAAAAGAAATACAAAAAGGCAAAATGGTTATCTAAGGAGGTCTTACAAATAGCTGAGAAAAGAAGAGAAGTGAAAGGCAAAGGAGAAAAGGAAAGATATACCCATTTGAATGCAGAGTTCCAAAGAACAGCAAGGAGAGATAAGAAAGCCTTCCTCAGTGATTAGTACAAAGAAATAGAGGGAAACTATAGAATGAGAAAAACTAGAGATCTCTTCAAGAAAATTAGAGATACCAAGGGAACATTTCATGCAAAGATGGGCTTCATAAAGGACAGAAATGGTATGGACCTAACAGAAGCAGAAGATATTAAGAAGAGGTGTCAAGAATATATAAAAGAACTGTACAAAAAAGATCTTCATGACCCAGATAACCACAATGGTGTGATTACCCACCTAGGGCCAGACATCCTAGAATGAGAAGTCAAGTGGGCCTTAGGAAGCATCACTGCGAACAAAGCTAGTGGAGGTGATAGAATTCCAGTTGATCTATTTCAAATCCTGAAAGATGATGCTGTGAAAGTGCTGCACTCAATATGCCAGCAAATTTGGAAAACTCAGCAGTGGCCACAGGACTGGAAAAGGTCAGTTTTCATTCCAATCCTAAAGAAAGGCAATGCCAAAGAATGTTCAAACTACCACACACTGAACTCATTTCACAGCTAGCAAAGTAATACTCAAAATTCTCCGAGCCAGGCTTCAACAGTATGTGAACCGTGAACTTCCAGATGTTCCAGCTGGATTCAGAAAAGGCAGAGGAACCAAAGATCAAACTGCCAACATCTGTTATATTGACAAAAAAGCAGGAGAGTTCCAGAAAAACATCTACTTCTGCTTTATTGACTACCCCCAAAGCCTTTAACTGTGTAGATCGCAACAAACTGTGGAAAATTCTGAAAGAGATGGGAATACCATACCTCTTGAACTGCCTCCTGAGAAATCTGGATACAGGTCAAGAAGCAACAGTTAGAACCAGACATAGAACAATAGACTGGTTTCAAATAGGGAAAGGAATATGTCAAGGTTGTATATTGTCACTCTGCTTATTTAACTTATATGCAGAATATATCATGCAAAATGCCAGGCTGGATGAAACACAAGCTGGAATCTAAGATTGCCAGGAGAAATATCAATAACCTCAGATATGCAGATGATACCACCCTTATGGCAGAAAGTGAAGAACTGAAGAGCCTCTTGATGAAAGTGAAAGAGGAGAGTGAAAACACTGGCTTAAAACTCAGTATTCATAAAACTAAGATCATGGCATCTGGTACCATCACTTCATGGCAAATAGATGGGGAAACAATGGAAACAGTGATAGACTTTATTTTCTTGGGCTCCAAAATCACTGCAGATGATGACTGCAGCCATGAAATTGAAAGACGCTTGCTCCCTGGAATAAAAGCTATATCCAACCTAGAAAGCATATTAAAAAACAGAGACATTACTTTGCCACCAAAGGTCCATCTCAAAGCTATGGTTTCTCCAGTAACCATGTATGGATGTGAGAATTGGACTGTAAAGAAAGCTGAGCGCAGAAGAATTGATGCTTTTGAACTGTGGTGTTGGAGAAGACTCTTGAGAGTCCCTTGGACTGCAAGGAGATCAAACCAGTCCATCCTAAAGGAAATCAATCCTGAATATTCATTGGAAGAACTGATGCTGAAGCTGAAACTCCAGTACATTGGCCACCTGATGCAAAGTATCATTGGACCCATTGGAAAAGACCCTGATGTTGGGAAAGATTGAAGGCAGGAGAGAAGGGGACGATAGAGGATGAGATGGTTGGATGGCATCACCGACTTGATGGACATGACTTTGAGCAAGCTTTGGGAGTTGGTGATGGACAGGGAAGCATAGTGTGCTGCAGTCCATAGGGTACAAAGAGTCAGACCTTAAGTGACTGAACTGAACTGATTATTATCTTAATTTTACAGATGAAACAAATAAGTCTATCATAAGTTTAGATGCCTAAGGCTAGCAAGAAGGAAGGCTACTTTCAGGCCCAGGCAGCCTGGCTCCAGAACCCATGCTCTGAACCCCTAGGCCTAACTGCCTCTTCAGAAGTTACATATAGAAACTGTACATGTAGAAGGTGCAAGCAAAACTCATGACACCACATTGGTGGAATCATATAAAGCTTTTTTGTTTATTTGTTTGTTTTAATGTCAAAAGTTATCCAAGATAATGTAAATCTTTCAGTTCAGTTCAGTTCAGTTCAGTCGCTCAGTTGTGTCCGACTCTCCGCGACCACAATTGAAAGAAGTTGATTTTGGATTCATATCAGTTCAGTTCAGTTACTCAGTCGTGTCCTACTATTTGCGACCCCATGAATCACAGCAGGCCAGCCCTCGCTGTCCATCACCAACTCCCAGAGTTCACTCAAACTCATGTCCATAGAGTCGGTGATGCCATCCAGCCATCTCATGTTCTGTCGTCCCCTTCTCCTCCCGCCCCTAATCCATCCCAGCATCAGAGTGTTTTCCAGTGAGTCAACCCGTCGCATGAGGTGGACAAAGTATTGGAGTTTCAGCTTTAGCATCAGTCCTTCTAATGAACACCCAGGACTGATCTCCTTTAGAATGGACTGGTTGGATCTCCTTGCAGTCCAAGGGACTCTCAAAGAGTCTTCTCCAACACCACAGTTCAAAAGCATCAATTCTTCGGTGATCAGCTTTCTTCACTGTCCAACTTTCCATCCATACATGACCAAGGCTATGGTTTTTCCAGTGGATTCATATACTTATCCATCAATCATTCATCAGTTGCCTACCATGTACATGGTCTGTTGCCTTAGAATACAAGAGAAATCAGTTTGAAACTGAGCACTTTTCTCCCCCACAGAGATGCCTTGACCCTTTAGCAGCATTCAATGGAATCAGTGAGGCCAGACACACAGGAATGAGCAGACAACAATGCAGGGTAGTAAATAATTATGTTCCACAATTAATACCACAAATAAGAGGGACAATAGGAATTTCGAGAAGAGAGATACCCCTTTTGGAAGAGATGGGCCCTGAGCAGGGTTCCAACATCCCTGTGAGAAGGAGCAGAAGTGCATTCATTGACCATCAATAACTTTACTGTGTGTGGCATCACTTTGCTGATCACCAGAGTCAACATGGTCAAGGAGCTTAGTCTCTCATGTGGGGACACCATGATGTATGCCAAGGTGCTAGGAGAGAGAGAACACAGGAGAGTGGTATCCTGAGAGCTGGGAAGACTTCCTGCAGACAGTGGCATCTGGACAAGAGAGGGAATGAGGGGAAGGCTTTGGCAGACAGAGGGGAAGCTCATGCAAGTGCATGGAAATGCAGGCTGTGTTCAGTCAGGGTAGGTGGAGGGAACACCTTGGAGAACGATTGCTTTTCAATAGAGAAAAGATGAGACTTAGCGGTACAGGGAGTGGACTGCCCTTTCTAAGGGAAGGGGAGGTCCTCTGGAAAGGGGTTCTTGGAAAGATCTCCTTTTGCTTATAATATAGCTATTCTAGATTTCTTACCATTTTTTAGGGTTTTTTGTTTGTTTTGTTTTCATTTTCTTTTCATTATTACTTTTAAGCTTTAGTGAGGTGTCATTTACATATAATAACATTGACCAGTTAAAAAAAAAACAGAGCAGAGCATATCAGAGTCCACCAGAGAACTGTGACTTCCTTCTCGATGCTCTGACATTCATCAGGATAGGAAGAAAAAGATACTCCCTCCGTCCATGCAGTGTATGGAATCAGGTCTTCCTCTCACTGCTTCTCCCTCACTAAGCTCTCTTAGTTGAACCGTGTGATGCCCAGGCTCTGAATCCATGCAATCAACCAGAGAAGTCAGACTTGGCCATGAAAGCATCATTTCCTTAAAAGAGAGCACGCTTCCTCCCTCTACCTGTCCCAGGGGATCTGCATAATGTCTGTTTAAGGGAATTGGGACATGCCCAGAAAATGGCCATTCTTTTATCTACAGTACAAGGTTTTCAGAAGAAGTCAGAATTAGACTGAAGAAAATCAGGTGGCAGTCACATAGGTGTCATATTTCACACCTGATGAAACTCCCATTTTTCTTAGCTTTCATAGGAATCTGGATGTGAAAGGGAAGTGCTATTACTTGGGAGGTGATTATTCCCTCCACCAGAATACAGGGCTGAGGAAGGGGGTGTCCCCTTCTTTCCTACGGGTAGAGGAAAAGAGGTTTCTGTCCCCTCCTCCAGTTTGAAATTGAGCACCTTTCTCCCCACACCAATATTTTACATACTGTTTTGGTTCCTTGACTCTCCCAGCACTATAGTTGAACTGAAAGTTGATTAAACACCTTCTTGGAGTTTGTTTGAGACCCTAACCTTCATGTATATTATGGACCTGTGGAAAATTGTGTTGCAAGTTCAAAACAAGTAATAATAGACTTTAAAAACACAACCTGTTGTTAGTGAGATGACAGCTCTTCATCCTAATAACAATTTTCATTGACTGGCAGAATGGCTATAAGACTTGGGGGAAGCCTAGCATGCCAGGTCTTAGAAATGATCAGAATTGTAAGAAAATTTAGAGGTTATTTTCAGATGAGGAAGCAGAAGCTGGTGAGAGAAAATGGTGGGACAGCCTGTGGCTGAACTGGCTTCAGACCAAGGCTTCATGCCCCGAGTCCATGTCCATTTTCCATCTTATAATTCAGTTTGGGGTGACCTGAAGAAGCAGCCACACATGAAGTTGGGGAAGGTTGTTGCCTACATTTGAGGGAACTCCAAGAAGAAAATTTACTGGGTTCTTCCATTAAAAAAGAAAGAAAAAAAGACAAATCTCCGTGAAGCTTTCATCAATTAGAATTAAGTCTGGCTGTGAGTAACTGAAACCCAAAATAACAATGGCTTCAACCACATAGGATTTATCTCCCTCTCACGAGTCCAGAGGAAAATGCTCCAGGACTGGGGAGATGGCTGTATTCCATTACATCTCTAGAGAGTTGAGCCCCTTCCAGCTTACCTGTTTTATTATCCTTCTTCTGTGGCCCTTGCTTTCACGGTCCAAGTTGGTGCCTAGGATGGCAGTCATTACAGCCAGGCTGGAAGAGAGGACAAAAAAGAAGAGGAAAGATCTAAGTGCCAACTTCCCTTTATGAAAACATCCATCCAGAAACTAACCCAGCATGTCTGCTCCCGTCTCGTTGATCAGAACTTGGCCTCAGGGCAACACTAGGATATAAGGAAAGATGAGAAATATAGTGTTTATTTTGGGCACTGTGGGCCCAGCTAAATATTATAGGGTCTATCCTTGTGTCTACCACAACAATGCTGAGAAATTTGACATATACTGATTTGCTCTTCTGAGTTATTATTTTCCAGGCCTTTCTCAAAATACAAATCCTAGGAGGGGTACCATTATCTGCGTTGTCCAATGAGAATATCAGTTCTTTTGTGGTAAGACAGACAAGCCATTGTAAGAGCAAACCGTAATAAAGGTCCAGGCCACTTGGATCATAGGAAGTGGCTTTGGAAGAAGCAGGGGAGCAGGGCTGGAAAGGATCTCAAAAAGAGTGTGCAGAAAACAGATGCCTACACACAAACACACATGTGAATATGATGGTGGGCAGAATATCGGGCAAACCAACCCTAGCCAATAGGGAAGAGTCACAGATCATGCTCATGACACTATATATATATATATATACACACACACACATATAGCAAGAGTCACATAGGAAGGATATATATATATAAGTGCTAATTTGTATATATATATATATATATATACACATATAGCAAGAGTCACATAGGAAGGATATATATATATATATATAAGTGCTAATTTGTGTATATATATAAGTGCTAATATATATATATATATGTGTGTGTGTGCTAATTTGTTGATATTCTGCCCACCATCTTTCTCTGCTTCCTACAGCAACATTGGATTCAATCTCCTCCAGCCTCTCTGGGGGCTTGTGGGATTTAGACAGCTGTTGCCGAGTCTTAGTACAAGTTGTGGTGGCCAAGGATGTGTAATTTATCTGACCCAGGATGCCAGCTGCCCTGCCAGTTTTAGCCTTTTATCGGACAAGGTCTTAGAGCAGTTCACATTTAGTTGCAAATTAAGGGCCACTTCCAGCAAATTAATAATTCTTCAATCTCATCAGCCTTCCAAAAGGATGGAATGTTAGAGTTTTGAAGTCTTGACTGGGGATGGCCAACATTGGACTACGTGTTATTCAGTCCCTTGGGTAACTTCTGGCAGCTTCTCAGGCTCTCCAGTCTTCCTCTTACCACAGGGCTTTTATACATGCTAGTTTCTGTGTGCCTGGAATGTTCATCTCTCCCCTTTTTGCTAGGTAACACCTACAGAGCTTCCACAGGAAGACTTCCCTGACATCTGGAACCCAGGAAAATGTCTTAGTCACAGGTTTTCATATGGCACCATGTAAGTCTTCTTTGTGTCATTTGACATGGAAGTAGTTCTGCATTCATTTGTGTGATTATTTACTTGCTTAAGTTCCATAGGAACAGCCTTGGTCCACCATGGTATCCCCTCTACCTAGCACAGATGGACACATATGTATACACTCTATATATTTAGCTGAGTAACGAGGTCCCCCTGCACATTTGTCTCAAGCCTTAATACAATTGCACAGATTTTCTCAATATGTTGACCATGAATCCCCTGCATCAGATTTACCTGGTTGACTCCTTTAAAGGGCACATTCCTGGGCTCATCCCTATCCTCCTCCTGAATCATTATCTGGATCGGGCTTGGGACTCTGCATGTGAACAAGATTCCCAGGTAACTGTTAAAAGAACCAAGATGATTGAGCAGCCCTACCTATGAGAAAGGCCTTCTAATTCTCCACAGTTCCTAGCATAGTGCCTGATACACAGAAGTTTCAAGAAATACTTCTTGAATAAATGAATGAGGAAGGGAGGATCCCCAATTTTAACTGCTAGTTTTAATGTATAGTTGCTGTTCAAAGTAAACTTCTGAACCAAAAAAACTTTACTGTGGTCCCACAGGTAAGTTGCCTGCAGATGATCCAGACAGCATGTTGTAGTCAAGAGTTATGAGAGCGATCTCTTCCTTGCAGTCCATAATATTCCCATCCAGTCCTTGTGATTTTCTACTTGAAGGTCCCCAATCCTTCAGAGATCTGTCTAGGACCTAGTAGTGAAAAAGAAATCCTCTGCTGACAAAATATAGGGTATTTCTGCTAAAAGTCCCTTTGTAGTGAGGTGTTATGGAAAGTACATGGGTTTTGGAGACAGCCATTTGATGCTGCAAGTTAATTATATGGGGCTCCACCTTCTCATCTTGAAGATGGGAATCAGTATCAGTGCAGTCACTCAGTCGTGTCTGACTCTTGCAACCCCATGAATCACAGCATGCCAGGCCTCCCTGTCCATCACCAACTCCCGGAGTTCACTCAAACTCATGTCCATCATGTCCATCGAGTCGGTGATGCCATCCAGCCATCTCATCCTCTGTCGTCCCCTTCTCCTCCTGCCCCCAATTCCTCCCAGCATCAGGGTCTTTTCCAATGAGTCAACTCTTTGCATGAGGTGGCCAAAGTATCGGAGTTTCAGCTTTAGAATCAGTCCTTTCAATGAACACCTGGGACTGATCTCCTTTAGGATAGACTGGTTGGACCTCCTTGCAGTCCAAGGGACTCTCAAGAGTCTTCTCCAACACCACAGTTCAAAAGCATCAATAATGACACATATATTTTGTCTTTTTGGGAATTAGAGATCATTAATGTAAGGGGCTTTGGACATTACAGAAATTCAACAAATGATAGCTCTTCCCATTCAAATTAATCTCTGCAGGGGCAGGCATGCTTGTCTGCTTTGTCACTGCTGGCTCCTAGAGCCTGACACAGAATGAGCACCTGTTCATATGTGTTGAATAAATAGTGTATTTGTTTACTTACCAAGTCACAGACCAGAAAGAAATGCATCCTTGCATTTTGAATATTCTAAAATAGCATGGTATATAGTATTTCTGTGAGCATCTGGCTTTAAGACTGTGTAGTATGCCAGCAACAGCTGTGTGTTTTCTTTTTTTTTTCTTTTGTTTTTGCTTTTTGTTATGTGTGTTTTCTATACAACAAGTAGGACCATGGTAGGTGATGTATATCAGTGGATCTCAAAGTGTGATGTCCAGACCAGCAGCATCGGCAGCACCTGGGAACTTGCTGGAAATGTAAATTGTCAGGCCACATCCAGACCTACTGACTCAGAAATTCTGGGGGTGGGGCCAGAATCTGTTTGAATAAGCCCTTTGGTTGATTGTGACATGTGCTAAAGTTTGAGAACCAGAACCACTGGCATGTATAAAAGCCTCCTGTGCTATGATCAGAGGTGATATGAGAATAGATGATTTGCATCTAGAATATATAATGCAGTGTAGATTCTTCACATGATGCTCACAGAATTAATGTCTTCCAGACATTGAACCTTCAGGAACCTAAGCTGAGTGACAGATTATGAGTTCAAATGCTTATTCAGCTGACTCTCCTTACTACCTGATCTGTGGATGTGTGCTACAAGGACTTCTGAAACTGCTGCACTTTTACTGTGGTGCCTATTATTGGCTGAGTGTTTGGATTTCCCTCAAATTCCTATGTTGAAGCCCTAATCCCAATGTGATGGTGATGGAGCCTTTGGGAGGTAATTAGGTTTAGATGAGGTAGTGAGGGTGGAGCTCCAAGATGGAATTAATGCTATTATTAGAAGGAGGCACCAGAGTTCTCTCTCTGTCAGCCATGGAAAGATACAAGATTATCTGTAAGCCAGAAAAAGGGCCCTCACTAATCCAACCATGCTGGTACCCAGATCTTACCTCCAGCTTCTAGAACTGCAAGAAAATAAATATCTATTGTTTAAACCACTTAGTTTATGGTATTTTGTTACAGCAGCCTGAGCTGATTAAGACAGTGCTGGAGTAGACCAGTGACCTTGACTCAAAGGAAGATCCAACTATGGGCTAGCTTTCAATTATTGTATTAGTTAAGATAAGAACCAAATCACTGTCACAAGGACCCAAAAAATAAAGTGGTCAAAGAAAATGATAGTTATTTCTTCCTTTTCTGACAGCCTGGAGGTAAATGATCCAGGCTGGCAAGGTGGTCCTCTTGCATGAAGTTATTGAATGACCCTTGCTCTTCCATCTTGTTACTCTGGCCTCCTTGATGGTGGTGTCCTCCTTTGCATGACTAACGCTGAGTCAGTTCCAAGTCTGCATTACATCTTATTGCAAGGAGAAAATCATGGACAAGTGTCTTTGGCTTTAAGAAGATGCCAAATTTATACATCTCACTTCCATTTATACCCCATTACTCGCAAGGTTGCACCCAGGGGCAAAGCAGACTGGGAACTGTAGTGCCTGACTGCAGCCATGCACCCACATAAAGCACAGAGGGTTCTATATTAAGAAGGAGAAGAGAAGAAAGTGGAGGAGGAGGGGAAGGAGAGAAGAAGGAGAACAACAATAATCCTGGGAGAAGGTTAGTGGCCTCTGTCAGTGTTCTCATCAGTTTCTCAGTTTCCCTTCTCATGGCACCCCACTGTTTTGTGCAAATTCTCCTTGGAGTCCTATGAGATTTCTGTTAGATCCTCCCTTTTTGAGTTAGCTTGAGATGATTTTTACCAAATTCTCCAGATTAGAACAGCCTCCCATAAATCTCTCAGGACTTAGCGAAGGTTAAATTAAACACAGTGAGACATAATAGCATAATTTGCAATAGTCAAGATATGGAAACAACCTAAGTATTCATCAGCACGATGGATAAAGTATAAACTATTTATATCAGTTCAGTTCAGTCACTCAGTCGTGTCCGATTCTTTGCAACCCCATGAATCACAGCACGCCAGGCCTCCCTGTCCATCACCAACTCCCGGAGTTCACTCAAACTGATGTCCATCTAGTCGGTGATGCCATCCAGCCATCTCATTCTCTGTCGTCCCCTTCTCCTCCTGCCCCCATCCTTCCCAGCATCAGAGTCTTTTCCAGTGAGTCAACTCGTCGCATGAGGTGGACAAAGTATTGGAGTTTCAGCTTTAGCATCAGTCCTTCCAATGAACACCCAGGACTTATCTCCTTTAGAATGGACTGGTTGGATCTCCTTGCAGTCCAAGGGACTCTCAAGAGTCTTCTCCAACACCACAGTTCAAAAGCATCAATTCTTCGGCGATCAGCTTTCTTCATAGTCCAACTCTCACATCCATACATGATCACTGGAAAAACCATAGCCTTGACTAGATGGACCTTGGTTGGCAAAGTAATGTCTCTGCTTTTTACTATGCTGTTTAGGTTGGTCATAACTTTCCTTCCAAGGAGTAAGCGTCCTTTAATTTCATGGCTGCAATCAGCATCTGCAGTGATTTTGGAGCCCCCAAAAATAAAGTCTGACACTGTTTCCACTGTTTCCCCATCTATTTCCCATGAAGTGATGGGACCAGATGCCATGATCTTCGTTTTCTGAATGTTGAGCTTCAAGCCAACTTTTTCACTCTTCTCTTTCACTTTCATCAAAAGGCTTTTTAGTTCCTCTTCATTTTCTGCCATAATACAAGAAAAATAGAGATACCAAGGGAATATTTCATGCAAAGATGGGCTCAATAAAGGACAGAAATGGTATGGACCTAACAGAAGCAGAAGATATTAAGAAGAGGTGGCAAGAATACACAGAAGAACTGTACAAAAAAGATCTTCACGACCAAGATAATCACGATGGTGTGATCACTGACCTAGAGCCAGACATTTTGGAATGTGAAGTCAAGTGGGCCTTAGAAAGCATCACTACTAACAAAGCTAGTGGAGGTGATGGAATTCCAGTTGAGCTATTTCAAATCCTGAAAGATGATGCTGTGAAAGTGCTGCACTCAATATGCCAGCAAATTTGGAAAACTCAGCAGTGGCCACAGGACTGGAAAAGGTCAGTCTTCATTCCAATCCCAAAGAAAGGCAATGCCAAAGAATGCTCAAACTACTGCACGATTGCACTCATCTCACATGCTTGTAAAGTAATGCTCAAAATTCTCCAAGCCAGGCTTCAGCAATATGTGAACCGTGAACTTCAGATGTTCAAGCAGGTTTTAGAAAAGGCAGAGGCACCAGAGACCAAATTGCCAACATCCGCTAGATCATGGAAAAAGCAAGAGAGTTCCAGAAAAACATCTATTTCTGCTTCATTGACTATGCCAAAGCCTTTGACTGTGTGGATCACAACAAACTGGAAAATTCTGAAAAAGATGGGAATACCAGACCACCTGACCTGCCTCTTGAGAAACCTGTATGCAGGTCAGGAAGCAACAGTTAGAACTGGACATGGAACAACAAACTGGTTCCAAATAGGAAAAGGAGTACGTCAAGGTTGTATCTTGTCACCCTGCTTATTTAACTTATATGCAGAGTACATCATGAGGAACGCTGTGCTGGAAGAAGCACAAGCTGGAATCAAGATTGCAGGGAGAAATATCAATAACCTCAGATATGCAGATGACACCACCCTTTGGCAGAAAGTATCTATCTATATATATATAAATATGAAAATTTGCCATTGCATAAACATTGATGGATTTAGAGGACACTATGTTAAGTGAAACAAGTCAGAAACAGAAAGATAAATACTGTATGATATCACTTATATGTGGACTATGAAAAATAAACCAGTGAATGTAGCATAAAAGAAGTAGACTCACAAATATAAAGAACAAGCTAATGGTTACCAGTGGGTAGAGGGAAGTGGGAGGGGCAATATAGGGGCAGGGGACTAAGTGGTACAAAGCTTTAGGTTATAAAACAAAGCATAGATTGAGTAGCACAGGGAATAAGGCCAATACTGTATAACTATAAATGGAGGATAACCTCTAAAATTGTGAATGACTATGTTGTATACCTGAAATTTATATATCAATTATAACTCAATAAAAAGTAAAACAAATAAAAAATAAAATACATTATTTTCTTTTTAACTATGTTGATATTTTCATTGATGGTGTAAAAGCAGTATTGGGAAAAATTGTGAGGCCTTAAATCAAACAATAGTATAAAACTGTACTAAACTGTAATTTTTTTTCACAACTAGATAAACACAGTAAAAAATAATTGTTTCATTTAATTGCATCTTTGAGGAATGAGTAAAAGTAATTTCCTAAGTCTCATTCCTTGAATATTAATTTTTTTTATTCTATGTAATGAAAGGAGAAATATGCACAATGTATTTCTGTAGCAGGTGAAAATATAATGGGAGCCCTAAATTGTTTGTGTCATTGTGTTGTGGAGTCAACTAGCCACTTTTTAAATAGAAAGTCATTTTTGCCTGAGCGGATGAATGACTTAAAAATTATAGTTAATAAAGACTTGGCTATCTAGTAGACATCTTTCTTACTTACAAATTAATAAAGCAGTGCTTCATTTCAAGAAAAAAATTAAACATAATGTGACAACAAGTGGTGGGCTCAGAGAGAGCACTAAACACAGTACTGTGTGACAGTACCACGTGACAGTACTGGGTAGTTCTGAATGGCAGAAGGGGAGACAGGGTAAGGACATCTCCTGCAGACAGTTCCAAGCTGTCCCGAACACGCTTCACGGCCTCCTTCAGGAGCTCTGAGCCGAGGCGAAACTGCATTCACTTGTCTTTGGCCGTTTTCATTCTCTTTCTGCACTTTTGCCAGTGGGCTCTCTGCCATCAGAATTCCCATATCCTGGGTCTCTCCTTCACATTTCTGTGTTCTGCTGTGTGCATACGCACTAGCGATTCCCTGGGACTCTCTGCTTATCATTAAATGTGAATCTTGCGTAATGGGGAGATTTTAGGCCCATTGGGATATCAGTTTCAGTGCATTAGGGGTTTTTGTTGCCCTGCAAATAAACCTAAACCCAGGCCTTCTGTCCTCATTTCAGGATAATAGTCTGGTGAGAGAAATAGCATCTTTTTTCTTCCTTTAGTTTCTTAAAATAACTTTATTTATTGTTCTTCTTCTTATTGGCTGTGTGGGGTCTTCACTGCTGTGCGGGTTTTCCTCTAGTTGCAGTGAGTGGGGTCCACTCTCCAGTTGAGGTCCTCAGGGTTCTCACTGCGGTGGCTTCACTTCTTGTGGAGCCGGGGCTCTAGGATCCACAGGCTTCAGCAGTTGCCGCGCATGGGCTCAGTACTTGTGGCTCCTGGGCTCTCCAGCACAGGCTCAGGAGTTGTGGCACAGATCTTAGTTACTCCACAGCATGTGGGATGTTCCCAAACCTGTGTCTCCTGCGTTGGCAAGCAGATTCTTTACCACTGAGCCACCAGGGAAATCCCTGACTTTAGTTTTAATCTATCATTTAAATGGTTGATGTGCTCTGCTTAGTCACTCAGTCATGTCTGACTCTGCGACTCCATGGGCTACAGTTGTAGCCCACCAGGCTCCACGGTCCATGGGGATTTTCCAGGCAAGAAAACAAGAGTAGGTTGCCATGCCTTTCTCCAGGGGATTGTCCCAACCCAGGTTTTGAGCCCAGGTCTCCTGCACTGAGGCAGATTCTTTACTGTCTGAGCCACCAGGGAAGCCCAATGGTTGATGAGGGCACTGATTAACAACTCACCAACACTTGGATCCATTCTGGGCTGCCACTTCCTGAAAGAAATAGGTAGAATTCTTGAGTCTTTTCTCTCACAACCTTGTTTCCTTCTCCAATCCTTTTGAAGTTGACTGTTTGATGTACAAATATCTGGACAAAATAAAGTGCTGGCATTGCACTTTATAGTCGGGTGTCTAGTGAAGCAAAAGAAACATTCAGTGGGATTTTGCACATTCAAGACTGAAACAAAGTCAATGTTTAGACTTAATCAGAGCAACACTTGTCTTAGGCATGATTTCTCCGGGTTTCTTGGTTCAGTCTCTGGGTAGTTTGTTCTTCCATGGTTCCTGAGTCTTAGTGAAATAATGGGACAACTGCAGTCCCATGACACTCTGTTCATGAAAGGCTTTATAGGTGGAAAGGAAGATGAAAGGGTAGGGAGTGGGCTCAGCATGAGATGAACAGTCATTATGTGCCAGGCATTGTGGGATGCTTTCAATTCTCAAATAAACTGAAGAAGAATTAATATTTTGACTTATGAGAAAACTGAGCCTTTGAATGATTAAGTAGTATGCCCAGATCACTAATAACTAATAAGTGGTAGAACCCAGAATCTGAATGAAGTTTGCCTGGTTTTTAAAGTCTGCACTCAAAATAGGCTTCAACAGCTTTATTTAAAGTCTTCCATGAATAGTTATCCCTTGGCAACAAGGGAAGGAAGATGGTCCATTTTGACTGTGTACTGTATCCATGGATGGAGGGTGGAGGGAGAATGGGGACCACTTGGAGTGAATCCATAATTTATCAAGAGGTGCCTAGGTTCTGCCACAGTCTTATTATTTGACTCCAGGAAAATCTGTTTTCTTCTCTGTGACTTAGTTTACAAACAGATTGTTTGAAAAAAAAAATACAATGGTTCCACTGTTTGAAGGGCTCAATAAAAACTGAGATGAAAGACCATATAAAAACCCTATGTATGATCAGGAAGTACATATGTATGAACATAAATAATAGATTTTAAATACTGCATGTAAAAGCTTTCTATACAGAGCAACTTTGATTTAGTTTCACTATTGTACGAGACTTTTTTCTTAAAGGTAGGCCCCATATCTTTATCAAAGAGTCCTAAAATGTTAGAACTGAAAGTGACTTTGGACATTAGCGAGCCTAACATTCTCATTTTTGGACTGAAGACCGTCTCTTTTTCTTTTTCCCTTACATGGCCTAGTGCCTTGACTTGTATATAGCATTATTAAATAGCAAATGAGTAAATGGTGAATGTTTTGTATATGCTTGGTCATTTGGCCTCACCCCTGTACCTCTGTGAATGAGAATACAGGGACAATCTGAACTTTGGATCACATTTTATACAATCATTAATCACTCCTTGAAGAGTTTAGTTGTTTTTATGAGCTTTTCCCTCCTGAAATGACCTTTACTACAGCTGAGGTTTAGCTTAGAATATGAAATATGAATTCAGTGTATTCAAACATTTTGTAGGAAACAAAACATTCCAGTGTCTTCATTGAATTAGGCCTACAGTGATGACAAAATCAGTGTTTGGGTAACAGGATGACATTGTTGCTCTACAACGCTGGGAACTGTAATGACAAGTTCCCCTGCACCTCAGGCTCCCTGGCTGGCTTTGCGGCTGTGTAAGCCCATGCAGGTCTATGTAACCCACGCAGGTGAACAAGTAATGCTCTGCTGTCACCCTCTCTAAATTCTTAACAATTTTTATCTAGTGGGCCTGCATTTTGATTTTGTACTGAACCATGCAAATTACATAGCTAGTACTGCCTGGCTCCCTATGTGTACTTGAGCATTTTTTCTCTTCTAATAATTTCCCCACCCCCTTTCTCAAAGGCAGAGCTATCACTTGCTCCCATTTTGCTGAGATCTGAAACATTCGTGAGGTCTTTAACCTTAATAGATAGCCAGCAGGCACATGAAAAGGTATTCAATATTGCTCATTATTAGAGACATGCAAATCAAAGACACAATGAGGTATCACTTCACACTGGTCAGAATGGCTATCATCAAAGAGTCTACAAATAATAAATGCTAGAGAGTGTGGAGAAAAGGGAATCCTCTTACACTGTCGGTGGGAATGTAAATTGGTGCAGTAACTATGGAAAACAGTCTGGAGGTTCCTTAAAAAATTAAAAATAGAGTCACCATATGATCTAGCAATCCTGGGCATGTATCTAGAGAAAACTGTAATTTGAAAAGATACATGCACCCTAATGTTCAAAGCAGCACTGTTCACAATAGCCAAGACATGCAAATAACCTAAATGTCCACTGACAGATGAATTGATGAAGGTGTGGTATACGTGTATGTGTATACATGCACGCACACACACACATACAATGGAATATTATTACTTGTCCATAAAAAGAATGAAATAATGTCATTTGCAGCAACATGGACAGACCTAGGGACTGTCATATTAATTGGAGTCAGACAGAGAAAGACAAATATCATGATATCACTTATCCGTAGAATCTAAAAAAAAATGATACAAATGAATTTATTTACAAAACAGAAATAGACTCATAGACATAGCAAATTTATGGTTACCAAAGGGGAAAGTGGGAGAGGGATAAATTAAGAGTTTTGGATTAATAAATACACACTACTATATATAGAATAGGTAAACAACAAGGACCTCCTGTATAGCACAGGGAACGATACTCAGTATCGTGTTCAGTTCAGTTCAGTTCAGTTCAGTCGCTCAGTCGTGTCCGACTCTCCGCGACCCCATGAATCACAGCACGCCAGGCCTCCCTGTCCATCACCAACTCCCGGAGTACACTCAAACTCATGTCCACAGAGTCGGTGATGCCATCCAGCCATCTCATTCTCCATCGTCCCCTTCTCCTCCCGCCCCCAACCTTTCCCAGCATCAGAGTCTTTTCCAGTGAGTCAACTCGTCGCATGAGGTGGCCAAAGTATTGCAGTTTCAGCTTTAGCATCAGTCCCTCCAATGAACATCCAGGATTGATCTCCTTTAGAATGGACTGGTTGGATCTCCTTGCAGTATAAGGGACTCTCAAGAGTCTTCTCCAACACCACAGTTCAAAAGCATCGATTCTTCGGCGATCAGCCTTCTTTACAGTCCAACTCTCACAACCATACATGACCACGGGAAAAACCATTGCCTTGACTAGACGGACCTTGGTTGGCAAAGTAATGTCTCTGCTTTTTAATATACTATCAAGGTTGGTCATAACTTTCCTTCCAAGGAGCAAGCGTCTTTTAATTTCATGGCTGCAATCAGCATCTGCAGTGATTTTGGAGCCCAAAAAAACAAAGTCTGACACTGTTTCCACTGTTTTTCCGTCTATTTCCCATGAAGTGATGGGACCAGATGCCATGATCTTTGTTTTCTGAATGTTGAGCTTCAAACCAACCTTTTCACTCTCCTCTTTCACTTTCATCAAGAGGCTTTTGAGTTCCTCTTCACTTTCTGCCATAAGGGTAGTGTCATCTGCATATCTGAGGTTATTGATATTTCTCCCAGCAATCTTGACTCCAGCTTGTGCTTCTTCCAGCCCAGCGTTCCTCATGATGTACTCTGCATATAAGTTAAATAAGCAAGGTGACAATATACAACCTTACGTACACCTTTTCCTATTTGGAACCAGTCTGTTGTTCCATGTCCAGTTCTAACTGTTGCTTCCTGACCTGCATACAGGTTTCTCAAGAGGCAGGTCAGGTGGTCTGGGATTCCCATCTCTTTCAGAATGTTCCACAGTTTATTGTGATCCACACAGTCAAAGGCTTTGGCATAGTCAATGAAGCAGAAATAGATGTTTTTCTGAAACTCTCTTGCTTTCTCCATGATCCAGTGGATGTTGGCAATTTGATCTCTGGTGCCTCTGCCTTTTCTAAAACCTGCTTGAACATCTGGGAGTTCACGGTTTACATATTGCTGAAGCCTGGCTTGGAGAATTTTGAGCATGACTTTGCTAGCGTGTGAGATGAGGGCAATTGTCCGGTAGTTTGAGCATTCTTTGGCATTGCCTTTCTTTGGGATTGGAATGAAGACTGACCTCTTCCAGTCCTGTGGCCACTGCTGAGTTTTCCAAATCTGCTGGCATATTGAGTGCAGCACTTTCACAGCATCATCTTTCAAGACTTGTAATAGCTCAACTGGAATTCCATCACCTCCACTAGCTTTGTTAGTAGTGATGCTTTCTAAGGCCCACTTGACTTCACATTCCAAGATGTCTGGCTCTAGGTCAGTGATCACGTTATCGTGACTATCTTGGTCGGGAAGATCTTTTTTGTACAGTTCTTCTGTGTATTCTTGCCACCTCTTCTTAATATCTTCTGCTTCAAGTAACCTATAATGGAAAACAATCTAAAAAAGAATAGAATGTGTATGTGTGTGTGTGTGTGTTGTGTAAGTGAATCACTTTTTGTGGTACACTTGAAATTAGTGCAACATTGTAAATTAACTACACTTCAATTTAAAAAATAAAATCACTAACCCCATCCCCCCAAACCCAAACTGTGTTCTTTATGCCTTTTGCGAAATTAGTGGGATGGAATGAACGTGTATTAATCATTGACTTATTTCATTTCACCATCACCTCAAAACTGTGAGATAAGAGCTATTATTTGGATTTTACAGATGAGAGTACTGAGGCTCAGGGAAGTTGGTAAGTGGCAGGGTTTATACATTGAATTCTGATTTGTCTGACTCCAAAGCCCATCCCATTTCTCTAACTTTGCTTATCTGAGACCTGTCAAACTTCCCCTTGGATCAAAGCACTACCTGAAGGGACCAATGACCTTTTCCATTGTTTGTACACCCTTACATTTTTCACAAGACCTTTCCCAGTTGTTTGGTTAAACTCTGCCATGTCAGGGTTTTGGATGGAAAGTGACTTTCCCCGGACCACCTATGAAGTGGCATCATTGCTCTAACTGATGGGAATGGGGAGTAGAGAAAGCAGACTTGCAGCTTCGAGGACTGGGATTTGGGGACTGAGCCAAAATGCGTATGCCTCACTCAGCAACACCTGCAACTGTGTTGTACTAAATGCACTTACTCATTTCTTTTACAAACCTCTGTCCAGCATCAGCATTGTGCCGGGCATCGTACGAGGCCCCGCAGAGACTGTAATGAAGAAGACACAACCTGGCAGAAAGGTATAGACTCTTAACTCTCTGTACCCCAACATTTTTCCAGCCATGGTTCTGAAGTTGAGGAGTCAGGCATCAAAGAGAATTTAGGAAATGGGTGGAATATTATTTCTGAAGCTCACTGGAATTCTCCCTGGCCTGGACCTTGCTATAGATCAGGGTCACTGGTCATGTGGCATTACCTATACCTATCCTAATTTGCATCCTTGGACTAATAGCTGACTCTGGCCAGTCTTGTACTCTCCTCTGTTTCAGTAGACAGAAACCCAGTTTCTGAAAACTGACATGAAGAAAAGTTGAGTAGCTAACAAGTTCTACCCTGGGTCCCTACTCTCTACCTGGCTACAGTGCTTTGTAAAACCATTGATTGTTTAATAGCTTCAAGAAGCCAGCAGGGCGAGGAAGCAGAATTATGTTCAGCAAATGCAGGAATGGAGTATGGTTCTCTGTGAATGTTTCCATGGTAACAATGATAACAGCTTATATTTATAGACTCTCTATCTCCAAGGAACTCAAAGCGCTTTACAGACACATTATCTTCTTCTGTGGGGCAGAGGGAAGGGAAAAGGGAGACAAAGGGGAGGTGACAAGGGGCAGGAGAGAGAGAAGGGGGCAGGGGATGGTAAAGGAGGAGGAGGAAGAAGGAGAGGAGGGAAGGGTGGGAGGGAAAGTGAGTATGAGCAGGAGAGGAGAGGGGCGGGACAGAAGGATGCGACCTGCTATTATGCATATTTCACAGATGACACAGAGTGGGGAAGTCAGTGACCCAAGGTGGCATGATAAGCCAGTGACAGATGGTAGATGGGTTGGCCCTAGTGGCTCATGTAACTCCTGGAACCCTTACTGTTGGCACTGGGCAAATGCCAGGGCTGAGCTGCCATCCCCCAGTCATCTAGTTGTGGGTGAACAGATAACTCTAGGATGTCAAAGGCAGTTTGGTTCAACTATTGCTGACATGAAACACGAGGACTATTTTTTCCACGGAGAATCAGGGATAATGTCCAAAATCCTCACAGCCAGAAATCCACCAGGTGATCCCAGACGGCATCCCCAGGAGCGAGAGGCTTACATGTCCTGATCATCTCAGACAAAAAGGACCACACACCGAGGTCTGCACATACTGGTGGAGATGGTTCTTCAAATGGAGCCCATTTCAGCCTCCCTAGGACCTTTGGAGGGAATGCTTCTGGATAATTCCCCTGAGACATGCATCTGCTCCATGAGGTGTGATGTTGCTTAAAGCTGTAGCCTATGAAATTGAATCTACCATTCTTTGTATAAAATCATTTGTATGTGTGAAGCCAACCTCCTCTGGAGGAGACCTAACCTCTGGGGTCGGTTGGAATGGCTCTCAGACTCCTGTATCCTGGGGTCATTTCTGTCCCCTTTCTTCTTTAGTCAGAGTTTGTCAACCCTAGTCCCCATTTCTGACCCTCATAAGCCTTCTGTTTCCCCACCTCTTACTATTACCTCTCTACCACTTTGACCTTTGGAAAATAGGGTCTGTTTTCTTTTTTAAAAGATCCATTCTCTGTAGAGTATCTACTAACTCAGCCAGCAGTCCCCAAGGCACCCCTGAGAGACAAAGACCATCCTCCCCCAGGGTTTCAGGGGTCTTTATAAACAAACCATGACAGTTCCTGCAGCCCTGGACCTCAGGCTTAAGCAGTAGATGAGCTTTTGCCTTTGGTCTGTTTAGGCTGCAGGGGCCCTTGGATGAAGGGGTTGGTAGTTTGGAAGTTCTAGGGCTGAGCCCCAGGAAAGTTTAAATATTTGATTTACAAATAGGCTTCGACCCCCAAAGCAAAGAGAACTTAAATAAGGGACACTCTGAAGAAGAAAGGAATGGTTTGCTGGACCTTCTGGCTCCCAGCACTGTGTTAGGTACTTCATGTGTAGCTATCAGTGCTCTGAGGCTGAACGTCCACACCGAATTTCTTTATCTTCTCCCAAGACACAAGATCCCTCTTACCTCCTGGCTTTGGGCTCCATGAAGAAGGAATCCTGTTTTGTTTGCTACTGTCTCCCCAGAGACAGTTTGGTGTCTGTTAGAGACTCAGTATTTGTAAATAAGTAAACTTCCTATCCTATGGCTCAACCCTGGACCCCTTCATCCTCACACATTTTCTTGGTTTACCTCTTTAATGTGTGTGTGCTCAGATGCTCAGTCATGTCCAACTGTTTGCAACTCCATGGACTGCAGCCCACCAGGCTCTCCTGTCCGTGGAATTTTCCAGGCAGGAATACTGGAGTGGGCTGCCTTTTCCTACTCCAGGAGATCTTACTGACCTCTTCCAAAATCTCAGATATGGTCCCGCTGCTTGTTCTTATATGTTACCTTTTTCTATCATAGCACTTATCACACAGTATGGTTTTTGTTTATGTTCATGTAAGTTTCTAGATACCACTGAAAGGGGCTTTTGAGTGTAGAAAACATTCTTCAAAGGTTTACTTTTGCAGCAGGTGATTGGATAAAGAAGATGTGGTTCATATATACAATGGAATACCACTCAGGTATAAAAAATGCCACTTGCAATAACATGGATAAAACTAGGGGTTATCATACTAAGTGAAGGAAGTCAAAAAGAGAGACAAATATCATATGATGTATCACTTATGGGTGGAATTTAAAATATGACACAAATGAACCTGCCTACAGAATAGAGACAGATTCACAGACATAGAGGATAGACTTGTTATTGCTAAGGTGGAGAAGAGGTTGAGGAGGAATGGATGGGAATTTGGGGTTAGTCGATTCAAATTATTATATTCAGAATGGATAAACAGCAAGGTCCTCATGTATAGCAGGGAACTAGCAGGGTCCTAATGTATAGCAGGGAACTATATTCAATATCCAAGGTAAACCACAATGGGAAAGAATATAAAAAAGAATGTATATATGTATATGAGTCACTTTGCTGTACAGCAGAAATGAACACAAAATTGTAAATGATCTACACATCACTAAAAAATAAATTTAAAAAAGAAACCAAAAAATCCCACAAAGATTGACTCTTTGTGTTAAATGTTAATATTCCACTTATTAAAGTTAAAATTAGAAAAATATAGTTTTTTCGAGCTCAGCTATACATGTAATTATTTTATTTTTTGGTCTAGCAGAGTTTAGCAACCACTTCTAAAGGGTCTATGAATATAGTTGATTATCTTTAAGCATTCTAAGCTGTTATTAATTATATATCTGCTGTTATTAATTATATATCTATACACACACATATTTAGTTTGCCAAACCTGCTTTCCATTTCTTATCCTCATAGACCTTATGAAATATATATATATAATATACATATTTTAATTAACAAAATTTTCTGGAATACTTCAATATTTATATACATTTAACCTTTTAATTTATAACTGTTGCTGTTTAGACCCTAAATCGTGTTCAACTCTTGCAATACCATGGATTGTAGCCCTCTAGGCGCCTCTGTCCATGGGATTCTCCAGGCAAGAATACTGGAGTGGGTAGACATTCCCTTCTCCAGGGAATCTTACTAACCCATGGATTGAACTTGCATCTCCTGCCTGGCAGGTGGATTCTTTACCATTGTGCCACCTGATTATAGGGCCCTACATTTCTCTTAAATGTTTCAGTAAATTTAATAAGAATTCAGCTTTCAATTTAAAACATAAAACTCCACATCACTCACTCATCAAGTATTTTAAATTGGCATTTCAAGGCTATACCTCTAATAGGCCCAATTCTTTTAAAACTTACCAGTCGTGTTCATGCTCAAACAGCAAATATACACAATTTCTTTCTTAATACAAAATTATCAATACTATGGTTTGGTTCTCTTGTATCTTTCCATACAAACTTTTCACTTTTTTTGGTGTTAAGAAACACACATCCTCCCTCAAGGAACACAGTTGCCCTCCCAGTTATTTAGAAGCAGAGTTTTGGCTAGGACATGGACTTTCCAGTAGTCATATCTGGAAGTGAGAGTTGGACCATAAAAAAGTTGAGCACCGAAGAATTGATGTTTTTGAACTGTGGTATTGGAGAACTCTTGAGAGTCCTTTGACTGCAAGGAGATCAAACCAGTCAATCCTGAATGAAACCAGTCCTGACTATTCATTGGAAGGACTGATGCCGAAGCTGAAACTCCAGTACTTTGGCCATCTGATGTGAAGAACTGACTCATTGGAAAAGACCCTAAGATGGGAAAAATTGAAGGCAGGAGGAGAAGGGGACGACAGAGGATGAGATGGTTGGATGGCATCACCAACTAGATGGACATGAGTTTGAGCAAGCTCCGGGAGTTGGTGATGGACAGGGAAACCTGGCATGCTACAGTCCATGGGATCACAAAGGGTTGGACGTGACTGAGCGACTGAATTGAACTGGACTTATGCATGACCATGATGGGCTTTATATAAATGGTTATAGAGTTGTATGTTTTCACACCAAAGAGTTCAGTCTCCTAGGCCCCTGGCCACTTCATCTAATTCTTTCTTCACCCAAGAAGTCTGCAGCTCCTGTTCTTTTCTTGCTTGTCACTTGAGTAGATTTTGTATTTCTTTGGTATTTTAACATTTTCTAATACATTTATATAAGTGTAGTAACTCTAGCTTGAACTTGGTGGAACTGGAAGATCTGCAAACATTATCTACTTGCTAATAATGAATAAATTTGACCTTTACATTCTCAGTATCATACCACCTAAGACTCCTGCATTGCAAGCAGATTCTTTACCATCTGAACCACCAGGGAAGCCCCATACCACTCTTGCTGCTGCTGCTGCTGCTGCTAAGTCACTTCAGTCGTGTCCGACTCTGTGTGACCCCATAGACAGAAGCCCACCAGGCTCCCCCATCCCTGGAATTCTCCAGGCAAGAACACTGGAGTGGGTTGCCATTTCCTTCTCTAATGTGTGAAAGTGAAAAGTGAAAGTGAAGTCGCTCAGTCGCGACCGACCCTTAGCAACCCCATGGACTGCAGCCTACCAGGCTGCTCCATCCATGGGATTTTCTAGGCAAGAGTACTGGAGTGGCTTGCCATTGCCTTCTCCAATACCACTCTTAGGGCTATTTAATTTGATATTCTGTTGAATTTTGTTTGACTCCTCACAACTCTGGAGGTTAGAGTCTCTGCCTGCTGCTCCTTGTCTTCTCCATCGGATTGTGAGCTTCCTGAAGACAGGATAAGATGCCTTGTTCAGAGTTGTGGGCCCAGAAATCAGCACACTGCTTGACACAGAATAAACACTATCACTACTTGGTCTTTCAGTTGACGGCCAGCAAAGCTCACTTGTAGCTGAACAACTTGCGTTTATTGCTCCTTGCAAAGAGGGAGACCCTCACCATGGGCAACCATAAAGCATGTCAGTAAGAAGGTGTTAGAAAGGACTTAGGATGCAACAACATGGGTTGACCTGGAGATTATCGTACTAAGTAAAGTAAGCTTGGCAGAGAAAGACAAATATATCACTTGTATGGGGAATCTTAAAAATGACACAAATGAACCTACTTATAAAACAGAAACAGACACATAGATATAGAAAAAAAACATGGTTACCAAAGCAGGAAGGGGGAGCATAAACTAGGAGTTTGGGATTAGCAGATATACATTATTATACATAGAACTGATAAATAACAAATACCTACTATATGGCACAGGGGACTATTGATATATTCAATATCTTAAAATAACTAACACAACATTGTAAATCAACTATACTTCAATTTTTGAAAAAGTCAGATTTCAGTGTAATTACAAAAAAGAAAAATAAAAAGGACTTAGGAAAGGATTTGGGCTTGCTTGTGTTAGGTGAATTTGGGTAGGGTTTAAAGAGGCAGGGCTTTGCTCTGAAAGGAATGCTGCCTGGAAGCAGAGGTAATTCTGTGATTGAGGAAGTGGACTAGAGCGAGGTTAAAGATGTAATTGGTAAAGAAATAGCAGCCATGCATATTAGTCAGGATAGGGGACACTGAGTCATTTTGAAGGTTTGGACAGTGTTCACATTTTTGTCTGCTGAGACACTATCACTGTGTTCTTGTTTTGGTCTGACTGCATCATAGTCACAGAGTTGCCTGCCCTGCTCATGTGTGAAATGGATTCCTTGTCACAGAATACCAAGACCTGACTCTGAGTACAGGGCCAGCTTATAGCAATGCCAAGGTTTAACAGGAGAATCAGGCTGGCTCCAGTGCAGACTTTAGGACAGCTCTATTTGGTCCAGGGTCCTGTTTCCACTGCACTTCAGGTGTAGTAAATCCATCAGATTTACTGGACTTCAGAGACTGGCTAACACAAGACCTCAAGACCCAAAACTTCTTTCCCCCTCTCCCTCAGCCACCTCTGTCTTTAACATGCATTCTTTAGTGTAGCAACGCTCTGTACCTGAGAGTCTAGGGAACAGACAGGGTGACCAGCAGCTAAAACCACCTGTCTAGCAACCATCTGCCCTTCTTCATGTGGGGTCAGGCTAATCAGTTCTTGCTTCTCCTCCTTAAGCCAGATTTTCCCTCCCTCGTTGCTGGGGTTGGCAAAACTGGCTCTCAGCCCCCTTCTGTTGACTTGCCAAAAATATTTCTGCAACTGGAATGCAATTTGGAAAATGTTTTACAAATAGACTCCCTTGGGATAACATTTTAATTTCCCTGATCAAAGTATGATGTGCTATTCTTTTGGATGCTAGCTCCCCAATGGTTTAGAAATGGAGATCTTAACTGATTAATCCTAGTCCTTGATTTTATCCCAGTACTTAATTTTGACATCTTTAAAACAAGTAAAGATCTTGAACATAAGAACACTTGGAGTGTACATAGATATTTAAGATCCTGCCTCAGGGAACTTGTTAATTCTCCAAGGCCTTTGACTGGGGGGAAAAGTTCACAACTGGTTTGGTTATGTCATTTACTCTCTGACAAACCTATCCCTGTACTCCACTCACACCAGTTGTGCTGAGTTGCTTTGAAAAATGTAACTAATTTCCCCACCTCCCCAAACTTTCTTATTTTTAATGGAAGGAAAATTGCTTTGGAGTATTGTGTTGGCCTCTGCCATACATCAGCGTTAGTCAGCAATAGGTATACTTGTATCCCCTCCTTTACTAACCTCCCTCCTACCTTCCACCCTTTCCCACCTCTCTAGGTTGTTACAGAGTCCTGGTTTGAGCTCCCTGAGTCATACAGCAAATTCCCATTGGTTATGTATTTTACACATGGTAGAGTATATGATTATACAGTGGAAGTGAGAAATAGATTTAAGGGACTAGATCTGATTGATAGAGTGCCTGATGAACTCTGGACGGAGGTTCGTGACATTGTACAGGAGACAGGGACCAAGACCATCTCCATGGAAAAGAAATGCAAAAGAGCGAAATGGCTGTCTGAGGAGGCCTTACAAATAGCTGTGAAAAGAAGAGAGGCGAAAAGCAAAGGAGAAAAGGAAAGATATAAGCATCTGAATGCAGAGTTCCAAAGAATAGCAAGGAGAGATAAGAAAGACTTCCTCAGTGATCAATGCAAAGAAATAGAGGAAAACAACAGAATAGGAAAAACAAGAGAGCTCTTCAAGAAAATCAGAGATTCCAAGGGAACATTTCATGCAAAGATGGGCTCGATAAAGGACAGAAATGGTATGGACCTAACAGAAGCAGAAGATATTAAGAAGAGGTGGCAGGAATACACAGAAGAACTGTACAAAAAAGATCTTCACGACCAGGATAGTCACGATAACGTGATCACTGACCTAGAGCCAGACATCTTGGAATGTGAAGTCAAGTGGGCCTTAGAAAGCATCACTACGAACAAAGCTAGTGGAGGTGATGGAATTCCAGTTGAGCTATTTCAAGTCTTGAAAGATGATGCTGTGAAAGTGCTGCACTCAATATGCCAGCAGCTTTGGAAAACTCAGCAGTGGCCACAGGACTGGAAGAGGTCAGTCTTCATTCCAATCCCAAAGAAAGGCAATGCCAAAGAATGCTCAAACTACCGCACAATTGCATTCATCTCACACGCTAGTAAAATCATGCTCAAAATTCTCCAAGCCAGGCTTCAGCAGTATGTAAACCGTGAACTCCCAGATGTTCAAGCAGGTTTTAGAAAAGGCAGAGGCACCAGAGATCAAATTGCCAACATCCGCTGGATCATGGAGAAAGCAAGAGAGTTTCAGAAAAACATCTATTTCTGCTTTATTGACTATGCCAAAGCCTTTGACTGTGTCGATCACAATAAACTGTGGAACATTCTGAAAGAGATGGGAATCCCAGACCACCTGACCTGCCTCTTGAGAAACCTGTATGCAGGTCAGGAAGCAACTGTTAGAACTGGACATGGAACAACAGACTGGTTCCAAATAGGAAAAGGTGTACGTAAGGTTGTATATTGTCACCTTGCTTATTTAACTTATATGCAGAGTACATCATGAGGAACGCTGGGCTGGAAGAAGCACAAGCTGGAATCAAGATTGCCGGGAGAAATATCAATAACCTCAGATATGCAGATGACACTACCCTTATGGCAGAAAGTGAAGAGGAACTCAAAAGCCTCTTGATGAAAGTGAAAGAGGAGAGTGAAAAGGTTGGTTTGAAGCTCAACATTCAGAAAACAAAGATCATGGCATCTGGTCCCATCACTTCATGGGAAATAGATGGAAAAACAGTGGAAACAGTGTCAGACTTTGTTTTTTTGGGCTCCAAAATCACTGCAGATGCTGATTGCAGCCATGAAATTAAAAGACGCTTGCTCCTTGGAAGGAAAGTAATGACCAACCTTGATAGTATATTAAAAAGCAGAGACATTACTTTGCCAACCAAGGTCCGTCTAGTCAAGGCAATGGTTTTTCCCGTGGTCATGTATGGATGTGAGAGTTGGACTGTGAAGAAGGCTGACCGCCGAAGAATCGATGCTTTTGAACTGTGGTGTTGGAGAAGACTCTTGAGAGTCCCTTATACTGCAAGGAGATCCAACCAGTCCATTCTAGAGGAGATCAATCCTGGATGTTCATTGGAGGGACTGATGCTAAAGCTGAAACTGCAATACTTTGGCCACCTCATGCGACGAGTTGACTCACTGGAAAAGACTCTGATGCTGGGAAAGGTTGGGGGCGGGAGGAGAAGGGGACGACAGAGAATGAGATGGCTGGATGGCATCACCGACTCTGTGGACATGAGTTTGAGTGAACTCCGGGAGTAGGTGATGGACAGGGAGGCCTGGCGTGCTGTGATTCATGGGGTCGCGGAGAGTCGGACACGACTGAGCGACTGAACTGAACTGAACTGAACTGAGAGTATACGCTTCCATGTCACTATCTCCATTCGTCCCACCCTCTAATTCCTGAAAGATGTAACTTTTAAAAATCTACTCAAATATTTAGAAGGTATATATATATATATATATATATATATATGTGAAAGTTGCTCAGTTGTGTCCAACTCTTAGCAACTCCATTGACTATAGAGTCCATGGAATTCTCCAGGCCAGAATACTAGAGTGGGTAGCCTTTCCCTTTACCAGGAGAATTTCCCAACCCAGGGATCAAACCCAGGTCTCTTGCATTGCAGGCAGATTCTTTATCAGCTAAGCCAAAAGGGAAGCCCATATATATACATATACACACACATACAAACATATATATGTGTATATATATATACACTCATATATGTATTTATATATATACACACACACGTGTATATATATTATTTTTCATATAACTAGATGTTGTGATTATGTTAGTGATAAAAATAACAACAACCTTTCTCTGGGAATGCTTTTCAGTTCAGTTCAGTCGCTCAGTCATGTCCCACTCTTTGCGATCCCATGAATCACAGCACGCCAGGCCTCCCTGTCCATCACCAACTCCCGGAGTTCATTCAAACTCATGTCCATCAAGTCGGTGATGCCATCCAGCCATCTCATTCTCTGTCGTCCCCTTCTCCTCCTGCCCCCAATCCTTCCCAGCATAAGAGTCTTTTCCAGTGAGTCAACTCGTTGCATGAGGTGGCCAAAGTATTGGAGTTTCAGCTTTAGTATCAGTCCTTCCAGTGGGGTTGCTTTAAACTTACAAAATAAAGAAGGCTTTTTATTGTGCCCTTGGTCTTTACATTAAATTGCAAAGTATTTTTAACCAACTAAACCAACCAATAAGCAAATCTCTTTCCTAATAAAGACTGCTGAAATGAACAAGTAAATTTTTAGGAGAAGTGAAAAAATCTACCTACTGGTTGATTTATTGCTGGTGAACACTGGCCTCTTTCTACACTTAAGTTTTAACTTTTATATGAATATGTCAAGGGCAAAGTACAGATGCCAAGTGTGCAATAGGACTCTGGGATAATGGAACATTAACTGTTCCAAGAGTCAAGAGACCTGAATTCTAGTATCACCTTACTTGTTAAATGTTGACCTTAAGCAAAACATGCAAATTAAAGTAACTAGATCTCAGTTTTTTTAAAATGAGAGGAATTGTACTAGCTGATTTAGTAGATTCCTTGCAGTTTAAATCTTCTCACTTTTGAATGAACGCATTCAGTCAGTCATTTAGTACAGGGAGCTCACAAAAAAATAATAGCCCCATAATATAGTTAGTGCATGCTGCCATGAGGTGAAGGCAATGTACCATAGGTCATGTACCCTGAATGGTAGCTTGTGCCATAAATGTGCTGTATCTGAAACATATGTTATACCCCCACCTTTCACCTGCTTTAAAATAAATATTTGTTTAAACATTAAGTTTAGCCATTATCCCATATTTTCTGGCCGGAGTCACAATCTGCTCATGATCTGATTTTGACTATTGTCTATAATTTATGCTTTATCTGTTGCTGTGCTTCTCAGCCTGACAGCTTGGGCTGGGTTCTGGGTGATAGGTACCTAGTGCACATCTGTGTCACTAAAACCATGAGATCAAACCTTGTCCAACCAAAAAACAGTCCTATTCCCATTTTTCCTAAGGATGGAGGTGCTATGCTGGATGGATCTAGACGTTAACAGCGTAATTAGGTGTTTACCAGAATTGTAAACATTACAGCAAGATTTTTTGATAAGGAAATTTTAGATAGTTTTCTTGGTGGTGAATTTTATTTTAAAAACCTGCCTAGGAAGTGAGCTATTTTAACAATATCCTACCTGAAACTACTTATCTGTTTTTATTATTGTGTGTGTGTGCTCGGTTGCTTCAGTCACGTCCTACTCTTTGCAACCCTATTGGCCATAGCCCATCAGGCTTCTCTGTCTGTGGGATTCTCCAGGCAAGAATACTGGAATGTGTTGCCATGCCCTCCTCCAGGGGGTCTTCCCAACCTGGGGACTGAACACCCATATCTCAAGTCTTCGGCAGTGGTAGGTTCTTTACCACTAGCACCCACCTCGGAAGTCCTTATTGTAGTGTTTAGTTCAGTTCAGTCGCTCAGTCGTGTCCGACTTTCCATGACCCCATGAATCACAGCACGCCAGGCCTCCCTGTCCATCACCAACTCCCGGAGTTCACTCAAACTCATGTCCACAGAGTCGGTGATGCCATCCAGCCATCTCATTCTCTGTCATCCCCTTCTCCTCCCTCCCCTAACCTTCCCCAGCATCAGAGTCTTTTCCAGAGAGTCAACTCGTCGCATGAGGTGGCCAAAGTATTGCAGCTTCAGCTTTAGCATCACTCCTTCCAATGAACACCCAGGATTGATCTCCTTTAGAATGGACTGGTTGGATCTCCTTGCAGTCCAAGGGACTCTCAAGAGTCTTCTCCAGCACCACAGTTCAAAAGCATCAATTCTTCGGCGATCAGCTTTCTTCACAGTCCAACTCTCACATCCATACATGACCACGGGAAAAACCATAGCCTTGACTAGACGGACCTTGGTTGGCAAAGTAATGTCTCTGCTTTTTAATATACTATCTAGGTTGGTCATAACTTTCCTTCCAAGGAGTAAGCGTCTTTTAATTTCATGGCTGCAATCATCATCTTCAGTGATTTTGGAACTCAAAAAATAAAGTCTGACACGGTTTCCACTGTTTTTCCATCTATTTCCCAATGATCTTAGTTTTCTGAATGTTGAGCTTTAAGCCAATCTTTTCACTCTCCTCTTTCACTTTCATCAAGAGGCTTTTGAGTTCCTCTTCACTTTCTGCCATAAGGGTAGTGTCATCTGCATATCTGTGGTTATTGATATTTCTCCCAGCAATCTTGATTCCAGCTTGTGCTTCTTCCAGCCCAGTGTTCCTCATGATGTACTCTGCATATAAGTTAAATAAGCAAGGTGACAATATACAGCCTTGACATACTCCTTTTCCTATTTGGAACCAGTTTGTTGTTCCATGTCCAGTTCTAACTGTTGCTTCCTGACCTGCATACAGGTTTCTCAAGAGGCAGGTCAGGTGGAATAAATAAATAAAAGTTCACAAGGTTTTTCATTAGTATAAAAGGGTTTCAGGAGAGAAGACTCTTACCATAAGTTTGGTTTCAGGATCCCAAACTTAATTCCTATGAGCTTCAATAGCAATATTATAACTACAACACATGGCAGCTGGAGACCAAGGACATTAGGAAACATTCACAGAACAGAATGTCTGACATTAAAATCCCCATTAGCATGAAAGCCTGCCTTAGGCACACAGACCTCCTGTATTGACTTTGGCAATGTGTCTACCTTGTCACACCAATAAGGATAACTGAACTTGAGAAATGATGATGGCACAACCTAGTTCTCTCTGTCTCTCTTTTAACTTGGGTTTAGTGGAATGTAGCAGAACCCTCTCTCTCTGTGCCAATACTTGTCTTCTTCTCTGGATCAAGACCCAGGCAGCCCCTTCTCCTGGGAGAGGCAAGCTGCCCAAGGAAATCACTCTTCTGGGTTTCACACATCCTCAAGCACTTGATGTCTGTTTAAATTATTTATTCTGCAAAGTGTATTCAATGGAGCTTTATCTATAGACCTATGTGTGCCTTGTTAATCTAGTTAGGCAAAAAAAAAAAAAAAAAACTAGTATGTCTCTAGCTAATGGTAGCAGCAACAGGGAAAACATTTTAGCACCTGCTTAGGCAGCCCAGGGAGGATCCTCCTGACCTTGTACAGCTTGGAGATCACAGGATGGGTGTGCCCAAGAGAACCATGGACTGGGGGACGATAGAGAGGCAAGAATACCCTGAAGGATAAACCTCTTTAATCCTCCTTAGAGGAAGGGGGGTGAGTTAATTAGAAACTAGGAATTTTTGATCTCAAGGAACCCTCATGTATTTTCTTTCTTTTAAATTTTTTTTGATATGTGCATCAGTTCAGTTCAGTTCAGTCACTTAGTCGTGTCCAACTCTTTGCGACCCCATGAATCACAGCACACCAGGCCTCCCTGTCCATCACCAACTCCTGGAGTTCACTCAAACTCATGTCCACAGAGTCGGTGATGCCATCCAGCCATCTCATCCTCTGTCGTCCCCTTCTCCTCCTGCCCCCAATCCCTCCCAGCATCAGAGTCTTTTCCAATGAATCAACTCTTCTCATGAGGTGGCCAAAGTATTGGAGTTTCAGCTTTAGCATCAGTCCTTCCAATGAACACCCAGGATTGATCTCCTTTAGAATGGACTGGTTGGATCTCCTTGCAGTCCAAGGGACCCTCAAGAGTCTTCTCCAGCACCACAGTTCAAAAGCATCATTTCTTCGGCGATCAGCTTTCTTCACAGTCCAACTCTCACATCCATACATGACCACGCGAAAAACCATAGCCTTGACTAGACGGACCTTGATTGGCAAAGTAATGTCTCTGCTGTTTAATATGCTATCTAGGTTGGTCATAACTTTCCTTCCAAAGAGTAAGTGTCTTTTAATTTCATGGCTGCAATCAGCATCCACAGTGATTTTGGAGCCCCCCAAAAATAAAGTCTACTACTATGTTTATCTATTTATTTATTTTTGGCTGCACTGGCTCTTCATTGCTGCCTGCGGGCTTTCTCTAGTTATGGTGACCAGGGGCTACTCTCTAGTTGCGGTGCATGAGCTTCTCACTGCGGTGGCTGCTCTTGTTGTGGAGCACAGCTCTAGGCAGCAGGCTTCAATTGTGGCACAAGAGTTTAGTTGCTCCACGGCACATGGAATCTTCCCAGACCAGAGATCGAACCGGTGTCCCCTACATTGGCAGACAGATTCTTATCCACTGTACTGGTAGGAAAGTACGGAGGAATCCTGATATATTTTCTAGGAGCACCATCTCATGTTATAAAGAGGCAGTCCTTGAAAGGGCAGGTACCTGCCTAGGGACACATGGCTAACTGACAAAGCCAAGTCTGAAACTCAGGTTTTCTGACTTGTCAACTAGTCTTTTCATCACACCCCATTGTCTGCTTTACCCATTAGAGCCCCTGGCACTTGGGAGACAATTCTAATCATAGCCTGACCACTGATTTTTGGCATAACTGGGCAAGTTGTCCTTTCAGAGTTTCAGCTCCCTTCTGTCTTGAAAGGGGGACAGCACCAGGCTGAGCTGATCTATGTCTGGAGCTCAGGCTGTCTGGAGAACGGTACACTCCAGATGTTTTCATTCTTATGTCTTCATAAAGAAATGTTCTGAGTGGTCGATTTTCCCAGATGTACTTGTTTTCTTTGTTTTTCTCTTGGTTAGGAAGATTTTTTTGTTTCCTGATCAGGGTCTATTAGAGGCAGATGAAATCTGCCTGTTTATGTAGACAAGTTTCAGCTATTCTAGAAACTAGCCAAATTCTCTAAGCATGTGAACTCTTCTTCCTTTTGGAGCTGTCCCCAGGACAGCTGAGAAAGTGGTCGCACCCTATATATAAATCAGGAAAGTAAAATCACAACACTGACCTAGGGCTTTCTTAAAATGATTGGATAAATAATTTGACCAGGATATTACAAAGCAATAATGATTTGGGTATTTTCTGTTTTAAGCAATACTCAAAATTAAAATGATGTGCACTTCAAAGACAGAAACACGTGGCAATTGTTAATTCACACAGTCAAGTGATTCCTTACCTTTCTTGCAGCTTTTTCTTTTGTTAGCATAATGGAAAGTGCAACCCAATTTATACATACCCATTGCATAAGGCAGCATGCACCAGATTTTCAGAACTCGTTAAAAATTCCATATTTATCACATGTACCATATATGTACCATGTTCCTGATGATCTCTTTTCCCATTATTAACTCACTTTAAAGATTTTGAAATATATATTAATATATAAACATATATTTTTTGTGAAAGGCACATGTAATTATTGTGAAAGAATAGAAAGCCATCCCCATAATCCTACCACAAAGAAATACCTATCCTTATCACCTTGTTGTTGACCCTTACAGAACTCTTTATATGATACTGTTACTGCATGCTACTAAAAGTACTGCATAATAATACTAATTATGCTCTTGTCTGCATATTTTCTTCGACTTGCTTTTTCTATTAATATGTTGTGAACAACTTTCCATGTTGATCAATATTAATTTATGACATTATTATATGCTCCGGTAGACATTAAGTTGCTTCCAGTTTTTAACTATTATAAATGACACCTCAGTTCAGTATGTATCTTTAAATCTTTGTGTGTATCTTCAGTTATTTTTTCAGGGTAAATTTCTAAAATGGAATTGCTTGGCCAGAGGGCATCCTTACTTTAAGGCTCATGATATACATCATTAAATTGCTCTGAAGGAAAGTTGTACCCAGAAATCTGAAATTATTTTTCTTGTACCCCAAGAGCCATATGTATTATATTTTTTAAGTTATTATTTTTTTAGAGAAGTTTTAGGTTCACAGCAAAATTAAAAGAAAGGTAGTGGCTCAGTGGTAAAGAACCCACCTGTAATGCAGAAGATGCAGTCTGGATCCCTGGATCCAGAAGATCTCCTGGAGAAGGAAATGGCAACCCACTCCCATATTCTTGCCTGGGAAATCCCATGGACAGAGGAGCCCAGCAGGCTGTAGTCCATGGGGTTATAGAAGAGTAGGACATGACTTAGCGACTAATCAGCAACAATGACAACAACAGCTATATACCCCTTGTCCCAACACACTAGTCAATATTATCAACATTCCCCCACCAGAGCCATATATTTGTTATAACTGATATAAACTGACGTTCTCATTTCATTTTCTTAATGCTGCCTTTTGTAAAGCAGAAGTTTTTTTATTTTAATGAAATCCAATTATCATTTATTTTTTTCATGGATCGTGCTTTTGGTGTTGTATGTAAAACTTCATCACTACAACCAAAGTTATCTAGGTCTTCTCCCATGTTATTTTCTAAGAGTTTTATCTTTAGGTCTACTTTCATTCTGAGTTAATTTTTGTGAAGGGTGTAATATCTTTGTCTAGATTCTTTTTTTTTGCATATGGATGTCCAGTTGTTCTAGCAACATTTGTTGAAAAGACTATATTTGCTCCGTTGAATTGCCTATGTTCCTTTGTCAAAGAAAAGTGGACTCTATTTATGTGGGTCTATTTATAGGCTCTCTATTTTGTTCAATTGCTCCATTATTCCATCAATAACATACTGTCTTGATTACTGTAACTTTATTGTAGGCCTTGAAGTCAGGTAGCTTCGGTCCTGAATTTTGTTCTTCAGTTCTGGGTCTCTTGTCCTTTTATATACACTTTAGACTTATTTTATAGATATACACAAAATAACTTGCTGCAATTTTGATTAGTATTACATTGAATTGACAGATGAATTTGGAAAGAACTGACATGTTGACAATAATGAGTCATCCTATCCATGAACATGGAATATATAATTATCATGTTCTTTGATTTCTTTCATCAGGATTTTGTGGTTTTCCTCATGTAGATCTTGTACATATTTTGTTAAATTTATACCTCAGTATTTTATTTTGGGGATGAGAATGTTAATGGTATTGTGTTTGCAATTTCAAATTTCATTTTTTCATAGCTGGTATATAGGAAAGTGATTGACTTGCATATTAACTCTATATCCTGCCATCTTGCTATAATCACTTATTAGTTACAGGAGTGTTTATTTCTTTTTAATCATTTTGGATTTCATACATGGATGACCATGTCATCTCTAAGCAAACACTGTTTTTTCTTCCCCCATCTATAGACCTGTTATTTCCTTTTCTTATTTTGTTGCATCAGTTAGTACTTCAGTGCTGAATGCATTATCTTTTTACTCAGCAGTTTATTGAGGTATAACTGACGTACTATAAAATTTTCTCATTATAAATGAACACTTGAATGATTTTTATTTATTGTTGTTTGTTTTGCAAGTTTTCTTTATTTTTTTTAAACTTTTGATTTTATATTGGAGTATAGTCGATTAACAATGTTGTGATAGTTTCAGGTGTACAGAAAAGTGCTCCAGGTATACATATACATATGTTTTTTCAAATTCTTTTTCCATTTAGGTTGTTACATAATATTAAGCAGAGTTCCCTGTGCTATATAGTAGGTCCTTCCTGTTTATCCATTTTATAGCAGTATGTACATGTCAGTCCCAAACTCCCTGACAATCTCTTCCCTCTACCCTTCCTCTCTGGTAACCATAACTTCATTCTACAAATTTGTGAGTCTTTTTATTTTGCATATAAGTTCATTGCATCATTTCTTTTTAGATTCTGCATACAAGCAAAATTATATGGCATTTCTCTTTCATTGTCTGATTTGACTGAGTATGAAAATCCCTAGGTTCATCTTAGTTGCTGCAAATGGCTTTATTTCTTTATTTTTAATACTGAGTAATATTCCATAGTGGGCTTCCCTGATGACTCAGGGTTAAAGAATCTACCTGCAATTCAAGAGAGTCGTGGTTGACCCCTGGGTCAGGAAGATCCTCTGGAGAAGGAGATGAAAACCCACTCCAGTATTCTTGTCTAGGAAATTCCCTGGACAGAGGCACCTGGTAGGATATAGTCCATGGGTTTGCAAAAGATTTGGACACGACTGAGGGAGTAAACAACAACAATATTCCATTGTATATAGGTACCATATCTTTTATATCCAATTCTCTGTCAATGGACATTTAGGCTGCCTCCAAGTCTTGGCTATTGTAAACAGTGCTGCAATAAACATTGGGGTATGTATATCCTTTTGGACCATGTTTTTCTCTGGATAAATGCCCAGGAGTGGGATTGCTGGATCATATAGTAGCTCTACTTTAGTAGGAGCGTTCCTACTGTTCTCTGTAGTGGATGTACCAACTAGTTATTTTTAATAAATGCATACGGTTGCAACCATCACCACAATCCAGTTTTAGAGCATTTCAGTTCAGTTCAGTCGCTTAGTCGTGTCCGACTCTTTGCGACCCCATTACATCTCCCCAAATTTCCCTCAGCATTATCTTTTAAAGTTTGTTTTATTTACTGGGATATAATTGAATACAGTGAAATGGTCAAATTTTAAGTGTAGCTATTGTCAATTATGATCAGTGTATAGACACAGGATATTTTAATCTTACTAGAGAATTCCCTTGTGCTTCTTCCCAGTCAACTCTCTTTAACCCCTAAGAAGCAAATATTGATCTGATTTCCATCACTGTAGGTTCTAGAATTTCATATAAGTGGAATCACACACTTTCATTCTGCATACGTTTTTGTAACTTTTCTGTGTTGTTTCATATATCAGTAGTTTGTTACTTCTTTTATTGGTGAGTATTTTTCCATTGTTTGACTACACAGACCTTGCTTATTCATTTTTCTGTTGACAAACATATGGAGTATTTCCAACTTTCGCTATTATAAGTAAATCTGCTATGAACACTTTTATATAAGGCTTTTTGTAGATAATTCTTTTTCAGTTCAGTTCAGTTGCTCAGTCATGTCCGACTCTTTGCGACCCCATGAATCACAGCACACCAGGCCTCCCTGTCCATCACCAACTCCCAGAGTTCACACAAACTCATGTCCATCAAGTCGGTGATGCCATCCAGCCATCTCATTCTCGGTCGTCCCCTTCTCCTCCTGCCCCCAATCCTTCCAAGCATCAGACTCTTTTCCAGCGAGTCAGCTCGTCGCATGAGGTGGCCAAAGTATTGGAGTTTCAGCTTAAGCATCAGTCCTTCCAATGAACACCCAGGATTGATCTCCTTTAGAATGGACTGCTTGGATCTCCTTGCAGTCAAGGGACTCTCAAGAGTCTTCTCCAGCACCACAGTTCAAAAGCATCAATTCTTCGGCAATCAGCTTTCTTCACAGTCCAACTCTCACATCCATACATGACCACGGCAAAAACCATAGCCTTGACTAGACGGACCTTGGTTGGCAAAGTAATGTCTCTGCTTTTTAATATACTATCTAGGTTGGTCATAACTTTCCTTCCAAGGAGTAAGCGTCTTTTAATTTCATGGCTGCAATCAGCATCTGCAGTGATTTTGGAGCCCAGAAAAATAAAGTCTGACACTGTTTCCACTGTTTCCCCATCTATTTCCCATGAAGTGATGGGACCAGATGCCATGATCTTTGTTTTCTGAATGTTGTGCTTCAAGCCAACCTTTTCACTCTCCTCTTCCACTTTCATCAAGAGGCTTTTGAGTTCCTCTTCACTTTCTGCCATAAGGATGGTGTCATCTGCATATCTGAGGTTATTGATCTTTCTCCCAGCAATCTTGATTCCAGCTTGTGCTTCTTCCAGTCCAGCATTCCTCATGATGTACTCTGCATATAAGTTAAATAAGCAGGGTGACAATATATAACCTTAATGTACTCCTTTTCCTATTTGGAACCAGTCTGTTAATCTTTTTAGTTTTCTCAAATAGCTAGGAGTGGAATTCCTAGGTCGTAGGGTAGGAACTTTAACTTAAGAAACCCCTAAAACTTCTTCACATTAAAAGCTTGTACCTCATAGTTTTCTCCAAAGTTTTGCCTTCTATGAAGATAATTTACTACACAAAATTCAAACTTTTAGAACAAATTAAATGGTTGTTATTTTCTAACTGAAAGTATACTTCACAAATGTCTTAAGATTTTTTTTTAATGTGGACTGTTTTTTAAAAGTCTTTATTGAATTTGTTAAAATATTGCTTCTGTTTTATGTTTTGGTTTTCTAGCCAGGAGGCATTTGGATCTTAGCTCCATGACCAGGGATTGAACCCACACTGCCTGCACTGAAAGTTGAAGTCTTAAAAATTGTACCATGAGGGCAGTCCCGACAAATGTCTTAAGAGCATGGTTGAGGGTAACACCGGAGCTGTTATAACTCAGCATTTCTATGGAGAATTTCTCCAGGCAAGAATACTGGAGTGGGTTGCCATTTCCTTCTCCGGGGGATCTTCCCAACACAGGGACTGAACCCGGATCTCCTGAATTGCAGGCAGATTCTTTACCGACTGAGCTACGAAGGAAGCCACTTCTATGAAGGGGGAGGTTTCTGCTTTTGCAAAGCACTTACATATGCATTATCTCAAATGATTCCAGAACTTACTATTATAGATAAGAAAATTGGTAAAGAGGTAAATAATGTTGCCCAAGGTCACAAAGATAAAAATAGATGAAGCCAGAGCATTATTTAAAGAAAAGATTAAATTTATCAACATTGAACAGAGAACATTTCTGGAATTATTATCTAATAGGAAAACAGGTTTCAATTTTAAAACATGCAAAGGCAGAGAATTTCTGACAAATGCAACTTTTGTGGGAAGAAATCTTCCCCTGGGACACTCTTTTGAGGTTTTGTCATTTTTTTTCTCTGACTTTTTTAGCTGATAATGACTAAAATACCATCACCATCAACACCACCACTTTTTTCCTGGCCTATTACAAATCCTATCACTTTTAATAATACTGATGGGCTATTATTTCTTTCTGGCTCATCACAAATTTCACCACCAATGTAATAATACTAACATTTATTGAGGGTTTACTGTGTATGAGCTCATTTCCTATATCACCTCATATATTTCCTTTGAAGACCTTGTAGGGAAGGCTATGATTATGATTACTATGATTATTATGTCCATTTTACAAAATGGAAAAACTGAGGCTTAGCGAGACAGATTAAGAACCTTGGCCAACTTGACATAGCTAAGAACTGGGGCAGCCAGGAATCAAATCCGGCTTTGTGTCACTGGAGAGTCCCAACCATTGAGAAATAAGCCTAAGGCACTTCTCGAGTTTCATATCCTGGGAAGCTCCTGGGAAGCTCCTGGACACTCTGTCAAAAGCCAGGGAGTGTCCTGTTGTTCTTGAGTCTCTTCATCTCCGGTGAGTGACAAGACTTGAGCAGCTCAGCCAGCAGCCCATCCTCAGGGGAGAGCTGGTATTTCACTCAGCCCATTTTGTGTGTTTTTTGTCCCCTTCTCTTGGCCAATATATGTTAGTGCCAATAAAAGATCATTGGATTATGAAAGAGATGCCAATAACACTGCTGTAGGAAAATGTCCTTGATAATAACAACCTGTGCTTGGCGATTGGAATCTGAAAATCTCCCAACACATTGCAGCCTGCAGGTACCTGTAGCAGAGGTTCATCCCAGCAAATATCATGCGTCAGGGGAGAAGGGTGAGAGAGAGATGGGATTCTGTCTTTCTGAGGCTGTAAACTGAAGCTAACCAGGAATATATCATTATCAGCCTTACCTTTGTTAACAGGCAAGATCACCCCAAAGGGTTAGTCCCTGGGGAGACTCTGGAGAGCAAGCCTCCCTCTGCCAAGATGGACACAGAGAGAGGCAGTGGAAAAGCTAGCTAAAAGCATAGATTCTTGAGGCAGATTTATTGGCAAAAACTTAAGTCACCAAATAATTCTACGCCTCAAATTCTTCCTTGACAAGATGGACTTAATACAAGTAAGCACCTGTTTTGCAGGATTATTGTGAGGATGGTGAGAGAGTGTGAGAAAGGTGCTAAGCAAAGTGACACAAAAGTTCCCAGTTAGCAGTAAATATATGTATAGAGCTCCAGAGGGAAACAACCTCTTTTAACAGAGGCTGCTGTTTACTAGGAGGAATCAGAAATAATACAAAAATGAGGGGCATCCTGTTGCTATTGGGGAGACATATTAAGGAGCCCCTATGCTGTGGTAGTAGGTGTTGTAGATTGAGTTATGTATTATTGTTGCCAGTTTATAAGGGAGAATCTGAAAATGCAAGTCATGTGCTCAAGGTCAGCTGGGAAAGCCCTGATTTTAACTCAGGTCTGTCTGACTTTCAAGGGTTTCCACTCTATGGTATCATTTCTCAGGCACAGTTTTCAGACATGAGATGTAAAGAACGAAGAAATTTCCATGAGTTAACATCTCAGCATGACTGAACTCTGTTCCTACCCTGCTTTGCTGATGTCAGGAATCTGAGTTAATAAAAGTGGAAAATTAAATGCCCTACATGGCCCAGGTAGGAGACTTTTACTGACTGTAAGAAAATGAGCAGGGCAGGCTGGATAATGGATAGCAGAGAATCCTGAGCCTAGGTGATAGGGAAATGATAGGCAGTGGTGGGGACTACGGTGACCTGGGAAGTGCATGCCCAGCTTGAGCTGCAGCTCGCTTCACATCAGCCAGCCCATTTTAGCCACATGCCAATTTTTATGTGAAGTTACACTAAAACCTTTTTCAAAAATTCAACTTTTCATTTTGAAATAGTTATAGGTTCACGTGCAGTTGTAAGAAATAACACAGAGATCCCTAGTTTCTTTTTAACCATTTTCTTTTCCCGCCCCGGTGGTTAACATTTTGCAATATTACAGCCCAGATTGATCCTGCTAGAGTTTCTATGTAGAACATCTTCTCATATTGTCCTTTTACAGCCACATTTCTGTATAGTCTTGGTAGCTCAGATGGTAAAGAATCCGCCTACAATTGGTTCAATTACTGGGATGGGAAGACCTCCTGGAGAAGGGACTGGCAACCCACTCCAGTATTCTTGCCTGGAGAATCCCACTGACAGAGGAGTGGGGCGGGCTAGAGCCCATGAGGTCGCAAAGAGTGGGATATGACTGAGTGACTAACACTTTCACTTTCATTTGTATAGTCAAAGCTATGGTTCTTCCAGTAGTTATGTACAGATGTAAGAGTTGGACTGTAAAGATGGCTGAGCGCCGAAGAATTGATGTTTTTGAATTGTGGTGCTGGAGAAGACTCTTGAGAGTCCCTTGGACTGTAAGGAGATCAAGCCAGTCAATCCTAAAGGAAATCAACCCTTAATATTCAGTGGAAGGACTGTTGAAGGACCAAAGCTGAATCTCCAATACTTTGGCCATCTGATGTGAAGAGCTGATTCATTAGAAAGGACTCAGCTTACTAGAGAAGACAGATGCTGGGAAAGATTGAAGGCAAAAGGAGAAGAGGGTGGCAGAGCATGAGATGTTTGGATAGCATCACCGACTCAATGGACATGAGTTTGAGCAAACTCCAGGAGATAGAGGAGGACAGAGGAACCTGGTGTGTGAAGCCCATGGAGTCGCAAAGAGTCGGACACAATTGAGCGAGGCTGAACCACAGCAACAGTGCTTCCTTCCCACACCCATCAGCCCCTTAACCTTTGGCAACCACAGATCTGTCCTCCATTTCCGTAAGTTTGACTTTCATAGAGTGCTAGATAAATCAGGTAACACAGTGTTTGGGGACTGACTTTTCCTTCAGCATGATTACCTGGAGATTTATCCAGACTGTTGCCTGTATGAATATTTTGTTTCTTTTTGTTGCTGAGTAGTATTCAGTGAAGTGTGGTTTAACCACTTATTGAAGGATATTTGGATTGTTTCTAGTTTGGTGCCTCTATGAACAAAGTACTTTAAGTCCTTTTGTACAGCTTTTTTGTGTGACTACAAGTCTTCATTTCTTTGCAGTAAATGCCCAAGAGTCCAATTACTGGGTCATATGGTAGTCCCATGTTTAGTTTTTTTAAGGAACTGCCAAACTGTACACCAGAGTGCCTTTAGCATTCTATATTCATATTGCACGAGTGACCCAGTTTTTCCACATCTTTACCAACATATGGTGTTGTCACTATTTTTTACTTTAGTCATCCTGATGGATTTGTAGTGATAGCTCTTTATGGTCTTAAATTGCACTTTTCTGGTGGCTAATGACATTGAACATCTTTCCATGTACTTATTTATCACCTGTATATCCTCTTTGGTGAAAAATCAGTTCATGACCTACAGTTGACCAACAGGCATGTGAAAAGGTGCTCAATATTACTAATGATTAGAAAAATGCAAATCAAAATTATAATGAGGTATCACCTCACACTGATCCGAATGGCCATTATCAAAAAGTCTACAAATAATAAATACTGGAGAGAATGTGGAGGAAAGGTAACTCTTACATACTGCTGGCAGAAATGTAAATTGGTATAGCCACTATGAAAACCAATAAGGAGTTTCCTTAAAAAAAAATAAAAATAGAATTACCATATAATCCAGCAATCTGACTCCTGGTGATAGATCTGGAAAAGAAAAGAACTCTAATTTAAAAAGATAGTGTTCATTCAGTGTTCATAGCAGCACTATTTACAATAGGCAAGATATAGAAGCAGCCTAAATGTTCATTGACAGGTGAATGCATAAAGAAGATATGATACACACACACACACACACACACACACACACACACACAAGAATATGATTCAGCCATGAAAAAGAATGAAATAATGCCATTTTCAGCAATATGGATGGGCCTAAAGATTATCTTATTCAGTGAAGTAAATCAGAGAAAGACAAGTATCACTCATATGTAGAATCTAAAAAAATGATACAAATGAACTTATATACAAAATAGAAATAAACTGACAGACAGATAAACTATGGCTACCTAAAGGGAAAGTGTGGGAAAGGGGATAAATTAGGCGTCTGGGACTAGCATATACACACTATTATAAATAAAATGGATAAGGACCTACTGTAAAAAATGTGATTTTATTCACTATTTTATAATAACACATGGGGAAAAGAATCTGAAAAAGAATATACATATTATATATATTTAATGTATACATATGAATCACTTTGCTGTAGACTTGAAACTTACATAACATTGTAAATCAACTACACTTCAATAAAAAAAGAAAAAAAGGGACTGAACACTGATGCATATAAGACTGTTCTAGCAATATGTTAAGAAAAAATCATGTTTTAAAATAGATTGCATGAAATGTTAAAAAAACAAATCTATTCATATCTTTTGGCCATTTTCTAATTTGATTTTTTAAACTGAGTATTGAGAGTTCTTTTTTCATTCTAAATACTAGTTCTTAGTCAGATGTGTGATTTGCAAATATTTTCTCCTTCTGTATAGCTTATCTTTTCATCCTCTTAACAGGGTCTATAGTAAAGCAATTAAATACTTTTTGATAAAGTAAATTTATTAAGTTTTCCTCTTATGAATCACGCTTTTGTTATCAAATTTAAGAACTTTCTGTCAAGTGTTAGATCTTAAATATTTTCTATGATGTTTAATAATTTTATAGTTTAATATTTACATTTAAATCTGTGATCCATTTTGAGCTACTTTTAGTCCAAGCACTCCAGCATCATTTGTTGAAAGGGTATCTTTCCTCCATTGAGTTACTTTTGCATCCTTATCAAAAAGTTATTTCTATGGGTCTAGTTCTGAATTCTGAATTCTTCATTCTGTTCATCTAATCTATGTGTTTATCCCTTTACCAACTCCGTTTATATAGGTCTTCTTTGATATCTTCCATCAGCATTAAATACTTTTAAGCATACAAGTCCTATACATGCTTTGTAAAATTTACACCTAGGTACTTCTACTTTTTTTTTTGAGCAATTTTAAATGATACTGTATCTTTAATTTCAGAGTCCACATGTCCATTACTAGTATATTAAAATATAACTGATTTTTAAAAATGTTTATATTGAATCCCAAGGCCTTGCTGAACTCACTGATGAGCAGTTTTTTGTCTTATCAGACTCCTTGGAATTTTCTATGGCAATCATGTCATCTGCTAAAAGAGATAGTTTTAGTTCTTCCTTTCTAATCTAAGTAAGTTTATGTATTTCTTCTCTCCTTTCTTTCTTTTTCTTTGCCTGATTGCACTGGCTAGAAATGTTCAACACACTGATGCATAAATGTGGTTAAAATGAACATCCTGCCTTGATCCTGATCTTAGGGGGAAAGCTTTCAGTCTTTCACTATCAGGAATAATGTTAGTTGTAATTTTGTACAGAGGGTCTTTTATCAAACTGAGGAAATTCCTTTCTATTGCTATTTTTCTGAGAGTTTTTGTCAAAAAATGAGTGTTGAACTTTGCCAAGTACATCTTTTGTATCAATTAATATGATTTTTCTTTTTAACCTGTTAATATGATGGATATCATTGATTAACAAATAATGAACCAGGCTTGCATCCCTGGAATGAACCCCACTTGGTCATACTTTAGAGTTCTTTTATATTACTGAATTCTATTTGTTAATATTTTTTTTATTTATGAGGCATATTTGATATTTGTCTGTAGTTTTTCTTTTTTTTTTGTACTATCTTTCTATAGATTTGGTATTAGGTTAATACTAGCTATAGAAAGGAGAAGGAAATGGCAACCCACTCCAGTGTTCTTGCCTGGAGAATTCCAGGGACAGGGGAGCCTGGTAGGTTGCCGCCTATGGGGTCGCACAGAGTCGGACACAACTGAAGCGACTTTAGCAGCAGCAGCAGCAGCAGCTTTAGAAAATGAGTTAGGAGATGTTCCCTTCTCCTCCTTTCTCTTTCGGAAGAGATTGTATAGAATAGATGTTAATTCCTCTTTAAATGTTTGTGACAGTTCTCCAGTGATAGCATTTGAGCTTGGAACATTTTTTTATTATGTGCTAATTCATGTTTTTAAACAGTTATAGAGCTGTTGGACAACCCTCTCCACCCCCCAATTCTGCAGATATAATATAGGATTAAACTATTTAGCTGCAAATAAGTGCTATCTTTCAGGAGAGAGAAAGGTTATCTTCAAGGGTGAAGCTTTGTACATAGAAAATGGAGCCTTGAGCCACAGAAGCCTTGAAACCAAATGAAATTTGCCCAGCTGGATTTCAAAATTGCTTGGGACTGATAACTGTTTTTCCTGTCCCAGTTTCCCTTTTGAATGGGAATGTCTATAACTGCTCTTCTATGCCTGTCAATCACTGCATTTTAGGAGCTGATAACTTGTTTTCTAGTTTATGGGTTCATGGATGTAGAGGAATTCTGCCATAGGCTGGATTATAATCAGTCTTTCTCATACCTATTTAAAGTGACTTAGATGATGGCATTTGGGACTTGTAAACTGATGTGGATTTTGAGTTGAGGCAGTAATCTATTAAAACTTTTGACAGCATTAGGATGTGGTGAATGAATTTTGTACGTGGGATGGGCATGAATATTTGGGAGCAGATTGCTGTGGGCAGAATAATGCCCCCTCAAAGATTACCACATCCTAATCCCTAAAATTTGTGACTATGTTACCTCAGTTGACAAAAAGGTAACCAATGTGATTAAAGACTTTGGGATGGGGAGATTATACTGGATTCTTCCAGTGGGCCCACTATAACCTCAAGGATCATTATAGGTGCAAGAGAAAGGAAGGCATACCCAATGCCTGAGTAATGTGATGTGAGAAAGATTCAACAGACATTGCTGGCTTTGAAGATGGAAAGGATTCACAAGTCAAGGAATGAGGGCAGCCTTGAGAATCTGGAAAAGGCAAGGAAACAGACTCCCCACTGGAGTCTCCATAAAGTAATACAGGTTTGATACACCTTGGTTTTAGCCAGTGAGACACACTTTGGAATTCTAACATCCAGAACTGTAAGAAATAGGTTGGTATTGTTTTAAGCTACTGCTGCTGCTGCTGCTAAGTCACTTCAGTCGTGTCCGACTCTGTGTGACCCCATCCATAGACAGAAGCCCACCAGGCTCCCCCGTCCCTGGGATTCTCCAGGCAAGAACACTGGAGTGGGTTGCCATTTCCTTCTCCAATGTGTGAAAGCGAAAAGTGAAAGTGAAGTCGCTCAGTCGTGTCCGACCCTTAGCGACCCCACGGACTGCAGCCTACCAGGCTCCTCCATCCATGGGATTTTCTAGGCAAGAGTACTGGAGTGGGGTGCCATTGCCTTCTCCGTTTAAGCTACTAAGTTGTGATAATTTATCACATCAGCAATAGGAAATATATACAAGCCCATATACTGAGATTTTATTTTGATCACTGTATTTTTCTATTCTGAAATTTCCATTTAGTTCTTTTATATAACTCCTACTTCTTTGCTGAGGCCTCCTATTTAAAAAAATTGTTTCAACCACATTCACAATTGCTGTTGAAGCAGTTTCATCATTGGCTACTTTAAAATCTTTGTCAGATAATTCTAATATCTCTGTCATCTTAGTGTTGGCGTCTATTGAATATCTTCTTGCATTCAGTTTAAGATCCTCCTGGTTTGGGGGATGATCAGTGATGTTTTTATTGGAATGTAAGCTTTCTGTATTGTGTTCTTCGGCTCTGGATCTTATTTGAACCTATTTTTTTAGTGGATTTTGGCTGATACCACTCTGACAGGGGAAGTGAGGCTGCCACTCTATTATATTCAGGCAGGGTGGAAAGCCAGGTTCACCACTTGGTCTCCATTAACACTCAAGTGGTGGGGGTTAGGGAAGCTCCTTATTACTGCTGTTGGGAATCTGAGTTCCAGTAGTGGGGTGTCCTCGTGGGCACTGAGTGGTAGTGGAAATTTCCCATTCTCCCCTAGGTCTCCTCTAACATCTCCCCTCTGGGAGGTATGCCTCATTACTGCTGGGCAGATTCCCCATTTGGGGAGGTGGTTTAGGGCTGCCTATTTAACTTATATGCAGAGTACATCATGAGGAACGCTGGGTTGGAAGAAGTAACAGCTGGAATCAAGATTGCCGGGAGAAATATCAATAACCTCAGATATGCAGATGACACCATCCTTATGGCAGAAAGTGAAGAGGAACTAAAAAGCCTCTTGATGAAAGTGAAAGAGGAGAGTGAAGAGTTTGGCTTGAAGCTCAACATTCAGAAAACGAACATCATGGCATCTGGTCCCATCACTTCATGGGAAATAGATGGGGAAACAGTGGAAACAGTGTCAGACTTTATTTTTTGGGGCTCCCAAATCACTGCAGATGCTGATTGCAGCCAGGAAATTAAAAGACGCTTACTCCTTGGAAGGAAAGTTATGACCAACCTAGATAGCATATTAAAAAGCAGAGACATTACTTTGCCAACCAAGGTCCGTCTAGTCAAGGCTATGGTTTTTCCCGTGGTCATGTATGGATGTGAGAGTTGGACTGTGAAGAAAGCTGATCACCGAAGAATTGACGCTTTTGAACTGTGGTGCTGGAGAAGACTCTTGAGAGTCCCTTGTACTGCAAGGAGATCCAACCAGTCCATTCTAGAGGAGATCAGTCCTGGGTCTTCATTGGAAGGACTGATGCTTAAGCTGAAACTCCAATACTTTGGCCACCTCATGCGACGAGTTGACTCGCTGGAAAAGAGTCTGATGCTGGGAGGGATTGGGGGCAGGAGGAGAAGGGGATGACAGAGAATGAGATGGCTGGATGGCATCACCAACTTGATGGACATGAGTTTGAGTGAACTCCGGGAGTTGGTGATGGACAGGGAGGCCTGGCGTGCTGTGATTCATGGGATCGCAAAGAGTCGGACATGACTGAGCGACTGAACTGAACTGAACTGAACTGAACCAGTGGCAGGAAATCCTGGCTTTCTACTTGGCCATCTCTGACACCACCCCAGTGGGGTGGGTGGGGCACTTCATTGCAACTTCACAATGGTGGAAGTTGAGGTTACCTACTCAGATTTGCTGCCTTGAGTAGGGGTGGGCCATAGTTCTTTTCAAGGATATTTGGCTGCAGCAGGACAGTTAGTGTCTAAATGTTTTTTTTGTGTTGTTGGCTGCCCTTTTTCTATCCTTTGGCTATAGACTGAAGACTTTTCTGGGGCTGACAGACCTTATTTTCTTGGGCTCCAAAATCACTGCTGATGGTGAGTGCAGCCATGAAATCAAAAGACACTTGCTCCTTGGAAGAAAAGCTATGTCCAACCTAGGCAGCATATTAAAAAACAGAGACATTACCTTGCCAACAAAGATCCATCTAGTCAAAGCTATGGTATTTCCAGTAGTCATGCATGGATGTGAGAGTTGGACCATAAAGAAAGCTGAGCACCAAAGAACTGATGCTTTTGTACTGTGGTATTGGGAAGACTCTTAAGAGTTCCTTGGACAGCAAGGAGATCAAACCAGTCAATCCTGAAGGAAATCAGCCCTGAATATTCATTGGAAAAACTGATGCTGAAGCTGAAACTCCAAAACTTTGGCTACCTGATGTGAAGAACTGACTCATTTGAAAAGACCCTGATGCTGGGAAAGATTAAAGGCAGGAGGAGAAGGGGATGTCAGAGGATGAAATGGTTGGATGGTATCACCAATTTGATGGACATGAGTTTGAGCAAACTCCAGGATTTGGTGATGGACAGGGAGGCTTGGCGTGCTACAGTCCTTGGGATCACGAAGAGTTGGACATGACTGAGAGACTGAAGAACTGAACTGATTAATTTCATAGGCTAATGACAGGGAGGATTATTCCAACTATTTCAGGGAAGGGGTGGGAATTTATAGGAATTGGGCCATCGCCCACTTTCTGATCTTTGCTGGTCACACTTGAAACTGTCATGGCACTGGTATGTGTATAACATTTCTTATGCTAATTTATTACAATGAGTGTATAATAAATAAGGCTCAAGATCCACTGGAACTCAAACTGTCTGCCATCTTGGACCTAGTTGGTTGTGACTAGTTTGTCATGTCCTATGACTGTGTCATTCTTTTAAATCTTGTGCCTTGTCCCCTTCCCTCCTGTTTCAGTTGGAAGGGGAGGTGGGACAGGGGGAGAGATGATAGATAACTTTGGAGTTGGGGTATCCATGGGCATGGTCTAGTATCAGGCCTCTCCAAAACACAAACCATAGCAAGCTTCTGGAGGAGGAGCCCCTGGCTTCTGAGAAGGTTCTTCATACTTGAAAGTTCCTGTGTTCAAGTTTGTTAGAAGTAACTACTTCAAAATTTTTTCTTTAATTACCTATTTAAAAGAACATTTTTCTGATTATAAAATTGGTGCTGTTCTGTGTTGGAAAATTAGAAAAATTCAGACAAGGAAAAAGAATAATACCTCCCTAAACCCTTCATCCAGGGGATCTTCTGGATCCCCTGTTAATATTTTTGTGTGTTCCCATTTGATATATTTTATCTGTCTATTCATCCTTCTCTGTAAATAAAATTGCAGCTCTTCTTTTTCGTATGCTTTTAATCACATTTTCCTCTTCAGTTTAAGTCAATTATAAATGTATTCCCCTGCCATTGAATATTTTGGAAAGTATGCTTTTTGATAACTCCATTGTATTCAATTATTTGAAACAGCAATAATTCTCTTACTGTTGGAATGTTTTAGTGTTTATTATCTCTCATTATTATAAATAGTGCTGTGATGAGAATGCTTGACTACATGTCTCTTTAATTCTTAGAAGCTGAAATACTTGAGTAAAGGGCATTTGAGGTTTTTGATTCATATCATCAGCTTCTTCTCCTGAAAGACTACCAATTTACATTCTCACCACAAGTACTGGAAAATTCTTGCTTCACTCTAGTATTGCAGGCATTGGCTATTATCATTTAATAAAGTCTCTGTGAGGTTGAAGGCGAAAAAGGTATTTTACTGTCATTTAATTTGCATTCATTTTATTACTAATAGTGTTAAACACTTCTCTTTTCTGTCTTTTTTATTTCTTTAGATAACTTCTTTTTGTTATCTGCATATTTTTTTCTATTGCAATTTTCTTCTTAAAGTTCTGTCAGAAGTGTTACAAGGCTATTTATCCAGTTTGCCATTGCCTTTTAATTTTGTATATGATGGTAACTGACACAGAATAGTTTACAATTTCAAATCTGCTGTTCTTTTTTTTTTTTTTCCTCCCTTTCTTTTCTTTATTCCTACCACACTTTCAGGGCTTCCCTAGTGACTCAGTGGTTAAAGAACCTGCCTATGTAGAAGAGGACGGTTAAATCCCTGAGTCAGGAAGACCCCCTGGAGAAGGAAATGGCAACTCATTCAGTATTCTTACCTGGGAAATCCCGTAGACAGAGGAACCTGGCAGACCACAGTCCATAGGGTCACAAAACAGTTGGATATGATTCAGCGACTAGATAACAACAAACCAAGCTTTCATGCTTAGAAGGTCCTTCTCTACACACTCATCTACTGCTGCATAACTAATGACACCAAAATTTAATAACTTAAAACAATAACCATTTCATTATATTTTATCGTATTTTGTAGGTCTGTGATTTGGGCAGGCCCAGTTGGTGATTTTTCTGCTCTACCTGATATTCACAGTAGTCATTCAGTGCTCATCAACTGGCTGATTAAGAGGATCCAAGATGGTGTCACCCACATGTCTGGAGTCTTGGGGGATGGCTGGAAAGCTGTGTTCAACAGGAACTGTCCCCTAAATTCTTTCATATGGACTTTCTGATATGGCAGCATTGGAGTTGTTTGAATTCTTACCATGGCAGCTCAAGACTCCAAAAGGGAGCATTTGAGCAAACAACTGTAAGGTCTTTTTTTTTTTTTTTTTTTTAATTGGAGGCTAATTACTTTAAACTGTAAGGTCTTTTATGACACAACCCTGGACTATGTCAGCTACTCTATCAGTGAAAGCAGTCTCAAGCCTGCCTGGGTTCAGGTGGTCTTCAAAGGAGATGTATCATAGAATTTGAGGCCATATTTGTAGTAACTCTGCCCTAAGATAAATTAAATGCACTCTGGTATTTCCTTCTGCCTTGTTTACTCTACTTTTGCCACTGCAGCTGCTATTTCTTTTTCTTTCTTTTTATAAACACAAATTCTCAATCCATTGAGAAAATGTTTTTATAAAGGTTTATAATGAAGTTCAAATTTGAATATTTTCACCTAATACATGATTTTTCACTATAAAATTTTCTTGAATACCATCTTTTTACTGATGGCTAACTATTATAGACACTAGGGCCTGTGTATTTTGTTAATGGAAGAAAAACATCCTTCCCCATTTTTCTCTTGACTTTTTCTGGCACTCTCTTTCCCAAGATAAAAGTGGTTAAGTCTATTCTCCTGGTGAAGTCTAGCTTTCAGTCTGAGGGGCAACTAACCACACCACTGACGCCAGGCTGGCCAGCAAGAATCTTTCCGGAAGGTCTTGCTGGGCTGGAAGGGCTCTGTGTTGTTGACCTAACTCAGAGGGGCTCCTACTTTTCAGTCTACATTTCTAATAGCAGGCTGTCCCCCTGCAGCAGAGCTGTGTGCCTTGGGCTGCTGCCCCGGGTGTGTCTGAGGTGCTTTTTTTGTTGTGATTCCAAGTGTAATAGTTCCTGGGGAAGATTGCTTCTGAGGTGAAGCAACTTGACTGCTTCTAATGGGAGAAGCATTGGTTCACTTTTGTTAAGGTACTTAGCTTTGCTAAGCAAGGATGGAAACTCCAGGACCATGCGGTTGTTTTTTCACAACCTCCCCCTCTATCGCTAGTTCTTGTCTCATGCTGGCGCCACCCTACATTCCTCCACCCCAGAGGGACCTCTGATCTGGCCTCCAGCTTCCTCACTGGCATCTCTGCTTCCTTCTCTCTACCACACAGAAACGCAGAGCTAAGCCCTGTGTCACAGGTCTCACAATGCTGTATTCTGCTGCTTGGTCATCCAGTTATTAACAGCCGCCCACACTGTTGCCGCAGTTGCTATTGTTACCCACATCCCTTATACAGCTGATACTCTGGCAGCTTTATTACCTTATTCCACCTAACACTTCGATGATGTAGCTATTAGGGGAACCACTGACCAAAACTGCCCACCCTGGCCAGGCACCACAGTAACCATTTATATGAGTTATCTTATGACAGGAGGCCTGGTAAAGAACATGGAACTAATGAGCCAAGACCAACTGGAATAATTCAGGAAAGGTCAAAAGGAGAGAGGAAGTGCCAGTCCGTATGTTCTACCGAACTCCCAGAATCTTTCTTGCTGGAATCTATCTTGGCTGAGCCATGTGGGACCACCAGGAAGGACCTGGAGTCAGAATGATTGGCCAGAGACCACCTGAAAACTAATCCCATCACCATAAAACCTGAGACTGTGAGCCACAGGGCAGAGTAGTCCTCCTGGGTTCCCTTACCCTGTTGCTTTCTGCCTGGATGTCCCATCTCAATAAAGTCTCTTGCTTTGCCAGCATGTGTATCTCCTTGGACAATTCATTTCCAAGTGTTAGACAAGGGTCCATTCTTGAGCCCTGGAAAAGGTTCCCCTTCCTGCAACATATTCCCATTTTATTCCCATTTTACAGGTAAGTGAATATTAGGCTAGAGATAACACACTCAATCCTAAAGGAAATCAGCCCTGAATATTTATTGGAAGGACTGATGGGGAAGCTGAAACTCCAATACTTTGGCCACCTGATGCAAAGAACTGACTCACTGGAAAAGACCTTAATGCTTGGCAAGATTGAAGGTGGAAGGAGAAGGGGACGACAGAGGATGAGATAGATGGTTGGATGGTATCACCGACTTGATTGACATGAGTTTGAGCAAGCCCCAGGAGTTGGTGATGAACAGGGATGCCTGGTGTGAGGCAGTCCATGGTGTCACAAACAATCGGACACAACTGAGAGACTGAATTTGACTGAACTAAAGAATGCACTCAGGCTTTCCAGGTGGTGCTAGTGGTAAAGAAGCCCCCTGCCAATGCAGGAGATGCGGGTTCAATCCCTGGGTCAGGAAGATCCCCTGAAGGAGGGCACTGTAATCCACTCCAGTATTCTTGCCTGGACAGTCCCATGGACAGAGGAGCTTGGTGGGCTACAATCCACGGGGTCGCAAAAAGTGAGGCATGACTGAAGCAACTTAGCGTGCGTGCATGCAGAAATGCACTCGGACACGTAGTTAGTAAATTGTGAAGCAGGGATTTTAACCTTGGTAGTTTGCTTAATTTTTAAACACTGTGTGATACTCTTGCTTCATCTTAATCCCCAGTTCCTAACGCGGATCGGTGTTTTCACCTCTCCCTGAGAAAGGGCACTCACAGCTGACATGAAGGGCCACAGGAGAAAGACACCAGCTTGAGGACATATAATCCTGTCTTGCAGGAACATTTGAAACTTAGTCCTCCTGAGAGTTTACTTGGTTCATCCCTCTGCTTTGAGCCAGCTCTTTCTGACAGGTAGGAACCTCCCTCTCTTAGACAAGGCACAGCAGAGATTACCATGCTTTAGGTAATTGATCCGCCCTCTAAAAATGCCTGGCTGTTTCCTCAGGGGAGTTTTCTGTGTAACTTCACTCTGTGGCTTCATGACTCATTTCTTCTTTTCGAGGCTATACCAGAGTAAATCTGCTTCTGTGATCTGAGCCCAGGGCATGCTCTGGCCCTCTCTGGAGAGAAGCAGAGTCAGAGAAGGAAGAGATTTCATAATGTGGCCATTCTGGTTGTTCACTGTTGAGGAATCTGTGTTGATTTGCATTTATCGTGGGTGGAGCGCCCAGCAGCTGGGGAAGTCCTGCTGTGGAGAGAGGAAGGACTCAATGGGAAGGATTTCCGGGGAAGGACGAGGCTGTCAGAGGCTGTGTCTTTAGCTCTCCTTTGGCCTTTCTGAGAATTCCAAAACTGGGTCTTGAAATTTCAGCACCTGCGGTCCTGCCAGATTTTGGACAGTATGAATAGGAGAGAGACTGGCCAACCTAAAGTCAAGTGAATGAATAATGAGCAACTTGATCATCACATTTAATACTTAATATAAATCTTTGAGAGGAAAACTCCCAGTCACATCTTCAGAATCAAACGTTTCCTTGACCTATTTCAGTTTGTAGAGCTACTTTTTCTTTCCATAAGGACTAGAAAATTTCAAAAATTTCCCAAAGAACCTTTGTAAAACCCACAGAAGAGTCTCCAGAAAAGTTGTGAGTTGTATTTTTTGACCATGAAAAAAAGCATGGTATTCTTCAGAGGAAGGCATTGATCAATTTTGTAAGAGACTGAAACCGAGGATAAATATCAGTGTTCCAGTCTTGACATTTGTAAGGTGAGTGCAGAGAGAAAAAGAGCGAGCCAGGCAGTCAGGCAAGAAAAGGGAAATTTATTAGAGGGAAAAGAGAGGGTGACTGGCCCTTAAGGAGAACCAGCATCCTCCCTTTCTGATGGAGTCCTGCTTATACCCCACCGATGAATAATTCTCTGAAGGGATGGTCACGTAGCTGGTGGTCTGGAATCTGGTGGTCTCGCAGCTTTGAGAAGATAGGTACCAGTGAGAAAACGGCATGCCATTTGGGCAGTTTGGTTGGATCACTGTGATTTTATTCTTTGTTTGCGAGGTCGACATAACGAGCCATTTTATCAATGAGACCCCATGTGGGCCGTATCATTCCAGCCTTTTTGATTTAGGATAAGGGCCAAAGGTCAATCTTCTGTAACTGCTTCTTGTGGGTCAGTGGCATTGTTGGGGTAAGATAAGAAAAGGCTAGAATGTGGGTCAAGGGGATTTGTGTGGGGTCAAAGTTTTTGATAATCTGAATGAGTTAGAAGTAGCTAGTGGATAGTATGGTTGGTGAAGGCTTATAAGGGATCCTTAAGAAATTTTGAAAAAGACACGTTAAACATGGGCCGAAAGTTAGAATAAGGGTAAGTAGAAGGAGAGGGCCTAGAAAAGATAGGACCCAGGGCATCCAATTCCAATTGCTTAGCCAGTTTTCCCATGAGGTCTTGGCATATTCTCAAGGCCCTGATTGTCAGATTTCTTGCTGTTTCCTTTACAATGCCTGATATATTGGTGGAGAAACAGCAGCTTCCTCCAAAAATAGGTATAGGCCTCCTTTTTCTGTTGTGAGGGGGTCTAATCCTCTTCTGTTTTGGAGGATCATGGCTGCCAGGGAATCTAGCTGGTTTTGGATAGTGATAAGGTTGTTAGCCTTAGGGATTGGGGGCAGGAGGAGAAGGGGACAACAGAGAATGAGATGACTGGATGGCGTCACCAACTCGATGGAGGAGAGTTTGAGTGAACTCCGGGAGTTGGTGATGGACAGGGAGGCCTGGCGTGCTATGATTCATGGGGTCGCAAAGAGTCGGACACGACTGAGTGACTGAACTGAACTAGGCTAGATTAGAGGGTGGGCTTGGGATAGTAATAGAGGCTTTGAATTTTGAGAGAAGGTCTCTCCCAAGAATAGGAGTGGGGCATTTTGGGAGTATGAGAAAAGAATGGAAAAATGGGGTATCCTGAAGTGTGCAAGTTAGAGGCTTGGTTATTTGTGGCATAGATATTAAACGGTCAACCCTCATAACAGAGACCTGAGAGACCTTGGTTTTTCCAGAGTAGGCAGGCATAGCAGACTACATGGCCCCTGTGTCAATGAGAAGGAGATCGGCTTGCCTGCCACTCTAAGAGTTACCCTGGGCTCCATAGACGTGATGCGAGTAGGGGCCTGGGGCCCTGGGCATCTTCAGTCTTCAGTGGTGAGTCTGGGGAGGCTGGGCAGAGCTGGGTCGGAGGACTCCTGCTAGGGACCAGGAGGGGATGTCCGGATCCCTGAAGCGGGATTTGGGCAGTCGACCTTCCAATATCCCTTTATGCCACAGCTGGGAGTTGGACCTGGAGGAGGCCTTGGCTTTAGGCATGAGTGGGCCCAGCGACCTTCTTTGCCACATTTGAAGCAGGGCCCAGGTGGTTTCCTTTCTCTGTTGGTTGATGGAGGCTTTTAGCTATGTAGGGCAGTGGCTAAAAGATGGCATTTGGCCTGGTCTCACTGGGCCTTCTCTGGCTTTGCCTGTTCCTCCCGGTTATTGAAAATCTTAAAGGCTAAATTGAAAAGGTCTCGTCGAGGGGTTTGAGGGTCTTCTTCTGCCTTTTTTGCTTTATTTTGGATATCTGGGGATGACTGGGAGATAAAATGGGTGTTAAGGACAATGTTGCCCTCTGCTGAAGTGGGGTCTAGTTTCGTATATTTTTGTAGCACTTCCATTAACCTGTCTAGAAATTGTGCCAGGTTTTCATCTAGTCTTTGAGTTATTTCCCAGAGCTTATCAAAGTTGATGGCTTTATGCCCTGCCTTTTGAAGGCCCACAATGAGGCAAGTAACCATATGATTACTGGCAACCATATGATTTCAGGTCTCTCTGCCTGATAATCCCAGTTGGGATCTTCTCGGGGGACAGCCTTTGCCCCTAAGGGCTTAGTGTCGTCTGTCCTGTGCGTCTCATCAGCATGCACCTGCAAGGCTTGCCATACTCATTCCTTCTCTTCTGGGAGAAGAGTGAAGAAAAGTATGGTGTAAATATCATGCCAGGTTAAGTCATAAGACTGGGTAAGATACTTGAATTCTTTTAGATAATTATGGTCTGAGGAGGAGTCAAGACGCTTTTCAATCTGAGATAGATCTGTGAGGGAGAATGGGACATGAACCCGAACAATGCCTTCTGCTCCAGCTACTTCCCGTAAAGGGAGGAGTGGTGCAGGGGAAGGAGCAGGGTCCTGAGGTGACGTTTCCTGTTTTAAAGTTGACCAGTATGGGGAGGGGATCTAGGGAGGGGATCTAGGGAGGGGATATAGGGAGGTGGGGTAAAGCCTTGGGATCCTCAGGGTAGAGGGTGGGGCTGAGGTCTCTGAGTTTATCTCAGGCACAGGCTGGGGAGGGGGGTTGGGAGCTGCAGTGGTGGCAGGGGTCTGCGCTTGAGAAGGAGGGAGGGAGGCGGGGGCGTAAGCTGGAGGTTGTGGAACTGGATCTGGAGAAGCTGCAAGGGGATTGGGAGCGATAGCGGGTGGGCTGTGGGTGGAAGGATCGAAGGAAGAAGAAAAGTCTGAACAGGGATCGATCAGGAGACACTGTATTAGGAGGATGTGGCCCAGAGTGGGCTAAGAGTATTTGAGAAGTAGAACAGGATTCACAGAGAGAGGGTCGAGAGCGGAGAGCGAAGAAAGCCTGAACATAAGGGATTTTTAACCCCTTGCCTTTGCTGCGGCAGAAGTTATCGAGGTCCCATAGAGTATTATAATTGAGAGTTCCGTTTTCTGGCCATTGGGACCTGTTATCAAGTCTGTATTGTGGCCAGAGAGTGTTAGAATACTAAAGAAGTCTTTTTGGTCTTATCCCCCTTTGGAAGCCCAAAGCTTTTAGGTTTTAGAGAAAGCATCCTAGGGGAGTAGATTTTGAGGGCTGGGATTGAGAATTTCCCATTGTGGCCAAATAGGGAGGTTAGACAAGGGCGAGAGAAAGCGAGGAGAAAGGTTGGAGAGAAAAGGCGTCCCTGTTCTAAGGACTCTCTCAGAGAGTAATAATAGTCTGCTTTGAAATTGGCGTCCCCTATTTCAAAGTCAGAGAGGGCCCAAGGCCAAGGGCCCATGGGCTGTGGGGATCCTCCTGCTTAGCACTAGGACTTGGGAATGAGGCGAGAGAGAGAGAGGATCTGAGGGAATGGGATTTCACTCACCCTTGTAACTGATGGATGAAATGTGGGCCAGTGTGTGGATGTCAGTCCTGCAAGGCAAGTGGAGAGTCCCGCCCCGGAGCTTGTCTCAGTTTCTCTGCAAGGTCCAAGGGAGGGGACCACTGGAGGTGCACTCATGAGAGGAGCCCACCCACTTGCCGTGGACCTTCCCTCCCGGGTTTCTTTCTGTACCAGAATGTAAGGCAAGTGCAGAGAAAAAGAGAGCAAGCCAGGCAGTCAGGCAAGAAAAGGGAAATTTATTAAAGGGGAAAAGAGGGTGACTGGCCCTTAGGGAGAACCAGCGTCCTCCCTTTCTTATGGAGTCCTTCTTATATCCCACTGATGAATAATTCTCTGAAGGAATGGTAATGTATCTGGAGGTCTGGAATCTGGTGGTTTTGCAGCTTTGAGAAGATAGGTGCCATTGAGACAACAGGATGCCATTTGGGCAATTTGGTCAGTTTCACAGATCACTGTGATTTATTCTTTGTTTGGGAGGTCGACATAATGAGCCATCTTATCAATGAGATCCTATGTGGGACCTATCAACATTTATCTGGAATCTGGATGTGTGTACTCACATGTGTGACTCAGCATGGCCTACAAGAAGACTGTTTTCTTTGAGATGGTGATCCTACTTTCGTATTTGCATACTAGAAGATTTCAACTGGGTTTTGTTACTGTTTCATCCCACACAGATAATAATGATGGAGCCAATCTGAGTTAATGCTTTGAGAAGACTTTATCTCTTCAACCAGATTGCAGCTCTGAGTAAGCAGGATCCTTGTCTTACAGAGGTTTGATTTCCCCAGGCTTAAAATGAGGGTAATTTTACTCATTTCCTTCAGAGAGGTCAAGGGACCAAACTTCTCTGTCACAGACACTGTTGGTTGTGTGCCAGGGAGCTGTTTCCTTTTTTCTACTTTGCTATCAAGCTCTGGTTTTCGTTGCCATCCTTAAGGGTTGAGTCCTTTTTAGTAACTTAGACTACCTAATCACTGAGGGTGGGACGTCATTGGTCTAGGCCAGCTGTGGTGGCCTCAAGCTCAGTGGTAAAATAATCCTCCTGAGATGCAGGAGACACAGGTTCAATCCCTGGGCCCAGAAAATTCCCTGGAGGAGGAAATGGCAATCCTCTCTAGTATTCTTGCCTGGAGAATTCCATGGACAGAGGAGCGTGGTGGGCTACAGTCCATGGGATTGCAAGAGTCAGACATGACTGAGTGACTGAGCATGCACTCATGCACACCTTGAATAATAATTGTTTAAGCATGGGTGGATTGGGTTGCTCAGTGGGACAAGGAGGATATCAGATGGTGGGACCAGGATTGGGACATTCTCTCTCTCTGTGTCTGAAGATTTTTGACAGCATATAAGGCCTGACCTATTGCAGATCTTAGAACTGTGGGGGAAAGTTGCAAAAAAGCCAGGCTAGACCTATGATGGTTCTATGTCAATGAATTGGCCCACTCTGAAACTGTCCAGACTATGTGATGTGAAATAATCAACATCCTTGTTTGTTTTTAGTCTGTTGTAATTAGAGCTTCTATTCTTTGCTGTCCAGTCCTTGTTTCAAAAGGGGATGTTGGGCAAGTCAAGGCAAACATCTCCTTCCTCTTTCAAAGATGATGAAAACAGAGGGAGCTATGTTTGACTGGCAGTTCTGGCTGGTCTGTCTGCTAAAGCAGAGAATCTGCTAATATTCTTCAAAGACCTGATACTGGTAGGAAAACTAATTCCTAAGGCTGAACTGGTTCAAAGAGAAAATACAATCAAGAAGTAGCAAAGAAAGGTTTTCTCCTATATGAGAGGAGGCAGAACTCATTGTCGATACCTTTCTGCATACCAAGAAGAGATTCCAGCTAAGTGGGCATAACTGCTTGTGGCTAATTTTGCACAAACATGACTTCAAAATGTGACCCTCCTCTTGCCAAGCTGAGACTCAGGTGAGGATCTAGAGAGGGATGGAGAGTATGTGGTAGTGGAGATGGAGTGGGACAGGAGCTCTGTAGCTCGGTGCAGGGCCAAGCTAATAAGCATACATCAGACAATGGGAGGGAGCAATGGGAGCTTCCTAAATTGGAGTTTAAAGTGTGAATACATTTGTCAATTTAACTGACATTCACTGAGTGCATGATACAGGTCAGGCACATTGTGAGGTATCTGAGAAAGAAGGAAAAATGTTCCTTGCCTACAAGGAACATACAGCGTAATGTACAGTCCGGTATTTAGGTAATCACCCCCAGACCCTCTTGCCTGTTGGCCTTAATCTTAGTGCTCTAGTGGTTTGAACATCTCTTCCCACTCATAAATTATGTCATCACTGGAGTGTAAATGCATGCATACCAGCTGCTCTTGCAAGTATCCCACATGATTTCCTTGTTATCAGGATTAAGAAATATAGCATTTTAAGTCTGTGAAGAGTTATCAGTTCTTCAAAGAAGATACACAGACAGACAAAAAGCACATGAAAAGCTGCCTAACATTGCAAATTACTGGAGAAATGCAAATCAAAACTACAATGAGTTTGACCACATTAATCAGAATGACCGTCATCAAAAAGTCTACAGATAATAAATGTGGGAGAGGGTATGGAAAAAAGTGAACCCTCCTACACTGGTGGTGGGAATGTAAGTTGGTGCAGTCACTATGGAAACAGTATGGAGGTTCCTTAAAAGCTAAAACTAGAGCTACTATATGATCCTTCAATCCCATTCCTGGGTATGTATCTGGAGAAAAACAATTCAAAAGACACATGCACCCCTATTTTCATAGCAACACTATTAACAAAAGTCAAGACAAGGAAGCAACCTAAATGTCCATTCACAGATGAATGGATAGAGAAGATGTGGTATACACACACAAACACACACACACACACAGTGAGATAAATTAGGAGTTAAATGAGTTAAATTAGTTTGGGATATAAACATATACACTACTACATGTAAAATAGATACCCAAGAAGGACCTACTATATAGCACATAGAAATATATTCATTATCTTGTAATAACCTATAATGAAAAAGAATCTGATCAGTTATCTTTCTATTTTATATACAGTAGGTTTGATATACTTTACCATGTATAAAATAGATAACTAATGGGAAACTACTGTTTAGCACAGGGGAAAAAAAAAGAAGGTACAATCTGTTTGCAGGACATATTATATTAACCCTATTAAGTTAACCTTAAAAGCATTCCAACACATAGTAGGTGTAGACGAATACTGTTTGATTCCACTTATACAAGATACCTAGAATAGTCAAACTCATAGAGTCAGAAAGTACATTGGTAGATGCCAGGGGTTCGGGGTGGGCAGGAGAGGGGTAATGAGGAGTTAGTGTTTAATGAAGAGAGAATTTTGGTTTAGGAAGATAAAAAATTGGGGAGGCAGGTGATGGTGACAGTTTCACAACAGTGTGAGTGTACTTAGTACCACTGAACTGTACAGTTAAATATGGTTAAAATAGTATGCTTTATATTTTGTGACTTTTACCACAATAAAAAACGTTAAAAAAAGAAAAAAGAATCTGAAAAACTATATATAACTGAATCACTGTGCTATACACCTGAAACATTATAAATCAATTACATTTCAATAAAAATTTTAAAAATAGTTATCAGGCACCCCTACTATATGAGCCAGATGGTATGAGGTATACAAAGGTATTAATAAATGAGAAATCCTGTACTTCCAGGAAAACACAGATTGGAATATATAATTTTCACAGTGAAAGTCAGAGCAAACATTAGGTGAAGAGCAAGCATTGGAATTGTGCAGATAATAGGTGCTGCTGCTGCTGCTGCTGCTGAGTCGCTTCAGTCATGTCCGACTCTGTGTGACCCCATAGACGGAAGCCCACCAGGCTCCCCCGTCCCTGGGATTCTCCAGGCAAGAACACTGGAGGGGGTTGCCATTTCCTTCTCCAATGCATGCAAGTGAGAAGTGAAAGTGAAGTGACTCAATCATGTCCAACTCTTAGTGACCCCATGGACTGCACCCTACCAGGCTCCTCCATCCATGGGATTTTCCAGCCAAGAGTACTGGGGAAGTTGAATTCAATGCCACATGAGCACTTCAGTGTGCTGAGTACTGAGTCAGGACCCTGGGACCTAGAAATGAATAAGGTCAATTCCTTCTCTTCCAGGAGCTAATGTACAATAGTAATGATACAGTACTGTTGGTCATATCAACTACCATTTATGAAGCCCCAGTTATTATTATGGGAAACCCTGGTGGCCCAGTGATAAAGAAGCTGCCTGCAATGCAGGAGATGAGGGTCAATCCCTGGGATGAGAAGATTCCCTGGAGAAGGAAATGGCAATCCACTCCAGTACTCTTGCCTGGGAAATCCTGTAGATAGAGGAGCATGGCGGGCTACAGTCCATGGGGTCCCAAAAGAGTCAGACATGACTTAGTGACAAAACAACGATAATTATTATTATGCATTTGTATGTGATTTCCATATAACAGCTAATTTATTATTGGTTAATCCTGTGAAGAATTCGGAGAAGGCAGTGGCACCCCACTCCAGTACTCTTGCCTGGAAAACCCCATGGACGGGGGAACCTGGTGGGCTGCAGTCCATGGGGTCGCTAAGACTAGGACACGACTGAGTGACTTCACTTTCACTTTTCATTTTCATGTATTGGAGAAGGAAATGGCAACCCACTCCAGTGTTCTTGCCTGGAGAATCTCAGGGACGGGGTAGCCTAGTGGGCTGCTGTCTATGGGGTCGCACAGAGTCGGACACGACTGAAGCGACTTAGCAGCAGCAGCAGCAGTGAAGAATTAACTTCATCCCCATTTTAGAGATAAGAAGACTGAAGCAGGGGCAGTGACTTTCCCAAGATCAATGAAGAATCTAGCAATTTATCAATTTTACCTGTAATAGATTTAGATATGGGAAAACTAGGATCTTAAGGCAGACGAGACTGGTAGCAAGTGGACTGCTAGCCCACCCTGGGATTGTTAGTAGGTTAGAGGACTGCCCTGGTGGCTTACCGGTAAAGAATCTGCCTGCCAGTGCAGGAGCCACAGGAGACAAGAGTTCTATCCCTGGGTTGGGAAGATCCCCTGGAGAAAGAAATGGAAACCCACTCCAGTATTCTTGCCTGGAAATTCCCAAGGAGCCTAGCAGGCTACAATCCATGGGGTCACAAAGAGGCAGACATGACTGAGCATGAGTGAGTGAGTAGCTGGGTAGGTTGCCTGCACATTTCCCCCAGCACTGCTGGAACCACAGAGCCCCATGGATGTCGCTGGCCCACAGCTGGGCCTGCCGCTATGGAAAACAGGGAACTCAGGAAATAAAACTGTAGCAGAGCTTTCTTCCATGCACATGTACTGAGCTGAACTGAGGTTTATTGAGGACATTTGGTTCTGGAACGCCTGGAGTTAGAATCCCATGGAAAATTACAATTGAACCAGGGGGTAAATCTCCCTAAGTATGTAGTCTAATTAAAGCCATCAACACCAGCCAACAAATGATAGGAAGGCTGCTTGGCATCCTACATCCAGCTCAGCCTTCCATGGACCTTGGGTAGACTGAGAAGTTTTGGGAAGGCAGATGACGGTCTGCATTATCTTCCTCTCTTTACTGACTCAATACATCCCTTCTGACCCTACATCATCTTTAAAAAACAACACAACCAATTATCAGTTTTATCTAGAGGTGGATGAGATATTGTGATTTATAATAATAAATATATGTTCAGTCTTCATCCCCTTTCCTGGCAGAGTTCCTAAAACCCTTGGAATTTCCCAAGCGATGAGAGTCATAAAGGTGAAAAAAAGAGTGTTTTAATATTCACAACAAGGTTCTTTCAAACACAGCTGAATTTGTTAATGAGATGAGTTTTGGGAAAGCCCCTAGATAACCACTCATTTGTTGCTGTTCAGTCACTCAGTTGTGTCCCACTCTTTGTGACCCCACGACTGCAGCACACCAGGCTTCCCTGTCCTTCGCTATCTCCTGGAGTTTGCTCAAACTCATGTCCATTGAGTCGGTGATGCCATCCAACCAGCTCATCTTCTGTCACCCTCTCCTCTTGCCCTCAATCTTTTCCAGCATCAGGGTCTTTTCCAGTGAGTTGACTCTTTGCATTAGGTGGCCAAAATATTGGAGCTTCAGTTTCAGTCCTTCCAATGAATATTCAGGTCTGATTTCCTTTAGGATTGACTGGTTTGATCTCTTTGCTGTCTAAGGGACTCTCAAGAATCTTCTCCAGCACCATAATTCCAAAGCACCAATTCTTCAGTGCTCAGCTTTCTTTATGGTCCAGCTCTCACATCTATACATGACTACTGGAAAAATCGTAGCTTTGACTATATGGACCTTTGCTGGCAAAGTGATGTCTCTGCTTTTCAATACACAGTCTAGGTTGGTCATAGCTTTTCTTCTAAGGCACAAGGGTCTTTTAATTTCATGGCTGCAGTCACTGTCCACAGTGATTTTGGAGCCCAAGAATATAAAGTCTGCCACTATTTCTTTTCTTCCTCATCTATTTGCCATGAAATGATGGGACTGGATGCCATCATCCAGTCCTATCACTTAGCTTATTGAACGTTGAGTTTTAAGCCAGCTTTTTCACTCTCCTCTTTCACTTTCATCAAGAGGCTCTTTAGTCCCTTTGTTTTCGGCCATTAGGGTGGTATCATCTGCATATCTGAGGTTATTGATATTTCTCCTCGCAATCCTGATTCTGGCTTGTGCTACATCCAGCCCTGCATTTTGCATGATGTACTCTGCATTTAAGTTAAATAAGCAGAGTGACAATATACAGCCTTGATGTACTCCTTTCCCAGTTTGGAACCAGTCTGTTTTTCCATGTCAGTTCTAACTGTTGCTTCTTGACCTGCATACAGGTTTCTCAAGAGACCGGTAAGGTGGTCTGGTATTCCCATCTCTTTAAGAATTTTCCATAGTTTCATCCACACAGTCAAAGGCTTTCAGTTCAGTTCAGTTCAGTTCAGTCACTCGGTCGTGTCCGACTCTGCGCGACCCCATGAATCACAACACGCCAGGCCTCCCTGTCCATCACCAACTCCTGGAGTTCACCCAAACTCATGTCCACTGAGTCGGTGATGCCATCCAGCCATCTCATTCTCTGTCGTCCCCTTCTACTCCCGCCCCCAATCCTTCCCAGCATCAGAGTCTTTTCCAGTGAGTCAACTGGTCGCATGAGGTGGCCAAAGTATTGGAGTTTCAGCTTTAGCACAAGTCCTTCCAATGAACACCCAGGATTGATCTCCTTGAGAATGGAATGGTTGGATCTCCTTGCGGTCCAAGGGACTCTCAAGAGTCTTCTCCAGCACCACAGTTCAAAAGCATCAATTCTTCGGCGATCAGCCTTCTTCACAGTCCAACTCTCACATCCATACATGACCACTGGAAAAACCATAGCATTGACTAGACGGACATTTGTTGGCAAAGTAATGTCTCTGCTTTTTAATATACTATCTAGGTTGGTCATAACTTTCCTTCCAAGGAGTAAGTGTCTTTTAATTTCATGGCTGCAATCAGCATCCACAGTGATTTTGGAGCCCCCAAAAATAAAGTCTGACACTGTTTCCACCGTTTCCCCATCTATTTCCCATGAAGTGATGGAACCAGATGCCATGATCTTAGTTTTCTGAATGTTGAGCTTCAAGCCAACCTTTTCACTCTCCTCTTTCACTTTTAGCATAGTCAGTGAAGCAGAAATAGATGTTTTTATGGAATTTACTTGCTTTCTTTATATTCCAACAGATGTTGGCACTCATAGGGGATGGCAGGAGAACCAACCACTTGATTAGAAGGTTGGAACTTTTAGCCCCTTCTCCACATCTGCAAAAGGGAGGGGGTCTGGACATTGAATCAGTCACCAGAAGCCAATGATTTAATCCATTATATCTGTATAATGAAGCCTCCATAAAAACCCCTAAGCATGAGATTCAGAGAGTGTCCAGGTTGGTGGCCAAGAATGAATCCACATTCAGGGAATGTGGCACAAACCATACTCCCAGAGGATAGACGCTCCTGTGCTGGGAATCCTTCTGGACCTATTCCTGTACCTCTTCATATTATAATGTCAGGAATAGCAAATATTTTCCTGAATTCAGTCAGTTAGTCTAGTAAATTATCAACCCCAGGGTTGGGGGGTGGAGAGATCAGTCAGAGTCGAGGTAATAACCTGGACTTGGGACTGGCATCTGAAGTGGGTGCAGTCCTGTGTGGTTGAGCCCCTAATCAGTGAGCTTTGATGCTGTCTCTAGGTAGATAGTCTAAGAATTGAGTTATATTATAGGACACTGAGCTAGTGTTGGAGAGTCACTTAGTGTGCGAAAGAACCCCAACATATTTGGAGGGCAGAAGTCTTCTGTGAGTAGAGAAGGAAATTGCAGCATATGACCTACATTTGCTAGAGGTTTCAGTCTGTTACGTACTAAACAATGGACAACTCTAAAATGATCCTTTAGGCTGTAGGGATCTATTTTGGCCCTAGGAACTGGACTCTTGAATTCAGCATGATGCCCAACCTGCATGCTGTACATTTCTCTTCATTCCTGGTAAATTTCATTGCTCCTGCTGCAAGAAACCAATTAACTCCCTACTCCTACATCACCACACACCCACCCCCCAAAACTAACTTATCTACATCTCCAGATATTTCTAGTCTTCTGATTAGAAGAAAATGTTCCTCAGCTTTCTGGAAAGGCCTGAGATGGACAAATAGGAAAGAGATTCAGAAAGAAAAGGATAAACTTCTCTCAAAGAATCTATCCTTTTCTTCCTTTTTTCTTTCCTTCTCTCCTTTTCTCCTTTCTTCCTTCATTTCCTTCTTTCTCTCTCTCTTTCTTGCTTTCTTTCTTTAACAAGCATTTCCCTGCTTGGTGTAAAGCTCTGAGCCAGGCACCAGGGACATGGAGAGGAATAAGACTCACATGGTCTGTGCTCTTAGGGGTTTGCCGTCCACTGGCAGAAATAAAATATTCAACGATAAATTAAACGAAGTGCTGCAGAGGATATAGATAATACAACAGAGACAATGGGTGGAGGACAAACCTACCATACTTTTGTGGTCAAGGGAGGAGATCACATTTAAAGCAAAACCTGAGGCCCAAGGAATCAGTCCTGGAGAATATTCCAGGCGGAGGAAACACTTTCTTTTGAGACACCGTGGTAAAGAGAGACTTACGTGTTGAGGAAGTTAATTAAGATAGGTCCTATGACTGGGACATTGAGGGGAAGGAGAGAATGAGGAAGTGAAAATAAAACAGCGGGCAGGAACCCTGGAAAGGACTTTGCATGTTATTCCAAGTGCAGTGAGAAGTCACAGGAAGGCAACGTATAATGACAATTCCTATGTCACATTACTTCTAGAGCAGAGGGGAGGATGGTCAAGGGGACAGTGATGAGGGAAGAGTATCTGGTTCCCTCCGGAACCTCTGAGCTTTAGAAAGAACTGGGCCTGACTATAAATTATGCTGCCACGTGTGGCGTTGACAATTCCAGTATTGGCACTAGTGGTCTTCAAAGAACTTGAAGAAAGAAAGCTTTAAGAGGAAGTTCTGAATGGAATAATTGTGACAGCTTCATGTATGACTCGTTTTGCACTGAACTTCCTCTAGTGGTATAGCCTGAGTGAGACAGGGTCAAAATAAAGACATATTTATTGAGCAATTACCCCTTGCTTAGCACTATGGTAGGTACTGTGATGGCTTCAATAATTGGTCGCTATCCTCAAGGACTTTAAAGTTATTATAGTAGGGGTGGTAGAAAGAGGACATCAGAACAGTCCCATAACAATGAGCCCAAACATGCATAACCTTCATTCTGGGTGTCTAGTTGACGTCTCACAACACAGAATTCAAAGTAGTAGAGGGATGAGGACCTGGAGGAGAAGCTTACAAATCATTAGTGAGGCTTAGCAAAACAAATGGGCTTCCCAGGTGGCTCAGTGGTAAAGAATACACCTGCAGTGTAGATGTGAATTTGGATTCCTGGGTCTGGGAGATTCCCTGGAGGAGGAAACGGCAATCCAGTCAAGTATTCTTGCCTGGGAAATCCCATGGACAGAGGAGCCTGGTGGGCTACAGTCCATGGGTTAGAAAAGAGTTGGACACGACTTAGTGACTAAACAACAGCAACGTATATATATGAAATTTAGAAAGATGGTACTGACAATCCTATATACAGGGAAGCAAAGGAGACACAGATGTAAGGAACAGACTTTTGGACTCAGTGGGAGAAGGCAAGGGTGGGATGATTTGAGAGAATAGCATTGAAACGTGTATATTACCATTTGTGAAATAGATGACCAGAGCAGGTCCGATGCATAAAGCAGGGCACCCAAAGCTGGTGCTCTGGGACAACCCAGAGGGGTGAGGTGGGGAGGGAAATGGGAGGAGAGTTCAGAATGAGGGGGACACATATATCCCTGTGGTTGATTCATTTGATGTATGGCACAGACCATCACAATATTGTAAAATAATTGTCCTCCAATTAAATAAATATGTTAAACAACAGCAACAACAAGCCAAGTAAACAGGTAAGCAAGAATGCTAAGATTCTCCTCATACGCTGTTATTTCTTCCCACAGGATTATTCCAAACATCTGGAATAGAGTAGCTAGCTGGGGTATCTTTTCCTTACTCATCCTACACCTTTACCTTTGGTGGAAAACTTGTTGAAACATCAGGAATCCTGCCTGTCATATCATTTCCCAAACTTTGAAAGACCAAAGGGAGCAGTTACTTTAGTTTTATCATAGGGATGGGGGCCTGTCTCCAGTGTCATATTGGCCCTTTTTTGGTACCAACCAGGGGTTAGGAAGAAAAAAAGGATGCACAGAGCTTGTGTAGAGAAAACTTGGGTGTTAAGGCTTAAATGCCACTGAGGTTGTATGCTGGCATAGTGGAAATCAGAGTCTGGGCCTGTCACCTCAAGAAAGACATTTGGAGGGGCTTCCTTGGTGGCTCAGCGGTAAAGTATCCATCTAGCAATGCAGGAGACGCAAGTTCAGTCCCTGATCCAGGAAGATCCCAAAAGCCTTGGGGCAGCTAAGCCTGTTCACCACAAATATTGAGCCTGGGCTCTAGAGCCTGGTAGCTGCAACTACTGAGTCAGCGTGCTGCAACTACTACAGCCCGTTTGCCCAGAGCCCGTGCTACACAGCAAGAGAAGCAATGAGAAGTCTGCATAATGTAACTAGAGAGTAGTCCCCACTCTCCACAAATAGAGAAAAGCCCATGTAGCAACGAAGAGCAAGTACAGCCCAAAATGAATAAAGACATTTGATCTCATTCAAATGAACAAGTTTCACCAGTTGATAAATTCCAACCAATGATGTCTTTCACTCTTACTAGTTCTAGATTCCAAGACAAGTAGGGTCAACTAGTTTTTCCCTCTCCTGGTCATGAGGTAGAAAACTCAGGAGATGGCTGTTAACAAAGACTTCAAACTGTGACCCAAAGCACACAGTTGAGTGTTAAGACCTCTCTTTGAATCCGGGTTCCTTCACATACTAGTAGTATGACGCTGAACAAGTTAACGCCTTTGAACCAAAGTTTCCTGATCAGTAGAATTAATTTAGTGTCCATACACTAGGCTGTTGAAGAGGAAAAAGTGGAATAAAATACATGAAAGACCTGAATGAGGCCCGAGGTACTACACAGATATGAATTAGTCTTATTACACAGAGCACTGAGGTCAGTAATGAGCACAACCGCTGCCTTCCCCAGCTCAGGTACCACCAGCTGTCGTGTGGAGGTCCGGGGTCTAAAGAGCCGCAGTTTCACATTTCATCTATCTGATGCTATAGGCCTAGAGCCTAGTGCTTAGAAGTTTTCAAAGTTCTGTTAAACTATTTGAGACATGAGACGTGGAAAAAACATACCTTTGAAACATGAAAACTCTTATGTTGAAAAAAAGGGAAGGAATGTTCAAGTAAATGTCTACAAAATGTTTCTTTCAATTAGTCAACTTCAATAGAACTTAACTGAAACCGAGTTATATATCAATTATTTAGTGTGTGATAAGGATTGCGATTCATGGGGTGGGGTCGCAAAGAGTCGGACACAACTGAGCGACTGAACTGAACTGAACTGAAGGGTGCATCTTAATACACTTGATTTGATGGAGATCAATCCTGGATGTTCATTGGAGGGACTGATGCTAAAGCTGAAACTGCAATACTTTGGCCACCTCATGAGACGAGTTGACTCACTGGAAAAGACTCTGATGCTGGGAAAGGTTGGGGGCGGGAGGAGAAGGGGACGACGGAGAATGAGATGGCTGGATGGCATCACCAACTCTGTGGACATGAGTTTGAGTGAACTCCGGGAGTTGGTGATGGACAGGGAGGCCTGACGTGCTGTGATTCATGGGGTCGCGGAGAGTCGGACACGACTGAGCGACTGAACTGAACTGAAGTGAACTGAGGATCTCTAAAAAGAAGCTCCTAGAGCCTGGGTGATATCCCGGCAGCTCTGTCTATGTCAGTGGAGCCTGTGAGCCAGGAACAAAGGCCTTTTCTCTTTCTCCTACTTAAACCCACATTCATCTGTTACAATCTGGCATCACATCTAATTTTAACAGCATCATAAATGCTCTTTTTATTACTTTTCTTCCCCTAGTGTCCTGAAACTTATCCACAGGAGCCATAGAAGATGAACTGGCTCCAGTTTTATTCAAACTGAGATGAGATATGCCCACTTGCTGTATGTTTTGAGGAAGGTTTGTACTTCAGGAAGGTCACCTTCAGTTCCCTTCTTCCTATCACTCCCTCTTGTCCTTCTATTCTTATGGTGTGTGGTATCCATGGGACTCTGGTTATTTGCAAGTATTTATTGAATTGTAAGAAGGCTCATTGGTCAGGTTGGCCTAAATGGGAGCTAAGAGGTTTTGTGAAAACACAAAAAAAGGTGGCCCACATACCAGGCTCCCTTCTTGCCTCTGATGCTTCACTGTCTGACTTTGGGCAAGCCCTTTCCCTGTCTGCTCTTCCACCACCTTATCTGTGCAATGGCATGTGTACATATAGGAGAGTGAGTGCTCACTCAGTTGTTTCCGACTCTTTGCAATCCCATGAACTGTGTAGCCCACCAGGCTCCTCTGTCCGTGGAATTCTCCAGGCAAGAATACTGGAATGGGTTGCCATTTCCTTCTCCAGGGGATCTTCTTGACCTAGGAATTGAACCTAGGTCTTTGGCATTACAGCTAGATCCTTTACCAATGAGCCACCAGGGAAGCCCTATATAGGAGAGTAGATGACCAGTAAATCAGCTTTCATGTACTATGCTTCTGATTGTAATTCTGAATGACTCTGTCATCTACACAAGTGCCAAAGACCCTCAGTAGGTAGATACTTCCATAATCTGCTCCATGGAAAGAGGTCAGGCTTCCACTCACCTTGGCTTCTTCCTTTCTGCCAAGTTGACAAAACTTTCCAAGTTTGGAGAGCAGTCTGATGGACTTGCCTGATGAAGTGCTGCTTAAATTGTACGATTAAACTCCAAATGTAATGAAACTCTTTCATCTCAGGAACAGAAAGCCGCTTGACATTTATTTTCCCCCAATTAATCACCCACTTTCCCCTCAGGCCTATCTGCGATGGGGGATGAGGGAAGATGGGAGTTCTGAGTTACTCACACTGTTGGCGACTTCCCTGCTGACACCCGCCAGCTAGCTATGCTCTGCCTTGCCTCCTGATTTGGTTTAGCTATTGGTGCCCACATTTTTCAGGGGAAGACAGGGCCCTGCCTAGCCACAGCAGGGGAGAGAATATGGATTAGATAATTCAATCATAGTAATTCCATTCCTTTTGTCTTTTTTGTGCTCCATCCAATGCGATGTGAAGTGAAATCTGCTAAACTGAGGAAGCCTACAGGGAAAGTTTTTCTTGTTTTGTAAAAGGGATGCAAGGAACTTCCCTGGTGGGTCCAGGGGTTAAGAATCTGCCTTCCAATTCAGGGGATGGGAGTTTGATCCCTGGTCAGGGAGTTAAAATCCCACATAGCAACTACTGAGCCCACATGCTCTAGAACACCTGCTCTGCATCAAGAGAAGCCCTTTGTACCACAACAAGAGCAGCTCAGGCCCCTAGAGAAGCCCCTGCACCCTGCAACCAGAGAAAGCCTGTGCACCCCAATGAAGAGCTGTGCAACCAAAATTGAGAAAAAGTTGAGGGGAATGTAAGGTAGGCATGCTCCCTCTTTTCCTGCCTCCTCATGTCACTGTGTGAGTTTACAGAGCTTGAAAGTGTAGCAGTTATCTGGATACCATGAGCAAAAATACCTACAAGCTGGTAGGGAGAAAATGGAAGGAGCGTGGGTCTTTGGTAACATCTTGAGCTGCTCATTCATGTAACCTTGGGGCTTCTCTGCTTTGGAAGGTGTAATGGTGAGAGAATAATTTGTCCTGTTGCTTGGAGCCATATCTGGTTGGGTTTGCTGTTACAAAAGCCTGCTGGGCTTCCCCAGGGGTCCAGTGGCTTAAGAATCTGTCTGCCAATGCAGGGGACATGGGTTTGATCCCTGGTCTGAGAAGATCCCACATGCTACCAAAGAGGTTAAGCCTGTGTGCCCCAACTACTGAACCTGGGCACCCTAGAGATTGTGCTCCACAAGAGAAGCCACTGCCAGGAGAAGCTAGCTAACCGCAATGAAGAGTAGCCCTTGCTTACTGCAACTAGAGAAACCCTGTGCACACCAATGAAGACTCAGTGCAGCCATAAATAAATAAATGCTAAAAAACAAAAGAGCCTGCTTGCCGCTGAATGAAGCTGCCTCTTTGGTGTCCACATTTCCCTTTCTGCTTGGAGCAGGTTTGGAAGAAGCTATCTCAAAGGTCAAGGAGCCTCAGAGGGGGGCCTCATAGTAGAGCTTTTCAAACCAGACCACAATGTAAGACAGAGGGGAGGAAGTCCAAACCCCCTACAGAATTGGGAAGTAAATCCTAAACCTGCAACCAAAAAGCTGAAATTTATTTGACCTCTTGTGTCTTTAACTTTGAAATTCATCTGAAATTCTCATTGTTTCCTAACATCTTTTTTGCACACAACATTAATAGTTTGTCTACTTACCGATTCAATTATTTAATTTCTCCTACCCTGCAAATTTTCAACGTGAATTAATGCTGGACTGACCCCTGGCAATGTATTTCACATGATGCGAACAAACAGAGCACCTTCTTCCAGAGGTGTATGTAGACAGAACCTGCAAAGGCCCATGGGATTGTTATTCCAAAAGTGGAAGAGGTTGAAGGAAGAGGAAGTATTGGGGGGAGGTTTAGCAACTTTCCCTTCCCCTCAGGCCTCAGCTTAGAGACTCTAGGCAGGTGATAGTGACACAAGCCTCGCACAGACCACATTCCTGCCTGGGATGAGGTTTGTGCAGGTGAATTCACAGGATATATAGGTGACTCCTGAAAGGCTTGCGTCATTAAACCAAGAACCCACATGATTTGCCCCAGGCCGTTGCTCAATGTCAGGGACAGGGCCTCACTTCCACTGTGCCTCACCCACCCTGATAGGCTGCCCCTTAAATCAGATGTGAAAGGGCAAATCACTGACATCATTTTGGGTAAGTCCTTTCTGTATCCCTTTCATCTAAATCCATCCTCTTCTTTTGTGAAAGCCTCCTAGAATATCAGCTCAGGGAATCCAGAAAGCTTGCTTCTCCTGTTCTCTGTTGGATCCTCAATGCCTTCTACTGTGTCTGGCACATGGTATAGGCTTCATAAATAGTTTTTGAATGGCTGACTTTGAAGAGAGCAAATTGGGAGTAGGAGAGATGTAAGTGCTTTGTGAGATGAGATGATAGAAAATGAGAGGGACGAATGAAGACGGGACCCTGGAAACCCATAAAATCTCAGAAGGCACCCAAAGAAGGAGGTACTGGAGGAGGTGGGGTTTGGCTCTAAGGATGGCACCCTGCAAGAGATGCTGTGCAAGTGCTCATGAGCCTCGTGGGAGAACCCAGTTCATTTTTTCTTGTGAGAAGACCTGTGGGCCTGGGTGGAAGGTCTAGGACAGGCCACGTTCTTGTGGCCTGGAACAGCACTGTGGTCCACCCACTTTGTACCCCACTCATGGCCTGGCCAGTAAGACTGATGACAAGATTTTCCTTGGTCCCAGCACAATGTTGTCTTCCTGTCAATTACCCAACAAATTCTCAGAACACTAGTCAACACAGAGTGGGTGGCTTCCACACCCTGGAGGAAAGGTTGTGGGGAAGCCCCTGAATTATTATTACAGATTGTTTGCAGGCCCTCTGTGCCAGGCCCCCACTGCCTGACTGTCTGTGTGTGACCTCTGCTTCCTCGGCTTGCTCTGTTTTTGTGACAGGCTGGCCTTTCTCTTTCTGGGTTTGAGAACCTCTTGAAGTCTTTGATTCTGTTCCATCTGCTTCTTCAGATACCTTACCTCTCCAATTATATTAATCAGAGTAGGGAATGACGTTGAAGGTTGCTATGCTGTGCTTAGTCGCTCTGTCCTGTCCAACCCTTTACAACCCCATGGACTGTAGTCCACCAGGCTTGTCTGTCCATGGGGATTCTCCAGGCAAGAATACTGGAGTGGGTTCCATCCCTCCTCCAGGGCATCTTCCTAACCCAGGGATTGAATCCAAGTCTCCTGCATTGCAGGCGAATTCTTTATTGTCTGAGCCACCAGGGAAGCCCAAAAATACTGGAGTGGGTAGCTGATCCCTTCTCCAGGGGATCTTCTCAACCCAGGAATCGAACCAGGGTCTCCTGCTTTGCACGCAGATTCTTTACCAGCTGAACTACCAGGGAAGCCCAAAGTTAAAGGTTGTCAGCTATCAAAAATGTAACGGAGAAAATGCTTCATTAGAGTTTCCCCCAGCAGAATCTTCCTTTTCCATAGACCATTATCTTGCACCATTTGTAAATTTATTTGACCCAGAAGAATTATTTTTGAAAGTTCTTATGAATGAAATGCATATGTTTACTGAGATAGCTGGTGTATTGACAAATATTTATTACATTAATCCAGAAATAACTTTTAACTACCTTACTTCAGGATGCTTATTTCTGAAATAATAAAAGTTCTATCCAGAAAAAAAAAAACGTGTTCTCAGCTGATTGGGCTTCCCAGGTGGTGCTACTGGTTAAGAACCCATATGCCAATGCAGGAAACATAAGACACAGGTTTGATCCTTGGGTTGGGAAGATCCCCTGGAGGAGGACATGGCAACCTAGGCCAGTTTTCTTACCTGGAGAATCCCATGGATAGTGGAGTCCTGGCAGGCTACAGTTTATGGGGTTGCAAAGAATTGGACACAAGGTGGGAGACAAGCCCCCATGGTTGCTAGGAGAACTGCTGGGACAGGCAGAATGGCTGGAGAACCTAGACTCTTCCCATGAAGTGTGCACTTGTGCTAGTTTGCCAACCCTCAGGATGGAGAGACCCTTGCACCGGTGGCACCCCACCCCAATTCCTGAAGCCACAATGCCCTGCCTTCCCCCGACCCCTACCCCAGCCTACTCCACACCACAGCCTTGCACTAGATCTGGGACTAACACCACAGGAGAAAGTATGCAACCTTGGGCTACTTCTGAGCAGAACCATGGATGCCTGTATGGTGGCATACAGGGCCTCTGTGAGTGCATGAGCTTGACTTGCTTCAGCAACTACTACCTTTGGAGAAGGCACATGCTCAAGGACAATAGAGCCTGATTAAGCCTGACCCTCAGGGCTTCTACATCAACAACTGGGGAGCAGCTCTGCCCTTGACAGGACAGTGATGCTACAGAGCAGATATGGATTCCCCTCTCACACTGGGCACAGGTTTAGATCCCCCCACACCAACCATACCTTGTACGAAGGACATAACAGCCAGCATATCCTGAGGAAGGATGTGGCTGGCATCCATACTGAAACCAGCTCTTGCACCAAAGACACTGAACACACACAGTCTACACAGATACACTGCCACCTAAAAACACCCCCTCGAAACCACAGTGGTTAACTGCTTCTCCTAAATTCATACAGATAGAGAAAGGTAAGTAAAATGAAAAGGCAATGGAAGCCACCAGTATTAATAAAGCAAAAATACAACCTTGTAATCGGAATCAATATTTGCACACTGTGACAAATACATCCAAAGTATACAAACAACTCATGCATCTCATTATCGAAAAGAAACAAGTGACCCAGACACAAAATGGGCACAAGACCTAGGTAGACATTTTTCCAAAGAAGAATTATGATGGCCAACAGATACATGAAAAGATGCCCAGCATCACTACATAATAAAGAAATGCAAGTCAAAACCACAATGATGTATCTCCTCACACCAGTCAAAATAATCAGAAAGTCTGTACAAATCAAATGCTGGAGAGGCTGTGGAGAAAAGGGAACCCTCCTACTGTTGGTGGGAATGTAAACTGATGTGGCCACTATGGAGAACAGTAAGGATGTTCTTTAGAAAACTAAAAATAGAGATACCATATGTACCTGGGAGCAATCACACTCCCAGGTACATATCCAGAAAAAAAATGAAAGATCTAATTGAAATGACATGTGCACCCCGATATTCATAGCAGCACTATTTACAATAACCAAGACATGGAAACAACCCAAGTACCCAACAACAGACGATTGACTTAAGATGAAATGTGTGTGTGTGTGAGTACTTATGTATATACATGTAAGAGAACATTGCTCAGCCATAAGAAAAAAAATATTGCCATTTGCAGCAACATGGGTGAACTTAGAGAATATTATGGTGTTCAGTTGCCCAGTTGTGTCTAACTGTTTGAGACCCCATGGACTGCAGCATGCCAGGCCTTGCTGTCCCTCACTATCTCCCACAGTTTGCCCAAATTTATGTCCATTGCATCAGTGGTACTGGAGAAAACTCCTGAGAGCCCCTTGGACAGCATGGAGATCAAACCGGACAATCTTAAGGGAAATAAACCCTGAATACTCATTGGAAGGACTGATGCTGAAGCTGAAGCTCCAGTATTTTGGTCACCTGATGTGAACAGTCTGCTCATTGGAAAAGTCCCTGATCCTGGGAAAGATTGAGGGCAGAAGGAGAAGAGGGTGTCAGAGGATGAGATGGTTAGAGAATATTATACTTTGTGAAATAAGTCAGAGAAGACAAATACTGTATATCACATAAAAAACAAATTTCTGATTATTGAAAGGTACAAAGGACAAATTAGGAATATGGGATTAACAAATACAGGCTACTACATATAAAATAAATAAGCAATAAAGATTTACTATATAGCATAAGGAATTATGTGTTATATCTTATAATAACCTATTATGGAATATAATCTACAAAATCCCCCTGAATCACTATGCTGTATACCTGGAATTAACAGAATACTGTAAATCAACTATACTTCAATAAAAACAAAATAAAAATTGCCACTATTTATTGAAGATTAGGCATTTCATATGTTGTAGTGTTTTTTGAAGTATATCCACAATTTTTGACACTCCTTCTAAAGAAAGAGGGGTCTAATTCTTCTCCTGTTGATGATGGTTGGCAGTGGCCGCTCACTTCTAGTGAATAGATGGCAGTGGGAAGTGATGCTATGTGACTTTCAAGGCCAGATTAGTAAAATTGATACAGATGCCCCTGTTTCTCTCTCAGGACATGTGCCTTTAGAGGCCTGATCTACCATGTAAGAAATACAGGTGTGCAGGGGAGCCAGGTGAGGAGGGCCCTGGTGGTGGGAGGAGATGCCGGGGGAGCCCCAGAAGCTCCAGACCCTCTGCTGATTGCCTTCCCAGCCCTGGCACTAGACATGTGAATAAGGAAGCCTTCAAAATGACTCCACCTCTGACCATCGACTGACTGCAATCTTGTGAGAGACCTCAAGTGAGAATAGCCCTGCTTGGCCACTTAAATTCCTTACCTGCAAAATCCACTAGACTACCAGGTATTGCTGTTTTAAGCCACTCACTTTTGAGCTGATTTGTCATGCATCGATACATGATACACATGGTATCAACTAACAACACTGAGTGATAGATATTGGAATCTCAGTTTTACAAATGAAGGAACTTGTAGTAGTACTGTTGCTCAGTCGTGTCCGACTCTTTGTGATCCCATGGACTGTAGCCCACCAGGCTCCTCTGTCCATGTGATTCTCCAGGCAAGAATACTGGAGTGGATAGCTATTCTCTCCTCCAGAGAATCTTCCCGACCCAGGAATCGAACTCAGGTCTCCTGCATTGCAAGCAGATTCTTTACCATCTGAGCTATAGGAAGGTTTAGAGAATTTAAGAGGAGAAGGAGATGTCACCCCACTCCAATACTCTTGCCTGGAAAATCCCATGGGCGGAGGAGCCTGGTAGGCTGCAGTCCATGGGGTGGCAAAGAGTGGGACACGACTGAGTGACTTCACTTTCACTTTTCACTTTCATGAATTGGAGAAGGAAATGGCAACCCACTCCAGTGTTCTTGCCTGGAGAATCCCAGGGACCGGGGGAGCCTGGTGGGCTGCCATCTATGGGATCACACAGAGTCGGACACGACTGAAGTGACAGCAGCAGCAGCAGAGAATTTAAGAAACACAAGTATCACTTCCTTCGTGATCCAGAGGTTAAGAATCCATGCTTCCAGTGCAGGGGAAGGGGTTTAATCCCTGGTCTGGGAGGATCCCACATGCCGTGGGGACAACTAAGCCTGTGTACCACAGCTATTGAAGCAGTGGGGCAAATAAACCTGTGCACCACAGCTAGTAAAGATATACACCTAAAGCCTAGGCTCTTCAACAACAGAAACCGCTGAGAAGCCCACGCACCACAATGAAGACCCAGTGCAGCCAAATAACTAGCTAACTAAATATTAAATTAAAAAAAAAAGAAACACATGTAAGTCACCACTTGGAAGATGCAGAGCAGGGACACAAACATGTGTCCATGTGACTCTAGAGTCCATGCTTGATCCACTGCACTGGGGCTGCCTCATTTGATTGATCCTGGAGGAGGCTGAAAAAAAAAAGAAAACAAGTAAAAAAGCCTTTTCCTGTACCTGCCCTACAAGCTTCTCAATATTCTAGGATGAGACACATGACCTTGTTGTGTTTGGAAGATCACCACCTGCTCCACACTCTCTAGGCTCATCAAAGGCAACTAGCAAAGTGAGTTCCCAGAAGTGAAGTCTCTCAGTGTCATGAGTCTCCTCAGGGATGGCATTGACATTTACGTAAACTTCAGAGCAGGATTGCTAGCAGGAGGGGGTAGTCAACCGATCTAGAGGGCCCAGGTTGCTCTGGGGAAACTTGTGGAGGCTAGCAAGCCTGAACTCAGGGCAAGCGAGGAAGAGCCATATGGTGTGTGGTGGAAAGGGGTGGAGGAAGACAGAACAAATAGGGCGAGGAGTGGGAGAACAGCTGAGAGGGAAAAGAGAAGTGGCACACCGTGATAGAAGTTCCAAAGAGAAATGAGAAAAACGTTCATGGAGAGGACTGCTGAGTGTTCCCCAGAGACAAACAACAAGGGCCCCTGCAGCTGCTGAGGGGATGTGAGTGGCTTGATACGAGCCCCACGGGGATGTACGTGCCACAGTCCACTTTGGAATCACTACCCTAACCTTTAGGCCTCTAAGCTGCTGCACCTCGAAGAAACAAATGTTTCTGAGAAGACAGGGTCTATTCAATCAGGTTAAGGTCTGTCAAGTACCTTTTGTGTGTCAGGGACCAGTTGATGATGGGATGTACATAATATAAATAAAACATGTTTTCTGCGCTGGAGGAACCTGAGGTCTAGAGGGGAATAATAGTTTTTCAATATCTATTGTGTGCCTGTTCTATATAAAGTGATTTACTTGTTATCTCCTGGAGAAGGAAATGGCAACCCATTCCAATATTCTTACCTGGAGAATCCCATGGACAGAGGGGCTAGAGTCCACGGTGTTGCAAAGAGTCGGACATGACTGAGCACACACTTATTTCCTGTAAGCTTGACACCAACCCTATAAAACAGATATTAATAACTTTATAAGAAACTGAGTGGAGAAAAATTAAATAACATGTTTAAAGTTACATGGGACTTCCCCAGTAACTCAGTCAGAAAAGAATCTTCCTGCAATGCAGGAGACCCAGTTCGATCTTTGGGTTGGGAAGATCCCCTGGAGTATGGAATGGCAACCTACTCCAGTATTCTTGCCTGGAACATCCCATGGACAGAGGAACCTGGTGGGTTACAGTCGATGGGGTCACAAGAGTCAGACATGACTTAGCAACTAAACCACCACCACCTTTATAAGAAACTGAGTGTAGAAAATTAAATAACATGCTTAAAATTATATAAAATAAGCAAGTGCTTGGGTTTTAACCCAGGTTAGTAAAATTGTAAAACCCATAGTCATTGCACCATAGACCTTGTCTGCCTCTCAGACCTATGAACCAACAGGTTAATTTTGCCTCAGAGGCCAAGGGAGACCCAGGGAGAAAATGCAGGGGTTTCATGGAAGTTATTATTAAATAGATCTAGGCCGTGAGGATGAGGAGTTAAGTATGTAGAGAGGGGCATTATGGGTAGAGGGAAAAGTGTGCCAGAAAAGGAACGGAGGGAAGAGACCTGCCAATATAGGCCAGGGCTAGATTGTGAGGGACTGACTCTGTGTCTTGTTAAAGGCATATGGTCTTACTCTGTAGGCAATGGGAGGCCCAACAGAGGTATGGAAGCAGGAAAGTTCCTTGATCAGATGTGCCTTTTAGAAAGACCAGCCCCTGTAGCTTGGTGAAATATCGTGTGGAACGTGGAGTACCTGAGCATTTTTACTTGGATATTGCACTGATCTCTGAACTTCAAAATTCTCACAATGAGACACATGGTTCTCTTTCTCTAGCTTGCAAACCCTCACCTTCTCCTGGGACCCCAACTTAGTGAACAGATCATATCATTCCTCTGCTCAAAACCCTCACAACCGACATCAAAAAGTCTACAAACCATAAATGCTGGATAGGGTGTTTTGAAAAGGGAACCGTCCTACACTGTTGGTGGAAATGTAAGTTGGTACAGCTACTACGGAAAACAGTCTGGAGGTTCTTTAAAAAGCTAAAAATAGAGACCCAGCAATCCCATTCCTGGGCATGTATCTAAAGAAAAGTATAATTGGAAAACACACATTTACCCCAACGTTCACTACAGCACCCCTTAAAAGAGTCTGGACATGGATGCAACCTAAATGTCTGTGAACCCGTAAAGAAGATGTGACAAATTTATACAATGGAATACTACTCAGCCATTAAAAAGAATGAAATGATTCCATCTGTAGCAACATGGATGGACCCAAAAATTATCATACTAAATGAAGTAAGCCAGCCAAAGACAAATATTATATGATATCTTTTATATGTGGAATCTAAAGAAATGACCCCAAAATCTAAAAATGATACTTATACAAACACAGAAAACAAACTTATGCTTACAAATGGGCAAAGAGAGGGTGGAGGGATAAATTAGGAGTTGGGATTAACATATACATACTACAATCTATAAAATAGATAACCAATAGGGACTCACTGCATTGCACAGGGAACTATACTCAATGTATTGTAGTAACCTATAATGGAAAAGAATCTAAACACAGATATATACATAAATATATACTTTAACAAATATGTAATTATGCTTATATATTTATAATACAAATTTATATTTTAATTAATTAAATTTACATGTGTGTAACTCTGCTATCAGAGAAGGCAATGGCAAGCCACTCCAGTACTCTTGCCTAGAAAATCCCACGGATGGAGGAGCCTGGTAGGCTGCAGTCTGTGGGATCGCTAAGGGTCGGACACGACTGAGCGACTTCACTTTCACACATTGGAGAGGGAAATGGCAACCCACTCCAGTGTTCTTGCCTGGAGAATCCCAGGGACGGGGGAGCCTGGTGGGCTTCCGTCTGGGGGGTCACACAGAGTCGGACACGACTGAAGTGACTCAGCAGCAGCAGCAGCAACTCTGCTATACACCTGAAACTAACAGAACGTATCCCCCTCTCCTCTCACTAGAATGTAAGCTCATGAGAACAGGCATCTATTTGTCATCGCTATACACTGATGCAAGCATTAACCTTGATTCTTCCCATTTTCTCTCTCCCTCTATCCAGTTCATTAGCACGTCTATGGATTTTGTTCTCAAGAGTCTGGAACAGAGCCTGATGTGTGACCATCTTGCTTGCAGTTTTGTTAGCAATTTTTACCTTATTCCATTACAAAAGTATACCCACTCAGTAAGTGGATGGTTAACCCTCAGGGCCAGCAGTGAAATGAAAATGATAAACTGGTCCAATGAGGTTCAGCTCTCAACCTTGGTCTGAGAGGTACAGGAGTTCATGGTCATACACATAGCAATCTGACAGGAATGCCCTTCTTCCCACTTTCATCTGTACCCATCCTCCACCTTTCCTTCCCACAGTGTATACAGCATCCTCATTCTTATCAAGCGCCAACCTCTCTTTGCTGCTCTGCTTCCTCAGGAAATGACTCCTGCAACTACTCTTTATCTGTCTTCGGTGTGGAATGTCTTCCTTTCACAGGGCTGTGACCATATCAGAATGCAAATTCTATTTTCCATCTTTAATGTGTATCTCATATACTACCCATATACTTTTGAATAGGACATCAGAAGAAGAAAAAAAACAAACAACTGACTTTAATTCCTGTGTCCATTTCCTCACCTCCTTGTGTCTCCTTAACCAGCTCCAATAAAGCTTCATCTTCCCCACTGCACTGGAATTGCCCTTGTCAAGGTCACCAGCACCCTTTATCCTGCCAAAAGCGATAATCACTATTCTATTTTTTAAAAATATTTATTTATTTATTTGGCTGTGTTGGGTTTTAGTTGCAGGACACAGGATCTTTCCTTGTGGTCCGTAGACTCAGTAGTTGCAGTATACAGGTTTTGCTGCCCCATGGCACGTGGGATCTTAATTTCCTGAAAACCAGGGATTGAACCTGTGCCCCTTGTATTGCAAGGTGGATTCTTAGCCACTGGATGACAAGGAAAGTCTGTTTATCCTTAATTTGTTTGACCTTTTGGCAGCTTCCTACACAGTTGTCCTTCATTCGCAACAAACTCTCTTCCTTTGTCTTCAGTAAATTTATTGACTGAGTTTTCTCCCTGAACATGGCCATTCTTTTTCACTGGACCCACTCCCCCTTCCTTCCATTAGACCTCTAAATATTAACCCCCTCTCCCTTTTCTTCCCTCTATTTTCTCACTTTCACCCTTTAGTTCCCTTCTTTCCACCACCCGCCCCATCTCTTCATCAACACCTTCTCCTTAGTAATCTTATCTAGTTTGAATCTTTAAATATCTTCTCTGTGTTTTTAACTGTCTGGCCATGCCATTGATCTCCAGAGCAGGACATCCAATTGTGTTTTTGATCTATCTACTAGGTTGTTTTATAAGCATTTTAAGTTTTTCTTTGGCACCTTAACTTTTCTACTTAATCTGCCTTTTCCTCCCATTTTCCCTCCATATCAGGTAATTGATTCTACCATGCACTAAAATGTTGTTCAGTTGCTCAGTTGTGTTTGACTCTTTGCGACTCCTTAGACTGCAGCACACCAGGCTTCCTAGTCCTTCACCATATCCGAATTTGCTCAAACTCAAGTCTATTGTGTCAGTGATACCATCCAACCATCTCATCCCTCTATTATCCCCTTCTTCTCCTGCCTTCAATCTTTGAAGGCTGGACAATAAAAATAGTGCTGAAGAATTGATGCCTTCAAACTGTGGTGCTGGAGAAGACTTTTGAGAGTCCCTTGGACAGCATAGGACTTCCCTGGTGTCTGCCTACAACACAGATGGGTTCAATCCTTGGGTTGGGAAGATCTCCTGGAGAAAGAAATGGCAACCCACTCCAGTATTCTTGCCTGGACAATCCCATGGATGGAGGAATCTGGTAGGCTACAGTCCGTAGGGTCACAAAGAGTCGAACACAACTGAACAACTTCACTTTCCCTTTTGGACAGCAGGGAGATCAAACTAGTCAATCCTAAAGGAAAGCAACCCTGTATACTCATTGGAAAGACAGATGCTGAAGCTGAAGTTCCAATACTTTGGCCACCTGATGTGAAGAACTGACTCACCCTGATGCTGGGAAAGTTTGAAGGCAGGGAAAGACTGAAAGTACTAAAACGAATAAGCACCAAATCTTGAGAATCAAGGTGTTATTTTTGGTTCTCATTTCCTCTCTCCCTATATTCAACCCATCAGCAGGTTGAGTTGTGTCTACCTCCAAGATATAACCTAAATCTGTCTGCTTCTCCCCAACTTCACTGCTGCCACCCTGACCCAACTTCCATCATCTCTGCTGTGCTGTATTGTACTTACTTGCTCAGTCATGTCCAACTCTTTGCAACCATCTCTGCTAGATGACTCCAAAGAAGGTTGAAACTCCAGTAAGGATTGATCCTTGGTTTCTCTTTTGCCCCACTCTACTAAGCTGCTAAAGTATCATCTACAAACTTAAATCAGGTTCCACCATTCACTGCTTAAAAATACACAAATGGCTTCCAGTAGCACAGTGAATAAAATATAGACCTATTGCATGGCCTACAAAGTTGCATGAACTGTCCCTGCCTCTCCCTGAGCTCATATCACTCCCATGTCCCTGAGCTCTGAGATGCAGTCATCTGGGCTTCTTGTTCCTTAAACAGAAACAGGTTTATTGAAGCCTTAAGCCTTCGAGCTTGCTGTCCCCTCTTCCAGAAACTGCCAACTCCTTTTCAGAGTTCAGACCTCAGCCTATCTTTACCTACTTGGGGGAAGTTTCCCTCAACACTGCAACTAAAGTAGCATATCACCAGCTCCTCAACATTTGGAACTCCATCTTTTAATCCTGTTTTATTGTCTTTAGCACATTTACTGCTCTCTGAATTTCTCTTCTGCATTTATATATTTACTGTCTCTTTCAAAGAGTAGAAGAGAATAAAAGCTTTGTGAAAGCAGGGACTTTGTCTGCCTTGTTCACTCGTATGTTTTCAGTTCCTAAAACAGTGCTTGGCACTGATTAGGGCCTCAATGGCTTATATGTTGAATGAATGAAAACAGAGTTGGAAGAATATATGGCTGCTGATATGCGTGCTTTGAAGTATGGTGAAAAGGTCTTTCTTTCTCCATAAATCTTTCCATGTTGCAACCTGCTAATACTTGAAGTTCAATTTTTAAAGAAGAACAACTGACTTATTTCTAGTTATGACTTAGCTGTATAGGACTCTCATGTCCAAAACATAGTAAAACCTAAGTAAAATTTATAAAGCAATTTTTCTCTCTCCTCTTTGGTATTCTTTCGTATCCAGAATCAGAGGATTCTTGCTTTTCACCAAGGAAAAATCCTTGGCCATTATCTAATAGATATTGTCTTCCCCATTCTCCCTGTCCTTCTCTTATCAAACATATGTCAAACCTTCACATTCTAGTATTATGCCATTTTTCTTCTCTTTCATATTTTTAAGCTCTTTCTCTGCTCTGAATTATGGATTTTTTTTTTTCTTCAGCTCTATTTTGGTTGACTTATTCTTCCCACAGATGTATTTAATCTGCTCTTTATTTTAGCTTTAAATTTAATCATACCACCACAAGCATGGAAATAGAAACTGTAATAAAAAAAACCTTCCAACAAACAAAAGGCCAGGACCAGATGGCTTCATAGGTAAATTCTACCAAAAATTTAGAGAAGAGCTAACACCTATCCTACTTAAACTCTTCCAGAAAATTGCAAAGCCAGGGAAATTGCCAAACCCATTCTATGAGGCCGCTATCACTCCAATACCAAAACCAAAGATGCCACAAAAAAATAAAACTACAGGCCAATATCACTGATGAACATAGATGCAAAAATCCTTAATAAAATTCTAGCAAACAGAATCCAACAACATATTAAAAGATCATAATCATGACAAAGTGGGTTTTATCCCAGGGATGCAAGGATTCTTCAGTATTCACAAATCAATCAAAGCGGTAAACCACATTAATAAATTGAAAGGTAAAAACTATATGATTATCTCAATAGATGCAGAGAAAGACTTTGACAAAATTCAGCATCTATTTATGATAAAAAACCCACCAGAAAGCAGGCATAGAAGGAACATACCTCAATGTAATAAAAGCTGTATATGATAAACCCACAGCAAACATTATCCTCAATGGTGAAAAACTGAAAGCATTTCCCTTAAAGTCAGGAACAAGACAAGGATGCCTACTCACACCACTACTATTCAACATAGTTTTGGATGTTTTAGCCACAGCATTCAGAGAAGAAAAAGAAATAAAAGGAATCCAGATTGGAAAAGAAGAAATAAAACTCTCACTGTTTGCAGGTGACATGATCCTCTACATAGAAAACCCTAAAGATTTCACCAGAAAATTACTAGAGCTAATCAATGAATATAAAAATTGCAGTATATAAAATTAATACACATAAATCCCTGTATTCCTACACACTAACAATGAGAAAACGAAAAGAGAAATTAAGGAAGCAATTCCATTCACCATTGTGATGAAAAGAATAAAATACTTAGGAATAAATCTACCTAATGAAATGAAAGACCTATATATAGAAAACTATAAAACACTGATGAAAGAAATCAAAGATGACACAAATAGATGGAGAAATACACCAAGTTCATGGATCGGAAGAATCAATAGAGTGAAAATGAGTATACTACCCAAAGCAATCTTTAGAGTCAATGCAATCCCTATCAAGCTACCAACAGAATTTTTCAAAGCACCAGAACAAATAATTTCACAATTTGTATGGATATTTGTATGAATACAAAAAACCTCGAATAGCCAAAGCAATCTTGAGAAAGAAGGATGGAACTGGAGAAATCAACCTGCCTGACTTCAGACTATATTACAAAGCTACGGTCATCAAGACAGTATGGTACTGACACAAAGACAGAAATACAGATCAATGGAACAAAATAGAAAGTCCAGAGATAAACCCATGTACCTATGGACACCTTATCTTTGACAAAAGAGACAAGAATATACAATGGAGAAAAGACAATCTCTTTAACAAGTGGTGCTGGGAAAACTGGTCAGTCATCTGTAAAAGAATGAAACTAGAACACTTTCTAACACCATACACAAAAATAAACTCAAAATGGATTAAAGATCTAAATGTAAGACCAGAAACTATAAAACTCCTAGAGGAAAACATAGGCAAAACACTCTCTGTCATAAATCACAGCAGAATACTCTATGACCCACCTCTCAGAGTAATGGAAATAAAAGCAAAAATAAACAAATGGGATCTAATTAAACTTAAAAGCTTTTGCACAACGAAGGAAACCTTAAGCAAGGTGAAAAGACAGCCTTCAGAATGGGAGAAAATAATAGCAAATGAAGCAACTGACAAAGCATTAATCTCCAAAATATACAAGCAGCTCATGCAGCTCAATTCCAGAAAAATAAACGACCCCATCAAAAAATGGGCCAATGAACTAAACAGACATTTCTCCAAAGAAGACATACAGATGGCTAAAAAACACATGAAAAGATGCTCAACATCATTCATTATCAGAGAAATGTAAATCAAAACCACAGTGAGGTACCATCTCACATCAGTCAGAATGGCTGCTATCAAAAAGTCTACGAACAAATTCTGGAGAGGGTGCGGAGAAAAGGGAACCCTCTTACACTGTTGGAGGGAATGCAAACTAGTACAGCCACTATGAAGAACACTGTAGAAATTCCTTAAAAAACTGGAAATAGAACTCCCATATGACACAGCGATCCCACTGCTGGGCATATACACTGAGGAAACCAGAATTGAAAGAGACATGTATATCCCAATGTTCATCACAGCACTGTTTACAGTAGCTAGGACATGGAACCAACCTAGATGTCCACTGGCAGACGAATAGATAAGAAAGCTGTGATACATATACACAGTAGAATACTACTCAGCTATTAGAAATAACGCATTTGAATCAGTTCTAATGAGGTGGATAAGTTCAGTTCAGTTTAGTCGCTCAGTCATGTCCGACTCTTTGCAACCCCATGAACTGTAGCATGCCAGGCCTGTCCATAACCAACTCCCGGAGTCCACCCAAACTCGTGTCCATCGAGTTGGTGATGCCATCCAACCATCTCATCCTCTGTCGTCCCCTTCTTCTCCCGCCCTCAATCTTTCCCAGCATCAGGGTCTTCTCAAATGAGTCAGCTCTTTGCATCAGGTGGCCAAAGTATTGGAGTTTCAGCTTCAACATCTGTCCTTCCAATGAACACCCAGGACTGATTTCTTTTAGGATAGACTGGTTGGATCTCCTTGCAGTCCAAGGGATTCTCACAAGTCTTCTCCAACACCACAGTTCAAAAGCATCAATTCTTCAGCGCTCAGCTTTCTTTATAGTCCAACTCTCACGCCCATACATGACTATTGGAAAAACCATAGCCTTGACTAGACAGACCTTTGTTGACAAAGTAATGTCTCTGCTTTTTAATATGCTATCTAGGTTGGTCATAGCTTTCCTTCCAAAGAGTGTTTTAATTTCATGGCTGCAATCACCATCTGTGGTGATTTTGGAGCACCCCAAAATAAAGTCTGACACTGCTTCCAGTGTTTCCCCATCTATTTGCCATGAGGTCGATAAAACTGGAGCCTATTATACAGAGTGAAGTCAGAAAGAAAAACACCAATACAGTATATTAACGCATATATATGGAGTTTAGAAAAATGGTAATGATGACGCTATATGCGAGACAGCAAAAGGGACACAGATATAAAAAACAGACTTTTGGACTCTGTGGGAGAAGGCGAGGGTGGGATGATTTGAGAGAATAGCATTGAAACATGTATATTACCATATGTGAAATAGATCACCAGTCCAAGTCTGATGCATGAAACAGGCCATTCAAAGCTGGTGCACAGGGACAACCCTGAGGGATGGGATGGGGAGGGAAGTGGGAAGGGGTTCAAGATGGGGGACACATGTATACCTGTGGCTGATTCATGTTGACGTATGGCAAAAACTATCACAATATTGTAAAGTAATTATCCTCTAATTAAAATGAATTTAAACATTTTTAAAAATTAAAAAATATTTAATCACACAGTTTTTCCCTTCTAGGAATTAAATTTTTCCAAAATTCCTTACTTCTTGATAGCTATCTTATTTTTCATGTTTTAAATGTTTAACATCCTTAATTTATTAATTTACACACATATTTTATAATTTAACCAATAATTGCATTATCTGAATTCTTAGGAATCAGACTGAGCTCTTTTTGTTTTTTCTGACTCTTGCTCATGGTGGCTTAGTCACTCATGCTCCTTATAGCTTTTACTTTTGAGCTCATGTTCAACTTGGCTTTGTCTATAGGTTGCCTGTGGAAGCTGTGTTGTGTATCTGCCCCTCCAGAGTGCTTTATTTTGGCAATTGCTAAAATTTGATTTTGTTCATACCCTAGGGTCATCTTATGTTCCTTTCTTCTTTTGGGGTTTCTGAGACTATACAGATAGTGTAAAAAGGAACCTCTAATCCACATGAGGGCAGGCTGGGGTTTTGAATTCTCAGAGGACACTTTTTTCCAAAGAGTCCTGGAGAATATATCAAGTACTATTCTATGCACCCTTCGTCAGTGGGCAGGTATTTTCCTTGTTCCCTTTCACTGAGGATATTTCAGTGTTCCTGATTTTATGCAGAGGTCTTGGATTCATTCCTTTACCTTGTGCATTTCAAGAAATTGTGTCCTGTTCTCATGTTTTTCCATGGGTAAAGAGAATGAAAGTTATCCTCAGAACACTCTTATCTTGAACACTCCCTGGGGAATTCCTTTATTTCCATGTAAGTTCAGCCATACATTTGAGAGGCCTGCCATATCTAATCCAGAAATTTTAAGGGTTTTTGTTGGGAAGATTTATATGTTATTTAGCTTACCATATTTTCAGAGATAGAAGTCATACAGTTTTATATAACCCTTGTATTAGTAAATGCCTCATGTCTTTATATAATTTCTTGTGATTATTGATAATAAACTTAAATCTTTAGAGAATTTTAAAGCTCAGAAATTCTTTTCATACCTGTTCTCCCATAGGAATCATTATTTCTTTTTCTAAATAAGAAAACTAGGCTCAAAGTTAAGTGACTCATCTAATAATAACCACTATTTTTTTTTTAATGGATCCATAATTCTTGTCTCAGGCATTATGGAAAATGCTTATAATAGACCCATGAAGTGATTATTGTTTTCCATGTCTTGTGGTTGAAAAAACTGTGTTTAATGTTTATGTAACTGGACTAAGTTCCCATAGCTGGTCATACTCAAACCTGTCTGATTCTAGAGCCAGTCTCTTCCCAGTGCTATTTGTTCCTTCTATTTCCCCAGGCTTCTCTTGTAGATGTGGACTTAATGAGGCTGTTAGCCTGGAAAATCCCATGGACGGAGGAGCCTGGTAGGTTGCTGTCCATGGGGTCGCGAAGAGTCAGACACGACTGAACGACTTCACTTTCACTTTTTACTTTTCATGCATTAGAGAAGGAAATGGCAAACCACTCCAGTGTTCTTGCCTGGAGAATCTCAGGGACGGGGTAGCCTGGTGGGTTGCCGTCTATGGGGTCGCACAGAGTTGGACACGACTGAAGCGACTTAGCAGCAGTAGCAGTAAGAATTTTTACTTAAGACCGTTCTTTACTAGTAAATTGTGTTTATTAGTAACAATGGTTCATTGGTTGTTGTAAATCTGCACTACATACTTTTCAATCTGTTACATCTGGTGAGGGGGGCGGGAAGCTCTTTCAGAGTCATAAATGACTCAAATGACCCCAAATAGTACCATTTGTTGTTAACTGCTCGTGGTGTAGATATCTTGCCTAAAGATTATTAACTGGTACCTAAAGCTGTGATTTTTAATCCTTTTCTTTTTAAGGCATGAATTTATTTTTCAAATGATGTTTTATACAGAATCCGAATATAAACCAGCAAATTAGCGGCCCTTCCTGAGGAGTATATAGGTCTCCTACCATCAACGTTCACTTCTTAAAAAATTAGCCACCTTGTAAAAACATGTACAAGCAAGAAAAAAGAAATAAGAATCACGAGGTTTGACAAATAATTTCCACTAGCTGCTAATACAACTTTTGGTTCTTAGTTTTCAGTTTCCATTATTTTTGTCCATATAATTATGGGAGCTTGTGTCATTGAGAAACCATGTCTCTAAGAAAGACAAAAGAAATTGCACACTGAATCTGATATGCTGGACCAGCTCTCTTCAATTTGGTCCAACATTCCTAATTTGTCAGTTTCAATGAAACAACATAATGTCCATTAGCCAAAGTCAAAGGTAGGAAACTTGAGACTTCCAAAGAAATTTCTCTTCCCAGGAGGCACCTTGTATTCTCCTGGGGAATGCATCTTTTCTCTGCAAATCTTGGTACTTTCACGTAAAAGCTCTGGGACACCCTGATTCAGACCAGAGATGATTTGCACTGCAAAACCAGGGTTTTTAACTCTAAAACCAGGTTTCTTTCCACTATAAAACAGCCTTTCCTGGTCCTTCCTCTTTTCCTCACCTGGCCAAAATCATTCCATTTTTTAACTTGAGACAAAAATCAAGTTTCATTTTCCTTCACAGGCAATCTTGGTTGTGTCTGTTCATATAGATTTTTCTGTCCTTTGAACTTAGAGCTGATATATGATTCCAGTCAAAATATATGTCTTGGACACTTATCTATCTACCATATTCTTTAAAATGCTATATGGTATTTTATTATTTGTATAGTATACTTTGCTTAGTTTCATAAAGTGCAAGTTGCTCAGTCATGTTGGACTCTTTTTCAACCCCATGGACTATACAGTCCATGAAATTCTCCAGGCCAGGTTACTGGAGTGGGTAGCCATTCCTTTCTCCAGGGGATCTTCCTAACCCAGGGATCGAACACAGGTCTCCCATGTTGCAGGTGGATTTTTTGCCAGCTGAGCCACCAGGGAAGTCCTTCAGTTCAGTTCAGTAGCTCAGTAGTGTCCTACTCTCCGCGACCCCATGAATCACAGCACGCCAGGCCTCCCTGTCCATCACCAACTCCCGGAGTTCACTCAAACTCATGTCCACAGAGTCGGTGATGCCATCCAGCCATCTCATTCTCTGTCATCCCCTTCTCCTCCCGCTGCCAACCTTTCCCAGCATCAGAGTCTTTTCCAGTGAGTCAACTCGTCGCATGAGGTGGCCAAAGTATTGCAGTTTCAGCTTTAGCATCAGTCCTTCCAATGAACACCCAGGATTGATCTCCTGCAGAATGGACTGGTTGGATCTCCTTGCGGTATAAGAGACTCTCAAGAGTCTTCTCCAACACCACAGTTCAAAAGCATCAATTCTTCAGCGATCAGCTTTCTTCACAGTCCAACTCTCACATCCATACATGACCACGGGAAAAACCATAGCCTTGACTAGACGGACCTTTGTTGGCAAAGTAATGTCTCTGCTTTTTAATATACTATCAAGGTTGGTCATAATTTTCCTTCCAAGGAGTAAGCGTCTTTTAATTTCCTGGCTGCAATCAGCATCTGCAGTGATTTTGGAGCCCAAAAAAATAAAGTCTGACACTGTTTCCACTGTTACCCCATCTATTTCTCATAAAGTGATGGGACCAAATGCCATGATCTTAGTTTTCTGAATGTTGAGCTTCAAGCCAACCTTCTCACTCTCCTCTTTCACTTTCATCAAGAGGCTTTTGAGTTCCTCTTCACTTTCTGCCATAAGGGTAGTGTTAGTTCCATATAAAAAGCTTTTTATTTTGGTATCATCTTTTGATATTATGAACAATGTTGTAAAGATTTCGTGGTACTTTCAGCATGACACATTTGTTCCAATAAACATGTAAGGTATATTCCTATCATCAAAGCTGTTTGGGTTAAAAAGCATAGACATGTTTTTGATAGTTATTAGCAATTGGATGAGAATGACTCTGTACACCGTCACCAATATTGGCTATCATAAAGGTTTAGTTGAGAATATATTTGGTTGACATATGTAATGTTAGGTAAGTATGTAGCTAGTGAGGTACTCAACAAATATATATGCACCCTTTTCTTTTTTTCTCTAGAGAAAGGACTATTCAGGTGTTGTGACACTGGAAAAATTTCATCTAAATTTGTTTCCTTATCTGAAAAATGGAGGAAACAAAAGCTTAAGAATTTGTGTAAAGTTGTTTTCAGGATTAAATCGTTCAATGTAAATAAAGGACTTGACCCAATATTTGACAATGTTCAATACACGTCAGGAACTTTCTTTTTGTGTTCTCTATAGTAATAGATACATAAGACACCCAGTGAAAACAAGAGGAGGAAAATTAGTTCATCACCATCATCATATCCAACATTTGCTGAATACTGGCCACAGTTGCTACTGTTGCACTTCTTGGCTCTGTTGATGCTCACCACTACATTATTATTTTACACCAACTTAAAGGTACAAGTCCGGAGAAGGCGATGGCAAGCCACTCCAGTACTCTTGCCTGGAAAATCCCATGGACAGAGGAGCCTGGTGGGCTACCGTCCCTGGGGTCGCTACTAGTCGGACAAGACTGAGCGACTTCACTTTCACTTTTCACTTTCACACGTTGGAGAAGGAAATGGCAACCCACTCCAGTGTTCTTGCCTGGAGAATCCCAGGGATGGCGGAGCCTGGTGGGCTGCCATCTATGGGGTCACACAGAGTCGGACACGACTGAAGTGACTTAGCAGCAGTAAAGGTACAAGTCAGCTGGATGTGGATGAAACATTTAAGTCTAGGCAGTCTGAATGTAGAAAGTGTTCCATGTTTTGGAAACCAGAAGTCATATACAACAGGTTGCTCACCTCTTGTTCTCTTAAGCCAATGTGCTGCTCCTGGAACTGCCTTCTTGCTAGAGCTGGTTGGCTTCCTTGACTGGCTTTACCATTCCTCCCCTGGGCATGATAACACATTTATAAGGGCCACCTGTTGTGGTTCAACAAAACACTGTAATTAAAGAAGACATCCAGAGAAAACAATAAGCATGTTTATTTCAACAAAGGGGAAAAATATTTTATACTGAATACTATATAAAGCCCAGTACTCAGAGATGAAGACCAGATGGATCTCCAACAGCTAAAATTTTACACTGGGGCTCTATCAGCATGTCTTTAATAAGTTATGGGCTTCGGTTTTCAGGTGAGTATTTAAAAAGGTATTTTGAATGAGAAGCAGTCATTATTTGGCTTCACTTTTTTTTTTTTATCATTTCTATGTCGATATCAGCAGGGTAGGACTGTAGTAAGAACTGTGCACCTTAATTTTGAAAGAGAAAACATCCCATAAAGCCCAAAGGATATAGGTACTTTTGTTTTAAATAAAAGCAGGGGTGATAGACTATGGTGATCTTCTCATTTTACAAATGAACTGTGAAACTAAGTGTCAGAAATCAAGTTTGAACATTTGTTGTGCTATTAGGACAAACAGGGCAGGTCTGTAGGGTGCAGCCTCAGGCTTTCAAAAGGGGTCCTGCTTTGTGCATTAAAAAAGTGTATATAATCACACAGATGAAAAAAAAATCTGGAAGGTTATGTGGCACAATATTAAATCCATGTGGTGGGATTAAAGAATATTTTTACATTTTAAAAATGTCTGACGAGCCTGAAATTTAAAAAAATGAGAATCTATTTCTATTATCATCAGGAAAATGAAGAAGCCATTAATTAATGAAAAAACAAACCCAATGGAAAGAATTATCCCCCTACAAGTGAATCTTGGGAGTCTGCCAGGCTCCCCTCTCTCCTATCAGTCCTTCCAGATCTCATCTTGGACTATTTGGCACACTTGGGGTCTCCCTCTTTGGCTCAGATGTGGTGTCTTGTGCTTCTGCTTCATGAACTGGGGGACGGCTCCTGGAGTTATCACTCAGAGTTCCACTCAGGTGACCTTTGCTATCTGACCTCAGTCCATCTCTCAGGTTTTCAGCACAACACCTCAGATGAATGATTACCTTTTCACCCTATTGCATGGAGTTGTGGAGAAGGAAGCTTTTAGAATTAAATAGCAGCAGCAGCAGCAGCAGCTGGGTGTTTAGATTATCCAACCAGCGTGAGTTTGGGTTTCCTTATCGATGTGTGCTTGTGCTCAGTCATGTCGGACCTTTTTGCAACCCCATGGACTACAGTTCGCCAGGCCCCTCTGTCTGTGGAATTTTCCAGGCAAGGATACTGGAGTGGTTTTCCATTTTCTCCTCCAGGGAATCTTTCCAACACAGGGATCGAACCCATGTCTTCTTCATTGCAGCAGATTCTTTACCACTGCACCACCCTGGAAGACCCTTCCTTATCTACAGAGTGCAGATAAGTATCCTACCCTTTTTTGTTTGCTTTAAGAGATGATATACAAAGAGTATTCACCAAAGTTCCTGTCATTCTCTCATTCAAAAAAAGCTATTTATTGTATATCTATGCCATGGATTCCTCTGGACACTGATACACAGAGTCTACGTATTTTTTTTAGATGAATATGTATTTTTCATCTCTTTATTTTAGTAAAGAACATCCTCTCTGTATGACCTTTTAAACATTAATTTTATAGATAAAATCTATGCATATAAGCTCTGCCACCACCAACAGGTGTTGTTGGCAGTTGCCTGTAGCCATTATAGTTTTGCCATCAGTTATGACTTAAGCTGCATTTGCTGGGTTTTGCTTTTTTGAAAGGCAAAGCAAAACAAAAGGAGTGATCTAAAAAACTGTAGTATCCAATACCACTTTGATATTATAGCCATGAATTTTATGAAAAGGATACTTTCATTGTTCAGACATAAGTATCCTAACTTAGAGAAATTTATGAAAATGTCCATAGTTGTTGAAGACCTAGTGTCTTATAAATTTTATATGCAGTGAACATAAAGATAAAATAACATCTTTTTAAGAGGTCTAAAATAAAGAGTTGGAACGGAAGCCATCAGTATCTACAGTTCTCTGGAGAAATTTAAGTTTGTATAGCTTACTAATAGTATTGATGATTTTTAAATACTTTTTGTGTCAGGTACATGTATGAATGAGTTTAATTCTTACATCAAGGAGATATTATCATTCCCTCCCCCCATCTTAAACATGAAAAAAACTGAGGCACAGAGAGTTTGTATCGCCAGGTTGTAGGTAATAAACAGCAGAATTGGGATTTGAACCCAGGAAGTTGGGCTCCACTGTATGCACAATGGTTACTAGATACCCTCCCTATGGACTTCTGTACAAATGGACTTATTATCAACTTCTAAAATCTAATCTGCTCAGTAGTAGATGAACTCCTGACTAGACACCAACAATTAACTATGGTTGTGCCAGAGGTGGAATTCGCTGGGCCATAATCATTCACTGAACACTCAATATTCTACTTTTTACAAAGATCTTCTGATACTTAGAAAATCTGAGGAAGAAAAGAGAAGGATTTGCTCTCAGCAGGGAGTTTATTTTGTAATTCTGTTAAATTTTTTGTTATTGTTGTCAGACATTGGCTGATGTTCAAACTGAACTAAAATGATTAAACTAAAAAGAGCAAAGACACTTTAGGATGCCTGGAAGGAACTAGTGGTTACTGAGCTAACTGGCAGTCTGGGACTGAGAAAGATGTCAAAGGAGTGAGAAAAAATACACAAACTGAGTTACCATGAGTAGACTTTCTTACGGCTGAGATAATCAAGGGCAGGGGCTGCCTATCTAACTCCAGGTCTTTGATTTTCCTCCATAGCTTGAAACATGAGGGAATTTTTCTAATACTGATAGTTTGTCCAATACTGGTACCTTAATTCTAGTGATGCATGTGTGCTCAGTCCCTCAGTCGTTTCCAGCTCTTTTGGGACCCCATGGACTGTAGCCCACCAGCCTCCTCTGTCCATGGGATTCTCCAAGCAAGAATACTGGAGTGGGTTGCCATTGCCTTCTCCAAGGGACCTTCCCTACCCAGGGATTGAACCCGTTTCCTGTGTCTCCTACATTGACAATCAGATTCTTTACCACTGAGCCACCTGGGGAATCCTTAATTCTAATGATAGTAAACAGCTATAGAGCTAACATAATTGTGACCAGTGGTCAAAGCCTTTGTGATCCTCAAGTAAAACCAACCCTTGATGGCCCAGCAGATTTGCAGGACTTCTGCACAACTAGGTTTAGGCTCAATACACAACTCAGGCTTAGAAGCCTTACTGAATTGTGGTTAAATGAGAAAATCTAGTGACAGAAGGCATTTGACCCAGATGTTTGTATTTCTTTAGTTCATTTTCCAGGTTTGTTCTTATGCTTTTATTTTGGGAATAAATAACTCACTCCCTTAGATAAACACAGAGGAAATCGGAATAAAACACAGACTTCAGTTAATAGTAATGTAACTACATTGGTTAATTTAAGATATTAACATTATAGGAAACAGTATAGGCTATCTGGGGATCTCTGCATTATTTTTCCAAGTTCTCTGTAAATTACACATTGTCATAAAATAAAAAGTCTACCTCTTAAAACTAAAAAAACCTCATTGCCTTATCCTGTATGTGAACAATGAGTTGTATTTCAAAAAACAGTGGCATTTTTATTAAAAATGTTAATTTCAAAGTAATAATCACCAAGCTTAAGAAGAATAAACTTAGAGAGCGTGACTTATTTAAAGATAACTTCTAACCATGGCTTTACAGTGGTAAAGAATCCCCCTGTCCAGGGTTTCGTTTCTGGGTGGGGAAGATCCATTGGAGAAGGAAATGGCAACCCACTCCAGTATTCTTGCCTGGGAAATCCCATGGACAGAGGAGCCTGGTGGGTTACAGTCCATGGGGTTTCAAAAGAGTTGGACATAACTCAGCGACTAAGCAACAACTCCAAATATAATTAAGTACTCCCTCCCCACCCCACAAATCCTCAATCTAATGATTCTAAATTATCTCTTCTTCTTTCTTCCTTCCTTAATGTCAGCCATCCACTTCGGAAGCTTCTGAGACTATGAAGTCAAATCTGTCATGGTTCAAAGTGGTTCCATTAAAACACTGGTGACCTTGCTGTACATTGCACTGCATAATTATTCACCCTCAGATCTTTCTCTCCCATCACTGTGGGAATGTTCCTTCTCTAGTTCCTGGGTATGGACTCTTCTTCTTCCCACACTTGCTGTGATGCTGCTTCATATCTATTATCTTTTCTGGATTGTCTGTCTCTCCTTTTTATTGATGTATTGCCCGGGTTTCATGCAGGCATTTCCACTCTACTCTGAGCAACTTGACAGAAATGAAGTGCATCATTTATCTCTGTATCTCCTGGCCTACCTGGCACATTGTAGGAGATCAAAATAAAGTTATTTTTAGAATTAAGATGTAATAATAAAGACAATAACCTTTGGTATATTTTTCTTCTTACTCTGACTTGATGAAGAAAGAGCAGACCTTAAGCAGAGCTTCACTCTGCTGTTCACTGAGTGTTCAAGTCCCTTCAGGACAGTAGTTATGACTTAGTTTTAGCTCTTTTGCTACCAGAGGAATGACCCTGCAGGGATGGAAGTCAGGAGAGGCGAGTAGATCAACCATATAATTCCTTTCTGTCAATCTTGTGTCTAACTTTTCCCCTGAGGCAGAAGCAGAAAGAGAACTACCACCTCTGCATAGTCCATACCTAGATTGGCCATACACAATCCCATGCTCTCTTATCAGTCAGATTGCTCTGTCCTTTCAGCTTCCTAGGTCCTCTGTTAGCATTGACTGTACCACTGTGCTCCCTGAAATGCAGTGTTCCTTTGCGAGGAGTCTTGTCAATATCTCAGGAGCCAGGCAGTTGGTAACTGAGCAGGAACTTGAAGGACTGAGAAATAAAATGTAAATTGAGTTACCACGAATCGTCTCTTTCTCATTGGTGAGATAATCAAGTGCAGGTGCTGCCTATCTGATTCTAGGTTCTTTGTTCTTCCCCTGCAGCTTTTGAACCATGAGGAGGTAGTATTTCTAATACCAATAGTTCTGGAGTTCATTGATATCTTTATTCTGATGATGGTAAACTCTTTCGAGTCCTTGGAGTTAAACAATCTTAGCATATACCAGCCTCTCTTCCCTAGGACAGTTGGCATCTCTTCCACAACAAACCATTTAGACTAACTGGAAAACAGATTTTCTAAAACTGCTATTTAATGTATCACACATAAAATCCCACATATGCCATGAGTTGTTAGAGCAGAACTTGAAGGTGATCAACTCTGACTAAGAAAAGCAAGAAGAGGACAGCTCAAACCTGAGCCCTAACTCTGGGAAGACAAAATAGGGATTGTATTTGGTTCCCTTGAGAGAGAGGCAGGGGAATAAAATAAAATTATCTAACAGTCCTGTTCCTCAAGGCCATGCCTGTGCAGAGATTTTTTTTTTAATTCAACAGAACTATTCAACACTTTTTGCTCCCTAGTGTCTTACTGAAGCCACCTCCCTAGTCTACTCTCCCCCAGGCTTTTAAGTCACAATGAAACCTGCTATAGTCATGAGATCAGGTTCAAAGGAGCTGAGTTGACCAGAGACCCACAGTGCCAGATTGCTGGGGTTTCCATGAGATGATATCAACGCCTGCAGGCGATAAATGAAGGAAGGGAAAATGTGTCCCAAGGGACACTGAAATCTGAGCAGTGTCCTGTTCTAGTGACCCCCTAAATGGGTGGTTGATACCTGCTGGTTATTCATAGCAGTGCTAACCTCTTTTCTTGCATTGCTCCTGCCTAAACATCAAAAGAATAAAAGAAATGCCAGAGAATGTCAACTTAAACCCCATTATCTTAGCACACCTCATTTCATTTAATTAATAAATTTTCATATATTCTCTTCCTGAACTGATCTTTTAATCTATGAATCTGCCTGCAGTGAAGGAGACCCAGTTTTGATTTCTGGGTTGTGAGGATCCACTGGAGAAGGGAATGGCAAGCCACTCCAGTATTCTTACCTGGAGAATCTCATGGACAGAAGAGCCTGGCAGGTTACAGTCTATGGGGTCACAAAAAGTCAGACACAACTGAGTGACTTTCAGAGAACACATTAGTTAATGATAAAGAAAGGAACAGAATCCCTTATTTGAATTTTCTTATTTAGTCAGAGATGAAGGAGATATTTTCATGTGAGTAAGAGAATTTTGGAACTTCAAGGGTGTCCAAATCTTTGGTTTTCTGGTTTATGCTTATTTGACACTTTATTTAATACTTTTCTTTGTGACCTTGGGAAAGTTACCTTATCCTGCTGAGCCTTGCCAAAAATGGATAGTAAAAAGCTTTGCTTCAACCTGCAGAAAGGATGCCCTAACACATTTGGGGGTGTGTTGATGTGAATAATTAACATGGTACATGTCACTCGTTTTTATAGTTGTGAATATTTTCCTCAACCCTTTTATAAAAAAATTCAAACCTACAGAAAATTTGTAGGAATAGTACAATGAATGTCCATTTATCCTTTATCTGCTGCTGCTGCCAAGTCGCTTCAGTCGTGTCCAACTCTATGTGACCCCATAGGCGGCAGCCCACCAGGCTCCCCCGTCCCTGGGATTCTCCAGGCAAGAACACTGGAGTGGGTTGCCATTTCCTTCCCCAGTGCATGAAAGTGAAAAGTGAAAATGAAGTCACTCAGTTGTGTCTGACTCTTCGCTGCCCCAGGGACTGCAGCCTACCAGGCTCCTCTGTCCAGGGGATTTTCCAGGCAAGAGTACTGGAGTGGGGTGCCATCGCATTCTCTGATCCTTTATCTAGATTTATTAATTAACATTTTGCCACATTTACTATATTTTTCTTTCCACAAATATGCATATCTACACAATATTTCTTTTTTCTTTGGCAAGCCATTTAAAAGTTTTTCACAGATAATTCAATTACTATTATTCTAAATATCTTAACATGTCTTCTAAAAACAAGGAGATTCTCCTAGATAGCAACAGTGAAAGTATCACATTTAGGAAATCTAATATTGAAAACATAATATCTAATATATGAACCAAACTGAAATGTCCTCAGTTGTCTCAATATTTAGAAAAGATACATGCACCCCTATGTTCATTGTACTTATATTTACAATATCCAAGATATGGAAGTAACCTAAGTACCCATCAACAGATGAAGAATGGGTACAAAAGATGTGGTGGATATACCCATACATGCTTAGTCACTCAGTTGTGTCTGACTTTTTGTGACCCCATGGACTGTGGCCCACTGGGCTCCTCTGTTCCTGGGGATTCTCCAGGCAAGAATACAGGAGTAGGTTGCCATGCCCTCCTCTAGGTGATCTTCCCAACCCAGGGATTGAATCCGGTTCTGCATTGCAGGCAGATTCTTTACCATTTGAGCCACCAGTGAAGCCCAGATATATCTATATATATATATATATATACACACACACACACAATGGAATACTACTCAGCCATAAAAAGCTCAATCTTGCCATTTTTGCCAACATGGTTGGACTTAGGAGTTATTACACTAAGTGAAATAAGTCAGATAGAGAAAGATAGATATTGTATTATTTCACTTATAAATGGAATATTAAAAAAAACCAAAACGAACAAGCATAACAAAACAAAACAGAAACAGAGTTCTAGATACAGAGAACAAACAGGTGGTTGCCAGAGAGAAGGGCAGTGGGGAGGAGGGAAAAAAAACGGGAGAGCTTAAGAAGCACAAACTTCCAATTGCAAAATAAATGAGTCATGGCTATGAAATGTACAGTGTAGGGAATATAATTAATAACTATGTAGTTTTTTGTAAGATGACATATCATAGCTAGCCTTATTGTGGTGATCATTTTGAAATGTACAGAAATATCAATTTATCATGTTGTGTAACAGGAAGTAACATAGTGTTGTAGGTCAGTTATGTTTCAGAAGCAAACAAACTTGTAGCAAAAGAGATCATACTTGTGGTTACCAGAAGTGAGGTGTGGAGGGAAGGGAAATTGGATGAAGGCAGTCAAAAGGTATCCTATACAATACAATCTTATATGAGGTATACAATATAAAAGGTATTGTATCTTTCTCAATAATCCTATCAGGAGGCATAAGATGTCAGGCAGTTCCATTATCAAAGCTATAAACTTGGTCTCCATCACATTTCTCCATTTATTGATATTTTTTCCTGTTTTTAATAAATAAGCAACTTGTGGAGTGATAGTTCAAAATTGTGCATGGCTGGTGTATTCTTGTATACTCATCTGTCACTGGAGCCAATGTTTCAATAAATATTTTATTCATAACAATACTATTTTCTTCATATGACCATTCCAATTGCAATTCATGGGCATCTACATCTTTCCTCACTAGTGGCATGACTTCTTGTGTGCTTGGTCATCTTCATTAGTCTACTCGAGCTTAAGGATAAGAGAGTCCTATGGTCTAACTTAATGGAACTTTCCTTCAAAGAGGGTTTGGCTTTGCCTTCTGCCTACAGAAGTACCACTACCAGCCCTCCTTTTGGTTTTTGACTTTGAATGAAAACGTGGGCTCAACTTCCCCACCTCATTCCTATTCCAAGAACCCTCACTGCAGAGAAGTTCTCAGAATCTTGCGTTTTTCTCTGTTTAATAACATGGCTTAAAAGAGTCATGAGGGTGTTGCCCCATGGCAGCTTCATGGGGAGCTGAAGGTCGAGAAAGGCCTATCTGCAAGGGATTTGTGGCTGTGGCTTTTTGTTTAATGGCATAAGTTGTAAATTGATTCCCAAAAGTTCACAGAGTTTTAAGAAGAATTGTATCAGCTGGGATTGAAAGTGACAGAATGAAGTGAAAGGCGACCTTTGGACCTCTCAACCACTACAGACAGGGAGCAGGTTGAGAAAACTACTCAGGTGCCAACTCAGGCTATTCTTAAAGCAAAAGCGTGGTGACTCACAGGGCAGAACCAAGAACCCGAGAGAAGAGCTAAGTGCCAGAGAACAAAGCAGCAGAGCTGAACTCTCACCAAAAACTGGCCCCCCGTGCCCAGCCAGTGTTGAGGACGGCTTTCAGACCTGCAATTGCTGTGTGCCTCCTGTTTTCTCCCTTGTTGAAAAGTTGTGTTCACATTGTGCCCCAATCAATTGTATATTGAGTGTGTAGGGGCTAAAGTGAATTTTCTGGTATTTAGACTGGAGAAGTGGAGCCTAAATTGCTGCACCTGGGGAATTCATACATCCTTGGATCTGACTGAAATAACTTGAGCCAGTGGCATGATGGGCTGGGACATGGTGGTCTTGGCAGAGGGTTTTAGTATATTTTGCAGGTGGAAAGGATGTGAAGCACTGTGGCCTGAAGATGTGCTGTGAGGACTGTATTTTCCAACGATGACCACAACAATATTTGTCTTCCTGCAACGTAATCCAGACATTTCTTCCATTGCGACAGGGTCTATGTTCCTTTTTTTTTGGGGGGGGGGGTGGCATGCTGTGCAGCATGTGGGATCTTAGTTACCTGACCAGGGATTCAACCCATGCCACCTGCATGGGAAGCGCAGAGTCCTAGCTACTGGACCTGCAGAGAAGTCCCAATGTCCCCTTTCCTTGAATTTGGGCAGACTTATGACCAGAGAGTGGAGAAGGCAATGGCAAGCCACTCCAGTACTCCTGCCTAGAAAATCCCATGGATGGAGGAGTCTGGTGGGCTGCAGTCCGTGGGGTCACTAGGGGCCGGACACGACTGAGCGACTTCAGTTTCACTTTTCACTTTCACACATTGGAGAAGGAAATGGCAACCCACTCCAGTGTTCTTGCCTGGAGAGTCCCAGGGACGGGGGAGCCTGGTGGGCTTCCGTCTATGGGGTCACACAGAGTCGGACACGACTGAAGTGACTTAGCAGCAGCAGCATGACCAGAGAGGAAATGAGGCTAGATCACACATGGTGATATAGTGTGCTGCCTTATTCTCTTGGGATCTTATTCTTAAAACCCAGGCACTTTGCACTGAAGCCTAAGAAGCCACATGGAGAAGCCAGGATAGCTATTCCAGCCAAGTAACCCAGCTGAGGTCCCAGCCAACAGCCAGCATCATCTGCAAGACATGTGAGTGAATCTTTAGAAGATTCTGATTGTTTGAGTCTTCCCTGCTGAGAGTCCAGATACTGCTGCATGGAGATAAGCTCCCTGCTTCTGAATTCCTGATAGAATATGCGGGCATAATCAAATGATTTTATCTTGTTTTTGCTCTAAGTTTGAGGTTGTTTGTACCACAGCGAGAATAACTTGAATATCAACTGGAGCTTTCATCTCACTAGAGAACATTAAGCATTGTTTCTGCAGTTACTCTTGGTCTCCCCAGTGCCTGCAAATAAAAGCCATTTTTGAAGGTAGCTAGGGGAGCTCTTTAAACTAGAAGCAAGGAATGAGGTGCTCAGGAGATTGCTGGGAGAAGCAATCTTATTTCAAAGCTAGACTGAATGAGTTTATCTCAAACATTGTGCTGAGCACCAGGGCATGGGACAGATGGAAGGGCCAGGCCTGGGGATGTATATTATACCATTGACAATTCAACACATCTTCCTGTGTTCAACCTTCTTTTTATATTGTCCACTCCAAGTTCTCTAGAAGGAATATGATTTTTCTATGTAATCACCATTATTTGTCACTGGACAGAGTTTTCATATCAAGTCACTTGATGGCCTGCTGGCTAAACTATGTGTTGTCTGCCTTTGGGTCAGGTGTCCAACCTGCTTTAAGCTTTTGTGATTGAGGTGATTGGAATGTTTGGGGCTGAATTTTATCCCCTCAAAATTCATACATTGAAGCCCTTTATTTGGAAGTATTTGGAATGCAACTCTATTTGGAGATGGGGCTTTCAAAGAAGTGATTAAATAAACATAAGGCCTTTAGGGGGGTTCTGATCTAGTCTGGGGGCTTCTCTGGTGGTGCTAGTGGTAAAGAACCCACCTGCCAGTACTGGAGTCATAAGAGACCCAAGTTTGATCCTTGGGTCGGGAAGATTCCCCCAGAGGAGGGCATAGGAACCTGCTCCAGTATTCTTGCTTGCTGTCCAGGAAGAATCCCATGGACAACAGAGCCTGGCAGGCTATAGTCCATAGGGTCTCAAAAAGGGTTGAATGCAACTGAAGCGACTTAGCAAGAACGCACGTAATCCAATCTGACTGGTGTTCGTACGAGATGAGATTTGAACACACAGGAAAATACCAGGGGTGCAGCACAGAGGAAAGGCATGTGAAGGTGGCCTTCCAGAGGTGGCCATCGGCAAGCTGAGGAGGGAGACTTTAGAGGAAACCAAACCTCCTGACACCTTGATCTTGACTTTTGTATTTTACATACACTTTAAAGCAAAAATAATATTTTTGTGAGGAATTAGAGATATTCAAATGGAAAGGTGTGGGTAAAATATTACACATAGAATTTAACATTTGGCATCAACTTTCAAGGAGGTCATAGAGCACAAAATTAGTTCTTAAAATGTGTCTTCAAACAGGTAAAACACTTCTACCATCTAACATGTATGAATGAGAAGGAAGGAATTGGGTGCAAGTTTTTGGTCTCTGGATACAGACTGTCTAGCTAGACCCCTGGTGGCTCAGATGATATGCAATGTGGGAGACCCAGGCTTGATCCCTGGATCAGGAAGATCCCCTGGAGGAGGAAATGGCAACACACTGCAGTATTCTTGCCTGGAGAATTTCACAGACAGAGGAACCTGGAGGGCTATAGTTCATGGGGTCACAGACTCGGACATGACTGAGTGACTAATTCTTTCCTTTTGAGTGACTAACACTTCCTTTTCTTTCCTATCTACACCCTGATGGGCATCACATTTCAGGAAAATAGAAGCATTTTCCAGGTGAAAGGGTCCTTGAAGGTTGTCTCACTTAACCTTCTGCAGCACAGATGGGAATCCTGTCACTTGGGGAGTATTTGCAGGCCTCACAGAGCCCTACAGAATCAGCCCCCGCTGGAGCCCAGCATTTGCAGGCACAATCCAAGGCAGGTGAGTTCCTAAGCCAAACATGTAAAATGTCAGATCTGAGGGTAGCTGTGTCCGAGTCTGCTGTGCCATAAGGTGCCCTCCTAACAAAAAGGGTCAGTATTTCCCAACATCTTTGTTAGAAGCCACCAGGCTGCTTGTTAAAACAGAAAACCAACAAAACAGAATTCCAGGATGCCACCAGGTGTAAGAAATCAGAACTCTGGAATAGGAATCTATGGTTTAACAAACATCCCAAGTGATTTTTATTCATGCTAAAAATTTGAGACCCATTAGGCCAGGAGTTGGTGATGGACAGGGAGGCCTGGCGTCTGTGATTCATGGGGTCACAAAGAGTCAGACATGACTGAGCGACTGGACTGAACTGAGGCCAGGATAAGTACAGATACTTGGAATTGTCTCTTCTTGACAACCATCTTTCTCCACCCCACCTTTGCCTTCTGGTCCTAGCCTCATCGCCCAGCAGGGCACTGGGCCTGCTCAGCTCATGATCCTCTTCATCTTTCCACTGCCCAGGTATTTTCCTCTTCCTCTTCTCTTTCCTTCTGTCTGCTGCTCTTCTGTGTCCTTATTTTTCTCTCTTTCTTCTCTCCGTGTTTTATTTCCTCTCTCCCTTGCTTCTACCCATGATACTCTGGCCCCCACCCAGCCACTTCCAAAGTGGTGCTAGAGGCCAGGGAGCTCCAGGTCACAGAGAGCAGAGTTCCGATCAGAGGTGACAGCTCAGGGAGGCCAGACTGAGATTGGCCTGGGAGGACATGTAGAGTTGTAGGGCATGGGGTTGTGGGGGAGGGTGCAGAATTATGGCACAGGAAATTCTAGGAGGAAGTAGACCAAGGATCCCTCAGCGCTGGGCTGGGCAGGGCAGGGCAGGGCAGGGCGCCCTTCTGCACACCTGCTCCATCTTCCTGGTGATCTGTGTGTGGATGAGCTGATGAGCAACTGAGGATCAGGTGTGTGCAGCGGAACCCACACCCCGCCCCGCCCCGCCAACCCCTCCGCTTCTCCAGACAAGACCTCCGGAGCTTGTTTTATCTGCCAGGAGCAGCTTGAATCCTTGTTTTTCAGACTTAAGATATATTGTTTCTTAATGTATTGGATGATAGTTGATTTAAAATATTGTTAGTGGGCTTTTTTTAAAGATTTATTTATTTGGGCAGTGCTGGGTCTTCATTGCTGTGTGCGGGCTTTCTCTGTTTGCGGTAAGTGGGGGCCACTCTCTAGTTGGGGTGTGCAGGCTTCTCATTGTGGTGACTTCTCGTTGCTGAGCACGGGCTCTAGGCACATGGGCTTCGGTAATTGTGATACATGGGCTCAGTAGTTGTAGCACATGGGCTTATTTGCTCCGAGGCATGTGGGATCTTCCTGGACTGGGGATTGAGCCCATTTCCCCTGCATTGGCAGGTGGATTCTTAACCACTAGACCGCCAGGGAAGCCCAGGACTTGATACGAAAGCAGTGAACACATCTTAAAGATGCAGGACCTAAGAATATGGCAATGGAGGCTTTTTCCAGGTGTTCCTCACACACAGAGGCCCAGCAGGTGGGATTTCACCCGAGTGTCAGAGCACGGTGCCTTGGGTGAGATTGAAAATCAAAGTTGGTCTTGTTTGTTCAATATAAACCAACAGGCTGGTATAGAGGCACTTACACTTACATGTGTAAGTATACGCTGGCCCAGAGTAAGCACTCACTGTGTGTTGGCTATTATTGGTACTTATTATTAGGAAATGGTCTTATGTCTGCCATATGCCTGCATTCACTTCCCACTTAGAGTGGCAGTAGGCCTGGCATTTTGGAGTCTTTCATGAGGAGGTCCAGAACAGCTGGAAGGAAAACCAGGGGCCCTTTCTCCTTTTACCAGAGAACCCAGATGCCACCTCCGTTGGGTGTGGGCTGGGTTCTTTGGAGGCCCGGGATGTGCCATTGCTGACAAGAGCATTGCATCTGGCTGTCCCAGGCACCTGCTGCTGGACATGTTCCATAAGCCCCATGGGACAGGACAGCACCTTGGGGAGAGGGTCCCCATCGAGAAGCCCTCCTTTCCAAGATGAAGCTCCCCAGCAACCCTGTCTCAGGTTAGCAGCACTTGAGGCAGGAACTCAGGAAGGCTCTCTTTGCTTGTTGGTCTGGATGAGCCAGAAAACAACCCCAATTCTTGCCTGCCTTTCTCTGGATTCCCAGGTATCTCCTCCAAAGGGTTGTATTCCTTAAGGCTAGAACACCCGCTGTGAGAAGTGTTGCCCAGCCATTCTGTTCTCACCTTCTAGGGCAGGGAATTCTATTGGGCTCTTCTTCTACAGGCTGTATCTGAATTTTTAAAAATAATTTTACTTATTTATTTTTGGCTGTGCTGGGTCTTTGTTGCTGTGTGAGCTTTCTTCTAGTTGCAGTGAGCAGGGGCTACTATCTATTTGCAGTGCACAGGCCTCTCCTTGCTGCGGCTTCTCTTATTTTGGAGAACTAGCTCTAGGATGCACGGGCTTTAGTAGCTGTGGCTTGGGCTCAGTAGTTCACGGCTCCCAGGCTCTAGAGCACAGGCTCAGTGGTTGTGGAATATGGTCTCTGTCTTTGAATCGTGTGGGATCTTTCTGGACCAAGGATCCGACCCATGTCTCCTGCATTGGCGGGTGGCTTCTTTACCACTGAGCTACCAGGGAAGGCTCTGTATTCACTGAATGTGCTTCTCCATCCTTTGTGGGCTCCTTCTAGACTCACAGGGGAGCTCTCCACGTTCCAGTTTGGCCTCAGTTCCCTTTAGCAGAGCTTTCCTCTTCTGCCACACCACTGGTCACTCCTGGACACCCCTCGCTCCAAGTTTATGCTTGCTGGCTTTTTTCCCTGCTGGACACATTCCTGCTCCTTCCCCATTTTCTTCACTTTCCCATCAAGCCCCACTCAGAGTAGATCCCAGAAACCCTCCCTGTCTGCCCTGCTGTTCACCCTCCCCACCCCTGTAGCAGTGACCTGCCTCTCCTCCACTCTTGCTTCCCCAGCGCACACCCCTGTGACTGGTCTCCTAGGGTGTCATCACTAAATGTTTACACCTGTGCCTCCTGGGCTCCAATGTGAGCTCAAACAGCCCTTTTTAATGGTGTCCCCAAGGCCAGCCTCGGGGCTTCAATACTGGTCTCTCAGGAATGGTTGCATTTCATTCTGACGGGATTGACCATAGTCTTCTCTCTAACCTCAGTGATAAGCAACTGGAAAGGGGAGCTCTGGGTAAATGAAGTTGCACTGTCACCTCCATACAGTGTCAGGCTTTAGCTTCTTCTGTTGGCCGGATTCTGAGGTGTCAGAGACTCTCCCAAGATAGAGGGGCCTTTAGTGACCAGTGCTTCCTGATCTCAGCTAGTGTTTGAAAGGATGGATGGGTGGTGAGATTACATTCATTCCTTCTCCTGTGCCATCTTGATTCCTCTTCCTAAAGCTGGATACCTCTGCTGATGTTGACTAAAGTACTTTGCTTATTTTCTTAATGATCTTACTACTGATCTACAAGTATTCGTCTACATGTTTATTATCTGTCTCTCTCATTAAGATACAGATTCCTTGGGGACGGAGATCTCATTTGTCTTTGCGCTGTTGCCTTCAGTACCAAGTACCATGCCTGCTTCAATATTTAGAGAATGAATGTGTGAGTGAGCAAAACTTTCACTCTTTCACGGTGTGTCTGACTCTGGGTGAAGGATAGAAGGTACAAACAAATTAGGATAGAACTTTTGTTTTCAGTAGGCTTGCTCAGATGAGAGGAGGTAGATTAAATCACAGTGGACTGTGCTTAGTCACTCAGTCATGTCCAACTCCTTGCAACCCCATGGACTGTAGCCCACCAGGCTCCTCTGTCCATGGGATTCCCCAGGCAAGAATACTGGAGTGGACTGCCATGCCCACCTCCAGGGGATCTTCCCAACCCAGGGATTGAACTCAGATCTCTCACATCGCAGGCAGATTCTTTACCGTCTGAGCCACTAGAGTGCTGAGTAATAAATACTGATGGAGCAGAACACAGGGGATCCTGGGAAGGTGGAGGACTAACCCAGATTGAGGAGGGGGTGGGTGTCTGAGGATGCCACATCTGTGTGGAGTCCTGAAAACGAGCGAAAGTTGGCCAGGTTGAGATTTGAGAAGGTCATTCTGGGCAGGTGAAGCACACCTAGGGAAAAGGAGTGCTAGTAAGGGGTGAATAGAAGATGAAAGAAGTGCAGCAGTAGCGGCGGGAGGGTGTGCAGGCACTGCCTCGTGGCAGGTGACTGGCTGGCCTGGGTGGTAGCGGCTTTACCTCCTCCAGCTCTGGACCAACACGCAGATGGCAAGACCTGAAGGAAGTGAAGTGCTTCCTTCCTGGATGACCGCAGTCCCTCCCCATCAGCCCTTTCTTTCCACGTGATTCCGGGATGCAGAGTAGAGAAACATGGCTCTAGGGTGACCCGACCAAGTGGCCATAGCAGGCAATGGGGGAAACACAGGGCCCTCCTAGAAGGCCACACAGCTCTGAGGAAGCCGGTCTGGGGAGAGCAGCGTTTCAAGAACTGTCCTGAGTCAGCGGGAGTAGCAGACACACAAAGGAAGAGCATGGGCTTTAGTTCCTGAAAGAAGGCAGAGGACGAACTCCAGGAATCTTCCTCTCCAGGCTCTGTGGGATACACACACTACTATGTATAAAATAGATGACCAACAAGAACCTTCTGTTTGACACAGAGAACTATATTCCATATTTTGTAACAACCTATGAGAGAAAAGAATGTTAAAAAAATAGATATATATGTATGTATAGCTGGAATCACTTTTCTGTAAACCTGAAACTAACACCACATTGTAGATAAACTATACTTCAATTACAAAGATAAAAAGAAAAAATAGGTACAAGAAAATAGGAAAAAAAAAAAAAAAGACTGTGGGTTCTCTTGAGCTAGAGCCTTTGCAAGTAGCATTTGAGATGAAAGGGAGGCAGGGTGTCAGCCAGTCCATTTAGTCCCCTCCTTCCTTCCCTGTCACTAATACTTACTGAGTATCTATTATGTGCAGGAAATGTTCTAGTCATTGGAAATAAGACACTGAGAAAGTCCATGTTTTCACAGAGCTTACATTTTAGGTGTGTGGGATACATACATATAAGAAAAAAACACATGTGTAATGCATGTCAGGTGATAGGAGCAATGAAGAAAAATAAAGGAGGATGAGAGAAAGAGGGTGATGAGTGTGGGTTGTGCTGTTTGAGAGACAGGATGAGTGACGTTTTGACGGAAACCCGAATGAGGTGAAGGAAAGAACTGTGTGTGTTTCTGGGTGAAGACTGTAACTCTGTTAAAGGAGAGTTTTGTTCTCTTTGGAGGTGTCTGGTCTAGTAGGAAAAACAGGGCTGGAAACATTCTTCCATTCATGAATGACAGAGAAGTATAATACATAATATATAGTATGTGATATTAAGGGCATCCCTGGTAGCTCATCTGGTAAAGAATCTGCCTGCAATGCAGGAGACCCTGGTTCAATTCCTGAGTCAGGAAAGTCCCCTGGAGAAGGGATAAGCTACCCATTCCAGTATTTTTGGGCTTCCCTGGTGGCTCAGACAGTAAAGAATCCACCCACAATGCTGGAAACCTAGGTTCAATCCTTGGGTTGGGAAGATCCCTTGGAGGAGGGAATGGCAACACATTCCAGTATTCTTGCCTAGAAGATCCCCATGGACAGAGATACCTGGTGGGCTACAGTCCAGGGGGTCACAAAGAGTTGGACACAATGGAGTGACTAAGCACAGCATATGTGATATTACAATAATTATATATATGATATATTATTATATTTTAAAATGTTATAATATGGTAGTGCTGCTGCTGCTAAGTCACTTCAGTCATGTCCAACTCTGTGCGACCCCATAGACGGCAGCCCACCAGGCTCCCCTGTCCCTGGGATTCTCTAGGCAAGAACACTGGAGTGGGTTGCCATTTCCTTCTCCAATGCATGAAAGTGAAAAGTGAAAGTGAAGTCGCTCGTAGAATAAAATACCTGAGCATTTTTTCCCCTTTGCAATTCCTTACTATGCCTGGATTTACCTTCCCTTCATTCAGTAAGGTGGTTATATTGGGCAGGGACTTCCCAAAGTACAGGCAACAGAGAATCAAATTCTTGGCCTTTGTGTTCCAAAATGGGCTCACTTCATTCTTATAATGAAGGAGACATAGGTTCTATGCCTGGGTTGGGAAGATTCCCCTGTAGGAGGAAATGGCAACCCACTCCAGTATTCCTGTCTGGGAAATTCCATGCACAGAGGAGCCTGGTGGGCCACAGTCCATGGGGTTGCAAAAGAGACAAGATTTAGCAACTAAACAATTCTTGTAATAATGTCCCTGTAAAAGCAGGTATAATTATGTTCATTTTTTTGAGGCAAGAAATCAGAGTCTTAGAAATTCTTGAAACTTGAAGCAGAAACAGTGGGCTTAAAAGCTGAGGTTTTGGTTTGCAAGAGTCAATCACTTAATAATCTGCTCAAAAACAGCAGACTGTTAAGTGAAGCATTGAGCCACTAGGTGTCCTGGCCCTGGCCTGGAGACTAGCTCACAAGAGAGGGGGATGAGATGGGGAGCAAGAGGCCTCAGAGGCAGGGTCAGTCTCGCTGATAAAGGACTCTGTATTGGCCTTCTCTCTCTGGGCTGAGATGGTATCAAGGCCCGGGAGTCAGAGAGTCAAGGTCACGTTTTACTGTGGGAGATGGCCACCAAGCCTCTGCAGGGGGGGAGAGTAAGGGAGAGAGGGGTCTTGCACAGCATCACAGCTGATGGGACTGATGCTGCACTTGGTCTCCTCCCTCCTGGCTGGTCCATTCCCAGTCCTGCCCAGCAATGAAATCCTTTGGGGCATTGAAGAGAGGCTCATATGTGCTGAGTGATGGCCTGTGTACCTTGAGATGTGGAGGAAGGGAAACAGAAAGACTCCTTGCAGACCAAGGACTGGAATACCAGATGCAGTCTGAGATATTCCAGCAAGTGTCAGTGAGAACCGGGTGCTCATGATAGAATGACGGTAGGATAGACATCTTTGCTGAGCGGTAAGGAAGATGGTAGTGAGGTATGTGGAAATGACTCTTTAAACTTGAAGAACCTATGGCTTTTTCCTCAAGGGACTAGATTGAGGTTTCTGCCAAAAGGCAGAAGTGGTTCATGAAATAGAAGCTGAATCACAGAAGAGTAAACAAAGCCTTGTTTTGTTTGGCACGTTTGAATCCTGTAGTCTGCAAACGAAGCATTTTTACCTGCTCCACTAATGTTGACAAGGTAGCAGATAGATAAAGAGTTCTTTGGGAGATTTTCCAGCTGAAAATCCATTCTCAGTCTTTGTGTCCTCTGAACCCAGAAAATGTGATAACGTCTCCTCTGCTGAAAGAAAAGTGTGAGAATTTCCTTAGGCTTAAAAGCCTTGTGGTTCAAAGTAGGAAGTTGGTCTCCTGGCTTTTTGACAAATACTGTGGTGTTATTTATATGTCATCAGACTCCAGTAGCCCTGACCAGTCTTGTGCTTTTGAAATCCCAGGTACAGGTTACTGTGGGATGTTCTCCATTAATATTTTCATCTTCATGGGAATTTCCAAGCCTGATGTTTTGAAACAGGGCACAGAGGAAGTTTCAAGGTTAGAATCGAGTGTGGCCTGATGGGCTAGGTGGAAATGAAAAAGAGAAGTTAGAATCAGATTTTTTTTTTTTCTCCACCACTGCTGGTTGTGTGACTTCTGTAAAGTGACTTTACCTTTTTAAGCCTCTGATTTATCATCTTAAAAGTGGATATTATACCCACATTTACAGAAATGTTATAAAAATAAAATGGGGCCAGTGTATTGGATTACCAGGGCTGCCAAGACAAAATACCACAGACTTGGTGGTTTAAACAACAGACACTTTCCCCATGGCTCTGGAGGCTAGAAATCTGAGATCAGGGTGGCAATAAAATTGGTTTCTGAACAACTCTCTCCTTGGATTGAAGATGGTTACCCATCAGTTTGTATCCTAACTTCTTCTTTATTTAATTAAAATGTTTTTAAGTTGTAGCATAGTTGATTTACAATGTTGTATTAGTTTCAGGTATACAGAAACATAATAGAGTTATACATACATATGTTTTTCAGATTTTTTTCCCTTATAGGTTATTACAAAATATTTAGTATAGTTCCCTACGCTATACAGTAGGTCCTTGTTGGTTATCTATCTTATATATCATAGTAGGTGAATGAATCCCAAAATTATGATGTATCTTTCCCTCCTCCCTTTCCCCTTTAGTAACTCTCTAAGGTTTTGCTTTTATATTGTGGGTCTATTTCTGTTTTATATATAAGTTCATTTGTAATGTGGGGTATTTTTGTTTTATATTCCACATATAAGCAATATCATATGACATTTGTCTTTGTTTGGTGTACTTCACTTAGTATAATTATCTCCAGGTCCATCCATGTTGCTGAAAATGACACTATTACAACCACATTCAGAAAACAGCAGCTTTCCATGTGGCACAATGATAAAGAATCTGCCTGCCAATGCAGGAGATACAAGAGACTCAGGTTCGATCCCTGGGTTGGGAAGATCCCCTGGAGTGTGAAATGGCCACCTACTTTAGTATGCTTGCCTGTAAAATTCCACAGACAGAGGAGCCTGGTGGGCTACTCTCCATGGGGTCAAAAAGAGTTGGACACGACTGAGCGACTTTCACTTTCTTTACTGACTGAGCCACCAGGGAGGCCTGTAAGGACATCAGTTGTGTCGTATTAGAGTGCACCCATAAGACCTCATTTTACCTTAATTACCTTGGTAAAAGCCCTGTTTTCATATACAGTCACATTCTGAGGTATACTTGAAGTTAGGCCATTAACATACAAATTTAATGGGGACATAATTCCGCCTAAGGGTATACAGGTAGTATATGAAAGGGCTCAGCACACAAGATGCTTAGTTAATGTGGATTCCTCTCACTGCCTCTTTAATTTGCAGTATGTGACTCAGAAATGTTCCCTTCTGGAGGTTGCCCATGGCCAAATGGCTTGGAGGCAACATATTGAACACAGGAGATGTAATAGATTTAACACAAAATTTCATTCCACTGACACTCTTTAGACATTTGAATTGGGACCAAATTCATGATGTCTCTGATTCACTTTCTGACAATAATAACTAGTTAACGGGGTGGGCATCAAAATTATAACAAAGTAATAGCTCCGACAGCGCCTGGTACACTGCTTGACATTTGTTAGATGCGTCATAAACATTTCTTCTGTTGGATATGGAGGCTTTTTGTAAAATCCTCAGTGTTAAACAAATGTAAGATACTATATTCTGCCATCCTGACCTCCAAGTTCCACTTTGGGAAGTGGAAATACCCACAGGTTATAAAACAGCCATCCCTAACATTTTTGGTACCAGGGACCAGTTTCGTGGAAGACAATTTTTTTCGTGGGTCGTTGGGGGCGGGGAGTTGGGGAGGTGGGTGGGGATGGTTTCAGGATGATTCAAGTGCATCACATTTATTGTGCATTTTATTTCCATTATTATTATATCAGCTCCTCCTCAGATCATCAGGCAGTAGGTCCTGGAGGTTGGGGACCCTTTTATAAAAAGACCCTGATCTGCTTACCTTGTTCATACTGTTGCTCAGGCAACTGACCCCCTAGGATGTGGGGGGCTGTGTTCACTTCCTCATAGATGCCACCTAAAGGGGATGCTCTGGAAAGCTGCTGTGCTTCAAGGTTCTGGGGGGATGGGAAACTGGGGTACTTGTTCCCTCTATTTTCACTCTTATTGTGTGGCAATCAGTAGGAGAGCCCTGCAGGCCTCCTCTCAGGCTTCCCTGTACCTTCTCCTAAAAAGACACACAACGCCCCACCCCTAGGAACCGAATGTGCTTCGTCTACGACTAGCTTTCCTGAAGGCAGAGCCAAGTGTGGGCTTCTGAACCCAGGTGTCTGTCATCTTGTTTGACAAATGGTTCATCCTCAGTGTCAGCTAAGTGGATGCCAGCTTTCCCTGTTCTTGGCTGAACTGCCTTCACAAGGAGTAGGAATCCCTCTCAGGCATTCATAGTTTCCAGAACCTTCTCCGTCTCCATAGAGATACTGTCTTGGCGAGGGCTTCCCTCAGCTGCCTGAACCCCATGGGAATGGGGAGGGTTCAGGGGAGAGGGGAATTCCAGTTTGTGTGCTTCAGCAATAAACTGTGGGGACAAGAGTTAGCTTGTAGTTGTTTGGTGATCTTATTTCTTTCAGAGCCAGCTTTTTTTTTTTTCTTTCTATTTTTGTTTTCTTTGTCCCTTGAGGCCTCACCCATCCAAATGCTCTCCTTACAAAGCCCAGAGGGAGAGTCAAATGGCTGTTTTTGGTCCAGAGGGGACTGTCTGTCCTTTGTTGATGAGAGACCAGTGTGGGGTGTAAATGACAAATGCACGTCTTTTGCTTGGAAAGGCTGGCGTGGCCATTCAGTGGGCAAACGCATTTGAAGGATATGATTGAACAATCCCATTTGGGGAGGTTTTCCTTTACAGTCAGCAGAGATGCTTTTAGAGTCCCAGAACTACCTGGAATGCCCAGTGATATCAAAAGGGGAATGATTTCATTGGATTTTTCCCTTCAAAGGAAAATTTGGTTTACGTGTGGCATCCTAAATAGCACTTTGTTTTTCTTTTTAGAAAATCTCATGTGGTTGCTGTGATTTCCCTGTAGTGGTCAATATTGACTTTCCTGAGTAGACAGGTGATTGTTTTTAATTTGTTAGCACAGGGGAAGCCATTTCCCCCCAGATGTCAGTTTAATTGAGGTGATGTTTACTTGCTGATATAGTAGTGTTCCTGGGAAGATAAACGGGGTCCAGTGAAGTTTCCTGGCATGTGGTGTGTATAGATTATTCCTGTGGCTGGGTGGCTTTGCTCTGAAAATGAGTGTCCTTATCCTGAAAAGGAAAGGGATTTATTCCTAGAGTGACGATGGTCAGATAGGAGGGCATATTATGGCTCCTGCAAGTAACAAAGGATATTAATGGCTACCTTGCTTTTGATATATTTTTTTCCCCTGCAATTAAACAGTGAGGTAAGTCCTATCAATTTTCCAATCAGAAGGATACTGCCAAAATACTGTGGGTTTGGCTCTAAACATTCTCAATAAGGGGACTATTGCAAAAAAGTTCGTCACATAAATTTTTTTGGTTTCCCAGTGCATATAGGAGTTATGTTTACACCATACTAAAGTCTGCTAAATGTGCAATATTAAGAAAATCAATGTACACACCTTATTTAAAAATACTTTATTGCTAAAGAATGCTAACCATCATCTGAGCCTTTGCTGAGTCATAGTTGTTTTATTGGTGGAGAGTCTTTTGCCTCAATATTGATGGGTGCTGACTGATCAGGGTGGAGGTTGCTGAAGGGTAGGGTGGGTGTGGCAATATCTTAAAATAAGCCAACAGAGATTTTTGATACATTGATTGACTCTTCACAAATGATTTCTCTGTAGTATCAATGTTACTTGATAGCATTTTACTCCCCATAGAACATCTTTCAAAATTGTAGTCACCATTCCTAAGACCTCTTGCTCCTTTATCAACTGTTTATGTAATGTTCTAAATCCCCTCTGTCATTTCAGTAGTCTTCACAGCATCTTCACCAGAACAGCTTCCACCTCAAGAAACCACCTTCTTTGCTCATCTGAAACAATTCCTCATCTGTTAAAGTTTTATTATGAAATTGCAACAGTTCAGTTACAGCTTCAAGCTCCACTTCTCATTCCACTTCTCTTACTGCTTCCACCACATCTGCACTTACTTCCTCCAATGAAGTCTTGAACCCCTCATAGTCATCCATGAGGGCTGGAATCAGCTTCTTCCAAACTTCTGTTTATGTTGATATTTTGACCTTTTTCCATGTATCATGAATTTTTTTAATGACATCTAGAATGGTGAACCTTTTCCGGAATGTTTTCAATTGACTTCTCTCAGATCCATCAGAAGAATCCTTATTTATGGCAGCTATTGCCTTACAAGATGTATTTCTTAAATACTAAGAATTTAAGGTTGAAATGACTCCTTGACCCATGGGCTACAGAATGGATGTTGTGTTAGTAGGCATGAAGACAAGATTAATTTCATTGTACATCTCCATCAGAGCTCTTGAGTGACGAGGTGGACTGTCAATGAGCAGTAATACTTGGAAAGGAATCTTTTTCTTCTGAGCAGTAGGTCTCAATGTTGTAGTTCAGTCGCTAAGTCATGTCCATCTCTTTGTGATCCCAGGCAGCATGCCAGGCTTCCCTGTCTTTCACTGTCTCATGGCATTTGCTCTAATTCATGTCCATTGAGTCAATGATGCTGTCTAAACATCTCATCCTCTGCTGCTTTCCATCTTTTCCAACATCAGGGTCTTTTCCAACAAGTCAGTTCTTTGCATCAGGTGGCCAAAGTATTGGCACTTCAGGTCTTAATAATGGGGCTTAAAATATTCAGCAAACCATGTTGTAAACATTGGTACTGTCATCCAGGTTTTGTGGTTTCATTATACTAGCCATACTAATAGGCAAAGAAGATTGAGCAAAATTCTTAAGGGCCCTAGGATTTTCAGAATGGTAGGTGAGCATTGACTTCAACTTAAAGTCACCAGCTTCTTTAGTTTCTAACAGTAGAGTCAGCCTGTCCTTAGAAGTTTTGAAGCCAAGCATTGACTTTTCTCTACCTATGAAAGTCCTAGATGGCATCTTCTTCCAACAGAAAGCTAATTCATCTACACTGAAAGTCTGTTGTCTATTGAGCCACCTTCATTAATTATATTAGCTACATCTTCTGGATAACTTGCTGCAGCTTCTACATCAGCACTTGCTGCTTTAACCTAGCATTTTTATATTATGAAGATATTTCTTAATCCTCATGGTTACCCTGGTTTCCTTCAACCAACCTCTGCTAGCTTTAGACTTTTCTTCTGTTGCTTCTTTGCCTCTCTCAACCTTCATAGAATTGGAGAGAGTTGGGGCCTTGCTCTATATTAGACTTTGGCTTAAGAGAAGGCAATGGCACCCCACTCCAGTACTCCTGCCTGGAAAATCCCATGCGAGGAGGAGCCTGGTAGGCTTCAGTCCATGGGGTCGCAAAGAGTTGGACACGACTGAGCGACTTCACTAAGGGAATGTGGCTGGTCCAATCTTATATCCAGAACACTAAGATTTTCTCCATATCAGTGACAGGGCTGTTTCGTTTTCTTATCATTTGTGTGTTCACTGGAGTAGCACTTTTAATTTCCATCAAGAACTTTTCTTTTGCTTTCACAACTTGGCTAATTGGCACAGGAGACCTAGCTCTTGGTCTGTCTCAGCTTTTGAGATGTCGTCCTCATTAAGCTTAAGCACTTCTAGCTTTTGATTTAAAGTGAGAGATGTGTAACTATTCCTTTCACTTGAATCCTTAGAGGCCATGGTAGGGTTATTCATTGGCTTAATTTTAATACTGTTGTATCTCAGGGAATAGAAGGCCCAAGAAGGGGGAGAGAGACAAGGGAAGTCCAGTGATTGGAGCAGTCAGAAGGCACACAACATTTATCCATTAAATTGGCTGTCTAATAGTGGCACTTTTGTGGTGACCCCTAACAATTACAATAGTAGCATCAAAGATCACCATAACAAATATAATAATAATGTAAAAGACTGGCATAATGTGAGACTTACCAAATGTAACACAGAAACATGAAGCAAGCAAATGCTATTGGAAAAGTAGCACCAGTAGACTTGCTTTAGCCAGGGTTGCTATTAAATGTAAGCCTTCAGTTTGTCAAACACAGAATATATGTGAGATAAAATGAAGCAAAGTAAAATGAGATGTGCCTGTATACAGAAGAGGAAGCAGGCTTAGTAACCTGCTTAAACACCCACAGCTAGAATATAGATGAACTGAAATTCAAACCTCGGTCTAATCTGATTTTAAAGCTTGTGCCCTTAACTACTACACTGTCCTGCATATCAGTTTAGGGGTTATCTAATCAGAATATCCTTACAGTAGTTCTCAAAGGATGGTCCTGAAGCCAGCATTCTTAGTATTACCTGGACACTTGTTAGAAATGTAAATTCTCGTTACTGCAAATGATTAAATCAGAAACTCTGGAGGTTCAAGCTTTGAGTATCACTTCCCCAAAGCATTTCAAACAGGTACTTATACAACCTCTCTGTGTGGCTCTTTCATCCCATTGGGCAGTTATTCTCTCTGCTCTGCTTGCTTAACTGCACCAATCATTAGAAAGTTCTTTCTTATACTGGAGGACAATTCCTTCTCTTCATTGTTCACTCATTGGCTCTGGTCCTGCTGTGTGTCCCAACAACAAGATAGCTGAATGTAGCTATTGAAACTCACATGACCAACAGCAGGAAATTGCTAAGGTATTAAAAAGAGCTCGTCTGATGGAACATGTGGAGTTTGAATGCCAACTTCCTTTTTCTGTACATTTACCACAGAGGCTTTATTATTTGTCCTACAAATAATACAGAAGGGGAACATTTTTTGAAAGGGGCAAAAGAAAGACTGAAAAGTCAGGTTTCAAGGCTCTGCTATGTCTTTAGGATGTACTCCTTCTAGTAGCTCTGGACCTAGAAGATGTTATGTTTCTTCCAAAGTCATAGAACAGATATAAAATCTCTCCAGATGAGCAAAGTGAATCATTGAAACTTGTGTGAGTTTTCAGAGCAGGGTAGGACTAAGTTAGTGACATTTGCTGTAAGTTAGAGTTACAGGAGTGCTCAGAAGACCAGCAATCATATATGACGAGCAGATAATTGAATCTCTGCCCTTGGGAGTAAAGGTTAGGTTCATCTACTTCTTTCTTGATTTGGCTACTCCAGGAAACAAAGCTTCCATGCTACCTCTGTGTTACATGCCATCCTGGGGGAAAAGGAGTGAGGGAAAAGGGTGTGAACTAGGAAAAGAGGGAAAGCCAACACAACAATACATTACCAAGTTGCCATTTACTAAGAACCTACCTGCTTGATTCTGTGGACTGGTTCTGCAAAGCTAGATAATTGCAACCTAGGACAGTTATTCTTGGGGGAGAAAGAAACTTTATTCATTGCATTCCACCTATACCATCTGTCCACGTTTTACCCGCAGAGTCTTAACTTCCCCAAACTCTGGGTCGTGCATGTGTGGGCTCCTGTTGATCAACTGGATGGAATTCAAGAGGCACTAGGCATAGGCAGAGAAGAGTCACTGTCAGGTTTCAGCTGTATGAAATCGGTCAGAACCTAAGCAGAGCCGGTGGCCACGGTGGTGGTGAGAGCAAGAGTCAAGGGAGGCTGAGACAATCTGAAATTGTACAGAAGAGGTTTCTGATATAACAGCCTTGAAAAAAACAACAACATCCTTTTACATGATAAGGTTGATGTCTAGATTTTTTCATTAGTTTAAATAATGGTAAAGGGTTTCATTCCTAGCTTATCATAAATGCTAATCGATATTTAAAAACAGAGTTGGACTCTGGTTTAAGGTACAATGACTACGACCCTACTGGATGACCACTTAACTTCCATCCATGTAGAAAATAGCTGCAAAATCTGGACCCAACACTAAAACAAAGAAACAAAAACCAACCAAAAAGCCCCACGATGTGAAGGTACTGGAAAACAAGCAGAAGTATACTGACACTGGTGGGAGGTTCATATTTGTTTGGAGAAGGAAGATTATATATAAATAAATTTCTGTCTGTGTGGTGTTTAGCTTGGGACTAAGTACAGTCTGCGTGTGGCAACAGCACTTGTGATAAAACTTACAGTCTTTCAGGTCTGAGAATAAGAAAACTGAAGTTAGGAAACTAGAAATACTAAAGACAGTAGGTACATTCTCTAAGGAAGTGAACCAGAGAGCTGGACCCCCAAACGCTATCTACCCACATCTCTGACTCTTGAACTACACATGGGCAGAGCAGACTCAAAGTAGCCAGCTTAAACACAAAAAAGATCTGAAAAGAGACCAGAGGTGAAATATAAGAAATGGAGTTTGCAATTCAAGCCCAGCCCAGACAGAAACCTGCTAAAACAAATTTTCTCTTTGGAGAAAAATAACAGAATCTAGATTTCCCATAAAAAGGTATCCATAATGTTCAGCATAGAATTCCAAGTTACATTTCACATGAAGGACCAAGTGAATAAAGCATATTCTCAAAAGAAAAGAACATGAAGCAGAGCATATCCTGAGATTAAACAGATGTTAGAACTAATAGACAATGATTTTATTATAATCATTCTCAAGTGAAACAAAACATGTTTTTAATATAGGAAAAATCTCAGGAAATACAGTCATTATGTCATCCTTTCCACCACACTCATTTGAATTTTAATATTATAGTGGCTAAATATTAAAAAATTGCATGAACATTTCTAATGGTCAGGAATTTTTAGTTTTTTTCTCCTTGAAATAAAAAATTACTATTCCCACAGAATTTTATCTAAATATAAAATATTACTATTCAAATATTTCAATTATTGTCATAATTTTCTTTCTTAGAATACATTTAAAATTTTTGTTTTATGTACTAGCACAAGGTCTAGGTGTTAAAAGTCCATATTAAATTGAATTATTATTCTGTATAGTAATTCTCTACTATAGAATTGGTTGAAACAATGCAAATATATTACCCATCTTGATAAATATTCAATAGAATTACAAATGCATATCTTGATAAAACAGATGTTATTTTATTTTCTCAATTTATTTCTGTATTCTTGGATGGGTATCACTTACCGCCTGTGTAAGCTACATTTTTTTTTTTTTTTAAGATTTGTTTATCTTTGGCTGTGCTGGGTCTTCGTTGCTGTGTGTGGGCTTTCCTTGGTGCAGAGAGCAGGGGCTACTCTTCACTGCGGTGCACGGGCTTCCCATTGCAGTGGCTTCTGCTGTTGTGGAGCACGGACTTTAGGTGTGCAGGCTTCAGTAGTAGTGGTTCAGGGTTTAGGCTTCAGTAGTCGTGGTTCAGGGGTTTAGTTGCTCTGTAGCATGTGGAATCTTCCCTGAATAGGGATCAAACCCGTGTCTCCTGCATTAGTAGGCAGATTCTTAACCACTAGATCACCAGGGAAGTCCATTCTTATTTTTTACAGGTATAAATATTGAGAAACTGCATTCATAAGTAGGCGGATGGAATAGAAAGGAGGATTATATCAGCAGTAGTCAATATTTCTTATTCACTAAAAATAATTCTTAATGATCCATCAATATCTTCAGTTTTGTAGAAATCAAAGAATTGAAAACCACCTGATGTGTGACTATTCTTTTCCCTAGTTCATTAGAGACACTCACTTTCTTATCACAAACACTATTTAATTGTCATATTTTTAGTGTCCTGGAGGTTTTTTTTTTTTTTTTTTAACACTCTGGGCAATGCATTGAAGTAAGTTTATGATGGATGAGAGGTGAGTTTTTCTTTTGTGAAGTTGGACAAGGATAATTAGCTATCTAGGAAAACTGAGCTTGAGCAGCCGTCTTCTCAACCTTGTCAATGAGGATTGAGTTTAAACAGAAATTAAAGACCTAGAAATTGATCCTGCTGAAACTGTGCACTGAAAACTTAGTATGTGCTTCCTGAAAACTCTTTACGTATGTGAATGAATACACCAGTTTGCAGAGCACTGATTTAGATAGTCAGGGCACTGGAAACCACCTAGTGGGTAAGAGATCTCAAAGAGAGTTTAGGTTTAAAAATCAGTTTTTTAAAAAACATTTTGAACCTGAAAAGCTGAGAAAGGATCTCAGACTAACAGTAGCCAAAGATTAATGTAAAACAGGGAAACCTTGGCTTGCTACAGATTAACATAGCATTCAAATGCCACTAACAACAGAGAAATCTTGAATTTCTTGAGGAGATGGAGAAAGAACATTTTCTCATTTGAGCAGTGTGAGGCAATGCGTGACTAAATAAAAATGCTAAGGAACAAAGCTAGAGAAGAACATCAGATTGATAAAAGAAGCAGTACCAGCATCACTTGTACTTCAGTGTAGAAAGGTTGTTTTTTTTAGATGTTGGATTTGAGTGAATGTGCTGGTCTGAAGAAGCCTGTGCAAGGAGCCTAATTCTAGAGGTATTAATAATACCAGAAGAAAACCATCATTTCAGGCAGGTTCAACTGAGAACTTAAATAGAAGGTGAAATAAGAAGCTATTTAGAACCGAGATAGTGAGGGCATATGTCTGAGTTCACTACATGGTCAATCGTGTATTTACAGGTGCAGAAAGCAGGGTTCAGTCTTAATCTCTCATATCCTTTCTACATTTGTTTCTTGCTGTATCATGTGACTAAAGACTTGAATGGAGATTAGACTGCTAAACTTCTTTCTACATCTAACTTCCTATGAAAGAACAGTGCAAATGTTCATAGCATTATTCAAATGTAAAAAAATGGAAATAATGAGTGGGACAAAAATAAAAGCAGAATAATGAATGGATGAATAAATAGGATATATTCACTCAATGGAATATTCTTTGGCAATAAAAAAGAATGAAGTACTGATAAATTCTGCAAAGTAGATGAACCTCATATGTATTATGAAAATGAAAATGAAAGTGAAGTCGCTCAGTCTTATCTGACTCTTTGCGACCCCGTGGACTGTAGCCCACCAGGCTCCTCCATCCATGGGATTCTCCAGGCAAGAATACTGGAATGGGTTGCCATTTCCTTCTCCAGGGGATCTTCTTGACCTAGGGATCATGCCCATGTCTCCCGCATTGCAGGCAGATGCTTTAACCTCTGAGACACCAGGGATGGAAAAGGCCTGACAAAAAAGACCACATATTGTAGAGTATCATTCACATAAAGTGTTCATAACAGGCAAATCTACAGAGACAGAAAGTATATTAGTGGTTGCGTCAGCTTAGGGGTTGGGGAGAAATGAGAAAGACTGTTAATGGGTACAGAGTTTGTTTCTGACATGATGATTAAGTGATTGTGATGATTACACAACTCTGTATCTATAGTAAAAAACAATTGAAATATGCAGTGTAAATGGGTGAATTACATGGTATGTGAATTACATTTCAATAAAGTTTTGATTTAAAAAATTTTAATGTTAAAAGAACATTATGAAAGAATTTTTAAAATGGAAAAAGAATTTGAATCTTGGCATAGACATAGGACTATTCTGTTTTAACAGAGGTTCTATGAGGAGAAAAAATTGCCAGGAATAAGAGTTATTATCTAGGGAAAAGTGAAAGTATTAGTTGCTCTGTCATGTCCAACTCTTTGCGACCCATGGACTGTAGTCCACCAGGATCCTCTGGCCATGGGATTTCCCAGGCAAGAATACTGGAGTAGGTAGCCATTCCCTTCTCCATGGAATCTTTCTGACCCATGGATCAAATGTGTGTCTCCTGCATTGCAGATGGATACTTTACGGTCTGAGCCACCAGGTAAGCCCATTACCTAGGGATGAGGGGTTAATTAGGGAGGTTAGGGCATACCGCCAGCAGCCTGGGGACAGTGGGCATTTGGTGGTAGGTGAGGTTGCTGGTGGGATGTCCTGAAATGGAAAAGGAGGGGATCTTAAAGCAGACTTTCTGCCTCAAGCCTTGTCTTTGGCCAGATTTTCACCTGGGCCTGTGTTTATGTTAAAAAGCAGAGACATCACTTTGCTGACAAAGATCCAAATAGTCAAAGCTAGTTTTTCCAGTAGTTATGTACAGATGTGAGAGTTAGTGCCTAAAGAAGGCTAAGCGCTGAAGAATGGAAGCTTTTGAATTGTGGTGCTGGAGAAGACTCTTGAGAGTCCCTTGGACTGCAAGGAAATCAAACCAGTCAATCCTAAAGGAAATCAACCCTAAATATTCATTGAAAGGACTGATGCTGAAGCTGCAATACTTTGGCCATCTGATACAAAGAACTGACTCATTGGAAAAGACCCTGATGCTGGGAAAGATTGAAGGCAGGAGAAGGAGATGACAGAGGGTGAGATGGTTGGATGGCATCACCTTTCTCCATGGTGTGAATCTGAGCAAATTCTGGGTGACAGTGGAGGACAGAGGAGCCTGGAGTGCTGCAGTCCATCAGGTCACAAAGAGTCGGGTACGACTTTGCGACTGAAAAATAGGAACCGCAATATCTTTCCAAATGGACCCCTTTGGTCCTCTCTCTCTGTATTCACTTCCAGTCAACTAAAGACATAATTTTTCTCTCAGCTCTTTGAAACTCTTGTTAAAATGCCTTCATCTTCCCTTGCTTCTGCATCTTCTGACATAATGTCTTTCTCCTCTTTTCATTTGGTGCTTACTGGGTACTTTATCTCTCCTAGGCATAGGCTGTTTCTTTGTATTTTTATTGTTATTAAAATGTCAGGTTTCGACTTTTATATTTCATTTATTCTTCCCATGGGTCTTTTGTGACCTTATCATAAAAGTTTATTACATATAAATGTGAAGATTCACTAATATATTTAAAATGAGGGAAAGCAATGTAGCAACTGCTGCTAAGATGAAAAACTGTATACTATAAAAATAAGAACAAAGCAGTCTGACATTTATTTTCAGCAATTTACACAATAAAGAAGTGGAGAGCCACCTTAAAAATATTTTTTCTGTCTCATTTATTCCTTATGCAGCAGGAACACAGGTGTATGTCTTATCCAAGGTATCATCTAACTTTTAATCCAACTAAAATTAATGCTAGATTTCAGATTTAATCATTAATCAGATCACTCATTCAACAAATGTTTGTTGACCATCTACTATGGACTAGGCATCTTGCTCGATGCTAGAAACATAATGATGAAAAAAAGGACAGAACTTCTGCTTCTTGATATATACAATCCAGCAGGAGAGATGGATGCTAAACAAATAATCACACAACTTCCATAAATAATTATGTAATTTAAATTATGTGTTATAAAGGATAAATAGAAGCTACTGTTATCATAGAAAATAGGGCTCCTTCTTTCTTCCTGCACTTATTTGGTAAAGAAACCCATGAAAAATATTAGAATAGGGAAAACTATAGAGATCATACATAAACAAGTCAATGATTTTTTTTACAGGCTGAACACACCTGTGTAACCAGAACCTAAGTCAAGAAACAGAACATTATTAGAATCTCATGAGTTCCATGCATGCCTACTTTTATTCACCAAATTCAGTTAGCTGGAAGCCTAGTAGTTTTGAGCACTTGCTATGTGCTAGACTCAATGCAAAAATCTTTTATAGATCCAATATCATGTGAAGAGCAGTTTTTTTTTTCTCTTATATGTTAAATTGTTCCCTGGGAATCTAATTTACACCCAGTATTTAATTAGCAAATTCAGCATTTTCAGATAGAACAATATCCTTCAGGCCAGCACAGATAGGACTTTGCCATTCTGCTTTCCTGGAAATTTTCCATAAATGCAGGAAATTTCCATGATGATAGAGGCCTTTGAGTCCATGAATAAGGAAAGCAAGTAAGTGGCAGTTTCTCTGGATGGCTATGAACCAGGTCCTTAAGTAATCGGGTGCCAGTATACCTCAGTTTGTTATTCTGTACCTTTTCCTTCCCCAAGATGTGTCAGCCTAGGTGCCTCTCTCCACTCCACCAGGTCCTTCTTAAGGATAACTAAGATTGACTTGCTAGTTTCTCTGTATAGTGAAGACCCCTGCAATGTGAGTATCTCTTAGCCAACTGTAATCACGTAAAGCTTGGAAGAAATTTATATATGGTGTTTGGGGCACCATTTCTGTGAATTCTAAAGGTTTGTGGCAAGGGATTGTAATGGGGTTTTAAAGCGTCTGACTGGGGAGAAAAAAAGAATCCAAAGGACACTGTGAGAAATAGAGGCAGAAAATAATGACTTACTGTCCAAAAGGATGTTTGGACAAAAGGAACAATACTAAGAACATTTACTGGCAGCTATTTTTTTTTTTTTTTTTGCTTTGGATACCAATCTAGATAAGAAAGCGGGAATAGGAACCAAGGACTTAATATTGTTATCAATTATCCTAGGAGTTATGGGGGAAAAATGTATTGGTGAGGTTACACCCACCAGGAACTGTGCTGGTAAGAACTGGCCTATTTAGAGGATAAGGAGGCTTGGTGTTTATTATTATTATACATGCTAGGTTGGGAGGAGTAGTGTGATCTTTGGGGATTAATAATGTACCATGGGCAGAACCTGCCTTGGGCACTGGTAAAAGGTAAAGCCATCTGTATGGTTTTATCCAAGAGATAATAAACATCTCTTTATTATAAAAGCAAATATATGAACAAAGAATAAGGAAACTACTTCTAACTGGGTTTGACAAGTTCCAAAATCCCCAAATAATGCACCTCTTGGTGCAGAGTACTGAAACCCCCAGAGACAATGCGGATGTCTTGTATCTGGGTGAGATCTTCTATAAAACCATGCAACCTAGCTTCTCCCAGGCCCTTGGTGTTTTTTTGAGTATGTGCTGATTTTATACCATTGTTCTCTCTGGTGACGTGAATGGCTGTGTCAAATTTCTTCCATCACAACACCAATCTCAATTTCCTGTTTGTTTCTTTTTCTTTTCTATTGTAGGGAGACAACTTTACCTTTCCTTTGCTGAGAATCTTGAGGTCTTGCTTTCTCTCACTTCCGTCCTCTGCCCCTTAGCAGTCTTTTCACATCTTTGTTGGTTTTCTCCAGCTTCAAAAGGTAAAGCCACTTTCTGTGTCCCAAAGTCATTCTCTGTGCTTCTTCTCTAGGACTGTGTTCCTTAGAATTAATAATTTAATCTCTCTCATACATTTGTTTTAAACTTTTATTACAACGTTTTCCAAACATACACAAAAGTAGAAAGACTACTGCAAGGGAGTTTACTGCCAGTTTATGGAGGATTTTGAATGCCTAGGTGAAGTCATCTTTCCTTTTATTTATTAAGCATGGGGCATATTTGAAAGCTTCTGTACAGGAGAATGCAAAGAGTAGAGAAATGCTTTGAAGTTTTTGAAAGTTGTGAGAGTGGATGGGAAGGGGAAGCTATGGGAACTAGTTAGGAGGCAACTGTTTAAGAGATCATGAACTTGAACTAATGTAGTGACCGTGGGAAAGACGTGGGGATTGAACTTATTTTCAAGTGATGTTTCTTGAATAGTATCCACAGTGTATGGAAACATAATAAAAGGGTGAAGAACTTGAACTCTCAAATCTTCATAATAAGAGCTAATATTTGTTGCTTACTATGCAATAGTTTGAGTGCTGGCTGTACATATTAGTCTGCATTTTCTGTATCTCCACTTAATAGTCATCTCAAAGTTAACATGTATGTCACTCAGTTCTTGATTGTTGTTATTGTTGTTTGTAAAAAAACAATTGTTAAAACAACAATTAAACAATTTTTTAAACAATTAAATTCTTAAAACAACAATTGTTGTTTTAGTCGCTCAATTGTGTCTGAGTCTGTGACCCCATGGACTGAAGCCTGCCATATCCTTCTGTCCATGGGATTCTCCAGGCAAGAACACTGGAGTGGGCTGCCACTTCCTTCTCCAGGTAATCTTCCTGACCCAGGGACTGAACCCATGTCTACTGCACTGGCAGGCATATTCTTTACTACTGAGCCACCAGGGAAGCCCTAGCTCCTGATATTTCTTCCCAAATCTGTCTCTCTGTGTCCTTCTCATTTAAGATAATGGGAAATTCTTCCATCTGGTTCTAAGACCAAGATTCATCCTTGACTCCTCTTTTTTGCTCATACCTCACTTCTAATCTATCAGAAAGCATTACTGATTCTAATATCAGAATATATCCGGAACTCCACCACTTTTCACCACTGCCGCTGTCAGCATGTCTCACTAGGGTTGTTTCAATGGCCCCCTAACTAGTCTCCCTGCTTTTGTCCTTGCTTCCCTTAAGTCTGTTCTTAATACAGCAGTCAGAGTGATCTATTTAAAGCATAAATTATGCTAAACCTGTGGTAAAAACCTATTCAATAAGGATTAGAGTCCATGGAATGTACTATGATGCTCTCCATGATCTGCTCCTTGCCCAAACCCATTGCTGCACAGATAACATTTTCTCTTCCTTTCTATTCCCCTCACTCCATTCTAACCACCTTAGGATCCTGGTTCCTCAAGTTTGGCATCTCAGGCTTTTGCACTTGTGGTTTCTTCTACCTAGAACAGCTTTCCTCCAATATCTGCAAGCTTCATATTCTTATCTTTTGGAGCCTTTGCTTAAAGTCACATTATGATTAAGGCTACCATACTTAAAACTGCAAGCTCTGCGCCTTGCCTTCACAGTTCCTTTCCCCCAGTAAACTGCTCTGCTTCTCCACCCTCGTACCTTTCAGTGCACTTATTATTTTGGGTCTCCAGTGGGAACATGCCCTACAAAGGGGAAGGAGGCAGGCCTAGAAAAAAGGATGTAGAGACTCTACCTATTTCCCTCTGTATTTATGGAGCCACAGATACAGAAGTTCCCCACAACCATGCCTAATCTTTAGCCTGCCTGCCTCCTTATGTTACCATTTTAGAGTGAATAAGATGGGAGGACAATGAAAAAATTTCAACACAGAAGGTCATTTGGAGGAGGAATCTCAATCACAGGCTCTTCTAAGTTGTGCCCTTCAAAAACTCCTTGAACTCTGGATACTCATCACACTCTAGCTAGAAAATATTTCTTCATTCATACCTCTGGTAACACATATTTACTCTGTGCCTTTGCAACTTTTGTTTGGCTCTTTGAAAAGCAGCAGTAAAAATCTTGTCTCAGATCAAAGAAAATTGTCATGACTTTCCAGGCTGTGAGAGCAATCTGCTGAAAATCTGATAGTGTGGCATGCTGCCTGCAAATAAACACACACAGGGTCCCTTTCCTGGTCACTGCTGTGTGGTTTTCAGTTGAGGCTCTGGAGAAATTATAGACTGTCCATCTCATCACCAGGCCCAGGGGAGGCTGATGAATTCACCTTGGCCATGACTGCCTTAGTGACTGTACATAGATGTCACTGGTCTGGAAGCTATGAAACATACCCATACAGAAGAGTTTCTTTGGAGTCTTGTTAAGCATACTGATTTCTGGATGCTCTGAATGTGAATCTTTGGAGGTAGTGGATCCAGAAATCTGTATTTGTTCCAAGTTCCCCAGGTGGTTTTCTATAGCCCACTGATGACTGCTTCACGAACCAGTGTATGGGATTCACTGCTTTTCTTACTCTTCTTTAATGGTTACTTATATGTACTTCACTTTCACTTTTCACTTTCACATATTGGAGCAGGAAATGGCAACCCACTCCGGTGTTCTTGCCTGGAGAATCCCAGGGATGGCGGAGCCTGGTGGGCTGCCATCTATGGGATCGCACAGAGTTGGACACGACTGAAGCGACTTACCAGCAGCAGCAGCAGCATATGTACTTTTGGAGAAGGCAATGACAACCCACTCTAGTACTCTTGCCTGGAAAATCCCATGGACGGAGGAGACTGGTGGGCTGCAGTCCATGGGGTCGCTAAGAGTCAGACACGACTGGGCGACCTCACTTTCACTTTTCACTTTCATGCATTGGATGAGGAAATGTCAACCCACTCCAGTGTTCTTGCCTGGAGAATCCCAGGGATGGGGGAGCCTGGTGGGCTGCCGTCTATGGGGTCGCACAGAGTCGGGCACGACTGAAACAACTTAGCAGCAGCAGCAGTATATGTACTTTTGACAACTGGTTGGATGTAAACTATATCCTAATCACAAATAATCTTGTCCTACATGAGTTGGACAATCCTAAAGGAAATCAGTCCTGAATAGTCATTGGAAGGACTGATGCTGAAGCCGAGACTCCAGTACTTTGGCCACCTGATGCGAAGAACTGACTCATTGGAAAAGACCCTGATGCTGGGAAAGATTGAAGGCAGGAGGAGAAGGGGATGACAGAGAATTAATTGATTGGATGGCAAAACCGACTCGATGGACATGAGTTTGAGCAGGCTCCGGGAGTTGGTCATGGACAGGGAAGCCTGGAGTGCTGCAGTCTATGGGGTTACAAAGAGTTGGACATGACTGAGCCACTGACCTGACGTGAGTTGGAGGTGGTGTTTCCTGCTAGTTCCTGAAAACTTGTTTTGTATGGAAGTTCCACCCCTCAGGCATACATTGCATACTTAACCCAGCGAGCATCCATAGTCATCAACTATCCCCCTGATATGACCCCTAGACATGGGCACTTCCATTTTCTCTCTGTAACAGTGGGATGAAGAGGTATGTGGTACTTGAAAAGTGAGAGCTCTGGGAGGCATCAACTAAGAGGGAACTTTAAACATGACTGGGAACGGAATAAGACTATGACTTGTGTTAGGGTTTAATGAGGAAGAACATAAGATATAGTTTTAAAGCTTACTTTGGTGGCCTGGAAATAGGATGATGCTCTTACAGTCATGCTCCAGTAATAACAGATGATCATCAGTTGCATTCTCAAAAGTTGGGGCAAGTTTGAATAGCTATGGGGTTTGGGGGGAAAAGAGCTGTGTGGTACCTACAGGTTTGAAGTTCCGGTCTCACTCATTAGGGGATGAATGAATCCATTCTCGGTCTCCCTTTCTCCATGTGGGATTCATCATCTTTTCTGAACAGAGATTAAACAAATATGGTCCTGCAGGTTAGATACCCCAGTGGGGAGTGAGACAATACAGATTTTAGAACTGATCTCACTGCCAACTCTCCTTGATATTATTTCCTTTAATCTTTCCAGGAGGAAGTAATCGCCTCCTTTAGCATCTCATACCACTGTCCTACGGTCTTTTACAGATCGACTCTTTTTGTAGTGGGTTGGGTATGTGTCTGATTCTCCTACAGACTGTGACCTTTTGGAGGACAGGACTCGTGTTTCATGTACAAATTTGTTAATGACTTCTATGTGTTATTTATTGGGTATCTACTATAGTCAAATACTAAAGTTTGTGTCTTTTGGATTTGAAATAGTAAAACCATAGGCCGGGGGAAGGGCAAAAGGTGCAACAACACAATAAACATTAGCAAACACTTATTAAACTTGTTTCTCCTTTAAAGCGCTCTAATTCTAGTTTAAAGCAAGTTAGATTCATTTGACATCTCTCTAATCCTGGAGGTAGTTACTATTACTAGGTTATTTTACAGATGAACAACTGAGACACAGAGGCTTTAAGAGAGCAGTCAGAGTCCCAGAAAGAGACAAGAAGCAGTCAGACAAGTCATTTCTGCCTGATCGTTCAGTGGAGGCTGGCCTTCAGTAGAGTTGAGGGAAGAGAAGTATTTTTAGAAATCAATTGACGAGGACACTTCAACTAGGAAATTGCACCAATTATGGAAGCAGAGACCAATAATTTAATTTTCTATAAAGTATAATAATGGTATTAAGAAGCCCAACCATCCTCAATTACTGTTTCCATAAAGTCCTTAGGTAAGACACCCTTCAGATAGAGTTATAAATCACTTTCTGAATCTGTTGAACTCTAACTGAGAATTATAGTCAAAGTTTTATCCAGAGTGGGTAACTCAAGAAGCAGGCCCACTTGGAGAATGCAGTTTTAAAAGATGTGTTCTGTATTGTGCTCTGGGCTGGGGGCTGAGAAAGGTGGCGGGGGAAGGGAGCATAGAAGAGAAATTCCCGTGGGAGATGGGGATTTTGTCTCGGTCTTAAGCAGTGCTTGACACATGGTATGTGGTTGAACCAAGAAGTAGTGAGTGAATGATTGAGTGACAGGGGAGAAGCATAGATAAAGCATGGTGGAATTACGCAGAGCAGATGCTTGATAATTGCGCGTGAGGTTGAATGGAAAATACAATTTACTCGAGGCATTACTAAGGCGAGATATAAAGTATTGATAAAAGTAAAAACAACAACAAAAACCATGAACGAATTAATAGAGAGGTAGTATAAGCCAGACCTGCTTGACTTCATGGGCACTGGCCTATAATATCCTGTGAAATATTTTAAGTTTCGCTTCTAACATAGAATCTCTTTGCAGATGTCCTCTCCTTAGGCTCCTCACCTCATCCATTACATGGTGATTGAAATAGAAAAAACAGAAGGTTTTTGTCCTCATCGTGTCTCATCAAGGAGATCTGCGTGATAAAAAGAAGAAAGAAGACTCCGTCCTTAGAGAATTTGAAACAGGGTGCTGAGGGAGAGGTGATGTGGAAGACTTCCCAGAAGTCCTGCTCTCTCTTTGAAGTAAAGTGAAATGAAGTGAAGTGAAAGTCGCTCAGTCGTGTCTGACTCTTTGCGACCTCATGGTCTATACAGTCCAAACAATTCTCCAGGCCAGAATATTGGAGTGGGTAGCCTTTCCCTTCTTAAGGGGATCTTCCCAAATCAGGGATCAAACCCAGGTCTCCTGCATTGCAGGCAGATTCTTGACCAGTGGAGCCACAAGGGAAGCCCATAGCAGGCCCTTATTTGAGAAATCCTTTTATTATTTATGGGGTCATGTCTCTTTATGCCACCACTACATATTTTTGCTGATGGTCTAGTTTTGCTATGTGACATAAGTTACCAATGATGGGTCTATATTTCTCATGCTGGCATTTTCTGTACATGTGGGAACGTGTGTCTGCACATAGAACAAGACCTTTCTGGTCTCTTTTGGTGCCTGGCATGGGAAACTCGTCTCTCTAGAATGGCTTCCCTGGGGAGTATTCATCCCTCTAAAAAGCTCTACCATGGAGTGTCACAGGGCTTCCCTGACAGCTCAGCAGTAAAGAATCTTCCTGGAAATCAGGAGACACAGGAGACTCAGGTCTGATTCCTGGGTCAGGAAGATCCCTAGGAGGAGGAAGTGGTAACCCACTCCAGTATCCTTCCCTGGGAAATTCCACGGATGGAGAGCCTGCCTGGCAGGTTATAGTCCATCTCAACTGTGGAGTCCTTGCCAACCTACCCAGGTAGAATTAATGACACTGATTCCTTTACTATTTGTTTCTTGCTTACAGGTCCATTTATTTTCACCTGAATGGATGAATGAATGAACAGATCCAGAAATCTCATCTTATTCTTGGTGGTTCCACAACTCTCTCCAGCACCTGACCCAATAACTGCAATATCATAGCGTGTCATGGAAGATCAACATATAGGTAACTGTACCGAATTTTGCCTTCCAATTTTTCCTTTTCTTTATGATATGATGGTCATAAGAAATTAAAATTAGAATTTTAGAGATCATTTGCTCCATTATAGCACCCAATGCAGAAATTTTTTTTTGGCTAGCTTGCAGGATCTTAGTACCTTGACCAGGGATTGAACCTAGGCCCCTACACCCCTGCAGTGAAAGCCCCAATTCCTAACCAATGGACCATCAGGGAATTCCCCCAAATCTATAGGTTTATTTAGAGTAGAAGATGTATTGCCTATTTTAATATCTCCAGTGGTGGGATACTTACTAATCCATAATACAGTTGATCTAATTTGAACCACTCAAATTGTTAGCAAAGTGCTATTTTTATATTGAGCTAAAAATTGCTTCCCTATAACTTTTACCTATTGGTCCTATTTCTGTCCTCCCCCACATACTGGGAACTATCAAAAATAAAATTGAACTCCCTCCATATGGCCATTCTCAAGTCTTTGAAAACAACTGTCATGTTCCATTTAAAATTCTCTGTTCCCAAATTGGGTCACAGTATGCTAAATCAGACTTCAGCAGTCTCCATATTATACCATATTACATGACCCCTGGGCCATTTCTCTTCCTATTCTTTCTCATTTGACATCCAATTAGTCAATGTGATTTCAACAGCCTAGTACTCAGGACACGTACTATGGTATCAGAAAAGTTCAAAGTGATAGGTATGATCCCTGTTCACATTTTTGTGCCTTATGAATGCCAGGACTATGCTAGAGCCTGAGAAGTCAGAGGTGGCAGGGTCTGCCTTCAACAATTATCTGGAGGAAAAGACTGGCTTCACACTGAAACTCTGCTCCAAGACCCTGTTTGTCTAGTACATGTTGCTATGGCAGCAACAAGGTGCTCATCTTTTGTTGGCCTTTCTTAATTGAGGTGAGCAGGAATGAATGAGACTGCCCAGAGTGGATGAGGGAAGGAGTGGTCAGTAGTGACATTTGGGGCTTAACAACCACCTGGTAGGGATGAGGAAGCTGTGTGTTAGGAGAAGCCAGGGGATTCCTGGATGATGGGAAAGATTGGCACAGTTTTGGTTGTTTACTGGGAGCATTGAGGTTGGAGGTTCTTCACTTTGGAAAAAAGGCAACTCCAGTTGTATGAAACATTGACTGAGATCTGTGGCATTACTTGTGGGTGTCCACTTGCAAAGTGGAGGAGGCAGGCAAACAGTGCAGAGCAGATGCCAGGTGTTGAGTGTTAAGAAGTAAGTGGTTAAAGGGTGGGGCTTCACTGTCCTTCCCCTCCCCTCAATATCTACAGTAGATGCACAAACACGCCAAAAGCTCATGCCAGACAAGAGACAACTCGATCAAAAAATGCTTGCAGAAAGGTCTTTCCTCCAGGTGAGACCTACCTGCCAAACATCTGGGGAAATCCAGAGAGGACAACATTTGCCCTCCTCTGGGGTCCCTGTTACAAGATACCAGACTGTTGCCCTGAATTTATTTTCAGGAATCTTCTGTAGCTGGCAATACATTTCTCAGCCTCAGAAGTCATTCTCAGCTTAAAGACATGCACAATGAGAACTCTCAAAAAATAAAATGTGTGACCGAAGCAAGATGCAAACATTAAAAAGTAGATGAAAGGAAGCCGACTGTGCTGAATGGAGGTCATTTGCTTAATACAGAACACAAAGGAGTCATGAGTTTCAATGATTGGGACTGGCCCTGTGCCCAGAGAGGAGCAGACCAGGGGTTGGAGGACACAAAGAAAGAAAGACAGTGGAGCAAGGCTGAACTGGAACTCTGAGAGAAGCTGTGACAGATATTTTGTGATTCTCAGTGTGTGTCACACTTGAGGGCAGAGGCCCATGAGACAGGACTTAGGTGGTACTCTGAGCAAGCTTTTGTCTGCAGGGAGAGGTATGGGGCTGGGCATTGCGGGGTTATGATGCTGGGGATAAAGCAGGAGACAGGAGACTCCGACTCTGGTTTCTTCTCAGGTACTTGAGAGACGGCCAGTATTCTGGCCTGGAGAATTCCATGGACTGTATAGTTCATGGGGTCGCAAAGAGTAGGGCACGACTGAGTGACTTTCAAAAAAATAAAAACTTCTCTATTAAGAAAAATGCAAGATAGATTTGAAATGGTATTTGAAAAAATATTGAGGTTTTATTATATGATTATATTCCTTTCTTTCCCTTTCTTAATTAATTCCCTTCACAATTAATATTCCTTTCTTTCCCTTTCAAGTTTGGAACCAGTCTATGAGTAGACACAGAAATTATACTGACAGAGATCAAAATATCACTTTATTGGTGATAAAATAGATTATAGTTTACTTTTGAGTCTGTAGCAGGTTTCCTAATACTTTACCCTAGAAATAAAGTTTCTTGCTTTGTCACGGACAGAACAGGTTGCCTGAAGACCTCCCCAGGGGCACAGCTTTTCTTGGTCAGTTTATTTCACATAGAGAGTAGGCAGATCAGAGAGACAGATGAGTTGAAAATGTTTTGTTCCTTCTCTAACTCCTTATAAGTCAGATGAGTCAGGGAATGGAAAGAAGCCATGAGTGTTACTCCAGGGCAGGAAGTTTTAAGTTTTTGGTGCCATGGACCACATTCACAGTCTGGTGAAGGCTCTGGACTCCCTTTTCAAAATAATTTTTTAAATCCAACTAATAAAATACATAGAATTACAAAGGAAACCAGTTGTACTGAAATGAAATTACAAAAATATACAACAATTTTAAAAATAATTTTTGTGGTTAAGTAAAATACATCCTTCTTAATTGTTCCATTAAATATCATGATCTAGCTGCAGACCTAATAACTACTATAATTTTGGTGTGAAGAATCACATTCTGATATATGGAATATGATATAAATACCTATGATTTATACTGGTGGCAAAGCCACAGGTACTGCTAATATTGGTTGAAGGAAAAAAATTAAATTTTTTTTTACCTATTTGACTTCAAAAACACCACTCTTCCACCTTTTACTACTTTTGTTCCCAAACCTGACAGACTTCAGGTGAAGAATCCTTTCTCTAAGGGAAGTACCTTCATCATAACATGAGGTCAGGAACTTAAAAGTTCTACCAAAAATTAAGAATATAAAAGCCTCATACAAATTAACAAGAAAAGCCCCAAGAGACAGACAAGCCAAGAGCATGATGAACAGATAGAAAGTGATAAAAAAAAATTGAAGAAAAAGTTAACTTTGAAACAGAGAAGCAGAAATTAAATTTTCTTTGCCTATTAAATTAGTCAGGATAAAGCATGCACCCACACAAACACTTACAAATTCTGCCAAATGGCACTGATATGACTGTTCTCACTGCTGTTTGAATTGAAAGTTGGTACAGTTATTTTTGAAAACAGATCTTAAATTATTCACATTTTTGAATCAATAACTTATTAAATCATCTTGAACTATTATCTTTTAATGGCTAAACTCTTCTCACAATACTAAGACTACCCAAATCTTAAAGGACCCAGTAGGTCTTATATACTAAGAGTTCTTACTATCACTAATGAACCAAATGTTTTCCAGTTCAAAACCATAAATATAATGAATTTACATTCCCATTATACACGCTTAAACATCAGAGGGATTTCTTATGTATGCTGAACTCTCTTTTGAATCTGCTGAACTCTCAGAATATTGCTGGAGGAGTGATAAATTGCCTAGGAGAGCACCTATCTGGGTGTGATGGTTAATTTTATTAATAGGTGTCAACTTGACTGGGCTAAGGGATGTCCAGATAGTGGGTTTTAAAAAGATCACTGATTCTGGGTATGTCTATAAGACTGTCTCTGGAAGAGATTAGCATTTGAATTAGTAATCAGTAGAGCGAGTAATGAAGATCATCCTCATCAATACCGGTGGGCATCATCCAACACACTGAGGGCCTGAATAGAATCGAAAGACTGAGGAAGGGTGAATTTGTTCTCTCTACTTCAGCTGAGATATCTATCTTCTCCTGCCCTCCAACACTGATGCTCCTAATTCTCAGGCTTTCTGACTCAGATTGGGACTCACTCCATTCTTAAGCCTTTGGACTCAGATCTAATGATACCACTTTTCTTGGTTCTACAGTTTGCAGACAGCCGATCACAGGACTTCTCAGCCTCCATAACCAGGTGAGCCAATTTCTTTAATATATCTCCATATATAAAAATATATATATATTATACATACTATATATATTTCGTATATAGTATCTGGAGATTTGTTAAAGGGATTATATATTAAACCTATATGTAAGACTCCCTGGTGGCTCAGACAGTAAAGAATCTTCCGGCAATGCAGGAGACCCAGGTTCGATCCCTGGGTTGGGAAGATTCCCTGGAGTGGGAAATGGCAACCCACTCCAGTATTCATGTCTAGAAAATTCCATGGACAGGGGAGCCTGGCAGGCTACAGTCCATGGGGTCACAAAGAGTTGGACATGACTGAACAACTAACACACACACACACATTACACTAATATATTAATTAAATATTAATTATTAATAAAAGTTGCTTATTTATGTATTATATTATATTGATTAAATTATATATTAAGTATATTATATATATATACCTACATCTCCTATTGGCTCTGTTTCTCTGGAGAACCCTGACTCATTGGCCATTGATATTTGAGCACAATGTTTAGTGGCCTATATTCAATTTTTGCTAGATGATTTTCTTTGTTCAGTATTATCTTAGTCTTCCCTTGGCCTTCCTACCATGAAGTCTTTTGCTCTGATCTTGGCATCACTATCCCATTTGTTTAGTAAGTTACTTCTTGGCCGCTTACTATGTACCAACAATTGCACTAGGTATTAGTGATTCAATGGTGAATAAAATAAATGTATTGCTGTCCTCATAGAACTTGCAATCAATTGCTATGTCCAAAAGCTACAGTCTGTGGGCCAAATTCAGCTTGTCATCTTTTTTTGTACAACCTGTAAGAATAGTTTTTACATTTTAAAACGTAATAAAAATCAAAGGAAGAGTAATTTGTCTTGATGTGCAAATTACACTAAACTCAAATTCTAGTGACCATCAATAAAGTTTTATCGGAACACACCACACTAATCTGTTTATTTTCCATAGCTGCTTTTACATCACAGAAGCAGAGTAGTTGCAAGAAATACTGTTTGGCACAAACCTGAATTATTTACTGTCTATCCTCTTACTGAAGAAGTTTTCAGCTTCCCGAATAGTGGTGCAGATAGAAAAGAACAAACAATCAAGCTATAAGTAATCACAGATTGTGGTAAGTGACATGAAGGGGAAAATGAGCCAAGATTGAGAGTCAGGAGCATCTATGTGGATGGAAGTGCCTTCAGGTGGAAGTGAAGCTGAGATGGGAAGGAAGAGAAAGATCCAGCTATGCTAAGACAGGGGCAATTCTGTTCCAGGCAGTGGAGAGGGAGTGGTGATGGCAAAGGGACTGATGTGGGAAAGATGTTAGCCTGTTTGAGGAACTGAGATGACTTCATGACTGGAGAATAGTAAGAGGGGAGACTGACACCTAAGTACATGGGAAACTAATTAAGACTTTTAAGCAAGAGAATTACATGGTTTGATTTGCATGTATCCATGAAACTCCAATACTTTGGCCACATCATGCGACGAGTTGACTCGCTGGAAAAGACTCTGATGCTGGGAAGGATTGGGGGCGGGAGGAGAAGGGGACGACAGAGAATGAGATGGCTGGATGGCATCACCGACTTGATGGACATGAGTTTGAGTGAACTCCGGGAGTTGGTGATGGACAGGGAGGCCTGGCGTGCTGTGATTCATGGGGTCACAAAGAGTTGGACACGACTGAGCTACTGAACTGAACTGAACTGAAGACCACTTCAGCTGCTCTGCAGCGAATGGATTGCAAGAGAAAAGGAAAAGAGAAGGGGAGAATATTTAGAAAGGTATTGTTCCAATCTTCTCTATAAGGTCCCCTCCTTTTAAGGTCCCCTCCTACACCTTTCTCCCATGAACATGTCAACTCCATAAGCTACTTCAGGATTCTGCAATTTTTGCAATTATTATTTTGAAAGTTGGTTATTGAGATTCAGATGTGTAGAATAGTAACTGATAAAAATTTCTGAAGAAGCTTGTGTTGGCTATCACATTTTACTCTAATAAGAACTCATTGAGAAATAAATTCTTGTGAAAAATACAGAGTTTTCGAATATGATGCAATAGAATATAAGCAGTGCTATTAGAAATCATAAATGGTGGTAGTCACTTTAATCTCCTGGCACACTGTATAACACTTCTCTGGAGTAGATAACCATCCTGGAGAGGAAGACGAGGCCAAAGCTGATAGCGGAACACATGTGCACAGAAAGTGAGCAGTAATCTGTGGCTGACGTAATCAGATAGATGGAAAAAGTTTGGAGAGGGCAAGATAGAGGCTGAGAAACACGGCTGTGGAGACCAGTGGGGAATTTCTAGAGGAAGATTAGCCTGGGGACTTAACAACTCTGGTATCTATTTTTTATGGTGCTACTTTTTGCAGTGCTGCCATTTGAAAGCCTTCCTTTCTTCAAGACTTCATTGGAAGTCTGATACAAACACACAGACTTGGGTTGGTGGTTTTCTGGAAGTAACTGAGGGACTGCCTCGCACAGTAGGAGATAATATAGAAAAGCCACTTAGTGTGTGGGGTGGTCAGATGATCAGTAAAATGAAGTCATTTGATGAAAGCAGAAATTCAGAGTCAGACTGACTAGGAGAAAATTTTTTCAAGAAATATAAGAAAAACCAGGTAAGAAAACAAGTTTCTCCCCTCAAGAATAGGGATTTTTGAGGAAATTTTATTCGACAGTTTAAAGACAGTGTGACTCCTGCTTAACGTATGGGTTACAAATCATGTCCTCTTATTAGTCCTATAATTTACATAAAGTCAATAGTGTGTTCAGTTCAGAGGCCTAGAAGAACAGCCTGAGAGATTAAATGACATCCAAGGATACTGACATTCCCAGGGATAGAACCTCTATTGCTCCTCTGGCCTCTGGAACCCTTGATAAAGCTCATACTTCTGTCTATTTGCTGGATGAAAGCCAAGGTTAAAGAAGAGCAGAAGAGAACAAAAGCAAATGTTTATGGGAAAACACAAGCCAGCATTTATAGGAAGTTATTTACTTCCTCATGTCTCTTGTCCTTTCTGAATTATGGGTTTCCCTAAAGGAAATGGTTCTATTTTTAGGAAAAAACAACATACAAACACACAAGGGCCAGCTTTTCTGAGCCTTTTTCAGGAAGCGCTTTCCCACCAATCTGTTTCTAGGTCTCACACACGAACTCAGAAAGGGTGAAGCATCATGTTTCCATCGTCTCTTCTAGTTAGCTCAGCATCCAATCAGTTCAGTTCAGTTGCTCAGTCGTGTCCGACTCTTTGCGACCCCATGAATCACAACACGCCAGGCCTTCCTGTCCATCACCAACTTCAGGAGTTCACTCAAACTCATGTCCATCGAGTCGGTGATGCCATCCAGCCATCTCATTCTCTGTCGTCCCCTTCTCCTCCCGTCCCCAATCCCTCCTAGCATCAGAGTCTTTTCCAGTGAGTCAACTCGTCGCATGAGGTGGCCAAAGTATTGGAGTTTCAGCTTTAGCATCAGTCCTTCCAATGAACACCCAGGATTGATCTCCTTTAGAATGGACTGGTTGTATCTCCTTATAGTCCAAAGGACTCTCAAGAGTTTTCTCCAGCACCACAGTTCAAAAGCATCAATTCTTCGGCGATCAGCTTTCTTCACAGACCAACTCTCACATCCATACACGACCACTGGAAAAACCATAGCCTTGACGAGACGGACCTTTGTTGGCAAAGTAATGTCTCTGCTTTTTAATATACTATCAAGGTTGGTCATAACTTTGCTTCCAAGGAGTAAGTGTCTTTTAATTTCATGGCTGCAATCAGCATCCACAGTAATTTTGGAGCCCAAGCATCCAATACAAAGACACAATTAAAAGGATATTTTTGTAATTTAAGAAAGATGAGACAATTTAGCTTAGAGAATCTGAGTAGGAACCTGCCTAAATCTGTACACACGGGGAATAGTGAGGGCTTTAGTCAATTCAGTTTCATGAGGAGCTTCTTTGAGAAGATTTCTACTTTCCTAATCTTAGGATTGACCGAAAGTCTCCTGGAGACCAGAGTGGACCCTCCTGTTATCCAAGAACTTAAGTGAATAACTTTCGCTATGAGGTAATCTGGTATAGTGGTGTGGATGAGTCTTTAGGACAAGAGATTCCAGGGCCTTGTCTGCAAAGGCCAACAGGAGCTGAACCACCTCACTTCCTCTCTACTATACCTATGAACTCAGTCATGTCAGAACTGTTTGTGATCCTGTGGACTGTAAACCCTCAGGCTCCTCTCTGTCCATGGAATTTTCCAGGAAAGAATACTGGAGTGGGTTGCCATTTCCTACTCCGGGGCATCTTCTTGATCCAAGGATTGAACCTGTGTCTCCCACATCTCCTGTATTGACAGGCAAATTCTTTACCACAGAGCTACCTGGGAAGACCTCCTCTCTACTACAGGTTCTACCAAAAAAGAATCTGCAAAAGCTCCTCTCTCTTTCCCACCTGTCTTGAATGAAATCCTGATGTAGACTCCTGTAGAGATGGGAATGGGTCAGATAAGAGGGTACATAACCCTCCTTCCACAGACCCAGAAAAATGGGAGTCAGTGCTTGGACGAGAAATTGGCTTGGCTTTCCTGAGCCTGCTTCTCTCCGTTTTTCAAGACTCGAATGTTTTTCCTTATCTCTCAGAATGCAAGAATGAATAAATAATTTTCTACAAAGTCTCTTGAGTTTCCTGAAGAAAATCACCATCTGAATATAAAAGTAAATGTGCTAGACAGCTATCAAAGCTCAAAGCAAAGAAAGTCACAGAACGGGAAGAAATTTGCAAAATATAACTTAACACCTCAAAGTCAAAATCTTGTACAAATGACTAAGTGGCATTTTTTTTTTTTTAAAGTCAAGAGAAACTGCAGAGCCTACAGTTCCTAGTAAACAATAATAACTGCCACCAATTCCTATTTACTGATGAATAGTTTACAAAGCACTTTCATGTATACATGGCCTCATTTCTCATTAATGTGACATGTACATGAAATAGGAACGTTGTGAGATAATATCTATTCTTACCACTGTTCAGAACAAAGAGATCCTAAGACTCAGGAATGGTAAATATCACTCGTTTCTTCAACTGTTAAGTAGTAGAATCAGCAGCTGAATCCAAATCTTAAATCCATGCTATTTCTATTAATACTATATGGGACCGACCACTTCTCCAGAGAGCTAAATATTCTTTTCCCCTCCAACTTCCTGTCTTGTGATGAACAGTGTATTAAAAGCTGATTCCTGGCCTCTCTGGTGAGGAATCAGCACTTTGGATCACAGAACCAGCCTAGAGTGGCCCATCAGTGCAGCTACTTCTAAGGTGATTGAAGTATGTTCTTCCAGATCCAAGATATTCCTTCTTCTCCAAGATGGAGAGTAAAGTACATTTAAATTTGAAGTCACCAAGTGAAATAAGTTCAAGTTTTCAATCACCAAGAAAACCAGAAAGCCTTTCTTTTCCACAACTGCCCCTCAGATATACTGTGTTTATCTATAGTTTATGGTCCCTTCTTGTGCTAGACATTAGAACTTTGCATAAGTCCCCTCACTCTTTCAGCGTTTGTGTTTATGAATGTTTTGGGCATATTTCTAATTGATGCTCATAAAGTAGTGAATAAAGTGGAATGGGGAAATGGGGAATGGGTGGGATGAGTTGGAAGACTGGGATTGACATATATACTATGTATATTATGTGTAAAATAGATAACTAAAGAGAACCTACTGCATAGCACAGGGAACTTTGTGATGATAAAAATGGGAAGGAAATCCAAAAAAAAAGAGGGGATATATGTATATGAATAGCTGATTCACTTTGCTGTACAGTAGAAACTAACATAGCATTGTAAAGCAACTATCCTCCAATAAAATTTTTTAAAAAGTGGTCAACCCCAACCCTCCATGGGGTGAGTGGGTGGGACAAACAATATGCAAAGTAAACAAGTAAGTAACATGTCAGGGGGTGATAAGTTCTATGGATCTACAGTAAGTAATCAAGAGAATAGAAGTGTCATGGTTCAATGGTCCAGGGTTGGCAGTAGGATGTTGCTATTGGGATGCAGTTGGCATAGTCTCTGATTTCAGCAGCTTGCCCAAGGACATGGGGAAGGAAACCATGTGGTTATCTGGGACAGAACTTTGTAAGGAGAGAGAATAGAGTGTGAATGTCCTTGGGAAAGAATGCTGGGTGTGTTTGAAGAACATGTAGTAGAACAATGTGACTGGAGCAGAAGAAGCAGAGGTAGAAAGGTAAAAGATAGGATAGGAAAGACATGATGTGAGAGGTCCAGACGGCTTGGAGGCCATTGTCTGACCAGAGACTGCCAATGAATCTTTACAACAAATAGGTCTGATGACCCTTCATTTTTTAAACTCTTAAAAAAAATTAATTATACTTAATTTACAATGTTTCAGGTGTACAGCAAAGAGATTCATTTATACATATAGATATATCTATTCTTTTTCAGATTTTTTCCATTATAGATTATTACAAGATATTGAATATAGCTCCCAATGCTATACAGTAGGTTCTTATTGCTAATGTATTTTATATATAATAGTATCTGTTGATCCCAAATTCCGAATTTATCTCTCCTGTCCCCTTTTCTCAATTTTAAAGTTAAAGATACTCAAAGAGAAATTTCATAGTGACTTATGAAATTAGGCTAGTACAGGGTGGTCAGGGGATTAAATCCAGAATTTTTGATTCCAAAGTTGGCTTTCTGTTCTCTTTTCTCTCTATCTGAGGGTCCTTTGACCCCCATGGTCCTGAATAGAGATTTGAGACAAATAGCTATGTCTGCAACACCTAAATTTCAATGCACATTTCTAAAGTATAAACATTAAGAAAACTTTATACGGACATTTTAATGAGAGGCAAATTGCATTCTAAGTTGTTGCATGAATTGAATTGGGATTTATAATCCAGACAATCTAATGCTTTGTAACCAGGATAAGAAAGGCAGAAAAGAGGAAGCTATAGCTGCAATTCTGGGAAATGTTGAGCACAAGGGCATATTGAACAATAAGAGATCAAAGAAGCCAGTGGAAATGCAGCCAGCATGAAATGCCAGGCCCATGCCCTGAGAATGAGAAAGAGATGCTTTGCCCCTGTCATCTAGGGAATCTGAAGCACACACAGTGAAAACACTGTCCCATGTTTTGGTTTGAGTCCTTTTGACCAATGGCTACAAAAACTGGAAAGACTCAAATTTCTCTTTTCCATGTTACTTCAGAATTCCAGTAAACATGGTTAGTTATTCACATCATACCACTAACAGCACCACTCCTGTGATTACATTTTTTTGATGAGCTCTAGGGCACCTATGCGTTGGACACGACTTCACTTTCACTTTCACTTTTCACTTTCACACATTGGAGAAGGAAATGGCAACCCACTCCAGTGTTCTTGCCTGGAGAATCCCAGGGATGGGGGAGCCTGGTGGGCTTCCGTCTATGGGGTCACACAGAGTCGGACACGACTGAAGTGACTTAGCAGCAGCAGCAGCAGGGCACCTATGCAGACTCTTGGTGCATATCTCATTTGATGTCCACTCATTTATGACTTGCCTTCTCAGCCATGTGGGACCATCCAAACCAGGTGCTTCCTTCATGTCAGGGTCCAAGCCAAATCATCTGGTTTCATGTGGAAACAAATGGACAGTAAAACTTAATTACCCATACAGGAAGGTTGGGTGTTTGGAAGATGAAGTTCACTCCCTTCAAAGAAGCAACTTGATAAAATCCTACTTCAGCATCAACTCTCAGTAATTGTGAAAGTCAGGAATTCCAAGGTAGCTCAGGAGACACATGAAAGAGAATATTTACTGGGAGTTCTGTACGTCCTCATCCGGCTGTTCCCAGACTTTCCAACAGGCATCATTCACATGTGGAAACCAAGTAGTTTGAGACCACATCACTGGAGGGATCCCCTCACCAGCGCAGATGGAGAAGGCAATCTAAGGCTGATGAAAACAGTCTAATTAGAGTTAGAGGAGGTCCAGGAATAAGAGCAGTATCGTTCTGGTAGGGAGGTCAGGGCACTTCTAAGGAATCCATGCAGGCAGATCCTGACCAATGTCTATGGAGCCCGCCTTGTAAAAAGTCTGACTGGACCTGTGGCTTCCTCTGTGGTATAATTTCAGAAATGCTAGGAGGAAAACACATTTTCAAAACACTTTCTTGATCCTGATTGTTGCCACCTGTAATCCTTCACTGATAAGCAGAGGAATGAGTATAATTAGAGGCTAAAAATCCCCAAAACCTAGGAACAGCAGCATCTCAATGTAGATTTGCTTTGCGCATGCATGCACAGTTGCTCAGTCATATCTGACTCTTCGCAACCCCATGGACTGTAGCCTGCCGGACTCCTCTGCCCATGGGATTTTCCAGACAAGAATACTAGAGTGGCATGCCATTTCCTATTCCAGGGGATCTTCTTGACCCAGAGATTGAACCTGTTAAGGGTGCAACTGACTTTTTCAGAGGAGGTTGTCTTGAGACTAGGGGAATGAGATAATATTTGTTTTCTATTGCTGGCAAGCAAATTAGATCAAATTTAGTGGGTTAAGACCACACATATTTACTATTTCCGGGTTTTGTAGGTTAAAATTCTGGGCACTTGGCTGGGCTCTCCTCTGAGTTTCATGAGGCCAAGATCAAGAAGTTAGGAGAGCTGCAATCCTTACTAGAGGCTCTGAGGGAGGACCCGCTTCCAGAACCTGTCAGATTGTTGGTAGAATTCAGTTTTTTTCAGTTGTAGGGTGAAGGTCCTGCTTCCTTGTTGACTATGGACCAATGATTGTTCTTAGCTTCTAGAGACTGCCTGCATTCCCTGGCTCCCTCTTCATCTTCAAAGTCACCAATGCTGGTTGAGTCCTGATGCTCCTCACCAGTTACCTCTCCTCTGTCCCCTCTTCTATGTCTTTTCCCACTGCATTTCTACTATTCCAGCTGCAGAAATTTCTTTCCTTATAAGACCCAAGTGATTAGATTGGGCCTATCAGAAATTCAGGGTAATCTCCCTGTCCTAAAATTCTATAACCTTATCTGCAAAGTCTCTTTTGCTTTGCTCTATTATTTAATATATTTATAGAAGCCAGAATTAGAGTATGGACATCTTTGGGAAGAGGGCTATTGTTCGTTCCACCACAAAGGTGAAGGGGGACAGGTCAGGTTTTTTACACACAATATTGAATATTTCTTTTATTCCTTACAATTTCAGTGAAGTTCGAGGAGGTCAGAGATGTTAAGAAACTTAACCCAAGTAATACGTCTAAAACTTGGCAGTGTTAAAATCTGAATACAACTATGTCAGCTCAAATAGACTATTGGACCTACAAGGGGCCTTAGAAATGATCTAGACCAGAAATGTTTACCCTGGGTCTATAGATTTGAGCTCCAAGGGTCCATCAGGGAGGGAGAGAGCCAAGAAAATTTGAAAACAAGAAGGGGTATATGTAAAAGCATGCCTTATTTTTATTTTTTTGAACGAAAGAGAGGGTTCATGGTTCATAAAGAACTTAGAGGACTCCTACACAAAAATAGTATTAAGAAGCACCAATCCTCATTCTTCATAATTGAGTTTATTTAAACATCACCAACAACCCATTTTGTTGTGGCTAACAGATCTATCCTAACATTTATTGACAGCAGTGCAACTCTGTAGGGAAGGGGTTATTTAAATGTTGGTGTGAAGCTGAATAGCTACTAGCACTTCACCCATAGCTTCTCTATCAATGTTATTCATGAATAGTCATAAGCCCTGGAGCACTGGAGACACTTTGATCTAGGAGGGAGGCAAAAACAAAGGGAAGGCTGTAAGGCTATGAAGTTAAAGTAAGAATTTCACTTTCAAAGTTAGTAATTTTAACCTTGATCTCAACCAAGCCTTTTAAATCTAATTTTCTTTGTTGTTCTTTAGTTTTCTGCACCAGCCTCTGCACTTCATTCATTGTTTATCTTTTTTCCACTCTGGATTTTGACGCCCTCAAGGTCATGCCTACACCAGGCACTGTGCTTAAACCCGTGAAACCAAAGAAGCCCTTTTGGCCTCCAAAGGGCTTACAAACTATGTTTAAAGAAATACTTTTCTTTTAAACTGAATATTAAACTACCAATATACAAATATTATTATATTATTACTATTGGTAATGAAGAGATTGATTTAAAATGCCAACTAGAAATTTCAACATATTGATTCAACATAATGTTTTAACTAACTCAGCTAAAGTGCCAAAATAATTATTAAAATAACTTATTGACCAATAAAATAGAAATAGAGGGCCATTTTCTATAATTGTTCAATTATGGAAGCAGAGTAGAAAGTACTAAAATGTTATGCTCCTTATAAATGAATTTCAAGGTAATATTACATACTAAGAGAGTAACAAAGTAGATTTTCTTTGATTTTTCTTTTGATTGAGGCAAAATAAAATGGAAAATAAACAATAGAAGAAAATACCCTCTGGGATACATATGAAAATAAGAAAAGTGATAGCAAATGAAAAGATCAATTCAAATAAAATTATCACACCCTAGCTTTGCGATGGAGACAAAAGAACTGTTTGAATTTAGACAAGTAACTTAAAAACTCTAAACTTCAGTTTTCTCATCTATAGAATCATGACAATAACATCTGTTTTTGTGAATTTTTAAAGAGCGAAATTTAAAAATTAAATTATATTGTATGGGTTTATAAGTAATCACTATTTAAATAAGAATGCATATGCCATAGTAAAATACCTTGAAAATGATAGTTTTTTAAAAATATTACTATTATTCGATTGTATTGTCTCATTTAAAATATCAAGACCAACTACGAAGGATCCAAGATGTATTATTACTTTGAGAAACAAACAAACAAACAAACAAACCAAAATACTCAAAGCACCTGAAGTAAACTATAGGAACCAGACCATTTCTGTTTTATTGTGATTTCCCAATGGAGTCTTTGGCTTTTGGGATTTGGGCTAATTGTATTGGGCTCATACTTCTGTCTACCTCATTGATAAGTGTCCAAGTGTAAACATAGAAAATAAGTGATTAACTTAAAGGGGTTACAGGGGAGCATGGCCATGGTTTGCTCTCATTTGATGTGCCTATGCTTTTGTATGAGGTTTAAGAATGATATTAGAGCATGGAGGCTGATGCAGCTCAAGGGACAGACCTGCAACACCACCTGCAGAGAATCTCCTCTAGCTATTATCATAGAACCTGACAAAGGTGAGAGCCCTACTTCACATACCCTTATGGAAAACAGTGACTCTGGTCTTCATCACCATCACCTCAAGGAATAACTTCTCCATGGCACCACTTTGTGAAAGCTTGTTTTGTTCCTAACGACATCCCTGCCGGAGTTCTACCATAGGGCTTAGCATAGGGTGTATGTTAGTCACTCAGTCATGTCTGACTCTTTGTGACCCCATGGACTGTAGCCAGCCAGGCTCCTCTGTCCATGGAATTCTCCAGGCAAGAATACTGGAGTGGTAGCCATCTCCTTCTCTGGAGGAATCTTACCAACCCAGGGATCCAACTGGGGCCTCCCACATTGCAGGCAGATTCTTTACCATTTGAGCCAGATCTCAGTAAATATGTGTTGAATCTGTGAATATATGACTCAGAATTTATGCAATTATTTGGTCCACATATATTGAAATAATACCAAAGCATCTAGTTAAACTGCAAAATGCTTCTTTTGGTCAATATGGTGACATGGCAGAGCAGTTTTGTTGGTTGCGTAGAATGAAATGTCTACTATCACAGACTTCTGTCAATATATCTTATTCCTCAATAGAATCCTTTTCTATAGCTACAGTTTTCCCAAGTAAAGAGGCTTTAGATGGAAAGAAGGGAAGCAAAGAGAGATGAAAAGAGGGACAAGCTGGCTCAATTGGGTAAGTCATCACTGCCACCATATAAATGATTTCTATGTCGGAGAAGGCAATGGCACCCCACTCCAGTACTCTTGCCTGGAAAATCCCATGGACGGAGGAGCCTGGAAGGCTCCATGGGGTCGCTGAGGGTCGGACATGACTGAGCGACTTCACTTTCATTTTTCACTTTCAGGCATTGGAGAAGGAAATGGCAACCCACTCCAGTGTTCTTGCCTGGAGAATCCCAGGGACAGAGGAACCTGGTGGGCTGCTGTCTATGGGGTCACATAGAGTCGAACACGACTGAAGCGACTTAGCAGCATGTCAAGTATATAAAGGAAGGGTTTGGGCATTTTTTTTTTTTTGGTCATATTTTAACCCTAGGAAGGTCAGATAGGTCTAGATTCTGCAACTTGCCATTTTGTGCACTAGGGCAAGTGACTCTGGGCTTCACTTTCTTCACATGTAGGATAAGATTACTCAAAGGTGGTGGGGAAGTAGAAGAGACCAAGGAAAGCTGAATTTCAAAGCAAAGCTTCAGCCTGGTCCTGCTGTAGAGCTCTGGAGTGCTAGTGATCTTACTGCCAACTAGTCATTGCCAGGAAGAGCTGGGGGAGAATGTAAATTACAAAGCTCCAGCAGCTTATGTTAGTCTTCCGAAAAAGAGTTTTAAGTGCCCAATTTAGATGCTTACACATATTAGAAGCTGGGAGAGAAAAACCTCAGGCTAGTAAGAGGGGCCTAAGGAGATCTGAACAAAGTCCTACAGTGTTACCGTCAGCCTGCTTTGAATGTTAGATGATACATGCCTATAAAGCCCAGATAGAATCTGGTACAGAGTAAGTACCCATCCAGATGTTTGCTACTATAATTAATACTTTTATCATCTTCTCTACAGTATTAGAGTGAGTGTTCCCCACAGCTTCCTTCCAAGCAGAGGTTACAAACCCTAAAAATTTGGGGGTTATGTAAATTAGAGAAACTGCCAGAAAGAAGACCAGGAAGAGGTGGGGCAGGGTCACCTCGGGCACACCTGCTCCATGCCATCAAAAATAAAGCCTCTGCAATCAAGTGTTTGCAAAACACTATGAAAAAGTCAAAGTCAAAACAAACCAAAACATGAATTACATCTGGCTGGTGGATTGCCAGTTTGCCAGGCTTGCCCTAAACTTTTCTCACAGCCTCCATCCCACAAGGCACTCTAGTCCCGGCAGGAAAGGATGGTGTATTTGGGGGCATGCTTGCTGAGGAGTGCTCCCTGCCAGGCTGCCTGGGAAGCTAGGAGACCCTGTGATGAGTTTTCCTTGGGTGGTCTGTCCTCTCCACCCTGGCCACCCACAGCCACCTCTGGTTGTGATGATACAATACAACGGAGAGTGGGATTTGTTTTTTTGTACATTCAAGGAGTATTTATTGAGCACTACCACATTTTATGCTGGCTGTGAAGGGTCCTAATGAGAAACAGGCTCTGTGTGTGTTTATGTGTCTGGAAGAGAGAATTCTTTCAAATTAAAATGTGATTGGGAAGATCCCCTTGCTTCCCTTCACTTCCCTCATAGGAAATACAAAGTTAGCAGTGGAAACAATTGTTTATCCATGTTTCTGTCCTTATCTTCGGTCATTTGACTCACCTCTTTCTTAACACCTCTTAATGTACTCTCCATCCTCACATTGACTGGTCCTGCCAGACTGGACCATTCAATATTATACTTGCTGTGCTTATAGCTCTATGCCTACTAGTTCAAGGTGGGAGTTTGTGTGCAAGAGAAAACTAAGTCATATGGGAAACAGGGTATGCTCTCAAAGAACCATCCAGAGAGCTGTGACAATGTATAATAGCATGCTAACTTGTAAAGCTGAGATGTAAGAGTTGGCAGTGAAGAGATGAAAGATGTGAGATGAAAAAGACTATGATTGTAACCTGACACTGCTGCTGCTGTTGCTGCTAAGTCACTTCAGTCACGTTCGACTCTGTGCAATCACACAGATGGCAGCCCACCAGGCTCCCCTGTCCCTGGGATTCTCCAGGCAAGAACACTGGAGTGGGTTGCCATTTCCTTCTCCAGTGTATGAAAGTGAAAAGTGAAAGTGAAGTCTCTCAGTCGTGTCCGACTCTTCGTGATCCCATGGACTGCAGCCTACCAGGGATTTTCCAGGGAAGAATACTGGAGTGGGGTGCCATCGCCTTCTATCACCCTGACACTACTATCACCCAATTTGTACATTATATTCCTTTATTAGATCGATTTTATACTTACTATACCTTTACTAGATCTATATTTTATTAATATATGTTTTGTGGTTAAAATTTAGTGTGTTCACCATAGAAAATTTGAAAGCAAAGAAAACCAAAGAAGAAATTAAAAGTTACTCATAATTCTATTATCCAGATGCCGCCACAGTTAACATTTCAGTACTTTTCCTTCTAGGTACATGCATTTTTATTTTACTGGGATAATCTATTCTGAAACTTGATTGTTTCCCATTTAATAATTTATCCTTGAACTTTTCCCCATATAATTAAGTTACTGTCATACAACATGCTTCTTAATGGCTTATTTTGTCACATTGACATACTGTAATTTATTTAAGCAGACTCTCTTCCCTCCCCCAAACCTGTCTCCTTCTTTCATATTCCAACCAAAGCCAGTTTTAAAGGTACACATAGGGCCCCCCAAACCAGCAATATATGATTGGCTCAACTCCTTCCCAAGAACTTCAAAGATCTGCAAGAGAAATCAGCTGTGATGCTCTATTTCACCTTCTCTGAAGTGACAGCTCAGCTTGAGACTGCTACAGAGGTGGTCAAAGGCTGAGGCGGGGCATTTGGGAGACAAGACTTGGAATTACAAGGTTTCCAATGACCAGATAGCAATATCAAACCCTTCTGTTACAGGCTTCTTTCAGAAAGCAAAAGATACCAGATGAACTCTCAGGAGTGTTTTGAAAGGCAAGGCAAATGGCACATTTGAGAACTGAATTTGGCTCCATTTGTTCAAGGGAAGGTGGGTGGCTTCAGCTGCCTAGGAAACAGGCTTTGAATATGTGCTTCCTGGAATTCTTTATGCTTGTCTCCTGAAAGGGTTCCTAGCGTTCCTGATAAAGGATTCTTATTATTTGGCATTTGCAGGCAGCCTAGTTTTGGCTACATTCTGTTCAATTCTTTATGTTGGTGAGTTCTTATAAAGCCCTGAATCTCTTCAGAGCTAGCCCAGAATTCTCCCTTCTCCCTGCCTTTCTCCTTCCCCGTCTCTGCCTCACTCCCCCCTGCCAACCTTGCACACACTTTTATTTTATTTCCAATCTGAAAGCTGAAACTCTGGCACAGCTAGGTGAAGCCACACACAGAGCATCTGCTTCAGTGTTTCAGGCTGCTTCTAGGAGAGTAAATAGCATATGCAAGGCGTGGGTGCTGTATTGGAAGTGAAACAAGCACCACTGTGAATGGTTGAATGTTGACCATGAGATAAAGCACATGGTCAGAACCTCCAAAACCTTGCACTCAAAGAAAGAAAAATAAGCCTTGACCTGTCCTTTCGTACCATCCAGATCTAAGGTTTAGAAAGCAAAGAGAATGAAATCTATAAATAACAGTTGCATTCTTCATTCAATTCACTTGTATGTTCAGTAAATTTTAATTAAGCAAGTATTAGTTTCAGTATTGTATACTTGTGAGAATCTGAGTCCTGGTGAGTAGGATACACTTTAGGTAAATGAGATCATGTATTGAAGGACCCAGTAAAGCACTGGTCACATAGTAGGCATTCAATACGCATTAATAATACCTAACATATTCTGGTCTGAACTGAACTGAACATATTCTGGACTTTCTACTTGCCAGGCACTATTCAAAGTATTTATATATAAATATATAAAGTTATATATAATAACATATTTAGTCATTAAAACAGTCTTTTGGAATAAGTTGCCCAAATGCTCCAGTTAAAGTTAAATAACATGTCCAGTATCATTTACTTAATTTCTTTGTCTTATCTCTATGTAATGTACATCAAGGAATCCTGCCCTTTTCATTAAAGATTAGCTGAGCACGTGATCAGATTGGAGAGGCAGAACTTCTGTAGAAAGGTTGGGACCATGAATCTTGTTGAGAAGGATGAGAAAGAAGAGAATCCTGAGAGGATACTCCATCCTAGCAGTCTCACCCTAATCCTATTGGTTCAGCATGCTGGTAGAGGAGGGTGAGCCATTGTACATAGCGAGGGGGGCAGAGATAACACATACACGCACACTCGTACACATGCATATGCACACAGCGTTTCTACAGTAACGAATCTTCAAATCTTCTGTGGATACAAATCACAGATACTAGAAAAAAATTCCAGGGTAATGCAAAAACAGCAATTAGATTTACCATGCTAAGTTCTACGAGGATATGAAAGTAAGGGTTCCTTTCCTCAATAACTTTGTGATCTTGCTGGCTATATCTTTACATCATTTGTAAATTTTTGGAACTCAGACCAGTTGGTGTCTGCCCACATGAACTACTTGCTGCAGTGTCCGAGTGCTCTGCTCAACGACAGGCAAGGTTCAGGCATATCCATATTTGCCACATAGTCTTGTCAAAGAAACACAACCAATGGTTTAATAACAAGCTAACAGGCAGCATATTGCACTGGAATCATATGTTATAATTGATGCCTTTATTGCATATTTTATGTTGGACTTGTTTGACTTTTATTTTCATGATAAGAAGTTGATTACTATTGTTAGATATTACTCCTCTTTAGAGCTTTTGGATTCATGTAATTGAAGCATAGCCTAAGATTGCAAGCGATGCTGTTAAAAACAAAATTATACTGAGGCTGATATAAAAATGCAAATGTCATTCATAACCCCTGAATTCAAACTTTCATGTTCATCATTAGAGCTCCATTGTTCTATTTATCTGGCAATTCACATTCAGTTTTATGAATATTGGGAGGGTTCAAAATAAAGGAATATCCTTTTGAAATCTCCAATGCAACAAATGAACACTTTCTGGTCTATGCCTGTACACATCTTTCATATATAGTGAATTTCATTTGAAACAGTTTCATACCATAAAAGCAACTGAAAACCCCTGACACAGAGTATCAACTCTGTGAGAAAAGTGGGGGAGAAGAGTTGAAAGGCAGACTGAAGTGTTATAAATCATATAATGATATTGGAAGTTATGACTGTAGAACTAGAAACAGGTAGGAAATAGATGCAGAATACAATGACACGTAACTATCTATGCAAAATGTGGTCCTTCCAGAGAGGAGGAATATTTAGAAAGAATTCTATGGAGTCAAGTGGCTGGTACAAAATTGAACCAACTGAGTAATAAATCAATCTCTATGGAATATTAAATTTTTCCATATCAATCAGGCAATAAAGTTAAAATATTATAGGCATCATTGACTCGATGGACATGAGTTTGAACAAGCTCCAGGAATTGGGAAGGACAGGGAGATCTGGTGTGCTGCAGTCCACGGGGTCGCAAAGAGTCGGACACGACTGAGCAACTAAACTGAACTGATTATAGATTTTAAAGAATTAAATGAAAACATCATTAGAAATTTGAGAGTGTAGTTGTGGAAAGAAACAACCCCATTTGAGGCACATGGATGGGCTCGCCAATGGGCAAATCATGTTATGTATAGGTCTCAGCTTTCAAAGAAGTATGGCTCTGGATATGGCCAGTTCTAAAATTCACACCCCAGCCTAAGTCAACCTCTTTTAGTTAGGAATTTTAATAGTCTCCTTGTGAGTTCTAGTTCACTTAGACGGTATTCCTGTTTCTTTTGTGAGTTGTGTCTTTTCACTTTGAGAAAAATTACACACTGGCTATAGATGAGATGCTATTTTCTATCCATCAAAAGTGGCAAAAGTTCATTAGCTTTACAAATTATATTAGTGAGGCTGGAGAAAGAGACATTTTCATACATTGCTGATGAAAATGTAAAACCTTACAAAGCAGATGTGAATTGTAAATATTAGTCTTTATCCTTTGACCCTAGGATCTACCTTGAGGATATACTTCTAACAATAAAATATATTGTTATTTGTGTTAAAGGCTATTTATTGCAGCATTGTTTAAAGTGTAAAATTTTGGAACTACCTAAATGTCCAAGAATAGGAGATTGAATAAACAATTGTACATTCCCAAAATACAATGCTACATGGTTGTAAAAAAAATAATGACATAAGAAAAATCTCTGTGAAAGTATTGAGCAGTGATTACCAGGAGACAGTGTTAAGTGACAAAAAGGTAAAGTACAAAAGAGCACATAAATATAGTATATTGCCCTTTGTGTAAAAAAGATGGGGAAATTAAAAAAAAAAACTTATGCATATAGTTGTTTGTTTTTACAGGAAGAAACGTAGGAAGAATAAGCCAGAAAACAATAAAGCTGGCTACCTGCAAGGGATGTTGGAAGGGAAATGAGGTGGAAAGGATATGGAAGGGAGTTGCATACAAATTATTCTTGGAGAATAAAAATACCTTTCTGTTTATTTTTGCCTTTTGGAAGCATGTTTATGTAATGCATATTTAAAATATATACAATTGTCCCTTAGTATCCACAGCAGATTGGCTCCAGGACCATGCTGCAGATATCAAAATCCATGGATGCTCAAGTGCTTTATATAAAATAGTGTAGTATTTGCATACAGCCTGTGTACATCCTTCTGTAGAATTTAAATTGTCTCTAGATAATGAACTCAATTGACATGAATCTGAGCAAATGCCAGGAGATAGTGAAGGACAAGGGAAGCCTGGCGTGCTGCAGTCCATGAGGTCGCAAAGAGTCAGACACAACTTAGCCGCTGAACAACATCAGATTACTTAATGATACCTGCTGCTGCTGCTAAGTCACTTCAGTCGTGTCCGACTCTGTGTGACCCCATAGACGGAAGCCCACCAGGCTCCCCCTTCCCTGGGATTCTCCAGGCAAGAACACTGGAGTGGGTTGCCATTTCCTTTTCCAATGTGTGAAAGAGAAAAGTGAAAGTGAAGTCGCTCAGTCGTGTCTGACCCTTAGCGACCCCACGGACTGCAGCCCACCAGGCTCCTCCATCCATGGGATTTTCTAGGCAAGAGTACTGGAGTGGCTTGCCATTGCTTTCTCCGTAATGATACCTAATACAATGTAAAAGCTATAGAAATTGTTATAAATACAATGTAAATGTTGTGTTAATAGTTGCCAGCATGTGGCAAATCCAAGAGTTGCTTTTTGGAATTTTGTGGTGTTTTTTTGACTTTTCAGTCTGTGGTTGTTTGAATCCATGAATGTGGAAACTGTAGATACAGGGGGCAGACTGTGTATAAAATATACATTAGTTAAATCAGCAGAAATGAGAAGGGGAAAAACCCCAACATTGAGAGGAAATTGAAATATATGAACCTGAGAGTATTTTGAAGAAATTCAGAATCTACTTCAGATGTTTTCTAGGATTAAGGAAATGAGTAAATATATATGTATATATTGTTGGGGTACAGATATCTCATTACGGAGAAGGCACATGTATGGAATGGGGACAAGTAAGAAAAACCTTTTGGGACGGACTGCATTTAATATTGTCTGTGTGAACTCATTATTTCTAAACTGTGTTTATATATGCATAAATATACTGTACATGCATTTGTGTACATGTTTGTATGTGTGTGTATATAATTATTCATATATTTTATAGCTTTATCCACATCAAGGATCTAGAAGCAAAATCACCCCGACAACACTCATAGTAATTAGTTCACCTTGATTTCTTAACACTATTTCCCAATAAAAGGAATCAAGTCTCCTCAGAGAAGTGGCAAATCCCAGGGCTAGGATAGGGTAGGTAGAAAATGAGATATCTTGTTATGTTAGAAATTAAGGAAGCTAAACACACACAAAAGACACAGGATCCTACTTGAAGGGGCTCTTATTGACCAAATCTGGGATAATTTAAACATTAAAATAATTAAAGACAATAAGAAAATCATATGATAATCAATAGGTAGGTAAACAAATAAATCAGTGGATGAGAAGGGAGGGTTCTTGCCTACAGAAAGGCTGAGTTCTGTCTGGAAGAAATGTTGGAGTTGAAAATCCATCATTTTGCAATCTTCCTGGTCAAGATTGGTACAGGCAAGAACCAATAATGGATCCTAAACCTAATGGGACATTCAGGTAGCCCAGGCCTGGAAGTGGGCACTTCCACATGTATTCTATTGCACCAAACTCATTGACGGAGCCACACCTAGTTTCAAAGGAGGCTGGAAAGTTGAGTCTTGCAGTGTGCCCAAGGAAGATGAAGAGAGCACAGACATCAATGACCATTCTCAGTCCTCATCGGAGTTGGAGATTTTAGCATCGTGGTATCTCCAGCTATGATAGCTAGTCTCAAAGGAGGGTCCCCCAGTTACCCATACCTCCTGACACTGGATGCTCTTTTGTGACCCCCCACCCGACATGGAATCTGGGCTGGACTCGTCTTAACCAAGAGAAAGAGGCAGCAGTGACTCTGCTCCAGTTCTAGGCCTAACCATTAAGAGGGCTTGAAAGTGACAGTCGCTCAGTTGTGTCCAGCTCTTTGTGACCCCATGGACTATAGTCCATGGCATTTTTCAGGCCAGAATACTGGATTGGGTAACCATACCTTTCTCCAGAGGATCTTCTCAACCCAGGGATCGAACCCAGGTCTCCTGCATTGCAGGCGGATTCTTCACCAGCTGAATCACCTGGTAAGCCCAAGAGGACTTGAAGTCTCTGCTTTTTCTCTCTTGGAACCCTTACTTTTGGAAGTCATTCACCATGGTGTAGGAAGCCTGGCTTTCCTGCTGCAGAGCCCATGTGGAGAGCACGTGTGGAGAGGCCACGTGGAGAAGAGACTTGGCACTGAGGTGGAGTGGGACAGAGAGAAAGAGGAAGAGCCACCCAACTGTCTCAGCAACCCCAGGGACATCTCCAGATGATTCTAGACAGAGCTCTGGGCCCAGAAGTATGACAGTAGTTTGGCAGATAGATCGTATGACAAAAAAGAGAAGAATTTCGGAAAACTGACCTCAGAATTCCCAGATTCTAAGTTAGAGATAAGATTTTCTTTGATGGGCTTTGTTTTTTGAAGAAGTGGAGATGAGGCTGAAAACTCTCAAAATAAACACTTTAGGAAGTCTTACTCTGGGGCCATTGAGGAGGAACGATCCATCTTTATGCATGATGTGAAAACTTGTCACTGTGCAGTCTCAATCTTGGAACCGGTAGAAAGATTCCAGGAAGCCGGCTTACAGATAAAGCAGGCCAGGAAGCCGGTCCCCGGTCAGAATCCTCTGATTGGGTCACTCAGACCCAGAGACTGTGAAGGGGCCCCTTAGGCACAGATGACCCAATCCTTACAGGCCATCAGATTAATTAAGAGAAAAGGCCCACCAGAGACCCGGTTATGAAAGAAGGGTGCTGTCCGCATCTTTGAGTTCTGCCAGTTTAGTCCAGAAGAGAGGGATGTGCTCAGGATGAACTTAAAGCCTGCAAAAAAGTCCATTGATTGTTGAAAGGGGTGGAGATGGAGGGTGGGAGTTGGAAATGCACAGAGAATGAAAAATAAAGGAGGAAGGAGAAGAACTAGGAAAAGAAAGGAGGAGGAAGGAAGTTTTATGTTCAGCTCTGTCAATATCTAAATTCAGTGTCTATGTTTAGACAGCCAATAATTTATTTCCAGATCACTTATTCTGCCCTGCTGTCTGTGTGAAATCTCACACATACTGCACAGAAGTGGATTAGGTTACTGTGGGGGGTGGGGGTTTGGGGAGAGAGGAGATTTTAACCCACGCTCCTAGGCAGTGGAGCATCAGTATTTCTGTGTAGGAAGTACTCCAGATAGTAACGTATTTGGAGAAGGGTTGGCTAGGAGACTTACATCGAAATTGTGCTCAAATGTGAGAACATTCTCTCTCTCTCTCTTTTTTTTTTAGCTTATATTATCTGTTTGTGATGGATTGGAAGGGGGTCTAAAGTGTCCCCAAGTCTCTACCCCAACCCCAACTGGGACACGCTCCTCAGCAGGACCAAGGCAGTTGCAAAATTGTAAGAGTGCCTCTCCATATGTTTAGTTGAGCTGGCTGGTGGATAAGCTGACTGCAGACTGGCAGCCATTCTCCCCAGCACTCCCAGATCTTTGTAAGATCTTTGTAAGCTCAAAAATTCCCCTTTAAACTAGTCATATAGATCTTTTATTCAAGCCACTCAATTTTTTTTTTTCCCTACTGGATCCTTCTACTGCAGGAATGTGACTAACCTTGTTACATGTTTAACCATGTAATTTTTAAAAGCCTCCACATCTTTATCTAAGACAAATGGACAGTTTTCATCAACTTTTCTCTATCCTTTGGACGTTATATTCTGCAGTGATGGTACTGGAAGTGTAGTGACTGTACCAGCAGCATCAGCATCACCTGGGAGCATGTTAGAAACACAGAATCACAGGCCTCACCCCAGATATACTGAATCAGAATCTCTGAGTCTAGTCTCTAGGACTCCAGAATTGGAGAAACACTATTCCCTTTGTTAATTTGGATGTTTAAAAGTCAATTAATTGATTAATTTTTGGCTGTTCTGGGTCTTTGTTGCTGTGTAGACTTTTCTCTAGTTGAAGCAAACAAGGGCTACTCTCTAGTTTTGGCACACAGGCTTCTCATTGCGGTGGCTTGTTGCGGAGCACGGGCTCTACGACTCGCAGACATCAATGGTCGCGGCTTCCAGGCTCTAGCTCATAGGCTCAATATTTGTGGTGCATGGGTTTAGTTGCGCCAAGGCATGTGGGATCTTCCCAGATCAGGAATTGAATCTTTGTCTCCTGCATTGGTTAGGCACATTCTTTGCCACTGAGCCACCAGGGAATCCTTGTCATTTTCACCCCCTTTCTCTACTGATACTGTTATTACTGACTGATACTTTTGAAGATAGGGATGAAACAAATAAATATCTGCTCAGACAAGTTGATTTGAGAGGTTCCATAAATTTTCACATGCCCAAAAGACGTCCCTAAACCATGATGTTGCCATGGTACTTTTGTAACAGGAGGGAAAGGGGCAAGGCACAATTTTTGAAAGAATGACATAGCCCAAGGACACAACATAGACCGATTGGAATCAAATGGGACCAAGATGGCAGGCAAGACTAGACCCTGATACTCAATCAGCAAGAGAAATGACACACCCAGAGGTGCCATGACAGTTCCAAGGCACGGTTAAAAGACCAAGAATTAGACGGTGGCCCAAATCCTGGAAATCTCTGTCCCTTCCTCAAAATAGTTGGGATAATCCTCCCACTCATTAACATATGAAATTGCCCAGCCTATAAAAACTAGCCATGCTACATTTCACAGCCACATTCGCCCTATGCGATGGCTCACACTGTGGAGTGTGCTTCTATCTGCATCTAAACAAACCCACTTCTTACCTATCACTTTGTCTCTCACTGAATTCTTTCTGCAATTAGACATCAAGAACCTGAGCTTCATTAGGTCCTGAAACGAGGTACTGTGGGTTTTGGCTGGGTTTGAGTCCTAGCCATGTGGGTTCAAGTCCCAAGAACGGTTTTGACTGGGTTTGAGTCCCAGCCAGGTGGATTTAAGTCCCAAACTGGGTTTTGGCTGGGTTCAAGTCCCAGCACATGGGTTTGAGTCCCAATCTGTGGTAAATGGAGTCAGGAGGAAGGGAGCAACTGGAATACTTTTTTCACTGTCTGCTTCTGTCTAAATGCAGCGATTCCAAGGATGACTGTGTCTGTCTGAGATCCCAGCTCTCACTGGCTCCTGGGCTCTAGAAACACTGCTTCCTCTGGAAAGTGAGAACTCACTTTCCAGTTCTCAGGTGGTCATGGCTTCTTGCTGTTGTTACTCTCCGGATTGCTTCATAATGTTTGGTTTTTAAGTTCTTCCATCTCCTAGAAACAATTTGTTGTCTTCAAAACCCTCAGCTGCTAGTAAGGTGGTCATACACTCTCCAATATATCAAGGGGCTTTCCAGGTGGCTCGGGGGTAAAGAATTCTCCTGCCAATTCAGGAGACTTGGGTTTAATCCCTTGGTTGGGAAGATCCCCTGGAGGAGGGCATGGCAATCCACTCCAGTATTCTTGCCTGGAGTATCCCATGGGCAGAGGAGCCTAGCAGGCTACCATCCCTGAAGTCACAAAGAGTCAGACACGACTGAGAGACTACACAACAACACTGTATCCTGGGGGAGGGGGGATTCATAGAGGAAGTGAGATTTGTTCTGGATCTTCAAGGTTTGCTGACTGATTCCTGTTAATTAATTTCAGTTGGTATTTCTGGATCCTGAGTCTGGGGAAGACACAAGGGAAGAAGTGGTTTGTGGCTCAGACCATTTTGCACATGATTGGCAGATCTCAGAGCTATGGGTTTCAGTTGCTTTCAATGAAGGGTTTCTGCATCTGACACACTATTGACATTGTGGGCCAGATAATTCTTTTTTTAATTTTTAAAATTTTATTGGATGATAGTTGTTTACAATTTTGGGTTAGTTTCTGCTCTATAGCAAAATGAATCAGCTGTATGTACACATATATTCCCTCTGCTTTGGAATTCCTTCCTACTTAGGTCACTACAGAGTGGTTACCACTGAGTAGAGTTCCCTGTGGTATACAGCAGGTTCTCCTTAGTTATCTAATTTATACATCAGTTCAGTTCAGTTGCTCAGTCGTGTCCGAATCTCCGCGACCCCATGAATCACAGCACGCCAGGCCTCCCTGTCCATCACCAACTCCCGGAGTACACTCAAATTCATGTCCACAGAGTCGGTGATGCCATCCAGCCATCTCATTCTCCGTCGTCCCCTTCTCCTCCCGCCCCCAACCTTTCCCAGCATCAGAGTCTTTTCCAGTGAGTCAACTCGTCGCATGAGGTAGCCAAAGTATTGCAGTTTCAGCTTTAGCATCAGTCCCTCCAATGAACATCCAGGATTGATCTCCTTTAGAATGGACTGGTTGGATCTCCTTGCAGTATAAGGGACTCTCAAGAGTCTTCTCCAACACCACAGTTCAAAAGCATCGATTCTTCGGCGATCAGCCTTCTTCACAGTCCAACTCTCACATCCATACATGACCACGGGAAAAACCATTGCCTTGACTAGACGGACCTTGGTTGGCAAAGAAATGTCTCTGCTTTTTAATATACTATCAAGGTTGGTCATAACTTTCCTTCCAAGGAGCAAGTGTCTTTTAATTTCATGGCTGCAATCAGCATCTGCAGTGATTTTGGAGCCCAAAAAAACAAAGTCTGACACTGTTTCCACTGTTTTTCCATCTATTTCCCATGAAGTGATGGGACCAGATGCCATGATCTTTGTTTTCTGAATGTTGAGCTTCAAACCAACCTTTTCACTCTCCTCTTTCACTTTCATCAAGAGGCTTTTGAGTTCCTCTTCACTTTCTGCCATAAGGGTAGTGTCATCTGCATATCTGAGGTTATTGATATTTCTCCCAGCAATCTTGATTCCAGCTTGTGCTTCTTCCAGCCCAGCGTTCCTCATGATGTACTCTGCATATAAGTTAAATAAGCAAGGTGACAATATACAACCTTGACGTACACCTTTTCCTATTTGGAACCAGTCTGTTGTTCCATGTCCAGTTCTAACTGTTGCTTCCTGACCTGCATACAGGTTTCTCAAGAGGCAGGTCAGGTGGTCTGGGATTCCCATCTCTTTCAGAATGTTCCACAGTTTATTGTGATCCACACAGTCAAAGGCTTTGGCATAGTCAATGAAGCAGAAATAGATGTTTTTCTGAAACTCTCTTGCTTTCTCCATGATCCAGCGGATGTTGGCAATTTGATCTCTGGTGCCTCTGCCTTTTCTAAAACCTGCTTGAACATCTGGGAGTTCACGGTTTACATATTGCTGAAGCCTGGCTTGGAGAATTTTGAGCATGACTTTGCTAGCGTGTGAGATGAGGGCAATTGTCCGGTAGTTTGAGCATTCTTTGGCATTGCCTTTCTTTGGGATTGGAATGAAGACTGACCTCTTCCAGTCCTGTGGCCACTGCTGAGTTTTCCAAATCTGCTGGCATATTGAGTGCAGCACTTTCACAGCATCATCTTTCAAGACTTGAAATAGCTCAACTGGAATTCCATCACCTCCACTAGCTTTGTTCGTAGTGATGCTTTCTAAGGCCCACTTGACTTCACATTCCAAGATGTCTGGCTCTAGGTCAGTGATCACGTTATCGTGACTATCTTGGTCGGGAAGATCTTTTTTGTACAGTTCTTCTGTGTATTCTTGCCACCTCTTCTTAATATCTTCTGCTTCTGTTAGGTCCATACCATTTCTGTCCTTTATCGAGCCCATCTTTGCATGAAATGTTCCCTTGGAATCTCTAATTTTCTTGAAGAGGTCTCTTGTTTTTCCTATTCTGTTGTTTTCCTCTATTTCTTTGCATTGATCACTGAGGAAGTCTTTCTTATCTCTCCTTGCTATTCTTTGGAACTCTGCATTCAGATGCTTATATCTTTCCTTTTCTCCTTTGCTTTTCGCTTCTCTTCTTTTCACAGCTATTTGTAAGGCCTCCTCAGACAGCCATTTCGCTCTTTTGCATTTCTTTTCCATGGGGATGGTCTTGGTCCCTGTCTCCTGTACAATGTCACGAACCTCCGTCCAGAGTTCATCAGGCACTCTATCTATCAGATCTAGTCCCTTAAATCTATTTCTCACTTCCACTGTATAATCATAAGGGATTTGATTGAGGTCATATCTGAATGGTCTAGTGGTTTTCCCTACTTTCTTCAATTTAAGTCTGAACTTCGCAATAAGGAGTTCATGATCTGAGCCACAGTCAGTTCCTGGTCTTGTTTTTGCTAACTTTATACAGCTTCTCCATCTTTGGTTGCAAAGAATATAATCAATCTGATTTCGGTGTTGACCATCTGGTGATGTCCATGTGTAGAGTCTTCTCTGTGTTGTTGGAAGAGGGTGTTTGCTATGACCAGTGAATTCTCTTGACAAAACTCTATTAGCCTTTGCCCTGCTTCATTCCGTGCTCCAAGGCCAAATTTGCCAGTTACTCCAGGTGTTTCTTGACTTCCTACTTTTGCATTCCAGTCCCCTATAATGAAAAGGACATCTTTTTTGGGTGTTAGTTCTAAAAGGTCTTGTAGGTCTTCATAGAACCGAAATAACTATAGAAGGAATAAAGGGATGGAGCAAAAGCAAAACCAATACCCAATTGTGGATGTGACCAGTGATAGAAGCAAGGTCCGGTGCTGTAAAGAGCAATATTGCATAGGAACCTGGAATGTTAGGTCCATGAATCAAGGCAAATTGGAAGTGGTCAAACAGGAGATGGCAAGAGTGAACGTCGACATTCTAGGAATCAGTGAATTAAAATGGACTGGAATGGGTGAATTTAACTCAGATGACCATTATATCTACTACTGTGGGCAGGAATCCCTTAGAAGAAATGGAGTAGCCATCATGGTCAACAAAAGAGTCCGAAATGCAGTACTTGGATGCAATCTTAAAAATGACAGAATGATTTCTGTTCGTTTCCAAGGCAAACCATTCAATATTACAGTAATCCAGGCCTATGCCCCAACCAGTAATGCTGAAGAAGCTGAAGTTAATCGGTTCTATGAAGACCTACAAGACCTTTTAGAACTAACACCCAAAAAAAAAAAAGAATTTATACATAGTCGTGTGTATATGTCAGTAGCAGTCTCCTAATTTATCCCACCTCTTTCTTCCCCCCAGGTGTCCTTACATTTGTTCTCTGTGTCTGTGTCTCTATCTCTGCTTTACAAATAGGTTCATCTGTACCATTTTTCTAGATTCCACAAATATGCATTGTCGGTATTTAGTTTTCTCTTTCTAACTTACTTACTCTGTGTGACAATCTCTACATCCATCCACATCTCTGCAAATGGCACAATTTCATTCCTTTTTATGACTGAGTAATATTCCATTGTATGTATGTACCACATCTTCTTTATCCATTCCTTTGTTGATGAACATTTAGGTTGCTTTCATGTCCTGGCTATTGTAAATAGTGTGGTAGTGAACACTAGGGTGCCTATATCTTTTGGAATTATGGCTTATTGGGATGCTGTTTAGCTACTTGCTTGGCCTCTACCCACTCGATGCCATATAACACCCATCCTTGTCAAGTTATGATGACCAAAAATGTCTCCAGATATTGTGAAATGCCTTTGGGTGGGGTGGAGGTGAGGGACTGTGGGTGAAATCACTCTAGTTTACAAACACTCTTCTGTGCCGATGGCTCAGCATCCAGGCACTGTCCTGGAAAACCTTTGAATTCTAAAGGTCAGAAAGTCACTACCTTCCAGAAAGGACAGCTGCCACCCTGCCCCTCCATCTCTACTTCCCTCAGCTGGTGCATGCCTTCAATTCTAATAAACATTGTCCACCAGAGAACAATGATCCCTTAGTCTCTAAGGGAGTGTCAGGGTCAAACCATTGAATCCTTGCCAGAAGTGGTGACACGGGAAACGGGGAGTCTTTACCATTACAATATTTTAATTCTTCTCTGAATTTTGAGATGAAAGTTGCAAAGCTCTGAAGGATGTTTAATTTTATCCTTAACAATAACCTTCCTTTCACAAGACAAATTTTCTGCTTCTCCCATCCTCAAATGAACATCAATCCTAGCCTTCTGAAAAATAAAGGAACAAGGAAAAACACTAATCCTCTCTGAGAAAAAAACAACACGCTTACCGCTATCATCATTCCATCAAGAACTGCCTGCCACAAGTCAGACATCTTATAGCATGTCAACATAACTAATTAATCTTTACAACAAACCTGTTATGTCAAGATAGGTTTTTTGTATATTACAGCTAAAGAACCAACTTGCGTAAAGAAATACAGCTAATGGTGAAGGCATTAAAAGCTCTCCTACCAGTTAACGGTAACAGCAATATTTTATATTTTCATTGTGCATTGTAATTTTTAAGCTATTATTTTTACACATGTTATCTAAATTTTACTTATATCTAAAGTACCATGCAAGTTCAGAAAAAGCCATAAGATGCTTGGTGTGGTTGGAAGAAGTTTCACAAAGAATTAGGAAGTGAGTTGATCTCTGATGGTGACATGGATCCGTGAACTGTTGCTGGTGTTATTAGTGGAGGTGATGGTAGAGAGTTTATTTTAGACAGAAAATGTGAGCAAAGACCCAGAGTTGCAAATAAGGGAGTGTACAATTTATTTATTTTTTCAGACTCATCCATCAGGAGCAGATGATTTGTGATGGTAGGGAGAGAGATGGGGTGGGTATATCTGGTGGGAGTAGATTATGCAGGGCCTAGAAAGCGAGGCAGGAAAGTGAGGATGTTATGAAACAGTCACGGAGAGATGTTGGAAGTTTGTAAGCAGAGATGAACATTTTGCCTCCTACTCAGTGTCACCGCCTCTCTGATGCTCTGCTTTTGGTTTCAGCCTTTTGGTATCCTGGGGCTCCTCTTGATCACGGCTCAACAAGACCGTGAGCTCTCTGGGGACAGAGTTCTGACTTACCCACCCTGGTGTCCCTGAGGCCTGGCACATTGGAGCCCTCAGCAAGTAGACTGAGTAATAAGTAAATGGACAGAGACCACATGCTGCTCAGTGCCCTTGGAAGGATTCCAAAGAGAAGAAGGCCACTGGACACAGGAAATCCCAGACTTTGAAAGCAGGAAGATACACCGATGGACTCTCAAAGAGGTTCATTTGAGGAGACCACAGTAGGAAAGGAAATGAACTGATGAAACCCCAAGTTGTGGGGGACAAGAAAATGTGGCTGAGAATCATCAGGGTAATCAAAACGAGAAGCATGACCATCTTCACCCATCCTGAGACGTGATCCAGTTCAGATTACTAGACATGACCGCTGCTACAATGAACATCCACTGCTCTTCTGTACGAAATGAAATAGTCATAATCTTGATCTAAAAAGCTGAAGAAATATCCTTCTAAATGCTTCCTGCTTCCCGCATCCTCCACCCCCACCCATTCACATTGGTCTGTTGGACGTGCTCCCACCAAATGAGTCAGGCAGATTAGAACATTAGTCTATTTGAGCAGATGTCACTTTAAAAAAACAACATTGCACCATTACACAAAGCTTACCAATAATGCCTGTCATGTAGCCATGGTGCTGATATAAAGAAAAGGAGTAATTTTGGTGAATTCAAAGGAGATAAGATTACTGTAATTATGGGGCACTGCTTCTAAACAATCTCAGTTTAAAAAGAAAGGCTGTTTTGTATCATGTTGAGATACAGGAAGGAGGAGAGAAAGCCTGGCAAAGAGGTAGGCTGTCAGAGAGGAGGAGGTGGGAGACAGCAGTGTTTACTGGTGGTATTCTTGTGGCTGACTTAGCCTGCCTTGAGCTGAACACTTCCCTGAGAGAAAACAAGGTCTTTTGAAGGTCGCTTGGGGAAGAATCCCAAGGGTTTGCTCAGAATAAACTGCAACTCTCTCTCATCACAGGTTGCCTAAATCCAACCCTTCTTTTCCAAAGTGAAAGAAAGTGAAAGTGAAGTCGCTCAGTCATGGCCAACTCTGCGACCCCGTGGACTGTAGCCTACCAGACTCCTCCGTCCATGGGATTCTCCGGGCAAGAATACTGGAGTGGGTTGCCATTTCCTTCTCCAGGGGATCTTCCCGACCCAGGGATTGAATCCAGGTCTCCCGCATTGCAGGCAGACGCTTTAACCTCTGAGCCACCAGGGAAGCCCAAATATTTCTTTGAGCCCCTTTTTTTGGGCAGGGGCAAGAATACTGGAGTGGGTTGTCATTCCCTTCTCCAGGAGATCTTCCCGACCCAGGGATTGAACCCGGGTCTCCCACTTTACAGTCTGAGCCACCAGGGAAGTAAGCCCTGCTCAAATCCTTTCCCTCTGTGAAATCATCCCATTTTACTTCAAGTCTGCAGAACTTTACTTCCTGAATGGCAGTACCAGTCACAGGGCAATTAATCAGGGTGAGTTTTATTCCCTTTCCCAGGAGAAAGAAACAGCAACCTACTCTAGCATCCTTGCCTGGAGAATTCCATGGACAGAGGACCCTGGCAGGCTACAGTCGATGGGGGTCACAAAAAGTCAGACATGACTGAATGACTACCACACTTCCACTTTATGACTTCAGCAGTGATGAACCCATATCTTCTGTTATTATTATTTAATCTTATGTTCACATAGATTCCCTAACCCTATTGGCATCTTTTTGAAGAAGGCATGCTGGCATATCCCACTCTAGGGTCTCCCAGAATGCCATAAATAAATTAGGTCCTCAATGCATTCTGGTTGGTTGATTAAGTGTTAATGCAAGTGGCTGTCAGGTAAGGTGGTCTACCTCTATGATGGGGGAGTGATGAAGTAGAAACAGGAAACGAACATCCATTGAGCATCTATGATCCAAACCCTTTTTCTAGGATTAGATTATCTCAGTTTAACCATTTGAAAATTCCTGTAAAAGAGATAACCTTCAATTAATGGTAAGGGAATGGAGACTTGGGGGAATTAAAGTGGGTTTCCCACTCTAAGTGTACATCACTCTAAGTGGCAGAATCAGGGATTTAATCTTAGACTTGTCTGACTCCAAAGTTTGTGTACCTTTCAGATGAACCTTTAATCCTCACCGCCCCCCCACCCCAACCCCCACCCTGGCTATTTCATAGACTCTTTTCTTTTGACCAAGAGTAGAAATTCTGGCAGTTTTCAGCTGGTAGCTGAAAACTTTGATGCCGGTCAAAGTTTCAATACCTAGGAGTATTGAAAACACTCCTAGGGTGAGGGTGAGGTATGGTAGGTAGATTGATGTTCTTCCACCCCCACCTCTAAATGAAAGTGAAAGTGAAGATCACTTGATCATGTCCAACTCTTTGTGACCCCATGGACTATACAGTCCATGGAATTTTCCAGACCAGAATACTGGAGTGGGTAGCCATACCCTTTTCCAGGGGATCTTCCCAACCTAGGTATCAACCCAGGTCTCCCGCATTGCAGGTGGATTCTTTACTTTCTGAGCCACCAGGAAAGCCCAGGGGTTACAGGGATTAGGATGTGGGCATTTAGAGGTGGGGGCTTACCTTGTGGCTCAGCTGGTAAAGAATTTGCCTGCAATGTGGGAGACCTGGGTCGATCCCTGGGTTGGGAAGATCCCCTGGAGAAGGGAAAGGCTACCCACTCCAGTATTCTGGCCTGGAAAATTCCATGGATAGAGGAGTCTGGCAGGCTACAGTCCGTGGGGTAGTGGGACAGGACTGAGTGACTTTCACTTCACTTCACTTTAATCCCTATAATCCGTAAATATGTTAGGTCACATGGCTTAAGGCAATCAAGGTTACAGGTTGACTCAAAGTTGCTAAATAGTTGAACTTAAAATAAGGAGATTATACTGGATTACCTGGGTGTGCCCAATGTTATCACAGTTCAGTTCAGTCGCTCAGTCCAACTCTTTGCGACCCCATGAATCACAGCACTCCAGGCCTCCCTGTCCATCACCAACTCCCGGAGTTCACTCAAACTCATGTCTATCGAGTCGGTGATGCCATCCAGCCATCTCATTCTCTGTCGTCCCCTTCTCCCCCCCCGCCCCCAATCCTTCCCAGCATCAGAGTCTTTTCCAGTGAGTCAACTCGTCGTATGAGGTGGCCAAAGTATTGGAGTTTTAGCTTTAGCATCAGCGGAGAAGGCAATGGCAAGCCACTCCAGTACTCTTGCCTAGAAAATCCCATGGATGGAGCAGTCTGGTAGGCTGCAGTCCGTGGGGTCGCTAAGGGTCAGACATGACTGAGGGACTTCACTTTCACTTTTCACTTTCACATATTGGAGAAGGAAATGGCAACCCACTCCAGTGTTCTTGCCTGGAGAATCCCAGGGACGGGGGAGCCTGGTGGGCTTCCTTCTAGGGCGTCACACAGAGTCGGACACGACTGAAGTGACTTAGCAGCAGCAGCAGCATCAGTCCTTCCAATGAACAACCAGGATTGATCTCCTCTAGAATGGACTGGTTGGATCTCCTTGCAGTCCAAGGGACTCTCAAGAGTCTTCTCCAGCACCACAGTTCAAAAGCATTAATTCTTCGGTGATCAGATTTCTTCACAGTCCAACTCTCACATCCATACATGACCACGGGAAAAACCATAGCCTTGACTAGACGGACCTTGGTTGGCAAAGTAATGTCTCTGCTTTTTAATATGCTATCTAGGTTGGTCATAACTTTCCTTCCAAGGAGTAAGCGTCTTTTAATTTCCTGGCTGCAATCAGCATCCGCAGTGATTTTGGAGCCCCCCAAAATAAAGTCTGACACTGTTTCCACTGTTTCCCCATCTATTTCCCATGAAGTGATGGGACCAGATGCCATGATCTTTGTTTTCTGAATGTTGAGCTTCAAGTCAACCTTTTCACAAGGGTTGTTAAATGATGGAAGAGGAAGACAGAAGAGATAGTGAGTGATTCAATGTGAGAAGGTCTTGATGTGATGTTACTGGCTTTGAAGATGGAGGAAGAAGTCACAAGTCAAGGAATGTGAGCATCCTTTAAAAACTGGTAAAGGCAAGGACATGGATTATCCCCCAGAGCCTCAAGAGAGGAACAGAGCTCTTCTGACACCTTGATTTTCTTTTAATTTTTCATTTTGTGTTGGGGTACAGCCAATTAATGTTGTGATAGTTTCAGGTGAACAGCAAAGGGACTCAGCCATACATGTACATGTATCCATTCTCTCCCAACTCCCCGCCCATCCAGGCTGCCACATAACATTGAGCAGAGTTCCAAGTGCTGTACAGTAGGTCTTGTTGACAACTTGATTTTAGCCCAGTGAGACCTGTATCACATCCTGACATCCAGAACTGTTAGATTATACATGTGTCTAAGCCACTAAGTTTGCCAAAATTTGTTACAGCAGCAACCAGAAACTGATATCTGAAGAAACAATAAACTGGTGTTTGTTCCTGTTACAAACATATGGGGGTTTTAAGAACAGATCTGAAGGGCTTGAAGAAGAGAGCAAGAGTCTGCTGAACTTAGACAAAGAGATGGAGAGAAAGGAAAACAAAAGCCAAGATAAAAATAAAAGGGTGAAGCAGAGGTCAGGATGAGGGTGGGAACTCCTAGAAGGCAGGAATCACATGCATCCACTATGGCATCCTCAGTGCCATACACAGGGCCTGGGATATACCAGCTGTTCCCTTCAAGAATCACTGATTCAATGGAATGAATGAATGAGTAGAGGAAATGATGAATGAAGGAAGAAGAGAATGACAGGAGGAAAGAAGAGAGGAGACAGTAAGTAAATGTGTATGGAGATGAGTGTACTGTAAGAGGGAAATAAGGTGGGGAAACAGCTGGACTGAAGGTTCTGGAATACATTTATGCTAAAGTAAGGAGAGATAAGAAAGCCTTCCTCAGTGATCAAGGCAAAGAAATAGAGGAAAATAATAGAATGGGAAAGACTAGAGGTTTCTTCAAGAAAACTAGAAATACCAAGGGAATATTTCGTGCAAAGATGGGCTCAATAGAGGACAGAAATGGTATGGACCTAACAGAACCAGAAGATATTAAGAAGAGGTAGCAAGAACACACAGAAGAACCATACAAAAAAGATCTTTACAACCCAGATAACCACGATGGTGTGATCACTCACCTAGAGCCAGACATCCTGGAATGTGAAGTCAAGTGGGCCTTAGGAAGCATCACTACAAACAAAGCTAGTGGAGGTGATGGAATTTCAGTTGAGCTATTTCAAATCCTGAAAGATGATGCTGTGAAAGTGATGCACTCAATATGCCAGCAAATTTGGAAAACTCAACAGTGGCCACATGACTGGAAAAGGTCTGTTTTCATTCCAATCACAAAGAAAGGCAATGCCAAAGACTGGTCAAACTACCACACAATTGTACTCATCTCATATGCTAACATAGTAATGCTCAAAATTCTCCAAGCCAGGCTTCAGCAGTATGTGAACCGTGAACTTCCAGATGTACAAGCTGGATTTAGAAAAGGCAGGGGAACCAGAGATCAAACTGCTAACACCCGTTGGATCACTGAAAAAACAAGCAAGTTCCAGACAAACATCTGCTTTATTGACTATGCCAAAGCCTTTGACTGTGTGGATCACAACAAACTGTGGAAAATTCTAACAGATGGGAACACCTGACCTGCCTCCTGAGAAATCTGTATGCAAGTCAAGAAGCAATGGTTAGAACTGGACATGAAACAGCAGACTGGTTCCAAATCGGGAAAGGAGTATGTCAAGGCTGTATATTGTCACCCTGCTTATTTAACTTATACGCAGAGTACATCATGAGGAATGCTGGGCTGGAAGAAGCACAAGCTGGAATCAAGATTGCCAGGAGAAATATCAATAACCTCAGATACACAAATGATACCTCCCTTATGGCAGAAAGTGAAGAAGGACTCAAGAGCCTCTTGATGAAAGTGGAATAGCAGACAGAAAAACCTGGCTTAAAGCTCAACATTCAGAAAACTAAGATCATGGAATCCAGCCCCATCATTTCATGGCAAACAGATGGGAAAATAATGGAAACAGTGACAGACTTTATTTTGGGTGGCTCCAAAATCATTGCATATGGTGACTGCAGCCATGAAATTGAAAAACGCTTGCTCCTTGGAAGAAAAGCTACATCCAACCTAGACAGCATACTAAAAAGCAGAGACAGTACTTTGCCAACAAAGGTCCATCTAGTCAAAGCTATGGTTTTTCAAGTAGTCATGTACGGATGTGAGAGTTGGACTATAAAGAAAGCTGAGCGCCGAAGAACTGATGCTTTTGTACTGTGGTGTTGAAGAAGACTCTTGAGAGTCCCTTGGACTGCAAGGAGATCCATCCAGTCAATCCTGAAGGACATCAGTCCTGGGTGTTCATTGGAAGGACTGATGCTCAAGCTGAAACTCCAATACTTTGGCCACCTCATGCAGAGAACTGACTCATTAGAAAAGACCCTGATGCTGGGAAAGATTGAAGGTGGGAAGAGAAGGGGATGACAGAGGGTGAGATGACTAGATGACATCACCAACTTCATGGACATGAGTTTGAGTAAGCTCCAGGAGTTGGTGATGGATAGGGAGGTTTGGCGAGCTATGGTCCATGGGGTCATGAAGAGTTGGACACAACTGAGCAACTGAACTGAACTGAAAAGCTAATTGTTCAGTGTGGGCTTCCTGATGGCTCTGTGGTATAGAATCTGCCTGCCAATGCAGGAGAAGTAGGTTTGATTCCTGGTTCAGGAAGTTCCCCTGTAGAAGGAAATGGCAACTTGCTCCAGTATTCTTGCCTGGGAAATCCCACGGACAGGAGAGCCTGGTGGGCTACAGTCCATGGGGTTGCAAAGAGTTGGACACAACTTGGCCATTAAACAACAGTCCTTCAGTGAAGTGTGCAACCTAATCTAGAAATGCAATAAACAGTAAAATTCTTGCAAGCTTTTCAGCAATATCATCACTGGTTCTAAGTTTCTCAACCCACTATTTCTCATATATTATTTGAAAGAAAAAAATCAAATAGAACACAATCCTTCAGTATAAGAGTCAAAGGAATGGAGCAGCACTGCTTAAAAACAATGGTTTTGCAGATAATGGATTTTAAAAAATAAAATGTGTTTTTTCTGACATCTCAACTTTTTGCTCCAGTGAAACTTCATTCAGAACACACACTTGAAGGATCAAGTGATAATCTCCTTTTCACCTAGACTTGTCTTCATTAAACTTATTCTTCTATTGGAATAATTTAAACAGGATGCTAAAAGCAGATTCCTCATTGCTTCTTCTTAAATCCTCTCAATTCCCAAAAACTTGGAGAAAAGATCTCCGAGTCTGACAATATCCAAATACAAGTATTGTTACGTGTCTCTTAGCCGTCTGGCTGACATATTTTTTTTGTTTGTTTGTTTTGGCCAACAGATTTTTAAAAAGACACATGATATTTATTGCTTGCCTTGCAATATGAAAACTGATATCTAGAGATTCATTTTCTCTGAGCATTAAAAATATTGATTATATAAGAACTGGAGTCTCGAATTCAGAATATGAAAAATGTTAAGTACTTGCTCTTTGTTACTGTTTCTCTTTAATACTTCTGTATTTTCATTCTTCTTTACTTTTTCTTTTTCACAGCCTGGACATGCACATTTGCATACACACACACATTCCTCTAACAACTAAATTTTAATCTGCATTTAGTAATCCACAGAATTTAAGAATTCATAGGCATCATCTAACCCAGTCTCCTTCTATAGATAATGAAATGAGATTTGAGGTCAACAGAGATAATGTTGTTGACAGCAAGAAACCCAAATCGAGGTCTTCTGATTCCCCTCAGATTCATGTGTTTCCACTATAAGAAACCACCCCTGCGTGCAATAAATATGTCTATGAAAATACCCGGAGCCCCTGTATCGTGTCTCTTCCACCTCCTTTCCCAGCTTCCTCTTCCCTCTGTTTAGATTGCATTCTTTGTTAATCAGATCCATCATTATATTTTTTAAAGCATGCAGGTGAGGAATCAGATGTTTTACTGTTTTGCAGAGGCCCTGCCAAACGGATGCACAAGGATAGACAAATGCTGATGTGGTAGAGTTAAAGTGAAAGTGAAAGTCACTCAGTCGTGTCAGACTCTTTATGACCCCCAGGAACTATATAGTCCATGGAATTCTCCAGGCCAGAGTACTGGAGTGGGTAGCCTTTCTCTTCTCCAGGGGCTCTCCCCAGTCCAGGGATCAAACCTAGAGAGGGATTCTTAACCAGCTGAGCCACAAGGGAAGCCCAAGAATACTGGAGTGGGTAGCCTATCCCTTCTCCAGCGGATCTTCCCAACCCAGGAATCAAACTGGGGTCTTCTGCATTGCAGGTAGATTCTTTACCAACTGAGCTATCAGGGAAGACAGTTGGGAAAATTATGTGTGTTATTACTATCAATACCATGAAAACAAACGTCTAAATTAGAAATAATAAATTAACTATATATATATATATATGAATAGAAAAGGTGTCTCTGGTATGTTAAATGAGAAAATTAAACTGCAGAATGCAATATATACAGTTGCATTTTTGTTAAAATAGATGGAAAAATATGTGGAAGCGTATACACCAAATTGATTTTAATGGTTACATAAGTGGAGTAAGATTATGGAAAAGATGAACTCTTACTTTTTCACTTTCAGTTCAGTTCAGTTCAGTCGCTTAGTCATGTCCGACTCTTTGCGACCCCATGAATCACAGCACGCCAGGCCTCCCTGTCCATCACCAACTCCTGGAGTTCACTCAAACTCACCTCCATCGAGTCAGTGATGCCATCCAGCCATCTCATTCTCTGTCGTCCCCTTCTCCTCCTGCCCCCAATCCCTTCCAGCGTCAGAGTCTTTTCCAGTGAGTCAACTCTTCGGACCTTCTTTTTGTAATTTAAACACCATTAACCCTGGTGGTTCAGAGGTTAAAGCGTCTGCCTCCAATGCGGGAGACCCGGGTTCGATCCCTGGGTCGGGAAGATCCCCTGGAGAAGGAGATGGTAACCCACTCCAGTATTCTTGCCTGGAGAATCCATATGGACGAAGCCTGGTAGGCTATAGTCCACAGGGTCGCAAAGAGTCGGACACGATTGAGCGACTGAACGGAACGGAACAAAGAAGTGAGTTAGCCTGAAGTACGGATCTTTTTCTTTATAATTTTCTTTATTTTATTTTTGGCTGTGATGGGTCTTCATAGCTTCATTGCTGCACAGGCTTTTCTCTAGTTGCGGAGAGTAGAGGCTACTCTATAGTTGCGATGTGCAGGCTTCTCATTGTGGTGGCTTCTCTTGTTGCGGAGCTTGGGATCTAGAGCACTGGGGGTTCAGTAGCTGTGACACGTGAACTCAGTAGTTATGGCTCCCAGACTCTAGAGTGCAGGCTCAATAGTTTGGCCCACGGATTTAGTTGCTCCATGACATGTGGGATCTTCCCAGGTCAGGGATCAAACCCGTCTCCTGCATTAGCAGGCAGATTCTTTACCACTGAGCCACCAGGGAAGCCCTGGAGTCTGGATTTTAACTGGACAAATAGTGACCACAGATCCAGCAGTTGGAGCCACATCCTTGATGACCACCATGATCAGGCTCATCCTGTGTCACATTCCCCATCTTGGCATCTGAGTCAATCCTCACAGAACTGAGTCCAGGTCTTTAATAAACACATGCGCCACCCCTTTCCTTTGCTTCTTGCCTCCTTCGGCACTGTCTGGTAAATGAAATCTTACTCTAAGACAGAGAGTCAAGTGGCCCTGCCAAGATTTCTGGGAACCTCTGTTGCCTCTACGAGGCTGACACCCAGCCCCTGGCTCCGTGTGGTCAGTCATGGAAGGTATGTGAGCCCTTACACAGTCATCGCATAAGGCTTTCTGCATTAGCCTCACTCACAAATCTGGGTTTCTGTGGATGGTTTCTGCTTTATCCTTGAGCACTGGCAAGCTCACTAGGGCCCTACATTTAATCCTTGCTCATACTAGTACCTGCTTTGGGGTTGGATGACTCCCTCATAGCTCCAGCTTGAGGCTGGTTTCTATGCATGGGCAAATCTACATAGAATGTTGCCACTGTCTGGTTTGACCTCTTGCTAAGGCTCTGTGTTGCCCGCAACCCAGGGTACTTGGATGTGGTTAGTTTCTAAAATTCAATAAATTATTCTATTATGCCCCCTTTGTGCCTCACACCTGGACCTTCTATTGCTTTTGGACCTTCTATTGCTTTTCCCATAATCACTTTTTATAAGGCCAACCTCCACTCTGCCCTAGATTTTTTCTTTTCCTTCACCACACCATGTGATATTTCTCCTTGACAACCCTGGACTTGGGTGTGACCCACAAAGCCAAGAGACCAAACTTAAATAAAATAGTTTGGCTCAATTTCACTCTCACGAATTCTTGAGGTGTCTCTGCCTTCCAGCTGGACAGAGACCCAGGCTGTAGGGTTCCATTGCAAGTTACCAAGACTCCTGAAGAGCTTACACTTTGTCACTTGATTCCCTCCCCCAGGGGAGACTGAATGCCAAGATATTGAACTAGAGGACAATCAATCATGTTCCTGAAACACCAGAGCACTCTATCTCCCAATCCAGGATGTAGTGAGGCAGCACGTCACACTCCAGCCAGGTTTCATTCGATAATGGAAAACCTCTAGCTTTGGATTTCAGGAGACCTGGTCTTTATTATTATTTTTTTTAATTTATTTTATTTTATTGGAGGCAAATTACCTTACATTAATATATTGGTTGGTTTTTGCCATACATTGACACGAATCCGCCCCGGGTGTACATGTGTTCCCTTTCTTGAACCCCCCTCCCACCTCCCTCTTCCCCATATCCTCCCTCTAGGTCATCCCCGTGCACCAGCCCCAAGCATCCTGTATTATGCGTCGAACCTGGACTGGTGATTTATTTCACATATGATAATATACATGCTACAATGCCATTCTCCCAAATCATCCCACCTCACCCTCTCCCACAGAGTCCCAAAGACTGTTCTATATACCTATGTCTCTTTTGCAGTCTTGTATACAGGGTTAAGGTTACCATCTTTCTAAATTCCATATATATGCGTTAGTATACTGTATTGGTGTTTTTCTTTCTGGCTTACTTCACTCTGTATAATAGGCTCCAATTTCATCCACCTTATTAGAACTGATTCAACTGCATTCTTTTTGATGGCTGAAAAATACTCCATTGTGTATATGTACCAAAGCTTTCTTATCCATTCATCTGCAGATGGACATCTGCAAAAATCAACAAAGCCAAAAGCTGGTTCTTTGAGAAGGTAAATAAAATTGACAAACCACTAGCCAGACTCATCAAGAAACAAAGGGAGAAGAACCAAATCAATAAAATTAGAAATGAAAATGGAGAGATCACAACCGACAACACAGAAATACAAAGGATTATTAGAGAATACTATCAGCAATTATATGGCAATAAAATGAATAACCTGGAAGAAATGGACAAATTCCTAGAAAAGTACACCTTGCCAAAACTGAACCAAGAAGAAATAGAAAATCTGAACAGACCCATCACAAGCACAGAACTAGAGGATGTAATCAGAAATCTTCCAGCAAACAAAAGCCCAGGTCCAGATGGCTTCACAGCTGAATTCTACCAAAAATTTAGAGAAGAGCTAACACCTATTCTACTCAAACTCTTCCAGAAAATTGCTGAGGAAGGGAGACCTGGTCTTTAATCCTAGAAGTTTTACTTGATAGGCTTCTGCTGTCACTTGACCTCTCTGAGCCTAAATTTTCTGGATTATGATTGAGAATACCTACTTGGCAAGCCTCTTGGGAAGGCCAGAGATAATGTTTGTGTAAAATGACTGAAAGTAGAGCTTCTGAGGTTGAAACAGGTTGTGATCCTGAAATTTTGCTTGCTTGATCTTTATCCACACTTCCCATTTGCACCAGCTCCTCCATCTCTGGTCCTCCCAGAGCTCTGTTACTTCTCTGGACATCTTGCAAAGGCCACTGCTCTAGATAACATGGAGTCCCTCATATTAAGCTCAGAACTGGAATCCATTAATATGCCTTAATACTGGATCTATACAGATGCCTACAGCTTCAAAGATAGATAAAGGTACTATGACCAACCTTCCTGATGCTCCTAGGACTATCCCAGTTTTTGCACTGAAAGTCCAGCATCCTAGGAAATGCCTCAGAACAGGGCATACCACAACAGTTGGTTATCCTAAGAGAAGAAGGCAGATTCAAGGTGAGGGTCAAAAGATAATGCCCAACCATTACAGAGAAGATTTGCATACAAGGATATTGATCAGAGCATTTATTTAAAGTAGAAAGGAACTAGAGGGGGGAAAAAGAAAATCAATTTCAAGCAAAGAGGAATGATTAAAATAACAGTATATTTATTCACATGGGCTATCAGGCAGTTGCTAAAAAAAAATTCTGATGTACATTTAGAAATAAGAGGAGTTTTCATGATATATTGCTAGATGAAAAAGCACAGTGAAAAAGTATTTATGTAGTATAAGGGCAATATTATTGGTGATTTTTCTTCCTTAAAAATTTTCTACAGTTTGTATTACTTTTATAATCAGACAAAAAGGTCAATGATACTATGGTTAATGAGAGGATTCAGCATAGGGAGTCCCAACTCCTAGAGTATCAGTAGCCCCAAAGGATGCCCCATGGGGTGAACAGTCATTTGTTTTACCTAGTACGAGGATGTTCTTGGGATGCAAAATTTTCAGTGTGAAAACTGGGAAAGTCCTGCTTACACCAGGATGAGTTGGGCATTTCAGCTTTACTGTCTATCTCGTCACATCTCCCAACTTCTCTGTAACTTGTTGGCAGTGTGAGAAACAGCTAAGATATTTGTGAGTCTATTGTGTAGACAAAGAGCCTGTGGAAAACAAGTAGCTGGACTTCTCAACTCAAGCTTCTACTCAAGATTGCAAAGATCTATCCAACTGGTAGAACCAACTAGAGAGTAAGTATCATGGACCTTGGATCCCTAGGACTCCACCCAGTACCTCAGCCAGAATTTATGTAATAGGTGAGTTTGCCTAGCTGAAATCACAATACTAAAAGCCACAGATAGAGCAGGGATCCCAGTAAAGCTTTATTAGCCCCATGGGAAGAGACTATTCTTCCCAATTGGGGCCAGAATCAGAATATTCGCATGAAAAAGAGCTGTTCTGATGATCAGGGCTGACCAGTTTCCATGAAATTTTTCACTGGGCAATTGAAAAGGAGCCCCATGAAAGAGTTAATAAGGGGAACTGGACTTTCTGTACCTCTAACCAATAAATCCTCAAAGAACATTTCCACTGATGATCCAGATGCTATGGTATTAGCTAAGCTCCATGGAAGCCCCATTCAATATCTTCAGGTTCCTAATCCTTAAAGGCAAGTAACATTAGAAGAAGTGTAGCTCAGATGACTTGTACTGAGGAAACACTCTGCCATTATCATCCCTGAGTGATTTTTGCCAAGTTCTTTTCCTAAAACTAATACATACATCTGTGTGTGTGTGTGTGTGTGTGTGTGTACTTTATTGAGATAAAACCTATGAGATAATAAAACACTCAAGTCTCAAGTATATAGGCTCAATAAATTTTGACAAATGGCCACATCTTGTAGCCAAACTCAAAAAACAGAATATTTCTACCACCTTAGATAGTTCCTTTATTCTTCTTCCCAGTCCAAACTCTACTACTCATCAGGAGCAACCACTGTCCTGATTTGCATTTTCATAGACTAAATGAAAATTAGATTAACTCAGAAATGTGATTTCAGAACTTAGGAAAGAACTTGAAATAAAATTTAAAAATCATTTGGAAATGAAAACTAAGCCAGAAAGAACACCAGAGTGGCTAAAACCAACATATAATGACACTAGAAAAGTTGAAGGTGAAAAAGTAGAAACATTTAAAAATCAAAAAGAAATGAAGGGATAATAGGATTTGAGAGAAAGGGACAAATATTGAAAAAAGTCAAAGAAGACCTAACATATGGATACTAGGAACCACCATACAAATGAGCTTCTCAGGCAGTGCTAATGGTAAAGAATCCGTCTGCCAATACTGGAGATGTGAGAGACGTGGTTCAATCCCTAGGGTCTGGAAAATTCCCCGGAGGAAGGCATGGCAACCCACCCCAGTACTCTTGCTGGAGAAACCTGTGGACAGAGGAGCCTAGTGGACTATAGCCCACATGGTCACAAAGAGTCAGACATGACTGAACTGACTTAGCAGGCACACACCATGCAAATACTAGCTATTTACTTATATAATTGTATCCCATCTCCCTAGCTCCTCTCTTGTAGATTCCCTTTCTTCTTTGAGTTCATTCACCACCCACCACTGAATTGAACTGAACTGAACCACCCACCATACAGTAAACACTTAAAAAAAAAATTAAAACTGAGGAAAGGAAGAAATAAAAAAGTAAAGAGAATGTAAAGGAAGGAAGAAAATAAGGAAAACGTGTACAAGGCCTTCCAACTCTGAATTTATGAATCTGGGTAGGCTTGGCAAGGAGAAGAAGGCAGGCTGTCAACATTTCTATAACTCTACAGGTGATAGTCCCTCAAAAATAATCTTCATTTTCAAAAATAGAAGTTTCTGAGTGCTATAATCCCTTAGCACACCAGGTGTGCTAAGCGACATTTGGACTGGGATAGTGTAAGATTTTGCTGTCATAAATAATACCTCTTATTTATAAGAAAAGCTTTGTCATGGTTATGCCCTCATCACTGATCACTGATGCAGTGAATCCAGGGCATTGATGGCTACTCATATCCATTCTCTCAAATCATGAATTACCTATCTTGCTCCTTGATCCTAAAAATGGCACTTATGTAAAACATGTGTGATGGTGTTGGTGTTCTGCCCAGGCTCAAGGTGAAGACTGACAAAAGGACCTTGGCTCAGCCTCTATCTTGCTGCTTCACTTGAGCGGGCCACTTGACCTCTCTTCTCCACGCCTGGCAGATGCTTCTTCTTGCACAGACTGCTGAACCATTTGGACATTCTTCTCGGTATCCACAGAGTCCTTTCCTTCTTTTATTTCATTTGCTAATGGATGACACACCAGCTAAATGAATATCCTGTGGTATGCTGCTGCTGTTGCTAAGTCGCTTCAGTCGTGTCCGACTCTGTGCAACCCCACAGACGGCAGCCCACCAGGCTCCCCCGTCCCTGGGAGTCTTCAGGCAAGAACACTGGAGTGGGTTGCCATCTCCTTCTCCAATGCATGAAAGTGAAAAGTGAAAGTGAAGTCGCTCAGTCGTGTCAGACTCTTCGCGACCCCATGGACTGCAGCCTACCAGGCTCCTCTGCCAATGGGATTTTCCAGGCAAGAGTACTGGAGTGGGTTGCCATTGCCTTCTCCAATCCTGTGGTATATTGGTGGTCTTTTGGGAGTGGGCAATACAATATAGAGGAAAAGAGATTAACCAGATCTACATTCAAGTTCTGGCTTTACCATTTTTAAGGTGTATGATCTCAGTTCCCTCATTTCTTAAAGGCAAATGGAATAACAATATCTACCTTTCAAGACCATCATGGTCATTAACACAAGATAATACATGTTAAAGAGTTTAACACGAAGTTGGTTCTCAGTAAATGTCGGTTTCTTTTATTTTTTTTTCCCACCAGATGGACTGTGGGCCGATGGATTTCGAGATGAACTAATGTTTGTAGGGTGACATTATTTGTGCCATCTGTAGCAATTTAGTGCTGATTAGGAGTTCAAACAAAATGAGAGACACAAATGCATGGCATGGATTGGTCTGATATTTGTGAAATCCCAGTTTTGTTTTGCTTCAGATTTAGAAAATGGATAGGTTTTGCTTGAATTTATACTACGTTTTAAATAAACAACCTTTAATCTAGGTCATCACACAGGACAAGAAATAATTCCTCTTCTTAGAATTAATATCATTTATTTCAGTTGATTTTGGCTCATATGACTCTTTTGTTTAAAGTCCTCTCCTCTTTTATTATACACACATACACCTCAATATTAGTATTTTACCAAAGGTAAATATAACTGGATTTCTTATTGAACTTGTGTCTCTATGTAATGATCTTTAAACCAGAAGGAGTGATTGTCTTTGACAAAGAAAAGACTGCTTTTTCCTATCATAGTTTTTAAGAGATAAATTACTCAGATAATCAGAGCCTGGCTGCCTGGGGATTCAGTAACAGGAATGGTCAGATGGCAAGTGTTAGGGTAGGCCATTTGTCATTAGCAATTATTATTATTAGGAAAATGGGCAATTTTCCTATGACAGGGAAGTCAGGATGATACCATTGAAAGAGTGGTTACAGTTCTGCTGCTAATCCTATGACCTTGGGCGAATCATATCACTTCTAAGAAGCTTTAGTTTTCTATCTGTAAAATGAGGCATTTCATGTAAATGACTTCTAGGCTCTCTTCCAGTTCTGTAATTCCGTGGTTCCTTGAATACAAAAGTGGTAATGCAACAAAAATCAACTGCCAGGAACAATAATGGAAGCCAGATGAGCTAGCCTGAGAATACTAACGCAATGAACTTAAAATGGATCTGAAAAGCAAAGAAAAATGTTGTATGGCCTGAGAATGTATAAATTAAAAGATGGGGGAAATATTGATTTAAGCAGAATAATGCAAGGAGGATACTTCATCACACTCTCTCTTCTAGCTTTTGATCTTTGTATTCTACTCTCCCACTGATAGAACCCAACGAATATCATAGATTGGGCTTCCCTGGTGGCTCAGTGGATAAGAATCCGCCTGCCAATGCAGGAGACACAGGTTTAATCCCTGATTCGGGAAGATCCCATTCGCCGCAGAGCAACTGAGCCTTTGTGCCCCAACTATTGAGCCCAACTAGAACCTGGGAGCCACAATTACTGATCCCACGTGATGCACCTACTGAAGCCTCTGTGCCCTAGAGCCCATGCTCCACAACAAGAGAAGCCATCGCAATGAGAAGTCTGAGCACCAAAGCAGACTGTAGCCCCCACTCACCACAACTAGAGAAAAGCCCGTGAGGCAACGAAGACACAGAACAGCCAAAAATAAACAAATAAAAGTTATATTAAAAATCTCATAGGTTACATTTGAAATGGAGCCACTGACATAATGCTACAGGGTGAAGTAATACAGAGTGAAAAATATGGGAACAATGACATGTCCAAATAGGGTAATTAGGGGGAAAAAAGCACAATTGGATCCAAGTTGGGGCAGTTACTGTGGACGGTAACGAGGCATCTACTAAGCAGAGAAAAAGTCAGGAAAGAGAGTTTTCAGAAAATGAAGCAAATGTTTCAGATCTTTTCCTATAATAGAGAAAAATGGGAGGCACGAGGGAAAATCACAGAACATGTGAATTACATATCTTCATAGCATCCATGATAATGGTAATTTTTCCCAGAAGTGTTTTCCGTGTGTGTGTGTTTAACTGTGTGTTTCCCAGGTGGCACAGTGGTAAAGAATCCACCTGCCAATGCAGGACATGCTAGAGACTCAGGTTCAACCCCTGTGTCAGGAAGATCCTCTGGAGAAGGATATGGCCACCCACTCCAGTATTCTTGCCTGGAGAATTCCATGGAAGGGGAGCCTGGTGGGCTATAGTCTAAGGGGTCGCAAAAAGTCAGACATGACTGAGCATGCAGGCACGTGTTTACTGAGTTGGATGACATCTCCATTAACAAGAATTTTCCTACCACCCCATGCAACTCATTCCATGATTGAATCCAGTTTTTAGTTGTTTCTTCTAGGGTCTAAAATATAGATCTCTGTAGCATTGAATTTCATTTTCAGGATGAGAGAAGCTAGAACTCTGCATCTCTTTAATTTCTAAGATAGCTGGTGTGCACTTTTGGAGTCACTTTTCTTCATTGATAACTTCTGTTTCCCCTTAGGGGTCAAGTATCCACATCCCTCACCCTTCTTTCATCAGAAGTTTTATTACCTAAACCTGGCTTTCTGAAGCAGTCCTAGAGCCCCTTATTTCTGTCTCCATGTCTTCTTCAGGTTCTTTGCTGAGGTTGCATTTCTTTGTTTGGTTCTTTCATGAGAAATTTATACATCCTGACATATGCAGGCTTCATTCCGTGAATCATGTGGGTAAGGCCCCCATCTCAATCTGCCAGGTAAGCACTACAGTGCAGTTGACGAGTTCTAAGTGCTGTCTCCACCATTTCCAGTTTGAAAATATGGGTTGCCCAGAGTTTTCTTCTTGAAAAGTTCATGGACTTGCCGCTCTGATACCACCAAGCAATTGCTGACAGTCCCATCAAACACTTATTCTTTAACACGTCCACAGATTGATTTGGCTGTAACTTCATAAAACAACACATCACTGTATCTAGTACAGGATTAGACTCTGGGAAGAAAACTCAGAATGCCTTATTAAAGGCAAATTTGTCAACGTATTACTCAATATATTGGGCTATTGTGCTAAGACCCATCATATGTGTCCGACTATTTGCGACCCTGTGGCCTATAGCCCACCAGGCTCCTCTGTCCGTGGGTGTGGGGTGAAAGCAAATTAGCCAAGATGGTGTGTTCAGGCTCATTCGCCCCACATTTTGTAAATGATGATTATGTAACAGCTGAGAGTTATAGCGCCGCGCATGCGCATCACAGAGTACTGGCTTGGTCACGAGCTTTGTGCTGTGAACATATGTGAGCTTCATTAAAACGTGACAGCATTACTGCTGCATCATGACTGTGTCCAATGGGTCCAGTGGGTCAGCCAGTAGAGGAGAGTATATAGCATGTCTGCTGTTAACGGCTGGAGAAAGAAATGGCAACCCACTCCAGTATTCTTGCCTGGAGAATCGCAGGGACAGGGGAGCCTGGTGGGCTGCTGTCTATGGGGTCGCACAGAGTCAGACACGACTGAAGCAACTTAGCAGCGCTGCTGCGCCAGCCAGGAGAGAATAAATGCGTCTGCAGTTCCTGTGGCTCCTCGGCGTCTCCTTCCAGCTTCTTAGCTCCCTCTTTGCCTATTGTGGGTTCAGCAAACAGTGTGGACAGTGTGAACAACAAGATAACTGGCATCAGGAACAGGGTCAGCAATACAATGGGGTTTTCCAGGCGAGAGTACTGGAGTGGGTTGCCCTTTACTCCTCCAGGGGATCTTCCCAACCCAGGAATGGAACCTCTGTCTCCTGCATTAGCAAGTGGATTCTTTACTACTAAACCACCTGGGAAGCCCATGATATTCTGTAGTTGCACAGGAATTGTTACTACCTTTATTCCTTTTCCTGGGAGCCAATCTTAAACTGTGTTTCCTGAGACTCCTTAGAAATCTCAAAACTATACATTTACATACATTCATTTGAAATAGCATTATTCCTAGCTAACAAATACATCCCGTTATCTAATTCGTCTGCCTCTTTGTACGTTTCCTTAACAGTATAATTACTGACTCTGGACCCCTTGGAGTGATTTTTCTTCTCTGGGCATGTACTCCATCTGACTGCTCCACTGCGCACATCACCAGCTCTTGCACTTAATCATCTGTGTCACTCTCATGACTTTGAATTAGCTGCAGTGGAATAAACAGAAGATTGCTTGGCATGTGGCCGAGGCTGAGTGAGCATTTCTAATGGTGGCTGAGCTGGGGTTTCTGAACTTTCAAAGTTCTTGCTGCAAACTGAAGAAAAAAGTTAATTTCACTTTTGGATAATATTGAAAATCTGGAAGAGGACCAAAAATTAAAAAAAAACAAAATAGATTTTAGTTTTTATTTAGTATTTTTAATATGGTCAAAAAGGATTTATTGTTTCATAGTAATACATCTAGTGTCTTACATCTTGTGTTGTGGTACTTAATAAGCACTTTGTTTAATAGGGCTAACAGCCTTAACATGGAGATTAAACTAACCAAAAATAAAGTGGATGATCTGACATCAACAAATATTGACCTAATATCCAGCATGATCTGAGACTTGTAGGGTATATTAAAAGAACACTCAATTTTTTTAAAAGTATTTAGCATCATATGACCAAACTTGCTACAAGCCATATTTATTTGATATTTTTTGACAAGCGTGAACAGCTAAAATTTGGTTTTGATGGATTAACAGAAAATATTACTACAACAAAATAAAATGAGGTAGCCAGCTAGATCCTAGGGTCAATCTCATTTTATAATGATGGGATTCAATGAAATACTAAATCACCTGGTGCCAGCAGGTTCTTGAGATAAATCTCATTCCAATAATATGTAGACTGTATGTAAAGAAATGGATGTGGACAGTGCTTTTTTGTACATTGGCTTCCCTGATGACTCAGCGGTAAAGAATCTGCCTCATTGTAGGAGCTATGGGAGATGTGAGTTCAGTTCCTGGGTAGGGAACATCCCATGGAGAGGGAATAGCAACCCACTCCGAGTATTCTTGCCTGGAGAATCCCATGGACAGAGGAACCTGGCAGACTATAGTCCACAGGGTTGCAAAAGTTGGACATGACTGTAAGCGACTTAGCATGCATGCATTGCTTTTCTGTGGTTTCCAACTTTATTCCAAGACTACAGCCTTTGTGATTAGAGACTTCTCATACATTACTGGGTTTTATTCTAACTCCTCTCTGCCAGATGAAAAGTATGGTGTTTGAGACAAAGGTTCTAGAATCAGGTTCATTTTGTTCAAATCCTGGCTTAAACATTTGTCTAATGTATGACTTTGGGTAAGGTATATGATCTGTGTGTCTCAGTTACCTCATCTATGAAATGGAATTAATAATACAGCCTCTTTCATAGAGTGTTTGTGAGAATTAAATGTAATGATATGTGTAAGATAAAACTGAATAAGTAATATACACTGTTCAAATTATATATAAGATTGTCATTATAGTCAAACCTCTGATAAAATACCTAACCTCAGAAGGGATCACTAGCTTCCATTCACAACTGAACTACAGTAATTGCTGAGAAGTTCTTTCTTATTTTTATTGATTTTTATGATACCAATATCATTGATAATTTAGAAAGTTCCAAGTGCTATTTCAGGTAACAGAGGCAAATGATTCTAGCAAAGGTTATGCTTTCAGTGCTCAGAATCTGCCTCTTATAAATTCTACACGTTGGTCTTAGTTTTACACATGGAATCACATGGAATAAATTTGCTCCCTGTTCTGCATGGTTGCAGCTCTTTAATGTGAGGATAGTTCTAACTCTTTAGCTTTGTCTTTTCTAATGAAGCAGGTGCATTCTTTCAACTGCTCCTGATATGGTGGATGCTTTCCAGCTGTGTTTCTGGAACCCTTTAAGGAGTTGAGAGAGGAAAGCATGAGCTACATGGACTTTAACCGAGGTTAACACAGTCTTTTCTTGTTTTTGGTAGTCCTTCAAGTTCTGCCTGCTTTCACTCTTGACCTTCTTGCTTCTGCTCTAGAATTAGCTTTCTCACTTTGTACCTTTAGAAGGACTTTAGCTCAAGTCTGTTCTGTGGTTTTTCCACACCTGCTTTTTTTTTTTTATTATCCTGGCACTGGGACCCTACCCAAACAAGACCTCCATTGTCCTAATTAGGTCCAACCCAGTTGACAACCTCATGGGTTTTAAGTCACTGTAAGTTTTCATTTTTTGTAAATGTTTTGTTTTAAACTCCTTGGCTTCTGACCTTGACTTTCTCATAATGAGCAAGGGAACAAAATCAGTGCCCCTCATATTAGGGAATCCAAGATGCGACTGGCTGTAAGAAACACCAATATTTTATGCAACACACACACACACACAAAGTGTGGTCAAGTAAATCATGACCCAATGCTGTCTTATCACTTAGAATTTTTATTTATATTTACTGAAGGAGCTCTTTTAGACTTATTTAGCAATAGACTCTTTGGTCGTATGTCACCCTATTGTATAAATAACAAAGCATCTAATTAATAAAAATATTATCTTTTTAAAATTAGCTTTGTCAACTTTTAAAAATGTGTAATTTGTCATAAATTCCTCTTAACAGTCACTATTGTACCTACTTTTTATTCATAATTTTGTACTTAATTTTTATTTATAACTTTGTATTCTTTTTTTTTTTTTACCTAAGGAGGGGTTCTGTCAATTGCATAAATCTAGTGATCATTGGAAGGACTGATGCTAAAGCTGAAACTCCAACACTTTGGCCACCTCATGCGACGAGTTGACTCACTGGAAAAGACTGATGCTGGGAGGGATTGGGGGCGGGAGGAGAAGGGGACGACAGAGAATGAGATGGCTGGATGGCATCACCGACTCTGTGGACATGAGTTTGAGTGAACTCCGGGAGTTGGTGATGGACAGGGAGGCCTGGCGTGCTGTGATTCATGGGGTTGCAGAGAGTCGGACACAACTGAGCTACTGAACTGAAATGAGTGATCAGTAATACCTAGATTAATCCCATTCTAAGGTACAATTTTTTTGGTTTAGATTAAACCTGGTGGCAGCTCTAGGCCATTGGTAATACATGCACTATCACAGTAATATGCTGCTTTTATGACCCATTCTTAAATTTTTATGTGTGTAACTCCTTTAACACTGATGGAATTGTTTTGAGGTGTATTGAAGTATAAACCATGATTTCATGAGCATTTTCTATTTGACTAAGCTCAGTGTTTTTTCCTTAATTGAATTACATGTTGTTGGAAGTTAAGCTTCTGTTCAAAGTTAGCTGGAAATGGCTGATGAATTGATGTTCTGCCTAGTGTATGGATACATAACACCAGCCTCCCATTGTTTTAAAATCCTTTTATGTATTCCCAGAAATTTGGGTGTTTTTCTCCTGCCATTAGTTGATAAAAGATAGTTAGTCATTTTTATTTTTGTATTCTTAATAATTTCAAGCTTACAGAAAAATGGCAAAAATGCTGTGAAGAATTCTTTTATACTTTCTCCTCAGACACTCCAAATATTAATACTTTATCATGTTTATTTATCATTCTCTAACTCCCTGCATAGTTGTTCTCAACCATTCAAAAGTAAGTTAAAGATATGATGTCCATTACTCCTTAATGCTTCAGTGTGTATTTTCTAAAAACACTCCTAAATAACCACAGTATATAAGCACGGAAACCAGGAAATTCATGTTGGTGTTGATACAATGTACCATGCAATTCATTGACTCTGTTCAAACTTTGCCAGTTATCCCAGTAATGTCCTTTTTAAGGTCTAGGATCCAATTAAGAATGATGCATTGTATTTACTTGACAATATCTCTTCCGTCTCTTTTGATCTAGACTATTTCCTCAGGTTTTTCTTCCTTTATGACATGATGTGTTTGAGTCCAAATCAGTTACTCTGAAGAATGTCCTTCTATTTGAGTTTCTGTCTTGTTTTCTCATTATTAGATTCATGTTTTGCATCTCTGGCAGGAGTATTATAGAAATGATGCTGTGTTCTCGTTGTATTATTTTAGATGACATGTGATTTCTGGTGATGCTAATCTTACCACTTGGCTGATAATGTGTCTTCTAGCTTCTCTGCTGCTGCTGCTAAGTCACTTCAGTCGTGTCCGACTCTGCGACCCCATAGACGGCTGCCGACCAGGCTCTGCCGTCCCTGGGATTCTCCAGGCAAGAACACTGGAGTGGGTTGCCATTTCCTTCTCCAATGTGTGAAAGTGAAAAGTGAAAGTGAAGTCGCTCAGTTGTGTCCGACCCTTAGTGACCCCACGGACTGCAGCCTACCAGGCTCCTCCATCCATGGGATTTTCCAGGCAAGAGTACTGGAGTGGCTTGCCATTGCCTTCTCTGTCTAGGCTTCTCTACTATGAAGTTAATAATTGAATATTAAGCATGTGTATGTATTTTGTGGGAGTACAGTTTAAGATTATGTAAATATCTCATTTATTCTCAAATTTTAGCTACTAGTTTTAGGTTCCACTGAATACTTGTGGACTATTTTTATAAAGTTTTATTGAAAAACAACCTTGCTTGGTCTTTTATGTAATTTCTGCTGCTACTTCTTTGCTACCACAGCAGAATTTAGTATTTGTGACAGAAGCTATCCCCCAAAGCTTAAATTATTTACTGCATGACTTTTTACAGAGGACAAGCTTTATATCTGACCAAGTTATTGAATACTTATCCCAGGTGTTACACATTAATTAGCACCTACCAAGATTTTAGAATCTTGGTTAGAGTCAGTCACCACATCACTCTGTGAATGTCTTCTGTTATGAGAAGAGAAGCTTCCTCCCACCCCAGATTCTAGTTCATAAAATGCTAAATTTTCCTTTCTGGTTCTTGTGCTTGAAGCAATGGCTGATTGACTTCTTATTTTTACCTCCTCCTTGTATTAAATACTTTATTTAATTCTATTGTCCACTGGCAGCTCAGGTTTAACTAGAAATCCCAGTGACTCATATCTGTTTTGATTCTATAAACAAAAAAGCCCCAGAATAAGAATAAAACATGGACTCCAATAAATCTTCCTCTTGCAATGGAGAGGAAGATCACGCCAATGTGAAGGCAGAAAACACACCCCAGCTGGTGCATTTATGAATTACTTTATGAATGAGGCCTAGAGTCACTCATTCCTGCCCAGATTGCTCGGAATTGCCTCTCTTCATTAGCTTGTGATATCATGCATCTTTGCAAGAAGGTAATTTTGAATATAATGTCCAGAAATATCAAATGGAAAAATTACTAAAAAAGCCACCACTCATGTTGTTGTTAATGTAGTAAAGTTTCAATTTAGTTATCAAATAGCTCTTCAGTGTTTTGTTTCTTAAAATGGTATTAATTTGATTGTGAGAATCTGTGTGTATATTTTCTTAAAGTGACTGTCCCATCTTGAATGTCTCTTTTCATCGGCAGCTATCCTTAAAAATAGAAATAAATGCTCAGAGTATGTGGTAATGGTTCTGAGAGCACTCAGGGGACTCACATCCACTGAGTAGTACACAATGGGCTGATGATTTAAATGCAATCTGTTCACTAAGTGCTCTGCTTACGATAATCCTTAACAAACTAACTTCACCTAAACTATATCGTCCCATGCATTGATCTAAAGGACTAATTCTCATCCTCTGCATCAACATTTTGTTGAAGAGAAACAAAGCAGAAGGAAAAATATAGAAGTGAGGGGGAATAAATTTATTTACTTTTAGTTGGAGGATAATTGCTTTACTTGGTTTCTGCCACACATCAACATGAATCACCATAGGTATGTCTATATCCCCTCTTTCTTGAATAACCCTCCCACCTTCCACCCCATCCCACCCCTCTAGGTTGTCACAGAACACTGGGTTGAGCTCCCTGTGTCACACAGAAAATTCTCACTGGCTATCTATTTTACATATGGTAATGTATATGCTTCAGTGCTGTGAATTTCTTCCTAAAGTCAAGGGGATAACTGCCTTAATACCATCAGTTTTTATTTTTTAAACTTTTAATTTTGTTTTGGGGTATCACAATAAACTGTGAAAAATTCTGAAAGAGATGGGAATACCAGACCACCTGACCTGCCTCTTGAGAAACCTATATACAGGTCAGAAAGCAACAGTTAGAATTGGACATGGAACAACAGACTGGTTCCAAATAGGAAAAGGAGTACGTCAAGGCTATATATTGTCACCCTGCTTGCTGCTGCTGCTGCTAAGTCACTTCAGTCGTATCCGACTCTGTGTGACCCCATAGACGGCAGCCCATCAGGCTCCCCCGTCCCTGGGAATCTCCAGGCAAGAACACTGGAGTGGGTTGCCATTTCCTTCTCCAATGTGTGAAAGTGAAAAGGGAAAGTCAAGTCACTCAGTCATGTCTGACTCGTAGCGACCCCATGGACTGCAGCCCAACAGGCTCCTCCGTCCATCGGATTTTCTAGGCAAGAGTATTGGAGTGTCTTGTTGTTGCCTTCTCCTGTCACCCTGCTTATTTAACTTATATGCAGAGTACATCATGAGGAACGCTGGGCTGGAAGAAGCACAAGCTGGAATCAAGATTGCCGGGAGAAACATCAATAACTTCAGATATGCAGATGACACCACCCTTATGGCAGAAAGTGATAAAGAACTAAAGAGCCTCTTGATGAAAGTGAAAAAGGAGAGTGAAAAGTTTGGCTTAAAGCTCAACATTCAGAAAGCTAAGACCATGGCATTTGGTCCCATCACTTCATGGGAAATAGATGGGGAAACAGTAGAAACAGTGTCAGATTTTATTTTTCTGGGCTCCAAAATCACTGCAGATGGTGATTGCAGCCATGAAATTAAAAGACGCTCACTCCTTGGAAGGAAAGTTATGATCAACCTAGATAGCATATTAAAAAGCAGAAACATTACTTTGCCACCAAAGGTCCGTCTAGTCAAGGCTATGGTTTTTCCCGTGGTCATGTATGGATGTGAGAGTTGGACTGTGAAGAAAACTGATTGCCGAAGAATTGATGCTTTTGAACTGTGGTGTTGAGAAGACTCTTGAGAGTCCCTTGGACTGCAAGGAGATCCAACCAGTACATCCTAAAGGAGACCAGTCCTGAGTGTTCATTGGAAGGACTGATGCTGAGGCTGAAATTCCAATACTTTGGCCACCTCATGTGATGAGTTGACTCATTGGAAAAGACCCTGATGCTGGGAGGGATTGGGGACAGGAGGAGAAGGGGACGACAGAGAATGAGATGGCTGGATGGCATCACCGACTCGATGGACATGAGTTTGAGTGAACTCCGGGAGTTGGTGATGGACAGGGAGGCCTGGTGTGCTGTGATTCATGGGGTCGCAAAGAGTCAGACATGACTGAGCGACTGAAATGATAGCTGATTAACAATGTTGTGGTAGTTTTAGGTGAACAGTGAAGGGACCCAGGTATACATACATGTATCCATTTTCCCCCAAACCCTCCTTCCATCTAGGCTGCCATATAACATTGAGCAGAGTTCCATGTGCTATACAGTAGGTCCTTACTGGTTATCCATTTTAAATATAGCAATGCTTAATGCCTTCTTTTAGATTTTCCCAGGGTAAAGAATTCTCTTCTGAAAGGGAGCTAACCCCAGATCCTGCTGCTGCTGCTGCTAAGTCACTTTTCTGTTTGACCCCATAGACGGCAGCCCATCAGGCTCCCCCATCCCTGGGATTCTCCAGGCAAGAACACTGGAGTGGGTTGCCATTTCCTTCTCCAATGTGTGAAAGTGAAAAGGGAAAGTGAAGTCGCTCAGTCATGTCTGACTCGTAGCAACCCCATGGACTGCAGCCTACCAGGCTCCTCCGTCCATGGGATTTTCTAGGCAACAGTACTGGAGTGGCTTGCCATTGCCTTCTCCGAACCCCAGGTCCATCTTATACTAAATACAAAGAGAGAAACACAATTCAAAGAAGTTCCTTCATGAGCAGGAGCACAGAGAACAGACTTAGAAGAGGAGACCCTAAGGATGTAACCATCCCTTTGTCTCTATTATGCTGTGCACTATGTCTTCATAGCTCCTTTCACTCTCTGAAATTCTTTTTGTTTAGTTAGTTCATGTTTTCCTGTATCCCTCACTAGAACGTAGTTTCCATGAGACTATGAAACTTGTCTGTCTTGTCTACCTTTCTAGTCCATGTGCACAAAACATTTTGAGTGTTAGCTGATCAGTCATGTCCAACTCTTTGCAACCCCATGGACTGTAACACACCAGGCTCCTCTGTCCATGGAATTCTCCAGGCAAGAATATTGGAGTGGGTAGCCATTACCTTGTCCAGGGAATCTTCCTGACCCAGGGATTGAACCCAGGTCTCCTACATTGCAGGTGGATTCTTTGACTGTCTGAGCCCCCAGAGAAGCCCCAAACATAATAGGTCTTCCTTAAATATTTGTTCGAGAGTTATATGACAAGTATTCTAATGCTTTACTGGGAGTAGACTTAGGGGTCTGGGAAGGGTGAACCCACCTATAATATCTAGAGATAAGTTTCATCATATTCTGCCTCACCGTGACTATTTTAGTTGACTTCAGAGCTTCTAGCAGAATAACAGAATACAATCTCAGGATTAGAGAATAGTAAGAGATTTTCTCAATCTCATGTTTACTGCTTCCACTATATCAAGCCCAATTCTAAAATAAATGTCCCTGGAGCTTACGTGTTTTATGACTTTGTAATATCTTCTTTCGTTTTCTCTCAATTATGTTCCTTCCATGACTATAAAAATTTGCATCCCATAATAAGCTGAGGTTTTCACTGTGTGCTCCCTGGAGCCCCAGGGTCATTTTGGAGGTGCCTCCAGGGCTATTACGGAGGATGAGGGTAGAATTACCTATAGCCCCAAGCCATCTATCCTTTCTTTTGATCACAATAGTTCTTTGAGTTGTTTTTATGTTTTGTCCTTGTCTGTATGATTTGACTTGATGCCTCATGATTCCAAGGTTTAAACAAAATATTTGAACACCATTCATCTTTGACATCATCTTCTGGCTATGAAAAATCCCAGATGCTTCTGTGAAATTCTAAACATCTGAGTCCCCTGAAAAATACTTCAAATCTGAATATTTCTTCCCACAGTGTTTGGCTCTTTTGTATTAAAGTCTAATTAATTATGCAAGTCTGTTTCAAAAATAAAGAAAAGATAACATACTTTTGCTTATTTATACCATAATCACAAAGGGGGTATGACAAGTACCAAGAAAAAAGTAAGAATACTTCTACACCCTTTCCTAGAAATTAAAAAAATAAGTACAGAATGTGAGATGATACATTTTTTTAGAAAAAAAGTTTTAACTAGGAGGATAAAGATAGGCACCAGAGAAATGGTCTGGCTTTACTTTTAACTATCTTTTAGTTAGAATCCAAAAAAGAGGAATCCTGAGCCATTCAAGCTGTGATCCCAGTTGAGGTTATTGCATTTCTGATTGTTGTTGTGTTAGCTGCTCAGTTGTGTTCAGCTCTTTGTGACCCTATACAATGTAGTCTGCCAGGCTCCTCTGTCCTTGGAATTCTCCAGGCAAAAATACTGGAGTGGGGTGGGTTGCCATTCCCTTCTCCAATTTCTGATTAAGCATTCCTTTTTAAAACTCTCAACAGATGCCAGGCACTCTATGAATACTGCTTTTCTACAGATACCTAATACACAAGATTAATGTGCTTTCTTAATTTACCCATTCAGCTATTTGAATAATATGGCTTTCTTTTATTCAATATAGCCCTGTTTATTTACATTATAAAAAATACCATTATTGAAAATGTTAACAATTTGATTTGTTTCTAATAATTTTGAAAATTTAATTATTTAACTCTAAAATACAACGATTGAAAAAATGCTTTAGCACATTTTATGTATGTATGTGTGTATGTGGGTGTGTTTTACTTTAAATTCAATGGTTTAGAACAGTTGCTATTCTTGAAGTATACAAACAATAAGGAACTATCAACTTATCGATTGCAGATGAGATTTTTATGGTGTCCTTATATTCTGCATTATTCAGTCTGTATCAAGCAGGTCCAGTCTGTATGGAATCACTGACTAGCCATTCTTGGCTGAGCAGATTCTATTTTCTCTATGCACTGTGCTTTAGTAAGTCATTTTATTCATTATATTGGTGTAACTTTGAAAATGGGGGATCATGAAAACAATCTATATTTAGAACAACTTTATTATTAAATCTTTCTGGTGTTTTTATTCCCAGATAAACACTATTCTACAATTTTATTATGTTCAGTATAGGGCTTATATGTAGCCAGTTTTCTTTATATCATCAATTATATCTAATCATAGGTAAGTAAGTCCCTCAATGCAAGGAGCTGAGGTCTTAATATCTTGACAGCCCATACAATGTCTAGTTCAAGGTTCCCATTTAGTCAGGCTTATGGTGGGGTAGAGGTAGTTTTGTGGTGTGCAAATATCACTAACAAGAGATTTTCCTGGTCTTCTTGGTTCAAGGAGATGGGAAAAATGACTATGTCAGTCAGGAGACAGAACTTGAGCCATGAAGTATGGTGGTCAAGGACTATCTGGGACAGTCTTGAATTTAGGAAAACTTTTGAGGAAGGATGGAGAGGGAAGATATTGAAAGCCAAAATGAGGAGACTGCAGAGGAAATCCTGGGCTCGGATGGAGCCAAAGAACATACGCGCATCACTCCTTACTAGACTGAGGATGAGCAAAAGCTTGGAAGCCAGGGCCCAAAGCTATCAAGCTGATCCTGGAAGAAGGCAGGGTTAGGGCAGGTCCGAAGGCTGGCAACATAAAGGAGAAGGATTAAATCTGGAGGAACAGAGTGGGCAGTGAAAGAAAAATGAGAACAAATACAAAGAGAGGCCCAGAGGAAAGCAGATGTCTGCATTCCACTTCTGTTGTATTTATTCCTGATCGTCACATGTCCCTGAGCCTTAGAGGCACCAGGCAGAGCCTCTGATAAATGCACATAATCACATATGGTTTCTGTTTCTGTCTCTGGACTTTGCTTGCCCTCATTTGCTCTCTCATTCTCTTTCCTTCTAGCTCCCTCATTTTTGCTCTTGCTCACTCATTCTACAGGATCATAAAAATACAGTTAATATGCAATATAAGCCATTACTGTATCAACTGAAAAAAAAATAACACACAACACCGCACAACCTAAATGTTGAGAGTGATGTTTTATTTGGTGGAAATTTTTACAACTTCAAGGTTGGGAAACAGTGTCTCAAGTAATCCTGAGAGAACTGCTCTGAGGAGATGAGAGGAAGAACCAGGTTATATACAAATTTTGCAACAAAAGGCAGGTAGTCTGGATGTCAAAAATTTTTTGTAAATTAAAGAAAACCAGATATCCCGTTAAGGAATTTAGCATTTTTTCATGTATGGGAAGATGTGAGTCTGGGCTCACTGAATCATTTTTTTGATATGCACACCAGCTGTCTGGGGCCAGTGTCCTTGTTTTCACATCATGAGTTTCCTCAGGGTTCACTGTAGGGAGTGGCTGCAGTCTGATGGCTACTAGATGGCAGGTGTTCTTTCCTTCCTGAGTTCCCTCAGGAAGTTCCCAGCTTACTATTGGTGGTGGATGCAATCGCTGGCGACAGTGACATACTTTGTTTACTGATGTGGCAGGAAATTTTCCATTTCTCACCTGTCATAGATAGTTAAAACCAAGAAAATGATGCCACAGGCTCAGCAGGCTACATGAAAAAAAGCAGAAGATAAGATACATGGTGTGGTCCAGGATAGTGACCAAGATAAGGAAAAACGGAGACATGAGGAGGGCAATTCAGAGAGGTTTGAATGATTGAACTTCCTATGTGCCAGACACCAGTCCAGCATCTCTCTACATTTTAATTCTAACCTTGAAATGGTGCTAGAAGGAGAAGGAGTAACGTGTTCAAGGTCACACAGCTCCATGACCAAACCAGTATTCAAGTCTGTTGTTGTTCAGTCGCTCAGTCATGTCTGACTTTTTGTGACTCCATGGGCTGCAGTACACCAGGCTTCTCTGTCCTTCACCATCCCCTGAAATTTGCTCAAACTCAAGTCCATTGAGTCAGTGATGCCATCCAAACATCTCATCCTCTGTCATCCCCTTCTCCTCCTGTTTTCAATCTTTCCCAGCATCAGGGTCTTTTCTAATGAATCAACTCTTTGCATCAGGTGGCCAAAGTACTGGAGCTTTAGCTTCAGTCCTTCTAATGAATATTCAGGATTGATTTCCTTTAGAATTGACTGGTTTGATCTCCTTGCATTCCAAGGGACTCTCTAGAGTCTTCTCCAACCCCACAGCTCAAAAACATCAATTCTTTGGTGTTCAGGCTTCTTTATGGTCCAACTCTCACATCCATACATGATTACTGGAAAAACCATAGCTTTGATTATATAAATTCAACTCTGGTTTCTTCTATTCAATACTATATGTATTCAAGTCTGGGTTCCTTTATTTCATAACCTTTCTTCTGCTTCTTCCAAGGAAATTCTCTGCTTTGGAAAGCTCCAATAGCTTCTGAATCTATGAGAGCAGTCCTTTCTTCATGCCCCCTTTCCTGATATTAGTGAAGATGCAGTTATTAGTATAGTCTAATACATTTGCTTTGGGGTATTCTGTGGTATCTTCTAGAGCAGGGGCCCCAAACTTTGGGATCTAATACTGAAAATCTGAGATGGAACTGATGTAATAATAATAGAAATAAAGTGCATAATAAATTTAATGTGCTTGAATCATCCAGAAACCATCCCCCACCCCTGGTCCAAGGAAAAAATATTTACCACAAAACTGGTCCTTGGTGCCAAAAAGGTTGGGGACCCACTGCTTTCTTTCTTGACACTTCCCTCACCTTCCTTTAATATTACAAATGTAAAAGCACAAATGAAAACAGCTTTTGAATAAATATAATGTGACTCAAACAACTTATATAATGGGTCTTGAATACATGGTCTGCTGCTTCCCGTCTGGTGTGTGTGTGTGTGTGTGTTCAGTCGTGTCTCTTTGTGATCTCATGGACTATAGCTGGCCAGGCTCCTCTGTCCATGGGAGTTCCCAGGCAAGAATACTGGAGTGGGTTGCCATTTCTTTCTCCAGAGGGTCTTCCCAACCCAGGGGTCGAACTGGGTCTACTGCATTTCCTGCATTAGCAGGCAGATTCTTTACCACCGAACCATCTGGGAAGGGTGAATGTAATTCTTAATTCTTCTGAAGTTGCAGAAGAACTTTTATAGTCACTATTCTCTGCCTCTGGCCATTTGTTTCCAGCAGGAACATTATTTATAGAATCTTTGGGAAGATGAAGAAACTGTATCCTATCTCCCCATGCTGGCAGAGACAACTGTTGTAAGCTGCTAGGAAATTGCCAAGTACTGTTGTGATGATTTCTGTGTCTGATCCAAGAGGCTATTTAGTCACGAGGCCCAAATCTTTCCGGTCCGAGGAAATACAAGTGATCCTTGGCTGAAGTCAGTATACCAAAGACACTAAGAAGTTATTCAGATTCTCATTTTGAAAGCCTCTAATGATAATACAAGAAAAGCCAAGCCCTGACACTGTATTTGGAAGATAAGGCTGTGATTAAAAAAAAACACAAAACTCATCACAGATCCAGATTTTGTCTGGTTCACCTTCTTAGTGGTGCTGTCTGGGAGTGTATGTTTCCTTGGGAATGAAGTTGAAGCAGAAGTTGACTTGTGAGTCTGTGGGTTCCTGCTGGCCTCACAGGCTTGCTGTCTCTATTCCCCATGAAGTTGATTTATTTACCTTCTGATTCATTCATTGAACAAGATAAGTTAAACATTTACTATGTGCTTAGCTCTATATAGGAACAGGGAAAATAATGCTAAGCAGAAACAAACATGCTTTTTACACTCAAGGAGCTTGTAGTTTAGTAAAGGAAAAACAGATCAAAGATTCATAGAGCTATGTAATTTCTTCCTGTGAATGATGAGAAAATGCCAGCCAGGCTTTGAGAGAGTCTAACATAGATTGACAGAGAAGGCAATGGCAAGCCACTCCAGTACTTTTGCCTAGAAAATTGCATGGACAGAGGAGCCTGGTGGGCTGCAGTCCATGGGGTTGCTACTAGTTGGACACGACTGAGCAACTTCACTTTCACTTTTCACTTTCACACATTGGAGAAGGAAATGGCAACCCACTCCAGTGTTCTTGCCTGGAGAATCCCAGGGACTGGGGAGCCTGGTGGGCTTCCGTCTATGGGGGTCGCACAGAGTCGGACACAACTGAAGCAACTTAGCAGCAGCAGCAGCAACATAGATTGAATCTAGTCTGCAGAACTTGGGTAGATGTCCCTGGGAAAAGATATTTGAGTGGTGATTTGAGAAACATGTATGCCTTCACAGATGCTTGGGATTTTTAATGAATTGAGACGAGGATTTAGTAAGCTACTGGGGGTGTGCACACACTCACATCTGAGCAATCAGCAGAGAGCTTGCTTGGTTTTTTTCTCTTAAGATGGTAGGATTTTGGCAAAGAGAGGAGGAGTTCATACTTGTGTAGACCCAGACTCCTCCAAGTGGCTTTTATATCCCTTATCCAGATCATCTCTTGGCACCAGTTTAGTTTTACTCAGCCTTCAACTTATTTCTTCCATTGGTTTTACAACATGGGTCAACTGGTCAACTCCCTATGGAAAGTCTTGGCTGAGCTGGTTTGTTCCTCTCCAGTTTCCCACCTCTCCACATCACCATTCTGACCTTCTCCCTGACCACATTTATTCCAATACTCTCTCTTTCTTCTGTTGTTGACTCACATATATATCCTTTGAGATTTTTAGGTCATGACTGTGACCACAGTAAAGAGTTAAGATCAATTTCTGGGTCACATGCTTCTCTGGTTAGAGAAATGCAGATAGCGCATCACCTTATATGGTTTTTCCCACCATATACTAAAATCTGGATGTAGCCACATCACTTTTATGATGAGATTTGTCTAGATCTATCCTCCTGTGGATTATATTTACCCAGAAAATTCATGATCTGGGACACTTTGATAAAAGAACTGTAGTTTTCTTTGTTCATTATGTTTTACTCAGGCTGGGGGAAGTGGGGGTGTGACGTATAAGTGGGAAGTAAATTTAATAGGAAACTTAGCTTTTGTTTCCCTAGCAACACTAGTCTTCTTACAAATGGGAATGAGACTAGAGGCCTTTGTTTCTGCATTCCCAGCTCTACAGGGCGAGGTGACATGCTGAGTGCCCTGGAAACAGTGCTGTGTCATACAATCCTGTGATACTCACTTTAGAACCTTCCTGCACTAAGTCTCCAACACTCTCACAGGCATTAAGCTGCAGTTGATAATCATCTAGTTGCTGAAAAAATAGGGACAATAGATTATTTCGCGTCGTGACTTAGCACACGAGGACATGTTTGTCAGCAGGACAGAGTGCATTAGAATGAGGAGTTTGGTGGGTCAGGAACAGAGTGGCTGGAAGGTCAAGGTTAAGGCGTAAAATGGTCCAGTAGTTCAGACATTGAGAGCCGGAGGACCAGTATATAGGAACAGTAACCACATCACATATACAGGCACTGGTTCTTATCTCTCATGTCTATTTTGAACATTTTATAAATTACCAGGGTGAGTTTCAATAAGAATCCTGGAAGATATAGTAAACCACCTTTATCTATTTGAATAACATGCATTCAAGAGGCTTTGATAAGATTTAGTCTATTTTCTACATTTAGGAGATTTCTTGGATATATTTCTGCTGGGAGGTTTTATAATGCAGTGGTAAGTTTTGGGGTTCCAGTGACAGACTGTCAAAGTTTAAATCTTGGTTCTACCATTTAAGCTGTGAGACCTGGGAAGCCTCTTACTTTTCTGTGCCTCAGTTTTCTCATCTGTAAAATGATCATGATCATAGTTGAGGGTTGCAGAGATGGTTCAATGAAGATATCTACACAAAGCACAGAGAACAGTACTCAGAGTCTTGTGGTAGGTGCTTACTATGTGTTAGATGGCAGCCTGCTGCCTGCTCCCACCTATTTGCCACAGGGAGAGAGGGGACTTGTGAGATATTTTTGAGTCCTTGAGAAAATTTCTTAAGGACCAACAATATGCAAGTTTTTCCCAAACTAATTCCATGAGGATTTGACTGTTCCTGTTTTGTAGCTGCTCCTTTAAACATGTGGTGGGACAAGGGCTTGAGACAGTGGAGGAGACATAGGGACAGGAGATGGAGGAGGAAGAGGCCAGGAGGCGATGAGAAATCTCATGGCCTTGGAGCTGCTTACAGATTGGCACCCACAAGCCTCCTTCCTCTCCTTCTCTCAGCATGGTTTGCTCATTCCCAGTAACTGGAGATCCTGCTTTGGACTGTGAGTTGCTTTTATTCTCTGGATATCCAAGAGCCACGTCTGAAATATAACTCCTCGGAGTGAAGTTACTCACGGGTGATCACGTAGTGCTGCATCCTGCAATGAGAACACAGATTAGCACAGCCCTGTTAATAGGAGGAACCCAGGGTTCTGTGTGGGTGTGAAGGAAGATTTATTTTTCACCCTTAGGGTTAAGCTCAGAACAAAACAAAACAAAAAGAACAAAACCCCTGTCTTTATCTGTCTTTCTTAAACACTTACCTTGCAATTTTAGAAAATTAGAGAGCACAGTTTTCATTTAAGGCAGTATTAAGACTTACTACCCAAATCAACTAATACCAGGCAGAAAAGAACAAATGCCACAAATTTCCCTTTTCTTGTTTGTAACTGAGGATAAATGTTGCTTTCCTGAAATCATAACTGTTGGGTGTTCCTCTTTGTCTTATCAATCCACATTCTCATGTTCCTGAGTGATGAGAGCACACAAGACATTCTGGCCAAATGCATGCTGCCTGTTCTTGGAGAGAAATTCTATCCCAAATACAGACACTTGAAAGGGTGTACTTGGCTGTCGTAACTTGACCCCTGCCCTCTGCAGACATCTCCCCGTACTTGCCCTCCTCACGCATCTCCCGCTTTACTCTCCAGCAACACTAATGATCTCAGGACTCTCTCATGTCTCTGGCTCTTAACTTGTGCTGATACTTCCACCCTAAGGATGTTCCCCCTCTTCTCACACTCTCACCCTCAACCTATCATTTTGCTCTTTGTCAAGAGCGAAATACAGGGTTAGAGGCACCATGCTGTAATGTAAACAAGCTCCCTCTTGGTCTCTGTGCTGACCAGGATGAGGAAGATGGCAAAAGCCAGTAGTTGTTTTTTTTTTTCTAATTGGAGGTTAGTTGTTTTACAATATTATATTGGTTTCGGTCATACAACAATATGAATCAGCCATGAGTATATGTATATATATATACACACACACACACACACATATATATATATACATATACATGTATATACACACACACACACATATATACATGTATATGTATATATATATATACACACACACATATATATATATTTATGTATCCCCTCCCTATTGAGCCTCCCTCCTATCCACCCCCTCTGTGTTGTCACACAGCACCTGGCTGAGCTCCCTGTGTTACACAGCACCTTTCCACTATATCTGTTTTGCACAAGGCAATGCGTGTATTTCAATGCTACCCTCTTAATTTGTCCCACCCTCTCCTTCCCCCACTGTGTCCACAAGTCCATTCTCTATGTCTGTGCCTCTATTCCTACCCTGCAAACAGGTTTATCAGTACCATTTTTCTAGATTCCATATACATGCATTAGGGCCTTTCTGGTGGCTTGAATGGTAAAGAGTCCACCTTCCAGGGTCAGGAAGATCCCCTGGAGAATACGATATTTGTTTTTCTCTCTCTGACTTACTTCACTCTGTAGGACAAGAAGAGCAGACTTTTCTTGATGGTCATTCATCTCAGTGCTTAACAGGCATTCTCTCATCTCAGTCATGAAGTATGAGGTCTGAAATATCCCTGTTTTTACAAATGAAGAAGCTGAGACTTAGGTTGGTTAAGTAACTTGTCCAAGATGTCACAGCCCACACACGTCAGAAGTGTCAGAGCCAGGACTCAAACGTAGGTCTGTCTGACAGTCTAACACTCCACAGGGTTGCAACCCAGGACCCTGGCTCACACTGATGTCCCTTTCTGTTCTCGGGATTTCTGAGTAAACGGGGGTGGCATCAGTAGTTGGGAACAGAAAAGATACTCGAAGATCTATATTTATACAAAAGATAAAATAAGGCTGATCATTTGCATGAAAATTTTTGGAGAAAGTTCCCCAGAAAGACAGAAAATATCAATTGTAAAGAGATTCACATCACACTTTTTTTTTTTTAAGCCCATAAAGCAAAGCAGGACTGGATTTTAGTAATTGGCCTAAGGCATAGTATTTGTATCCTGAAGCCACCTTGAAACTGTTGCTACGTTTATTTGAATTGTTTTGGTTTTCTGTGATAATTCAGTAAAATCATTCTGGCATTTTTGTAGATTTTCCTTGTCTAGTCTACAGTTTGGGTTTATCAGAACAGTTATCTTATAAAATACATTTATCTTTTTATCTTCTCATTTATCTTCCTTAAGCAAGTACATGTCTTGTAATGCTTATAATAGTAGGACATCAAGGTTTATCTAATTAAGGAGTTGCTAATTTTTTTTTTTTTTTGCATGCAGCATTATAAATCTGACTCAGTTGCCTGCATTTCCCCTTGTAACTGGGCCACCTAAATTATTTACACTTAGGTACAAAAGATGGTATTAGAGCTCTCCCATGTACCTCTTATGTTACTCTAGTTCATCCTTATAGAAACTCCATCCTACAAATGGAATTTGGCAGATGGGAGCCACAAGGCTCAGAGCTCAGTAGTGACCAGGCACAAGGTGATATCAGCAGCTGGGATTCCAATTCAATCCAAACTTTGCACCAAGAACAACGTACTTTATCACATCAGAGTTCCATTCCCTGTTTTCAGTGGATGCATAGCATCTTATTTCTCAATGGTTTATGGTACCTTAAAAAAATAGTTATGTAAATACAAATCAGAATCTACCTCATTCTGCTGTTGGTGTGTTCATCATTTATCTCCAACACGACATTGTCCTGGTCATGCTCATTATGTGAGTTTGGTGATTATAGGCAGAAGGCTTAGGTTCTAGCAGAGAGTGGATTTGGAAGTGGAAGGCTTTCAGGAAGGTTCAGGTCTTCAGTCCCTCCAATCCCCATAATTATCCCTCTAAGTAATTGCTTTGTGCCCTTTGGTGGAGGCAAACAATAGCCACATTGAAATAAGCTATTTGTGTAAATGATGGTGGGTTTTTTAAAAAAGGTTTATTTTTAACTTCTAGTTTTTGAAAAGAGCACAGTTAAGAAGATTGTCTAAAACTGGGGCCTACGTTCTTCAACTCTACTGAAAACCTACCCAGCTGGATAATTTCTTTAAAATCATGTCAGAATTCTTGCCCTTTGTCTCTTCCTTTCAGCCCAGGATCCAAAGTGCTATTGGCAGTGGCCCCAGCAGTGGAAGTTGAAGGAGGGTCCAAGATCCAGGGTGTCAAGGCGGCTCTTTTCAAGACTCCCTCCTGTGCTGCTAGCATTCAGTGGGGACCTTCTTTGAATACTGGGGCAATCTGATATGTTATTTGGCAAACAATACAGTAGAATGTGCAGATGAACAGCACCTTCCTCTCCATTGTAAGAGTTGCTGGGTAACTGTTTTCTCTTTTGCACATAAACTTGATGTCAATGCAGTTTTGGCCAGTTTGCTTGGCTAATTAACGTGCAACCTGATGAAGCCAGACTTGTGCATATAATCCCTATATAGACCACTTAGCTTTCTTTATTCTGTGCTGGCTGATTGCTCTCCTGAATCTCACAGATCAGCAGGCTGAGCAGTTGAACGACTCTCGAAGGATACTTGCTATTCTCTCTCTCTCACTGATAAGTAGCATGTTGTATCTGTCTACCCAAGGGTGAGTCTTTCTCTGAATATGAATAGTGAATCGCTTCAGAAACAATTTCAGCGGTATTCTAAATCTCTGCGAAGTGTACTGAAAATTGTCATCCTAACTGAAATGCAAAGGGCACAGTGTTCTATGCTCAGAACCCCTAATCAGTAATTGCACACAGAATCTTAGATTACATTGACTCCAAAGGCTGCCATTAATTTTTATGGAGTCCTGTCACATGGGGAGGGGACTTTAGACTTTAAGAGCATAGGCACTGTTTGGCCCCTGGAGTGCCTTAGTTTGATTTCTGGCCAAACCTCTTTGTTAACTATGAGAACTATGAGTCTTTACTTTTTTGAAGCTTCATATTCATTATCTAGAAAATGGCGTAGGTAGCCAGACCTGCTTCATAAGGCTGTGTTAAGTGTGAAACAAGGTCATCCAGGCAAAAAACACTCAGCACAGCGTCTTGTAAATAACAAATACTCAAATAAATGTTAATGATGATTAACATGTTAATTTACATCTATGGAAGGGAAAATGAGGATGTGCTAGATGAGATAATTTATCAAGTGATGTTTTGATGTGAGATCTGAATTCATGAAATACTGAAATAGGTTCTGTTAAAAGGTTAATTTTCTCCTGTTGAGAGGCAGTTGAGATCATTGGTTAAATAACATATTTAATGTATGGGGAACACATGCAAAAGAAGAGTCAGAATTATCACAATTTTATTTTTTATTTTAAAATTTTTGGCAAGAACCACTGTACCAATCAGTCTTAATAATTTTCTTTGGCAGCAGAACATTCTAAAGATTCCTTGGTTCATCATGGATCATTGACTAACTAGATACTCATGCTGAGTCACTTACTTGCTTGGAACTAGTCTTTTCATTGCAAAAAAGGGGTAAGAAATCTTAGTTCACTGGGTTCTAATGAGGAATAAGTAGGATAACATATATAAAAGCATTTCCTAATCCACACAATGCTTTAAAAAGTATTTTATATTATTATCATTTGTGGCTGAGAAGTTTAAGTTATGTAATTCCTTGGAAACAGTATCATGAGTGATTACTGATGGCCAGTGCCAGTGTAGTCTCAGCTTTTCTTTTTCTGGATCCATATTATTGATCCTTTACTGGACAGATGGCAGGGGGTGAAGTGGATCTGCTCCAAAATCTTACTAGTGGCATGTCCACCATTCTACTCCTTGCCTCACTGACCACATATGACAGAACTACTCATAAGCTAGAAGAGAACTAATTTTTCCCTTTGGTTATCTTGGTCTTTCTCAGGGAGAAAGTCTGTCTTTTTAAGGAACTAAAGTCCATTTTTTGATATGGAAGTTATATACCGCTTTGGGAAAAAAAGCTATTTGCAAAGAAAGTCTTACTAAAAAACCCCACACAAACAAAATACCCGACTGAATCAGCTGGTATTCCTGCAGATTCACTAATAAAAAACAGCTACCCTTCTATTAGACAGTGTGGGTGAAGGTCCTCTGGGCACCTGTTTGTGATCGTCAGTGAAGTTGTGTCACTCAACTTTAGCTGGAAAGAGATAGAAAACTATCTTAGGCTCACATTTACCTCACTGGTTATGATCTCAGGGGTGGCCCCATAAAGTGATATTCTGCAGCTGTGTTTATGATATTCATTTTGGGTAAATTTTATCATAATGTACTTTCCTTAGTGAAAACAAAACCATAGTCAAGTTTTGAGTTAGGAAAAGCTTGTGGTAATGAAATATTGGCAAACAGGAAGGGGGAGAAAAAGACTAAGCAAGGTGTATTTCACCTGTGGGATGTCAAATATTTGTTTTTAATAGATTAAATATTAGCACTTTGATGCACCGTGGCTCGGTCTACTTCTGTTTCTTCTGAAAGTGGCCTACTCTTGGAGTCAGTCTGTAACTTCAGCTCCTATACCCACCAATTCTCACTTTGTTACATGGAAGAAAGAATGATCAGCTGAGAACACTTACCATGCATGTGGAGAGGATAAATAACTGGTTAGTCTCCAACTGGGCTTTTTTGTTACCTTTTGATGCTAAAACCATTGGAAGAGGGCCATGTTGGCACCTTGCAGCTACCTCATTTCTCCCCAGCTGCTGCCCAGAAGAAGCTCCTGGGTTTTTTTGGGATGTGAAGTAGGTGATTGAATGGGGGACGAAAGGAAAGGGAAGGTAAATACATCTGAAATGTGACAATGAATGTACCTCACAGGGTAGCTACTTTTAACTCATGCATCCACATCAAGGATGAATTCAAGGACTGGGAGAAGAGTATGGGCTTGGTGGAACATGCTTAGGGGGTGGGGGAGATTAACCCTGGCCACAGGTTCTTCAGGATGAACTTAAAAAACTGTATTCAGCTAGTTAGATACCAATACATCTACCCAATGCATCCTCATGAGCAGCACATTTCAGGTCCTTATATTAAAGCTCCCAGCAGAAATGTAGATGGGCACCTACTCTAAGACAACTATGAGGAAACCATGGCAATGGAAGCAGGCAATGGCAGAGAAAATAAATAATGGTGTAGGCAGCCAGAAAAGCAGCCCTGGAGTCCTTGAATTGCTCACTGAAAACTGGAATGCGGTAATTCTGCCCAGAGCTCTCACAGTTCACATGGGTCATAGCCCTGAGAATAGCTGCAACTGCATCAAAAAAGAAAAAAAAAAAAAAAAGGCTAAATGTAGCAGGATATCATCAAACGAGTTTGATGACTGATATTTGCCTAGTGCTTTGACGCTTTTGAAAGAAACATGAAATCAAAGGGTAAGTTATTAGGATAGTACCCAGAGCAGGTAGCTGACTAGCATAGCTTTAAGATAATCCCAAGTCTATGCTCCTATGTGAAAAGAACAAGCAGGCTATTGACAAGACTTTTGTAATTTATTTAGAAAGGATCTGTGTTCTTAAGAAAGGACTGCTTTTTTCTTTGTTAGAGGTGAGCAAACACTCAACTTCAAGGCCATGAGATCAGATGTGATTAGCAGAATGTTAACTCATTATTTCTGACACCAAATCCCCAAGCTGCTGAGTGTGAGAAAGAAAGCAAAAAGCCACCTAAGTGAGAGATTGTGGCTTATTAGCACAAGGAGGAAACCACCATTATTTCTGCTCTCTGCTTTACATTTGTATAGAAATGAATAGTTCCTATACAATTTTATATCGAAGTTGACAGCTTTGAGTACCACAAAGTTAAAAAAAATAGATACCATATCCAATTTGTAGGTGAAAAAAAATACAAAAACAAGGATTCAGGCTCAAATGCTCCTCTTAGTTCAGTTCAGTTGCTCGGTCATGTCCAACTCTTTGTGATCACGTGAACAGAAGCATACCAGGCTTCCTGTCCGTAACCAATTCCCAAGCTTGTTCAAACACATGTCCATCGAGTTGGTGATGCCATCCAACCATCTCATTCTCTGTCATCCCCTTCTCCTCCTGCCTTCAATCTTTCTCAGCATCAGGGTCTTTTCCAGTGAGTCAGTTCTTCGCATCAGGTGACCAAAGAATTGGAGTTTCAGCTTCAGCATCAGTCTTCAACTGAATATTCAGGACTGATCTCTTTTAGGATGGACTGGTTGGATCTCCTTGAAGTCCAAGGGACTCTCAAGAGTCTTCTCCAACACCACAGTTGAAAAGCCTCTATTCTTCAGTGCTCAGCTTTCTTTATAGTCCAACTCTCACATGACTACTAGTAAAACCATAGCTTTGACTAGATGGACCTTTGTTGGCAAAGTAATGTCTCGGCTTTTTAATATGCTGTATAGGTTGGTCATACCTTTTCTTCTAAGGAGCAATAGTCTTTTAATTTCATGGCTGCAGTCACCATCTGCTGTGATTTTGAACCCCCCAAAATAAAATCTGTCACTGTTTCCATTATTTTCCCATCTGTTTGCCATGAAGTGATGGGACTAGATGCCATGGTCTTAATTTTCTGAATGTTGAATTTTAAGCCAACTTTTTCACTTTCCTCTTTCACTTTCATCAAGAGGCTCTTTAGTTCTTCACTTTCTGCCATAAGGGTGGTATCATCTGCATATCTGAGGTTATTGATATTTCCCCTGGCAATCTTGATTCCAGCTTGTGCTTCTTCCAGCCCAGCGTTCCTCATGATGTACTCTGCATATAAGTTAAATAAGTAGGGTGACAATATACAGCCTTGACAAACTTCTTTCCTGATTTGGAACCAGTCTGTTGTTCCATGTCCAGTTTTAACTGTTGCTTCTTGACCTGCATACAGATTTCTCAGGAGGCAGGTCAGGTGGTCTGGTATTCCCAAATCTTAGAATTTTCTGTAATTTGTTGTGATCTGCACAGTCAAAGACTTTGGAATAGTCAATAAAGCGGAAATATATGTTTTTCTGGAACTCTCTTGCTTTTTTTGATGATCCAACGGATGTGGGCAATTTGATCTTTGGTTCCCCTGCCTTTTCTAAATCCAGCTTGAACATCTGGAAGTTCACGGTTCATGTACCAAGCCTGGCTTGGAGATTTTTGAGCATTACTTTACTAGAGTGTGAGATGAGTGCAATTGTGCAGTAGTTTGAACATTGTTTGGCACTGCCTTTCTTTGGGATTGGAATGAAAATGGACCCTTTCCAGTCCTATAGCCACTGTTGAATTTTCCAAATTTGCTGGCATATTGAGTGCAGCACTTTCACAGCATCATCTTTCAGTATTTGAAATAGCTCAACTGGAATTCCATCACCTCCACAAGTTTTTTTTGTAGTAATCCTTCCTAAGGTCCACTTGACTTCATGTTCCAGGATGTCTGGCTCTAGGAAAGTGATCACACCATCGTGGTTATTTGAGTCATGAAGATCTTTTTTGTGTAGCTTTCTTTGTGTTCTTGCCACCTCTTCTTAATATTTTTTGCTTCTGTTAAGTCCATACCATTTTCGTCCTTAATTTTGCCCATCTCTACATGAAATATTCTCTTGGTATCTCTAATTTTCTTGAAGGATCTCTAGTCTTTCCCATTCTATTGTTTTCCTCTATTTCTTTGCATTTATCACTGAGGAAGTCTTTCTTATCTGTCTTGTTATTCTTTGGAACTCTGCATTCAAATGGGTATATCTTTCCTTTTCTCCTTTGCCTTTCACTTCTTTTCTTTTCTCAGTTATTTGTAAGTCCTCCTCAGACAACCATTTTGCCTTTTTGCTTTTCTTTTTCTTGGGGATGTTCTTGATCACTGCCTCCCGTACAATGTCATGAACCTCCATCCATAGTTCTTCTGGCACTCTGTCTATCAGATCTAATCCCTTGAATCTATTTCTCACTTCCACTGTATAATCATAAGGGATTTGATTTAGGTCATACCTGAATGGTCTAGTTGTTTTCCCTACTTTCTTCAATTTAAGTCTGAATTTGGCAATAAGGAGTTCATGATCTGAGCCACAATCAGCTCCTGATCTTCTTTTTGCTCACTGTATAGAGTGTTTCCATCTTTGGCTACAAAGAACATCAGTTCAGTTTAGTTCAGTCACTCAGTTGTGTCCGACTCTTTGCGACCCCATGAATCACAGCACGCCAGGCTTCCCTGTCCATCACCAACTCCCGGAGTTCACTCAAACTCATGTCCATTGAGTCAGTGATGCCATCCAGCCACCTCATTCTCTGTTGTGCCCTTCTCCTCCCACCCCCAATCCTTCCCAGCATCAGAGTCTTTTCCAGTGAGTCAACTCGTTGCATGAGGTGGCCAAAGTATTGGAGTTTCAGCTTTAGCATCAGTCCGTCCAATGAACACCCAGGATTGATCTCCTTTAGAATGGACTGATTGGATCTCCTTGCAGTCCAAGGGACTCTCAAGAGTCTTCTCCAACACCACAGTTCAAAAGCATCAATTCTTCGGAGATCAGCTTTCTTCACAGTCCAACTCTCACATCCATACATGACCACTGGAAAAACCATAGCCTTGACTAGGCAGACCTTTGTTGGCAAAGTAATGTTCAGACTGATTTCAGTATTGACCATCTGTCTTCTTTTGCGTTGTTGGAAGAGGGTGTTTCCTATGACTAGTGCATTCTCTTGGCAAAACTCTGTTAGCCTTTGACCTGCTTTGTTTTGTACTCCAAGGTCAAATTTGCCTGGTACTCCAGATATGTCTTGACTTCCTGCTTTTGCATTCAAGTCCCCTATAATTGTCAGGGAATGTTTAACAGGAGGATTCCTACGTGCTGTTTCTCATAAATTCTCTGTTCCTTATCAGTTCCTTTTCCAAGAATGAGTAGAGCTGCACGCAGCTCTCAGGACTGAGATCATGAGAAACGGTATCTGCTTGGATTCCTTTCAATAACTCCCTTCAGTGACTCTTTTCAGCGTCAGTGACCTTGTATGTATTAGACTATCCGTATTGTGGCTATTGATAAAATTTCATCTTGTGTAATAGCTGAGTAATCATCTTACTAAAGATATATAAGCCTGCATTTCTGCTAATAAAATACCTTTGCTCCATCAGAACTTGGGTCCCCATGTCTTTCTTTCTTTCTTTCTCTCTCTCCCCCTTCCTCCGACTCTCTCTTTCATTTTCTTATCATCAACTCTGGACCACCAGGTTCCAGTTCATTAAAGGACCCCAACAGGATGTCTTTTATGGGTATTAGTTCTAGAAGGTCCTGTGGGTCTTCATAGAACTGTTCAACTTTAGCTTCTTCAGCATTACTGGTTGGGACATAGATTGGATTGATGTGATAGTGAATGGTTTGCCTTGGAAATAAACAGAGAACATTCTGTCATTTTTGACTTTGCACCCAAGTACTGCATTTTGGACTCTTTTCTTGACTATGATGCCTACTCCATTTCTTCTAAGGGATTCTTGCCCACAGTAGTAGATATAATGGTCATCTGAGTTAAATTTACCCATTCCAGTCCATTTTAGTTCATGATTCCTAAAATGTTGATGTTCACTCTTGCCATCTACTGTTTGACCACTCCCAATTTGCCTTGATTCATGGACCTGATATTCCAGATTCCTATTCAATATAGTTCTTTACAGTATCAGACTTTACTTCCATCCCCAGTCACATCCACAACTGGGTTTTGTTTTTGCTTTGGCTCCGTCTCTTCATTCTTTCTGAAGTTATTTCTCCACTGACCTCCAGTAGCATATTGGGCATGTACTGACCTGGGGAGTTCATCTTTCAGTGTCCTATCTTTTTTCCTTTTCATACTGTTCATGGGGTTCTTGGGTGCCATGTAGGGCCAGCCAAGATGGAAGGGTTATTGTGGAGAGTTCAGACAAAAATGTGATCCACCGGAGAAGGGAATGGCAAACCACTTTAGTATTCTTGCCTTGAGAACCCCAAGAACCTACCAAATCTAGCTTCATCCTTTCAGATCATGATTGCTTCAAACTCTGGGTAAAAAAGAAATAAGCAAAGTGACCACCAACAGGTCTGCCCAAGTTACATCCAGGCTGCATACTGATAGGCTCCCTGCTTGTTAGGGGGTTTCCCTATAAAGGGGATGCACAGGTAGTCATATTATGAGTTTTATGGCATAGACAGTATTGGTGGTTATATAATAACCAACAAAAGTTGGGCAATTACTGGCATAGTAAGAATGCTGTGCTAGGAACCATTCATGTTTTATCCTCACAATAACCTCTGAAGTCAGTATTATTATAACTCATTTTACAGATGAAGACTGATACACAAGTATGAAGCAACTTTCCCAAGGTCACACAGTAATTGTAAACCCATCTAGATCTGTACTTGTAGGCTTAATAATTAATACTTTGTTTTTAACTTTGTTGTCCATGCCTTCTTAAGTTTGAATTTAGAAGAACAATTAATACAGTAGAAAAAGAACATAGATTCAGAGTCAGGTGACCTGGAGTTCTAGTTCCAACTCTGAAACTGATTAGCTGTGCATCTAATTTTCACTTTCTCATCTGCAAAATGAAGGTTTGGCTCTTCAAAATCCTCATGGTTCCTTACAAATCTAATGGGGTATATTTGACTAGAGATTCTGCTCTCTTAGATCCTCAAGGGTCTTCATTTCCTAAACTAAAGTCTGAAGATTCTCTCTGGGCTTCTGAAACTCTGAAAAGCTACCCTAATTATGTTGGAGAAACCAAATGTTTGAGAACTATTTTATTTAGTGCTCGAGCTCTATAGAACTCCTAAGAATGTTGATAACTCATCCTTTCATGAGCTGCATGGGCTTGTGTTGATTTTGATATCCAGTGTCCAATGACTCCTTGTGTCAGTTCTGAGAGGCAGGTGGGAAATGATGGCTGAGTGCAGCAAGGGAAAGCATTACCACCATTCAGACACCTCTCCTTTGACAGTTTTTGGCAGCTTAACAAGCTTCATGAGTGGCTCAGTGGTAAAGAATCTGCCTGCCAATGCAGGAGATGTAGGACCATGAGTTCGGTTCCTGGGTTGGGACGATCCCCTGGAGGAGGAAATGGCAATGCACTCCAGTATTCTTGCCTCTGAAATCCCAAGGACAGAGGAGTCTGATGTATAGGTTTGCAAAGAGAGTTGGACATGACTGAGCAACTGAACACATATGCATGGCAGCTTAAAAATCACTTCCACAGATCACAACACCCTGTGAGGCAGGTGCTACCATTCTCATTTTATAGGTTAAGAAATTAAACACCAGAAAGTGGTATGTCTTGTCTCTAAATGCTTATAAATGAAGACCTGGATCCTAAACCCCATTTTTGACTCTAAATCTAAATGCATTTCCCTTGCCTCTTGTAAAGAAGGCAGGGCTCTATAGTGGTAGGTAAGATTCATAACGCCACTCTTTACCTTCCACATGATCTTGAGTGAGTCAACCAGTATTTATGAATTTCATCTGTGAAATAGGTTAATAATATTGCCATGCAATGGTCATGGCTCATAAATGACATTCAAAATTACCTAGTAGAATAGCTGATACAAAGTAGATACTTAAAATTACTCTTATTTCCATTTCTCCATGTTTGAAAACTTAGTATTTTCTTTTGCTTACAGGAAGTCTATGGTTTTGTCTTTATAGTCTAATTACTATACAAACAAATAACTGATATTTTAAAGTTTTCCTGTAGAAATGGTTTTCTTGTCAGTGGAGAGAAAGAAGAGGGTAGATTAGAAATTTGAAAAAATTTCAGTTTAATCAGGATCATAGAGTCACAACTCTATGAGGCTAAAGAGTCACAACTTTCTTGCTGTAAGTCTCTTTATTCTCTTAGCTTCTAAATCTCATTTTCTATCTTTTAAACTCACCTTTAAAAAGTGAATTTACAAATAATATAATGTATTAGTCAAGCTGCTGTCTCAGGTATTAAGTCCAGAAATGTAAACTCTAATGGAAACTCAGGCATTGAAAAATCTATATTCAGCACATACAGCTGTGCCCATGGTGAAACATTTGCCTGTTCTCAATTTACAGTGTAATAAGCAAAAGACTAGTTCCCAAAGAGAATAAACATGTCTCCAAGCTAGATTTTTCAACTTTTTATATTATTATTTATGTGAAAGTGAAGTCGCTCAGTTGTGTCCGATTCTTTGCGACCCCATGGACTGTAGCCTACCAGGTCTCTCTGTCCATGGGATTTTCCAGGTAAGAATACTGGAGTGGGTTGCCATTTCCTTCTCCAGGAGATCTTCCCAACCCAGGGATTGAACCCGGGTCTTCCGCATTGTAGGCAGATGCTTTACCATCTGAGCCACCAGAGAAGTACTTTATTTATGTACATTTATTTAAAAACAGAACATTTTATTTTAAATCACCATTATTATTTTTCAATTCCAGAAGTTTGGTGTCTGGCTGGTTTTCTCATTTGATTAACACAATTGGTTTCTGATGTTGGGGAAGGGAAGGTAAGCTATCATTTATTGAGCTACTGTGTGTATAAGATTCTTTGCATTATCACATTTAATTCATTTGACCCCAAAGAAGAGTGTGCAGAGCTGCACAGTGTTGTCTGACTCCAGAGTCTGTGGTCTTCACTTCATCGTATTACCTCCAGGATTCCTTTATGATCTTTGTCAGGACCTCTGGTGGAGGAAAGAAAATGGGAATGATTTCTCAGGAAATGATATAACGTCAAGATTGTTTCCATTGAGGCTGTCCTCTCTTAAAGTTAAAGAATGGAAATCCATTTGTCAGAGGAATTCTCTAGGTGAAAGGAGACATGAAAGTACAAAGGGAGTGTGGTAGACGAGAAGTAGGACCCCTGCATCTGAGTCCTGGTTCCAGCACCACATCCCTTTGAGTATTTGGGGTATATTTTAAACCCTTTCTGAGCCCTGGTTTCCTCTTGTATTAAAATAAAGATTTGGAATCATAAATTTCTAACTTCCCTTCCATTTTTAGGATCTTATGGTCTAAAATGAGTCTTCTTATATGACTCTAGTTAATGGTAAAACAATTCAGGCTTGAGAACAGCTATGTTAAGTACACTAGCCTTTTAAGGACTCAATTTTGGTTCTGTATAATAATGGGTTTAACAAAAACTAGAAATGATGAAAGATGGGTAGCTAAAACCTTCATTTATCTTCTCTCTAGACAAAGGGTTGGCAGTTTGCCAGACAAAATTTATTTTTCTAGCAACATGCCAGAAAAGCAGAGTGGGTTTGGTAGCATAGAAGGTGCAACCACTTTGTGACTTTTGCTTCTGTAGTGTCATCAGATTCTCACAGTCCCAGTGGGCATGCTCTTAGAGTTGAGCTGGAAATTATAAAGCAGTGGTCATCTCGTAAGTTTAAGCCAAGATCCATATTCTACGAGGTACCTCCTGCTCAGTGACTAATGAGTTTCATGAGTTGTTGTGGTTACTAGAAGGCAGAGGAGGGAATAATCACTCAATGGTAAAGTTGCTGGAGAAGGATAGAGGCCATTCTGTAGAGGTAAGTGGAAGACTGAACATTCTTTGAAGGTTGAATGGGACCCAGATAAATAGAGAAGAACTGGGGGCTAAGAGGATAGAATGACATGAAGAACACAGTGCAGCTGGAGAAAAATGAATAATTTAGTTAAGTACAGGCAACGAGAGGTCTTGGATTAAACCCAGAATTTCTAGGCTTTAAAGAAATATGGAGTTATGTAGGTGAGTCACAGTAAACGGACTAAAAGTTTTTCAGTTCTGTTCAGTTTCCTTTTATGTGAGTGATTTTTGTTCAGTGACAGTAAAGGTAATAACCAAACTCATTATAGTCTTGCTTTTATCAAATTCATTTTACAGAGATCACTCGGAAGAGGGTAACTTTGATACCTTCACAGGAACGTGCTTGCCTTTGACCTATTTGCTGACATTATGGTCTTTACAGAGAATAATGCTAGAGCTTCCCTGGTGACTCAGTGGTAAAGAATCTGTCTGCAAATTCAGGAGACATGGATTTGATACCTGATCTGGGAAGATGCACATACCACGGAGCAACTAAGCCCATGTGCTGCAACTATTGAGCCTGTACTCTATAGCCTGGGAATCCTAACTACTGAAGCTCCCACACCTACAGCCTGTGCTCCACAAAAGAGAAGCCACCACAGTGAGAAGCCCGCACTGCAACTAGAGAGTAGCCTCTGCAGCATTGAAGGCCCAGCACAGCCAAAAATGAATAAGTAAATGAAAAAATTATTTATAAAATAATGCTATTAAAAATTTCATGTGGCAATTGGGTCTTGGATGGTTTTGGCATCAGTTACTTCCATCAATTTGTCACAAGGAAGCTATGTTCTTTTTAAACTCTTTGAGCTTTCAGTACAAGCTGTCCAATTGAATGAGTTGTGTGGGACCATTTTCAAGTCTAGAAGCACTTTACAATGCTCCTTAGTATATGGTGTCCCACTGGGGTCATGCTGTTCATCAACTGAGGATAATGACAGAAAATAAAGCTCTAATAGCTTCACTGTGAATCAGTTCAGTTCAGTTGCTCAGTTGTGTCTGACTCTTTGTGACCCCATGGACTGCAGCATGCCAGGTTTACCCGTCCATCACCAACTCCTGGAGCTTGCTCAAACTCATGTCCATTGAATTGGTGATGCCATCCAATCATCTCATCCTCTGTCCCCTCTCCTCCTGCCTTCAATCTTTCCCAGCCTCAGGGTGTTTCCCAATGAGTCAGTTCTTCGCATCAGGTGGCCAAAGTATTGGAGCTTCAGCTTTAGCATCAGTCCTACCAGTGAATATTCAGGACTGATTTCCTTTAGCATTGGCTGGTTTGATCTAAGTATAACATCAATATCTCTTTCTTCCTGCTCATACATACCAATCATAAAATAATTTGCTTATAAATATTGTTTTCCAAATGACCCCAATATCACAAAAATGATCTCCCTACAGAAAGTATGCAGATTCTATATAATATAATAATTTTATAATATATGATCTATATAATATATACGATATGTGTGTGCTCATTCATGTCCTACTCTTTGTAACCCCATGGACTGTAGCCCACCAGGCTCCTCTGTCTATGGGATTTCCCGGGCAACAATACTGGAGTGGGTTGCCATTTCCTGCTATTGGGGATCTTCCCAACCCAGGGATCGAATCCACATCACCTACATTGGCAAGCAGATTCTTTACCACTAGTGCCACATAATATATATAATCTATATTATGTATGTAATACTCAAAAAAGTATTATATAGACTCTATAGGCTTTAGTTTAGAGTCTTTGTTAGTTAATGTTAACATTCTCATTTTTGTCATGGTTGATTTCTTCTAACTAGACCAGTTAATATTCATGCATAATCTATGTCTTTCAAACTTGACTAGCTAAGGAGAACTTCAGGATTTGTTTTTGTTTTTGCCCTTGTATATTTTAAAATCAAGATTTGATCATCAGTAACTTAGATGTCTAGGAAAGGTTGGGGGCGGGAGGAGAAGGGGATGACAGAGAATGAGATGGCTGGATGGCATCACTGACTCTGTGGACATGAGTTTGAGTGTACTCCGGGAGTTGGTGTTGGACAGGGAGGCCTGGCGTGCTGTGATTCATGGGGTCGTGGAGAGTCGGACACGACTGAGCGACTGAACTGAACTGAACTGAACTGAACTTAGATGAACTTTTCTCACAGATGTTTCCATCATATAAGATGCTAAAGTAGTGTTTTAGAGCTTGAGAACTGGTCTTTGGGGCCAAAACTCTTTAGTTATTCAAAGAATCATGAAGTACTCCCCTGTGTGAACACATTTAAACAAACAAAGCTTGGGTAATTCAAGACAAATAATCTCCAAATCCACGCTTTTAAGGAATGCAGAATCTGAGTTAGACCCAAATAAGTAATCATACAGGCCACACTTCAGCTGAGTTAGCCTGGCCGTTAAGATTCAGTGTGTTTGCTTCCAGTCCTAATCTACAAGCAATGATAGCTTTCAGTCCCTCTCAGTCTTTCCAAAAGCACTGTTTGAAGAGGGAACAAAAGGGAGTAGGGGCGTGGTTAGGATGATACTTAAAGTCCCTCTCATCACTTCTGGCTGCATCTTTCTGTTCCATATATAATGTGCCCACATCATATTGCCCAGGTTGTGGGACATGACCCCTTTATCCCCTGAAAACTTCATGCACGCAAGACATTTGTTTGTATAATGGACTTTACTGAAAGTTTGAGATGATGGGTTTTTTTATGCTTGTCCATCACATGTCCCCCTCTCTGTAGATACCCGATTTCTTCATCTTTCAGGCCCCCACACTATTAACACAGAAGAGAGAAGCTTCACAGGTTGTAGAAAGTAAGGGATGAAATGATGCAAGAAGGATGAATAAACACTGGCCAGATTCTGGGGCGTGTCTTAGCAGTGAGGGAGCATTTTCTTCCTTTAATTAGCCTGAGTCTCCACCTTCTCCATCTCTGCTCCATGCCTTCCTATCCAGGATCTCTACGATGTGTCTGCTCAGCCAGAGCCAGCAACCCCTGACTCCCACGTCAGTGGTACCAAAACTATAGAGACTTAGATTTTCTCTTTTGTGTCTTCTCTTTCCTCTAGTCCCCATTAAAGAAAGGGAGCTCTATTAAGAGTCATTGATATTGAACTATGCCACTTCTTTTAGAGAGAAATCATGGATATTTTAAATAGCATAATTTTTCCTTAAAAATTGTAACACAGTCTAACTTAATTAACCCCAGATCAAGGTATGACTATGCCCTCATACCTGGATAATGGATTCTTTACTTCCCATCCTAAACCATGACTCTAAAAAGTATAATAGTCATGTCCCATACCAGGGGCAGTCTTGAATGACTACTAGAAAGTTCATTCTTAAATGAAAAATAAGTACTATTGAATATAGAATGATATCACTGTTAAAACACTGTTATTTTGTTGAATCATAGTCAATAGATACTCATTCACCTATTAACAATAGTGAAGGTAACTTTATGTTAAAAAAAAAAAAGTCCTATTCCCCAGGAATTAACATTCTAAAAGAAACTTGTTTTCTGGGATAAATCTTTTTGCAGATCAAAATGACAGACTTGCAAAGTCAAAGGAATTAAAGAGAGAATTGATAATGGAAGAGCTTATATTATCACTTCTCAAATATTCATAGTGTAAGGGCCACTTAGGAATGAAATAACGGAAATATACAAATCATTTCCTAATCTGATTTTAGCCTTCTGGTTCAAACTTTTATAGAACTGATGACCTGCTAGGTACTTCACTGATAGTTGCCTTTTCACATAATCCTGTTTACCCCACAAGTGGAAATACTTCTCAAGAGTGAAATGTCCAAATTGAAGAAAAATATAGGTCTTGAATAGGAACACATTTTAATGCATTATTTAAGGTTGTGAGTCATGCCAAATTATGTTAGGTTGTTTATAAAAATGGCCATCATGAGCTCCTTCCTTCCTTGCATCTATGTGCCATTTCCATATCAGGAGATTAAAGTCAAATTTGCCCTCCCTTGAATTTGGGCTGGCCTTAAGTTCTTGCTTGACCAATAAAATAAGTTAGACATAAAACCATGACATTTCTAAGGTCATAAAAAGTCTTAACACCTTGCATCCAGGCCTCAAGGAATATTCCTCTTGGGATGTTCTTTGAACCCATTGGCCATACTGTGATAAATCCAAGCCACATTGAAAGACAACATGCAGAAGCTCCAGAAGACAATTTTAGCTGAACTTCCTACAAATAACTGGCCAAATGATTCAGTTATTTAGGCTGTTGAGCCCATATGAACCTTCAGATGACTTCAGCCACAGCTACCATGTAGTAGCACCTGCGTGGGAGGCCCTGAGCAAGAATCATCCAACTGGGCTAGTCAACCTACATAACCGTGAGGGATAAAAATAAATTGTTGTTTATTTATTTATTTTTTAATGAATTTAATAATTTATTAGAGGAATACAGAAAGTTTGCTTTCTCTTCCTCAGGGTTCCATCTTTAACTGTTTTTTTTTTTTATTGGAGGCTAATTACTTTATAATATTATATTGGTTTTGCCTTACATTGACATGAATCTGCCCCAGGTGTACATGTGTTCCGCTTCTTGAACCCCCTTCCCACCTCTCTCCTCCCCTTATCTTCCCTCTGGGTCATCCCCGTGCACCAGCCCCGAGCATCCTGTATCATGTGTCGAACCTGGACTGGTGATTCGTTTCACATATGATAATATACATGTTTCAATGCCATTCTCCCAAATCATCCCACCCTCACCCTCTCCCACAGAGTCCAAAAGACTGTTCTATACACCTGTGTCTCTTTTGCTGTCTCGTATACAGGGTTATCATTACCATCTTTCTAAATTCCATATATATGCGTTGCTGCTGCTGCTGCTGCTGCTGAGTCACTTCAGTCGTGTCCGACTCTGTGTGACCCCATAGACAGAAGCCCACCAGGCTCCCCCCTCCCTGGGATTCTCCAGGCGAGAACACTGGAGTGGGTTGCCATTTCCTTCTCCAACCAATTTAGTGCTACCAACCTGAATAACAGATTTTCATTAATATATGTATATAACAACAACAAAAAAGCCAGAGCTAAGAGTTTCGGTTAGTCAATTAAAATGTGTCAAAAGAATTCCAAAATGATTAACGCTAAATATACTTAACAGTCTAGTTTAAGTCATTACATTTTAAACTCTCAGGATGGAATTAAGATTTAAAAGAATGAATTTGTATTGTCACTAATCTGCACAGGTGTATCACTTTTCTCTCTAGTACTTAACAACTCAGGTATGGCAGGGAGAAGATGAGTTGTTGGATTGATCCAGGAATATGATTTTGGGGGCAGAAGCAATGGATTCACCAATTGACATGGGAGTTGAGAGTATTGGTTAAAGACTGGTGAAAGTTTTAAGTTACAGAATCTAAGCAAGGACTGGAGGGCTCATTGAGGTGGAAGAATGTGTATTAAAATGAAAAGCTGAAAGGATTACAGTCAGAAAGAGATGCTGTTCAGATTAGAGATGAGCTGGGTTTCACTTATGGGCATAAAATAAACACAGGATGATGTAGGACTTCTGGTGAAGAGATTGTAGGATATCAATGACTGTAATGTCATTCTTGTATCAGGAAGTGAGAAGACTTGCTGTTCCCTGAATCCAGGGAAGGTAAGGCATGAGCTAGAAAACAGATCGGAACAAGCTGGAAGATATGAGGAGCTGTTTCACAGCAGCAAGGGATAAAGCAATAAACATGCTTTATTCTCTAATGGTTGACACTGCCGAATCTCGGGCAAGGGCTTTTCAGGTTGAGTTGTATAGGCACTGTGCATGTTAGCGGTGCTATAAATGATCTTAGCTGTTATATAACCATGCAAAGTCACTGTTTACAGAACGTGGGATGGGAGTGAGAGCACTGTGAGGCAGGAGTGAGAGGGAGTGGGGCAGGAGAGCCTGACCACTGCTGTCTTGGCTAATTGCTCTTTCCCTACAACTCCATAGATAAAAAGGGTGGAGAATGACATAACTACACCACATGAGCCTTAAAGGAAAAGATACAGAAATTATATAAAGGAAATGATTAACTCAGGAGCCATGAGCAGGTAATAGCTGAGTGGGGCTTTTCAGGATCAATAGGAGTTCTCCAGGCAGATGAAAGAGGGCAATTCAGATAAAATCAGTAACACCTGCCAAGGTTTAAATTCTTTTTCAGCACAAACTCTCTCAGGTGCTATACACCCCATACACACACCCTACTGCCTATTTTTCCTCTTTTTTTCCCCCAGACAACGACCTTTCTGGAAATCGAATCTTATGGAATTAAATTAAATCCATATCCTGGATACCAGAGCAGATCTTACTTAACATGTGCCCGAGTTTGCCATTTGTATAGTCTGGATGACCTTGTTATGATTTTTCAAGGAAAATGGTAAGAGTTAAAGATAATTCTGTGAAGCTCTTATGTAACTTTGAAGAAATGCCACTTTCATGACTTCACTGATATCATAGAATCCATTGTTTCTCCATGACCTGTATTCCCTTTCTATTCTTTCAGAGTGAGTGTAATTTTAGGAAGGTCATGGCCCTAAAGGCCAGATACAGATGGTATTGAATCTTGCTAACAACATGTAAAAGCTGTGTGACTTTTAGCACTTAGCCTTTCTGAGTTGCCATTTCCTACTCTGTGCAATATGGGTAACATGCTTATCTCCCAGAGTTACAAGGATGAAATGAGATCATGTCAGTAAGTAATATGTCACAGAATAGATGCTCAATACACTTTGTCTTTCTGGCTTTCTCTCCATTACCCTTGCTTATCCCAACTCTGTTTTCCTGTGCCAATTTCTTTCAAGCACTTGGGTGCTGACCTTTTATTTCTCTTCGTCCATTGACTCCTCAATACTTGTCTATTCTCTACCTGCCACAGCCCCACACAAATGCATCACAGTTTCCTGAAAGCCTTGATTTTCCTTGAATCTTGACTTCCAGCAGTCAACACAGAAAGATCCAAGAGAAAAAGGAGTGGTGAAGAGGAAACTCTTTTACACTGAATGGTTTTAAGAGTGCAGTTTTGGAGACAAGGGGAGAAAGAATGGAAAACAAAGAGAACAAATATAAAAACACGGAAGAGATGTCCTAACGATAAAACTCAGAGCAGCAAAGGATCCTGCCATGCTTAGCTGAAGTCATGATACCTGATTATAATTTCTTTGCACTCTAACCACCTTCTGAAACGATTGTTCCTTGAATAGAAGGAGCAATATCTTTTAGTAACAAATTGGTGGTTTGTCACATGCTCTATCCGTTCCGTTCCATCGCTCAGTCGTGTCCGACTCTTTGCGACCCCGTGGACTGTAGCCTAACCAGGCTTCTCCATCCATGGGATTCTCAAGGCAAGAATACTGGAGTGGGTTACCGTTTCCTTCTCCAGGAGATCTTCCCGACCCAGGGATCGAACCCGGGTCTCCCACATTGGAGGCAGACGCTTTAACCTCTGAGCCACCAGGGAAGCCCCACATGCTCTATAATTTTCATCAAAATGTAATCTATATTTTAAATTTCTCCTCCTTGCCAGCCTTGTTTTATATTTTATCTCCTACAAATATTTGCAGGCAAGAAAATCTGGGACTCTGGAAGCAGTTTTCTATTTATACTTTCTGAGTAGAGTAGCACATTGTCTTTAGGTGAATGATGCTCTCTGGACTGTGAAACACAGTTGCCTGGACAATCAAGGAGACTGGGCTGGGTCTCGACATGCAGGACACTGGAATCTTCAGAGCTGCCAAACTTCAGTGGCTCCTTCTCCTTTTCCCATTAATGGTCTGTGCAAATTTCTATGCAACTATGCGACTGCAGAAAATCAGGTTTGTAATACAGATAGAAAACCCCTCAAAATAGGTAATTTATAAAAGAATAAATGTAAATAGGCAATGAACCTATGAGAGAATATTCTGTCTCTCTGGTTATGAAAGTAATGCCACCTAAAATGTCAAGGTTGGGCCATTTAAACTGATAGAATAAGATAATAACCATCGTTGGTGTGAATGTGAGGGAAGCCCAGGTGAGAATAGACCCCAATGACTGTGCTGGTTGTTGTTGGACAATGTGGCCATGAATGATTTTCTCTTTGTTTTTTTTTAATAAATGTCTGAACGCCTTTCTATCTGCTCACCCTTTCCAACAGACACACTCACATAATAATCATGTTTGATTGGAAAATTAAGTACGGGAATGATCTAGTATGTTATGTGTTTAAAACTTTTAAAAGTAAAATGTGAAACATGCACCAAAGTAGAGAGAATAATTTGAATATCTCTCCTGAGAACCCTGGAGAAGGCAATGGCAACCCACTCCAGTACTCCTGCCTGGAAAATCCCATGGACGGAGGAGCCTGGTAGGCTGCAGTCCATGGGGTGGCTAAGAGTCGGACACAACTGAGTGTCTTCACTTTCACTTTTCACTTTCATGCATTGGAGAAGGAAATTGCAACCCACTCCAGTGTTCTTGCTTGGAGAATCCCAGGGATGTGGGAGCCTCGTGGGCTGCCGTCTATAGGGTCACACAGAGTCAGACACAACTGAAGCAGCTTAGCAGTAGCAGCCTGAGAACCCATCTCAATATTCATTAATCAATATTTTTACCTGTTTTTCCCCTCCCCTTCTTCTTTCCCTTTCCCTCTTCCTTTTTTTATTCTTTCTTTCCTTTCTTTGTTTTCATTTTTTTGCATTATATTAAAGCACAAATCTATATCCATATCATGTTGTCTTAACTGTAAATATTTCCATATATATATTCTTTTTATTTATTAAATTTTTAAAATTGTTATTTTATATTAGAGTGTTGTTAATTTACAAAGTTGTGTTAGTGTTATTCTCTGGTGTACAGCAAAGTATATACATATTCGTATGTATACATACATCTGTTCTTTTTCACATTCTTTTCCCATATTGGTTATGTATTACTGAGTTGAATTCCCTGTGCTATACAGTAGGTCCTTGTTGATTATCTGTTTTATATATAGCAGTGTGTATATGTTAATCCCAGATTAGGAGTTTGGATTAAGAGAGCATTTTCTTTTCTTTTTTTTCTGTCTTTTGACCTTTCTATTATGATTTTTTTTCATCATGCAAAAATTGTAATTTTTTAAATGATATATAGTGCTGCATTAGTCTCAAGTGTGCAGCAAAGTGACTCAGTTATACATATACATATATCCACTCTTATTTAGATCCTTTTCCCATATAGGCCATTACAGAGTATTGAGTAGAGTTCCCTGTGCTTATATATTCCTTTCAAAAGGGATAGTTTTTACATAACCACAGTCCTGTTATCATGCCTGACAAAATTAATAAAAATTCATTGGTAATGTCTAATTCCAACTGTACTTTAACATTTCCCCAACTGTCTAAAAAAAGAATTTTACATGGATTTATTTGACTCAGGACCCAAATGAGGTCCAATTACTGCAGCATTGTATTAGAAAGCTTTTTAAATCACTTTTAATTTGCAAAAGATTCTAGTCCTCCTGCTTTTTTTTTTTTTCCTGGTCTTCGACTTGTTGAATAAATTTTGTTAGTTGTCCTGTTCAGTTCAGTTCAGTTCAGTTCAGTTCAGTCACTCAGTCGTGTCCGACTCTCTGTGACCCCATGAATCACATCATGCCAGGCCTCCCTGTCCATCACTAACTCCCGGAGTTCACTCAAACTCATGTCCATCGAGTTGGCGATGCCATCCAGCCATCGCATTCTCTGTCGTCCCTGTCTCCTCCCACCCCCAATCCCTCCCAGCATCAGGCTCTTTTCCAGTGAGACAACTTGTCACATGAGGTGGCCAAAGTATTGGAGTTTCAGCTTTAGCATCAGTCCTTCCAATGAACACCCAGGATTGATCTCCTCTAGAATGGACTGGTTGGGTCTCCTTGCAGTCCAAGGGACTCTCAAGAGTCTTCTCCAGCACCACAGTTCAAAAGCATCAATTCTTCAGCAATCAGCTTTCTTCACAGTCAAACTCTCACATCCATACATGACCACGGGAAAAACCATAGCCTTGACTAGACGGACCTTGGTTGGCAAAGTAATGTCTCTGCTTTTTAATATGCTATCTAGCTTGGTCATAACTTTCCTTCCAAGGAGTAAGCGTCTTTGAATTTCATGGCTGCAATCAGCAGCAGTGATTTTGGAGCCCAAAAAAAATAAAGTCTGACACTGTTTCCACTGTTTTCCCATCTATTTCCCATGAAGTGATGGGACCAGATGCCATGATCTTCGTTTTCTGAATGTTGAGCTTCAAGCCAACCTTTTCACTCTCCTCTTTCACTTTCCTCAAGAGGCCTTTGAGTTCCTCTTCCCTTTCTGCCATAAGGGTGGTGTCATCTGCATATCTGAGGTTATTGATATTTCTCCCTATCAGATAGAGGCAAGAAATGGAGACAGTGAGACTCAGGCTCTGGAATATCAGGAAGATGATGTCAGAGGAGACCCTCAGAGTGCCACATGGTCTGCAAATGTCTCAAATCCTTGGGAATGGATGGAATCCAGGTGGGTGAATAATATGGACTGACTCTATATGAACAAAAGTACAGGAAATAATTCCAAACCAGTGTCAAGCTGAAGAGCAAGACTTAAGCAAATACTTCAAATAATAATTCACAATAACATTCAATTCCAGCAGGGGTGCAGTACAACTGGTCCTTTCATATACTACTGAAGTGAAGTGAAGTCAGTCGTGTCCGACTATGTGTGACCCCATGGACTGTAGCCTACCAGGTTTCTCCATCCCTGGGATTCTCCAGGCAAGAACACTGGAGTGGGTTGCCACTTCCTTCTCCAATGCATGAAAGTGAAAAGTGAAAGTGTAGGCGCTCAGTCGTGTCCGACTCTTCGTGACCCCTTGGACTGTAGACCACCAGGCTCCTCCGTCCACGGGATTCTCCAGGCAAGAATACTGGAGTGGGGTGCCATATCCTTCTCCAGGAGATCTTCCCGACCCAGGGATCGAACCCGGGTATCCCACATTGTAGACAGATGCTTTACCGTCTGAGCCACCAGGGAAGTCTTATATATATTTATAAATATATACTATTTCGGAGAAGGCAATGGCACCCCACTCCAGTACTCTTGCCTGGAAAACCCCATGGACGGAGGAGCCTGGTAGGCTGCAGTCTATGGGGTCGCGAAGAGTAGGACATGACTGAGGGCCTTCACTTTCACTTTTCACTTTCATGCATTGGAGAAGGAAGTGGCAACCCACTCCAGTGTTCTTGCCTGGAGAATCCCAGGGACAGGGGAGCCTGGTGGGCTGCCGTCTATGGGGTCGCACAGAGTCGGAGACGACTGAAGCGACTTAGCAGCAGCAGCAGTGAGAATTAAATCAGTGCAGTTTTCCTGGAAAACAATTTAATAGTGAATTTCAGATCCTTAAAATGTTCTTATATTTTGATCTTGAAATTTCATCTTTGAAAAATCTATTATCAGGGAAAACATGCAAGAACACGCACACAAAGATATCAGAATTTTTTGCTGTTTAGTTACTGAGTTGTTTAGTTACTGAGCTGTGTCCCACTCTATATGCACTGTACCCACCAGGCTCCCCTCTCCATAGCATTTCCTAGGCAAGAATACTGGAGTGGGTTGCCATGCCTTCTTCCAGGGAATCTTCCTGACCCAGAGATTGGATCTGTATCTCCTTCATTGGCAGGTAGCTTCTTAACCACTGAGCCACCAGGGAAGCCTTGTGTATCAGAATATTAGTATAGAAAAAAAACTGAAAACAATCTTAAATCCTCACCAATAGGGGATTGATCAAGGGTGGCATATTGATAAATGGGATATCATGCAAGAACTAAATGTGTCCAAAGTTTTTAGTAACATGGGGAATGCTTATTATTTGAGATTAAGTTGGAAAGTAGAAAATGGAGTTGACATATTTTTTAGTTTTTAAAATCATATAGAAAAGAGTATCCATAAGGAGAGAAATACAACAAAATTATCTGTAATCAGAATGTGTTATTTTTAGAAACTTCATTGAGGTATAGTTTACCTACAATAGATTTCACTACTTTAAATGTACAATTCCATGAGATTTAACAAATGTTTATCTCCATGCAACCACTGCCACAATCAAGATGCATAATATTTCGGTCACCCTAAATCATTTTCTTGTGCCCCTTTGCATTCCCTTCCTCTAACTCCCTGCCCTCTATCTGCTTTCTGTGTCTATTTGGTTTTACCTTTTCTAACATTTTATGTAAACAGTATCCTATACTGTATAGGTTTCTGTGTCTAGAATAATAATACTGCAATTCTTCTATGTTGTTGTTAGATGCCATTCTAAAGGAGATCAATCCTGGGTGTTCATTGGACAGACTGATGCTAAAGCTGAAACTCCAATACTTTGGCCACCTCATGCAAAGAGTTGACTCACTGGAAAAGACTCTGATGCAGAGAAAGATTGGGGTTGGGAGGAGAAGGGGACGACAGAGAATAAGATGGCTGGATGGCATTACCGACTCGATGGACATGAGTTTGAGTGAACTCAGGGAATTGGTGATGGACAGGGAGGCCTGGCGTGCTGTGATTCATGGGGTCACAAAAAGTTGGACACGACTGAGCGACTGAACTGAACTGAACTGAACTTTGTATTTTTGTATCGTTGAGTGGTAGTGCATTGTACAGACAAATTAAAAATTTTATTCACCAGCTATTGGATACTTGAATGGTTTCATGTTTCTTACATCATGAATAAAGCTGCTATGAATGTTTGTAAATAGGTGTTTATGTGGACATATTTTCATTTTTCTAGGGTAAATATGCAGGGATGGAATCAGTAGATTATTTGATAAATGTTAACTTTGTAGGGAACTGCCAAAATCTTTTTCAAAGTGGCTGTTCCTTTTGTAATGTGTGAAAGCTCCAGTTGTTCCATATTCTTACCCATACTTGGAACTGTTAATTGTTAATTTTAGCCATTCTAGTAGGTTCAAATGGTAACTCAACGTGCTCTTTTAAGATTTTTTTTTTGATGTGGACTATTTTTAATGTCTTTATTGAATTTGTTACAGTATTGTTTCTGTTTTATGTTTTGATTTTTTGGCTGTGAGACATGTGGGATCTTAACTCCCTGATTAGGGATCGAAACTTCATACCCTGCAGTGGAAGCCAAAGTCTTAACCATTGGGTCGTGAGGGAAGTCCTTCAGTGTGGTTTTAGTCATGTTTTCCTAACGAGTAATGATGGCAACCCACTCCAGTAATCTTGCCCAGAAAAATCCCATTGACATAGGAGCCTAGCAGGCTACCGTCCATGTGGTGGAAAAAGAGTCAGATGCAACAAAGAGTCCTACATCACTGAGTGACCACAAACAAGCAAATGATTTTAAGCATTTTTTTGTGTACTTCTGTGCAATCTGTATGGGACTTCCCAGGAGGCTCAGTGGTAAAGAATCCACCTGCCAATTCAGGAGACACAGGAGACATGGGTTGGATCCCTGGGTTGGGAAGATACCCTGGAGAAGGAAATGGCAACCCACTACAGTGTTCTTGCCTGCAAAATTCTATGGACAGAGGAGCCTGGTGGACTACCCCCCATAGGGTTACAAAATGTTGGACATGACTGAGCATACACGCATGATACAGTCTGTATATCTTCTTTGGTGAAGTCTATTAAAATTTCATCCCCCTGCCATTCACTGGGTTATTCTCTTCTTATTGTTGTTAGTGTTCTTTATATATTCTAGGTTATTTATTGGACATGTTTTGCAAATATTTTTCCCAGTCTGTGGCTTTTCATTTTTGAGTAGTGTTTTTTAAGAGAAAAAATTTAGATTTTGATAAAGTCCATTTTTTTCTATTATAGTTCTTATTTCTTTGTGTTCTATTTAGAAGTCTTTGCCTAAGTCTAAATTCCCACGATTTTCCTCTTTCTACTCTTGTAGAACTTTTATAGTTTAGCTTTTATGTTTACCTTTAGATCTAAGACCCATTTCAAGTTAATTTTTGTATGTCAAGTGAAATAAGAATTTTTGTAGTTGTCTTTTTATCACACTGAGGAAGCATTTTTTTAAAAAAATAATTTATTTATTTTAATTGGAGGCTAATTACTTTACAATATTGTAGTGGTTTTTGCCATACATTGACATTAATAAGCCATGGTGTACATGTGTTCCCCACATCCTGAACCACCCTCCCACCTCCCTCCCCATCCCATCCTTCAGGATCATCCCAGTGCACCAGCCTGAGTACCCTGTCTCATGCATCAAACCTGGACTGGCAATCTATTCCACATATGATAATATACATGTTTCAATGCTATTCTCTTAAATCATCCCACCCTTGCCTTCTTCCACAGAGTCCAGAAGTCTGTTCTTTATATCTGTATCTCTCTTGCATATAGGGAGATCGTAACCATCTTTATAAATTCCATATATATGCATTAACATACTGTATTGGTGTTTTTCTTTCTGACTTACTTCACTCTGTGTAAAAGGCTCCAGTTTAATCCACCTCATTAGAACTGATTCAAATGCATCCTTTTTAATGACTGAGTAATATTTCATTGTGTTTATGTACCATAGCTTTCTTATCCATTCATCTGCCATTGGACATCTAGGTTACTTCCATGTCCTAGCTATTGTAAACAGTGCTGAGAATAACATTGGGGTACACGTGTCTCTTTCAATTCTGGTTTCCTTGGTGTGTAAGCCCAGCAGTGGGATTGCTCTGTCATATGGGAGTTCTATTTCCAGTTTTTTAAGGACTCTCCACACTTTTCTATATAGTGGCTGTACTAGTTTGCATTCCCACCAACAGTGTAAGAGGGCTCCTTTTTCTCCACACCCTCTCCAGCATTTATTGCTTGTAGACTATAGCAGTCATTCTGACTGGCATTAGATATACCTCATTGTGGTTTTGATTTGCATTTCTCTGATAATGAGTGATGTTGAGCATCTTTTCATGTGTTTGTTAGCCATCTTTATGTCTTCTTTGGAGAAATGTCTGTTTAGTTCTTTGGCCCATATTTTGATTGGGTCGTTTGTTTTTCTGTAATTGAGCTGCAGGAGCTGCTTGTATATTTTGGAGATTAATTCTTTGTCAGTTGCTTCATTTGCTATTATTTTCTCCTATCCTGAAGGCTGTCTTTTCACCTTGCTTATAGTTTCCTTCACTGTGCTAAAGCTTTTAAGTTTAGTTAGGTCCCATTTGTTTATTTTTGCTTTTATTTCCATTACTCTGTGAGGTGGGTCATAGAGGATCCTGCTGTGATTTATGTCAAAGAGTGTTTTGCCTGTATTTTCCTCTAGGAGTTTTATATTTTCTGGTCTTACATTTAGCTCTCTAATCCATTTTGAGTTTGTTTTTGTGTATGGTGTTAGAAAGTGTTCTAGTTTCATTCTTTTACAGGTGGTTGACCAGTTTTTCCAGCACTACTTGTTAAAGGGATTGTCTTTTTCCATTGAATATTATTGCCTCCTTTGTCAAAGATAAGGTGTCCATAGGTGCATGGATTTACCTCTGGGCTTTCTGTTTTGTTCCATTGATCTATATTTCTGTCCTTGTACCAGGACCATACTGTCTTGATGACTGTAGCTTTGTAATATAGTCTCAACTCAGGCAGGTTGATTCCTCCAGTTCCATTCTTCTTTCTCAAGATTGCTTTGGCTATTCAAGGTTTTTTGTATTTCCATACAAATTGTGAAATTATTTGTTCTAGTTCTGTAAAAAATACCATTGGTAGCTTGATAGAGATTGCATTGAATCTATAGATTGCTTTGAGTAATATACTCATTTTCACTCTATTGATTCTTCTGATGCATGAACATGGTATATTTCTCCATCTATTTGGGTCATCTTTGATTTCTTTCATCAGTATTTTATAGTTTTCTATATATAGGTCTTTTGTTTCTTTAGGTAGATTTATTTCTAAATATTTTATTCTTTTTGTTGCAATGGTGAATAGAATTGTGAGGAAGCTTCTTTCTATTTGTTTTCTAAGAGTTTTTATCCTGTGTGGGTATTGAATATCAAATGCTTTTTCTTCAGCTATTGAGATTATTATTATTTGATTTTTCTTTTTTAATCGATGAACATAGTAAATTACTCTGATTACTTTATGACTATCAAAGTGACCACAAAATCCCATTTTTCATGATGTATAATCTTTTTTTATATGTTTTCAAATTTGACTTTCTAAAAGGTTGCTAAGAATTTTTACATCTATTTAATGGACAGAGGAGCCTGGTGGGCTATAGTCTATGGGGTCACAAAGAGTCGGACATGACTGAAGCAACTAAGCATGCATATGAGGTATGTCAATCAGTGGTGTTTATTTTTTCCCCCATAGTTTATTTTCTGGTTTTGATTTGGGGGCAGTATTAGCTTGTTGGGCTTCCCTGGTGATTCATATTGTAAAGAGTCTGCCTGCAATGCAGGAAACTTGGGTTAGATCCCTGAGTTGGGAAGATCCCCTGGAGGAGGGCATGACAACCCACTCCAGTATTCTTGCCTGAAGAATCCCCACGGACAGAGGAATCTGGCGACCTACAGTCCATGTGGCCCCAAAGAGTTGGACACAACTGAGCAACTAAGTACAGCCCCAGCATTTGCTTGTTAAAAGAGGTTGAGATGTGTTCTTTTATTTTCTGTAACAGTTTATGTAAAATAAACATTATTTCAATAAATGTTTTGTAGAATTAATCCCTGAAATCATCTGGGCCTGCAGTTTTCTTTGGGGAAGGACTTTTAATTATAAATTCAATTTCCTTCAAAGTTAAAAAGCTATTTATGTTATATTTTTTGTTGTTATTTTTGAGTGATCTTGGGGTTGTTTGGATTTTTTTAAGGAATATTTTCCATTTAATCTAAGTCATTAAATTTATTGTCATAAAGCTGTTTATATTTCCTTATTCTCCTTTTTAATGTCTACAGGAACTATAGTGGTATTTCCTCTCTTGTTGATATCAAACTATCTGGTTTTGCTTCCTGATCAGTTTGGCTAGCGATTTATCAGTTTTAATGACTATTGTTTTTTTATCTATTTACATATTTTCTATTTTTTGTTGTTTTCTGTTCTTCGTTATTTCATTCCTTCTGTAAGTGTTAGTCGCTAAGCCATGTCCGATTCTTTGTGACCCCATGGACTCCTGTTCACCAGGGTCCTCTGTCCATGGAATTTTCCAGGCAAGAATATTGGAGCAGGTTGCCATTCTGTTCAGCAGGGAATTTTCCCAACCCAGGGATCGAACTTAAGTCTCTTGCATTGCAGGCAGATTCTACAATCTGAGCCACCAGGGAAGTTCCTTTGGGTTTAATTTACATTATTTTTATCATGAAAATCAATAAATAAAAACAAATATGGAATCAAAGAGACACTAAAAATATATGTATTTGGGGGGATATTAAAGTAAAAAGCCTTTGACTGTGTGGATCACAATAAACAGAGGAAAATTCTGAAAGAGATGGGAATACCAGACCAAGAGATGGGAATACCAGACCACCTGACCTGCCTCTTGAGAAACCTATATGCAGGTCAGGAAGCAACAGTTAGAACTGGACATGGAACAACAGACTGTTCCAAACAGGAAAAGGAGTACATCAAGGCTATATATTGTCACCCTGCTTATTTAACTTCTATGCAGAGAACATCATGAGGAACACTGTGCTGGAAGAAGCACAAGCTGGAATCAAGATTGCTGAGAGTTTTATTTCTAGGTTTTCTTTTTTTAAATTATTTTTTATTGAGGGATAATTGCTTTATGGAATTTTGCTGTGGTCTGTCAAACCTCAACATGAATCAGCCATAAGTATACATATATCCCCTCCCTTTTGAACCTCCCTCCCATCTCCCTCCCCATCCCACCCCTCTAGGTTGATATAGAGCCCCTGTTTGAGTTTCCTGAGCCATACAGCAAATTCCCATTGGCTCTCTATTTTACATATGGTAATGTAAGATTCCATGTTACTCTTTCCATACATCTCACCCTCCCCTCCCCTCTCCCCATGTCCATAAATCTGTTTTCTATATGTGTTTCTTCACTGTTGCCCTGTAAATAAATTCTTCAGTACCATTTTTCTAGATTCTCTATATATGTGTATATACATTCTGTATATATCTTTCTCTTTCTGACTTACTTCACTCTATATAATAGGTTCGAGGTTCATTCACCTCATTAGAACTGACTCAAATGCATTCCTTTTTATGGTTGAGTAATATTCCATTGTGTATATATACCACAACTTCTTTATCCATTCATTTGTCAATGGACATCTAGTTTGCTTCCATGTTCTAGCTATTGTAAATAGTACTTCAATGAACAATGTGATACATGTGTCTCTTCCAATTTTGGTTTCCTCAGGGTATATGCCTAGGAGTAGGATTACTGGGTCATATGGTGGTTTTATTCCTAGTTTTTAAAGAAATCTCCATGCTGGTCTCCAGAGTGGCTGTATTAATTTGCATTGCCACCAACAGTGCAAGAGGTTCCCTTTTCTCCACATTCTTTCCAGCATATATGGTTTGTAGACTTTTTGATGATGGCCATTCTGACTGGCGAGAGGTGATATATCATTGTAGCTTTGATTTGCATTTCTCTAATAATGAGTGATGTTGAGCATCATTTCATGTGTTTATTAGCCATCTGTGTATCTTCCCTGGAGAAATGTCTGTTTAGGTCTTCTGCCCTCCCAGAGTAATGGAAATAAAAATCACAGTAAACAAGTGTGACCTAATTGAACTATACTTTTAAAATAATCAGAACAGTTATATTTGTGAAATGGAATAAAGGAAAATAGTTGGAGAAAAATCATCGACTCCTTAAAGTGTGTTTTATGTGAAATGCTTCGTATGTGCTTTGCAAATAATTATTGGGTTCATATTATCTATGTTAGGGCATAGGAATAGCTACACTAATTTTACAAGAGAGAAATCTGAGGTTCAGAGAAGCAAATGGCATGCTCTAATACAGAATCAAGATAAGAACTCCAGGAACCTCCCTGGTGGTCCAGTGGTTAAGAATCCACCTTGCAATTCAGGGATGCAGGTGTGATTCCTGGTTGAAGAACTAAGATCCCACATGCCACAAGGAGAGATCCTGCATGATGCAACAAAGACCCTATGTCTGGTGACTAAGACCATAAATAAATGAATAAAATGAAAAAGAAAGCAACTCCAGTCTTCCAACTCAGTTCCAAGTCATGGTGAGATTGGCAAGGACCTGGGGAAAGAACCTAAAGGCATTTGGGTTTTAGTGTGTGAGGAATGCAGGTACAGTGGTGGTTTGAATGAATGAAGGAATATGGACAAGGAAGATTTCCAGGAAGATAAACCTGGCAGAATTTTGGAAGATGAACTGAAGAGGAGAGAGGGAAGCATGGTGGAGGGCTGTGCAATCCCTCCAGAACAAGGCACTCAAGTTAGAGTGGAAGTAGTGAGAATGAACAGGAAATTGTGTACAGCACTTTCCCAATGACTTGGACAGGAATGGTTTCAACACATTTTTTAAAAATTAAAATGTTAATTATTTTAAATGAAAGGAAAAGTCAGGAGGATTTTGCACACATAGGTAAGAAGCGTGACAGAGAAGGAAGAAAAAAAAAGATGATTCAAATACTTTAAGTTTGAGAAATTTAGACAGTGACACACCATGGAAACTGGGAAATCTGGCAGGGAAGGGCTGATTGGGGAAGAAAAGTAATATATTTAATTTGGGGTAAGTTGAGTTTGAAGAGCAGATAAGGCATCCAGGCAGAGATATCTAGCACAGGAATCAATACAGTACCAAAACTTATAAGCAACAGTGAATGGAATATGTAAGTGGAGGTTAACGTTAAGAATGGATACAAGTATATGCATGGGTGAGGCTCTTTGCTGTCCACCTGAAACCCTCAAAACATTGCTAAATGTCTATACTCTAATATAAAATAACAAATTAAAAAAGACTCTCTTCGGAATTCTTCTATTATAGCCTAACCCTTTTTAAAGGATTGATTTTTGTCTTCAATTGCTCCATAATTAAAGAGAAGTCAAGTGGAATGCTTTGGAAAGGTGATGAAAAGCTTTGGAAAATCAGACTCATGAAGGTAGGTTTTGTAACACTAACTGCAGCAGTAGCCAGCATTGATTTAATACTTAATTGAAAAGAATTTCCATTTGTTGAGTGCTTCCAATGTACTGGATGCTTTTCTTAGTCAGCCTCATGTAACAACATGGACAAAATGGGTATATAAAATGATGGGGAAATCTTGTAACAGAATCACAGAGCTGGAAAGAATCTTGGCAATTAGACCAAACACACATTTTAGAGACAAGGAAATATGGTCCCACGATGGTTGACTGATTTCCTTTCTGAAGAGTGTTAAAAAGTGTATCTTGTTATTTTGAATTAATCATAATCTTGTTCAAAGTTATAAATAAGAACTGTGCACCATTACAAAATCCCTTCTGGATGCATAAGTGTATTTTGGAATTGCATTTAGTAAGGACAAAAGGAAGATCCCTTAGTGTTGGTTCTATCTTTGGCCCTAAGACTACTCTTTGAAATGCCTAGGATACGACCAAACATATGGCTTCTTCTGGTACCCTGCCTGCAAGTACAACATTTCTGTTGCTCTAAACAATGAGCAATTTTCTCCAGAACCCCACTAGGTCAGAATCATGCAGCAAATTGTGAGCTATTTACACCATTTAAGCTTCTTGTTCCTTTCAGATTAACATTTCCCAGACTGATTTCAGCCCGGAAGAAAAATCTTTATTTTTGGAAAGTTCTAAAGAAAATCTGTTCAGCTATTTTTGAGTTTTCAGAGTGAGAAAAGTCAATGTTTCATTGCTTTTGAATAAAGTTTAAGTACTTGGATTCTTTGGATACCCAGACAATTAAAAACTGTCTTTTCATGGAAATTTCGATCTCAGCATACTTGTAGTTCTCAGCAAAAATCAGCCACTGTGCAGAATTTGACAATATTTGTCCTGTTTTAGTTTCCTATTGCCGTGCAACAAATTACTACAGACTTTGCAGCTGAAGCAAAATGTATTTACTATCTCAGTGTCCGTGGGTGAGGTGTTTGGGCAGTATCGCTGGATCCTCAGCTCAGGCTTAATAGACTGTAATCAAGGTGTCAGCGGAGCTTGCAGTTCTCACCTGGGAGGTCCTTTTCCAAGGGTTGCTGGCAGATTCCGTTCCACATCATTATAAGACTGAGGCAATCTTTTCTTGCTTGCTGTTGGTCAGGGACCATTCTCAGCTCCTGGAGACCCCCACCTTTCTCTGTAAGTAGCTCACAACATGACTGACTGTTTGCTTTCTTTCTTCAAAGCCAGTTATGAGCTTCCTTGGTGGCTCAGATGGTAAAGAATCTGCCTGCTATACAGGAGACCCGGGTTCAATTCCAGGATCGGGAAGATCCCCTGGAGAAGGAAATGGTAACCCACTCCAGTATTGTTGCCTGGAGAATTTCATGGACAGAGGAGCCTGGTGGACTATAGTCCATGGGGTCGCAAAGGGTCGAACATGACTGAGCAGCTAATACACACACAGTCAGGGAAGACACCATATTTTTAAAGTCTCATCTGATTGGGTCAGCCTCTCCCAGGATAATATCAACTCATTTGCCAATTCGGTAATAATTGCAAGATCCTTTTGCCATATACTGTAATAGAATCAGGGGGGTGACATCTCATCTATTCTCAGATTCCCATCACTCTCAAGGGGAGGGGATTATACAAGGATGAGGGTCACTGTCTATGACCTTAGAAACCTGCCTACCATAGGTCCTAAAATAGAGTTGCTTTAAATGAGTAAAAACTGTCATTATATACTACTGTAACAAGTTCTGTATAAAATACAGTCAGATTTGATTGCACAGCTGAAAGTAACCACAGACTTTTCAGATCTTACATTTGCTCTCTTTGTGCTGCTATATATTTTTTTTCAAGAAAGTTATGACATGTTTTGTGAGCATCTTCTTCCCTTTTAGACTTGTTATCCCTTCCTCACTTTGGCTGCCACTCTGACTCCTATTGACTCAGTATTTTCTGCAGTGAGAAAAGCAGCTAAGAAGAGAATCTGTAAGGGGTTAAGTGATTTGCATATTGTTTTTCCATGAGTATTTGCTTCTTAAAGAGGAGCATATGGCCACAGCCATATTACAGTCAAGTAATTCTCTATGCTAGAATTTCACCCTCGCCACACCACAGGTGAAAAAGCCAAAGGGAAAGAGTTTCTTCTATTAATAATGCTGTGTGACCCCTGGGTAAGTAGAGATACTGAGCTATGATGACTGTGGGTGTCCTTCTAAATAGGAGGGACAGTTCAAAGCCCACCACCTCACATCATCCTTCAAGGACATGGGTTGGCTTAGGAGACAATTAAACCATGTTTCCAAATCGTGGAACTTTCTGATAATTGCACAAATTATCCATTTTTCTGGAGTAGATTTGTCTTTATTCACTTTAAGACCCATCAAAACAATTTTCTTTGGGTTCAGTTTTCCATACCTCTACTAGCCCTAAATCATGATAAGATCCAGGGCCAGACCTGGAATGTGGGTATGGCTTGCTCTAGCGTGTTCTCAGGTTAAGAGCCAAAGAATCTTCTCATCTCTGTACCTTCCAGCCTGGCTTACTTGTGCTGCCCGTAAGGCCTTTAGCATATAAATCCTCACAAAAGTAGACAGTATCAGGCTCTGCCAGGAGTGAATTTTCTACATATCTTTCCATCAAGTCTTCATCAGAGTTATCTGATGGAGGTCTTCAACTTTTGAGAACTGGATATATTCCTATCTCTTTTTTCAACAGGGGCATCAGATTGGCCCATTTTCTAAACCTCACTTCAGGGTTGAACATGCAGTGAACGTCTTGAATGGCAAGTAGTATCTGAAACTTGAATTGTCTTGAAAAATATCAGGAAGTGAAGCTATGTGACTAACTCTTGCACATTTCCCTCATGGGGCTGGGATTAGACTTTCAGAACCACCCCACTCTGAGGAACTTGTTTCAGAAAAATTGGGGGGAAAGGTTTCTGATCATTTTTCTGTGAATGGCGTGCTGAGGTATTATTCTACCAGGAATCAACCTTTCTGTTGCTGTAAAAAAATTATCAATAGAGAGCTTCAAGGGTTTCCCAGGTGGTGCAGGGGTCAAGAATCCACCTGCCAATGCAAGACATGTAAGAGCCGTGGCTTCAATCCCTGGGTCAGGAAGATCCCCTGGAGAAGGGAATGGCAACCGACTTTAGTATTCTTGCTTGGAGAATCCCATGGACAGAGGAACCTGGTGGGCTACAGTCCATGAGGTCAAAGTGTCAGATATGACTGAGTGACTGAGCACACACACACACTCACAGAACTTCAGCCTACCACTTTCTATTTCTGTTGACTCCCTACCTTTAAGTTGGGGGTCACATTTTTTGGTGGGTGCAAGGGAAAGCTTGTGTGTCTGCTGCCATTGGCAGATCTAATGTTTGGTAAGAGTCCTTGAAGCACAACATATTTTACTTGCTTCAGTTAGACTCACCCTTAGATTTGAACATCTACCATCTGCTAGGTGTTGCTGGAGATACAGAGATAGATTAGATGCACATCCCTGCCCTCCAGCAGTTCTCCAGCGGATTTTTCCTCTCATGCCTCAGAGAAACTGTTGTAGCTTTCTGGGGAGAACAGTCTGCTCCTCAGGCCCCATGTCTTTTAATTCTCTCTTTAAATCAGCATTGCTACTCCGGACAGCTTAGAACTTTGATCCCCATTTCACAGATAAGACTACTGAGGCATAAGAGTTCAGCAGCACTTCAGTCCTAAGTCAGTAATGACACAGCATTGAGTTAAACTTTTTGTCTATCCCAGTAAACTTAAAGCTTTTGCAGTTAAAAATTGTGTATTACTGATTTCTATGTTACCCTTAACTGGAATCTGACACAGAAAGCATATTTAATATTAGCTGTTATCATCATTGCTGTTATTGTTATTGATTCTAAACACACTTTGCTCATTGTGTATGTGACTTTGCTGCTGCTAAGTCTCCTCAGTCGTGTCCAACTCTGTGCAACCCCATAGACGGCAGCCCACCAGGCTCCCCCGTCCCTGGGATTCTCCAGGCAAGAACGCTGGAGTGGGTTGCCATTTCCTTCTCCAATGCATGAAAGTGAAAAGTGAAAGTGAAGTCGCTCAGTTGTGTCCTACTCTTAGCGACCCCATGGATTGCAGCCTACCAGGCTCTTCCATCCATGGGATTTTCCAGGCAAGAGTACTGGAGTGAGTTGCCATTGCCTTATCCGGTATGTGACTTTAGATACTGCGTAATTTGGATGGTTAATTATTTGGTAATGTGATAAATAAAGGGGGATCTCATTTATGAGAGGGTGTTTTCAATCTCTCAGCCCAGTTCCAGCCACCATATACATGGTATCCACTCCAGTATTCTTGCCTGGAGAATTCCAGGGATGGAGGAGCCTCGTGGGCTGCTATCTATGGGGTCACACAGAGTCAGACACGACTGAAGCGACTTAGCAGCAGCAGCAGCATACATGGATAGCACCTTAGCTCTGTTGTGTGTAGATTGTTCCAGAGCATGGCACAACCTAGGAGGAGGCTGATTGAAATCTGTTTCCTATTTGTCTAACATCTCCCCTTCCTCTTACCTCCCTGAATTGAACGCAGGTCCAAGGAAAACCTAGGGGTGTTTGATTTATCTCATCATTTCCTTCAAAGCAATATTACAAAATTTTCTATCACGGGAGGAGAAGGGGACGACAGAGAATGAGATGGCTGGATGGCATCACCGAATCGATAGACATGAGTTTGAGTGAACTCCAGGAGTTGGTGATGGACAGGGAGGCCTGGCATGCTGTGATTCATGGGGTCGCAAGGAGTCGGACACTACTGAGTGACTGAACTGAAATCGAACTTTCTATTTTTCCCTCCCAACCCCTAATTTAAAATAACATAAACCTTTAGAATATTTAGGGCATTTCAGCATTCTTTTTTTTTTTTCTGGTATTTCACCAAAGGCAAATGAAAGACACTATGTATCCATCTTAATACATTCTTAACAAAATAGGTTAATTTCTAATTCTAAGGTACAGCCTCATTTCACCTCTTCTCGCAACATTTACAGTCCCTGAAGAATTCTGGAGGATTCCCTCTGGGGTTTCCAAACACATTCAATTCAATTCAACAAACATTCATTAAGTGCCCACCAAAGACCAGACTCAGGGTAAGATCTGAAAATGCAGAGATGAATCGGATGTTATCTCTACTTTGAGATGCTCATAGTGTAACCAGGGAGAACACTTATGAATGAGTGCTTCAAAGCAGAGTTATGAAAGAACCACGTGTTTGGGCAATATTGAGCTACTGTTCAATGTGACTGGAGAGAAGAGGACTTGGGAGAAGTGATGGATAGTGGGGGTGGGGAGACTGGATATAAATTTAGGACAAGTTGTAAAGATCCTTGAATGCCAAAATAAGTCCTTGGGATTTTCATCCTATTGCCTACAGGGAGACTTCGGAAGGAAAAGATTAGATTTGTATTATGCATTGAGTCTGATGTATTTCTGAAAAATCCAAATGAGTTTTACATCATGTAAAATTCACTATGTATTTTAAAGAGCACAATTCAGGGGCAATTAGTGCAATCAGAATTTTATGAAACCACCCTTTCTTTCTAGTTCCAAAACTTTTTCATCATCTCAGAAGTATACCCTTTATTCATTAAGTAATCATTCCCCATTTCCCATCCACTAATCTGCCTCCAGTTTCCATGGATTTGCCTATTCTCCGTATTTATTTCATATAAAAGAAATTATACAATACATGAACTTTGATCTGGCTTCTTTCACTTAACATGATGTTTTCATCCAATGTGTGGCATGTTTCAATACTTCATTTCTTTTTATAGACTACTTCATTTCTTTATAGTATTCAATTGCATGTATATGCCACAATTAATTTATCCAGTCATCTCTTTATAGGCATTTGAGTTTTTCCATCATTTGTCTATTGTGAATAGTGCCACTATAGACATTAGTGTACAAGTTTCTGTATGGACATATATTTTCATTTCTCTTGAGTACAGTCCTAGGAGTGGGATTGCTAGTCACATGGTTATTCCATGTTTAACTTTTTTGAGGAACTTCCAAACTGTTTTCCAAAATGGCTACATTTTGCATTCCTACCAGCAGTGTATAAGGTCTCTGATTTCTCCACATTATTGCCAATGCTTTTCTTTTTTAAAATTATTATTATATCTATTTTAGTAGATATGAAATAGTATCTCATTGTAATTTTTATTTACATTCCCTTAATGGCATATGCTGTTAACCACTTTCTCTTATGCTTGTTGGCCATTTGGATATCTTCTTTGGAGAAATGTCTACTCACATCTCTTGCCAACAGTGTGTTTCTATAAACGGTTTTGAGATATAATCTACGTACCCTACAAGTCTCTCATTTAAATTGTTTAATTGAATGGTTCTAATATATTGACAAAGTAGTGCAACCACCACCATAATCTGATTTTATAATGTTTTCATTCCCCAAAAGAAACTCAACACTCTTTAGCAGGTATTCTCCATATCGCCTTTCCCCTGTCCTGGCAACTGCCAATCTACTTTTTGTCTCTATAGCTTTGCCTATTATGGACATTTCACATAAGTGGAATCACAAAACATGTGGGCTTTTGTGACGGGTTTCTTTCCCTTAACATAATGTTGTCAATGCTGGGATGCTACCATGTTGAAGCATGGTCAGTATTCATTCGTTTTTATTGTCAAATAATTATTCTTTGTATGGATATACCACTTTTTATGTATCTGTTCATCAGTTGATGGACATTCAGGTTATTTCCTCTTTTTGGCTATTGTAAATACTGCTGCTATGAAAATGAGTGTATATGTATTTGCTTGAGTATCTGCTTTAAATTATTTGGGACATATGCCTATAAGTGGATTTGCTAGATTGTACAACTGTCCCTCATAGCTCAGTTGGGAAAGAATCCACTTGCAATTCAGGAGACCCTGGTTCAATTCCTGGTTTGGGAAGATCCCCTGGAGAGGGAAAGGCTACCCACTCCAGTATCCAGTTCAGTTCAGTTCAGTTCAGTCGCTCAGTCATGTCCGACTCTCCGCAACCCCATGAATCACAGCACGCCAGACCTCCCTGTCCATCACCAACTCCCGGAGTTCACTCAAACTCATGTCCACAGAGTCGGTGATGCCATCCAGCCATCTCATTCTCTGTCGTCCCCTTCTCCTCCCGCCCCCAACCTTTCCCAGCATCAGAGTCTTTTCCAGTGAGTCAACTCGTCACATGAGGTGGCCAAAGTATTGGAGTTTCAGCTTTAGCATCAGTCCTTCCAATGAACACCCAGGATCGATCTCCCTTAGAATGGACTGGTTGGATCTCCTTGAGGTGCAAGGGACTCTCAAGAGTCTTCTCCAACACCACAGCTCAAAAGCATCAATTCTTCGGCGATCAGCTTTCTTCACAGTCCAACTCTCACATCCATACGTGACCACGGGAAAAACCATAGCCTTGACTAGACGGACCTTTGTTGGCAAAGTAATGTCTCTGCTTTTTAATATGCTATCTAGCTTGGTCATAACTTTCCTTCCAAGGAGTAAGCGTCTTTTAATTTCCTGGCTGCAATCAGCATCTGCAGTGATTTTGGAGCCCAAAAAATAAAGTCTGACACTGTTTCCACTGTTTTTCCATATATTTCCCATGAAGTGATGGCCTAGAGAATTCCTTGGACTCTATAGTCCGTGGGGTTGCAAAGAGTCAGACACAACTGAGCTACTGTCACTCACTATATATGATACATGATAACTGTAAGTTGAACTTTTGAAGATCCATCAAATTCTTTCCCAAAGTGTCTACAATATTGTACATTTATACTATACACAAACATTCCAATTTCTACATATTCTCACCAATACTTGCTCTTGTTTGTCATAATCATTCTAGAGAATGTACAGTGGCATTTTATGATTTCTGTTAGCATTTCCTTAATGGTTAATCACATTGAACATCTCTTTATAAACTTATTGGTCATATGTAAATCTTCTCTGGAGAAATGTCTATTCAAATTCATTGGGCATGTGTTAACTGCCCAAAAGATTTTATCTTTTACAAGGGGTGGTGAGAGTCTTGTATGTATTCTAAATATAACTCACTTATCATATAGACACATATTTTCAAGTATTTTTCCCATTCTATGGCTGTCATTCATTTTCTTGATGGTGTCTTCTGTAACAAAACATTTTCATTTTGATGAAACCAAATCTACCTGTGTTTTTCTTGTCATTTTTGCTTTTGGTATCATATCTAAGATGGTTTTGCCCAACCAGAGGTTACAAAGAATTGCTCCTACATTTTCTTCTAAGAAGTTTGTCTTTTTTCTTTTTTAATTTTGGTTTAATATTTTGTGTGGGCTTCCCTGGTGGCTCAGAGGTTAAAGCGTCTGCCTCCAATGCGGAAGACCCGGGTTCGATCCCTGGGTCGGGAAGATCCCCTGGAGAAAGAAACGGTAACCCACTCCAGTATTCTTGCCTGGAGAATCCCATGGACAGAAAAACCTGGTAGGCTACAGTCCACGGGGTCGCAAAGAGTCGGACACAACTGAGCGATGAAACGGAACAGAACAGAATATTTTGTGTATGGCTTCAGGAAAAATTCCAGTTATATTTTTTCTTAAATGGGTCTGATGGGGGTTAATTCTATACTACAAGCAAAACTAATGATAGCTTCAATATAGGCTAGACTGAGATTCAGAGACAACTGTGGAGAATTGGAGGGGGCAGCCAGGGTGTTAGGACTAAGCTTTGTGTTACCAGGGCAGGCAGTGGTTCAGGAATGCACACATGAGTCAAGCCAGGCTAATGAGATGAAATTTCAAGACTTGTTTGAACTACTGGAATAGAGACACTTATTTATTTATTTATTTTTATTAAGAATGTTAGCTGTATGGATGACAAGGCTGAAGCTGCAAGGCTTGTCAAGTAGACAGCCTGCTGAAAATGGGTCAATGAAACGGAAAAAAGACCTGAGAAACGGGGAGACAGACACTGAGTCTGATGACACTGACCTTCTAAATCTAGCCGTTCTTGAAAATCTATCTTTGGAACTCTCACTTATATGAATGGATAAATTCTTGTCTTTCCTTAAATGACTTTGTGTTAGTTTTTGATCACTTACAGTAGAGTAAGTGGAGAATGGTACATATCTGTACCTTTCCCCAAATATTCACCAAAAATATACACTTGAAAAAAGATTAAATTTATTATAGTTTCTTGATCCTATTATGCTCTAAAGCTTTGACATGGACTATTTTTTTCTGCAAGGAATACCTTTCTCCTTATTTGCTGCTGCTGCTGCTAAGTCACTTCAGTCGTGTCTGACTCTGTGTGACCCCATAGACTGAAGCCCACCAGGCTCCCCCATCCCTGGGATTCTCCAGGCAAGAACACTGGAGTGGGTTGCCATTTCCTTCTCCAATGTGTGAAAGTGAAAAGTGAAAGTGAAGTCGCTCAGTTGTGTCCGACCCATAGCAACCCCACAGACTGCAGCCTACCAGGCTCCTCCATCCATGGGATTTTCTAGGCAAGAGTACTGGATTATTACCCATCTTTTGAAAACTAGCGAAAGCTTCAAATGGTCCTCTAGAATCCTTAGTTAATATAGCGAGACATGGTTGGAGCTCCCTTATGAGCACTAGTGACACCCATCTTATTTTATCTTAGTTTTCTGGCTCCCTGACTTCTGAGAAATGAATAGCAAATGAATATATTTATTTATCTTTCTATTTCAAGTGCCTAGACCAGGGCCTGGTATAAAATAGGCAATTTGTAATGTTTGTTAAATAAACGGATAAATGCAACAGATAATCTGTACTTATTAAATTTTTATTAAGATCTTCAGTTCAGTTCAGTCGCTCAGTCGTGTCTGACTCTTTGTGACCCCATGAATCACAGCACGCCAGGCCTCCCTGTCCATCATCACCAACTCCCGGAGTTCACTCAAACTCATGTCCATCAAGTCGGTGATGCCATCCAGCCATCTCATTCTCTGTCGACCCCTTCTCCTCCCTCCCCCAATCCCTCCCAGCATCAGAGTCTTTTCCAGTGAGTCAACTCGTCGCATGAGGTGGCCAAAGTATTGCAGTTTCAGCTTTAGCATCAGTCCTTCCAATGAACACCCAGGATTGATCTCCTTTAGAATGGACTGGTTGGATCTCCTTGCAGTCCAAGGGACTCTCAAGAGTCTTCTCCAGCACCACAGTTCCAAAGCATAAATTCTTCGGCGATCAGCTTTCTTCACAGTCCAACTCTCACATCCATACATGACCACGGGAAAAACCATAGCCTTGACTAGACGGATCTTTGTTGGCAAGGTATAATTACTTTCTCTGTATCAAGCTTTTTCCCACTCCTCTTGTCCTGATTTTTAAAACATTTCTACAGGAAGATAATTAAGATTAGGCAGAACACAAAATGATGTGATGGTTTTGATCAGTGTGGAATACAGTTGTCTTCCTACTTTCTGAACAATATGGTGTTGGCCCAATGTAACACTCCACTATTCTCAAAATAACGGTTGGTTTTAGAGCATAATTTCTCCTTTCAGTTTGGTATTTTAGAGTGAGAAGGTCAATGCCAAATGATCTTAAGTTTAAAACACATTTAGCATTCTTGGGTTTATTTTCCTATCCAAAAACATCTCCATGCTTCTGGAGTTACTCTATGGTATAATTCACAGCAGCTGATGTTATTTATTTCCTTCTTTAGCCTTCTCAATTCCAATCACCTTTCATGTAGCATCTTCTCTCTTAATATTTTCAAAATTAATTTTAGCCTATTATATGCAAAATAAGTGGCTACCCTGTAAAAATTTTGATACAAAGGAAAGAGCACTGGGGTCAGACAGGTAGCCTCAGTTCTTACACTAGCTCGTGGAATGACTTGAACATCTCTGGTCCTCAGTTTTTTCAGCTGAATCATGATAGTCCTGGATGAAAAAGCCTCTAATAACTATTCCAACTCCAGATCCATGAGACACTCAATATTCTTAGGATTCTCATTGAAGTTATTTGTGTTAGCAGATAATGGCAGAGGCAATATGGCCTTCTAGTCTTTCATGCCATGCTCCCGGATTGTATGTACTGTCAATTGCAGAGAAAAATTGGCACTAAAAACAAATAGTTAGTTTTTACTTAGGAAAGTTTGTATTGGGAATTTTCTGGTGGTCCAATAGTTAGTATTTGACACCTTCACTGCCATGGCCTGGGTTCGATCTCTGGTCTGGGAACTAAGATCCTTCAAACTACATGGTGCAACCAAAAAAAAAAGAAAAAACAAAACCAAACATAGAAAAGAAAAAAAAGAAAAGTTGTTTCTACTTCCCCCTTTTTGTTTTTATATCTTTAAATATTGTGACCATTTCAGGGAACCCAAAGAATCCAACTGAGCCCTGTAATCTGCCTTATTTTTTCAAGGAAGATAAGATGTACTTGATGTCTAAAAAGAGTTTTTATAATTGAGTTGTATCATCATAGTGGGTTAGATGTATACTAAATTACCCCCTAATTTCAGTGGTTTAAACCCAAAAATTTATTTCTTACTTATATTGTAATCCAGTGAGAGGTGGTAGAGCTGGGTGATGAATAGTGGGTAGAGAGTTAAAACAGCAGTCTGCTTCCATATGTGGCTCTACCACATTCCAGGACCTCTCAGTCTGCCCCCAGATCTTTCAGCTCCACCAACAAATGAGAAAAGAAACAGGGAAGGTGGAGAATTGTTTTTATGGCCACTTCTAGAAGTGGCCATATCAATTCATTCCACATTACATAGTTCAGAACTCAGTCATATGGCTCCACCTCTGCAGGGTGAACCCAATACTTTAACTGTATACTGAAGAATGAAGAGGAAGTGATTTAGGTAATCTCTGCTAGGTCCTCCAAGTGTGGCAGAACTATTCAGAGGGAGATGTTTATACAATATGGTAGCCAAACAGAGAGATTGACATTGTTATAGAGATTAAAAAGACTAATGTGATTGAATGGTCATAAAGGAGCCAAGTGGTGATTCTGACCTCAGAGAAAGGACTTAATGTGCTCTCTTTTGTTTTGTAAGCAACAAAATGATGACAGTGGTAACCTAAGCGGCACCGCAAATCAACTGCTGAGATAAACTAGGACTCCTTGCTCAGTGTACTTCCTGGTATTTGTGCGGTAGTATCACAAAGGCCAGCATTGTTTGGAGAAAAGCCTACTTGGATCTGATTTGAGGCCAAAGTTAAGTTAATCAACCTTATTATTATTGTTTTTAGTGATATACCTTTGAAGAAGTGCTTCAAAACTCTTAAAATTCACCGACTGTCTAAGAGTGCAGAGTGGAGTAGGCATTTAATGTGAGAGAGGCCGATGGAAAGAGACAGACAGAGGGACAGAGAGAGACAGACAGAGAGGAGAACCGGTAAGAAAGAGCCAATGATCTATTAAAGAAATGATCATTTTTTAAGTTGTTTTTTAAAATTGTAGTACGGTTGATTTGCAATGTTGTGTTAGTTTCTGCTGTACAGTTTAGTTGCTCAGTGATGTCTGGCTCCTTTGTACCCCCATGAACTGTAGCTCCCCACAACCCCCAGGCTCCTCTGTCCATGGGATTTCCCAGATAAAATACTAGAATGCATTGCTAGTCCCTTCTCCAAGGGATCTTCCTTACCCAGGGATGGAACCTGTGTCTCCTGCATTGGCACATGGGTTCTTTACTGCTGAACCACCAGGGAAACCCATACATGTCATTCAGTTCAGTTCAGTTCAGTTCAGTTGCTCAGTCGTGTCTGACTCTCCGCGACCCCATGAATCACAGCACGCCAGGCCTCCCTGTCCATCACCAACTCCCTGAGTTCACTCAAACTCATGTCCACAGAGTCGGTGATGCCATCCAGCCATCTCATTCTCTGTCGTCCCCTTCTCCTCCCGCCCCCAACCTTTCCCAACATCAGAGTCTTTTCCAGTGAATCAACTCGTCGCATGAGGTGGCCAAAGTATTGGAGTTTCAGCTTTAGCATCAGTCCTTCCAATGAACACCCAGGATCGATCTCCTTTAGAATGGACTGGTTGAATCTCCTTGCAGTACATGTCATTACACAGCACCAAATAGACCTCCCTGTGCTATAAAGTAGGTTTTGTGAATTATCTTTTATATATATAGTAGTGTGAATATGGCAATTCCAGTTTCCTAATTTATCCTTCCTCTATTACCTGCTTGGGAACCATAAGTTTGTTTTGTACATCTGTGACTCATCTTCTGTTTTATAAATAGGTTCATTTGAATGCTTTTTTTAGATCCCACATATATGCAACGTCATTTAATATTTGTCTTTCTCTGACTTACTTCACTTAGTATGAAAATCTATGGGTCCATCCATGTTGTTGACAATGGCATTATTTCATTCTCTTTTGTGGCTGAGTAATATTCCATGGTCTATATGTACCACATCTCTTTATCCATTCCTTTATCAATGGACATTTAGATTGCTTCCATGTCCTGGCTGCTGTAAATAGTGCTGCAGTGAACATTGGGAATACATGTTTCCTTTCAAACTGTGGTTTTCTCTGGATTTATGCCCAGGAGTGGGATTGTTGGATCATATTTAGCAGTATTTTTAGTTTTTAAAGGGTGTTCCATACTGTTCTCCATAGTGGCTGTACCAATTTACATTCCCACTAACCTTTCCAGCATTTATTCTTTGTAGATTTTTAAAAGCTTTTGCACAACAAAGGAAACCATTGACAAAATAAAAATAAAACCCACAGAATGGGAGAAAATATTTGCAAATGAAGCTCCTGACAAAGGATTAATCTCCAAAACATACAAATAGCTCATGCAGCTCAATATCAAATAAACAAACAACCCAACCAAACAGTAAGCAGAAGATCTAAACAGACATTTCTCCAAAGAAGACAAACAGATGACTGAGAAGCACATGACAGATGTTCAACATCACTAATTATTAGAGAAATGCAAATCAAAACTCCAACAAGGTATCCCCTCACACAGGTTAGAATGACCAACAAAAAATTATCAACAAATCAACAAAAAATCATCAAAAATTCAACAAACAAGAAATGTCCTTTTGATAGTCCACCTGGGCAATTAGTTTTGGTGGCTCTAGAGGTCTATGATATGATTTTCACTTTCTGTTTTCTAGTTCTAGGGAGAGCTAGCCCTGGGCCAAACATTGAGGAGGGGAAATGTTCGGGGTCCCTCTGCCCTCCTGTGGTGTACCTCTTCTACTGTTCAAGGCTCCTTTGGTGTCTCCCAATCCTCTCAACAGATAGCAGTGCCCTCATTTCACTCATGGTCAATTTGATCATTCCATTCTCTGCCCTCAAAGACTGTCACAGTAGTAGTGTTAGTCACTTAGTCATGTCTGTTTCTTTGTGATCCCATGGACTGTAGCCCGCCAGGCTCCTCTGTCCATGGGACCCTCCAGGCAAGAACACTGGAGCGGATTGCTATTCCCTTCTCCAGAGGATCTTCCCAACCCAGGGATCAAACCTGGGTCTCCTCTGTTGCTGGCAGATTCTTTACCATTTGAGCTATAGGGAAGACTTATATAAAGTGTATAAAGTGGATTATGGATTAAAGTGGATTATGTACAATCATTTTCTCTTAATTCTCACATATACTCTATGAACTAAGTTTTATTATACCAATTTAATAAGAGAAAATTGAGAACAATAGACAGAACTACCAATTATTGGCTTGAAATGCTTTATGTATTTTATCATATTTCATACAACAACTTTGCCAAATGCTGTTTCATCACTTCCCTCTGAGATAAGAAATGTCAGTACAGGAGAGATTAAATAATTTTTCCAAGATGACCAAACTGACAAGATGAAAAGCTGGATTTTAAACTTCCACCTATTTTATTTCAAAACCTATGCCTTTCCTGATGCTTAAAAATAATGATGATGATTTTATCATTTTTAATCATTTTTAGTTATTAATTTATTATTTCATAGTCTCCTCTGAGAAATGATTCTTCAATGGGGTTCAGTGATGAGATTCATAGAGATATAATGCTTTAAACCTTATGAATAAATGTGGTAATTTATCAGTTAGGATGCTTTCAGCTTCAAGACAAAAAAGCTTTAAAAAATGGCATAAACAAGTAAACAATAAAGTGTTTATTCTCTCTTAAAGCAAAATCCAGAAATAGAAGAGTTCCAAAGCTGGTTAATTCAGCAGTACAGTGATGTCACTGAGGAACTATTATCCATTCATCTTTCTACTCTGTCATCTACAGAAATTTGGTTTGATTCTCCTGGTGGTACCAGATGGCTCATTTATTGTAAGAGAAAACGTCCAGAGGCAGAAAATGAAACTACTAAACTTGTACTCATTTTAGGAGTAAAAAAACCTTCCCAGATCTTCACCACAAATTTCTCCTGACATCTCTTTAGCCCAAAATGTGTCACATGCCTGTCCCTAAGCTAATCACTTTCCAAGGGCATTGGAATTATTTTGTTTGACTTAAACCATGGAAGACTTAGCCTGTTACAGCTTTGGTGGACCCTGAACAAAAGAAACATTCTATGAGGAAGAAGGATCAAAGCCACAGCTAGTGGGGAGGAAGTATCAATAGTAGTGACAATCATATTCAGGTACCAGGACTTAGTGGGTGAGAAAGAGAAGGAGAAGCTTTCAAGTTCAGAACGAAGGTCTCTTGCTTTCCCATGAGCCCAACCCTACCATGAAACTTGTTATTGAAATAAATACTGTAAGTGTTTGGGAAAGAATTTTCACATAGTTTTAGGGTGTTATTTTGAAATTACAAAGATTCCAAGTTGGTTGATGGAAAACCACATGGAAAAAAAATTGGAGTTCTGACTCATTAAGGGTCACTTTTGATATTCTACTATGGACTCATGGATTTCAAATAATTTTAGAATCATTTAGTTTAATCTCTCAGTCCTCTGTTATAATGTTTGGCTTCCTTCCACAATGTCTTGTGATTATCTAGCCTCTGCCTCAACATAATCTGTGGTAGGGGTCTCACTATTTACAGAACATTCCCTTTTCTGTTGAAGTTTTTTTCTCATTTTAAGTTGAAATTGATTTAATTAATTAAATATATATTTTGCAGAGACCAAATGTGCTGTGTAAAAAAAAAATAAAAAAGGTTTTGAAATCAGCAGATTCTGATCCAAGATTGGCATCTCAGGCTTGCAATGACTGGTTATGGGGTTGGGAGTCAGGCTCTATCTAGATTCCAATTTCACATGTGCTCTTTTCTGCTTTCTTTTCTGCAAAATGGGTCCTATAGTGGTATCTGCTTAAAAGTGTTGAGTGAGTCTCTCCATATAACACCTTTGTGCTGCTGGAGACAATAAATCTTGCATATTATATTAAAATAAACTGTGTGTACTCAGTCACTCAGTGGTGTCGGACTCTCTGTGGCCCCATGGACTGTAGCCCACCAGGCTCCTCTGTCTATGGGGTTTTTCAGACAAGAATACTGGAGTGGGTTGCCATGTCCTCCTCCAGGGGATCTTCCTGACCCAGGGATCTAACCTGGGTTTCTCACATCTCCTGTGTTGGCAGGCAGATTTTTTTTTTACCACCAGTGGCATCTAAGAAGTCCAAAATGATCTGTGAGGCTTTATAAAAAAGACTCAGTAAAATTGATACAACCATGCCTACCTCTGAGAAGGGCTTTCCAGGTAGCTCAATGGTGAAGAATCTGCCTGCCAATGCAGGTGACACAGGTTTGAAGCCTAGGTCAGGAAGATCCCCTGGAGGAGGAAATGGCAACCCATTCCAGTATTCCTGCTTGGGAAATTCCATGGACAGAAGAGCCTAGTGGGCTACGGTCCATGGGGTCACAAAAGAGTTGGACACACCTTATCTACTAAACAGCAGCAACATAACAACCTCTGAGGTTTGCTGTAAGGATTAAATGAGACAGTAAAAACAAAGAACTCAAAAAAGTTAACCCTTCTTTGCACTTCACTTGCCTAATTCCTGCCTAGAATTTAGTAGACGCCTTTTAAATATTTCTTGCTCCACTAGTTCCCTTTCCCCCAGGAAGCTACAGGGGTAAATTTCACAGGGTTGGTCTCAAACTTCCCTGTGGATTCCATGTTTTTAGAGAAAGCACATCTGCCATCCTCAAGGCTCAAGCCTCACTACCGTTTGTATCTCCTGGTCACCAGACCATGAGCTTCTCAACAGCAGTGCCAAACATTATTCAATCTTCTGCCCGCAACATTCCTGGAACAGAATCAGTGCTCAACACATATTCATAACCAGATTAACTTTTCTCTGTGACTTTCTGTAAGGACTGTGCTCATGGTAAATGTTTAATCTACTAGCTAGAATAAAATTAGCCATTGTTATTATTATTGTATAACAAACTCAATTGTGCGGGTAATGGGATGGAGGCCAGTGGGGAATACAGCTTTTACCAATGTCTGCAGTACCTGTTTCCTTTTCTCCCTGAGCCAGAACTTTCCATGTTTACTTTTTCTCTCCCAAGATGCAAATCACTTCCGTGAAGACCAGCCATCCCAGTGGGAAGGGAGAACTGAATGTCTCAAGGACCTGGGAGATACTTCCTTCACCCTGGCTGGGGCCATTCTTTCAGTTCACTGTGCTGCTTGGGGTTATGAGAATTGTATTTTAAGTGGATTAAGCAAAGTCAGTGTCTGATGATTGCTGCCCCTAAACATGTTTGGCCTAAATCATTAATTTTTGTTCTTCAAATGGTAATCTGAATTTCATATGAAACATGGAATATGTGTGTGCAAATATGTGTGCTCATTTGCTCAGTTGTGTATGACTCTGCAACCCCATGGACTGTAGCCTGCTAGGCTTCTCTGTCAATGGGATTTTCCAGGCAAGAATACTGGAGTGGGTTGCCACTTCCTCCTCCAGGGGTTCTTCCTGACCCAGGGATCAAACCCATGTCTCCTGTGTCTCCTGCATTGCAGGCAGATTCTTTACCCACTGAGCCATGGGGGAAGCCCTATGAAATATGGTATATGACATATTAGATCAAGCATCGGTTTGTTCAACCCAATCTTCTGTCTCTGCTGTTGTCTCTGGGTAAGGATTGGGGCAGAGCCTAAGAGTTTGATGGCATAAATTTAAAATATAAAAGCAATTCTTCCAAACTTTTTCTATATTTTCCATCATGAATTAATCTTACTTTTTCTTGAGTTTCTGTGAGGGAGCATCGGGCTCTGTCCTTAGCTCTTGGGGTCAGGTTTGTGTTCTCACTATGGTTCTTATACATGCTGATCAACTTCCAATACCCATCTGATCAAACCTGAGAGGCCTGTCTGCACAATGACCCACACAATGGCTGGCTTGGCTTTATGGGACTCCTGCTTCTAATCTTTGGTACACTTGAATACTGAATAACTTTTTCAGGCTCTGCCTCCCTGGGAAAGAGGCTCAAACCTTTTCCACTCAAGACACACCTTCTTGACGCAGGAGAAATTGTTTACTTAAGAAGCCAGAAATTAAAAATCTTCACCAAATTATTCTTTAGGAACCAAGTAAATAATCTGATGAGTGGACTCCTACTTTTTTTTGTAGCCAGACTGGGATGTCTGTATAAACAGCCTTTCTGATGACAAGCTGGCAGCAGGAATTCTGGTCAGGAAGAGGAGAATCAGACAAATGTTTTTATTTCTCAGTCACCAACCTCACTTGCCTTCTCCTTCACTGCCCTTTCTCTGAACCAAGAGTAGAGTTTGATTGGGGCTTTGTTTTATGCTCTGGGCAAAAGTTTTGGGTCAGCTGAGGTCAGTTCTCATTTTATTTAAATCAGTTTGCCCTCCCTCAATCTCAAAGGAAAAACTTCAACAAAAATACGTTTACACATAACACTCGGTTTTCACTGAGTTCTGTGTAGGCAAAGGAGACCAGATTCTTATCCCTGGAGGCACTTAACCTCTTAAACAATGTTTCATTAACTTTTTTCAAAGAACTCCTACTTCTCCATAAATCGTCTCCCCTGCTTCTAATATTGACTCCAGAATCTTGTGGATTTTTGACATTTCCTGTAATTTTAATATAGACATTGTCTGAAATATACTGCAAGGAGATAGAATCACAGGCTGGAGAACATTCTATGAGGCATTAGTGGTCAGGAAGCCTGGTTCTAGTCCTGACTGTGCCATTAGGTGTGAACTTGGGCAGATTCCTAAACTCCAAGCTCCATATTTCAATAAATAGAGATTGGATGATATTTAAGATTTCTTGGACTCCCAAGATTTAATTATTCAATTGATAGAAACTGAGTGGAAATCCCAGACACACAAATAAAATATATATGATGGATTTATTTTGGAAGTCACAATTTCTATGCAGTTTAATAAACAAGGGGTATGTTAGCCAAAGCAATGGCTTTTCCAGTAGTTATGTACAAATGTGAGAGTTGGACCGTAAAGAAAGCTGAACACAAAAGAATTGATGCTTTTGAGTTGTGGTGCTGGAGAAGACTCTTGAGAGTCTCTTGGACTGCAAGAAGATCCATCCAGTCAATCCTAAAGGAAATCAGCCCTGAATATGCATTGGAAGAAATGATGCTGAAGCTGAAGCTCCAGTACTTTGGCCACCTGATGCGAAGAGCTGACTCACTGGAAAACACCCTGATGCTGGGAAAGATTGAGGGCAGGAGGAGAGGGGGCAATGGAGGATGAGATGCTTGGATGGCATCACCAACTCAACGGACATGAGTTTGAGCAAACTCTGGGAGATAGTGAAGGACAGGGGAGCCTGGTGTGCTGCATTCCATGGGGCTGCAAAGAGTTGGACATGACTTAGTGACTGAACAGCAATGTCTTCTAGAACTATCAAAACTAAGAGTGACATTTAAGGGATACTTAATATCATTAAGAGAATTCTTAGTATATCAGAGCTGGAAGGGACCAGAGAGGTTTACATATCAAACCCAGTCCTTTTATAGAGAAGAAGATTGAGGCTTTAAGAGGAGAAGTGATTTGCTAATGCTGGTTGAAAAAGTCACCCAGGATTTCCTCTTAGCTACTTTTATTTATATTACCTTGACTCCTTACACTACTCAGAGGTATTCTTTAACATAAATGTTGCTAGTATTGTACTTTAAATAATTCCAGCATTTAAAAATTCTGTTTAAAGCAAGCTCCCTAGGTCATTCTTTCTCTTTCCCATTAGGATTATAACTATAAAGCAAGAGACAGTGTGACAGTTGATACATGGTACATATGTCCTAGGGATTTGAACATAACAGAGGAATCTGAAATACCACCTTATGTGAGGACACATGAATTCATATCTTTCATCCTTTATGTTGGATCTACAGATATCAATTATTGAATGGATATAAACCTGAGAAATAATTTCTTGCCACAATTTTCCAAAGAATACCTTTACCCAAAGTATTTGGATAGTTGACATCCAAATTTATTTTGGAAAAATGAATAATCAAGATACTTGGATTGAGACATTTATATATCAATGTATGCATGTGTGTGCATGGGTGCTCTGTTGTTTCCAATTCTTTGTGACCCCATGGACTGTAGCCACCCAGGCTCCTCTGTCCATGGGATTTTCCAGGCAAGAATACTGGAGTGGGTTGCCATTTTCTTCTCCAGGAGATCTTCTAAACCCAGGTATTGAACCCACATCTCTTGTGTTTCCTTAAATGGCAGATGGGTTCCTTATGTATCAATACTTCATTAAAAAGTGCAAGAGTCTAGGCTGTGTTTTGTATACATTCCCCCTAAATTTTACTGTTTGTAACATTCCCTGGACAACAAGGACAACTCATCAAATTTTAGCTTCAGAGTTTGTCACAAATAAGTATCTATTCTTCCTAATAATTTCTTGTTTTCCCCACATCTGGAGGAGTGAAAAGTATCATATACATGAATTTTCCAGGTAATTAGTATCTTTATAGAAGTACAATCCTAGTTTTAAATTGATGCTATTTGATGGAATATTCAATAAAATGCATTTTTTCCCAACATTAGAATAGCCACAAATGTTTTTACATTTTCTAACTGATCAAGCTTCGTCATGGACATCAATTATACCTTTCCTGATAATAGGAAGCTATAATAGTAGCTCAGGAGCTACTGACGTGCATGCAGACATTTGCTCCTGTGTTTAGATGCAGGCTAGTGAACATTTTGTATTTTTTAAAGTATTCAGAATGGTCCTTTTTTTTTTTTTTAATTTGTGACTCTACACTTTATAACGAGATGGTCCAGTGTGACTTTTTTTGTTTTCATTTAAAATGTATTTTTAATTGGAAGATAATTGCTTTACAATACTGTGTTAGTTTCTGCCATATATCAGTATGGTCAGCCGTAGGTATACATCGGAATGGTCTTTTAATAAAAGTGCTATTCAATCATATAACAGAGCCCAAGCAAAATGACAAAACTTGAAATGAAGGTTTGTAGAAAACATTAGAATCAGACAGACACATAGACACATCCCTCCCCACCCACCCAGAAGGGTCTGCAGCAAGGCCACAGAGGCTGGTTTATAACAACCCCACCCCCATCCCCCTCACGTTGGCCATGGGGAAGTGAAAATGCAATGAGAGATGTTTCCAGGGTCAGAGCTGCCTCAGGAAGGGCTGGGGTGGGGACAGAGGTTTCCACAGAGGCAGGACACAAATGCACCCTGAGGGGCAGATGAAGGTCTTCAACCTGGCAAAGAAATACCTACCTGGGCAGGTTGTCTCAAAGGCCCTGACCTGGCAGCCGGCCTGAGGGTGCAAGGGAGTTGCAGAGCTCAGGGTGGAGCGCGTGACAGCCGCCTGGGGCACCGCCGTCACAGCCCACCTTGGAAGTTTTCGGTCCTGTGTCCTCTGTTGGTCCTCTGTCACCTATGTGATCCTCCATGGATAGCATAGCAATCTTTTGCAGCCCCTCACTCACCTGCGAACAAGCTGCTGGTTTTGAAACCAGATGACCACAGTTGTTATACCCATGGGAAGAAGGAGAGAAAGTAGAACCTGAGAGAGGTTTATGGGACTTCAATGCGTGGCATTTTACTGCTCAAAGATCTCTTGTAGTTACTTTAGCAATAATTAGATTCTGGGAGGCATTTTCTCCAGGGTTTGCAACCATATATTAACTTCTTAATTAGAACTTTGGGTCAGTTTGTTTATATTCTACTCCATAACAAAAACTTACGTCATTCTTGAACCTAGACAAGTTATGAATTATGAATGAGTAGATTAATAATTAAATAAACAGAATTCAGCCCTGCACAGCACATTGTCCTATATTTCTGGGAGGTAGCATAACATGAATGTTAAAAAGAGCAAGATTCAGAGCCAGAGCAGGTTAGGTTTGAGTTCTGCTGCTGCTGCTGCTGCTAAGTCACTTCAGTCGTGTCCGACTCTGTGTGACCCCATAGACGGAAGCCCACCAGGCTCCCCCTTCCCTGGGATTCTCTAGGCAAGAACACTGGAGTGGGTTGCCATTTCCTTCTCCAATGTGTGAAAGTAAAAAGTGAAAGTGAAGTCGCTCAGTCGTGTCCGACCCTTAGCGACCCCATGGACTGCATCCTACCAGGCTCCTCCATCCATGGGATTTTCTAGGCAATAGTACTGGAGTGGCACCACTCTTTAACTCTATGACTTGAACAATTAATTCACTTACGCTCTCATTCTCTTCATTGGTAAAATGCATATGATAATAGAAGCTACCTCTAAGTTTTGTATAAGTGAAATGTAATAATACCTGTAAAGCACCTAATATGGTGCCTGGCAAATTTTAAAGCTTATTTTGGTGTACACCTTCCTCTTCCAAGTTACTCCCTTCTTTTTATCAGTCAGAATTGACTAACTGCTATAATGAACGACATCTAAATTTTAGGGGATCAGTGTAATAGTCTGTTTCTCACCTATGGGAAGTGCAGTCAGCAGTGGGAAGAGAAACTGTTCCACACTATCATTCTGAGGCCCAGGCTCCATCCATCCTGAATTGCCATGATCACCTCCGTGAACACCATGGCAAATGATTGCCTGTGAACCAGCTTGAACTAAAAATGATTTTTACCTATTTAAATGATTATATTTTAAATAGCTTTTTAAAGAGTTTCATTTTAATTTTTTAAAATTTTATTACTGCAGAGTAATTGCTTTACAACATTGTGTTAGTTTTTGTTGTACAACGAAGTGAATCAGCTATGTGTATACATATGTCCCCTCCCTGCTTCATGCCACCCCTCTAGGTCATCACAGAGCACCAAGTTGAACTTCCTGTGCAATACAATATTTTCCGCCTAACTTGTACATGCTAATGTATGTATGTTTCAGAAATGCATCCATAATATTCTTGATTTTATATCTTGCCGGGAGCCAGCGAGGGAAATCCTACCCATGGCAAAGGTCAATTGGGGAAGAGGCCTGACGGGCAAAGGCTAATCAGGGCTCGAGGAACCCCCTGGACTTACCTGAGCATCTACCCCAAAGAAAACTGGAGTCTCACTGCTTTACTATCTTACGCCTCTTATCAAGTCCTCTAATAACTTACGGGGGCTTCCCCCCAACCACCTTTCTCTGAAAACATTAATTCAGAGCTGTAGTTTAAAAGTTCTCCTCGGCTTAATAGGAGTGTTCCAATCCAAGCCCCTCTGATAGCTTTCTAACTTGCATGACAAGTTTGTCCGGGCTCTTACAACTATGAGTGTGACTGTTTATAGCCTCCCAGCCATGCAAGGACAGAAAGCCTAATATTCTAATATACAGGAATCTGTTGAAGAAGTTAAAATCATTAGAGTAGTACTAAAAAAGATTTCATTGTTGAATCAATGCTTGCTGCAAAGTTTCCTCTATCTATTGTATCCTTGGAAATATATTAATCACATATAGAGAATATAAGTAGTAGCCTTTGATTTAACCACATCAGATCTTAAGTTAATAAGTTCCTTTCTTGCAGCTCACTACACCAGTGCCTTATAGGAATGTAACTTTGTTATGCACCTAACTTTAGGAAAGTCACCTTAAAAGAAAAGTCTTTTACTTGCTAACTAACCTATTGTCAGGAGAAGAGGGCCATAAACTGTTAGCAGGCCCCCTGGCCAGAAGAGGATGTAAACCACCTAAAACTTTTTTCACAAGACACACAAAAATAAGCCCTGATCCTGATAAGGGTCAAGACTGCTGACCCCACGCGATTTTGGAGTGACTCTATACCTCCCTTTCTCTGTTTCTTATGTGCATAACTTAGGGTATAAAAGCAACACTGGAAAATAAAGTTTTGGGCCTTGCTCACTGAAGCTTGGTCTCCCCGTGTCGTTCTTTCTCTTTTTCCATCCTTTTCTCTATTCTCCTTTTTCTGGTTGAGATCCTTGGAGCGCTGGGCCCTCTGCGTTTACTTATCTGCCTGGGCTTCTAAGACCCACTCGAGGGGGTGCCCTGGTGGGGTGCCTCCAGTGATTCGAGAGGGCGCCTGCGGCCTACATAAACAGAGAAAGCCCCGTACTGGGGTTTTATTGGTTTCCAGCATAAACCAAGGAATCATCAGCCCCTGTCTCTCTCTCTTTCTCTCTCTCTCTCTCTGACGCCGACGCCGTTCATCCCGAGGATACCCTGGGTCATATCGAGGCTGGTCCCCGATAATATCTTATCAATACAGTTGGATTAATACTATTATAATTGTTAGTATTTTCTGTTGCCCTTATTCTTTGTTTCTATTTTTTTTCCTTTTGTGTTTTTAATTCTGTATTTTATAGGATTCAATTTTCTCTTGTTTCTTCAGTTCAGTTCAGTTCAGTCTCTCAGTCATGTCCGACTCTTTGAGACCCCATGAATCACAGCACGCCAGGCCTCCCTGTCCATCACCAACTCCCGGAGTTCACTCAAACTCATGTCCACTGAGTCGGTGATGCCATCCAGCCATCTCATTCTCTGTCGTCCCCTTCTCCGCCCGCCCCCAATCCTTCTCAGCATCAGAGTCTTTTCCAGTGAGTCAACTCTTCGCATGAGGTGGCCAAAGTATTGGAGTTTCAGCTTTAGCATCAGTCCTTCCAATGAACTCCCAGGATTGATCTCCTGTAGAATGGACTGGTTGGATCTCCTTGCAGTCCAAGGAACTCTCAAGAGTCTTTTCCAGCACCACAGTTCAAAAGCATCAATTCTTTGGCGATCAGCTTTCTTCACAGTCCAACTCTCACATCCATACATGACCACTGGTAAAACCATACTGTTAGTGATTATCCTAGAGTTTGCAAAATACATTTATAAGAAATCCAAGTCCATTTTCAAATGACACTATACCATTTCATGAATAGTACAAGTGTCTTATGACAACATAGTTCTAATTCCTCCTCCCATCCTTGTATCATTACCGTCGTTCCTTTAACTTACAAATGTGCTGTGCTGTGCTTAGTTGCTCAATTGTGTCTGACTCTTTACGACCCTATGGACTGCAACCCGCCAGGCTCCTCTGTCCATGGGGATTCTCCAGGCAAGACTATTGGAGTGGGTTGCCATGCCCTCCTCCAGGGCATCTTCCCTATCCAGGAATCGAACCGGGGCCTTCTGTATTGCAGGCAGATTCTTTACCAGCTGAGATACCAGGGAAACCCTAACTTACATATAAATATACATAATTTAATACTATGTTGTTATTTTGAACGAGCTATTATCTGTTACAATTAAGAATAAGAAAGATAAAAAGGTTTTTTTAAAATTGGCTTTCAGTTCTCCAATGTTCTTCCTTCTTTTATGGCCTATTTAATTTTCTGTCTGAAGAACTTCTTTAACATTTCTTGAGAGACAAGTCTACTGGCAACAAATACCCTCAAGTTTTGTTTGTCTGAGACAGTTATTTCCCCTTCACTTTTTAAAAAAATTATTTTCAATTGAAGGAATTGCTTTACAAAATTTTGTTGTTTTCTGTCAAACCTCAACATGAATCAACATATATCCCCTCCCATCTCCCTCCCTATCCCACCCCTCTACATTGATACAGAGCCCCTGTTTGAGTTTTCTGAGACACACAGCAAATTCCCGTTGGCTATCTATTTTACATATGGTAATGTAAGTTTCCATGCATCTGACCCTCTCCTCCCTTCTCCCCACGTCCATAAGTCTATTCTCTATGTCTATTTCTCCATTGCTACCCTGCAAATAAATTCTTCAGTACCATTTTTCTAGATTCCATATATATGCATTAGTATATGATATTTATTTTTCTCTTTCTGACTTACTGCTCTGTATAATAGGCTCTAGGTTCATCCACCTCATTAGAACTGACTCAAATGCATTTCTTTTTATGGCTGAGTAATACTCTATTGTGTATATATACCACAACTTCTTTATCCATTCCTCTGTCGATGGACATTTAGGTTGCTTCCATGTTCTAGTTATTGTAAATAGTGTTGCAATAAACAATGGGATACATGTGTCTTTTTCAATTTTGGTTTCCTCAGGGCATATGCCTAGGAGTGGGATTGCTGGGCCATATGGATGGCAGAAAGTGAAGAGGAACTCAAAAGCCTCTTGATGAAAGTGAAAGAGGAGAGTGAAAAGGTTGGCTTGAAGCTCAACATTCAGAAAACAAAGATCATGGCATCTGGTCCCATTACTTCATGGGAAATAGATGGGGAAACAGTAGAAGCAGTGTCAGACTTTATTTTTTTGGGCTCCAAAATCACTGCAGATGTGACTGCAGCCATGAAATTAAAAGATGCTTACTCCTTGGAAGGAAAGTTATGACCAAGCTAGATAGCATATTAAAAAGCAGAGACATTACTTTGCCAACAAAGGTCCGTCTAGTCAAGGCTATGGTTTTTCCAGTGGTCATGTATGGATGTGAGAGTTGGACTGTGAAGAAAGCTGATCGCCAAAGAATTGATGCTTTTGAACTGTGGTGCTGGAAAAGACTCTTCAGAGTTCCTTGTACTGCAAGGAGATCCAACTAGTCCATTCTAAAGGAGATCAATCCTGGGTGTTCATTGGAAGGACTGATGCTTAAGCTGAAACTCCAATACTTTGGTCACCTCATGCGAAGAGTTGACTAACTGGAAAAGATTCTGATGCTGGGAGGGATTGGGGGCTGAAGGAGACGGGGACGACAGAGAATGAGATGGCTGGATGGCATCACCAACTCGATGGACATGAGTTTGAGTGAACTCCGGGAGTTGGCGATGGACAGGGAGGCCTGGCGTGCTGTGATTCATGGGGTCTCAAAGAGTCGGACACGACTGAGCGACTGAACTGAACTGATGGTGGTTTTATTCCCAGTTTTTAAGGAATCTCCATACATTCTTCCATAGTGGCTGTATCAATTTACATTCCCATCAACAGTGCAAGAGCATTCCCTTTTCTCCACACCCTCTACAGCATTGATGTTTGTAGACTTTTTGATGATGGCCATTCTGACCAATGTGAGGTGATATCTCATTGTAGTTTTGATTTGCATTTCTCTAATAATGTGCGCTGTTGAGCATCTTTTCATGTGTTAGTTAGCCATCTGCATGTCTTTGGAGAAATGTCTGCTTAGATCTTTTCCCCACTTTTTGATTGGGTTGTTTGTTTTTCTGGCATTGAGTTATATGAGCTGCTTGTATATTTGGGGAATTAATCCTTAGTCAGTTGTTTCATTTTCTATTATTTTCTCCCATTCTGAGGATTGTCTTTTCACCCTGCTTATGGTTTCCTTTGCAGTGTAAAAGCTTTTAAGTTTAATCAGGTCCCACTTGTTTACTTGTGCTTTTATTTCCATTACTCTAGGTGGTGAGTCATAGAGGATCTTGCTTTGATTTATGTCATCAAATGTTCTGCCTATGTTTTCCTCTAAGAGTTTAATAGTTTCTGGTCTTACATTTATGTCTTTAATCAATTTTGAGTTTATCTTTGTGTATGGTGTTAGGAAGTGTTCTAATTTCATTCTTTTACATGTTAGTTGTTCAGTTTTCCCAGCACCATTTATTAAAGAGGCTGTCTTTGCCCCATTGTATATTCTTGCCTCCTTTGTCAAAAATAAGACACCCATAGGTGCATGGGTTTATTTCTGGGCTTTCAATCTTGTTCCATTGGTCTATATTTCTGTTTTTGTGCCAGTACCATACTGTCTTGATGACTGTAGTTTTACTTATTCAATGTGAGCCTATTAAATCACCAATAGCATTTTTCACAGAACTAGAACAAAAAATTTCACAATTCATATGGAAACACAAAAGTCCTCTTCACTTTTGAAGGAAAATTTCACAGAGTTCAGAATTCTATGTTGGTGCTTTTTTTCTCTCAACACTTTAAATATTTCACTGAACGTTCTTCTGGCTTGCATGGTTTCTGAGGAGAAACCAGATGTATTTTCTTCCCTTTGCTGCTCTATATGTAAAGTGTTTTTTTCTTCTGACTTCTTTCAGAATTTTTTTTATCTCTAATTTTCTGAAGTTTGAATATGATATGATGCCAAGGTGGATTTTGCAGGGTGTGGGGGGTTTAGAGTATTTACCTTGCTTGATGTTCTTTAACTTTCTGCATCTGTGATTCAGTGTTCAACATTAATTTTGGGGATACTTTCTGTCATTATTGTTTCAAATATTCCTTTTTTTCCCTCTCTTTATTCTCCATTGGGTATTCTTATTGCATATATATTATTCCATTTGTAATTGTTCTATAATTCTTGGCTATCCTGCTCTATTTTTCAGTTTTTTATTTTCTTTGCTTTTCTGTTTAGGGAAGTTTTTATCAGATTTTTCTAAGCCCATCAAAGATATTCTTCATTTCTGTTATAGTGTTTTTTTATCTCTAGCATTTCTTTTTTATTCTTTCTCAAAATGTCCATCTCTTGCTTACATTATCTGTTTTTGCATATTGTATACTTTTTCCATTAAGGCTCTTGGCATGATAATCATAGCTTAAAATTTTTTTATTGATCTGATAATTCCAACATTCCTGTCATATCTGACACTGGTTCTGGTGTTTATTCAGATTCTCAAACTGTGTTTTTGGTTTTGGTATGATTTGTATTCTTTTTTTGAAAGGACATGGTATAATGCATAAAAGTAAATGATCTAAATAAGCTTATAAATAAACTTTTAGTAATGGTATGTTGTGACTGGGGAGTGTTCTATGATTAGGTGTCAATTTGTTTTGTTAGTTTGTGAAATGGGTGAAAGGAGTAAAAAGGTACAAACTTCCAGTTATAAAATAAACAATTCACATAAGATATAGCATGGTAACTATAATGAGTTATACTGTATTTTATATTTGAAAGTTGATAAGACAGTTTCTGTGTGTTAGTTGCTCAGTTATGTCTAACTCTTTGTGACCCATGTACTCTAACTCGCCAGGCTCCTCTGTCCATGGGATTCTCCAGGCAAGAATACTGGAGTGAGTTACCATTCCCTTCTCCAGGGGATTGAACCTGGGTCTCCTGCATTACAGGCAGATTCTTTATCTGAGCCACCAGGGAAAAAAGTTGTAACTACATATGGTAACTGATGTTAAATAGATTTATTGTGATAATCATTTTGTTATGTATACACAAATATCGAGTCATTATGCTGTATATATGAAATTAATGTAATGTATATGAGTTATACTTCAATAAAAATATGTATACATTTGGTAATGTAAGGCAAAATCTTTCATCTTAGTGTGCATTTTCTATGTTTTATTACTTGTTCTGTGCTCTCTAATTCTTTTTTTAAATTTTGTTTTCTTTTGTATTAATCAAGTATTTTATCACTTCCAGCTTTTCTTCCTAATGTTGCTATATATTTTAAAAAATATTATTTTGGTGGTTACCATAAAGATTACAATAGACACCTATGACTAATATAAATTTGTAGTTTTACTACTTCTCTGAGAATTCAAAGAATTTAAATTACTTTAACAATTTTTCACCTTTCCCCCTTTGTTATTGATGTCATGGTTTATATATATATATTTAAACTCTACAAGACATTATATTTATTGTTTAATATAGTCAGTATTTATTTTCACCTACATAGTTCCCTTTTGATTCCCTCTTAATTCCTTTTTGCATTTGCACACTTATATCTGGGACCATATTTCTTTATTCCAAATAACTTATTTGGTACATATTTTTAATACATATCCCCTGGCCATAAATAACCTGAGACTTGGAAGCGACATAGATGCATCCTAGTGTTTTTTAGTTCATCTTCCTTTTTGAAGGATGGTATTCACTGGGCATAGGGCTCTAGATTAGCAGTTATTTCCTTTCAGTGTTTGAAATGTGGCACCCGTTATTTTTGTTGCCAAGTCAAAACTGTTTTGTTGCTTCTTAAAAATTATTCTTTTCATTTTCCGGCTGCTTTGAAGACTTTCTCTTAATCTCCACTTTTCAAGAGTTTTAATACGGTATGCCTTCTCTCTTTCTGTGTCTTTATGCGTGCGTGTGTGTGTGCTTATCCTGCTTGGTTTCTGAAGTGGTTCTTCAAAGAGTGCTTTTAGTATTGTCACTGAAATGGCTTTCGACTCTTGTCCCTTTGAGTAGATTTTCCAGTTTTTACACAGATAATCTACCTAAAATGCAAAGTTAGCCATGTTCTTACCTTTTAGATGGGCTTCCCTGGTGGCTCAGACAGTAAAGAATCCACCTACAATTCAGGAGACCCAGTTTCGATCCTTAGGTTGGGAAGATCCCCTGGAGAAGGGAATGACGACCTACTCCAGTATTCTTTTCTGGAGAATTCCATGGACAGAGGAGCTTGGTGGGCTACAGTCCATGAAGTCACAAAGAGTCGGACATGACTGAGAGACTAATGCACTACACACTTACCTTTCACATACCTATTAAGATAAAGCCCAGCCTCCTTGTTTCAGTCTATAAGTGCCCCCTGACCTAACTGTGCTAACGTTTACACCCTCATTTGCTTTTGCTTTCTGAATCCAACCTGGGCCATAATGAGGTCAATATTTTAATTTCCCTCCCAAAACTTTCGTAATTTTGTGTCTTTGCTTTTGCTCTTCTCTTTGTCTGGAATAACTTTTCCTTTTCTCTACCCCGACACACATCTTTATCCAGATAACACCCCGATCACCACCACCATTCTTCAAAATTTATCTCACTAACTCTTCCAGGAAACTTCTCTGTGGCTCCAGACTGGACAGTGGCTATAAACCTTCACTGACCTCCATTGTAGCTCTTCCTGTGGAATACTGCAGTTGTCTTTTTAGGTTAATAGCCTCCTTACTGAGCACACTCAAAATCAAGCTACTTAGAAGCTAGAACCACAGCTTAGTCATCTTTTCATGCTAAGTCCTTAACCCAGTTCCTGCCACATAATAAACAAATATTTATGGAATAAGGTGAATAAAATAAAAATAACTAGGATCCAGTGATATATATTATTTATCAATATTTATTGAGTCCTTCCTATATACCAGGCACTGAGCTAAATGCTTTATACGCATTATGTGCTTTAACCTTCCATAACAAGCCTATAAAGTGCTATGCATGTGTGCACACTAAGTCATTTCAGTTGGGTCCAACTCTCTGTGACCCTATGGACTGTAGCCCACAAGCCTCTCTGTCCATTGAATTCTCCAGACAAGAATACTGGAGTTGGTTGTCATTGCCCCTCTCCAGGGGATCTTCCTGACCCAGGGATCAAACCCATGTCTGTTATGCCCCCTGCATTGGCAGGCAGGTTCTTTACCACCAGCACTACCTGGAAGGTGCTATAGTCACCTGCATTTTACAGATGAGGACATTGTGTTCAGAGAAGTTATATTATTTGCTCAAAATTACACAGAGAGTAAATGACAAAGTTAAGTTTAAAATCCAAGCTTGTTTACTTACAGAATACAAAATCTTCCCCACAAAAATATGGACTAACTGACCCTCTTAATTGCTAATTTCTGGCATTATGACCCACTTCCAATCCCAACTAACATTTTCCTAGGTTTGAACGCTAATTACTATGTTGTCACCAATACAAGGCTAGTTTTGGATCATGTTCAGTTCAGTCATTCAGTCGTGTCCGACTCTTTGCGACCCCATGAATCACAGCAAGCCAGGCCTCCCTGTCCATCACCAACTTCCAGATTTAGCCCTCAATACATACTTGTCAAATCATTAAAACGTATAAATGAGAAAATAAAATTTTTACCATAACTGAATTAAGCAGGCAGGAATCCCTTAGAAGAAATAGGTAGCCATCATGGTCATCAAAAGAGTCCGAAATGCAGTACTTGGATGCAATCTTAAAAACGACAGAATGATTTCTGTTCATTTCCAAGGCAAACCATTCAATATTACAGTAATCCAGGCCTATGCCCCAACCAGTAACGCTGAAGAAGCCGAAGTTGAACAGTTCTATGAAGACCTACAAGACCTTTTAGAACTAACACCCAAAAAGATGTCCTTTTCATTATAGGGGACTGGAATGCAAAAGTAGGAAGTCAAGAAGCACCTGGAGTAACAGGCAAATTTGGCCTTGGAGCACGGAATGAAGCAGGGCAAAGGCTAATAGAGTTTTGTCAAGAGAACACACTGGTCACAGCAAACACCCTCTTCCAACAACACAAGAGAAGACTCTACACATGGACATTACCAGATGGTCAACCCTGAAATCAGATTGATTATATTCTTTGCAGCCAAAGATGGAGAAGCTGTATACAGTTAGCAAAAACAAGACCAGGAGCTGACTGTGGCTCAGATCATGAACTCCTTATTGCCAAATTCAGACTTAAATTGAAGAAAGTAGGGAAAACCACTAGACTATTCAGATATGACCTCAATCAAATCCCTTATGATTATACAGTGGAAATGAGAAATAAATTCGAGGGACTAGATCTGATAGATAGAGTGCCTGATGAATTCTGGATGGAGGTTCGTGACATTGTACAGGAGACAGGGACCAAGACCATCCCCATGGAAAAGAAATGCAAAAAAGCAAAATGGCTGTGTGAGGAGGCCTTACAAATAGCTGTGAAAAGAAGAGAAGCGAAAAGCAAAGGAGAAAAGGAAAGATATAAGCATCTGAATGCAGAGTTCCAAAGAATAGCAAGGAGAGATAAGAAAGCCTTCCTCAGCGATCAATGCAAAGAAATAGAGGAAAACAACAGAATAGGAAAAACAAGAGATCTCTTCAAGAAAATTAGAGATATCAAGGGAACATTTCACGCAAAGATGGGCTCAATTAAGGATAGAAATGGTATGGACCTAACAGAAGCAGAAGATATTAAGAAGAGGTGTCAAGAATACACAGAAGAACTGTACAAAAAAGATCTTCACGATCAAGATAATCATGATGGCATGAACACTCACCTGCAGCCAGACATCTTGGAATGTGAAGTCAACTGGGCCTTAGAGAGCATCACTATGAACAAAGATAGTGGAGGTGATGGAATTCCAATTGAGCTATTTCAAATCCTGAAAGATGATGCTGTGAAAGTGCTGCACTCAGTTCCATTTTTCTTCTTTAAGATTGCTTTGGCTATTCGAGGTTTTTTGTATTTCCATACAAATTGTGAGATTATTTGTTCTAGTTCTGTGAAAAATATCATTGGTAGCTTGATAGGGATTGCATTGAATATATAAATTACTTTGGGTAGTATACTCATTTTCACAATATTTATTCTTCCAATCCACGAACATGGTATATTTCTCCATCTATTAGTGTCCTCTTTGATTACTTTCACTAGTGTTTTATAGTTTTCTATGTACAAGTCTTTTGTTTCCTTAGGTAGATATATTCCTAAGTATTTAATTCTTTTCGTTGCAACAGTGAATGGAATAGTTTCCTTAATTTCTCTGGAGGAATTAACCTGCCAGACTTCAGGCTCTACTACAAAGCCACAGTCATCAAGACTGTATGGTACTGGCATAAAAACAGAAATATAGATCAATGGAACAAAATAGAAAGCCCAGAGATAAACCCACGCACCTATGGACACCTTATCTTCGACAAAGGAGGCAAGAATATAAAATGGACAAAAGACAGTCTCTTTAACAAGTGGTGCTGGGAAAACTGGTCAGCCACTTGTAAAAGAATGAAATTAGAACACTTCCTAACACCATACACCAAAATAAACTCAAAATGGATTAGAGAGCTAAATGTAAGACCAGATACTATAAAACTCCTAGAGGAGAATGTAGGCAAAACACTCTCTGACATAAATCACAGCAGGATCCTCCAAGACCCACCTCCCAGAATATTGGAAATAAAAGCAAAAATAAACAAATGGGACCTAATTAAAATCAAAAGCTTCTGCACAGCAAAAGAAACTCTAAGCAAGGTGAAAAGACAGCCTTCAGAATGGGAGAAAATAATAGCAAATGAAGCAACTGATAAAGGATTAATCTCCAAAATATACAAGCAGCTCCTGCAGCTCAATTCCAGAAAACTAAGTGACCCAATCAAAAAATGGGCCAAAGAACTAAACAGACATTTCTCCAAAGAAGACATACAGATGGCTAACAAACACATGAAAAAATGCTCAACATCCATCATAATCAGAGAAATGCAAATCAAAACCACAATGAGATACCATTTCACACCAGTCAGAATGGCTGCTATCCAAAAGTCTACATGCAATAAATGCTGGAGAGGGTGTGGAGAAAAGGGAAACCTCTTACACTGTTGGTGGGAATGCAAACTAGTACAGCCACTAGGGAGAACAGTGTGGAGATTCCTCAAAAAACTGGAAATAGAACTGCCATATGATCCAGCAATCGCACTCCTGGGCATACACACCGAGGAAACCAGAATGGAAAGAGACACGTGTACTCCAATGTTCATTGCAGCACTGTTTATAATAGCCAGGACATGGAAGCAACCTAGATGTCCATCTGCAGATGAATGGAAAAGAAAGCTTTGGTACATATACACAATGGAGTATTTTTCAGCCATCAAAAAGAATGCATTTGAATCAGTTTTAATGAGGTGGATGAAATTGGAGCCAATTATACAGAGTGAAGTAAGCCAGAAAGAAAAACATCAATACAGTATACTAACGCATATATATGGAATTTAGAAAGATGGTAACCTGAACCCTGTATACGAGACTGCAAAAGAGACATAGGCATATAAAACAGTCTTTGGGACTCTGTGGGAGAGGGTGAAGGTGGGATGATTGGGAGAATGGCATTGTAGCACGTATATTATCATAAGTGACCAGTCCGGGTTCGACACATGATACAGGATGCTTGGGGCTGGTGCACGGGAATGACATGGAGGGAGGATATGGGGAGGAGGGAGGTGTGAGGGGGGTTCAGGAGGGAGAACACATGTACACCCCGGGGCGGATTCATGTCAATGTATAACAAAACCAACCAATATATTAATGTAAGGTAATTTGCCTCCAATAAAATAAAAAAAAAAAAAAAAAGAAAGTGCTGCGCTCAATATGCCAGCAAATTTGGAAAACTCAGCAGTGGCCACAGGACTGGAAAAGGTCAGTCTTCATTCCAATCCCAAAGAAAGGCAATGCCAAAGAATGCTCAAACTACCGCACAATTGCACTCATCTCACACGCTAGTAAAGTCATGCTTAAAATTCTCCAAGCCAGGCTTCAACAATATGTGAACCGTGAACTCCCAGATGTTCAAGCAAACTAGTACAGCCACTATGGAGAACAGTGTGGAGATTCCTCAAAAAATTGGAAATAGAACTGCCATATGATCCAGCAATCGCACTCCTGGGCATACACACTGAGGAAACCAGAATTGAAAGAGACACGTGTACTCCAATGTTCATTGCAGCACTGTTTATAATAGCCAGGACATGGAAGCAACCTAGATGTCCATCTGCAGACGAATGGATAAGAAAGCTTTGGTACATATACACAATGGAGTATTATTCAGCCATTAAAAAGAATACATTTGAATCAGTTCTAATGAGGTGGATGAAACTGGAGCCTATTATACAGAGTGAAGTAAGCCAGAAAGAAAAACACCAATACAGTATACTAACACATATATATGGAATTTAGAAAGATGCAAATGATAACCCTGTATACGTGACAGCAAAAGAGACACAGATGTATAGAACAGTCTTTGGGACTCTATGGGAGAGGGTGAGGGTGGGATGATTTGGGAGAATGGCATTGAAACACGTATGTTGTCATATGTGAAACGAATCACTAGTTCAGGGTCAATGCATGTTATAGGATGCTCGGGGCTGGCATGCGGGGATGACCCAGAGGGAGGATAAAGGGAGGAGGGAGGTGGGAGGGGGGTTCAGGAGGGGGAACTTATGTAAACCCGGGGCAAATTCATATCAATGTATGGCAAAACCAACCAATATAATATTGTAAAATAATTTGCCTCCAATAAAAAATAAATTAATTACCTAAAAAAAAAAAAAAGCAGGTTTTAGAAAAGGCAGAGGCACCAGAGATCAAATTGTCAACATCCCCTGGATCATGGAGAAAGCAAGAGAGTTCCAGAAAAATATCTATTTCTGCTTCATTGACTATGCCAAAGCCTTTGACTGTGTGGATCACAATGATCTGTGGAACATTCTGAAAGAGATGGGAATCCCAGACCACCTGACCTGCCTCTTGAGAAACCTGTATGCAGGTCAGGAAGCAACAGTCAGAACTGTACATGGAACAACAGACTGGTTCCAAATAGGAAAAGGAGTACGTCAAGGCTGCATATTGTCACCTTGCTTATTTAACTTATATGCAGAGTACATCATGAGGAACGCTGGGCTGGAAGAAGCACAAGCTGGAATCAAGATTGCTGGGAGAAATATCAATAACCTCAGATATGCAGATGACACCACCCTTATGGCAGAAAGTGAAGAGGAACTCAAAAGCCTCTTGATGAAAGTGAAAGAGGAGAGTGAAAAAGTTGGCTTGAAGCTCAACATTCAGAAAACAAAGATCATGGCATCTGGTCCCATCACTTCATGGGAAATAGATGGAAAAACAGTGGAAACAGTGTCAGACTTAATTTTTGGGGGCTCCAAAATCACTGCATATGCTGATTGCAGCCATGAAATTAAAAGACGCTTACTCCTTGGAAGGAAAGTTATGACCAACCTTGATAGTATATTAAAAAGCAGAGACATTACTTTGCCAACCAAGGTCCATCTAGTCAAGGCTATGGTTTTTCCCGTGGTCATGTATAGATGTGAGAGTTGGACTGTGAAGAAAGCTGATCACCGAAGATTTGATGCTTGTGAACTGTGGTGCTGGAGAAGACTCTTGAGAGTCCCTTGGACTGCAAGGAGATCCAACCAGTCCATTCTAAAGGAGATCAATCCTGGGTGTTCATTGGAAGGACTGATGCTAAAGCTGAAACTGCAATACTTTGGCCACCTCATGCGATGAGTTGACTCACTGGAAAAGACTCTGATGTTGGGAAAGTTTGGGGGCGGGAGGAGAAGGGGACAACTGAGAATGAGATGGCTGGATGGCATCACCGACTCTGTGGACATGAGTTTGAGTGAACTCCGGGAGCTGGTGATGGATAGGGAGGCCTGGCGTGCTGTGATTCATGGGGTCGCGGAGAGTCAGAAACGACTGAGTGACTGAACTGAACTGAATATATCTGAGATATCTGAGTCATCCAACACCCCGGGCCATTGTGAGAATTAACAGAAAGAAAAATTAATTCACATTCTCTTCAGCATCTAGGTAGGCATTAGACTCTTGGAGACAGAGCCTGGACTATTTGAGGCCATTTGTGTAGGATGTTTTAAGTGAATTCTTCGACTGCTGATTGAACATCATTGTGCATATTCTATAGGTGCAAGCAGAGCAAGCATGCTAAGCATGGTGATCTCCCCTTTTTCAAGGGATGATATGAACAAAAGTCCCTACACACAAGTCCACTGTGGTCTGAAGGAGTTAAAGAATCTTCTAGATAAACTGATTTGCAAGCAGAGTACCAAGTAGCCCCAAGAGGCTGCTGAATCTCAGGGTGGCATGCCCTTCCTCCTGGGGTTGTGCTTTGCATTATGGGCCATAGAGTGTGCACTGGCTGCTCTCTCAGAGGCCTTCTCAATGTTGAGTGGGAGCTCTCATCACTGGGAAGCACATATGTGGTATGTATGCTATGTGTCTTTGGCTCAGCAGGGAAGATGACACTATGTTCTGGGGCAGCCTACAGGATGAGTGTAGTCTCATCCTGCATCTGTAAAACACGTTCCTTGGTTTCAGCTGAAAAGGCTAGAAGGGGGATGAAAGCAGGAGGGGTTACTGTATGATTTCCTTCATATTGTTAGTCCTTGTCTTCATAGATTATTCCTTCCATATTCAATTGCTTTCAGGTCTAGTTCCAGCCTCCCTGGAGTATTACTTACTCTCCTCAACCAGAAAGACAGGAGATGAAAGGGACAGGTGGGAATTGCTGTTTATCAGTGAGTGGTACAATTTTTCTTCACTGAGTATGGATATAAGGGGCTTTATACATGGAGAGATGCTGGGCTGTGCTGTGCTATGTTTAGTTGCTCAGTCCTATCCGACTGTTTGTGACCCCATGGACTGTGGCCCGCCAGGCTTCTCTGTCCATGGGGATTCTCCAGGCAAGAATACTGGGGTGAGTTGCTATGCCCTCTTCCAGGGGATCTTCCCAACCCGGGGATTGAACACAGCTCTCTTGCATTGCAGGTGGATTCTTTCCTGTCTGAGCTACCAGGGAAGTCCAAGAATATGGAGAGGGTAGCCTATCCCCTTCCCCAGGGGATCTTCCTGACCCAGGAATCGAACTGGGTCTCCTGCATTGCAGGTTGATTCTTTACCAGCTGAGCTACCAGGGGAGCCCAGAGAGATGCTATACAAATATAAAACATCGCTATATTATATATTGTTATTTGAAGGATAAATGTTGAATTGCAAAGATATGACCATGACTGCTTGGAATGATACCTGTGATGAATTGAACCGTGCATATTAGCCAAGTTAACTTAATAGGAGCTAAGAGAATTTGTAAATGGAACTTGACCTTCAAGAAAGTAGGGAATATAAATAAATTTGGGAGCTTGGGAAGAATACCTTCTGGCTTTTACTTGCTGGATGGCACCAAGTCATAGTGATACCTATGATTTATACAAAAGGCTGTACTTTTTATTTAAAAATTTTAAAAAGTATTTATTTATTTAGTTAGTTTTGGCTTCTCTGGGTCTTTGCTGCTGAGCAAACTTTTCTCTAGTTGTGGCAAGTGGGGGCTACTCTCGTTGTGGTGCATGGGCTTCTCAAAGCAGTGACTTCTCTCTTGCCGCAGAGCGCAGACACTATGGCATGGGCTCAGTGGTTGTGGTTCATGGGCTTAGTTGCTCTGAGGCATGTGGAATCTTCCTGGACAAGGAATCCAACTTGTGTTCCCTGCCTTGGCAGGCGGATTCTTAACCACTGGACCACTGGGGAAGTTCACAACAGGCTGCCTATTTTTTAAAGCACTTTATCATATACTTTCATGTAATTTGATCCTCACAGTTACCATAGGAAGAGGATAGTGATATAACCCTTTTGTTGAAATGAGGAAGGGGGTATCCAGGTGTTTTTCCACAGTCCGTGTCCTATTGTCAGTGGGGAGTCAAGGTGAACCTGGCACTTGAAACTTACTCTTCCGGTTCCAAACCTTTAGTCTTTCTACTACACTGTAGATTCATGATCTAAAATGCCTCAGTGCACTTGTAAAGAATCCACCTGCAATGCAGGAGACACAGGAGACATGGGTTTGATCCCTGGGTTAGGAAGACCCCCTGGAGAAGGAAATGGTAACCCACTCCAGCAGTCTTGCCTGGAAAATCCCATCAAAGGAGGAACCTGGTGGACTACAGTCCATGGGGTCACAAAGAGTCGGACACGACTGAGCACATAACCTTGTGCTATACCTTAGAGAAAAGCAGGAGTGGGATGTAGTCTGCGAAATTGTGCAGGCTTAGCTGATCACCGAAGAATTGATGCTTTTGAACTGTGGTGCTGGAGAAGACTCTTGAGTTCCTTGGACTGCAAGGAGATCCAACCAGTCCATTCTAGAGGAGATCAATCCTGGGTGTTCATTGGAAGGACTGATGCTAAAGCTGAAACTCCAATACTTTGGCCACCTCATGCGACGAGTTGACTCACTGGAAAAGACTGATGCTGGGAGCGATTGAGGGTAGGAGGAGACAGGGACGACAGAGAATGAGGTGGCTGGATGGCATCACCAACTCGATGGACATGAGTTTGAGTGAACTCCGGGAGTTGGTGATGGACAGGGAGGCCTGGCGTGCTGACTCATGGGGTCGCTAAGAGTCAGACACGACTGAGCGACTGAACTGAACTGAAGGGGTATTGCTGTTGGCTAGAAGTTCTCATGTAGAGTCACATAGAGGCAGTCTTCAAGTACTGTTTGAGATTATGATGACAGGTACATCCCAATGCCCTGAAGTGCAGATTTCCACAGAGGCAAATGCTACCCCATTATTCAGCCTTACCTTTCCTCTCCCACAGCAGTGGAGCAGATTTTGTCAACAAGTGTGCTTTGGGTGCCATTGGGAATAGAAGTTTACTACAAGATGCTATTCCCCAGAGCCTGAAATCTAGACAGAATAAATGAACGCACACACACAAAATTGTGTGATGCCAGCTCTTCTTGAAACAGCATTTCAGAGAAAGGAGAGCCCAGTGAGAGCAAGAGTAGGTACAGGAAGCTGCAGAAAGGAGGTGCCATGGAAAACAAGTCAGATTTAGATAAGTAATTAAATAGACTGAAGGGAGAGGCACATATTTCCAAGTGGAAGGACAACATGAGCCAAAGCTTAGAGGTAGGAACGGCTAGGATGTATGTGTGAGACAGAGAAGAAGCAACTCCTGTGGGACAGGAGGACGAACCACTCATTCTTTCTCCATTTAGAAGGAGAAGCAATGAAGACCAGACCAAACCAGAGGCAGAAGCCACGAGAGGAAGATGAGTTTTGGTGGTGGCCGAGTAGGAATTCCACCCGCTCCCAGCTATATCTATAATGTTAACCAGGTTGGTCCTCAGAGTGGTGGACTGCCCACAGTCTGCGTGATTTTTACAAGAGAGGGATTTTACTTTGTACAATTTTTATAAGAGGGGGAGGTGTGAGGAGGTAGGAGAGAGGATGAAAAATGCTTTATGGTGGGGTTGGTGGGTGTGGGTTTCTACCAAGCACATTGACCCCCTCAGAAGAGATTCACCACAAAACCAACCTCCTTCCTTGTCTTTACAGGTTGATTCGTGCCCACCATCTTCCTTTGGGAGATTTCCCATTTTCTCTCTCCTTTCCCCTTGGTACATACTTTTTCTTCTTATGGTGGGTTTTGTATTTTTAGCCTAGGCAGTTGCTGTGGCAACCACTAGAGCTGAACATTTTGTTTCCCAAGAACAAATGCATGTTTAAATATTCAAGCAATTTTCCGTTGTTCAAAGGAACTGAGATTTCTAGCATATTATTCAGACCATATGAGAGAAATTGAATTTTCCATCCTTTATTTTAAGGATTTCTATAGTGTTCACACATTTCCAGGGTGGGATAGAGGTCAGGATTAATGTTTACATCAAATGTGGTAAGCCCTTTCAGAAAGGAGAATAAGGAATATGTTATGATATTTTCTTCCCCTCTGCAACTTTTTGGGGAAGATCTTAATAATGATTACTCCAGACAACAAGGATGGGGGCTAATTTCCTCCCTCTTCAGGAAGGGAACACGCATAAAGAGGTGCCACTCTTCCCATTTTAAGTTACCGCAGACAATGTTGGCATCAAATAATGGCTTTTGTTCAGTCTGTTGACCTTTTCTCACATTCCAGAAATTGTATAAATTGCATTTACAACATCAGAGTGTTCTCTTTTTAACCTATTCACTTATATTTTATTGATAACAAGTTTGGCCTCATTCTTACCATGAAATTTGTTTTGTTTTCAATTTTTATTGCAATATAGTTGATTTACAACATTGTATACCAGGTTTCCCCAGCAGCTCAGTTGGTAAAGAATCTGCCTGCAGTGCAGGAGACCTGGGTTCGATCCCCAGGTTGGGAAAAATCCCCTGGAGAAGGAAATGGCAAACCACTTCAGTATTCTTGCCTGGAGAATCCCATGGACAGAGGAGCCTGGCGGGCTACAGTCTATGGGGTTGCAAGAGTTGGACATGACTCAGCAACTAAACCACCGTCACAACGTTGTGGTAGCTTCTGCTGCAGAGCAAAGTGAATCAGTTATACATACACATATATTCACTCTTCTCCCATGTAGGTCATTGCAGAGTACTGAGTAGAGTTCCCTATGTCATGCAGCAGGTCCTACTGCTCAGTCTCTCAGTTGTGTATGACTCTTTGTGACCGCATGGTACCCTACCATGCTCCTTGTCCATGGGATTTTCCAGGCAAGACTACTGGCCTGGGTTGCCATTTCCTCCTCCAGGGGATCTTCCTGACCTTCTGGTGTCTCCTCCATTGGCAGGTGGATTCTTTACCACTAAGCCACCTGGGAAGCCCACAGTAGATCCCTATTGGTTACCTGTTTTACACATAGCATTGTGTATATATAACAATCCCAGTTTCCCAGGTTATTCCCCCTCTCCCTTTTTCCCACTGGTAACCATAAATTTGTTTTCCACATTTGTGACTCTGTTCCTGTTTTGTAAGTAAGTTCATTTATATCATCTTTTTTAGATTCCTGAGTATTCTTTTTGCCCCTTAAGAATACTGCATGTGCATTTCATAGACTGTGGATTGCAAGCACAGCTCTGTTTTAGTGTCTAAATTTCTGAAGCATATCCCAGCCTCCAGACTCTTCTGAAGTACATTGGAGTGTACGAATGACTCTCCCACACATTTAGATTAGGATTCTTAACCTTGGCTCCATGAACTTGAATGGGAAAAAAAAAATTATACCATTGCTTTCACTAACTTCTAAGATTCATCATTTTGTTCTGTTATAATTAAAAGTAACAAGCCATAAGTTGCCACTAGACATTCCTTCACATTACAATTGTTAATGAATTATCCAAAATTTGTGCATACTCATCACTACTTTGAAATCGTGTTAGTTGTTAGATACATTGTACAATCCAGTCTTCTTATTGTAAGTTAATAAAGAATATATATATAATCATTCGTGAAAGTGAAAGTCACTCAGTTGTGTCTGACTCTTTGTGACCCCCATGGACAATACAGTCCATGGAATTCTCCAGGCCAGACTACTGAAGTGGTTTGAGTGGCCTTTTCCTTCTCCAGGGGATCTTCCCAACCCAAGGATCGAACCCAGGTCTCCCGCAAAGAATTGCACACAAATTCTTTACCAGCTGAGCCACAAGAGAAGTTCAAGAATACTGGAGTGGTTAGCCTATCCCTTCTCCAGTGGATCTTCCTGATCCAGGAAATGAACCAAGGTCTCCTGCATTGCAGATGGATTCTTGACCAACTGAGCTACCAGGGAAGCTCATAAACATTCAAACTACAAATTTAAATGTTTATTATTTTGAGAACAGTATTTAAATTGCTTTTCTTTGTAGCAAATTATGTTTTATTTTATTCATTTAAAACCATTATTCTGAGAAGGGGTTCTGTAGGATTTCCAGATTGCCAAAGGGTCCATGGCATATGAAAGTTTAACACCTTGTGATCTACATGTTCACATTCTAGTGTTTCTGTCTCTGCATCTATGACTAGCTGTGTCTTAAGGAAGCAATTTGACCCACCCCCTTATTTAACTTTATTTATTAAAGATCACAGAAACATTGAGCCATGTTTCTCAGTAGCAAGATTTCAGTTCAGTTCAGTTCAGTTCAGTCGCTCAGTCGTGTCCGACTCTGCGCGACCCCATGAATCACAGCACGCCAGGCCTCCCTGTCCATCACCAACTCCTGGAGTTCACTCAAACTCATGTCCACAGAGTTGGTGATGCCATCCAGCCATCTCATTCTCTGTCGTCCCCTTCTCCTCCGGCCCCCAACCTTTCCCATCATCAGAGTCTTTTCCAGTGAGTCAATTCGTCCCTTGTCAAAAATTTTCAGTTTTTTTGAAGTCGGTGATCTTTTTGAAGGAGCTATTGGTGTTAATTCACTGTTATCGTATGGGATATTTTGTGTACTCTGTTCATTTTTGAGCACTGATGAAAGAGGGGATCTGTAAGAAGAAGCTATCAGGCAACAGGCTGAGGAATTCTGAGAATACTTGAGGTTTGCATGTGCTTTATAGAGAGGATTGCTGTCCTTTCCCATGCTGCCTTGTATTATTGGAAAAAACACCTGCAATGATGGGCTGAAAACTTTCTCTACACAGCTTCTTAGGTAACCTCCCAGCTGGAAACGAATTCCACAAGCCATACCTGAGGTCTTGATTGCTTTATCTGAAAATCTCCTCACTTTTGTACGTTCAAATGAGAGTATTTTCTTATTAACCAGAGGCATCTCTGTGTGATATACTTGGCCATCTTGAAGCATCTCCTGCCAATATTATTTAGATGCACCTTTACTGCTTCCCCAACTCATTCCACATCCCTATAGTCTTACCAAGTGAGGGATAAAACAGACCTACACCACAAACGTCTCGAATATCCCAAAATGGTCAATGTAGTAGGGATTAGACAAGAATATTTGGTTGCTACTCCTCAGGGGGCTCTGCCTGAAGCCTTCAAGGGAAGTCTTCTTCCCTCCTACTGCCAAGTGTACTCCAGAGACCCTGAGCTCAGAAGGTTGAGCTTATCCAGAGAGCTCTGGGCTGCCACTTCTGTCCCAATCAAGTGAAGGCTTGGGGGAGGAGGCTGTGAATGGTCAACATTGATTCTCTGAGCTTATTCCTCTTGACGTGAAAGGATTAAGTGCAACCAGAAAGAACTGGTTTAGCAAGAATTTTCAATAAGGAAGGGACTTACCATTTGATTTCATGCTTTACAAAGTGCAGGTCTTGGTTTCCAAAGCATGTCAACCATTCTGTTCCTGTCCTGAGAGTAGGAAGGCTGCTGGGCCCAGGTGGGGCCAAATCAAAGGCCCAGTCTCTCTAGCATCCTTGGCTGTGTTGAAAGGTGATCACTTGGATGAAAAGCTAAGAGGCATGTGGTTTAGGGGAATCTCTGCTTTATACTGCCTCCTTTCAGCCTGGAGAAAAATCAATTGAATCCACTTTTTAAAAACAACCATTGATCACCATGTGCAAAGCTCAATGCTGGAGCCACTGGAGACTCAGGGGGTGAAAAGTACATGGTTTCTGACTTCAAGACTTCATCAGCCAATTAAAATGACTAACACATCTAAATAACTTTGAGACAACTCTGTAATGAGTGGTAAATTATGGTTACAAAAATGCTTTATGGGAAAGAGAATTATTTCTTTCTCTGTGAATCTGAGAAGGCTTCGTGAAAGATTTAAGATATAAATGGACCTTGAAGGAAATGCAGGAGATTGGTAAATAAATAAGTGCTAGAGAAGATTAGCAAGGGGGATAAAACCTTTCATATAGAAGCTAAAACTTAAACTGGGGTCCAAAGCATAAGGATGAAGGGCATTATTTGAGAAATACAGAGTAATCAGATGAATTTACTAGGTGGAGGGGAGGAGGTGGAATTGCATAATTTGAGGCCAGCCTGTGGAAGCCTGGACTGAATGGTTTGGAATTTATTCTATAGATGGTAGGAAGTCACTGAATGTTTGTGATCAAGGGAATGATATCATCAAAGCCAAACCTATTTGCAAAGCAGAAATAGGGACACAGACATGGTGAACAAATGTATGAACATCAAGGGAGGAGAGGGAGGATGGATGAATTGGGAGATTAGGATTGACATATATACACTACTATATATACAGTAGAAAACCAGTGAGAACCAACTGTATAGCACAGGGAACACTAATCAGTGCTCTGTGTGACCTAAATGGGAAGGAAATCCTGAAAAGAGGTGAAATATGTATATGTAAAGCTGATTCACTTTGTTTCAGTCACTAAGTAGTGTCCGACTCTTTGCAACTCCATGGGCTGCAGCATGCCAGGCTCCTCTTTCCTCCACTATCTCCCAAAATTTGCTCAAATTCATGTCCATTGAGTTGGTGATGCTATGTAACCATCTCATCCTCTGTCGCCCCCTTCTCCTTTTACCTTCAATCTTTCCCAGCATCAGGGTCATTTCCAGTGAGTGGGATCTTCACATCAGGTGACCAAAGTATTAGAGCTTCAGCTTCAGCAACAGCCCTTCCAATGAATATTCAGGGTTGACTTCCATGAGGATTGATTGATTTGATCTCAGTTTGCTATATGGTAGAAACTAACACAACATTTTAAAGCAACTATACCCCAATAAAATTTTTTTTAAAAAAAGCTGAATATAACGAAGATAGTTCTGGTAAAAGTGTGTAGACTAGAATTGAAAAGAGGGAAAGACTGACTTATGAACTAAGGATGGATGTTATAAGTGGAAAGAGGGAGTTGGATCTGAGAAACATTATGGAGACAGAGCTGACGGGACTAGAAGACTGGCTTCCAGCAGTCAGCCCATCTAATCTTTAATTTCTGACATCCAATAAACCACAGAATCCTAAACTTCATCTTGTGACATGTTAGAACTGACACAGTATTAGAGATAATCTACACTTTGCCTTATTTGAACAGATAGGGAAATTGAGACTTAAAGCGGTCAAGTCTTAAATCATACTGTATTTTAGCAAAAGAGCTTAACTCTTCATATTAATTTTTCAAATAACATGGAAAGGTAGTTGATAATTCAAAATGTATCCTTGTTTTTATTAAAAAGGCCAACTGAAGCATGAGCAGATGAAAATGGGGCATCCAAGTTATCCAAAAAGACTCTCCTTCTACCATATCATCTCTTGGGCTTCCCTGGTGGCTCAGATGGTAAAAAAAATCTGCCTGTAATGCAGGAGATTCAGGTTAGATTCCTGCGTCAGGAAGACCCCCTGGAGAAAGGAATACTCACGCCAGTATATCTTGCCTGGAGAATTCCATGGACAGAGGAGTCTTGAGGGCTATAGTCTGTGGGGTCACAAAGAGTCAGACAAAACGGAGCGACTAACACAAACTTGGTACAAAAATTCAGTTTGGTATTCAGACATTAAAAACAACACTCTCTCCTGTTTCCTTTACCATCTTTGTGTCTACTGTTTGGTGTTTTGTTTTTCGTTATGCTAGAAAATATTATGGGGCAAAATTTGGACTTACCTAGTTGTGTCTCATTTAATTCCAAAAGTCAGTCTCAGTGGAATCCAGCCAAGAATACCTGACTGTATAATAAATACAGGGCCTCAGAGACGATCTACCTAGCATACTGAGAAAATGAAGCTAGATTATGTATTAGGATTCTTCAAGAGACAGATTCCTATGCTGCTCTCATCAAACCATTACGTTATTCGCTTCTTAGCCCTGGGCTCAGCTCTCAAGTCTTTACACAGCCAAGGAAGATAAGAAGTGGCTAAGGTAGGAGCATGCTAGATCTTTCAGGTTTGAGCTATCTTAGGAGGAGGAATTTGCTATGCAATTTTAGTTCTGAAACTTCTGTTTCTAGGCTCAGTTCAGATGGTTGTAGGGAAAGAAGGAAAAGATGCAACTTCAGCAGCTTCTGTTTATGGCAGATCATGAGGCCTGGGATATTTTGACTCCAGGGAAAAACAGCCATAAATACATATTTTAAAAAAACTTTTCTTATCTGTGTTTCCAGCCTAAGAAAAACATAAAATTTATAGGCAAAGCGAATCAGAAAGAATAAAAATTCTGTGAGACTTCAAGATTAGACTTGGTAGAACTTAAAGTAGCACAGTAGTCCAGAATTGCCCTTTCAATTTGTAAGATATATCAGAAGAGGTTACTTCAATTTATATTTATTGAGCACTCTTGATGTATTGATAAATATGCTATTTCTTTATTTTTCATTATTATATATTTATTTTTCTCTAGTTTTATTGAGGTATAATTGACACATTAAATTGTAATATATGTACTTTATGAAATATGATGATTTGATACATTATAAAAGATTGCCTTCATTGGGTTATTTAATGTATCCATCAAAATTTTAATTATACAATACAGTGTTATCAACTATGAAATTGAAAGTCTCTCAGTCGTGTCCAACTCCTTGTGACCCCATGGACTCAACAGCCCATGGAATTCTCTAGGCCAGAATACTGGAGTGGGTAGCCTTTCCTTCCTTCAGGGGATCTTCCCAACCCAGGAATAGAACCAGGGTCTCTTGCATTACAGGCAGATTCTTTACCAACTGAGCAATCAGGGAAGCAGTCACCATGTTATACATCACATCCTCCAAGAGTTTCTTAACTAATCTTCACAGCACCTCTTTTAGGTAAGTTCTATTAATACCCATTTTTCAGATAAGAAAACTAAGGCTCAGAGAATTCAAGCAAATGGCTTGAAGTTGAAAATGGCAATGATGGGATCTGAAACCAGGCAGGCTGAATGCAGAGTCTATGCTCTAAAGCACTACACCGTACTGCATTGCATCATCTAGATGTAATACATCATCCAGTATGAATTAATGAATGAATGAATGATGAAATGTTTTGTTAATTTAACAAAGTCTGCTTTAAGCTTAGTATGATAATGAAGCACGGGCTCAAGTTTTGCCAAGTACAGTTGATTTTTATTGTTAATGAATTCTGTATTTTCAAATTCACCTACTTGCTTATTTCAACACCTGTGGTGCTTTTGCAATCATTCATGGACACATCAGAGCAAAAAAAAAAAAATCAAGTCTTTTGACAAACACATGCAAATAAAGCAACTTTCCACCTTCTTATTTTAGCTTTCGTACTATAAATGTGCAATTTTTACAGTTTATTTTGTGCCAGATTTTTTTAATTTTTGTGCTTTTTGTTGAAGGTTTCTCTGTTTAAAATGACCGCAGGCATAAGGTTGAAGTGCTATTTAATATGCCTAAGTGCTAGACAATTGTGAGGTGCATTACAGAGGACATACTTGGGTAAGGTTGTATAGGCAGGAGTTACAATACTGTTGGCCATGAATTCAATATTAGTTAATCAACAAAGTGTATTAAATGAGACATCTTTAAACAAAAATGCATATAAAACAAGGTTGTGTGCTAAGCTGCGTCTGTCGTGTCCAACTCTGTGAACCTGTGGACTGTAGTCTGCCAGGCTCCTCTGTCCATGTGGATTCTCCAGGCAGGAGTACTGGAGTGGGTTGCCATGCCTTCTTCCAGGGGATCTTTCCAACCCAGGGATCGAATCTGTATCACTTAACTAAGTCTCTTGCATTGGCAGGAAGGTTCTTTACCACTAGCACCACCTAGGAAGCCCCTATGATCCCAATAATAAATAAATAAATTGTATTGTTTAAAATTTATTTATTTTTAATTGAAGGATAATTGCTTTACACTATTGTGTTGGTTTCTACCTAAATTGTATATTTAAAACATTTTTAAAATGGTATGTATTGATCAGTTGACAAAAATGTTGTGACCTCAGGCTTGCAGGAACCTAATCCTGTATTTACCCTCGGAGCAATGGTTCAGTATTCAGTAATTCATTGCTTACAGAGATTTTATAGAACACAAATTTGGTGAATAATAAGGCAACTGTGTTTGTCATCCCTGCTGCTGCTGCTGTTGCTGATGTTAAGTCACTTCAGTCATGTCCGACTCTGTGCGACCCCATAGACGGCAGGCCACCAGGCTCCCCTGGCCCTGGGATTCTCCAGGCAAGAACACTGGAGTGGGTTGCCATTTCCTTCTCCAATGCATGAAAGTGAAAAGTGAAAGTGAAGTCACTCAGTTGTGTCTGACTGTTAGCGACCCTATGAACCACAGCACGCCAGGCCTCCCTGTCCATCACTAACTCCCGGAGTTCACTCAAACTCATGTCGATTGAGTCGGTGATGCCATCCAGCTACCTCATTCTCTGTCGTCCCCGTCTCCTCCCACTCTCAATCGCTCCCAGCATCAGAGTCTTTTCCAGTGAGTCAACTCGTCGCATGAGGTGGCCAAAGTATTGCAGTTTCAGCTTTAGCATCAGTCCTTCCAATGAACACCCAGGATTGATCTCCTCTAGAATGGACTGGTTGGATCTCCTTGCAATCCAGGGGACTCTCAAGAGTCTTCTCCAGCACCACAGTTCAAAAGCATCAATTCTTCGGCGATCAGCTTTCTTCACAGTCCAACTCTCACATCCATACATGACCACGGGAAAAACCATAGCCTTGACTAGACGGCCCTTGGTTGGCAAAGTAATGTCTCTGCTTTTTAATATGCTATCTAGGCTGGTCATAACTTTCCTTCCAAGGAGTAAGCGTCTTTTAATTTCATGGCTGCAATCAGCATCCGCAGTGATTTTGGAGCCCAAAAAATAAAGTCTGACACGGTTTCCACTGTTTCCCCATCTATTTCCCATGAAGTGATGGGACCAGATGCCATGATCTTAGTTTTCTGAATGTTGAGCTTCAAGCCAACCTTTTCACTCTCCTCTTTTACTTTCATCAAGAGGCCTTTGAGCTCCTCTTCACTTTCTGCCATAAGGGTGGTGTCATCTGCATATCTAAGGTTATTGATATTTCTCCCGGCAATCTTGATTCCAGCTTGTGCTTCTTCCAGCCCAGCTTTCCTCATGATGTACTCTGCATATAAGTTAAATAAGCAGGGTGACAATATGCAGCCTTGACGTATTCCTTTTCCTATTTGGAACCAGTCTGTTGTTCCATGTCCAGTTCTAACTGTTGCTTCCTGACCTGCATACAGGTTTCTCAAGAGGCAGGTCAGGTGGTCTGGGATTCCCATCTCTTTCAGAATGTTCCACAGTTTATTGTGATCCACACAGTCAAAGGCCTTGGCAGAGTCAATGAAGCAGAAATAGATGTTTTTCTGGAACTCTCTTGCTTTCTCCATGATCCAGCGGATGTTGGCAATTTGATCTCTGGTGCCTCTGCCTTTTCTAAAACCTGCTTGAACATCTGGAAGTTCATGATTCACATATTGCTGAAGCCTAGCTTGGAGAATTTTGAGCATGACTTTACTAGTGTGTGAGATGAGTGCAATTGTGTTGTAGTTTGAGCATTCTTTGGCATTGCCTTTCTTTGGGATTGGAATGAAGACTGACCTTTTCCAGTCCTGTGGCCACTGCTGAGTTTTCCATATTTGCTGGCATATTGAGTGCAGCACTTTCACAGCATCATCTTTCAGGATTTGAAATAGCTCAACTGGAATTTCATCACCTCCACTAGCTTTGTTCGTAGTGATGCTTTCTAAGGCCCACTCGACTTCACATTCCAAGACGTCTGGTTCCAGGTGAGTGATCACGCCATCGTGATTATCTTCGTCGTGAAGATCTTTTTTGTACAGTTCTTCTGTGTATTCTTGCCACCTCTTCTTAATATCTTCTGCCTCTGTTAGGTCCATACCATTTCTGTCCTTTATCGAGCCCATCTTTGCATGAAATGTCCCCTTGATATCTCTAATTTTCTTGAAAAGATCTCTTGTCTTTCCTATTCTGTTGTTTTCCTCTATTTCTTTGCATTGATCTCTGAGGAAGTCTTTCTTATCTCTCCTTGCTATTCTTTGGAACTCTGCATTCAGATGCTTATATCTTTCCTTTCCTCCTTTACTTTTCGCTTCTCTTCTTTTCACAGCTATTTGTAAGGCCTCCTCAGACAGCCATTTTGCTTTTTTGCATTTCTTTTCTATGGGGATGGTCTTGGTCCCTGTCTCCTGTACAATGTCACGAACCTCCGTCCAGAGTTCATCAGGCACTCTATCTATCAGATCTAGACCCTTAAATCTATTTCTTACTTCCACTGTATAATCATAAGGGATTTGACTTAGGTCATATCTGAATGGTCTAGTGGTTTTCCCTGCTTTCTTCAATTTAAGTCTGAATTTGGCAATAAGGAGTTCATGATCTGAGCCACAGTCAGCTCCTGGTCTTGTTTTGCTAACTGTATACAGCTTCTCCATCTTTGGCTGCAAAGAATATAATCAATCTGATTTCGGTGTTGACCATCTGGTGATGTCCATGTGTAGAGTCTTCTCTTTTCTAGGCAACTATTAATAATAGCTACATTTAATTACTCTGTGTCAGGCATTGTGCTAGGTTTGAGGGATACTGTGATGAAAGAGATAGATACAAACACATGCCCTTCTTTCAAAGAGTTTACAGTTTACCAGAAATATGTGTATCAATGTATTCATTGCAAGAGTGATGGCTGTGATAAAAGGGGAAATATGATACGCCAGGGAAGCATATAACTGAAGAACCTAATGTACAGGGACATACTATTATTCTCCCATGCATAGGGGACTGGGAGGCACAGAATGCCTAAGTAATCTGTTCCAAGTTTCTTTTTCCCACTTTGGACGGAAAAAATGTTGCGAGATTGAAAGACAAAAATGATAAGTAGTCTCCCTGTTAAAGGAATCTTGATTTTTATTGACATTCACTTTAAATTCCAAGGTAGAGCAATGTGAAGGTGTCAGAAGCCACTGTAAATGAAGGTAAAAATGAAGAATCTGCAGTGCTCCAATTTTAACAGCAGTCAGTGAGATGCAAGCCAGTTTTCTAAGCATTTCTTTATTCCAAACCTTGAAAAATAAATCTGCTACATAAAAACGAGGTTCAGTTCAGTTCAGTTCAGTCGCTCAGTTGTGTCCGACTCTCCGCGACCCCATGAATCACAGCACGCCAGGCCTCCCTGTCCATCACCAACTCCCGGAGTTCACTCAGACTCATGTCCATCGAGTCGGTGATGCCATCCAGCCATCTCACGCTCTGTCGTCCCCTTCTCCTCCCGCCCCCAATCTTTCCCAGCATCAGAGTCTTATGCAAATTCATCTTAGTCTCTAAAATAGAAATTTCACAGAGAAGTGTATTCCTTTCTCCTCTCTTTTCCTCTTATCCAGGTATATTGCTTTTCTCTGAGGACCATGTTCTCTCTACTGAGCTGTATTCAATTTTAAGAGGAAGTTTGGTATTGATATGCTCAAGTTACTGAGAGTAAGAAAATGGAGGAACAGAGCGAGTAGTAAACGGTTTTCTCTCAGTTGACTCTCACTTCCTAGAGATTTAATTTGTTTCTGGTAATGGGTAGCAACTCTACAGGGATCTTGGTGACGTACACACTAGGAATGGAAAAATCTATAGGGAAACGCCTGTTTTCCTTGTTTGTAGGAACACAGCAACACTCCTTTGGCCTTGTGCTTAAACTGGTGCATTCCAGCGACAAGGTACAGGCACCAGAGAGAACAAAAATTGAAGAGGGTAGAGCCTGGGAAAGGGAATGGGGGATGGGCACCTAGTGCGTGGAGATCTTAATGAACCGTCTGACAAGGAGCCCCATGTCCAGACCAAGAGGGACTGCTTCAATGTTCTTTGAGAGGGCACAAATTCAATTCACCTCTTCTGGCATACATCCCAGTTCTGCTTTTTTTGTGTTTTGGAAATCTTTGTTGTTGCAGTTGTGGCTCTGGAGAACTGTCTATTGTGTGTACAATGCTGTCCTACTTCACAATACAACAGTCCCTGAAGTGGGTGGGAATGATCACCCATAGATGTTCTGATGGGAAACAGACCCTTGGAAGAAAAAATTATTTTTCCAGGGCTCTCCAGCCAGTGAGTCACATAGCTGTGACTTCAAACCTGTAACCATCAGAGGCCATAGAGCAATCAGAAACGCAGACATGAAAATGTTCTCTGAATACTCATTTCTTAACTTACCATGTGCTGAGGACTCACTCATCTTTCTTTAAAATCAGCTAAATTATAGAATGTCTGAAAATCCCATATTCTACTGATGTCACTGCGAATATGGCTGATTAAATTCCAAGGAAGGACAGATGAAACAAAAATGATGTCTGAAATTTAATTTTAGGAATGAACCATTTGATTTAAAGATCCCTTCTGCTTTGAGTAGGGATTCTACATGAAAATATAGCTGAGCTTAGCTTTCTTGTTTAAAATAGGACACTGGCAAAATTAAAACACATGTGTGAGAGATCTTTCACAAAAAAACATTATTGTTCAAATTAGAAGACATAGATTCAGTATAGGGTTGCCAGATAAAATGCAGGATGCTCAATTAAATTTGCATTTCAGATGAACAATCTTTTAGTATAAGGGTGTGATAAACACTACATGTGTTAAATATTGCATGGGCCAGTCTTATACTAAAAATTTATTTAGTGTTTATCAGAAATTCAAATTTAATTTAAATTTACTTTAGTGTCCTGCAGTTTTATTTGTTAAATCTAACAACTCAAATCCAGTGACTTAAAATCAACAGCTGGTCCAAAATATTAAAAATTTGGAGTATCATAAATATAGGCCTTCTCAGAGCATGTGCTTGATAAATATTTATACAAGTTGAAAGGGAACATCTTCTTATGTGCTAAATATATCCATTTCATAACAACTCTACAAAGTAGATATTTTTTCCTTTAGAGGACTTACATGAATTTTTCAGAGTCACACAGTAAGTAACGATGATGACATTATTATCAAAGGTCTGCCTAAAATCCCATGGGCTTTCAATATGAAAATTCAGAAACTTTGCGATATCTCACGATCTTAAGGGAAAAGTTTTTAAGATATCAAGTCAACTTTGCAATAGGAACTGGAAACAAAGTTCACTGGGCCAACCGGAAGTTCACACTGTAAACTCAGGCTACACCATTGATTTGAGTCATTGGGGCCCAGTTGTAAGAGTACTGCAGATATTTCTTTGCATATACTTAAAACCTATAGGCAATACACCAAGATAGAATGTTTCCTGAAGCCTACTTTGAAATGGAAATTCAATTGAAAGAACATCTTCATTCTCCAAACATAGAATATTTAGATAAAATATGCCAACAAAAGCTAAATATATTGCTAAGCTCAAAAGAAGGGGGAAATTCATAGGTTGCAGAAATAAAGAGAATCTCAGAGTCAAGAAGAGGAGTAATAGCCTGAAGCCACAGTGATTCAAGGGACAACTGGTCCTGGATATAAGTTTTAGAAGATGGATATTGAGTTTCTCATATTCATTGAGGATAGTCTATGAGATCCAGAGCCATTTGAGATGAGCAATTGGAAAGGAGTCTCTATTGCTAATATTTTTGAAAGTATATGCATTCTATGGAAGAGGGACTGATTAGAAAAATTATATGTACTCATCTGAGGACCTGACTAAGAACTAGATGGGATGGGATGGGAAATGTGTCAACCATAAAAGTCAGAATCTCCATATTATAAAAAGAATTTGTCTAGAATCTAATTCCATCCTACATTTGTTTGGCAGGAACCCCAGATTTAGAAATTAGCAAAAACTGGTCCAAAAAAAAATCCCAAGGCCCTGGCAGAAGTAAGTGTGAAAATGCTTTGTAGGTGCACTTCTGTTAATCAGTACAACAGAACACCTTCCAAAAACCAACTCTAGTAAAAAATAAACTTAGGAATAAAATCACCATTAATACAAGCAAATTCTGAGACTCAGCAACAACATGAATAGAAAATTATCAGTTGGGAAAAAGAGAATTAGAAAATAAATGTGCTTAAATAGAACATTAAAAAAGAGATAGAAGTCAGAAGACAAGAAGAAAATAGCATAAGAAAACAAAAAGCAAAACAATATAATTTCTTGAAAGAAATACTTTAGTAATTAGACTAAAGTCTCAAATTATGAGTTAAACAGCAACAGTCTACAGCAGCTGAAGACAGAATTAATTAATGGAAGATAGATCAGAGTAGATCATTCAGAATTCAGGAAGAGTGATGGAGATGGGGTAGACTATAAAGAGATTAAGTGATATGGACATTAGATGAGAATATTGAATATGCAAATGTTAGAAAAAATGGACATCAGACAGTATTAAAAACGATACTCGCTTCAATTTTTTCTTAACTGAAGAAAGATATGAGTCCTTGTACTAGAATTGCACAAGCAATCCCAAGAAAGATGAATTTCATAGTGACACTGCAGAATAAAAAGATAAGAACAAATACATTTTATAAGGTACAAAAGAGAAAAGACATACTATCCACAAGGAAAACTAATGTCATAGTCTACATTAGTAGCAATAGAAACCAGAGTAAAAGGGAATAATATTCTCAAAATATTAAACTAAGTTGTCATTGAAAGGTATGATAAAATTATTTGCATACAAAAGACTGAGTTAACTAATAATATTCACTGAAAGAAATTATTAAGAGGTGAACTTCACAAAAATGAAAATTATTCCAGAGTGAAGATTTGAGAAACAAAAACCAATAAAAAGTAGACAAATAAGTAAGCGTGTAGTTAAATCAAAATAACTGCTGCAGTTAAATCAAAATAACTATAAACAAGAACAAAAAAGATTATTTGGGGAAGTTTGAAAACAAATTGAGATTAATGTAGAATAACATGAAAATGTGAGGGGAATTGGAGTTAAAGCATTCTAAATCTCTTTTTTGTCAAGAAGAGATATTGTTTTTAAAGTTGGACTTTATGAACATATCCATGTTAAAGAATGAAAATAAAATACATATATACCCAAAAGAATAGATGAATTAAGGGGGAAGTTTTTGATAGCATATAGTAAAAGAATAAATTTAAAAGCTGATAAACAACATAAAAAGTGCACCAAAAAATATAGAATAAATCCAGATGTTTAATAATCATAAACTGGTTAAACTTACTGATAAAAGGCAAGGAATTTCAAATTAAATTATAAGGATACATTATTCATATAATTAGTAAGAACAGATAAAATTTTTAAATAAAAGATGTATCAAGGAAAAAGAAAACTGATGTTGTATTATTAATATAAAATGTAACTTTTAAGATGCACCCATTAATAGTTATAAGAAGTGTTAGTTCTTGATGATTAAAAGAATAATTCATCAGGCAAATAAATAGTCACTTCCTATTACAAAAATAAAACTGATAAATATAAGATCAAGCAAATAACAATTGTAAAAATATATATTTTTTTCTATTAGTATTTACAAACTTGATTTATAAAGGTGCATGGGGCACATTGCCCATCAAAGAGAGAATTTAACCTATACTCTTTATCCCATAAGCACTTTTCCACAGGAAAGGAAGCAAGAGAAAATTTCCCAAGTCGATCCATGTAGCTATCCTAACTTTGAAGACAAGAACAGTCCTAGAACATACCATTGAGGGCAAGTTCTTGATAACAAACATAAATGCAAATTTCATAAAACATAAGGAAATTGAACCTACTAATTTATTATTATTTTTAAAATATATCATGATCAAAGAAGTGTTTATTCCAGAAGTTTGGGGATATAGTAACATTAAGAAATCTGCAATGTAGTTTGCCATATTAACAGATTCATGAAGAAAAATCAGATAAGCCAGTCCAGGTTCAATGCATGATACAGGGTGCTTGGGGCTGGTGCACTGGGATGACCCAGAGAGATGGGATGGGGAGGGAGGTGGGAGGTGGGTTCAGGATGGGGAACACATGTACACCTGTGGCTGATTCATGTCAATGTATGGCAAAACCAATACAATATTGTAAAGTAATTAGCCTCCAATTAAAATAAATAAATTTACATTAAAAAATAAATGAAAATGAAGGAAAAAAAAGAAATTCAACAGATGCAGAGAAGTCATTTGATAAAAAAATAAACCACTCTTTGTGGTTACATACAACACTTAGCAAACTGTAAGAGAAAGAGAAGTTCCTTAACTTGATTAGGAGAATCTAACAAATGTGCACAGTGAACACCACAATTACAACCTTGGAATCTTTTCCTCTAAAGTCAGAAATGCATCGGAGATACCCACTGTTGTTTCTGTCTGTCACTGAACCAGAAGTCTCAGACAATACAGAGAAGTAAGAAAATAAAAAGGAAGAATTAGGATCAGATTAGGGGGAACAAAATTTTCTATCAGTGGACAAGTTATTAGAACAATTATTTGAGATACTTTGTAAGTTAGAAGATCAATATTAGGAAATCTAATTGAGGGCGAGGAGAAAGGGCAGTGTTCAAGACATGGCTTTCACTGTGTAGGCATGTAATGGTCTAAACACACCCCCATTCAGCCATTCCTTCTCCAGAGCTGGATTTAGTTTGATTACTCTATGTTGTCTGTCATTTTTTATGATAGATTTTTTGGTCAGATTTGCTGCATTGACCACTGAATTTTACCTTTCCAAGATACATTTCTCTCTGTTCTTTCACTTCTGGATGTACAGTATAAATGCAACACAGGCTAGAGATACTGTGATATTCTGATGTACATATATATATATATCTATCAGGTATTCTCAAATTCTGATATATATACCAGGATTTAATGTTCCAGCTAATATATACTTTCAGCCAACATGCTGAAGGATTTCAGGTCTCCATATTCTCCAGCCAAAAGAATTTTACCAAACTTAATAGGAAACTCAATCTTTTTAGGTTTCCCTTTCAACGATTAAGGACAAAGGCATTTATAACACATTTTATCCCACCATGAGGCTTCAGGCTGAGGACCCAGAGAGTGAAGTTTATTTGCTCTGATAGCTGAACTGATTGAATGACTGTCACAGCTGGGGCAACCTGTAGGGGGAAGACAACACTGACCCAGGAGGGAAAAGGAAATAGATATTTAAGAACACTGGGATCTAATTGCTACAGACCGAGGTGGCTCATTGAGTGGGAATACTTTTTTCCTCCTCTTGGAAATGACTTTATCCTTTTCCTGTTAGAGTTTCTTTTTCTTTTTGGTGGCCAGGGGAATATATGCCTCTGCCAAGTGACCTTCCTTAGCTCGTAAGCAAGTAATATACCAGACATTTACCAACGACCTTACAGTTTACAAAGCAATTTCACATACATTATCTCATTAGGGGCTTACAAGATCCCTGAGAGTGAGGTGTGGTGTCATTTCCACTTGGTAAGGATACTGACTTCCAGAAAGTTTAAGTGATTTTGATCAGTCACATATAGTTCATTTAGTGGCAGGGTCCAGATTCAAGCTGGTAAGCTGTTTCCAAATCATTCACTGATTGGAACTCAATGAGTAGCAGTAAATAAGATACCAGAAGCCATCTGTCTGTAGGTAACGGCTTTTCTGGGAGTCTGGGTCTCTGCCAAGGACAGAGGGTACAGAATATTTTGTTTAGGAGTTGTTACATGGATTTCACTAACTGAAAAGGGCTTGGATTTAGGTGTCTTGAATTCTAGTCTTGTCTACTGTGTTTGGGCTTCCCTGGTGGCTCAGAGGTTAAAGCGTCTGCCTCCAATGCGGGAGACCTGGGTTCGATCCCTGGGTTGGGAAGATCCCTGGAGTAGGAAATGGCAACCCACTCCAGTACTCTTGCCTGGAGAATCACATGGATGGAAAAGCCCGGTAGGCTACACTCCACAGGGTTGCAAAGAGTCGGACACGACTGAGCAACTTCACTTCACTTCACTACTGTGTTTGGGATCTTGGGCAGTTTATCAAATCTCTCTGGTCATAGTTTTTCTATTCATTAAATGATTACCCTAATGACATCAGGGTTGCTGTGAGTACAAAGTAAATTAATAAACAACATCTTAGAAAGCTTAAAGTACAATATGAAAGAGAGAAAAATATTATCCCGGTCAGTAATAATGTAGTAAGCAGCAAGGCAAGCTTTAGTTTCTGTTAACCTTTTGAAGTCTGCTCATTGGCCCCTCAGGTAAATATTGAAGACGCTAACTGATATTGCATGTAATTATTTTTCTAATTAGGAAAAAACACTAAGACATATCAGTATTAAAAATCATCCACATTTCTAATATTAGCAATTGATATAAGGTAAGAACTTAAAGTCTCCTGCCCTACCTTTCCCTCTACCTTCCCTATTGCCCCTTACTTGGACTCCAGAATTAATCACTGTGGACTGTTTCTTGCTTCATTTCCTTTGGTTTCTTGATTTTCATGAACTGTACTCCTCTGAGAAATAATTTTGTCCTGCAAATAATGACCATAACTTAGAATCGCACAGAACTTTATGGTTTATGAAGCAGTTGCTTGAATACTGTCCTGAACCTCCAAGGAGCCCATATGAAGTGTTCGTTATGGCTCTAATTTGCAGACCAGACAGGTAAGTATGATCAATACTTATTGAGTATGACTATGAGTCAGATACTGAGTAGGCCATGGGTGATTGAAGTCGAGTTCTAAAGGAATCATCATTTAGGGAGGGGGATAAACATGATGTATGTAACTACATCTCCATGAAACAAATCTATACAAAGTATAGGAAGACTGTAGAAGAACAAGTGAACTTATTCTGCCTGGGCCTGGAAGTAAAGGGAGCTAGGGAATATTTTATATAGGCGATTCCAATAACGCACAATTTTTTGAATGATATTTCAATCCAGAGAAACAGTGCTTAGTCAAGGTCATGCCAATAGAAATGACTCAAACTCATTTACAGAGGTTCCAAGTCCAAAGTTCTTCTTTCTCCCACACTTTGCCGCACAATTGATGGCTTGCACATTCAAAGTAGGCATGTGTTATATAATGTTTAACTAGAGTTAAAGCAATTTCCTAGTTTCAGAGACATTTATAGTTGAGAGACAGTATAGTCAACTGAGAAATGTGATTGTCCAAATGGATTCTAAAGTTCATAGGATGGCTGGTTACTGTGAGAATAACCTTCATGTACCAAGGTGTATACAGTGCAAAATGGGAAAATAAGTAAAATTTGCTTTTGTAATATTTTCCTTCAAAACCATTCAGGATTCCTGCATCCTCTTGCTGTCTCTGGCTTCTCAGAGGCCCCGCGGTGATAACACACCCAGGGCTGCCTGGGCCAGTCCTTAATGTATCCATTAACACTGGACCAGCCAGTGTCTCAGAGTGATACTTATCAGGTTACAAAGGAATCTAGTGCCTGTTACCTGATGGGATCAGTAACTAGTAACTGTTTGAGGTGATTTCATGGAGCTAATGTTTAGTCCATTTTAGCATGGGATTTAGAGAAACTGCAGTTCTTAACTCAGAGATGGCTTTGTAAAGGTGCAGTCTGAGGTGTTGTGCTGCCTGGGGGAGGAAATATTTGTGGCTGGCAGTGAAGGACTAGAAACTACCAACTCTGCATATACGTGATGCTGGCTCTCTCAAGTTCAGAAGTGACTCTGACTGTGCTCAGCTTGTTTGTTTGTTTTCCAGGCTGGAGTGACTGGGTATTTTGCTGGGGAAGAGGAGCGATGGCCTTGTTTTCCTTAGACAAGAATGACAAATGGTGTGCTCAGCCCATGGGACTGCTCCCCTTGTATCTTATCACTCCTGTGGCAGTAAGGAATAAGCCTGCTGGGGTTGAGGGTTTTAGCAGCACTGCCTCCAGTTTCCTGTTTGTGGGGCTGCCATGGCAGCAGGAGACAGGTAGCAGGGGAGAGCATTGGCTGCCAGAGAAAGGTTAGCTTAGAAGGCAACAAGTCTAGAAATCAAGGGGGGGAAATGCCATCCCTACACATGTCCTGTGTGTTTAAACCAACAGGCTTATTTGGACTACAAGAGCTCAAAGGCCCTCCTAATGGGAGCATTCAGTGACTTTATAACTATGAAAACAAGGAGCCAGAGTGGGTGGTAGTGGGGTGTTGTTGCTGAGAGAACCAAAAGTTTAGTCGGTCTTTGCTTCTCCACACGATGCCCTTTTTATTTCCAGACCTTCATATCTCCATGGTAACCTGCATGGACCATCGCTGAGCCTGTTGTTTACTACTCTATTATAGCACTTAGCACAGCACCTGACACAAAATAGGAAATCAATAAATATTGTTGGATAACCTTAGGGACTATCTACTTGAAGCAAAGTCTTATTAAACAATTTACTTCTTTACAGTCTAAAAATGATTCAGACTTACAGTTGGGTTAACAAGTAAACAAATCAAACTTGTACATAGGAAAAAAGCCTAGAAGAAAGTAAAAGAATAATAACACCCCAGGATATCTGAATATATTTAATTTCTCTTTCTTCCTTTTCCACTTTATATAATCAAAAGTATGTGAACTTTTATATGAAAAAACCTTTAGCAAGCTTTAGAAATCCTTTTGTTGGAATCCGTCTATCTAATGGCTTCTAATAAGGTTTGGGTGGGGTAGAGCCATGGGCAGGTTTATATTTACATGTGTGTACATGTGCCTCTGTGTACACGTGTGCCTATTTATATATGTACTCGTATGTATATGTATGGACATTACTTCAACAGAGATGTTGACTCAGTCTTCAAAAGTTCATTGACACAAAATAAGAAAGACAGAGAATGTACTTGCTAAGTTCTTCTAGAAAGAGAGCATTATGTAATTCCTTTTTGGAAATTTGCAGAAATGATCCCCCACCTGATTAATTCTATAGCCTCATCTCTTCCTAGGCCCATCTCCCCATTAGCTTCTTTTATATCCTCCACTCCTGAATCACTTGACACTCTCTGATGAGGCTAAGTCTTGCCCATCTGTGAGTCTTTGCAAATGTCCCACCTAGAAAATAACCCTCACTTAAGATACAGCTTACAAAGTGTTACATAACATGTAAAAACCTTTCTGACTCCCTTCCCAACCCTAAACCTCACTTTTATGAACAACTGATTTCCCCTCTGCTGGGCTCTTCTCGCTCCAGCAGGAGTGTCCTCATCATAGGACTGCAACCCTGTACTCTGCTGATTTGTGAATAATTCTCCCTCCGCTTGACTTTGGCTCCCTGAGAGTGCACAGCAGGTCTGAGTGCTGCATCTTTGGCACCTAAAAGGTCTTCAAAAGGTGTTTGATGAATGAAGGAATAGTTCTGATCACAATTTGCCAGATCCAGTGATAGACCTAAGGACAAGTGATAACACCAGTGGGAAGAAAGGGGTGAGCTGGAATGTGAGTTTAAAATTATGAAGGGAGTCAGAGAAAAAATGAGAATTCGTTGCAGCTAAGCTTTGGATATGAAAACTGACTTGCCACTTGTTTTGGATCTCCCAGTGCTTAACCTTGTTGTTTTTGAGTAGAAATGTCATCTGAGATTATGCTGTTTATAGCCTATCTATCACAAATTCTATGCTTGATGGTTAGAACACAGAAACTAGTTTTCAAGCTGCCATGGCAATCACTGCTTATAAAAAAAAAAAAAAAAAAAAACTTTTCTCCTTGAGCCCATAAAAGAAAAACAAGTTTTGAGATGCTGCCTAATTTAGATGTAAAAATTCATGCCAAATACTCAAAGATAGTGATGATAATTATAATAGTATATTCACAATTTCACAAACATTTGTAAAGCACCTACCATGTACCAGATACTGTGCATAAATGCTGGCATAACCCTTACCACAGGGACGGAGCCAATGGGCCTTTTCCACTATGGTGTTGCTGAGGTGGGACCATTTCTTCCCTTCTACCATCACCCTGTAGGTACCATGTTCCGAACCCAGCCTGAGAAAGGAAGGACAGTTTACCCATACCTGAAGAGACGGAGGAGGGAGGGGTATTCCTTCTTCTCACTGTCTCTCTAACTGGCGAGAGACGCACCAGCCACAGGATTTCAGAAAGAAGAAAAAAAAAAGGTAAAACAGGATTTCCAAAATCAGGGAGGAGAGCTCCAGAGGTAAGGAGAGAGAGAGAAGAGGTTTTCATGTACTAAAGCTGGAACCAAAGGGCAGGAAGACGAGATCTGAGAAAATGGGACTCTAAGGAGGGGAGATCAAGACAAAGGGAATGAAATAGAAGATGATAGGAAGAGAAAGATGTGTGTATGATAACAGAGAGTAAGCGGAAAAACAGAAAGACTTGTGTAAATGGAGAGAGAGGGGTGGGGAAGTGGTTACTTCGCTGAATCTGGGTTGTGTGCTCCTCTTGAAGAACATGGGGCCTCCTCCCATTTAGACTTCTCTGGTGCTTCCGGGTTTCTCTGGTGGCTCAGATGGTAAAGAATCTGCCTGCAATGTGGGAGACCTGGGTTCGATCCCTGGGTCAGGAAGATCCCGTGGAGAAGGGGAACACTCCAGTATTCTTGCCTGGAAAATCCCATGAACAGAGAAGCCTGATGGGCTACAGTCCATGGGGTTGCCAAGAGTCGGATACTACTGAGGGACTAACACTTTCACTTTCTGTTTAGGTTAAACCCAGTTCAAGATCCTAAGCCAGCTTTCCATATGTGCCTTCCCACTTCACACCCCCAGTTGCTTGGTCCATTGCCTCTTACCTTTGCTGCCGCCACTCTTTGTCTTTCTTCTTGAGGCTCTGATCCTTCCTGGACTGGCCATGGTTTAGGGTGGAGATTTCTCAACCTCTTTCCCTTCAATAGGTTTTTAATGACCACTCGATTCAGGGAAATGAGGGAAAGTTATCCATTTGTTCATTCACTGGCCAAATTGCAGCCTTTCAAATGTAAAATCTAAAGAAAATTCTTCCCTTGGTATAGGATTTGGTTCCAGACTCCCTTCCTAACTTCATGGCCTTCCTACTCATCCTTTGCCTCTCACTATCTTGGATTTCTTGCTGATTCTCAAATACACTGAGTGTTATCCTCTAGCATTTGGCCTTAACGCTGGTTGTTCTTTCAGCCTAGAATGCTCAGGGTACACATATTTACACAACTCTGTTCCTCAATCTGTTTATAACTCTGCTTAAATGTTTTGTTGCCGTTGTTCAATCCCTAAGTTGTGTCCAACTCTTTGTGACCCCATGGACTGCAGCACACCAGGCTTCCTTGTCCTTCACTAAATTTGGGTCCATTGAGTTGGTGATGCCATCCAGCCATCTCATCCTCTGTGGTCCCCTTCTCCTCTCACCCTCAGTCTTTCCCAGCATCAGAGTATTTTCCAAAGAGTCAACTCTTCACATCAGTTGGCCAAAATGTTGAAGCTTCAGCCTCAGTCCTTCAAATGAATATTCAAGGTTGATTTCCAATGCTGCCTTCTCCTAAAAGCCTTTCTTAACAAAGCTCCTGAAAATAGGCTTCCTTCTCAATATTTATGGCCAAAGATTTTCTCGCCCATATCACCAGTTACTAATTCATCATTAATTCATTCATGTAGTTGTCACTCTAAGATAAGATCCATGTGTTGGAAGACATTTCTCTCATGAGACATGAGTCTTCAGGTTTGTATGTCCAGACTATCTTTTCCAGTACATTTGTAAACACCCTGGAAGATAGAGACAGTGTCTCCCTCTGAGGCAAAGATCAGAGAAGCTTATTGCATATTAGAGAAGATCCAGGTTCACTAAATGCGGGGCTCCTCTCCTCTAAATGCAGCTTACTGAAACTGTAATTGTCATCTGAAACACCAGATCTCAGTTCTCCCAGGGTGGGAAAACGTCAATACTCTCGCATCTATGAAAATGTGGCAGGCAGGTTAATTTTAGTTTGCAAGTAGGGTAAAATGTTTTTCTTAGCTAAAGACTTTCAAAGAGTTAACACTCAGCTATTTGTTTATATCTTGTTGAAGAGTCCTTCCAGGTCCTCCCATACCACTGCCTATGCTTGAAAGTGAAAGTGTTAATCACTCAGTCATGTTGGCTTTTCTGCAACCTCATGGTCTAAAGCCCACCAGGCTCCTCTCTCCATGAAATTCTTGAAGTAAGAATACCGGAGTGGGTTGCCATTTTCTTCTCCAGGGGATCTTCCCAACTCAGGGATTGAACCTGTATCTCCTGCATAGCTGATTCTTTACCATCTGAGCCACCGGGTTTTTGTTTTTGTTTTTTTAATGCACAGGCAAAAGTGAGGATTTACGAGGTTGTTCTTAGTGTCTCTCTAATCCTCAGCTGTCTTGAGAATATTTGATTCACTGTGCAGTACGGTGGCTAATGCCAGAGCATTAGTTTGTGAACCGGTTTGCTAATTTGCCTAAATTAACCTAAGTATATTTTTGGAGATATGAGTATTTATTCACAATAGTAATGGAGATGCATGCAACAAACATTGTCCCCAAACATCTTATGTAACTGAATTTTGATAGAACAGATTTTATGTTCTCATTCAATCACATTATAATCTTAGAGATAATATTATTTATTTTCACTGCTTAATAGTCTACAATTGGGAGAAATTACTGCCTCTATTATGGTTTTCTGAATGTTTATTGAGAACCTATTATGTTCAAAGAATTGTGCCAGGAAAACAAGTATACCGTAATCAAATTAGAACATAATATATGCCTTAAGTATAAAGAAAATATCAGGTATTGGTATAAACAATGCTGTGAATGTTTCAGAACACGAGGTAATTAGAAATGTGTTCAGTTCTTACAGTATTAAGCCCAGGGCTGGATTTAGAATAAACCCTCCATAAATGCTTATTTAACTGAATATAGGAAAGAGAATGTATCTTGTTGGGTGATAAAAGGTTTTATGAAGAAATGTTATTTCATACAGATCTTAAGAAACAGATAGGCTAATGCAAAATTTCTGGGAAAGAGCCCAATATTTTAGTAAATTCATATGAAAGTGAAGAGATGAAATTCTCTGCCTTTGGTCCCTTTATAGTAATTTTTTAAGACTTGGTTCTCTCCTTCTCTGCTTTATTACTAAATGGGAATTACAATAGTGACTTTAATTACTAGTAATTAGTTTTTACTATTAAGGATTTCTTTATTATAACATGTTATTCATGGTCTTCTGTATTCCAAAGAAATAATTTTCATGATGAGTATTGCCAGGAGAAATATCAATAACCTCAGATATGCAGATGACACCACCCTTATGGCAGAAAGGGAAGAGGAACTCAAAGGCCTCTTGATGAAAGTGAAAGAGGAGAGTGAAAAGTTTGACTTGAAGCTCAACATTCAGAAAACGAAGATCATGGCATCTGGTCCCATCACTTCATGGCAAATAGATGGGGAAACAGTGGAAACAGTGTCAGACTTTTTTTGGGGGGGCTCCAAAATCACTGCAGATGCTGATTGCAGCCATGAAATTAAAAGACGCTTACTCCTTGGAAGGAAAGTTATGACCAACCTAGATAGCATATTAAAAAGCAGAGACATTACTTTGCCAACCAAGGTCCATCTAGTCAAGGCTATGGTTTTTCCCGTGGTCATGTATGGATGTGAGGTTGGACTGTGAAGAAAGCTGATCCCCGAAGAATTGATGCTTTTGAACTGGGGTGCTGGAGAAGACTCTTGAGAGTCCCCTGGACTGCAAGGAGATCCAACCAGTCCATTCTAGAGGAGATCAATCCTGGATGTTCATTGGAAGGACTGATGCTAAAGCTGAAACTCCAATACTTTGGCTGACTCACTGGAAAAGAGTCTGATGCTAGGAGGGATTGGGGGTGGGAGGAGACGGGGACGACAGAGAATGAGATGGCTGGATGGCATCACCAACTCGATGGACATGAGTTTGAGTGAACTCTGGGAGTTGGTGATGGACAGGGAGGCCTGGCGTGCTGTGATTCATGGGGTCGCAAAGAGTCAGACACGACTGAGCGACTGAACTGAACTGAACTGAATGTCTTTTTTAAAAAGATTTTCAAAGTAAGTTGAGAACCAAGGCCACTCTGGGCAAAACTGAAGCTAGGAGTTTATCATTAACTTTCCTTTCCCAAGCAACACTTAGGTTCTGGAACACAATACATTAATATAGACTATTCTTGAATCTTGGCTTCCCCAATGGCTCAGTGGTAAAGAATCCACCCACAGTGCCATAGACACAGGAGACACGGGTTTGATAGTCAAAGTTATGGCTTTTCCAGTAGTCATGTATGGATGTGAGAGTTGGACCATGAAGAAGGCTGAGCACCTAAGAACTGATGCTTTTGAATTGAGGGGCTTGAGAAGACTCTTGAGAGTCCCTTGGACTGCAAGGAGATCAAACCAGTCAATCCTAAAGGAAATCAACTCTGAATATTCTTTGAAAGGACTGATGCTGAAGCTCCAGTATTTTGACCACCTGATGCAAAGAGTCAATTCATTGAAAAAGACCCCGATGCTGGGAATGATTGAAGCAAAAGGAGAAGGGGCAGCAGAGGATGAGATGGTTAGATAACATCACCAACTCCATGGACGTGAATCTGAGCAAACTCTGGGAGATAGTGAAGGACAAGGACATAAGGCTACATATACATGATCTCTGTTAGAACCACAGAATTTTAAAGCTGAAAGGGACTCTGGAAATCACACACTCTGTTACTCTCATTTTAAGGTAAGAAAAGTGAAGCCTAGAGAGGTAAATTTAAAAGTAGGCAAGTGATTAAACAAACAACTTATCCAAAGTCACAAATCAAGTTACTTGAGGCTAAAAGTCAGGTCTTTTGATGTGTAAGCCATAGTTTTTTAGCCATTTTAACAATTATCACTTGCTTATTGTCCTGAAATAATTGAATCTCTAAATAAAAACTGATGTCAAATATAGTTAATGGGTCTCATGTGGAGGAAAAATTCCTGAATACTAATTATGAAACAAATACATATTTCAATTTTCTCCCAAGTTACATCAAAGAGAAAGTAATTTCCATTCTACAAGAAGTAAAATCAAGTGGACTCTAGGTAAAGTGACTGATCTAAAGTCATATAAAATAGCAGTAGTTTAGCTGGGATCAAGATTCAGATTACTCACTTCCTCCTTGAAGTCTTCATCTTAAGTTCCAGAACTTCTTCAGTGTGCTCTTATTTCATACTCTATTTCTGTCTTTGTGTAAGTTTTAAAAATAGTTAGTTAATCCATACTCATATATTTATGACTGTCCCAAGGTAACTGCCATCTGAAATCCAGAGAAGCAGGTCTCTACCATCAAGGAGTTTCTATTTGGGTGTAAAGAGTCTCGGGGTTATCTTCCGTCCAGATCAGATAAAACATATAAGGTGCTTAGGTGACCATATGATTAGTAAGTTTTAGGACTTCCCTGGTGGCTCAAAGGTTAAAGTGTCTGTCTCCAATGCGGGAGACCCAGGTTCGATCCCTGGGTTGGGAAGATCCCTGGAGAAGGAAATGGCAACCCACTCCAGTACTCTTGTCTGGAGAATCCCATGGTCTGAGGAGCCTGGTAGGCTACAGTCCACTGGGTCACAAAGAGTCGGACACGACTGAGTGACTTCACTTTCACTATAGGTGGTTTTAGGCTTATGATCTTGACCTGTAAACCTTAGGGGCAAATAATAACAGCAGTAGAAGAAAGAAACCCAGGGTGAAGGCTCTAGATGCTGACAGACATTTTGTCTGTCATTTTCATTCTTTGCAAACCATGTATTAGTGTTGCTGACCTTTTTAGTAATTTGATTCTGACAATGGCACAGCAGGAACAGAGCTCAAAAGCTGATAGCCTAATGTGGGCAAGCCAAGGAAGTAATTACTGCTTCAAATCAAAGAATTGTTTGTGCCTCTCTAGCAGGCAAATTCTACATTAAATAAGAACTCCTCCATCCTCCATAGCATATGGCACCCACCATCTTCCTGTGGGTTTACATCCCAGAGCTCAGAAAAATGGGCTGTCTCTTTGGGCCTCCAGTTATAAAAGACATGTTGGTGGCCATTTCATTTTGTCTTTGAGTCTTAGGTTTGGAAGAGGCCTTACCAATCACTTCCTCTAGTTTCCTTCTTCAAAGAGTATTAACTTTGAAAAAGGGACTCCCAGTCTGCTTGGATCTTTTCAGTGATGGAGTGTTCAGGCCCTGGAGTACGGGTGCAAGAACCCGATGGGTCTATACTCTCAGGCAGGTTATTCAAGGAAACCTTGGTGAGTTCATCTAAGAATCATTGCTTCATCCTCCTTCTCTTTAGTTTTTCCTTCTTTCCTCCTTCTCTTTATAGTCTTCTTCTAAGTTAAAGTGATTTCTAAGTAGCCACTGTGCATCCAGACTTCCTTGGTGGCTCAGTGGTAAAGAATCTGCTTGCCAATGCAGGAGATACAGATTCGATCCCTGGGAAGGGAAGATCCCCTGGAGAAGGAAATGGAAACCTAATTCAGTATTCTTGCCTGTGAAATCCCATGGAGAGAAGAGCCTGGTGGGTTACAGTCCATGGGGTCACAAAGAGTTGGACATGACTGAACACACTCAGCATCTAAGATGCTGATTCACAACTAAATGAAGGACCGTATGAAAATGTATTTTGGCCACATGTCCAGCAGGCCAGATTTTTGGATAAGAGGGGAAAGGAGACATTAAAGATAATTTTTAACTTAAAATGTGTAAACAAACTCAGTTTGCAAAGGACTAATTGAATTATCTGTCTAGCCATTCCCTGTCTCCCCATGGCATTGTATTTTTCCTGGAAGAATTACATCAGGCTGAAAAATTTAGCTTTTGGTTTGTGACCAGATTTATTTCCTGTCCCTCATGTATTTTATCAGAGAGCTAGCTTTTAAACAAGGAAAGGAATCTCACTTTCTCACACTGAGAGCCAAGATTTTAAATCATTTTTCAAAAATCACTGACTTGTCTTATGATCAAATCCACTTCTTGAACATTGCACTCTTCTAGATTATCCAGTTTCTTTATCTATATGTATTTGCAGATACCTGTATGTATCTATGTATATCATAGAGATATATCTATGGGTGATACACCCAAAGGGCAGAGACTTAATGCAGGTTTTCTGTCCATACTTACTGAACTTTCTCATTCATGTAGAACAACTGATGGTTAATTTCTATAGGGCCACCATTAACTTATGTATCTTCTTTGTGAATTGGCAAACTATCCCATGCTTTTTTAAAAATATTTATTATAATCTTGGTTGTGCTGGGTCTTTGTTGCTGCTCAGGCAGCATCTCATTGCGATGGTTTCCCCTGTTGCAGAGCATGGGCTCTAGGCTCATAGACTTCAGTAGTTGTGGCTCATGAGCTCAGGAGTTGCAGCTAGTGGGCTCTAGAACACAGGCGCAGTAGTCGTGGCACACAGGCTTAGTTGTTCAGGTGCCTGTGGGATCTTCTCGGATCAGGGATTGAACCCACTTCTCCTGTATTGGCAGGCAGATTCTTTACCACTGGGCCACCAGGGAATCCCCCAAATATCTTATCTTTGAAGAAATGCAACCCAAAGTTGTACAACTTGGCTAGCAGAAGGACACTTCGTAAGAACCAAAAGGATACTCCTTCCTCTGAAAACATGTTGCCCTATACCAGATCTGCACTTTGCTTTGCATAAGCACAGATGTGATAGTTAAGCTAATACTAGCTACTGTAACAAATAAGCTAAACATTACCAGTGGCTTATTACCATAAAAATTTGTCTCTAGTTCACATTAAAGTTACTCATTAGCCTCCAACAGCGAGGTGGGGGAAAACAGAGGAAGGAGAAGGTCAACTTGCTTCTTAACCTCTTTGGCCTGGAGATAACACACCTCATTTCTGCTCATATTCCATTGATATGAACCTGCAATTTGGAGCGCCCTCAGTGAAAAGTCGGGGGAGGTGTTGGGAAGTATGATTCATATCCGGGCAAACCTGATAATTTAATAAAATGCATTTTAAACAAGTCAAGGGATCTTTGTGTAGCCTCCATGCATATAAAGATACCACAGACCTGCTATTGGTTATCCTGGGAGGTTCAACTCCAATTGCTTTTCAGATACCAACTGCTTCAGGCTATGAGTTCATGTGAATACAGACTTGGAAGTCAATCAGGACTTGTTCTAAAACATCCCAGATTGCTTAGTCACTCATTGTCTTGGGTTTCTAATCTATAAAAAACTTAAAAACAAGTAAAATAATTTCAGTTAAGCATAATGAATGGAATGACTCATTTGTCTCTTTTCCTTTCTGAAATCCCATTAAATGGGTATAAAATGTAAAAATTTGTAAACCTGTGGGGACAGTAGCAGCACATTAGAAACATCTATACAGATTCAGATGTTAAATAGTGGATTCATGTATAATAACTGGTTTGATGAAATAAAACAAAACTTTCCAAATTGGAGGGGATAGGTGGAAAGCTAACAGGCAAACTGAGCTATTCCATAAATCCCTATAAAGTCTCGGGATTCGGAATACCAGTTGCCTTTGAAAAAAAGTTTATCAAGTGGGACTGAAAACAGGAGTGACTGCAAATATCCTGGAAGCCAAGGAGGGATACAATGCTATATAAAACATGGAGCTTGGAGGAAAGTTTGCAGACTAAATGCGAAGATCCCCTGCTTGGTTCCCAGACTTCAATAAGTCAGGATTATTTTCTCTCCTCTCTGGAGAATCTTCTGGGCAAAATAAAAGGAGTACATATACTCCAATCACTGCCATACTGTGGCTAGGAGTGGATTCCTTTCCTACTGCTCCTGTAACAAATTACCACAAATGAATCAGTTAAAAATAGTAAAAAGTTCAGTTCAGTTCAGTTTAGTCGCTCAGTCGTGTCCGACTCTTTGAGACCCCATGAATCACAGCACGCCAGGCCTCCCTGTCCATCACCAACTCCCGGAGTTCACTCAAACTCATGTCCATCGAGTCGGTGATGCCATCCAGCCATCTCATTCTCTGTCTTCCCCGTCTCCTCTCACCCCCAATCCCTCCCAGCATCAGAGTCTTTTCCAGTGAGTCAACTCGTCGCATGAGGTGGCCAAAGTATTGCAGTTTCAGCTTTAGCATCAGTCCTTCCAATGAACACCCAGGATTGATCTCCTTTAGAATGGACTGGTTGGATCTCCTTGCAGTCCAAGGGACTCTCAAGAGTCTTCTCCAGCACCACAGTTCAAAAGCCTCAATTCTTTGGCGATCAGCTTTCTTCACAGTCCAGCTCTCACATCCATCCATGACCACGGGAAAAACCATAGCCTTGATAGTAAAAAGTATTATTTTACAATTCTGGAAGCTAGAAATCCACAAAGGGTCTTACTGGGCTAAACTCAAGGTGTTGGCCTTTTGGGAAGACCAAAAGGATAATATGTTTCCTTGCCTCTTCCTGCTTCTAAGGCTTCCCACTTTGCTTATCTTGTGTCCCTTTCTTCTGTCTTCACAGCCAGCAGCATCAGACTAAGTCCTTTTAATGCTGCTTTCTGATGGTTCTCTCCTCCAATTCCCCTCCTCCACTTTTAAGTACACTTGTGATTACATTGGGCCCACCCAGATGATCCAGGATAATCTCCTTAATTTAAGGTAAACTGATTCCTTAATTCCACCTGCAACCTTAATTCCTCTTTGCTTGTAACCTAATATATTCACAGGTTAGAATTGTGCTGTGTGTGCTGAGTTGTGTCTGACTCTGCACTCTGTTGACTGTTGCCCGCCAGACTTCTCTGTCCAAGGTATTTTCCAGGCAAGAATAGTGGAGTGGGTTGCCACTCCATACTCCAGGATATCTTCCTGACTCAGGGATTGAACTTGTGTCTCGTGCATCTCCTGCATTGGCAGTTGGATTCTTTACCACTAGCATCACAGGTTCAGGATTAGAACACAGATATCTTTGGGTACCATTGGATCTCACAGAGAAACATTTGTGTGCCAGGCTGACCACCTTGTGAGTGAGGCTCACTGGCTCAGATGCTTACCTATGTAAAAAGAGCTCCCAGCTGGATTTTTAGAGCCTCACTCTTATGTATGAACTCACAAACGAGGATCACCAGATACCAGGCGACTATTCAGAAGTTAGAGACACATACGTGTATACGAAGAAACACACACACATGGACACACATCCACCTACCAGAGCATATCTTACCCACCCACATCTATGCTTACAACCTCTTGCCTCCATACATGGACCAACTGGACATACATCAGGAATGTCCATTAGGCACAAGGGGTCATTCTAAGAGGACCAGAGTTTGTGATATTTTCTCCCTCTTTTCTTCTACAGTGAGACTAGAAGAAAGGCTAGATCCACTTACATATCAAAGAACAGGTGAAGCTGAAGGCTCATTGGCCTGGGCATCTGAGTCCTGTGGTCCCAGGCCAGGTAGAATAAAGGTCCTAGGAGGACTATAAAAAGGAGTTTTCTGGCACTAGTTAAGGAGATCAGGATCTGGAACTAAATAGGAGTACCCTGGTTTAGTTGGCCCCAGACAAAGGGAGAGCAAGTCAGGAAAAATGGTTGAGTTGTTCTATAACACAAAAAAAGACATGGCCACATATGTGGTGCAGGTTTCATTCTGAATCTCTCCCACTTACCCCCTTCATTTCTCTTTTGTTTTCCTAATTCTGTTACTTTTCTCTTCCCTAGGGTATATAACCCTTTCCCTCACCCATTTAATTTCCTTCAGTCTCCCCTGAATGCTTTTCTTTCTCTCCATTTGTGACCTGAAGTCCCCATACTATGACAATGTCTGCTTGCTTTATACATAAATGTGTATCAGAGTTAATGCACCATTCTCCTAGTTTTCCTGAAAATTAGCTTGATAGAATATTACCATTAATAACATACTATTTTTTGAGACTTCCCAAGATTTGATACTTCCCATAAGGGGTATATGAAACTTAGGAAAGACTTCTTGCAAATGTGAGAAATTGCGTTTTTTTTTTCATAACAGCGTTTCATCAGATGTACTTTGAGAAAGTGGACTAATGGAAGAGGTGGAAGTTTTGTTGTCTTTAATCAATAAACCTAATTAAAGCTTTCCAAATCCTCTTCGGTTTTGCCCTGGGTTAATGTAATCTCTTGGTTACAATTGTTTCAGTACTGTTGATGGCATCAGTGAATGATAAATGCTAGTGGAGAGGTTGGGGTTAGCTCAGAACATTCTGCTCCTATGTTGATGATTCATATCCTAATGCCTGCCAAGAAGAAAGATTTGATGTTTTTCTTTCCCAAGCTAAGTATTTACTAGAACCATCAATAGCAACTCAATAGGCAAAGGGAGAAGGATCACAATTTATGATTTCTCTTAAAAACCAAAGGAAGAAAATTAGATGTGTCCCAAACATATAATCGCTGGGTCAGGAAGATCCCCTGGAAGAGGGCATGGCAACCCACTCTTGTATTCTTGCCTGGAGAATCCCATAGACAGAGGAGCCTGGTGGGCAACAGTCCATAGAGTCGAACATGACTGAAGTGACTCAGCATGCAAGTATGTAATTAGATTTGGATTTCTACATGATCATGGCCAAATTGATACTGAAAAAAACTTGTATCAAATCTTCTTAATATTCTTATACATTTAACTTGCTTCACAAATTTTAATTGATTTTTAACTCATGTCAAAATAATACATGCGCACAGTCCAAAAATTCAGACAGGGCTATGAGGTTTATAATGAAAAACAGCATCTTTCAGATCCACCTTGCCCCACTGATTTCTGCTCCAAATATAGAACAATTTAATCCTTTTAGCTCCTTTTTCTATTTCCCTCTATCTTGCTATAGAAATATTTGCATTGCTGTTTCTTGATTATTCAATTTTACTTATTAATATTGACATCCTACAATAGAAATGAAGATTTAGGGACTTCCCTGGCAGTCCAGTGGTTAAGAATTTACCTTTCATTTTGGGGGTTTAATTGCTGTTTGGGGAGCTAAAATCCCACATGCCTCAAGGCCAAAAAACTAAAAATATATAAAACATAAACAATATTGTGGTCCACAACAACAAAAAAGTTAAAAAAGAAATGAGTTAACTCTCTCACTCTCTGTCCCCTTTACACACTTACACTTCCTTTTCTCCTTATTCCAAATATATTTATGTCACAAATTTGGTTATATTAACATTCAGAACTTACATTGTTATGATTATTGTACTAGACTTCACAGCTGGGCTACATGGACTCATTGCATGGTATTTCTCATCCAGTTTTTCTATATTAGTGGAATTAGTCATCACTTTTGTGGCTATTTGCTTAGCTTTCAGTGTCCTATCACTGGTTCGCTTTCAAACTCTCTAAAATCTGTAAGACTCCTCTCATTGCGGTCAAGTATAGCACAAAATCTATGTATATATATATTTTTCATTTTTGGTGAAGATATCACCTTTTAAGCTTTCTACCCCCTTGCTCCTGCCTGCACTGAATGTTCACTAGTGTGATAAATAATTGTTTTCTTGGGCTTTCTCTTCATCATTATTCTAAAAGTCTCCTTTGCTTTTTTTTTTTTTTTTCTATGTTGGATTTAAAGTCCTTGGATTTAAAGTCCTTGCCCTTCCTTGTTTTTTGTGTATTCTACTTTTTGATGGAAAACAGCTTTTAGTAATTTTCTAGGAAAGAATTTGCTGTTGATTGTTTGTGTGTGTGTGTGTGTGTGTGTGTATGCGTGTGTGTGCTCAGTTGTGTCTGATTCTTTGTGATCCCATGGACTGTAGCCCACCAGGCTCCTCTGCCCATGGGATTCTCCAGGCAAGAATACTGGAGTGGGTTGCCATGCCCTACTCCAGGATATCTTCCTGACCCAGGGGTCAAACCTGCTTCTCTTACATCTCCTGCATTGGCGGGCACGTTCTTTACCACTAACGCCACCTGGGAAGTCCATAATAAAAGATAGAAATGGAGATTTATATGAGGAGGAAGCAGGGGCTCTTGGAACTGGGAGAGTCAGGAAACGCTTCATCAAAAGAAGTGACATTCAAATTTGCTCTTAAAGGATGAACTTTAGTTAGACAAGCAGAAGCGAGGGAAAGAGTACTGGGTGGCAAGGGATTAAGATTAGTGTTGCTGAAGTCCTGAGTACATGTCCTGAGGACTGAAGTCAGAGAAGTCAGCAGACATCTATCATGGAAGGCCATTCATGCAAGCCAGAGGAGCTAAGTTGTCATCAGGGAGGTAGAAGATAGCTTTTGAAGGCTTTCTAGAAGAGAATGTCACTCTAAACCCCTCTACTGTTAGCCCTACCATCTGGTGTCTCACCCCTGTGATAGTGAGAAGCACCCTTCCAGTAGCTAGGAGTTGGATACCCTTCTATTATGGCACTTCCATTCAAAAAGCTTTTTCATTCACCTTCAGCCTGCTTATAAGTGATGCAGGCAATAAGCACCCTAAACTTACCTCTTTTAATGCTGTATCATGGAACTTCCTAATTAAGCCCAACACATCAATGCAAGATGAAACTTACCTCCCAAGCTCATTGTAATACACACATGAATGCCATTGTTCTTCTTTTCTTACAAAAAAAGCAGAACAGTATATCATATCTAATTTTGTGTATTTCTTTCTGCCTTCACTGGGTCTTCATTACTTTGCACAGTCTTTCTCTAACTGCAGCCAGTGGGAGCTACTATTCTTTGAGGCGTGCAGACTTCTCATTCAGGAGGCTTCTCTTGTTGCAGAGCACAGGCTCTAGGTGAATAGGCTCAAGTGATTGTGGTGTGTGGGCCCTAGAGTGCAGGCCCAGTAGTTTTGGTGCACGGGCTTAGTTGCTTAGTTCCCCCACTGTATGTGGAATCTTCCCAGTTCAGTTCAGTTCAGTTCAGTCGCTCAGTCGTGTTCGACTCTTAGCGACCCCATGAACCACAGCACGCCAGGCCTCCCTGTCCATCACCAACTCCCGGAGTTCACTCAAACTCATGTCCATCGAGTCGGTGATGCCATCCAGCCACCTCATTCTCTGTCGTTCCCGTCTCCTCCTACCCCCAATCGCTCCCAGCATCAGAGTCTTTTCCAATGAGTCAACTCGTCGCATGAGGTGGCCAAAGTATTGGAGTTTCAGCTTTAGCATAAGTCCTTCCAATGAACACCCAGGATTGATCTCCTTTAGAATGGACTGGTTGGATCTCCTTGCAGTCCAAGGGACTCTCAAGAGTCTTCTCCAGCACCACAGTTCAAAAGCATCAATTCTTCGGCGATCAGCTTTCTTCACAGTCCAACTCTCACATCCATACATGACCACTGGAAAAACCATAGCCTTGACTAGACGGACCTTGGTTGGCAAAGTAATGTCTCTGCTTTTTGATATGCTATCTAGGCTGGTCATAACCAGAGATCAATCCTGTGTCTGTTGCTTTGGCACGCAGATTCTTAACCACTGTACCACCAGGGAAGTCCCAATATATCACATCTTATATCCCCCCACTGACCCTCATGGTTTTCTATTTACTCTTTTAATCTTTATAAGTTAACTGATTAAGAAGCACAATAGGTATACCTATGGCTGATTCATGTTGATGTTTGGCAGAAAGTAACACAATATTGAAAAACAATTATCTTTCAATTAAAAATAAATTAATTTTTTAAAAGGCACAATAAACTAATTCATTCTAAGGAATTGACAATTGATAATGGTTTACAATATTAACTCCTCCCAAATAATATGTTTGCATATTAGTGTCTTTAATCCTCAATTCAAAGCAATCCTTAAAGTGGAAATACCAACCACTTGGCAGACCAGTGGATTGGGTATCTCTGACTGGACTTTTCAATCACATGTTCCTCCAATCTTATCATGTAGACAGTCCCATACTCTGTTTATTGTTGGAGTCAGAGTGGTTGAGTTTTCTCAGTCAGGGTGAATATGGAAACTTGAATCCTCAATCTGTTATGGAGAAGATACCGGGACTCTGAAGAAGGCTGAATTCAACCCAAATCTTGGCTCCATTAAATTGACTATATCTACAGAATTTCCACGACCAAAGATTGCATTGCAAGTATATCTGCCACTGGGATACTCAAAATAGAAGATTACACTCATTCCTAGGTTCATACTCTGGTCTCATGATATGAAGGCTTTGTCACTCAGAGAGACAATGAAATGATTTCAGAGGAGGTGTGGTCTCCTTGTTGAAAGTGAACCAGAAGTTCAGGTAGGAAGATGACATATATCTGAGGGCATTCTAGCTGCTAGCACAAAATAGGACAGACTGGGTAGCTTTTAAACAACAAAATTTTGTCCCTCAGTTTGAACTTCTGAGATCAGAGTGCCAGGGTGATTGGGTGAGGGCTCTCTTCTCGGTTGCATACTCAACATGGTGTAAGGGGCAAGGTATCTCTCTGGAGCCTCCTTTAAAGAGCACTAATCCCATTCAGGAGAGTTCTCCCCACATGAGGGAGTCCTCTCCCAAAGGCCCCACCTCCTAATTGTTGTTTAGTCACTCAGTCACGTCCAGCTCCCTGTGACCCCATGGACTGTAGCTCACCAGGCTCCTCTGGAATTTTTTAGGCAAGAATACTGGAGTGGGTTGCTATTTTCTTCCTCAGAGGATTTTCCTGACCCAAGATTCGAACCTGTGTCACCTGTATTGGCAGGGGGATTCTTTACTGCTGAGTCACCTGGAAAGCCCTGCCTCCTAATACCATCACCAAAAGGATTCAAATTCAACCTATGAATTAGACAGGGAATGGAAGCATTCAGATCATAGCGGTGTAGAAAATAAAGAAAAGGAGAAATGAAAGGCATTCAGGCCTCTTATGATTAGAGTGAACAGTTTGGAAAGTACCAGTATTTCCTAGTTTACTGGTCCATGTACTGCCATATTGAATAATTTTCATCAGTCTGCTAAACATTTTCATCTGAAGCTTCTTAGTTTCTAAAATAAAAGTTGCTTGGCAACCAAAATGAATATATCCTAACTCAATTGACAAATGTGATTTTAATTTCACTTCAGTTATAAAAGTGATTAAAAGTAGGTTTAAATAAATTTACATTGACACATTCTCTCTGAATATATGTATATATATATGTAGCATGCGTGCATGCATACATGCTCAGTCACTCAGTCCTGTCCAATTCTGCAATCCCATGGACTATAGCCCACCAGGCTCCTCTGTCCATGGGATTCTCCAGGCAAGAATACTGGAGTGGGTTGCCATGCCCTCTTCCAGGGGATCTTCCTGATCCAGGGATCAAACCAGCATCTCCTGCATCTCCTGTATTGCAAGAGGATTCTTTACCACTGAGCCACCGAGGAAGCCCAATATATGAAGCATGCTGCTGCTGCTGCTAAGTCGTGTCAGTCATGTCTGACTCTGTGTGGCCCCATAGACGGCAGCCCAAAAAGCTCCTCTGTCCCTGGGATTCTCCAGGCAAGAATACTGGAGTGGGTTGCCACTTCCTTCTCCAGTGCATGAAAGTGAAAAGTGAAAGTGAAGTTGCTCAGTCGTGTCTGACTCTTAGTGACCCCATGGACTGTAGCCTACCTGGCTCCTCCGTCCATGGGATTCTCCAGGCAAGAGTACTGGAGTGGGGTGCCATTGCCTTCTCCATATGAGGCATATACATATATATCTTCAAATCACTAAGAATTCTATAGACATATTATTGTATACATACACACATGGAATTTTTAATGCTTTAAGTAGGTATTCTTAGCCTACAGTATAGATAAATTGCTTTAAGTAATCTAGAAGAGTGATTCTCAATCTTGGCTGCACATTGGAATCTTCTGGATATCCTTATTTAATAGACTAGGCATTTGAATTGAAAAAAATTTTTCAGTAACTCTGGTACAGCCAAAGCTGAAAACCACTGACCTAGGTCATCCTCCATCATTCATAATAACACTGTCAGTGATTCCATATCCATAATAACTCTACTAGTGACTATATATTACATATCAACATGCGATATCATTACCTATTTTAAAGTATGAAATTCATAATCCTTACTGCAAACATGGGGCACCATGTATTTTCATGTACATTTAACAGATTAAAAAAACAAGGCTCTGAAAAGTTAGGTAACTTGAGCAAGTTCACATGACTAGCAGTTTGGAGTCTGGGTAGGTTAGGTGGTTTAATTGAAATTGGGACTGTTGGATTCCATGGCTAGTGCTCTTACCAGCCAATCACACCATGATGTCTTCTCTTCTGCAAGCCCTGCCAGGTGAGAAATTAAAATTTTAAAGACAATTAAAGAAGACGAACCCACAATGCAAAAATAACATTTTTTATTTTTACCAGGGCTTTCCTGATAGCTCAGTTGGTAAAGAGTCCACCTGAAATGCAGGAGAGCTGGGTTCAATTCCTGGGTCAGAAAGATCCGCAGGAGAAGGGAAAGGCTTACCCACTCCAGTATTCTTGGGCTTCCCTTGTGGCTCAGCTGGTAAAGAATCCACCTGCAATGCAGGAGACCTGAGTTCGATCAATGGGTTGGGAAGGTCCCCTGGAGAAGGGAAAGGCTACCCACCCCAGTATTCTGGCCTGGAGAATTAGCATCCTTCCCATAATCTTCTTTGTGGCTATTCTGACCAAATGGTCTGGGACTGTCCACCTGTCCTGTGCATCCAGAGCCATCTTGAACCTTGGAGATTTTTTTGGAAAGAAAATGTATCAGTATTCTTGATCCCAACCTTACCTCATCATCCTCTACCTGTTACCGATTCTTTTGGTAAAAGTTAATCCATCAGACTCTGGCTTCTTGAGGCCCTGAATTCATCTATTTTGGGAGATAATAGGAGGGATGGTAGCACACTACTGGGTAAAGTAGTGGAGGGAAATACAAGGAAAACATCTCCAAATGTTGCTCAGCAGATGTTATGAGTTGAATTTGTGCCCTCCACCCCACAAAAGATATGTTGGGATCCCCAATTCCCAATACTTTAGAATGTGACCTTATTTGGAGACAGAGGTTTTACAGAGATAATCAAGTAAAAATGAGTCATTACGATGAGGCATACTCATGACTGGTGTGCTTGTATAAAAGAGAAATTTAGATACAGACACAGACACACATAGGTAAAGATAATGTGAGGAACAGTAGGGTGAGGGCAATCTATAAACCAAGGAGAGAAACCTGGAAGAGATCCTTCTCTCATAGCCCTAGGAGAAGGCAATGGCACCCCACTCCAGGACTCTTGCCTAGAAAATCCCATGGGCTGAGGAGCCTGGTGGGCTGCAGTCCACAGGGTCGCTAAGAGTCCGACACGACTGAGCGACTTCACTTTCATTCATTGGAGAAGGAAGTGGCGACCCACTCCAGTGTTCTTGCCTGGAGAATCCCAGGGACGGGGGAGCCTGGTGGGCTGCTGTCTATGGGGTCGCAGAGTCGGACACGACTGACGTGACTTAGCAGCAGCAGCAGCTCAATCCCCTAGGGCTTCTGTTGTAGCTCAGATGGTAAAGATTTTGTCTGCAATACAGGAGACCTGGGTTCAATCCCTGAGTCAGGAAGATGCCCTGGAGAAGGGAATGGCAACCCACTCCAGTATTCTTGCCTGGAGAATTCCATGGACAGAGAAGCCTGGAGGGCTACAGTCCATAGGGTTGCAAAGAGTCAAACATGACTGAGCGACTAACACTTTCATATTCATGACCCTAAGAAGGAAGCAACCTTGCCAACACCTTGATATCAGGGTTCCAGAACCACAAGTCTTTCCATTTCTGTTGTTTAAGCTAGCCAGTATGTAGTACTTTGTTATAGGAAACTAATACAGAAGGTGAGTGCCAGATAGACTCCAGGGGAGTATGGAGCTGATGTGTTCTGCTTAAGAAAAATAAAGACAGGGTTTGTGAGTCTCCAGAAAGGCTGTTGCTGAGCGTGGTGTGCAGTAGAACTCTGTCCCCTGAAACACCGAAGGGGCATCTTGTCTGAGCTGCCGGCATCTGGTATTGCACCCAGCCTGAGGTCACTTATTCTCTCTGTTGTTATGCCAACCATGGAGTTCAGAAAATTCAGGGACTTGCTCTCTCCTGCCAAAGGACCACTATTTAGGCTCTTTAGCCAGTATCTATTACAAAATCACTGCAGATGCTGATTGCAGCCATGAAATTAAAAGACGCTTGCTCCTTGGAAGGAAAGTTATGACCAACCTTGATAGTATATTAAAAAGCAGAGACATTACTTTGCCAACCAAGGTCCGTCTAGTCAAGGCAATAGTTTTTCCCGTGGTCATGTATGGATGTGAGAGTTGGACTGTGAAGAAGGCTGATCGCCGAAGAATCGATGCTTTTGAACTGTGGTGTTGGAGAAGACTCTTGAGAGTCCCTTATACTGCAAGGAGATCCAACCAGTCCATTCTAAGGGAGATCAATCCTGGATGTTCATTGGAGGGACTGATGCTAAAGCTGAAGCTACAATACTTTGGCCACCTCATGCGACGAGTTGACTCACTGGAAAAGAGTCTGATGCTGGGAAAGGTTGGGGGCGGGAGGAGAAGGGGACGATGGAGAATGAGATGGCTGGATGGCATCACCGACTCTGTGGACATGAGTTTGGGTGTACTCCGGGAGTTGGTGATGGACAGGGAGGCCTGGCATGCTGTGATTCATGGGGTCGCAGAGAGTCGGACACGACTGAGCGACTGAACTGAACTGAACTGAACTGATTACAACTAGGCTTGCCTTCTTAGTATTTCCATTCTAACATGTATAAGTCATAATTTTCTTCTTTACCCTGATCTCAAGGTTATAATCTATTTCTTGCATGGTGATCTAGTGATAAAGAATCTGCCTGCCAAAGCAGGAGACACAGGAGGCTTGGGTTTGATCCCTGGGTCAGGAAGATCCCCTGGAGAAGGAAATGACAACCCACTCCAGTATTCCTGCCTGGGAAATCCCATGGACAGAGGAGCCTGGTGGGCTACAGTCCATGGGGTCCTAAAAGAGTCAGATGTGACTTAGTGCCAAAAGCGACTAATCAACAACATCAATTAGGAGGAACACCTCTGTGTATCTTGAGACATTGGTCACAGAGTAGTAGGACATATTCACCATCAGAATTGTTTTGGTTCTTTGTTATGCGTAGAAAGGTGATATGTCCTCAGGCTCTGAGCCAGTCAAGGCACTTCTTTCACTACCTGACATCAATCTCTTTGATTCTCTCCTGCCCATTTCACTCTCCCCAGTCACCTGTCCCCATCATCTTGGATATTCTTATGGGAGCTCACATGTCAGACCTCAGACTATTTATTTTATAATTATGATGATGACAGGACCATCACTTATTCATGCCTAGCTGCCTAAACAAGAGAATAGACAACATGAACTCTTTTGTCCTGTGTCCATAAAGCACAGAAATAAGCTAAGGCATCATGGGGATCATCCACTGAGTTTTCCAAGGGACCCTTAGCAGCCAGGTGCCTATCTTCAAGGAGATGAAGTAATATTTACGATCTGTTTCTAAAGTTCTTGAAGAAGACTGCATTTGCATTATTTATGGACTGAAAAACAGAACAGTGGGAGACACAGAGGCAGGTGAGATTCTGAGAAAGTGTCACCACAGCAGCCAGAACATCGAAGATGGTGTTGATGATTTATTCTCTGCTCCCTTCCTGTCAACTTGAATGCTGACAGAAATTCTGACCACTGTAGCCTGGATGGCGTGGGCAATGTGAGTAGTAAGCACACTTGTGTCAAGATAATTTAAGACTTTTGCTAAATTAAAGAGAGAATTTTTTTCAACTCTTCTTTCTTACTCAGTTATTGTTAGAAGAAAGCATAAAATCACAGGAACACTCCTAAAAAATCAGTATGGTGTAGGCAAAGTTACAAAATGGCATAAGGCTGGAAAATGAATATTGGCTCTGCCATTTTATTAAATTCTGTGAGATTGCGTAACTTCCTTAACTGCAATTTTGCTGAAGGAAGTGAATGAAGACTCTGTACTGTAGATGGATAAGCTGTAAAAATAGATCCTCATTCCTTTTCCATTCCCAAGTTTTTACCTTTCTCTGAGCACACTGGAATGATGATAAATCCAAACATCCAAACAAAGTGAACATTGTCAGGATAAACAAGAAATTACCACATTTTTATGCAGAAGACATTTTAGTTTTCTAAATCTTCACATGCTGACTTCGATGCAATGCCCATCGGCACTTCTATCCTTTCCATACTTTATCTTCCTCTTCATCTCAACTAGACTAAATCTCTATGAGGGCATATTTTAAAATTTTTATTGTTATTGGTCTTTTTGAGGAATTTTTTTCTGAACCCTTCTTTGAGAGGTTAAGATTCTTAGAACTTATCATGGGTGTATGCTAAGTCACTTCAGTCGTGTCAGACTCTATGTGACCCTATTGGCTGTAGCCCACCAGGCTCCTCTGTCCATGGGATTCTCTAGGCAAGAATACTGGAGTGGGTTGCATGCCCTCCTCCAGGGGATCTTCCTGACCCAAGGATTGAACTCATGTCTCTTATATCTCTTGCATTGGCAGATGAGTTCTTTAGCACTAACGCCACCTGGGAAGCCCCTTAGAACTCATCACCTGCTTCTAAATGCTTCAGGCAGTCCCATGCTTTCTCCTTTTTGGGTAATTATTCCCCTCTCTTTCTAAAAAAACAAAAACAAAGCAAAATAACATAAAACTGAATACATGCTGTGCTCCAAATATCTTAAATGACATTATCTCTGAGTCTTGCTAGATAGTTGGTTTATTAATTTAATTAAGATATTCATATAATTTGTATAATAGCAATATAATTAAATTGTCTTATACATTTATCTCAGTACTTGTTTACATCTGTTGTCCTGTGTTCATTGGTATTATTGAACTTCTTGTACAGACACATTTCTCCATGTAGTAATTAATGTTATCGATCCTCAGTTAATTTTGGGAAACTTAAAGCCCTAAAGCAGGCAGATATGTTCTGAGCAGTGGAAGTGAATGATTGTCAATTTGTGAATGGAAGTGGGTAGGTTCCGTGTTCAGTGTGGTATAGAAGGGAGAGATGGTATCCAGTCAATTAAGGCTTGTAAGAGGAAAGTACCTGTCTGATCCAGGCAGCCCCTGAGGCTGCTGACTAATAAATGATCTGTATTAACTTTGCTCTATCAGACTGGCCAGGAGCCTTGCCTGAGGGCCTTTGAGGCATCAAAGCCCACCTGTGTTGGTGGTTCACAAGTGAGAATATGACAGGATATTCCGGAACTTTAGAATTAGAGTCAGTTCTCTGGGTTTGAGCCCTGATTCTGCCATGTATTATCAGGTGGGCATTTATGTCTTCATGGGTATAATGACACTAACCCTGCCTCACATGATTTTTTTGGGATTAAACTCTGGGGAAAATGGTTAAGGACTAGCATTGGAACCAGCATTATGGTAACTGATCAATAAATATTCATCTTCTCTGGATCTCATATTTCTAACTGTGTTACTTTTCAAAGCTGTGAAGGTACATAGTAATGGCATGGGTATACAGTTGAGTCTGCAAGACTGCCTGATGCATTATTTAAGTGTGAAAGACAAAGAGGAGACAAAGATGACTCCAGGGTTTTGGTTCACTCAACTGGAAGGAGAATTGTTAACACTGAAATGAAGAAGACTGTGGGTACAGCAGGTTTGGGATTGGGAGCAGGGAAGATTGGACGCTCCTCTTCAGACATGGAGGTGGAGATATCTATTAGGTTTCCCTGGTAGCTCAGAAAGTAAAGAATCTGCCTGCCAAGGCAGATAACCTGGGTTTGATCTCTGGGTCAGGAATATCCCCTGGAGAAGGAAATGGCATTCCACCCCAGTGTTCTTGACTGAAGAAGTTCATGGACAGAGAAGCCTGGCAGGCAACAGTCCACAGGGTTGCATAGCAACCTGCTCAGTTAGTGACTGAGCAGTTAATACACATGATGGCATACAAGATGTTGAGCTGATAACCATAAGAAAGTTTTCAGAACCTCCTCAGCATATTCCTGTGTCTCACATACAGCAGATCAGCTCTGCCAACAGGCTGGTGCTCAGCACAATTACTCCAAATGAAAGCTAGTCACTTTCCCCATTTCTAAAATCAACTAGTTTCTGGTTTCACTTCCAGAAGAAATCTCAATAAACAGATGAACAGGTTGTTGTTCAGTCTCTTAGTCGTGCCTGACTCTGTGACCCCATGGACTGCAGCACGCCAGGCTTCCCTGTCCTTCACTATCTCCCTGAGTTTGCTCAGACTCATGTCCATTGAGTTGGTGATGCCATCCAATCATCTTGTCCTCTGTCATCCCCTTCTCCTGCCTTCTATCTTTCCCAGCATCAGGGTCTTTTACAGAGTTAACTTGGAACAAGAGACTTGGATATTCTCCAGAAAGCATAAGCATCACTTACAAGATCTTTAGATGTAGGTTTACATAGAATATTGCAATGACCTAGTCACTGTAAGGAATGTCTTCCCATTGCTTGAGTTAAATTTATGTGTAGATATATACTGACCATCAGAATACCACAATTAGTACCTCAAAGATCTCAATTTTACTTGATTCAAATGTTTGGCTAAACTAGCATGATATAATACACTAAAAAAATATTAAGGGAATGAATAATGGGATACATGTGTCTTTTTCAATTTTGGTTTCTTCAGGGTATATGCCTAGGAGTGGGATTGCTGGGTCATATGGTGTTTTTATTCCCAGTTTTTTAAGGAGTCTCCATACCGTCTTCCATAGTGGCTGTATTAATTTATATTCCCACCAACAGTGCAAGAGCAATCTCTTTTCTCCACACTCTCCAGCATTTATTGTTGTACATTTCAGGAAACTCAAACAGGGGCTCTGTATCAACCTAGAGGTGTGGGATGGAGAGGGAGATGGGAGGGAGGTTCAAGAGGGAAAGGATATATGTATACCCCTGGCCGACTCATGTTGATGTTGACAGAAAACAACGAAATTCTGTAAAACAATTATCCTTCAATAAAAAAATTAATTAATTTTTTAAAAAGAAAAAACATCAGACCCTCTGAGAATCCAAACGCTAAACTCTTGTTTCTAAGGCAATTGGAGCAAATAAACAACTAAAAGGAAAGATCATTTTAAAAAAGGGAAAAGTGTAATCTTGTCATTTCATTAAAGTTTTATTACATTTTACTTCACTGTTTTTATTTTGTTTCATTTTTTTCATATTATTTTCCACTCCTTTCCAATTTTATATAAAGACATTGATTAGGCTATTTTCCAGCCATAGGACTCTACTTTCCTTTGGGGGAAAGTGGAACAGCATCTAGCACACAGCAATAGAGATATTTGGGGCTAACAATGCAGACAAAAATAGAACTGAATCCCCATGAAACATTTTTCTGTTCAATAATTTAAAAAGATAGATGAATGATATATTGTCCTGAGTGTTACTTCTGCCAGTAATAGCACTGATTCATGAGGGTTTAATGCTTGTGTGCTTTGGGTGTTTATTTTATTTTATATTTTTACTCTGTTTACTTTTTTATTCTGAGGACTACCCAAAACACCTTATTCATACACAATCTTATTTTATTCTCAATTTTATAGTCACAGCACATATAGATAAAATAAAGCCCCTTATAATAGCCTAGGCCATACTGTGGCTTGAAATACCTAATCATTCATCACTTCCCCTAAAAATTCCTAATATCCCTCCAACTGGTCAAAAGCCTCAGATAAATTGTACCTTCTTTTATATTTTTAAAAATTAAACATTTGAAGAGTTCACTCCTAGAAACACAGGGACCGATTACAGACTACCTACAGATACAGGTGACATTTTTTCAAAAAGACAATTAATGACAATGAGAAAGAGTAGCCCAAAACAACTCTAGAATATAGGGCGCTTTTTCAGAGGCAAAGAAAGACCCTTGTCAATAAGTGCATGCATTAGCCAGAGAAACAACTTCAGTGATACGCAAACGTATTTGACTGTGCGTCCCTATTAACAAAAATGTTTTAAATTGTTCCCCCATTAAATTGGTTCAGTAGGAAAAGAATCTGCCTGTAATACAGGAGATGCAGGAGACAGGAGTTCAATCTCTGCCTTGGGAAGATCCTCTGGAGGAGGGCATGGATACTCACTCCAGTATTCTTGCCTGGAGAATCCCATGGACAGAGGAGCCTGATGGGCTACAGTCCATGGGGTCGCAAAGAGTTGAATATGACTGAAGTTACTAAATACATAAATGCACAAATGTATGTATTTATAATACATGCACACATATACTGATATACTGTATATCATAAAATATATACAAAGCAAAAGAAATGTAAATTTATGTAAATATGACACATCCTAATAATTTCATCCTGTGTCCTAATGGATCACCTTTGTCCCCAGGATGCAGGCACCCTGCTTGAAAGACTACTGAACACAGCAGTTCAGCGCAGCAGGAACTTTTCAGCTAAAGGCAGCCTGTCTTTCTCGGTCTCCACTGTGTTTCTGTAGTGGATTGCTGCCTTGCTCCACCAAATACAAAACCACTGCAGTCTGCTCCTGTAAGAGTGGGCTGAACACGACCACCCCAAGCTGTCACTCTGAGATTGGAGACAGGGAGGCGTCATGTCAGTTTAAAGGGTTGGAAGGGAATAAATACCATAGTCCCAATCGGCTCCTGCCAAGCGCAGAATATGCCAAACCTTTTTTGTAGGGCCTTTGAATGATTTGAATGAGTGTTTGTGCCTGCCAAGAGCAATATAAAAATTGCCCCTCTCAGAAGCTGTGCTTTGATGTTTGCCCAAGGCATTCTCTTTTTCCAGGCAGGCATTTCCCCTTAACTTTCTGCCAGCTGCTGGCAGTCTTATGATCGCTTATACCCGCTTCTAGATCCATGTTACTTGGTTGTTTCCCGTCATGGGTTTCTTATACAATTTGCTCTCTCTTTTTCATAGCGTGTGTGTTTCTGTTCACATATATACACATACAATCATGCTGTTCAAGAAAAACTATTTTAAAGTCTAAGTTGACACTCGGAGAAGGAAATAAATAATTATGACTTTGTTTTAAACAGATGGACAGCCTAGATAACTGGTGATTAATTCAATTTTTGTTTATAAGATGAGCATATATACCCAGTTATTGGCAAGGCATCACATCCCTGATCACAGGACAGTGCCATGGTTAGTAATTCATTGTGTACATTTTATGACTGTACAGCATTAGTGATTTGGGTGGTAGATGGTAGATCTAATCAGCTGAGCTGAAATCAAAGACCATAAAAATGAACTGTTGTAGATGCTGTGGTTCCCAGATAAAACAAGTAGAGGCCCCTCATGAATACCCGGAAAGAGAAGGAACACTCCAGATCATAAATCAAGGTCTTGTTTATATCTGAGTATATGCAGGATAATCATTTACTGGCTTATCCAGCATTATTAATGGTTTTCAGCAAAGTGAAGTCGCTCAGTTGTGTCCGACCCTTAGTGACCCCACGGACTGCAGCCTACCAGGCTCCTCCATCCATGGGATTTTCTAGGCAACAGTACTGGAGTGACTTGCCATTGCCTTCAGCAAAGTGCATCCTAACTTTTACTACCTGCTATGAAACTTCTCATGATAAAAATTAGATATGTTCTGGAAACACATTGTCAAGTTATAAGCAATGACTACTGGTTTTCTATCCCAATAGCACATTCAAGAAATGATCATTATTGACAGTTTAAATGTTAATGTAATTTTAGTTAAAATACTTGAATTTTTTCCCTTGATTAAAGCCTTCTGCTAGTTTTTGCTTTTTTCCAAATTATAAATTTCATCAGAGCATCTTTCAAGGATAAGTAAAGAAGGAGTTTTTAAAAATTAAGTTTAAAAATTAAACTTGACTCACTATGTTGGCACGTAAGGGTATTCGAGATAGTTTAGTATCCTGGCATATACAGAAATGTATTATGTACTATTTAATATGAGTACCGTATGTGTGTTTAAATCTACAATGTTCATGTTGCAGCTCTGTGAGGTTTAATTATCATACATATTCACACAACTTGTCTCACAAACACTGAAAGATAAGCTATATAAAGGTACTTATATATCTGTTTCCAATTTCCTTTGGAGACTAAGAAAATTCTAAAAAAGAATGAAAATTGCTTCATAGAACTTTCAAGGTTAAATAGTACTTAAGCACCAATCCATTTATTTTTTGGTTGAGGAACTTGAGTCTGGTTCCAATGACTCACAGCTAGTCAATGGCCAAATCAAGAGTAGGAGGGAGGAGGTCTGACGCTTTCCCATTCTCTTTAGTCTTCAACCAGAAATGGGCATACCTATGGCTCCCTTCAGTTTGAAAGTCTAACGAAGACTAAAAAAAGTTAAGATTTCCTTGGTATAGTTGATTCACTATTATTGTATACTCAAGTTCACTATAGAAAGCTGTAGAGCAGTTTATTACACTGACAATACAGTCATTTGCTGGGTTTATATTTATTCTAAATAGTACAGATTTCCTAGAGTTTCCATGGTGGCTCAGTGGTAATAAATCTGCCTGCCAATGCAGGAGATTTGGGTTCAATCTTTGGGTCAAGAAGATCCCCTGGAGAGGAAATGGCAACACACTTCAGGATTCTTACCTGTAGAATCTCATGGACAGAGGAGCCTGGTGGGCTACAGTCTATAGGGTTGCAAAAGAGTCAGACATGACTTAGAGACTAAAACAACATCAACAGATGTCCTAATGGATTGTACCTTTCCAGTCATATCTGGTCTATCAACCAGACTATCTAAAGAATGTTCAGTTCAGTTCAGCTCAGTCGCTCAGTCGTGTCCGACTCTCTGCGACCCCATGAATCACAGCACGCCAGGCCTCCCTGTCCATCACCAACTCCCGGAACTATGTAAAATACAAATGTGAGCTCTTATTCCCCTAATCAAATCTCTTCAGTGGACTTTGGTTTTTTGCACGTGTCAAGGACTAAGTTCCCTCACTCAGCCCTGCCCATGCCTTCAGCCTCATCTCTTGCATCTGCCTCTGATTGTGGCTTCCACACATCACATATGGCTTATTGATTCTGTGCATTTGTTTCTGTTTCCCCCTCTGCGTGTAACATTCTCTTCACTACCAGCTCAGCCCCATTCCACTCTGCAGACTCATTCACCTCTCCCTCAGCCCTACCTTCTCCACTGACTGGCTCATACATACGGCTCAGGACTCAGGTGACACTTTCCTTATGAAACTGCCTTTGACACTCCCTCCATTTCCATTTCTGAGATTAAGTATCGCTTCTCCATGATTCTCTACTTCTCTCTGCATATTTAATCACCGGTCTTGGACAGATCGTTATAACACAGTGTTATATGTCTGCTTCACCTAGTTTACTGTGAGTTCCTTGAGGGAAGGACTATTTAACAAGCATAGGTTCTGATATATTATAAGAGCTCAGTATAAGCTCAACAAATGTCATCATGTTGATTAAATAATTAAACACTAAGTGAGTTAATATGTGAACAGAACAGTGCTTGGTGTGCAGAACATGAAAAATGCCAAGTAATGAATGAATGACTAAATGAAAAGAGCTGCCCTAATCCTATATTCTTCCAACTGGTGAACATCGTGCTTCAATAAGAGTCAGGTGGTAGGTGGATGGTGACTGGAATTTGCCAGAGGATTTGGGAAACTTTCTGATTGGGGCAACTTATATGAAGAATTTTCAAGAATGAGAATATTATTTATTTATGGCTGTGCTGGGTCTTCACTAATGTGTGGGCTTTTCTCTAGTTGTGGTGAGCAGGGGCTACCCTTAGTTGCCGTGTGTGGGCTTCTCATTGTAGTGGCTTCTCTTGTTGCAGAGCATGGACTCTAGAATGCACGGGCTTCTGTAGTTGCTGTTGGTGGGCTCAATAGTTGTGATTCCGGGGCTTAGTTGCTCCATGGCATGTGGGATCTTCCTGGACCAGGGATGAAACCCACTCCTTCCACATTGGCGGGCAGATTCTTTACCACGGAGCCACCAGGGAAACCTCAAGAATGGGTATATTTTTAAATTGGCCTTGCAGACAGTATTAAGAGAGAACTACAGAAAAATTTGTCAGTCTCACCAATAGTTTCTTGAAGCCTCTTTCAGTGTACAAAGAAAATGCTATACTGATATTACTTCAAGGTGGATCTTCTTCCTAACTCCTTGGCATTCATAAAACCTTACTTTAGTTCATGACTTTAGATTTTATGCCTAATATATCCACTAGGTGTCAAACTTTTATATATAGTGTGCCTCATTGCGATAGTATTGCTGGCTTAGACAAATTAAAAAATTCACTTCCTTCTTGGCTTGAGTGAACACTGCTGTTTTCTGTGTGTGGGTTGCATAGTCAACCAACTTCCTGTCATAATTTGGGGACTAGGAATAAATCATACTATTTAAGAAGAGTAGTTTTTCTCTTGTCTTTCCTCCAATCTCACTAGAAATGGGTTACTCTAACATTGGCAACTCAAAGACAAGACCCATCTGAGGAATGGTTTACATAGGTTACTATCTAAAATCAGGTGGATTCAATCCTTTCTTGTCCTGATTTAATTTTTTTTTTTTTTGTTGGTATGGAGCTTTATTTCTTTTCTTTTCTTTTTTTTTGTAATTAATTTATTTTTTATTGGAGGCAAATTATTTTACAATATTATATTGGTTGGTTTTGCCATACATTGATATGAATTTGCCCCGGGTTTACATAAGTTCCCCCTCCTGAACCCCCCTCCTACCTCCCTCCTCCCTTTATCCTCCCTCTGGGTCATCCCCGCATGCCAGCCCCGAGCATCCTATAACATGCATTGACCCTGAACTAGTGATTCGTTTCACATATGACAACATACATGTTTCAATGCCATTCTCCCAAATCATCCCACCCTCACCCTCTCCCACAGAGTCCCAAAGACTGTTCTATACATCTGTGTCTCTTTTGCTGTCTCGTATACAGGGTTATCATTTGCATCTTTCTAAATTCCATATATATGTGTTAGTATACTGTATTGGTGTTTTTCTTTCTGGCTTACTTCACTCTGTATAATAGGCTCCAGTTTCATCCACCTCATTAGAACTGATTCAAATGTATTCTTTTTAATGGCTGAATAATACTCCATTGTGTATATGTACCAAAGCTTTCTTATCCATTCGTCTGCAGATGGGCATCTAGGTTGCTTCCATGTCCTGGCTATTATAAACAGTGCTGCAATGAACATTGGAGTACATGTGTCTCTTTCAATTCTGGTTTCCTCGGTGTGTATGCCCAGGAGTGCAATTGCTGGATCATATGGCAGTTCTATTTCCAATTTTTTGAGGAATCTCCACACTGTTCTCCATAGTGGCTATACTAGTTTGCATTCCCATCAACAGTGTAAGAGGGTTCCTTTCTCTCCACATCCTCTCCAGCATTTATTGCATGTAGACTTTTGGATAGCAGCCATTCTGACTGGTGTGAAATGGTATCTCATTGTGGTTTTGACTTGCTGATTATGAGGGATGTTGAGCATTTTTTCATGTGTTTGTTAGCCATCTTTATGTCTTCTTTGGAGAAATGTCTGTTTAGTTCTTTGGCCCATTTTTTGATTGGGTCATTTATTTTTCTGGAATTGAGCTGCAGGAGCTGCTTGTATAATTTGGAGATTAATCCTGATTTAATTTTTTCTATTTTATTTTTGTTATAATCTATATGCTGTGAAGTCGGTAGATTCATGACCGTTCACTTCACCTTGCTGCTGCTGCTGCTGTGTCACTTCAGTCGTGTCTGACTCTGTGTGACTCCATAGACGGAAGCCCACCAGGGTCCCCCGTCCCTGGGATTCTCCAGGCAAGAACACCGGAGTGGGTTGCCATTTCCTTCTCCAATGTGTGAAAGTGAAAAGTGAAAGTGAAGTCGCTCAGTCGTGTCCGACCCTTAGCGACCCCACGGACTGCAGCCTACCAGGCTCCTCCATCCATGGGATTTACCAGGCAAGAGTACTGGAGTGGCTTGCCATTTCACTTCACCTTAAGTTACATTAAATTTTTATGAATAATTAGAATTAATATTTGTATAGTCTTTTATAGTTGACAGAATATTTTCATAAGCATTGTGCTATCTGATCCTTGCAATACTCCAATCAGTTGGATATGGAACAGTAATTTTATTACATTCATTTTATAGTTGAAGAAATTAAGCCTTCAGTGGTTAAGTGACTTTCTCAAGGTTATACAAATAGAATGTTAGCAGGGCTAAAATGAAAGTCCTATCTTTGGAATAAGATATCTGTAATCTTACTCTCTTGAAATACACTTGCAATATCAGCTTATATCAATTTTCAAGATTCTTTAAGTCACCCTAAGAAATATTTTTATATGTATATCTTCATAAATTGATAGATTCTCAGAAATAAGAGTTCAGGGAATACTCTAGGGTAATTCACAACTTCTGGGAAATAAGTACTGATCTCTTAATTATCATATTTTTACCACATGGATTATTAAAAAGTTAATCTCTAAGTAAAATTAAAATTCAGCCTGATATATGACGATTCTCCCATGGTTACCCTTTGGATATAATAGAGAACTGAAACATTTCTGTGTTTTGGAGAGGAAAAATCTCCATTTTCCTTTTTCTATTTTCCTTCTCCTTAGTCTCATGCCAGATTTCATTCCAAATCTATGCTGACATTTTTCTCATTTCTGCATGACCATTGTGGATTTCTTTATGTCACACGTGGGCTACATCATGCCCCACCTCTGATTAGGTATTCCTGATTCCCCTTTGTGCTTTGTAATCAAACTGGTTCATATCAGTGATATGTAGAAAAATGTAGAAACTGCCAGGCGGGAGGGTAAGGGGGATATAGGGGCATATTATATTCAGAAGAAGCAAATATAAGGAGAGCAGACTTCCATTTGGAAACAATGTAAAGAAAGTAAAACAAATTTATTGTATAAAATAAAAATAGACAAAGAATGGGAAGAGAAGTAGCAATATTTTTTGACTTTTAAGTCTCTACATGAAATGGTATAATATTACTTAAAAGTTTACTTTGAAAAAAAAAAAATATATATATATTATAGACCCCTAAAGTGAGTGAGTGAATGAATGAAAATCACTCAGTTGTGTCCAACTCTTTGCCACCCCATGGACTCACAGACAGAGAGCCCTACCAGTCTCCTCTGTCCATGGAATTTTTCAGGCAAGAATACTGGAGTGGGTTGCCATTTTCTTCTTCAGGGGATCTTCCTCCTGCATTATAAGCAGATTCTTTACCATCCAAGCCACCAGGGAAGCCCAAACCCCTAAAGCAACCAGCTAAAAAAAGAACATAAATGAAATAGTTGTTAGCTTTTAGAATTTTATAAATGAAAAAATAAAGTAACAATTCTTATTAAAAAAAAACACCGACAATTAGTTATAGCTAATAAACTGTGGAAAATTCTGAAAGAGATGGGAATACCAGACCACCTGACCTGCCTCTTGAGAAACCTATATACAGGTCAGGAAGCAGCAGTTAGAACTGGACATGGAACAACAGACTGGTTCCAAATAAGAAAAGGAGTATATCAAGGTTGTATATTGTCACCCTGCTTATTTAACTTATATGCAGAGTACATCATGAGGAACACTGGGCTGGAAGAAGCACAAGCTGGAATCAAGATTGCCGGGAGAAATGTCAATAACCTCAGATATGCAGATGACACCACCCTTATGGCAGAAAGTGAAGAGGAACTCAAAAGCCTCTTGATGAAAGTGAAAGAGGAGAGTGAAAAGGTTGGCTTGAAGCTCAACATTCAGAAAACTAAGATCATGGCATCTGGTCCCATCACTTCATGGAAAATAGATGGGGAAACAGTGGAAACCGTGTCAGACTTTATTTTTTTGGGCTCCAAAATCACTGCAGATGTTGATTGCAGCCAGGAAATTAAAAGACGCTTACTCCTTGGAAGAAAAATTATGACCAACCTAGACAGCATATTAAAAAGCAGAGACATTACTTTGCCAACCAAGGTCTGTCTAGTCAAGGCTATGGTTTTTCCCGTGGTCATGTATGGATGTGAGAGTTGGACTGTGAAGAAAGCTGATCGCCGAAGAATTTATGCTTTGGAACTGCGGTGTTGGAGAAGACTCTTGAGAGTCCCTTGGACTGCAAGGAGATCCAACCAGTCCATCCTAAAGGAGATTAATCCTGGGTGTTTATTGGAAGGACTTATGCTAGGGCTGAAACTGCAATACTTTGGCCACCTCATGCGACGAGTTGACTCACTGGAAAAGACTCTGATGCTGGGAGGGATTGGGGGCAGGAGAAGAAGGGGACAACAGAGAGTGAGATGGCTGGATGGCATCACTGACTTGATGGACATGAGTTTGAGTGAACTCCAGGAGTTGGTGATGGACAGGGAGGCCTGGCGTGCTGTGATTCATGGGGTCGCAAAGAGTCGGACACGACTAAGCAACTGAACTGAACTGAATAAGCCAAAAAGTGAGAAAAAATAGAACCATAAAAGTTAATCAAAAGAAGGTAGAAAAAGAGAGAAAAGAGGAAAAAAGCCTGACAAAAAAGTAAATGAAACATCATTCTGTTGGAATTAGAACCATCCTAGTCGATTAGTTCAATTTGGTTCAATCACTCAGTCGTGTCTGACTCCTTTCGACCCCATGGATCGCAGTACACCGGGCTTCCCTGTCCATCATCAACTCTCAGAGCTTACTCAAACTCATGTCCATAGAGTCACTGATGGCATCCAACCATCTACTTCTCTGTCAATAACCATCTCATCCATGTCAATAATCACATTAAATGTAAATAAGCTAGACATGATTAAAAAGTAGAAATTGTTAGATTATATTACAAAACAAGATTGAAATATATGCTTTCTGTAAGAAATTCACTTTAGATATAAACACATAAATAAGTTAAAAGTAAAAAAGATGTACAAAGAGATGCCTTACAAAATGCTAAAAAAAAAAAAGCACTAGGGTGGTATATTAACATAAGGCAAATTAGATGTCAGAGAAAAACTTTCAACATCCCTCTCTCAGTATAAGCATACCTTGGTGATATGCTGGTTTGGTTCCGAATTTTTGCAATAAATAAGTATTGCAATAAAGCAAGTCACAAATTCTTTAGTTTCCTAGCGTATATAAACATTTTTTAATTCTCTATGTATTTATCTTTAAAACTTATTTTAATTTATTTTAATTGGAGTATAATTACTTTACAATGTTGTGATGGTTTTTGCCATACATAGACATGAATTGGCCACGGGTATATATGTGTCCCCCATCCTGAACTCCCCTCCTGCATCCCTTCCCACCCTATCCCTCTGGTTTGTCCTAGAGCACTGGCTTTGGGTGCCCTGTTTCATGCATTGAATTTGCACTGGTCATTTATTTTACAAAAGGTAATGTACATGTTTCAGTGCTATTCTCTAAAATCATCCAAAAAATAGTTATGCTTATATCACACTATAGAATATTATTATGAAATAGCATTATGTCTGAAAAATAATGCTCAGTTCAGTTCAGTCGCTCAGTCGTGTCCAACTCTTTGTGACCCCATGAATCACAGCACGCCAGGCCTCCCTGTCCATCACCAACTCCCGGAGATCACTTAAACTCATGTCCATCGAATCGGTGATGCCATCCAGCCATCTCATTCTCTGTCATCCCCTTAATGAAAGAATACTTTATTGCTAAGTGTACTAACAAACATCTAAGCCTTTAGTGCATCATAATCTTTTTGCTGGTGGAGAGTTTTTCTTCAGTGTTGATGACTGTGACTGAAGAGAATTTTGGTTGCTGAAGGCTTGGGTGGCTATGGTAATTTCTAAAAATAAGAGAGCAATGAAGTTTCTGCGTCTATTAACTCTTCCTTTCATGAATTATTTTGTAGCAGTGCTGTTTGATGGCATTTTGCCCACAGCAGAACTTCTTTCAAAATTAGAATCAATCCTCTGAAACTATACCACTGCTTTACACATTAAGATTATGTAATAGTCTAAATACTTAGTTGTCATTTTAATAATCTTGGCAGCATCATCACTAGGAGTAGTTTCCATCTCAAGGAGCCACTTTCTTTGCTTACTTAGAAGAAGCAACTCCTCGTTTGTTCAAGTTTTATCATGAGATCGCAGCAAACTACATCTTCAGACTCCACTTATAATTTTAGTTTTCTTGATATTTCCATAACTTCTGCAGTTGCTTTCTCCATTGAAGTCTTGAACCCCTTAACCTCATTTATGAGGGTTGGAATCAGCTTCTTCTCCACTACTGTTCCTGTTCACTCCTTCCCATGAATCATGAGTGTCTTTTTTTTTCATTTTTATATAAAGAGTTTTTTATTTATACATCAATAACCAAGACAATTAGTTGCATATGACAATATGTTTTTATCTCACTAATACACGGTGATTTTATAAAATTCCAGTTTCATTATTTTGGTGGCATCTGAAGTTATATTGAACTTTCTTGTTTTCATATTTTTCTACCAGCATTTTATATCTTCTACCATTCTTTCTTAATTTATTTTTAATTGAAGGATAATTGCTTTGTAATATTGTGTTGGTTTCTTCCATACATCAGTATAAATCAGCCATAGTAAACATATGTCTCCTCCTTCTTGACTCTCCCTCCCACCTCTCACCCCATCCCACCCCTCTAAGTTACAGAGCATGAGTGTTCTTAATGGTATCTACAATGGTGAATCCTTTCCAGAAGATTTTCAATTTACTCTGTCTAGATCCAACAGAGGAATCCCTATCTATGACAGCTATAGACTGGTAAAATGTATTTGTTAAATATGAACATTTGAAAGTTGAAGTTACTTTCAAGATCCGTGGGCTGCAGAACAGATGTTGTGTTAGTAGGCATGAAAACAACATTAACCTCATTGTCCATCTCCTTCAGAGCTCTTGAATGACCAGGTGCATTGTCAATAAGCTATACTATGTTGAAAGGAATCTCTTTTTTCTGAGCAGTAGGTGTCAACAATGGGCTTAAAATATTCAGTAAACCATATTGTAAAGAGATGCGCTTTTATTCCGGCTTTGTGGTTCCATTTATAGAACAAAGGCCGAGCAGATTTAGCATAATTTTTAAGGACCTTAGGATTTTCAGAATGTAAAACTCTGGGAGATGGTGAGGGACAGGAAAGCCTGGCGTGCTGCAGTCCATAGGGTTGCAAAGAGTCAGACACAATTCGGTGACTGAACAACAACAAATGAGCATTGGCTTCAACTTAAAGTTAATAGTTATGTTACCTCCTGGCAAGAGAATCAGTTTGTCCTTTAAGTTTGAAGCTGGACATTGACTTCTCTAGCTATGAAAGTCCTAGATGACATATTCTTCCAATAGAAGGCTGTTCTACATTGAAACAGTGTTGCTTAGTGAGTAGTTGTTGTTTAGTAGCTAAATTGTCCACCAGGCTCCTCTGTCCATGGGACTTCCCTGGCAAGAATGCCAAAGTGGGTTGCCATTCTCTTCTCCAGGGGATCCCCTCAGCCTAGGGACTGAACCCACATCTCCAGTTTGGCAGGCAGATTCTTTACCACCTTGCCACCTGGGAAGCCTGTTCTTGACTGTAGCCACCTCCATTAATTATCTTAGCCAGATCTTCTGAATAACTTGCTGCAGCTTCTACATTCACACTTGATGCTTCACTTTTCACTTTTATGTTATAGAAGCAGATTCTTTCCTTAAATCTCATGAGCCAGTCTTTACTAGCTTCAAACTTTTCTTCTGAGGCTTTCTCATCAATCATAGCCTTTTTAGAATTGAAGAGAGTTGGGGCTTTATTTTGGATTAGGCTTTGACTTAAGGGAATGTTATGGCTTCTTTGATCTTCTGTCAAGACCACTAAAACTTTCATCAGCAAAAAAGTCTGTTTTGCTTTCTTATTGTTTGTGTATTCACTGGAATAGAACTTTTAATTTCCTTCAAGGGCTTTTCCTTTGCATTCACAACTTGGATGTTTGGTGCAAGAGGCTCCTTTTTTGTTCTTTTTCAGCTTTCAATATGCCTTCCTCACTAAGCTTAATTATTTCTAGATTCTGATTTAAAGTCAGAGATATTCGACTCTAACTTTACTTAGAGACCACTACAGGGTTATTAATAGGTGTAATTTTAATATTGTTATGTCTCAGGGAATAGTAAGGCCCAAGGAGAAGGAGGGAGGAGGGAAAATGGCAGGTCAGTGAAGCATTTAGGACACACCCAACATTTTCAATGAAGTCCACTCTCATATGGGCACAATTCATGGTGCCCCCAAAACAATGATAATAGTAACATCAAAGACAACTGATTATGGATCACCATGACACAAATAATAACAAAAAAAAAGATAAAAAAACCCCAACTTTGTGAGGATTGCAAAAATGTGATGCAAAGACACAAACAAAGTGAGGAGATGATGTTGGGAAAAACAGTGCTGATAGATGTGCTCAGCACAGGGTTGCCTCACATCTGCACTTGTAAACACACACACACACACAAAAACACCATATCTGCAAAGAACAATAATGCAAAGTGAAACAAAGTAAGGTATGTCTATAGCTGGTAGAATAATTAGGTTGAATATCAGTAAGGGTATGGAGGACTTGAACAGCATTATCAACCAACTTGATTTGATTGACATTCTCAAATCCCACCTAACAACAGCAGACCACACATTTTGTTTTCCAGATACAATGGCATATTTACCAAAATACACCATATTCTGCACCATAAAACAAATTTAGGCCAATTTCCAGGGATTGAAATCTTACAAAATGTATATTCTGACTCAGTTGTATCCTACTCTTTGTGGCCCCAAGTACTGTAACCTGCTAGATTTCTCTGTCCATGGAATTTTCCAGGCAAGTATATTGGAGTGGTTGTCATTTCCTACTCCAAGGGATCTTCCAAACCCAGGGATTGAACCTGAGTCTCTTGCATTTCCAGAATTTGCAGGTGGATTCCTTACCACTAGCACCAACTGGGAAGCCCCGTTCTCTGACTACAAATGAATTAAATCAAAACCAGTAACAGAAAGATATGCAGAAATTCCCAAATATTTGGAAACTAAAGAACACAGAGAAGAATATCCAAGGACTGTGTGACAACTCTCAGAGGAAAAACATAGATAAAATGGTAATATCAGAAAGAGAAGAAACAGAAAAAGGAACAGAAGAAATATTCAAAAATGATATTTTTTTTCCCCAAATTAATGTTGGACACCAAACCACAGATTTGGAAGCTCAAAGAACTGTAAAGAGGATAAATGCCAAAACAATAGTAAGGCATATCTTTGAAGATGAAGAAAGCATCCTGAATCCAAATAAGTATAAAGATAATTATACAATACAACCAAGTATGATTTAACCCAGGTTCAATATTCAAAAAATCAGTTAATGTAGCCCACTAAATCAACAGACTATAACAGAAAATCACAGGATCATATTAGCAGATGCTGAGAAAGCATTTATAAAATTCCAAATTCAATACCTAATCATGATAAAAACTCTGTGTACTAGGAATACAGGGAACTTTCTCAACTTAATCAAACTACCTACAGAAAACCCATCTGCTAAACATCACACTTGATGGTGACAAACTTGAAGCTTTCCCACTAAAATCAGGTACAAGTCTAGGATATGCCCCCTCATCACTCCTTTTCAACATAGTAATGGATATCTTGGCTAACGTAATAAGGCAATCAAAGGAAATTACAAGTATACAGAGTGAAAGGAAACAAAACCATCTTTGCTGGAAGGAGAAATTACAAAGGGACACAGAACAGCTCAGCTGGTGACGGTTATGTTCACTGTCTTGCTTGGGTTGATGGTTTCAGAGATGTAAATATAAGTCAAAATTTATCAAATTATACACTTTAAATACCTACCAGTTATTGTATGTAAGTATGTCTCAATCAAATCCCTTATGATTATACAGTGGAAGTGAGAAATAGATTTAAGGGACTAGATCTGATAGATAGAGTGCCTGATGAACTCTGGACGGAGGTTCGTGACATTGTACAGGAGACAGGGACCAAGACCATCCCCATGGAAAAGGAATGCAAAAAAGCAAAATGGCTGTCTGAGGAGGCCTTACAAATAGCTGTGAAAAGAAGAGAAGCGAAAGCAAAGGCGAAAAGGAAAGATATAAGCATCTGAATGCAGAGTTCCAAGAATAGAAAGAAGAGATAAGAAAGCCTTCCTCAGCGATCAATGCAAAGAAATAGAGGAAAACAACACAATAGGAAAAACAAGAGATCTCTTCAAGAAAATTAGAGAGTCCAAGGGAACATTTCATGCAAAGATGGGCTCGATAAAGGACAGAAATGGCATGGACCTAACAGAGGCAGAAGATATTAAGAAGAGGTGGCAAGAATACACAGAAGAACTGTACAAAAGATCTTCACGACCAAGATAGTCATGATAACGTGATCACTGACCTAGAGCCAGACATCTTGGAATGTGAAGTCAAGTGGGCCTTAGAGAGCATCACTACGAACAAAGCTAGTGGAGGTGATGGAATTCCAGTTGAGCTATTTCAAATCTTGAAAGATGATGCAGTGAAAGTGTTGCACTCAATATGCCAGCAAATTTGGAAAACTCAGCAGTGGCCACAGGACTGGAAAAGGTCAGTCTTCATTCCAATCCCAAAGAAAGGCAATGCCAAAGAATGCTCAAACTACTGCACAATTGCACTCATCTCACACGCTAGTAAAGTCATGTTCAAAATTCTCAAGCCAGGCTTCAGCAATATGTGAACCGTGAACTCCCAGATGTTCAAGCAGGTTTTAGAAAAGGCAGAGGCACCAGAAATCAAATTGCCAACATCCGCTGGATCATGGAGAAAGCAAGAGTGTTCCAGAAAAGCATCTATTTCTGCTTCATTGACTATGCCAAAGCCTTTGACTGTGTGGATCACAAGAAACTGTGGAAAATTCTGAAAGAGATGGGAATCCCAGACCACCTGACCTGCCTCTTGAGAAACCTGTATGCAGGTCAGGAAGCAACAGTCAGAATTGTACATGGAACAACAGACTGGTTCCAAATAGGAAAAGGAGTACGTCAAGGCTGTATATTGTCACCCTGCTTATTTAACTTCTATGCAGAGTACATCATGAGGAATGCTGGGCTGGAAGAAGCACATTCTGGAATCAAGATTGCTGGGAGAAATATCAATAACCTCAGATATGCAGATGACACTACCCTTATGGCAGAAAGTAAAGAGGAACTCAAAAGCCTCTTGATGAAAGAGGAGAGTGAAAAGGTTGGCTTGAAGCTCAACATTCAGAAAACAAAGGTCATGGCATCTGGCTCCATCACTTCATGGGAAATAGATGGGGAAACAGTGGAAACAGTGTCAGACTTTACTTTTTTGGGCTCCAAAATCACTGCAGATGCTGATTGCAGCCATGAAATTAAAAGACTCTTACTCTTTGGAAGGAAAGTTATGACCAACCTTGATAGCATATTAAAAAGCAGTGACATTACTTTGCCAACCAAGGTCCGTCTAGTCAAGGCTATGGTTTTTCCAGTGGTCATGTATGGATGTGAGAGTTGGACTGTGAAGAAAGCTGATTGCCAAAGAATTGATGCTTTTGAACTGTGGTGCGAGAAGACTCTTGAGAGTCCCTTGGACTGCAAGGAGATTCAACCAGTCCATTCTAAGGGAGATCAATCCTGGGTGTTCACTGGAAGTACTGATGCTAAAGCTGAAACTGCAATATTTTGGCCACCTCATGTGACGAGTTGACTCACTGGAAAAGACTCTGATGCTGGGAAAGGTTGGGGGCCGGAGGAGAAGGGGACGATCGAGAATGAGATGGCTGGATGGCATCACCGACTCAGTGGACATGAGTTTGAGTGAACTCCGGGAGTTGGTGATGGACAGGGAGGCCTGGCGTGCTGTGATTCATGGGGTCGTGGAGATCGGACACGACTAAGCGACTGAACTGAACTGAACTGAACTGATGTCTCAATAAAGCTGTGAAAACAAGCACATGAAAGGTTAATTGATGGCAAACAGACTGAAAGACTAAGGACAAACCTTGATAAAAGCAGACACTGGAATTGCCACCGTGTAGTGCCTACATTTACCCAACTGTCACCTGGTTCTCTTCTCTGAGATGGTAGAAATGTCCTTCCTTGTCCTCATTTGTGCTCTGGGTCCACCCCTTGGGTCTTCAACAGAACTTGGCTCCTTAGCTTTCCTACTGTCCCCATCATCAATCTTTAACCGTCTTTTGGTTATTCTCACCAGAACACAAATATGCTCTCATTATCTTACATTTTTAAAACAAAATACAAGCCTTCTTCAGCTAAATATATTCTGCTAGTTACTGCCCCATCTGCACACATTCACATGCACAGGTACACGACACATACATAGACATACACAGTCTTCCACGTCTAATCACAACACTTCTTTTAATTCCCCCAAATTTTGTGAATTTGGGTATGATATCTCTCACATTTATTTTTTGAGTTAATGAACTGTGATGAAACATAATAGAATATGCAGTTGATGGGACCTTACAGAACCAGCAGATCTACTTTTGAATTCCAGCTCTGCTGCAGCCTAATGATGTGACTTTGAGAAGTTATTTAACTCCCTGAGAGTGTTTACTACCTACAAAACACACATATGACCCATTTTTGATCTACTTCAAAATGTGATATAAGGATTGAATGAAGTCACGTTTCTCTTGCCAGTGCCTGACCAAGAACACATCAGACTCAGTTAAAACACATCTACATTTCTGCCCACCTGGTCTCCAGAGCTATCTTCCTCCAGTTTCTCTCCTCCCTTTGTTTCAAGGTGGGTGAGTCAGCACAGCTCAGCACCTGGCAGGGAAAGTTCCCCTTATTTTCCTTAAATCCATCAATCCCTCCTCAAGGCCAATAAGCATTGCTAGGCAGCACTATTGCTCGCTCTGCGCTCACCGGGTAAACACTCACTGTGCATGCTGAGGCCGGCCGGCAGCCCTGCTTACTCAGAGCTCCTACCTATTTTCTCATTCTCCAGACCCATTAATGTCTAGTATCTCCTAAAACATTGATTTCTTTAGTGCAATTTAATTGTCACACATTTCTTTAAAAACCACCCTCCTTGCAGTCAACATAACAATAAAATATAAGTAAAAACAAAAGCCCTATTCCTATACTATGTGTACTTCCCAGGACTACTTTGTAGGTATTCTCTTGTATTAATCTTATTTGTTTTGTGTTTATGTTTTCCCCTCAACCTACATAATCCTTCAGGGTGGTAACATTTTTCTTTCGAGTTTATGTCAAGTAATTAATATAATATCCAATTTATATTTGTTCCATTAATTTTACATGGCTTTTTTTTTGTTTTTTGGCCCTGTCAGGATCTTAGGTCCCAGTTCAGTTGAGTTCAGTCGCTCAGTCATGTCTTACTCTTTGCGACCCCGTGAACTGCAGCATGCCAGGCTTATCTGTCCATCACTAACTCCCAGAGCTTACTCAAACTCATGTGCATTGAGTCGGTGATGCCATCCAACCAGGGTCTTCCCAATGAGTCAGTTCTTCAATCAGGTGGCAAAAGTATTGGAGTTTCAGCTTCAGCATCAGTCCTTCCAATCAATATTCAGGACTGATTTCCTTAAGGATGGACTGGTTTGATCTCTTTGCAGTCTAAAGGACGCTCAAGAGTCTTCTCCAACATCACACTGCAAAAGCATCAATTCTTCGGTGTTCAGCTTTCTTTATAGTCCAACTCTCACATCCATACATGACTATTGGAAAAACCATAACTTTGACTAGATGGACCTTTGTTGGCAAAGTAATGTCTCTGCTTTTTAACATGCCTTTTAGGCTGGTCATAGCTTTTCTGCCAAGGAGCAAGCGCCTTTTAATTTCATTGCTTCAGTCACCATCTGCAGTGATTTTGGAACCCCCCAAAACAAAGTCTGTTACTGTTTCCATTGTTTCCCCATCTATTTGCCATGAAGTGATGGGACCGGATGCCATGATCTTAGTTTTCTGAATGTTGAGTTTTAAGCCAACATTTCCACTCTCCTCTTTCACTTTCATCAAGAAGCTCTTTAGTTCTTCTTCGCTTTCTGCCATAGGAGTGGTGTCATCTGCATATGTGAGGTTATTGATATTTCTCCTGGCAATCTTGATTCCAGCTTGTGCTTCTTCCAGCCCAGTGTTCCTCTTGATGTACTCTGCATAGAAGTTAAATAATCAGGGTGACAATATACAGCCTTGATGCATTCCTTTTCCTATTTGGAACTAGTCTGTTGTTCCATGTCCAGTTCTAACTGTTGCTTCTTGACCTGCATATAGATTTCTCAGGAGGCAGGTCAGGTGGTCTGGTATTCCCACCTCTTGAAGAATTTTCCACAGTTTGTTGTGACCCACACAGTCAAAGGCTTTGGTATAGTCGATAAAGCAGAAGTAGAAATAGAACCTCATTGAAGTAGGTCCCAGACCTGGGATCAAATCTGAGCCCCCTGCATTGGAAGAGCAGAGTGGTAACCACTGAACCACCAGAAAAATGTTTTGTTCCATTAGTTTTGGTGGAATGTCTTAGTTACTAAGGTTGCTTTCTATTTTCCCACTTCCACAGATCTCTTTACTTAAAGGTTTCCCCTCTTCGGAATTTCTTTCCCTTTTACTTCTATTCCAGACAGTAGAGACTCAACTTAGATCATACCTTCTCCATAAGACTTTCTCTTACTGTTTTGACTTACGTTGTTCTCTCCTCCCTCTGTCCTTCCATTGTGCTCTGCTGGATCAAAAGATTCATGTGTCAATTATTAGCCTTCAGAACATGGGCAAGACGTTTAATCTCTCTGAGCCTTGGTTATCTGTGACTCTAAATTGAGGATAATAACACCTATCTCCTAGAACCCTTGTGAGAATCAAATGCTGTGACGTTCATGGAATTTCTTTGTAAACTGAGCCAGGATAAACAAATAACAGGGATAATTACATCTATTATGTCTCTTATCTTGGTCTGCCTTAAACTGTTAGTTAACTTATCAGTGGATCTGTCTCTTGAACGAGTTTGAGAATTCCTAGGAGAGTAAGAGTATTTCACCTGCTTTCATAACTCCCATTGTACTGTGCACAGAGGAGCACATTAGAATGTGCTGAATGCATGTCAGAGCCAGGCCCTTCTTCCTACCGTGCCGTTCCGTCGCTCAGTCGTGTCCGACTCTATGCGACCCCGTGGACTGTAGCCTACCAGGCTTCTCTGTCCATGGGATTCTCCAGGCAAGAATACTGGAGTGGGTTACCGTTTCCTTCTCCAGGGGATCTTCCCAACCCAGGGATCGGACCCGGGTCTCCCGCATTGGAGGCAGACGCTTTAACCTCTGAGCCAGAGCAGCAAATATTGGATATTTGTAAGCCTAGAGATAGATAATAACCAATCACACAGACACAGTTACTTTTCTAAATGCACCAAAAGTTAACTTCTAACGGGGAAAGAAAGAGTCATTTCCCCTGATAAATGCCTCATGTTCAAAGTCTGCTGCAGCTGCTGCTGCTAAGTCACTTCAGTCATGCCTGACTCTGTGTGACCCCATAGACGGCAGCCCACCAGGCACCCCCGTCCCTGGGATTTTCCAGGCAAGAAACTGGAGTGGGTTTCCATTTCCTTCTCCAATGCATGAAAGTGAAAAGTGAAAGTGAAGTCGCTCAGTCGTGTCCGACTCTTAGTGACCCCATGGACTGCAGCCTACCAGATTCCTCCGTCCATGGGATTGTCCAGGCAAGAGTACTGGAGTGGGTTGCCATTGCCTTCTCCGCAAAGTCTGCAGAGCAAGTAACTAATACAATTCATCAAGTGAAATTATAGGAGTTCAGGAAACAGCAAGTCCTAATTAAACCAAAACATCAGTCCACACCAGATGCACACTCTATTTCCAAACTATGATCTTGTATTTTATTATCACATGGGATTTTGGAGTCAGGACTTGCAACAGAGGAACTGAGCTGGGTGCCAAGGCAGGATGGCAGTCCAGCTCTTGTGGAGGAGTTTAAATTAGAATGTCAGATGTTTATATTCAAAGTCAGGGACATCTGCCAACCAAGAAGGAGACGGTGCTGTTAATTGACCAACGGACTTTCTGGATCCAAAGACGGAGGAGTAATGCTGAGAGTTAGCTGTGTTAAAAATATTCCTCTTCTATGTCATTTCTTTAGGAGGTCATATCTGACCTTGGCATAGTTGAGAAACTTTGTGTCCTTGCACCTGTCATTCTGTGCTCATCCCTGCCTGGTATATAACATACTGTTTGGGAACAAGAATAGTTGCCTGTTCCTTGTTGGGCCAATCAGACTCAACAAAGTTTTGAAAGTAGAGCTGAAGTTAGTCTAATGGTGTTAAGCTAGAAAATCTCCATGATCCCTTCAAAAGGAAATGTTGACTAGACTTTTGGATGTGACTTTGGAGCCCTGAAAAGAGCCATAGGCTGAAAATACACATCATCATCATTATGAATCATCATCATATGGATGGCTGGCCCTGTGGATAAAATCTCTCAGGTAAGGGATTATATAGAGAATGAGAAGGGGAGGGAGCAGAAAGAAAGAGGGAAGAGGAGGGGAGAAGGGAGGGGAAGGGAGAACTCAAATTCAGATTTACTATTCACTTACTTGGTGAGGAGTTCAGGTAAGGTCTTTGCTCATCCTGAGTGACAATGTTACCTTCCGTAAAAAGTCCATTCATCCACTTCTCTTTCATTTAACTGACAAATAATTTTTAAATGCTTATTTTATAAGCCAGATTTTGTGCAAAATGTTGGGGATACAGTGGTAAACTTAACAAAGATTTTGTCTTAAAATATGGATACGATCCAAAGTGAGATGGAAACAGATGAATGCTGTGACAGATGTAGCCGGGATGACTTTGATGCCCTGTTAGGAAGCAGCCACTCCAGTTCTGGGGTGTCAGGAGAGGTTTCTGAGAAAACAACATCTAAGAGGAGACGTGAGGAATAAATTAGCAGCTATCCAGGTAAAAGTTAGGAAGTGGGAGTAAATGAACCGGACAGAGGACACAACTAGTGTAAAAGCCCACAGACAAGAGAGGGCATGGTGAAACTGGAGGAACAATAAGCATTTTAGTACAGTTTGAGATCGAGAAGTCCGGAGGCTCCAAGGAGGCCACCACCATGCTGCACATGCTGACCCTGCTGAAGGACCTACTGCCCTGCTTCCCAGAAGGCCTGGTGAAGAGCTGCAGCGAGACTCTCCTGCGGGTCATGACCTTGAACCATGTGGTGAGCTCGTGCCCCAGTGCATGGGGCCTCACGGAGGAGGAGGGAGGGCAGAGCTTCAGACCCCAGGCCTGTGTGCTGGCGCTTAGGAACCTCACTGTTCAGGCCCAAAGCGGGAGTTGGGGTCTCCTGGCCCCGACCCTGCTCTTGGCTACACCCGAGGATGCATCTCATCCCTGGTGTGGGGCAGATGGGGCAGCCTTAGCTGGGAGATGAGCTCAGGGAGTGGGTGGAGTGGGGTGGGACTGGTGAAGCAGCAGTCCTCCCCTGCCTGAGCTCTGCCCCAACCATGCTTATGGTTCTATTTTTCTCTCTCACCTTCTTTTTTGCTACTTAGTAATTTAGTCGGAGAAGGCAATGGCAAGCCACTCCAGTACTCTTGCCTAGAAAATCCCGTGGACGGAGGAGCCTGGTAGGCTGCAGTCCATGGGGTCGCTACGAGTCAGACATGACTGAGCGACTTCACTTTCACTTTTCACTTTCACACATTGGAGAAGGAAATGGCAACCCACTCCAGTGTTCTTGCCTGGAGAATCCCAGGGACGGGGGAGCCTGGTGGGCTGCCGTCTATGGGGTCACACAGAGTCGGACACGACTGAAGTGACTTAGCAGCAGCAGCAGAGAACGAGTATACAGGGAGGAAAGATCAGGGTCAGACCAGGTCCAGATTATAAAGCATCTTATGTGTTGGCTGTAGGAGGTGGGCCTTCATCTCAAAATAAGTGAAAAGCTATGGAGCAGTTTTAGCCATGAAAATTCTTTTAATAGAATTATGTTTTAGCAATAGAATTCTTGTTTCAGTCTGGAAACTGGATTGGGACAGGAAGGTCAATTAGCAAGCTGTTGAAATAATCTAGATAAAGGCTGAAGAAGACCTGAATCAAGACAGCTGTTGAAAAGATGAGAAGAAAAAAAAAATCTGGACTCTTTTGACAGTGAGAAGTTAATAGCAGCAGTTAGCATTCCTGGGGTGGGCAGAAGTCAAGAGAACCTGGATTTCAGTAGTGAGATGGCATTCTGTTCAGCTTAGCAATGAAGAGCTAAGTAAGCCAGTCCCCACGATGACTTCTGATCTTTCTAAAGTTTTAGATAATGCATGTGTGTGTGTGTATGTGTGTGTGCGCGCGCCTTATGGAACCATCATCCAGAACACCCTTAATTTTTAACCGTGAAGACCACAAACTTAACTGCATCAGAACCTTGCTTCCTGATGTGGAAAGAGAGGCAAGCTGTCCATTCTAACCCTAGCCTCTCTGTGTTTTGAATCCTTCCACTCTATCCTTTTTGGAACAATTTCTCCATCTGTCCGTTGCATATTCAAACCCTCCCTCTCAATCAGGTCCTTCCCATTAGCATCTGAAATTGCTGAAGTCTTTCCCAATAGGGAGAAAATGACTTGATCCTCATTTTTCTTCTGCCCTCTCTCTTTCTCCTCTCTTATATGCCAAATATCTTGAAAGAACGATCAAAACTCACTGGCCCCCCATTTTCCCCCCACCTCAATCTTTTAGTCTGATGTCCTGTTAGTGTACTTTTTATTTATGCTTACAAACTGTTTTTTAATTGAAAAAAAAAAGAAGAAATGATAAAGAAAAGCATAACAAGTGCCCATGTAATCAACAACTAAAATTTTCTAAATGCTAACAACTTTCATATTTACTTCAGAACTATTTTTTTTAAGAAAAGAAACTGTGGTTAATACTACTGTTCCAATTGCTTTCTTCTCTCTATAGGTCAGACATTATCAGGAATTTAATTTTTGTTTAAAAATGATTTGTGTCTTGCTCACCATTGGATCTCCAAGACCTAGCACAGTACCTGTCACATAGCAGGTGATCAACAAATATTCTTGAATAAATGAATTGATAATTTTAAAAATGAACAAATAGTTTATATTTAACTGCTTTCAGGAAATAGGGAAGGTTGTTATTTTTCTGAAAATAAGGGGGAAGATAAGTTACCAAGGGGAAATGCTTCATTATAAAAAAGAGCAGGACCATGGACTAGTCTTTGGGTCTTCAGGAAACAGAGCGCTGGGATGCAGGCATTTTGCTGGCACCATTACAAAATCCAAACATTTAGTTAGAAAATGCAAGATTTCTGGTTTATACTTCAGTGACAGGTAGTACATGGCTTTGTAAGGTAACTCATTTCATCTCTATGTTCCTTACTTGGAGAAAGCATCATTTTTCACTTTGATATCTCTTTTCAGGTATTTTCTCTGAGTATTTCCATAGCAACCACTAGACCTGACACATGCTTAGTTGAAACAGACAGAGGATTTTCTCCTTTCAAATAAGGGAGACATGACAAGGAGGGATGAAGGGAAGGAAGGAAGAAGGAAGGAGGGAAAGAATGTGAGATGTACAAAGTATTTTCTCAACAAAGAAGAAAAAGGAAAAGATAGGTGAAGCTGGATTAGTCACAGAGCTGCCCAAATCATAGTCTTCTAAACATGCTGTTATACACACAGACACATCCCATGGGCAGAGGAGGCTGGTGGGCTACAGTCATAGGGCTGCAAAGAGTTGGACATGACTTAGCAACTAAATAGAAACAACATGTAATTTTGTAGGCAGAGAAGTTTATGAGAAAAGAACAGACTAGGAGCTAGGAACTTCATCTTCTAGTATCAAACCATCAACTATGCATCTATCTGACCATGTGTGTGTCAGTTCCCCGTGAGCCTCATTTGTAAAATGAGAAGAAAGCATTGGATAATTCCACTGATTGCATCACTTAGGAGGCTTTAGGTTGTAAATGACCCCCACGCCCCACCCACCACCTGATTGGCTTAAAACAAAAGGAAATATATTGGATAGTGAAGTGGAAAATTCCGGAAGTGGGGGTGGCTTCAGATAAGGTTTGATTTAATGTCTCAACAGTGTCACCAGGGATCTGGTTTTTGATAGCAATTTCATCCTGAGACTGATCCCAAGATGGTGGCCAGAAATCTCAGGACTACATGGTACTTCATGTATCAGGAAAGAGAAGAATGGGTTTGCCCTGAATACCCAACAGCCATTCTGCAAGTCGTCCTGACTGGGCCAGCTCCTTATCTATAACAGTAGCCTGGGGGGTGTACTGTATTCATTGACTTTGGGTCATCCTTGCTCTGAATCAGGCACAGAGACAGTATTGAGTTATCCTTGAAATACATGGATCTTTAAATGGAAATCAGGAATTGCTGGGAAAGGGGTAGGAGAATTCTGAGGAGACAACAAATAGATATGTTCTCTAGGATCTCCCCAGATCTGACATATTCTGTCTGCATTTTCTGACCCAGTGGAGAAGCAAGTTGACTTTGAGCATGAAAGGTCCTCATGCTTGGAATTTCCTACTGCCTTTGAATTTTGCCCCAATCATAACCCTGACAGGAAACCATCCAATAATGTCTTAGTTTGAGGTTTTTGGGTCTCTGAGAGTGTTACGGCCTTTACAGACCAGGACCTGGGGACAGGAGTCGACGAAGAGAAAGAGACGAAAAGAAGGAAACGGGGGACCCAAGTCTTGAGTGAAACAAGGGTGCTTTATTCATGGCAGCGTGTGCTTATATACTGTTATACAGGGAACCGTTAGGCAAAAAATAAAGTTGAGCAAAAACACCGAAACCAGACGCAAACAACAGCAACTAGGGGAATAACAGTCGTCACGGGGACAGAAGACAATCCATGTCTCAGAAACAGGAACACGACTAAGTAGCTTCACAGAAAAGAAAAAGGATCCTGTGTGGATCACAATAGACTGTGCAACATTCTGAAACAGATGGGCATACAGGACCACCTGACCTGCCTCTTGAGAAACCTGTATGCAGGTCAGGAAGCAACAGTTAGAACTGGACATGGAGAAACAGACTGGTTCCAAATAGGAAAAGGAGTACATCAAGGTTGTATATTGTCACCTTGCTTACTTAACTTATGTGTAGACTTCAGTTCAGTCAGTTCAGTTCAGTCGCTCAGTCGTGTCCGACTCTTTGAGACTCCATGAATCGCAGCACACCAGGCCTCCCTGTCCATCACCAATTCCCGGAGTTCACTCAAACTCATGTCCACAGAGTCGGTGATGCCATCCAGCCGTCTCATTCTCTGTCGTCCCCTTCTCCTCCTGCCCCCAACCTTTCCCAGTATCAGGGTCTTTTCCAGTGAGTCAACTTGTCGCATGAGGTGGCCAAAGTATTGCAGTTTCAGCTTTAGCATCAGTCTTTCCAATGAACACCCAGGATTAATCTCCTTTAGAATGGACTGGTTGGATCTCCTTGCAGTCCAAGGGACTCTCAAGAGTCTTCTCCAGCACCAAAATTCAAAAGCCTCAATTCTTCGGCGATCAGCTTTCTTCACAGTCCAACTCTCACATCCATACATGACCACGGGAAAAACCATAGCCTTGACTAGACAGACCGTTGTTGGCAAAGTAATGTCTCTGCTTTTTAATATACTATCTAGGTTGGTCATAACTTTCCTTCCGAGGAGTAAGTGTCTTTTAAATTCATGGCTGCAGTCAGCATCTGCAGTGATTTTGGAGCCCAAAAATATAAAGTCTGACACTGTTTCCACTGTTTCCCCATCTATTTCCCTTGAAGTGATGGGACCAGATGCCATGATCTTTGTTTTCTGAATGTTGAGCTTCAAGCCAACCTTTTCACTCTCCTCTTTCACTTTCATCAAGAGGCTTTTGAGTTCCTCTTCACTTTCTGCCATAAGGGTAGTGTCATCTGCATATCTGAGGTTATTGATATTTCTCCCAGCAATCTTGATTCCAGCTTGTGCTTCTTCCAGCCCAGCGTTCCTCTTGATGTACTCTGCATAGAAGTTAAATAAGCAGGGTAACAATATACAGCCTTGACGTACTCCTTTTCCTATTTGGAACCAGTCTGTTGTTCCATGTCCAGTTCTGACTGTTGCTTCCTGACCTGCATACAGGTTTCTCAACAGGCAGGTCAGGTGGTCTGGGATTCCCATCTCTTTCAGAATGTTCCACAGTTTGTTGTGATCCACACAGTCAAAGGCTTTGGCATAGTCAATGAAGCAGAAATAGATGTTTTTCTGGAACTCTCTTGCTTTCTCCATGATCCAGCGGATGTTGGCAATTTGATCTCTAGTGCCTCTGCCTTTTCTAAAACCTTGAACATCTGGGAGTTCACAGTTCACATATTGCTGAAGCCTGGCTTGGAGAATTTTGAGCATGACTTTACTAGCGTGTGAGATGAGCGCAATAGTGTGGTAGTTTGAGCATTCTTTGGCATTGCCTTTCTTTGGGATTGGAATGAAGACTGACCTTCTCCAGTCCTGTGGCCACTGCTGAGTTTTCCAAATTTGCTGGCATATTGAGTGCAACACTTTCACCACATCATCTTTCAAGATTTGAAATAGCTCAACTGGAATCCCATCACCTCCACTAGCTTTGTTCGTAGTGATGCTTTCTAAGGCCCACTTGACTTCACATTCCAAGATGTCTGGCTCTAGGTCAGTGATCACGTTATCGTGACTATCTTGGTTGTGAACATCTTTTTTGTACAGTTCTTCTGTGTATTCTTGCCACCTCTTCTTAATATCTTCTGCTTCTGTTAGGTCCATACCATTTCTGTCCTTTATCGAACCCATCTTTGCATGAAATGTTCCCTTGGACTCTCTAATTTTCTTGAAGAGATCTCTTGTTTTTCCTATTGTGTTGTTTTCCTCTATTTCTTTGCATTGATTGCTGAGGAAGGCTTTCTTATCTCTCCTTGCTCTTCTTGGAACTCTGCATTCAGATGCTTATATCTTTCCTTTTCTCCTTTGCTTTTCGCTTCTCTTCTTTTTACAGCTATTTGTAAGGCCTCCTCAGACAGCCATTTTGCTTTTTTGCATTTCTTTTCCATGGGGATGGTCTTGGTCCCTGTCTCCTGTACAATGTCACGAACCTCCATCCAGAGTTCATCAGGCACTCTATCAATCAGATCTAGTCCCTTAAATGTATTTCTCACTTCCACTGTATAATCATAAGGGATTTGAGTTAGGTCATATCTGACTGGTCTAGTGGTTTTCCCTACTTTCTTCAATTTAAGTCTGAATTTGGCAATAAGGAGTTCATGATCTGAGCCACAGTCAGCTCCTGGTCTCGTTTTTGCTAACTGTATACAGCTTCTCCATCTTTGGCTGCAAAGAATATAATCAATCTGATTTCGGTGTTGACCATCTGGTGATTTCCATGTGTAGAGTCTTCTCTTGTTTTGTTGGAAGAGGGTGGAATGGGTGAATTTAACTCAGATGACCATTATATCTACTACTGTGGGCAGGAATCCCTTAGAAGAAACAGAGTAGCCATCATGGTCAACAAAAGAGTCCAAAATGCAGTACTTGGATGCAATCTTAAAAACGACAGAATGATTTCTGTTAGTTTCCAAGGCAAACCATTCAATTTTACAGTAATCCAGGCCTATGCCCCAACCAGTAACGCTGAAGAAGCCGAAGTTTAACGGTTCTATGAAGACCTACAAGACCTTTTAGAACTAACACCCAAAAAAGATGTCCTTTTCATTATAGGGGACTGGAATGCAAAAGTAGGAAGTCAAGAAACACCTGGAGTAACAGGCAAATTTGGCCTTGGAGCACGGAATGAAGCAGGGCAAAGGCTAATAGAGTTTTGTCAAGAGAATGCACTTGTCATGTGTAGAGAACAACATGTGAAATGCCGGACTGGAAGAAGCACAAGCTGGACTCAAGATTGCCAGGAGAAATATCAATAACCTCAGATATGCAGATGATACCACCCTTATGGCAGAAAGTGAAGAGGAACTAAAAAGCCTCTTGATGAAAGTGAAAGACGAGAGTGAAAATGTTGGCTTGAAGCTCAACATTCAGAAAACGAAGATCATGGCATCTGGTCCCATCATTTCATGGGAAATAGATGGGGAAACAGTGGAAACAGTGTCAGACTTTATTTTGGGGGGCTCCAAAATCACTGCAGATGCTGATTGCAGCCATGAAATTAAAATACTCTTACTCCTTGGAAGGAAAGTTATGACCAACCTAGATAGCATATTAAAAAGCAGAGATATTACTTTGCCAACCAAGGTTCGTCTAGTCAAGGCTATGGTTTTTCCAGTGGCCATGTATGGATGTGAGAGTTGGACTTGAAGAAAGCTGATCGCCAAAGAATTGAGGCTTTTGAATTTTGGTGCTGGAGAAGACTCTTGAGAGTCCCTTGGACTGGAAGGAGATCCAACCAGTCCATTCTAAAGGAGATCAATCCTGGGTGTTCATTGGAAGGACTGATGCTAAAGCTGAAACTCCAATACTTTGGCCACCTCATGCGATGAGTTGACTCACTGGAAAAGGTTCTGATGCTGGGAAAGGTTGGGGGCAGGAGGAGAAGGGGATGACAGAGAATGAGATGGCTGGATGGCATCACCGACTCTGTGGACATGAGTTTGAGTGAACTCCAGGAGTTGGTGATGGACAGGGAGGCCTGGGGTGCTGTGATTCATGGGGTTGCAAAGAGTCGGACACGACTGAGCGACGGAACTGAACTGAACTGAGCTGAACTGTAAAGGATACTGAAAGGAATCCACGTATGCGTTCTGTCTCATGACCTCAGTCCTGAGAACTGAGTGCAGCTCTGCTCGTTCCTCTTTTCCAGGAACTGATAAGGAACAGAAGGCCCTTGAGAAACAGAAAATAACATATTGGATTCCTTAAAATTAAACGTCCCCTGACAATTCCCCCTTTTTTATTATTTTTGTGAAAAAGGCCCTGACCAATTGTGTTTGTTTAGTTTGAACAATTTTTGTTGAAAGGCATAGGTATACAACAAATGTAATTACCAGGACAATTATCAATATTACAGCACCAGACCCAATACCATGAGTAGCTCTTTGGAACTATCTTCGAGGGTCTAGCCCAGATAATTGATCAGCTCGTTACCTCTTCCAATCATTTGGAAGAGGGCAGAATTTTAGAGAAGGTTTCAAAGGTTTCCTTTTGTAATAACTGTACATTTAGGGAAGCATCATCATGTATGTCTTGCAAATGAAATTTGATTTGTTCCCAGTTATAGGCACTATAGTTGAACCGAACAGGGGTAATACAAAATTGAGTAGAATTCCAATCACATTTTAGTATTACTTGTTTTTGTAAATCTATTAATTGATCTCCAACCCATTTGATGGATGTTTTTAGTTCTTGTATTTCATCTTGAACTTCCTCATCTATTTGAGCCTGAGTGGCCCACATAGTATGAGCATCCTTGGTCAAATTATGAATAAGGCTTTGTGTTTGAATTGAGGTTTGTAAAGCGATGCTGTGATGGTAGCAGTGGTGCAAATGGCTATGAAGCCCAAAATGCCAAGAATTAGCCATCCAATGAAGCATTTAGATCGCCGGAGCAATTTAGTGAGTAGCCGGGAGGAAAGTCCTGTCATGGACCCTCTTCCCAGGGTCATTGGAGATCTACTGGCAACCACAGATTACGTCAAGATTGAAGAATCAAAAGGGATTCATTTTTTCAGAGAAATAGAGGAATTAAGACAAGTATACGATTTACAATCTATGCAAGTCACAGAACGTAAAGTCTTCGGTTGAGTTCAGTTCAGTCGCTCAGTCGTGTCCGACTCTTTGCGACGCCATGAATCACAGCACGCCAGGCCTCCCTGTCCACCACCAACTCCCGGAGTTCACTCAAACTCATGCCCATCGAGTCGGTGATGCCATCCAGCCATCTCATTCTCTGTCGTCCCCGTCTCCTCCCAACCCCAATCCCTCCCAGCATCAGACTCTTTTCCAGTGAGTCAACTCATCGAATGAGGTGGCCAAAGTATTGGAGTTTCAGCTTTAGCATCAGTCCTTCCAATGAACACCCAGGATTGATCTCCTTTAGAATGGACTGGTTGGATCTCCTTGCAGTCCAAGGGACTCTCAAGAGTCTTCTCCAACACCACAGTTCAAAAGCATCAATTCATCGGCAATCAGCTTTCTTCAAGTCCAACTCTCACATCCATACATGACCACTGGAAAAACCATAGCCTTGACTAGACAGACCTTTGTTGGCAAAGTAATGTCTCTGCTTTTTAATATGCTATCTAGGTTGGTCATAACTTTCCTTCCAAGGAGCAAGCGTCTTTTAATTTCATAGCTGCAATCAGCATCCACAGTGATTTTGGAGCCCAAAAAGTCTGACACTGTTTCCACTGTTTCCCCATCTATTTCCCATAGAGTGATGGGACCAGATGCCATGATCTTTGTTTTCTGAATGTTGAGCTTCAAGCCAACCTTTTCACTCTCCTCTTTCACTTTCATCAAGAGGCTTTTTAGTTCCTCTTCACTTTCTGCCATAAGGGTGGTGTCATCTGCATATCTGAGGTTATTGATATTTCTCCCAGCAATCTTGATTCCAGTTTGTGCTTCTTCCAGCCCAGTGTTCCTCATGATGTACTCTGCATATAAGTTAAATAAGCAGGGTGACAGTATACAGCGTTGATGTACTCCTTTTCCTATTGGAACCAGTCTGTTGGTTCTTACTGTTGCTTCCTGATCTGCATACAGGTTTCTCAAGAGGCAGGTCAGGTGGTCTGGTATTCCCATGTCTTTCAGAATTTTCCACAGTTTATTGTGATCCACACAGTCAAAAGCTTTGGCATAGTCAATGAAACAGAAATAGATGTTTTTTTGGAACTCTTCTGTTTTCTCCATGATCCAGCGGATGCTGGCAATTTGATCTCTGGTGCCTCTGCCTTTTCTAAAACCTGCTTGAACATCTGGAAGTTCACGGTTCACATATTGCTGAAACCTGGCTTGGAGAATTTTGAGCATGTCTTTACTAGCGTGTGAGATGAGTGCAATTGTGCGGTAGTTTACTAAGGGTTTTTAAACCCTTAGTAGGGAGATCATGAGGTCGATGATGTCAAGGGAAGTGCTTCTTGGATATTATTAGAGCCACCGTGGCCTGTATTGGAATCTCTTCCTCCCAGGGATTTCGTCATTTCTTCTCTGCTTTGAACTCCAGAGGCTCTCCTGGAGCGGATCTTTTGAAGAGGAAGCCAATTGATTTCGTTGGATCTATCTGGAGAAATACAAGCATACCCCTTTCCCTGTAAGGTTAATTTCCCAGATTTCCATTGTTTAGTTACTCCTTCAATTCCTTGAAATGTTTTTCTGCTTTTGTTAAGATATCTCCTTGTGGTAAGTTTAAAAAAATTAGAACAAATAGAGTTGTATTAACAATAGTTATAGGATTAGAGAGTATACAGTGTTGAGATCTAGTAAAATCTGCTCTGGATAAGGAAGATAGAAATGTTCCTGTATAATCCCCCTTTTATAGTTTTTTTTTTTAAATTTGTAGTTTCAGTTGTTCAACTATGTCCTGTGTTTGTGGATTATAAGGAATACTTGCAACATGTTTAGTGGAAAGTGATTGTAAAAATTATTTAAATTGCCTTGAAGTATAAGCAGGGCAATTGTCTGTTTTTATAAAACAAGGAGTTTCCATTACTGCAAAACAAGCTAATAGGTGAGTTATAACGTGCTGTGTAGTCTCACCTCGAAGAGGTATGGCCCAGATAAAAGAAGAATTTGTGTCGATACAGACATGTAAGAAAGAAGATGGAGGAAGTTCAGGGCAATGAGTTACATCCATTGGTCATAATTTATTGGGTTGTAATCTTCGAGGATTGATACCTTGTGCAATGGGTCGAAGATGTAGCAAATGGAGCAATTATTAATGATTTCTTTAGCCTGGCGGTATTGAATTTTACAATCTGGTGTAAGGAGCCAGCATTATTGTGCAATAGAAAATGTTGTTTCTCAGGAGTAGCAAAAGAAACAAGTTTATCAGCTTGTTCATTACCATGAGTCATAGGACCAGGAAGGCTTGAATGTGCTTGAATATGGCTAATATAAATGGGGGAAGTGCGATCCCTAATAATAGATTGCAATTCAAGAAAAAGTTGTTGGATAATAGAATGATAAGAATTTATAGTAGAAGTTTCTATATTTCTTAATACAAAAACTAAATACAAGGAGTCAGAAACTGTATTAATAGGGTAAGGATGTAGGTGAATAACCTGAATAAGAGCATATAATTCATTTTGTTGAGCAGAGTGAAATTTAGAATAAAAGACTTTATATTTTTTGAGAGACCAGAATGAGGCTTTGGTGTTTTTAGTCCCATCTATATAGAAAACATCAGCTTAAGGTATCAGTTGTGATGTTACAATGTGAAAGAATAAATTCAGTATTTTTGAAGAAACTCCAAAGTTTATTAGAGGGGTAATGAAATGAAATTTCTGCAAAATAGTCCAAGAAGGCTATTGGAAATCAGTAGAAGTTTGTAATGTATTTTCAAATTGAGCTTTATTAATAGGTAATACAATTTTATGAGGATTGGAGCCAATTAAAGTCTTAGTTCCATTTCTCCCATTGATAATTATTACAGCGATCAAATCAAGATAGGGCATAAGTGATTTTGTCCCTCTAAAATGGGTGTAGATCCATTCTATCGGGTGTTCTTTTTGGTCAATAAGTCTGGTGGGAGAATGGAGAAAGGGAAGTATAAACAACTCTAGAGGTAATTCAGGTCTAATACGAGTAAGAAATTTTTTTAAAATTTATTTTGTACTTAAGAGAGTTCCTCTTATGCTTCTTGTGAAAGTGAATGAGGGCTCACTTTAAAAAATCAGGATCTCATTTCAAAGTATTAAATAAATTAGTCAGTTGATAATTTTCAATTCCTAAGGAGGGTCTAATCCAGTTTATATCACCTAAAAGTTTTTGAAAATCATTCAAGGTTGATAATTTATCAACACGAATTTGTGTTAGTTGGGGAGTAATATGTTGTCTATTAACAATAGATCCTAAGTAATGGTAAGGGGTAAAGGTTTAAATTTTTTCAGGAGCAATAATTAATCCAGAGTCTTTTAAGCATTGTTGAGCTATGTCAAACATATGTTGAGTTTCTAAAACAGATGGAGCTGAAAACAATACATCATTCATATAATGAATAACAAGAAGGTCAGGAAATTGTTTTCTCACAGGTTCAAGGGCCTTGGCTACATAATATTGACACATGGTGGGAGAATTTATCATTTCTTGAGGCAATACAGTCCATTGATACCATTTATGAGGCCCGATATGATTAGGAAAAGGAAGAGAGAAAGCAAATCTTTCTCGGTCTAGAGGGTGTAAAGGTATAGTAAAAAAGAAATCTTGTAAATCTATAATAACCGTATGCCAGTTTTGAGGAATAGTGGTAGGTGATGGAATTCCTGGTTGTAATGTACTCATAGGTTTCCTAGATGTATTAACTTTTTGAAGGTCTGTTAAGAGACACCATTTGTCAGACTTTTTTTTAATTACAAAAATGGGAGAATTCCAAGGAGAATAAGATTTCTCAATATGTTTTCATTTTAATTGTGTATCGACAAGTGTTGTGGTCCTTTAATGGACCGGAAACTGGTGGTCTGGAGTCTATGATAAGAAAATGAAAGAGAGAGAGAGAGAGAGAGAAAGAAAGACATGGGGACCCGAGCTCTGATGGAGCAAAGGTGCTTTAATGATCTTTCCGTGAGTATATATGGGCTGTTGTACAAGGAATTTCTTTCGACAATGATAAAGATCAGAAAACCAAATGTACAGCAACCGTTACCAAGGGAACAAGGGATTAACAATGATCATAACGTCAGGAGACAATCCATATCTCAAGAAAGGGGATCGAGACTAAGCAGTTTTGTCATAAGGAGAATATTTACTGAAGGAGATTCATACATGTCTCATCCTATGACCTTAGTCCTGGGAGCAGCATGCCATTCCACTCGTTTCTGTTGCCAGGAACTGATAAGGAGCAGAGGATTTGAGAAGCAGCACATAGGAATCCTTCTGTTAAACATTCCTTGACAGATAAGTTCTTTAGCAGCCTCTAATTTCTCTTTTGTAAGGGGTCACTGCTCTGTCCAGATAGGCTCGTCACTTTTCCAAGTTATTTTAATAATTGCATTGTTTGTTAAGTGAGCAGTGGCCCCTAGGAAGAATGTGGAATACATATTTGAGCTTGCCATTGCATAAGTAAATCTCTTCCTTTAAATTAAGGGGTGCATCTATCACATAAGGTCGTAATGTTGCAGGCTGGCCTTCTGGTCCCTCACATGGATATATTTGGACACTTTGATAAACCTCTTATACTTTGGTTTAAGAAACTCCTGCAATTTGGCAAGAAATTTTCTGTATAGGTTAAGATTTGGGCCATAAATGTTTGGAGATAATAATAATATTGGATCCAGTATCAAGAAGACCAGAAAGTTTTTTGCCATTAATTTTAATATCTATATTTGGTCGGGTATATTCAGATATTATTGATGTCCATGAGGATTGTTTTTGATCTGTACTGCCGAATGCACCTGTCTGTACATCATTAGAAATGTAAGGTAAAAGAAGTAATTGAGCAATTTTGTCCCCCTTTTTGAATTGCCACAGTATCTGAGATGAAATCATAATTTGAATTTCTCCCTTATAATCTGAATCAATTACTCCAGGGTGAACAGCAATTTCTTTAGAAGTCAAACTAGATTGGCCAAGTAAAAGACCAAAGGTTTGTGGGGGTAGGGGTCCAAAAAGTCCAGTAGGTATTGCAGAAGGAACTGCTTGAGAAAAAAGGAGAAAATAATTTAGGGCTGGTATATCGACAGCAGCACTGCCAGATGTTGAAGGTTTGAGGGAAAAGATGGCGTTTACCCCTGGTTTTTGTTGATGGGGACCTGGGGAGTCTCCAGTTTGGAGTTTCCCGAAATAGGCTTCCTTTCAATATCGTATTTAGATTGATATTCCCTGGCCCAGTGTATCCCCTTATGGCAACGAGGGCAAATTCCTGGAGGTTTTTAAACAGTTTTAATTTTTTCTGTGTGCCTTTTAGGACAGTCCTTCTTTAAATGGGTCTTGTCTCCACATGTAAAGCATCTTTCATTTCCCTTTTTAAAGGCAGCAGCCATTGTTTCAGCTAACATTTGCATTTTTTGAGTTTCTGATTCTACATTGTGATAAGCCTTCAAATAATCAATAATAGTCCCAGTCTCACGAATTGGAGTGATAGCTCTTTGACATTCCTGATTTTCATTCTCATAAGCAAGCAGTTTTTCTAGCTGCCTTTTGGCTTCTTCTCTGATAACACTACTGGAAATAGCAACTTCCAATCTAGCTAAAAAATCATCATAGGCTTCATCAGGTCCTTGAAATATTTTTGTGTAGCTGCCTTTTGGTTCCCCCTGAGGAGTAATTCGATCCCAAGCTTCAAGGGCAACCTCTTTCAATTGCTCATGCAACAAAGGAAGGCATTGTATTTGAGATTCCACTGCATCAAATTGCCCTGTACCTGTTAACATTTCAAAAGTAATTTGGTTTGGGGGAGCACCAGGTCGAGCATTAGAATTGGCATGATCTTGGGCCACACATCCTGAAACCACATTGCCCATTGAAGATATACTCCTGGTTTAAGAAGAGCCAAGTCGCCAATCATAAGGAACAAAATTTCCAATAGAAGATGCCATAGCATTTAAAAGTTCCTTAGTAAAAGGCGAATGAGGGCCATACATAGTTACAGCTTTTTTCATTTGTTGCATGTGAGAAAAATCAATGCCTTTGTATTGAGGGATCATTTGCCCTTGAGAAGACTCTTGAGAGTCCCTTGGACTGCAAGGAGATCCAACCAGTCCATTCTAGAGGAGATCAATCCTGGGTGTTCATTGGAAGGACTTATGCTAAAGCTGAAACTCCAATACTTTGGCCACCTCGTGTGACGAGTTGACTCACTGGAAAAGACTCTGATGCTGGGAGCAATTGGGGGTAGGAGGAGGCGGGGACAACAGAGAATGAGGTGGCTGGATGGCATCACCGACTCGATGGACATGAGTTTGAGTGAACTCCGGGAGTTGGTGATAGACAGGGAGGCCTGGCGTGCTGTGGTTCATGGGGTCGCTAAGAGTCGGACACGACTGAGCGACTGAACTGAACTGAACTTGCCCTTGAGTGTTAGGATTTCTTAAAACAGGAAGAGCGGAAAAGTCATTGGCCTCAGAGACTAGAGATCATAAAGGCAGTAACTCAGAAAGCCTTCGTTGTGAAGGAGAATGAGTAGATAGTGTTTTCTCATAAATACGAGAGCATGCTAAAGGGTTATCATTGTCATCAAGGAAAGTATTATCAGCTTTGGTGTCAAAAAGAACCTCAGAAGAGTCATTGTCAGAGTCATCTTGTCCATGAGTTGAAGGGACTTTCAGTTTGGCACCCGTTGCAAGAGGAGGAGGAGCACTTGGGGTAGCCGGAGCAGGGCTGGTGGGAAAATTCTGAAATATGTTATGTTGTTCTAATTGGGCCTTTTGTAAAGTTTCATCATCTAATTCCTATTCATGTAACAAGTGTTCTGCCTGTTGTCGAATATCAGAAGGGCTAGAATTTCCTTGAAATGGCAAAATCATGGCTTTGAAGAGGGCCCATAAGGGCCAGAAATCTGTTGGAATGCTTTTTCCCTGTCTAGTGGCTCCTTCAACATTCTCTTTAACCTGGTTCCACATTTCTAAATCGAAACTGCCTTCATTGGGGAACCAGGGATTATATTCAACCACCGTTTGGAGACAAACCTCTATTCGCTGGCGTGGAAACGAAAGTCCTTGAACTTTAAATAAATGATGAAGCAAAGTAGAAAAGTGGTGGGGCTTTCCAGCCGTTTATCCCATAACCCCGCACTTACTGACCTCCGTAGGTCCATAGTCACTCCATCCGCTTGCCAAGGCCGTACACCAGCTCCCCTGTTAGGATGCCACTTGTTATGGTCTTTACAGACCGGGACCTGGAGACAAGAGTCGACAAAGAGAAAGCAATGAAAAGAAAGACACGGGGGACCCAAGTCTCGAGTGAAACAAGGGTGCTTTCTTCATAGCAGCTTGTTCTTGTATATTGTTATACAAGGAGTTCAGTTCAGTCGCTCAGTCGTGTCCGACTCATTGCGACCCCATGAACCACAGCACACCAGCCTCCCTGCCCATCACCAACTCCCGGAGTTCACTCAAACTCATGTCCATTGAGTTGGTGATGCCATCCAGCCATCTCATTCTCTGTCGTCCCCTTTTCCTTCCGCCCCCAACCACCCCCAGCATCAGAGTCTTTTCCAGTGAGTCAACTCGTCGCATGAGGTGGCCAAAGTATTGCAGTTTCAGCTTCAGTATCAGTCCTTCCAATGAACACCCAGGACTGATCTCCTTTAGAATGGACTGGTTGGATCTCCTTGCAATCCAAGGGACTCTCAAGAGTCTTCTCCAACACCACAGTTCAAAAGCATCAATTCTTCAGCGATCAGCTTTCTTCACAGTCCAACTCTCACATCCATACATGACCACGGGAAAAACCATAGCCTTGACTAGATGGACCTTGGTTGGCAAAGTAATGTCTCTGCTTTTTAATATACTATCTAGATTGGTCATAACTTTCCTTCCAAGGAGTAAGCGTCTTTTAATTTCATGGCTGCAATCAGCATCCGCAGTGATTTTGGAGCCCCCAAAAATAAAGTCTGACACTGTTTCCACTGTTTTTCCATCTATTTCCCATGAAGTGATGGGACCAGATGCCATGATCTTTGTCTTCTGAATGTTGAGCTTCAAGCCAAATTTTTCACTCTCATCTTTCACTTTCATCAAGAGGCCCTTTAGTTCCTCTTCACTTTCTGCCATAAGGGTGGTGTCATCTGCATATCTGAGGTTATTGATATTTCTCCCGGCAATCTTGATTCCAGCTTGTGCTTCTTCCAGCCCAGCGTTCCTCATGATGTTCTCTGCATATAAGTTAAATAAGCAAGGTGACAATATACAACCTTGACGTACTTCTTTTCCTATTTGGAACCAGTCTGTTGTTCCATGCACAGTTCTAACTGTTGCTTCCTGACCTGCATACAAGTTTCTCAAGAGGCAGTCAGGTGGTCTGGTATTCCCATCTCTTTCAGAATGTTCCACAGTTTCTTGTGATCCACACTGTCAAAGGCTTTGGCATAGTCAATGAAACAGAAATAGATGTTTTTCTGGAACTCTCTTGCTTTCTACATGATCCAGCGGATGTTGGCAATTTGATCTCTGGTGCCTCTGCCTTTTCTAAAACCTGCTTGAACATCTGGAAGTTCACAGTTCACATATTGCTGAAGCCTGGCTTGGAGAATTTTGAGATATACAAGGAAGCTTTAGGCAAAAAATAAAGTTGAGCAAAAACACCGAAACCAGACTCATAACAACAGTAACTAGGGGAATAACAGTCGTCACGGGGCCAGAAGACAATCTATATCTTGGAAAGAGGATCACGACTAAGTAGTTTTACAAAAAAGTAAAAGGATACTGAGAGGAATCCACGTATGCGTTCCGTCTCATGACCTCAGGCCTGAGAACTGCGTGCAGCTCTGCTTGTTTGTTTTCCAGGAACTAACTGATAAGGAACAGAGGGCCCTTTTGAAACAGAAAACAACATATCAGTCAGTTCAGTTCAGTTCAGTTGCTCAGTTGTGTCCGACTCTTTGCGACCCCGTGAATCACAGGATGCAATCACCAACTCCCTGTCCATCACCAACTCCCGGAGTTCACTCAAACTCATGCCCATCGAGTCGGTGATGCCAACCAGCCATCTCATTCTCTGTCGTCCCCGTCTCCACCCACCCCCAATCCTTCCCAGTATCAGAGTCTTTTCCAGTGAGTCAACTCGTCGCATGAGGTGGCCAAAGTATTGCAGTTTCAGCTTCAGCATCAGTCCTTCCAATGAACACCCAGGACTGATCTCCTTTAGAATGGACTGGTTGGATCTCCTTGCAGTCCAGGGGACTCTCAAGAGTCTTCTCCAACACCACAGTTCAAAAGCATCAATTCTTCAGCACTCAGCTTTCTTCACAGTCCAACTCTCACATCCATACATGACCACTGGAAAAACCATAGCCTTGACTAGACGGACCTTGGTTGGCAAAGTAATGTCTCTGCTTTTTAATATACTATCTAGGTTGGTCATAACTTTCCTTCCAAGGAGTAAGCGTCTTTTAATTTCATGGCTGCAATATGTAGAATTCCTTAAAATTAAACATTCCCTGACATGATAGTTAATAAAAATTAAACATATAGAGGAGGGAAAACACACACACACACACATTCCATACTGAGGATATTTCTATTCTGCTGCCTAGTACTTCTCCTTTTCCTGTTTTGAATTTCTGATCCTGAAAATTAATCTGAAGTTTTTTCTTGTACTTTAAAATTTTGCTCTAAAACTACTGATTTTCTAAGGATTCTGGTAGGAAATTGAGTTTTTATAAAAAAAGATGCATTTCTCTTTCCTTCATTATTCCACAGACTTGGCAAGATGGTTGGCTGGCATCACTGACTCAATGGACATGAGTTTGAGCAAACTTCAGGAGATGGTGAAGGACAGGAAAGCCTGACAGGCTGCAGTCCATGGGGTCGCAGAGAGTCGGACGTGACTGAGTGACTGAACAACAACAACAAAGCATATACACATAGACACAGGGACAGAAGCAACTATCTGTAAACATGAGTATAAAAACTTCATTGTTTAGGACATTTCAGGTAGAGGTCACAAAAGACCAAATGCAAAATGGTTTAAATATAAGGAAATATATTATCTCATATAAAAAGAAAATCAGACTTAGGACAATTCTAGGTTAGTAAATTCAGCGACTTAACAATATCATCAGGAACCTAGGTTCTTACTACCTCTCCACCATGTCTTCTTAAGAAAACTGGCATATCCCTTTAGGATGACTAACCTCATGGTCCCAAGATGGCTGTAACAACTATAAACACCTCATGCTGATCAGTTCAGTTCAGTCGCTCAGTCATGTCTGACTGTTTGCGACCACATGAATCAGCACACCAGGCCTCCCTGTCCATCACCAACTCCCGGAGTTCACTCAAACTCATGTCCATCGAGTCGGTGATGCCATCCAACCATCTCATTCTCTTTCGTCCCCTTCTCCTCCCACCCCCAATCCCTCCTAGCATCAGAGTCTTTTCCAGTGAGTCAACTGTCGCATGAGGTGGCCAAAGTATTGGAGTTTCAGCTTTAGCATCAGTCCTTCCAACGATCACTAGATTTATGCAATTGACAGAACCCCTCCGCAGGTAAAAAAAAAAAAAAGAATACAAAGTTATAAATAAAAATTAAGTACAAAATTATGAATAAAAATTAGGTGAATTACCCCACTTGGCTTACCAATTAAGTTCACTTGAAGCATATGACTGTCTGATCCTTTAAGTTAACAGAGTCTGCTAAAACAGATCCAGAAAGGAAAGCTATGGAGAAGAATATGTACCATGTAGCCTTTCTCTTAAGCATCATCTCCACCCTGCAGACTTCCCCTTAGGTTTCACTGAGCAGAAGCAAGTTACGTGTCTGTATGGACCTAGAAATAAGAGGACTACACAGCCTGAAATACATTAAATTTCCATGTAGCTGATTTTCAATTTATTTTTAAATTCTAAGATGACATTTGTTATGTAATACAAAACAAATAAATGTTTTTGTTGTTGTTCAGTCACTCAGTTGTGTCCAACTCTTCACAACCCCATGGACTGCAGCAAACCAGGGTTCCCTGTCCTTCACCATCTCCCGAAGCTTGATCCGTTGAGTCAGTGATGCCATCCAACCGTCTTGTCTGCCGTCGTCTCCTTCTCCTCCTGCCTTCAATCTTTCCCAGTATCAGGGTTTTTTCCAAAGAGTTGGCTCTTCACATCAGGTGACCAAAGTAACTGAAGCTTCAGTTTGAGCATCAGTCCTTCCAAGAATATTCAGGGTTGATTTCCTTTAGGATTATCTGGTTTGATTTCCTTGCAGTCCAAGGGACTCTCAAGAGTCTTCTCCAACACCACAGTTCAAAAGCATCAATTATTTGGCATTTGTTATATTATACAAAACAAACAAATGTTAACATATTTATTTTGTTCCATATTTCAACCTTTATAATCCTAGTCCACCTGGTTCCAGAGTTCATGAATTTGCTGCCATACTTCTGTCTCCTGAGTCATCTCTTACTGGGATTGTGGGAAAGCTGCCAATCTGTTGGTAAATAAGTCAGTATGAGAATGGTTGGATATTATAACCAATTCAAAGCTCGTGAGACTCTCTCACTTCTGTCATTTTTCTCTTACAATCTATTATTAGAATTTTAAAGTTTAATTTTAATGTTAGGTGGTTCTTTGAACAAATGTTTAGGTTACAATTCTAGGCAGATATGTTCAGCTAGAGTATAAGGGTTTTGCTAAAGTGTGTCTCAAAGCTAAAATTGAGACAAAGAGGCTCGATGGAAGAGAGGACGTCTGAAGCAGATTTTTAAAGGTGACCAGGAATGTGTTAGCAGGAGAAAGGGAAGTAAGACATTCTGGGCAGAGGAAGCTGCATGTGTGCAGTCTCGGAGGGAAAAAAGAAAATGGCAAGTTTATCAATACTGGAGAAGCCTGGCTGGAGAGATAGCTGCTGAAACAGAGCTCAAATGTTGAAGATTCTTTTATGCCGTGCTAAGACCTTGAATTTTAATCTGTCAGCTCTGAAAAACTACTAAATGGTTTGATCAGGCAAGAGGCATGGCTAGATGTAAGTTTTAGTAAGCTAATTCCATGGGAGTAAAAGGAGAATTGTGGCTGAATTTTTCTTTGTTAATGGACACTTTTCTTATCTGAACCTCCACTAATACCATTTATTTAATTAATTTTAGAATTCAGAACTATTAAAATGTTTTGAGGAGAAATTTTCATTAGAATATGTCTTATTGTTTTTCTGTGTTTCAGTTTACCATCCGAAATAAATTAAGTAAATTAGTTAGCCAAGGTTTTCCCTGGCAGAAAAAGGCTACCTTCCTCTTAGAAGGTTATGGTTCCTTAACTCTACAAAGTCTTCCTCATTTATCAGAGACCTATGTCCTTCACTATGAAAGTGAAGCAACTCTGCAGTCCCTTGTTGGAAAATGTCCTAAATAGATTGGAGACAACCTTCTGCTATGGAGCTGTTCGTAATGATGATGACAATCTTCTGCTGTGGGAGCTATTAGCAATTGCTTTTGGAAAATGACTGCAGTTTTGCAATGCTGCCCTTGAATTCCTTCAAATTCTTGGATGAATTTCATCTAGATTTAGTGACTTACATTTAGCTTGACAATTTGTTCTAGAAAAATTATGTTTATTAGTCTTTTTTTAAGAGCCAAATGGTACATAGATTATCTTTTTTTTCTGCTTGCAATTAATCTCATTTGGTGGATGGAATGGGCTTCCTTGGTAGCTCAGCTGGTAAAGAATCTGCCTGCAATGCAGGAGATGCTGGTTAGATTCCTGGGTTGGAAGGTCCACTGGAGAAGGGGTAGGCAACCCACTCCAGTATTCTTGGGCTTCCCTGGTGGCTCAGCTGGCAAAGAATCTACCTGTAATGTGGGAGACCTGGGTTCAATCCCTGGGTTGGGAAGATCCCCTGGAGAAAGGAAAGGTTACCCACTCCAGTTTTCTGGCCTGGAGAATTACATGGACTGTGTAGTCCATGGGGTCGCAAAGAGTTGGAACTGTGTGCCAAAGAACACAGAAGCATAAATACAGTATTTGAACCTTGTCTCTCCTGCAGTAAGTTCCTGGATTAACTGCTGGCTGATCCATTGCATGGAAATGGTAAGGATCATCAGTCATCAGATGAGGAGACCAAAGGCATCAGAATGAAGAGTGGATAGCTCATCTGGTTTGGATCACTTAAATGACTGTTGCTGCTAAGTCACTTCAGTCATGTCCGACTCTGTGCGACCCCATAGACGGCAGCCTACCAGGCTCCTCTGTCCATGCGATTTTCCAGGCAAGAGTACTGGAGTGGGTTGCCATTGCCTTCTCCATTTAAATGACTAAATTGAATCTAATACTCCACTATGACTTCTCAGTCAAAGGCTTAAAGGATGTTTAAACTTGCTTACTGAAGACTTTTATTTCTCATACACGATATGTAGCTAATTTAGTGCTATACTTCAAGATTATAAAAGGACATTGGGGGTCATATATGTATGCAAATTTCTTTCATTCATTTATCAATTTATTATTCATTTATTTACTCAGTCATAAATTTTCTCTGTTATATGCCATACACAGTCTGTATCATGGAGACTATAACCTTAAACATGACCCTGTCTTTAAATAAACTTAAATATAAATGATTAAATGTCAAGTTAAACTAGATAAAATGTGAATATGGAGAAATAATATTGCCAAGGAGCAACATCATAATCATACTAAAGAATCAGGGAAGGTTTCCTAGATAAAATAGCAACTATATTTATATTTAAAGGATATGTAAGAAATAGTTTGGTTTAAAGGTGGTGGAGCAGAGTGAGAGAGGGAATTACAGCAAGGGACAATTCTAAACAAAGGCATGTGGAAGTGAATAAGCAGAAGTGCAGACGTCTCCATAAAACTTGGGTGAGGGGTGAATGGATGTAGTAGGTGGGCTGGGATAAATTTATGAAAGATAAAGCTGTAAAGGGAGGATGGGAATAGAACATAAGGAGTTTTTCTGTTCCAAGTTAAAGCACTCAAGTTTTACCCCAAAGGTCACTTTTTTGGGAAATTCTTTTTGGCTTCCATGATTAGGTCATACTCTCTTATAACTACATGAATCTCTCTTATGTGGAACTCGTTACAGATATTGATTTTGGTTAACCTCCATAATCAATTGTTTGATTCCTCTCATTCCCCTCTACCAAACTGTAAGCCCTCTGTGCTTCCGCTTATTTACTTCACGTGCCTTTTTTTTATCATATTCCTTTTGCTGTAAGCTCCCTGAGGGCAGGGACTCTGTTCATTTTGTTCAACTTTGTATCCCTAGAATTTATTACAGTGCCTGGCACATGATGAAATTTCAATAAAACCTTGCTGACTGAATGAATGAATGCCAACCATAGGAGCCATTGAAAGTCCTTATGAGGTGAATGATTTTCTAGATTACACTTACATTCTACAAAGATTCTGCCTGGAGCAGTCTTGAATTGTTGCAGCAAGAAATAGAAATGAAGTTTTTCCTCTCCTGAGAACATGGATAAAAAGGGAACGGAGAACAAACTAGCGAAGAAACATAAATGGAAACGAAAGAGTTAATCACTTCTAGTTTTATTTTATTTTACAGATCTGAAGTGTCTGTAGCTAGCTTTGTCCTTCACAAATCTAACCTAACCTATCACCTGCCAGTTCTGCCTGAGTTACATCCTGCACCTATTGCCACTTAACTTTATGCAAATTACATCCTGTACCTGGTACCTACCTTCCCTTGCTCACTTGTAGTAGTCCATCCCTTGAAGATCCTTTCATTTCAGAAAGAAGGTTGTAGGCCTATAAACCAGAGACAAATAGCCCCAGTTACCTGCCTGCTTGACCTAATTACCGGGCTGCTGGATGCCAGCTCTGACTATATTGAAATAATGCAAGAAGAAGAATGCAAGACTCACTGATGCTCGTGCTCAGTCACTCAGTTGTGTCTGATTCTTTGCGACCCCGTGGGCTGTAGCCCTCCAGGCTCCTCTGTCCATGGGATTTCCCAGGCAAGAATACTGGAGTGGGTTGCCATTTCCCCTTCCAGGGGATCTTCCTGACCCAGGGATTGAACCTATGTCTCCTGCATATCCTGCATTGGCAGGTGAATTCTTTACCACTGAGCCACCTGAGAAATCCAAGACTCTCACTGCTTTGTTCTTTATCACATACCCCAGGCTGCAAGCCCCCATCTGTATAATCCCCTCAGACTCCCCAAGGTGGGGGCAAAATTCTTCAGGTACTAGCCTGCTATGTTCTTCCCTCATCTGGCAGAAGATTAACATCATCTTTCTATTTCCTCCAAGCTCTGTCGCTTTATTTCTATTCAGCGTTTGTGGACAGGGAGCCAAGATTTTGGCAGTATGATGAACAGAATGATGAACTGGAAAAGCATCAGACCAGAGGCAAGAAGACTAACAGGGAGGCTACAGCAGTAGTATTCCATTGGCCAAAAAGTTCATTTGGGTTTTTCCATACTATGTTAGAAAATTTGAACAAACTTTTTGACCAGCCCAATATGATGGAGAATTACAAAAGAGTCTGAAATAAAGTGGTGTTAAGGGGAGTGGCTGGAGAAAACAGAGTTGAGAGAAGAAAACAGATTTCTTGAGGAAAAACATTTAAATATTTGTATCTATTAGGTTGGCATTTAATTGGATGAGGAAGCAAATAGAATTGAGATATCTAGGGTGACTATCATATGTTGGGTTTCCCAGGAAAGAGACTCTGAGTCATGATTAGTGTGTAGGAAGTTTATAAGGGACCACTCTTGTCATTAACACCTGTGGAAGAGAAGGGAAGGGAAGGAGAGGGGCGCAGAGGGAAGAAAGGGGAGGAAGGAAGCAGGATTTGACAGAGATAAGGTGGGCTCTGATGCTGTCTCAATGAAAGCCTCAGTCAACCACATGGAGAGCTTTGAGATGACCTTTCAGAATGGACCTGAGTTTGGGGAAAGGTTGGGATTTATACCTCTGCATCAAATGTTCATTGAATGAAGACTGCTGTGACCTTCAGCAAGACAACTCTCTTTAGCTCAGGCAAATTTGAAGAGGTTTGAAAGCTCAGGGCTCTCTGCCAACAACATTTTCAGCAGCTGGGGAAATACATCTTTCAGTCCTGAAGGAGGATCTGGGTGGACCCTCACAGCACCCCTGCCATGAATCCTCATTTTAAGCAATAAAAAACATTCAAGGGTAAATCTCAAGGGTAGGACTATTTGTTCAGTTTTGAAGAATAGAGTTTAAGGTCTGTGGATCACTCACAAAGAATTGCTTCAAAAGGTCTGAGTCAGAGATAAATTTGAGAGTCATTAATGTGTAGGTAATAAAACTGAGCAAGAATAAAGAGAAACAGGATGAAGTGGTACTCACATAAGTCATGGGAAGATAGAATTTCTGGCAAGAAGAAGCAAGTGTCTAAAGATAAGAACCTCAACTCATACGTTGAATTTAGCAAAGCTTGCTGACGTACACCAAAATTCCTCCATGGCATGGAGGAAGGGAGTAGAAACATGACTGTAGCATGTTAAGGACCCAGATGTGGCACTGCTCTGTGAAGACAGGGAACATTGTTCTCTCGACACTTGTCTATGGAGGGGAGTTGACTCATAGGATAGTAGCAAGAGATGGACAGGAAGTTCTTGTTTTTGGTTTGTTTTAGGAATGGGAAGGCATAAAATCTGTCTATGCCAGAAGGAAACAGGCATTAAAAAGTTGAGGACGCAGAAGGATGGGGTCGTGGAGAGTGCATCAGGAGATTGGAAAGAATGAGACCCAACACAGTGGGAAGTAGTCTGGGATTTTAGGATCAAAAAACCCCTTCCACTAGGATGACAGGAAATAAAGGAAAGTGATAGGCACATTCATGGAATTATGAAGAGATTGCCTCAATTTTCCCTCATAAGGGAACAGGTAGAGAGGTTATAGAAGTCATGGGGTGAATGTTATGAGGAAAGATCGAAACTTTTGAAAGAGTTGCTGAGAGGAATTCCTTCTTTCATTTATTCAATCAACAAAACTTTATTAAGTGTGTATCTGTGTCAGGCACAGTGCTAGGAGCTGGGGGTTCCAGAAGTTAATTAGTCCAGCTTGTTTCTACCATCCAGGGCCACTTTTGTGGGTGTTTAACATTGCAGTCACACAAGACCCTGTGCTTGGAAGGGCCCCCATGATTAGATTAATGGTCTATTGTCACTATTTGAAAATTCTTAGTAATTTTTGAATATGTGGCCCTGTGTTTTCATTTTCACTGTGTCCTGGAAAGTATATAGCTGGCCTTTCTGTTATCACAGACATTATCATCTGGAGGGGAGGCAAATGTTAAAAATGAAAAAGGTGAAAGAAAAGGATCACATTCAAGGTATTTTTCCAAAATATGTCATAAGATGAATTGAGTGTTACAACTGAAAAAGTACCAAGACTTTTGGTATAAACAGCAAGAAACCCTATCCTGGTATAGGAGTGGGAAAGCCAACACTGGGTGGAGATGTGAAGACCTAGTAGGTGTTAATCAGGGAAAGAGGAGGCAAGGGTGGTCCCTGCTGATGGAAGAGCAAGCAGGAACGTGCAAAGGATGGAAAGTTTTCCTCTCAATTTCAAAGGAAAAACAAAGAGATGAAATGGAAAGATGGGCAGAGCTAGGTCATGTCTACCATTGTCAATCATTTAAAAAATTCTTTGGTCTCTATAAAGTTCAATATTACTTTATAAAAGCTAATAGATTTTAGGAAAATATTTGAGAAGGGAGGCTGTGTGACTATGCACATGTACTCAGGCATGTCCAACTCTTTGTGACCCAGTGGATTTTATCCTGTCAGGCTCTTCGGCCCATGGGGTTTCGCAGCAAGAATTTGAGAAGAAAGGGGTGGTACAATGATATCTGTACTTTAGAAGGAACACACTGAGGTGGTATCGTGTGGACAAAAGAGCAGCAGGACTGCAGACCTGGAAATCAGTTAGCTGTCACATTAGTCCATGTGACAGGAGATTTTGACTTGCAATGGGGGGGGGGGTGACAGTGGGAATAGTGACAAGTGCCCAGACTTCAGATGGTGTCATCTCTCTCTCTCAGGAGGATCTACATTTACTTCTGTCAGCACTTAATTAAGAGGCAGGTCACCTTAATGCAATCCTGAGTTGAGGTGATTTGAAGCTAGGTTTCAAATTTTGTGAGGTCCCATCTGGTCTAACTCTTCTGGAGTCCAGGTAAAATTCTGGAATATGTTTTTTGGGGCCCTTCCTTTCAGGCTGGCTCTGAACTCTAACTGCCTCTGAGTTTCTCAGCTGTTGCTTTAGAATTTGAAGGTGCTATCAAGGAAAAGGAAGCTTTAAACATTGGACTCAATTTTCAGGGCTCCTATTCTCCAGGATCTTAGCCCCTCAAGTCCTCACTAGGTTTATAGTTCTCTAAAGACTTCGAGCTGATTTTTAGGATTATATTCATTTAGATTTTTTAGAAATGCTTGATAGGAAGATTCCCCTGACAATCTAGTGTCCCACAGCTGGAACTGGAAGTTTCGCAGTTGACTTTCTAGATTGAGATCATCCCCAGCACAGGAGAGAGATCTGCCAAAAGCAGATCTGAGAAAAGCGTCTGCCAAAGTAGTAGACATATATCAAGGCACATGGTATGATTGCTATAACTGACACACCAAGAACAAAGCATACCTCTGTTCGAGGGGTTCAGTAGCCACAGACAAGCAGGAAGTGTAAGAGGAAGGGAACATGTTTTCAGGATCATTATTCAGGAGAATACATGGGGATGTGCTCAAGGACACAGATGGAAGGCAATACCTAAGAAATAAGAGTGGTCATATCCCCAAGGATAGAGAATACTAATAAAAGTACAGAGAAATTAAATGTGGAGATGAATGAGGTAGAGAGAATTCACATCCTGCCTTTTATTTTCTATGTGAAGTAAGCTTCAGAGAGTGAAGTGTAGATGGATCAAAAGACTCCTGGGCAGCAGGATTCCAGGCTGTGTTGTGTTTTGGGACTTTTGAGAGAGGAAGTGAGACCCCAGGGTAGTGAAAATATCCCTAAGTATGTGATGTTAAAGTCTTCATTGAGTATGGCAACAGAAGGCATAGGAAAGGACACGGGAATCAGGAAAAGAAAACCAGATAAACTAGAGGCTAAAAACTTCTCTAAAGGAGGGTAAAGGGTCCTGGAGGCATAGAGACCCATCAACAGAAAAGGAGAGAGTATTAGGAGTACATTCTCTGAATGACAAATGACACAGTGCAGGTGGACAATGATCAAGAAACAACTGTGCAGCAAAGTCAATGCTAACCCCTCTTCCTGGTCCTAAGATAGGAAGAGACTGAGAAAAGGATACATTTAGATGAAGTGAGAGGGAAGTTCCATCACCAACATAACATTAGTTGTGCTTTAAAAGAACAAGTCTCAAGAAAGTGTATGAAGAAAATAATGAGGATTGTCTTCTATTTCCAGTCATAAGAAGAAAGAACATGTGATCTGTGTCCAGAAGAAACACCAGGTTGTAGAAAGAGATCCAGAGTGATAGAGAAAATGAACTTAGGGAGCAAGAACTTTGAAATATGTTCTGTATGTGTTCCAAGCACTCAAGGATATAAAGAAAAGCCAACATGGTGGGAAGATAAATAGAAGATTTTTTAAAAAATAACAAAATGGAACCTCTAGAAATGAAAAATGCAATATCCAAAATAAAAAGCTAATTGGGTGGGATCAATAGTGGATTATATCCTAATGGAAACACAGTAGATTTGAAGACAGAACAGCTGGTCCAAATCAGTCACGAGGATAAAAAAGAAAACTGAAAAAAAAATAAAAGTGAAGATGGGAAGAATTCCAGAAACATAGTGAAACTATCTACTGGGAGATGTCTGGGGAACATGAATGTCGAACGAACTTCAAGGTTCATGCTTGACAGGGCCGAGAAGGGAGCCAAGGAGAAGACACAAGCTGAAGACACTGTCCTGAGGGTGTGTGATGAAGTATAGTCATTTATTTATTTCAAAAGCATTTATGAATGCATGCTATCATTTATTGGGTGTTTTCTATGACCTATACTTTTGTCTCACTGTAATCTGGCCCTGGGTAGGATGAGCTATGATAGTAGAAAGCAGTACTGGATTTAAGACTAAGCTACTCAAGGTTTCTACTGCTATTCAAATGTTATTGCCTGCATGGTAGAAACCAGTATTAAGGGAAGACTGAGTCTTGGCTTCTGGGGAAGAATTGCTCATCTTTGAAGCCTCAGCCTTTTGTAGCCACCACCACCACTAAAAAATAAAGCAAAAATTAAAAAAATGTAAATTTAGTTCATGGCTTCTTCCTTTCCATCCAGCATGCCCTTTACCTATGCCCGTCTTCTCTCCAAGGACTCTTTATCACATGTGTTGGTCTTTCCTACCTAAGCTCTGTGCAATGTGAGGACCAGGATTATCTTATTCAATTTGGAGGAGGGGGATGCATTTTCATTATTGCAGTAAAATACATGTAACATAAGATTTTCCATCATTTTTCAATATACAATTAAGCGGCATTAATTATATTCACAATGTTGTGCAGCCATCATCAGTCTCTATTTCCAAAACATCTCATTCAATTTTTGGATCCTTATCCAAGTGCATGGTCCAACTGTGATTTTAATCAATATTTATAAATGAATTGTTAAAGTGATGCATGAACTAATCCAACTAATCCAGAAATCTAGAGACTGACTATAAATACACAGCAATTAAGATATCCTTTTCCTGCTATGCAGGAATGACAAGGAATAAAGTATAAAAATTTAAACAGCTTGTAGACAGTAGAAGCGGTTACATCAAAGGAAATATCTTTAGAAAGAGAACTTGTGCTAATGAGTAATCATGACATGCTTTTGATGTAGCAGCTACATGACAGAATTCAATGACCCCCACAAGCAAGTGACAAATTCCCTCACCAGAAAACAGCTTTCAAAGGAGGTGGGCCTGATGGCCTTTTGCAGGTGGTTTGACTCTTGAAGGTGTTTAGGAAGTAAGCAAAAGATTTTTGATGTTTAATACATTTTCAATCTCTTCTCTCTAGGAGGAGAACCTGCTGCTGCTGTTACCATCTTTAGAACTGAAAACTAGAGAGACAATAAGAGTTTTTCTCTGTGCTTTATCAACATGTGAGCTTCAAGGCACCAGGCATAGGATGGAGGTAAATACTGATTTGATTTCACAGTGATGGGGCAGTTCTGTCTATAGATTGAGACAGAAAGGGAAGAGCGTAATAACCATCAGAAATCATAGGTCAGATGGAAAAATCAACAAAGGTTTGTTTTATTCTAGAGAAAAATTTCCAAGTATGCTAAGTATGCTGTTAAATTTGGTAATGTCCTCTTGATTTATCTTGTACTGTGAGGAACTGGTTACCTGACTGTGCTGTCTACCAGGAGGATCTGGTATAGTCCAGGTAAGAGGCTAAAGAACAACAATGACCCACAAAATATTCCTGACAATGGGGCATGGAGAAAGGGTCAAAAGCCCAGATGTAAACTTCTCCTCAGCCTCCTACTAGTTCGATGTCTCTTTTATTTTATGTTTGCATATCATACATATTTATGTAATCATAGGGTTGATTATTATAAAACAAGTGCCATAAATTATGGTCTAACTTTTACTATCCCTTGAAATAACCATTTGGTCCACTCCTAATCTCCAAACAAATCTAAAAAGAGCTTAAAAATCTCCCTCCACAGGCATGAGTATGGAGATTTTGTGTAGGAGATTCATAACTAATATTGTCCCATATGAAGGCTCTTCCCACTGTTGCAAGAGAAAATCCAACGTGTTCTCAATTGCTAGGTTCACTTCATCATGGGGAAAACCTTGGCGATTATGGCCGTTTTCATCAAGAGAATAATGATAACCAGGAGAAAGGAAACAGGCTTGAGAGGTTTTGTCTAGGCATTCATCTGCATTAAGTAAGAGCAGATGACACAACTGATTCCCTTGAAATGGGGTCCAGAAGACTTCTTAAGTAAAACTTAACCGTCCACTGATTCTTTGCTTTGCGTGTTTCCCCAATCCTGTTCTCAACCAACTCATATAACTATACTTCTGAGAATCTGCATGATGGATTCAGACTAAAAACAAATATCAACTTAGTAACTTAAAGTTACTAAGACAATAACTTAAATGTTATTTATTAATCTGGAATTCAACTTCTGTAGACACTAACAAATATAAATACTCAGAAAGACAGTTTATAGTTTCTGTAACCCTAAATTACTGTGATCCCTAAAGAGATCCTGAGAGGAAGACAGAGATACTTATGAGCAAGGCCAGCTCAGAACGGGGAGCGGAGGATAGGGTGGAATTTCAGGGAGTGTTCTTTGAAATTCTACCTTTGACTCCTCTTAAAATAAAGATGTTTTGAAAAAGTTGAATGATTCATTATTACTCAATAAAGCCTCAGTGCAGATTCCTTTCTAAGAAAAAGAGAGAGACAGGATCTGAGAAAAAGAAAGAAAGGAAAAAGAAAAGAGAGAGTGGGTGAAGGTTATCTTAGAGCAGGTATCTTTTGAAGGGAAAGGTTGAGAGACGTCTGGACCAAGGCGGGTAGGCCAGACTGCCAACTTGAGGGTGTAGTGAAGCTTAACATAGATGCTGCTGCTGCTGCTAAGTCACTTCAGTCGTGTCCGACTCTGTGTGACCCCACAGATGGCCTCCTACCAGGCTCCCCCGTCCCTGGGATTCTCCAGGTGAGAGCACTGGAGTGGGTTGCCATTTCCTTAAGCTTCATTGAAATGCTTGGCCCTGAACCATACCTGACTCTTATCACCTTCTCTCCAGCACATTCTCACTTTCCAGCTCTCTCCTCCCATCTCCCTTACTCTAGCTCCTCTCTTGAGCTTTATCTGCTCAGTGATGGGCACTCAAGGATGAATTCTTTGATCTGGTTCAGACAGTGGTTCTGCCAGAGGCTGTCTGTCTCCCTTCAGAGAGGGTGTGAGTAGAAGAAAGCAAAGGAGAACCATGGTCTCCCCACCAGCTGGCTGACTGCGCTTCTTAACTCTGCATTTGTCATTTTGGTCATTTGTAAATCTGGAGTGGGGAGAACTATACCTCAAATTGCAGCCTTTTTTGGGCTCATAAGTACAGTCAGCACCTAAACGAGGTGTATACAAAAAGAGTCCTTGGTACCCGAGGGATATATAAGACACCTCTCTCCCCACCACCATCCAAAAAATAAGTAAATAAAATGCTTCCCCACCAGGAACTCTGGTAAAGAAATGCAACTATTAGAAATGTATTTATTTCAGTAATGTATTACCCTGTCCTCTTGGTCCTTTTGATTTTTTAAAATAATTTTTGTTTATTTTTGGCTGTACTGGGTCTTCATTGCTATGCTGGCTTTTCTCTAGTTGTGGAGAGTAGGAGCTCCTCTCTGGTTGTGGTGAGAGCGTTGCTCATCAAGGTGGCTCCTCTTGCTGAGGAGCACGGGCTCTAGCGTGCCAGGGCTTAATGGCTGCTGCATGTGGGCACCATACTTGTGGCTCCCGGGCTCCAGAGCACAGGCTCAATGGTTGCGGTGCACAGGCTCAGCTGCTCCACAGCACATGGGATCACTTACAAAATCGTCAGAAAACCTTCAGTCACAGAAAAATTGGTGTGAGCATTCCAGTCCTTGGGTTGGGGATGCTTAGGGAAAAGACAGGGACAGGCACAGAAAAGGGAGGAAGGGGATGTCAGAACATCCTCACTGACTTAACAGGCTGTCGAGCCCCACAGCTGGCCACACTCCTCGGATCTCTTCCTCTGGTCCTCAGTGTCACATTTTCTGGAGCCACTGTCAACCACAGAGCATGGGCTGCATGTGTGCGTGTGTGCATGTGTGTATCTTGTAGTAAGTAGCTTACTTTTGGATTCTGCTGCTGCTGCTGCTAAGTCACTTCAGTCGTGTCCGACTCTGTGCGACCCCATAGACGGAAGCCCACCAGGCTCCCCCGTCCCTGGGATTCTCAAGGCAAGAACACTGGAGTGGGTTGCCATTTCCTTCTCCAGATTCTAGTATATAGTAATTGGTATACAGTGTATAGGAAGTATATAGAGTATACAAGAAGTGCTCTAGAATTCTCTCATGCTACAAATACAAATTTACCTGTGATCACTGAGAAAAAATTCAGAAAGTGACTTTCACTTCACTGTACACATTACTAAAAATGACAGATTTCTTCTCCAGCTGCTAAACTGATAAACTTCATTTCTCTCATAAAAGATTGAGATTGCATCCATGGAGGTGACCTCAAAACAGAGTTAACTGTTTTGAAAGCAGGCTGACACATTTTCCAAGATTCTAGGACAGAGGTACAGTCAAGGATGAAGTTTCTGAAGGGCCTATTCCATGACTTAAAATGTACAACCATTTTGGAACAAGTCACTTACCTGAAACCCAAGATGGAAAACCATCTTTCTAGGAATGAGGAAGGGGGAAGGTGGGAAGGACTTGGATGATGCAGCAGAGGAAACAGTAAACCTGCAAGCATGGACAGCTGATCTAGAAGCAGAATTTGCAGTTCCCCCTGTTTACTGCTTATTAGTTTCTCTGAAGGCTCACTCTTGCTCTGATACTGTCAGAAAATTCACAAATTTTAACCTAATGCTGCCATAAAAAACAGTGTATGTCCCTAGAAGAAGATAGCATCCTACAAGAGATCCTTGCAAAAAGAAAAAAGAAAGGAAAAGAAAAGCTTTTAGGGGAAACTTGACAGGCCCAGGTGATCCATACTATCATTTGAGTTATATTCATTCGCTTCTACTCCAAACTCAGGTCTCAGAGCTCTGGCACATTCATGAATATTTTGCTTTGAAATAAAACCTACACTCTAAAATTTCCAAATTCTGAAAATACTGTCATGGTTGTTTCCAAATCCTTCTTGGGGTTATCATCAATCAGTTGCACTTCTTTGCAGACTTAAGCCTAAATAATTTGAAGCAGTTTTGTGTCTTTCCTTGATGTCTGCTGATTAATGAAAATCCCATAAATAAGAATAGATTTTAATTCATCTCTCTTCTAACCAATAATCTATATTAGGAGATGGCACTTTTTTTTTTTTTTTTTTACAAAGAGTTGCATAGCAAATATTTTAGGGTTTCGGGCCCAATGGTATCTGTGGCAAGTACTCAACTTCACCCTTATGCATGGAAAGCAGTATACCCAGGGCATAAATAAATGGGTATGCCTGGGTTCCAATAAAACTTTACTTATAAAACCAAACGGCAGGCTGAATTTGGCCCAGGCCATGATCACAGACCTTTGATCCAGATGGCTGTATAAAACACCCACTGTTTTTATTATTTTTATGTACTTGCTCACTATTACATTACCTGAGAGTTACGAAAGCCCCTAAATTTCATAAATGATCTGTGCATTCATGTGACTTTAAAAAATTGCAACACAAAAATTTTTATTGCTAAAAATATTTTTGTCATAAACTTACAAATGAAAAACACAATGAATTCCATCCAGCTAAATTTCAATTCTTTTACTGAACTCATGAATAAATTTTTATGCCATTATTGTTTGTATATGTATACCATCTTTCAGTTTTGTGGTTTACACTCAATAGTCTCTTGTAAAGCCTTTGTTATACTAAACTGATATACTCTGCTTACTTATTTTTAAAGATTATGCAATAAATATTTCATCGTACTTACAAAGGTAGCTTGCCAAAAATTCTCTTATTGTTCCATATTTGGATTTTTTCCCATGAGCAAAATTGCACTGCTATAAAAATCTTTGTACAAGTAACATACAAGAAAGTTAAAATCTAAATGTAAAAGTCATATTACTTCTGCTAGTTCTACTAATTATTATGCTTGAAACATGATAGCATTATGCACTCAACAACACACCCAGATACTTTTTTAAAAAAGCAACCAGATTGTAAATTAATTGAATTGCCTATCATTTTGAATGATCTGTCAGAAGACTATCCTACACAACTTTTTCTAACTAGTGTGATTTGATCTTAAATTTTTTTTCTTATTCTGTAGTTCTCTATAGATATTATGCATTCCTTCCCAGATTCATTGATGTATTTATTATTATTAAAGCTCAGCTGTGCCGATTGCTTAAATACTTCAATCTATGTTCAAACATTGTATTTATTATTTTAAATAAGACTGCTTCATTGTCAACAATTGCATACTTAACCTTCAGATACTGTCATGCTCAAACTCCTAATTTTCTTTTTCTAAGTGAGGAAATTTGAATCTAAAGTTTGGTTCAGTTCAGTTCAGTCGCTCAGTTCAGTCCGACTCTTTGTGACCCCATGAATCACAGCACGTCAGGCCTCCCTGTCCATCACCAACTCCCGGAGTTCACTCAAACTCATGCCCATCGAGTCGGTGATGCCATCCAGCCATCTCATTCTCTGTCGTCCCCTTCTTCTCCCGCCCCCAATCCTTCCCAGCATCAGTCTTTTCCAGTGAGTCAACTCATCGAATGAGGTGGCCAAAGTATTGGAGTTTCAGCTTTAGCATCAGTCCGTCCAATGGACACCCAGGATCGATCTCCTTTAGAATGGACTGGTTGGATCTCTTTGCAGTCCAAGGGACTCTCAAGAGTCTTCTCCAGTACCACAGTTCAAAAGCATCAATTCTTTGGCGATCAGCTTTCTTCACAATCCAACTCTCACATCCATACATGACCACTGGAAAAACCATAGCCTTGACTAGACGGACCTTGGTTGGCAAAGTAATGTCTCTGCTTTCTAACATACTATCTAGGTTGGTCATAACTTTCCTTCCAAGGAGTAAGCGTCTTTTAATTTCATGGCTGCAATCAGCATCCGCAGAAATTTTGGAGCCCCCCAAAATAAAGTCTGATACTGTTTCCACTGTTTCCCCATCTATTTCCCATGAAGTGATAGGACCAGATGCCATGATCTTTGTTTTCTGAATGTTGAGCTTCAAGCCAACCTTTTCACTCTCCTCTTTCACTTTCATCAAGAGGCTTTTGAGTTCCTCTTCACTTTCTGCCATAAGGGTGATGTCAACTGCGTATCTGAGGTTATTGATATTTCTCCCAGCAATCTTGATTCCAGCTCGTGCTTCTTCCAGCTCAGCATTCCTCACGATGTACTCTGCATATAAGTTAAATAAGCAGGTGACAATATACAACCTTGACATACTCCTTTTCCTATTTGGAACCAGTCTGTTGTTCCATGTACAGTTCTGACTGTTGCTTCCTGACTTGCATACAGGCTTCTCAAGAGGCAGGTCAGGTGGTATGGCATTCCCATCTCTTTCAGAATTTTCCACAGTTTATTGTGATCGACACAGTCAAAGGCTTTGGCATAGTCAATGAAGCAGAAATAGATGTTTTTCTGGAACTCTCTTGCTTTCTGCATGATCCAGCGGATGTTGGCAATTTGATCTCTGGTGCCTCTGCCTTTTCTAAAACCTGCTTGAACATCTGGAAGTTCACGGTTCACATATTGCTGAATCCTGGCTTGGAGAATTTTGAGCATGACTTTACTAGCGTGTGAGATGAGTGCAATTGTGCGGTAGTTTGAGCATTCTTTGGCATTGCCTTTCTTTGGGATTGGAATGAAGACTGACCTTTTCCAGTCCTGTGGCCACTGCCTAGTTTTCCAAATTTGCTGAAATACTGACTGCAGCACTTTCACAGCATCATCTTTCAAGATTTGAAATGGCTCAATTGGATTTCCATCACCTCCACTAGCTTTGTTCGTAGTGATGCTTTCTAAGGCCCACTTGACTTCACATTCCAAGATGTCTGGCTCTTGGTCAGTGATCACGTTATTGTGACTATCTTGGTTGTGAAGATCTTTTTTGTACAGTTCTTCTGTGTATTCTTGCCACCTCTTCTTAATATCTTCTGCTTCTGTTAGGTCCATACCATTTCTGTCCTTTATCGAGCCCATCTTTGCATGAAATGTTCCCTTGATATCTCTAATTTTCTTGAAAAGATCTCTTGTTTTTCCTATTGTGTTGTTTTCCTCTATTTCTTTGCATTGATCGCTGAGGAAGGCTTTCTTATCTCTCCTTGCTATTTTTTGGAACTCTGCATTCAGATGCTTATATTTTTCCTTTTCTCCTTTGCTTTTCGCCTCTCTTCTTTTCACAGCTATTTGTAAGGCCTCCTCAGACAGCCATTTTGCTTTTTTGCATTTCTTTTTCATGGGGATTGTCTTGGTCCCTGTCTCCTGTACAATGTCATGAACCTCCGTCCAGAGTTCATCAGGCACTCTATCACTCAGATCTAGTCCCTTAAATCTATTTCTCACTTTCACTGTATAATCATAAGGGATTTTATTTAGGTCATATCTGAATGGTCTAGTGGTTTGGTAGTTTCCTATTATAAAAGACTTTGCCCCAGCTCAGAACTCAGGCATTACTTGGCTATTTCCAGAGCCAGCAGTAGATTCTTGCCTTGTAGATTCAAAGGACACTGAGACTGAAGTATCAGAGAGGGCTGGATACAACAGTATAACAATTTCACTGTAAGAAAAGGCTTTCTCAGGACTGCTCTCTTTAGATTGGAGCATCTCAGAAATGCAAATCACCCAATAAAAGTGATTGAGATGGGACTTCCCTGGTAGTCCAGTGGCTAAGACTCTGTGCTCCTAATGCAGTGGGGGTGGGTTGGATCTGTGGACAGGGACCTAGATCCTACACATCTGAACTAAGAGTTTGCATGCCACAACTGTAGTGAAGACAGAAGATCCTTCATATTGCAACAAAGACCTGGTGCAGCCAAATTTAAAAAGCATAATAATATTTGAAAACATAAATGATTGGGGCAGCTAGGCACTCAAATATAGACTGGTTTATAACTTTTGTTCCATCCTATTTGCATCTTTAGACACTTAAGCCAGCAAGAGACATCTTTGTAGGGAAAGGACACATCCTCTATATTAGAGCTTCTCAAACTGTCAGTGGTAAAGAACCAGGTTGTTTTTTTTAAATGTCTTCAACTGATAGTTTTATAAAACACAGTAAAAATAATTACCAGAAGAATAAGCCAAAACACAAAGACATGCCAAAGACAAACCCTCCTCCCAATTTTGCATTTATTATTAAAGGCAATTTTTTATTTTTTATTATTACAGTTAATATAAATGTATTTATTATAGTTATGTTAGACATTATATCAAATTTTGTTGTTTAGTTGCTAAGTTATGTCTGATTCTATCAAGTTAGGGTTAAATAAATATAATCAGCATAAATATAACATAGGTAGAATTATGAAAAGTATACACATTTTATTGAAAGTGTGCATGTAGGTGAATAATATAGATTGTACCTAACTAACTGTTAACAAGTCTGAGACCCAAATTTAAAACAGCACCGGAGTGGACGACCTTGATTTTAAGGTCAAAGTTACATAGTTTCATCTCAGTCTTACTGACTGTGTGACCTGAGATGACTTTCTGTCTTAGCTTCCATTTCTTCATTGTAGACTATGGATAAAAATAAAATCAAGAAGGATTTTTGTAAGGACCAAGGAAGACAATACAGGTAAAGTGCTTAGGTTAGTATCAGACATAATAAATGCTGAAAAATGATAGCCAGAATTTATATCATAGGGTCAGCGGGCTTCCCAGCTGGCTCAGTGGTAAAGAACCTGCCTTCCAATACAGGAGACCTTAGAGATGCAGGTTTGATCCCTGGGTCAGGAAGATCCCTTGCAGGAGTAAATGGGAACCCACTGTAGTACTCTTGCCTATAATATCCCCACGGACAGAGAAGTCCATGGGGTCACAGAGAGTCAGACACGGACTGAAGTGACTTAGCATGCACACACATCTTGGAAAAGGCTTAAGGAGATTTAGTGATAAAAAATGCAAAGAGGTATCTGGCTTCCGGTACCATCAAAAAAAAGGAGTCAGCTACATGTTAAAAACCTACATCATAGTAGACTACTAATCTAGTAAGTGTTCAGCAAAGCTGCCAGATGCAAATTCAATTTACACTATCAATAACCAACAAGAAACTGTAATAGAAATCGAATGACATCCATAGTTTCAAGAATCTCTGAACTTTCCAGGCATAGAAATAACTAGGAATACACAAAAATTATGGATACATTTTTCAAATTTTATTAAAAGACATAGAAAAAAACATAAATGAGTGAATGAATAAGTATTATTAGTTGATATTATAAATTTGTCAGTTCTCTGCTAAATTAATATTTATTTCTTCCAATGTAAACTTCACCTGAAATTTTTGAGAAACTTGACTAATTGTTTCTAAAGTCTATATTGATGAACTAGTTTTCACAAAGAGTTTGCAGTTTTGTGTGCACACACACGCACTCACACAAAGACTGAAGAGAGAATAGTATACACTAGCATAGCAGTAAACAAATAAAACATGAAATAGATAAGAATGCCCAGGAACAGGGCACATGTGTGAAGAAATAGAATAAAACAGAGGTGGGGGATAGATGCGTTGTTTAGTAGATGGTGTTAAGAGAGCTGGCTCTCTTATGAGAAGTCTATTTTTACATGCTTATTTTGGGCCATGTATACTATGAACTACTGATGGTTAAAGCCCCAAATGTAAAAGGTGAAACTTTAAAGCTCGTAGGAGAAAATATGATCTTAAGGTGGAAAAAAAAATTTTTTTAAACAAGACTCTATAAACACAAACTATAAGGCAGAAATTGTTGGATCTGACTATATAAACTATGTTAAAGATGATGCATTAAAGACTATATTAAAGATTTATATTGAATGTGGTCATAAAAGGCAGTGTTAGCAAATATGTACCATACTTAGAGAAGAACTTGCAAAGTTTAAAATCAATGGGATTCATTATAAAAAGAATTCCTATTAATCATTGAAAAAAAAGAAAATGAGTAAAAGAGATGAATACAGTGCTCAAAAGGAGAAATCTGGATGATTTAAGTTAATGAGATTCTCACCCTCATCTATCGTAAGAGATATAACAGTTAAAACAACAATATTATGTCACTTAATACTCACTCAACTCCAAGTTGTCAACAAGTTGGGGGAAACAGGAATCCACATGCCTAGCCAGTGGGAGTGGGAACTAGTACAGTCTTCTTGTAAAGTAATCTCACAGCTCTGAGGGGAATTCAAAAGTCTGCGTATCCTACGATATAGCTCTCTCCTGAGAAGGTGTCTGAGAAATTCGCACACCAGTCGATGAGGCACTACATGGACATGAGGCATGTAGAAAAATGTCCACAGCAGCATTATTTGTAGCAGGAAATAGCTCTTCATCATCAGACAGAATATTATGCAGCTTTCAGAATCAATTAACTAATGAGTATTTAGAATGGGCCTCCCTGGTGGCTCAGTGGTAAAGAATCCACCTGCCATTGCAGGAGACATGAGTTCAATTCCTGGTTTGAGAAGATCCCCTGGAGAAGGAAATAGCAACCTGCTCCAGTATTCTTGCCTTGGAAATCCCATGAATAGAGGAGCCTGCTGGGCTATAGTCCACAGGGTTGCAAAGAGTTGGACACAACTTAGTGACTAACAACAACAACATACATAAGAGTAAAACATTGAGGGAAAAGGTAAGATATACAGTAAGACACTCTTATGGAAGCTGAAAGCACATACATATATAAAACATCACCACATATTTTCTGTAGATATAGACATAGCAGAAACATATATTAAACATCACAAAGGAGGTGCCGTCTCAAGGGTAAAGCATAGTAATGGTAAGTGGGAGATGCAGGGAAAACTAAAATAAAATAAGAAAAGGACCTTGTGGGATCAAACATAATGTGCCATGACTTGAGAAAAGCATTTCATTAAATCAAAGCTCTGTGCCTAGTATCCAAAAGCATTAAAAAGGGGGGAAAAAGTTATATGCAATGTGGAATGGGATGTTACCAAAGGCACACTTGGTTCTCCGTACCATGCTTTACCTAAGCATATGGAAAAAATATGAGCCATGCAGGAAAGAAATGAGGATGAAGACTCCATTCAATTACGAACTGTGCTTCTCCCAGACTTGGCTTCAATCCCTTGATGTTCTTTTCTGTTCTGTTATACTAGTGATGATTAAGGGCTTCCCTGGTAGCTCAAATGGTAAAGAATCTGCCTGCAATGCGGGAGACCTAGGATAGATCCCTGGGTAGGGAGGATCCCCTGGAGAAGGGAATGGCTACTCACTCCAGTATTAGCCAAGTGGGAAGCAGAGGGCTTGGTTTCTCTATCCTGAGAAGCTGGTGACAAAGCTTTCTCCTGGCTGAAGTATCCTAGAAACGCTCAACTGTGTTCTTGCCTGAGCAGTATTTTCCATGTTTCTCCTGAACATGCTGGCAGTAGTAAATATCTTTACCGTGGCTGCTGTCCAGAGAATTCGAAGCCACAGCTTTGCTCTGGGCAAGCATCCAGAAGAGTAATTTGGATTTCGTGGCTGAAGAGCCCCAAACTTTAAGGAGGACCCAGAGGCTACACTGACTGCCTCAAAAACCTGGAAGCACTCAATCACTCTTGAGTCTGTGTGCTGGTCTTACTTTGATTTCTGTTCTTCTTGCAGGTGGCCCACATATTTGATATTTCAAGAACTAGAGGTGAAACATCACCAGGATATATTTTTGTGTTTTAGATAGTCTCCCCTCCAAACTGAGGATCAGTTGCTGTGTTCATGAAAAGACTGAACATGAATAGTTCAAGTAGGTAAACAGTGTGTTTACCTGTTCTGTGTGAGAGAAATGCCACTCACTGACAAAGCAAGCAGCTTCCCACGTAAGGTGATAAGAAGCATCTGAAAGTTCTTCCAGTCTCACATCAAATGTTTTCCAATAAACTGAAAGTCCTGTTATGTTTATTAACAGTAATTATCATTTAAAATATCTATAGTGTTGTGGGGCTTCCCCAGTGGCTCAGCGGTAAAGAATATGCCTGCAATGCCGGAGATGCAGGAGGCATGGGTTCAATCCTTGGGTCAAGAAGATGCCCTCGAGGGGGAAATAGCAACCCAATCCAGTATTCTTGCCCGGAGAATTCGATGGACAAGAAGAGCCTGGCAGGCTGCAGTCCATAGGGTCTCAAAGAGTCAGACGTGACTGAAGCGACTACATGTGCAGGAATGCCTAGTGTTGTAAGTTGTTTATAAACAGTCTCATCTTGTAATTTTAACAAAACTGTTGATACTCCTATCATTCTTAGTTTGCAAGAAAAAAATGGTTTCAGAAAAGTTCCTGTCTCGCCCAAGGTGACACAGCAAGGATATAGCACGTGCAAGATGCAACCCAAGTCTACATGGGTCCATGTGTATAGCCTTACACCATCTCAGTGTTTGTATTCAAAGCTTCTGTTGAGATATATTTATGCAGTAAATTGGAAGCTAAGTCATCCTCAACACTCAGCATTATTGATTGGTTAAAATCAGGCAGATGTGGACCTCAAAAATAGGGCTTTGAAAGAATGAAGCACAGAAAATGTAAAAAGCTCCCAAGCTTGGGACCACTTATCACCTAAGGAGAGCAAAATAGTACAGCACATAGAAGAGGCCCAGTCAGTACAAATTCCCTCCCTTTCTTGTCTCACATGAGATACTTAGGGGAGTGTTAGGGAGAGAAGGCTGGACACCGGAGACTCTGGATTCTAGGAGAGGAGGCAACAAAAATCTGAGAGTACTCTGAAAGAGTGATAAACTCTCCAAGGCAAACAGAACCCATTTTTCCAAGTACACAGACGGTCAAGCCTCTCTGATCACCCAAGAACTGCTCTCTGTGGCTTTCCTAGCTAAGGCCAATGGTCCCCAAGCATGGGACAGGTTTTGATTCTTTCTCATCACCTCTAAGTCTACTTGAGGATTCTTCTAAGAAGGAGCCTACAGATTGTCATAATTTTATGTCAGGCATATTGGCTTTCCTTTGATAGCCAAAATGCCAAGGGATCACAAGCAACAATAACCATAGCTGCAGCGATAGCAACCTCTAGTTAAGCACTTAGTATGTGTTACATGCAGTGGCAAATGCCATATATAAGATATATATATATATTTATGTATATGCATATAGTCTCATCTGATTCTTTAACAAGCCTCAAAATTGATATCATTTACTCCTGCTGCTGCTGCTGCTAAGTCGCGCCAGTCGTGTCCGACTCTGTGCGACCCTATAGACGGCAGCCCACCAGGCTCCCCCATCTCTGGGATTCTCCAGGCAAGAACTTTATATAATTAAAACAGAATGGAGAGGTCAAGTAATTTGCCCTTAACCTTCCAGCTAGTGCACACTGTTGCTAGAACCAATTTATTTCAGACTCCAGATACTGTACTCTTGACCCTTACTTTATACTCTTTGCTATTATTACCTCGATCATCTATGATTTGGGAAAACTGAAGTCCAGAGTGCAAGTTCATTAGGACAACAGTTTACAATAAATTTATGAGCTAAAAGCATACATTTTACATCTTAATTGTTCTGCCATTTATTTTACTACTGTTTATGGTGAGAAATAATTAATATTGATATAAATAGGGCTTCCCCGGTGGTGCAGTGATTTAGAAGGATGGTAACCTTAACCCTGTATACGAGACTGCAAAAGAGACATAGGTGTATACAACAGTCTCTGGGACTCTGTGGGAGAGGGTGAAGGTGGGATGATTTGGGAGAATGGCATTGTAGCATGTATATTATCATATGTGAAATGAATCACCAGTCCAGGTTCGACACATGATACAGGATGCTTGGGGCTGGTGCATGGGGATGACCTGGAGGGAGGATATGGGGAAGAGGGAGGTGGGTTCAGGAGGGGAAACATATGTACACCTGGGGCGGATTCATGTCAATGTATGGCAAAACCAACCAATATATTAATGTAAAGTAATTTGCCTCCAATTAAAAAAAAAAAAAGAATCTGCCTGCAATGCAGGAGAACTGGGTTCAACCGCTGGGTTGGAGGAGGATCCCTTGGAGAAAGAAATGGCAACCCACTCCAGTATTCTTGCCTGGAGGATCCCATGGACAGAGGAGCCTGGCAGGCTACAGTTCAAGCGGTTGCAAAGAGTCAGATATGACTTAGCAACTAAACAACTAAAAAAAATTAATGTAACTAACATCTGCAATGAAGTATAATTGAATATGGTAAATATATTACTAATAAAAGAAAAAAAACATTAAATGTAATCATAAATGTTATTTCCTTCACAGTGGATTGCCTTCCACTCAAAAACCTTCTTTAATTTCCTCTAAACCAGGAATTCTTAATCTTGGGTCCTAAAGGATTCATGGATTGAATTCTAGGGTGGAAAAAGGAAGGTGTACAAAGATTTGTATAGGAAAAAGATGACATTTTTGTTTCATTAATCTCTAATTGAAATGTAACATGTTTTTCAATGACAAATATTGCCAACAAACTACTGTAGTATTTATTCATATCTATGACTTTGTCATCAATAGAAATTGAATATTCTATTCAATATTATTTTACAGGTTTGACAAATATTTTGAATATCATTTGTGTGTATCTCTGCTTAGAAATTGAAGCAGTTATTAGATCCATTGCTAAATCTCCTATTTATTTCCATAAAAAAGCAAATAAATATTGCTGCTGCTTCTGCTGCTAAATCACTTCAGTCGTGTCCGACTCTGTGCGACCCCATAGACGGAAGCCCACCAGGCTCCCCCGTCCCTGGGGTTCTCCAGGCAAAAACACTGGAGTGGGTTGCCATTTCCTTCTCCAATGTGTGAAAGTGAAAAGTGAAAGTGAAGTCGCTCAGTCGTGTCCGACCCTTAGCGACCCCACGGACTGCAGCCTACCAGGCTCCTCCATCCATGGGATTTTCTAGGCAAGAGTACTGAAGTGGCTTGATATTTACTGTATAGCAAATATGTATTTTTCAGTTGGTTTAGTGGTAAAGAATCTGTTTGCCAATGCATGAGATGTGGGTTTTATCCCTGGGTTGGAAAGATCCCCTGGAGGTGGAAATGGCAACCCACTCCAGATTCTTCCCTGGAAAAATCTCATGGACAGAGGAGCCTGACCAGCTACAGTCCATGAGGTCACAAAGAGTCAGGCATGACTGAACAACTGAACACACACACACACACACACACACACAACAAATACTTCAATATTTTGATAAGTGTGCTTCAACATAATTGGTCTTTTTTGTAGTCCAATGAAATTTTTATTTGATAACATTATCCATGGGCTTTACCATAGACAAGTTTGAGAACCCCGGCTTGAAGCTGCACATCAGAAGTAACTTTTTTTTGCAAGTGGGACAGAGAAGGTACCTGAGCCTGACCTCTGCACAGAATAGGGATTCTGAAGCTACAACTCTGAGAAACTCCTTCTATCCACCTTGCTCAGACCAATGAATGCAGTGCAGTGTTAAGTTGCTTCAGTTGTGTCCAACTCTTTACAGCCCTATGAACTGTACCCGCCAGGCTCCTCTGTCCATGGGATTCTCCAGGCAAGAATACTGGAGTGGGTTGCCATGCCCTCCTCCAGGGGATCTTCCCAACTCAAGGATCAAACCTGCGGCTCTTATCTCCTGCATTGGCAAGCGGGTTATTTTTTACCACTAGCACCACCAGAGAAGCCCTAACAAGAATGTGCGGGCACATTTCCTTCTTTAGTTAGCTTATGTCTTTAAGTTCCCAGAAAGTAGCAAATCCTCCTGGATAGAAAACTCAGCAACTGGTGTCTCTCCAAATGTTGGCTGAGGGTCCAAGTTCTCAGAGTCTGTGGTGCTGGTGGGTCATTCAGGAGTTTGGTGCTGATACCTATATCTTGTTGGGTCTTTTTATGTGATTCTGGGCAAGACTTTCAAGACTCTGAACCTCAAGCCTGTCTCATCTAAAGTTGGGATAATAAGGCTCACTATTTGTAAAGCACTTTGCAACTTTCAAACTCCTTTTACATCATCCCTTCAGCTGTCACAGCAGCTCTGAGGGACTGGATAAGCATTTTCATGGTTGCACTACTTGTGGGGCACAGACTCTGAGAGGACAGGGCAGAGCTGGGGCCCTAGCAAACTACCCCTTCCTCAACACAGACACACCCACACTGCTTCCCGCGGAAGTAGCCTCTGGGCACCTCTTCCCTGCTGTTTTCATCCTTAGATACTCTTCCTCCAGTGACTCTTGTCTTCCCATGATGATTCCCCTCTACCCTGCTCTATGTAGCAACTGACAGTCTACCTAGGGGATCCATCTTAAGCTGTAACACTTGTATAAGACTTGTGTAGTCAGGTCTGACTCTCAGGTCTGAATCTCATGTGTGTGTGTGTGCATGTGTCACTTCAGATGTGCTGATACTTTGAGACCCTATGGACTGATCCTATCAAGCTCCTGGCAATGGGATTCTCTAGGCAAGAATACTGGAATGGGTTGCCATGCCCTCCTCTAGGGGATCTTCTCAATCGAGGGATCAAACCTGCGTCTCCTGCATTGCAGGCAGATTCTTTACCGTTGAGCCACCAAGGAAGCCCCTGAATCTCAAACCAAATCTCAGGTCTGCCACAGATTTATGGACTGGATGATTCATATGAGCTGCCTGAGCCTTATTTTCTTATCTATAAATGGGGATATTACTGATTTCAGAAGTTTTTCATGATAATAAATGATGTGCAAAGACGTTTTGTAGAAGTGTACACTATTTAAGGGCTTCCCAGGTGGCTCAGTGGTAAAAGATCTGCCTGCCAATACAGGAGCTGCGGGAGACAAAGGTTCAATCCTTGGGTCAGGAATATCCCTTGGAGAAGGAAATGGCAACTGCTCCAGTACTCTTGCCTGGAGAATCCCATGAACAGAGGAGCCTGATGGGCTACAGTGCATGGAGTCGCAGAGAGTCTAACATGACTGAAGCAAATTAGCATGCATCCAACCCTGAGCCAAGCTCAGGGGTGAAATAGGCACAAACTTGCATACTGGATTTTCTTTTCTTTTTGGCTGTGCCACGTGACTTGCAGGAGGTTACTTCCCAGACTAAGAATGGAACCCAGGCCTTGAGCCCTAACCACTGGACAACTAGGGAATTCCCATAGTGGAATTTTTGATGGATTATTAACCCTACAGCTTGTACAACTAACACTATCCATATAGGTATGTCTGTTTCACATTTTGAAAGTGGTAAAAAGAACAGATGAAATGGATGGGCACCAAATCTAGTCCAGTTTAAAGTAGTATAATTTGTTTTAGGTCTCAGTTTCCCCATTGACCAGTGACTTGATTCTTCTTGCTCACTAACTCTTCATCTTAAAACACAAGACAGCTGTGGAATATGAAAAAGACTGACATACAGTGGCAAGATGTTGATACCATGAGAACTGACAATGTTAGTAACAGCTTCACTGATTGAGTGATGACTCTGTGCCAGGCAATGTGCTCAGCACTTGTACATACCTTAATTCTTTTGATCTTCATGACAACCATGTGAGGTCACTGCTATAAATAGCCCTATTGCACATCAGAAGAAACGGAGGCTTAGAGAAGTTAAGTATTTTGTCCACAGTCACCCAGCTAGGGTGGGATAACCTGAAATTTCAATCCAAGATTCATTCTGCTGGTCAGCCTCCCCAATGACTCTGTATGTTTCAAGTACATTTTCTTTTGTAGGGGTTATATGTGATCTTATTTGACTCTCCTTTGTCATTTTAGTCATCTATTATTTCTTGCTCAGATTTTTGGCACTTTTAAAAAATGTGAACATATTAAATATACACACTTTATATGCCACAACTAATAAATTCCAAATCTGAAATTCTCATGAATTTGATTCTAAAATCTACTTGCTTCTGTGGACTCTCATCCATGATACTTTGTTTTTTCCATGATTTTTGAGAACATTCGTATTTATTTAACTTTATGTGGTTAAGGGCCCTGGTGAAACTATATTCTTCCATAAAGACTCTTCTTAAGCCAGATGATAGGGGGCTATGGAATACCATCTAAAAGTAAAGTTTTAACTTGCAGATTTTTTTTATTGAACAGGTAATATGAATTTGGCTTGAAATCTTCAAGAGAGCCAACATTCAGTTAAAAATTCTCAGGGAATAATACATTTTTCTCTCTCCCTTTGTGGCCAGGTTTAAAGCAGACAAATTCCCTTGTGGACCTTTTTCATGTATGTGTGAGTGTGTATGTGTGTTTTCATTCTTTTAGACCCTGTACAGTTCTTTTTAATTCGAGTAGACTCCTACAACATGGGTAGAGAGATCACCAGGAATTAGCTCATATCTTCAAGACATTTGGTGGTTTAAATCTTACCCACCTTTTGGATCCCTGCTTTAGCTTTGTTTTTATCAAGTTGAAATCACTTACAAAAATAAAGGAGCAGAATGTGGAATGCTTGTTAGTCTTGGATCTGAATCCTGGTCTACTATCTTAATCATTACACAATCTTAAGTAATCGATCTACTTTCCTGAATTTGTTTTGTCATTTGTAAAACATAACCAAGTATGCTGCTGCTGCTAAGTCACTTCAGTCATGCCCAACTCTGTGCGACCTCATAGACGGCAGCCCACGAGGCTCCTCTGTCCCTGGGATTCTCCAGGTAAGAATACTGGAGTGGGTTGTTATTTCCTTCTTCAATGCATGCATGCATGCTAAGTCGCTTCAGTCTTTTCCGACTCTCTGTGACCCTATGGACAGCAGCCCACTAGGCTCCTCTGTCCACAGGATTCTCTAGGCAAGAATATTTCCCTACATAACTGACTTGTGAAGATTCAAGATAATGACTGCAAAGTGCCTAGAACGTAGAGACATTCAGTTCAGTTCAGTTCAGTCGCTCAGTCGTGTCCGACTCTCCGCGACCCCATGAATCACAGCACACCAGGCCTCCCTGTCCATCACCAACTCCCGGAGTACACTCAAACTCATGTTCACAGAGGCGGTGATGCCATCCAGCCATCGCATTCTCCGTCGTCCCCTTCTCCTCCCACCCCCAACCTTTCCCAGCATCAGAGTCTTTCCCAGTGAGTCAACTCGTCGCATGAGGTGGCCAAAGTATTGCAGTTTCAGCTTTAGCATCAGTCCTTCCAATGAACACCCAGGATTGATCTCCTTTAGAATGGACTGGTTGGATCTCCTTGCAGTATAAGGGACTCTCAAGAGTCTTCTCCAACACCACAGTTCAAAAGCATCGATTCTTCGGCGATCAGCTTTCTTCACAGTCCAACTCTCACATCCATACATGACCACGGGAAAAACCATAGCCTTGACTAGACAGACCTTGGTTGGCAAAGTAATGTCTCTGCTTTTTAATATACTATCAAGGTTGGTCATAACTTTCCTTCCAAGGAGCAAGCGTCTTTTAATTTCATGGCTGCAATCAACATCTGCAGTGATTTTGGAGCCCCAAAAAATAAAGTCTGACACTGTTTCCACTGTTTTTCCATCTATTTCCCATGAAGTGATGGGACCAGACATTACCTGGCTATTAAACAGTGGCAGCTATTACAAATTTTGTTAGTCAACTCTATTGAGATAAATGTCCTGATATGTTTTAAAAACTCCAAATTGACCATTTCCAGGCAGGTCTTGTCTTCCCTGGTGGCTCAGTGGTAAAGAAAGAACCTGCCTATCAATACAGGAGATGAGGATTCAATCCCTGGGTTGGGAAGATCCCCATGAGAAGGAAATGGCAACCCATTCCATTATTCTTGCCTGGAGAATCCCATGGACAGAAGAGCCTGGCAAGCTACAGTTCACAGGGTTGCAAAGTCAGACACAACTGATCAACTAAACAACAGAAACAACAGGCAGTTCTGCTGTTCACTTAGCCTAGAATGATGGTAACAAATGAGAGACCTGGTTTGAAGTCCATGCACTATTTTACTAAGAGTGAGGGTGGTCATAAAGGAAATTTATCTTTATTTCCATCTGTGTCTCAATTAGAAATGATCTGGCAGCATAAATGGCACATCTCTGACATATGAATGATTGCTTTCTGAAAGAAAATAATAAACAGATTTGGAATCTCAACCAAGAGACCAAGTTCTGTTATTTACACAGGCTCTTGAAAAGTAAGAAGAAGTCTGACTTTACCAGTATTTGGGCTGTGAAGCAAGCATTTTCCATCTGCCAGGGTGATGGACTTAATGATTACATATACAACATCCAAAGGGTAATTTAATTCACAAGTTCCTGATACAGTTACAAATATAATTTGAACTTGACCTGATAGACACCAATAGACATGAAAATAAGATGGCTTTCCCTCCTTTTGATTAATTTGGCCAGATGAAAATTAATGATAACAATGTCCATTTGAAAATTCTTAGGTGTATTGGGTTTTACATGTGGCCAAACATCATTACTTTTAAAGTATTTTTTTTTTAAGTTTTTTGATGAATGGCTATGTGTCTATGACTACTTTGGAATTTGTTTGTTTGTTTGTTTACTGTGCCCTGAAGCAATCTTTTAAAAGTCTTCTTTCAAAGAAATTATGACAGCAGCATTAATTGGAGGCTGTCTTGTATCTTAGGAAATGTTTCCCTATAAAATTATGGAAAAGGGCCATGGTCTCCACTCTTTCTCATCTCTTGAGAGATGTTTATATTAAATTAAATTGATTTTGCTGGCAGCTTTAGCCCCTTCCAGTGTTCATTCAGCCTTCCACAAATATTATTTAAATCCTACAATGAGTATCTTTATGGTTTGGGCTCCCCAGGAAAAAGAATTTACTGGCAGATCTATTGACAAATGCTTTTGGCTAAGACACCTGTTGGTGGGTAAGGAAAATAGAGTTGGTTAAAAGGAGAAGTTGAATCTTGATGTGGTATCAACCAAGGTAGGTACGTAGGTAGGTCAGCTGGACCTACACAGTGTTTTGGAGCTGAGGATTGCCTTGAGAGTTGTCCTGAATTGAGGTAAGGGGCCCAGGTCTTTGTACCACTGTACTGACCAGTCATTGGGCTGCAATTGTAGAAGGGATAAAACCTTGGGCAAGGAATTTTCTTCTACAAGGAGCAATGCCTGAGAGGGCACTCAGCTGTGAACCATCAGCAGTCAAAACTCCTAGCATCTCAGGGAAGTACATGTCTCCTTCCTGAAGGTAGGGCATGGGCATTGCAGGCTCGGTGATAAAGAATCTGTCTGCTGGGCCTCCCTGCTGGCTCAGTGGTAAAGAATCTGCCCGCAATGCAGGAGACACAGGATCCCTGGTCTGGGAAGATCCCACATGCCCCAGAGCAACTAAGCCTGTGTGCCACAAACACTGTGTTCTAGAGTCCGGGAACTGCAACAACTGAACCCATATGTCACAACTACTGAAGCCCATGCACCCTAGAGCCCAGGCTCTGCAAGAAGAGAAACCACCATAATGAGAAGCCTGTGCACTGCAAGAAAGAGTAACTCCTGCTCTCTGCAAATTGAGAAAAGGCCCACACAGCAGCAACACAGACCCATCACAGCCAAAAATAAATAAATTTAAAATAAAGAATCGGGGGGGGGGACAAGATGGCGGAAGAACAGGACGGCGAGACCACTCTCTCCCCAACAAATTCATCAAAAGAACATTTGAACGCGGAGTAAAGTCCACAAAACAACTTCTGAATGCTGGCAGAGGACATCAGGCACCCAGAAGAGCAGCCCATTGTCTTCGAAAGGAGGTAGGAAAAAACATAAAAGATAAAAAGAGACACAAAAGAGGTAAGGACAGAGCTCCGTCCCGGGAAGGGAGGCTTTAAAAAGAGAGAAGTTTCCAAACACCAGGAAACACTCTCACTGATGAGTCTGTGGCAAGCCTTGGAGCCTCAGAGGGCCACATAACCAGAAGGAAAAAAAAAGAAACAATTAAAACCCACAGATTACCCGCCAAATGGTAACTCCCAGTGGAGAAGCAGCGCAGACGCCTGCATACACCATTTGCAAGTGGGGGCTGGGCAGGGAGGAGCTGGCTGAACTGCTTAGAGAGAGGACTGGGCTTGAATGCTGCGAGAACAATCTGAGAGAACTAACTGGGGATAGCAAAGTAGACTAGGATAGCTTCCCCACGAAAAGGCGGAAAGCTCTAACCTAAGACTCCGCCAGCCCCACTCACAGAACAAAGGACTGAGCAGAGCGAGCCGGCTGCGGTCGGCCCACCCCCCATCCCCCATCCCCCGCCGGGACAGACAAGGGAGGGCAGCCAGAGCCGGAGGGGGCAACAGCGGCCCCAGAAAGGCATCCAATACAAACTGCAGGCAGGCTTGTTGCTAATCAAGACTACTTGGGCTCGGGCCGGTCGATATCCACCTGAGAAGGTGCACTGGTTGTACACCCAGAAAACCGAGTGGCAGGGACTGGGGAGGCGATAAGTTGCAGCAACCGCGCTTGCCAAACACCTGGTCACCTGAGCTGCTCGTACCGGGGAAGGCACAAAACGCAGACCCAGCCAAGTCTGCACCTTTGTGGAGTACCTGAGAAACTGAACTTGAGCCGCTCAGACCTGGGAAGTGCATACAACCTGGCGCCGGCCTCGGACAGTTCCCCGCAGAGCAACCTAGAGCCTGTGCAGTGTAGATTGGGACAACACACGCGCTGTGAGCTGGGGCAAACCCAGTGTGATTGAGACGCTGCGAGCACTCCCCACAGACGCCAGAGATATTTGTCTGCAGCGTTCCTCCCTTCCCAGAACAGGACTGAACAACTGAGCCTTAAAAAGTGTCCACCCGCCCCCTAATATCAGGGCAGAAATTAGACAATGAAGAGACCAGCAAACAAGCTAAAACAGAGGGAACCACCTTGGAAATGACAGATAGAGAAGTCTAGAGACTACTCCAAGAATAAGACCAAAAACCAGAGGCAAGAGGCTTAAGTCCGAATCCTGAGAACACCAGAGAACTCCTGACTCCAGGGAACATAAATCGATAGAAGCTCATCAAACACCTCCATACCTACACTAAAACCAAGCACCACCCAAGGGTCAACAAGTTCCAGAGCAAGACATACCACGCAAATTCTCCAGTAACACAGGAAACTAGCCCTGAGCTTCAATATACAGGCTGCCCAAAGTCACTCCAAACCCACTGACATCTCATAACTCATTACTGAACACTTCATTGGACTCCAGAGAGAAAAAGTCCAGCTCCCCCTACCAGAATACCGACACAAGCTTCCCTAACCAGGGAACCTTGAGAAGTCACCTGTCCAACCCCACACACAGTGAGGAAACTACATAATAAAGAGAACTCCACAAACTGCCAGAAGAGGGAAAGGCCACCCCAAGCAAAGCAATATAAGCAAGATGAAGAGGCAGAGAAATACCCAGCAAGTAAAGGAACAAGATAAATGCCCACCAACACAAACAAAAGAGGAAGATATAGGGAATCTACCTGATAAAGAATTTCAAATTTTGATGGTGAAAATGGTTCAAAACCTTGAAAGCAAAATGGAGTTACAGATAAATAACCTGGAGAAAAGGATTGAGAAGATGGAAGAAAGGTTTAATAAGGACTTAAAGGAAATAAAAAAGAGTCAATATACAATGAATAATGCAATAGATGAGATCAGAAACACTCTGGAGGGAACAAACAGTAGAATAACAGAGGCAGAAGACAGGATAAGCAAGCGAGAAGATAGAATTGTAGAAATAAATGAAACAGAGGAAAAAAGAAAAACGAATTAAAAGAAATGAGGATGATATTAGAGACCTCTGGGACAATGTTAAATGCTCCAACATTTGAATCATAGGAGTCCCAGAAGAAGAAGGCAAAAAGAAAGACCATGAGAGATGCTTGAGGAGATAATAGTAGAAAACTTCCCTAAAATGGGGAAAGAAATAATCACCCAAGTCCAAGAAACCCAGAGAGTCCCCAACAGGATAAACCCAAGGCGAAATACTCCAAGACACATATTAATCAAATTAACAAAGATCAAACACAAAGAACAAATATTAAAAGCAGCAAGGGAAAAGCAGCAAATAACAAACAAGGGGATTCCCATAAGGATAACAGCTGATCTTTCAACAGAAACTCTTCAGGCCAGGAAGGAATGGCAAGACATACTTAAAGTGATGAAAGAAAATAACCTACAGCCCAGATTACTGTACCCAGCAAGGATCTCATTCAAATATGAAGGAGAAATCAAAAGCTTTACAGACAAGCAAAAGCTGAGGGAATTCAGCATCACCAAACCAGCTTTCCAACAAATACTAAAGGATCTTCTCTAGACAGGAAACACAGAAAGGGTTAATAAACTCAAACCCAAAGCAATAAAGAAAATGGCAACGGGATCATACTTATCAATAATCACCTTAAATGTAAATGGGTTGAATGCCCCAACCAAAAGACAAAGGCTGGCTGAATGGATACAAAAACAAGACCCCCATATATGTTGTCTACAAGAGACCCACCTCAAAACGAGGGACACATATAGACTGAAAGTGAAGGGCTGGAAAAAGATATTCCATGCAAATAGAGACCAAAAGAAAGCAGGAGTAGGAATGCTCATATCAGATAAAATAGACTTTAAAACAAAGGCTGTGAAAAGAGACAAAGAAGGAAACTACGTAATGATCAAAGGATCAATCCAAGAAGAAGATATAACAATTATAAATATTTATGCACCCAACATAGGAGCACCGCAATATGTAAGACAATTACTAACAAGTATGAAAGGGGAAATTAACAACAATGCAATAATAGTGGGAGATTTTAATACCCCACTTACATTTATGGATAGATCAACTAAACAAAAAATTAACAAGGAAACACAAACTTTAAATGATACAATGGACCAGTTAGACCTAATAGATATCTATAGGACATTTCACCCCAAAACAATGAATTTCACCTTTTTCTCAAGTGCACACGGAACCTTTTCCAGGATAGATCACATCCTGGGCCATAAATCTAGCCTTGGTAAATTAAAAAAATTGAAATCATTCCAAGCATCTTTTCTGACCTTAATGCAGTAAGATTAGATCTCAATTACCGGAGAAAAACTATTAAAAATGCCAACATTTGGAGGCTGAACAACACGCTGCTGAATAGTGAACAAATCATAGAATCAAAATATGCATAGAAAAGAAAGAAAACACAACAACCCAAAACCTCTGGGACACTGTAAAAGCAGTGCTAAGGGGGAAGTTCATAGCAATACAGGCACACCTCAAGAAACAAGAAAAAAGTCAACTAAATAACCTAACTCTACATCTAAAGAAACTAGAAAAGGAAGAAATGAAGAACCCCAGGGTTAGTAAAAGGAAAGAAATCATAAAAATTAGGGCAAAGATAAATGCAAAAGAAACAAAAGAGACCATAGCAAAAATCAACAAAGCCAAAAGCTGGTTCTTTGAGAGGTAAATAAAATTGACAAACCACTAGCCAGACTCATCAAGAAACAAAGGGAGAAGAACCAAATCAATAAAATTAGAAATGAAAATGGAGAGATCACAACTGACAACACAGAAATACAAAGGATTATTAGAGAATACTATCAGCAATTATATGGCAATAAAATGAATAACCTGGAAGAAATGGACAAAATCCTAGAAAAGTATAACTTTCCAAAATTGAACCAGGAAGAAATAGAAAATCTGAACAGACCCATCACAAGCATGGAACTAGAGGCTGTAATCAGAAATCTTCCAGCAAACAAAAGCCCAGGTCCAGACAGCTTCACAGCTGAATTCTACCAAAAATTTAGAGAAGAGCTAACATGTAAACCGTGAACTCCCAGATGTTCAAGCAGGTTTTAGAAAAGGCAGAGGCACCAGAGATCAAATTGCCAACATCCGCTGGATCATGGAGAAAGCAAGAGAGTTTCAGAAAAATATCTATTTCTGCTTCATTGACTATGCCAAAGCCTTTCACTGTGTGGATCACAATAAACTGTGGAACATTCTGAAAGAGATGGGAATCCCAGACCACCTGACCTGCCTCTTGAGAAACCTGTATGCAGGTCAGGAAGCAACAGTTAGAACTGGACATGGAACAACAGACTGGTTCCAAATAGGAAAAGGTGTACGTCAAGGTTGTATAATGTCACCTTGCTTATTTAACTTATATGCAGAGTACATCATGAGGAACGCTGGGCTGGAAGAAGCACAAGCTGGAATCAAGATTTCTGGGAGAAATATCAATAACCTCAGATATGCAGATGACACTACCCTTATGGCAGAAAGTGAATAGGAACTCAAAAGCCTCTTGATGAAAGTGAAAGAGGAGAGTGAAAAGGTTGGTTTGAAGCTCAACATTCAGAAAACAAAGATCATGGCATCTGGTCCCATCACTTCATGGGAAATAGATGGAAAAACAGTGGAAACAATGTCAGACTTTGTTTTTTTGGGCTCCAAAATCACTGCAGATGCTGATTGCAGCCGTGAAATTAAAAGACACTTGCTCCTTGGAAGGAAAGTTATGACCAACCTTGATAGTATATTAAAAAGCAGAGACATTACTTTGCCAACCAAGGTCCGTCTAGTCAAGGCAATGGTTTTTCCCGTGGTCATGTATGGATGTGAGAGTTGGACTGTGAAGAAGGCTGATCGCCGAAGAATTGATGCTTTTGAACTGTGGTGTTGGAGAAGACTCTTGAGAGTCCCTTGTACTGCAAGGAGATTCAACCCAGTCCATTCTAAAGGAGATCAATCCTGGATGTTCATTGGAGGGACTGATGCTAAAGCTGAAACTGCAATACTTTGGCCACCTCATGCGACGAGTTGACTCAGTGGAAAAGACTCTGATGCTGGGAAAGGTTGGGGGCAGGAGGAGAAGGGGACGACGGAGAATGAGATGGCTGGATGGCATCACCGACTCTGTGGACATGAGTTTGAGTGTACTCCGGGAGTTGGTGATGGACAGGGAGGCCTGGTGTGCTGTGATTCATGGGGTCGCGGAGAGTCAGACACGACTGAGCGACTGAACTGAACTGAACTGAACACCTATTCTACTCAAACTCTTCCAGAAAATTGCTGAGGAAGGGAAACTTCCAAACTCATTCTATGAGGCCACCATAACCCTAATCCCCAAACCTGGTAAAGATCCCACACACAAAAGAAAACTACAGGCCAATATCACTGATGAACATAGATGCAAAAATCCTTAACAAAATTCTAGCAATCAGAATCCAACAACACATTAAGAAGATCATACATCATGACCAAGTGGGTTTTATACCAGGAATGCAAGGATTCTTCAATATCCACACATCAATCAACATAATACACCACATTAACAAACTTAAAAATAAAAATCATATGATTATCTCAATAGATGCAGAGAAAGCCTTCGACAAAATTCAACATCCATTTATGATAAAAACCCTCCAGAAAGTGGGAATAGAAGGGACATATCTCAACATAATAAAAGCTATATATGACAAACCCACAGCAAACATTATCCTCAATGGTGAAAAACTGAAAGCATTTCCCCTAAATTCAGGAACAAGACAAGGTGCCCACTCTCACCACTACTATTCAACATAGTTCTGGAAGTTTTGGCTACAGCAATCAGAGCAGAAAAAGGAATACAAATTGGAAAAGAAGAAGTAAAACTTTCACTGTTCACTGATGACATGATCCTCTACACAGAAAACCCTAAAGACTCTACCAGAAAACTACTAGAGCTGATCAATGAATACAGTAAAGTTGCAGGATATAAAATCAACACACAGAAATCCCTTGCATTCCTATACACTAATAATGAGAAAATAGAAAGAGAAATTAAGGAAACTATTCCATTCACTGTTGCAACGAAAAGAATTAAATACTTAGGAATATATCTACCTAAGGAAACAAAAGACTTATACATAGAAAACTATAAAACACTAGTGAAAGTAATCAAAGAGGACACTAATAGATGGAGAAATATACCGTGTTCGTGGATTGGAAGAATAAATATTGTAAAAATGAGTATACTACCCAAATTAATTTATACATTCAATGCAATCCCTATCAAACTACCAATGATATTTTTCACAGAACTAGAACAAATAATCTCACAGTTTGTATGGAAATACAAAAAACCTCGAATAGCCAAAGCAATCTTGAAGAAGAAAAATGGAACTGGGGGAATCAACCTGCCAGACTTCAGGCTCTACTACAAAGCCACATTCATCAAGACAGTATGGTACTGGCATAAAGATAGAAATATAGATCAATGGAACAAAATAGAAAGCCCAGAGATAAATCCACGCACCTACGGACACCTTATCTTTGACAAAGGAGGCAAGAATATAAAATGGAGAAAAGACAGTCTCTTTAACAAGTGGTGCTGGGAAAACTGGTCAGCCACTTGTAAAAGAATGAAGCTAGAACACTCCCTAACACCATACACCAAAATAAACTCAAAATGGATTAGAGAGCTAAATGTAAGACCAGAAACTATAAAACTCCTAGAGGAGAACGTAGGCAAAACACTCTCCGACATAAATCACAGCAGGATCCTCCAAGACCCATCTCCCAGAATATTGGAAATAAAAGCAAAAATAAACAAATGGGACCTAATTAAAATCAAAAGCTTCTGCACAGCAAAGGAAACTATAAGCAAGGTGAAAAGACAGCCTTCAGAATGGGAGAAAATAATAGCAAATGAAGCAACTGATAAAGGATTAATCTCCAAAATATACAAGCAGCTCCTGCAGCTCAATTCCAGAAAAATAAATGACCCAATCAAAAAATGGGCCAAAGAACTAAACAGACATTTCTCCAAAGAAGACATACAGATGGCTAACAAACACATGAAAAAATGCTCAACATCCCTCATAATCAGAGAAATGCAAATCAAAAGCACAATGAGATACCATTTCACACCAGTCAGAATGGCTGTTATCCAAAAGTCCACATGCAGTAAATGCTGGAGAGGGTGTGGAGAGAAGGGAACCTTCTTACACTGTTGGTGGGAATGCAAACTAGTACAGCCACTATGGAGAACACTGTGGAGATTCCTCAAAAAACTGGAAATAGAACTGCCATATGATCCAGCAATCGCACTCCTGGGCATACACACCGAGGAAACCAGAATTGAAAGAAACACATGTACTCCAATGTTCATCGCAGCACTGTTTATAATAGCCAGGACATGGAAGCAACCTAGATGTCCACCTGCAGACGAATGGATAAGAAAGCTTTGGTACATATACACAATGGAGTATTACTCAGCCATTAAAAAGAATACATTTGAATCAGTTCTAATGAGGTGGATGAAACTAGAGCCTATTATACAGAGTGAAGTAAGCCAGAAAGAAAAGCACCAATACAGGATACTAATGCATATATATGGAATTTAGAAAGATGCAAATGATAACCCTGTATACGAGACAGCAAAAGAGACACAGATGTATAGAACAGTCTTTGGGACTCTGTGGGAGAGGGTGAGGGTGGGATGATTTGGGAGAATGGCAATGAAACATGTATATTATCATATGTGAAACGAATTGCCAATTCAGGGTCAATGCATGTTACAGGATGCTAGGGGCTGGTATGCGGGGATGACCCAGAGGGAGGATAAGGGGAGGAGGGAGGTGGGAGGGGGGTTCGGGAGGGGGAACTCATCTACACCCGGGGCGGATTCATGTCAATGTATGGCAAAACCAACCAATATAATATTGTAAAATAATTAGCCTCCAATAAAAATAAAAATTTAAAAAATGTAAATAAATAAAATAAAGAATCTACCTGCCAGTGAAGGAGATGTGGGTTTGATCCCTGGGTCAGGCAGATCCCCTGGAGAAAGAAATGGCAACCTCCTCCAGTATTCTTGCCTGGAAAATCCCATGGACAGAGGAGCCTGGTGGGCTATGGTCCATGGAGTCACAAAGAGTCCCACATGACTGAACCTGCAACCTGGGGGTACACTGGTGAGCAAAATTAAATACAGTTCCCAGCTTCATGAAAATTTAAACCTTGCCCTTGACCTCCAGTGGTCACACTCATCCTGTGCTTGGTGGCCCTGCCCCACTTTGCCTTCATTTACTTGTTCCTTTTACCCAAGGACTATGAAGACAATTATGACCATCTTTAGTATTGTTTTTGAGTCAGCCTTGGGCAACTTCTTGCTTGAGGAAAGAGTTCTAGTAGCCCAATGGTGTGTTCCCAGTGATTTAGCTTTATCCATGATCTGAAATCACAGCTATAACATGAAGGCATATTTAAGACTCATCCAGGAACACACACTCCTTTCTTCTCCATCTCCATCTCCTTTCTTCCAATGTCTTTATTTATTTATATTTTCAGTGATACCCACAATCTAATTAATTTTTTTATGTGAACCAGTTTTAATATCTTTGAATTTGTTACAATATTGCTCCTGTTTTACCATTTTTTGGCTGCAAGGCATGTGGGATCCCAGGTCCCTGACCAGGGATCAAACCCACACCCCCTGAACTAGAAAGCAAAGTCATGACCTCTGGACCACCAGGGAAGGCCCTCCAGTGTCTTTTAGATATGGCTCTACACTAATTGGTCTCAAACTATTGTGAACATCAGAACCTCTGGAGGTTATTTTTAATGATGCAGAGATATCCAGCCTCAGAGGTTCTGATTTAGCAGGGCTGGGTTGGGTACCTAGAGAAAGCTTTTGAATTGGCTCCTCTGCAGTTCAGACTTGAGAAGCACTGATGTACTCCTTCTGCTTTGTGACTCTAGGAGTCTTCTCCCCTCACTCAGAGTTCCATTCCTGACTTGAATATTTTCCTCCTCTGGCCAAATTCTGCTGCATTCTGAAGACTGGGCTCAAGTGCCACCACTGCATTTAAAAGGGAAAAGTAGCACCACGTGTGAGTGTGATTTCTACAATTGTGCGTGTGTGCACGCTCAGTCACTCAGTCACGCACGACTCTATGTGACCCCATGGACCATAGCCTATCAGACTCTTCTGTCCATGGAATTTTCCAGGCGGGAATAGTGGAGTGGGTTGCCATTTTCTACTCCAGGGGGATCTACAATCACCTATCTAGGTGAAATAAACTCTCAACTTATTTTATTGACGGCATACAGGACTAAATTTTCTTACATAATCTCCCTGAGCTTCAATTTCTTCATCTGTTATATGAGAATAATAAGGCTATTATCTCATAGGGCTCTCAGGGTTGTGATGAGGATTAAATGCTATAATACATGTGAAGTGTTGAATACACAGCCAGGCACAAACAAGGTAAGCAGTCATCACCTCTGCGTGGGAGGCAGCACAGCACAGAGGTGCCAAGTGCAGGCTCTTTGTCTCATGTGTTCAGAAGTGGGACCTTGGACAGTGTGCTTCATGTCTCTGAGCCTTCGTTTCTCCTTTTTAAAATTGGAGTAATACTAATCTCCATCTCAACAGGGTGTTATGAGGATTTGAGGCAATAACACATGTAAGTGCCTTCCTTGCTGGCACTTAGGAAGGATCTTGAGGCTTCCCAGATAGTGCTAGTGGTAAAGAACCAGCCTGCCAATGCAGGGGACATAAAAGACATGGGTTAGATCCCTGAGTCAAGAAGATCCCCTGGAGGAGGGCATGGAAGCCTACACCAGTATTCTTGTCTGGAGAATCCCGTGGACACAGGAGCCTGGCAGGCTACAGTCCATAAGGTTGCAGAGTTGGACACGACTAAAGTGACTTAGCAGGCATGCAGGAAGGATCTCAGTAAATATCTGTTACCAGTATTCTGTGAAGATATCCTGCCTTTTCATTCATGAGGTAGAATTTACTTTTCCTCTTTGGCATTTTCATAAAGCCGTTTGTACCTTTATGAAAATACTCATATTACTTAACAATTATCTCCAAATTTCTCCTTTAGGTCTTGTTATATTTTATATGTATACATGTAAAACAACTGTCACATCATAGGTGCTCAATAAATGTTAATGAATCCCTGAATGAACCCAAAATAATTTGGTAAGTTTTTTTTTATTATTATTATTAGATCAACAAGAGGTTATTTGAATTGGCCCTTAAAACAGCCAGAAAAGCTGGTCTATATGTGACCTGATTCATTTTTGGGTAACTAACAGCATCCCATACTCACCATGTATTTAATAAGAAGCAGGAAGTACATTCAGAGAAGGCAATGGCAAGCCACTCCAGTACTCTTGCCTAGAAAATCCCATGGATGGAGGAGCCTGGTAGGCTGCAGTCCATGGGATCGCTATGACTAGAACATGACTGAGCGACTTCACTTTCACTTTTCACTTTCACACATTGGAGAAGGAAATGGCAACCCACTCCAGTGTTCTTGCCTGGAGAATCCCAGGGACAGGGGAGCCTGGTAGGCTGCCGTCTATGGGGTCACACAGAGTCGGACACGACTGAAGTGACTTAGCAGCAGCAGCAGCAGCAGGAAGTACATTGCTCTCCTGGAACAGCTTAATAAAGTCCTCAGTGTGTGATGCTAAAAGGGAAGATGAGAAAATGAATAAATCAATGCTTGCCAACAGCAGTAAGCTCTGGAGAAAAAAGAAAGTTGTGTAATAATATAATGACTCTGGGTAATTGCCTGCATGGACAGAATTTTTCTCCTTTAGTCATTGAGGGAACTAAATCTTTTATAATAATCAGGTACACTATCTTTACAGCTTTTGTGAGAATAAATTAGGCAGGCAACTCAGATTATTCCCATTCTACAGATGTGGATACTGAGGCATGGCATAAGCGTAGACTTTCCCTGTACCACATACTGATGAAGGGTGGAAATAATAAAAACAGTTAGTGTCTATCAGGAATCTACTATATCCCCTCACTGTTAGGACTATTATGAACATTACTGCTAATTTTCACTCCTATCCTGCCAGGTAAATATTAGCAAACTGAGGTCCGGAGGGGTTAAGTGACTTGCCTCAGGTCACACAGTGATTGACAGAATCTGGAACCAGTCTGTCTGATTCCAGAGTCTCTGCACAACATCAAGCCCAAGCATTCTGATCTCTGGCCTAGAAGATTGCACTGTGGGGTAGGGAAACGGTGCTGGCCTTTGAAAGACCTGTGATTAAGTTTCAAGATTTTAGAGAGCAGGGCACAGGACATGGTTAAAGGTGAATTTAGCTTCAGGTGAATGCTGCTGCAAAACCAGGTGTTTCTCGTTTAACGGACATGATTAAGTTGCAGTGGCAGGTGGGCTAGAGAGGAAGAGTTTTGGGGACCTGCTCCAGCTCAGGGGAATAAATAGTGCAGGGATCCAACCCTCAGCTAGAAAGAGTGACCTCTAGCAGGGAATGAACTGTCATCTCTCCCTTGAGCGCCCTGCAGAGAGGAGCAGGAGAGGGAGGCTGTAAGTTCGTGTGGTCTCAGTCTCAAGCAAAGTGTGGACTTCACAGCCACACGGTCTAGGTTTAAGTCTCTGTTCTGACATTCTCTAGGGCAGGGGCCCCCAACCTCCGGGATCTAATGCCTGATGAGCTGATGTGAAAATAACAGAAATTAAGTGCACAATAATTGTGGTGTACTTTAATCGCCCCAAACCATCCCCGCCCCCACTCCACCCCAGTCAGTGGAAAAATTGCCTTCTATGAGACCAGGCTCTGGAGACAGAGAGACTGGGGACCACTGCTCCAGGGTACGCCTTGGGTCTGTTCCTTCATCTAGCTGAGCCTCTGCTTCCCAGTTAGGAGATCAGAGACATTCTGATCATTTCATAGCAATGTGAGGAAGATTATGAGAACTTGTGATTAAGATGCCAGTTGCAGAGAGGGTAGTCTGACCTTCCAGCCCTGGGATGGCTGTGACTCAGAAAGCCAAGCTGCTTCACTGGGGCATGAAGTGACCGAGGGCAGCCCAGGCTGGCTTGTGGTTACTGGCATCAGCCAGACCTTGCCTTTATTGCTCTGCAGGAAGAAATAGGATCATGGTTCTGGTTCACTAGCCGGTACGATGCGGTTTCCACCAGGCTAGCGTAGAAGAATGAGGCAGTGAGTATAGGAACCACTCAAGGTGAGATTACCTCCCCAGGGAAACAGCACCAGGCAGCCCTGCTCTGCCCAGAAAGCAGCAACCTGCAGGTTTGGGTTTACAGAGTCTAACAGGTATGGGAAGGGGTGGGAGAGAAATTGCTTCCTTCTCAAGGTCTCTTGCAGGCCTCTGACTTTTCCCTCCATCACACACGCTTTTGAGCAGAGTGTGAAAACAACACCCAGCCCTGCCAAATCCCATCCTTGTATTTTGCCTGATGAGCATCAGGCTCTCGGGGGGCACACCTTTAGAAGAGTGAGGGCGTTCCAAGTCCAGACTCCATGGAGCGCACAAGGCACCAGGGCCTTGGCATTTATTATTCCTCAGGAGCCTTGAGCTCTCCTGTAATTTACAATTAATATGGTGAACTGTTTCTCACTTGTCGGCAGCCTTGACTGAGTGCCTGCTTGCTGCAGAGCACAGCTCACAGACCAGGGCTTTAAGTCCTGACTTGGAAGCACATAGCATGCAATGGGAGCCTGCACCACGGCTTACTCACTAGAGGGCTTGAAGTTCAATTGGTCCATCTGTAAAATGGGGATAATGTTAATGTAAGCTGTCGCAAATGGATGGATGCCTTTGTCAGACACTTTCCCTAGTGCCTGGCACTTGTTAGATGCTCCATAAATGCCACTGAGACAGTGAATAGTAGAAGAGTTGTATTCTCAGTGTGGTCACACTATAAAACAAAAGAGATAATAATAGAATGAAATGTACAGATTCCATGACCAGAAAGAAACATGGGTTGTAGAATACTGGAGAATGACCTTAAAGGCATGTATTTTAGACAGACGGTCACATTGTCAATGATGAAAGACAGTCAGAGCTAAGGGGGCCTCAGCTTTAGAACTGCATTTTAATGAGAAGGATTTTTAATTTAGTTATCATATGTCTCAGGTGTGTCGGTGATAATTTCATTCATTCCACAAATATTTTTACTGCCTACCATGTGAAAAGTTTTTAAAATAAACCAACTGCCATATCCAACCTAGAGTGGCACACATAATTTCTTGTGAACTGATTGGAATTATTTGGGTTGAAACTAAAAAAAAAAAGGCAGTTTGCCCTGTGCGTTTTCCACTGATTGTTTCAGCCTTCCCTTTGCTCTGGGTGTCCTCTCCTTGAACACATCTCAGCACAGGAGTCCTTAGTCATCTCTTGGGGTCTCCCTCTCTTCCTGATGTCAATCAGAATCTACCTGTCCTTGCTCATTGTCTTTGGCTTTTCCATGTCCAGTCTCAGCTAACTAATTGAACTGGGAGACCACATTTTACATCATATTAAAGATTACAATCCCATTAAAGTCTCTACCATTCTAGAAATTTTTATAGCATGAACAGCGACGTATTGGGTACTCAACACATTGACTCAAGGAATCAAATCTAATAGGATTTCAGACACTGCAACAGGAAGATGAGGTACATACAGATATTTTTGCTTCCTATTTTGATACTCTTTTTGCCAAATGATGGAAAGAAGAAAGAAAAGAATTTGCAGAAAGAACAATGGACCGGATCTTGACTTGGACTTTTGAAATATGTAAATGAATAAGACAGTCTGAATAAGTTTTAAGAAAAAGGATGTGATTTGGAAAGTACAAACATACCTAATACATTTTCCTCCACCTGGAGATTTTAACCATGTTCTGATATTTTTTTCTCCATTTTCACTCTTTTGAAATCTCCTATGCATGTCACCTCTCACCATCCACCCGATTCATCTCCATTTGATCTGTTGGATCACTCTAAAAATGCTGCAGTTCACAAAGCAGATATTTAAAAAAGAATCTGTGATTGTATTGACATAGTCCTTTTGCGGTCAACCCTTAAGTTTGTTTTCCTAGCATTTTAAAGCAAAGGTCACATCAGGTGCCTTCAGTTAGGCCAATAAGGACTCACAAGTGACTATTCAGTTCAGTTCAGTTCAGTTCAGTCACTCAGTCGTGTCTGACTCCTTGCAACCCCATGGCCTGCAGCACTCTAGGCTTCCCTGTCCATTACCAGCTCCCGGAGCTCACTCAAATTCATGTCCATCGAGTCGGTGATGCCATCCAACCATCTCATCCTCTGTCATCCCCTTCTCCTCCTGCCTTCAATCTTTCCCAGCATCAGGGTCTTTTCAAATGAGTTGATTCTTCCCATCAGGCAGCCAAAGTATTGGAGTTTCAGCTTCAGCATTAGTCCTTCCAATGAATATTCAGGACTGATTTCCTTTAGGAGAGACTGATTGGATCTCCTTGCAGTCTTATAAAAATGTGATTATTTATTTGTCTTTACAGTTTGGGGTCAATTTTTTTTCCCAATGGAAATACCTTTGAAATCATAACTCAAGTAAAAAGTTTGGTTCATTAGGAAAGTTTGATTTTATTTACAAATATGCAGAAAGGAAACTAAGGCTTATAATTTGAAGTTGTTTGATTAAAGTTTGATAATACTATATGGGTTAAAAGTCAGGAAATATCATATTTTTATGATTATAATCCGATACTGTCTGGAATGTTGAATTTAAAATTAGTGTCTTTGAAGGCAGAAGCAGTGCCCCTGTGGTTTATCTTCTCTTGGTAGGAATTCATGTTGTTGTTTAGTTGCTAAGTCGTGTCTGACTCTTTGTAACCCCAAGGACTGTAGCCTGCCAGGTTCCCCTGTCTGTGGGATTTCCCAGGCAAGAATTCTGGAGTGAGTTACAATTTCATTCTCCAGGAGATCTTCCTGACCTGGAATTGAACCAGTCTCCTCCATTGGAGACTTTACCACTGAGCCACCTGGGAAGCCCGGTACGAATTCATAGTCTAAAGATATTAGGAAAGAATCCTTCAGAGCACAGACTCATGGTCTGTGGTTGGATTCAAGGTGTCCATAATACCCCTGAAAATGTACATTAAAAATCTAATGTATGCACTTTCTTCTAGAAAGAAGGGTTAGTGTTTTCATCAGATTCTCACAGTCTCTGATCTTCAGAATGCTAAGAATCACTGTCTTGAAGATAAACTACCCCAACCCTCTCTTTTTACTAGTTGAGAAACTGCACACTCCCTCCCAAACTTATTCGGTTAAGCAACTTCTCTGATATTCTTCGTAAGAGCAAGACAAATCCAAGGCATGGATAAAAGTCTGTGGATTTCCAGGACCATAAGAATTAGAATCATCCCCAGTGAAATCCCTGGAGAAGGAAACGGCAACCCACTCCAGTATTCATGCCTGGAGAATTCCATTGACAGAGGAGCCTGGAGGGCTAGGGGGTCGCAAAAAAGTTGGATTAGCAACCTAACACACACTGACACCAGGATCCTCTGGACCTTTCAGGCAAACAATAAATACTAAATTTAGTTTATTAAAAATATCATTTTCCACCATAATTGTAAATGGCTCATTAACATTAATGAGGAGCTGGAACATATCAGTGAAACTCTGCATCATGTACTGTGTTTACTGGCACCCAGTTTGACTCTCATTTCAGACAGGGTCTGCATATGTGCTGGAATAAACACCCTCTCCCTCCCTTTCACCTGGGATACATCCTTCTCACGTTTGGTAGCAAGTGTTCCGTCTCTTCTGAAGGAGGCCTGGAGGTGGGGGATGCTATCTGCTTTTGCTTCATGGAAAATTACTGCCGTATCTGGCCCTGATATCTGAAACCTCATACCACAGTTCTCATCCAACAGGTCTGTCAGGCGTGTGGTGTTTGCACAACAGTCTTTAGATAATAACAGAGAAGATAAAATTTCCCAGATAAGGAGGAAGTGGTGTGAGTTGAAACCTGCAGAGGTTTAATTTCCAGCTCTCCTCTCCTCACCTCATCCCTGCCCCTCTCAGAGTTACTGAGTACAATGACAAGCATTCTGCATATGCACTGCAAGCTGTACAGAGCCCATAAATAGTAGTTGTCAGGGATCCACTTAATATTTATTCTACTTACCCGACGTGAAAATACTGTCTTTAGCTGAGTAAGTGTAAATAAAGTTGAATTGGAAAGGTTGAACAGTCAGGAGTTGGTTGACCTTGATTCCTTTTCCTGGCAAACCTGGGAAAAATCGCCCCATTCATAGATCTCGACTCTCTCCGCATAATTTGTTTAATAACATTAACTCGGAGTTAAGTCCTTTGATTCCAACATATAAATTTTTTTCTCACTGATTTTTCTTGTAAAAAAGAATTTTCACTTATGTGTTTGAATCACTTCTCACTCTTAGACAATTTCCTGAGCACCCATGTCAGGGTGACGGTTAAATCTGACTTGTTTCTTGCTGTTTTGATTGTTGTCAGAGAGACACAGCCCCTCTTTTCCCAGTGATCATGTTTGGCAAAAGGGGTTCCCTAGTTCATCATTTCAGTTCTATCCAACAATGACTTTTGAGACTTTACTGTGTACCTCCACTGATTGTGAGGAAGTCATGGCTGAATTAAGCCATGTGCTTTGTCCTCAAGAAGCACACAACTTTGTGCAGAAGTCTCATGTAAGCTGCTGGTTTTAATGCATGGCAGCATGACAATTTCATGCTGAAAAGAAATACAGGCAATGTGTTATGGCAACTCAGAGCAATGACAATCTTAGCTGTGTGATCAGAAAACTCTTCAGGGAAGAGGATGCATGTGAGTTGAGGTTTTTGTGTTCTTTTTTTTTTTTTTGCCTAATATAGTAATGGGTATCTTTTATTGAGTGCATACTGTGAAGCATTTTCTCATTTCATACTCACAACAATTCTATGAAGTGGATACTATCAATATTACCCCTCCATTGCAACTGTACAAACACAAGCATAGAGTTCAAGTAACCAACTGCCAAAGGCAGTCCTTCTTGCTAACTCTAGAATCCTTTCTCTCACCACCCAACCACACATCTGCATATTTGAGAAACTTCTCTAACCAGCAGAAGATGGAAGCATTCCAGGCTGTACCTCCATGTTTACTGGGTGAGCAGCAGAAATGGAGTCTCAGAGGGCAGAACTGTAGAGCCTGGAAAAGAGTATGGGAATCATCCCAACTCCTTAGTGGTTACTCTAAGCCAGGCTCTGCCTGAGCACCTCACAGACACAATTAGCCTCTCATCCTTATAACACTCTTGAGAACTAGAGATTATTATCACAATTTTTAAAATTGAGGAGACTCAAAGAGTTTAAGTTTGCTTACTTGAGGCATCAAGGATTATTGAAAGGCAGGGATTTGATCTCAAGTCCTTACAACTCCATTCCAATCTCTTTAATCTATTATGGGAAGAGGAGGCTTCACAAACCTGATCAATGACTCCCGTGCTTTTAACCATAAGCATACTTTCACCTCCTTCCTCTCTTCCAAAACCCGAACGCAAATAAAAAAACAAATATCCTAGTTCCTTTCACCAAATTGCCTTCCTATTATCATTTGGATTATAAATTGGCAATGAGGAAGAAAGAGAGTAGATTAATTCTCACCATAGTCTCCCAAGGTGGATACTGCTTACTTTATTTTGCAAATGAAAGAACTTGCACTCAGAGAATGAAGAAACTTAGTCATGTGCATGAAAATTCAATTAACTAGCAAGAAGAAAGAGAAAGAATTTTATCTGAGCCAAACTGAGGATTATAACCCAGGAAACAGATTCTCAGAAAGTTCTGAGAACTGTTCTGCTTGCTACAAGTCAAAAGCACAATTCAGTTCAGTTCAGTTCAGTTGCTCAGTCATTGCTCAGTTGCTGACTCTTTGCGACCCCATGAATCACAGCACGCCAGGCCTCCCTGTCCAGCACCAACTCCCAGAGTTCACTCAAACCCACCTCCATCGAGTCGGTGATGCCATCCAGCCATCTCATTCTCTGTCATCCCCTTCACCTCCTGCCCCCAATCCCTCCCAGCATCAGAGTCTTTCCCAGTGAGTCAACTCTTCGCATGAGGTGGCCAAAGTATTGGAGTTTCAGAGAAGGCAATGGCAACCCACTCCAGTACTCTTGACTGGAAAATCCTGTGGACGGAGGAGCCTGGTGGGCTGCAGTCCATGGGGTCGCTAAGAGTCGGACATGACTGAGCGTCTTCACTTTCACTTTTCACTTCTGTGCATTGGGGAAGGAAATGGCAACCCACTCCAGTGTTCTTGCCTGGAGAATCCCAGGGATGGGGAGGTATGGGGAGACTCTGCTGTCTATGGGGTCGCACAGAGTTGGACACGACTGAAGCGACTTAGCAGCAGCAGCTTCCAATGAACACCCAGGACTGATCTCCTTTAGAATGGACTGATTGCATCTCCTTGCAGTCCAAGGGACTCTCAAGAGTCTTCTCCAACACCACAGTTCAAAAGCATCAGTTCTTCAGTGCGCAGCTTTCTTCACAGTCCAACTCTCACATCCATACATGACCACGGGAAAAACCACAGCCTTGACTAGACGGACCTTTGTTGGAAAAGTATTGTCTCTGCTTTTTAATATGCTATCTAGGTTGGTCATAATTTTCCTTCCAAGGAGTAAGCATCTTTTAATTTCATGGCTGCAATCAGCATCCGCAGTGATTTTGGAGCCCAAAAAAATAAAGTCTGACACTGTTTCCACTGTTTCTCCATCTATTTCCCATGGAGTGATGGGGGAAAAGTGAAAGTGAAAGAGGAGAGAAAGAGAGTGAAAAAGCCAAAGGCCCAGTCATATACATTTTTGAGACAAAGGAACCATACATCAAAATGACATAGTTATAGTTTACATAAAATTGATCATGGACATATAGTCTGGATAGATGGGTACGAAGTGAGCAGCTAGTCACCATGACTCCACTCAGAGTCAGGAAAGACCTCTACTTTTCAAGAAGTTACACTGCTATGGTCACAAGAAAGAAGAAAAAAAAAAAAAAATTGGTTTTTCTGGTTGAGCAGGCACTCCCCTCTTTGAGGAGCTCTGCTTAGTGTGTAGATACACACTACACATAAGAGAGGGAGGAAGAGGCCCAAGCACACACAGAGACTTTTATGTTTAATTTTTTCTTGCCCTGCCTTAAAATATAAATTTATTTCATCAGTCAAAATCAGATAGCATTTTGAAAGGCAGAAGGGATGAATGTATCACTGGTTGATATTTATGGAGATTATCAAGATGTAAAATGCTTTGTATTTAGATATTTGGGCTTCCCTGGTGGCTCAGTAGTAAAGAATCTGCCTGTCAGTGCAGGAGACGCAGGTTCGATCCCTAGTTCAGGAAGATCCCCTGGAGAAGGAAATGGCAAGAATACTCCAGTATTCTTGCCTGGGAAATCCCATGGACCGAGGAGCCTGGAAGGCTGCAGTCCATGGGGTTGCTGAGGGTCAGACATGACTGAGCAATTTTACTTTCACTTTTCACTTTCATGCATTGGAGAAGGAAATGGCAACCCACTCCAGTGTTCTTGTCTGGAGAATCCCAGGGACGGCGGAGCCTGGTGGGCTGCTGTCTTTGGGGTCACACAGAGTCGGACACGACTAAGTGCCTTCGCAGCAGCAGCAGAGATGGGAAGGGCTTCTCATTTGTTGTAATCCCTTTGGTTAACAAATGAGGAAACTGACGCTCAGAGAGGTGTGATGACTTATCCAAGGTCCCAGTGAGCTTTAATACATGCTTTTGCTTTAATAAATACAGAAGTAAATTATATTCCTGAATGAGATGAAAGTATTTTCAAAACAAATACTTTTTTTTCCCCCAAATCAGGTATAGCATTCATACAACTCCACTTCAAGGTGCAAAAGGATTATTTATAAACAATCCAACAAAATCACTCTAGAAATCAGTGAACTTAAGTGCTCAAGTCATTCAGGAGACTTGTCTATTTCACAGTACAGTCTGTGTAGAGTGGAAGATAGGATGGAAGGTAGAATGGAAGATTGTAACACTTTCCTCTGAACACACAAGGTAGTTTCATACGTTATATCCCACTTTTAGGGCTTCCCTGGTGGCTCAGGCAGTAAAGAATCTGCCTGGGATGCAAAAGACCCAGGTTGATCCCTGGGTAGGGAAGATCCCCTGGAGGAGGAAATGGCACACACATCCCACTTTTAATGAGTCTGAGTACATTTTAAGAACACACTTTTCAAGGGAAATGTTCTGGTCCTTACTACTGTCCTTCAACCTGACAGCCAGCCAACAAGCTTATGTTCAGGTAAGCCTTATGATGACGCCTTCACGTCCCTGACTCAAAGCCTTCCATTTCAACCCTTAAAAACACTGACTGTGTTAGCTGTTCTTCCAACTGCAATAATAATTAACGCTTATATAATGTCTCTTATCCCAGGAGCTCTAAGGGATTGGCTAACATTACAGTGCTTAGTTCCTTTCTGATTAGGCATGGGAAAATGTCAGTTCATGTTGCTCAGGAAAATGACTACTCTTCCCTGTACCCCCCACACAGCCTAATTCATCATTCTCAGATCAAGAGAGCAGAGTGCCTGCACCGGAAAGTCAGACTGAGACAGACAGAAAGGAGGGACTTGTGTCAGGAGTGGGATGCTGTTGTGGAGGGGTGTTGCTGTTTACACTAGGCTCTGACTCCATCATGTGAGCAGTGCTGTGGGAGTTCTATTGTTTAGGGAGCCTCACCCTCCACGCTGCTGTCCTTGGCTCACTGCAGTGTGCTTTTAGTACTGTGGTTTCAGACCACGCACTTCCTGTAAGCCACCTTTTTGATGCCTCGTGAGTGAGTCTGTTTCAGATGCTAAAAACGTGTGAGTGTGTGTGGTTCCTAATTAACAGGGCAAGGGTTGCAGAGCATGGTGCTCAGTTCTCAATCGTTCAGTCTTGTCCGACTTTTGATGAACCCATGGACTGTAGCCCGCCAAGCTCTTCTGTCCATGGGATTTTCCAGGCAAAAATACTGGAGTGGGTTGCCTTTTCCTTCTCCAAGGGATCTTCCTGACCTAGGGACCAAACCCAAGTCTCCTGCTTCTCCTGCATTGGCGGGCAGACTCTTTAGCAGAGCACCACTTGGGAATGGACCACCTCCTTTTTATGTAATCTCACTTGTAGGGTATCCAAGTAGTTTGAGAACACAGATTACTCCTGTGGGGAAACGAGTACTTTATACTCCTTCAGTACTTTTCCATCCTTATATTAATGGTCTGGTTTTAGAGCTAAACACAGGCTGCCTAACACAATAGGGAAAGATGAGATGATGAGCTTTGAAGTCAGAATTCTGAATTCAAATCCCAGGTACTCGGCTTTCTGGTTTTGTGACCTTGGGCAATTACTTGTCTTCTTTCTATGAAACTGTTTTCTCATCTCTGAAATGTATATAATCCCATGGCAAAGGCTGTTGTGAGGATTAAAGATGATGATAAGAATTAAGAGCTTAGCTTGATGCCCAGCATATCACCATGAGAAGGACAGCTTTTGTTATATCTGTGAAGTGGTTGCTATTGATAAAATTGCTCATAGACTTAAGCCAAGTACCCTTTGCCTTTGTAGAAAAGAATAGGGATTTTTTTTTTCTCTGTTATGATGATCAGGTTTTTTTTTTTTTTTTTAAAGATTTATGAACTGACACCTGGCAAAAACAGTGTTTGTTTTGGGGCCTTTTTTTCCTAGTTACTCTTCGCCTACATGCTGTTTCTTTTTTTTTTTTTTTCTGTCTTCTTTCTGATCACTCTAAAGTAAGATATTTACGTAGTTATCAGCTTGTTCCTGAAGAATTAGGGCTTACTGCTGCTGCTGCTGCTGCTAAGTCACTTCAGTCGTGTCCGACTCTGTGTGACCCCATAGATGGAAGCCCACCAGGCTCCCCCGTCCCTGGGATTCTCCAGGCAAGAACACTGGAGTGGGTTGCCATTTCCTTCTCCAATGTGTGAAAGTGGAAAGTGAAAAGTGAAAGTGAAGTCGCTCAGTCGTGTCCGACCCTTAGCGACCCCACGGACTGCAGCCTACCAGGCTCCTCCATCCATGGGATTTTCTAGGCAATAGTACTGGAGTGGCTTGCCATTGCCTTCTCCGTAGGGCTTACTAGAGAATTCTTATTAGCATTTGGTGTTAAAACCAAAATCTCCTTATCCTCTGTAATATTTAACATTATTTACCTCTTATTACATACCTGTACACCTTTCAAGTGTTCTATATATGTTGACTTATTTAATTCTCATCATACTTGTATGAGGTAGAAACTGTCAATCTCCCCATTTTACAGAGGAAGAAACTGAGGCCCAGAAATGTTAATTAATTTGCTCAAGTTAACCATCCTGTCTTCCAGGATCTGAAATCAGAGCCTGAAGACAGGACTAAACTGTCAAGTCTCAACTTGGGAGACGCATATTTGGGTGAAAGTGTGATGAGGAAAGGTGCAGCCTGGGCAGGCATGTTCCCTGATGAGTCTGGATTTCTCTGGAATCAAGGAGACAGTATCCCCTGGAGCAATCAAATGGAAGGGACATTTATCCACCCCTTTCCCGCCATGTTCTCATCCCTTTTGATGGAGGCGCCCTTCCCCTCCTCCCTGACAGCTCACTGCCTGCCACCTCTAGGGTTTGCTGTGTGGTCCCTCGGCTCAGCAGCTACTCAGGAAAACAATGCTGTGACATGGAGTGGCCACGCAGAGAAGGTGGGGTGCTGTCAGAGTCAGAGAAGAGGAGAGTGTTTGAAGGAAACTGAGAAGGATGGCAAGGATTATGCTTCCTTCCTGTGTAGGTAGAAGGATGACTGTATCACCCCAGTGGTAGGTAGATTCCCCAGCACCCAGAATTATTAATTTCCTAAAATATGACCCCAAGTCTGGTAGCTTAGAACAGAAACTTACTCTCTCACAGTTCTGGAGGCTAGATGTCTGAAATCAAGTTATCAGGAGAACCGTGCTCCCTGTGAAGCCTCCAGGTGAGAATCCTTCCTTGCCTCTTCCCAGCTTCCTCAGTTTCTTACAACACTTGGAGTTTCTTTGCTGGTAGATGTCTCACTCCAATTTCCCCATTCTTTACATCACCCCCTTATCTGTGTCTCTCTGCATTCCCTCCTCTTCTTATAAGGACACCAGTCATTGACCCATCGCTGTTTAGTAATTCAGTCTTGTTCAACTGTTTGCGACCCCATGGATTGTAGCCCGCCAGGCTCCTCTGTCCTTGGGATTTCCCAGGCGAGAATGCTGGAGTAGGTTGCCATTGTCTTCTCCAGGGGATCTTCCTGACACAGGGATCGAACTCAGGTCTCCTGCATTGGCAGGTGGATTTTTTTTTTTTTTGCCACTGAGCTGTGAGGGAAGCCCATAGACCCACACAAAATCCAACATGATTTCATTTTGAGATTCTTAACGAATTATACCTATGAAGACTTCTATTCCAAATAAAGTCACATTTTGAGATTCTGGGTAGACATAGATTTGGAGAAATAATTTAACGCACTACAACAGACCTTAGGAAACCATCAATATTGGTTGTAGTGAAATAAACAGAATAATTATGCCCCTGCCTGAGAGAGTACAAGGACCACTGAGTGCTCTGTAAGGCTTGGCGTTGAATAATTAAAATCAAAATGCCTCAGAATGTACTGCTAATTTGGTACACTGACCTTAAAGAGTAAAGTTACTTGGCAGCTATTAAAGATTTTGAACTAAAGTGCATTTTCTTTGGGATGCCCAACTAAAATGAGCTGATATAGCCATGCTGTTTCAGAAATGGACACTTTGATGTAGAAGCCATTTAGCAAGTGATAGATACATCTGTACACACATGCACACATATACAAACAGAGAGAGAATGAGAGAGAGAGAATAGGTTTTACATGCCACTAATTTTGTGGTTCAGAAGGTAAAGGGTCTGCCTGCAATGCAGGAGACCTGGGTTTGATCCCTGGGGAGATCTCCTGGAGGAGGGCATGGCAACTCACTCCAGTATGCTTGCATGGAGAATCCCCATGGACAGAGGAGCCTGGTGGGCTACAGTCCACAGGGTTGGGAAGAGTCAGACACAACTGAGCAACTAAGTACAGCACCTGAAAAGGAAGGCCAGGACTTCTTTGCATTTTGTACAATTGTCTATTAGTCAATGTCACTGGTGACTTTGCTTTACAAAGGATGGCACTTTTTGCAAATTCACCTCTTCTCCCCATGAATTTGCCTCATCTCTCCATGAATTACATTTTTTTCCTGAAGTCATCTCATTTTGGATATTGCCACATGGTATGCTCTTTATTGCTGATTGTTTTCTCTGTCATGTCACTAGCCAGAAGGGCATGTTAGTTTAAGTACTGCTTCAAGGACCCCTGGAAGCATTTCTGAGGGAGAGAAAAATGAACTGAGAAAGGAGGAGCAACAAGTGCCTTTACTTCATTGATGTTGGCCTATTTGAGCTCATTTGTAGAAGAAAACATTGATTGAGCATCTAGGATCAGTGCGCCAGTCCCTGGGATGGGTTCTAGGATGCAGTGGTGAGCACCCAGGCATCTCCCCTACTTTCAGATGGTTCATTTCAGTTGGCGGTCACTGGACAGCAGCTGCCTGGATATGCTGTGATCATTTCAAGGGATGATAAGTCAGAAAAACAGTACTTTCTCAGCTACTTCTTGTTCTCAATTTGATGTCTTAAGAGGAAGCAAACAAGTATTTATGGAGTCAAACGGTTGAAAGGTACCCCATGGACCATTTGGTCCAGTATCCTGTTTTCAGTCAACAAGCATCTGATAAATATTTATTGAATGTCAAGGATGTACCAGGCACAGAAAAAGCAACAGTGGCTAAAATCAGGCACAGAACTTTCCCTGACAGAATGTATAGCCTAGTGGTGGAAGTCAGATGTTATCAAATAATTACACAAATAAATATAAAATGGTGATAGTGATAACAGCTATGAAAAAAGTTTAGGCAGCATTGTGAGGCTGTGAGATTGGGAATTTGACTCAAGTAGGTCCAGAAGGCTTCCCCAGGAATTAGATTTAAGCTGAGATCTAAAAGAGAAATTTTGCAGGGGGCAGGGAGGAGGGATCCAGCAAGTTCACTGTGGACTCCCTTTCCAGATCCTTCGCTGGACTTGCAGCAAACTCTGAGGATGGGCCAGGAATCACTCAGGAATCTCCAATTCTTTTGCAAGCTCTCTAGGTGATTTGGATGTGATCCTGAGAGATCCTTCATTTTGGGAGCTTTGTGTTCCAACAGATTTGAAAGCGGATTTTCTGCACCAGCTGAGTGACCTTGGGCAAGTTTCTCTCTCAGCATCAGTCATCTCCTTTGAAAAACTAGGAAGAGTTGTCCTTCGAAGTGTACAAAGATGACATTCAATATCATGAGTATAAAAGTGCATGCCACAATTAGAAATACTGATGTAAGTGTCTGCGCGGCCAGAGCCGGTGTTTCTCGCATTTGCGCGAGATAGAATTCCAGTTGAGCTATTTCAAATCTTGAAAGATGATGTTGTGAAAGTGCTGCACTCAATATGCCAGCAAATTTGGAAAACTCAGCAGTGGACACAGGACTGGAAAAGGTCAGTCTTCATTCCAATCCCAAAGAAAGGCAATGACAAAGAATGCTCAAACTACCACACAATTGCACTCATCTCACACGCTAGTAAAGTCATGCTCAAAATTCTCCAAGCCAGGCTTCAGCAATATGTGAACCGTGAACTCCCAGATGTTCAAGCAGGTTTTAGAAAAGGCAGAGGCACCAGAGATCAAATTGCCAACATCCACTGGATCATGGAGAAAGCAAAAGAGTTCCAGAAAATCATCCATTTCTGCTTCATTGACTATGCCAAAGCCTTTGACTGTGTGGACCACAATAAACTGTGGAACATTCTGAAAGAGATGGGAATCCCAGACCACCTGACCTACCTCTTGAGAAACCTGTATGCAGGTCAGGAGGCAACAGTTAGAACTGGACATGGAACAACAGACTGGTTCCAAATAGGAAAAGGAGTATGTCAAGGTTGTATGTTGTCACCCTGCTTATTTAACTTATATGCAGAGTACATCATGAGGAACGCTGGGCTGGAATAAGCACAAGCTGGAATCAAGATTGCTGGGAGAAATATCAATAACCTCAGATATGCAGATGACACCACCCTATGGCAGAAAGTGAAGAGGAACTCAAAAGCCTCTTGATGAAAGTGAAAGAGGAGAGTGAAAAAGTTGGCTTGAAGCTCAACATTCAGAAAACAAAGATCATGGCATCTGGTCCCATCACTTCATGGGAAATAGATGGAAAAACGGTGGAAACAGTGTCAGACTATTTTTTTGGGCTCCAAAATCACTGCAGATGCTGATTGCAGCCATGAAATTAAAAGACACTTACTCCTTGGAAGGAAAGTTATAACCAACCTAGATAGTGTATTAAAAAGCAGAGACATTACTTTGCCAACCAAGGTCCGTCTAGTCAAGGCTATGGTTTTTCCAGTGGTCATGTATGGGTGTGAGAGTTGGACTGTGAAGAAAGCTGATCACTGAAGAATTGATGCTTTTGAACTGTGGTGCTGGAGAAGACTCTTGAGAGTCCCTTGGACTGGAAGGAGATCCAACCAGTCCATTCTAAAGGAGCTCAATCCTGGGTGTTCATTGGAAGGACTGATGCTAAAGCTGAAACTCCAATACTTTGGCCACCTCATGCGATGAGCTGACTCACTGGAAAAGAGTCTGATGCTGGGAAGGACTGAGGGCAGGAGGAGAAGGGGACGACAGAGAATGAGATGGCTGGATGGCATCACCGACTTGATGGAGATGAGTTTGAGTGAACTCCGGGATTTGGTGATGGACAGGGAGGCCTGGCGTGCTGTGATTCATGGGATCGCAAAGAGTCGGACACGACTGAGCGACTGAACTGAACTGAACTGAACTGATGTAAGTGTACAGGTCTGTGAGTTGTCATTTTTCTTTGCTCAGAGACAACTCAAACGGACTCCCAGTCTGTTTTCTGGATAAGATTTAACATTGACTTCCCAAAGGGCACAGGTTGCAATGGTGGACCTTTGGATGGAGTGGCATGAACATCGAGGGTAGAAGACTGGGGGTGGAATTTGGTCTGGCTTCCCACTGAAGAAGGAACCACATGATGCTTCTCAACATCACACAACTGAAGAGAACATTTTTCTTACACTGAGTAGCTAAGAGCCACAAGCTGCTGGAGACATTTCCAGTGCTGGGGACAGTTACTGTGTTTCAGAGTTGCCCTTGTATTGAATTTAGCCAGTTATCACTTGTATCAGTCAGGTCCTAGCAAGAAAAAGGTACATATTCAAAAGGGATGACTGGAGAGAATAAATGAAAGCATCATGTGCAAAGGTGTGAGCAGGATTAAGGGTAAACACCCAGGCAGGCTCCACTAAAAACAGCTGAAAAACCACTCCCCCATCCTACCCCCTGTCTGAATGGGCAGGGGAAAAGTGATGTCTAGAACTCTGTCCTGGAAGAGGCAAAAGCTGACAGAGGCTGAGGCCTCATGGAAAGAAATCCAGCCACTGCTTACCAGGACTTAGCAGGGAAATTAACATTTTGACCCTTTTTCTCTCCCTTTCGTATTTCCCTGGTGCCTCCCACTGGCCAAGCCTGATCAGGACCCAAGGGCAGGACGGCACACTCATTCAATGAATTAACCTTCCCAGGGCTCAGTGCTGGAAAGAGAAGTGATCCAAAAGTGAAATGAGAATATCCAGTACGTTGCTTATAAAACCATGACTTTTTTTTTTAATTCCAGCCTCTCCTCAAGCACTTTCCACGTACCATCTTATTTAATTTCATATAGATTAAAAGGGAAGTATAGGGCTGTATATATGAGTGCATGAAGGTGCACACACTTGTGCATGCACACAGACACACGCACACAACCCTGCAAAGAGGGCTGAGTGATTTGGGTAGATGTTAATACTGCAGCATTTTATAAAGCTGGGCAAGGAAATCGGAGTCATTAGCGTGCAGTGTGCTTGGCTCCAGGTTGCCTATGGGGAGGGGAGGAAGGCCGGGCTGCAGTTCTCCCTTCTGCTCTGTCACTGTCTGCATGGGCGGAGCGGGAGCAGGAAGGCAAAGTGGGCTCTGTGAACACAGGATTACAGGACCAAGCCCTGACCACAGCCCAGGAGCCAGGCCCACACCAGGTACAGGGCAGAGGAACCTTGTCTGATTCTGCCTCACTCAGGGAAGAATATGAATCAAACATGTTCTCAGGGAATGGATATGCTTCTTGACCTGTGGTTCTAGATTTGGTTACGTATGAACATCATGGTGGTGGGAATGGGGGTGTGGGAGCTCATTAAAAAGACAAATTCCAGAGCCCCCTCTCCAGAGACTGCACTCCAGTAGGACAGATAAGACCCCAGGAATCTGCTTTTGGCACATTTGGATCCAGGTGGTCTGGGGGGGACCTGAAGTTGAAAATTGCCAATGTGGAGTGGGCTTGTGATTTTAGACTTGAGAGAAACAATAGGCTTCCTAGGTGACCAAGTCCAGCATCAGAAGCCCAGAGAGGTGAAGTGATTGTACAAAGCCAAAGGAAGTCCAAATGCATCGCTGTAGGAAAGAGAGTAAGAGCGTGAATCTTAGTGAAGGGAGACAGGCGTGATCAGAAGCAGCAGGCAGATAGTGCTGGGGAACCGACTGGCAGAGACAATGGGAATACTGCCTCCCTGGAGATGAAAATCACTTTCAGAGAGGCTCCTTCTCTTGCTAAAACCCTGCCCCTGTCTCCTTCAGAATGGTCAGAGGAAAGGGCTTGCTAACTGTGCGTGAGCTGGATCTTTCGAGATTCCCCAGGATCGGTCACCTTGCTTCCCTACAGGACAGTCTTCGAGTCTTACCTGAGAAACCTGGCCAAGCCCTGGGGACTGTTGGCGCAATGTTGTATGTTTCAGGATCCTCAGATTGGAACTGGGAAGCATGGGTTGATATTCATACCCTATCACCCAATATGTCTGCAACTTTGGGCATCACTTCTCAAAGCCTCTGTTTCCAAATTGGTAAAATGGAAATAATGAAGCCAGTTCAACAATGCATGGATGAACTGAATCATGTTAAAGCCCCACAAATGGAAAAGACTAAATGTTTACTGAGTGTCCACTTCCTACTAGATCATGTGGATTATACACAGAGTTTTAAGCATTGAGGAGGCTGATTTTGAATTAGGAAATTTGACTTGGGATGACAGCCCTTAAGTGTTTTACTGATTGAGTTATTATCTTTTTTCCTCATCTGTATCCATGATTTTCCAATGGGACATTTCTTTACTATGTTCTCTAGCAGATCATAAACTCCTGATGACATGTATTCTGATTTCTGTTGTTTCACTTACAAACATAATATATCTACTAAAGCCGTATTTCCAGCAGCCTGCATGTTTCTGGGCTTCCTTCATCCTCACAGATCCCTGAGCACTGATGAGACACTTAGACCTGCCACCTTCCTTCCATGAACATCTCAGAACTAACCTGGCCTGGCTCCCCCTTCATAATCTTGGTCCCAGAGCACACAAAGTCCTCCTTCTCCACCATAAAGGCTCCTCCTTCTGCCTGCTGCTTCGGAATCTCCTGAATTTTCATCCCTCACTCTTAGTCTTCATTGCCCAACCCTGTCCTCCTGGCATCTCTTCCCACAAACTCACTCTCAGTGACCTCCGCCATCCACACTTATCATGTGGACTAATGCAGCCCCTGAGGGTGGGGAAACAACAGGCTCCCAGCTTTGCTCATTCCCAAACGAATTGCACCAGTCATGTGTCTGTGCAAGGACACTCGGCTGCCTGCTGAGCCCTCGGCTGCTCATCACACTAATTTGCATAATGATACCTCCGATCCAGTGTCTGGTGTTTCTCTGGGGTGATAATGACAACCTCCATTTGTCTGAAGTGTTAGAATTTACAAAGGCTTTGGCAGACCACAATTTGATGAGATTCTCACAACAATCTCATGGTGGTTATTATCTCTCATTTAACAGATAATGAAACAGGTTTGTCTAACTCAGTGGTCCTCAGCCAGAGATGAGTTTATCTCCCAGGGAACAGGTGGCAATGTGCAGGCATTTTTGGTTGTCACATGTTGCAGAGGCAAGATCTACTGACATCTACTCAATAGAGGCCAGGGATGCTGCACGACATCCCACAACATACAGGACAGAATCCCCAACAAGGAATCATTTGGCTCAAAGTATCAATAGTTCTGAGGCCGTGAAACTCTGCTCTAGTTTCATTTACTTGCAGAACCAGTATTCTAACCCACTTGTTTAGAGTCCTTGAGCCTCTGCTCTTTTGGGGATCTTGTGCCACCGCTTTCAGGTTTTATCACTACCTTGGTTAATATCATCTCTTGATTATGAGAAAAGGATTGATGATTTCATTGAAGTCCCCTTTGTGCCTTGAGCTAGCTATGAAAAATTAGGGCAAATGACTAATGCTTTCTGAACCTCATTTTCCTCAACCATAAAATGGTTATCCTAGATTAACCACTGGAAGATTAACTGGCCTGTCCAATGTGAAGCACGTGGTAGAGAATCCAACACACAGGAGATGCACTTCATTCTAGCCCTCCCAATCTTCTCTCCTTAACTTCGGCTCTTACTCTTTCTCTGCTGCCTCGTATACGAACATTTTTTTTTTTTTTTAACATTTTAGCTCTCAGAGTTAACTTCAAATGGAAAAAAGGTGGGTTCCATCACAGGAAAGCAAAGGATCACACAAAGAGAGACAAGCTGGAGGAAGAGGAGGACAGTCTGGGTGTGCCGGGGCTATTCAGACCTCCCTCAGATAAACTGGGAAGCTGATAACATTCTTTTTGGAGGGAAAATATGAATGGTTCAGGAGACACTCACCAGCTTTCCTGAGAATATGTATATAAGGACCCTGTGTGTAGCCAGGTGCTGCTAGTGGTAAAGAACCGGTCTGCCAGTGCAGGAGACATAAGAGATACGGGTTCAATCTCTGGGTCAGGAAGATCCCCTGGATGAGGGCATGGCAACCCACTCCAGTATTCTTGCCTGGAGAATCTCATGGACTGAGAAACCTGGCAATCTACAGTCCCTAGGGTGGCAAATAGTCAGACATGACTGAAGTGCCTTAGCACGCATTTAGCCACAAAGAACTGCATACATAGGAAGTCACTCCAGTTGGTAGAACTGTGGCCAAATCCTCATAATACACAGAAGTTAAAAGGGAAAAGAGTAAGTATGCAAAATTGGAATTCTCCAATAATTTCCAGTCCATATTTTAGGTTAAATATCTGTTCATCTGGGGCTATAACCTTCCTCTAGGCACTAGGAAGAGCCATGTCCTCTGCCCTTAATACCTTGTCCATGGAGCCAACAGGTTTTATGTATTAATAGTAGATTTAGATCAACTCTAGAGAGACACTGTATATATATACCGTTCTAACTGACAATGTTCCCTCATAGTTAAGTTGCAATTTAGGAGACCCTGGTTTGATTTCTGGGTCAAGAAGATCCACTGGAGAAGGGATAGGCTACCCTCTCCAGTATTCTTGGCTTCCCTTGTGACTCAGCTGGTAAAAAATTCTGCCTGCAATGTGGGAGGCCTGGGTTTAATCCCTGGGTTGGGAAGATCCCCTGGAGAAGGGAAAGGCTACCCACTCCAGTATTCTGGCCTGAAGAATTCCATGGACTGTATAGTCCATGGAGTTGCAAAGAGTCAGACTTGACTGAGCGACTTTCACTTTCAACTGACAACGTACAACAGGATCTGCTCTAGTCCTAAAAGTTGAAAAGTAATTCACTTGGAGGGAAGTGCTGATGCAAAGGCTAGTGTGGGGGTTCCCCATTGAGATCAGGGCAAACAGTGTATTCAGAATTTCTTAAGAATGAACTGTATCTCTGAGGAAGCTGCCAGGAAGGAACAGGTCCAGGCTTAGTCTGACCAGAGTGGCTACGGCTTTCCATAGCTTCCAGAAGAACTCAGCTTAGTAGCAAGTTTGGGTGAGGATGCAGAGAAATGAAACACTGGTAGAAATGTAAAATGGTGCAGTTACTGCATTGGAAAGCAGCTGGGTGATTCCTCAAAAAGTTAACAATAGTTACCAGATAGCCCCCAAACTCCTCTCTTAAGTACTCATCCAAGGGAAATAAAAACACATGGCCACACGAAAACTTGTATGTAAATATTCATAGCAGCAATGCTCATGGCCAAAAGCTGAAAACAACCCAAATGTCCATCAACTTATGATGGGTAAATATCATGTTGTATTGTCTATACAGTGGAATATTGTTTTTGGCAATAAAAATAAATGAAGTACTGACACGTGCTATAGCATGGAAGAAACTTGGGGGAAAGCACCCTAAGTAAAAGAACATCCATGAAAGAGCACACATTGAATGACTCCATTTACATGAAATGTCCAGATTAGACCAGTCCATAGACAGAATGTAAACTGGTGGCTACCAAGGGCTAAAGGGTTGAGGAAAAGCGGAGAGTGATTGCTAATGGTACAGCATTATAGAATTTCTTGTTGGATGATAAAAATATTCCAAAATTTATTGTGGTGATGGTGGTACAACTCTGTGAATATACTCAAAGCCATTGAACTATGTGCCTTAAATGGTGAAATGTCTGATGTATGAAGTGTATCTCAATAAAGATATTAGAAGAAGGAGGAGGAAGCAAAGAAAGGAGAAGAAAAAAAAAGGAAGAATCATCCAATCATTGGAATGCCATGGGCAGAGTCTCTCCTAAACATCTCAAGTCCATTACTACTAGGAAGTCAGAGATCCCAGTGGTTACACTGTGGGCTCTGGAACAAATATGAATGGTTTTGGTCAGATAGGCACTAGCATCACTATATTACTCCTTACCAAGTGACTCCTGAAATTTGGCTAGAGTTTTCTGAGATGACTTGTGTGCAGTGGTTCTCCAGTGGGCTTCTAAAATTGAATACTGTTGGGTCCCACCCCAGCGTGTCTGATTCAGTAGGTCTGGAGTAGGGCCAGAGAATCAGCCTGCCATGCAGGAGACCCTGGTTCAATTCCTGGGTCGGGAAGATCCTCTGGAGAAGGGATAGGCTACCCACTCCAGTATTCCTGGGCTTCTCTTGTGGCTCAGCTGGTAAAGAATCCACCTGCCATGCAGGAGACCTGGGTTGGGAAAATCCCCTGGAGAAGGGAAAGGCTACCCACTCCAGTATTCTGGCCTGGAGAATTCCATGGACTGTATAGTTCATGGGGTCACAAAGAGTCAGACATGACTGAATGACTTTTACTTCAACAGGGCCAGAGAATTTGAGCTACCAACAATTTTCCAATTGATGCTGATGTTGCGAGTCCTAGAACCACACTTTGAAAACTATTAATCTAATACTTCTCGAAGTTCCCCAGGGCTTACTGAGCATACTTTGCCAACAATAGCAGAAATTCATAATGTGAATTAGTTTGTGTGTGTTGTAATATTTATTTATTTGGCTGCACCAGGCCTTAAGTTGCGGCAAGTGATATCTTCTATCCTCCTTGTAGCATACGGAATCTTTAGTTGTGATACGTGGGATCTTGTTCTCTGACCAGGGATAGAACCCAGGTCCCCTGCATTGAGAGCATGGAGTCTTAGCCCCTGGACCACCAGGGAAGGCTCAGTGTGTGTTTGAATATTAATAACCTTATAAATATTTTTTTTGGAAATTATTTCTAAATGTTGATGTACTAGTGTAATTGGTAGCCTGCAGTTTTGATAAAATGATGAAAGGAATCACAGACTAGGACTCAAAAGATTTGGGGGTCATGACCTTCCAGTTCTAGGAATTTGAACCAACAAACTTTCTGACCACAGTTTTCTTACCTGTGGGGGAAAAAAAAATCACAATAATGTCTCACTACTATATAAGGATGCGAGAAAGATAATATAATAACCTAGGTGAAAATACATGGTGAACTGTACATGCATTAAACTTATATTCTTTTATTGCTTTTTTAAAAATTAATTTTTTGGAGTGTAGTTGCTTAACAATGTTGTGTTAGTTCTGCTGTACAGCAAAATGAATCAGTTATAGATTTCCTTCCCATTTACATCACCACAGAATAGAATTTCCTGTGCTATGCAACAGGTTCTCATTAGTTATCTATTTTATACATAGTAACGAGTTGACTCACTGGAAAAGACTCTGATGCTGGGAAGGATTGGGGGCGGGAGGAGAAGGGGACGACAGAGAATGAGGTGGCTGGATGGCATCACCGACTTGATGGACATGAGTTTGAGTGAACTCCGGGAGTTGGTGCTGGACAGGGAGGCCTGGCGTGCTGTGATTCATGGGGTCGCAAAGAGTCGGACACAACTGAGCGACTGAACTGAACTGAACTGGACTGAACTGAACCGAATGTATATATGTCAATCCCAATCTCCAAACTTACATTCTTTCTAAAAAAATTTTATTGGAATATAGCTTCTTTACAATGTTATATTAGTTTCTCCTGTACAGCGTGACCTTATTTACAAAGCAAAAATAGAGATACAGACGTAGAGAACAAATGCATGGATGCCAAAGCGGGATTTAGGGGGATGGGATAAATTGGGAGATTGGGGTTGATGTATATACGCTATTGATACTATGCGTAAACTTACATTCTTTCAACTGGTAGTATATAAGCAGTCTGTAGTACAGTCACACACAGTACAGTACATAGAAATGAACTACTGATATTTAGTGACATGGATGGATCTTGAAAACATTTCTAGTGAAAGGAATCAAACAAAAGATAGCATGTTGTATGATTCCATCTATGGAATATCCTAGAAAAGTCAAAACTCCAGTAACAGAAAGTAGTTCAGTGGTTACCAGTGGCTGAATATTGGGAAGGATTTGACTACCAAGGGGTATAAGGGAAATTGAGGGTTGAATGAACTATTCTATGTTTTGATTATGGTGCTGGATGAATGACTGTATGCTGAACACAGAAGAGATGAATTTTATTATACGTAAATTATACCTCATTAAAAAGAAAACATGGAAGGGAAAACCACCAAAGGATAAAATGTGAGTTTATTCAGATTAAATTCAGCCAAGAACAGTTTCTAGGTGTAGCTGAGTCCAGTTTCAGCAGCTCAGAAGGATGCTTAAGTGTAGAGATAATGTCCAGTTTATCTTTCCAGAGGCCCATAGTATATCCATATGTGACTTTAAAATTCTCAGAGTAGCTTGAAAATTTGGTATTCCATACTTATGTGTGTGCTCATTCATTCAGTCCCATCCAACTCTTTGTAGTTCTATGGGCTGCAGCCCTGCAGGCTCCTCTGTCCATGGACTTCTCTAGGCACGAATACTAAAGTGAATTACCATGCCCTCCTCCAGGGAATCTTCCTGACGCAGGGATCGAACCTGCGTCTCTTATGGCTCCTGCATTCAGTTCAGTTCAGTTCAGTCGCTCAGTTGTGTCCGACTCTTTGTGACCCCATGAATCACAGCATGCCAGGCCTCCCTGTCCAGCACCAACTCCCGGAGTTCACTCAAACTCATGTCCATCGAGTTGGTGATGCTGTCCAGCCATGCCATTCTCTGTCGTCCCCTTCTCCTCCTGCCCACAATCCCTCCCAGCATCAGAGTCTTTTCCAGTGAGTCAACTCATCGAATGAGGTGGCCAAAGTATTGCAGTTTCAGCTTTAGCATCAGTCCTTCCAATGAACACCCAGGGCTGATCTCCTTTAGAATGGACTGGTTGGATCTCCTTGCAGTCCAAGGGACTCTCAAGAGTCTTCTCCAACACCACAGTTCAAAAGCATCAATTCTTCAGTGATCAGCTTTCTTCACAGTCCAACTCTCACATCCATACATGACCACGGGAAAAACTATAGCCTTGACTAGATGGACCTTTGTTGGCAAAGTAATGTCTCTGCTTTTTAATATGCTATCTAGGTTGGTCATAACTTTCCTTCCAAGGAGTAAGTGTCTTTTAATTTCCTGGCTGCAGTCAGCATCCACAGTGATTTTGGAGCCCCCAAAAATAAAGTTTGACACTGTTTCCACTGTTTCCCCATCTACTGAAAAAACTGTTTGACTCCACTTATACCTTGAGCAGTCAAATTCATAGCATCAGAAAGTACTTTGTTAGCTGCCAGAGACCAGGGGGTGGGGACTGATATGATGAAGGGGAATGGGGAGTTAGTGTTTAATGGGAACAGAGTTTCAGTTTAGGAAAGTGAAAAATTTGGGAGATGGTTGTCGGTGAGATTTATACAGCAACGTGAATGTACTTGGTGCCACTGAACTATACAGTTAAATATGTTTAAAATAGTATGTTTTATATTATGTGACTTACCACACACACAGACACACACATACACACACACACACACACACACACAAAGAAAAACATTTTAAAAAGCAGGCATCCAGACTTACAGAAATCTAAATGATTTTGCTCCTTCATCTTATTATTTTCGTGCTTTGAAATCTCATTCTGCATATTTGTGTGGTCCTGGAAGGGTGGTTGGTGGTTTGAAGAATAAACACAGGGGGTTTGCTAGTGGTGGGTGGAGTGGGGGGCAGAGAGAGGTGAGGTGCTAAGAGAGGACAGACACACTGCTTTTATTCATGTGACGGTTTCTAAGGAGTGTGAAGCCATTTGCTTTTATAATCTAACTGCTAATTTTTTCCTTCTCTAGGAGTTTCTTCCATTTGCATGTTCCTTACATTTTCTTAGAATTCCACCTTAAAACAAACTGAATGTACTTATGGCCAATATTTCCGCGCCGAAAAGTTTTGCTTAAATGATGACACACTACAGTTGGAGCCTGCTCACCCACATCTGGAAGCCACATGTCAGCAGCAGCTGTATAAAACCAGCAGCCCAGCAGACACAGGGTGACATTTTTTGCCAGAAGCCCAGACGGCATGGACCTCACTCTTCTGTGGGTGCTTCTGCCACTGGTCACCGTGGCCTGGGGACAGTATGGTGACTATGGGTACGCCTATCATCAGTACCATGACTACAGTGATGATGGATGGGTGAATCTGAACCGGCAGGGCTTCAGCTACCAGTGTCCCCATGGGCAGGTGGTGGTGGCTGTGAGGAGCATCTTCAACAAGAAGGAAGGTTCTGACAGACAGTGGAACTACGCCTGCATGCCCACACCCCAGAGCCTGGGGGAGCCTACGGAGTGCTGGTGGGAGGAGATCAACAGGGCTGGAATGGAATGGTAAGAGCCAGCGCGCTGCACACGGCTGGTGATGCAGCAACATACCCCTCTCATTGGGGGAGGCTTGACCCTCAGGGAATAGAGCTCACTGGAGACTGGGCAAATCCTACCAGGATCCTTTCCATTGTATGCTCTGGGTGTGGCAGGGTCGATGCTGAGCAGACCACATTATAGGACAAAACCCCACGATGGGGCAGAGGGGTGTCCCTGGCAGATGGACTTCTCTGTGGCTCTCAGTTTTGTCCAGGGACTAGCATGGCTTTGTGAAACATTTACTAGTTTGCCAAAAGGTAAGTATAAAAACTGAAAGTCTTTTTGAAACTTTGTAGCAATTCTATTTTGCTGTGACATCCAAATGGCATTTTAGTATGGTAATAATGTATTCGGACTGTCTTACAAAAAAAGTATTGGTACCCAATAGATTGGGGAAGATACACAACAGAACCTTCACCTCAGTTTGAGAAATATTGATTTAAGGCTAATGAGTTGGGGAGAGGGGTCAAAGAAATTTAAGCCAAGAGAAGTGAAATGAAATAGCTTTTTGCCATCCCAATTAAATGTGCCCTTTCAGTTTTGAGTACCAAATTCCTTCTCTGTCTGCATTTAAAATGTATTTCATTGCTGGGAAATAGTTCATTGAAATCTTTCGGGAGAAGTCTTCTCATTCAATTGGGTTCTGCAATGGTTAATGACACAGAAATGGCCTGAGCCTGTGTCTCCACTGTGGCGTGTGACTGTCTCACACTAGTACTTGGTCAGAGCCCATCCCAGGAGCTGTGCACTGTGAGGCCAACTAGTCACAGCGGCCGGCATGCAGGCAAGGCCACTGAGTGGGTTGGAGGAGAGGGTGAAGGCAGACTCAGGGGGAGGCTGGCCTGGGGAGGAGGAAGCCTAGCTGGCTGGTTGCTGCTATGTTAACCTACTGAGGGTCTCCGTGGGCATGTGGTGGATTGGGGCTTCGGGGTGGTCAAGCACAAAATTCTGTCACTCCACCGGCACAGAGATGAGAAGTTAGGAGGAAAAGACTGATGGGTGGAGGAGCCAGGCAATAAAGAGGACTTCTAAGCAATAAAAACAGCTGTCATTGATTGCTTAACCCAACCAAGCACCATGCTGAGTGCTTTATGCGAATTATCTCATTTAATGCTCAAAACAAATCTGTAAGTCACTTTATAGGTAGATAAACTGCTGTCTAGAGATCAGGGGTTTCCTCAACTGGAAAATGGTCGATCCAGGATTTGGATCCAGCGATTCTCAGTTCCAGAGCATAAGTACTTAGCCATGGTGACGGGCTACTTGAGAGTCTGCTGCCCCACTTCATGGGCTCAGTCAACATGGGTCAGGATGGTAGGGACTGGACTCAGGGCAGTTCTTCATCCTGAGGAGAGAGGGCTCTGTAAGATGACAGCAGAAGCTAGTCCTGGAGGGATGGGGTCAGCTTGATTACTGCCAGGACTGAGGAGGGGCTCAGCCAGCCTGCAAAAGGGTTGGGGATAACGGTTCACAGCTGCAGGTGGGGGCCCCTTTATCAGGTCTTATTCATCCATCCCCACTGCCTCCAGCAAGTATATTTAATTATCTAAAACCCTTCCAGACAGATGGCTGACTCAGAGTCCAGCCTCACCTCAATGACAGTCTCCAGTGGCTTCCCGTAGGCAGGCCATTGCCTGGCACAGAGCCTGGGAATGACCTAATTACAACTGTCTGTCTAGTCCTCCAATTTAGGGGACCAGTAGATGGGTGGGCCCCCTTTTAGAGCCACACAAAATAGAACTCAGATGATTTTTTAAATCCTAAAGGAAGAACCCTGGACTCTGAATCAGGAGGCCTGGACTTGAATCCTGCTTCTGAAGACAACTTGCCTGGTGACCTTGGACCACGGGGTCAGCTCTCTAGGCTCCCACCTCATTTGGAAAATGAGCAGTTATACTGCCTAATCTAGTAGGGCTCCAAGGCTCCTACTTGGCTCTGAAAATACAGCTGGATTGTTCTTTCATTCTGTTTATCTTTGTGTTTATCCCTGCTAGGGAGAGAAGGCAAATTGTGTTTAGTTTCAAACTTGCCAACGTGTGACTGGTTTGTCATTAACTCCCAAACTATTTGAAGAAAAGCACGAGAGGGAGTGCAAATTATATGAATTTTTTGGCCAATGGGAATCAAATGAGAAGCTGATAGACACAATCTCTCTTTCACCTTCACTTCCTCCACGTCTTTGATTGTGCAGAGTCAAATGATTTTTTTTCCTTTTCCCCTTTCTACTCTCTGTCTTCTCTGTCTCCTCCTCCATTAATCACACAGTTTAAAAAAACAAAATGTACAAACGAGAAACAGTAGGACTCAGCTGCCCCAGGACTGATCCCGATTACCCTAGAGGCATTTTTGTTATATGATTATTGCTTTTAGTTTAGTCTCCTAGTCTCAGTGAAAAAATCAGAAGGAGAGAAATTTTTCATAAACTGGGGCGCAATTATATCTTCCAGTTGACTGCAGGTTCTTAATCTGTTCTGGGGTAAGAGTTGATAGTTTTGTGCAATATGGCTGCCTTGTATAACTACATTTGCTTGCAAGCTTAGTTTTAAAGGGGGTGGGGGAGTCTCAAACACAGATAGGACAAAAATACATAGGATCTTCTGCTGCTGCTAAGTCACTTCAGTCGTGTCCGACTCTGTGCGACCCCATGGACGGCAGCCCACTAGTCTCCGCCATCCCTGGGATTCTCCAGGCAAGAACACTGGAGTGGGTTGCCATTTCCTTCTCCAACGTGTGAAAGTGAAGTTGCTCAGTCTTGTCCGACTAGTAGCGACCCCATGGACTGTAGCCCACCAGGCTCCTCTGTCCATGGGATTTTCTAGGCAAGAGTACTGGAGTGGCTTGCCATTGCCTTCTCCGAGGATCTTCTAAAGACCCTTTTTAATTGGAGCACAGTCTTTAAAAAGTGCTTCCATCATGGCTGAGTTGACTTGTAACACAGCTGTTTGCTAGGGCTTCTCTATTGAAAAATCACTTCTTCAGATGTCAGATTCTGAAGTGTGCATGCTGGCTCCCACTTAAAATGGCTTGGAGGCTTTACCTTGATTCTATGAGTGGCATTTTGCCATCTCAGAGCATGCCCTAGTTGTTCTCAGGGACTCTTCTCAAACTTGGGTTGACCCAGGCTGTAGGACATGTGGATCCCATGTGGAACAGTTCAGTTCAGTTCAGTTCAGTCGCTCAGTCGTGTCCAACTCTCCGCGACCCCATGAATCAAGGTGAAGCTAAAATTCGTTAGTAAGGCTGAGTTGGAGTGTGGTCGAAGGAGCTCTGGTTTTAGAATCAGGAAACTTTTCCTATCATCTCTGAGCTCTGTGGTCTTGGGCGTTCAGTTTCTCATTCTGGAAAAAAAGAAAAAAATGTGTAATACCCATATTGCAAGCTGTTAGGGAGAGGTACTGTGATGCTCACAAGCCAAAGTGTGGGAGAACGCTAACACAAATCTAAAACAAATTCCTGGCACATCATGGGCAGTCAACAAAGGTTTTGTGAATCTGTAATTTGACCAGGCTGATTAAAGAGACGAGTCAGCTTTACATGGAGTCTGAATTCAGAAGAACATTCAGTCTCCTGGCATTTGCTTTTTTCCCAGGCCCTCAAAGAATTCCCAAGAAGATATTTCAAAATGGCAGCTTGTTTTGGAGCTGACTATTTGAATTTATGAATTCACCAAAGATAAGCCATGTGATGGACAAGAGGAAACCACATTACTTGCACCACATTCCAAAATCATGGGCTGCTCCAAAAGCATATCTACTATTAGTATAAATTTTGGCAGTTTTGTCCTTGGCTATAAAGTACAGGCATATGAGTCAGCCTGTTAAGCTGAAGTAGCCATAGATAAAGGTTCCACCTCAAAAATATAAGAAGAGGTTGCAATAGCATACCCAGCACAGTAAATGCCATTGTCATCTTTTAAATAAAAGCTGTCAGTGAACCAAGAATAATGACAGTTACCCAGAGAACTTCCTAAAGATCATCACAAGGAGTCAGTAGGTCATCCCATCAGTGTTAAACAATCATGAGGAACTTCATCAGTGTCAGAGGGGAGAAGAGTAGCAGAGTCAAGATCATTACAACACAAATGAGTGGTGCGAGGAACAGTTAGCCAAAGGACTTCTTATGAGGTGAGGCAGCTGACTGAGAAATGTTCACTGTGATGAGAATTCAGGAGAGCTTCTACTCAGGTACAAAAATGGTTAAATGGTTCTGGACAAACCTCCACTCTCAGTCTTTGAGTTTTCTCCTCAGTAAAATAGGAGAATCGGGATCCCCTGTGGCTCAGATGGTAAAGAGTCTGCCTATAAGTGGGACACCTGGGTTCAATCCCAGGTCAGGAAGATGCCCTGGAGAAGCGAATGGCTACCCACTCCAATATTCTTGCCTGGAGAACCCCATGGACAGAGGAGCCTGGTGGGCTACAGTCCATAGGGTTGCGAAGAGTTGGACATGACTGAGCGACTAACATAACACATAGGGACTAGTATAAGGGACAATGAGGCATTGAGCCTTATAATCTAATATGATTTTTATGCTTTGAAAGGCTTCTTTACTTATAGGATATAGATTAATTCTGAGAAGAGGTTTTAAGGGATCTGTTCGAACCTTGATGTGCAGTGGGCTGTGAATTTTCCTGATATCAGTTGGAGATTTTGCCACAAAGAGGGTGGTAATTGATTCAGTAGAAGCAGATGATCAGTTGTTTCCAGAATCAGCTCTAGTACCATCAAAAGCAAAACAATTAAATGTCAAAGAGTCACTTAATTCACCTGGTTGGCTGCTTTGATGACTACTGTCAAATTCTAGAATTATTTTCTCCTTTTGGAAAAAGTCCTGTATATTTCTCTGGCTTTTCTGGTGGCCCAATGGTAAAGAAACCACCTGCCAATGAGGGAGACAGAGGTTCAATCACTGGGTCAGGAAGATCCCCTGGAGAAGGAAATAGCAACCCACTCCAGTATTCTTTCCTGGAAAACCCCATAGACAGAGATGCCTGGTGGGCTACAGTTCAACAGGTCACAGAGAGTCAGACATGACTTAATGACTGAGCGTGCACTCGTGCCTGTATACTTCTCTAAGAAGTCTTCACCTAATAAATGGAAGGGAAAAGAAACTAAGGGAAACTGTTATGTGCCTCTTAAAAGGCCTAAGCAAAAGGGAATATATTCAGAGACAGAAACCTCATGAGGTTTATTAGAGACTTCCCACTATTTGAATTGTTTTAGTACTATAAGGCAAGGGCTGATTTAAGTAGTGTAGTTGAGTACCTGGAACATGGCTCCAGTGTCAGTTAGAACTGGAAGAGATTCACCCCCAACCTGGACAAATTTTCTTCAAGTCATTAAGAGGGATGATTGGGACAAGCTCCTTTTTCCCAGGAGTCCAGTCACTGAGGACTGGGAGAATGTTGGAAAGGTTGATTAAAGGGCTGAAGGCAACTAAAGCCCTTAAATTTGTAGCAAATTATTTTCCAATGTCCTGACTTTTTGCAAAAATAACAGAAATTTAGGGGAGGGGGTTCACTTAGGGGCCTTCACTTGCTGAAGTTAAAGATTAAGAATTTTGGCAGTCATCCTTTTAGGTGACTCATCTAAAGTAAGAGAGTGCTGGTTTATTAGGTTAACTGAGTCTGGAGTGGACACAGTTTCCATGCTAGTTCTTTTTACTAGAAGGGAGAGGTCCTGGATCAGCCTGTTACTAAACATAGAGTGTAGAGCTACCCAAATGGAATCAACATCTGGAGAAAGATCAGAATTTGCTTTAAAAATAACCTGAAGTCAGTTTTAATAGTCATAAACACATTCGTCAAATTTTTGTGTGCCAGCCTGAATTTTGTTCCAATCAACAGGCTTTAGAAAAGCCCTTGCAATAACTCAATGAATATGCCTAGGGATTGCCTGAGCCTGAACACATAGTAAGTGCGGGTCTCACAGTTGTAATTCTAGAGACCTTTCAGGATTTTCTGTATTAGCTATTTTCATTTGAATTTGGGCATTGTCTTCACTGACAAGCATATGAACTGGCTGATATATGTTGAAGAAACCAGGTTGATAAGTTTGAATGACTAAAGTACTCAGCAAATCTACAAGGATCTTCAATTACTTTGGGAAAAAGTTTGACCGTGGCTTGCAGTTCAGCTTTAGTCCAGGAAATATTAGAGATTAAGGGTTGAGCCTCTGGGTCCCCAAAAGGCTTAATTTGAAAGGGAGAGTTTCTGATCAGTTCAGAGGAAAAGGGAATGGGAAGACCTTCAGAGAAAAGAGGAAGTCTGGCCAGAGAATCAGTATTGGGGGGATGGGGGTCTATAGGAGATATAGGGGCTTCCCCAGGGCCTCAGCGGTAAAGAATCCACCTGCAAGGCAGGAGTCACAGGAGATGCCTGACTGATCCCTTGGTCAGGAAGATCCCTGGAGGAGGGCATGCCAACCCACTCCAGTATTCTTGCTTGGAGAATCCGATGGACAGAGGAGCCTCGTGGGCTACAGCCCATGGGGTCACAAAGAGTCAGACACACTTGAAGGGATTTAGCATGCAAACACATACAGGAGGTGTAGATGGCAAAATAGAGAAGGAGAAAGATATCACTGAAAGTGGGCCCTGAGCAGGGTGTGCCGAAGGAGAGAGACAAGGTGGTCCAGAGGTGGAGTGAGAGACAGAGAAGCTGAGGAAGAAGAGCCCGAGCCTTTGGGAACCATGTTATCTTTCTTTAAACATTTTCCTCGCTCAATCTTAACATTTTACTTTGCAGAGATGCAATTTTAGTCTCCTGATAATATTTGGAAGCCTCAAAATACCCATCAGAATAGGCTTTTCACTTAGCTTTGGAAAATTTAGAGTGATGGTTGTCCAATTTGGTTTTGAGAAAAGTATGCTTAGGGATTTCAAAAGTTCACCCACAATGGTCATTGGTTTTCTAAATTTCCTTTGATTAGGTCAATCCAATTTAGTTAGACATGAAGAATAACCTTGGTTTTCAAACATAAAATGGACCAGGATTGCTGTAGGCAAGGGGTACCCTCAAAATATTTAAATAACTGGGATCCTATTTTCTCAGAGCTGTTTTCTCTCAAGTAAGAGAATTATTTTCAAACAACTTAGCTCGAATAGCCCACACTGCATGCAGGTCTAGTATCAGCCAGTTCTAAGACAGCAGTCTGGCCCCAAGAGAGACAGGAAGCTACTCAGCATACTTCCAAAAAGACAGCCCCCCTTCTCCGAGGAATGGGCTGATGGCCAGCCAGTTCCAGCTGCATCAGTCTGATTTCAAAAATTGAGTTAAAGTGCCAAGTGAATATTCTCATACGGGAACAAGATCTTAACCGGAAAAGATGAAACATTAAAACAGATCCTGAATAAAACCTGGAAAGCTTCAAAGTGCAACGAGGGTGAAGCTCAGATCCAGGAGACAGATTTGCTTAAAAATCTCAGGGTCAGTTAGAAAAGCAGTGAGCATCAAGTTCAATGTGGGTACCAAATCTGTTTGCTCACAAGCCTCAAAGTGATCAAGGATCTTCACTGGATCCCCCAATGGAACACCAAAATGTTGACCTAAAATAAATAGACTGCCAGTTATATCTCCAGAAAACAATGTGTTTAACTGGGATGAGCAAACAATTACAATTTGGAGTCTACAGCCATGGTGAGGCATGTGCAAGTCCCCACAAAATGGAGAGAACACTTTTGTGGGGGTAAAAGGAATTGGAAGGGCTACAGTAAACATAGAGTCCATGGGTTTTCATTGGCTCCCTTGTGACAAACTCTCATTGGCTGAGCAGCATCACAGGGTATGAGAGCTCCCCCTTCTGGTCCATCTCCTGATTCTATTTAATTGAGATTTCTATTTAATTTTTTACCAGTAGGAACTCAGTTTTCCACAGTGTAATTCTAATCGAGACCAACGTCCTGTCTAGTAAAGAGCAGTCCTTCCGGATTCATTATGCTGGTCATTAAGTACACACTGCGCTCACCTGGCTTTCCCAGATCAGCTCCTCTGCACCAATGTCTTTCACCCTCTGCTTCCCAATCTGCTTTATGTTTCTTGTGGTGCACTTGTCCTTACCTGGTTTGTATTTTTATAGTTTGTTCCCTTCAAAATATAAGCTTCATGAATGTAAGGATTTTGTCTCATTCACCACTGTATAGAATATTTTTCAGCACTAGAATAATACTGGCACATTGTGGGACCCACTAAATTGTAGTGAAATATCAAATAAGACTGGTTAGGGACTTCTTTGACAATCAGTCGTTAAGAATCTACCTTCCAATGCTGGGGGTATGGATTCGATCCCTAGTTGGGAGCTAAGATCTCACATGCCTAATGGTCAAAAAACCAGAACATAAACAGCAAGAGCAATGTTGTAACAAATTCAATAAAGACTTTAAAATGGTTCACATTAAAAAAAAAAAAACCCTAAAAAAAGGCTAGTTAGTTCATTGAGCAGCCCAAATCCCAGCCAATGTCCTCAGTGTCCTCGGCAAAGAAGCCTGTAGATCTTCCTGCACAGGAAACCACTTTGGTTACATTTTAAAATCATTTTAAATATCAATAACCTCAGATATGCAGATGATACCACCCTTATGGCAGAAAGTGAAGAGGAACTAAAAAGCCTCTTGATGAAAGTGAAAGAGGAGACTGAAAAAGTTGGTTTGAAGCTCAATATTCAGAAAACTAAGATCATGGCATCTGGTCCCATCACTTCATGGAAAATCGATGGGGAAACATTGGAAACAGTGTCAGACTTTATTTTTGGGGGCTCCAAAATCACTGTGGATGCTGATTGCAGCCATGAAATTAAAAGACGCTTACTCCTTGGAAGGAAAGTTATGACCAAACTAGGTAGCATATTAAAAAGCAGAGACATTACTTTGCCAACCAAGGTCCATCTAGTCAAGGCTATGGTTTTACCAGTGGTCATGTATGGATGTGAGAGTTGGACTGTGAAGAAAGCTGATCGCCGAAGAATCGATGCTTTTGAACTGTGGTGTTGGAGAAGACTCTTAGAGTCCCTTGGACTGCAAGGAGATCCAACTAGTCCATTCTAAAGGAGATCAGTCCTGGGTATTCACTGGAAGGACTGATGCTGAAGCTGAAACTCCAGTACTTTGGCCACCTCATGAGACGAGTTGACTCACTGGAAAAGACTCTGATGCTGGGAGGGATTGGGGGCAGGAGGAGAAGGGGACAACAGAGAATGAGATGGCTGGATGGCATCACCGACTTGATGGACATGAGTTTGAGTGAACTCCGGGAATTGGTGATAGACAGGGAGGCCTGGCGTGCTGTGATTCATGGGGTCGCAAAGAGTCGGACATGACTGAGCGACTGAACTGAACTAAACTGAACTGATATTGTAGTAAAGCTGATTTACAATGTGTTAGTTTCAGATGTACAGCAAAGTGATTCAATTACATATATATATATAGATAGATACATTTTTCTCAATTTTTTTTCCATATAGGTAATTACAGGATACTGAGTAAATAGATGGGGAAACAGTGGAAACAGTGTCAGACTTTATTTTTGGGGGCTTCAAAATCACTGCAGATGCTGATTGCAGCCAGGAAATTAAAAGACGCTTACTCCTTGGAAGGAAAGTTATGACCAATCTAGATAGCATATTAAAAAACAGAGACATTATTTTGCCAACAAAGGTCCGTCTAGTCAAGGCTATGGTTTTTCCCGTGGTCATGTATGGATGTGAGAGTTAGACTGTGAAGAAAGCTGATCGCTGAAGAATTTATACTTTTGAACTGTGGTGCTGGAGAAGACTCTTGAGTGTCCCTTGGACTGCAAGGAGATCGAACCAGTCCATTCTAAAGGAGATCAATCCTGGGTGTCCATTGGAAGGACTGATGCTAAAGCTGAAACTGCAATACTTTGGCCACCTCATGCGACGAGTTGACTCACTGGAAAAGAGTCTGATGCTAGGAAGAATTGGGGGTGGGAGGAGATGGGGATGACAGAGAATGAGATGACTGGATGGCATCACCGACTCTGTGGACATGAGTTTGAGTGAGCTCCGGGAGGTGAAGAACAGGGAGGCCTGGCGTGCTTTGATTCATGGGGTCACGGAGAGTCGGACACGACTGAGCGACTGAACTGAACTAAGTAGAGGTCCCTGTGCTATACAGTAGATCCTTGTTGATTATCTATTTTATTACAGTAGAGTTTATGTTAACCACAGACTCCTAATTTACCTCCTCTCCCCACTACATCAATACAATGGAATACTACTCAGCCATGAAAAAGAATGAACTTATGCCATTTGCTGGAACATGGAGGAACCTAAAGATGATCATACTAAGTAAAGTAAGTCAGACAGAGAAAGACAAATAACATATGATATCACTGATATGTGTAACCTAAAAAAAAATGATACAAATGAACTTCTTTACAAAACAGAAACAAATTTACAGACTTCAAAAACAAAGGTGAGAGTGAAGCAATTGAAAAAGCAATGACACAGGTAAGACGTATAAGTGCTATTACCCTAATTCTAATTGATATGGTGCTCTATAATTTATAAAATATTCCTCATTCACTTGCCTATTTATTCACTACCAAATACTTATTATCACAAACTTTGCCAGACTCCAGGAATATGAAGATGAATAACATACAGTCTATGTCCCTGAGTTACTCATGGTCTAATCTTATTTGAGCTTCACAATAATACTGCAAGGCAAAATTACTATTGCGTTGGTCAAAAAGTTCATTCAGTTTTTTCCAGAAGATGTCTCTGGTAGTGCTTAGTTGTTTTTAACTTCACTTGAAAAAATTTTGCTAGGCTGTATTGTAACAGCTATCGTATCAGTGTGGATTTTTTAAAAACATCAAAATTGGTAAATTTCTGTTCAGCAATTTTAATATTGAAGATGGAAGAAGTAAAGCAACATTTTGGCATATTATGCTTTATGATTTCATGAAAGGCAAAAAAAGCAGCTAAAATGGGAAAAAAACAAGATTTGTGCAGTGTATGGAGAAGGTGCTGTGACTGATTGAACATGTCAAAAGTATTTGTGAAGTTTTGTGCTGAAGATTTCTCACAGGACATTGCTCCATGGTCAAGTGGACGGGTTGAATTTGATAGTGATCAAATTGAGACATTAGTTGAGAACAATCAATGCTATACCGTGTGGAAAATAATCGACATACTCAAAATATCGAAATCAAGTGTTGAGAATCATTTGCATCAGCATGGTTATGTTAATCGCTTTGATGTTCCATGGAAGTTAAATGGAAAAAAAAAACCAACAACCTTCTTGGCAGTATTTCCTCATACAATTCTCTACTTAGGCATAACTCAACATTCCGTTTTTAAAACAAATTGTTATGGGAGATGAAAAGTGGGTACTGTACAATAATGCAGAACAGAAGAGATAATGAGCAATTAAAATGAAAAACCACCAACCGCACCAAAGCCCAGTCTTCATCCAAAGAAGCTGATGATGTATATATGGTGAGGTTAGAAGGAAGTCCTCTACTCTGAGCTCCTTCTGGAAAAACAAATGACTAATTTCAACAAGTACTGCTACCAGTTAGACCAACTGAAAGCACCACTTGACAGAAAGTGTCTGGACTTAGTCAACAGAAAACCCATTATCTTCTATCAGGAGACTGAAAGACTGCATGTTTCTTTGATGATCAGGCAAAAGCTGTTACAGCCTGGCTGGAAAGTTCTGATTCATTCCCATATCCACCAGCCATTGTACCTTGAGATTTCTGTTTACTTCAGTCTTTACAAAATTCTCCTAATGGAAGAATTTTCAGCTCCCTGCAAGATTGTAGAAGGCACCTAGAACAATTCTTGGCCCAGGTGTAGCCTCTCCATCCATTTAATTGCAAATGTTTATGATAACAGTAATAGTAACAACCACTACCTTTTCTGTCTTTTCATAACATACTTTGTATCAGGCTCTGGGGTAGACACTTGACATATAACATCTCTTGAATCTTCATGCAATACTATCAGGCTTGAAGTTGTCATCCCCATTTTGTGGCTGTGCTGTGCTATACTGTGCTTAGTTGCTCAGTCATGTCTGACTCTTTGCGACTCCATGGACTCCAGCCCACCAGGCTCCTCTGTTCATGGGGGTTCTCCAGGCAAGAATACTGAAGTGTTGTCATGCCCTCTCCAGGGGATCTTCCCAACTCAGGGATCGAATTCAGGTCTCCTGCATTGCAGGCAAATTCTTTACTGCCTGAGCTACCAGGGAAGCCCCCATTTTTGTGGAAGTAGGCATAAACATCCGCAGAAAGAACAAGATGGGACATGGAGTCATTCTGTTGGGGCTTGAGAGAAATATCCGAAACTTGTAAAGCCCCTTTGAATAGGTAAACTTGCCCCCAAACTGGTTTGTCTTTGTCCCTTGCCATTTCATTGCCCCACCATCCCCAGCCAGTTTCTTGTTTCTCATCTTTGTCTTTAGTACCAATCTATTTCTTCCATCCAACATGTGTATCATCGTGATGTCCCTTACCAGAACAGTGGTCTGGAAAGCATTCCAGACCAAGTACAGCACTTGACATAAATAGGTTCTAATGAATACTTGTTAACTTAACAAACATTCTGAAAATCTGTGGAGCATGTTATATATGTCTGATAGCAACTCAAAGAATATTCTGAGGAAAAGAGAATTAACAGGAGTCCAAGCTTTACTCTAAAAGAATGAGTCTCCCTTGGTGAAATTTAAATGCGTATCATCTGGATTGGGAGAGCAATGTTAGGGGGTAAGAGGTTGAGCCATATGGTCTTCTAGTCACAGGGAGTGGCTGCCAGCTTGGACGATGGGAGAAGTTGCTTTTATTCCATCTTCATCGTGGAGTTGAAGACTGGCTAGCAGACCTGGAAACACAGTTTGTGGAGCTGGAAGAAGAGACGAGCACAACCAGTCCACCCATTTGATGGGATTCTGAAAGCTCTTCACCAAGTTGATGCTGCTTTCCTTATGCTGTTCTCCACTCAACCCAGTGCCACCTCCAACTTGCTAAGAGTCTGGGTTTCCTGTGGGTCTGGACTGAGACCAGCAGAGACTGGAAAGAGAGACTAAAACTTCACAGAGGAGTTCATAGGCAAAACCAGACATGTGCACAGCTTCCCATCCTGGCCACTGTCACTGAGTCTGATCAATGGCTCTGGACCCAGGGAAGGACACAACAGCAGGGAGAAAGCCTGACTGGAGAATGGACCAGAAAGCAGAAGGACAATCATGGAGCAACTTTTTGGGCTCCCTGAGAGTTCCTGAACAGGAGTTTTGGCCTCAGAAAAATCTGAGTTTGTATCCTTGCTCTTCCTGTTTCTATCTTGGCCAAGAGCTTTGCAGGCTTGATTCTCACAGTGACCTAGGCGAGGCTCCATACAGAATGTGAAGGTCACAGCTAGGACCAGAACTCAATGCCTGCCAATCCCTCAACAAGGACTCTTTCCCCTGAATCCTGTTACTTCCACATTTTGCTATTGTGGATATAGAAGAAAGTTTTCCCAGGGTGATGGCCCTGAGAAAAGAGAAATCACTTTCAGAAAAGCCATTTTCTCAGAAAATGTCCATGACTATTGTTGTCAGAGGAGGAACAACTGCCTGGTGATTTTCCTTCTATAAAGTTTCCAGGGTCAGGTGGAGCCGGTCTCACAGTGCTCGAGTTTGTGAATCTGAGCCTCCAGCCTTCAAAGGGTTGATGAGAAAGAATGTCTTTTCAAAGGGAGAGGAGAGAGTCCAGAAGCAAGGAACCCCAGGGCCCTCAGACTCTGAGGAAATGTTCTCAGGGAACCTGTGCCTAGGGCTCAGCTGGGTCCTATCATCCTTTACCAGGGAAGCTGCCATCTGGGGCCCATCCTCTTTTCTGAAGACCATTCAAGAACAACAGTCATGCACTGGGCAGTGAAGCAGAGCCCCAGGGATGTCTTCTCCACAACTTATAAAAAGAATTTGAATCACTTTAGTAATGCAAGCTTTCTCCAACTCCCCCTCCCTCCCCTCCTGTTGATAAGCTGCCTTCATTCCCCTTCTCACCTGCCTGGCTCCTGTGTTTGGAATCCTGCAGTTTGTGGCCAAATCTTTAGGTGGATCTTACTTTTTGAAAAGGTGATTGAAAGGCAGAGGAGTGGAGGAGAGCAATGCCCCAAACTAGATTCATTTTGCACCCTCATCCTGGAGTAGGCTCTGTTCCTGAAGGAGAGGGTAGAAGTGGGAAGATGTATCACTCACCTGAGTTTCTGAGAACTGCTTGGAGAGAGTTTCAGGGTCCCTCCTGGATTTGAATGATGGATTCTTACAAGTGCATTCTGGGGGACTTCCCTGATGGTCCAGTGTTAAGAGTCCATCTTGCAGTGCAGGCAATGAAGGTTCAATCTCTGATTGGAGACCTGGCATTCCACATGCTGTAGGACAATGGAACTAGCACATCTCAACTGGAGAGTTGTATATGAAAGTGAAAGTATTAGTCTCAATCAGTCGCGTCCAACTCTTTGCAACCCCATGGACTATAGCCCTCCAGGCTCCCCTGTCCATGGGAGGAGCAATCATACTGGTGTGGGTAACCATTCCCTTCTCCAGGGGATCTTCCTGACCCGCTTGAGTGATTAAACCCACAGATAGATTCTTTACTATCTGAGCCACCAGGGAAGCCCCAGAGTTGTGTAAGCATTGCTTCATTTGGTCTTCATAATAACTTTAATAAGTACATACTGTTATTATGCCCGTTTTACAGATGAGAAAACTGAGACCTTTAGAGAGTATGAAGCCTGTCAAAGGTGATATACTCACGAATGTTTGCAGTAGCAGTCCAGCAACATATAGCCTATGCTCTTAACTATGCTATACTGCTTCTACATGAGTGTGAAAATGTCCCCTTACAAAAATCCATTTCTAGAAGGAATAATTTCATCACGTTGGCCACACACACTTCCAAGCTCTGGTACAGGCTCACTCTACCAAAATGTGAAAGCAGTGGGACAGAAATGGGGAGGTGAGCTCTGTTTGGTTAACTAGCTTTCATCATATGTCCTTGGGCCCTGGGCGTGTGGTGTCCAAATAATCTTCACAAGGCAGTGTTATTTTAGGTGGCGTTTGAGTGAGTGACACACACACACTTCCCATACAGGACTGTGGGGTCAGCTGCCTGGCTGGCAGCCGGCAGAGAATTCATGGAACTTGGATGGGCTTCAGAACTGGTACCGAAACCGTTCAGCTTATCTTGTTACATTTATTTTTGCTTATGGGAACTTACCATCATGGGAATGCGTCCCTGTGGCAGTCTGACTGCCCAGGACAAACCAAGACAGTGGAACAACAGTTCCAGGAAAGCCTGGTTCAGTTCTGACAGGGCTGATTTAGAGGGAGACAAACTTTCAGTGGAGAAAGGTCACAGAGAGTCCCAGTTTGCTGCACCATCACTCTTTGGACACATATGAGCTTTGTTTACAACTCTTAAAGCTTTCTATTGAAGTTGCATCTCACTAGCATGGCTAGAATTAGGATAGGATAAACCATTGTGGAAAATCAGCCCCCAAGGCTACCCTTCAGACCTTAGCCATCCATTCCAACTGTACAGCTTCCTGAAATGTACCAGGTGCTTTCCAAAGCTGAGATGTGAGCAATGATAGAGCAAAGAAGGCTAGGTCATCAACGGGCATAGGTCTCAATGTACATCTTAACTTTCATTATTTATATCTTATAGCTGAGCTTTCTAAGGTTTGTCAGAACTTCTTGCAAGTCCTGGAAACAGGGAGCTCGAGCCAGTTTGCCTGTTGACTGAGTACCAAGCCCGTTTCTTGATTTTTGTTTCAACACAGGAGCACAGAGGTTGATACAGAATAGTGAGGAGGTACAAGTTTGTTGGATGAACAGATAAATAAACATGTTTGAATATGTGCTCAGTTGTTTAGTCGCATCCAACTCTTTTGAGACCCTATGGAGTATAGCCCACAAGCTCCTCTATCCTTGGGATTCTCCAGGCAAGAATACTAGAGTGGGTTGCCATTTCCTTCTCCAGGGGATCTTCCTGAACCAGGGATGGAACCCAGGTCTCCTGCATTGTAAGTGGATTCTTTACTTTCCGAGCCACCTGGGAAGTCCCTATTTTAATCTGATCAAACTAGATACTAAATATATTTCATGTCTGGTCAGAAAGGATCTTTTTTTCCCCATTCATTTGTTATTCATTTATTAATTCATGCTTTTATATATAAATATATATTCAAATATATATCTATATATGATCCAGAAGATCATTTCCAATAATTAAAAAGAACAAAATGAAGTTCAGTCACTGATGGTTTTATAGTTTGTGTGTCAACAAGGTCTCTCTCACCTATCAGCACTGGGTAATTATTCTTACTTTATCTATTATATTTTCTGGAAACTTGTCTTTACTTGGAAAACAGGGATGTATTACAACAACTGCCAGGTAGTGACACAGAGACAAATTCCTGCTCTGCTTCCTCACAAGAGGGAACAGGATCAATGTCCAGGTGGGTAAAAATGCAGAAAAACAGAGTTAGCTAAGATACACTTTGGAAGAGCTTTTGAAAGCCTTCAGGGCTTCCCTGGTGGCTCAGGGGTAGAGAATCCGCCTGCTCTTAAGCAGAAGAAATGTTTATTTGAAGTTCATCAATCCGTTGTGTTTTTCCTTATCTTCATTTTATTTCAATGCAGACAAAGTGAATTATATTATCTTTTATTTAAAATGGCATGAATAATACAATCTTGCATTTGTAAAAATTCTAGATGCCTCTGTATCCATCCATTTATGCATTCTTCCATCTAACAACATATTCTCAGAGGTCTAACAAGAGCAGAGTTTCCCAATTTTCCTCCAGTTGAAAGATTTCAAATCATTTGAATTTTAACGGTGAGTATATGTCATTCCTACCAATAAAACAAAGTCCTTATTATTTGCATAAAATAGAATAAATTGTAAAGAATCTAGGTCATTGAAAGAGTGGCTTGACTTAGTAACTGGGTGCTTAGATTTTGGGGAGGGGGTGAATTTGTGCACCATTGTGTTAGATTATTTGGAGTTTTCTCTTCTCTTCAGGTACCAGACATGCTCCAACAATGGACTGGTGGCAGGGTTCCAGAGCCGCTACTTCGAGTCAGTGCTGGATCGGGAGTGGCAATTTTACTGCTGTCGCTACAGCAAGAGATGCCCATATTCCTGCTGGTGAGCCTGGCAGCCAAATGCAATCCCTCACGGCTACTGGGACTGGAGGGGAGCTTGAGGGTTGTGCTTTGGTCCACGTTTCTAGTTTCAGATAAGCATCAGCCACCACAAACAAGTTTTAAATAGAGCAGCTAGTCTATAGAAGGGGATGGATAGATGAAAGAAAAGGCCAGAATAGTATTCACACTGGGAGGGACCTTGCAAGTCATCAACACAGTGCTCCTACATCCCTCTTTTGGTGGAAAAGCAAACAAACAGAGCAATATAGCAAAAATGTGACTTGCCCCAGACCAGCCAGCTTATTTCATTGTGGTTCACCTCTAAGCTGAAGTTTACAGACTCCTGTTTCAGTGCTCTTTTCTGTCTCTATCATAATGACTTCTCATCACATCCAAGGACACTGGACATATCAGGGAACCTATGTTTTCTTGCAGGACTTCTTTTGAAGATCCAGCCTTTTTCCAAGTCAGAGTGCCAAACATAGTATATAATCATAGACTTAGAAAGGACCTAGCCTTTGAGTTGACTAGGAGAATATATATATATATAAATTCTGATAACTTGCCCCGGATGTTGACAGCGCAACTTGTCCCAAGTTCTTCAGTCTGGAAACAAGTCAGACATTTCTACTTAGAACAAAAGAATAAGTGTCAACATTTGAAGGTTGACTCACTCAAGTGACATATCTCTCCACAGTGTGATGTGATGCTTGGAAAAACAGCCTTGTGGGTCACGCTTATTCTCTGTAACTAAACAATTCCACAGATGCTCAAGTAGGGCACAGTGTCTCCAGGGACTGGTAGCTCCAAAACCTTAGCATTTTTCTGTTTGAAGCAGTGATAAATGGTAAATTCAGAGCTCAAAGTCATCTGATATCAGTAGCTATCTGATGGGGCAGGGACTTCACCCAGCTGACCAAAATGCCTCCATGTTGTTGCTGTTATTGCTCAGTTGCTCAGTCGTGTCTGACTCTTTACGACCCCATGAACTGCAACATGCCAGGCTCTTCTGTCCTCCACTGTCTCCCAGAGTTCGCTCAAATTCATGTGCATTGAGTCAGTGATGTTATCTAACCATCTTATTTTCTGTCGTCCCCTTCTCCTCTTGCCTTCAATCATCAGGGTCTTTTCCAATGAGTTGGCTCTTTGCATCAGGCAGTGAAAGTTTTGGAGCTTCAGCTTCAGCATCAGTCCTTCCAATTAATATTCAGTGTTGATTTCCTTCAGGACTGATTTATTTGATCTCCTTGCAGTCCAAGGAACTCTCAAGAGTCTTCTCCAGCACCTCAGTTTGGAAGCATCAATTCTTCAGCACTCAGCCTTCTTTACGGTCCAACATTCACATCCATGCATGACTGCTGGGAAATCCTTAGCTTTGACTTTACAGAACTTTGTCAGCAAACTGATGTCTCTGCTTTTTAATATGCTGTCCAGATTTGTCATAACTTTCCTTCCAAGGAACAAGCGTTTTTTGTTTTTGTTTTTAATTTTGTGGCTACAGCCCACCAGCCACTGATTTTGGAGCCCAAGAAAGTAAAATCTATCATTGCTTCCACTTTTTCCCGATCTATTTGCCATGAAGTGATGGGACCAGATGCCTCCATAAATCTGGTCTTACTCCACCATGGTTGGTGAACAGGCACGGCTAGGGTGTAGGTTATAACTGTGAAAGTTCCTGAATCCAAGACCTAAAGGGTCTTATATTCGGGTAGAGTAGCAGGAGCCCACCAGTTTCTAAGAGGCTAAGAATTTAATGAGCATGGAGCCGTGTATGTGGGAACAAAGTCTTGAGACCAAAGGCTGACAGAGATGAGCAACTTTTCTTAAGTTACCCAAGACATTAAAATCTCTGGTAACAAAATTTATCCTTGGCCGTGGTCTGCAATGGTCTGTCCATCCTGTCCCACCACCCCGCTCTCCCCATTCCTCATCCCACTCCGTCACCCAGACATGACACTGATAGTTGGTAGAATCAAACTGTGGAGAGAGAGAGGAGAAGAATGGAGAAAGGAGAGAATTCCTCAGAAAGACACAGAAAGTCCACTTTGAAGTGGTCCTTCTAAGAAAGGCTTCACTTTACTGGTTGTGTGGTGTTAGAGCTGAGAACTACTACAGTTGTCAAGGAAATAGTGCTTTTCCAAAGGGACACTTGGAACAGCACAATGAGATTGCAGGAGGCACTGTGGTATGCAGGGCATGACTCACTGTCCTGCCAGCACGTCTAGACATTTTAGCGGCATCTTTAAGTTTCCTGAGTCATGACATTCTATGTTTTTCTAAATTGCATGAAAGCTCTAGGGCATGAATTAGGTCTTATTTCTCTGGCATCTCAGCATATTGCTTGGCACAAAGTAGGCAATAAATTTTTCCAATGAATAGTTGAGCATCACAGGCCCCTTGGAACAGTTAAGAGTGGGGAAACCTGACATTGATATGAGGAGGTTTTATAGTGGAAAAAAGTCTTCCTTCAAGTGCATTATTTTATCCAATCCTTTTAACAGCCCTTCGGAGTGAGAACTGTTTTCCCACACCTTCCCACAGTGAAAGCTCCTGATAACCCTCTTCCTCGAAACCTTCCCTCACATCACTTTAACTAACTTGAATCACCTCCCAGGGAACTGGGCATATGTGGGTGGAAACATTTTTCTCTTCCCACTTGGAAGGCTGTTCTGTAGTACTGAGCCTGACACTGAGAAGTGAGCATCTATCCTCTCCGAGCTTGCAAGCTTTTAGGGATTCAGGAATAGCACCCTGTGCACAGGAATAAAAGTAAATCATCCAAGCAACTCCCACGTAAGTACGGGATTTATTTGTTTGGTGGGGACCAAGGCGCTGCTCCCATTTCAGTCTCTGCAGTTTCTCATGAGATATTATAGCATCACTGAAGTCTGGTAAGAAAGCAAATTCCTGATAGAAGCAGACATGGCATCACTCACGAGTCCCCACTGGGACTGGATACAGATGTAAATGTTGTTACACATATTTATTTATGTGTGAGAATATGCATTCTTAGTCCATTCATCTGCAAACCACAAATACATGTCACTGAGGAAGCCACAACCTTTCAGAGACTGTCTGAATAATTCCCCAGTCTCCACGCAGCTCCAGCGGCTGCTTGTCATGCACCAGGCTGTCCCCCATCAGCACGCTGAGGCTGTCCAGGCGTAGACCGTGTCCCAGGAACCAACAGTTTTGAATTGAGCATGTGTTTCCTTTCCTAAATGTTTCTTTTCCAGATTCATGGCCTTTCTTCAGGTTCAATAAGTTTTGACCAAAAAAAGAAAAAGCCCTTCCTCAGAATCAGCATAGATGACCCATTAGTTTTCCTTCAGCCTTGAGTTTCTATAATGAATTTCTACTATGAGTTTCTGTGTGAATCTCAGATACTGCATTCTATTCTCCACTATCTGGTCTCGCCCTCCATTATGCTGAAGTCATAAACCAGAGATTTTTTTTTATTAATTCATTTTTTAAATTAATTTTTTAATTAATTAATTTAGATAGTTCTGGCTAACAACTACAACAAAACCAGCTCATCTGAATATTCTCCTCTTTCTTCCCCAAAGCACTCCATCAAAGCTTATCTTTAACTACTACTTTCATTGTCCAGCTTTTAATACAAGATGGATAATGTTTGCATTCACGTTTCCCGTGAAACCATGACAGGGACAAGGATGACCTCATAGGCATCTCCATGTGGTTCTGCCCCCCTCCCCCACCCCTGCTCAGATTCCTGCTACAGCACGACTCCCAGAAGCCTGGTGGGAAGGGAAGCTTCTATGATGCTTCTGAGCAGGTTCGAAGCTGTTATTATAGAGATGGAGACATCCACATTTTGAGAGAGTAAGACTGGATGTTTTTTTTAAGCAGCTTACAATGAGTTTAGATGCTTCTGGGCCTTAGATCAACCATCGCCTGGCACTGCATGAAGCGCAAAGCACTCATATTAGGGATCGATGGGCCCGTTGAGCTTCAGCAAAATCAATCATATCTGTCATCAGTTGGGGTGGCATGGCTGTCGTAATCATTGTGACATATTTCTAATTCAGAAATGTATTTGCTACCTGCATGTCAGTGCTTCCTCCCTTCCTATGTTCAACCTTCAAGAGTAGGAATTTCAGAGATGTGGCTGGTTGTCTAGTAAGTATTGGGTAATATAAGACCAGGTCCTACTTGCTGCTTAGAACAAAGTAAACCTTGCAATCCCAAATTTGTGGCTCTATACTTTCTTGTCCACTCTCTTTTATTGTATTCTAGAAATAATCATTCATTCCTCTATTCATTAATTCACTTAATCAGACTGAATATAAATGGATATAAGTACAGTTGATAGACTTTGATTCAGTTCCTAATGATGATGATAATCTTTATTTATTTTATTTATTAATCTCCCCTGTTATCTCATTTACTTCTGATGCACAGAAATCATGATCTTTGACCCAGATGAGAGAACCAGGGTGCAGAAGTTGTGACTTGTTTAAAGTTCTGAACTCAATTCCAACAGGTCTATCTGCCTCCAGATCCCACATGCTTTGCACAGTACTGAGTCCTCTGAATCTCGATGAGAAAATAAGACCTGGACAGATGGAGTATTAGGTAACAATACAGTGGGCATCTCATAGTGAAAACAGAGAAGAAAGTGGTTATTTTAGCTGGAGGGGAGATACTGCAGGTGGAGTTGTCCCCACTAACTTCAGGATCAGGGCAACCATGACTCAGGGTGGCCAGTGAAAACTAACATGGGTCAAAACAAATGTGCTTACTGACCAGCCCTGGGCTTGGAATGGTGAGCTGGAAATTTATTTCCAAGAGAGCAATTTGGAAACTACACAGGGCCTTTCCTATTCCAATTTAAAACCACAGATATCTCTAGAACTGTGTTCCCTCTGTTGTGATACACATTTGAACACTTTGATATATAGTGCTCCAAAATGCCACAAGAAGACAGACATGACCATATTGAATTCTTTCTCCTATCCCCAGAGCTCAGGGCCTCTCTGCACTTTGGTGACTCCAGAGTCATTTAGTCCCACTTGAACTCTTCCCCCAGCTCTTTGAAGAAGCCAGTTGACTCTGAGGTTGCTTTCCTTTATGCATAAATGCAATTGGGTTTTACTTTTCTCATTTTTGCAAAAATAATTCAAATAGGTTCTGATATAGCACCTATTGGGGATGCCAGGCCATTGGCAAATTAGTCTCACCTAAAATTTTCTCATTCTTTGTAGCTTACCTGGGAAAGCATTTATTAAGCAAGAGGATTGATCACAAGCAGATTCTGTTTATTTAAGACACTTTCCAGTGATTTGCCTGTCAGAAAGGGGTGTCCTCTTCTTGACTGGATGTAGAATGTAGGCCAGTCTCAACATATCCCATCTATAAATGTTGAATTTCTCCACGTCCACAGCTGAACTAGATTATAAAAGTGTATATGCTTGTCATATACTAATGACCCCTCAAGGAGCTCACTGTACTGATCACCATGGTGAAACAAGATGCTATACAGTATTCTGATTTTTAATCAAAAGCTAAATATGTGGCATTGACAAATAACAGGACTTTAGAATGTTGTTGTTTAGTCGATAAGTTGTGTTTGACTTTTTTGTGAACCCATGAACTATAGTCTGGGAGGCTTCTCTGCCCATGGGATTTCCCAGGTAAGAATACTGGAATGGGTTGCCGTTTCTTCTCCAGGGGATCTTCCTGATCAAGGGGTAAAACCCATGTCTCCTGCATTGCAGGCAGATTTTTTTACCACTGAGACACCTGCAAGGCCCAGAACATTAGAATAGGGTATTTTAAACAAGGTGTTAATTGAGAAGCAGAAAAGTGACATGTTAGTTGCTCGGTTGTGTCCGACTCTTTGCGACCCCATGGACTGTAGCCCACCAAGCTCCTCTGTCCATGGGATTCTCCAGGCAAGAATATTGGAGTGGGTTTCCATTTCCTTCTCCAGGGGATCTTCTTGACCCTGGGATCGAACCTGGGTCTTCTGCATTGCAGCCAGACTGTTTACCATCTGAGCACCAGGGAATTCTAGGAAGCATAGAAAATAGAAGTAAGACAGAATTAGAGGTTGGATTGACCAGAAGAAGCTTCTGTAAAATGTTGTTTGAGGAAGGACTGAGCACTAAAGAATGGGATGGGGAATACTGTTTACTCTTGTTTTGAAGAAAGCTGATGTATGGCTTCCTTAGGTACCCCCTTCTGGTTTGTTAACCTGTAGATGCTGAGTTTTCTTCCAGTTTTTAGGGTAGGACATCTGTGTTGTGAGCTTCTCTGGTATCCCACAATGCGGGATAAGGTTGAGGATGTGATACTAACTTATGCTGGGCCATAGGGCATGGCCCCATTTGTTCTTATGCACACCAGTGAGGTACACAGCCTAAAAGTGGAGCGTCTAGGATGATCCCCAAAGAATCCAGTTGTCCTACTTGCTGACAAGTCAGACATGTAACAGATGCTGGTGCTACAAGGTCTGACCTTGTGTTCAAGTCTCAGTAATCAATAATAAATGGCTTCCTGAATGGCTCAGTGGTAAAAAATCTGCCTGCAATGCAGGACATGAGGGTGCAATCCCTGGGTTGGGAATATACTCTGGAGAAGGAAATGGCAACTCATTCCAGTATTCTTGTCTGGGAAATCCCATCGACAGAACCTGATGGGCTACAGTCTATGGGGTTGCAAAAGAGTCAGACATGACTTAGCAACTAAACAAAATAAATCAATAATAAAGGTGAAGCTTGATAAAATCTATATTGAGTCACTTTCTATTGAGAAAGAGTCAAAACACTTTCCTTTAACTATTAAAAATTGCATAAATTCTCAAGCAAACCTCCAACAATAAGTAAATTGTCCACTTTAAATTCTATCTCTACTCTCCTTTTAAAAATGAATGTGATGACATATATCTGAGTAAGCTCTGTGAAATGTCCTATTCTCACAGAAAAGGGGAATGCCATCTGTCAACTGTGGCTCAGTTTGTGGTAAAGCACTGGACAGCAATCATTTATTGATTCTAGCTGAATCCATTGATAATTTCAGAGCTTTAATAATCTTAGATGAGAAAATCCTATATCTGTTTTAAAAATCCCCTCCATTTGCGTGGGCCTTCTTCAATTCATAAACCAAGATGTTATTTAATTTCTTTCCATCTTCTTCAAACTTATCTAATACAAGAAATTGTACAAGTGGTTCTATGTTATCAAGTTCTCACTTAGTTTTGAAACAACCTTCTGGTCCTGTCCCCTTGCCTACAGTTCAGTTTAGTCACTCAGTCGTGTCCAACTCTTGGTGACCCAGTGGACTGCAGCAAGCCAGGCTTCCTTGTCAGTCACCAACTCCCAGAACTTGCTCAAATTCATGTCCATTGAGTCGGTGATGCCATACTCTTGCCTACAGATGGCATTAAAAGTAAAGTGAGAAATTATGCTCCAGTAGCCACTCATCCAAAAGTGATAGGGGAAACACACACAGAGGGACAATTAACTCTTTGTAAAGGGATATATAAGGATCCTGATAGAAGAGCTTCAGTGTAGACTCATTCCAGTAAATTGGGTAAAAACATTCATGTAATCAAAGCTATGGTTTTTCCAGTAGTCATGTATGGATTGTCAGAGTTGGTCCATAAAGAAAACTGAGCACCAAACAATTGATACTTTTGAATTGTGGTCATGGATAAGACTCTTGAGAGTCCCTTGGACTGCAAGGAGATCAACCAATCAATCTGAAAGGAAATCAACCCTGAATATTCATTGGAAGGACTGATGCTGAAGATGAAGCCCCAATACTTTGGCCACCTAATATGAGGAGCTAAGTCGTTGGAAAAGACCCTGATGCTGGGAAAGATTGAAAGCAAAAGGAAGAGGAGGCAGCAGAGGATGAGATAGTTAGATAGCATCACCGACTCAATGGACATGAGTTTGAGCAAACTCGGGGAGAGAGTAGAGGACAGGGAAGCTGGGCATGCTGGAGTCCATGCAGTCACAAAGAGTCAGACACAACTTAGCGATGGAACAACAGCAATGTCACTGGCAGAACTTTCTCTTCTTCTTGCCAGGGAAGGCCTGTTGATTGTTTTAATTGGTCTGGAAACGTATGGCAGTTCTCAGCATGAAGTGTACTTTGCCATAAAACTGCCTGCAGTGACCTGGTAATTCACAAGAAATCTGGAACCACACTGAACTCCTCCCCTTCTGCCCTCAGGAAGCCCTTCACCATAGTTTATGAAACCCTGATCTTGTGCTTCCTTGTAGTCTCTTTTAATTTCCTGACAAGTCCCTATGCCCTTGTCCCAGTGTCTTTTTCTTAACATTTAAATTCTATTTTTTCCTTCTGAGGAGTTATTACTAGGGCTTTCACTTATTGGAATATTTTGTGTGTGCATGACATCCTCAGAAACTAAATGGAGGCACATTTATCTTGTTCTAAAATTCAGAATCCTGGACTGTATTGAAACAGCAGTTCCCTCTTTGAATGGTGTTTGGGAGGTTTATTGATTGGGGTTCTTTCTTCCTCTGTATTTTCACTTTCATAAAGTAGAAGTAATTTTTACCAATACCCAAACTCTTGCCTTACCCTCTTAATCAAAGATTCTATAAAATAATCTACACTTGACCTCATGATTTTATAATAAAAACAAAACAACAAGAAAATCCCCAATATCAAGTAAAAACAAAAAACTGGCTGGGACCAAGATGGAAATACACAAATAAGCAGGTATGACACCTTCCTGAGGGTATTCTAGAAATTTACTGAACAGCAGTCCCCCACAGAGAAACCTCACAGACAAACTGTCAGTTGAACATGAGACTTTTGGTCTGGTCACTACCAAAAATGAAGCCATAGGAACTGCTAGTTGAAAAAAGCAATGGATAACTTTTGTCCCCCTTTGAAGCTTAAAATGTCATTTTTTTAAAAAAATGCAAGCCTCTCTTTCCCATTTCATTCCAAATGTATTTAACTATCCAAATAATCTGAAAGTAGATCAGTAAAAACTTAAAAAAGTAACAGTCTAGCATGATGATTTCCAATAGTTTTTGGGAACTGGATTTAGCTTACTGCAGTATTGCCTTCCCCACCCCAGTACTCTTGCCTGGAAAATCCCATGGATGGAGGAGCCTGGTGGGCTGCAGTCCATGGAGTCACTAAGAGTCAGAGACGACTGAGCGACTTCACTTTTACTTTTCACTTTCATGCATTGGAGAAGGAAATGGCAACCCACTCCAGTGTTCTTGCCTGGAGAATCCCAGGGACGGGAAGCCTGGTAGGCTGCTGTCTATGGGGTCGCACAGAGTCAGACACGACTGAAGAGACTTAGCAGCAGCAGCAGCAGCAGTGTTGCCTTGGGGCTTTCCTGGTGGCTCAGATGTTAAAGAATCTGCCTATAAAGCAGGAGACCCAGTTTCAATCCCTGGATCAGAAAGATCCCCTGGAGATGGGAAAGGCAATCCATTCCAGTATCCTTGCCTGGAGAATTACATGGACAGAGGAGCCTGGTGGGCTATAGTCCATGGGGTCACAAAGAGTCAGACACGACTGAGTGGCTACCATACACTATTGCCTTAGGTAGATTTCTGCCTCAGCACATCTTAAAAAGTTTGGCAATTAACTTTTATATATTGTATCTAAAGACTGCATTAAAAATTCTGGAAAATATTTTGTGCTCCCTGATGTAAAAAAAAATGCCTTCTACTCCATCTCTTTTAATCCTAATTTTCATTATCAACAAATCCCTCCTTCTTTGGGTAAACTTGAATCTACCACTTGTTAGAATCCTCAGGAATCACAAACCAACGGAATCCAAATGAGAACCTATTAGGGCCGTTTATGAGTCATTTTGGAGAAGGAAATGGCAACCCACTCCAGTGTTCTTGCCTGGAGAATCCCAGGGACAGGGGAGTCTGGTGGGCTTCCATCTATGGGGTCACACAGAGTCAGACACGACTGAAGTGACTTAGCAGCAGCAGCAGCAGCAGCATGAGTCATTTAATCTTTTCATTAGGAAGAGAAAGTCCTTGTTCTGAGTCTCCTTGGAAGCACAAAATAGAGTTCTGCCTTAGCCTGTTTCCTTCCATAAATATTAAGCAGAAACACATGGAACCCACTCTAGATAGGGCTTGGCATTCTGATAGAGCATAATAATGTCTTGAGAAGAGAAGAATCGGAGAATAAGAACAAGTGCAAAATGTGGGAAAACAAATGGTTATGAACAAAGAGAGTGAAGTTTTAGTTTCTGGTTTGGACTTCCCTGGTGGCTCAGAGGGTAAAGCGTCTACCTGTAATGTGGGAGACCTGGGTTCGATCCCTGGGTTGGGAAGATCCCCTGGAGTAGGAAATGGCAACCCACTCCAGTATTCTTGCCTGGAAAATCCCATGGAAAGAGAAGCCTGGTAGGCTATAGTCCATGGGGTCTCAAAGAGTCGGACACGACTGAGCAACTTCAACTTCAATAATTCAGGTTATCTTGTGCTAACTTGTTGCATCAAAGCTTGAGAATCTTCTAAGAGACCTTCCAGTTTATGAATCAGGTTTTTTAAGATTTCATGACAATCCTTGCAGAATTAAGACTACATAGAGGGAGATCTTATCATCAACATACAATGACCTGTGACCCCAAATCAGATTAAATTACTGATACTATTTGTTTCCCAAGAAGTTTGGGGGTGCAGATAAAGACTTTGGGGAACACATATCATACCAAAAGGACTATTTCAATCCTGAAGATCCCCAATGGTGATGCATTATAAGAGCCAGGAAATTCTAGATTTATTCCAGAGTGGACCACAAGGAGCCTACCCAGAGAGAGGCCAGGGCTTGACTTAATCTTGGAGGAGAAAGAAGGAAATGTGAAGGAGGAAGAAGACAAAATTTCTCCTAAAAATTGAACTCCTACCACGTGTCATACTTATTTGTGTTAGCCCAAATGACAAACCTATAAGGTAACTTTCATTCTTCTATAGACCAGGAAACTGAGATTAAGTGACTCTCTCAAGGCTATTTATTTATTCAACAAATACTTACTATGTACCAGAAACCGTTTTAGGTGCCAAAGAAACAATGGCAGACTAGGTAAAACTACTTTTATACAGCTTATATTTTATTTTACTATTTTTCAAATACAGTAAAAAAATGCATATTAAATTATCAGACCATACAAATATCATAAATACATGCACACATATATATTTGAAACAAAGCTTTTATCTACATGCACAATAACTTATCTTTAGTATGTACACAAGAACTTATCTTTAGTATGTACAATACAGTCTCTGATATTTTCTATTCAATCTCTTCTTTTTTAAAGCTCAGCTGGTCCTAACCAATGAAATTGATTTCATGATCTATTAGTAAGTCACAACCCACATTTTGAAAGCATGGTTCTGGTTGACTTGATTGGAATGAACTAATACTGATATTAGTCCATGTTTCCTCAAGGCCTGAGGAGCTCTCTCTATTTTTTTTAGCGTCTAGTTTAGTGGCAAGAAGGAACATGAGAGAACACTGTCCATCTTTTTGCAGCCTGGAATGGTTTAGCAGAGGTCATCCAACTCTGATTTGGGTCTCCCATAATGTTGAAACTGTATCTCTCCTTAATAGCTTGTCTCCTGTTTGCCCCCAGCAGTAATAATTTTATCTTTTCCCTTTAACCTTTTGTTCTTCCTACATAGGCTGACAACAGAATATCCAGGTCACTATGGTGAGGAGATGGACATGATTTCCTACAATTATGATTATTATATGCGAGGGGCAACAACCACTTTCTCTGCAGTGGAAAGGTGAGCCTTCCCCATGGGCAAGGTTAGAGTGGTCAGGGACCAGCTCCCTGTAACGGTCATATCTGCAGGATTTTTGATCTGGGGTTTTCCCTCTTTTAGTTTCTTACTTGGTCTAGGTTAACAAAAAGATTGACAGGACAATGGAAAACAATGGGAACTACCTACTTCATGGAGCAGCTTACCCTTGGAGATGAGGATGGATTCCATTGCTCAGAGCAGGAGATGCTCTAGTTGGTATTCCATGATGATTTATGCTCTTCCCTTTACTCAGTCTCAAAGAGCATTTTTTTCCTACCAAACATGTTAGAGTGGACAAAAATGATTAAAAGAGTGCCCACTGTTGAAATGAACCCTCTCCAATACCACTTCTCTATATGGCCCTCACTTTGGGCTGTGAGAAGGGAGAGAGAAGAGAAGGAGAGGGGGCTGGAGAGGAGAAACACCCAAACCTCACCAACTATATTTAGAAAAAAAAAGGAGAACTTAAGAGAAAAACAGTACTAATTTTTTTAATCCCCTTTCTCTCACAATCAGTTCCCAATTTTATCACAAATACATCAAAGCAAAACAATAAGAGGAAAATAAAAATCCTTCCCCCTGCTAATAAAGAAAGAGATATGAATAATTTCAGGTATTAAAAGGTTGATTTGACCTACTTATAGTTAGGTGATCATCTCTTTATATAGCAAATGAATTCCTGAGAAGTTACCAATAACTGATTAGCAAATAGAACAAAACCTAACTCATTAATTCATTAAATAATAGAATGACAAATTTGGGTGTGACATTTTTGTGTATATTTATGTTTTAAAATGCAATGATATCATACCTAATTGGAGTTAACTTATTTAATATGACCTTTAATTTTTTAAAAAACAAAAATTAAACAAGAAAACAAACATGAAGGAAATCTGAAAAGATGCAATACAGGTTTCAGGCTCCATGAACAAAAACCCTTACATTTATTCAAAGAAAACCCCCTAAATTCTCACACATTAATTGTTTGCATTTTACATACCTTTTTATCTAGCTTAGTTATTATTTTCTAGAAGGGGCAAATTAAAAAATAAACTACAGTGAGCTATAACCTCGTACCAGTCAGAATGGCCATCATCAAAAAGTCTACAAGCAATAAATTCTGGGGAGGGTGTGGAGAAAAGGGAACCTTCTTACACTGTTGGTGGGAATGTAAATTGATACAGCCACTATGGAAGATGGTCTGGAGATTCTTTAAAAAGCTAGGAATAAAATCATCATATGACCCAGAAATCCCATTCCTAGGCATATACCCTGAGGAAACCAAAATTGAAAAAGACACAGGTATTCCACTGTTCATAGAAGCACTATTTACAATAGTTAGAACATGGAAGCAACCTAGACGTCCATCAGTGGATGGATAAAGAAGCTGTGGTATATATATACAAAGGAATATTACTCAGCCATGCAAAGGAACACATCTGAGTCAGTTCTAATGAGTTGGATGAACCTAGAGCCTATTATAGAGAGTGAAGTAAGAAAGATAAATATCATATACTAATGCATACAATTGAGCAACTGAACTGAACTGAATGCATGTATATGGAATCTAGAAAAATGTCACTGATGAATTTATTTGCAGAGTAGCAATGGAGTTGGTGATGGACAGGGAGGCCTGGCGTGCTGTGATTCATGGGGTCGCAAAGAGTCGGACACAACTGAGAAACTGGACTGAACTGAACTGAACTGAATGGAGAAACAGATATAGAGAATAGACTTATGGAGGGAGAGGGTGAGATGTGTGGAGTGAGTAACATGGAAACATTCAGTTCAGTTCAGTCCAGTTGCTCAGTCATGTCCGACTCTTTGCGACCCCATGAATCACAGCACGCCAGGCCTCCCTGTCCATCACCAACTCCCAGAGTTCACACAAACTCATGCCCACAGAGTCAGTGATGCCATCCAGCCATCTCATTCTCTGTCGTCCCCGTCTCCTCCCACCCCCAATCCCTCCCAGCATCAGAGTCTTTTCCAGTGAGTCAACTCGTCGCATGAGGTGGCCAAAGTACTGGAGTTTCAGCTTTAGCATCAGTCCTTCCAATGAACACCCAGGATCGATCTCCTTTAGAATGGACTGGTTGGATCTCCTTGCAGTCCAAGGGACTCTCAAGAGTCTTCTCCAGCACCACAGTTCAAAAGCATCAATTCTTCGGCAATCAGCTTTCTTCACAGTCCAACTCTCACATCCATACATGACCACGGGAAAAACCATAGCCTTGACTAGACAGACCTTTGTTGGCAAAGCCATGTGTAAAATAGATAGCCAATGGGAATTTGCTATATGACTCAGGAAACTCAAACAGGGGCTCTGTAACAGTCTAGAGGGGTGGGATGGAGAGGGAGATGGGAGGGAGGTTCAGGAGGGAGGGGACATATGTATACCTATGGCTGGTTCATATTGATATTTGACAGAAAAAATTTACACAACAAAATTGTGTAAAGCAATTATCCATCAATTAAAAAAATTTGTTTTAAATGAATAGGGAAGATATTACTTCTCATCAGTTAGAATAAAACAGCTGAATGATGTGACACACACAAAACTATATTTAAGAAAAAGAAAAGGAAAGACCTAAGAACTCAAAGACTGTGGACATTTATCAGGGGTGTGTAGCCCTGAAGGGCAACACTGTACAACAGTATAGAAGGGTGCTCAATGTTCCTAATGTTTCCAAGTCAATGAGAAAATTAGTTCGGCATTTTCTGTTTAAGGAGACAGGAAGGAATACAGTAAAGAAAGTATACCATCCAAAATTTCCTCAAAATAAATATATTTTCATAGTTAAAATGTCCAGTGGCTATTGACTTGGACATTTTCAGTTACGTAGTTTAACCTAAAATTTTGGAAAACTGGGCTATTACACCATGCATTTGTTTACAATTAACATACCCATGCAGTTTTGCCATGGTCACTAACAATCAGTGATGTGAAGATCCACAACTTGGATTTCTCCCACTCTGCTGAAAGATGCTGAGGTCATCACCTTCAAGAAATATTTTCAGTGTAGGACTCATTGGGCAGGAGATTTTCCTCCACAGGCAGATCATAGTGGTTTTCTCCTGGAATGGAGTTGCCCAGCTGGCTCACAGATGACCTCTGGGGCCAGATAGATCTTTGTTGCGGGAGCCTTTCCCATGCATTCCAGATGTTCAGCAGCATCCGGACCCCTACACACTAGATGACAATAGCAACCTCCCCTCCCCCAGAGTTGTGACAACAACAATAAAAAACCCTGAGGAGCAAAATTGCCCCTTCTTGAAAACCACCATCCAGGAGGGAAATCAGAGACTAAACCTGATTCGAGTAACTTGGTTCTTTTACAACCAAGTCTAAATTTTGCTTAGCATCAATTAAAGCCTTTTGAAAGAGCAGTGTGAATGCCTGGCTCAAGATCTTATTTAGCTATGTCTGTTGGCATAGAGATAAATCAGACTTGTCTACAGTAATGAAATTTATTTCATAAACTCGCATGCCACCGATTTCCTAACCTCCATCTAAAACAAGCCGTGTTCTCTGTTAACTAGAGATCTTATCAGTGTTGATGTCTGGGAAGAAGCCTTTCAAACTGAAGAAGAAGAAGAATATTCTAAGGTTAAATGACCCCACTGTGCTTGGGAAGCATTTGCGTGGCTATATATGGAATGAATTTTTGCCCTTCATCAAGACTTTGCAAAAGATGTGACAGCCGTGTTCTCAGTGGGGTTATGGGTGTCAAGTTACAGAGTCATTGTGGTATCAGATAAAGAGCAAGATTTGAGTTCAACAAACTTGGAACTTGAAATTGTCACCTAATGATGTTAATAAAGTTCATGTTTCTCTGAGTCCACTTCTCCACCTAAACAATGACATATTGTGAGGATTAAATGAGAAAATATATAAAGCATCTAGTGCAATGCTGGACATATCAGAGGAGTCAGCAAATAGTAGTTACAGTTGTCATTACCATCGCTGCTATCATTGTTAAATAATATCAGACCAGCAGAGTGCTATGCAGAGTAGGCTTTCAATATATTTTTGTTAAATAGGTGAACAAAGAACTTGGGCTAGTCCTTAGCAAAGAATGTTCCTTGAAATGCATCCATACTATATTTTTCAAAACTAAACAATTCTGTTTTCTCATACCTATGCCTGACCATCTAAACAATTCAATTTCTGTTATGCAAAAATAACAGGCACTTTCCTTTTCATATTAAGGCTTTTAGAATTGTTTTCTCTCTGTCCATTTCCCTGTAATAGTGTTTTCTGAAGAGGGTACAGCACAGAGCCCAGCACATTGTATGTTTTCAGAAAAAGAAAGAATGAGTAGATGGATAGCCTATGTAAGAGATGATTATTTACAATGAAATGAAGAAAATGTTAAATAAATGCTTTTATCCCAAGCTGTTAACCTATATGTCCGAGAAGGTGCTTTTGAGACTGAGCAGTGATGAGCTGATCACTGGTGATAAACAGGACCTAAACGCACTGGCAACCTAGTTAGTCCCCTCCAAGATGCACCTTGAACTGGGTGAGGAGGTGTCCAGGAGTCCTGACCTCATAGACAATTACCAATAGGTTTTTCTAGAGACTTCATAGAGATGGTTCCTGAGAGGAAAGTGAGATTAGGTGTCCCTTAAGTTCCTAAATTCTCCAAAGATTGCTCATTGCTTTATTCTTCCTAAGGTGTCTTTTCTCACTGACATCAGCTCTCTGATTCTCTCCCTACAGGGATCGCCAGTGGAAATTCATAATGTGCCGGATGACTGACTATGACTGTGAATTTGCAAATGTTTAGATCTGCAACCTACCAATCTGGGTGAAGGGAAGAGGTCCGGGAGGCCTGAGGACTCCACAGATGTTAACATCAACAGGGACTCCTAAGTGGTCCCGGTTGCTCTCTTTTCTTCTGCTCAAGCTGGTTGGTAGCTGTAACGCCAGTTTTCTGGGCCTTCTGACTAGTATCACGCTTATAATAAAATCCGTAATTTCTTTTAACATGTTCCATAGAAACCCTTTTGTATGAGTGACAATGGCTCTGTTGCACACCATGTATGCCGTGTGCGCATGCACAGCCTGAAAACAAGCCTAGTTGCTTGAGCACCTGTCTCAGCCTTGCTTTTACTACCCATTGAGCTGCCTGGTGCTGAGCAGTACCTGTGAGGAGGTTCAGTAGTGGAATGAAGGGGCTGAAATTGAAGAAGGGAACCAGGAATGCTCTCTGGAGCTCTGTCTGTTTGAAGGAAGCCTAGGATCTTCACAGAGAACAGACCTTCTGCCTTAGGGAGACCTGCTTCCACTCTCCCGCTCCACGTAAGCCATGCTTGCCTAGAAGTTCAAGTACAGAAGCTCTGTGCTCCAGGAGGGAGGAGACTGGGAGGTGAAATGGGGAGGTGAAATTGTTTGGGCCTGAAAGACTGAGGATTGGAAGAATTTCCTAAACTGGAAGAAGATTGTTAGCATGGCTAGTAATGAAAATGAGGACAGGAGCCAGAGAAAGCTGTGAGAATCAGTCTCAAGTAAGACAAAAACAAGGAGGATGCAAGAGGTCAGAGAGTGGGACTCAAGTTAGGAACCTGGAGAAAAAATGAAAAGGAGTTTGACACGCCAGCACCTGCAAAAACTGGCATATGCCCTGTAGTTGTGCGAGCTCCTGGCAAACTCGTGCTGACTGGTTTCCGTTTTCTGGATGGGAAAGGCTGCCCTGGTGGATCTACTTCTCTTCTACGTGTAGTTTAGGGGTGTCTTTTGCAGAGGTGGCACTATCTTTCCTCCTCCTGTGATGTCCCCTTCCCCAGCCCTTTGTACTCTCTTCATCATAAAAAGAATAAAAATATTAATGTTCACTATGTTGCATATGTTAAGGGTCATTTTTCGCTCTCTGTGCTAAGCCACTTCAATCATGTCCGACTTGTTGCAGTCCTATGGATTGTAGCCCTCCAGGCTCCTCTGTCCATGGGATTCTCCAGGCAAAAATACTGGAGTGGGTTGCCATTTCCTTCTCCATTTTGCTTTCTACTCCTCCCCATTCTGATTATTCAGAAAATATAGCTTCTCATTATGATTTGTGCCAAGCACCATGCAGGGCACCAGGAATCCAATAATGATAATGACAGAGTATTGAGAAATTCAATAAATAAAACATAAAGTGCTAAGTGCTTTCATTAAGGATTGGATAAAGGGTGGAATCCCATTTCTTTGCCTTTGAATCTAGCCTGATTTGTCCTCAGCACCCTACGGACCTCCTCATGCCCATATGTCACATGATTTTTGACCACAGGGAGCCTCTACTTTCTTTATCCACACAGTTTGCCTTTTCTTTTCAGATCTGGGCTGTGCTTCCCTTCTCTTCTCTCTCAAGAGACCCAGGCAGGCAGGCAAATCCATGGGGATCATCTGCCTTGTTAAGCAACCCATCCAAGTGGCCAAACAGTGAATCTCAGCCAGTGAAGCTGGCTTTTCCCAGTGAGACCTCGGTATTAGGAAGAGAAAGGCAGAGCTAAGGATGTCCCCCTTTGACTTAACGCTGAGGCCCTTTTTCACATTATGTTTCTGCTTTATTTCTTCCATTTCACTGTTTCCACGTCTCTGGCAATTTTCATTTACACCAAGCTTCCCTGTGTTTTGTCTCACAAAGGGCACCATTAATATTTTAGCAATTGCAGCTTTGGGTCAGGATGGCAGCCAGGAAATGGACTTAGCCGGGTGTGTGGAGCACAGCTGGAAGAGAGACAAGCAGCGCAGACTGGCTGACTTAGCAGCCATGATGGAAACCAAAGGCTGGGGAGGAGGAGGGGGAGTAGGGCACCAGGAAGCTGGAGGCTTGGGTTGGAGAGGCACAACTGGGAGGTGCAGTCCAGGAGACTGCCAGACAGCACGAGTCAAGGAAAAAATAATAATACAGCAATCCAACGATTGTCTGCGCCAAGTAGAATAAATGGAGAGAAGAACTAAGAGAAAAGCTGTTTTTGCATATAGGCCAAGGACAATAACAGGCAAGTCATCACCAACTTGGTTCAAATCTGAATTTATACTTTTTTTTTTTTTTTTTTGGTCAACCTCAGTCAGAAGGAACTAAGTGCCAGACTGAGGCTCCATCCCAGATCTTCTGACTGTGAGTTCTCTCTCTGTGCTCTCATTACTCCAATCTTTCTAGTAACCTGCGCACAACCTTGGACAAACTACCTCCCCACTCTATGAGGAATTTATCTAGGTGATATTATGGTTTCTTGCAACGCCAGAAATTCTGTGAATGCTGAGCAATCTGTCCCAGATTGTTTACAAATTCTTAAGGCATTTTCTTCCAGAGAAGAAGCCTGGGATGGGATTTGAAAACCTAGGTCCTGCCCCTGGCTCTGACAACAAGTGGCTGTGTAATATTAGACAGATCCTCCAGTCCACTCTTTCCTCATCTGCTTGGTATGAGCAGGAGTCCCTTTTCCAGTAACTTCATGAGAGAGTGGTCACAAAAAAATGGGAAGAAAAGATATTTGATTCCTGCCTCACAGGGCCTACACTCTGACAGGGAGAGATGAGAAAACAGACAATAAAGACACCAGTGCAGGAAAGTTTCCTGAGGAAGCCAAGCCCATGGTTGGCCCTGAAGGACCTGTAGAACTTGTGAAGTGAGTGCAGGAGGGCTCTGGATTCCAACAGTCAGGGCACAAATCCTTGTTCCATCACTTATCAGTTGCATGACCAAGGCTCAGTCACCTACTTTCCCTAACACTCTATTTCCTTACCAGGCAAGACAATAATTTGCGATGGAAATGGCAACCCACTCCAGTGTCCTGGGAAATCCCATGGATAGAGAAGCCTAGTAGGGTACAGCCCATGGGGTCATGAAAGAGTTGGACACTACTTAGCAACTAAACAACACAAGAAAACCTTTTTTTCTTTGGAATCCTAACTCTATAATTCCGTTCTGTTCCGTCGCTCAGTCGTGTCCAACTCTTTGTGACCCCGTGGACTGTAGCCTACCAGGCTTCTCCGTCCATGGGGTTCTCCGTCCATGGGGTTCTCCAGGCAAGAATACTGGAGTGGGTTGCCATTTCCTTCTCCAGGGGATCTTCCCGACCCAGGGATCGAACCCAGGTCTCCCGCATTGGAGGCAGATGCTTTAACCTCTGAGCCACCAGGGAAGCCCAAGTCACTAAAATCCACCTGCAAAGCAGAAGATGTGAGTTCAGTCATGGACCAAGAAGATCCCCTGGAAAATGAAATGGCAACTCACTCCAGTATTTTTGGCTAGAAAATCCCATGGGCAGAGGAGCCTGGTGGGGTACAGTCCATAAGGTCACAAGGAGTTGGACATGGCTTAGTGACTAACACCAAAGACAACAGTAGTACCCACATTGTGGGGTTCTTGTAAGGATTAAGTAAGATCTTATAGTGTCTTGCACTAATAAGGACCCAATAAATGTAGTGAGAGACATAGAATATTATTAGCATAGTTTAGAAATAATGTTCCTTGTGTAAACTGGATATTGGTATAGATGAAGAATAGGAAAATTCATGAAAGAGGTGAGATCAGTTTTGCTATCATTCACTTATATATTCATTTATTCACATTCGGTCACTCAACCAATAAATTATTAAAGGCTTATTATATATCAGCCACTTCACTAGGCAGAGTTCCTGCATTCCAGAGGATTATAAACTAAGGGAGTCAAACAAGCAAGCAAATCATTACAGTCCAGGTTGGTGAGTCAAGAATAGGTAGCATTGCAACAGAGAATGGTGAGAGGTTAGGGTGGGAAAAGGGAAAGTGGCGCTTCAGGCAGTGGGAACAACATCGTGGAAGGCATTAAAGGATGTAAAGGCTTCGGGAAGTTTCCCCAGAAAACACTGATGCCACCAAAGTGTCTGGGAGGCACAGTACACAGTCACAAATACCCTAAGGATGTACAGGTAGCTCACATCAGCACCATAGGCATTCCACTATGTGTGCATATTAATAATTGCAATTATGGTGTCTATCTGGAACTCAGATCGCAGCTGAGGCCTCCTAGAAACCTAGGGAGAGGGAGTTTATCAAAGCCTTTCTCTGCTCCATGCACCCAGATACACAATGCCATGGCCTGGGAGTTTTCTCTCTATCCTGGGTGTTCATCCATATGTATTATCTTTATGGGTCAACTGCTTCGATCCAGACTAGAAACTCAGCATTTTTTTAGTTCCTACAGAGGAATGTATTCTCATAAAAGCGTTAATGAATGTACAAACTCAAACTAAAAAAGCAAAAAAGAAAAATTTAGACGTTTTGGTTGAGGCAGTCTGAATGCAGGCTGGAAAAGGATTTCCATACACAGGGCATTTCAGAAGGAAATAAGTTTATTAAGAACAAAGAGCAGAAACAATGTGGACACTGTGAATGCAGTAGACTGACCTCCTGACAGACCAGGGAAAGCCAACAGTTTTTGTGGAGTAGTGGCCAATTTTTATAGCCTCAAGACAAAGAAAATTACTGCTGGAAAGTTGGCATTAGGTGATTGGTGGGAGCACTATAGGGAATTAACTGGAGTGGACATCTTTGCCTAATTTGGAGTCAGGAGGCTTCTTAGTGATGATCAGGGGTCTTTTGATGATGGTTGTAAAGGGGTTCAGTTAGCTTCAGAGATGTCCTTGGTCCTAGGCTCCGCTTCGGTGGCCTTGTGGCAGGACTCAATAATTTCCTTCTTCCGTGTTCATTTATTGTTCCTAATGTAGTCAGGGGTTTTCCCTCTTTCTAGCAAGTCCCTTGTCTAGCTTCCAGCCTACTTGGTTCTCTCCTTACACTTCCAGGTTCTTCTCCCCCATTAGTGAAGGAAATTGTCAGTACAGCCTGCATCCAAACAGGTATGCACATCAGGTGGCAAACACAAGCAAAGGCCACAGAGTCAACAGCATGTACTCTTACAAAGAATATCAAAGAAAAGAAAAAAAAATCTTACAAAGATCTAGTCCATTTTAATTAAATCTTCTGTTTAGTTTTTTGAAATTAAACCACTGTGTTAAGAAGTACTACCAGAGCCTGGTTACCATTCTGGGAGCCAGAGTCATGAAAGTAAGTGAAACCTTTTGCAAAATGGGGTCTGGATCTAACTGGGGTGTTTATTCATTACCAATGCACTCGGGCTTAGCTGTCCTGCGGCCTGTGAGATATTAGCTCTCAAACCAGGAATCAAACCTGTGTTCCCTGTATTGTGCGATAGATTCTTAACCACTGGACCCTAGGGAGGTCCCTATCTGTATTTTAAAACCTATTTATTAGGTTCCTCTGTGCCTTCTTAAGCACTGGAAATGTATCATTTGTAACCTTCGCCTCTTCCCAATGCCCCCTGAAGGAGCCCAGTTATCCATGTGAATGAATATCCGTATCAGTGAAAACTGCTAAATAGAAACATCTTTTAAAAAATACAAATTACTATATCCTCTGAATTCTCTGAATGGTAGCATTATTGTTTATTTCTTTATTTTTTAAATACTTCTCTGCCTTTCCTGACTTTAAAAAACAATTACCATTGATTGTGTTTATAATTTTTAAAAAACTAATTTTAATCTTATGGGACAAGAACAGTCTCCAGCTGCTAAACAGTTCAGCCCTAGGACTCTGCTCCAGCTGAAAGGTGAGCATATGGTGACTTCATGGAAAGAGAGAGATTATAAAACCAGACTCTTTCATCTAACAGGCCGCCTAGTGAGTTATAATTTAATAGGCAGAATTACCTGCTCTTTCCAACGTCTCTCACCATCCCCAGAGACAATGGAACAGATGTTCATTCTGTCATATGGCCAATGAGAAACGAATATTTAAAACTCCTCCACTCATTGAAGTGCCCTTGCTCTTGCTTGCCCTTCAGGACCAAGCACGGGACTCAGCTTCCCCAGAAAATTTGCAGTGTTTGCTAAGACTGGTTCAGGGTCCCTTCCTGGCTCCTCAGTAATCCAGTCTTTGTTTGCATTCCCCTAAGGGAAGAGGTCCTGTCTTATGTTTGTAGGTTTCTAGTGCCTGACAGAATGTTTTTACATGCAGTGGGCATCCAAGACTTATGCTTCAAAATTAATCTGATTTTCCAGCTGGTTTTCAGTTTTTATTGGGAAAACCTATCACAGCTCTGGGGCTTCCCTGGTGGCTCAGTGGTAAAGAAACTGTCTGATAATACAGGAGACATGGATTTCATCCCTGAGTCAGGAAGATCCCCTGGAGAAAGGAATAGCAACCCACTCCAGTATTCTTGCTGGGAAATCCCACGGACAGAGGTGCCTGGAGGGCTACAGTCTTTGGGGTCGCAAAAGAGTCAGACGCCACTTAGCGACTAAAACAACAACAAAATCAAAGCTTTAAGAAATCAATAATTGGAAACATGTGTCAAAGCACTTTGAAAATTGCATAGTTGTATTAAGAAGCATAGCATTATGATAATGTGTGGTTTAGAAGGGAATTAATGCCCTCTCCCCCTTGAAGAGGGCATGGCAATGCATTCCAGTATTCTTGCCTGGGAGAGCCCATGGACAGAGGAGCCTGGCAGGTTACAGTCCATGGGGTCGCAAAGAGTCAGACATGGCTGAATCAACTCAGCATTCACACACGCAATGCCATTTCCCCCTTTCTCCTCAACGTCATTAGGTAATCATTAATTTCATCCTTCTAAGAGCTACTCACAATGATGAATGAGTTGGAAAACATACCAGTCAGTCACAATTGTTATTTACATATTCAGAAAGTGTGTCATCATACTAAAAACCAGAATGTGAATTTTAGTGTTTTTATGACCTTTTCAACTATATTGAAATCAACGTCTGAGCAACAAGTACAGGGCTTGTTGCTGTTGTTCGGTTGCTAAGTCACGTCCAACTCTATGTGACGCCAAGAGCTATAGCCCACCAGGCTCCTCTGTCCATGGGATTCTCCAGGCAAGAATAAGGGAGTTGGCTGCCGTTTCCTTCTCTAGGGGACCTGCCCAACCCAGAGGTAGAACCCAAGTCTCCTGCACTGGCAAGTGGGTTCTTTATCACTGACCCACCGGGGAAATACAAGACTAGGCATTTGTTAAACATGAGGCAGAGCCCCTTGAAGAGACTGAGGGGCTGAGGGCAAAGGGGCACAGGTTGGTAAATTGGTGTAGCTCTGTATGAATTTGGATGCATTGTGAGTCTTATAATAACATACAAGTTCCAGGGGATAGGAGGGCAGTGATATTTGTTTGATGTATCCCCTATACAATAAACATTTGATAAGTAAATACAAGTAGAGCCCTAAGACAAACAATAACACAGAATAAAATTTCATGAATATAGACTTTATGACCCTTGTTTTTCCTTGTTATTCCCACAAAGAGTTGACTTGTGAGACTAGCTGGTGATTAGCTGGGCTGAAGCAGCAAAGCCAGTTTCTGAGAGTCAGGGTTTCCTGTTCATGAGATTGCCTGGCAGGTATCCACAGACCATGCCTGTGTGCCACATCTTCTCTCTCTGGGACTGGTGGATTTCAGCTGACCTGAGTGTCTCCCAGGTCTCTTTTGTTGGCAGACTCAAAGATGAGCTCATTAGCCATTACTCCCTTGGAAAGATGTCTTTGGAAATCAAACATGCTCTGAGTCATACCTGCCTGTCCCCTACCGAGAAAGTATAATGTCACTGACAGTACAATGTCATGCAAATTAGTTCTGCCCATGACTTCCAGGAGAAAGGCGCCAAAAACCTCTCACAGTGTAAAACAGCACAGCTCAAGTGGAGAAGGATTTCACAGAAATTCAGAGCCAAGGCAAGCTTCATAAAAACCTTTGCAGAGGGATAGAAAAAAATGGAAAGATGTGGATGAGTGAATTATTGGTGGTGGGAGCAGCAGACTCAGCCCTTCCCAGAATGGCACCATTGCTTGTTAAAAATCCATAATCCCACACATCTGTGGTTTTGTACATTTAATGTTGACTGTTACTTCAACAAGGTATCATTAATCACTTACTTTGTTCCTGGAACACACTGAAGGAAGTCACAAAGCCTAAAACATACTTCTTTCCTCAAGAAGAATTTTGTTCTAGTTGGGGAGCCAAGGCCTAAAATCCATAAAGGTTAGAAATCAAAAGAAAGCTGTTTACAATCGAGGGCCCAGTGAGTGACAATCACAGGCGCAGTGAGTGACACACTGTGAAGGAGGATCACTATGTGCCTGATAGGAATAGAATAGGATAGCTATACATGTAGTTAGAGAAGTCCCAGTAGGGGACTACAGATAGAGAGGTAAACCCAGGAAACTTTGAGAGACTACTGTGAGTTCATGAGCACTCAAGAAAGCTTTTGGAATGTCACGGAAGGAAGCAGTCTTACTTAACTATAAAGCCATAAATAAAAGCATGTGATATGTCCCAGGCCATTGCTGCTAAATCGCTTCAGTCGTGTCCGACTCTGTGCGACCCCATAGACAGCAGCCCACCAGGCTCCCTTGTCCCTGGGCTTCTCCAGGCAAGAACACTAGAGTGGGTTGCCATTTCCTTCTCCAATGCATGAAAGTGAAAAGTGAAAGTGAAGGCACTCAGTCATGTGTGACTCTAGCGACCCCATGGACTGCAACCTACCAGGCTCCTCCACCCATGGGATTTTCCAGGCAAGAGTACTGGAGTGGGTTGCCATTGTCTTCTCCGGTCCCAGGCCATTAGGGGCTAGAAAAATGTCACAACCCTTCTATTGATTTGAATAAGCACTATGATAATCATAGTTGACTTCATAGGGTCAGACGCTCTCCTGCCTAATATAAAGGAGGAGCTAGTGATGTAAGCCTAACATTTCTTGAATAAGGTGGTCTTTCCCCCTCCCCTACTTTCCTTTGATTATAAAATCATAGCCCACTTAATCCTTGGGGCAGAGCTCTGTCATCTGCCCACTTGCATCTCTTACAAGCATCCTATATTAAAAAATCTACTTCTCGACTATCACTTTGCCTCTGACTGAACTCCTTCTGTGCTGAGACACAAAAAACCTGAGCCTTAGTAAATCTACATGCCAGATGAGCCATTCTAACTAAAAGATGTGGGTTTAAGTCCCAGTTCAAGTTTTGGCCAAGTTTGAGTCCCGGTACATGGGTTCAAGTCCCTATCAGGCTGAGGAAACAGAAGACATCAGAACAAGTGAGAGACAAGTAAGAGCCATGCCAGTAGTGGAGACTGCCTGGGCAAACCTATGGAACTGAGGTGCTTCTCAAGGAGGTGAGGGAAACCATGCGTCCAATTCTTACATCTTACTAACCGAAGACTGGAGCCCACTGAAGTCAATGACTTGCTCAAGGACACGCCATGAGTAAGCGGCAAAATCAGATCTAGAATTCAAGGCTCTGGGCTATTAGCTTGGTTATGTACACTCCCAGGTCCCTGCACAGTGGTTTAGTGAGGTTACATGAAAGGGAGATTCAGGCCCTTGAACTCTGTGCTCTAACAGGCTTTCCCATTTAACACTTGCAGCTACTCTACATAGGCTTTCTTATTGCCATTTTATACCTCAGTTCAAAAGTTTAAGGTCACACAGCTAGTGAGAATGGACTTGGGATCCAAGTCTGGCTGTTTGTGAAGACCAGCTTCTCTCTGCTATGTCAACCTGGAGCCAAGGGTTTCCACTGACAGTGAGAAGAGAGAAAGTTTTTAAATTGCTTCTTATTGTTCTATAGCTAAATGTTGTACAACAGAAAAGACTTACAGCTTTATTCCAATATTTTACATACTACCTTTAGAGAGAGAGGTACATTGTAAGGTAAGTGAGAGCATTGTTGGAAGTCTAAAAAGTCAGATGGGTGGCCTGAAAATCATAACCTTACTACTCAACTTTTTCATATTACTTTAGACCTTACCCATCCCAATAAAATCAGGAACAGATTCAACATCTCCTGTAGTTACAATGCCTCTTTGTTGTCTGCCTTCTATAATGACTCCTACATCACAAACCCTCTATTCCATAAATTCAATCTAACCCAGCTAAGCAGAATTACTCTGACAACTGAGACATACTCATCTTTTCTTTGTTCCCAGCCTCCACAATTGTTTCAGTTCCATACAGAGTCTCAGAATAATTTCTCTTTGCTGCACGTGCCCCGGGAAGATTTCTGCCTAGAGAATCATCATCATGCTTAATAAGCACTACTGTTCTCTTCAGTTGATTAAACCCCAGGATACCCAGTCTGTTAGCAGAAATGTGTTGGGCTGATATCAAAGCTCTAGTTCACTTCATCTCCTGAGGCTCTTCTCCAACATTGTCTTGAAGGATGAAGGTTACCTGCATCATAAATCAAATTTATCACTGGTATTTGGTAGTCACAACCAATTCAATAGACATACAAATTATTTTTTATTATCTTTAATTACCAATGCAGGAATTTGGACACCTAATCTAAGGAAGTAAAATAGTGTGTCCCAGTTTCATCAGACATAAAGATCTCATTTCTAAAAGAAAAGTAAAAAATAAGCAAGTTTACAGGTAGTGGCAATTTTGAGGTTCTTCCACATGAAGTCAATCATCATTAAGGATGCCGCTGCCTTTGACTTTATGTGAAGCTTCGATCCACACAGGCGTCCATGAATTCACAGTTGATCTTCATGTACTGAAGTAACCAAGTCTTTGATTTATCTGTGTCTTTAAATATAGGTATCAAATCATGATTATGATAACAATTATTTTTATACATTCTCTGAATCAGGTACCTTACTTGGCCCTTAAATGAACCTCATTTGAAAACTCATAGTAAGTTGACTCACAAGGTGGCTGTCATTAATCTCATTTTACAAATGAAAAAAATGACTCACAGATATTGAGTTAGTTTTTCAAGACCGCACACTCTATTCATTGGAGCTGGCTGAGGCCAGTTCATGTGTGTTCCAATGTAGACTGAGCTATGCTGCGTCCTGTAGGCACTGCCATGGACAACTAATCCCATCCTTTCTCACCCCATCTGAGGCCTCAGCCAGTATGAGCACCAAATCAACCCAACAAATGAAACTATGAAGGTAGTCAGTCTGCCTGGTACACATGGTCCTTTACTGTATTCCCAATACCCGGTGAAGTACCTAGTACATTGCTGGAGATCAAAATATATTTGTTGAATGATTGAATGACTGGCTCTGTTGATTATTCTTTGCTGAAGGACTATGTGGCAGCCCCTTTATATTTTCTCTCCCACACTCTTTATTCATATCCTTCCAATCATACTCTTACATCCCCATGTATTTATAGCCTAGTCTCTTAGAACATTTATCCAATAGCTTAAAAAAAGAAAAAAAAAAAGTAAAAGAAAATAAAAACCATACATCTTCCATTGTTTGCATGGATTCATGCTCTACCTTCTTGCTTTAAGTAAATCCTAGTTTTCCCTGCCGGAGAAGGCAATGGCAAGCCACTCCAGTACTCTTGCCTGGAAAATCCCATGGATGGAGGAGCCTGGTAGGCTACAGTCCGTGGGGTCGCTAAGGGTCGGACACGACTGAGTGACTTCACTTTCACTTTTCACTTTCACACATTGGAGAAGGAAATGGCAACCCGCTCCAGTGTTCTTGCCTGGAGAATCCCAGGGACAGGGGAGCCTGGTGGGCTTCCGTCTATGGGGTCACACAGAGTTGGACATGACTGAAGTGACTTAGCAGCTGCAGCAGCAGTTTTCCCTGCATTTCTCTTGAGTGGGAACCAGACATTCTCATGTGCTCCAAGTACTATGGAATCATCAGAGTAGTTATAATTTTCACTTCCTGAGCAATTCTTGAATTTGATCTATTTTATTTAATCTCAAAATATTACTTTTTAAAACAATTATCATTGCTTCCTGGTCTCCTTAGCTACAGTATTTACTTTGGAAATCCATCCATCAGCTGGAAGACTTTTCCTAACATAAATCTGTTGGGTTCTTGCTTAAAACCTTCACATGATTCTTAAATACATTCCTTCCAATGACATATATTCCTTCACACACTGCCCACCAGGTATAATTCTGTGCTAGTCACGCAAAATAATTCACATTTCCCTGAAGAGACATTGTCGTGTTCCTCTATGCCTTTGCTCCTTTTATATACTGTTTTCTATACTTGGAAGCCTCTGTACCTGGGCCTTCTTTCCCTGGCTGACTCACAGTGCTGTATGCCCTAATTCCCCATGTGTGTTAGAAGTCCCTCTGGGGTGCTGCCATAATTCCTACTTTACATTACTTGTCATACTTTTGCATTTTCCTGTTTTGACAAAACTAAATGTTCTCTTTGTCTCTTTGTATCCACTGCCCCACCTACTGTAGGCATTTGTTAACTATTAACTATACAAATATTTAAACAATGAAAGAAGTGCCTTCCAACACCAGAGAGTTTCTATAGTTCCATGAAAATAACTGCAACTAGAACTCATCCTCTGGTTTCCAAACTACTGCAACATTTTTCTATCAGGTCTCCTTATCCCTATTCTGACTTGCCTCTTTTAAATGCCACTTATACACAGCTAGGAGAGTGATCTAACATAGTGATCTTTAACTCTTTATATGCTATGTTGGAGAAGACTCTTGAGAGACCCTTGGACTGCAAGGAGATCCAACAAGTCCATTCTAAAGGAGATCAGTCCTGGGTGTTCACTGGAAGGACTGACGGTAAAGCTGAAACTCCAATACTTTGGCCACCTCATGCGACGGGTTGACTCACTGGAAAAGACTCTGATGTTGGGAAGGATTGGGGGCGGGAGGAGAAGGGGACGAAAGAGAATGAGATGGCTGGACGGCATCACTGACTCGATGGACATGAGTTTGAGTGAACTCCGGGAGTTGGTGATGGACAGGGAGGCCTGGCGTGCTGTGATTCATGGGGTCACAAAGAGTCGGACATGACTGAGTGACTGAACCGAACTGAACTGAGAGTCCATGGGGTTAAGTTCCATTTCCTAATAAAGCATCACTGTCTTCCTTGCCTTCCTTGATCTCTCCCAGGCTGGTTAGGAGATTTTCATGGGGGATCAAATACTGTGTGCAGAACACCCTCCCTGCCTTTGCCACAATGTGTTGTGCTTAGTTGTTCAGTCGTGTTTGAGTCTTTGTGATCTTTTGGACTGTAGCCCTCAAGGTTTCTCTGTCCATGAGATTTTCCAGGCAAGAATATTGGAGTGGGTTGCCATTTTCCTCCTCCAGGGGATCTTTCCAACCCAGGGGTTGAAACTGAGTCTCCTGATACTTTATGGTAACTACTTAAAGTGATATTCCCATCCCCAGAATAAATTCCTTTAGGACAGGGACTGTGTCACGTTTATCTCTGAATCCCTAGTAGCTACTACAGCTTCTGTTCGAGCATGTACTCATCAATGGGTATTGAATTAATAGTGTCTGAAATAGACACAGTAGTTAGATGGCCAGAAAAGTGTTGCAAAGGAAAGCAAACTTTTGGACAAAGATCAGGCCTTCCAGGAGTCTTTAATTTTAATGTGTCTCAGAATGGTAGGGGACTTGAATTTCTCACCAAAGGTTTTCCACTGAAGACAGTATACTTTGGTACAAATTGAAATTTGATTATACCATAAAAGATAAGTAGAAAATAAAAATGTTAGTTTGTTAGTTTCAAAACTAATAACACATAACATTAGCATCACTGCATTTATTGGTTACTATAAACAGCAGCTGACTGCATTCCATTACATGCTCTGCCTCACTATTTGCTACCCCACGATGACCCCTATCATCAGGCAAGGTTCCAGTCAATTGGTCAACAAGCATTTATTAAAAGGATCTTGTGGGGACAGCACCACATGGTCACAGTGGGGGAATAATGAAATAACAGCACTCAAGCAGCTCATAATCTGTTTGGGTGGAAGGAGGTACCCAAGAGCAATAAAAGATAACACATAAATATAAAACTCGGAAGCTAACCACTGCAGTCACTAAAAGCTGAATGTGCAAAGTGGAAGTGATTTGGATAGTTGGAAATAGAAAAAAAAAACACATTTATTATAGGATTTGAGAGTCAATATATGCTTCATCTATTTGTCTCTATTCATTTATCACATAGGCATTGAAACTAAGAGTTCAGTGCAAATTCATATCCACCTCTAAGGGCTACTTTGGTCACAGTCATGTGTGTTCTATTCATGATTATTACTAATGAACACAGATATAATAACCTGAACAGCTACATGTAAATCAATGAAATCATAACACCCTCTCACACCATATACAAAAATAAAATGAAGATTATTTAAAGACTTGAATATAAGACACAACCCCATAAAACTCCTAGAAGAGAGCACAGGCAAATATTCTCTGACATAAATTGTAGCAATATTTATTTAGATCAGTCTCCCAAGGCAAAAGAAACAAAAGCAAAAGTAAGCAACTGGGACCTAATAAAACTTAAAAGTTTTATTTGCACGGTTAAGGAAAATGAACAGACAACTTATGGAATGGGAGAAAATATTTGCAAGTGATGCAACCAACAAGAGATTCAAGAGATTAATCTCCAAAATATACAACCAGGTCATCTAACTCAGCATCAAAAAAATGAAGAACTCAATCATAAAATGGGCAGAAGACCTAAATAGACATTTTCCCAAACAAGACAGATGACCAACAGAGATGCTCAACATCACTAATTGTTAGAGAAAAGCAAATCTATATTACAATGAGTTATTACCTCACATGGATCATAATGCTACTATAAAAAAGTCTACAAATAGTAATACTGGGAAGGGGGGGGAGAAAAGTGAACTCTCCTACACTGTTAGTAGGAATGTAAATTGGTGCAGTCACTATAGGAAACAGTATGGAGGGTCATTTAAAAACTAAAAATATACCTATCATTTGATCCAGGAATTCTACTCCTAGGTATATACTCAGGAAAAAAAAAAAACAAAAAACTTCTAATTCGAAAAGGTACATGCACCCCAATGTTCATAGCAGCACTATTTACATATTCAAGACATGGCAACAACCCAAGTTCCATCAACAGACAATTGGGTTAAGAAGATGTGTGTGTGTGTGTGTGTGTGTGTATTATTCAGCCATAAGAGTGAAATATTGCCTTTTTCAACAGCATGAATGGACCTATGGAATATTACACTTAGTGAAGTAGGTCAGATAGAAAAATACTAAACGATAATTTTTATATGTGGAATCTAAAAATAATGCAAATGAAAGAAGACATATCCATATAGCTCTTCAATAGACCTGTGTGGTAGATATTATTGCCCCTATTTTACGAATGAGGAAGTAGACACCCAGAGATCGTGACTTGACCGAGTTTACATAGTTATTGATACAGGACCAAGACTTTGAACTGTCTTCTGACTCCAAAGCCCAAGCTCTTTTCAAGCATCGTGCAAGAAGCAAAGGTCAAATTTTGCCAAAAAATATCGTTAGTCCTTTCAAATTCCTTCCAGCATGAGATTTTATAGATAAGATCTTCAAAAGCACAGTTGATTACAGATAGTGGACAAGGAAGTATATACTATGGCTTCTAATCTCTAGTCCTCTCTAGATTGTATTTATGGGCACCAATTCTGCCATAAAACAGCCATTATGACTGAATTGCTCCATCAAACAACCAATCAGGACAATGAAGAAATAAACAGTATATCTGACTTTCTCAACTGGGTGTTTTAACCACAACGGTTACACCATTTAGGAGTGAAACCAAACTATAGTCTTAGCCAAACTTAATATGATTTCATTCCTTCAGTGTTATGACAAATAATATGCTGAAATCCTTTTGAGAACCATGCCCTCATTAAAACTGCATTTTGGCTATTAGAGGTTCTAAAAAAGGTATTTTGGCTACTCAAAAATATTCAGATAGTCTCTTCTGGTTTCTTTCGTATCTCTGTACTCTTACACAATATCCTATTATTTATTTCTTTAATTTTTAATACATTGTTGAATATATTAATATCACTATGACTTGAACATTATGTAACTACCAAATAATCACAAGAATGTTCCACTTTTCTATGACATTCTAAGTGTGTCTTAGACTATTATTCTGAATTGCCATGAAGAGAATGTTCTGGGGCTTCTTGTTCCACACTATTTGGGAAGACAGTGTCAAATGTTCAAGGCAAAGTTTCAGCTTCTTTTCCCCTACGGTATGTCCCTGCTTCCTCAAATAATGAACATCAGTGAGAATGATTTTTAAATACCACAATAAGAGAGACCTCCTAAGTGTACCTCAGGTATCAGACTCTTTGCCTTCAACTTTGTGTTGGATTGCAGCTACTAAGATGCACCCTGGGTATCTGTCAGCTGCGTTCTAAACATCTTGCCCTGACTTTCAAGCTTTTACACTTGGTATAGTTGCTACATTCTGAGACAAACTTATTCTCTGAAGGACAACATTTTAACCAAAAGTGAAAACAATCCAGCCTTAACCAGGACCACAAGTCTTATACAAATTTAGTTAAGAAAAGAAAAGCAGGAAAACAATTTCTTTACAATGAGAGCTCTTGCTTCTGGAGTAAAGTATGGCTCCTCATGTCTTGGATCATATGAACATTATAGAGGTTTTGTAGAGAAACAATTTATCAGCTGACTTGGGAAGGGAGCAGCTCAGCACCATCGAGAGAGTATGGGATACGGAGTCAGGATACCTGGTATCCTGCCTCAATAATGTTTTGCCTTGCCAACTTTGGGAAAGTAACTCAGTCCTCAGGAGTCAAAGTCTTTGTCTGTAAAAGGAAGATAACTGTATTAATCCCTCCCTGCCTCACTGAGTTGTTGTGAGAGTCAATTTAGATATGATAAAACATGCTGTAAATACCATATGCTGATTTCATTATTAGCATTAATTTTACATTCTGCCCTGCCTTTTGGGATTGCCTGAGGAAACCCTTCTTTTCAGACTCCTTAAATGCTTTCACCTTTGAATAGGAAAGAATTTGTAAGCAATTATCCATTGGGTACCAAGTTTGAGTCCCACCATCTGCTCGGAACTACGAGGATTAACAATAAATGAAGGAACAAATATATGGTAATCCTAACCTTAAGAACCTCATGATATAGTCATGGAGAAGATATGGATACAAAAGAAACACATACTGAACAAATCAGGATAATGTGGATTTGAAGCCAATTAGGTGAGACCTCATGGATGGATAAATACATAGCAGAGGTAGAGGGTAGACAGTGATGAGGCAAAGATTTGTGAAAGAGGAATATGAGCTGGGTGCAGATGTGGACATCTGGCCAGATTAAACTGTGGGAAAGCTCACCCTTTAGTTGATCCACTCCTGAGTTGAGACCAGGGCTAAAGGACAAACTGAGGCCTCCCATCCAGCTGCCACATAACATTGAGCAGAGTTCCATGTGCTATACAGTAGGTGCTTGTTAGTTATCCATTTTAAATATAGCAATGTGTACATGGCCATCCCAAACCCCCTAACTATCCCCTTCCCCCATCCTTCCCCCTGGCAACGATAAGTCTGTTCTCTAAGCCTTGTAAGTCTGCGATTCCACTTATAAAGGATCGCATTTAGTATTTATCCTTCTCTGTCTAGCTTAAAATGAACATTTTTTGAGTCTGGTGTGCAACATGTGCAAGATAACTGTACTAAGACCTTCACAGATATTATCAGACATATATTATCTAATTTAATATAACCACCCAGTGAGCTAAATTTTATATCCCCTTTTTACTGATGATAAAACAAATCAAAGCTTTAAAGCAGTGGATTAACTTGCCTGCATTCGTGGCAGAGTGAGGATTTTAAGAGACAAGTTTTCAATCGTCTTTAAAAATGTATCTTTTTTTCTTTTATTTTTTCATGAGCTACTGGTCCATTCAGATGTTCAAAGATCACAAAACATTTAAGAGAGAAACATATACAATTGGATAACTATTTGGCAATTTTGTTTTCTCTATGAGTTGGGATGTAACCTTCACTGTTCTATTTTAGTGACTGAACAGTTGGGCACTGAACATTTCAGACATGGACTGTTCCTTGGTTTGAAAACCACTGGTAAGCAAATTAAAAACTCTGAGAAAGGCAGAAGCAAGGATCCTTGCTTGGCACCATGAACATTCCTGGAAGCCAATTAAGTGGCCTTCTTTAGTATTTTTGCAATGCCAAAGGCTAGGATCCCTGGTAGCAGTAAGAAAAGCCCTGCTAGGTTTGTGAGATCTAGTCTCTATTAACAACATGTGGGTGAAATACAGTTTTAACAGCCCAAACATCTTTTCTCAATATTGTCCTGAGTTCTATCTGGCAAGTCTGGGTATTCCCACCTCTGTCCCCACCACTAAACTGAAAATCTCCCAATAACAAAGGAAAACCTTTCCACCTAGCCACAGCAGCACTTCCTCCATGTGAAAGTTGCATGCAGCCTGCATTAGGTTGAGCAGTCTCATGTCACGGGGATGCTGGAAGTCACAGGCTTGGAGGCTTTCTAGACAACATCTTCTCTTTCCATCTGACCCAGATGCCATTTGTCACCCCTGGAGGTATTTTTGTGTTTCAGAAACATGCTCATAAGTCATGGTGTAATTGGGTGTGGCTGAAATATTATTCAAGAACTAGATGTGCGTTTTTGTTGTTGTTTTAGATCACTTTGGTTTTCATAAAAGTGTTTGAAGTTTTGCAGAAATGTTTTGATTTTGCAAAGTACCTTTATAAAGGGGCTACCCCTGGTGGCTCAGTGGTAAGGAATCCTCCTGCAATGCAGGAGCCAAGGGAGATGTGTGTTTGATCCCTGTGTTGGGAAGATCCCCTGGAGGAGGAAATAGCAACCCACTCCAGTATTCTTGCCCGGAAAATTCCATGGACAGAGGAGCATGCTGGGCTACAGTACATGGGGTTACAAAGAGTCAGACATGACTAAGCAACTGAGCACACACACACATACCTTTATAAAGTGACAACATAGAAAAATGAGGGGAATTCAGACAGCAAGTCATTAAGGGGAAGTCTTTTTCCCCCAGAAAAAAATCAGAGAAGATACTAATTTTCTTTAAATCCTGGGGAAAAAAAAATTAGCATTCTTAGAAGTCCTCATTTAGGCTTTTTGTTTATTCTGAAATGTAAGCAGTGCCTCTCGGTCACAGGCAGCTGTAGAAAAATGGGCCTACTGGGCATAATTTCGCCTCTCACTCAGCTGAATCTGAAGATTTTAGAGCTCCAAATGCCTGCTTGGATTGTGCACCTGGGCAGGAGCTGAGCAGTGAAGAAGGGTGAGTAATCACCATGAGGAAAACTAAGCAGAAACAGAGGAATGAAGAGATGAGCAGAGGCTTTAAGACGCACACAATAGTCATATAAGCAAACCATACCTCAAATTCAAATAGCCAAGCAAGTGCCACGTAGCACACTCCATCCCGACTCAGGCCCCTGCATGGAGAGGTGGGATTGGGACCTCATCAGTAATGAAATCAGGGTAAGTTCATTTCTGGAGATGAGTGGAGCGGACCAATTGTAGGCAGACTTAAGAAACAAAGAATTCCGTAAAAGGTACAGGGCAGTGAAGAACAAAGGTGGTTCTTAGTGATATAGCTAGAATTGCTTACATTCAACGACCCTTCTGAGGAAAAGAGCCTATTTTTCTTATTGGCCTCGATGGGCGCTTTTCACAGAACTATGGCTCAGAAGGACAAGTTCCTTCCTTTGCATGTATCCGAATATATTGAAGAGGTCAATGATCAGATTATCCATGGCACATGCTCATCTCTGCCTTGTTACCAACAGTAACAAGCCTCTTTGTCTAGATTGTATAGACAACCACCTCACCTTGAGCATTAGGTTTCAGCACATGAATTAGGGAGGGACACTATCATTCAAATCATAGCAACTGCTGATTTTGGCAACGATTACATATTTGCAGCTCACTGTGACAGTCATCCACTGTGGCATTACTCCAGGTGATACTACTGAAGTGTGAGACTTAAAAGCATGGTAATCATGAACATTAATAGTCCGTTTTTTTTTAACCTGGAGAAGACTCTTGAGACTGCAAGGAGATCCAACCAGTCCATTCTAACGGAGATCAGTCCTGGGTGTTCACTGGAAGGACTGATAGTAAAGCTGAAACTCCAATACTTTGGCCACCTCATGCGAAGAGTTGACTCTGATGCTGGGAAGGATTGGGGGCAGGAGGAGAAGGGGACGACAGAGAATGAGATGGCTGGATGGCATCACCGACTTGATGGACATGAGTTTGAATGAACTCCGGGAGTTGGTGATGGACAGGGAGGCCTGGTGTACTGTGATTCATGGGGTCTCAAGGATTCGGACACGACTGAGCGACTGAACTGAACTGAACTGAAGCAAATGGCAACTCATTCCAGTATTCTTGCCTCGAGAATCCCATGGACAGAAGAGCTTTGAGAGCTGCAGTCCATAGGGTCCAAAGTGTTGGATACAACTGATGTGACTTCACACTCATAGATCAATTGTACTTTGTGTCAATATATGGGTATGTGATCAGTCATATTAGTCATGTCCAACTCTTCACAACCCCATGGACTATAGCCAGTCAAGCTCCTCTGCCCATGGTATTTCCCTGGCAAGAATACTGGAGTGGGTTGCCATACCCTTCTCCAGGGCATCTTCCCAACCCACGGAGTGAATCTGCGTCTCCCATGTCTCCTGCCCTGCCAGCGGATTCTTTACCGCTGAGCCACCAGGGAAGTTGTGGTATCAGTACAGAGCTAAATTCTTTTACATTGTGACTGTTGTGACCATGTTTCCTGAGAGGTCAGATAATGAAAATGAGAATGATGACCGTACTTATAGCAATATGACCCAAGCATTGCCAAAAGAGAAGTCTAACTAACTGTGCTGTGTTAATGATATCTGGAAAGACAAGAAGAACTGGATTGGGGCTGGGGGAGGGTGTAAGCAAAATAGAACACTGCACAATCTGAGAAAATAATCTGGAGCTGGCATGGCAAAGGGGCACTTATGGTGAAAGCACTAGCTTGGAGGCTGAATTGAGTCCAGAATGAGACAGAAAAGTATTTCTTTCAATTAAAGGGCTTTTTGTTTTTGTTTTGTCTACTAAAAGGACACCATTTTGCAGCAGAAAATTAGCATAGGCACACCACACCAATGACCATACATTATCATATCTTCGCCTTGATTTCGCTATGAAACTGAGAAAAGCTACATGTTCTGATTCACTGATTACAACTGAAATGTCTATTGTCACATAATAAAGAAAGTTTGGATAATAGGGAGTTGTGTAGACTTGATTCTGTCAAATTTTACTGAAAACCATGCTTTCTACAGTTTATCAGGTGATGAGTTGAATCAAGGCAACAATGACCAAAGAAAAAAATCCTTCTGTGCCTTCAGTATTTCAGTTTAAAAAATGGATTTGCCAATCATTTTCTTGAATTTTATGAAGACACTTTTAAATCACAGATTTAAAGATTTTAAAAGATTATTGATATCTTATCCAAATACAAACTAGACTTAGCTCATGTACCTGCATGTTTGGCAGACAGTGAATATGTAAATTTTACCAAAATCCATTGTCTATACCCAAGAAAATGGAAAGATCTTCCTACTACATGTATATACCTTGTACACAACACTGCTAAAAGCAGATATGATTTCCTATCTGTGAAATTGTGGCTTTCATAATAAAAGTTTTTGGTCAATTTACTCTTTCTTCTAAGTATACAGAAGCACTTAAAGAGATATTTTACTATATGGAAAGTAAAAGAAGATAGCCTTCTTAGACATGTCTGTAAAAGATGGCTATTATTGTTGTGGGCCATAGAAAAATATTTTATGACAGTCCAATATTTTAACGTCTTTGTGTGGTCTCCTTTCAGCCGATTATGTGATTGTGGTAGATTAATAAAACAAGTGCAGGAAATTGTTGATACCCTTCCTTTCAAGAAGTGGAGATTGATTACCTTCCCCTTGAGTGTGGCCTGGACTCACTTCTAATGAATAACATATTGTAGCAGTAGTGTGTGTTAATTCTGAGAAGCAGGTTATGAAAAGATTGTAGCTTTCAGCTTGAGTATTCTGTTTTCCACTCTCTTTAATCACTCATTCAGAAGGAGGACATAGGCTGTGTCGGAAGAATTTGAAGGTGAATATAGACAGGCCTAAGCAAAGAGACACTGAGAGCAGCCAGCAACCATGAGTAATGTGGAAGGGAACACTCCATGGGTCGAACCTTTTTTGTTTTTTTTAAATGGTGCATCACATGAATAACCTTACTTCATTTGACTATTCCCCTCTTTGTACCTGTTTGTATATTAAACCATTTTCCTCTCAGATTTACTGAGATATAGTTAACATATAACATATAAATTTAAGGTATACAAGGTGTTAATTGAATATATTCGTATTATGTAAAACAGTTAGTGGCACTGGGTAACACCTCAATCATATCACATAGTTACCATTCCTTCCTTGTGGTGTAAAAATTTAAGATCTCTTAGCAACTTTTAAGTATAAGTGGTGGTTTGGTATCTAAGTCATGTCCGACTCTCTGCAACCCCATGGACTGTAATGTGCCAGGCGCCTATGTCCATGGGATTTTCCAGGCAGGAATAGTGGAAAGGGTTGCCATTTCCTTCTCCAGAGGATCTTCCCAATCCAGGAATCAAACTCGTTTTTCCTGCATTGGCAGGTGGATTCTTTATCCACTGAGCTACCAGGGGAGACTTTTAAATATATAATACAGTGTTATTAACTATAATCATCATTCTGTGCATTAGGTTCCCAGAATGTATCTATATTATAACTGCAAGTTTAATTTTTGGGCCAACAACTCCCTATTTCTTCCATTCTGACAAACATAAAACGTCTCATAACAGTTCATCTTATTCTGATTTTAAAAAATTGATCACATGCAAGTACTCTCCCCTTTATTCCCTGAGCTTTTATGTTTTTGATGTCACAGTTTATCTCTTTTATTTTTTGTGTCCTTTAGCAAACTTTCATAGCTATGGTTATTTTTAATAGTCTTGTTCTTTAACCTTTATACTAGAGTTACATGGTTAGTACTCCATAATTTACAGTATTAGAGTATTCTGAATGTGACTGTAGGTTTACCTTTACCAGTGTGTTGTATATTTTCAAATGATTAATGTTACTAAGTAGTATCTTTTCATTCCAGCTTGAAGAACTCCACTCAACATTTCTTGTAAGTTCTAGTGATGAAAACCCTCAACTTTTGTTTGTCTGGAAAAGTTCTTATCTCTCCTTCATTTCTGAAGGACAATTTTGCAAGTTAAAGTATTTTTAATGGCAATTTTTTGTTTTCTTTTAGCACTTTGAATACATCATCCCACTCTCTCACATCTTGTAAGATTTCTGCTGAGAAGTCCTCTGATAGCTTTATGGGAGTTCCCTTGTGGAATATAAGACTTTGCATTTCTCTCTTTCTGCCTTTAAGACTCTTTCTTTAACTTTCTTTAATTTTTCTAAAATTTAATATGTTTTGGAGAGGATCTCTTTAAAGTTTATTTTGTTTGTGACCTATGGGTGTTTTCAGCCATTCTTTCTTTTTTTCTTTAGATTAATTTTTTTCATTATTTCTTTAAATAAGATTTCTATCCTTTTCTCTCTGTCTTCTCCTTCTGGAAGTGTGATAATTTGTAAATGGTTCTTTTGATGGTATCCTATTTTGATTATGTAGGCTTTGTTCTCCCTTTTCCACTTTTGTGCTTTTTCCTTTTTAATTCTCTAACTGGATAATTTAAATTGACCTGTCTTTGAGTTAACCTACTCTTTCTTCTGCCTGCTCTAACTTGCTCTTGAAACAGTCTATAAAAATTTTTCGATTCAGTTTTGTGTCCCTCAGTTCCAGAATTTTTATTTGATTCTTTTTTTATATTTTTCTACTCTTTATTTTTTTTTGTAATTAATTTATTTTTTATTGGAGGCAAATTATTTTACAATATTATATTGGTTGGTTTTGCTATACATTGACATGAATTCGCCCAGGGTTTACATAAGTTCCCCCTCCTGAACCCTCCTCCCACCTCCCTCCTCCCTTTATCTTCCCTCTGGGTCATCCCCGCATGCCAGCCCCGAGCATCCTATAACATGCATTGACCATGAACTAGTGATTCATTTCACATATGACAACATACGTGTTTCAATGACATTCTCCCAAATCATCCCACCCTCACCCTCTCCCACAGAGTCCCAAAGACTGATCTATACATCTGTGTCTCTTTTGCTGTCTCGTATACAGGGTTATCACTTGCATCTTTCTAAATTCCATATATATGCATTAGTATGCTGTATTGGTGTTTTTCTTTCTGGCTTACTTCACTCTGTATAATAGGCTCCAGTTTCATCCACCTCATTAGAACTGATTCAAATGTATTCTTTTTAATGGCTGAATAATACTCCATTGTGTATATGTACCAAAGCTTTCTTATCCATTCGTCTGCAGATGGACATCTAGGTTGCTTCCATGTCCTGGCTATTATAAACAGTGCTGCAATGAACATTGGAATACATGTGTCTCTTTCAATTCTGGTTTCCTCGGTGTGTATGCCCAGGAGTGCGATTGCTGGATCATATGGCAGTTCTATTTCCAGTTTTTTGAGGAATCTCCACACTGTTCTCCATAGTGGCTGTACTAGTTTGCATTCCCACCAACAGTGTAAGAGGGTTCCTTTCTCTCCACATCCTCTCCAGCATTTATTGCATGTAGACTTTTGGATAGCAGCCATTCTGACTGGTGTGAAATGGTATCTCATTGTGCTTTTGATTTGCATCTCTCTGATTATGAGGGATGTTGAGCATTTTTTCATGTGTTTGTTAGCCATCTGTATGTCTTCTTTGGAGAAATGTCTGTTTAGTTCTTTGGCCCATTTTTTGATTGGGTCATTTATTTTTCTGGAATTGAGCTGCAGGAGCTGCTTGTATATTTTGGAGATTAATCCTTTATCAGTTGCTTCATTTGCTATTATTTTCTCCCATTCTGAAGGCTGTCTTTTCACCTTGCTTATAGTTTCCTTTGCTGTGCAGAAGCTTTTGATTTTAATTAGGTCCCATTTGTTTATTTTTGCTTTTATTTCCAATATTCTGGGAGGTGGGTCATGGAGGATCCTGCTGTGATTTATGTCGGAGAGTGTTTTGCCTACGTTCTCCTCCAGGAGTTTTATAGTTTCTGGTCTTACATTTAGCTCTCTAATCCATTTTGAGTTTATTTTTGTGTATGGTGTTAGGAAGTGTTCTAGTTTCATTCTTTTACAAGTGGCTGACCAGTTTTCCCAGCACCACTTGTTAAAGAGACTGTCTTTTCTCCATTTTATATTCTTGCCTCCTTTGTCAAAGATGAGGTGTCCATAGGTGCATGGATTTATCTCTGGGCTTTCTATTTTGTTCCATTGATCTATATTTCTGTCTTTATGCCAGTACCATACTGTCTTGATGACTGTGGCTTTGTAGTAGAGCCTGAAGTCTGGCAGGTTAATTCCCCCAGTTCCATTTTTCTTCCTCAACATTGCTTTGGCTATTCGAGGTTTTTTGTATTTCCATACAAATTGTGAGATTATTTGTTCTAGTTCTGTGAAAAAGATTGTTGGTAGCTTGATAGGGATTGCATTGAATGTATAAATTACTTTGGGTAGTATACTCATTTTCACAATATTTATTCTTCCAATCCATGAGCATGGTATATTTCTCCATCTATTAGTGTCCTCTTTGATTGCTTTCAGTAGTGTTTTATAGTTTTCTATGTACAAGTCTTTTGTTTCCTTAGGTAGATATATTCCTAAGTATTTAATTCTTTTCGTTGCAACAGTGAATGGAATAGTTTCCTTAATTTCTCTTTCTATTTTCTCATTATTAGTGTATAGGAATGCAAGGGATTTCTGTGTGTTGATTTTATATCCTGCAACGTTACTGTAATCATTGATCAGCTCTAGTATTTTTCTGGTAGAGTCTCTCGGGTTTTCTGTGTAGAGGATCATGTCATCAGCGAACAGTGAAAGTTTTACTTCTTCTTTTCCAATTTGGATTCCTTTTATGTCTTTTTCTGCTCTGATTGCTGTGGCCAAAACTTCCAGAACTATGTTGAATAGTAGTGGTGAGAGTGGGAACCCTTGTCTTGTTCCTGACTTTAGGGGAAATGCTTTCAGTTTTTCACCATTGAGGATAATGTTTGCTGTGGGTTTGTCATATATAGCTTTTATTATGTTGAGGTATGTCCCTTCTATTCCCACTTTCTGGAGAGTTTTTATCATAAATGGATGTTGAATTTTGTCAAAGGCTTTCTCTGCATCTACTGAGATAATCATATGATTTTTATTTTTCAGTTTGTTAATGTGGTGTATTACATTGACTGATTTGCGGATATTGAAGAATCCTTGCATTCCTGGGATAAAGCCCACTTGGTCATGATGTATGATCTTCTTAATGTGTTGTTGGATTCTGATTGCTAGAATTTTGTTAAGGATTTTTGCATCTATGTTCATCAGTGATATTGGCCTGTAGTTTTCTTTTTTTGTGGGGTCTTTACCAGGTTTTGGGATTAGGGTGATGGTGGCCTCATAGAATGAGTTTGGAAGTTTCCCTTCCTCAGCAATTTTCTGGAAGAGTTTGAGTAGAATAGGTGTTAGCTCTTCTCTAAATTTTTGGTAGAATTCAGCTGTGAAGCCATCTGGACCTGGGCTTTTGTTTGCTGGAAGATTCCTGATTACAGCCTCTAGTTCCGTGCTTGTGATGGGTTTGTTCAGATTTTCTATTTCTTCCTGGTTCAGTTTTGGAAAGTTGTACTTTTCTAGGAATTTGTCCATTTCTTCCAGGTTATTCATTTTATTGCCATATAATTGCTGATAGTATTCTCTAATAATCCTTTGTATTTCTGTATTGTCAGTTGTGATCTCTACATTTTCATTTCTAATTTTATTGATTTGGTTCTTCTCCCTTTGTTTCTTGATAAGTCTGGCTAGCGGTTTGTCAATTTTATTTACCTTCTCAAAGAACCAGCTTTTGGCTTTGTTGATTTTTGCTATGGTCTCTTTTGTTTCTTTTGCATTTATCTCTGCCCTAATTTTTACGATTTCTTTCCTTCTACTGACCCTGGTGTTCTTCATTTCTTCCTTTTCTAGTTGCTTTAGATGTAGAGTTAGGTTATTTAGTTGACTTTTTTCTTGTTTCTTGATGTGTGCCTGTATTGCTATGAACTTCCCCCTTAGCACTGCTTTTACAGTGTCCCAGAGGTTTTGGGTTGTTGTGTTTTCATTTTCACTCATTTCTATGCATATTTTGATGTCTCTTTTGATTTCTTCTATGATTTGTTCATTATTCAGCAGCATGTTGTTCAGCCTCCATATGTTGGCATTTTTAATGGTTTTTCTCCCGTAATTGAGATCTAATCTTACTGCATTGTGGTCAGAAAAGATGCATGGAATGATTTCAACTTTTTTGAATTTTCCAAGGCTAGATTTATGGCCCAGGATGTGATCTATCCTGGAAAAGGTTCCGTGTGCACTTGAGAAAAAGGTGAAATTCATTGTTTTGGGGTGAAATGTCCTGTATATATCTATTAGGTCTAACTGGTCTATTGTATCATTTAAAGTTTGTGTTTCCTTGTTAATTTTCTGTTTAGTTGATCTATCCATAGATGTAAGTGGGGTATTAAAATCTCCCACTATTATTGCATTATTGTTAATTTCCCCTTTCATACTTGTTAGTAATTGTCTTACATATTGCGGTGCTCCTATGTTGGGTGCATAAATATTTATAATTGCTATATCTTCATCTTGGATTGATCCTTTGATCATTATGTAGTTTCCTTCTTTGTCTCTTTTCACAGCCTTTGTTTTAAAGTCTATTTTATCTGATATGAGTATTGCTACTCCTGCTTTCTTTTGGTCTCTATTTGCGTGGAATATCTTTTTCCAGCCCTTCACTTTCAGTCTGTGTGTGTCCCTCGTTTTGAGGTGGGTCTCTTGCAGACAACATATATGGGGGTCTTGTTTTTGTATCCATTCAGCCAGCCTTTGTCTTTTGGTTGGGGCATTCAACCCATTTACGTTTAAGGTAATTATTGATAAGTACGATCCCGTAGCCATTTTATTTATTGCTTTGGGTTCGAGTTTATACACCCTTTATGTGTTTCCTGTCTAGAAAAGTTCCTTTAGTATTTGTTGGAGAGCTGGTTTGGTAATGCTGAATTCTCTCAGCTTTTGCTTGTCTGTAAAGCTTTTGATTTCTCCTTCATATTTGAATGAGATCCTTGCTGGGTACAGTAATCTGGGCTGTAGGTTATTTTCTTTCATCACTTTAAGTATGTCTTGCCATTCCCTCCTGGCCTGAAGAGTTTCTGTTGAAAGATCGGCTGTTATCCTTATGGGAATCCCCTTGTGTGTTATTTGCTGTTTTTCCCTTGCTGCTTTTAATATTTGTTCTTTGTGTTTGATCTTTGTTAATTTGATTAATATGTGTCTTGGAGTATTTCGCCTTGGGTTTATCCTGTTGGGGACTCTCTGGGTTTCTTGGACTTGGGTGATTATTTCTTTCCCTATTTTAGGTAAGTTTTCAACTATTATCTCCTCAAATATTCTTTCATGGTCTTTCTTTTTGTCTTCTTCTTCTGGGATTCCTATGATTCGAGTGTTGGAGCGTTTAACATTGTCCCAGAGGTCTTTAATATTGTTCTCATTTCTTTTAATTTGTTTTTCTTTTTTCCTCTCTGTTTCATTTATTTCTACAATTCTGTCTTCTAACTCGCTTATCCTGTCTTCTGCCTCTGTTATTCTACTGTTTGTTCCTTCCAGAGTGTTTCTGATCTCATCTATTGCATTATTCATTGTACATTGACTCTTTTTTATTTCCTCTAAGTCCTTATTAAACCTTTCTTCCATCTTCTCAATCTTTTTCTCCAGGTTATTTATCTGTCACTCCATTTTGCTTTCAAGATTTTGAATCATTTTCACCATCAAAATTCGAAATTCTTTATCAGGTAGATTCCCTATATCTTCCTCTTTTGTTAGTGTTGGTGGGCATTTATCTTGTTCCTTTACTTGCTGGGTATTTCTCTGCCTCTTCATCTTGCTTATAGTGCTTTGCTTGGGGTGGCCTTTCCCTCTTCTGGCCGTTTGTGGAGTTCTCTTTATTATGTAGTTTCCTCGTTGTGTGTTGGGTTGGACAGGTGACTTGTCAAGGTTCCCTGGTTACGGAAGCTTGTGTCGGTGTTCTGGTGGGTGGAGCTGGATTTGTTCTCTCTGGAGTGTAATGAAGTGTTCAGTAATGAGTTATGAGATGTCAGTGGGTTTGGAGTGACTTTGGGCAGCCTGTGTATTGAAGCTCAGGGCTAGTTTCCTGTGTTACTGGAGAATTTGCGTGGTATGTCTTGCTCTGGAACTTGTTGACCCTTGGGTGGTGCTTCGTTTTAGTGTAGGTATGGAGACGTATGATGAGCTCCTATCGATTAATGTTCCCTGGAGTCAGGAGTTCTCTGGTGTTCTCAGGATTCGGGCTTAAGGCTCTTGCCTCTGGTTTTTGGTCTTATTCTTGGAGTAGACTCTAGACGTCTCTATCTGTCATTTCCAAGGTGGTTCCCTCTGTTTTAGCTTCTGTTTACTGGTCTCTTCAGTGTCTAATTTCCTCCCTGATACTAGGGGGTGGGGGGACACTTTTTAAGGCTCAGTTGTTCAGTCCTGATCTAGGAAGGGAGGGACACTGCAGACGAATATCTCTGGCGTCTGTGGGGAGGGGAGTGCTCGCAGTGTCTTGGCCACACTGGGTTTGCCCCCGCTCACAGCACGTATGCTGTCCCAGTCTACACTGCACAGGCTCTAGGTTGCTCTGCCGGGAACTGTCCGAAGCCGGCGCCAGGTTGTATGCACTTCCCAGGTCTGAGCGGCTCAAGTTCAGGTTCTCAGGTACTCCACAAAGGCGCAGACTTGGTTGGGCCTGCGTTTTGTGCCTTCCCTGGTCCGTGCAGTTTAGGGGACCAGGTGTTTGGCGAGCGCTGTCTCTGCGACTTATCGCCTCCCCAGTCCCCGCCACTCAGTTTTCTGGGTGTACAACCAGCGCACCTTCTCAGGGGGATATCGACCGGCCTGAGCCCAAGAAGTCCTGATTAGCAACAAGCCTGTCTGCAGTTTGTATCAGATGCCTTTCTGGGGCCGCGGTTGCCCGCTCCGGCTCTGGCTGCGCTCCCTGCCTGTCTCGGTGGGGGATGGGGGATGGGCCGACCGCAGCCGGCTCGCTCTGCTCAGTCCTTTATTCTGCGAGCGGGACTGGCTGAGTCCTAGGTTAGAACTTTCCGCCTTTTCGTGGGGAAGCTATCCCACAGTCTGCTTTGCTCTCCCCAGTTCTCTCAAATTGTTCTTGTGGCATTCAAGCCCAGTCCTCTCTCTAAGCAGTTCAGCCGGCTCCTCCCTGCCCAGCCCCCGCTTGCTAATGGCGTATGCAGGCGTCTGCGCTGCTTCTCCGCTGGGAGTTACCGTTTGGCGGGTAGTCTGTGGGTTTTAAAAAAATCTTAAAAAAAAAAGAGGGTTATGTGGCCCTCTGAGCTTCCAAGGCTCGCCACAGATTCGCCAGTGAGAGTGTTTCCTGGTGTTTGGAAACTTCTCTCTTTTTAAAGCCTCCCTTCCCGGGACGGAGCTCCGTCCTTACTTCTTTTGTCTCGCTTTTTATCTTTTATGTTTTTTCCTACCTCCTTTCGAAGACAATGGGCTGCTTTTCTGGGTGCCTGACGTCCTCTGCCAGCATTCAGTAGTTGTTTTGTGGACTTCACTCCGCGTTCAAATGTTCTTTTGATGAATTTGTGGAGGAGAGAGTGGTCTCGCCGTCCTATTCCTCCGCCATCTTGTTCCTCCTCTCTACTCTTTATTTTTAACTTCCCATTTTGTTCTTATTTTCTTCTTCTGATACCACTAAATTATTTATTTACATTCTGTTGTAGCTCTCCAAACATCTTTAGAACAATTCGAGTTTCTTGTCAGGCAATTCCCTAGTTCTTTAGAGAACCTCTTGGAAATTTACTGTATGAATTTGATGGAGTGAAATTTCCCTGATTTTTCAGGATGCCTGTAGCCAGTGTAGGTGTCTGCACTTTTGAAGAAGCAGTCACCTCTTCTACACCTTATGGACTGACTTTATTATGGGAAGCTTTGCACCGACAAATAGGGCACACTGGGAAATGCTGTGACCCTGGGTCTAATGGTCCTCCCAGGTATGGGAGCCCCTCAGGGCACCAGGTTCAGAGAGATGTGGTGTTATTTCAGCTCAGGTTCCTGGGGTCTGCAGCATTGACAACTATGCATTCCTTGGCAAGCAGCAGAGGGTTCGCAGTGGCTGCAAGGGCTGTTGGGGTCCTCAGTGGTACCTCCAGGCGCAGTGGCTAGAGACCATGACAGACAATGATGGCGGCTAGAGCCGGTGCCATGTCCACACTCAGCTGTGGGAGCCTGCGCAGTGGCAGAGGCCAGTTTCAGATACACTTAGTGGTGGGGCCCAAAGTGGGTAGCACGGACCAAAGCCACTTGCAGACACACTAGTAGCTGCAGGGGCCTTGGATGTCAACTACCGTGGCTGCTGGGTTTTGTCAAGGGTACATGGTAGTGAAGGCCATTGACAAGAGTCATGCTGGGGGTCATGCAGGTGCATAGCTAGAAAGGCTAGCTAGAGATGAGTGCAGAAGAGCAGGCCAGTGACCAAAGACAGGGCTTGATCCAAGCCATAAACGCCTGAAGAGGCCTGGGCTTTTGGCATGTTTTCTCATGGTTACACAGTCTCCACCCAGTCACGCACACTACCATGGGGCCAGTGAAGGGCATCAATTTAGGAACATGCAGGTACATAGTTGGAGGGTCTCACCCCAGGAGTGTGCACAGTGGTGCAGGTCAGCATTAGGCTTCTTAGCTCACGTATTTCTATACAGCCTGGGCTGGCAGCCAGCATTCACCGCGTGTTATGTTGGGGGCAGGAAGGAAAGAGCAGGAAAGGACACAGGCACCTGGTGTCAGCGAACATGAAAGCCTGTGGGGCAAAGCTGGTGAAAATCTGTAGGGTTCTGCAGAGGCTCTTCTGGCCATTGGTTTCTTTGGCATCAAATCTGCTGGCTTTGTCTCCTGAACAGGTCACTGGGAGCCACAGTAACTGCTTTTGGCAGTACTTGCTTTTCTCCTTGTTCCCAGCTGTCCCTATACACCACAGCTCTGCTGGTCTGGGTGGGGTGAAACCAGAGCAGGACCCTTGTGCGGCATCCAGAAAGGTCAGGGAAGTGGCCACTCACCCCATTCTTCCTTTCATGGTGAGGGGACCTCTTTCTAGCTGAGGTTCCCTCTTGACACTGGAGCAATGCTGGCTTGGAGGATGGGGTGATAGGCAAAATGAAGCTGTCTTCTTTTTCAGTGCAGTTATTTTCAGTTTTCTTTTCCCCCATTATGTTACTAAAGTTGTTTTAGTGGAGCCTTGAGCTCCTCCAGAGCTTTTTTTCTTTTTTTTAATATACATTTATTTATTTTGGCTACTCTGAGATCTTTCTGCTGCTCATGGACTTTCTCTAGCTCCTGCGCGGAAGGGTACTCTCTAGCTGTAGTGTGCAGCTTCTCATTGTGGCGGCTTCTCTCGTTGCAGAGCACGGACTCCAGGGTGTGCCAGCTTCAGTAGTTCAATAGTCGTGGTGCACGGGCTTAGCTGTACCATGGCATGTGGGATCTTTCCAGACCAGGGAGCAAACCAGTGTCCTCTGCATTGCAAGGCGGATTCTTTAGCACTGGACTACCAGGGAAGGCCTGCAGAGCTGCTTCTGTTCATGGGCATGTCTAATTGTTGATCTCCACGGGGGAACGGAGGCTGGGATCTCCTTTGTCACCATTTTTTCCAGACTTGATCCTGCCTGACAGCTTGTTGACAACTCTGAGAAAGGCTGAACCAGAGAGGCTCAGCTAGATTGTGTCATATTCTTGACCCACAGAAACTGTGAAACCGTAAATATTCTTTGTTTTAATTTGCTAAGTTTGGAGTAATATGTTACATCGCAATAAACAGCTAACACCCTGTGGGACCTTCTCTAAGTCTTTTGCCACTCCATCTATTTGTAGTTCATTCTTTCCCTATTCACTTATGCCACAGCAGAAGAGATGCTCCACTTGTCTAATTTAAATCATCCCACCAAAGCTCTGCACGCATCTTCTTCTGCCTCCTTGGGGATCTTACCCTACATATGAGTTATTGTCTCTTTCCTTAATCTTTGGCCTCTCTCTCTGCTTCTCTTGTCACAACACTTTACAGTGTTCCAAACTTTCTCACAATAAGCCCATTCTCAGCTGACATTTTTCCCCTAGTGACTTCTCCTTCCTATTTATCTTTATCCTATTTATCCTTCAGTGTTGACCTTCTCAAAATAATCTTCGTTTCTTCAGGTTCCATTTGTCAACATCACACCCCCCTCCATTTGAGAGATTTCAGTTCAGATCTCATTCCTGAATTCTATAAACTTAACTCTAGTGGCCTTTGGATGGCCATCGGATGTCCTCAAACTCAATATATTCAAAACTGAAAACCCCCTTTCCTTAGGATCCTTCTTGTTTCTATCTCAGGAATAGCCTTCAGTTTCAAGACCTGTGGCTCAAGGCTTCACCCTTTGTATTCACAGCTTCATCACCCCTGCACCCTTGGAAGTAGCCCCATTGCTTGCTGTACCCTCAGCAGCTGCTCCATCACCCTAGTCTCTGGGCCCACAGCTCTGTCCACTGAGGCAGTCATCCTTTTTCTTGAAGCCCGGTAGCTCTACTGACTCATTGTTTGTATATCAAATTTGGAGAATCTGACAACCATTTTTAATTTTGTCTACTCACTGTTGTTTTAGTCCAAGCTGGACAGCTGGACTAAAAAGAACAGTTTTTGCTAGCATCCCCCCAAACCTCATGGGTCTCCAATGTATGTTAAGGGAATCCACCCATTAGACAAGAGAGATTTTCACAGAGTCTGCCTTGATAATCCCATCTCTCTTCCTTTGGGATGGCTGATTGAGCACCTAATTTCTTTAACAAAAGGTTGTCCAGCCATACCTTGGTCTTCTCTCTATAGTTTGTTTTGCAAACAGTGGATTTCCTTATTTTTGCATCCTTTGCAATCCAAGTAGGTTGAGAACCTTCCAAACTGTCAAATCCTGGGGCAGGAAGGGATTGGTTAAAATGTTCGGCCCTAATTTATCTATTTCCTCTCTCATTTTACCATAAACAACAAACAGGAAACAAACCACACCTTCCATACTTTATTTGGAAATCATCTCAGCTAAATATAAAATTTCATCATTTATATACTCTGCTTCTCATTCAGCACTAGAATACAATTCAGCTAAATTCTTTGCCACTCTGTAAAAAAGATTTTGTTTCCTCAGTTCTAAATAACATGTTCTTCATTTCCTTGAGACTTGCCAGAAACACATGGGACTCTTTCTACCAAGGCAATCTAAGCATTTTCTATCAGGCTTCTCAAAATTCTTCCAGTTTCTACTTATGACCCAATTCCAAAGCCACTTCTACATTTGTAGGTATTTGTTAAAGCAGCACACCACTTCCCAGTATCCAAAACAATCTGTATCAGTGAGGATTCCAGCATAAAACAAAACCAGAGAAGAGGAGAGAAAGAAACTTAGCTCACGAAATGGTTTCTATGATAGTAGGGTCAGGCAAGTTCAGTCTGTAGGTCAGGCCAGCTGAATGGAAACTCTAAGGCAGGAACTGACACTGAAATCTACAGGCAGAATTTCTTTTACCTCAGGGAAATCTGTTTTGCACTTGAGATAGTATGTTTCTCAGCCTTTCAACTAATTAGATGGGGCCCACCAGATTATCAAGGATAATCTTTAAAGTCAGCTGATTGTAGATGTTAGCCACATTTACAAAATACCTCTACAAAACACTTAGATTGATGTTTAATTAAATAACTTATTACTACATCCTATGCAAGTTGACTCATGCAACAGATTATGTGATTAGTGAGGTATGAAGCCGCATAAAGGATTTAATTCTCCTTGGTTTTTACAGACCTTTTTATGATAGCGTTAAAAATACTGATTTTCAAAATGATAGAAAGTTTGATAGAAAACATAGCTGCATAAAGCCATTTATAGGAATGCACGTTTTTATCACTGTGTTCATAAAAGAATATAGTTAACTCCAAAGAAGTGTCACTTATATTATTTTTCCCACTTTGCTCTGCTTTCCCTGATAGGTAAATTAAAAGATCTTGGGGAGAGGGGTAAGCTCATATTTTGTCCCTTGGTTCCTTGAAATGGCACTAAAGTTGAAATGTTACAATCCTTTGAATTACTGTCCAGAACACTACAACTAAAGCATTTTTTGAAATTTTAATGTACTGCATAGAGGGAGTATTTATATGTTTCTCAAACTATGGTTGCAAGTACTAAAAAAAATAAATAATTGTAGTTACTAAAGCATTGCCTTTAAACACTTCCTATGCTGTTTAGGCGGAGAAGGCAATGGCAAGCCACTCCAGTACTCTTGCCTAGAAAATCCCATGGATGGAAGAGCCTGGTAGGCTGCAGTCCATGGGGTCGCTAAGGGTCGGACACGACTGAGCGACTTCACTTTCACTTTTCACTTTCACACATTGGAGAAGGAAATGGCAACCCACTCCGGTGTTCTTGCCTGGAGAATCCTGGGGACGGGGGAGCCTGTTGGGCTTCCGTCTATGGGGTCACACAGAGTCGGACACGACTGAAGTGACTTAGCAGCAGCAGCAGCATGCTGTTTAGGGAACAAAGCTTAAAGAATTGGGCTTGCATTTGTACGTATTTTTATTAAGGTGATTTTTGCCCAAGAACTTTCCTATAAATTCTTTTATTTTAATTTGGTTATCAAGTTGATTTAAAATATGTGGGCTACAATCAATCTAGAAAAGAATGGATATGTGTACATGTATAACTGATCCATTTTGCTATGCACCTGAAACTAACACAACATTGTAAATCAACTATCCCTCAGTACAAAACAAAAAATTTAAAAAATAAATAAACTATGTGGACTACATATGTGTTCCAGATATATTTAAATAAGCATTGTCAAAAACTACATAGAAAGGAATTTGGGCAAAGTTAGGGTAAGACAGCACTGCCTTCACAATTCTTGAAAAAATACTTCTTTTGGGGAGTTCGCTACAGTTCAGCGTCTGAGCTTCAGCTACACAGGATCAAACACTCCATCTCTTCAGTGCCCTAGAGTTTATTTAACTTAGGAAACTGATTCAAGCTAACTTCACAAGAAAGCAACTTATAAAACCATACTATTGATGTATTAATTTAAAATAAAATTATACTAGGTGAACTAGATGCTTTCATTCACTGACTACCCCTTTCTTTTTTTGTAGAAAAGACCTCGTGGAAAGCCTCATTCTTAAGGAATTACTTGGTGATCACAGCATGAGTTTAAGGGAAAATGGAAAAAATCAAATATTGAGTGAACATCAGGATTTGCCAGCTAAGGCTTCCATTCCTACAGTAAGGATTTACCTATCAGAATAACTAAATACTTGTTTCTATCTATCTAAACTCCTCTTCTTTAGAAAAGACATGAATGACACATTGCCAGTATCTAAATCTATTACTCTATTTCTGTGTTACTAAGGTAGATGACCTTCATGTACAATCTAATTGACACCTTGTTCAGATATGCTAACTTTTTCAATCTGGTTACAGTTAATAGTTATGTTGACCGGTAAGCTAATCACTTTCTTTAAGATGTGATAGTCATTATAAAGAGTCCTTCTGAGCACCTGAACTTCACTGCCTCCTTGAATTTGGTGGGACCATGTGACTAATACGTTTGACCAGTAACTTTTAAGCAGAAGAGTATATGTCACTTCTAGACTGGAACATTTAAATATCAGCACAAAACTCTCCTGAGTTCTCTTTATCTGTCAAGAGAGCCAACAACAGTCAATGCTCCAGATAGGGTCTGCTCGGGGTCAAGAAAAATTTGGAACAAGGGCCGCCAGATATCTTGTCGAGGACACAAGATGTTATATTATGAACAAGATACAAACCTTGATGTTTTAACCATGGAGATCCTGGGGTTGTTTTTCACTATAATAAAATCTTGCCTGGGCTTCCCAAGTGGCTCAGTGGTAGAGAATCCTCCTGCCAATGCATGAGATATGGGTTCAATCCCTGGGTCAGGAAGATACCCTGCAGAAGGAAATGGCAACCCATTCCAGTATTCTTCCCTCAGAAATTCCATAGATAGAGGAGCCTGGCAGCCTATAGTCCATGAGATCACAAAGAATCAGGCACAACTTAATCACTAAACAACAAGAAAATCTTGTTTATCCTAAGTAGTAATAAATGGTATTACATGTTTTATCTTTGTTTTCCTTTTTAAAAAAATTTTGGCAAACACCTCACTATTGCTTATGTCCACATTATCTGCTGCTGCTGCTGCTAAGTCGCTTCAGTCGTGTCCGACTCTGCGTGACCCCATAGGTGGCAGCCCACCTGGCTCCTCCGTCCCTGGGATTCTCCAGGCAGGAATCCTGGAGCGGGTTGCCATTTCCTTCTCCAAAGCATGCACACATGCGAAGTCACTTCAGTCGTGTCCGACTCTGTGTGACCTTATGGACAGCAGCCCACCAGGCTCCTCTGTCCATGGGATTCTCTAGGCAAGAACGCTGGAGTGGGTTGCCATTTCCTTCTCCACATATAATCTATGAAGTCATAAATAAATAAATCCTATATATGTAGTTTATGAGGCTAAAGGATAATTGCTCATCCATCCCTAGCTCTGTATACATACCCTGAACTGTCACAGAAGCCGTATTACTTCATATGTTTCCTATGATTGCCAAATAATTTGACATTTTCTAATAGAGCTTCATTTACCATGTCCTTCTATCGAAAGAAATAAGAAGGGACTGCACTATGATCAAAGAGTATTTTATTTCTGTCTGTTTTTCAGTTAGAGAGACCCATAAGGATGTTAGGCTATAACATGCCTTTCAAATGACATAATCAACCTTCCCCAACCGCTAGACTCAGACAATCAGCCCTGACGGTTGTCCCAAATGCTGATCATACCAAGATCCAACCTCACATGAAGTAGAACTCTGTGCACACGCAGATAACTTAGAGAGGGTACTGGAATCTCCTTGTCCCTCCCCTTTCCCTAGTGACAGCTTTAGCATCACCTTGTTTTTCTCTTCTCTTTGTAGAAGAAAAGAGAATGGAGCAAACTCCTTAAAAGGAATGTCCCGTATCAAGGACCCTTGGTTTTTTGCAGCTGAATCAGGGTTTTCTCTCCCTTTGTTTTTTGTTTTTTTTTTTTAAAGACAAATGTAGCTCTGTGAAGATACAAAAGGAGAATATACAGGCCTTTTGGATAAAGGATATAAGACCTGTGAATATTATATATGTTATTTCTTATTCACAAGTCAGAAATGTAATCAAGGTATACATTATCTTCCTAGGAATTTTCAGTATGCTTATATTTAAAATCATGATTATATAAGGGAAATTAAGGAAATGGCAACCCACTCCAGTGTTCTTGCCTGGAGAATCCCAGGGAAGGGGGAGCCTGGTGGGCTTCCGTCTATGGGGTCACACAGAGTCAGACACGACTGAAGTGACTTAGCAGCAGCAGCAGCGGCAGCAGCTTCTCCTTGTAGCTTCTTACTTTTCTTTGATAAGTTCCTTTGAGGTCACTTGCATAGATGCTCCAGAAATTAAGGCTATAAATAACAATCAGTGCAGACGAGAGGAATGCTGGGCTTAAAGCCTTGGAAATGTTGCCACCAAGTCACCAAGTCCTTCACCTCAGCGTCTCTGGTCAGCAACCAGCAGAAGTTGACAGCATGCACATATCTCATCCCTTATCCATTATCATGTTGTGACTATTTTAATTAATTCCCAGAAATTTCTATACTAAACATTATTCTTTCATGACTATGATACAAATTTAGTTAGAATGGGTTAAGGATTCAGGAAAATCTTTAATAGCAAGTGACTTAAAAATCATTTTTGACTACTCTCTCAGCCAGTGAGAAATCTGTTCCACAGTATCCCTCATAAGTAATATGTTAAAGGAATTGAGTCTTACATGCTGTAGTTAATAACTATGATGGCTTCTCTGGTAAAGAATCCACCCGTCAATGAAGTAGACTCACGTTCAGTCCCCTGAGTCAGGAAGATCCCTTGGAGAAGGGAATGGCAACCCAATCTGGTATTCTTTGCTGAAGAGTCCAGTGGATATAGGACCCTGGTGGGCTATAGTCCATGGGGTCACAAAAGAATCGGTCACAACTTAGAGACTAAACAACAACAAAAAGATGACTATCATTTATTGAATTACTATAAACTAGACAATGGGTCCTCACCCAAATCCTATGAGGCATCATTTTAGTGCCTTCATTTTACAAATGAAGACCTTGAGGTTTAGAAGAATGCCAAATAATTTACCTCAGATCTCAGATTACAAAAAGCCAGCTCTGGCAGTTTCTAAATTTCATGCTTATAACCTAATTTACCTTGCCTCTATTAGGTAGTCATTAAAGGCTTAGAAGCTGAGAGTGACATAATAAGGCTTTATTTTTTTTTTAAGGAAAATGACTTTAATAGCATAGATTTGGGAAAGCTTATAAAAAGCCAAAAAAGTCCTAATGTCAAAAAGGGAGCAGGAACAAAACTAATGCATCATATTAATGTCTAGATGAGAAATCAATTGGAAAATAAAATTTGCACAAAATCTTGAGGTTTTAACAATGAGAGTTTTATCTTGGGATTTTAACAAAAGGAGTTTAACAAATGGGTAAAATGAGATCTAACTGAAACATGTGTGTGTGTGTGCGTGTGTGTGTGTGTGTATTTGTGTGTACTCCATCACTCAGTTCTGTCCAACTCTTTGAGACCACATGGACTGTAGCCTGCTAGGCTCCTCTGTCCATGGGTTTCCCCAGGCAAGAATACTGTAGTGGGTTGCCATTTCCTTCTCTAGGGGATCCTCTGTCCATGGGATTCTGTAGGCGAGAATACTGTAGTGGGTTGCCATGCCCTCCTCCAGGGGGTCTTCGAAACCAGGGATTGAACCCATGTCTCCTGCATTGCTGGCAGAGTCGGTACTACTGAGTCACTAGGGAAGCCCCATGTATGTGTGTGTGGTGTGTGGTGTACATGGGGCTTCCCTAGTGACTCAGCAGTACCGACTCTGCTACATACAGAGAGAGAGAGAGGGAGAGTGGATTTTTGTAATTCACAAGCTTATGTACTTCCCATTGACCTCATTTCCTTACTTAATATCATTCTTGTTCATCCCTGTAAATTCAATGTCTGGCATATATACCCAGGTGAGATAGAGGGTAAAAGGTTTTAGTTGACAAATGATTCAGAGTGGCATTTAGCTCGCTACTGTTCTTTGGTTGTTTAATTTTATTTTAACCATCATTTTACTTTCTTCAAGCAACCCAATATTGAAGTCTTACTTTGAATGAATGCTACTCTCTCTTACATTTCTAGATTACATTATTATATTTTTACGAGGGTATGATTGCTTTATAATGTTGTGTTAGTTTTGGCTGTACAATGAAGTGAATCAGCTATATGTATACATGTATCACCTCCCTCTTGGACGTCCCTCCCACCCCCACCCTCATTCCACACAGCTAGGTCATCATATAGCACCGAGCTGAGCTCCCTGTGCTATACAGCAGCTTTCCACTAGCTATCCATCTTACACATGGTGGCGTATATATGTCAATCCTAATTTTCCAATTTTTCCCACCCTCCCCTTACCCCTCATGCCAAAATTGCTAGGTTGAAGATAGATATTTTTAAAAATTTAGATTTAAGCCCTTCTACTGATGACAATGAATAAATTAGGTACATTTATAAAGAAAAGGAGACACCGAAACTTCCATCCACACCCTTGAGCAATCTTAGATTACTCTAAGAGTCCAGAGTCCTCCAAAGACTTTACTCTGTTCCTCTAAAGCAACTGTTATCTCTCAAATTCTAAATAGTTGAACAAATCAGACTCCAAGGGTTGTTGTACATGTCTCTAATACATTATATATACACATACATACATATAAGTATACATATATATGTCAAAGGAAAAGAAGCAACAGTCTATACCTCTGAGCAGAGAAACCATTTAGAAACAAATAATAAAATTCAAGGTATATGTCATTTTGGCAAGGGTATGTATTGTTATCCAGTTTTAAGAAAGAAAAGATGGTAAGCATAATTCTTCTCTGTGATGCAAGATTCATGCTCTATGAAGAGTGAGCAAGCATGGTTACCATCATTAATGAGGTATGGCAAGCATTTTTCATGGTGTTACATCTACTTTTTGGAAAGAAGGTTTGGATAAATGCAAAACCTCAAGAGAGAAGTCAGCCAAAGCTTCTAGAATCAAAATTAAGTGTGAGTCACTCAATTCATCTCAAAGTAACAGTCTCGATGTTGCTGGTTGCCATGATATTGGAGAGAAGAATGGAAAATTATTCCTTGGCTGGGACATAAAATATTAAGGGATGCCAAAATTCAATACGGTAACTGATGCTTTTTGAGACCCTTAGTGCCCTAAGAAATAAAAAACTGCCTCTGCAACTCTCTTTTCACTGTTAGGTCAAGTGTGTAAAAGACCTTCTAACACTATGTTAGCTCAGCTAGGAAACATTTGACCTTGTCCTCATGAATTGCTTGTTCTGTTAGCTTCATGTTTTACAGGAAATGTCTGCTCTTCTGAAATGAGTCCAAAAATAAATGGTTGATTTGACCTACTCAACTAACTAGCAAACTTAGTCAGAAAATAAAACAAACAGGCAAAAAAAAATTGAACAAGTTGTAAAAATACCTAAGCAGAAATTGCCCCTTCAAAGCGCTTGCCTAATTCACCAGTATGGAGGAAGTCATCACCTAAGCACAAAGAAATCACATTCCCATGCAAGCACAAGGCCATGACCTTACCCACATGAGCACAAGGTCATCACACTCCCCACATGTGTACTATGTAACCACACTTGCAACCACGGTGGATAGATTCAAGGGAGATAACTGTCCCACATTAATGAATCAGTTTCTTTGGATTTTTTTGTATACCTGACACAAAGTTAACACAATCTTTTTCAGGTAACCAAAACTGTAATGTATAAAATTTTAAAATTGACCACAGCCATATTTTCTCATCTGTGGAAAAGCTGATCTGTAGTGGAAGAAGAGAAAAGAAAAGCTGACATTTGGGGAGGAAAAGAAGAATTGAAAGATAGAAACATCTGTGAGCACATTTCCATCTTCAGTTGCCCCTAACAGTGTGATGCATCTCAGCCCTTTAATGGTTTTGGTTGTTCAAATTTCCCTTAAACTATTAGATAAATCCAGCATGCTTTTGATAAAGTCTCCTTTTAAATTGAGATACATGCAACTTGGTTCTTCTAGCCTCTAACAACAGTTTCAATTTCTAAATCATTTAATAAGTATAAATTTCACTGAAGTTAACAAAGAAACTCCAGATGACTTTCAAATACAAAGTTTAGTTTTTCATTCTTATCTCTTTACTGTAGACTCCAACCAAGTTGATTAAGCAGCCACCTTCTCAAATATTGCTGCTCATTGTGGCAAAGAAAAAAACATAAATGAGGGTCTCACTTTGTTTAGAATTTATGGGTCAGAAATAGCCACAGCCCTACCCAGCACCGAAAAGGACTGGAAGTACTATTCCACCAAGTAACTAGAATATGAAGAGCTAGAAATATTAGGGAAATATCTCTAATCACCACCACACCCACATTTCACTGTTAACAGAATTGAAGCTGATATTATATTGATGAAATATAGTATGTATTGAAGCCAGAAGAAATTGCTGTTTTAGTAATTTTGTTGTGGGCCTCAAATATTCAGTTCCTTAGCAATTAGGTTGCTGAATAATACTTATTTATTGGCACTGTTATACTCAGGACTAGAATTCACTAATTTAAAAAATGAAATCCTTTCAGCTGTGATCTTTTCTATTTGTTTGAGTGAAAATAATGATAAGGTTAAAAGTAAAAATAAATTGCTTAGTTGATTTTTAGTTTTGAGGCCAAAGTATCTAATATATGGACAACATAATTGATACTAGTTCAGTTCAGTTCAGTTCAGTCGCTCAGTCATGTCCGACTCTCCGCGACCCCATGAATCACAGCACGCCAGGCCTCCCTGCCCATTACCAACTCCCGGAGTTCACTCAAACTCATGTCCACAGAGTCGGTGATGCCATCCAGCCATCTCATTCTCTGTCGTCCCCTTCTCCTCCCGCCCCCAACCTTTCCCAGCATCAGAGTCTTTTCCAGTGAGTCAACTCATCACATGAGGTGGCCAAAGTATTGGAGTTTCAGCTTTAGCATCAGTCCTTCCAATGAACACCCAGGATTGATCTCCTTTAGAATGGACTGGTTGGATCTCCTTGCAGTATAAGGGACTCTCAAGAGTCTTCTCCAACACCACAGTTCAAAAGCATCAATTCTTCGGCGATCAGCTTTCTTCACAGTCCAACTCTCACATCCATACATGACCACAGGAAAAACCATAGCCTTGACTAGAGGGACCTTTGTTGGCAAAGTAATGTCTCTGCTTTTTAATATACTATCAAGGTTGGTCATAACTTTCCTTCCAAGGAGCAAGCGTCTTTTAATTTCATGGCTGCAATCAGCATCTGCAGTGATTTTGGAGCCCAAAAAAATAAAGTCTGACACTGTTTCCACTGTTTTTCCATCTATTTCCCATGAAGTGATGGGACCAGATGCCATGATTTTTGTTTTCTGAATGTTGAGCTTCAAGCCAACCTTTTCACTCTCCTCTTTCAGATACGTGGTAACCATTATCTGTTGCACTAATACAGGGGGGCAGGGAGTAGCTGCAGAAGATAAGAAGCAAAGATTCCCTATCCCAGTCAATCTACATTAGACACATAGTGTAAAAAAAACCAAAAAAAAAAAAAAAAAAAACCACTTTGTATTCAAATACCACTTGGAATTTCTTTGATACTTCAACAAAATACTATATAACTGATTGAACTGAAACTGTTACTGGAGGCTGGAACAATGTTGACAGGGATAAAATATTTGATAAAACTCCTGCCTATAATAACTTAAGTCAAATGAGGTCCCAAATGAACTCTCACATATAAGAGAAGATACTGTAAAAGGGATATTAGTACCATGTTTGTTAAGGTGGTTGAATTTGACAAGGGACGAAAAGAAAAAAACTGGCCCAGAAAAAGAAATAGAGAAAATTCAGGAATCAGTGTTTGTGTAGGATTAAAAAGACAGCATTTTATCATGCTAAGCAGTAAAGGATAAAATTGAGAGAACTTCTGAGCCAATTAAAATTCAGCCTTGAGTTAAGGATCAAATCAAGAGCACAGCCATGGCTATAACACCCATTTGTTAGAACCACTAAATGAAATAAAATGTTTCAGAGCAGAGATCCACATAAGTTCATGGTATCTAGTGGATATCTTCAATTGAACACAATAATTCAGAGAAAAGAGATTAGATATATGGTTCTCCCACCAAAGTCCGAAAGAATGAGAAACACAAAAATAATTTAAAATAAAGGCATGAGGTAAAGAAGGCATTAAAATATAGCAAATATAAGAAATATGTCTGGGAAAGAACCATAGATGTGGCTGTTGGCACATTGAGATGACCAAGATCAAATACATAAGAATCCTTGCGAACTTTTACAGAGTTATGTTGGCAAAGAAACTGTGGGCTAAAAAACATTTAAATCCAATCAAAATTCAAAATGACACTTTAATTTTCATCACTCTACAGGGAGGAAGCTGGCTAAAAAAGCTGCTCAAATTTCAAGAAGGGCATATTCCGAAATAACATTTTTAGATATCTAAGTTGGATCATGTTGAAGGAAGAATTTCCCTGGGAAATGGACATGGGGAAGGTCCATGGAGAACTTCAGGCAAAAGAACTACATCAAGAATGTGGATTAATCAAGAAGTTTTCAAAAAACAGAGTGCCATCATAACATCCCCAAGTAAGAGTTCAGACCTGGACAGATCAGTGACTGGGGATTTTCACATTCTCCACATTTCCAGATCAAAGTTTTTATTTCAGATCTCCTGTCTCTATTCCAGTACTGCATATTAGACATGGGGATGGGAACATGATGTGGATTGAATGGTGGTCCCCCAAACACATGTCCACATTCTAATCATCAGAGATGTGAACACAACCTTATTTGGAAAAAAGAAATAGTATTTGAAGATGTAATTAAGGGTCACTGACAGCTTAGATAGAAAGGAACAGAGACAGGAAAAAAATGAAAGAAGACTGTTGAACTTCTAAAATTCTACAGTCAGGAAATGGACAGTTAAAGCTACTCAGCTGCAAGCAGGTGCTACCCTTCAAGAAAAGGAAGTACGACTCCAAGGGCAGAGCAGTAGCAGGTGACACAGAGGCCAGTGGAGCCAGCGTGGGCCTAGAGGGTGGAGCCTGGAACCATAAAGGATTATTCTCAGATTTTGAAACCTAACGAAATTTGCCCTGCTGGATTTAGAACTTGCTTGGGACCACACTGAAATTTGGAATGTTTTTCAATTATAGCGTCTTAAACCCCACAGTCAGAAGCAACACTCAGTAGCATTGTTTAAGTGGTTAGTGTGCTAATATCATTATTTCATGGATGAGGTGTTTAAGGACTGTACTAGGCCAAAAAGTGGGTCCCCAAAAGACCTACATCCTAATTCCTGGGACCCTTGAATGTTGCCTTATATGGTGGCAAAAAAGAGTTAAGAATATTGAGATGGGGAGATTATCATGGATTACCCAGGAGGGCCCAGAATGCAGTTATGTGTATCCTTGTAGGAGAGAGTGCATGCATGCATGCTAAGTCACTTCAGTCATGTCCAGCTTTTTATAACACTAGGGACTGTAGCCCTCCATGCTCCTCTCTCCATGGGATTTCCCAGGCAGGAATACTGGAGTGGGTTGCCATGCTTTCCTCCAGGGGATCTTCCCAACCCAGGGATCGAACCCACAGTTGCTGATTTACAAGGATTCTTTACCCCTGAGCCACTGGGGAAGCCCTTACAAGAGAGGCAGAGAGATTTTACACATGATCACACAGTGAAGTAGGAGATGTGAAGACAGAAGAGAGAGATTTGAAGACACTAGTCATGAATAATTGAATGACGCAGTCAGACACCAAAAAAAATTTCCAGCAACTACTAGAATCTGGAAGAGATAAGAAAGGATTCTTCCTAGTACTTCTGAAAGGACCATGGGCCAGCATCTTTATTCCAGCAAAGCAATACTGATTCCAGACTTCTGGCCTCAAGAACTGTGAGATAATACATTTATGTTGTTTTAAGCTACAAAATTTGTAGTAATTTGTCACAACAGCCCCGGGAAACAAATAGAAATCCCAAGCAGATTGACTTGGCTAAGGACTCACAGCTCATGAACAGCTGACAGAAAACGAAAATGCCTGTGTCTTTGCAGTCTCTTTGCACTACAGCATTTAGACTGGAGGGACTTTTATTAGAAATTCAAGGGCTAAAGTTGGAAATAGGGGTGAGAGGGAATAAGAGATGAGCGTATTAGAAGTTATTCTTCCAGCCTTTCCCAGCTCTCTGGCATGAACATTTCAGGGCTCCAACTTCACAGAAGGAGAGCAGGGTTTCTAGGACACTGAACTGCCATCCACTTCTCCAGCCAAGAACATGAGTCAGCCTGTGGCGGTGAGCATCCTTGGCAAGTCTCATGATATGCCAGCTGTTCGGTCTTCTCTTTCTCTCTGCTCCATGTTTGCAGGTGGATCAGCATATTTTTCAATAGAAGAAAGATTCTGAAGTTTGGCAAGCAAAATCTATAGAGATGAATGGCCCTTTTAGGCTAGGACCTAATTAATTGACTCAAATGATGAATGTGGGCTGAGAGCTGCGGTTTGCTGCTCTAAGGCTGGCTGAGCACATCCACATTAAGGTAATCTTCACCAAGTCATTGACTCCTCAGCCAGTGGAAAGCATGTTGCCCTTTCTCCATCCAAGTCACAAGGCTAGTAGGATACATTCCATTAAAAAGTTCAGAGTCTAAGAAGAGCCACTGATCTGAGCTTCGCATCCCCAGGGAAGTCTGAGGAAATGGAAAATCATCAATCTGACTCAGGACTCGTCTGGTGCCTAACAATAAGTGAACTGTTTTAGCATCCCTGAGCTCCCAAATTGCCATGTGTCCTTATAAACAAGACTCAGTTACTTCAAGTGACTCTCTAAAGGTGAGAAGCACTGCAACAGGCATCATGGGAACTTACCTTAGTCCCAGCACTCTTAAAATTGGTTTGGCAATTTACATGACACCTTTGAATCTCAACTTTTTAACCTATAAAATGAAGATCCTTAACATTCTTCCTCGGGAGCCGTTATGCTCTGTTAGTAAGAAGATAAATTGGCTCAGCCTCATTAAAAAACAGTATGAATGTGTCTCAAAAAATTAAAAACAGAACTAACTGGTCTATTGTATCATTTAAAGTTTGTGTTTCCTTGTTAATTTTCTGTTTAGTTGATCTATCCATAGATGTAAGTGGGGTGTTAAAATCTTCTACTGTTATTGCATTGTTGTTAATTTCCCCTTTCATACTTGTTAGTAATTGTCTTACATATTGCGGTGCTCCTATGTTGGGTGCATAAATATTTATAATTGCTATATCTTCTTCTTGGATTGATCCTTTGATCATTATGTAGTTTCCTTCTTTGTCTCTTTTCACAGCCTTTGTTTTAAAGTCTATTTTATCTGATATGAGTATTGCTACTCCTGCTTTCTTTTGGTCTCTGTTTGTGTGGAATATCTTTTTCCAGCCCTTCACTTTCAGTCTGTATGTGTCCCTTGTTTTGAGGTGGGTCTCTTGTAAACAACATATATGGGGGTCTTGTTTTTGTATCCATTCAGCCAGCCTTTGTCTTTTGGTTGGGGCATTCAACCCATTTACGTTTAAGGTAATTATTGATAAGTGTGATCCCGTTGCCATTTTCTTTATTGCTTTGGGTTCGAGTTTATACACCCTTTCTGTGTTTCCTGTCTAGAGAAGATCCTTTAGCATTTGTTGGAGAGCTGGTTTGGTGATGCTGAATTCTCTCAGCTTTTGTTTGTCTGTAAAGCTTTTGATTGCTCCTTCATATTTGAATGAGATCCTTGCTGGGTACAGTAGTCTGGGCTGTAGGTTATTTTCTTTCATCACTTTAAGTATGTCTTGCCATTCCTTCCTGGCCTGAAGAGTTTCTGTTGAAAGAAAAGATCAGCTGTTATCCTTATGGGAATCCCCTTGTGTGTTATTTGCTGCTTTTCCCTTGCTGCTTTTAATATTTGTTCTTTGTGTTTGATCTTTGTTAATTTGATTAATATGTGTCTTGGAGTATTTCGCCTTGGGTTTATCCTGTTGGGGACTCTCTGGGTTTCTTGGACTTGGGTGATTATTTCTTTCCCCATTTTAGGGAAGTTTTCAACTATTATCTCCTCAAGTATTCTCTCATGGTCTTTCTTTTTGTTTTCTTCTTCCAGGACTCCTATGATTCGAACGTTGGAGCGTTTAACATTGTCCCAGAGGTCTCTAATATTGTCCTCATTTCTTTTAATTCGTTTTTCTTTTTTCCTCCCTGTTTCATTTATTTCTACAATTCTATCTTCTAGCTCGCTTACCCTGTCTTCTGCCTCTGTTATTCTACTGTTTGTTCCCTCCAGAGTGTTTCTGATCTCATCTATTGCATTATTCATTGTATATTGACTCTTTTTTTATTCCTCTAAGTCCTTATTAAAACTTTCTTCCATCTTGTCAATGTATGGCAAAACCAACCAATATAATATTGTAAAATAATTAGCCTCCAATAAAAAAAAAAAGAAAAAAAGGAAAAAAAAATAAATAAAAATATATATAAAAAAAACAGAACTAATATGTGATCCAGCAATCCTACTTCTGGGTATATACACAAAAGAAAATAAAAGAAGAAAATGAAAATATATTTGAACTCACATTGATGTTTATTGAAGCCTTATTCACAAGAGCCAAGATATGGAAGCAACCTAAGAGTCTGATAAAAGAATAATGGATGCTCACACACACACACACACACGTGTGTATATATATATATATATATATGGGGGTGAAGGGGAAAGAGGTTGAGGTTGGTAAAGAGTACAGAATTTGCTATATGATGGATAAGATATGAAGATCTAAAGCAAAACATGGTGACTGTATTAATAACACTGTGTTAGATGATTGAAATATGTGAAGGGAATGCTGCTGCTGCTATGTGAAGGGAATAGAACTAAATATTCTCACCAAAGAGAGAGAGAGAACAAAGATACATATGTAACATGATGAATGCATTAATAAACTATATGAGATGAATCCTTTTACAATGTACACAAATGTCAAATCACCATGATGTATACTTTAAATATCTTACAATTTTGTCAATTATGCCTCAATAAAGCCGAACTTCTTTTTAAAGATATATGAATAAAAAATTCTTCCTGGCTTTACACTCAGTTCTGGCGCTAGGGGTAAAGAACCCACCTGCCGATGCAGGAGACATAAGAGAGGTCGGTTTGATCCCTGGGTCAGGAAGATCCCCTGCATAAGGAAGTGGCAACCCACTCCATTATTCTTGCCTGGAAAATCCCATGGACAGAGGAGCCTGGTGTGCTACAGTCTATGGAATCACCAAGAGTCCAACACAAGTGAAGCAACTTAGCACTGCATTCAGGTAATTAACATAATCAAGACCAAGACATCTGGACTGATGCAAACACTCAAGTTCCTTACAAGTGATATTAATACATCCTTAAGGTCCAATGGGCATTAGGTAGACAGGGACTGGGGATTCTCAAATATGTGATTGGAATATGTTGACAGTGTTCCCTGCTTTGCAGATATTTTTAACTTGCATTCTGATTCTCACAAATGCATATTTATCTCCTACTTCCCAGCAGAGCTTGGCTGCAGAGTGAATCATCAATCTATTGATTTTAGAAGTATCTTTCTGCTCTGTGGGAAGAAAAAAGAGACACCAGTATTAAGTGAAAACTTGAAGGTCAATACAGGTATAAAGAATTACCATCAAGAAGATGTTGCTTTCCTAAAAAGATGAAATTTTAAATTCTACACTCCCCTCCCCAAATAGTATAAGGAAATTCTAAGGAAAAATGCAACATGGTATCCTAAAAACAAAAAAGAAGAAAGCATACAAACAAATGCAGCTAATATGCAAATACAAACTTGTGTTCAAATTCTGTAATTTCTCATTACTAGGTTAATAAATGAACCTAACTTTGTGGAAGGGGGCATTATAGCTATTAAGGAGAAATGAAGGTCATTCTTCATTTGTACCCCAGTTCTACCATGTCCTAAGTGTGACAATCGACAGATTAATTTCCTCAGGCTCAATGTATTTATCTATAGTATGGGGATAATAGTGATTCTCTCAAGTGTTCAGTTCAGTTCAGTCGCTCAGTCGTGTCCAACTCTCTGTGACCCCATGAATCACAGCACGCCAGGCCTCCCTGTCCATCACCAACTCCTGGAGTTCACTCAAACTCATGTCCACAGAGTCGGTGATGCCATCCAGCCATCACATTCTCTGTCGTCCCCTTCTCCTCCCACCCCCAACCTTTCCTAGCATCAGAGTCTTTTCCAGTGAGTCAACTCGTCGCATGAGGTGGCCAAAGTATTGCAGTTTCAGCTTTAGCATCAGTCCTTCCAATGAACATCCAGGATTGATCTCCTTTAGGATGGACTGGTTGGATCTCCTTGCAGTCCAAGGGACTCTCAAGAGTCTTCTCCAACACCACAGTTCAAAAGCATCAATTCTTTGGCGATCAGCTTTCTTCACAGTCCAACTCTCACATCCATACATGACCACGGGAAAACCATAGCCTTGACTAGATGGACTTTTGTTGGCAAAGTAATGTCTCTACTTTTTAATATACTATCAAGGTTGGTCATAACTTTCCTTCCGAGGAGCAAGCGTCTTTTAATTTCATGGCTGCAATCAGCATCTGCAGTGATTTTGGAGCCCAAAAAAATAAAGTCTGACACTGTTTCCACTGTTTTTTCATCTATTTCCCATGAAGTGATGGGACCAGATGCCATGATCTTTGTTTTCTGAATGTTGAGCTTCAAGCCAACCTTTTACTCTCCTCTTTCACTTTCATCAAGAGGCTTTTTAGTTCCTCTTCACTTTCTGCCATAAGGGTAGTGTCATCTGCATATCTGAGGTTATTGATATTTCTCCCGGCAATCTTGATTCCAGCTTGTGCTTCTTCCAGCCCAGCATTCCTCATGATGTACTCTGCATATAAGTTAAATAAGCAGGGTGACAATATACAGCCTTGATGTACTCCTTTTCCTATTTGGAACCAGTCTGTTGTTCCATGTGTTACCAGGTTTCAAAGGAGATTGTCAATATAATAGACTTTCTTTAGAGTCAGGAATATCTAAGTTAGTATCAGTAGCTGATTTTGCCACAGATTGAGGACAGGATGGGTAATGAATATAAATGGAAAGCCATTTGAATGACTATTTTGGATAGTCTGCTAAAAAGGAAAGAGGAAAGTAGAGATGAAGGAGATAGAGGAATATGTACAGTAAATGGTGTGGTGGACACTTTTTTTTTTTTTTTTGCCTGCTTGTTTGAGGGCTACTGTGTTTTTTATTCTGATGGTAATCAATGGAATAAGGTCCCAAGGGTCAGAAGGAATGGAATCCAGTATGTTTAGTAGGAGAAAAGTTTCCTCTTCCACAGACTTGGATGGACAGGAAGGAAGCAGAAGGAGATGGAGAGAAGTTGGACTTGCTGAAAGAAGAAGCGGAAGCAGCCCTTGCCTGCAGCCACAGTGCGCTGAAGAAGATGGGGCTTCTCTGTGGGAAGTGGTGGCTAGATTATGCTTGAGGAGAATCATAAAGTGCAAAATCTGTTAGGAGGATAACTCGTCACGACAACAAAAAGTGAGTTTGTCATTTACCCAAAGGAGTTCACCTGGAACACAAAAAAGACTTGCCCTATAAGAGGAAGGACTCAGTAGAGATTGAAAACTGAATTAGCAGGACATAAATCTGCAATGTTATAAACTTTTCTCCAGCAAAGAAAAAGTCTTAACAACCAAATTTAGGAATACAGAATATGGGTCATCTGGGTTCTTCAGGAATGGAGTTTTGTTGAATGATTGAAGTATAATGACGATGTTGTTCAGTCACAGTCGTGTCCAATTCTGTGAGCCCATGGACTGCAGCCCGCCAGGCTCCTCTGTCCATGGAATTCTCCAGGCAAGAATACTGGAGTGGGCTACCATTTCCTCTTCCAGAGGATCTCCCCAATTCAGGGATCAAACCCGTGTCTCCTGCTTGGCAGGCAGATTCTTTACCATTGAGCTTCCTTGAAAGCTCAAAATGAAGATAGTACTACTAAATATTGTAACGTGCTTATACTATGCCAGGATAAGTTGGTTTGGATGGGGCTCAGATCATGCAAATTTAGGCATTTATAAAAAGAGAACAACAGTGTCAGTAATAGGACAATTTTTGTTCATCTTTATCATTGACTTAATGCACAGAAGTGATTAAAACCTTCCATATGAGGTTTGTCTTAGAGAGCTGTTCACACAGGTTTAAAGTAGAATTTTTTAATTTTTCTACCTCAAAAACCTCTCTCCCTAAGTCTTTCCCGTGTCTGTGAATTGCGTCACCATTTACTTATGTGCTCAGGCCAACCCATACTCATCCAAGATTCTTCTTTACTCTCCCCTCCCACCTCCGCATCCAATCCAGCAGGCAGTCCTATTGGCTCCACGACTGAAATATTTTCTGAATCCAACCACTTAGTGCACAATCTCCTAGTCCAGGGGTCACGAACTTTTTCTGTAAGGGCCAGATTAGGTCCTTGGGCCACAGTTTGATGATCCCATTCTATTCTGTCATTGTCATTTTCATCCTCTTATTTGTATACCCTTTTAAAGCAATCTCCTTGATTCTAATCTTACTGCCCCTTGACCCATTTTCACAGTAGCTAGAGTCATCATTTTGAAACAAAAATCAAATTGTCTTGCTTAAAATTCTACAATGACTTCCTGTTGTAATTAGAACAAAGCAAGGCTCTGGCCTCCAAATTACTCCATGATTCAGCCCCTGCCTTCTGCTCCATTCTCCCTTTGCTAAGCATGCTCTGCTTATACTGTCCATTTTTCTGTTCTTTGAACTCTCCAAGCCTGAAAAGGCTTAACTCAGACCCTAGTCCTTGCAGCTCCCTCTACTTGAAATGGCCTTCTCTGGACTGATTTCTTTTTCTCATTTATGCCAACTATCTTCTCCTCAAAAAAATCTTTTATTTCAATAAAATTACTTAAGAAAAAAAGAAGTCTTTTCTGGACTTTCCTGGTGGCACAGTGGAGAAATCCACTTGCCAGTGCAGGGGACATGGGTTTGATCCCTTGTCCAGGAAGATTCCACATGCTTCAGAGCAGCTAAGCCAGGATGACACAACTACTGATCCTGTGCTCTAGGGCCTGGGAACCACAACTACCAAACCTGCGTGCTGCAACTGCTTAAGCCCATGAACCTAGAGCCTGTTGTCCACAAGAGAATCCACCACAGTGAGAAGCCCAAGCACCTCAACGAAGAGGAACCCCCTGCTTGCCAAAACTAGAGATGGATTGCACACTGCAACAAAGACTCAGCACAGCCGAAAAATGTCTTTTCTGATCTACCTGACAAATACTCCTTTGTATCTCATCCTTTCTAATCATGTTACAGACAATTCTCCTGGTTAGTTTCTTCATTCCAGACTAATCTGAAATCATTCCATTTACCTATTTATTTACATAGTAAAGTTTCCTCCTTGCCTGTAAACTTCATGAAGGAAAGGATTTTGTCTCCTTTCTTTGTGTATCTGTAATCCCTATAATAGACCTGGCAGACAGCAGGCACTCAAAAAATATTTGTTGAATGAATGGAAGAATGAGTAAATGCGTGAATGATCGATATTAAATGGTTTGGAGACGAAATTCGATGCCAAAGGCATCTCTCTGTCTTATTATTCTTCCATTCTCTCATTTTCAACAACTCATTGATAACCTTTTAAAAAGTGTATAGAGCTACTTCGAACACTGTGAAGTTTTAATCAGGAAAATAATCCATGCTGATAGTTTAGCTGTCTAATTAATGCTTTTCTTCCCAGTATCATGATTATCATACCTTAACTCAGGGAGTGATGCTGACTTGGACAAGGTCAAACACTGGAGACAATGGAATAAAAGCACCATAGTTTTGTTGGGCCCATGGATCTTTGAAAGAAATTCAAAAATCAAAAGGCTATGGTGCCAGGATGGCAGGATCTAGAGCCAGATGATCTGAGGTTAAGCTCTGTCCTGCTGTTCACTGGATATAAGGCCATAGGCAAAGGACCGAATCTCTCTCACACTCCATTTCATTATTTACAAACTGAGTTAAAGGTGAGATGACTCCACAGATGTATTGTAAGGACTAATTCAGTTCTATACCTAAAAGGGCTCTGTAAGTTCAAAAATGCTGTCAAATCTTCAGTTCAGTCACTCAGTCATGTCCGACTCATTGTGACCCCATGGACTGCAGCATGCCAGGCTTCCCTGTCCATCACCAACTCCCAGAGCTTGCTCAAACTCATGTCCATTGAGTCAGTGATGCCATCCAACCATCTCATGTCAAATCTTAGCTGCTGTTAAAAACATGTTGCCTTTGTCTGTGTTTGATCTGTGTTGTTCAGATCCTGTGTGAGTTATTTTGTCTTCTGAGCAAGATAAGCCCTTTATGGATTTTAACGTGCTACTGGTCAGGGATGCATTTGAATTTTAATAGGAACCTTCGATGAATAAGAAGCCTAACAAAAGAATCAATGCAAATAAGAAAACTTTAGGTACCATGAAAAGAGCACAGGAGAGGGAGAAATTATAACGAGCACAGGCTCCTATAAGGAGTTTGCTTGGTTTTAAATCCTGCTTCTGCCACTTATTAGCTGAATGACCTTGAAGAAGTTCCTTCACCCTGAGTTTTGGATAACTAACCTATACACGAAAAATGATAATTCTTATTCTAGGGATTCATTAAAAAGATAAGATGAAAATAAAAATGTAAAAATCCCTGGTCTCATGCCCAGCTCATAGGAAGAATGGGGAGAGTGTATTCTCTTTGACGTATTTTCTAGTAGGTGGCATGACAACTGACTTCTATTCCAGAGGAAAGGGGGCCCAAAGAGAAGGCCCTTCAAGAAGATTCGCATTCGAATGGGACAAGGGCTTATTTGCAGGGAAAGATCTGAGCCATGGGTTGATGCCTGGGGTGGGAACTTCCAACTTCCAATCAGGGGGATCCCAAGAAAGGAACTGGAGTCTAAAAGATTAGAGAGGAAATGGACTTGTTTCTCAGGTCTCCCCAAGATTGTGGCTTTTACAAGTGATCTCCACCTTATCCAGAAAAATGAGCTCCAGCCAATCACCAAATCCAACATTTACTAATTTACACATAACTCTGGAACCAGAGAAAGGGCTTATGAAATCCAGGTCCCACTTAGGCATGCTACGCTGTGCTGTGGTTAGTCTTTCAGCAGTATCCTACTCTTTGTGACCCCCATATACTGTAGCCTGCCAGGCTTCTCTGTCTATGGGGATTCTCCAGGCAAGAATACTGGAGTGGGTTGCCGTGCCCTCCTCCAAGGGACCTTCCCAACCCAGGTCTCCCTCTTTGCAGGCAGATTCTTTACCATCCAAGCCCAAGAATGCTGGAGTTGGTAGCCTATCCCTTCTCTAGGGGATCTTCTATCTAAATATGTGCCAAGTGAGACATATGCATTGCATGGGAAGTTAGAGATTGCACCAGACCTGGCGTTTCAGATTTGTTCAAAGAGTTAACTTTAGTTCAGCTGGAGGCTGCTAATGAGTGGTAGAATTCATTTCTGACTGAAAGGAATCTTTCTTTTTGTTTCCATGTGCTCTTCCAAAAAGAGCCTAATTGTTCCTTCTGATTAATTTCTAACTATATATACTTAGTAGAATTGAAAACAGGCAGGTGTACCTCGTAAGGAGATATCAAATGAGCTACATCCTAAAATACACTCTTTTTTCAAAGACGAAGTATAGTTGCCTAAGCAAACCTCACCTGAGTCCATAATAAGGTAAAGAAAACAATAAAATCTGGATTGGCCTCAAAGGTCCATAAAGCATTGTCATTCCTCGTGATGGGTCAATGGGCCCCCTCTCATAACTCTGAGGGTGGGATCTTGCTTAATCTTATTTACCAGGAAACCTGAAGCATGGTGAAGCAGCACAGCTACTCTTCAAGAACCAAAGGCCTTAAAGAATTTTTGGTCCTGGATTAGAGATGAGCTAAGTGAACGGTTTTGCACCTTGAGTTCTCCATATCAGAAATATATCACAGATTGCTCTAAGCTATGGGCAAAATGGTGTCTAGAAAGACTTTTGGATGCTTAAACCAGTGCTCTCAGGTGAAGTCCATGTAATAAATATCTCCCCCAAATACCTCAAACAGGCGAGCTTTTCTGATTACATATCAATAAGGCTAATAAAAGAAGGGGGCTTCCCAGGTGGTTCAGGGGGTAAAGAATCCACCCTCAATGCACAAGACACAGGAAATGCAGGTTCGATTCCTAGGTCAGGAAGATCCTCTTGGAGGAGGGCATGGCAGCATGCTCCAGCATTCCTGCCTAGAGAATCTGGTGGATAGAGAAACCTGGCAGGCTATAGTCCATAAGGTCACAAAGAGTCTAAAGTGACTGAGCACACAGGCAAACAAGAAAAGAAGCGTTAAATAATCTTCTCAATGACTGCCTGTAGATCTACTTGGGAGGGGGCCCCTGGATAATGGGTTTTGAAGCATCTACTTTTTTAAGTACCTTGATGAGAAACTGAGACACGAACTACTTAGAAGGAGTGGTGCTCTCTTTATTATATACAATCCCTGTTTTCATGATGAAATGAAACCCTAAAATCAGAGAGTATGAACCTTCTTTTTGGTCAGTGTCTATGAAACAGGTAAAACTTGAGTCCTACACAGACCCCTGGGCTCTAGGCTGGCAGCCTCAATGTCCCGACCTGGTCCTTTCCTCTGTTAGGATCAGAGTTGGCTGAGGTGTTCTACTATCTATCTTCAAGGCATTGACATGCACTGTTGTTGTCTGTTGTTGTTTAGTCACTAAGCCGTGTCTGACTCTTTTCTAACCTCAAGGACTATAAATCATCATGCTCCTCTGTCCATGGAATTTTCCAAGCAAGAATACTGGAGTGGGTTGCCATTTTCTTCTCCAAGGGATCTTCCTAACCAATGAATTGAACTCATGTCTCCTATGACTCTGGCATTGGCAGGTGGATTCTTTACCACTGAGCCACCAGGGAAGACCATCAGTTCAGTTCAGTTCAGTTCAATTCAGTCGCTCAGTCATGTCCGACTCTCCGCGACCCCATGAATCACAGCACGCCAGGCCTCCCTGTCCATCACCAACTCCCGGAGTACACCATACAGACATCTAAATCTTAATTTTCTCTTGAATCTTTAAAATACTGTTTCAGATACAATCCCAAGGTAGAAGTAGGCAGGCAAGCAGCAACAAAGAACTTATTTATTCTATTCATGTGGTGCTAATTCATATTCATGATAACAGAATTCAAACAATGCAAAAAATCAGTCTCCCTCATGCCCCAGGCCCTAGGTTGTCCATCTTTTTCCCTCTAAGAAAACCAATATTACCAGTTCGTTTTGGTTTGTGTGGGTACTCTACAAGAGAGAGCTTATGTATATAAAAGCAACCTTTAAAAGTAAAAGCAATACTATATAATATACACACTCTTCTGTATTTTGCTTTTTTTCATTTGCTAGTCTATCTTGGAGATTATATCAATGGGAAATCTACTTTATTATTTTTAATGGGTAGCTTGTTTGTACAGGTGTATCTGTTTTGGGAGGTACCATGATTTATTTAGCTGTCCATTATTGATGAACATTTAAATTGTTTATATAGTCTTATGTCACTTGTATGTTGTAATTTTGAGCAAAGATGAATCTGGTTGAGATAGACCTCAAACCACTGGTCAGTTGCCTGTCTTCACCATGTTTGCCAAAGAGAGCATCAGAAACATGAAAAAATTAAGTGTTCTTATTCCATAAATACACACACACAAATAGAAATGATAATAAAAGGCTAAGAAGAAACTTTGGGAGGCAATGCATATGTCTATGGCCTTGATAGTGGTGATAGTTTCATGGATGTATGCTAATCTCCAAATTCATCTTTCAATATGTTCAGCTTTTTACATTGTCAATCATACCTCAACAAAATTTTTGTTTTTTAAAGAAAAAGAAGCACAAAAGATGCTTTGACCAAATGCATGTACTCTCTCATTAGTGTAATAAATTTCTTGCAAAGATGGCGGGGATAATTCCACTGATCCCCACATGCATGCTCCTTTGCAATGGACTGTCATTCATCCCTTCCTGAGGGACAGTCTGTGACTTCTTTCTGACCTCTCCTTGTGATTGTTTCTACCATAGAATGTAGCTAAGTCCCCAGTCTACTGATACTGAATGCACACAGTTGGCCATCTTTACTCCTGGCAAGTCCCAGACATCCCCCCACCCACCACCGGGGCTAGTGTTACGGCTGAATTGGTCCTTGTGTTTCTTTTTTTTTCTTTTTATAATTTATTTATTTATTTTAATAGGATAATTTCAATACTCTGATGGTTTTTGCCATACACTAACATGAATCAGAACATGCTAATTGCAGCCATGAAATTAAAAGACGCTTACTCCTTGGAAGGAAAGTTATGACCAACCTAGATAGTATATTAAAAAGTAGAGACATTACTTTGCCAACAAAGGTCCGTCTAGTCAAGGCTATGGTTTTTCCTGCGGTCATGTATGGATGTGAGAGTCGGACTGTGAAGAAAGCTGATCGCCAAAGAATTGATGCTTTTGAACTGTGGTGTTGGAGAAGACTCTTGAGAGTCCCTTGGACTGCAAGGAGATCCAACCAGTCCATCCTAAAGGAGATCAATCCTGGGTGTTCATTGGAAGGACTGATGCTAAAGCTGAAACTGCAATACTTTGGCCACCTCATGCGACGAGTTGACTCACTGGAAAAGACTGATGCTGGGAAAGGTTGGGGGCAGGAGGAGAAGGGGACGACAGAGAATGAGATGGCTGGATGGCATCACTGACTCTGTGGACATGAGTTTGAGTGAACTCCGGGAGTTGGTGATGGACAGGGAGGCCTGGCGTGCTGTGATTCATGGGGTCGCGGAGAGTCGGACACGACTGAGCGACTGAACTGAACATGAATCAGCCACAGGGTTCAGAATGGGGAGACACGTGCACCCTTGTGGTTCTTAACTATGACTGCAGGATTCCCCTCAACAAAATCATCGGGGGACTCTGAAGAACATGATTTACTGCTCACAGGTCCTGGAGGGTACAGAGTTACAGAGACTACACAGCCAGGTCTTGGTCGAGACGAAGGTAAGAGTGTAGACCTGGGGATATGCCTTTATTTTAGGGCCTGAGCGTGCAGTGGGATTTCATGGGTTTATCCTTTATTGGAGAATTTAGAACTTCAGGATGGGAATCAGAGCAAAGTGTTCTGTTATCTAGGTTGCTCAGAGCTTCAAAAAGGGAGACTTCACTGGTGAGGGATGCCAGGGGTGGGCAGCCTGGCTCCTTATCTAGATGTTTGCTAATAGTTGTGTCACACAGCTGGCAATTTGTTTTCAAGATGAGTGTCTTTAAAACGGTTGCCTCAGCAATCACAAAGCTTAATGTCAGGCAATTACATTACAACCGAAAAGCTTTATGTCAAGCAGTTACACTGCAGAAGCCTTGCAGCTTCTCCCCCTGCCCTCTTAAAAGCCTGCCTGACACCACTCAGAGAAGCCCAGTGAGGCCTGATGGTGAGAGGCCATATGAAGACAGGCTGATGGTAGAACCCAGATGTGAACAAGGCCACCTTCAACTCTCCAAGGGCAGTTAGGCAGCCTGAGGCTGCTGCTGCACCGGCTGATCCTAACCCAGACTGCTGTCCACAGAATCACAGCAAGAATGTGGTTGCTATTTAAGCCACTGAGTTTGGGGCCGTTCGTAAAGCAGCAGCAGATGAGCGATTCAACTGCTAAGGATTTCGCCAAACCTCTCTCTCAGGGTTTTTCCACCCTTGAAAATTTTACGGATGGACCTAGGAATTCACATTTCAGCATGTTCCGCAGATGGTTCTTTTTTAATGTAATAGCTCAGGCATAACTCACACATGCTGTTTATGTAGTATAAAAGGTTATGAAGCAGGATAATAAAATAAATAACCATAAAATCACTATTATCTTAAGAAATAGAAATTACCAACACTGTGCTATCTATCTATACTCTCATTCCCTGATCTATTCCACTGTCTCCCCAAGACAGAGGTAGCAACATCCTGAGTTGGGAGTTCATCATTCCTCTGCATATAGATATAGCCATATAAAATATATATGTACTTACATATTATATGTACACTACATATGTATCACACGTGGATAAATACGTGTGTATAATGTATACATTCACACATAATATATTTGGTTTTGCTTATTTTAAAACTTTATTAAAAAATGTTATCATACTGCATGGAAAAGCAGAAGATTAGATTGATAAGGATATAGCCTCTGGTGTTAAGCTGCCTGGATACAAATTCTAGCTCTGCTCCTTAGTATATGAGGGACCTAGGCAATTTACTTAACCTCTATGGGATTTGGTTTTCATTTCTATGAAATAGAGGTGATGATAATAATATCTACCTCTTAGGGTCTTGGTGAAGGTTAATGAAATAACTTATCTAAAGTAATTAGGATAGTGTACTGTACAGAGTAATGCTATATAAGTACTACTATTTTTATTTTGCAATACACTGATTTTACCTAGCGTTATGTGTGCCATGATTCATACCTGCTGCGCATATCACTGCAGTTCACACATGTCTCACTGATGTATATCACTCCAGTACAGAACTATACTGCAATTTATTTAACCATTCTCTATTAATGGATATTGTCATTGTCCCCAGTTCTTTGCTTTTGCAGCAGGGATACAATGAGCATCCTTTTACATATCTCCTAGGGCATAAATGCAGACTTTTCTCAAGGTATATGTCTCGGAGGAGAGTTGCTGGGTCACGGACAATGAGAATGCTTAGTTTTACCAGAAGAGGCTGAGTGATTTCCACTGTAGTGGGGCCAGAAGACAGTCTCATGTTCTTGTTCTTTCCCATCTTCCCCAGGATTTGATTTTATCAGTTTTTATTTGATTTTACCAAGTTTATTGGGGAGTGTTCTCAACACTTTTGAGGGATTAAAGAAAGCAGAAATGTGCAGAGAACCATGATGGAATGACAACAAAGGTCTCACCCAATCCTACAAGACTTTGATCAGAATTTTAATGCATTTTTTTTGTTCGTTGTTTTTTTTTTTTTTGAGCCTTAGAGAAACTTTTTGCCTCGCATTTTTGGTGAATGGACCATATTCTTTTTTAAAAAGTCTGATAATTTTGACTTTGTTGACTCACTGGGAGAGACTCTGATGCTGGGAAAGGTTGGGGGAGGGAGGAGAAGGGGACGACCGAGAATGAGATGGCTGGATGGCATCACCGACTCTGTGGACATGAGTTTGAGTGAACTCCGGGAGTTGGTGATGGACAGGGAGGCCTGGCGTGCTGTGATTCATGGGATCGCGGAGAGTCGGACACGACTGAGCGACTGAACTGAACTGAACTGATTTCACACTCGAAGAAACCAAAAGGTGTTTCCTCACTCCTTCTTAGACTCCTGCAGCCCTAGTTCTCCCCACTACCCCTTGCCCATTGCAATTCTCCTTTGCCTGACTCCTTAATGCTGCCCCATTTCTATTCTCCCCTTACTTCTCTGACCACTCTCTCCTTTTACCTCCCTCTTTGATGACCACGCTTATTCTCTGCTGCCCATCAGGTTGCCTGAGTTTTGAATACTGACACTTTTGCCCATGGCAACTGTGGATACATTTCTTAATCTTCTTAGTTTTACTGTCCTTCAATTTCCTCAGTTCTAAAATGGTCATAATAAGAGTATCCACTCACCTGGTTTAGTGAAGATTAGTGTAAAACATGTAGAAAATAATCTGATATATAATAAGTGCTCACGAAACGTTACTGTGCATTATTCCCTTCCCTTCCATCTCAAGTCAGGTTTCCTAGAAAGGGGTCTCAGATGCAAGAAGTTTACTGGTGAGTGTTCTCAACACTTTTGGGGTTGTAGAAAGCGGGGATGGTCAGAGAATCATGATGTAGTAACAGCAAAGTCATAGCCAACCCTGAAAAAGTTCTAGAGCTGGATGCAGCTTTTCAGAGCTGCCCTCAACTGGAGATAGAGGTCAAGTCTTTATTCTCTATATTGTAGTACAAACAAAAGCTACTTAATGTTGCTGAGACTTGGTTTTCTTTATCTGTAAAATGGCTAAATTTTACCTATCTTAAAGGATTCAATGGAGGAGTAAAAAGTCCAAAAACAGATGCGGTAAAGAAATAACCCGATCAGTGTAAGGTGTTAGTCATTACGGCATGTGGCAATAGCACCTTGATAGCACACATTAAAACTCAACATTCAGAAAACTAAGATCATGGTATCTGGTCCCATCACTTCACAGCAAATAGATGGGGAAACAATGGAAACAGTGAGAGACTTTATTTTCTTGGGCTCCAAAATCACTGCAGATGGTGATTGCAGCCATGAAATTAAAAGATGCTTTCTCCTTGGAAGAAAAGTTATTACCAAACTAGACAGCATATTAAAAAGCAGAGACATTATTTTGCCAACAAATGTCCATCCAGTCAAAGGTATGGTTTTTCCAGTAGTCATGTATCGATGTGAGAGTTGGACTATTAAGAAAGCTGAGTGCCAAAGAATTGATTATTTTGAACTGTGGTGTTAGAGAAGACTCTTGAGAGTCCCTTGGACTGCAAGGAGATCCAACCAGTCAATCTTAAAGGAAATCAGTTCTGAATATTCATTGAAAGGACTGGTGTTGAAGCTGAAACTCCAGTACTTTGGCCACCTGATGCAAAGAACTGACTCATTGGAAAATGCCCTGATGCTGGGAAAGATTGAAGGCAGGAGGAGAAGGGGATGACAGAGGATGAGATGGTTGGATGACATCGCCGACTCAATGGACATGAGTTTGAGTAAGCTCTGGGAGTTGGTGACAGACAGGGAAGCCTGGTGTGCCACAGTCCATGGGGTCACAGAGAGTCGGACATGACTGAGTGACTGAACTGAACTGAACTGAGCACACATTTAAAATGGGATTTAAAAATCTTAGTAATTTAAAACTACAGTGACCACCAGCATATATGATGACAGCAGAGAACTTACTCTCACTAACTGTTGAGAACATTCAACAAGATTCATTTACTCATCTTCATTCATAAAGGGAAAATTTTTCTGAATTATGTCTCCTAAAAAAAAAAAGAATTATTCAGAAATGTGTCAGGATGTTGGTAATTTTAAACAAAAGCTGATTAAATATTGAGTGCTCACAATCCAATTTAGAGTGTTTACACATCTTTTGTGCTTTCTAGAAAGCTGATCTATAAAAATAGATTTTGGGGTGTAATGTGTGATCACAGCCGATGTCAAGACATACCTTGATCACCGGTGTGCCAGACACACTCTTGCATTTATTGATCCACCTTATACCAGACACCCAGCATGAAAATAGTACTAGGCAAAGACTAAGGCCCCTTTTTGAAAGAATATATAACAAGGATAGTTCAGAGCCATCTATACTTAAGGAGAAGGGAGGTTAGCAAGGAAGACAGAGCTATAGGTCTTTCTAATGCTTTCTTTCTGCAAACCCACTTAAGAGTGACTATAAACAATCATGGAATATTTTTCCTGCCTCCCACTACCATTTCTCTAATAATTTTCCCATGATTTTTTTTTCTCTTTTTCCTTTTCATTTTCTGTTAAATACAGATGAAAAAAAATCAATCAATTCCTTTTTGAACAGAATACAGTGAAAGAAATGAACTGAGAAGACCTCTCCACTTAAGAGCCTGCTGCTACTGCTAAGTCACCTCAGTCGTGTCTGACTCTGTGTGACCCCATAGACGGAAGCCCACCAGGCTCCCCCATCCCTGGGATTCTCCAGGCAAGAACACTGGAGTGGGTTGCCATTTCCTTCTCCAATGTGTGAAAGTGAAAAATGAAAGTGAAGTCGCTCAGTCGTGTCCGACCCTTAGCGACCCCACCGGACTGCAGCCTACCAGGCTCCTCCATCCATGGGATTTTCTAGGCAAGAGTACTGGAGTGGCTTGCCATTGCCTTCTCCCACTTAAGAGCCTAGAAAACCTTTTTATGTACCTGGCAAGATTATACCTTCTTCTTGGACCACCGCCCTGATCCCTTGCTTCTAGTGATAATCATATCATTGGTTCTTATCTCTCCTACTTTGTCTTTGCACAGTGAGCCAGTGAAGCATCTCTTGGTTAAATTACTAGAGGATACAATCAAAGAAAGTGCAATCAATACAATCAAGTTTCCAAAGTACAGACTCCTTTAAGTCATTGCTGACTTGCCATTTTCCAGCAATACAACAACCAGAACCACATTTAAAGAATTCTACTGAATTATTGTCTGTTTCCTGCCTCTTTCCCATGTGACTATCAAGATCATTTTATTTTCCTTCTCCCAAGACAATGATCTACCTGGACAACTTCTCCTTTACAAGGATCATTCAAATTACCTTAAAATGATACCTGCACTAGTTTCCAACTACAGTTGCCTGCTCAGACTCTCTCAAGAAACCTGTCTCTTTAACAAGTGACAAGGGGGAATCAATATTCCAGTGACAAAGTGATGAGGACTTTCCTGGAGTAGTTTGCCATCTCTGCTTGACTTGAGGTCTTTCTGTGAAGACACAGGCAATTCTTCTGAAAAAAAAAAAAAAAATTCAGTAGCCTTGCAAATGTCTACCAAATTTTACAATGTAATTTTTTTTTACAATTATAAATTTACAATCTAATCATAATAACCATTTATAGGACACTATGTGCCAGTCCTATCCTTCAAGTTTGTCCGTGGTGGCCCAGTTAGTTAATGATGGAGGTGGGATTTCAATGTGGATTTCTTTGACTGTAAAGACCATGTTCTTAACTGCCACACGGCTTCTTTATTTGTTTCCTAGTAATTAGTACATGAGATAATGTATATGAAGGGTCTAACACAATGCATAGCCCATATATACTTTATTTTCTTTTACTCATCTGAATCATACATTAATGATGAAAATTTGTGAACCAGATATAAGAAGAGAAACATCAAGCTCCAAAGGGATCACTTGTGTTGGTAAATGGAATAACTGCTATTAGCTGATTTTTCCATCGTTAAGCCAAAAATATTTTTTAGCTTACCTTCATGTCAGAGAGTAATTAAGGAGTCCAATAAAGGAAGGAGGTATTCTTAATTATTTGTTGACTATTACTTGTTTTGAATGGGTAGATTAAGTAGCTTATCTTCAAGGCTAGCTTACATTATTAATGATAATTATAACAGTTAAATTAATTTTGTTAAGCATTTATTATGAGCCAGCTACTGGTTGAGATATTTTACACACAGTATTCATTTAACCTTTATAACAACTTGTAAGATTGGCTGTACTATCTCTATTTTACATAGGTTAAAATTAAGGCTTTATAAAGGTGAGTATCTTGGCCCAGGGGCTTCCCTGGTGGCTCAGATGGTAAAGAATCTGCCTGCAATGCAGAAGACCTGGGTTCAGTCCCTGGATTGGGAAGATCACCTGGAGTAGGGAATAAAAACTCACTCCAGTATTCTTGCCTAGAAATTCCAAGGATAGAGGAGACGGGCGAGCTAGAGTCCACAGGGTCACAAAGAGTCGGACATGACTGGGCGACTAGCGCACGCACACACACACACACACACACATATCTTGGCCAAGATCAGATGCTGAAGGTAGAATCAGAACCCAGTATGCCTGACTCCAGAGCCTTTGTTCTCTATGTGTCCTTCATTTGACATTTCTTTACAAATGTATTTGCGAGCACCTGAAGAGTGTCACACATTTGTCTAAGCTTCAGGGACGTTGTGCTGAACAAGATAAGCAAAATCTTGGCCTTTGCAGACTCTTCTATCAGATAGGAATACCAGTGTGACAAATGTTCTTGAATGCTGCTGCTGCTGCTAAGTCACTTCAGTCGTGTCCGACTCTGTGTGGCTAAATGATACCAAAGGGGCATACAGAGTGTTATGAAGACTTATAACACAGCTATCTAACCTAGTTTAGAGAGTCAGTGAAAACTGCATGGTGAAAGCAACATTTAATTTGAAGCTTGAAAAATTAGTAGGAAACAGCCAGATGAAGGAGAATAAAAGAGTATTGGGAGCAGAAGTAATAACACATTTGAAGGCCTAGAAGCAAAATGATACGGCTCATTGGAGGAACCATGGGGTCCAACAGAACTCGAGCACAGAACTGTTCTACTGCAGGAAGGAGATGATTACATAAGAGAGGGCCAAAGATGATGAATGAGAGCTAGACAAGGGCCAAATCATGTGCCTATAAGCCACCTTAAGGATATTGGACTTCACGTAAGAACTGGGGAAACATCCAAAGGGTTTAGGAAAGACCAGACTTATGCTTGGAGGAGGGCAAGGTGGATACAAGGAGTCAAGATCCACCTGAGACATTTTACAAAGTCACAAGTAGAAGAAAAAATATTTTTCTTTCAAAGGACTTAAACACTAAAGAGTGAATATAACTACACGTGTTAACATGTATAGCAGATACAGCTATAGACAACACTTACTGAGAACCATGTGACATTGGTTCACTTGCAGGTAGTTATTGGGAACTTATTTTGTACCTGGCACTGTTCTAGGAACAAAAATGCACAAAAATGCCTGTAGTCATAGAGCTGACGTTTGAGATTTGATTGCCAGATACTAAGTACAGGCATTAACTAGATAAGCCTTCCTCTAGCCCTATGAGATGGACGAGCAGATTATCTCACCTCATTATCTCATCTCACAAAGACTCTGAGGTGCAGGGTGGTCAAGGACTCCCCAGGATTTGCCTGCAGATCTGTCTGGTTCCAGAGCCAGTGTCTTCCTGTGGGATAAACACAAGGGAAAGGCAAGAGACCCTAAAAACACAGCACCCTCAGTCACTGCAGCAATGGGAGCAATGCAGGATCCTACAAAGGCTGAACTCACAAGCCTTAATTTCAGTCTTATAAGTGGTGTTTTTAAAGCTTTCAATGAACTTTTATTTTATTTTAGAATAAGACCAGATTTTCCTTCAGTTCAGTTCAGTTCAGTCGCTCAGTCGTGTCCGACTCTCCGCGACCCCATGAATCACAGCACGCCAGGCCTCCCTGTCCATCACCAACTCCCGGAGTACACTCAAACTCATGTCCACAGAGTCGGTGATGCCATCCAGCCATCTCATTCTCCGTCGTCCCCTTCTCCTCCCGCCCCCAACCTTTCCCAGCATCAGAGTCTTTTCCAGTGAGTCAACTCGTCGCATGAGATTTTCCTTACTGCTTCCTTAATCAAAGTATTTCTAATGGGTAAATCCCACTCTCAGCTTGGCACAGAAATCAGCTCTGTGTTCTGGAGACAGCATACTCAACGGCCTGACTCCACAGGGCGTGACTGTGATGGATGAATTTGGAGTGTCTGATAGGGAGGCAACGCCTCTAGCACCTTTATTGATTTCCCTTTCATCCTGTTCTCCCTTCTGCTCACTGAGTCTTTTTTTTTTTTTTTTTACTTTTGGCTGTGCTGGGTCTTTGGTGCTCCGTGGGCTTCTCTCCAGTTGCAGCAAGCAGGGGCTACCCTCCAGCTGTGGTGCTCAGGCTTCTCATTGCAGTGGCTTCTCTTGCTAAGGAGCACAGGCTCTAGGGCACACAGGCTCAGTAGTTGCAGCTCCCTGGCTCTAGAGCACAGGCTCAGTAGTTGTGGCACAGGGGCTTAGTCGCTATGTTGCATGTGGAATCTTCCCAGATCAGGGATTGAACCTGTGTCTTCTACTTTGGCAGGCAGATTCTCAACCACTGAACCACTGGGGAAGCCCCTCACTGAGACTTTAATGAAGAAAACTTGGCTTTGCTTTATTCAGGAGCTAGATGTCAGTTACATCTGACATCACAGAAATATAAAGGCTCATAAGAGACTACTATGAACAACTGTATACCAATAAAATGGACAACCTGGAAGAAATGGGCACATTCTTAGGAAGGTGCAATCTTACAAGACTAAGTCAGAAATAGAAAATATGAACAGACCAATCACAAGCACTGAAATTGAAACTTCACTATGCTTTATATAGTCTGTTGTTCTCGTATCCCACGTAGGTGAGTTATTTATGACAGCTGGAAAGCTGTGAAGAAAGGGATAAAGAAGCAAAAAGTCTCATTGTCTCCAGTGCTACAGCGAAGGCTGTGAAATGTCTTAGCTCCCCTGAGAGGGCACCATGTGACGTGGCAGTACACACTTCAAACATGCCATTTTGTCAGTCTCCGAGTCCTTCAGATTCACTGCATCTTTCAGTGTTATTTAAGGACATGCAATCATGGGCAACAACTCCAGGTTTTGTACCCCAGATATTTTTTCCTGGTCTTCCTTAACCTTTGCAAGTAGACTGAAATATCTGGGAGTAAAAAAAAAATTTAAATAAAAAAATGGACTCCAAACATTCCCAAGTAAGAGGCTGAACTGAAAAACTTCCAATGTCTCCTTCTAATTACCACTGTCCTTCCTGCCAGATTACAAGCCATTCAAATAGCAGGCCCTGACATTATCTCACATTTGACCCATAAAAACCTCAGCACTCTATCATTAGAAAAACAACTGCTGAATTTTGGACATGGGATAGATGTGTATGTCATTCTGGAAACCTTCAGGCAGCCCAAGACTAGTGATTCCCAACTGTTTATTCTAGGAAGAATTTCAGCAGGGTTTGATTTGTGTATGTGCCCACTTACATGTGGCTTTATCAGAAAGAAAGCGAGAGAGAAAAGCTCTCCATTTTATGCTGTGTTATACTGCAGTTAGAGAAAATGTAAGCAACACAAAGTTAAACCTCCTATTCCAGGACCTTTTCTACCAGGCAAACTCTGTTTTGGGCAGCTAATACTATCTGCTCAACATTCAAATGATCTTTTGTTTATGTGCAGATGACACCTCCCTTATGACAGAGAAAAAGAACTAAAGAGCCTCTTGAAAGTGAAAGAGGAGAGTGAAAAAGTTGGCTTAAAACTCAACATTCAGAAAACTAAGATCATGGCATCCAGTCCCATCACTTCATGGGAAATAGATGGGGAAACAGTGGAACCAGTGAGAGACTTTATTTTGGGGGGCTCTAAAATCACTGCAGATGGTGATTGCAGCCATGAAATTCAAAGACATTTGCTCCTTGGAAGAAAAGCTATGACCAACCCAGACAGCATATTAAAAAGTAGAGACATTACTTTACCAACAAAGGTCCGTCTAGTCAAAGCTATGGTTTTTCCAGTGATCAGGTATGGATGCGAGATTTCGACTATAAAGAAAGCTGAGCGCAGAAGAATTTATGTTTTTGAACTGTGGTGTTGCAGAAGATTCTTGAGAGTCCCTTGGACTGCAAGGAGATCCAACCAGTCAATCCTAAAGGAAATCAGTCCTGAATATTAATTGGAAGGACTGATGCTGAAGCTGAAGCTCCAGTACTTTGGCCACCGGATGAGAAGAACTGATTCATTTGAAAAGACCCTGATGCTGGGAAAGATTGAAGATGAGAGGAGAAGGGGACGACAGAGGATGAGATGGTTGGATGGCATCACCGACTCGATGGACATGAGTTTGAGTAAGCTCTGGGAGTTGGTTATAGACAAGGAACCCTGGCGTGCTGCAGTCCATGGGGTCTCAAAGAGTTGGACACCACTGAGCAAACTGAACTAAACTGAACTGCTGCTATTTAACCAAATAGCAATTGTGCAGCTGACAATTACACTATAGCACCATCTAGCTCTCACTACCAGAGCCTGATGTCCTACTCCCAGCCTGGTTGAGTGGTTTAGGGTTAGTCACTACCCAATAATGCGAGGGCTTCTCTGGTTGTTCAGTGGTAAAGAATCTACCTGCCAATGCAGGAGACCTGGATTCATTCCCTGGCTTGGGAAGATCCTCTGGAGAAGAAAATAGTAACCCACTCCAATATTCTTGCCTGGGAAATCCCATGGATAGAGTAGCCTAGTGGGCTACTGTCCATGGGATCCCGAAAAAAGCTGAACACAACTTAGCCACTAAACAACAACTATCCAGTGTAACTCAGCTGATTGCCATTAAGTGAGGATGAAACCATGCAAAATCCCAAAGCAGGTTTATGTTTAATAATCCATATTTAAATTTTGTTGTCTACATTCCAAACTAGTTTTCCAGTAAAAATACAAAGGCTTAGATCTTCCTTGTTGAACATACGTTAAACACTGCTCTGGGTTAGTGTTGTTAACCAAATTTCCACAGAGTTTGCATCGATTACCTCCTGCCCTCTTTGGAAAGGCTGTCAGGAGACAGTGTTGCAGACTTAAATCTGAGTCAATAGATCACTGATTTTGCAAAACCCCAGGACATTTATAAAAATCCCTAATGAGCGACTCTGTGGACATGAGTTTGAGTGTACTCCGGGAGTTGGTGATGGACAGGGAGGCCTGGCGTGCTGTGATTCATGGGGTCGCGGAGAGTCAGACACGACTGAGCGACTGAACTGAACTGAACTGAACTGAATGAGGACACTTGGTAACATTTTATTTTAACTCACTTACATTGAATAACAGAGTTGTTCACAGAGTATGTGTGAAGAGGAATGTTGAGAAGGAGGTCATATAAATAAAATAATGAATGGTTGCCAGGCCTGTAGAAGATCAAAGATCCTTGCTGAAGGCGTGATCTAGAAAAAAGTCTAAGAACAAAATTTTATGATGCTTCCACATAATAAATTCTTTACTAAAGTAACCAGTTGTGGGGGGTTATGCCTGCTTTCCGTCACTATTCCTGGCTAGTACAGGGAAGGGAAAATGGGCACTAAATGTCAAAGGGACACAAGAATTGGATCTCTTCCCTCCAATAAACAGCGTTATGGTGGAAAGATCACAGCTTTTGGCTTACAGACTCGGATTCAAATATTTAAACAGGCACTTTCTAGATGTTTGGGAGATTAATTTACCTGAGCTGTTCAGCATTATTGCAAAAAGTAGTGGAGATAACGTCTGTAAAATATCTAAAACTATGTTTCTGGAAAAACAGTTTTTACAACTTTACGTAAACACTATTGAAACATCAAAAAAGAGTATAATCGCCTACTGACATGTTTGTGGGCATAATTAGACAGTTCTTATTTGGATTCCTGGTAATCTGGTGATGATTTGAGTCAGTGATTTAAGAGGGGCCAAAGGTTCCCTATTGCATTACCTTTCTTCTGCGTCATCCAGCTTCCAAATATAGGGCCAGTGCATCCTTTAACAGGAATAGATGTCTGAAATAGCTGTTAAGATGTGTAAGTGTCAAAGTTGTAAGTATGAGGAAAATTAACCTGAAATAGAAGCTGAGAAGAGATAGGATGTGTCACTGTATTCAGCAATGGGGAGAGTGCTTGTGTGCAAGATTCCTTCTGGCTTCAGAGGGACAATCTGGTAGGGAAAGAAGCAACAGACCTAGTGCATCTGCAAGCCCAAGGTTCCCACACGGCCTTTCCTTTCACTAGCTGTGTGGATGGCAACACATCTACACTCTCGGAGACTTGACTCAGTTCAGTTCAGTTCAGTTCAGTCGCTCAGTCGTGTCCGACTCTCCGCGACCCCATGAATCACAGCACGCCAGGCCCCCCTGTCCATCACCAACTCTCGGAGTACACTCAAACTCATGTTCACAGAGTCGGTGATGCCATCCAGCCATCTCATTCTCCGTCGTCCCCTTCTCCTCCCGCCCCCAACCTTTCCCAGCATCAGAGTCTTTTCCAGCGAGTCAACTCGTCGCATGAGGTGGCCAAAGTATTGCTACTTATTTGTAAAACAGAAATTATATTTTTACTGCCTCTCAAGAATTGTCATAAAAAAGAAAGAGAACAACACATCTGAAAGTCTTTTGCCCCTCTCAGTGATCAATCCACCCCCAAGCAGCAATGGCTTAAGCCAAAATCCAGCAGCTTCTCTGATTCTTGTCTCTCTCCCCATCGCCAACTACCTCCAACCATCAGCAAATCCATTCACCTCTCTTCTCTGAACACTTCCTGTATCTACTTTCCATCTCTACTGGTCCCACTCCCATGCAAGGCTACAATATGCAGCCTCATTTCTGAACTCCTGTTCACACATGACCTCACTACAAAGCATTCCCCAAACAAGAGTCAGAATGACCTTTTTAAAAAATAAACCAAGAGAGAACTAAACATTGCATACCTCTCTGTGGAAGCATTCAATGACCTTATGAAATATTTTTGACAAATAAATTAAACATGATTAGCCCTGACCACTTCTCCACTCATCCAATTTTTCACTGCACTTTACCTACTGGGCTCCAGCCTCTCTGGCCTAACCTAAGGTCACTGTGGTCTTCTAGCTTTTTACCTAAAAGTTCTACAGGTTTAGCACTTACATTTAGGCCTCTGATGATCCATATCAAGTTTATATTTGTATTTAATATGAGGTAAGATTTGAGGATTTGGGGGACATATAAATATCCATTGTTCTCATACCATTTGGTATAAAGATTATCCTTTCCCCGCTGTCTCGCTTTGCCTCTTTTATCAAAAATGAATTGACCATATATATGTGAGTTCTATCCCTGGACACTATTCTATTCTCATTGATCTATATCATTCTATATTTAGGTGTTGTTGTTTAGTTGCTCAGTCATGTCCAACTCTTTTGTGACCCTGTGGACTGTAGTCCACCAGGCTCCTCTGACCATGGGATTTCCAGGGCAAGAATATTGGAGTGAGTTGCCATTTCCCTCTCCAGGGGATCTTTCTGACTCAGGGATCAAACCCACATCTCCTGCACTGGCAAGCAGCTTCTTTACCACTGAGCCCCCAGGAAAGCCCTTTGTGTATATATATAGAATCTATGTTGTCTTGATTACTGCAACTTTATATAGCAAGTCTTAAAATCTAGTAATGTTAAAAGCCTTAAACTTTATTCTTCTTCAAAAATGGCTTTGACTATTATGAATCCTTTGTTTTTCCATATAAATCAACATATCAATTTCTAAAAAAAAAAAAAATTACTGTCTCCTAGTCCCTTTGTACCCCATGACCCACTGACTTATTTTAATTACTGTATAATTTTTAAAAAAATACTTATCATTCTATTTTTCCCCAGTAAAATATAAACTTTAGAAGGGAATTATCTACTTTTTCTCCACTGTATCTTCAGTTCCTCAAATAATACCTTTTGCATAATAGGTTTTCAATAAGTATTTGTTGAATAAATGAGTTTACTAGTCTCAGAAGTCATTTATCTTATGAAAACACCTATTGTTTTGAAATATCTCCCTTGCCATTGAAGAAGTCAGAGCTAGAGCACCTTTCTATAGTGTCTTCTTGAATTAGAAAAATTTTCAATGCTACCCCCATCTCCTCTGTCCCTAGAAAGACTGACAATAGCCAAAATGTAATAAATAGAAGGAGCTTTGGCCTGAAATTTGGAAGATCAAAATGTCTGATTCTGCTCTGTCACTAACTAGGAGTGTGACTTCAGGAATGTCACTGAATCTCTTCAGACCTTTTTTTTTTTCCAATCTGTAATCTGGAGATATCAGTTGTATCTACCCCATGTGCATTGTGGGAATTCAATGAGATAACAATGTAGTCTTTGATGCACTGCCTGTCATACAGCAAGTGATCAACAATCACTATTGTTATCATTGTGGAAATGATTATAACTTTTGGAAGTTTCTTTAGGGTTGTTTCAGGAAACATTAGGGTTTCCATTATAGCTCAGTTGGTAAAGAATCTGCCTGCGATGCAGGAGACCTTGGTTTGATTCCTGGGTTGGGAAGATCCACTGTAGAAGGCATAGGCTACCCACTCCAGTATTCTTGGGCTTCCCTTGTGGCTCAGCTGGTAAAGAATCCGCCTATAATGTGGGAATCCTAGGTTCAATCCCTGAGTTGGGAAGATCACTTGGAGAGGGGAAAGGTTACCCACTCCAGTATTCTGACCTGGAGAATTTAATGGACTATACTGTCCATGGGGTCACAGTTCAGTTCAGTTCAGTTCAGTCGCTCAGTCATGTCCGACTCTCCGCGACCCCATGAATCACAGCACACCAGGCCTCCCTGTCCATCACCAACTCCCGGAGTTCACTCAAACTCTTGTCCACAGAGTCGGTGATGCCATCCAGCCATCTCATTCTCTGTCGTCCCCTTCTCCTCCCGCCCCCAACCTTTCCCAGCATCAGAGTCTTTTCCAGTGAGTCAACTCGTCGCATGAGGTGGCCAAAGTATTAGAGTTTCAGCTTTAGCATCAAAGGAGTCGGATATGACTGAAAGACTTTCACTTTCACTTCACTTTCAGGAAACATTGAAAGCTAAGGAAAAAGCAAAGAGAAACAAAACAAATAACAAACTTTTCAGAAGTAGGGGTTAGGGAATTATTAGTAACTCTGGGCCTAACTGCCCTGGTGTGACTTGTACCACTTCCACTATGAGATGAAGTTTAGCTCTCTCGCCCCTTGTTAGAAAAGTCATTCCTCAACCACAAACCTCCTTTCCATAAAGTAAGATTCAGATCTTCACCAACAAACATTTTCACTCCCAAATGTCTTCTGCATTTTACCCAACTGCTTTTCATTGCAGGACTTGGTTCCCTAAATATCAAAGAGATACATCAAATCAACAGTCCATTCAGGCATGTAAGCCTTAGTTCTTTAAAATCAGGCTACATGAAGTTGATGGCCTTCCTTGTTAACGTCACTTCCCTGGTGGCTCAGCGGTAAAGAATCCACATGCAATGTGGGAGACACAGGTTCAATCCCTGGATCAGGAAGATCCCCTGGAAAAGGGAAAGGCTACAGACTCCAATATTCTTGCCTGGGAAATCCCATGGACAGAAGAGTCTGGTGGGCTACCCTGGGGTCTCAAAAAGTCGGACACAATTAAGCATCTAAACATCTACTACTAGTACTTGCTAACGTCATTATTTGCTAGAAACAACAGAAGAATGGGAAAGAAGGAAAGAAAGCTGGGAGACAGAGTTCAGCCAGCTATATGTGTGAGTGTGTTTGTTCAGGTATCTTTGTGTGTGTGTGAGAGACAGAATACCTACACCATCTCTTTCTTTAAAAAAGTTATTTATTTATTTTAATTGGAGGCTAATTAATTTACAATATTGTGCTGGTTTTTGCCATACATCGACATGAATCAACCACGGGTGCACGTGTCCCCCCATCCTGAACCCTCCTCCTACCTCCCTCCCTACCCAATCCCTCTGGGCCATCCCAGTACACGGGGCTTTGAGTGCCCTGTTTCATGCATCAAACTTGCACTTGGACCATCTCTTTCTTAAAGGCTACACCAGGGACTCAAATCTTCTTATGTCTTCTAGAATATGGTTGGAACCCGAAGCAGTAGACGCTCTGCACTGCAGTTAGGATGGTGTAGACATGAAGACTAGCCAACTCTGCCCATCGTTTGGCTGAAGCCCTGGCCTCAGTTAGGTGTAGAAGGTGTAGAAGCAGCCCAGGTGGGCTGGCCTACTGAAAGGCATTCAAGCAACATGGGAACAGAGACTATCTCTCCCAGGTTGAATGACCTAACTTGACTCTCACTATTGGAAGGATCCAGATAGGAGATGGGATCTCCATAGTTCCCAGGGATGGAGAGAGAGAGAGAGTGGGCACAAAGCCCTGTTATGACGAAGCTTTGGCACTTTTCAAAGGAACCGGGACTCTCGCTGCTAAACACTGATAAACGTCATGGGGCTGGATAACCTGAACCAGAGGAGTACAATCAGTGTACAGGAGAGGTGGATCTGGTCATTGGCATACAAGTAGCTGCCCCCAAATTCCCTGGGCATAGGCTTCCAAGAAGAACACTGAGCATCACAGGGCAGGGGCATAGTTCATGGTTCACCACCCGCATTGGGCACACAGGGGATGCAGAACGCTGCTAAGAATAGTCTCAGTTTCCTCCACAGTGGATTACACATTAAAATCCGGACAGACTAGAAAAACATTTGTTTTGTTTTGTTTTTTTTTCTGGACAGGGAAGGGCTGGCCCTGCTTCCTTGCCTCCCATATTGGCAAACACTTGTTTAATACATTCTCCTGCTCTTTTCCTCAGGCAAGTGCTGGGCATCCAAGAAGGGGGCACCCAGGAAAGAGGAAGCAGGAGCAACCGACAACACCTTGTCACCACAGGTCACCTTCAGGACAACTGGGAAGGACCACATCCTCGGAGGACAGTACACAAAGTTCCCAAAATTGAACTGTTCAAAACTGAAGATAATAAAGCCCCCAGAAGCATTGCCTAGTTGTAGCATTCTGTGCTTGTAAAGCTCAAACCATCAGAGTTCAGATCATGTGGAATACTCCACTCTAGTTCCCATAATGTAGAAGACAGCAACTATCTCCAAGGTACCCAAAGGAAAAGGTAAGGAAAACAAGAAAAGGGGAAGGAGCTTAGAAGCCTTGAGGTCCTCCTTTGCCAGGATGGTCCCACCAGCCACTCTGCTGGTGCTCGTCCCGTCTCTGTTTAAACACAGGAAGCCCACTAGAATGTCGGCAGCAATCCTGACAGAGTGATTTCTCATACCCCACCAACATCTGTCCCCTGCAACTACCCCACAGCTGTGGCAACAGTCCCTCTGCTCAGCCTTTGGAGCAATAATAATAATTCTACTCTTGCTCTTCTATATGGTACAATGACTCTTCAAATATCTGGATATGACTAATAGGCAACCTGAGTGCATCCTCAGACAGTCTGTATATCTTCTTCAGTCAGTTCTCAGCATCTTAACAGCTTGTTTTTTCCCCTGTCAGCTCAGCTCCTGAGCATCAGCCTGAGGTGGGAAGGGACCACCCTCCTGCTTGCATCTGACAGGCAACAGGTCTGAACTCCCTTCTGAGAACTGGGAGAAAGGAAACCCCTGTGTCAAGCAGTGTAATTGCTGAGCCTGGTATAACATTGCCTATTGATGAAGAAATCAGAGAGAAGCAGTTTGACCGTCTCTGTGGTATGGTACAGGCTTCCCAGGTGGCCCAGTGGTAGAGAATGTGCCTGCCAATTCAGGAGACATAGGAGATGTGGGTTCAATTCCCAGATCAGGAAGATCCCTGAAGGGAACGGCAACCCACTCCAGTACCGTTGCCTGCAAATCCCATGGACAGAGGAGCCTGGTGAGCTACAGTCCATGGGGTCACAAAGAGCTGGACATGACTGAGCATGCACACATGTGGTATTGTACAGATAGAATCCAGGAAGAAGCTGCCTTAGGTTATTGTAGACAGGCATTGGCATAAAGTTTAATACTCACTTTTTCACATTTAGAAGCAGATTTTTCCTGTCCCTCTTATTTTTGATGATGGGGACAAGGAAGTATGCCACCCATTATCCACTGTGTGTGTGCAGACACACACACACACACATACACACAAACCCAATGCTATACTAATACTCTGTAGAAGAGCCAATATGCTTACTGTGCATCTGAGGTCACCCAGGAGCTGGGCCAGGAAGCAGTCTGAAAAACAACCTGTTTTTCTAGAAGACACCTGACACCGAGAGGGAACAGTTAATCTGAGAGCTTCTCATTGCTTCACAGCAAAGTAAGTGGGATTTCCCCCGGAGAGAACAGGCTTCTACCTTGACACAGCTTTCAAGTACAGCTGAGAAGAAAGTACAGTTAATTTAGTTAAGGAGCTAAATAATGTTAAAGGACCTCTAGGCGGCTTTCTGCAAGGAGTTCTAAAACACCATAAACTAGCTGATTCTATCCCATGAGAGACATGCTGATGTCCGCCCCCCCACCCCCTGCACACACATACATTTATCATCCATCATTTGTCTATTTCTCCAACACCCACTTTGACCATCTCTGCTCTTTCTCTAGGTTTAGAGAGGATCTAGATAAAGGTCTATTTTCAGCAAATGCATACTTATCTACTGCCTTCCTTCTCATGCATTTTCTCTTCCTCAGTGGATCTGTTCAGGTTTCTTTAGGGCATTTGAGCATTAAGTCCTGTGTTTTTTTGTCCTGGTGTCTTTTATCTGATTGTCTTCAACATTTGATCCATGACTTTATGTGCATTAGGGATAAAGGCCTAAATCAAAGAAATAGCTATGTAGTTAAAACAAAACACTAAGAACAGAACCAACAGTGGAGAGACTACTAATTAGGGGGAAATTATATAGCAAACATTTCCGAGTTGGTGGCTTAGAATTCTAGGTACATTTTCTCATAGTAACCATGATATGCACAGCACGAGATGTAGATGAAATGGGATAATTATTGTCCTACTTTGAGTAAAAGAGATCCTGGGAACTAGCCTGAGTACCTTATCATTTTTATAATAATATCTCATGGAAAGATACCCTCCTGTTCTTATTCACCGTGACCCTTTCCTGCAATGGCAAACATGATTGGGTTTTACTTGTTTTTGTAGGACAAGTGACTAAATGAATAAATTCTTTCATTCATTCCTCAAGCATTCATTAAAAGCCCACCATAGTCAGATGCTCTGCTAGGTGCCTATAGAGACAGTTCTCACTATTAAGGAGCTCAGCTGTTAGAGACGGATAAATAATTAGAGTGTCAGAGTATTATGTGATGGAGCAGAATGGTAGTTAAGGACACTAGAAGTGGATAAGTACAGAAGAAATGACCTTGTGGAATACCACTAAAGGAGCTGATGGGGGAAGAGAAGTCTTCCAGGAAAACTGGGACAAGCCAAGAGAGGATGCTAGAATGACATCACAAAAGCCAAATAACAACACTTCAAGGAGTGAGTGGCAATCGTGCCCCATCTATTTAGGCATCCACTTCCTCTCTTTGGAGTGGATGTTGCCAGCACAGACCTCTCACCTGAACTCAGAGCATTGACCTGTCCACTCAACATCTTTACAAGGATATCTAACAGACATCCCATCAAAAGAACCAGAAATTAGGGGGGTAAAGAGATTGGATAAGATTAAGAGAATAGTCTTAAAATTTTTATTTGTTAGAACTAGAACAAAACCCTAAGATATGGAGGATGTTAAAAAAGCTTCAAGGGGAAGATGAGCTATAAGATTTGTTATTGTTGTTGTTGTTTAGTCACTAAGTCATATCTGATTCTTTTGCAAGCCCATGGACTGTAGCCCACCAGCTCCTCTCTCCATGGGATTTCCCAGGCAAGAATACTGGAGTAGGTTGCCATTCCATTCTCCAGGGGATCTTCCTGGATCAGGGATAGAACCCATGTCTCCCACATTGGCAGGTGGATCCTTTACCAGTGAGCCACAAGGGAAACATGAGCTATAAGATACATCTTAGGGAAAGATAAGAAGAGGGGAAGTCTCAATTTTGAAAAGAAGAGTTTGGATCCTTGAACAGTTTGTCCCTTAACCAAAACTTGACAAGTCAGATGATACATAAATTATTTAGGGCAAGACCCAAAGTTCACAAACATTTGTTCTGCCATTTTGGTGTTAATTATCTAGTCTAAGAGAAAATCTCCTATTAGTTAGAATGATGCTCATTTAATAGACAATTTCATCAAGCATGGTCAGCTATCAAGACAAGAAGCTTAGGATAAAAGGGATCATTTGATTCTTCTGAACCATTTATTTTTATTTGAATGGTTAAAATATAAAGAAACCTTAAGAACCTCCCATTTCCCAAGCATTGTTTCATAGGATAACCTGGGAGCCAACAAAAACATCACTGAATCAAATGGTTACAGTGGGTCAGAGCCTAAATTTTTTAATTGAGAAAATTGAGGTACAGCAGGTGCTGCTGACATTTAGAGTGGTAAGCATCCTGCTTCTTTGCAAATGCACTTAATAAGAAGGGAATTAAAAGACTAATGCATCTCAACACAACTCCTATCAATAGATGTTCAGCAAACCCTTTCCAATGTGAGGAACTCTAATGTTAACTTTTTAATTTGATTTAATTGCTTCTCAGAGGTTCACATTAATAACATGTTATATGATGCCAAATGATGGAACACTGTCATGGATAAAATTTTATTTTGAATCAATGAAAGAGTACATGTCCCGGTGCCTGCGGACACTACTTGAAGATTTTGTCCCTGCTTCCCCTCAGTTTACCCTGCCCATTCCCACCTCTGTCCTCCTTGCCATTGCCCAATGAGGCTTTCTACAAATGTTGCTTTAATCTGTTTATCTTTCAGGATGTTTTGCTTCTCTTTACAGCTGGTATAGTTTCTCTAAGAGGAAAGGTAACTTGATAAATTATTTCACATTAGATATTAGGGATTTTTTTGATGTGCTGACTTCTCATCACATTTCAAAGAGATTGCCTTAAACAGCTATTAAGGTATTTTGGCCCCTGAAATGTACAGGCTGGAAGGGAACTTGGGGCTCCAGGAGGTCTTCCTCCCCACACGCCTCTTCAAGTCGTAATTATACAGGGTGGAGTATACTAACCCCTTTCAGGAAAAGGGGTGAGAATAGACAAAAACTGAACCCTAGACTTCACAGATATAGTCCAGGCCTAATTTTGGTATTTAGCCTTGAACTTCCCTCGCAGCTCTGTTGGTAAAGAATCTGCCTGCATTGCAGGACACCTGGGTTCAATTCCTGGGTCGGAAAGATGCCCTGGAGAAGGAAATGGCAACCCACTCCAGTATTCTTGCCTGGAGAATCCCATAGACAGAGGAGCCTGGCAGGCTACAGTCAGTGGGGTCGCAAGAGTCGGACACGACTTAGTGACAAACCTCCAGTTTTCAATCTTTGCAATTAATTTCCCACACCCAACAAATGTTTTCATCCTCTGAAGCAGTTATTTCATTCCCACGTTAGTTCTTACCTTGTTCCTCCTGCCTTGCCCCCAGTTTCTCTCCTCTAGACTGGTGTTTTGGCCACACTAATAATAATTACTTACAAGATTATTATGGGGGTCAAACTATGTGAGAGTACAGCTTTGTAAACTTATAAAGTCCAATAGGCATTGTACCAAAGAAGAAACTGTTTTACTCTGAAGGTTACTGACTACATGATGATGACATCCGGGCAAAGAGACTGACCTGAGTGGACCCATGTCTCAGAAGAAGCCACTGTAACATGCCCATGAGAGACCTTTCGGGGGTGAAGGTGACTATGAATCCACTAGTGATTCTTCTGGGGGACTCGGGGCACATTCAAAAACGTTAGCACTTAAAAATGGGAGGAAGGAAACAGACAAGCAAATGAAAACATGGACAAAGGGAACAGCAAGGCAAAGGACTGGATAGGCAGAATCTGCTAAGGAGAAAGAAGGTAGCAACAGGAAGAAAGGCAAAGGGTTAGAAGAGCCACCAGCATAGAGAAACACCAGGACAGAAATGAACAGATGCCTGCTGCTGAGTGGACAAGGAGACCAGGTTGCTCAAGTTACAGCAAACCTTAGATGACCTAGTTCCTGAACAACAGTCTCTGTGTGGTCTGCCATTCTGATGCTTCCTTTCCTTCATGAGGCCCATGCAATGTGACTCCTATTTTCCTTAATTCCCTGTGCACACTTAAAATAAATCTTGTTACCTGAGGAAAGACCAATGGACTTCTTTCTTCCAGCATGAAAGAGCCTAACACTCAAACGGTAAACTTTATTATTTAAGGCCATTTTCTTCTCTTTTATTTGCCCCCCCAAACCCTTGAATTATTTACTAGTGATCATTTAAAAAGATCTAGCAAAATGTCTTGTTCAAAAAAAATCAGTATATTGAATAAACAAATAAATATGATCATAGCTAGATTTGAACAAATATTCATGCAGTTGAAAAGAAACTAAAATGGTAATATTCATAAACTCTATGTTTGACTTTCAGACTAGCCTGAGGAAGCTCCAGACCTATCATTGTCTCAAAGTAATACATGTGAATGTTCAAGGCACTTTCCTAGGAGAAGAATTCATGGATTGGCTTTAGGGAATCTTTGAACTCCATGAAACTACACACAACAGTTGGAATCTATATGCTTTGGTTCTTTCCATGGATTTCATCACATTCTCAAAAACCACTGACTTAGATATTCCTAATTCCTTCCTGGGATCTCTTTAAACCTCTGGATGTATCTTACAAATTTAATCTTCTTTTATTGATCATCTCCATAGCTTGATCCTTTCAATCCTAATTATATAATAACACTTGCTTTCTACCTCCTCCTCAGGCCACCTTTTCCTTCCTCTTTTCTGCTTCCCTCTTTATTGATCTCTCCCCTGTGCCTTTTCTAACTCTCTCTCCAGTTTCCCTCATTCCTCCCATTCATGTGACTTCCATGTTTCTTGCATCTCAAAGCTAAAGAGGGTGCAACTTGCCCACTTAAAATATTTCAACTATATCTCAGTCCATCTCCTCGTTCCTCCTTTTTTTTATTTTTTGGTAGATCTATCTCCACCCCTCCCCTCCAGCAAGTGCCTGAAAAGTCACACAGTATGAGTCACTGCGATATTAATAATGTCCTTTGTGTAGGAAGGTGACATCACTAACCCACCATCAGTGGGCCATGTGCCCTTGAGCAATTTTCTCTATAGCAGGAACAGTGGGCATTGATGTCTTCCCACACCCCAGATCACTGCCCCTAAGAATAATTTTAAGAATTTGGGGGTATAGAAGCTGTACCCAGAATAGAACAAAGCCAATTTACTGTCTCCCAAAATCACTGCAGATGCTGATTGCAGCCATGAAATTAAAAGATGCTTACTCCTTGGAAGGAAAGGTATGACCAACCTAGATAGCATATTAAAAAGCAGAGACATTACTTTGCCAACCAAGGTCCGTCTAGTCAAGGCTATGGTTTTTCCTGTGGTCATGTATGGATGTGAGAGTTGGACTGTGAAGAAAGCTGATCACCAAAGAATTGATGCTTTTGAACTGTGGTGCTGGAGAAGACTCTTGAGAGTCCCTTGGACTGCAAGGAGATCCAACAAGTCCATTCTAAAGGAGATCAATCCTGGGTGTTCATTGAAAGGACTGATGCTGAAGCTGAAACTCCAATACTTTCGCCACCTCATGTGATGAGTTGACTCACTGGAAAAGTTCTGATGCTGGGAGGGATTGGGGGTGGAAGGAGACGGGACAACAGAGAATGAGATGGCTGGATGGCATCACCAACTCGATGGACCTGAGTTTGAGTGAACTCCGGGAGTTGGTGATAGACAGGGAGGCCTGGCGTGCTGTGATTCATGGGGTCGCAAAGAGTCGGACATGACTGAGTGACTGAACTGGAGTGAACTGAAGGTTTTGATCTAGCACTGGAATAGTCTTAGGAGGCCCATGTCCCAAACTAGAAGTAGTCAAAATATTTTAACTGATTTTATTTTATTTTTTTGCTTATGGTTAGTTTTGATTATTATTCTCTAATTTGAAAGAGATCGGGTGCTTCTCAATGATAAAGTCCTCAATGATAACATTCCCAGTTAGTGAACATGGGTATGTTACATCACCTTTAATCTTCCTGGGGTTAAATCCTCAGGAAACTGAAAATCACTGAGATTAAGTAATTTACAAAAGCCACTGAGATAGTAAGTAATAAATCCAGGACTGAATCTCCTTTTCTTTCTATGACACCATGCTGCCACATGTGCTACAGCTTCAGTCCCTCTCTTCTAGGATGTTAATAAAATGAACCTCAAAATATGGCCAAGAAGAGCCCCTGAGCAGCATAAGTGACTTAGAGGTCTTGCTCTGGCTGACCTTCCCTTTCACAGTTACTTGCCTACAATGAATCTGAGACTCTTTCAGTCACTGGAAATCGGATGGCTAAATTGTCCTCAGAGTTTTAAGTGTACATTTTTATAACTTGCTCTCTTATCCCTGGCATGGAAGTAGGATCCATTTCTGGCTTGTCCTTACTGGTCACTTATCTGCTCTAATTACTTGGATCAGCTAGTGCAGGAAGCAGTGTAAGCTACCTAGGAACAGTTTGTTTCCTTTCTGTCATGCCTGGAGAGTGATCTGTTCTTGACTGGAGTCAGCTGTGCTGTCCTAATGCTCCAAGATCAAGTGAGGGCTGGTAAATATCGGTCTGGTGCTGTGCTCTGGTGGCATTTCATCTGTGTCCTCCTTCCCTACTTAGATTATAAGCAGGACAGACACTGCCTCTGTGTTGATTATGGTGATGATACCTACAATGAGAATAATAATCATAGATAACATACTATTTGATGCTTATGATATACCAGGAAATATACTATATGATTGCTGAAATGAGATTCCATAAGAGGTCTACTGACTTCAGACACTACATTTCCTCACTACTCTATATTGTTCCACAAATATTCATATGGGAAATTTGGGAAAAGAGAGAAAGAAGCCTCTTCTAAATGTAGGTCAGTTTTTCAGCTTTGAAGATTAGAGAGAACTCTCAATGAATTCTGCAAACATTTGTTACATGCCTACTACATTCTAGCCTTTCTGCTAAAAGGGATGGAGATTCAGAGATATATTTTTTTTTAAATTTTAATCTAGCTTAAGGGACAAATATGCAAGGAAAAAGACTTTGAAGATCAATTGGGGCAAGGGAGGGGAACTGATGCAAAATATAGTAGGAACCCAGAGGAAACAAGATTAGGTCTGACTAGGAGAATCTGGACTGGAATTTCTGTGGAGGCTGACATCAAATTAGTCCTGAAAAGGTAAAAAAGATTTCTGTACACGGAGAAGAGGAAGGATATTTTCCACTTAAGGAATCCACCAAAATTACTAATAATCACAGATACCATTGTTGGATATAAACTATATACCCAGAATTATTCATAATAAAATTATATCTATTGATTATTAAATTCCAACAGTAATATCAAGGATGAGTTATTACTGTCTCCATTTTATATGTCAGAAAAGTAGTGTTCTTGGAAATTTAAGTGGCTTGGCTAAGTGCAAGCTAGCTAAGGCATCTCTGGCTCAATATCCCACATCTTCCCACTGCTCAATATTGTCTTCACATCACATTTGTGTTGTGTTTCAGAGATGGGGATGTCATCCTTGTATAAGAACCACATTAATCAATCGATTAATTTTTGTTGCTCATTTAAATAAGATTTTCTTGGTTATCTAGAAAAAGATGCAGAAATAAGTTGCTCAGCCCTGCTGCTGCTGCTGCTGCTAAGTCGCTTCGGTCGTGTCCGACTCTGTGCGGCCCCACAGATGGCAGCCACCAGGCTCCGCCATCCCTGGGATTCTCCAGGCAAGAACACTGGAGTGGGTTGCCATTTCCTTCTCCAATGCAGGAAAGTGAAAAGTGAAAGTGAAGTCGCTCAGGCCTATCTGACTCTTAGCGACTCCATGGACTGAAGCCTACCAGGCTCCTCTGTCCATGGGATTTTTCCAGGCAAGAGTACTAGAGTGGGGTGCCATTGCCTTCTCCCTAGTCAAGGCATAATAAAAAATAATAGTATTATAGCAGTATTATTATTATGTTTTCTCATACATATTGAGCTTTATTATCTGCCAGATATTGTTCTGAGTACCTTACAGATATTAATGAAATCATCACTCACAGCCTACAGAGAAGAGCGTCAATACATATCCACAAATCTAGGTTACGGGCTCACCTCCTTTCTCATTTACTTTGTGCAGCTTTTAGCAGAGGTGGAGGTCAGAGGAAGAACATTTTCTTTGAAGTCTATTTTATTTATTTATTTTTTATTGGAAGCTAATTACTTTACAATAATATATTGGTTGGTTTTGCCATACATTGACATGAGTCCACCCCGGGTGTACGTGTGTTCCCCCTCTTGAACCCTCCTCCCACCTCCCTCCTCCCCATATCCTCCCTCCAGGTCATCCCCGTGCACCAGCCCCAAGCATCCTGTATCATGCATTGAACCTGGACTGGTGATTCATTTCACATATGATAATATACATGCCATTCTCTCAAATCATCCCACCTTCACCCTCTCCCACAGAATCCCAAAGACTGTTCTATACACCTGTGTCTCTTTTGCTGTCTCGTAAACAGGATTAAGGTTACCATCTTTCTAAATTCCATATATATGCGTTAGTATGCTGTATTGATGTTTTTCTTTCAGGCTGACTTCACTCTGTATAATAGACTCCAATTTCATCCACCTCATTAGAACTGACTCAAATGCATTCTTTTAAATTCTATCTAAACTTCACTCCTTCCCAGCTGACTCCTTCCCTGGTGCCCCTCCTCCCTTTCACAAAAATTCAGTGCCCACTTCTGAATCCAGTCTATTAGTGTCCCTGAGCAAATGGATTCCACTGCAATGCAGAGCAGGCTCTGCTGACTGAGGATTCCAAAGGTCCCTAAGTCCCCTCTGGTGTAAAGGGCAGTGACGTGGATTGCAAAGAATGGCTGCCAGGTTGGCTTAGAATACATTTGGATGCTTAAAATACCAGTTCAGTCAAAGGCTGGCCTGCCGGATGAATGCTGACTGGCAGGAAGCACAGACATTCCAGAGAAAGCTCCATCTCTCTTTAACCCACAGCTCTCATCCGGAATTCACCTCAGAGTTTGCAACAAACAGCCAAGAGCTTCAAGAGTTTTTTGTTTTTGTTTTTTTGTATGTGTGTGTGTTGCAATAAAGAAATGAGAAAACCAAGGGAGCTGAGGGTGAACCCTTTCTTTCCTGAGCCTTCAGCTTGACCAGAGGAGACACATACCCGTGCTAACTGGTGTCACTGTCAATGGATGGTCACTGACCTACCTGAGGCTCCCTGGGACCCTTCCCATCCTCTTATCCCTAGTTCATTCAGCCCCCGTCTCTCCTTGACAAGCATTTCATATCTTTTACTACTATTTTAAACTTCCAACAACTCCCCTAATTCTCAACTGATGACATTGCCTCTTATTTCCTGTAAGAATCAGAAACAACCTGAAAAGACCTTCCACATGCTCCTGCCCAACGATCTCACAGAAGCTCTGCCTGTGAGCTATCTCAGCTCCAGTGTAAATGCATGAACTATCCATGGTCCTGGCTGAAGTCAACACCTATATTGTGCTGTTGGTCCCATCCCCTGGCACCTTCTCAAGGATTTTACTCCCTCCAATGTTTCATCTCTTTCCCACATAATAAATTTTCCTGTCTGTGTACAAACACATTGTTGTTTAGCTCACTTTAAGTCCATCTGTCAATCTCACTTCTGCCTTCAACTACTGCCCTGGTTCCCTGCTCCCCTTTATAGCAATGGTCATCAGAAGTTGTCTACATGTGTTGTCTTCCCTGTCACTATTCTCATTCTTTCTTGAATTCATTCCAATCAGACTTTTGTTCTCAGCATGCCTTAAAAACTTCTCTTGTCAATGTGTTCAATCCCTTTCACACACACACAAACATCCTCAGAGTTAAACCCAAGAATTAATTGTCACAGTTCATCTTACTTGACCTAACAGTGGCATTTGACCCTAAGGATCATGTTTTCCTTCCTGATTTTTTTTTTCTTGAACATCATTCCTGGTTTCCTGAATCTACTTCACTGGCTCCTCCTTCTGAATCTCCTCTGTTAGCTTTTCCTTATATCCGTGGCATCCCAGTGTACACAGGACCAGAGCCTGGCCTTCAGAGAGCTTCAGCACCTGTACTCACTCCCTTGGTGATCTCCTCCAGTCTCATAGAATTAAATGCCATATCTGTGGTGAGGATTCCCTGTTTTATTTGCTGCTGCATTTAGATTCTAAGTTGTGTCTGACTCTTTTACGACCCCAACCTGCCAGGCTCCTGGTCCATGGCATTTCCCAGACAAGAATCCTGGAGTGGGCTGCCATTTCCTTCTCCAGGGAATCTTCTTGACCCAGAGATTGAACTTGCATCTCCTGCATTGGCAGGCAGATTCTTTACCACTGAGCCACCTGGGAAGCACCCAAATGCTATTTTCAGTTCAGTTCAGTTCAGTCGCTCAGTCATGTCCGACTCTTTGCGACCCCATGAATCACAGCACGCCAGGCCTCCCTGTCCATCACCAACTCCCAGAGTACACTCAAACTCATGTCCATTGAGTTGGTGATGCCATCCAGCCATCTCATTCTCTGTTGTCCCCTTCTCCACCCGCCCCCAGTCCTTCTCAGCATCAGAGTCTTTTCCAGTGAGTCAACTCGTCGCATGAGGTGGCCAAAGTATTGGAGTTTCAGCTTTAGCATCAGTCCTTCCAATGAACACCCAGGACTGATCTCTTTTAGAATGGACTGGTTGGATCTCCTTGCAGTCCAAGGGACTCTCAAGAGTCTTTTCCAGTACCACAGTTCAAAAGCATCAATTCTTTGGTGATCAGCTTTCTTCACAGTCCAACCCTTACATCCATACATGACCACTGGAAAAACCATAGCCTTGACTAGACGGACCTTGGTTGGCAAAGTAATGTCTCTGCTTTTTAATATGCTATCTAGGTTGGTCATAACTTTCCTTCCAAGGAGTAAGCGTCTTTTAATTTCATGGCTGCAATCAGCATCCGCAGTGATTTTGGAGCCCCAAAAAATAAAGTCTGACACTGTTTCCACTGTTTCCCCATCTATTTCCCATGAAGTGATGGGACCGGATGCCACGATCTTTGTTTTCTGATTTTAGTACTATCTTAATTGGTGTCCCTGTCTTCACACTTGCATCTTTCAGAGTGACCGTGATACACTGTAAGTCACATTGTGTCATTTTTCTGCTTATAACTCTCCAGTGGCTTCTAACTTCAGAGTGGGGAACAGGGAAAAACTAAGCTCTTTACTATAGGTAAACTGGCCTGAAAACTTGGTGATACAGAAATAAACCTAGTAAGAGGAGCTTCAGGGGAGTATAGGAAACAGAAACCTTATGAGCTGAAAAGTTAATTAGAGGTGATAAAATGGAAGCAGCCAGAATAAACTACTATTTCAAAAAAAGTGAAAGTCACTCAGTCATGTCTGACTCTTTGTGACCCCATGGTCTGTAGCCTGCCAAACTCCACTGTCTGTGGAATCCTCCAGGGAAAAATACTGGAATGGGTAGCCATTACCTTCTCCAGGGGATCTTCCTGACCCAGGGATCGAACTTGGGTCTCCCACATTGCAGGCGGATTTTTTACCATCAGAGCCCCCAGGGAAGCCCATTTCCAGTAAATAGAAGGAAAATAAAACAAGAGAGTAGATGCGGTTGGCTTAGGCTTAAGTGGGTATTCTTCCATAAGATAGAATAGATGTGAACATATTTTTATGTTAAGGGTAGTTACTAGAAAGGAAGAGGTAGTTGCTGAAAAAAGACAGTGTTATAACCCCAGAGGAAGCAGAAAGGGATGAGAACCTGGAGGTTCAGTTGAAAGAGGCAGCTTCAGACAGGAGGCGGAACATACAGTGTAATGAGGCAGGAAACAAGGAAAAGATTGGTTCAATGCAGCAAGCTTGTTGGTGACAGGGTAGAAATCAAAGGTAAGAAAGTGATCAATGTGACTTCAGAGTTTCAGTAATACTAATCACACTCACTGAAGAAGCTAATGTATTTTAAAAATCAATACCAAATTTGTAGCAAACATATACTAGTAAATTAAATCAGAGGTCACTTCTGGATGAATTTTCTTTCTTTAAAAAAAAAATAGTTTTCAATATTAAAGTTCTGGAGCACATATTCTAATTTGACGTCAAGTCTCTATCACAAGGTAGAATATCAGTGTTTCCAAACTGGTGGTGTGCAAAACCCAAAGATTCAAAAGTAGATTCCAATAAATTTATTTTATTAAAAACAACAATGTCAGGTTTCCACTGTAATTTTAAAGCATCAATCAATAAACTTGTTATTTAAAGTTTTTCATCACAAAATAGAAACTTAAAAATGCCCAGGTCATACTAAAACATATTATATGGCAGTCAGGGAACTCCAGTGAACTCACCGATAACTCAGTAAGTCAGTTTATCACTCAGCTAGACAAGGTTAACTGCTGTGCACGTTTTTACTATTAAGCAGATTCATATTTGTTCTTTTCCAGTCATATATTATTTGATGTATACACATAATGAATGTATACCCATGATTAACCATCATGAAGGCAGCTTAAGTCATGTTCCTGTTGAAATATAGTAGGTTATTAGAGAGCATAAGAATTATCAGAAGCTTATAAACTTTTCCCAAGATGCTCTTCAGCAGAAACATGTTAAATGTATTCATTTCAAATCCTCTTGCTTTCCCTATCTTGGGCTTCCCTGGTGGCTCGGATAGTAAAGCATCTGCCTGCAATGCGGGAGACCTGGGTTTGATTCCTGGGTCAGGTGATCCCCTGGAGAAGGAAATGGTGACCCACTCCAGTACTCTTGCCTGGAAAATTCCATGGATGGAGGAGCCTGGTAGGCTACAGTTCATGGGATTGGAGAGTCGGACACGACTGAGTAACTTCACTGATTCACTGGTTCCCTATCTTGGCAAATGCTACATTATCCATTCAGTCTTTGGACACAGAAACATTTGAATATTTCTATTCTTTTTTCTCTCTCAACCCCCATACACAATCAATCAATTATATCACCAAGACTGCAGATGCATCCTCTTTAACATCTCTTGAATAAAATCTCTAACCCTCCTACAAGCCTCAGTACAAGCCCTCATCACTTGACAAAATAAGTAGCATTTTTCCCCAATATCCTGCTTCCTGTGTAATTTCCCTCCAAGCTATAGCCATACTGCTTCTACTACAATTCCAAACCTCTGAGAGTTTCCTACAGCTTTCAGGACAAAGCTCAAACTCCCACGTAAGATTAAACCACAAAGCCCTGAATGGTGTGACTACTACCTGATTCTGATATTATTCCTCCTGACTTTATCCTGCCTCTCATCTTATGTCAAGCCTATATATGTTTTAAAAAAGACAACAATGAATACCTTATAGTACAATAGCATGACCAAATGCTATTCCCTTAACTGGAATTCCTCCCATCTCCAATGTCTAACTAACTCCTATTTTTTCTTCAAAGCAGTGTTCTGAATTTGATATATACTTTACAGGTTTTGTTTTTGTAGGAGGAATAGGTTTGTCCTAATATAACCCTGGCCTTCCCTCTGATCACCCTTGATTCAACTGTGTGTATTTCTAGAAATTGGGAAACAACTGAATGCTTTTTATGAGACAGAACTATAATCCAAAGAATTGATTAGGATAAAAGGATGATATTCCAAAGAATAGCAAGGAGAAATAAGAAAGCCTTCCTCAGTGATGAATGCAAAGAAATAGAGGACAACAATAGAATGGGAAAGACTAGAAATCTCTTCAAGAAAATAAGAGATACCAAGGGAACATTTCATGCAAAGATGGGCACAATAAAGGACAGAAATGGTTTAGATCTAACAGAAGCAGAAGATATTAAGAAGAGGTGGAAAGAATACACAGAATAACTATACAAAAAAGGTCTTACGACCCACATAACCACAATGGTGTGATCACTCACCTAGAGCCAGACATGCTAGAATGAAAAGCCAAGTGGGCCTTAAGAAGCATCACTACCAACAAAGCTAGTGGAGCTGATGGAATCCTAGTTGAGCTATTTCAAATTCTAAAAGATGATGCTATTTAGGTGCTGCACTCAACATGCCAGTAAATTTGGAAAACTCAGCAGTGGCCACAGGACGGGAAAAGGTCAATTTTCATTCCAATCTCAATGAAAGACAATGCCAAAGAATGCTCAAACTACCACACAACTGCACTCATCTCACACGCTAGCAAAGTAATGCTCAGAATTCTTCAAGCAAGTCTTCAACAATACATGAACTTCCGAATGTTCAATCAGGATTAGAAAAGGTAGAGGAACCAAAGATCAAATTGCCAACATCTGTTGGATCATCAAAAAAGCAAGAGAGTTCCAGAAAAACATCTACTTCTGCTTTATTGACGATGCCAAAGCATTTGACCATGTGGATCACAATAAACTGGAAAATTCTGAAAGAGATGGGAATACCAGACCACTTGACCTGCCTCTTGAGAAATCTGAATGCAGGTCAAGAAGCAACAAGAACTGGACATGGAACAACAGACAGTTTCCAAGTCGGGAAAGGAGTATATCGTCACCCTGCTTATTTAATTTATATGCAGAGTACATCATGCAAAATGCTGGGCTAGATGAAGCACAAGCTGGAATCAAGTTTCCTGGGAGAAATATCAGTAACCTCAGATATGCAGATGACACCACACTTATGGCAGAAAGTGAAAAGGAGCTAAAGAGCCTCTTGATGAAAATGAAAGAGGAAAGTGAAAAATTTGGTTTAAAACTCAACATTCAGAAAACTAATATCATGGTATTTGGTCCCATTACTTCACGGCAAATAGATGTGGAAACAGTGGGAAGAGTGACAGACTTAATTTTCTTGGGCTCCAGAATCACTGTGGATGGTGATTGCAGCCATGAAATACAGATGCTTATTCCTTGGAAGATAAACTATGACCAACCTAGACAGCATATTAAAAAGTAGAGACATTACTTTACCAACAAAGCTCTATCTAGTCAAAGCTATGGTTTTTCCAGTAGTCATGTATGGATGAGAGAGTTGAACTATTAAGAAAGCTGAGCACCAAAGAATTGATGCTTTTGAACTGTGGTGTTGGACAAGACTCTTGAGAGTCCCTTGGACAGCAAGGAGAGCCAACCAGTCCGTCCTAAAGGAAATCAGTCCTGAATATTCATTGGAAGGTCTGATGCTGAAGCTGAAGCTCCAATACTTTGGCCACCTGATGTGAAGAACTGACTCATTTGAAAAGACCCTGATCCTGGGAAAGATTGAAGGCAGGAGGAGAAGGGGATGACAGAGGATGAAATGGTTGGATGGCATCACCGACTCAATAGACGTGAGTTTGAGCAAGCTCTGGGAGTTGTTGATGGACAAGGAAGCCAGGTGTGCTGCAGTTCATGGGGTCACAAAGAGTTGGACATGACTGAGCAACTGAACTGAAAAGGATGAGACTAGTGGCATATCCACCTTCAAAAGAGAAATGTACTGGAAATATTGAATACTCTATTCTGATGTGACATAACATTGATTTTTCTTCATGCCTATACTGGAATATGTTGTTGGCTATGTTTTAATAATGCAGCATATCAACTTTCTTCTTTAAAAAGAGGTTAGTTATAGAAACACAAAATATACAAGAGTTAAACAGTAAGAAACAAAAGTAATGTTGTTTTGACAATTCAGAAGGTACTAGAAATCTCATGATATAATTCACTAGATTATAGATGCTCAAAAAATATCTGATTGGACAGAATTCTGTAGATAATAGAATGGTACCTTAGTACTGTATATATATGTCTCAAATTTCCTGGAAATAAAAATTCCTATTCAGATCATATTCCCTTATTTAATGCATAATTTGTTTCTATTTCAACTCTGGGTACTTAGTTTAGGAGTTTAGGGAGTACAAGTCTTAACCCTCTATTTTCTGGCACTGAATCATGAAGGAGAAATATAAGATAATTCTTTTTTTTTTTAGGTAAGTTTATTTAATGAAAATAAAATCCACACTGAACAGGATATTAATCCAATAGTAGAGTATCATTTCAGCAAAACATGACAGATAATTCTTTTCCCAATTTTTAATGTATATTTCAAATTTTGTCTCCTCCACAAGGCTTTCTGGAAAGTGAGATGCTGACAACTGTGCAATGACCAGTTTCTAGATGAGTGGACAGAGAAAGAAAACTGATTTATAGTATTTGCCAATTTTCAAGGTGTAAATACTCTTACTATGGCCACTTTCAAACTACCAATGGTTTAACAGTCAGTTTGCAATATTGACAAATATTTAAGTTAACTCATGAGAGCAGATTCAAGTCAGCTCCACAGTATCACTGTTTCCAGGCAACACTGGTCCACAGTGCTTCTCTGAGCTCTGATGCATTCATGGCCTACACCACCCCACAGTAATCTCCACACCACCCTTACCTATGATCAACTTGTACCCTAACACAATTAAAACTTACCTGAATTTTGTTCACCTGTAAAACACTAAAGGTTAAGAAATTCCTCCATTCTTTTGTTCCTCCAAACTTTGGGTTTCTAAAGTAGATAACCACATGGTCCTCCAATATTGTTAATATTCTGAAATTAGACCCTTCCTTGAGATTCTCATTCATCTGCCCCTACAATGCCAAGTCTCCTTCCGTCCTTTTCTGTGAGACATTACTGTGTGTGTGTGTGTGTGTGAACATAAATCTTTTTATCCCAGAGTGTTTATACGCCAGAGTGCAATTGACAGGTCATAGAATAATCATATTAAAAAAAAAACAACTACCAAGCTGTTTTCCAGAGTGGGTGTATCTTCCCACCAACAAAATATGAGAGAGCCAGACTTTTTGCATCCTTGTCAGCATTTGGTATTGTCATTATTTTTTATTTTAGCCGCTCGTTTTGGTATATAGTAATAGCCCATAGTCTTCATTTGCATTTGCCTGATGGCTAATAAGTTTGAACATTTTTTTTAGTGCTTGCTTGCCATTTGTACATCATCTTTGGCGAAATTCTCTTAATGTCATCAACCTGTTCTCTAATCAGATTGCTTATTTTTTCACTGTTGAATTTTGAGAGTTCTTTATATGTTTTAGATCATTGTCCTTTGTTGGATATGTGATTGGCAAATATTTCCCCATGGTCTGTAGCTTATGTTTTCATCCATTTAACAGGGTTTTTTGAAAAAGTCTTAGTTGTGCCACATGGGATCTTCCTCGTGGCACTCAAGCTCTTTGTTGCCACATGCAGGCTTCTCCATTTGTGGTATTCAGGCTTCTCTCTAGCTATAGGATAATGCTTAGTTAATGCATGTAAAATCTTAGTTCCCTAACCAGGGTTTGAACCCTGGTCCCCTCCATTGGAAGGCAGATTCTTAACCACTGGACCACCAGGGAAGTCCCTTAATAAAGACTTTTATTTTTGAAGTCCAGTTTATCCTTTTCCTCTTTCAGAACCTACACTTTTGGTGCTATTATCTAAGATCTCTTCATCAAACCTTTGGTGAGACATTCCTTATTAATGAATGTCTGCTGTGTTGCAATAGCCTGATTTAAATCATCTCCTTCATTGTCTGGTATATTTTGTCTTTCACCACTCTTTGTTGTTCGTTTATTAGTATCTTGAAGCCTACCCCAGTTCCTAGTTGGATTATACTATCAGACAGTTGGGGCTTCCTAGGTGGCACTAGTAGTAAAGAACCTGCCTGCCAATTCAGGAGACAAGGGTTAAATCTCCTGCAATAGAAAACAGCAACCCACTCCAGTATTTTTACCTGGAGAATCCCATGGACAGAGGAGCCTGGTGGGCTATAGTCCATAGGGTCACAAAGAGTCAGACATGATTGAAGCAACTAGCACAGCAAAGCACATGAGGGCCCATCGGGAGCAGGAAGACTCAGGTCTCTGCATACCAGTCCTAACTGTACTTTGATGCCCCCCATTGAGGTACCCCTGCAACACTGCTTGTTCTGATTAGAGGTCTCCAGGTAGAAGAACAGGAGCAACTCAGAGCCTGAACTGAGACCCATGGGCACAGGCCTTCTCTTCCACATATTAATACTAGGATCGCTCCCTCACTTTGATGCATTACCACTGGCCTGTAAGCATGGTGGTCCAGAGGGGTTGGATAAATAAAGACTTACGACTTCCCTTCCTTCCCGATGCCCTGTCTATAACGCCTTCATCCATGAAAACAAGCTCAGCCCCCGAGGCAGTATCTAGGTTTGCTACCAGCTAGTTAGCCTGGTATCACCTTTGCCCCCAGAGCAGTGCCCCGTGTTGCCCTACCAGTCTTGCCCTGCAAGCTCATTAAAAACACAAGATCTCAGGCTCCAGATACAATGGATGGAAACCTGCATTTGAACAACACCCCAGGTGATTTATTTGAGGGGTGTGGCTGCTGTAGAGTGTGGCAGAGGAAATACTGTGTGCAGAGGAGGGGCTCCTAATCCACTTTGAGGGGTCTCAAGGCCAGCTCTTGCTAAGAAGTGACATCTAAGTAGGGTCTAAATGTCTGCACCCAGCTGCCTGCAAACGTCAAAAAGCACAGAATGAGATCAGAAGGCTGCTACCCATGCCACCCTTCCTTCTCTCTTCTTCCACTGCTCCTGGCCCTCTGCAGCCATGCTCCACACCCTGGCTCCATGCCTAGCACTCTCAAGGGCACCTCACACCATCTGAGTGAGGAGAAAACCCCTTTGGCTCAGTGAATCCCCCATTCTGAGAATGGCTTCCACCCCTAGCAGAGAGCAAGTGCTTCTTTTGGAAAGATTTTTCTCCGTGTGTTCCTTGGATGAAGGGATGACTGATGGCTTGATGAATTGAATACTGAACTCTGACTTTCAGGTACTAAATATAGACCCCTGCGCAAGCCAGGAGAGCTAAATTTAGCAGAGCTGGCTTGGGAGGGGGGAGGAGGGGTTTCAGGGGTTCCCCCCTGACCCCCCCGCGGGAATGGCTAGAAACAGATCTGAGTAGTGCCCCAGCAGCTGCTGCAGCCTACGATTACTTTATTAGTCCTGTCATGGAAGGAGGAGCTCTGAAATTTCATCCCGGGTTTATTTGTTTGTTACGGGAGTCTGCCAAGGGTCATTTTTTGATTTTTTAGGAATACAAGGACAAGTGCAGATCAAGGAGGCTTCCCTCTGCCTCCATCTGATTTGTTTTCTTCCATGTAGGTTACAGTCAGGTGTTCTCCTCCTCAAGCTGAGTTCCCATCTCCTGGTGGGTTATTGCTAATTCTGTCCTCTGCTGCCCTAGATCTTCTCTGTTTAGTTAGATGGAAGGGCACTAATTATGTAGAGTGAAGGTCAGAATAAGAATGGATCTCTCATGCTGCCAAATTGCAATGCTCTGAAGTGTCTGTTCTGGTTAAAAATCCCAGTGGCCTGGCGTACTTCGGGAAAAGCCACTTAGCTGCGCATCTTTGTTCAGGCTGGGGCGAAGGCAAAGAAATAAGATCCTTGATCGTCACCTCTCTTCCAGTAGAGTGAGAAGAGAACATCAGTGCAGCACTTAGACCCTCCTGGCAGAAAGCAGAAGTCGATAAAGGTGGCATCAGTTCCACACACAAAATGTTCTCCTGGCTCTGCATCCACTGCCTGGTCCCCCCAACCTTTCAGCTACCAGTGGATGGAGAAGCCACAATAAATATCCACTTGCTGTTTTTCCTTCACGAACAAGAATCTATATTTCTCTCCTATGATAAGATAGAGATAACTCTCATTTGTGTGTTGATTGCTGTCTTTGGATAATGACAGCTAAAAATGCGTTCTGAGCAATCTCTACAATCATTTTCCATTAATTAGGCTTAATGATGTGGCCTGAGTAAAGAAAAGAGAAAAATTATTTCCTTGTCTTCCAATGAATAAATCTGAGTTGATTCCACTGTGTTTTCTCTTACTTCTCCCTGGCTCCCCAAACACATGAGTTAGAGGACCTCTGGGGTAGATGTACCAATCACCAAGGAGCACAGACCGAGAGCCATCTACTCTCGGCCATTTCCCTCTGAGTTTCCTTCCTCCCACTTGTGTCTCTGAGAAACTGGCTGGACTCACTTCCAAAAAAAGGAGATGAGAGAGAGTCTGGCCCATCGATTGTTTAAATGACTTCATGCCCAGAAGTTTGGGGGATTGTAATTTAAGGGCTCCCAGGCCATGCTCTGAGAGCTTGTGCTTGTGTGCGCAGTCATGCTGACTCTTTGTGACCCCATGGACTGCAGCCTGCAAGACTCCTCTGTCCATGGGATTCTCCAGGCTAGAATACCGGGGTAGATTGCCATGCTCTCCTCCAGGGGATCTCCCAGACCCAGGGATCAAACTCACATCTATTAGGTCACCTGCACTGGCAGGCAGATTCTTTACCACTAGCACCTGGAAAGCCCATACTTCATGGCACCATAGGCTATTAACTAGTTTTATATCTATTAGTAAATTCATTTCAGCATTCCTGATTCCATGTGTGTGTTCTTCAAATTCTCCTTTGAACAGAATTTAGCATCTTACTCATTCCCTAATTAATAGATGGGTTAAATAAAATGTTTGAAATTTATTCATTATGTATTTGCACATGAATCATGATTTTTAACCTTTTTGAAAATTGTACTTTAGCATAACTCCTGTATTCAATGTTAAGAGCTATTATATCGCATTAATAATCACTCCTTCTATCAACTTTAGTTTCCATTTTCTTAAAAGGGAAGTGATAGCAGTGAAAGAAGAAAAAATTATCTCCCCATAACAGACTTAATTAAGCAGTTCAGATTGTTAGTACAGAAGGGCTCTTCTGTTGTTTCCTAACATCATAAGTAAAGGAAGGAGACAATTATATGTATTCAGGTTTATTTTCCAGGTACTTTTGTGTATGTTGTCAAATTTATACCTCACAGCAACCTTGTGATAAAATTATTGTTGTTATCACCATTATTATAAAATACTTATTCTTTATTAGCCACTCTTTTAAACTGTATGCATATAGTATCATATTTAATCATTACAGCAACTCTATGGGGTAGGTACTATTGCTGTCCTCATTTTCCAGATGAAGAGACTGAGGTGTCAGGAGATTCAGCAACTTACCTAAGATCACACCTAATAAACACTGGATTCTGTGTTCAAGCCCAGGCAGTTTAATTTCAGAGCTTGTGCTCTTAACCACTTTTTATTTAATTCCACTTAACAGATGAGAAAACTGACAGTGAAGTTACTTGCTAATAACAAAAGTCAAGTAAATGACAGGGCCAAGATCTCTCATCCAGGTCTGCCTGACTTTAAAGGCCAGCTTTCTCTACCAGAGCAAAGAGAGTGAATATTACTGAATTTGAATGCAAGCTGATATGTACCTACAGCTTTTGTCCTGTTGACAACCTGATCAGATTTACAGCAGTAGTTCAAAATAACCCACATCTCATTAGTTCAAAGCAGAAAATCAGCTGGAAGGAAAGTTGTTAGGTATTTGGATCTATAAGAAAAAAGCATATGACACTTTGCATCTCCCTTAAGAATTTCAGGTACCATATTCAGCTAAGTGCTTCATTTATCTGGCCTCTTTCCTATTTGTTGCCATTATCTCACAAGACCTAGAAGGCAGGAATACACCCTGAAAGGCCTTGTTGGTACCTTGTACAGAAAAAAAAAACACCTCAAATATTGTGGGATGCAACCACCTGATTGGTGCAATATGGAGATGCCTACTCAGCTGAGATGCTGCCCTGTGTCCCCAAACACGATGACTGCAGCAGAGCTTCTCTGAGGTACTAGGTGCTGGAGTGGGCAGCTGTGGGCCACGGTTTAGGAGGCTCAAAGATGCGGAGGAGTCTGGCTGAGATCATAAGGAAGAATCTTACTGCTTTAATTCCTCCTCTTGCAAAGCAGCTTCAAGACCTCTGGCCTTTTCCTCTCCCCTCGGCTCCCTTCCTTCCCTGCACACCCCCCACCTATTGTCACAAACAAGCCCCAATAAGGCAGCTTTCCCACCATCTCCAGCCCTGCCCACCCTAAGCATTGCCAAATTAGGGCTTTGCCTCCCAGCACTGCGACTAGAAGCTCATAAACCCTCCTCCGCCCCTGCTGCCGTCCCCGCATTGCAGCGCTACGGTCCTGTGGCACCTCCGCGCGCAGTTTTGCAAGCCGGCATCTGCACTGTGGGGCTGCCTCACCAGATCTCCCTGCCCGCCCCCCCCCCCCGCCTAGCCTAGCTTCTGTTCTCCTCTGCGCGCTGCTGCCTGCAGTTTACATAAGCCCCGCGCACGCACACATGCAGTGAATTCATCTTCTCCTTTATGGAAGCTCCTCTGGCATGACAGGGAAGCTGAAATGCTACTAGAGGTCCCCCCTCCCCACCCGCCCCGGAGCTGTCAAGTCCTCACGCCCTAAAACAACAAATTCAGCAGCAGTAAATACCCTGTGACAGGGCAGAAAGCCCTGAATGGAGAACTCCGTCCTGAGGAAATAGGAACCGTTGAGAAGGGGGTATCTGAGCCAGTGTATAACCTCTGGGCTAGCCCAGCATTGCATCTAATCAGTTGGGACCACCTGCCAGCCGCACTGGCCTGAGCAGAGCCAGCCAAAGTCATCAGACCTACTTTGCCAAGAGAAAGGAAGGACAAACTGGTTTGTGCTGAATCTTCTCAATTACTGCATAGACTGATTGACGTAGTAGGTATTTGCTTCCTGCTTGGCTTTACTAGGATGTTCTATTCTGAAAACATTAAACATCATCCCTGGTGGCAAGCGGATAGTCCTAATTTCCTGCTGACAGGATTGAGTGGCCCCATGGTCTCCTCTTATTTCCAACCAGCCACAGCCACTCTCTTCCACTCCCAGGAGGCTCTCAAGTCTCCCATCAGGAAGCCCAGGACACAGGAACGTCTGTCCTTTACTGTCATGGGGACTCTCCTTGTCCCACCAAGCAGAAGGCCATCAAGCTGAGTTCACTGGTCCATCTGCCTTGGTTAGATGTAGATGGAGCCACAGAATATCTTTCTAGTGTGGACAGAGCATTTTGCCAGATCTGAACCATCACCTCAGAAGCAGGAAGAGGAACTCCTTCCCATCAATACTATGGGGCCTAAGTAGGGAGATTCATGGAAAGGGCTCTCTTCTGTCCCAGCTATCTCGTGGGGACTCCTACTGCTCTATCAAGTTCAACTTTGCAAAAGTTAGGCCTCCCGGGTGACTTAGTGGGCTTCCCTGGTAGCTCAGTTAGTAAAGAATCCACCTGCAATGCAGGAGACCTCGATTCGATTCCTGGATTGGGAAGATTCCCTTGGAGAAGGGATAGACTACCCACTCCAGTGTTCTTGGGCTTCCATGGTGGCCCATATGGGAAAAAATCTGCCTGTAATATGGGAGACCTGGGTTTGATCCTGGGGTTGGGAAGATCCCCTGGAGGAAGGCATCGCAACCCACTCCAGTATTCTTGCCTGGAGAATGCCCATGGACCGAGGAGCCTGAGTGCCTACAGTCCATGGGGTTGCAAAAAGTCGCACATGACTGAGTGACAAGCACAGCACAGATGACTCAGCAGTAAAGAATCCACCTGCAGTGCAGGAGATGTGGATTTGATCTCTGAGTAGGGAAGATCCCCGGGAGAAGGAAATGGCAACCCACTCCAGTATTCTTGGCTGGGAAATCCCATAGACAGAGGAGCCTGGCAGGCTACAGTCCATGGGGTCACAAGAGTCAGACACGGCTTGGTGACTAACAACAGCAATAGAAACGGAAGAGGTATGGATTTGGCAGGGAGCTGCTCTAGAAACAGGGTGACAGTAGGATGACCAGCCATCCCAGTTTGTCCTGGGTTTAAAGGAGGACACAGGACATTCAGTTGGGAAAGTCCCAGGCAGACTGGGACCAATCGTGCAACCAAGGCGAGGGTAGGGGTAAAGCAGATATTTCTTGGCAACTGGACTGAAAGGATGTTTTTCTCCTTCCCAAAGCATACAAGAGAGTACCTGCTCCCTGACAAATGACAAGGAAGAGGACATCTCATATCCATCGGTAAATAGAAGCTACCGCAAATATAAAAATACAATTCTGGGAGACGGTGTCAAGAAATCTAATGGGCTAACAATGTTCAGGATATTTAATCTTCAGCTGTGCCCTGTTTGTGCCAGTCATAAAAAAGACTCCATATCCATGATGGCAGGATGGCATTCCCACATTCCACCCCTGGCTGTAGTCACTGCATCAACCTCTCTCCCCAGCCCCACAACTTAAACTTAGAATAGTAATAGCAGTCCTCTGCGCGGCATTTCCTGGGCATTGGATGTGAGCCTCTCGGAAGCAGGCAGCTACAGCATAATAGAAAGAGTCCTCACCTAGAAGTCAGGGCACCTAAGTCCATTTTCTTCTTAGTCCCCTCTGACTCCATGACCTTGGTCAAGCACTTAACCTTCTCTCTACTGTAAAAGGGAGAAAACATTCCTACTTCTACTTCTCCCTCCATGGCTGTGAGGATCAAATGAAGTGACATGGCTCTCAAGAACCCTAAGAGAGTTGGACTTTGATCTGCAGTTCCCAGGATGTCTTAAGTAGTCCAAGCTAACTCAACTTTTGCCCCAGCTTTGGGAAACATCAGATCCACTCCCTTAGATTTTTTGTGTATCTTCTTTCTTGTTCCTCTTCTGAAGGTATAAATTAAATTTCTTTCCAGGGATGTTTTGACCAAATTTACACTCCTTTAACAATCATTCAGTCCAATGGTCCGATCTTCAAAGACAGGAGTGGGCTGGAGACCAGTCATAACCAGAGGCTAAAAGCCTATGGCAACAACTCGGGAGAATCTGAAGATTGACTCTGTGGAATAACTGAGTGCCTAGGAGACCAGCCTTTGAGATTTGCATCTGCAAATTGTCTCTGCAACTTACCTCCTGATTGCTCTAAACTTCAAATTCATTATCATTAAAGCAGGGGTGGGGCAGGGGGAGTAGACAATGGTAAATATTCTGCCCTGTTCGTGGGATTGTGAGGGCTAAATATCACGATGATCTTTCATAAACTATAGAATGTAGTATATTTTAAATATGAAAGCCCAAAGCAATTGATTTTTTTAAATTGTGGTAAAATATGTACTAAAAATATGTAATTTTTAACCATTTTAGGAGTTCAATTCAGTGGTATTAATTACACTCACAACATCATGGAACCATTACCACTATCTTTTTCCACAGATTTTTCATCACCCCAAACAGAAACTTTGCACCCATTAAAGCAATAACTCTACATTCCTGTATTCCCTCAGCTCCTTCTAATCTCTGATTTACTTTCTAGCTCTATGAATTTCCCTTTTTTTATTATAGATATTTCATATCAATGAAATCATATAATATTTGTCCTATTGTGTCTGTCTTATTTCACTTAACATTTTCAAGATTTATCATATTATAGTATGTATCAGAATATTATTCCTTTTTATTACTGAATAATATTACATTGTATTATATACAACATTTTCTGTATCTATTCAACTGTTGCTGACCACTTGAGCTGTTTTAATTTTTCACCGATTATAAATCATGCTGCAGTGAACACTGGTATATAAGCGTGTTTGGGCCCTTGTCTTCAGCTTTTTTCCGGAGCACAATTGCTGGGTGATAATGGTAATTCTGTGTTTAGCTCCTTGAGGAACCAACAGACTGCTTTCCACAGGGGTTTCCCCATTTTACATTCTCACCAGCAGCATGTGAAGGTTCCAGTTTCTCCACGTTCTCACCAACACTTGCTACCTTCTCTTTTGTTTTGATAGCCATCCTAGGAGATGTGAACTAATACATTGATTTTTTTCAAGATGCATGCAATCTTCAGACATAAGCCATCAATCAGTATAGATACGTGAATTGAGTTCAACTACAGACAGATTGCTTCATTTAGAAAGTATTTCTTGAGCAGAGTGCACTGCATGTATATGTGGTTCAGGAGAGGGATGAGAGAACTGGAAATAAAGATGAACTCAAAATTAGGGAAGTTTGGCCCAACTAATCGGGCAGCAGAAGAAATATTTGCCAAGTGGTTATTGATGATAAGAAAGGGCTCAAGACTTTCAGCATCCATTATTCAGTTGAATCTTGTTTTTCATTTAATGTCATGGATCCGTAAAATCTGTATCACAGTAATTTATGACACTACATTTTTGGGGCTGTTGTGCACTTGGTGAGATGCATAAGATACACACAGTACCGTGATGAAATCTCATCTCTGTCATTTACTCTGAGTCCACTGATGTATTTCTTTCCATTAAAGCTCCTTGGACTGTCCAGATTAGGTTTGTTTTTTTTTTTCAATTTGAATAATGGAAGCTATAGTCATTGTAGCTTGAGATGCTGATTAAAGAAACTCACTGTCTCTCTTCTTACTTAGCTTTTTTCTTTGCTTCCAGATGTTTTAGCACATTTTTGTTTTCCTTTCTGCAAGGATATGAAGCAAGCTTCCAGACCCCTCACAACTCACCTGCTACATATGAGTGTTTATTCTCAGATCAGTTAATGCCAGACTGAGAGGTTGGGCTAGAAAAAGAGAACAAAGCATGAAAAGTTCCAGCCATTTGAAGTCCAAAATGAATTTGCAGGATATCTCTGAAACTATAATCTATGTCAAAGGAAAAGCAGACTATAATTAAAGGAAAGAGAAACAATAGGCTTTATCCATAGCTTTGTGTTTTCTCTGTAAAGAAGGAACACAGACATTCCAGGAAACAAGTAAATTGTTGAGTCATTTAATAACAAACATCATATATTATACTTAATACGCCTCTGGGACAGGAATACCTATTTATTCCTTGGTATCTGTTCTTTACTTCACTCTTCTGATTTTTAGCTGGAGAAATGATCACATGGAAAAAAGATTGCATTTCCCACCCTCCCTTGGAGCTGAACTTGGCTGTATAACTAAATTCCAGGCAGTAAGTTCTAAGAAGTGATACAACTGCAGAGCATCTTCATGGATGAAGAAACATGACTGTTCTTTTCTCTTTCTTGTTGGACAGAATGTGGATTTTGGATCTGGGGTCACTCACAGCTTAACCTACTCCTTACCAATAGACTCCTACAGCCTCTGGAAGAATACCTTGCGTTTAATCGACAGTTAAAATTGTCACAACTACCATTGACTAAACAAGTATCTTGGGAGTGTTACTTTCCTTGCAGTTTTGGAAGGTTTGGTGTTTGACAGTATTGATGATGTATATAGGAGAGAGGGGACTGAGTCATAATTCACTCAATATGGTGATCAAAGTAGCCTGAGGGAAATTATATCGATATAGATATAGAAACATGTGTGTGCTGTCACTTCAGTCATGTGTGAGTCTTTGTGACCCCATGGACTATAGCCCGGAAGGTTCCTCTGTCCATGGGATTCTCCAGGCAAGAATACTGGAGTGGGTGGCCATTTCCTCCTCCAGGGGATCTTCCGAACCCAAGGATTGAACCCATGTCTCGGATATCTCCTGCACTGGCAGGGGATTCTTTACCACTAGTGCCACCTAGAAAACCCCACAGATAAGATATATCAGTTCAGTTCAGTCACTCAGTCGTGTCCAAGTCTTTGCGATTCCATGGACTGTAGCACGCCAGACTTCCCTATCCATCACCAACTCCCAGAGTTTACTCAAACTCATGTCCATTGAGTTGGTGATGCCATCCAACCATCTCATCCTCTGTCTTCCCCTTCTCCTCCCGCTTTCAATCTTTCCAACATCAGGGTGTTTTCCAATGAGTCAGTTCTTCCCTTCATGTGGCCAAAGTACTGGAGCTTCAACTTCAGCATCAGACCTTCCAATGAATATTCAGGACTGATTTCCTTTAGGATTGACAGGTTGGATCTCCTTCCTGTCCAAGGGACTTTCAAGAGTCTTCTCCAACACCACAGTTAAAAAGTATCAATTCTTCGGCACTCAGCTTTCTTTATAGTCCAACTCTCACATCCATATGTGACTACTGGAAAAACCATAGCCTTGACTAGACGGACCTTTGCTAGCAAAGTAATGTCTCTGCTTTTTAATATGCTGTCTAGGTTGGTCAAACCTTTTCTTCCAAGGAGCAAGCATCTTTTAATTTCATGGCTACAGTCACCATCTGCAGTGATCTTGGAGCCCAAGAAAATAAAGTCTCTCACTGTTTCCACTGTTTCCCCATCTATTTGCCACGAAGTGATGGGCCCGGATGCCATGATCTTAGTTTTCTGAATGTTGAGCTTTAAGCCAACTTTTTCACTCTCCTCTTTCACTTTCATCAAAAGGCTCTTTAGTTCTTCATTTTCTGCCCTAAGGGTGGTGTCATCTGCATATCTGAGGTTATTGATATTTCTCCTGGCAATCCTGATTCCATATATGTATATAGTTATAGATATAAATATATTGCATACTTCATATATATAAAATATGGACAAATATCTACATTTCACAGCTAGACAGGTAAATAAATAAAATAACATTCAGCAGAACGTTTGGTGAGCCAGGGTTCAAGAAGTAGTGGCCCTGCTACTGGCTTGTAGAAGTGTAAGCTGGTAAAATTTTGAGGGAGCAATGTGCCAACAATTTGTATCAAAATCTTAAAAATATTCATTCTCTTCTATACATCATGAAAATTTTAACAGAGACCTCAATTAAATAGAGTAGGGAAACCAGCAGGGGGAGCTCTCATGTCCTGCAGCCATTGCAGAGTCCAACTGGAAGAGAGACTTTTCTTCCTCTCCTGCAAGGACTCAGCCAAAGCAAAGTGACAGACTATGATAGCACTCCCAACTTCCTTTTCTTCTCCATAAAAGTGCTTTCCTTTCCTTGCCTTGCTGGGGACTTGCACATGGCCCATCATAATTGCAGACCCTGAATTGTAACCCTCTGCTGATTCCAAATAAACCCATCATTGCTGGAGAACTATCTGGCAGTCTTATTTGTTTCAAGTTCACAGGAGTAATTCCATTTAAGAATCCACTCTAAGGAAAGACACTGGACAAAGAGCGATGTCCAAAATTTTCATCGTAGCACTGGATATGGAGAAAGTTTCTGAGCCTAAGATTTGAGACAATAAATATCATGAAATGTCAGAGTTTTCAGTGAACTGGTGTCTTTTGCATGAGTTGATTTTCACTGAGGAAAGAGCTTCTGAGATGGAAGTTTGGCTTGTATACTGAGGGGCAGAGGTTAGGGTGACTGATGGAGCAGGCAGTGAGGTGTCTGCCTCCAACTTGGGCCCATGAATTAGTTTACCCACAAGGAACAAAGGATTATTCAACGCAAGCTGAAGAAGCTCTTTCTACAAATGAGACATAGAAAACTGAAAACACTGCCTGGTGCCCAGGGAAGAAGTGGAGGACTCAGGAAAGAGCCATCATCACTTGAAGAAAAACCTTGGTTGAGTTCAAGACAGTGAGACTGGAGGCATCCTTTGGAAACCTGAGAGTCTGCAGCGATGGGAGAAGGAGGGCACCTAGCCTGGGGAGAGGCCCCGGCTGCAGTGGTAGTGGGGAGGTGCTGCCCTCTAGTGGCCGTTCAGGCTGCACAGCAAGGGGCCAGGAGTGAAGAGCAGGGAGGACCTTCTGTGAGCTCACTGGAATTCTCAGAGAACTGGCATGGCGTGCAGGTGGGAACACAAGCCAATGAGCTCTGAGTTACCACTGCTTCATTGGTGGTGATAGGCCAGGGTATTCACCATGGTGGGGCAAGTGCCACGGTGGGGAAAAGCCTGCTCTGTCACGTGACCTGTGGGCTCGATTTCGCCTGTGGATCTCCGCATCTTGCCTGTCGTTTTAAGTCTTCCCCTGCGCCACAGCACCGAATGCCTGGAAACACTATTTTACAGACCTCCTTGCAGGAGGTATCTGTCTGGATATCACCGGGTACAGCACTTCCCAAGGTTTGCCAGGTAGGAGAAAAAGATGCTTCTGGAAGAAGCTCGGGGCAAGTGCGGGCATCAGCAAATGACTGATGTGGGGTTTTGCCAGCAGCTCTCAGGTGCTGCTGGCAGCTGATTTTAGCAACAGTGGCATCACTGCCCTGTGTTTCTAGATCCGGGGCCATCCTGATTGTTGCTCTCTGCCAATGGGAGGTGTAAACAAGGTTCTATGACCTTTATATTCCTTATATCCAATCCTTTCATACTACTGCTGCTGCTAAGTCACTTCAGTCGTGTCCGACTCTGTGTGACCCCATAGATGGAAGCCCACCAGGCTCCCCCGTCCCTGGGATTCTCCAGGCAAGAACACTGGAGTGGGTTGCCATTTCCTTCTCCAACGTGTGAAAGTGAAGTCGCTCAGTCGTGTCCGACCTTTAGCGACCCCACGGACTGCAGCCTACCAGGCTCCTCCATCCATGGGATTCTCTAGGCAATAGTACTGGAGTGGCTTGCCATTGCCTTCTCCGCCTTTCATACTGAAAAAACAAAAACAAAATTTTTGTTTTCATAACCAATACCTGATGGACTCAGCCTGTTGGTTAGCACTTGAGCTCCAGACTCACTCAGACTTGGTTCAATCCTGTTCTGTACTTAATCTGGTGAAACCTGAGCGACTTCCCTAACCTACATATGCCCAATTTCTTCATCTTTAAAATGGGTTAATAAAATCACTTACTTCATAGGACTGTAACATGGGTAAAATTATATGGTATATAGTATAATAGCATCCATAAACATTAGATAACATCATTATTGAATATTTCATGACCATTGAGTTGAGGTGGTTGAATTGTAGGTGGAAAAGGAAAGAAAAAAATGACCTATACAAAATAATCCCAAATGTCTGAAATATATAAACTGAAATACACTGAAATGGTTTCTCTCTAGGTGATGGGTTTAAGGTGATTCAATTTCCTTCTGTATATCTTTCTTATAGTTTTAAAATGATCTATATAATAAGTATATGTGTACTACTTTATAAAAGTAATAACATGAATGTTATTAAAATAGGGAAATTTATTAAGTATGCATTCAGTACTCAGCTTTGCTCACAAATTCAATGTCCCATGCACGCACACCAAAATAATATGATCTTCTTGACATTTAATATTCACCATCTTTGTTTAGTTCTTTTCCCACAAATTCAAAGATAAGCAAACATCATGATAATACCAGATCTGAGAATAGTAAAGCTCCAGTTCAGGAAATTTGCCAAAGGTGAACCCTGGAGGTGGCAGAAAAGTTCATGGGATTCTTCTGGGGAGACTGTTTCACTCTTATTGCAAATAGGAGGAGAATCTGTTTCTGAGTCAGCTGTGGCTTGATATTTATTCAGAAGAGGTTTCCAGGGTCTGTGGTGTCTATTTGTGTTTTAGTTTGCTCTTAAATTGTTTTCACTCACTTTGGCTATCAGTCTGCAAGACTAGAGTGGCCATACTCCAGGTTCATGTCTCCTGTTGTCACAGAGTAATTAGCAATAGTAATTTTTGCTTTCAAAAATGTCTCAGTTTAGATGACAGTAAGACCTATTCAAATAGCAGCAACTCCTGGACTTTAATAAAGGTTCATAAACAAAAAATCTGCTTAGAATTGGTCCTTAGTCAGTACCTGAGAAGAATAGCATCTGTTTTGGTTTTGTTTTTTGAAAAGTTTTTGTTTGTTTTTAATTGAGGTATAATAGACATACACAGAGAAGGCAATAGCACCCCACTCCAGTGTTCTTGCCTGGAGAATCCCAGGGCTGGGGGAGCCTGGTGGGCTGCCGTCTATGGGGTCGCACAGAGTTGGACCTGACTGAAGCAACTTAGCAGCAGCAGCAGACATACAACCTTATATTAGCACATCTGAAACTAATATCATGTTGTATGTTTGTATTTTGATGAACTTCTTGGCTTGAGAAGTTGCAGCTCACTTACAGTCTCCCCAGAACCATCATACCCTATATTTTCCCTTCTCTTATTAGGAATAAGTTGGAGTCCTAGGGTATCTCTTTGAAAAACAAGTACTGTATTTTAAAAAAATAGTTTCTTGTATGCCTATCTATCTATATCTGTTTAACAAACCCACCTGCTAGGAAATTCCAAGCAGTCATATGAAATGTAACCCTATAATCACATCTTATTTTTCTCTATGTCACCAGGGTCTAATACTGCAGCAACTTGTAGAAATGAAACAAATGCTGATTGAATGGAATGGAATTTGCTATGAGTTACTAATGAATAGGTGGTAAAAGAGTTCATTATTTGGGCTAATCTGTTAGTCATTTTCTCACCAAACCAAACTTGGGTCTGCTTGCCCTGTCATATTAGAACCACTCTGCTGAAACTGAGATGTGGTGAAGAAAAGTACAGTGTTATTGCAAGGTGCCCGACATGGGGCCAAGCAAGGAGAATGGGCAGCTAATGCTCAGACTCCCCAGACCACACCCCGCCCCCCACCAGTGACTTTCAGGGAACAGGCTTTTAGAGACAGTATGAGAGAGAGGGTCATGGGTACATGATTGGCTCATGGACATTCTTCTGATTGGCTGTTAGTGAGGTAAACAGGTAGTATTTGGGGAGTCAACATCATCTTTCTTCTGGTTCCAATCAACCTAAGGTCTGTGACCTTATGATCAGCATGCAGTTAACTTCTGGGTGAGTGGGGGTTTTAGAACCCACCCAACAACTCAAGGATATGACTCAGAATATTATCTATAGCCTTTGAGGAGGATCTAAACATCCCTGACTTTGCCTTATAGCTAAACTATTATTATTTTGTCTTGTTTGACAGTTTTTCTTTGTTTCAGCATTTTTTTTTTCCACTTCTCTGACTAAATGTACTCTTTGGAACTCAGGGAAGACTCAGGAGGCTAAAGTTTTTCTACAAATAAGAAACAGGGGTGTTGGGGAGGAGGAAGTCATCTGTCACCAAGAAGGTCTCACAGGTTCCTTCTTGATTTCAGTTTCTTTGTATGCTGTTTCCCAATCAACATCCTGAGAAGAAATATTGTTTTGGTGAGAATTTTTATTTACTTTTTAATTTCCTTTTTATTTCTTCATCGTATTTGGAATAGAGTCAGCATAGAGCAGATGCATTTATCAATTGGGCTGTATGCCGAGATAAAAAGTCATTAACATGAGATGCTGCCTTGGAGTACTACAAAAGATAAAATACATACACAGCATGTTTTTGACTTGCTGGTGTGTAATTTTGATAACCTACCACATGCATCTGTATTTTCTCTCCATCATCCACGCCTCCTCTCTTCACCCTTCTACATAAGCTTGTAGATTTCTTAGCTGCAAGATGGAGGACCAATTTATCCAAGGAAGATATTTCCATAAAGACGTGAAGGGGAAAGTGATGGATCCAGCCATAAAAAGTTCTACAAAAACTCGTGGAAAGCTAAACAAGACAATCCTTGCATGATGAGAGCTAGATGAGATGAGTGCTATAGGACCTTTAAAGGGAAAAGAGGAGAAATGAGCTGTGGAGTCACAAAGAGAGGTCCCTTACAGGAAGTGAGCATGGACTAGGTCTTGAGTATTGAGATGAGCAGGAAGATGAGTTTTCCTGGGAGGACCACACCCTGTAAACAGATCTTAGGCCCCCAGCAGAAATTCTAGGACCCTCAGTGGGGCACAAAAGCAACAGTATTATCCCATACTCAGAAGCAGAGGAGAGAGGCACATGGCCGCAACTGAGGCATGCCCTAGTGGTGACTGCATGGAACAGTGGGTGCTTGTGTGAGCCAAAGTTTGCACGGGGCCCATGCCCTAGTGCGTTGTCGTTACTCACATCTCCCGAGACTAGAATTAACCCCAGATGGTAATGGCAGTGGGAAGAGAAGACTCCAAATTGATTGAGAATGCCTTCCACAACCTTAATCAATTGGGGCTTGAAATTAGCATTGACTAGGGATTTGGAAAACAACTTGGAAAATAAAGCAGACTAGGTTCCTTGCACACTTATGTTTGTAGACCGAGTTGTATACTTGCTATTTGTGTCTCTGTGACAATCGTTGGAAAGGACAGACTCACCAACTGTGCATGCTGCTGGCTTGGGAAGGGGGCAGGAGAGGCACTTGTCTCTGGGGCCCATCCTTCGTCCTGTTGTGCACTTGACTTATCAGAAGCTGGCTTGCAAGGCGGGGCTGTGGCATGAAGAACCTCAAGTCACAAACTGAGCAATGCAGGTCTGGACACTCCTACTGCCAAAGTAAACTCAATGCAGACTTTACCCAATCCAATTTGAACTGCAAAATTGGACAGTAAATCTCAGAAGAGCAACCAGTATTATCTGTCAGACGGTTAACTTACTCTTTGCCTCAGCACCTTATGAACCAGATGAACAATTTTCCCTACGATGCTTAATCTGATGGCTCCATTCCCATCATAAGCCTAAAAGAGGAGGTATTAGAGCAGAGAAAATGGAAAAGGGTGCTGGGGCAGCATGCATTCCAGAAATCAACATGCAGAATGTCTTTATTTGTATAACCGATTGGCTTTAGACACCATCATACATTTTCAAAAATAAATATTTATTCTTTGTTTTGAAGAAAAGTTCTCATTATTGAAATTCTGGGACCCCAAGTGGGGTACAAAAGTAACAGTATTATCCCATACTCAGAAGTAGAGGAGAGTCACATGGATGCAACTGACAGATGCCCCAGTGGTGACTGCATGGAACAGTGGGTGCTTGTGTGAGCCATAAATACATCGGATTTATGTGTCTTTCTTGCCAAAATCAAGTTGGTTAGCTAATTTCCTACACAAAGTGGTTCTGCCTTGCAAAAGGGAAGGGCATGCCTATGGCATGAAATAGCAGCAGGACCAAGCTGCTATCAGAAACACAGTGTGAATATTGGCCTGGAAAAATAGGCAGACTGTGTCATCATAAATCTCCTTTTTTCAATTCTTTTTGAAATAGAAGTTGGCCAGCCCAGTTCAAATCACCCATGGATCATTTTTAGACATCTCCTGGGTAGAGATAAAAATCTCACTAAAATTGGAATTATTGAGCAGCATTTGTGATTTGTCCCTTTTCCCAGCATCTCAGGGTCGTAATGGAATCCACCAATCATAGCAACTGACCACTTAGTCACTGGAAGTGAAGGTGAAAAGTTCCCATTACGTTGAAGCAGGACAGAAATTGAAAATGTCAGCATGTATTTTCTGTTTTATTGTTTTTCTTTTTCTTGTGACTGGAGATGAGGATGTAGACTAGGAAGGGGTCAGTCTCTGAAGGAGGTTTCTAGAATCATTTAAAAAAAAATTTATAGTGGTAGATGCTTTGTATCCTGTGCATGCTAAGTCACTTCAGCCATGTCCGACTCTTTCCTACCCCATGAACTGTAACCCACCAGACTCCTCTGTCCGTGGGATTCTCCAGGCAAGAATACTGGAGTGGGTTGCCATGCCCTCCTCTAGGGGACCTTCCCAACCCAGGGATGGAACCTGCATCTCCTGCTTTGCAGGTGGATTCTTTACCACTGAGCCACAAGTGAAGTCCCAGATGCTTTGCATTATGTGTACTATCAGTTCTGTTCAGTTGCTCAGTCATGTCCTACTCTTTGTGACCCCATGAACTGCAGCACGCCAGGACTCGCATCCATCACCAACTCCCGGAGTTCACCCAAACCCATGTGCATCAAGTCGGTGATTTTATCCAACCATCTCATCCTCTGTCGTCCCCTTCTCCTCCTGCCCTCAATCTTTCCCAGCATCAGGGTCTTTTCAAATGAGTTGGTTCTTGGCATTAGGTAGCCAAAGTAATTTCACTTTATCTTGTTTATTTATTTTAATCAAATTAATCAACAATAAGATCTTAAATCTGTAGTTCTAACATTTACTATTGTTAGAGCAAGACACACAATTATATATAATCATTATTTTTAAAAAATCATAGAGGCAGAGGAAAGCACGATAGAAATAGTAGCAACCCTGTGATATCTCTGGATGGTAACATTGTAGATGATTTTTGTTTTCTCCTTTTTTCTTTGGTATGTGTTCTAGGTTTATCGTTATTATCATAAGTTTTACCTTTTATTTTTTTGGGGGGTGTGAAATTTGTAAGTGCCTGTGAGAAAAAAAAACAACTTTAAAACCATCTGTTATCCATGGGTATTGGTATATATGGGACTTCCCTGGTGGTGATAGGAAATCTGCCTACCAGTGAAGGAGATGCTGGAGACGCAGGTTTGATCCATGAGTAGGGAAGATCCCCTGCAGAAGGAGATGGCCACCCACTCCAGTATTTCAGAATATTTCCATATTCTTGCCTGGGAAATTCCATGGATAGAGGAACCTGGAGGGCTACAGTCCATGGTGTCCCAAAGAATCGGACATGACTGAGTGACTGAGCACTCATGCATTGGGATATATACAGAACTGACTGGCAATACGAAAAATGAAGCAAAAATTGAAAGAAAAAAAAAAACATGGTTTATATCAGATTGAATAAATTGGTTATAGCCCAGTTGGATCAACAGTGATAGAAAATGGAATGTTCCTAGGTTCTACCTATTCTCTGCGAAGATCCCTATACTATCATTACACATTTCTTTATTTGATTGTTGGTTTGTGCATAGATCAAATTCTATCACTGATCTGATAGAACAGAGGCACAGTGGGGTGTCTGCAAGTGTACCTCATCTTTGGAAGTGGCAGTGTACCTGTATGCCACCAAATAAGTATGAATTTGCATCCAGTGATTCATGGAAATACCAAGGAGCCTGAAAAAGGGGTGACATCAGGAAAATGGAGCGAATAAAGGAAAACTTGTAGAGATTGCATCATTGACCCTGAGGTATATGTAGAATTTTTTTTTTAACTTTTCTGTTTGGAGGTTGTGGGGAGAAGGTTGTCACTGAAGTTAGGTTGCAGTGAGATTGCAGGAAATTGGGACAGAGTCTGAAACTGAAAAAAAAAAAAAAGAGGAGCTCTCTGTGATGATTAGACTCTCTGAATGGGAGGGGAGTCAGAGCTTCCACATTCTTTGTGAGAATGGGTGCTTTGGAGCATGACTTAACTCAGCCATCCTGATAGACATGTATGAGGTCTAGAGGAAAAGAGGTCGCACTAACCTGCTGCAAGTTTACCCTCTTTTTAACACTCAGGGACCAAGCAATTATTTTGTTGGATCCTCGCCACTCCCAGTTACTCATAATTAGAAGGAGTGCACCTTCTCCCTCTTACAGCCAAAGAGTAAGGTGACTTACCTGAGCATGGACCCAGGTATGTCAGCCTCACCTCGGGGTGATGGAGACAAGCAAGAGACAGGACTCTGCTCAGAACACACCCCTCAACACCCTGGATGAGCAGCTCTACTGGCTGGAACGGCAGCTGAGCTCCTGCAGCAACAGAGGCCACAGCGATGTGGGAGCAGAACTTCCATGGTAGAGCAGGACTTCCGTGGTAGTTGTAAGAGATCTCTTGGGGAGTCTCTGCACAGAGACTTTGAAGGTTACATCATGAGACAATACTACCAGAGACTCCTCTTTGTTGCAGTCCTCTCCAGAATCAAAACACCCCAACCTTCAGTCCTTGCAAATGTTCACACTCTGTCATTCCCTGTGCCACAGCTCTTGCTGATTTCAATATCCAGAAGTGTCTCAGCAGGCACACACATGGACTATTTTCTCAAACACTGGCCAGCTCTCTCCTCCCATATTTTAAACGTTCCTAGACCCTTAATCCAATGACCATCTTCTAGATACACGCTCTAGATACACCAAAGTATGACATCTCATCCATTATGCTGGTCTTCTGGCCACCATATCCTATATCTTTTTTTAAATAAAATTATTTATTTACTTATTTGTTTTTGATGGCACTTGGTCTTCATTGCGGCATGCGGGATCTTTAGTTGTGGCATGCAAGCTCTTTGTTGCAGCATACGGGGTCTAGTTCCCTGACCAGGGATCGTGAACCCTGGCCCCCTGCATTGGGAGTGCAGAGTTTTAGCCACTGGACCACCAAGGACATCCCCAGTTTTAACCACTGGACCACCAGGGAAGTCCTCATCACAATCTGTCTTTGTATCTCATTCATCTTAGTATCCCGATTCCAGTACTTCTTCCACCCTACTCCACCTCAAACATATTGCCTTAGCTACTTCTCCACTGGTTTTCAGTTCCTAAGGCGCTCACTCACCTCTTTTCCCAGCTTAGACTCTGCAGTCCAGCATTACTATCATACAGCAAAACTCCTTCACTCCTTTGTCACTCCTTCAATCTCATCACATTTTCTAGTCCCATAATTCTTCTACTCTCCTCCATGTTGACTTCCTGATCCCTTCTCTCTCCTCAAACTAACAAGATCTTTCTCCTCCTCTCTCCTCTCAGCTGATGACCTTGGAAAAATAAGATCAATCAGAAGCAAAGTGTCCCATTCTCCTGTCACCAAATCTACCGACCCACCTACAAAGATCCTTAGAACCTTTCCCTCTTTTCATTTACAATGGATCAACCATCCTTGTTCCTTTTTACAGACACTTATTCACTGGAACTCAGCTCTCACATTCTCAGGAATCTCACTTCTGCAATTATCTCCTCTCTCTTGCATTAATTTATTTAGTTTTCCTTTTTACTGTTGCATCTCCCATATTTAAGAAAGAAAGAGAGGAGGGAGGGAAGAAAGAGGAGACGAGGACAGAAGAAAAAGGAAAGAAGGAAGAAAAGAAGGAAAGAAGGGAGGGAGGGGAGGAGGGAGAAAAGGAGGGAGGGATTTCCTCCAGCTATTTTCGCATGTTTTCTGCTATTCATTACGGCTAATTTCTTCCTTACTGCTAAGAGTTTTTCCTGACCACACGCTCCACTTTCTATTCTTCCATTCTTCCTTTCACTATTCTGATCAGATTTGAATCTTCAGTACTCCATTATTTAATGTCTGTATAGTCAAAGCTATGGTTTTTCCAGTAATCATGTATGGATGTGAGAGTTGGACCATAGAGAAGGCTGAGCGTCAAAGAATTGATGCCTTCAAATCATGGTGCTGGAGAAGACTCTTGAGAGTCCCTCAGACAGTAAGGAGATCAAACCAGTCAATCCTAAAGGAAATCAATCCTGAATATTCACTAGCAGGACTGATGCTGAAGCTGAAGTTTGAATACTTTGGCCACCTGATGTGAAAAGCTGACTCATTAGAAAAGACCCTGATACTGGGGAAGATTGAAGGCAGGAGGAGAAGGGTATGACAGAGGACGAGATGCTTGGATGGTGTCACTGAGTCAATGGACATTGGTTTGAGCAAGCTCCGGGAGATGGTGAAGGACGGGGAAGCCCGGCATGCTGCAATCTATGGGGTCACAAAGAGTCAGACTTGACTGAGCGACTGAAAAACAACTCCATTAATATTGTTCTTATCAATAGCACCAGCCACCTCCATGTTATCAAACTCATTAACCAATTTTCAGTTTTATTTCTTCATTTGTATCTGAACATTTTGACTAGTAACTCACTCCTTCTTTAAACAGTTTCTTCAGGTGTGCCCTTCCCCCTACTCCGCAATACCACTCCCTTAGTTCATCTGACATACTCGGTGCCCCTTCTCAATCTCCTCTCTGGTTTCCCCCTTCTCCCCAACTGTTACTATTTTAAGTGCTCCAAGAGTCAGTCCTTGGAAGTTTTTCCTTCTCTATGCACAGTCATTCTGAAAGGAACCTCATATAAGCCATAGTTTTAAATACCACATTTGTGAGGATGACTCCTGAAGTTATATCTCAAACAGCTGAACTCTAAGCTTCTAAATCTGTCTCTTTTACACCTTAACATGGATGTCTGACTGTTGTTCGGTCACTCGGTTGTATCCAATTCTTTGTGATCTCACGGACTGCAGCACACCAGGCTTCCCCGTCCTTCACTATGTCCCTGAGTTTGCTCAAACATATGTCCATTGAGTTGATGATGCCATCCAGCCATCTCCTTCTCTGTTGCTCCCTTCTCCCTTGCCTTATATCTTCCCCAGCATCAAGGTCTTTTTCAGTGAGTCAGCTCTTGGCATCAGGTGGCCAAAACATTGGTGCTTCAGCATCAGTCCTCCCAATGAATATTCAGGATTGATTTCCTTTAGGATTGATTGGTTTGATCTCTTTGTAGTCCAAGGGACTCTTAAGAATCTTTTCAGCACCATGACTTGAAAGCATCAATTCTTTGGCTCTCATGAAGTTTAGTTGTTTATTAAAGGCCACACAGACAGTGAGCCTGCAAGCTGGAATTCAAGGTTAGGGCTACCTGACTCCAATCAAGACAGCCTCCCAAGAAAATTAGTTAAATAATGTCTCACTGTACAAAGTTTTATTTATTCCATTCCTCTTAAATCAGAGTTAATGGTCTTAAAAACCACGTTGAATTACTTGAGCCTTTGTATGTCCGCAAGATCTATGCAATTCAAAAATAAAAATAAGAGACGTTTCTGCAAGATCTTAGCTTCCTCACATTTGCCCCAGCTTTAAAGAATACAACCCCCTTGTTCCATAAGCTGAAATAAACACATTTAAGAAAAATTAAAAATTCCAGAGCTTACATAAATCCAATTCAGTGTCAAGATTAGAAGGGTAGGAATATGTAAGATAGATGACACTAATTCATCTAAATCTCTCTCTTCCTCCAGAGCATAATACATTTACAGCACGTATTCACAGCGATCTGCATGATATATTAGGGTAGTCACAGGATAGCTGTACCTTCTAAAATTGTGGTTTTGCTCAAAAGTTGTACACATAAATGTAATCGAGGAAAGGATAAACTACATATTTACGTCTAAGCTCATCTCAATGTCAAGAGACTCTGTTTTTACAATTTCCCTCCTTCTATCTCTTCCTTTATATCTTAGAAATCTTCCCAGTATAATTATGAGTTTATGGACACAGTGATGACTCCAGGATGCTCTGAGCATACTAGTTCATATCGGGCGGCAAAGAAAGGAACAAAAAGAAAAAGTAATGCCTGGTGCAATGACAGCGTGATCTACCCCTCCAAAAAACACATTCAGGAATTTATTACCAAGCCCCAGATGTGTCTTTCTTTTTGAAAGTTCTGAATGCAGAGAGAGCTGTATGGAAGACAATGCTTCTCTTGTATATATGTACCACAACTTCTTTATCCCTTCATCTGGTTCAAGAAGGAGGGGACTGATGTTTGATTTATGTTGTTATATAGCAGAAGCAAACACAATATTGTAAAGCAATTATCTTCCAATTAAAAATAAATAATTTTTTAAAAAATTAAAAAAACGGAAGTCAAATATTGTAATCACATACACATTAAAAAAAAAAAACAGCAACATCGATAACAACAAAAAAGGAAACTAAGAAAGAACCTAAGAAATAATTTTGAAGGACAAAATTAATATGGGCTTTTTCAACTGGTGACAAAGGAAATATTCTGAGCACAAAATTATTTTATAATGAGTCATTTGATTATTTGTTACTGGTAAGTTGAGTTAAACTCCTATCCTTTTGATTGGAAATACTTATGCCAAAATGGTCCTACTAATGTAGAATTTGTGTACTTTTTTTAAAGTTAGATATCACTTAGGGATTTTCTAGTCTATTTGAATCTGTTACATGTATTTCAAATGAGGAAATGTGCTAAAGTGATCTGTCTATATAGGTTTCAATGGGAACAAAACCCACATTCTCTGATATTCAACATAAAGGACTTCATTTATCCCTTCACATAATAAATAATTTTTGAGGGGAAAAAAAGAATATAATGCTTACTTGCAAGGATCACACCCATTACTTAGAAAGATAAGCAAGAGCATCTCTAGTCTTCTCTCCTGAGTTCCGGAAGGTAAGGGAAGAGACAGCAGGGCTGAGGATGAGAGTCATTGCCATGATTACCACTGGAAATGAGAATAAATATCCTGCAGTGAACCAGTCCTTACTGTAAGTTGGGATTCAGCAAAAACCCATACAAAACTTAAAAAAAAAAAAATGCACCCTGACATGATCGTGACCCAAGAGGAAAAAAGCTGATTCAGTCTTCTAAGCTTATTGGTGAACATCAACACAGGGTAGCAGCAGAAAGATCAACTTTCTGTTCTTAATCTGCAGCTATCTTTACAAAATAATTTTAAGTTCCTTGCAGTAAATTCCTGTAGAATTCCTCCCCCAGGATCTGTTGTGAAGCCTATAAACGGTAGAAAGGATACAGAATACAAACTCTGAATACACTCATACGTTATTTTTTCAACAGCAAGTTTTTTTTTAAAAAAAAGCACAATGTATTTGTGCATAAAACAATTGTTGTTGTTTAGTCACTCAGTTGTGTCTGACTGTCTTGTGACCCCATAAACTGTAGCCTGGCCAGGCTCCTCTGTCCATGGGATTTCCCAGGCAAGAATACTGAAGCGGGTTTCTATTTCCTTCTCCAGGGGATTTTCCCAACCCAGGGATCAAGCCAGTGTCTCCTGCTTGGCAAGTGAATTCTTTACCACTAGAAACCTGGGAAGCCCTGCATAAAACAATATATCATGTTAATTTAGTAAGCTGAAGTTAGAAATCACTGTATCTTCTGAAGAGCATTGTGATCCTTGATTTAGCTTTGCTAATTGAGGACGATTTGACTCCATTATGATATTAAGAGTTTTGTATTTCATTCAGGTCATCAGAGCTTCAAGAGTATCTGAGCTTCAAACACACAGTGTTTCATGTCTAGAGAGAGAACATGAACACAAGAGTTACTGCGGTTTTGCTTGTAAGTTAGTAAAGCCCATCCCATTCAGTTTCTGAGAAAGCGAAGGATCCGTCTAGAGGAAGAGTTGGCAATCAATTAGAAGGATTTATCCATTGTTTCCATTACCCAAGGAACCTAGTGTTCTGCTTTATAGGGAGTAGACAATACAGGGTTGTGACCAACCATTATTTACATCTAATCTAATTATACAAATAATAAATGTTCAATACAGAGTACTTGAGGAGCACAGAAGACAGAACTGGCTGGAGTCAGGAGCTCTGGTTGAGTTCTTACTTTGATTACGAAGCTTGGAGTAAACTGCTTATCTTTTTATGTGTTTGTAACCAATGCAAACATGTCTACCTTTCTACCTCATCTCACATGACTTTTTCTGTGAAGCCTCAGTGAATAATACAAGTAAAAATGTTCTAAAAAGACCTATGTAAACAAATATTTGGCATTGTTTATTATTTTCGAGGCATCAAGATAATATGTCAAGGGTGTATGTTAAGGATATACTATGATCTTTTCATTTCTATGCAATTTTCCTGTGCTTGTTGATCTTACTTTTGACAAGATAGATGGAGAAACACTTCATTGGTTAGGAGGAAAAATATTTCCAAACTCTTAATCTTTCATCTTTAGCCATGAAGCTATTCATTATTGGAACCACAAAAGTGATTATGATTAATATCATATCAACTCTATGAAATTAATTTTTCAAGGTGAATGTGATGAGAAATAAGCTATCTTCTTTCATATCTAGCTACCCTAAATCTCTCAACTTTCAGATAATCTGCTCCCTCTAAATTTTATCAGATTTAACTCTCCTGTGTTCTTAATGGATTCGTCTTAAATGTGATAAAAAAAAAAAAGAGAGAGCAAACTAAGCAATGACTTTTTTCAAATTTTTAGCGTATCTAAAAATACACATAAGTTAACAGCTAAGAGAATATTCAAGACCTGAACACATGAGAATATTCACTATCCAGAAAACTAACTAATCTTTAAACTTAAAGTCTATCTCCAATGTTTTGTTTACTGAACATTATAAATATAGATTGTAAACTTTTAGTATATTTACATTCAATCCTATAAACATAAGTTTTAATCCAAATATACAAAGCACAGTTTCTTTGACAAACATCAAAGGATTGTTGTTCTTGATGAAATGCAACCAACCTAACCATTAGGTTCCTTTGTTGTTGTCCATTAAAATATTTAAATAATCTTGATTCCCTGAGACCCAAGACAATTTCTTTCAAACATGCCAGAGAATTTGAATACTGTAATGAGGTCTTATGGAGAAAGAAATGGCAACCCACTCCAATATTCTTGCCTGGAGAATTCCATACACAGGGGAGCCTGGTGGGCTACAGTCCATAGGATCACAAAGAGTCCGACACGACTGAGCGCACAGAACAATGAGATAATAAGGTAGGGACTTCCAATTGAGGAGGAAAATCTCAAAAATGATGACAATAATCATGACACTACACTAATAATCAGCTTGCGTACTCTGTTTACAATGAAGAATAAATTCTAGGATCTATATTTAGCCCAAATGGAAAGTTACTGTCTTAGATGTAAATAACCAATTTTTCTCTCAATTTATTTTGATGTGAATATGCCTCAAAGGCCAAAAGCACAACTCTTTCATACAGTTGTCCTAAGGAATGAAATGAATCTTCCCAAATTGAGCTGCCACTAGTGGTTCCAGGAGGGCAGAGAAAAGGATTCATGCTACAGGTTTCTCTGCTTATGATTGTGTGTCCTGGGTCTGCAGCCCACTCACTAATGGGCTGCTGGTCTGTGGTGGGAGACAGTGATCTGTCCATGGAATATATGAGGCACCCATGATGTTCAATCTCAGCTGAATGGCCCCAGAGATTTGCCTGGATATCCACAGTTCCTTGGGACTTGTATTTCCTAGTGGAGTGGGTACAGGTATGTGATGCTGTAATGAGGCCAATCATGGGAAATGGTTCTAAATAAATTATATTAATTTGGTTGTGAGATATATTACCCAGATACCACTGACATCCCAATGGAACTCCAGTTGTCCTCTGAATAATTTCAACTCTTCAAAATGACTTCAAGATGCAGGTAATTCTTCAGTCTCAAGAACATCTCCTAAGTCACATTTTCATTTGCCCTTCACTGCTTCTCCTTTCTTCTTTCCTACCTAGTCTCACGGCTACAGTCCCTACTCATCTAGCACATATTTGTTGAATGTTTGCATTGTGCCAGGCACTCTGCCATACTCTGATGTACAGTCCCAAGTTGAGCAAAAATGGGCCTCGCCTTCTAGAATTTATGGCCCTATGGGAGAGCAAATCAATCCAGTAACCCTCAAAAATATCTCGGTCTCTTACACCTCCACCCCGTTTGGCTTATATCATTTCTCCTCTTTGGCTTTTAAGTGCTACTCATCCTCCATGGCTAGGGTGAAATAGTTTTACCTGTGGCATGTTTTCCATTTTTTTAAAAAAGAATTATTTATTTTTAGACTTTTAGCTGCATTAGGTCTTCATTGCTGCATGTGGACTTTTTCCAGTTTCTGTGAGCTGGGGCTACTCTCTGATTCAGGTGCATGGGCCCTTCATTGCGGTGGATGCTTTTGCAGAGCACGGGTTCTAGGCTCACAGTGTTCCGCAGCTGCTGCATGAGGGTTCAGTAGTTGCAGCTCTCAGACTCTAGAGCACAGGCTCAGTAGTTGTGACACAGGGATCAAACCCATGTCCCCTGCATTGGCAGGTGGATTCTTAACCACTAAACCACCCAGAAAGCCCCTGGCCCAAGCTTTCCTTGACTTACTCCAGTCAGCCTACAGTAATTCCTGCACCTTCTCTGAAGCATATACACCACGGACCCTACCAGAGTCACGGAATAATCTAAATGCATGCCCTGTGGCTCAGCGGTAAAGAATCTGCCTCCGATGCAGGTGATGTGGGTTTGGTCCCTGGACTGGGAAGATCCCCTGGAGAAGGGCACGTCAACCCACTAAAGTATTCTTGCCTGGAGAATCTCATGGATAGAGGACCCTGGCGGGCTACAGTCCACAGAATTGCAAAGAGTTGGACACCACTGAAGAGACTGAGCTTGCCTGCCACTACTAGTGAAGTTTATAACACAAGGCAGACATCAGTAACTGATCACTCTTTCCACTGAGAGAGGTAGTAGCTTCAAGATTGCACCCAATACAGGAAGTCAGGCAGTAACTGCCCATCAAATGGAGCTGATTCTTTGAAAAAAACCTATGTCATCCTCATCCATTCCATTAACTGGGCAGTTATCATTCACCTCTATCTTCAGTTGCCATTACATCCTCATGTGTAGGTATTATCCCTATAACTACAATCTAAATGACTTTAGTAACAGGGACTGTGCCTTATGTTTCTTTTAATAGTTGTAATTCAGGCAGTATATGTTGAGCTCAGAGATGTCAAAGCTCTGTTGTTGGTGCTACAAGGAATGCAAAGATGAATAAGACACTGTCTTCACTGCCAAAGCTTCCAATTTTTTGAGGGATAAGAAGTTCACAAATATCTACAACCCAGGTCAGACTAAAACAAATGCCAAAGAAAGTCTTGAAGGTTCAGAGAAGCCACAAATCAGATCCAGTTAGAAGGAGAAGGGGAAGTTTCTGAGAGAAGGTGGCACCCGAGAAGAACACTAACGCCTGGAGAAAGAGGAAGAAGCGTATCATTCTCCAGGCATAATGAAGAGCATAAGCAAAGCCACCAGAAGAGGCGAGGTCAGGGTCCTTATCATGTCTGCTTTGGCCCCAGAGTACTCAGCGTGACATCTCATTCATAGAGGGGTTTAACAAGCGCTGTTAGGTAGATAATCTAGGCAAGGGTAATTTCCATACTGGAAAAGACTCTGATGCTGGGAAAGGTTGGGGGCGGGAGGAGAAGGGGACGACCGAGAATGAGATGGCTGGATGGCATCACCGACTCTGTGGATATGAGTGTGAGTGAACTCCGGGGGTTGGTGATGGACAGGGAGGCCTGGCGTGCTGTGATTCATGGGGTCGCGGAGAGTCGGAAACGACTGAGTGACTGAACTGAACTGAACTGAACTGAATTTCCATACAAAGGAGCCAAAGGGTCTGTGAGCCCCTTATGTGAACACACACACACACTCACTCCAGAACAACTGACCTTTCCAAAATGAGACTCCAGGTTCTGACAGGTTACAGAGACACTAATGAGGGAATCAGGCTGAAATTCAAGCCATAAAAAATTAAGACAGTCAAGATGGTAGCATCACACCATTACACAAAAACAAGACCTTTTTTTTAGAGACCTGTGTGGCTGCAAAAGTCACACAGCCATGAAACTGGCTCTGTGTCTATAAGTCCAACAAATTTTTTACTGATTGCATTGATGTTATTAATGGATTATAATTTTATTATTTTGGGATTACAGATCTGAGAAATTTTTGGTCACCAATGTTTTGAAGAATTTATGTTCAGTAAGTGCTCTTTATTGAATGTTCAATAAACGTTCAATAGACATTTACTGATGGTCTATGGAAAGGAGCTTTGTAGTCAGGTTAACTTGGGGCAATATTTATCAACTGGAAAAAATGCACAATGAAAGAATTGTGAGTTAAGTTTTATTTGGGGCAAAATGAGAACTATAGCCTGGGAGACAGCATCTCAGATAGCTCTGAGGTACTGGCTCTGAGGAGATAGTGGGGAGAGGTCAATATTGTATACGGCTTTAGTGAAGAGGGTAAATGCAGTCAAGTGCACGTTTTGGCATAAGGTTGCTTCTAGCCATAAGGAACAGATGTGTCTGCTAACAATCTTAGTGCTTTGCTAGATACAAGAAGATGCAAAAATTCAGGCTCATAACATCTTCTCCTGAAAATACCTATGTGAAGACCTGCTCTACCAGTTTTTCCCAGAGCATTGAGTGCCTTCTTCCCGATCTCCACCCCAAACTCCTTTCAGCGTGTGTTGACAGTGACTGCGGTGGCTAGTGAATTACTCCTTGCAGAGGCAGAGGGCTAGTGATAACATTTAGTTGGTACACTGACCTAAGTGTGGTTTAATGTACTCTTTAGATACTTTGACAAGTTATGTCACCATGATTCTCCAAGAACAGAAGGATAGTATGATCAGTCCCTAAATATATTTAACCAGAGCATCTTTTTTAATGGAGGCTCTCATGGTATTCCATAGTACACTCTATGATTCGATGAGTTGTGTGTGTGTATGTTAGTTGCTCAGTCATATCCAACTCTTTGCGACCCCATGCACTGTAGCCAACCAGGCTCCTCTGTCCATGTAATTCTCCAGGCAGAAATACTGGAGTGGGTTGCCATTCCCTTCTCCATTAGATATTAGATGCAAGTATATAGAAAATAGGGAAAATTAAACCCAACTTTGCCTAAAGGATGAAGACTGGGGTCTCAATGAGTAAATGTTAACATCCAGGAAATCTTGCAGATGCTTTATATATTCTCTTTTCCACCTATCTTCCATTTTACCACCTCTTATCCCATCCTACATACTAGGGATAAAAAAAAAAAAATGACAACTCACTTGTCACGTCTTCATTATGTCCCAAGATCCATTTTAAGTGCTTTGACCCTCATAATAATCCTATGAAGTCAGCACTATTATTATTCTAATTTTATAAATGGGGGAACCTAAGGCACAGAGACATTGAAGAATTTCCCCTTAGTCACTTATGTAGTAGGTGGTAAAGCCAGTATGGCTTCCTGGTGGCTTTGTCGGTGAAGAATCCACCTGCAATGCGGGAATCCACCTGTAATGCAGGAAACCACCTGCATTGCAGGAGATGTGGGTTCAATCCCTGGGTCCAGAAGATCCCCTGGAGAAGGAAAAGGCACCCCACTCCAGTATTCTTGCCTGGGAACTCTCATGGATAGAGGAGCCTGGTGGGTTACAGTCCGTGGAGCTGCAAGAGTCAGACACAACTTAGCAACTAAAGCCAGGATATAAATGCATACACACCTAGGCAGAGCTAGTTTTCTAACTGTCACACCATTGTTATCCCAGAGAGCAAGAAGGGGAGAGAAAGAGAGAAGGGAAGAGAGAGCACCTGACTATTCTCCCCTTCTCTTCCACCCACTGCTTATGACAGGTGACTCTGCCAACATCCCTCTCCCTCATCCACCTTTCCACCCACCCATCTCCCCTATCCAACCTTCGGAGAAATGGGAATCCACTTTTCTCTCGTACAACAACTGATGCTTCTGAAGGTTATGATCATCTCAGTCTAGCCATGTGGCCTTTTGTTTCTACACTCTATAATGTGAAACTTCTTCCCAAATATCTCATTCAACAGTTCCACCTTGATGAGAGAAATCACAGGTTTCAGGAGGAAGCAAATTACGCAGCCTTCACAGTTACTCTCGGCAGCAGAGTGTGAAAGGAAATCAACATACATCACTTGTATTTGATTGAACTTTCTTCTGGCAGGATCGAGGGGAGAGGCAGGGAGAGACAGCTTTCTCTCAGCTGAGATTCCTCTCAATTTCTTCCCTAGCTTCCAGAACAATAATTCCAGGTCACTTCTCTGACCTTCCACCCTCAGCAGCCTGTCTTAATTTTTACTACTTCCTCCCAAAGAAAGAAAAAAACCCTTTTGACCTTCTCCCTCACACTCTTTCGTCAAACTGCATCTTGCTGTAATGCTCAGGCACTCCTAATTCCCACTCAAAACCTTTTCTTTCACTTCATTTCTTTTTCTCTCATTATGGATTCATTTCTCTGCTCCTCTCTGCCTCCCACTGCCATGTGACAAATCCCTCTTAAAATAATGCTGATGACTCACCCAGTGGATACTGTATTCCATTTATATGTACCTTTTCTCCCCAAGGGGCATAAAGAGTTTCACAGAAATTCGGTTTTATTTTTACTTCATCCTTGTGGAAAAAAAAAAAAAAGGTAATCTGTCAAAAGGGGGTGGAAATGGGCTTTTAGTCTGAATTACTGAGTATTAAGGCTGATAATCAGTTTTTGACTCTTTCAGACCTCCTCTTTCTCAGCATCTCTTCCTTGGTACTATTTATTTGCTTCAGAGTCTATTAGCAACCACACCAGAAATTAGACTAAAATCTTACCAATCAGTTGTGCTGTTTCTTAACCAGCCATCCAAACTGGAAACCTCAGTGCAACCCCAACTCCTCCAATATATCCTCCACATCCAGTTGATAACCACAGCCATCCTAATTCTGTCTTGGGCTCTTTTTCACTCCTATATTCATTGTCATTACTCAATTTGGGCCACCATCTCCTCCAGCCTGGATTTACCTTTTCAAACCTGACACAATGTTCGCCTCTCTATTCCCCACCAACCTCAACGTTTTCTGCACTCCTCCAAGTCAGATCTGATCATGTTGCCCCCAGGGGCCCTCTGTTTAAAACCACACCGTTTGGCATAGTACTCCGAGTGGCCTCAGTCTCGCCTGGCCTTCCTTCTTCTGCGACCCCAGCCACCCCAGAAAAGAGCAGTTTCCCTGAACAGGCCTGATTTCCCTGTTCCCTGATTTTTCTGGGCTTCCTCATTCTCATGGTTCCCACTGGCAGAATTGCTCACCCCTCCTGTGTCTCCTCCTGGCATTTTTCTTCTCAGGTTTAATGGTACAATTTTTATATCACCTCTTGTGCAGAACTTTTCCTAACTTTCTGAGGGCAGATTTAAATATTCTCTCTTCAGCATTCCTATAGAATGCTGAATAGAATAGGGCATTCTGTTCAGAATAGAGATATGTATAATGTACGTATTACTTTCTAGACTAGAGATACATATAATGTAGTGTATTTTGCACCAAAAAATGTGTTGGAAGCCTATGGTGTTCCTGGCACTATGCCAGGTACTAGGTACATAGAGATCAAATCCACAATCCCTACTCTGAATATTAAGTAAGACTGAAAGTAAAGAAAAATAAACCAGTATTTCAAGGTGAAACGATGATAATAGAGGTAACCCCAGGAGCTCAGTGGGTCCATGAGAGGAGAGTCACCTAGGCTGGGGATGTCAGAAAGGTCTCTAAGAGGAGGCAAACCCTGAGCTGAGCTGAACTGTTTGGAACATCCAAATGGGAATGAATGGTTTAGATGACTGTACCTTCATGGGCTTCATGACAGCAGGCTAGATCTGGTGCTCCTTGTACTCGGCAGGTGCTCCACAACTATTCAGGAAATCAGATAAATCTAAAAATGATTGGTCGGTGGATGTCTAAAACCCCCACTGATGTCGTTTATTGCTTCTCAACCCTGCCTTCTCCTTTCTTTTGGTGGTTGGCTTCAATCTTGGTCCCACAGGTCTAATCTTAGCCAATAAAAAATGCAAATAACAAGGCAGGCCCCATAAATTTTTTTCCCAACCCAGTACCGGCTCCCCATAGCCAAAGAAGCAGTGATTGGATTTGCGTGCCATACTGCCCAAGTTCGGCAATTGTGCATCATTAATGTGCTCCCTGGCTAAGCAGGAAAAAAATAAAATGAGGAAAAGGAAAAATGTGTGAATGCATACTAGGTTAAGTTCAAAAGTCAGCAGGCTCAGAATCACTTCTCACTACCACTGACGGCCAATGTCATTTCCCACAGCCTCCAGGATGGAGTACACGCTCCTCCCTCTGGGAGACAAAGCCCTTAGTGCCAACTCCTCCATCTCTCTAACCTCACCATTTGCTCACATTTCCTTTGTTGTTGAACCTTAGCTTTGTCCCCCAGGCAGTCCTATTAAACTGGCTTCCCAGGTGGCTCAGTGACAAAGAATCTGCCTGTCAGTGCAGGAGACCCAAGAGACACGGGTTCTATACCTGGGTCAGAAAGATCCCCTGAAGGAGGAAACGGCAACCCACTCCAGCATTCTCACCTGAGAAATCCCATAGACAGAGGAGCATGGTGGGCTTACAGTCCATGGGGTCACAAAGAGTCGGACGCAACTGAGCATGCACACATATTTAACTCCTTTCATTTCCTTCATTCATCCAGATTCTCTCACTTTCAGGCCTCTTTATATGCTGCTTGTCCTTCACAGGGATTGCACTGAACCCCCCTGGATAACTTTGACTTACCTTTCAGGTCTCAGGTGAAAATCTATTTTTAAGAGGAAGCCTGTCCTGATCCTCTCCACCTGTTAGGACCTGAACAGGTTTGCTCCTTTCTGCCCAAAATTCACACACTCCTTACTTTCCCTATCATCATATGTTACACAATCATTGAAATTGTCTGCTTAGTTGTGTAAACTCCCTGAAGTTAAGAACTGTGTCTGGTTTCACCTCTGCATCCCAATGCCTGGCAAACCGTCTGAACTATGTTAGGCACTTCATGAGCTTCTGTTGTTTGAGTCAGTAGATAAAAGAACCTTGGGGTAAAATGGAAGGATGGGGTGAGCAGAGGCAAACTATTATATATAAAATAGATAAGTGACAAAGACCTACTGTACAGCACAAGGAAACAATTTTCAACATATTATGAGACACCATAATGGAAAAGAATATAAAAAAGAAAATATATATAGGGCTTCCCAGGTGGCGCTAGTTTGTAAAGAACCTGCCTGACAATGCAGGAGATCTAAGAGTGTGAGTTCAATCCTTGGGTCTGGAAGATCCCCTGGAAAAGGGAATGGCAACCCACTCTGGTATTCTTGCCTGGAGAATCCCGTGGACAGAGGAGCCTGTCAGGCTATAGTCCATAGGGTCTCAAAGAGCCAGACATGACTGAAGTGGCTTAGCATGCAGACACATACATATGTATAAAATCTGAATCATTTTGCTATATAGCAGTAATTAACACAACACTGTAAATCAACTATACTTCAATTTTTAAAATGAAATAAAAATAAATAAATAACCTGAGGTAAGGAATAGAAGACAAAACTTTTCAGAATGTAAACTCTATGAAAGCAGGGTTTTGTTCTGCTCACAGTTACAGTTTCTGGCACATACTATACCCTCAACAAATTGTTACTGAATGAATGAACTAGTTAAAATTAAGCTATAATGTAGGTCTGAATAGTCTTTTCAGGGGTACATTACATATGCTTTGGTCCTCAGGGAATTAACCTCTGACAATAGGAAGGTAGCATGACATAGAAGTCAAAAGTGTGAACTTGGAGCCAGGTTTCCACGGGTTCCCATCTGAACTCTACCCCTCACAAGTCAATAGCCTTTTTATGCCTTAGTTGTTTTGCCTTTATTAGAGGTCTGTAATGTGACTGAATATCTGAACAACATTTGCAAATCAATAAAATAGTGCTGGTTGCATAGTAAAAACTGCTAAAGTATTTGCTATAGGCAACAGACTGGTCTCACAAAATGGAAAGTCAAGAAGTACTGTACACAGTTGATAGAATAAGAAATAAATGATAGGTATATTACCTAAATCTGTAAACATAATTAATTAAAATATCAACATAATTATATGGAGAAAATGGAAGAAGAAAACCAAATCCTCATGTACCATAAAAGACAGCCACAAACAATGTCCAAAATTGACAGGAATTAGTGGTGACCAAATATGACTGATTTGAAGTATTAACTGACCCCCACAGTTCTCTGCTAGGCATTGGAGACCTGATGTATTGATAGCCACAAGCAGCTTTCAGTCTAATTGCAGGATTGGGGTGGGGGAAGCAGAGACAGGTATACAAGCAGTTTCAATATAAGTTGGTAAGTTTTAGGTTATAGTTAAGTACAAGTAGCCGCAGGAGCACAAAATAAGGGTTGCAGTCACTAAGAAAAAGTCAGTATTTTGAACCCTCTCCTTCTTAGGTTATTTGGTTGAACTGAATTGAAATCCAGTAAACCACAGGATTACATTTAGTAGACACAAGTCCTACCTAAGTGATTCAAAGCATCCAGTCAATTAGTTAAAATTTATAGACACTGTTTGATTGAAACCTCTTAGCATCACCTTAGATAATGTGATAATAAGATGTGTATACCTATAGTCTTCTATATATATTACCTCTTGAATACTTGTAGGGTGTGGGAGATATTTGGGAAATGCAAGTACATGTTCATTCAGGAAACCTCCCTTTCATCTTCTGTGACTTTACTAGGTTTCACCCCTCCATAAAACAAGTGATTTCTCCTTAAGTGTATCTTTTAAGACCAGTTTTGAAGATTACTGTGGGCAAACAGCAATAAGAAAGGACAGATAACTCTACCCTTTGCTAGGAGGCAGTATTTCAATCATTCCTCTCTGCTTTCCTGATAGTTCAGCTGGTAAAGAATCCGCCTGCAGTGTGGGAGACCTGGGTTTGATCCCTGAGTTGGGATGATTCCCTGGAGAAGGGAAACCAGGAGACAATTGGTCCTTGAAACTATCAAGATCTGATCAGTTCTAAACTATTTAAAGTCAAATAGAAGTGGATGTATACATTATCAGCTACTTGGCTAGCACAATCATAACCACGAATCAAATTAACAATTGAAAGAGAATACAGGAGGACATGAATCTGGGATATTTAGGGGACCAAATGAAGTAATATTAATCAAAACTTTACTGCAAATATGATCACACTCAAGAAATGTTCCAGGTGACAGAGTTTGGGATGTTAAATCCCAAACGCATAACTTGTATGTTAACTCGAGTAGTGACAATTGTGGAAATTGAAGAAAGGCAATGAGAACTTGGCTTAATTTGAGTAGAATTAATTTTTGTTGAATAAACTGTCTAAACTTGGCAAATGAAAGAACTGACAAACTGTGTCTTTTTCCTTTCTGTTGTAGATCAGATTAAACATAGAGGTATGAGAATTTGCTCAAGATCAAACTTGAGTGAAGTCACTTTTTGAGTAGTGAACTCTCAGAATGGGAACCCAGTAACAGGTAATTTTCTCCTTTATTTCTTAAAAATAGGACTGCACGATGAAGACAGGTGAAATAAGGCTTAAATTGTCATCATCACAGTTGTCACCTATGAGTCGTGTAGAGAACAACTTCATGCTAGAACCTAAGAATAATGAATATAGCTTTCATCTCTGATAAACACTGATCATAATCTCTCCCATCAGGGATCAAAAGGAGGAATGGTAAGGACAGAAATGGAACACAAATGATGTACTACCTTTCCCAATATGTAATGAATAAATCTGTGGAATATTCTTAATAATAAATATTTATTAATTAGAACATCTGAATGATTACAAAAGAAATATAAAAAATAAAAATCTAAGAAAATAATTTGACTCATGTAGCACTTTTATAAAAAGTGAATATAATGTAATCAGTCCATGGGCTTTAATGAGAAATGAGGTGGCTGGCCAGGGAGGGGACAAAGTGCTGGAAGGTCACTACTCAGTCAGGGTTGCAGCTGTATTGGTGGTTTGCTGGGTTGCTGTAGGCTTGGTCTGGCTCATATTTTTCCTGTCTATCGTTTGGACAGCTTTTTTCACCCAGTCAGCTTGAGGATCAGCACAGATTTTAATTCCTCGTCTGGTAATGAATCTGCAATACAAGGAAAAGATAGGCAAAATTAGTCACATCCTCAAAGCCTTGGGACCAAAAGCTAAGATCAGATCATATAAAAGAGATCTTGTGCAGAAATGACTGGATAAATCAGTCTTTCAGATTCACAAAATCATAAATGAAAATCTTTCTTCTGTAATCTACTTTTTCATGAAGAAGAAATAGTTCCAAGTAATACCCAGATTCCTTGTTCAGCATAATTTTCAGACTCCTATCTCATCATTGCCACCAAGTGATGTAATTAAACTAGACATTTGAGGTCCTTTTACTTTTTTCAAATTTTAAGCACAATCATCCTATCTTCTGCACAAAAGGTGATTTATTTATCTTATTTGAAAGGGTGGGGGGTAAAGTTGTGATTATATGTTGGGAAGTGTTGCTATTTTGAAAATGAAATCCTGGAAAGAGAATGGTACCATGTAGGCTAGTTGTTGATACTATTCCTTGAGATGTGGTAACTGATAAAATATGGCATTCTACCCCAGGCATCAAAAAGGCAGGGACGGGGGTGGGTGGGAAGAGAGGCATCCCACACTGGTGTGGCTCTGTGCTCAGATCCTGATCTGATCCAGCCATCTCTAAACCTAACCCTTGGGACCAAGCACGTTATTCATCTGGTTCCCAGTCCGATTATGCTGTTAAGATAAACAGAAAGAAGGGTGACAGTCTTCATTTGGTTGTCAATTTTTTGTCATCATCATTGTTTGGGGCTACACAAGGACATGGTTAATATGGAAAAACAGAAGGACTGTTGGCTAAGTTGAGGTCTTCCTCCTTGTTAACTTATTTTTCCCGAGGAGGGCGGCATTTCTGTACGCTGTGTTCTATCAAGCCCAGCTTTGGGGAGAGAAACTCACATCACTGCTTTCATGGTGCCCTCCTTGATGACGTAGGTCTTGATTTTTTTAATTGGCAGTCGCTGTGCAGTCAGACTCACACAAATGCTCTTTTCTAGAACTTCAGTCCCCACAGCTGTACAGAAAACCAAACAAACAAAAATAAAATATAATGTCTAATAATATAAATGTTAGCGTATCATCAGTCAAATAACAAAGAGTGACCTGATAAAGAGTGATTTGGGACAGTCAGTACTAAATGTGGGAGAGGTAGCTCATTTTTGACTGAATCACTAAAGCCATTAGTTTAAATGCTAAAATGAGAAATATGTAAAGACAATAGTTCAGAGTCCTCATCCTCAATAGAAATGGCCTGGGGAGATTAAATTTAACAGTTTCTAGAATATCTTACATTGGAAAAGGGAAAATAACTTGGAACAGTTAATAAATATAAAGGGTTTCCTAAAACCTAATAGAAGTTTTTAAGTGCTGACTTTCTCCTAAGCTGAAGAGACTGATGGTTGCTTCTCAGGGAAGCAAATATTCTCAGAGAAACATTCAGTGAAAAATCATCTTAAAATAATAACTGATGATGATAGTTTTCGGAGAAGGCAATGGCAAGCCACTCCAGTACTCTTGCCTAGAAAATCCCATGGACGGAGGAGCCTGGTAGGCTGCAGTTCGTGGGGTCGCTATGAGTCAGACACGACTGAGCGACTTCACTTTCACTTTTCACTTTCACACATTGGAGAAGGAAATGGCAACCCACTCCAGTGTTCTTGCCTGGAGAATCCCAGGGACGGGGGAGCCTGGTGGGCTGCCGTCTATGGGGTCACACAGAGTCGGACACGACTGAAGTGACTTAGCAGCAGCAGCAGATGATAGTTTTGAACTACAGTGTTGCTGATATCAGGAGGCCTTTTTATAAACATGGCACTGAGAAGAAGGTGTTCACTAACGTTGCTCTTCATCTCCCCCTCTCCATCCCTCAGTATCCAGCCTGTATATTCTCTACCTGTTGTATTTGCCAATTTTCTTTAATGCTGAACTGTCTCTGAACCCAGTAAAAGAGGGAAATATCCCAGTGTCCATAATCCTCCTCAATCTTCATTGCCTAAACATACATGGGTTTGCACCAAATGCCAGCCTCTTGTCTCAGAAAAATGCCAGCCAGCCACAGTTCAGGCAACATTTGGCTTAAACTTTTTGTTTTAACAGCATTTTATCTAAGGAACAATTTCAGGGACTTTCAGACAGTACTGTCACTATTTACAGAGAACCGTGGGGATCCATGATCAGGCTCAGATATTTTGGAATAAGTAATAAGTCTACAGATTAGGAGTTTTAAAGGAGAGTTTCTGAAGCATTAATTACACCCCAAGGATATTCCTTCTTGTGATCAGAGCTGCCAAGAGAATTGTACTCCGACCAGCTGAGAACAAAATGATCCTTTAAGAAATATGTGTCGAATGCTCAGTAATGTAGCTAAGTCTCAACTGGGTATGCCTTATAGTTTATTTGACTGTATATAAAGCATTGATATTTGTTAGCACTATGGTCTCATACAAACTCAATAAATTTATCCTAAGTGGGAACAACATTCATAGCAGTAATATAGACTCTCTTATACACTTAAATGTAATATTGATTTCCTGGGTATGAAGGTATGAGCTTCCAGTCATTTTTGTTTTAATACAAAACATTGATTTGTTTCAGAACATAACACTCTCTAGTCATCTCCGCATCATGACTGAGCTCTCAAATTTTTTGAGAATTTATCAGGATCAATATAAAATAGGAAAAAGTTTCAAAGGTATACACAATTGTCATCAGCATTCCATCCGTTCCGTTCCGTCGCTCAGTCGTGTCTGACTCTTTGCGACCCCGTGGACTGTAGCCTACCAGGCTTCTCGGTCCATGGGATTCTCTAGGCAAGAATACTGGAGTGGGTTACCATTTCCTTCTCCAGGGGATCTTCCCAACCCAGGGATTGAACCCGGGTCTCCCGCATTGGAGGCAGACACTTTAACCTCTGAGCCACCAGGGAAGCCCCCAGCATTCCATAGCTAACATTAATTAAGAAACTAGGACTTCTGGTAACCTGAAAAGTTTACTATAAGTTTATTATAATTTACACTATTGATTATATATAATGCTTATTTCATTTTAACCCTAGGTAAGTGGATCAGTTATCATATTCATCTTATAGACAAGTAAGCGTAGGCAAAAATAAAAACTTACCGCAAATCACCCAGTTGTGAAAAATAGGAGCCTAGCTGTTAGCCAAGATATATCTGCAAAATCCACAAGATCCTCTAGAGTCAAATTATTCCCATTTTGCACACAGGAAGACTGAGGCTTAGCTTGGAGAAAGTAGTTTACTCCATTCAAAACCTGAGTCAATACCAAAATGCCTGGCCACTGCCTGCATACCTAGATGTTCCTTATCTCATAAATAACCTTTGACTCACCTTCCACAGTATATGCAGCGAGACTGCAGATCATCAGGCAGGTCAGGATGAGAAGTCTCATGGCTGAGGTCCCACTGAGCTGTGCAGCAAGAGGCTGAGGGCCGGCTCCTCTTGAGTCTCTTTTATCCCCGCAGTGGTCAGCACACTTCCTGTGCTGAGAAGGGGACTTTCAAGGTGAGTGTGGAATCACGGAAAGTCTTTGCAATACTGGTGCTTTCTTAGTTTGAAAAAAAAAGTTCCTTTGTCCCCACTCACACTAACCCCACATCTTGCGGCCTTTTCCCCTCCTCCTGTGGTTAATGTGTCAGTGAAACCTTATGTGTATACAAAAGAAATATAGTTGTCTCATCTCCTGCCACCAGTCTAAATTCAAACCTTCCACTGCACATATGTCCCAAGGCTATGTTGGTGTGATGGCCCAGCTGGGACATGGTATAAAGGAAAAGCGGTGGGGTGGTCACTGTGGTCCAGTTCCCCCACTAGCTCATGCAATATTCGCTGTGACATGAAGCTTCCACCACCCTGGGTCATATGCCCTTGGTGACTCCTTAGGGAGCCAAAGAGATACTGTTGATTTCTCGAGTTTCTCAATCCTCTGCCTTCTTTTTTTTCTCATCTATCCTCTGCCCACATTCTATTGATCCCCTTTCTTACACCACCCTTTCCACATGCCCAAGGAACATTTAAATAAGGGTGTTTGGAGCCTGTCTATATTCACAGATTTGCTTTCTTGTAGCTTACTACACATGTCTTTTAAAATAGATTTTGAAAAGTTGTCCTCACATAAACTTTATTTTGGAAAAAAGAAAAAGAAAACATTATCTATAGATGATTTTTAAGAAATTATTGTTTTAAGAAAAACAGAATTATCTATAATATTACCATGCTGATGGTTTTCGTTGTTAATGATTTTCAGTGAATCCCTATTGGTATCATACATTTACACAGTTGTGACAGTTATAAATATTTAGACTGTTTTTACATAAATGTAAAAATCTTCCTATTTTTTTTATAGTCTTCATATAAAAGAGTCCTCATACTCTGAGTAAACACAGGCATATTAAGCCATTCCCTCATAACATATTGTTATGTAGACCATATCTATAAGATAAATGTTCATTAACATACACTGATAACCAGGAGTAGGATTACTAGGCAAAATCATATGATCATCTTTGTAACTCTTGCTACATATTGACATAATCTTCCCAAAATATAATTTCTATTTGCTATGCTTCTAGCAGTGTTTGTCTGTATCACTTGTAATGAACCCTTTCTGGCACTCAGTTTGTTGTTGGGTTTTGTCTTATTTTGTTTAGTAGGTACCTATTTTAAAAAAATGTCACTGAGTTGTGTCCGACTCTTTGCAACCTCATGGACTCCAGCCAACCAGGCTCCTCTGTCCATTGGATTCTCCAGGCAAGAATACTGGAATGGATAGCTATTCCCTTCTCCAGGAGATTGTCTCTGATGCATGTATTAATTATTCATGAAGCGAAAAGGTTTTGTCATTACTATGCAGGGATACAAAAATAAAATTCATATTAAGTATATGTATAGCTAAAAGTGTTTGCCATTGCTACTAGGTATATGGAAGCAAATTCCTATATTTCCTATATTCCTATAAAATTATAGGCTAAACTCTAAGATATTTTTCATCAATGGCATTTAATTTTCCAGTCAAACTTTACTCAGAAATTTGAATATCTTTCTTGTTATCTCCACCTGGCTATACCATCAGTCCTTAAACTCAACATATCTTTCCACTCAGAGTGCTCTCTCTCCTAATTACTCTGTGATACTGAATAAGGTTTTATCTTCTTTTTGGTATCTAAATAGAGATTACTTGGGTCTTCTTAGACTCATTGGCTCTAAGAAGCATCTAAGCTCTAAGAAGCATCTAAGAATGGGTCTACTTAGACTCATTGTTGGATATCCATATATTATTTCCAAACAAGCCATACTAAGTGTATATGGAGCTCAGGTATATGTCTTCTCCTCTCTTTCCAGAATGTTCAAGGCAGGACCTCTTCATTCCTTGTTAGGACTATGGCAGTAGACGAACTAATTCCCAAGTCTGGGTCTCCTTCCTTTCCAATATATTCTCCACAGCATTGCCAGAGCAATCATTCTAAAATCTTAATCTAAATGAGTTGTTTTCCTACTGACATATGTTTGCTAATTCCCAATGCATACAAGATTCATTTCAAACCTCACATTTTCATATGTAAAGGTGTTCAGATCTAACAGTGCTTTTCCTTTCAGTTCAGTTCAGTTCAGTTACTCAGTCATGTCCGACTCTTTGTGACTCCATGAATCACAGCACGCCAGGACTTCCTGTCCATCACCAACTCCTGGAGTTCACCCAAACTCATGTCCATCGAGTCAGTGATGCCATCCAGCCATCTCATCATCTGTCGTCCCCTTCTCCTCCTGCCCCCAATCCCTCCCAGCATCAAAGTCTTTTCCAATGAGTCAACTCTTCGCATGAGGTAGCCAAGTTACTGGAGTTTGAGCTTCAGCATCAGTCCTTCCAATGAACACCCAGGACTGATTTCCTTTAGGATGGACTGGTTGGATCTCCTTGCAGTCCAAGAGTCTTCTCCAACAGCACAGTTCAAAAGTATTAGTTCTTTGGCGCTGAGCTTTCTTCACAGTCCAACTCTCACAACCATATATGACCACTGGAAAAACCATAGCCTTGACTAGACGGACCTTCGTTGGCAAAGTAATGTCTCTGCTTTTTAATATGCTATCTAGTCACTTTCACTTTTCACTTTCATGCATTGGAGAAGGAAATGGCAACCAACTCCAGTGTTCTTGCCTGAGGAATCCAAGGGATGGGGGAGCCTGGTGTGCTGCAGCCTATGGGGTCGCACAGAGTCGGACACGACTGAAGTGACTTAGCAGCAGCAGCAGGTTGGTTTTAACTTTCCTTCCAAGGAGTAAGCATCTTTTAATTTCATGGCTGCAATCACCATCTGCAGTGATTTTGGAGCCCCCCAAAATAAAGTCTGTCGCTACTTCCACTGTTTCCCCATCTTTTTGCCATGAAGTGATGGCACCAGATGCCATGATCTTTGTTTTCTGAATGTTGAGTTTTAAGCCAACTTTTTCACTCTCCTCTTTCACTTTCATCAAGAGGCTCTTTGGTTCCTCTTCACTTTCTGCCATAAGGGTGGTGTCATCTGCATATCTGAGGTTATTGATATTTCTCCGGGCAATCTTGATTCCAGCTTGTGCTTCCTCCAGTCCAGCATTCCTCATGATGTACTCTGCATAGAAGTTAAATAAGCAGGGTGACAATATACAACCTTGACGTACTCCTTTTCCTATTTGGAACCAGTCTGCTGTTCCATGTTCAGTTCTAACTGTTGCTTCCTGACCTGCATACAGGTTTCTCAAGAGGCAGGTTAGGTGGTCTGGTATTCCTATCTCTTTCAGAATTTTCCAGAGTTGATTGTGATCCACACAGTCAAAGGCTTTGGCATAGTCAATGAAGCAGAAATAGATGTTTTTCTGGAACTCTCTTGCTTTCTCCATGATCCAGCGGATGTTGGCAATTTGATCTCTGGTGCCTCTGCCTTTTCTAAAACCTGCTTGAACATCTGGAAGTTCACGGTTCACTTATTGCTGAAGCCTGGCTTGGAGAATTTTGAGCATGACTTTACCAGCATGTGAGATGAGTGCAATTGTGCGGTAGTTTGAGCATTCTTTGGCATTGCCTTTCTTTGGGATTGGAATGAAGACTGACCTTTTCCAGTCCTGTGGCCACTGCTGAGTTTTCCAGATTTGCTGACATATTGAGTGCAGCACTTTCACAGCATCATCTTTCAGGATTTGAAATAGCTCAACTGGAATTCCATCACCTCCACTAGGTTTGTTTGTAGTGATGCTTTCTTTTTTTTTTTTTCAATTTCATTAAAATACAAAGCACAATGCCAAAAACATTAACAGTTAAAATTTCACCAAATGAAAAAATACTATAGAATACACAGTTGTAAAAAGCTACATTAAGTTATTTTACAACTGCCTCAGGCTGCAAAAAGAAAAAAAAACCCAATGCCATAACTAAGTTATCCCTCTCTCAAAATAATGTCATTTATGTTATAAACCATGAGCACCCCATCAAAAGATGGGAACTGCTTTTGTTAATTCATATATATATATATATATATATATATGACTGTATCACTTTGCTATGCACCTGAAACAAACAAAACACTGTAAATAAAATATAGTACAATATAAAATAAAAATAAGTAACAGACCTTTGGGGCTTTACACTGCGTTAGAGTTCCTATCAGAGGGATAACAGCATCACAGTCGTACTGAATCTTTATGAAGGAGGCACACGGATGACTGGATTACAAGAGTTACAGGAATGAGAGCTGCTCACTTAGTGATGCTTTCTAAGGCCCACTTGACTTCACATTCCAAGATGTCTGGCTCTAGGTGAGTGATCACACCATCGTGATTATCTTGGTCGTGAAGATCTTTTTTGTACAGTTGTTCTGTGTATTCTTGCCACCTCTTCTTAATATCTTCTGCTTCTGTTATTTTAAGATTCAACTTTCACTACTCATGACCTTGCTCCAAAACCTCTAGTCTTAACAAATGTTTTTTAAGTCAATCAAAAGGGCCATTCACTCTTTTACTCAGTTCAGTTCAATTGCTCAGTCATGTCTGACTCTTTGCAACCCCAAGGACTGCAGCATGCTAGGCTTCCCTGTCCATCACCAACTCCCAGAGCTTGCTCAAACTCATGTCCATCAAGTCAGTGATGCCATCCAACCATCTCATCCTCTGTCGTCCCCTTCTGCTCTCACCTTCAATTTTTCCCAACATCAGGGTCTTTTCCAATGAGTTATTTCTTTGCATCAGGAGGCCAAAATAGTGGAACTTCAGCTTCAGCATCAGTCCTTCCAGTGAATATTCAGAACTGATCTCCTTTAGGATGGACTGGTTGGATCTCCTTGCAGTCCAAGGGACTCTCAAGAGTCTTCTCCAACACCACAGTTCAAAAGCATCAATTCTTCAGCGCTCAGCTTTCTTTACAGCCCAACTCTCAACACCCACACCTCTTTTCTACTACCCATTTACTATTTCTTTTATCAGGAATGCCCGTCCGAGCTCCCTACATAGCTATCTGTAAACTCTTTCTCTTCCTATAAGTCTTCCTGAATTCCTCAAGATAGAATTAGTTGTGCCTCCTTCTGGGCTCTGTTGGCACTTTCTAGCCACCACTGTTCTATCACTGCTGCTGCTGCTGCTGCTGCTGCTAGGTCACTTCAGTCGTGTCCCTCTCTGTGCGACCCCATAGATGGCAGCCGACCAGGCTCCGCCGTCCCTGGGATTCTCCAGGCAAGAACACTGGAGTGGGTTGCCATTTCCTTCTCCAATGTGTGAAAGTGAAAAGTGAAAGTGAAGTCGCTTAGTCGTGTCCGACCAGTAGCGACCCCATGGACTGCAGCCTACCAGGCTCCTCTGTCCATGCGATTTTCTAGGCAAGAGTACTGGAGTGGCTTGCTATTGCCTTCTCCGTTCTATCACTAATCTCATTTTATTCTTCTACTCAATTACATTTCTGCATCTCCCACTAGGTGGCAGCCTCCTTGAAAATAGAGAATTGGCTTCAGTCTTGTCCCTGGCAAGGCAAAATGTCTGCTATATATTATTCATTCACTAAATGGTTTTTGAATAAGTGAATTCATTTCAAGAGACCAAAATTACAGTCACTGTACATTAAATAAAAGATGAACATCTAAACACATAAATCCAGAAGACTGTGTCTATATCTTCCTCTCACATTTATAATCAAGACAATTTGACCCAAGGCTGAACTCTTACTTACCGTATTGAAATGGAGTTTCTTAAACTCTGAGAATGAATTAATTTCAGTTTCTCAAAGCATGCACTAGAGTCTCTAGTGGAGAGAATTCAGTAATCAACAAAAAAGTGGAAACCTAGTACACAATGGGCATAATTTGCTAATATGTGGGCATTGATTGATGACTAGTTGAAAGATAATAGCAAAAGTTCTCTCATCCTTGATTCCTCTCTTACATGCCCCACCCAACCTGTCAGGACATACAGCTGCCTCTCTGACTTCAAAATAGAATCTAAACTCTTCTTACTACCCCAAGAGACCCAATTCCCAGCCACCATTTCTTCTTACCTGGATTAGTGCATTTGTGCACTGCTATATTTGTAAGATACGTATATAGCTCACGATAAAGTGAGGTTGCTCAGTCATGTATGACTCTTTGAGATCCCATTGACTATAGCCTACCAGGCTCCTCCATCCATGGCATTTTCCAGGCAAGAGTACTGGAGTGGGTTGCCACTTCCTTCACCGGGGGATCTTCCCGACCAGGGGATCAAACCCAGGTCTTCTGCATTGTGGGCAGATGTTTTACCCTCTGAGCCACCAGGGAAGCCCTCATAGCTCATGGTAACTACAAAGCAAAAACTTCTAGTATATACACAGAAGATAAGAGATAGGAATCAAAGCATATCACTTAGAAAATCATCGATTCATAAATAAACTCAGCAAGAGGGGAAGGAAGAAACAAGGGGACTATAAAACAACTGGAAAACTATTAAAATGGCATTAGTAAGTCCAACGGAGAAGGCAATGGCAAGTCACTCCAGTACTCTTGCCTGGAAAATCCCATGGATGGAAGAGCCTAGTAGGCTGCAGTCCATGGGGTCTGAGCAACTTCGCTTTCACTTTTTACTTTCACACATTGGAGAAGGAAATGGCAACCCACTCCAGTGTTCTTGCCTGGAGAATCCCAGGGACAGGGGAGCCTGGTGGGCTTCCGTCTATGGGGTCACACAGAGTCGGACACGACTTAAGTGACTTAGCAGCAGCAGCAGCAATAAGTCCAAATAAGTCAATCATAAAGGAGATCAGTCTTGAATATTCACTGGAAGGACTGATGCTGAAGCTGAAGCTCCAATACTTTGGCCACCTGATGCAAAGAACTGACTCATTGGAAAAGACCCTGATGCTGGGAAAGATTGAAGGCAGGAAGATAAGGGGATGACAGAGGATGAGATGGTTGGATGGCATCACTGACTCAATGGACAAGAGTTTGAGCAAGCTCTGGAAGTTGGTGACGGACAGGCAAGTCTAGCGTGCTGCAGTCCGTGGGGCCACAAAGTATCAGACATACCTGAGCAACTGAACTGAACTGCACGGATCATTACTTGAGGGGGAGGGTGGGATGATTTGGGAGAATGGCATTGAAACATGTATTTTATCATATGTGAAACGAATCACCAGTCCAGGTTTGACGCATGATACAGGATGCTCAGGGCTGGTACATGGGGATGACTCAGAGGGAGGAAAAGGGGAGGAGGGAGGTGGGAGGGGGGTTCAGAAAGGGGAACTCATGTACACCCAGGGTGGATTCATGTCAATGTATGGCAAAACCAACCAATATAATATTGTAACATAATTAGCCTTCAGTAAAAAAATAAAAATAAATAAATACTTAAAAATGATTTAAAAAATAAATGTAAATGAATTAAATTCTCCAATCAAAAGAGATGAAGTGACTAAATGGATTTAAAAAATGCATACTGCCTACAAGAGACTCATTTCATCTTTATGGATACACATAAACTTAAAATAAAGGACTAGAAGATATCCCATGAATGTGGAAACCAAAAGGGAGCAGGTATTCCTGTACTTAGACAAACAACCACTCTTTACCACCTTCATAATTTATCCTTTTCCAAAATTCCATATAGTTAAAATCATGTATTATATATACTTTTCATATTGACGTCTTTCATTAATAATAATTTCCTTCCATGTCTTTTGTGACTTTAATAGTTCATTTGTCTTTATTACTGAAGAATATATCATTGTAGGGATATGTGTGTGTGTGTAGTCACTCTGTCGTGTCCAACTCTTTGCAACTCTTTGGACTGTAGCCTGCCAGCCTCCTCTGCCCATGAGATTTTCCAGGCAAGACTACTGGAGTAGATTGCCATTTTCCTTCTCCAATGAATCTTCCCTACCCAGGGATCGAACCCATATCTACTGGCTCTTCTGCATTGTAGGTGGATTCTTTACCCACTGAGTCATTGGGAAAGCCCCCTATGGATATACCACAGCGTATTTATCCAGCCACCTGTTGAAGGACATTTTGGTTGCTCCAAGGTGAATTCCTGTTGCTTCACATCCTTCCCATCATTTGATACTGTTCATGTTTTAAATTTTTGCCATTTTCATAAGTGTATAGTAGTATCTCATTATTTTTCATTCGCAAGTTCCTAATGAGGTATTATGTTGAGAACCTTTTCCTATGTTTATTTTCCATCTATATATCTCCTGTGGTGAGGTATTTGTTAAGACTTTTTGACTGGGTTATTCAATCAAGTTGTTTGCTTTCTTGTTGTCACATTTTAAGAGTTCTCTGTGTGCTTTGGGTAACATTTTTTTTAAATCAGATGTCTCTTGAAAATATTTTCTCTTAATCTGTGACATTATCTTTACTTGACAGTGTCTTTCAAAGAACAGAAATTTATAATTTTAATAAGCACCAACTTAATTTTTTCTCTTAAGGAGCATATCTTTGTTGTCAGATTTAAAGAAAAAAATCATTTCCAAATCCAAGGTAATCAAATTTTATCATATGTCATCATCTAGCTGTTTAATAATTTTGCATTTTACATTTCACCTATAATATATTTTGAGTTAATTTTTCATGAAATGTGTAAGGTTTGTATCGAGAGGTTTTTTTGCATGTGGATGTCCAGTTGTTCTAAAATTATTTGGCAAAAATATTATCCTTTCTCCCATCATGTACCCTCCAGGAAGACTTATACATTATTATGCTCCTTCCTGAGGCTGGAATATCATAGAAAGTCACTATCTGAGGCCAGGATCAGTTTATTAATAACTCTGTGCTTGTAGCCAAGACAATCAATCTCTCTGCAGCTCAATTTTCTCACCACTTAAATTGCAGTGACAATTTTAGACTCACTGCATTGTTGTATCAAATATCTATGAAAGAACATAGCACTTTACAAATATTACAATCACAATGGAAGAATTTCCTGGTGAAGAGAGAATTATGTGACATCTTTCTTCAAATCAATGAAGAATCCATCTTCCATTTCTTATTAATAATAGTAATTAATGATTATATCTAAATTCAGAAAAAAATTGAGCACATTCTCAGGATAATTATTCCTTTCTCTGTGTTATTTCTATTTCTTGAGCATGCCCATGTTATTAATATTACCTGTTTCATATTGGTTCTCTTTCATCATAGTCTCATCTGCTAGATGAGTTCTTGGAGTACAGAAGTGGTGTTTTACTTATCTAGATATATACTAAGCCTAACACAGTGCCTGTTTTATACCTAAAAATATTTGCTGAATTGAATAAAGTTTATTCAAGCCTTAATAAAGTTTACTTTGTGTTATATAATTTTAGAAATGTGAAAGGGCAGAATGAAGCAAATAATCTAACATGTTATTCTTCCGTTCATTCAACAAGTATTAATTGACCCTCCCTCCCAGGTCTATGGGCTTACCAGGTGGCTCAGTGGGTAAAGAATCTGCCTGCAATGCAAAAGATGCAGGAGACACGGGTTCAATCCCTGGGTTAGGAAGATCCCCTTTAAGGGGATATGGCAACCCACTCCTAGTATTCTTGCCTGGAGAATCTCACGGACAGAGGAGCCTGGTAGGCTACAGTCCATGGGGTCACAAAGAGTCGGACATGACTGAAGCAACTGAGCCTGCACATCCCAGTTCTATGCTAGGCACTGGGAACTTGGCATAATAATACACAGAAGCAGCTTCTAGTTTAATTGCAGGATTGTGGTGGAGTAGCACAGATGGGCAAACAAGCAGTTTCAATATAAATTGTAAATTTTAAGTTAAATTTTAATACAATTCAACACAGAAGCACAAAAGAAGAGTCTCAGACACTAAAAAAATATTTAATATTTTGAGATCTCTCCTTCTTAGATTATTTCTTTGAATTGGAGTACAATCAGCCACAGAATTATAGTTAGTAGATGCAGGTCCAACCTAAGTAATTCAAAACATCCAGTCAGTTAACTAAAAGTTATGTGCACTGTTGGGTTGAAACCTCTAGCATCACCTATGACCTTAGATAATGCAATCATGAGACGTGTATACTTATACTCCTCCACTTGTATTATTACTTCTCTTGAAAACCTCTTGAAGAGTACATCATGGGAAATACCGGGCTGGATGAATCACAAGCTGGAATCAAGACTGCTGGGAGAAATATCAATAATCTTAGATATGCAGATGACACTACCCTTATGGCAGAAAGTGAAGAACTAAAGAGCCTCTTGATGAAAGTGAAAGAGGAGAGTGAAAAAGTTGGCTTAAAACTCAACATTCAGAAAATTAAAATCATGGCATCCGGTCCCATCACTTCATGGCAAATAGATGGAGAAACAGTGGAAACAGTGGCAGACTTTATTTTGGGGGGCTCCAAGATCACTGCAGATGGTGACTACAGCCATGAAATTAAAAGATGCTTGATCCCAGGTAGAAAGCTATGACCAACCTAGACAGCATATAAAAAAGCAGAGACATTACTTTGTCAACAAAGGTCCACCTAGTTAAAGCTATGGTTTTTCTAGTAGTCATATATGGATATGAGAGTTGGACTATAAAGAAAGCTGAGTGCCAAAGAATTGATGCTTTTGAACCGTGGTGTTAGAGAAGACTCTTGAGAGTCCCTTGGACTTCAAGGAGATCCAACCATTCCATCCTAAAGGAAATCAGTCCTGAATATTCATTGGAAGGACTGATGCTGAAGCTGAAACTCCAATACTTTGGCCACCTGATGCAAAGAACCGACTTATTGGAAAAGACCCTGATGCTGGGAAAGATTGAAGGCAGGAGGAGAAGGAGACGACAGAGGATGAGATGGTTGGATGGAATCACCAACGCGATAGACAGGAGTTTGAGTAGGCTCTGGGAGTTGGTGTTGGACAGGGCCTGGCATGTTGCAGTCCATGGGGTCACAAAGACTCAGACACAACTGAGCTGAACTGAAAATTTCTAGCACTTGGGAGACATTTGAGAAATTCAAGTATATGTTCAATCAGGAAACATTTCTTACATCTTCTGTGATTTGCTAGGTTTCACCCCTCATAAAACAAGTGTTTTTTTTCTTTGTGTTTCCTTTAAGACCAGTTTTGAACATTATTGTAAGCAAATAGCAGTGAGAAATGACAGATAACCCACTCTTGGCTAAGAGGCAGTGTTTTAATCATTTCCTCTCTGGTGAATAGTTGGATGACTATAACTAGACATGATTTGATTCCTACAAAATACCCTCAGTTACCCTTTGAAAATACTTGGTATTGTTGGTTGTCCCCTTAGGCCTAGAGAACAGTTAATTCCTTCCCTTCCTTTGAAACTATCAAGGACTGATCAGTTTCTTAACTGTTTAAAGTCAGATAGAGTGGATCTATACACTATCAGCTATTTGAATAATGGAATCATAAACATGAATCAAATGGAACAATTTAATGAGAATACAGGAGGGCATGAATCTGAGATGTTTAGTGAGTAGATGAAGTAATGTTCATTAAAACCTTGAAAACTTTAATGCAAATTGTGATCATATTCAACAGATGTTCCAAGTGACAGTGTTGGGATACTAAAAACTTACTGGCCAAAAGGAAAAGAGCAGGGTGTGTTGATAACTAGAGTAGTGACAATTGTGAAAATCACAGAAAGGCAGTAAGCTTATTGCCCAATTTGGGAAGAATTGATTTTTGTTTGAATAAAATAGCTTTTCATTAAAAGTATAATCTTTGCTACTGTGACAAATGAAATAATTGACAAGCTGTGTCTTTTCCTTTTCTTTCTTTCCTTTATAGATCAAATGAAACACAGAAGTATGAGAATATGCTCAAGATCAAACCTGATGAGGCTTCTTTTTGAGTAGTGAACCCTCATAATGGGGAACCAGTAGCAGTTGGGTTGTTTTTCCATTTAATCCATAAAAATAGAACTTCATTATGAAGACAGGTTTAAATAGAGCTAAAATTGTCATTGTTACAGTTGCCACCTATGACTCATATGTAGAGAATCATTTCATGCTAGGGCCTAAAAATGATGAATATAGCTTTCATCTCTGATAAACACTGACCATAATCTTGCCCATCATGGATGCTATCAAGAGAAAGTACAATTAGAACAGAAAAGGGACAAAAATGATATATTACCTTCCCTAATATGTAATGAATACACTTTGGGACTAGTCTTCATAATAAATATTTATTAATTAGAGCATCTGTATGAATATGAAAGACATAAAAAAATAAAAATCTAAGAAAATAGATTCGTGCAGCACTTTTATAAAAGGTGAATATAATGTAACAAGTCCATGAGCTTTAAAGGGAAATGAGGTGGCTGGCGAGGAAGGGGACAAGGTGCTGGAAGGTCACTACCCAATCAGGGTCACAGCTCTATTGGGGGATTGCTGGGCTTCTGTAGGCTTGGTCTGGCTCACATTTCTCCTGGTGGACTTGTCTATTGTTCGGACGGCTTTTTTCACCCAGTCAACGTGGGGATCAGCACAGACTTTAAGGCCACGTCTGGTAATGAATCTGCAATGCAAGGAAAAGATAGGCAAAATTAGTCACATCTTCACTGTTTGGGACCAAAAGTTAAGATCAGATTGTATAAAAGAGATCTTGTGCAGAAATGACTGGACAAATCAGTATTCCAGATACATTAGATCTTAAATGAAAATCTTTCTTCTGCAGTCTATTTTTTTCATGAAGAAAAAATGTCTCCAGCTAATACCCAGATTCTTTGTTCAGAATTTTTTGCGGGTTCCTTTTCTCATCATTGCTACCAAATGATGCAATTAAACTAGACATTTGAAGCCATCTAGGTTATTTATTACATGTCATCTTCTTTTTGAAATCTAAACACATTCATCTTATTTTCTGGACAAAGAGTGGTTTCTTTATCATATTTTTGGTGGTAAAGTTGTAATTATATTTTGGGAAGTGTTGCTATTTTAAAAATGAAATACTGGAAAGAGAATGGTACCATGTAGGCTAGTTGTTGACACTATTCCTTGAGATGTGGCAACTGATAAAATATGGCATTCTACTCCAGAACACCAAAAAAGAAGAGAAAGGCAGGGATGTGGGTGGGATGGGAAGGGAGGCATCCCACACCAGTGTGGCTCTGTGCTCAGATCCTGATCTGATCCAGCCATCTCTAAACCTAACCCTCCAGAACGAGCATATTATTCATCTGGTTCCCAGTCCGATTATGCTGTTAAGATAAATCAGGAAGGAGGGTGACAGTCTTCACTTGGTTGCCAATTTTTTGTCATCATCATTGTTTGGGGCTACACAAAGACATGGTAATATGGAAAAACAAAAGGACTGTTGGCTAAGTTGAGGTCTTCCTCCTTGTTAACTTATTTTTCCCGAGGAGGGTGGCATTTCTGTATGCTGTGTTCCATCAAGCCCAGCTTTGGGGAGAGAAACTCACATCACTGCTTTCATGGAGCCCTCCTTGATGGTGTAGGTCTTGATGTTTTTAATTGGCAGTCGCTGTGCAGTCAGACTCACACAAATGCTCTTTTCTAGAACTTCACTCCCCACACCTGTACAGAAAACCAAGCAAACAAAAATAAAATATAATTTCTAATAACATAAATGTTAGAGTGTCATCAGTCAAATAACAAAGAGTGACCTGATAAAGAGTAGTTTGGGACAGTCAATATTAAGGGAGAGGTAGCTCATTTTTGACTGAATCACTAAAGGTGTTATTTTAAATAGTAAAATGTGAAATATATAAAGGAAGTAGTTCATAAAGTTCTTATCCTCAACAGAAGGACTAAAAAGATACTAAATTTTTCAGTTTTGAGAATATTTTACATCAGAGAAAGGAAAATAACATGGGAGGGTTAATAATGTACAGATTTGCTAAAATCTAATGAAGGTTTCTGTGTGCTTATTTTCTTCTAAGATGAAGAGACTGGTATTTGCTTCTCAGGGAAGCAAATATTCTAACAGAATAGTTCTCTGAGAAATATTAAGCCAAAAAGCATCTAAAATAGTAGTTGATAGTGATCAAATCTGAGCTTTCTGACATAGTGTTGCTGAAATCAGAAGGTTTTGATAATCATGACACTGAGCAGGTGTTCACTAACATTGCAATTCAGCTCCTCTTTCCATCACTCAATATCCAGCCTGCACAGTCTTTACCCTCTATATTTGCCAATTTATTTTTAATGCTAAATGTTTTTTGAACCCAGTGAAAGGGAAATACTCAAATGTCTGCAATCCTCATCAGTCTTCATTTCCCTATTCATACATGGTTTCCATTATATGGCAGCCTATTTTCCCAGAAAAATGCCAGCTAGCCGTGGTTTAGACAACACTTGGTATAAACTTTTTCATTTCAACAATATTTTTTTATTCAGGGTCCAATTTCAGGGGGTTCCAGACAGTGCCATCTCTATTTATGGGCACCCTTGCAGATGCATGGTCTATTCTACTCTAAGTAAGAAGGCTCCAGATTAAGAGGTCAAAAGGCGAGTTAACTGAGTTATTAATTATAACAAAAGGATATTCTCTCTTGTCAGAGGCATAAGGAAAAATCCACTCCTACCAGTTGGGAAAAAAAAAATGATCTTTTAAGAAATATGTGTAGAATGTTCAGGAAAGTCTCTGTAACTAAAGCTTATCTAGATATGTCTTTATCTTGTAAGCTTAATTGATTGTATATAAGTCATTGATATTTGTTAGTCCTTATGGTCTTTTTGGAGAAGGAAATGGCAACCCACTCCAGTGTTCTTGCCTGGAGAATCCCAGGGCCAGGGGAGCCTGGTGGGCTGCCGTCTATGGGGTCGCACAGAGTCGGACACGACTGAAGCGACTTAGCAGCAGCAGTAGCATGGTCTTTTATAAACTCAAGAAATTTATCACAAGTGGGAACAACATTCATAGCAATAATAATACTCTCTCCTACATACTTAAAGGTAAAAATTGATTTCCTAGATACAAGGTCATGAGCTTCCAGTCAATTCTCTTTTAATACAAAACGTTGATTTGCTTCAGAACATACACCCTCTAGTTCACTCCCCCATCATGAATGCTTTACATTTTTAAGCACTTTTTAAAGATATGGGGCAGTTATTTTTATTGAACAAACACATTATTTAATCCCTGGTATATCTATTTCTGAACTTTTTATTTTGTATTGGGGTATAGCCAATTAACAATGTTATGATAATTTCAGATGAACAGCAAAGGGGTAAACGTATTTTAATTTATCATTACTAAATAGGGAAAAGCTTCAAAGGCATATACAATTGTTTTCATTATGCTGCACCTAACATTAATAAACAAATTAGCATTTGCCTGGAAATCTGATAAATGATCATAAGATTTATTTCATTTTAATGGTAGGTAAGCAAATTAGTTATTACATTTATCTTAAAGATAATTAAACCTAGGCCCAGAGAAGTTAAAAAATTTACCCCAAATCACCTAGTTGTGAAAAATAGGAGCCAAGACTGTAATCAAGTTCTATCCTCAAAATCTACAAAATCCCCTAAAGTCAAATTATACCCATTTTGCGCACAGAAAGACTGAGGCTTAGCTTGGAGAAAGTAATTTACTCCATTCTAAACCTGAGTCAATACCAAAATGCCTGGCCACTGCCTGTGCACCTAGATGTTCCTTATCTCATAAATAACTTTTGACTCACCTTCCACAGTGTATGCAGCGAGACTGCAGATCACCAGGCAGGTCAGGATGAGAAGTCTCATGGCTGAGGTCCCACTGAGCTGTGCAGCAAGAGGCTGAGGACCTTGGCTCCTCTGAGTCTCTTTTATCTCCCCAGTGGTCAGCGCACTTCCTGTGCTTAAAGGGGGACTTTCAAGGTAGGTGTGGAATCACGGAAAGTCTTTGCAATAGTGATGCTTTCTTAATTTGAAAAAAAAGTTCCTTTGTCCCCACTCACAGTAACCCCACATCTTGTGGCCTTTTCTCCTCCTCCTGTGGTTAAAGTGTTAGTGAAACCTTATGTGTGTACAAAAGAAACATAGTTGTCTCATCTTCTGCCACCAGTCTAAATTCAAATTTCCATTGCACACATGTCCCAAGGCCATGTCGGTGTGATGGCCCAGCTGGGACACAGTGTAAAGGAAAAGCGGTGGGGTGGTCACTGTGGTCCCGTTCCCCCACTAGCTCATGCAACATTTGCTGTAATATGAGGCTTCCACCACTCGATAATATGCCCGGGGTACCATCCTTGGGGAGAAGGAAATGGCAGCCCACTCCAGTATTCTTGCCTGGAGAATCCCATGGACAGAGTAGCCTGGCAGGCTATATACAGTCTATGGGGTTGCAAGAGTTGGACACGACTTAGCGACTAAATCACCACCACCATCCTTGGTGACTCCTTAGGGAGCCAAAGTGAGACCGCTGCTTTCTCAAGCTTCTCATTCCTCTGCCTTCTTTTTCTTCTCTTTTCTCTCCTTTGTTCCCATTCAATTTATCCCCTTTAATACTCCACTCTTTCCACGTGCCAAGAAACAATTAAATAAGGGTGTTTTTAGCCTGTCTATATTCACAGGTTTGCTTTATTGTAGTTTACTACATATACCTTTTAAAAAACATTTTGAAAATTTGTCCTGACAAACTTTATTTTCAAAAAAAGTAAAAATTATAATATTGCCATTTGGATTGTTTTTATTTTTAGTGTTTTTCAATGAGTCTCTATTGGTATACATATGTTTGGATAATTGTGACAATTAAAAATAGTAATATTTTTACAGCAATGTAAATATCCTCCCATATTTCTTCATAGTTTTCATATTTCTACTGTGTAAATGCATACAAAAGGACTTCCCTGGTGGTTGAATGGTAAAGAACCTGCCTGCCAAGCAGGAGACACAAGTTAGATCCCTGGGTCAGGAAGATTCCCTGAAGAAGGGAATGGCAATCCACTTCCGCATGCTTGCCTAGGAAATCCCATGGGCAGAGGAGTCTGGCTGGCTATAGTCCATGGAGTCACAAAAAAGTTGAACAAGACTTAGAGACTTAACAACAACAAACACACACAGAGACACATTAAATTATTCCCTTATAACTTACTGTCACGTAGACTATATCTAAAATGTAAATTTTCATTAATATAAACTGAATAAATTCCTTTTAATTACCAGGAGTAGGATTACCAGGCAAAATCCTATGATCATCTTTATAACTTTTGCAACATATTGACATAGTCTTCCCAAAATATCATTTCAATTTCCAATGCTTCTAGCAGCATTTGACTGTATCAGTTACAATATAATCTTTCTGCCACTCGATTTGTTGTTTTGGGGCTTTGTCTTGTTTTGTTTAATAAGTATATATAAAATGCTTGTATTAATTATGTGTGAAGCTAAAAGATTTTGTCATTACAATTCAGGGTTATGAATATAACATTCTTATGAAATATATGTATAGCTAAAAGCTTTTGCCATTGCTATTAGTTACGTGAAAACAAATTCCTAGATTTCTATAAAATTATAGGTTAAATTTTAAGATATTTTTCATCAATGGCATTTAATTTTCCAGTCAAACTTTGTTCAGAATTTCAAATAACTTTTTAGTTATTGCCACCAACAGTCCTTAAACTCTGAACACATCTTGCTACTCAAAATGCTTCTCTATTACTCTGTGACACTGAATAAGGTTTTATCTTCTAGTCAGTTCCCAAATACAGATTACTGAGATCGTCCTAGACTCATTTCTAGCCACCCATGTTTTTCTCAACCAAGCTGTACTAAGCATACCTTCTAAGTAGCTCTTGTATATGTGTTCTCTCTCTCCGCACTGTTCAAGGCAGGACCTTCCCTTTCCTTGTTAGGATCACTGCAGTAGAGTCCCTAGGTTTGGGTCTCCTCCCTTTCCAATCTGTTCTCCTCTGTATTATCTGCATAATCATTCTAAGGCCATAATCTAATCGAGTTGTCTTCCTGTTGAGAACTTCTTTGCTAATTCCTATTGCCTACAGGATTCATTTCAAATCTCATATTGTCTTATATAAAAGTGTTCAAGATTTAACACTGCTTTTCCTTTAAGACTCATCTTTCACCACTTATCCTTTTGCTCCTAAACCTCTAAACTTAACAAAAGTCTGTTTAATCAACCAAATGGGCCATCCTCTTTTGTACTCCCCACTTACTGTTTCCTTCCTCTGGAATGACCATTTCATGTCCCTATATAATTATGTGTAAATTCCTCCTCTTCCTACAATTTTCCTGAATTCTCTATATACATTCTTTGTGCCTCCTCCTATGCTCTCTTGGAACTTCCTAGCCACTGATTTCATTTTATTCTCCACACAGTTTCATTTTTCTATCTCCTACCAGATGGCAGGCTCTTGAAAGTAGGCAGTTTGCCTCAGGTCTGTCTGCTAGTGGAATGTCTGCTATATGGTGGTCATTCACCAAATGGTCTGTGAATAAATGAGTTCTTTTCAAAAGACCAGAATTAAAATGATTTTACATTAAGTAAAGGATGAACATCTAAAAACATTGTGCCAGAATCTTATGCCTATAACTTCCTCTCATGTTTATAATCATATAGAAAATTTGACCGATGACTGAATTCTTACTTAGCATATTGAAATAGAGTTTCTTAATCTCTGAGAATGAATTATTCATTTCAAGTTTTTCAAAGCATGCACTAGTCTCTGATGGAGAATAATTAAGCAATCAATAAAAGTTGGAAACCTAGTACAAAATGGGTATAATCTGTTAATGTTTGGACATTGATTGACAACCAGTTGAAAGATAATAGCAAAAATTTCTCTCATCTTTGACTCCTCTCTCTCCTACAAGTCCCACCAAATCTGTCAGAAAATACTGTTGTCTCTCTGTCTTCAAAATAGAATTTAAACCTTTCTCATTACCCGAAGGGAACCAAGTCTAAGCAACCATCATTTCTCACCTGGGTTAGTGGATTCATAGAATAGCCTCCAAAATCTATTTCTTTATTCCACCCTTACTTTCTTTTGACAAATTTACAATCTGACAAATGTGATCATTTCAAAATGTGAGTAATATGCTACTTTTCTGCTCAAAATTCATTCAATGGAATATATTTTCATGAGTGAACTTCGAAGTCTTTTTACCACCTATGTATTATTGAACATGGGCTTCCCTGGTGGCTCAAGAGTAAAGAATACACCTCCAATGCAGGAGAGGCAGGAGACGAGGATTCAATCCTTGGGCAGGGAAGATCCCCTAGAGGAGGAAATAGCTACCCACTCCAGTATTCTTGCCTGAAAAGTCCCATGGACAGAGGAGCCTGGCGGGCAATATTCCAAAGGGTTACAAAGAGTCAGACACAACTGAGCAACTATGTGTGCAGGCACACAGTAAGTCCTTATGTATCAATAATTACTTTAAATGTAGATGGATTAAATTCTCCAATCAAAAGGCATGGAGTGACTAAATGGATTTAAAAAAAAAAGGTCCAAGTACATACTGCCTACAGTAGACTCACTTCATCTTTAAGGGCACACATCAGTTGGAGTAAAGGAATAGAAGAAGATATCCCATGAAAGTGGAAACCAAATGGCAACAGGAGTAGCTATATTTATATCAGACAAAATAGACTTTAGGTCAAAAACCATAACAAAGTGACAGAATATTTTTATATGATGGTAAAAGGGTCAGTTCATTGCAAGGATATAATAACTGTAAAGACTCTAAATATTTAGCACATTTACAAGCGTTTACAAATACCGCCAGAATCTATGCTCCCATCTCCCATTGACTCTCTGACAGCATCTTCTGGTACTCTCCCACCTTGTTTCTCCACTGCAGTCACAATGATCTCCCTGTTGTTTCTCAGACATGTCAGGATGCTCCTGCCTTTAAGTCTTTTCACTTGCTAGTTACTTCACCTGGTATTTTCTTCCCTTGGACATAAGCAAGGCTCAGTCCCTCAACCCCTTCAAGTTTTTGCTCAAGTATTTCTTTCTCATTGTGGCTTTCCCTGACCACCCAGTTTAAAACTGTATGCATATACCAATTCTGGTCCCACTTGATTTCTCATTGCTGCTCTACTTTCATTAATAGGACCTAGCACCGTCTAAAATGATAGGAATTTACCTTTTTTTATTATGCACCTTTTTCCTGGAATTATCTTTTTTATTTCCTCAGAGTCTAGGATAATGCCTGGCACTAAAAAAAAAAGGACAAGAATTAAAGATATTATTTTGTGCTTTCTCTTCTTTCATTCATTTTTGTCCTTTTAAAAAATGGAACCTTAGGAGAATGAATGCTATCCATTTATAGCAACATGAATGGACCTAGAGATGTTCATACTGAGTAAAGTACGTCATACCCAGAAAGGCAAATATCATATGCTATTGGTGATGTGCAGATTTTTTTTAATATTTACAAAACAGAAGTAGAGTAATGGATGTAGAAAACAAATTAATGGTTTTGATGGGGGAATTGGGAAGGTTGGCCTTCCCTGGTAGCTTGGCTGGCAAAGAATCCACCTGCAATGCAGGAGACACCAGTTTGATTCCTGGCTTGGAAAGATCCCCTGGAGAAGGAATAAGCCAACTCCAGTATTCTTAGGCTCCCTTGGTGGCTCAACTGGTAAAGAATCCACCTGTAATGTGGGAGACCTGGGTTTGATCCCTGGGTTGGGAAGATCCCCTTGAGAAAGAAATGATTACCCACTCGAGCACTCTGGCCTGGAGAATTCCATGGACTGTATACTTCATGGGGTCGCAAAAAGTTGGTATAAATAGGGAGACTGGGATTGACATGCACACACTATTGTATATAAAAAGGTAATAAAGACCTATTGTGTAGTACAGAAGACTCTCCTCAATCCTCTGTAATATCCTATATGTGGAGAGAATCTGAAAATAAAAAGGTGTTTTGTATATATAATTGATTCATACAACTGAAACTAACACAGTGTTGTAAATAACCTATACTCCAATCAATAATTTTAAAAAATAAAATAAAGATGACTGAAACTATTATTGTTTGAAGCATATTTTCGGTGCAATTTTTCACATATTATAATTAGCTTTTTTCCCTATTTTAAATAGTTTTGTTATATTTTTCTGATAAAGACAATACAATTATTGTTTAAAAATTCAGACACTATAGAAAAAAAAATCAAGGAAAATTCACCCAAATCCCAAGATAACTCTTTAATCACTATTGCTGGACCTTCTTCCATACATTCCTCAGATACATAAATCTACACACATTTCTGTTCACAGTCTTTTGACAGTATTCAGTGGCTGTAGATTTGCAATGTGTGAGATTTTGTGCTAAGCACTCAAGGGCATTAATCTGTTTAATAATAGCAATATTAAAAATTAAGTAAAATTATTAGCTATATTCTATTGATGAGAAAATTAAGGATCGGAGATGTTAAGTAATCCACTCACAATCCCAAAGCTTAGGGTTAACAGAGTGAAGATTCAAACTCAGATCTGTCATATTCCAAAACCTAAGCTTTTAACCAATACTGTCAGATATTCTCTACTCTCTATTGATAGACTCTAGGTTAGTCTCTCTTTTTAAACCCTAGACCACAGAGCAGTAAGAATAGACAAGTCTTTGAAATTTTTGTACTTTTCTGTGTATCTCTGTGCATCAGTTTCCTCCAGAAAGTTTTCACAAGACAATTTCTTAATATCATACATACTGCTTTCTCAAAAAGATATTGCAAAGACTGAAGATGTAAAAATGAAGCTTACTGACAGATAAAGCCACATAAGATAATTATCAATGGTCATCTCTTTTCCACTAATCTACAAAATCAAATTTGTTACATGAAAGTCACTATATGGATATTTGTATGTAACATACAAAGCTATGGCTTATGGTAAGTTCAAAATAGGACTTAACTTACCCTCCCACCAATCAGGTATGAAAATACATGCTTTTCTAAATTAACCAATACTGGGTATTATCAATCATTTTAGCCATGCTTTGGCCACTAGTAAAATTGAAAATATTCTATAAATTGCCTTTTGTAATTTTTGCCCATTTCTTTAGAATATCTGAATTTTTCTATTTGTGAGAGTGCTGTCTCATATTTATTACAACTATTTTTCTTTTTTTTTTTGGTAATTAATTTATTTTTTATTTGAGACAAATTATTTTACAATATTATATTGGTTGGTTTTGCCATACATTGACATGAATTCACCCCAGGTTTACATAAGTTCCCCCACCTGAACCCCCCTCCCACCTCCCTCCTCCCTTTATCCTTCCTCTTTTCTACTAAATTTTCTGATGATTACAATGCTGGAGACAAGCAAAAAGTGAAAGACTTGGTATATACAAGTTTATGCATTTTTCACGGGAACTACACATACTTCATGCAAACCTCAGGAGTATCTTTTCTAACAGAAAGCCTCAGCTTAAAAATATTTTATAGATAAAATATTTCCCATGCAAGATCTAGACCAGAGGACTTTCTGCATGAAGGGCTATTATCTTGCTGTTCTTTTTTTTTTTTTTTTTAGAATCTCATAAAATCCATAAGGAAAAGAACATTGTTTATTACACAGAGATCTTCCACTATATGTTCCTTACTTATTAATTAGGTGACTTACTATAACGAAGCACCTTTTAAAAAGGAGTACAAGAAACTATGCCACGGATGTCACTAGAGGTTCCACTACGTACTAGCTTGGAGGATTAGCCAATCAGTGAATTTCAGTGACTCAGTGCTTCTATCTTTACTTTCATCAATCTCTTGGAAATATGATGGAAGCTGGTAATAAATACTATATCTACAAAATACTCAGATAATATATAAATTATTAGTGTAAACTCTAATCATGTTCTTTCTCTTTTGCCATGTAGACTGAAGCATGTCAGATAATAATGCAGGTAAGGAAACGAAATTAAGGAAATTACATAGTTCGTGGATCCATTTTTATGTTAAAGTTCAGGATAATTAAAAGGCAAAGTGGAGAGGAACAGAGACAGAGAGAAAAAAAGTACCTAATATGAACTGAATGAGTAGCCTGTTCACACTCACGGGGTTTCTAAGCAGAGTTTGGCAGGTACTAACGATGGGTGCTGTGAAAGTGGTCTTCATATTTTTATTTTAAACTTGCCACCAAAAACTCTACTGACCCAAAGAAATACATCCATCTTTCTGACATAATATCAGAAATCTCTTCATTAAAGACATTCACTTATAAAGTTATTCTTTCCTTTAATAAAAAATAGTTATTACTATGTATAAGATACTGTCTTAGAAATAGGAGGAAGAAAAGAATAAGCAAGACTCATGTTCTGGTGAGTGATATTTATCTGTATCTAAGAACATATAGAGAGCTTCCCAAGTGGCACTTGTGGTAAAGAATCCACATGCAACGCAGAAGATGTGGGTTCCATCCCTGGGTAGGGAAGATCCTCTGGAGGAGGGCATGGCAACCCACTCTAGTATTCTTCCCTGGAGAACTCATGGACAGGGAGTCTGATAGGCTATGGTCCATAGAGTTGCAAAGAGCTGGACACAACTGAAGCGACTTAGCACACACATATGAGCATATAGATGTGTATTATAACTCATTGCAACATGATCTGTACTATCATAGCTTGATCAACTACTTGAAATTGAACATTGAATCTCCAGGAGTCCCAAATAATCCTGGGATGTATAAAACACAGAACCTCACTTTCAGGTATTAACATTGTACTCTGGTTAATACATTACATAATAGACTGCCTAAGCTTCCCGAAGGAAGCTCACAGAGAAGATAATTCTGAAGAAAGAACAATAAGAAGGATGATTCCATGGGCATTTCCCCAAGTGTTTTAAACCAAATTCTAGTTTTGAAAATTATTCTATGAAAAAGGAGCATGGGTGTCCATTTTCAATAAACTTGGGAAATTTGTGTATTATTAAATCATAGCATTAATATATCACTATGTTAAAGAATCTGAAACCCATAGTACAATGTGGCTAATGCCGCATTTCCTAAATATTTTTAACTTACAGAAGACTTTTTCATAGAAGACTTAAGCCAACTGGAGATGTATTTTAGAAATACTAATCCAGTGCATTGGTATTCTGTCTAGAGAGGACCATACTAAAAATTAGGTGTAATGGGGTGGACACTAAACATAACCAAGTCCAAACTAGAGTCTGTCCCTGAGCAAGAGATACTGGAAATATTTTGATGATAAATTCAGCACAGGTATGGAACTTGACACAGTGGATATTCAGTTGAATAATACATTCTTCAGTTGAACTCCCCAGCCTGGGAACAAATCTTGACTCTGTGGCACTTTTCTTCATGATTATGACATTGTTTCCGCTTATTTTCACATAAAAATGTGTAATTATACATCTTGTTTTTCTCACAGCTTAGAAAAAGGTCTAGTCTTATTCAGTAACAAATTAAAACAATAACTGATGCTGTTTTGTTCCAGAAATTGCTAATAATGAGTGCTTAACCATAACATGATGTGTTTTTTTTTTTACACTTATACTGAGATACAATGCAAAGAATTTCTTTTTTTCTCCAGAATACTATAGTTATATAGAAAAATAGCTATTTCACTGGCATGGTCTTTTTAAAAAATGTATATTTATTTATTTATTTGGCTGTGCTGTCTCTTCGTTGCCATGAACCGGCTTCCTCTAGTTGCAGCTCATGGACTCTAAATTGTGGGCTCAGTAGTTGTGTCACATGGGTTGCCCCTACAGCATGTGGGATCTTCCCAGACAAGGGCTTGAACCTGTGTCCTTTGCCTTGGCAGGCATAGTCTTAGCCAGTGGACCACCAGGAAAGTCCCTTGGCATGGTCTTTGAGTGTTGGTGTTGTGTAGTTGCTAAGGCATGTCTGATTATCTTCCGGTCCCATGGACTGTAGCTGACCAAGTTCCTCTGTCCATGGAATTCTCCAGAGAAGAACACTGGAGTGGGTAGCCATTTCCTTCTCCAGGGGATCTTCCTGACCCAAGGATCAAACCCACATCTCCTGCATTGCAGATAGATTCTTTACTACTGAGCCACCTGGGAAGCCCTGGTATTTTAGTACTTATAGTCAAATCTGTAAAATTACATTTAATAATTTTTTTTAATTGGTGAATTCTAATGAGCTCTGCTGGACAGATATTGTCCCTAAATTATAGATAATAATAATGATTCCATACTAATAGCATAGACCAGGGGTTAACCTAGACACCCCATCTCATGTTTTGTAAATAATGTTTTATCAGAACACATCAATTGCTTAGATTTTTTTTAATGGATGTTTGCACATATAAGAGTCTCTGTATTACATGGAAAAAGGTTAATGTGTTTTCCATTAAAGAGTTTGCTAACTCCTGGGTCAATTCCTGATTTGTATGACTTGTTGAAACCAAATTATGTTTGATGTAAGATCAACATGTAAAACATGCAAATGGAGGGGAAAAAAAGGACTAAAGGAGTACCCCAAAACAATTATAAGCATTCCCTCAGGAAATTGGCAACTTCATGATCTGGCTGGCAGGGTGAGAAAGACATCGAGTAAGAAGTAGCTTCTGACATTTCAAACCAATATATCATTTATTAACTATTTTATTTATTTATTCTCTGCTAAAAAAAGTGTACATCACAACAGACAGGCACATCCTCACTAGTTAGGGTTGTATTCACCTTTTTCCTTGATAAAAGGTATAGCCACCAAAAGAGGACTCCAAGAAATTTCTAAAAAAAATGTTTAAAAAATTAAAAACCAGTGCTCTTTACTCTCTGGGCATGTATTGCTCAGGGCTCAAGGTGACTGAAAAAACACTGGCCACTATAAAAAAGTTGCTTAAAAATAGTCTTGCTCAACATTCAAAAAACTAAGATCATGGCATCCGGTCCCATCACTTCATGGCAAATAGATAGGGAAACAATGACAGACTTTATTTTCTTGGGCTCCAAAATCACTACAGATGGCCATGACTAAGGCCATGAAATTAAAAGGCGCTTGCTCCTTGGAACAAAAGCTATGACAAACCAAGATAGCATATTAAAAAGGAGAGACATTACTTTGCCAACAAAGGTCCATCTAGTCAAAGCTTTGGTTTTTCCAGTAGTCATGTATGGTTGTGAGAGTTGAACCATAAAGAAAGCTGAGCATCAAAAAACTGATGCTTTTGAACTGTGGTGTTGGAGGAGACTCTTGAGAGTCCCTTGGATTGCAAGGAGATCAAACCAGTCAATCTTAAAGGAAATCAGTCCTGAATATTCATTGGAAGGACTGATGCTGAAGTTGAAACTCCAATACTTTGGCCACCTGATGTGAAGAACTGATTCATTGAAAAAGAGCCTGATGCTGGGAAAGATTGAAGGCAGGAGAAGAGGATGACAGAGGATGAGATGGTTGGATGGCATCACCGTCTCAATGGACATGAGTTTGACTAAGCTCTGGGAGATGGTAAAGGACAGGGAAGCCTGGCATGCCAGATGGCTGGCAGTCCATAGGGTCACAAAGAGTTGGACACAACTGAGCCACTGAACTGAACTGAGTCTTGCTTACACAGTTCATTATTCACAGCTCAATGAGGAATCTGAACAGAACAAGTGATCTAGTTAAAGTAACTAACTTTCTAGGGAAGATAAAGTTGAGAATAAAGGTGCCTGATTTCCATGATATCAAGTCAATCACATTGTCAGGAAATTAAAATTAGTAAGCACAGGAGTCACTTTTGGTTTTATCTTCCTTTTTTCAGAAGTCTGCCATTTTGGCCACAAAGTTGGCCATAAGCTTAAAATCATCAGTCATGCAGAATTCAATCACTTACGGATGACTGGGTATCAGGTAGACTCTGTCTGCCTGGAAAGAAACATACATAAGGCCCAACGTCCATGGCCAGCAGCCATCCTAAGGAGCCTTTCGTTGAGAAACCTTATACGGTAATGGGAAATATGAGATGTAAAATCAGATAGCTCAGTTTTATCCAGATCTTGGATTAGCTGCTATACGATTTGTTACATGAAGAAGAATCAAAAGCATCCCCATCTCACAGAGCTCAGAATTAGAAACAGAACATGTATTAATAACTTGTATGGATCACAGGAGGAGGGACTCAATAAATGGCAGTGATTACAATCAAAAGATGGGGCTTCCCTGGTAGCTCAGATGGTAAAGAATCTGCCTGAATGCAGGAGACCAAGGTTTGATCCCTGGGTCAGGAAGATCTGGAGAAAGGAATGGCAACCAACTTCTGGAGAATTCCATGGAAAGAGGAGCTTGGTGGGCTACAGTTGATGGGGTCACAAAGAGACACAACTGAGCGACTAACATTTCACTTCCCTTCATGGTAAGACTATGCTTACCTTTGTAAGGAACTGCCAAACTTTTCCAAAGTGGCTGTACCACTTTGTATTCCCACCAATAATAAATAAGATTTCCTCTTGCTCCACATCTTTGCCATCATTTTGTGTTCTTACTGTTTTGAATTTTTGCCATTCTAACAGGTGTTTAGTGGCATGTCACTGTTATTTTAATTTGCAGTTTCCTAATAAGATATGATGTTGAGCATCTTTTCCTATGTTTATTTTTCATTTGTATAGCTCCTTTGGTGAAGTATTTGTTAAGATCTTTTGCCTGAGTCATCTAATCAAGTTGTTTGCTTTCTTATTGTTGTTTGCTATCTTATATATGCTTTGGATAACAGCCCTTTTTTCAGATATGCCTTTTGAAAATATTTTCTCCTAATCTCTGTCTTATTCGTCCCATTTACTTGATGGGGTCTTTCACAGAACAAAATTTTAATGAACTCAAACTTTTTTTTTTTTTAAGGAGCTTGCCTTTGGTGCTATTCCTAAAAAAAAAAAAAAAAAATCATCTCCAAACCCAAGATCATCTAGATTTATCTCCTATGTCATCCTCTAGATGTTTAATAATTTTGCAAACTTACATTTCACCTGTGATACATTTTAAGCTAATTTATCTTGAAATGCATAAGGTCTGTGTTTAAATTTATTTGTGTGTGTGTGTGGATGCTGAGTTGTTTCAAACCTATTCAATATTTGTTGAAAAGATTATTATTTCTCCAATGAATTGCCTTTTCTTCCTTGTCTAAAATCAGTTAACTAAATTTGTGTAGATCTATTTCTGATCTCTTTATTTTCTTCCAGTGATATAATCTATTCTTCTTCCAGTACAACACTGTCTTGATTATTGTAGTCATGGAGTCATGACTGTGAGAACCCACTGGTAGGCAGTCCCATCATGTAATTTGGTAATTATTCCTCAAAAGTATGTTTAGAACCTATTATATAGAGTGAGATAAATCAGAAAGTGAAACACAAATATTGTATATTAATGCATATATATGGAATCTAGAAAGATGATGCTGATGAGCGTGTTTGCAGGGCAGCATTAGAGAGAGAACAGATTTGTGGATACAGTTGGAGAAGGAGAGGGTGTGACAGACAGAATAGCATTGAAAAATGAACATGACCATATGTAAAATAGATAGCCAATGGGAATATGACACAGGGAGCTCAAATCCAGTGCCCTATGACAACCTAGAGGGGTGAGATGGGGTGGGAGGTTAAAGAGGGAGGGAACATAAGTATATCTATGACTGATTCTTGTTGATGTATGGCAGAAAGCAACACAATATCATAAAGCAATTATCCTCCAATCAAAAATATATTTTTTTGAAAAAACCATGTTCCATTGTTTGCAACCAAGAACTCACATGGATAGAATGATCTCCAAAGATAGTCAAATGTATTTCCTTCATGGGAAATTGCTAAACAGTTAGTTCTTTATTATTCTTCCTGAGGTAATATGATATAGAAAAAGAAATGGGATTTAAAGTCAACAGACTGAATCTAAGTTTTGGCGTTGACAATGGCTATATATATGATGCTAGGTATCATGTAACTTTCCCAAATCTCTGTTTATTCTTCTGAAAATGGGGTGATTTTTGTGTCATATGGTTGTTTGAAGAAGGACATGATACTAATAAAAACCTTTGACAGATAAGGAACAGTATGAAAAGGCAAAAAGTCAGGACACTGAAAGATGAACTCCCTAGGTCAGAAGGTACCCAATATGCTACTGGAGATCAGTGGAGAAATAACCCCAGAAAGAATGAAGAGACAGAGCCAAGTAAAAACAACACCCAGTTGTGGATGTGACTGGTGATGGAAGTAAAGTCTGATGCTATAAAGAGTAATATTGCATACAAACCTAGGATGTTTGGTCCACAAATGAAGGCAAATTGAAAGTTGTCAAAAAGGAAATGGCAAGAATGAACATCGACATTTTAGGAATCAGTGAACTAAAATGGACTGGAGTGGTGAATTTAACTCAGATAACCATTATATCTACTACTGTAGGAAAGAAACCCTTACAAGAAGTGGAGTAGCCATCATAGTCAACAAAAGAGTCCAAAACGCAGTGCTTGGATGCAATCTCAAAAAGAACAGAATGATCTCTATTCCTTTCTAAGACAAAGCATTCAATATCATGGCAACCCAAGTCTATGCCCAAACAAGCAATGCTGAAGAAGCTGAAGTTGAATGGTTCTATGAAGACCTACAAGACCTTTTAGAACTCATACCCAAAAAAGATGTCCTTTTCAATATAGAGGACTAGAATGCAAAAGCAGGAAGTCAAGAGATAACAGACAAATTTGGCCTTGGAGTACAAAATGAAGCAGGTCAAAGGCTAACAGAGTTTTGCCAAGAAAATGCACTGGTCACAGCAAACACCCTCTTCCAACAACACAAGAGAAGACTCTACCCATGCACATTCACCGGATGGTCACTACTGAAATTGGGTTGACTATATTCTTTGCAGCCAAAGATGGAGAAGCTCTATACTGTCAGCAAAAACAAGACCAGGAGCTGACTGTGGCTCAGATAATGAACTCCTTATTGCCAAATTCAGACTTAAATTGAAGAAAGTGGGGAAAACCACTAGATCATTCAGGTATGACCTAAATCAAATCCCTTTTGATTATACAGTGGAAGTGACAAATAGATTCAAGGGATTAGATCTGAAGGACAGAGTGTCAGAAGAACTATGAATGGAGGTTTGAGACATTGTACAAGAGGCAGTGATCAAGACCATCCCCAAGAAAAAGAAATACAAAAAGGCAAAATAGTTGTCTAAGAAGGCCTTACAAATAACTGAAAAAAAAAAAAAGATGCAAAAGGCAAAGGAGAAAAGGAAAGATACACCCATTTGAATTCAGAGTTCCAAGCAATAGCAAGGAAAGATAAGAAAGCCTTCCTCAGTGATCAATGAAAAGAAATAGAGGAAAACAATAGAATGGGAAAGACTAGGGATCTCTTCAAGAAAATTAGAGATACCAAGGGAACATTTCATGCAAAGATGGGCACAATAAAGGACAGAAATGGTATGAAACTAACAGAAGCAGAAGATATTAAGAAGAGGTGGAAAGAATACAGAGAACTGTACAGAAAAGATCTTCATGACCAAGATAATCTTGATAGTGTGATCACTTACCTAGAGCCAGGCATCCTGGAATGTGATGTCAAGTGAACCTTAGGAAGTATCACGATGAACAAAGATAGTGGAGGTGATGGAATTCCAGTTGAACTATTTCAAATCCTTAAAGATGATGCTGTGAAAGTGCTACACTGAATATGCCAGCAAATTTGGAAAACTCAGCAATGGCCACAGGACTGGAAAAGTCAGTTTTCATTCCAATCTCAAAAGAAAGGCAACGCCAAAGAATGCTCAAACTACTGCACAATTGCACTCATCTCACACACTAGTAAAGTAATGCTCAAAATTCTCCAAGTGAGGCTTCAACAGTACATGAACTGTGAATTTCCAGATATTCAAGCTGGATTTAGAAAAGGCAGAGGAACCAGAGATCAAATTGCCAACATCCACTGGATCATTGAAAAAGCAAGAGAGTTCCAGAAAAAAAGTCTACTTCTGCTTTATTGACTATGCCAAAGCCTTTGAGTGTGTGGATCACAATAAACTGTGGAAAATTCTTAAAGAGATGGGAACATCAGACCACCTGACCTGCCTCCTGAGAACTCTGTATGCAGGTCAAGAAGCAACAGTTAGAACTGGACATGGAAAAAGGGACTGGTTCAAAATTTGGGAAGAAGTACATCAAGGCTGTATATTGTCACCCTGCTTATTTAACTTGTATGCAGAGTACATCATACAAAATGCTGAGCTGGATGAAGCACAAGCTGGAATCAAGATTGCATTGCCAGGAGAATTATAAATAACCTCAGGTATGCAAATGACACCACCATTTTCGGCAGAAAGCGTAGAAGAACTAAAGAGCCTCTTAATGAAAGTGAACGAGGAGAGTGAAAAAGTTGACTTAAAACTCAACATTGAGAAAACAAAGATCATGGCATCTAGTCCCATCACTTCCTGGCAAATAGATGGGGAAACAGTGGAAACAGTGACTGACTTTATTCTGGGGGTCTCCAAAATCACTACAGATGGTGACTGCAGCCATGAAATTAAAAGACACTTGTTCCTTGGAAGAAAAGTTATGACCAAACTAGACAGCATATTAAAACACAGAGACATTACTTTGCCAACGAAGGTCCATCTACTCAAAGCTATAGTTTTTCCAATAGTCATTATGGATGTCAGAGTTGGACTAGAAAGAAAGCTGAACACCAAAGAATTGATGCTTTTGAACTGTAGTGTTGCAGAAGACTCTTGAGAGTCCCTTGGATAGGAAGGAGATCCAACCAGTCCTTCCTAAATGAAATCAGTCCTGAATATTCATTGGAAGGACTGATGCTGAAACTGAAGTTCTAATATTTTGGCCACCTGATGCGGAGAGCTGACTAATTGGAAAAGTCCTTGATGTTGGGAAGATCGAGGGCCAGAGCAGAAGGGCCTGACAGAGGGTGAAATGGTTGGATAGCATCACTGACTCAAGGGACATGAGTTTGAGTAACTCTGGGAGTTGGTGACAGACAGGAAGGCCTGACGTGCTGCAGTCCATGGGGTCGGAGAGTTGGATGCAACTGAGGGACTGAACTGAGTAAGTCCTCAATCAATGCTCTTTACATTTACTGTCTGCCAAAATGATCTTTTTATTCCAAAGTACCTAAAAGGAAAAATGGCAACAATAGAGAAATAAATCGAATATTTTAAGGAAATACAAAAACTTTTAGCATAAATTTTGGGGGCTTCTCTGGAGGCTCAGAGCTTCCCTAATAGCTCAGTTGGTAAAGAATCTGCCTTCAATGCAGGAGATCCCAGTTCAATTCCTGAGTCCAGAGATCCGCTGGAGAAAGGATAGGTTACCCACTCCAGTATTCTCAGGCTTCCCCTCTGGCTTAGCTGATAAAGAATTTGCCTGCAATGTGGGAGACCTGGGTTCCATCCCTGGGTTGGTAACATCCCCTGAATTAGGGAAAGGCCACCCACTCCAATATTTTGGCCTGGAGAATTTCATGGATTGTATAGTCTATGGGTTTGCAAAGAGTTGGACATGACTGAGTGACTTGCGCTTTCACTTTTACTGGAGGCTCAGGGGTAAAGAATCCACTTGCCAATCAGGAGATGGGGGTTCCATCGCTGGAATGGGAAGATCCCCTGGAGAAGGAAATGGCAACCCACTCCAATATTCTAGTCTGGGAAATCCTATGGACAGAGGAGCCTGGAGGGCTACATTCCATGGGTCTGCAAAACAGTCAGATATGACTCAGTGACTAAACAACAACGAGCTGAAATTTTTAGTAGTAACAATTATTTAAAATAATAACTATTAGTATAACATTCAAACAAAAGAAAGGATCAGTATATCTTGTATCTAAGGTATATCCATATAAGTAGCTTGCTGAGAGTAGGTATTGTTGGAAGAACTGTCTTATCTAGTCTAGTTAGTTAAGAATCTGTAGAAGCAGTATTTTTATAAGCAAAGATAAAATTATACATTCTATTTCTGTTGGAAAGCAATTTTATTTTTGTTTCATTTTATAGTTTAATACTAATTACAGAAAATTGTTTGAAAAGCAAAAATGAAGGTAAAATCATCTACTAATCATCTATAATTCTACTGTCCAGAGATAGCCATCCCAGTCTTTAGGTATATACCTTTCCAGAATAGTTCTTGTTCATTTTGGTAGAGAGACAACAAAAATAAGAACACACTATATATACTGTTCCTTAACCTGTTTTCTTTTCACCTAGAAATATTAATGAGCATATTCCAGGTCTACAAATACATTATTGTCATTTTCTATGGCCATTGAAATCTCTTAAATACATAAAACAAAATTTATTTGGTCTTCTTTTGAATGACTATTTAGATACATTTAATGAGATAGAGACATTACTTTGCCAACAAAGGTCCGTCTAGTCAAGGCTATGGTTTTTTCCGTGGTCATGTATGGATGTGAGAGTTGGACTGTGAAGAAAGCTGATCGCCGAAGAATTGATGCTTTTGAACTGTGGTGCTGGAGAAGACTCATGAGAGTCCCTTGGACTGCAAGGAGATCCAACCAGTCCATTCTAGAGGAGATCAATCCTGGGTGTTCATTGGAAGGACTGATGCTAAAGCTGAAATTGCAATACTTTGGCCACCTCACGCGACGAGTTGACTCATTGGAAAAGACTCTGATGCTGGGAAGGATTGGGGGCGGGAGGAGAAGGGGACGACAGAGAATGAGATGGCTGGATGGCATCACCGACTCGATGGACATGAGTTTGAGTGAACTCTGGGAGTTGGTGATGGACAGGGAGGCCTGGCGTGCTGTGGTTCATGGGGTCGCAGAGAGTCGGACACAACTGAGCAACTGAACTGAACTGAACTGAATGAGATAGAGGGATTTATTACCAGAACTGCAACGAACATCCTTTTTGGTATATTTTTGTGTATTTGTCCAATAATTTCCTTAGGCAAATTCCCAGCAGCACAGCTGCTGGGTTATGTAAATGTTATCCAATAGTTTTAGCATCACCCTTATCTGTGAAGCAACACCATTACACTCGCAGAATCCACCTCAGTTAAAAGGACTAATTGTAAGTCTGGGGCTGTTTTTGATAGTATAGCACAAAATCATGGTAGAAGTGACCCTATTAACAGCACAAGGACTGCTGCTGAGGCCTGGTCATTCATTTCTTCATCCTGAGATACCAGCAATGATGCTGTTGACAGAGTGGATGGAAGCAAATCATACCACAGCTATTTTCTTCTCAGTTCTCCTCCTCCCTCTCTCTCTGTTTCTGTCTCCATCTATCTGTTTCTCTGTCTTTGCGTGTGTGTGCTTCTCTGTCTCTCTTTCTCTCCACCAGGAGTGTGTATGCATGAATATATTACCCTTAAAGCATAGTCTCATCCACAGTAGGCCTATGTGGTTTGTTGAAAGTAACCATAAACACAGTGAAATTTCGTCACCAGTGGTGATGAATACTTTCAAAACCATTAGTCCTTAAACTCAGACCACCATCAGATGTTCCTCAGAGGCTCAACTTAGTCATACTCCTGAAACTTTCTCCAGCCACTGCTTGCTCTCTCTAAAATCAAGCAATCCAGATTACTTTTCTCAATTTAATAGTTTCTTCATGTTTCCACAAATTTTGATACTAGGCTATTTAAGTAGAAGTTAAAACAACCTGTTTAGTGCAATGACCCTCTTTTTGAAAAGACAAAGGGGAAAAGAATTGAAAGAGATACTTTCTTTTGGCATGGGCGAAGGTAAATGTAGGGATTTAATGATTTTTCACTATAAAAGTTCTACACTTAGATCTTCAAAAAATGCAGCAGACTTAAACCACAAAAGAGAATATTTCCCTAATTTTAATTCTTCACTGCCAAAACTTGGTCCAGAAAGGATAAGTGCGCATAGAATCAATATGGAAAGTTACAAGGACAGAATTTTCATTCCAAAGTTCCACAGAAGCAAATTTTCATGTGAGCATCTTGTAAAGGATTATTATTTTGTATTTGAATACATAATAGATTTTATGATAAAATTTCTATGGACAGGTTTATGGTCAAGAAAATAATATCCGTGGATAACCACAGAACTTGAGCGTGAGCAAATTATTCTTCATAGCTCAAAATGAAAGGGCTGAAAAATCTGGGAGTGTTTGGACCAAGGAAAAGAGATGCTCAGAAAGGCAGAATCATCTTTACCTATTGGCAAGGGACTAATTGTAATTCACATGCTCCACTGGATCAGTATAGAGTGAGTGGGAAGAAACTACCAGAGGAGAATCATCAAGCAAACTGATTTTGTCTACTTTAAGAGTTTCTCACTCTAGAGGTGTTAAGTACAAGCTGACAGTGCTTGCAGAAGGTGCTATAATGTAGAGCCATTTAATCAAACAGTTCAGACAAGGAAGCCTACTGAAGTTGTAGAACCGATATGTAATTTCAGATCCCAGTTTACACTATTTTTAATGTAATATGATTTTATTTATGGAATATCTACCTCTGAGAATTAATATACTGTAGTGGTTAAGGGCCAACTAGAATGCTGTGTTCATAGCCAGCTTGATCATTTGGTAACTGGGTAACTTTTCAGCTGGTTATTTAACACGCTTAGCCTGTCTGTGCTTCAGTTTCCCTGTCTATATAAAATGAAGGACAGGGAGGCCTGGCATGCTGTGATTCATGGGGTTGCAAAAAGTCGGACACAACTGAGCGACTGAACTGAACTGAACCATATGGAACTGTTGCAAGAATTAAATGAGCTAGCACATGCAGATTACTTAGAATTGTTCCTGATTAAGCACTCAATATGTATTAGTTGATGTTATTAATATAATGCTAGTATTATGCAAAAGTTATGTCCTTGAGAGTGAAAGTTCCTAAAAGGATATTTTAGAGTCATATTAAAAGAAGATAATTACCTATTTAATTCAGTAATGAAAAAAGAAAACACTTGTTTTTGCTTAAATGGCAAAACAACTAAATGGGAATTTTTCCTGATTTACCTAGATAGTTAATTCTCCTTTTCATTTTTCTTTCAGATGTCATATTTGAACACAAAACACTGACCATCATATTCTATTACTATATGATTTGTTGCTTTTTGAATAGGGTGGCTGAATAAGGTATGAACCAGACATCAGATCTGCTGCTCTGAAAGACATATTTCTGTATCAAGATTGGACTAAATTCCTTTGAAGTCTCCTCCAACTGGGGTTGCCATATAAAATACAAGATTCCCAGTTACAGCTGAATAAACAACAAATAACTATTAGTATAATATTGTAAATATTACATGGGACATATTTTACTGAAAATTATATTTTTATATGAAATTTAATTGGGTATCCTGTATTTTTATTTGCTAAATCTGGCAGCCCTACTTCCATCTGTGAGACCATGAAGTTGTGATTCCCTTGGACATAGTTCTCAGCAGCTAGTGACAAAATGGTTAGCATTTTCCCTTAGATTTTGTCCCCCACCCAAAATACACTATTTTACTTTCTGTAACTTCCTATAATATAAAAAATTATAATCTTATGTTTGTGTGTGTGTGTGTGTTAGTTGCTCAGTTGTGTCTGACTCTTTTGTGACCCCAGCGTCTTTACATTTCCTGCACTGGCAGGAGGATTCTTTACCCCTGGCACCACCTGGGAAGCTCTCTTATATTGTGTACTACTTTTTGAAAGCCTACTAGTTGAGCTTGGTTGCATTTTTTAGTTTTTGCAATACAACATGGGCAACGAAAAAAGAATAAATCAGCTTCCATTATTTTCTGTTTTCTCTGGTAAGGGGAATGATTTTCAAACTGATAAAGACAGAACAAACCGTCAAGAGAATGAAAAGATACTTAAACGTTGAAAACAGGTGGTAAGCCGCAAGACAGAACTGAGACATTTTAATAGATTCAAATCTGTGGACCAAGATGAATTATGTCAGCCCAGTCTCAATGACTGGGCTCTACCCTCTGTGGTCACCGTAGCTGAGACCATTAATATGATCACTAATAAATCTGGACATGTGACTTGGCTATCCAGCATCCTCATACCTGTCCTGCTGGGCCAAAATCCAAGATAAATGGGAATAAAATCCCTATCACTCAATAGAGAAAATGGAGGAAGACACATCTCTCGCTCAGTCACCTGGACACAAGGCAGATTTAAATCAGGTGGATGCTTCTCCTTAGAATTTTGAATCTAAAGAGAATGATGAAGTGGTTCAGGGACAGAGATTATTCATGGTAGCTGTGACAGAATCACGAGTCAGGCAGTAAGGCAGCCATCGCTGAAGGGCACTGACATTCAGCATCGAGTTGGCTAGTGCTCGGTGGCTATGGTGCCAGGAGCAGTGTCCTAAGGAAACCATCCTTGTGATGACATTTTGATTACCGCTTGTTCTCTGATCCAGGTCCTCCAGAATTTTGGACAATTCAGTGAGCTACTCAATATTCTTCTTTAATTATGTTTCTAGAGTTAGTTTCTATTTTTGCATCCTAGAAACTCAATTAGTAGAACCCCCATGCTTGCTGTTGCCCTCCCTCACCAGACATGCCCCCAAACCCAGGCACAGAGCTTCTCTTCTGCTATGTCACCTTCCATAGCTCTTGCCAAACCTCCCTTTATGAATACATCTGAGTGGATCCCAGTTCTTCCGCAATATGCAGACCACAGAGATGTGAAATGACTCTCTGATTTCCAAAAGTGCATCTGCTCAGATTCTGTGACACTCTGCTTTGCCAGCTTGTTTGGATCCCACTGTGGCTGAATCATAATTGAGCTCACGCCATCAATATGGGGCCACCCAGCCCACTCATGACTGAGCTGTATCTTGTTTCATATCTCTCTCTCTCTATCATCTCATCTCTTTCTCTCTGAACCCTTTCCTCAGGAAAACATGCCAGTCTGGGATACTAAGAGCATGAAAACTGTGACAATCTAAATAATTATGGAAAATGAAAGGATAACAGAAGATGGAAAATAAGTATTATATCTATATTCATATATGAAGACATGGCAGATTTCCAAATGACACAAAGTTGAGTTTAATCCATTTTGTAGACAGATTAGTAAACAAATTATTTTCTAGTATTTAGAAAAAGAAGCCATAATTAGTAGATTCAGATTCACTAAAAAATGTCGTATCATCTTAATTATATGCATCTTAAAGATTTTCACCAAAATACATGAAAAGGGTTCCCTAAAAATGCCAAATAGCCCTAAAAAGGTATAGATTTATAATAAAAGTAAAGGATCTCTGCTCACTCATTCACAACCCCCAGCCATAGTTAAACGATGTTTAACTTTTTTAGCTATTTCTTCTATAGATTATTTGTCAATAAATAGATGAGATGGTTAGACAGCATCACCGACTCAATGGACATGAACTTGAGCAAACTCTAGAAGATGGAGGAGGACAGAGGAACCTGGTGTGCTGCAGTCTATGGGGCCACAAAGAGTCGGACATGACAGCAACTGAATAGGAACAGTAGTTATTATAGTACTAATATGTCTTAATACATGTGCTCTTGCAGACCCTGTATGTATTGCTGCTCATTATTCCCTACTGTAGAGATGGAAGCAATACTTGTCAGGGAAGACAGGGACAAGAATTTTTTCACTTTTACTGAGATATAATTGACATATATCACTGCATAAATTTAAGGTATATAGAATAATAATTTGACTTACATCTACTGTGAAGTGATTACCTCACTAGGTTTAGTTAGCATCCATCATCTCATATAAATACAATTTAAAAAACAAAAAAAAAAAGCAGATGTGACTGACTCCAGATAAACGCAGAGCCAATAAAAATAGCAACAAATTTACCTTTTACAATATTTTACTGCCTACAAAGCACTCTCTCATTTCATTTTTGAAGTACATTTGATAGCTAGCATTGATATTATCTTTTTTATTTTTTTTTTAAGAAGGGGAGCTGAGCCTTATTTAATTGACTTGTCCAAGGTGATAGAGTGTGCTAGTTGTGGAGCTACAACTATATTTCTGATTCCTTTATTAACACTCTTTGGAGTGTCTGATATTCTTACATCACCTGTTCTGTCAGCTGGGTGAGAGCATTCTGACTTTTCACTTAACAGGTGTCTACTTATTGCAACTCTGGTGACCTTGGCCAGAATTTAAGCTACCTCACCCACTAATACACCCTCTCCTGTTGCTTTGGAAAGGTCTTCTGAGTCCAGCAGTGAGATGTGGAAAACCACAGAGAACCACAGAGAATCTTTTTTTTTTTTAATTATATTTATTTATTTGACTGCCTTGAGTCTTTGTTGCTGCGTGCGGGCTTTCTCTAGTTATAGTGAGTCAAGGCTACTCTCTAACTGCAGTGCATGTGCTTTGCATTGCAGTGGCTTCTCGTGTTGTGGAGCACAGGCTCTGGGGCTCATGGGTCAGTAGTTATCGGCTTAGTTGCCCTGAGGCAGGTGAAATATTTAAGGACCAGGGATCAAACTCTTGTTCCTTGCACTGGCAAGCAGATTCTTAACCACTGAACCACTAGGGAGGCCCCTAGAGAAGTCTTTACATCATTTTCCCCATCCTCTGAGGCACTCAGTGGGATGATAAAATACCCATGGTTCATGAATGGCCAGAGAAGGCACAGAATCTTGAGATAGAAAGAGTCAGTCCAACCAATATGCCTTCTTCAAGAGGATATTTCATGACTAACATGGAGAGGAGTACAGGCATGTCTGGAACACTACTTTGTGTTAGATATCTGACAACATCACCAAAATTCTCTTACCTAGTATCTGGTTTCATTACCTCTCTTCTTAAAGAGTTCAGTCACTCCCCCCAAACACCTTGAGGTTAAAGTCCACATGCACTGGTTTAATAGAGGGCATTTTCCATCTGGCTTCCTCCTTCCTTTGCTTCTTTCTTTAAATTTTATTTATTTTTAATTTCTTTTATTGGAGTATAGTTGACTTACAATGTTGTGTTAATCTCAGGTATAGCAAAGTGAATCAGTTATACATATACACATATCCACTCCTTTTTTAGATTCTTTTCCCACATAGGCCATTACAACGTATTGAGTAAATTTCCCTGTTCTATACAGTGTGTGTTGTGCTCAGTTGTGTCTGACTCTTTGAGACCCCCATGGACTGTATCCTTTGCCCACAAGAATACTGAGGTGGGGAGCCATTTCTTTCTCCAGGGGAATTTCCTGACCCAGGGATCTAACCTGAGTCTCTTGCATCTCCTGTATTGGCAGGCAGCTTCTTTACCACTAGCACCATTTGGGAAGCCCATGCTGTGCCTAGGTTCTTGTTAGTTATGTCTATTTTATATATAGTAGTGTGTATGTGTCATCCCAATCCCCCAATTAATCCCTTCTCACCTTACCCTCAGTTTGTTTTCTGCATCTGTGACTCTACTTCTGTTTTGTAAGTAAAGTCATTTGTACCTTTTTTTGGATTCCACATATAAGTGATATCATATGATATTTGTCTTTCTCTGGCTTCCTTCCTTTGCTTCTTATCTCTCACTCGACACTTGCTTGCCCAATCGATATCCACATATTTGCTTTATCCAGCCTCTCTATGTCATTGAACTTTTCCTTTGTTCAGGATGCTGGGACACCCTTCCTTCCTTCTTAAACTGGAAACCCCTACTCATCCTTTGTGATCAGTCCTCTGTGATTCCTTTCTTTTTACCCCACCCTACCCTTACCCACTAGGAGGCTTGTCCCTTCTCTGTGCTCCCATAGAATCCTTTGCTTTTTTCAGTTACTGTTTTATTGCCCCATGTTACAGCTGTTTCCTTGATTCATGCATTATCTCCAGTGCTATTACTGGGTGAACTGTGGTGTTGGAGAAGACTCTTGAGAGTCCCGTGTACTGCAAGGAGATCCAACCAGTCCATTCTAAAGGAGATCAATCCTGGGTGTTCATTGGAAGGACTGATGCTAAAGCTGAAACTCCAATACTTTGGCCACCTCATGCGACGAGTTGACTCACTGGAAAAGACTCTGATGCTGGGAAAGGTTGGGGACGGGAGGAGAAGGGGACGACAGAGAATGAGATGGCTGGATGGCATCACCGACTCTGTGGACATGAGTTTGAGTGAACTCCAGGAGTTGGTGATGGACATGGAGGCCTGGCGTGCTGTGATTCATGGGGTCGCAGAGAGTCAGACACGACTGAACTGAACTGAACTGAACTAATAAAAAGTCTATTGTATGAATGATTAATATGAGTGAATTATTGTCAAATATGAAAAGTGATTGGCCAAACAATTTCAGTAGGTTTGTGTAGCATATGATATGAAACATGGAGCTCAGCATACAACAAACACTCAGAAGCAGAGCCTCAGCTGTCATGTTGGGCCTCATACCCCTCATGAACATTTGGGGTTGATAGGATGTTTTCAGATGTTCAAGGAGCATCCTTGCTAGGCAAGGATCTTAACATTGTGAAGATGCTGAGGCTCTTTCTTCATGGAATGGAGCTAATGCTTCCCCATTGATGTCAGGTTCAGTTCAATTCAGTTCAGTTCAGTCGCTCAGTCGTGTCCAACTCTCCGCAACCACATGAATCACAGCACGCCAGGCCTCCCTGTCCATCATCAACTCCCAGAGTTCACTCAAACTCATGTCCACAGAGTCGGTGATGCCATCCAGCCATCTCATTCTCCGCCGTCTCCTTCTCCTCCCGCCCCCAACCTTTCCCAGCATCAGTCTTTTCCAGTGAGTCAACTCGTCGCATGAGGTGGCCAAAGTATTGCAGTTTCAGCTTTAGCATCAGTCCTTCCAATGAACATCCAGGATTGATCTCCTTTAGAATGGACTGGTTGGGTCTCCTTGCAGTCCAAGGGACTCTCAAGAGTCTTCTCCAACACCACAGTTCAAAAGCACCGGTAAAGGCCACCAAAAGCAACAGGATCATGAGGGCATGTGGGTATCAGAGGAAATAGTTTACTACATGTACCCTGACAGAGTACAGTATACACACACACACACACACACACACACACAAACTCACTGAATAAGAATGCTGTGACCCACAGGCATGTGGTGAAACATCATGAGGAGAAAATTACAATGTGACAAATAACAGGGTTGTGAATGGAACAAAGATAAACTTTTCCACCGCTGCAGTAGCCCCCTCAGACCACTGATTTCTCCTGAACATCCCACCTTATTCAGACCACTGCTTCCGCAGCCTGCTGGTTAGGTGGCTGCCCTGGTGGTCTTGTACCCAAGGGAACTCTCCAGCTCAAGGGAGAGATCTGAGAATCATAGAGTCTCCCTTGGAAAATCTAATGAGTAAGATTTTAGGTTGGTGAACAGCAGGCTGAGAAATCTGGGGGAGAGGGGCAGGTCGGAGTTTTCCTCGTCTGCTTTTACTTCACGCAACACTTTCAAAATAGAAGCTACTTCCTCTGTGCTCCACCGCGTGCCCCCAGTCTCAGCTTCAAGGTGGTCTACCACAGCATTCTGCATTGTGTGACAGCAGAGAAGCCACCGACCTTCCTGTCATGCACTACACCAAGCAGAGGAAGATTCAGCCCATGCCAGACCAAAGAAAAATGTCTTTGAGTCTGGCTGGTCAACATGAAGAGGGAATGGAGCTGATGCAAGATCTCTGGGAAAAACACATTGCCTCTCGAGATCCAAATGTAAGCAGGGGAAAGAGGTATCGATGATCTGGAAATTTTTCTCAGGAGATCCTTGAGTGTATGAACCATTCCTCCTCTGAACCTCTGCACCTGAAACCAGAATAACACCTGGCACCTGGTGATGACTCAAAAATCTTGACTACACCATCAAATAAAGGAAAAAGGGAGTATGAGGTTATTCTCCAGAGGGTAGCTGCATGCTTGCCAGGTAGGGGCAATTGAGTAGACAGAATTTTTATTTTTAATTTTTTTTTCCTAAGAGGTCAAAAAAAAAAAAGGAGGAGCACTCATTATCTTCTTTAAGCAACAGTAGAAAGTTGTTATGTTACATCATGACATATTGTATAACTGCTTTGTAGATGTCCTTTATGTGATTAAGACCTAACTGGGACAGGGGACTGATTCTTCGGGGACTACTGGCCAGTCTCAGCTGTTGCCCATTGGCAGGGCAATTGCACTCACACATAGAGTAGACCATCCTAAACATGACTTGACTTAAGAAAGACAGATAATACTAAAAGTTCTAACTAAAGTGAGAAAAGTAATGGTTAGTTCTATTCTTCTTAGTTTGTTGGAATCATGGATTCAATTTTGAGAACAGGTGCTTGGAAATCAGAGTTTGGGTTTAAACAGTTTTTGATGCCATCTCCACCTCCCCCAGCCTCCTTTCACCCCTGCCCCCCACCACGTTTAATAATATTTCAGAAAGATGTTATCATCCTTGGCTCTTTCTGAAATAAGCACATTTCCAGATTGGTTCAACCATGTGCAGAAAAGGAAAGCTGGCTTTGTGGCTCTCTCAGTTTCTTGCTAAATCTGTGTATCTCATTTTGAGTTCCAGAATGCTCATTATTGGCCTTTCTTTCATGTTTTTCTTTGAATTTTTGGTTTCGATTTGATCTTTGATAAGCTAGTTATTTTGTCTGCTTGGCTGCCTTTCCCATTTACTGCAAACAACCCCTTCTAGCATCCCGAACAGATGTTTACACGAGAGAAGCTGTGTTCTTATGATAGAATCCTCACCCTCGGCAACAACTGATCGATGCAGGAGTTTTTGACTCAGGACTCTGTCCCCTGGGGGTCTAAGAGATTTCAGTTTTAGGCTAGATGGGACTTTGAACAGAGGAAACAGAAACCAGAGTAGCTGCGATATACCACGTGGACTTTCATGAGGCATTGCAGTCTCACATGCTGTGAGGGGGAATAGGACCTGAACTAGACATGCTTTCTGCCCTGTCTAAAATACTCCAAGCCTGCATCCAGACTGTTCCTTAGGCCTGGGCACATCTTTGCTCATGATTTTTATGAGTCACTTTTATATCCTTAAAACAATCCTCTCATTTCTATTCAAACTAGATGACAGGGGCCACATGGGGTCTCATTGGTAAGATGGATCATTATGTTGACCTCGCAAACAAAGAATAAAATCACAATGATCCATGAGATCAACCAAATTGCCCAAATGGCATTCCGTTATCTCACTGGTGCCTATCTCTTCAAAACTGCAAGACCACCAGATTCCACCTCCGGCTATGTGATCATCCCTTCAGAGAATTTTTCATCGGTGGGATATAAGAAGGACCCCGTCAGAAAAGGAGAACACTGGTTCTCCTTAAGAGCCAGTCACCCTCTCTTTTCCCTCTAATAAATTTCCCTTTTCCTGCCTGACTGCCCAGCTTGCTCTCTTTTTCTCTGCATTCGCCTTGCATTCTGGTGCTGAAACCCGGAACTCCCCATTTCCACAGATAAATGGAGTCACATAAACACTTCTCTTTATCACACATATAGAGGAGAATCTCTCTTTTTATCATACATATGTTATTTATATTCAATTGATCAAACTCATAATCCTGACAAGATATGGACCTTCCTCCTTACAGATCTCACTTCTGCTCATAAATGACCAGCCATAGGAGGACCCATGACTTCTGACGTTTGTCTACAACAGGTTCCTTTCTGTTTTTCCAGACAAAACTCTATAAACAATTCTTACCCCCAACTAGGAACTATACGGCCACACCTCTGTAATCACACTTCACATCTCTCCTTCCCTTCAGACTGATCTATCATGTTACTAATTACTATCAAAGCCTTTCTAAAGACCTCACTGACAGCCTAGAGGAAAGAGCTAACAGCCTTATCACTATCCAAACCCAGCTAAATTCCTTGTCAGCTGTGGTCCTCCAAAACAGAAGAGGATTAGACTTCCTCACAGGAGAAAAAAGGGGGCCTCTGCCTATTTTTGGAGGAAGCCTGCTGTTTCTACGCCAAATATCAGGTGTTGTAAAGGAAGAAACCTGACAATCAGGGCCTCGAGAATACATCAGCACCTCAGTAATTCACGGGAAAACTGGTTAAGCAATTGGAATTGGGTCCTACCTTTTCTAGGCTCTCTCCTTCTACTTACCCTTATTCTAATGTTTGGCCCATGTTTAATGCATCTTTTTCAAAATTTCTTCAGGACTGCTTACAAGCCTTCACCAACCGAACTACCAACGGGCTACTTCTAACTCACTCAGATTATCAAAAACTTCAACCACACACAAATCCCCTTGACCCACATTCCAGCTTTTTCTTATCTCACCCCCATGACACCCTTGTCCTGCAGGAAGCAGTTACAAAAGATTGTCCTTCGGTCCTTATCCTAAATTAAAAAGGCTGGAATGATAGGGCCCACATGGGTTCTCACTGAGAAGATGGCTCATTATGTTGACCTCGCAAACAAAGAATAAAATCACAGTGATCCATGAAACGACCGAATTACCCAAATAGCATGCCGTTATCTCATTGGTGCCTATCTTCTCAAAGCTGTGAGACCACCAGATTCCAGACCTCTGGCTATGTGACCATCCCTTCAGAGAATTTTTCATCGGTGGGATATAAGAAGGACCCGTCAGAAAGGGAGGACACTGGTTCTACTTAAGAGCCAGTCACCCTCTCTTTTCCCTCTAATAAATTTCCCTTTTCCTGCCTGACTGGAAATTTCCAGCTTGCTTTCTTTTTCTCTGCATTCACCTTGCATTCTGGTTCTGAAACCCGGGACTCCCCATTTCCACAGATAAATGGAGTCACATAAACACTTCTCTTTATCACACATATAGAGGAGAATCTCTCTTTTTATCATACATATGTTATTTATATTCAATTGATCAAACTCATAATCCTGATAAGATACGGACTTTCCTCCTTACAGATCTCACTTCTGCTCATAAATGACCAGCCATAGGAGGACCCATGACTTCTGACATTTGTCTACAACAGGTTCCTTTCTGTTTTTCCAGACAAAATTCTGTAAACAATTCTTACCCCCAACTAGGAACTATACAGCCACACCTCCATAATCACACTTCACATCTCTTCTTCCCTTCAGGCTGATCTATCATGTTACTGCTAAGTCACTTCAGTCATGTGCGACTCTGTGCGACCCCATAGACTGAAGCCCACCAGGCTCCCCCGTCCCTGGGATTCTCCAGGCAAGAACACTGGAGTGAGTTGCCATTTCCTTCTCCAATGTGTGAAAGTGAAAAGTGAAAGTGAAGTCGCTCAGTCGTGTCCGACCCTTAGCGACCCCACGGACTGCAGCCTACCAGGCTCCTCCATCCATGGGATTTTCTAGGCAATAGTACTGGAGTGGCTCGCCATTGCCTTCTCCTTCTCATGTTCAGTTCAGTTCAGTTCAGTCGCTCAGTCGTATCTGACTCTCCACGACCCCATGAATCACAGCATGCCAGGCCTCCCTGTCCATCACCAACTCCCGGAGTTCACTCAAACTCATGTCCATCGAGTCGGTGATGCCATCCAGCCATCTCATTCTCCGTCCTCCCCTTCTCCTCCCACCCCCAACCTTTCCTAGCATCAGAGTCTTTTCCAGTGAGTCAACTCGTCGCATGAGGTGGCCAAAGTATTGCAGTTTCAGCTTTAGCATCAGTCCCTCCAATGAACATCCAGGATTGATCTCCTTTAGAATGGACTGGTTGGATCTCCTTGCAGTATAAGGGACTCTCAAGAGTCTTCTCCAATACCACAGTTCAAAAGCATCGATTCTTCGGCGATCAGCTTTCTTCACAGTCCAACTCTCACATCCATACATGAGGAACTCAAAAGCCATGAAATATGACCTTCTCATGTTACTAATTACTATCAAAGCCTTTCTAAAGACCTCACTGACAGCCTAGAGGAAAGAGCTAACAGCCTTACCACTATCCAAACCCAGCTAAATTCCTTGTCAGCTGTGGTCCTCCAAAATGAAGAGGATTAGACTTCCTCACAGGAGGAAAAGGAGGGCCACTGCCTATTTTTGGAGGAAGCTTGCTGTTTCTACGCCAAATATCAGGTGTTGTAAAGGAAGAAACCTGACAATCAGGGCCTCGAGAATACGTCAGCACCTCAGTAATTCACGGGAAAACTGGTTAAGCAATTGGAATTGGGTCCTACCTTTTCTAGGCTCTCTCCTTCTCAGTTCAGTTCAGTTCAATTCAGTCGCTCAGTCGTGTCCGACTCTTTCCGACCCCATGAATCACAGCACGCCAGGCCTCCCTGTCCATCACCAACTCCCAGAGTTCACTCAAACTCATGTCCATCGAGTCGGTGATGCCATCAAGCTATCTCATTCTCTGTCGTCCCCTTCTCCTCCCGCCCCCAATCCCTCCCAGCATCAGAGTCTTTTCCAGTGAGTCAAATCGTCACATGAGGTGGCCAAATCACTGGAGTTTCAGCTTTAGCATCAGTCCTTCCAATGAACACCCAGGACTGATCTCCTTTAGAATGGACAGGTTGGATCTCCTTGCAGTCCAAGGGACTCTCAAGAGTCTTCTCCAGCACCACAGTTCAAAAGCATCAATTCTTTGGTGCTCAGCTTTCTTCACAGTCCAACTCTCACATCCATACATGACCACTGGAGAAACCATAGCCTTGACTAGACGGACCTTGGTTGACAAAGCAATGTCTCTGCTTTTTAATATACTATCTAGGTTGGTCATACCTTTCCTTCCAAGGAGTAAGCATCTTTTAATATCATGGCTGCAATCAGCATCCACTGGAGCTCAAAAAAATAAAGTCTGACACTGCTTCCACTGTTTCCCCATCTATTTCCCATGAAATGATGGGATGATCTTTGTTTTCTGAATGTTGAGCTTCAAGCCAACCTTTTCACTCTTCTCTTTCACTTTCCTCAAGAGGCTTTTGAGTTCCTCTTCACTTTCTGCCATAAGGGTGGTGTCATCTGCATATCTGAGGTTATTGATATTTCTCCCGGCAATCTTGATTCCAGCTTGTGCTTCTTCCAGCCCAGTGTTCCTCATGATGTACTCTGCATATAAGTTAAATAAGCAGGGTGACAATATACAACCTTGACGTACTCCTTTTCCTATTTGGAACCAGTCTGTTGTTCCATGTACCGTTCCAACTGTTGCTTCCTGACCTGCATTAGGTTTCTCAAGAGGCAGGTCAGGTGGTCTGTATTCCCATCTCTTTCAGAATTTTCCACAGTTTATTGTGATCCACACAGTCAAAGGCTTTGGCATAGTCAATGAAGCAGAAATAGATGTTTTTCTGGAACTCTCTTGCTTTCTCCATGATCCAGCGGATCTTGGAGAAGGGAATTTCAAACCACTTTAGTATACTTGCCTTGAGAACCCCATGAACAGTATCTCTCCTACTACTTACCCTTATTCTAATGTTTGGCCCATGTTTAATGCATCTTTTTCAAAATTTCTTCAGGACTGCTTACAAGCCTTCACCAACCGAACTACCAATGGGCTACTTCTAATTCACTCAGATTATCAAAAACTTCAACCCCACACAAATCCCCTTGACCCACATTCCAGCCTTCTCTTATCTCACACCCATCACACCCTTGTCCCGCAGGAAGCAGTTACAAAAGATTGACCTTCGGTCCTTATCCTAAATTAAAAAGGCTGGAATGATAGGGCCCACATGGGTTCTCACTGAGAAGATGGCTCATTATGTTGACCTCACAAACAAAGAATAAAATCACAGTGATCCATGAGATGGAAGGAATTGCCCAAACGGCATGCCATTATCTCACGTGTTATCTATCTTCTCAAAGCTGTGAGACCACCAGATTCCAGACCTCTGGCTATGTGACCATCCCTTCAGAGAATTTTTCATCAGTGGGATATAAGAAGGACCCCGTCAGAAAGGGAGGACACTGGTTCTACTTAAGAGCCAGTCACCCTCTCTTTTCCCTCTAATAAATTTCCCTTTTCTTGCCTGACTTCCTGGCTTGATCTCTTTTTCTCTGCACTTGTCTTACAGTAGCTCTACTCAGTTTTCTGTTCTTGCACACCCAAGTACTAATTCTAATCTCCTGTCCTGATTTCAGAGGTGAGGCATATTGCCTCCATTCTTAACCTAATTCCTTTGTCTCTGCAAAGGAGTTTTAACTAAGTCTTCTGCTAACATTACTGAGCATTTTAAAAAGCCTCGGGCACTTTATGAACATCTACCACAATTGGAGTATCTGGGAACATCAGGAACCGTAAAGTGTACAGGTGCTCAATAAAGATACCACATTTCTACTGTTCTAAAATAGAAGGAATGGTAAGACACTTAATAGGAATTTTCAGGAAAAAATAAAAATATGCTACCACATTCAATGTAGAAAGTCTAAAACTGATTCCAACTTTATAAATTTTAAGAGTGTGAAAAAAAATAGGCATCTTGGAGGGGTTCCCTAGTGACTCAGTGGTAAAGAATACACCTACCAATGCAGGAGACATGGGTTTGATCCCTGTTCCGGGATGATTCTGCATGCAACTGAGCTTGTGTACCACAACTACTGAGCCTGTGCTCTAGAGCCCAGGAACTGCAACTACTGAAGCCCATGAGCCTATGCCCCACAAAAGAGAAGCCAACACAATGAGAGAATAGCCTGCACAGCAACAAAGACCCAGCACAGCCAAAATTAAATAAATAAATGCAATTATTCAAAAAACAGGCATTTTGAAATGTGGCAATTTGGTAATGCTTTATTGGTGTTCAGTCGCTCAGTCTGACTCTTTGCGACCCCATGGACTGCAGCACATCAGGCTTCCCTGTCTGTCACCCTCTCCCAGAGTTTGCTCAGACTCATGTCCATGGAGTTGGTGATGACACAAGTATTACATAGTGTGCCACATTTCCCACTATGCTTTGTTTTCTGCATAGAGCACTATTAATCAGTGTATGATCCTTAAGTCACTAGTCCAGAGATGTTCTACAAAAAGAGCCCAAAAGTTCAATAAGTCTTTTTTCTTTTTTTTCCTTCTTCATTATGGATCTTTTCTTACAAAACTTTTTGAGGAAGTGCTCCAGAAAAACAAAAAGAATAAACTAAGCAAAAGAAAGACATGGATCTACGAAATAGAAGGGGACGACAGAGAATGAGATGGCTGGATGGCATCACCGACTCTCTGAGTTTGAGTGAACTCCGGGAGTTGGTGATGGATAGAGAGGCCTGGCGTGCTGTGACTCATGGGGTCTCGGAGAGTCGGACACGACTGAGCGACTGAACTGAACTGAACTGAACAATAATGGGAAGTCCTCAAATAACACTCAGGCAGCAGGAGGGGAGAGGACTCTAGGAGAAAGCCTTTAGGAATAAGGGCAACTCAATAGACTACCCACCATGCACAACAATTGAGTGAAAAAGTTAGGATTTGTGGACTGCATATGGGACAAGGGAGATTCAAACAAATGTCAGTTAGTAACTCCAAGGAAAACCGCAATCTGAACAAAGGAAAACATAATAATTGAATACGGCTTGGCTTTGCATTTAGCAATGCTCTCAAATTCATAATATATAGACTTTAATTATTAAATCAATCTACATTCATCTATTGGAAAGACAAAGTACAAGGAAGAAAAGTAATGTGTATATAAAAAATCCTCATCTGTAATAATAGCAAGTCAATTGATGGCATCTAAAATTCATAAATTAAAAGTACCATACAAGCAATATCTGTTTATTTATCTATTCATTGAACCTAACAACATATCAGCCATTTTTCCTAAAAACTGGAGGTACAAGAATAAACAACGACAACAAAAAACTTTGACTTCATGGAGCAAATATTTTGGCAGGAGAACCAGACCATGAACAGGACTAAACAAGTGAAATATGCACCAGAAAGTAGTAAATGCTAAAGAGGAAAAATAAAGCCTAGAAAGACAGAATGAAATATTGAGGGATGGATAGTTGAGATTTTAAGTAGGGTAGCTGGAAGATGAATTTTGAGCAAAGAGCTGAAGGTGAATGGGAAGAACACCCTACACAGTCAGAGGAAACAGCAAGTACAAAGGCCCTGAGGTAGGAGTGTGCCTGGCACATTCCAGAAACAGCCAAGAAGTAAAAAGTAGCTGGTTTGGGAAATGAATGGGGAGAGGATAGAAGATGAAGTCACAGAGGTGACAGGGGCAAGACCATTCTGGGTCTTAGAGTTTGCTGTTGAGGATTGTTTGACAACTCTAACAGCAGTTTGTTTGCTTTTACTCTGAGTGAGAGGAGAGGACACTGCATAGATGTGTGCAAGGTGTGATACAGTCTGACCTTGGCCTCAACAGGTCACTCTGGCTGTTGTGCTGATGATAGATCACAGGAGGCTAAGATGGGCAGACCAGTTAGGAGGGTATTGGAATAATACAAGTGGGAGATGACGGTGGATTGAACCAGAGCGGTAGCAGGGGATCAGAAAGGAAGGTTCAAATGCTGGTTGTATACTGAAGGTAGGACTGACATGACTCACTGACAGACTGGAATAGTGGATAAAGAGGATGTGGTTAAAGATAAAGTGAATAAAGATGGCTCCAAGCCTTTTAATATGAACACTTAGAAGAATGGTATCTCTATTCACTGAGCTGAGGAGAACACGAGAATTGCAGGTTTGAGAGCTCAGTTTTGGATATGTTAAGTCTGAGATGCTAATTAGACATCCAAATGGAAATGTCAAATAGACAGGTCAGGAGTTCAGAGGAAACATCAGAGCTGGAAATAAATTGAGAGCCATCAGCAAGGGCATTGCATTTTAAGCCATAGTGATGGGTGAATACACATAGGTAATGAGGGCTGATAGATGAGATAAGAGGTTCAAGGACTGAGCCTTAGGACACTCCAAGGTCTTCAAGCTGGGAAGAGCCAGCAAGAGAAATTGAGAAAGTAGTCACAAAGTTATGTTGTGTCCTGGAAGCCAAGGTAGAAGAGTGTTTGCAGGAACAAGAGAGTGAGCAATTTTGCCAAATGTGTGGGATAGGTCAAAAAATGAGGACTTAGAAATGACAGGTTTAATATAAAATGACATTCACAGATGACCAATCATTAGGGGAAACATTTCATTAGATTGGCAGGAGCAAAGGCTGACTGAAGAGGGTTCAAGAAGGCCTGGGAGAATTGTTGTTGCTGTTGTTTAGCTGCTAAGTCATGTCCAACTCTTTTGTGACCCCATGGATTATACCTTCTATGTCTGTAGGATTTCCCAGGAAATGACACTTGAGTGGGTTGCCATTTCCTTCTCCAGGGGATCTTCCTGAACCAGGGATTGAACCCACATCTCCTGTATTGGCAGGCAGATTCTTTACCACTGAGCCACCAGAGAAACCCTGGGAGAAGAATTAGAGGCAGTCAACAGATACAGTTCTTTAAGGAGAATAAATTTAGACTGAAGTTGCCTCAAAAGTGTCACTATAGAGGCTTAAGAAAATAGAACTATAGCCTAAAGAGAATATTGGGTTAAGAAACAGTTTTGCTTATTTATTTTTAATTTTTCATTGGGAAAAATAGCATCAAGTTTGTATGCTGATGGGAATAATCCAATGGAAAGTTTAGCAATTAGTATAATGCCCTGTGTATTGACCATATATGTTTGCCCTCCTTCTAACAATTTGAGTTTACAAGCACATATTCCCCTAGAAACTGATTATGTATTTCTGACCCTTTAATCGTTCAATCTCATTACCTCTACCAGGAACTAATCATATTAGAAATTTGATTGATGATTAAACTATTTCTCGGTTTTTCTAGAACATATAATAATCATGCTTTTCTAATAAAAATAATATTTCTTTTAATGAGCTTTATAAATAGAAATTGAACATAAATTATCTACCTTTGTGTTATATCAGTATGAAAAATCACCATTGACAACAAAATTAAAAGGGAACTCAGGTCCAGGATAGACTGAATTCTCTCCCCTGTACTTCAGCTACTACTGACTAGTAATTGATTGAACGCTGCGTATTTATTTAAAGTTCCAGTGACAGTACAGTTGACTTCTCTTAAGAGTTGGGTATCCTTGGACTATGCTCCTCCCAATGGGAGAGGAACATTCACTTTTGAGATAATTCAATAGGAAGCAGTTCCCTGTTTGGGCAGTCACTTTCCCTGCGTTCAACATTGTCACTTGCTCTTGCTGCCACTTTAACCAACTCATTTAAGAGAATGTCATCTTCAGAGCTGTGGTTTCCTCCCCAACTGCAGCTTAACTTTTTAATATAACACCCTTGTATGTTTCCTTCCTGTTGCTCCTGCCCATGGCCCAAGCTAAGAGTAATTAAGACTGTTGTAATTACTCCTGAGTTTCTCTCTTAGCTTCTTGATTCCTACTTTCCCTCTCTATATAATTACTTAGGTAACAAAATAATTCTTAATTTTCAGTGCAAAGCTCTTTATCTCCTTTATACTGAATGCATGCTTGTGCATACTCAGTCGTGTCTGACACTGTGCAACCCCATGGACTATAACCTGCCAGGCTCTTCTGTCCATGGGATTTCCCAGACAAGAATACTAGAGTGGGTTGCCATTTCCTCCTCCAGGGAAATTTCCTGATCCAGGGATGGAACACTGCCCCCAACCCCAACCCCACCCCCATGCTACCCCGCACCCCAGTCCCCTGGATTGGCAGGCAACTTCTTTAACACTGTGCCACCTGGGAAGTCCTGTAAAGATGTCTATTTCCACCCCCCAACCCCCAACCCCACCCCCATCACCCCAAATTCATCTTGTATTCAATTCAAAATCATTCCAATAAAAATATCCAAATAGTTTTAGGAAGAAATTTTCTAATCTTATTCTTAAATTTGTAGGGTTTCCCCGGTAGCTCAGCTGGTAAAGAATCCACCTGCAATGCAGGAGACCCTGGTTTGATTCCTGGGTCAGGAAGATCCCCTGGAGAAGGGATAGGATACATTCCAGCATTCTGGCCTGGAGAATTTCATGGGCAGGGAAGCCTGCCGAGCTATAGTCAATGGGGTCGCAAAGAGTCCAACACAACTGAGTGACTTTCACTTTCATCCTTAAATTTGTGTACAACGAGACTTTCACTTGGGACTTCCCAGGTGGAGCTAGTGGTGATGAAACCACCTGCCAATGCAGGAGACTTAAGAGATATGAGTTCAATCCCTGGGTCAGGAGGATCTCCTGGAGAAGGAAATGGCAACCCACTCCAGTATTTTTGCCTGGGAAATCCCATGGAAGAGGAGCCTGGCAGGCTACCGTTCATAGGGTTGCAAAGAATCAGACACAGAAGCGACTGTGCACAGCACACAGACCTTCACAGACAGCTGAAGCAAGTTGGAAAAAGAGAAAATAGGGGGAAATATGTCCTGTCAAATATTAAGGCTTAAGACAATGCTGTGGTAATAAAAAAAATCTTTAGAGGAGAACAAGCAGAACAATGAAAACTGTACATATACTGTGAAATTAGATAGAACCTATCCCTTGCAGCCCTTTTTTTTTTTTTTTTTAAATAGCCATTCCAGGAAAGTAGCCTTAGAAATGCAGGGGGTGGGTGGGGAGAGAGTTCTGAGCTCAGGGACCAGATGCTCAGGAACTGCGTTCCCAAACTGACAGCACCTGGAGACCTTGTCCAGAGCTCGGACTGCTGCTCCTCCAACTGTCAGAAATCCCCTTTGTTCTGCCCCTCCTCGACCCCAGCTCCAGTGCCCGTTGCCAGGAAGCCCCAAGACGAGCCTCAGGATTATTCAGCCTGAGTATTTTCAAATTCCTTACCTTGTCTGATCCTCCCCAGAGCCGTATAAAGAATGATGGAGCAGGTATGAATGTGTCCACTTTACTCATGAACAGACAAGCACAAACAGGATAAAACGATTGGCCTAAGTCATCCTGCTGTGTGTCAGAGCCAGGATTGAATACAGTCCATCAGAACCCTTGTCTCACACAGTCCCATCAAAAATATATATCCCCTCAGGTTTCCCTGGTAGTGATGCTATTCATGTCAGACAGAGGTAGTCTAAGAGGAATGGTTGGTTGTCTGTGCTCCATTGGCCTTGGGAATAACTATAAAGAAGTGATAAGGCCAAGTCAAAGTGTTAGTCTCTCAATCTTGTCCAACTATTTACGACCCCATGGGCTGTATAGATTTCTCCAGGCAAGAATACTGGAGTGGGTGGCCATTCCCTTCTCCAGGGGATCGTCCCAACCCAGGGATCAAATACATGTCTCTTGCATTGCAGACAGATTCTTTACCCATGGAGCCACCACGGAAGCTTTGATAAGACCAAGGCCTGATGCAGTCCCTCCAGAAACATTCTCCCCTGGAGATGTCATCCTCAGTGTAGTCACCACCTATGACCAATTGCTGGCCACCTGGGAAAATAACATGATGGACACGGAGTAAGACTTAGACATGTAGTTTACCCCCGCCCTTAGCACAGATCAAGGAGTAAAGATTATACCAGAAGAGAAAGTGATTTTTCTCAATATTTTCTGCTGGATTACACGTGAAGTACAATCACACCAACCACAGTTTCCATGCCAAAATCAGAAGTGGGACAGATGTGGAGAAATCTGAGAGAAGATAGAACCACTACTTGAAGCGAGCTCTTAAGAGGTGACACACACAGACTGAAAGATGCCCTAAAAATTGTTCAGTATCAACAGGTTTTTGCGTGCAGAAGGTAGGAAGACAAGAAATCAGGTTTTGGTGGCAGACCCTTGATTACCTGCATTTGAATTAGAAACCTGTTTTGAAGCCATTGAATTTTTATCAATGGTCTGAATTCTTTATTTTAGCAGGGCTTCAAAATCACTGCAGGTGGTGACTGCAGCCATGAAATTAAAAGATGCTCGCTCCTTGGAAGAAAAGCTGTGACCAACCTAGACAGCATATTAAAAAGCAGAGACATTACTTTGCCAACAAACGTCCGTCTAGTCAAAGCTATGGTTTTTCCAGTAGTCATGTATGGTTGTGAGAGTTGGACTATAAAGAAAGATGAGTGCCAAAGAACTGATGCTTTGAACTGTGGTGTTGGAGAAGACTCTTGAGAGTCCCTTGAACTGCAAGGAGAATCAAACAGTCCATCCTAAAGGAAAGCAGTCCTGAATATTCATTGGAAGGACTGATGCTGAAACTGAAGCTCCAAGACTTTGGCCACCTGATGCAAAGAACTGACTCATTGGAAAATACCCTGATGCTGGGAAAGATTGAAGGCAGAAGTAGAAGGGGATGACAGAGGGCGAGATGGTTGGATGGCATCACCAACTCAATGGACATGAGTTTGAACAAGATCCAGGAGTTGGTGATGGACAGGGAGGCCTGGCCTGCTGCAGTCCATGGAGTTTCAAAGAGTCGGACATGTCTGAGCAAGTGAACTGAACTGAATTGATATGATATGTACATATTTTTATCATGCATGCTTCATGATTTCCTTCCGATAGCAGAGTATGAGAATTCTTATTTCTACCTATCCTCCCCAAACTTAGTATTATCAGTTTATATTTTTTGCAAGTTTGATTCTTATGAAACAGGGTCTTATTGTTTTAACTTGCATTCCTCTGATTAGTAGGAAGTATGAGCCTTTTTCATATTCGTTAGCCTTCCAAATTTCCTTTTATGTCCATTTTATGGTCCATTTATTTTTTTGCACATTTTCCTATTTAATTGTTAGATTTTTCTTGTTGATTTTTAAGAATTCATTTAATATTCTGGATACTAATTCTGCAGATTTTCCCACTAAGAGAGAATTTTTAAATTGAGGTTGTCAAACTAATCAATATTTTCCTTTGTCATTTGTTCTTTGGCAACTTAAAAATATTTTCATCATACTTTTATGTTTTGATATGAAAGACTGTTCACATTTAGTCACAATCTCTCTGGAATCTGGTTCAAAATATAATGTGAAATGGGGATATAGTTTTGTATTTTTCAATAGAGAAAGTTCATTTTCTCTTGTAAATTTATTAGCTAACCTAATATTTTTCAGAGTCTACCAATGAGATATGAAAACAATTTAGTGGGCCCAAGTCACCATTTTTTTTCAAAAATGAAAGAATATAGAAAATAATAGGCTACTTGTATATCAGTTCAGTTCAGTTCAGTTGCTCAGTCGTGTCCGACTCTTAGCGACCCCATGAACCACAGCACGCCAAGCCTCCCTGTCCATCACCAACTCCCGGAGTTCACTCAAACTCATATCCAACAAGTCGGTGATGCCATCCAGCCATCTCATTCTCTGTCGTCCCCGTCTCCTCCCACCCTCAATCGCTCCCATCATCAGAGTCTTTTCCAGTGAGTCAACTCGTCACATGAGGTGGCCAAAGTATTGGAGTTTCATCTTCAGCATAAGTCCTTCCAATGAACACCCAGGATTGATCTCCTCTAGAATGGACTGGTTGGATCTCTTTGCAGTCCAAGGGACTCTCAAGAGTCTTCTCCAGCACCACAGTTCAAAAGCATCAATTCTTCGGCGATCAGCTTTCTTCACAGTCCAACTCTCACATCCATACATGACCATGGGAAAAACCATAGCCTTGACTAGACGGACCTTGGTTGGCAAAGTAATGTCTCTGTTTTTTAATATGCTATCTAGGCTGGTCATAACTTTCCTTCCAAGGAGTAAGCATTTTTTAATTTCATGGCTGCAGTCACCATCTGCAGTGATTTGGGAGCCCCCCAAAATAAAACCTCTCACTGTTTCCATTGTTTTCCCATTTATTTGCCATGAAATGATGGGATAGGGTGCCATGGTCTTAGTTTTCTGAATGTTGAGCTTTAAGCCAACTTTTTCATTCTCCTCTTTCACTTTCATCAAGAGGCTCTTTAGTTCTTCCACACTTTCTGCCATAAGGGTGGTGTCATCTGCATATCTGAGGTTATTGATATTTCTCCTGGCAATCTTGATTTCAGCTTGTGCTTCACCAAGCCCAGCATTTCGCATGATGTACTCTGCATATAAGCTAAATAAGCAGGGTGATAATATATAGCCTTGACGTACTCCTTTACAATTTGGAACCAGTTTGTTGTTCCATGTCCAGTTCTGTTGCTTCTTGACCTGCATACAGATTTCTCAGAAGGCCGATCAGGTGGTCTGATATTCCCATCTCTTTCAGTATTTTCCACAGTTTGTTGTGATCCACACAGTCAAAGGCTTTGGCATAATCAATAAAGCAGAAGTAGATGTTTTTCTGGAACTCTCTTGCTTTTCTGATGATCTAACGGATATTGGCAATTTGATATCTGGCTGCTCTGCCCTTTCTAAATCCAGCTTGAACATGTGGAAGTTCATAATTCACATACTGTTGAAGCCTCACTTGGAGAATATTGCTAGTGTGTGAGATGAGTGCAAGTGTACAGTAGTTTGAGCATTCTTTGGCATTGCCTTTCTTTGGAATTGGAATGAAAGCTGACCTTTTCCAGTCCTGTGGCCACTGCTGAGTTTTCCAAATTTGCTGGCATATTGAGTGCATCACTTTCACAGCATCATCTTTTAGGATTTGAAATAGCTCAACTGGAATTCTATCACCTACACTAGCTTTGTTCAAAGTGATGCTTCCTAAGGCCCACTTGACTTCACATTCCAGGATGCCTGGCTGTAGGTGAGTGATCACACCATCGTGGTTTTCTGGGTCATGAAGATCTTTTTTGTATAGTTCTTCTGTGTATTCTTGTCACCTCTTTTTATTATCTTCTACTTCTGTCAGGTCCATAACATTTCTTTCCTTTATTGTGCCCATCTTTGCATGAAATGTTTCCTTTGTAACTCTAATTTTCTTGAAGAGATCTCTAGTCTTTCCCATTCTATTGTTTTCCTCTATTTCTTTGCATTGATAACTGAGGAAGGCTTTCATATCTCTCCTTGCTATCCTTTAGAACTCTGCCTTCAAATGGGTTTATCTTTCCTTTTCTCCTTTTCATTTCACATCTTTTCTTTTCTCAGCTATTTGTAAGGCCTCCTCAGACAATCATTTTGAATTTTTGCATTGTTTTTCTCCCTTGGGGATGGTCTTGATCACTGCCTCCTGTACAATGTCATGAACCTCCATCCATAGTTCTTCTGGCATTCTATCAGATCTAATCCCTTGAATCTATTTGTCACTTCCACTGTATAATCATAAGGGATTTGATTTAGGTCATACATGAATGGTCTAGTGGTTTCCCCTACTTTTTTCAATATAAGTCTGAATTTTGCAATAAGGAGTTCATGATCTGAGCCACAGTCAGCTCCCGGTCTTGTTTTTGCTGACTGTATAGAGCTTCTCCATCTTTGGCCGCAAAGAATATAAGCAATCTGATTTTGGTATTGACCATCTGGTGGTGTCCATGTGTAGAGTCTTCTCTTGTATTGTTGGAAGAGGGGGTTTGCTATGACCAGTGCATTCTCTTGGCAAAACTCTGTTAGTCCTTGACCTGCTTCATTTTGTACTCCAAGGCCAAACTTTCCTGTTACTTCAGGTGTCTCTTGACTTCCTGCTTTTGCAGTCCAGTCCCCTATAATGAAAAGGACACCTTTTTTGGGTGTTAGTTCTAAAAGGTCTTGTAGGTCTTCATAGAACCGTTCGACTGCGGCTTCTTCAGCATTACTGGTTGGAGCACAGGCTTGGATCACTGTGATATTGGATGGTTTGCCTTGGAAACAAACATAGATCATTCTGTCGTTTTTGAGATTGCATCCAAGTACTGCATTTCGGACTTTTGTTGACTATGATGGCTACTCCATTTGTTCTAAGGGATTCTTGCCCACAACAGTAGATTTAATGGTCATCTGAGTTAAATTCACCCATTCCTGTCCATTTTGGCAATGATTCCTAAAATGTTGATGTTCACTCTTGCCATCCCCTTTTTGACCTCTTTCTATTTGCCTTGATTCGTGGGCCTATCATTCCTTGTTTGTATGCAATATTGCTCTTTACAGCATTGGACTTTATTTCCATCACCCGTCACATCCACAACTGGGTGTTGTTTTTGCTTTGGCTCTTTCTCTTCATTCTTTCTGGAGTTATTTCTCCACTTATCTCCCGTAGCATATTGGGCACCTACCGACCCAGGGAGCTCATTTTTCAGTGTCCTATCTTTTTGCCTTTTCATACTGTTCATGGGGCTCTGAAGGCAAGAATACTGAAGTGGTTTGCCATTCACTTCTCCAGTGGACCACGTTTTGTCAGAACTCTTCACTGTGACCCGTCCATCTTGGGTGGCCTTACACAACATGACTCATAGTTTCATTGAGTTAGACAAGGCTGTGGTCCATGTGATCAGACTGGTTAGTTTTCTGTGTTTGTGGTTTTCATTCTGTCTCCCCTCTGACGGAGAAGGATAAGAGGCTGATGGAAGCTTCTTGATGGGATATAACTGACTGAGGGGGAAACTGGGTTTTGTTCTGATGGGCGGGGCTATGCTCAGCAAACCTTTAATGCAATTTTCTGTTGATGGGAGGGGCTGCGTTCCCTCCTTGTTGTTTGACCTGAGGCCAAACTATGGTGGAGGTAATGAAGACAATGGCAACCTCCTTCAAAAGGTCCCAGGCATACACTGCTGCACTCAGTGTCCCCAATCCTGCAGCAGTCCACCCCGACCCACACATCCTCGGGAGACTCCTGGACGCCCCCAGGCAAGTCTGGATCAGCCTCTTGTGGGGTCACTGTTCCTTTCTCCTGGGTCCTGATGCACACAAGGTTCTGTTTGTGCCCTCCAAGAGTCTATTGACCAATCCCGTGTAAGTTCTGGCAGCTCAGTGGTGGGGTTAATGGCAACCTCCTCCAAGAGGGCTTATGCCATAATCAGGTCTACTTCACCCAGAGCCCCTGCCCCTGTGGCAAGCCATTGCTGACCCGTACCTCTGCAGGAGACACCCAAACACAGTTCTGACTCAGTCTCTATGGGGTCTCTGGGTCCTGATGCATATAAGTTTTGAGCCCTCCAAGCATCTCTGGTGGGTATGGGGTTTGATTCTAAGTGTGATTTTGCCCCTCCTACTCTCTTTCTGGGGCTTCTACTTTGCCCTTGGATGTGGGGTATCTTTTTTTGGTGGGACCCAACATTCTCCAGTTGACAGTTGTTCAGCAGGGAGTTGTAATTTTGGAGTTCTTGCAGGAGAAGATGAGCACACATCCTTCTACTCTGCCATCTTGGAGTCATCTTGGGGAGGGGGTGAGAAGCCTCCAATTGTCTGAGTCCAGTTTAGGGGTCAACTGGCAGTCATATCCTTTCCATGATCTCTTCCAACAATCATATAGGCATAGCAGCCAGGATTTAATTGCAGTCAATTGGTCCCAGAGTCCTGGTTTTTAGCTAGTGTGCAAAACTGTCTTCCATACATTTTGTCAGCTTTGTTCCCAAGTGTCTCATTTTTTTTTTTTCTGCCAAATTGAAATATGATCATCATGTTTTTTTTTACTGATTCTTGTTAGTATATGACAGTGTTAATCGTTGTTTGTACTATATATTTATTTCAATGTTAGTGGCTCAGTAGTGTCTGACCTTTTGCGATCCCATGGACTGTAGCCTTCCAGGCTCCTCTGTCCATGGGATTTTCCAGGCAAGTATACTCGAGGGGGTTGCTGTTTCCTTCTCCAGGGGATCTTCCCAACTCAGATCAAACCCAGGTCTCCTGCACTGAAGGCAAACTCATTACCATCTGAGCCACCAGGGAAGCTTATATTTATCATCACTTAAGACTCTGATGCTGGGAGGGATTGGAGGTAGGAGAGGGGATGATAGAGGATGAGATGGCTGGATGGCATCACCGACTCGATGCACGTGAGTTTGGGTGAACTCCGGGAGTTGGTGATGGACAGGGAGGCCTGGCGTGCTGCGATTCATGGGCTCACAGGGAGTCGGACACAACTGAGCGACTGAACTGAACTGAGCTGAATGGTTAGTTTTGTAAATATTCTATGTGTACTTGAAAATGTACAAATTTCTTGTATGTTGAGTGCAAAATTTAACATATGAGATCAAGGTTGGTATTTGCACTGATATATCTTCACATGTATTTCTTCATAATAGTTTATCTGCATGATTTGGAAGAGAAGTGTTTAGATTTCTTATTGTGGTTCTAGATTTTTCAATTTCTTTCTATAATACTCCCATGTTTCTCATCTGTGTGTATGTATCCATGTGTGTGTATCTGTGCCAATGTTCTTAGATGCATATAGGCTCATAGTTGTTACTTTTTAGGTACCTTCCTCCTTTTTTACTAATTAAGTAAAATCACTTTGTATAATTTTAAATGCTTTTTCTTCAATTCAGTTTTGTCTGGTAGTCAAAATACGGTGATGTTTAAGAATATGGGCTTTAGAAACAGAAATTGGGTTGGATTCCAGCTCAGCACTTCCAAACTGTATGACCTTAGCACTTAAAACAGTGCCTGGATCTGTAAACATTGGTTGTTGCTATATTGCTATTGCCTCCTAGACTTTTAGTTACTATATTATTGGCATATATTTCCCATTACTTTTCTTTCAACCCATCTTTATCAATATGTTTTAAGTGCATTTATAAATGACAAATGGCTGAGTTTTTTTAATTTTACCTTTTTAATAGATATTAATATTATATTTAAATTATACCTACTTACAAATTTAGGTTAGCTTATACCAGGAGATGGCAAATTATGGTCCTTGGAACCTATGGTCCTATAATCCCTCACTCAGCACCTGCTTGTGTATGTAAAGTTTTATTGGAACACTCAGACTCAGTTGCTTATCTAGGATTGCTTTTGTGCTTCAATAGCATAGGTAAGTAGAGACCATCAGAGACCATATGGCCTGAAAAGTTAAAAAAAAAAAAAAAGTACTATTTAGCCCTTTGCAAAAAAGTTCACTCTTTTTATCTTGCCTTTTTTTCTTCTAGCTATACTTTCACCTACTTCTTTTTCCCTGCATCCTTTATCCTATTGGCTTAATCAAATAGAAGAATTAACTACTTTCCTGCCACTAGTTTGAAATTTATACACTCTATTCCTTTTGTTTTAGTGATTATTCTTAAATTTTATACTGCATACTTTTTGTTTCAAAGTTATTTAATGTGTTGAGTGTGTGCTCAGTCATGTCTGACTCTTTGCAATCCCATGGACTATAGCCACCAGGCTCCTCTGTCCATGGAATTTTTCAGGCAAGAATATTGGAATGGGTTGCCATTTCCTACTTCAGATTTAATGTATTAACTGGGTATAATTAACATATAATAAACTGCACATAATCAAAGTGTACAATTTATGTTTTGACATATGTACATACCCAAGAAGTGACAGTTAATAAAATTAACAACAAAAAAGAAAATGAACACATCCATCACTCCCAAAGCTTTTTTATGCATAACCTCCCCTTCTCTTCCTTCCCTGCTCCCACATCTCCAAACTACCACTGATTTGTGTTCTGTTAATATAAATTAGTTTATATTTCCTAGAGGTCAGTATCAATGGAATCATACATTATATACTCATTTATTTCTGACTCCTTTAATTCAGCAGAACACTTTGGGTCTCATCCATGTGATTTATGCATATCAATAGTTCATTCCTCTTTATGGCTAAGTAGTATTCCATTGTATGATTATATGGCAATTTATTTAATCATTCATATATTGATATTTCCAATTTGAAACTATTATAAATAAAGCTGTTCTTAATATTAATGTACAATTATTTACATAAACTTACTTTTTCTCTGAGAAAATACCTAGAGGCAGCACGGCTGGATCATGTTACATTGTAGATGTATATTTCAGTTCAGTTCAGTTCAGTCGCTCAGTCGTGTCCGACTCCTTGAGACCTCCCCCCATGAATCACAGCACGCCAGGCTTCTCTGTCTATCACCAACTCCCGGAGTTAACTCAAACTCATGTCCATTAAGTCGGTGATGCCATCCAGCCATCTCATTTTCTGTTGTCCCTTCTCCTCCTGCCCCCAATCCCTCCCAGCAACAGAGTCTTTTCCAGTGAGTCAGTTCTTCACATGAGGTGGCCAAAGTATTGGAATTTCAGCTTTAGCATCAGTCCTTCCAATGAACACCCAGGACTGATCTCCTTTAGAATGGACAGGTTGGATCTCCTTGCAGTCCAAGGGACTCTCAAGAATCTTCTCCAGCACCACAGTTCAAAAGCATCAATTCTTCAGCACTCAGCTTTCTTCACAGTCCAACTCTCACATCCATACATGACCACTGGGAAAACCATAGCCTTGACTAGAAGGACCTTTGTTGGCAAAGTAGTGTCTCTGCTTTTTAATATGCTCTCTAGGTTGGTCATAACTTTCCTTCCAAGGAGTAAGCGTCTTTTAATTTCATGGCTGCAATCAGCATCCGCAGTGATTTTGGAGCCCCCAAAAATAAATTCTGACACTGTTTTCACTGTTTCCCCATCTATTTCCCATGAAGTGATGGGACCAGTTAAGAAATTGTCAAATGGGAGGATGGGATGATTTGAGAGAATATCACTGAAATGTGTATATTACCATATGTGAAATAGATCACCAGTCCAAATGTGATATATGAAACAGGGCACTCAAAGCCAGTGCACTAGAACAACCCTGAGGGATGGGATGGGAAGGGAGGTGGGAGGGGGGTTCAGGATGGAAGTGGGAAGGGGGTTCTGGATGGGGGACCCATGGCTGGTTCATGTCAATGTATGACAAAAACCACTACAATATTATAAAGGAATTAGCCTCCAATTAAAATTAATTAATTAATTAAAAAAAAAAGAAATTGCCAAATGGTACCACTTTATGTTCTCACCATCAATTTCCTTCCTTAGCATTTCAACACTGTGCAGATAGTGTAAATTAGTGTGGTATGCCTTTTCTCAAGGCTTGCTTATCCAGTGGCTCAGGGGTAAAGACTCCTCCTGCCAGTGCAAAAGATGTGGGTTCAATCCCTAGATCAGAAAGGTCCCTGGAGAAGGAGCTGGCAACCCACTCCAGTATTCTTGCCTGGGAAGCCCCATGGATGGAGGGGCCTGGTGGGCTACAGTCCATAAGGTATCAAAGAGTAGGACAAGACTGAGCACACATGCAAGTTATATTCTACCAGGTAAGAAACTTCACAAATTTTCATAAGAAACCAAATCACTTTCCTTATGCAATCCTGTAGTCATAACGGGCCTCTCTGTCCCTCTGACAAGGGACAAATTCCACAAATTCCTCAAATTCCACATCCTTTGTACTTTGAAATTCTTCCCCACAGTTTCTGCAAATTCCTAAAGTCTTTTGCTTTTTCATGTTAAAATGGCCTGTCTCCAGCATTTTCCCCTACATATACTGTTCCTATGTCAACTCCACCTCAGTGTTGACAAGAAACTCAGCTCTTCAGATTTCGTCAAAAATTCTACTGACCTCAAGCACTTGGGAGATGAGTAACTTTACTGATTTCTTGGAGGAGTGTGTGCTGCAGTCCATGGGGCTGCAAAGAGTCAAGCACAACTGAGCGACTTAACTGAACTGGGAGCAGTGAGGGATGAAAAGAGGGTGCTGCATCACACAGCTCACAATCTCCTGTCAATTCACTCTTGCTCCCCTTCTTCTCTGTGAGCTCCCCATCCCTGTCAAAAACAAAGCACAGTCTACTCTCTATCTCATGTCTCACAGTGAGAGAGAAAATGTTATTGCTTGTGCAGGCCCTGAAGTCTTACACTTCAACCCAATCAACTTATCGAAGTATTTCTCCCAAACAAATATAACATAATATGTTCCCTAAAAGAAACCTTAGTGAATCAAATATTTTCTCCATTTCATTGCACCCATAGTTGGGACTGGTAGGTTAACGGAGTTTGAAAGCACACTGGAAGAGTTTCAATGGAAGGTGACAAACTCAACCAGCTACACCCATCTCCCTGCAAATTTGCTTTTACTTCCATCTGCTTCCCTCCCTTCAAGTTATTAACATAAAAAAGAGAGCAAAAAAGAGAGACTCCCTATCTTTTTTGTGGGAAATTGAAAGTAGAATGTTTTATGAAGAAAATGTGTTTCTTTTAAGCAACTATGCTAGACTTCTTAATACTTTTGAACTGTGGTGTCAGAGAAGACTCTTGAGAGTCCCTTGGACAGCAAGGAGATCCAACCTGTTCCTCCTAAAGGAGATCAGTCCTGAATGTTCTGTGGAAGGACTGATGTTGAAGTTAAAACTCCAAGACTTTGTCCACCTGATGCAAAGAACTGACTCATTTGAAAAGACCCTGATGCAGGGAAAGATTGAAGGCAGGAGGAGAAGGGGACGATAGAGGATGAGATGGTTGGGTGGCATCACTGACTCAGTGGACATGAGTTTGAGTAAACTCTGGGAGTTGGTGATGGACAGGGAGGCCTGGCATGCTGCAGTCCATGGGGGTCACAAAGAGTTGGACACAACTGAGCGACTGAACTGACCTGACTGAACTGAACTGATGCTAGACTTCAGCAGCACGGTTTTCAGACCTCCTGAAAGCAGAAGAGGGGAGGCATTCTGCATCATTCATCAAACCCCCTTAAATGTAAGCCCTGCCCATAGGATGCCCTAAAAGGTCACGGAAGAGAGTGAGGGGGAGGCAGGGGGAACGTGGTGACATTTGCAAAGGACCAAGGGCTAGGGCAACAGAGATTAAAATAGAAGAGGCTGGGGGGAGTGAGAGGGAACCCACCACAAAGATCACAGTGTTTCACTGCTCTTTCCCACTCAGATGACATACACTCACACATACGAGTACCCATTCACTTGGTCACACCCACAGCTGCCACCAAGGAAGCCACAGGGTCTTTCATTGCAGCTCCACTCCCCCTAGCCCACTGAAGAACAGATCTCAGAGCTGAGGAAGGAGTAGGAGGAGCTGTGACCTGGGCCCCCTGTTCCCCGGCAAGCATCTGAAGCATTTGAAGGGGAGGAGCTGTGCAGTAGGAAAGGGTGGAGGTGTGCACAGTAGGGTTCTTGCAAGGTCTCATGGAAGTCAGATGGATTTCTCAGCCTCCACTGTCTCATTCCGCACCCTTTCCCTAGGGTTTGTGCTTTTCCCATTCCTCAAGTCCTCATGTGTTATCACCAAACCTGCTTTGTCTAAGAAGCAGAATAGGAAACTGAGCAGCTACAGGAAGTTACAGCTTTGAGGTACACTTTTTCAGTCTGAGTGGTCTGAGTCCATTTTACAGTTCAGCTCAGGTAGTACATGAATTGAAATAATGACTAGATGAGAAGCTCAGAGCCTGAAGAGTAAGCAGAACAATCCAAAAGAAGGAAAAAACAAAAACAAAAAGCCCTAGTTCTAGAAATCACTGAACACAATTTTCTGTCCTCTAGCTGGGAAGGACTTGGGGCAGGAGGAGAAGGGGACAACAGAAGATGAGATGGCTGGATGGCATCACCGACTCGATGGACATGAGTTTGAGTGAACTCCAGGAGTTGGTGATGGACAGGGAGGCCTGGCGTGCTGTGATTCATGGGGTCGCAAAGAGTTGGACACGACTGAGTGACTGAACTAACTAGCACTTTTTCTATTAATTGTGTGGTTTTCAAAACAACTCTGTAAGACAAAGAGTAATTGGAAAAGGGGAGAGGAATGACATTCATTTTTGGATGTATCACCAACTAGGTATACTGTAACAGACTTCTAATTAGAAATAAAATGTCAAGAATAGGAGGCTTTCCTGGTGGTGATAGTTGTAAAGAACCTACCTGCTAATGCAGGAGATGTAAGGGATCCAGGTTTGATCCCCAGGTTGGAAAGAACCCCTGGAGAAGAGCATGGCAACCCATTCCTGTATTCTTGCCTGGAGAATCCCATGGACAGAGGAGCCTGGTAGGCTATAGTCCATACGGTCACAAAGAATCAGACATGACTGACGTGACTTAGCACAAACATGCTTGTGCTAAGTCTTGTCAAGAATAGACAAGACTACTGAATTAGGTGGAGAAACACATGGAGGGGGAGAAGTATGGGGACACACCCTAGAGAGTAGAGATGAACTGACACTTGTTTGCTGCTGCTGCTGCTGAGTCACTTCAGTCGTGTCCGACTCTGTGTGACCCCATAGACAGAAGCCCACCAGGCTCCCCCGTCCCTGGGATTCTCCAGGCAAGAACACTGGAGTGGGTTGCCATTTCCTTCTCCAGTGTGTGAAAGTGAAAAGTGAAAGTGAAGTCGCTCAGTCGTGTCCGACCCTTAGCGACCCCACGGACTGCAGCCCACCAGGCTCCTCCGTCCATGGGATTTTCTAGGCAATAGTACTGGAGTGGCTTGCCATTAAAGGTCGGTAATTAAGACAGTGAGATGTTAGGAAAGGAAGAGACTAAGTGACCCATGGAGCAGAATAAAGAGGCTAGAAATAGACCCACTTAATCTATGACTTATAGCAGATGCCATATCAGAGAGGAAAGGACCAGCAATTTAATAAATGATTCCAAAACTATTACTTAACTGCATATGGGAAAAGGAGATAAGAGTCCTACCACACAATAACAAAACTTCCAGATGGATTAAAAATTTAAATGTGAAAAAAAAAAAAAGCTAACAAAGCTTTTAGAAGAAAATACAGAAGACCGTTATGGCTAAAAACACAAAAGTTAAAACCCTAAAGGGAAAGATCAAACCTTTTAATTACATTAAAATTAACTTTTGTTCTTGTAAAGATATATACAGAAGGCAAACTGCTATATGAGAGAAATACTTGCTACACATGTAACACAGGAATATTGGTATCCTAAAAAATATATCCTTCCTACAGTTAGTAAGAAAAAGACTTCTGGTCTCCTCAAAAAGAACAAAAAAAGAAACAGAAAATGGGCAAAACCTATGAACAAGTATTTCTTAGAAAAAGAAATGTAAAAAGCCTATAATTTAAATGAAAATATGTTCAAAGCTAATCTCATTAGTGGTTAGAAGGAAGCAGATTCAAATGAAATGAAATGCCAAGTTTTTACTTTCAGATAGGTAAAAGTAAAAAAAGAAAAGTTGAACAATACCAAGAGTCAGCAAATTTATAGAGGAAAGAACACTCACTCTCTGTACATACATTTATGTAAGCATTTTGGAAAACAATTTGGCATAACCTACTAGTGCTAAACATGCACATATCCAATGATTAGAATGTCACTCCTAGAGAAACTTTTGGACATGTGTTTTAGGAGTTATACTCAAGAATCTTCATAGCAACTTTGTTTGTAACAGTAAACACTGGAAATAACCCAAATGTCCATCAACAATATATTGGAAATAACCCAAATGTCCATCAACAATATATTGAGTGAATAAATAGTGGTATGATCATACAATAGAGTACTATGCAGCAGTGAAAATTAATGAACTCCAGCTACATAGATCCATATGGGAAAATCTCAGTTAAAATCAGGAGAAAGAAGCAAGTCAGAAAAGCACATCCAGTATAATACCATTTATATAAAATTCAAAAATATGCATACATTAAACAATATATTGGGTTGGAATACAAAGGTAAGTGATAAGACTACAAATAAAGCAAAAGAGTGATTAACACAAAATTCAAAAGAGTGGTTACCTCAGGACTGAGAGACATAGTATTGGGGGAAAGTTCAGGAAAGCTTCTAACTTAGTGTAAACTACTATTTATAGTTTATATATGCACAGTTGTTCATTATTATTCTTTTGTTCACAATTATTCTTTTATGGGGCACCCAACCGATCAATATTTATTATTTATTTAACCTTAATTTTGTAGTATTTTTTGTGTTTGAATTTTTTTCATCAAACAATTATTTGGGGATTTTTTTTTCTATTCTTTTTCAAATTCTTTTCCCTTTTATGTTGTTACAGGATATTGAGCAGTGTTCCCTGTGCTATACAGTAGGACCTTGGCTGTTACCAATTTTAAATATAGCAGTGTGTACATATCAATCTCAAACTCCCTATCTCTTTTCCTTACCCTTCCCCCAATCCTGTAACCATAAATCCATTCTCTAAGTCTGTAGAAAGTTCATTTGTATCATTTTTAAAAGATTCTGCGTATGATAATGCTATTACTGTTATTATTCTTTAAAATGTAGTATTATAATTAGGATCTTTTCAATGATTTGGAAACAAAGATGAGACCATACAACTTACAAGCTCATTCACAAGCGAACTGGCGACAGCACAAAACTACCTGTGCTCACTGTCACTGTCAAATTCTTCTGATTCCAAAGAATAAATTTTTAATAGACGATCTTCTAAACATTGAGTCTCAACTCAGAAAAATGCCAAAAGGAAGGGGGAGAAGCACCTGCATACTAACAGTGTCTTTTATCTGAGATCCTCATGAGACTGATCTCAGTATTTACATCACAGAGTCAAGAGAGCAAAGAACAGAAGCAGAGGTTTTTAACTCTGATTTCACAGATCTAGAGTTAGTCTGAGTTTTGATTTTTAGATTTCTGAATAGTTAACCCATGTGAAGTTTAGTTAACCCCTCCTCTACAATAAATTGCAACCTCAGAAATACTTTTAGTACTCTCACAAACCACACTCAGACTTAAACTATAGCTTCTTGTAACTGAAAGAGGCTCTTGAAAAATGTTGCCACTGTCTAGCATGAAAAAGAGAAGCAGTTTCATGATATGTTAACAATAAAGTCTCACAGAATCAGATTCATAATATTTTAACATACAGGCAGCATTACCCAGAGGTCTTCTGTATTAAACATTATTATGCTAACTTCTCTTATCCACTGTACAAAAGCAAACCAGGTTCTATCAGATAGTAGCCCCAACAATCCTGTTTTAATGAGCAAAGATAATATTGCTACCAAGAACTTTAGAAGTGTGATTTCTCATGCCATGAGAAATTACCAAGATCAACCAGTTGACTTCCAAATGCATACTGTTAGCTTTAATAGAGTCAGAGAGACTGTGTACCTAGCAAAAATAATCTTTTATCATCTTTGCAAAAACTCAGAGAAAATGTCTTACTTCAGGGAGTTTGTAAAGCTGTCATTTTAAGAGTATAGAAATTATGTTTTTCTGATGGTAAAACAATAAATATTCATGATGAAAATTTTAGAAAACATATAAAGCATAAAGACAGTTTAAATTGTCCATAATTCTATTACCCAGAAATTACCACTATTCATGTTTGGATCATTTCCTTTCAATATTTTTTTTTCCCCAAGGACATATACATGTGTTTACATATTTGAGTTCCTTCGGTTGGTTATCTTCTTTCTTTTTCTGTTAGCATTATACAGCAAGAAGTTTGCTTTGCTATTAAATAGCCTTTGAAAATTGCTTCTATAATTGTATAATATTTCCCATATGGATATGATATAATTTAAAGAAAATTGTCTCTGTTTTGGAGAAATTTTAATTTGATATTGTCATCTTTTTATATCAAAGGAGCCTAGATAGTCTTTTCTTTTTTAAAAATATCTTATGTCTATTTCTCTTGCTTGCCAACGGATATCAACTCTTGGACATCAGGACATTTTTGAAAAATGTGTCTTCAACCTCATTTTGTAAGACTAGAAATCAACTTGTTGTACATTCTTTCATTTAGCAAATATTTACCATATGCTTATTACATGCTGTAAATTGCTTAAGTGCTGGGGTAAAGCTTAGAACAAGAGAGAAAGTCACTGTCTTTATGAGCTTAAAGCAGAAGAGGGAGAAAATAGATAATGTCAACCAACTTTAGGTATAAAAGAGAAAAAAAAAAAAAAGCAGGGTAGGTGGAATATAGAGTGCTTCAGGAAGGTAACAGTGAAGGCCATCAGGAAACATGACAGTTGAACACAGACATGATGAAGTAGGACCAGGAGACCCAAGTAAAGAGAATTCCATCCAGAGGGAAGAGCCAGAGAAGGCAGGTGAAATGGGCTCAGGCTCAGTGTGTCTGTGGAACAACAAGTGGCCGTCTCAGCTGCCGTCAAGTGAGCCAGGAGGACAGTGGGAAGACATATGAAATCAGAGAAGTACAGGGCTGTTTCATGGAGTGTCTCATAGGCCATCACAAGACTCACTTGGGCTGTTTTTGTGTAGCCACTAGATGGAATGAAGCTTTCCAGGTGGCACTAATGGTAAAGAACCCACCTGCCAATGTAGGAGACATCAGAGATGCGGTTTGATCCCTGGGTTGGGAAGATACCCTGGAGAAGGAAATGGCTACCCACTCCAGCATTCTTGCCTGGAAAACTCCATGGAGAGGGGAGCCTGGAAGGCTACAGTCCATGGGACTGCAAAGAGTCAGCAACGACTAAGCAGCTGAGCTCGGACAGAATGAGGTGAGGGGCAAGGTAGACACAGAAAGACCAGATAGCAAGTAACCAAAGTAAAGAAGGTAAAATGTGATGGTGGCCTAGACTACAGAAACAGTAGTGAAGGTGGTGAAAAAAGATCCCAGTTTGGATAAATTTTGAATTTAAAGCTGACCAATTTGCTGATGGATTCTGGCACCCCACTCCAGTACTCTTGCCTAGAAAATCCCATGGACGGAGGACCCTGGTAGGCTGCAGTCCACGGGGTCGCGAAGAGTCGGACATGACTGAGTGACTTCACTTTCACTTTTTGATGGAGTTATGAGAGAAAGAAAGGAAGCAAAGATGGTTCCATGATTTTGGCCCAAGAAAGTGAAAGAAAGAAGCTGTCATTTACTGAGATGAGGAGGACTTAAAGGAGAGTAAGTTTGGGGAGAAAATCAGGAGTTGGTTCTTGATGTGCTAAGGTTGATTGACTTTAAGTGCTCATGCTCAGTTGCTAAGATATGCCTGACTCTTTGCAACCCCACGGACTTACCCCACCAGGCTCCTCTGTCCATGGAATTTCCTAGGCAGAAATACTGGAGTGGGTTGCCATTTCTTTCTCCAGAAGATCTTCCCGACCCAGGAATTGAACCCAGGTCTCCTGCATTGCAGGCAGATTCTTTACCATCTGAGCCACCTGGGAAGCCCATAACTATAAGAAATCTAAGTAAAGATTAAGTTGGAGTGCAGAGGATAGTCCAGGTACAAAGTATAATTTTGGCCATAATCAACATTTAGATTACATTTAAAGCTGTGAGACAGGATGAGGTTATCAAAAAAACTGAAGGATAAAGGTTCAAGGATCCCAAAGGACACTGAAAAACAACTTCCAGTGAGGGAAGAGAAGAAAGAAGAGAAAATGGTGCCCTGAGGTTAGGGAAGACAGCATTTCTGGAATAAACTGTCAAATGTACCTTATTCAGTTCAGTTCAGTTCAGTTCAGTTCAGTCGCTCAGTCGTGTCCGACTCTCCGCGACTCCATGAATCACAGCACGCCAGGCCTCCCTGTCCATCACCAACTCCCGGAGTTCACTCAAACTCATGTCCGTAGAGTCGGTGATGCCATCCAGCCATCTCATCCTCTGTTGTCCCCTTCTCCTCCCTCCCCCAATCCCTCCCATCATCAGAGTCTTTTCCAGTGAGTCAACTCGTCGCATGAGGTGGCCAAAGTATTGGAGTTTCAGCTTTAGCATCAGTCCCTCCAATGAACACCCAGGATTGATCACCTTATTAAGGGGAGTAAAAATGAAAATTGACCTTTGAATTTGGGACACAGAGGCCATCAGTTAATAAAGTGATTGTATAATTTTTGCCTAAATCAGAAAAATTTTGAGAGTGAAAGAAGTTCTCAATAATTAAAATGTGTCAAGACAATAGGCATAACTGAATAGGCCCAAGTGAAGACTAGCCTGCACAAAATAAGACAGATCATCACCCTAGCTTTCGGTGACCTTGACAAAGGCAGGTTTTTGTTTTGCCCTCATCTTTGAGTAGTGAAAGAAAAAGAAACTTGATTGTAATGTGTTCAAGAGAACAGGTGAGAAAAGGAAATGGAGATTAGAAGAGATAATCCTTTTGAAGAGTTTAGCCATAAGGAGGAACAAAGAACTTGGTCAGTAGTTCAAGGGACACTTGTGTTCAAGAGAAATTTATTTTTAGGTAAGATATAGCACAGCATTATTAGGGTGTCAGTTGGAAAATTCACAAGAGATGAAACTATTCAAGAGAAGAAAAGCTGGACTGATTCCCTTGATGGTGCAGGAGCAGATGAGATCCATGACCCTTGAGGGAGACTGAGCTTCGATAGGAACAGAAGTGTTTCATTCACGAAAGGAAAGGCATTTTAGATTGGGAGATGTGATGGAGGAAGCAGGTGCAAGCCTCTTCTGTTTGTTCATATTCTCTTGGCAAAACTATATAGGAAAGCAAGTCAAAGACCCACCCACACTGAAAGCAGATTTCTTGTTATAGGCTGAGAATTAGATAGACTGAGTCATCATTTCCACTCTTCATTCTTTGACTCTTCCAGGACAGGTGTTCCCCGCTAACATCAACGAAATCTCTGGGGCAATGAGGTTCTCCTGCCCATCGCCCTAAGGGAGGAGGCTCCCCAAGCAGTCAGGGCATGGTTGGAGCAGTAAGGTGTTGGGGCAGCAAGGTGTTGGGGCAGCATGTTCAATGGCTACAGACAAGGACACACTTTGTGGCAGTGAGATCATTTATTTGATATGAGAAGAAACAACAGGAATGGTACTCTTTTAAAAATTTATTTTGGGGGGGGTTGGTTTGTTTATTAATCCTTATACTCTGCCACATGGCAGAAATTTTTTTTCAATTTATTTATTTTTTAATTGAAGGATAATTACTTTACAGAATTTTGTTGTTTTCTGCCAAACATCAACATGAATCAACCATAGGTGTACATATGTCTCCTCCCTCTGGAACCTTCCTCCCACCTCCCTCCCCATTCCACCCCTTTAGGTTGATACAAATTCTGAGTTCCCTTAGCCATACAGTAAATTTCCATTGGCTGTCTATTTTACATATGATAATGTAAGTTTCCATGTTACTCCCTCCATACATCTCACCCTCTCCTCCCCTCTCCCCATCTCCATAGCTCTGTCCTCTATGTCTGTTTAAGAGCCCTGATCTTGGACACTAGCTGTGTAAATTGGGCAGATGACTTAGACTTTCTGAGCCTCCATTTTCCTCATCTGTATAAGGGGTGCAATAGCAGATCTCCAGTGGGATTATTGGGAGGATTAACTGAGTTAATGTTTCAGAAGTCTTCTGTAGATTATGGCAGCCCCTTGTATTTGTTATTCTCATACTCTGGACCCTTTGCCACCCACTCCTTTATTATTTTTTTAAATAAATTTATTTATTTTAATTAGAGGCTAATTACTTTATAATATTGTATTGGTTTTGCCATACATTGACATGAATCTGCCATGAGTGTACATGTGTTCCCCATCCTGAACCCCCCCCCCACCTCCCTCGCCATCCTATCCCTCTGGGTCATCCCAGTGCACCAGCCCCGAGCATCCTGTATCATGCATAGACCCTGGACTGGCGATTCGTTTCACATATGATAATATACATGTTTCAATAAATTGAAGGATAGTTGCTTTATAACACTGGCCTGGTTTCTGCTGTACAACAATGTGAATCAGCCATAAGTATACATATATCCCCTCCCATCCCACCCCATCCCACTTCTAGTTTATCACAGAGCACCAAGTTGAGCTCCCTGTGTCATACAGCAACTTCCCACTAACTACTATTTTATATACAATAATGTATATGTTTCAGTGCTACTCTCTCAATTTGTCCCACCCACTCCTTCCCCAGCTTTGTCCACAAGTCTGTTCCCCATGTCTGCATCTCTAAGGAATGATACTCTTGATTAGAAGAAAAAGCAAGGGGAATCAGTGCTCTGGAGGAAGGCTTCTTTATTCAAGACATCCTTGAGTGCCCTGGGCTAAAAGCTGGAAGCTCTGAGTGAGAATCACAGCCCCAGGCCTACAGGAGGCCACAGTCTAGAAAGAAAGAAACAAATTGCTTGATTTTTTTTTTGTCTGTTTTTTGTTTTTGGCAGATGAGTAGGGAACTGGAATGCAAAAATAGCAAGTCAAGAAACACCTGGAGTAACAGGCAAATTTGGCCTTGGAGCACGGAATGAAGCAGGGCAAAGGCTAATAGAGTTTTGCCAAGAGAACACACTGGTCATAGCAAACACCCTCTTCCAACAACAGAAGAGAAGACTCTACACATGGACATCACCAGATGGTCAACACTGAAGTCAGATCGATTATATCTTTTGCAGCCAAAGATGGAGAAGCTCTACACAGTTAGCAAAAACAAGACTGGGAACTGACTGTGGCTCAGATCACGAACCCCTTATCTCCAAATTCAGACTTAAATTGAAGAAAGTAGGGAAAACCACTAGACCATTCAGGTATGACCTAAATCAAATCCCTTATGACTATACAGTGGAAGTGAAGAAATAGATTTAAGGGACTAGATCTGATAGATATAGTGCCTGATGAACTATGGACGGAGGTTTGTGACATTGTACAGGAGACAGGGACCAAGACCATCCCCATGGAAAAGAAATGCAACAGAGCAAAATGGCTGTCTGAGGAGGCCTTACAAATAGCTGTGAAAAGAAGAGAAGCGAAAAGCAAAGGAGAAAAGGAAAGATATTCCCATTTGAATGCAGAGTTCCAAAGAATAGTAAGGAGAGAGAAGAAAGCCTTCTTCAGTGGTTGATGCAAAGAAATAGAGGAAAATAATAGAGTGGGAAAGACTAGGATCTCTTCAAGAAAATTAGAGATATCAAGGGGACATTTCATGCAAAGATGGACTCAATAGAGGACAGAAATGGTAGGGACCTAACAGAAGCAGAAGATATTAAGAAGAGGTGGCAAGAATACACAGAAGAACTGTACAAAAAAAAGATCTTCATGACTCAAATAATCACAAGGTGTGATCACTCAACTAGAGCCAGACATCTTGGAATGTGAAGTCAGGTGAGTTTTAGGAAGCATCACTATGAACAAAGCTAGTAGAGGTGATGGAATTCCAGTTGAGCTATTTCAAACCCTAAAAGATGATGCCATGAAAGTGCTACACTCAATATGTCAGCAAATTTGGAAAACTCAGCAGTGGCCACAGGACTGGAAAAGGTCAGTTTTCATTCCAATCCCAAAGAAAGGCAATGCCAAAGAATGCTCAAACTACAACACAATTGCACGCATCTCACACGCTAGTAAAGTCATGCTCAAAATTCTCCAAGACAGGCTTCAGCAATATGTGAACCGTGAACTTCCAGATGTTCAAGCTGGTTTTAGAAAAGGCAAAGGCACCAGAGATCAAATTGCCAACATCTGCTGGATCATTGAAAAAGCAAGAGAGTTCCAGAAAAACATCTATTTCTGCTTCATTGACTATGCCAAAGCCTTTGACTGTGTGGATCACAATCAACTCTGGAAAATTCTGAAAGAGGTGGGAATACCAGACCACCTGACCTGCCTCTTGAGAAAACTGTATGCAGGTCAGGAAGCAACAGTTAGAACTAGACATGGAACCACAGACTTGTTCCAAATAGGAAAAGGAGTATGTCAAGGCTGTATATTGTTACCCTGCTATTTAACTTATATGGAGAGTAAATCATGAGAAACGCTGGGCTGGAGGAAGCACAAGCTGGAATCAAGATTGCCGGGAGAAATATCAATAATTTCAGATATGCAGATGATACCACCCTTATGGCAGAAGGTGCAGAGGAACTAAAAAGCCTCTTGATGAAAGTGAAGGAGGAAAGTGAAAAAGTTGGCTTAAAGCTCAACATTCAGAAAACTAAGATCATGGCATCTGGTCCCATCACTTCATGGGAAATAGATGGGGAAACAGTGTCAGACTTTATTTTTTGGGGCTCCAAAATCACTGCAGATGCTGATTGCAGCCAGGAAATTAAAAGACGTTTACTCCTTGTAAGGAAAGTTATGACCAACCTAGATAGCATATTAAAAAGCAGAGACATTACTTTGCCAACTTTGTCCGTCTAGTCAAGGCTATGGTTTTTCCCGTGGTCATGTATGGATGTGAGAGTTGGACTGTGAAGAAAGCTGATCGCCGAAGAATTGATGCTTTTGAGAGTTCCTTGGACTGCAAGGAGATCCAACCAGTCCATCCTAAAGAAGATCAGTCCTGAGTGTTCTTTAGAGGGAATGATGTTGAAGCTGAAACTCCAAAACTTTGGCCACCTGATGCAGAGAGCTGATTCATTTGAAAAGGCCCTGATGCTGGGAAAGATTGAGCGCCAGAGGGGAAGGGGATGACAGAGGATGAGATGGTCGGCTGGCATCATCGACACAATTGACATGGGTTTGGGTGGACTCTGGAGTTGGTGATGGACAGGGAGGCCTGGCGTGCTGAGGTTCATGGGGTCTCAAAGAATCAGACACAACTGAGCTACTGAACTGAACTGAACTGATGAGTAGGATTTTGTTAAATGATGTATTATGAGAGGGACATCACAACCAAAGAAATTGCCTTGGGCAAAGTTCAGGATTCTGAGGTGGCCAAGTTGGTACCCACAGCACTCTTTGCATCAAGGAGCAAATTCTACACTTGCCTCTCCTCTCCCTGTGCTTAATAGACTTGAGATCAGCCTCCACGCTGTACACACTGAGGTCAGTCCCTCTCTAAACCCTCTAATATATGACAGGAAATTGTCATTTCCCACAAGTACACTCCATTATTGTGGTACTTGAAGTCCCCTGGTGTTTGATAGAACTTTCATTTTTAGCATAAGCCCAGCTGCATCTGCTTGCTATCATAAAATCTGACAACTACCACAGCTATCATAAAAACCATTTATTCTTGACTGAGGTGAGACCCACCTCACTAGCTGACCTGCCTCAAGTTAACTGGACAGTGCTGACATCCAAATGTCACAGACTTTATATGATACCACATATCCCCAAGCAGCAGATGAACTTTTATTCAAGACCTTTAACCTCAAATCAGCTATCTCTTTCGGTCATTTGACCTTTCAAGATGATTTCCCTTCTATTCCTTTCTTCCATCCATCCTTCCTTAATTCCCTCCATCCTTTCTTCCCGGTAATTAAAGCCCTCACAACTTTTGGACATAGGAAATGATGTTAAAACATTGATGGGCTTGTGTTCACTTTCCCTAATCCATTAAGTAATATCAACCCACTGCAAATAAGTGCTCTGAAAAACCATAGGAAATCGAATCCCAGAAATCCATGACTGCCAGCTGAGAGTCTAACAGCAGGCAATTTCTAACTGAAAGTGACAACTAGAGGTCAAGTTTGAATCTGAGGGTAAGTGGCATGAAGTTTTTGCAAAGCATCTAAGATAAAGGGGCAGGACTTTTCATACTTTTCTAGACTTTATAAACTAAACCCAAAAACCCCCTGAAAATAAACAACACTACAATTTTCCATGTCAGTGGTAGAAGCAGAGTAATATCAAAAACTTACTGACCTAATAGGCGATTTCCATTTCTTAGTAATGTCTCTGATTATCAGCTGTATTAAATTTCCCCATGGCCCATCTTGAACTCTGGATCATATAGTTAAGATGGTGGACAGTCTACTCAATTTCATAGCTCAGAGTCACCATTGATTGACTTTGTAACTGTAGGTAAGAGTCCTCAGCTCTGTATGTCTCCATTGCCTCTAACTTTTTCTAAGTATAGTTGGTTTACAATGTTGTGTTAGTTTCAGGTATACAGTAAGAGATTCAGTTATACATACATGTATAAACATAAAAGTATTTTTTTCAGGTTCTTTTCCCTTATAGATTATTATAAAATATTGAGTATAGGGACTTCCTTGGTTTCTCAGTGGTAAAAATATCAGCTTGCCAATGCAGGAGACACAGGTTCGATCCCCGATCCCGAAGATCCCACATACAGAGGAACACCTAACCCCGTGCATGACAACTATTGAGCCTGTGCTCTAGAATCCGGGAGCCACAATGATTGAAGCCTGAGTGCATTAGGGCCTATACTCCACAGCAAGAGAAGCCACTGCAATGAAAATCTCGCTCACTGCAACTAGAGAATAGCCCAAACAGCAATGAAGACTCAGCACAGCCAAAAAAATTAAATATTTAAAAATACAGCACAGTTCCCTATGCTATACAGTAGGTCCTTTTGTTATCTATTTCATATATAGTAGTGTGTATATGTCAATCCCAAGCTTTTAATTTATCCCTCCTCCTCCTTTCCCCTTTGGTAACCGTAAGTTCATTTTCTACATCTGTGTCTATTTCTGTTTTGTAAATAAGTTCATTTGTATCATTTTTTTTAGATTCCATATATAAGCAATATCATATGATATTTGTTTTTCTCTGTCTGACTTACTTCACTTAGCATGATAATCTCTAGGTCCATCCATGTTATGTAATTGGTATTATCTGATTCTTTTTACCATTGAGTAATATTCTATTGTGTAAATATACATTTTATAAACACGCCACATCTTCTTAAAATTTTAATTAGAGTACAGTTGATTTACAATGTTGTGTTAGTTTCTGCTGTACAGCAAAGTGAATCAGTTACACATCTACATATATCCACTCTTTTTTTTAAGATTCTTTCCTCACATAGGTCATTACATAGTATTGAGTAGATTTTTCTGTGCTATACAGTAAGTTCTTATTCGGTATCTATATTTTAAATACTGAAGCGACTTAGCAGCAGCAGCAGCAGTGTGTATATGTCAATCCCAGTGTCCCAATTTACCCCCTGGTAACCATAAGCTCATTTTCTACATCTGTAATTCTATTTTTGTTTTGTAGACAAGTTAATTTATACCCTTTTTCTTTAAGATTCCACAGATAAGTGAAATCATATGATATTTGTCTTTCTCTAGCTGACTTATTTCACTCACTATAACAGTCTCCAATGCTGCAAATGGCACAATTTGCTCTTTCTACGGCTGAGTAATATTCCATTGTGTATATGTACTGTATCTTCTTTATCCGTTCCTCTGTTGATGGATGTTTAGAACAAAAATGAAAAGACAACCCTCAGAATGGGAGAAAATATTTGCAAACAATGCAACTGACAAGGAGTTAATCTCCGAAATATACAGCTCAATTAGAAAAAAAAATCAAAAAATGGACTGAAGACCTAGATATACATTTCTCTAAGGAAGACACATAGATGGCCAAAAAAAAAAAGGAACATGAAAAGATGTTCAACAACATTAATTATTAGAGAAATGCAAGTCAAAGCTACAGTGAAGTATCACCTCACACTGGTCAAAATGGCCATCTTCAAAAAAATTTATAAGCAATAGATACTAGAGAGTATGCATAGAAAGGGGAACCCTCTTACACTTTTGGTGGGAATGTAAATTGGTACAGCCTCTATGGAGAGCAGTATGGAGATTTCTTAAAAAACTGAAAATAGAGAGAGAAGGCCCCCTAAAAAAAGTATTTAAGGTTAAATGAAGTCGTAAGTGTGGGACTCTGATCTCAAAGAAGCAGTGCCCTTATAAAGAGAGCTCTCAGACAGCAAGCTGGCCCCTCTCCCTCCCTCTCTTCCTGTCCCTCTGTCCCTCTCTCGCCTTCCAAGCACACTGAGGACATTGCTTGTGTGGATGCAGCAAGAAGGTTGCCCATCTGCAAGCCAGGAAGAGAGGCTTCCCTGGTAACTGAATCCACTGGAACCTTGATCTTAGACTTCCCAGCCTTCAGAACCATGAGAAGTAAATTTCTGTTGTTTAAGCCAAAGAAAGAGAGAAAGACTCGAGGAGCTGGGATTTAATCTGAGCCTCAGATGATCCAAGTGTGTGCTCTCAAATTCTTAGGTAACAGTCTTCCCAGATATCCCCTCACAGCAGTTTCTATTATTTTAAAAATTATCATTTTATATTGGATATTGTTGATTTACAGTATTGTGTTTGTTTCTGGTGTACAGCAAAGTGAATCAGTTATACAAATACATAAATCCACTGTTTTCTTCTCAAGTCTTTTCCCCAATAGGCTATTACAGAGCATTGAGTAGAGTTTCCTGTGCTATACAATAGGTCCTTATTAGTTATCTGTTTTATATATAGTGTATGAAGGCTTCCCTTCTGAAAAAAACTGTGTCACATCTTTTAGCCAATAGCAACAATAAACTTGAACATATATACCCTATGGGGTAGAAATAATTTTCTAAAAGGCCAAAGGCTTGGTTCTAGCTAATCCCTCTCACATCAATAGCTCTGTGCCTGTGGAATGGGCCACTGCACCTCTCCAGGCCTCAGACTCTTCGTCTGTAAAATAAAGGGCCTGGGCCAGATGGTCTACGTTCCTGTCTAGAACGTTCCCTGACATTCTTGGTGTCATGATTTCCACATTCAGAATGTTAACGGCTCTGATTTTACTAACGTTTCCTCCTCCTAATGGAAAGATGGGTCTGTTTCCATTCCTTCCACCAATTTCTGAATGCCAATATTCTCTCATTCCTAAGGTCTGTCTCAAAAGGAATGAGAAATAAGTGTACTGGGGAAGAAATTTGATACCACCACTTGGGCAAATCTCAGACCAACTCTGATTATTGGTTTCCCCCTCTGTGAAAAAAAAAATAACAATTGCAATGTTTGTCATGCATCCCTTATAGGCTCTTTGTAAATATTGATGAATTAGTTTATTCATCATCTTTGTAACAGACCATTGCAAACAAAGTATCACTAATTGCCAGCTCCTCCTGAACCCCTTTGTTCCTCTCCTGGGGCTCATTCCCATTGTGCTGTGTTGTTCCTGGCATTGCTCCACTACCAGCCTGCAAGCCCCACTTGAGGACTTGGGGGGTGGGCCTGAGGCCAACTCATCCTGCCATTTCCTCACATAGATGGAGCTTGATGAACATTTATTTCACATCCTCATTCATTCAACAAATAACTATTAAACCATGCTGGGCTATGAGAGACTGGTGAGCGAGACAGGTGCAACTCCTGCTTTCATGGCAAACAACTGTCAGATGACTCACAGATATTAACCCAGTGAATGTAGAGTTGATTAATTGTAGCAGTAAGTACTAAGAAGGAATATTACAGCTGTTAGTAGTGTGGGTAGAGGCTTCCCTGATGGCTCAGTAGTAAAGAATCCACCTGACAATGCAGGAGATGCAGGTTCAATCCCCGGGTCAGGAAGATCCCCTGGAGAAGGAAATGGCAAGCCACTCCAGTTGTTTTGCCTGAGAAATCCCATGGACAGAGGAGCCTGGAAGACTACAGTCCATGGAGTCACAAAAGAGTCAGACACAACTTAGCAACTAAATAACAACAGGGGCTTCCCAGGTGGCTCGGTGGTAAATAATCCACCTTTCAATGCAGGGGACACGGGTTCGATCCCTGATCCGGGAAGATCCCACATGCCATGGAACGACTAAGTCTGTAAGTTACAACTGCTGAGCCTGCGCTCTAGAGCCACAGGCTACTGAAGTCTGCTCGCCCTGCTGTCCGTGCCCGGCAATGAGAGAAACCACCTCAATGAGAAGCCAGTGCACCGCAACTAGTGAGTATCCCCCGCTCACCACAACTAGAGAAAAGCCCTCGCAGCAACGGTGACCCAGCACAGCCAAAAATAAACAAATAATTAAAAAATACTAGGGGTATGTCCAGGAAACTTAATTTAATGTGATGGGTCAGGGGAGGGCTTCTTGAAGAAACAATAGCAAAGCCACGATCCTCAGAATTCAATTATGAAACAGAGCATTTGAGTCTCCCCATGCAGGGCCCTCGAGGTCAGCTGAGTATATTCAGTTTGTTACCAAAGTCTGAGACCACGTCAGATTCCACCAGTGTGATCTGAGGATGACATAACTGCTCCTCTGTGACCCCAAAGTGCATCCCTTCAGCAAATGACAAGTCCTGATTTCCTTGTCACCTAGTCTCACACTCATCCTACAACCCAGCTTCCTCTTTCCCCACCACCCAGCAGCCCACAGCAAAGGGAGGAAAGTCACCTTCCTCTCTGAAAATCATCTCAAACCCCCCAGTGAACATGACTGTTTCCATTTCCCCAGCCCAAATTTCCTTCCTTCCATTTCCTCAGCCACTGGTCCCAGCCCTTCACACATCACCCCTGCCTTGACAGTGGGTTTACAACTTTCCTCTCAGCTACCCCTGCTTCCACCACCCCAGCACCACCACCACTCATCTATAGTTCAATTCTTAACTAAGCAGACCTCTGATTTAAAAAAAAAGTGAACTCTTATTTCATTGCAGTGGTTTTTTGGCCTGGGCTATTTGAGGTGATGGTCATTTCCCATGTCCCTTCATCCCAAACCTATCTCATCAGACTTTGGAAATCCATCTTTTTCTAGTAGTCATGCATGGATGTGAGAGTTGGGCGCCAAAGAATTGATTCTTTTGAATTGTGGTGCTGGAGAAGACTCTTGAGAGTCCCTTGGACAGTAAAGAGATCAAACCAATCGATCCTAAAGAAAATCAACCCTGAATATTCATTGGAAAGACTGATGCTGAAGGTGAAGCTCCAATACTTTGGCCACCTGATGCGAAAAGCTGACTCATTGAAAAAGACCCTGATGCTGGGAAAGATTGAAGGCAAGAGGAGAAGGTGATGGCAGAAAATGAGATGGTTCGATAGCATCACTGACTCAATGGACATGAAGTTGAGCAAACTCCGAGAGGCAGTGGAGAACAAAGGAGTCTGGCGTGCTGCAGTCTATGGGGTCGCAATGATTAGCCACTAAAGAACAACAACTATCTCTTTCCTTATTAGTGGGATGGAGGGGAAGCCTGGGAACCAGGACGGCAGGCCACGTGAGGTCACACAGCTGACCCTACTGTGAAGTTCAGCTCTCCCACGAGCTTTGCTCAGCAGAGACTTGTGAAGTTGATGAGCTCCTCTGATGTGATGAAGATGTGGTATTTACCCCATCTCTGACCATAATAACACTTGAGATGTGGACTTTCCCCTGTGGTGACTCAACGCCACTTTACACTGCTTGGGGGAGGACACTGGGCTATTTTAAGTGTTCATATCAGCAAATTCACTGGGTTCTGGGCAATGTAAAAAAACTAGTTAAATTGTCCTCCGGGGCCAAAATAAGAACTTGTGGCTAAGTTTCTAGAAACTAGTAGCAGGTAGCAGAAGTGAACATTTAAATTATACTCACTTAAAACAGCTTAAGACCTTGATTCAATCAGATATAAAATAGGAATAAAAATGTCATGGAGACTTCAATATAAGATAGAATACAATAATTCAAGATACCAATACAGTTACTAGAATTTAGTGAATTCTCAACAAGCTCTTACTCATTGATTAAACTGAAGATACAAGGAAGTTTTCATGAAAAAGTACCCCATGAAGGAGCTGAGGGTAGGGAGGGAGACATAGGAAAATGGCAGTTGTCTGGCCTGAAAATCCTCAGACATGCATCCATACACCTGAGATCATGGACACACAGCATCTGACTCAGTGCCTCTCCGTGTATAGAGCTCAGAGGAAGGGAGATGACGGAGGAAGGGGTCAGTGTGGGCTTTCCCTAAGCAGAGGTGAAGGAGAACATAAAGTGAGTGCTGAGTCTCACCCCTGAGAATAAAAGTAGGTGGCAGATAAGTCAGTCCCAACTTCCCAATTCACCCTTCGCCATGTGCACTTCCATGTGTAGAGCAGATAGCTAGTGGGAACCTGTTGTACAGCACAGGGTGCTCAGCTTGGTGCTCTGTAATGACCTGGATGGGTGGGATAGGGAGGTGGCAGGGACGTCCAAAAGGGAGGGGATTTCTGTGTACAAATAGCTGATTCACTTCATTGTACAGCAGAAACTAACACAACATTGCAATTCAACTATACTCCTAATAAAAATTAATTAATTAAAAAATAAAAACAATTACAACATTAAAAAAAAAATTGTAGATGGCAAATTCCAGAGGGGTATCAGCCATGGGGTTGCAAAAGAGTTGACCACTTCACGAGTAAACAACAAGAGATCAGCATATCAGAAAGGGTTAAGCAGACATTGAGTAAGAATTAGTGAGATTCTAGAAGTACCTTCAAGTCTTGAACATACATAACTGTAATGGTAGTCAGCTCCTTGAAAGCACATAATAAAATGGTCTGATGATGAATGGACAGAAGCCTTATAACCTTCCTCACCTCTATTTTACTGCTCAGAAACCAGTTTGGAAACAATAGGTCCAAAACCAGCTCTGGGCTAAATAAGGCTCCTCTCAGTGTTATATATGTAGTGCATGCTGGTATGATCTGAACATTTGGCATCAGAATCCCTGTAGAAGCAGAACCATCTCTGGGGAATCACTAGGAAGGAGAGTGAAATCCCAAAGTACAGGCTTCAGTCTTTTGGGAGAGTCTGCTAGACCCACAAAGACTGTGTGTGTGTGTGTGTGTGTGTGTGAAACAAAGGACAGAACTCAGTTTCCTGGTCTTACCAACCAGTGTGGAACAGCAACTATACACAACCCATAATCTAAAAACTGAATTAAATAAGTTACAATAGAAGTTCAGAACTAGAGATAACTACAAAACAGGGCCCTTTGCAACATTACAGAACTCTTAAGAAAGGCCTTGAACAACCATACATAAAGTGGTTGGAGCTGAATCATATCTGAAATCTTAGCAAATATCTGGGTTACATACATATGATGAGCACACTGAAAAACCATGTATCCATGTATTCTGAAAGCAATCACTGCCCCACAACTTTTTATTTTTTATAACAGTCAGCTGAAAATGCCTTTGTGTCTCTCAAGGTTTAAAAAGCAAACATAATCTATGATATTATCCTGAAAGTGTTTTCTCAGGCAGAGTGACAAGAAAACTGCATCCCTCAGACCTCATGTTCCCCAAAGCCAATGTGTACAGGGTTGTCTGACTCTGCTGTAAGGGGGTGACTATAACAGCCCCTGAAAGACTTTAGTTATATCATCCCTGATATTCCTTGCAATCCACTCTGTCCATTCTTGGGCTGCCCATCTATGGCAGTGCCAGGCCCCATTGTCACAGTTGCTTCTTGGAAGAAATCTAGGAGGCCTCATAGAATTGCCCTGGGGAAGGAGGTCAAGGTGACACAAAAAGGTACAAGGACATTTCCCAGTCCTGTGGCCACTGCTGAGTTTTCCAAATTTGCTAGCATATTGAGTGCAGCACTTTCACAGCATCATCTTTCAGGATTTGAAATAGCTCAACTGGAATTCCATCACCTCCACTAGCTTTGTTCATAGTGATGCTTCCTAAGGCCCACTTGACTTCACATTCCAGGATGTCTGGCTCTAGGTGAGTGATCACACCATCGTGATTATCTGGGTGGTGAAGATCTTTTTTGTACAGTTCTTCTGTGTATTCTTGCCACTTCTTCTTAATATGTTCTGCTTCTGTTAGGTCCATACCATTTCTGTCCTTTATAAAGCCCATCTTGGCATGTTCCCTTGGTATCTCTAATTTTCTTGAAGAAATTTCTGGTCTTTCCCATTCTGTTGTTTCCCTCTATTTCCTTGCACTGATCGCTGACACACTCTAGCAAAGTAATGCTCAAAATTCTCCAAGACAGGCTTCAGCAATACATGAACTGTGAACTTCCAGATGTTCAAGCTGGTTTTAGAAAAGGCAGAGGAACGAGAGATCAAATTGCCAACATCTGCTGAATCATTGAAAAAGCAAGAGAGTTCCAGAAAAACATCTATTTCTGCTTTATTGACTATGCCAAAGCCTTTGACTGTGTGGATCACAATAAACTGTGGAAAATTCTGAAAGAGGTGGGAATACCAGATCACCTGACCTGCCTCTTGAGAAACCTATATGCAGGTAAGGAAGCAACAGTTAGAACTGGACGTGGAACAACAGACTGGTTCTAAATAGGAAAAGGAGTACGTCAAGGTTGTATATTGTCACCCTGCTTATTTAACTTATATGCAGAGTACATCATGAGAAACACTGGGCTGGAAGAAGCACAAGCTGGAATCAAGATTGCCCGGAGAAATATCAATAATCTCAGATATGCAGATGACACCACCCTTATGGCGGAAAGTGAAGAGGAACTAAAAATCCTCTTGATGAAAGTGAAAGAGGAAAGTGAAAAAGTTGGCTTAAAGCTCAACATTCAGAAAACAAAGATCATGGCATCTGGTCCCATCACTTCATGGGAAATAGATGGAAAAACAGTGGAAACAGTGTCAGGCTTTATTTTTTTGGGCTCCAAAATCACTGCAGATGCTGATTGCAGCCAGGAAATTAAAAGATGCTTGCTCCTTGGAAGGAAAGTTATGACCAACCTAGATAGCATATTAAAAAGCAGAAACATTACTTTGCCAACCAAGGTCCATCTAGTCAAGGCTATGGTTTTTCCAGTGGTCATTCATGTATGGATGTGAGAGTTGGACTGTGAAGAAAGCTGATCACCGAAGAATTGATGCTTTTGAACTGTGGTGCTGAAGAAGACTCTTGAGAGTCCGTTGGACTGCAAGGAGATCCAACCAGTCCATCCTAAAGGAGATCAATCCTGGGTGTTCATTGGAAGGACTGATGTTGAAGCTGAAACTCCAATACTTTGGCCACCTCATGCAAAGAATTGACTCACTGGAAAAGGCCCTGATACTGGGAGGGATTGGGGGCGGGAGGAGAAGGGGACGGCAGAGGATGAGGTGGCTGGATGGCATCACCAGCTAGATGCACATGAGTTTGGGTGAACTCCAGGAGTTAGTGATGGACAGGGAGGCCTGGCGTGCTGTGGTTCATGGGGTCGCAAAGAGTCGGACACGACTGAGTGACTGAACTGAACAGTTCACATTTCGCTGGAAAGACAACTGAGACATCAAAATATAAAGTGATTTGCCCATATTCACACAGCTATCTATTAATAGTTGGGGAAGATGAGGTTCAAATCCAGATTATTTACCTTCATGATCCAATACTCAGTCACTCTGCTATCCTGACAGTAAGCTAACAATAACAACCAAAATGTAGATAAATTTAGCTGAGATGTATGAAAAAGGCATGAGATGCATGCCTTTATTCATGACTTGCACTGTCCCAGTGGATACTTAACATCTAAAATGCCAGCCCTCTCTCTGTGTCAGGGTCCCTATAGGAGAAAGTTCTTCAATCTTGAACATCATTAGCATCCCCTTAAGCATCCAGCCCAAGACTCCAGTGAAGTTTCAGAGAGTCTAGTGTCTTAAAATCTCTGTCCTGGCAAGCTTCAGCTTGGCTGCTGTTTGGAATTCAGGGCACATTAAGGAGCAAGGATGAAACTGGCGTCAGCTCTCCTCCCACGCTCTCTCCTAGGTTCTGCAGACAAGGACTTCAAGGACAAAGACATGAGCAATTTCGCTGTGTTCTCTGGGAATAAGCAGGAAGGATCTGGGGGAAAATAAGGAAAGGGAAACGCAAACCAAGCCTGTGTAAGACTGGATGATGGGATGGGGGCAGAGAAAGTTGAGGGAATGCTAGTATATACATCGCTTGGTTTAAAGTTTATTGGCTTAATATAGAGTCTGGTGAAAATATGATTATCAAAATGCCTTGCATCTATGGGAGTGGCTGTGGGAATCTGTTGCAGCCAGAACAATACCATCCCCTCTAGGCTCCATCTTCACATCTGCCTGTGTCTCAGAAGAAGCTACTTTGTGACCCAGGAATAGTCCACATTTTCCAAACAGCTCTTGTATATATTTAGTAATCCTAGAGCTATCTCCAGTAGCAGAGAAAGCCTGTCAGCCTACAATTAGGAAAAAGAAAAGGCTCAAACTACTGAGATCAGCTTCTTTCCAGAAACAGCATTTCTCTGGTGGGAGGGAGAAGAGGAAGGAGAGACAATGAGGGCTCCTGCAGTAGAGGTGGGGACACAACGTCCAGAGAAGAAACAGGGGACTTCCGTGACAGACTGTCAGTGGTTCAGAGTTACCCAGGATTTTCCGTGGTGTGGGACTGATAGAGGCTGAGGTTGTCAGGGTTGGGAGTGATGGGAGGGAAAGTGGAGGTACAGTATAGTTATTTTCTTTCAGGTCACTGAAAATAAAGGGCTTGACTCCCTGCTTCTGTACACTCTTTACATACATAATCTCACTTAGCCCTCAGGCCAACCCTGTGATTGAGGTCTTTAAGAGCTGCCTTGAAAGTTTTGCAGGGCATACGGTCAAGAGAATGAATGGAGGGTCTTCCTTGGTGGCTCAGTGGTAAAGAATCTGCCTGCCAATGAAGAGACACGGGTTTGATCGTTGTCAAACTACTGAGATCACCTTCTTTCCAGAAACAGCGTTTCTTTGGTGGGAGGGAGAAGAGGAAGGAGAGTGACTGAGGGCTCCTGCAGTGGAGCTGGGGACACAACGTCCAGAGAAGAGACAGGAGACTCCAGTGACAGACTGTCAGTGGTTCAGGGTTCAGGAGGATCCCACATGCCTCGGAGCAACTAAGTCCATGTGCAATAACTATTGGGCCTGGGAACTTCAACTAACTGAGCCAGCAGGCTCTAGAGCCCATGCTCAACAAGAGATGCCACCACGATGAGACACCCGTGCATCACAACTAGAAAGTAGCCCTCACGGCAACAGAGACCCATCACAGCCATAAATAAGTAAAGAAAATTATCCATAAAGCACAGATAGAGGCCGATGACCAAACACACTCAGCTTGCCAAGCCAAGGGCCCAGAGGCCTCAGATTCCCTTTCTAATTCACACAGAGATACTGTATGGGCTATTAGCAGCTCTGGATGTCCTAGCGCCATCTTATAACTGTGACATGAGACCCGTAGATCATCAACCTTTTGCCCAGCATCATGGCAATAGCATGGCAGAATCAGTGGTCTAAACCAGGTCTGTCTCCTCCCAGTCTCAATTTTGCTCTACTCTTCTAGTCTGCCTCAGTGTTTAGAGAGAGAAAAAAAAAATGAGATAGAGGAATGACCTCAGTGTGACCATTGAGGAGCTTCTGAGATAAAACAGTATAAAGTTTTGGAACCCTGAAAGTTCTGGAACAATACGGTTATATGCAAATATACAAAGCCAGACAAGCATGCAGACTATTCAGTTCAACAGTCATCTACTGGACATCAGCTCAGTACCAAGCAATGATCTAAGCAGCTAACAAAGAAAGGAATAAAGCAATATTCCTGGCCTCCAGGAGCTCACTGTTAATATTTAGTGAAACCAAAGATTAAGTAGGACAGAGGGAGCTCATTAAAGAGACTGGTAATTGCTTATTTTGGGTGGAACAAGGAAATTCCACCGATTCAGGCTAGAACTTTAGCTTGGCCTTGATGTGAAGAACTGTCTCTGTACAGGGCAGTTCCTTAAGAAGTTGTAAAACCCAAAGAAGTAAACTTCTAGCAAAAGGGCTGTAACTGCTGGTCATCGCACAGAGCAGTGCAGTTAAAGCCAGGATGGAAATGACTATGGCTTGCCTTGGTCTCTGCTGGACTTTCTAGATGAAAAAGCCTATGTCACAGGCTCCTGCCCACAGTCGCTCTGCTGCAGAGACCAAAAATGTCACAGAACAGAGAAAACGAGAAATGGTCTTAGGTGAGCAAAACAGACTTCTGTACTGTGACTTGACATGTCTGGGTTTCTGGGTACTGCAGCTCACTTTCCTGAAAGTCGAAGTTCAAAGACACAAGGAAACTCCTCCTCTAAAGTGACTTGGGCACAGCTGCATGGTGTGATAAGGAGCCTGAGCCAGCTCCTCGCTGGATGAAGTCATTTCTGGGAGGTTGCTGGTCTGGAAGATGGCAACCCAGCTGTATTCCCAAACTGAGTGTGGGTCTCAAACAGTAAGCTCCACTCCCTTCTCAAAGTCTTTTTGCTTTGCTGTCCTGGAAGAAGAAAATGAATGGAGAGCATACTACCCACACTCTAGGTACTTTTTCCTTATTCTTTCCTGTGGCATCACATGGAGGAAAGGCTTATTGACCCTGTTTAAAAGATGATAACCTAGGTTTTCCAGGGTTTTACTACTGGTGGCTCAGTGGTAAAGAATTTGCCTGCCAGTGCAAGAGACACGGGCTCAATCCCTGATCCAGGAAGATTCCATATTCCGTGGAGCAAATAAATCTGTGAGCCTGTGCTCTAGAGCCCAGGAGCCACAACTGCTCAGCCCATGTGCCCCAACTACTGGAGCCTGTGTGCCTAGAGCTTGCGCTCTGCAACGAGAGAAGCCCTGCAATGAGAAGCCCACACACTGCAACAAGAGTAGCTCCTGCTCTCCGCCACTAGAGAATGTCAGTGCACAGCAATGAATACCCAACACAGCCATAAATAAATAAATAAATAAAATTTAAAAAAATAATAAACTGAGGTTCCCATGGTTTACACAGCTTAACTGAGGTCACACAGCCCAAAGAAACAGAGACAGCAATTTAGCTCAGATTTACACAACTTTCAAAAGTGAAGTTCTTTTTCTTTAATCAAGGAAGTTTAGTGATGTGGTTGAGAGTACAGGCTTGGGCATCTGGATGCCAAGGTTGGAAGCCCAGATCTGCTACTAACTAGCTGAAAGATCCTGGAAAGTTTCTCTGCATCTGTTTCCCCATATGTAAAATGTGGATAAAAATAGTGAGGATTCTGGGTGTTATTAGATTATAATGTACACATAGAATTGTTCCTACATATAGGAAGTGTTATGTAAGTAGGATGATGTATCCCTATGTAGGAAAAGAAATAAAAAGGCACTCTGGAAACTAGGAAAGAAAAAGAGAATAAGAATGACTGGGGGAGAAATTATGGAAAGGGGGGAGGGAGAAAGAAGCCGCATCCATGAAATCATCTATCTGTATTTCAGCCATGCCTGGGATCTTCACCGTTACCTGTACTTACTTCATCATTATCAGAAACAGGCCACAGCCATACTCAGTCTGCAGGGCTGCTGGAGACTTGTTGATAGATGATTTGAGGAGAGAAGGAGAGAGAGAAAAGGAGAGAGAGGACAGAGATTAGATGGATAGATTACACAGGTCCATATGCACTTGACCCTTGAGCAACATGGGTTTGAACTGTATGGGTCCATTTATAGGTAATATGTTGGATTATAAATATATTGGAAAAATTTTTGGAGATTCGTGACACTCTGAAAAAAATTTGCAGATAAACCATGTAGTCTGAAAATATATATATATATATATAAAGGGAAAAAGATATATCCTGAATGCATTAAATATTTGTAGATACTAGTTTATGTTATCACCTACTGGCATAAAATATACACAAATCTATTATAAAAGTTAAAATTTCTCAAAACTTACAAACCCTTGCATATCACTATTGTTTAGTTCCTAAGTTGTGTCCACCTCTTTTGTGACCCCATGAACTGTAACCTGCCAGGCTCCTCTGTTCATGGGATATCCCAGGCAAGAATACTGGGCTGGGTTGCCATTTCTTTCTCCAGGGAATCTTTCCAACCCGGGGATTGAACCTGCATCTCCTCCTTTGGCAAGGGAGTTCTTTACCACTGAGACATGAGGGAAGCCCTTGCATACAGAACATGGTTCTATAAATCATATTACGGTTTCTTTGTTATTAATGTTTGAATCATTATAACTGTAAATGTGAATTTCTTTCTCACATTATTTTTTTTCATTTTTATGTCTAGTGTTAGTAATACATATAACATCTACAGTGTTTTGTATTGTATAAGACAATATTGAGGTAGCTACTAACAGATAATTCATCTTATAAACTTATGACATAAACTTCAGCTATTGATAAATACAGCACACTACTGTAAATCTATCTTCTCTTCCTTATGATCTTCTTAATAACATTTTCTTTTCTCTAGCTTACTTTATTGTAAGAACACAATGTATAATACATATAATATACAAACTACATGTTAATCATTTGTGGTATTGGTAAAGCTTTCAGTTGATAATAGGTTATTACTAGTTAGTTTGAAACAGTTAAAAGTTTCGCATGGATTTTCAACTGCATGGGGAGGATCAGTGTGTCAATTCTCCTGCTATTCAAGAGCCAACTATATAGATATCCTTCCAATAAAAAATGTTCTGATATAGAGTAGAGATTTCCTTATGGGAAAAATACATTAAAATTGAATGTTTCTAACTCCTTTTCTCCACTGCTCCCCAGGGCTCAACAGAGACAGCATCCCTGGCTTGTGTCTCACCTTTAAAGTCTGCAAAGTTTTGTGTACCTGTCACACTATGGGTGGGGCTTCCCAGGTGGTGCAGTGGTAAAGAATCCACCTGCCAATGCAGGAGACACGGGAAAAGCAAGTTTGATTCCCCGGAGTAGGAAATGGCCACCTACTCCAGTACTCTTGCCTGGAAAATCCCACAGTCCATGGGGTCACAAAGAGTCAGACACAACTGAGCCACTGAGCTTGCATGCACATTCTGGTTTCCTGGTCAATGGGCTGCTGCGTTCACATTCTCAGCATCAGCAGACCACAGACCAAAGGGATAGTAACCACTGGGAACAGTGATCATGGTTCCCAGAGGAACATTTAGGTCAAATCCAGCTACTCAAAGAAATTCAAAGGATATTATGACAATGACAATGACAATCCTTCCTATAGGAGAGCCATCATGGTGCAGTGGGAAGAGACTGAGACTTGAAGTTGGTGGTCCAAGATTGGACACTGAAAAAGTCATTTCTTCTTCCTCTGTACCACCTGTAAACTGAGGATAATATTTTATTTCCCAATGTTGTATGATAACGAATCTGTCGAACCTTTGTCCCGAGTTGCTGAAACCAAGTGTTCTAAGCCAAGCAACAGGGATGTCTGCTATGCACAGGCAGTTCCTGGGCCACCTCTAAGTTCATGCCAAGGAGATGACTTTGGCTGGAGGCTGGTCATACCAGAAAGCCCAACCGTGTCATTAGAGAGTTAGAGCCTTGGGTCACATGTCATCAGCCCAGCCTCCCCGCTGCTAAAGAGGGAAGGGAGCTAGAGACTCTAATCACATGGCCCATGATTTAATCATTCACATCTACCCGATGAAACCTCAATAACAACTCTAAACAGAGGTTCAGAGGGGTTTCTTGATTGGTGATAGACACCAGTGTGCTGAGGGGGATGTGCCCTGACTCCAGATGGAGAGGACAGCGGAAGCTCTGCATGTGGAATCCTACCAGACCTCTCCTGAGTGGTCTCTTCCCTTGGGTGGTCCTGATTTGCTTCCTTTATAACAAAGCTGTAATTGTAATTTCCTGAATTCTGTGAGTTATACTAGTGAACGTCAAACCTGAAGGGATCATGCTGCTAAGTCACTTCAGTCATGTCCGACTCTGTGTGACCCCATAGAGGGAAGCCCACCAGGCTCCCCTGTCCCTGGGATTCTCCAGGCAAGAACACTGGAGTGGGTTGCCATTTCCTTCTCCAATGTGTGAAAGTGGAAAGTGAAAGTGAAGTCGCTCAGTCGTGTCCGACCCCTAGCAACCCCACAGACTGCAGCCTACCAGGCTCCTTTAAGAACCCCTAATTTGTAGCCAGCCGGTCAGAAGTGTAGGTGGTCTGGGGACCCCCAAAGTTGTGGCTGACATCTGAAGTGAAGGCAGTCTTGTTGAGGACTGTGAACTTTACTTGTGAATTTTGAGCCAATTCCAGGTGGTTAATGTCAGAATTATACTGAAGGCTGTTTTAAGAATGAAATATAATCAAATATGAAAAAGACCTTATGAATTGTGAAGGTTTAAGTAAACTTGACTTGTACAATTTTTTTAAAAGACTACATATAGTATTGATGAAAGATCAACAGGGCGATTTTCCTTTTTTTGTTTAATTTAGATGAATTTCTGTTATTCTACTGGTACTCTCTTGCTTAACCCCTTTATGGTTAAGTTTATTTATCACTTCAACTAAATTTAATTATAATATGCACAAGATTCTGTGATAGATATGGAACTGGGTGTGTAGCAATACAAATATCAAAATGGAAAAGATGCTATAATTATTTTCAAGAAAAACACAAACCAGCAGAGGAAATAATACATACAAAAACAAAGTAAAGAATATGTGTACCAAGAGAGTCATGGTTAAGCTAAAGACAGGGGATCCTTTCTGAGGAAATCAAACAAAACTTTCAGATCAAATGGCATTTGAACAAGGCCTAAGAGATGCCTAGGATGTAGAGACAAGAAGAGAAAGAGTTCATTCTGATGAGACAATGAAGAAAAGACACAGAGGAAGCCATGCTGGTGATACATTGGAGAGACCCATTCGTGAAAGCAAGGGATTTCACAGCAGGGCAGAAAGATATATTGGAACCAGATTGTAGATGGCCTCAATGGCAAGTACAAAGGTTTGTAATATCCTATAGGTAAAGGTTTGTAATATCCTATAGGTAAATGTCTGGAGAAGGAAATGGCAACCCACTCCAGTATCCTTGTCTGGAAAATCTCATGGACAGAGAAGCCTGGTGGGCTGCAGTTCATGGGGTTGCAAAGAGTCGGCCACGACTGAGCGACTAATACACACACATAGGTAAAGGGAACTTGTGGACAATTTGGTACCATCAGACACAGCCACTGTATCTATATATTTACTCTTTTCTATTAATTTGGTTGAAAAGATTAAGAAGCATTACCACCTTCCTCATCTTAGAGATAAGCTAAGGAGGATGTAGAGGTTATATGATATACCTGAGTCCATGAAAACAAATAACAGTCAACCAGAGAGAAGGCAGGATTCCTTCTATCCCATCACTCTTCTCGGACTTCCCTGGTGGTTCAGACGGTAAAGAATCCACCTGCAATGCGGGATACCTGGGTTCGATCCCTGGGTTGGGAAGATCCCCTAGAGGAGAGCATGGCAACCCATTCCAGTATTCTTGCCTGGAGAATCTTCACGACAGAGGAGACTGGCAAGCTACAGTCCACGGGGTTGCAAAGAGTTAGACATGACTGAGCAACTAAGCCACATAGCCCATCACTCTTGTCACAAATATATTATCTCTCACTTAAAGTGACAATTTCAAATTCAGATCTTTAATAATTTATTGGCCAGCCCTTCAGACTGAAGAAGACAAAGGACATCCCAAGCTTCTCTTCTGGAGACATTTACTCCAACTTGTTCCCTTCGGAAATGACAGCACAGAAGCATGAAGACCCCGAGCAGATTGGAGGGTCCTGCCCCTCAGTCAAGTTCTTCATGCAAAGCCATCTATTCTGACCTGAGTCAGCAACACTGGCCTCAATAACACCAGTCAGCTGCAGAGTGAAAGGATGCCTACAAGGAGACACAGTGCCTGCACAATATCAGCTAGAAATAGCAACAGGACGTTCGATGGAAAACCTAAGTGATATTTTCTTGAAACAGCTGAGCCATGTGACAGACAAAATCAAACACAGCATTCCTTTGTGGTTAAGGAGAGAGAGCTTGAACAGTTTGCTATGGGAAATCCAAGCAAACATGTTCATTCTTTAACTCTGTAGTGCCTTTCCTCCTACACTTTCCCAGTCTATGACACAATCAAATTCATCAGTCCTGCAGCACTGGAAAATTTCTTGAGTCTTTGATTAGTTTCAGTCTGTTAAGGACATTCAGAGAATCAAGACCCCACCCGGCTTCTGCTTTATCAACGTAAGATGTCTCAGACAAAAACAGAAGGCTTACTGTCTCATCTATGATGACATGACTGAAAACGGGGGCAATAAGGTTTTTTTTTTTTTTTGTCATTTTGTAATCATATAAAAATAGTAGACAAAACTGCTTAATGGTTGGTGTTTTCCCGCAATTTTCAACATTATTGGTTTTTTTTATTCTGTTTGCAAGTTAAAGGGTTTGTCATTTTTTCCTTTAAAAACAATAATGTACCATATTACTATGCATAACGTTGAAATTTATGAATAATCCTTTTAGCATTGTTTAGAAAAAAGAGAAAAAAAGGAGAAAGCTTAGTCTGGTTTCAGTGAGGTGCTGATACAATGGCTTCTGGATTTTAACTGTCAAAATTGCATGACTTATTTAAGTTCCATGAATCAAAGTAAACTTACTGTTTATCCATTGCTGCATGAAAATAAAGGAAAGGAACAGAACCTAGAACCCACTTTAAAGTGTAATAATGTGGCCCCAGTCACCAGGTCACTTGCCTTGTTTCAGGAAGGACAGTGGGGCTGGCACGTGGGTAAGTCCTCCCCTGGTGGGGCTGGGGAGTCTCCTTGTGAGTTGATTCCTTCCTCTTGCTCTCAGTCGTTGTGAATGCTCCCACATTACTCCTCAAAACCACTACCTGTTTTGTAGAGTTTTTTCCTTAGATGCCTTTCTAAACCTTAATGAACAGACCAACCAGAGTATATTGCTGAGGTTATAGCAGGGTGTTGGGTTGGTGGGCCCAACCTGGTATTTTTTTGTTGTCCCATCTCAGGCCCTCTTTAAGTACCCTAGAGAGAAAATTTAGACTATTCCCTTACTCCTGCTTGGCCATTGCCTAGAATTTCTCTTCTATTCTTAAAAGACAGGAAAGTATTCATAGTACTTCATCTTCTTGAGGGTTTCTTATCAGAATTTTCTATTTTTTTAAAAAAAATTTCAGCTAATATAAAAATGTGTTGTTTCCTGGACCTATGCTACATATGATGCTGAAGCTGAAACTCCAATACTTTGGCCACCTGATTCGAAGAACTAATTCATTGGAAAAGACCCTGATACTGGGGAAGATTGAGAGTAGGAAGAGAAGGGGACGATAGAGGATGAGATGGTTGGATGGCATCACCAACTCAATGGACATGAGTTTGAGAAAGCTCCAGGAGTTGATGATTGACAGGGAGGCCTGGCGTGCTGCAGTCCATGGGGTCGCAAATATTGATGTTGCTGCCTGCTGTTTTAGGCATCAGGGATATGACAATCAATAAACTCCCTAGACTCCTAGAACTTAAATCTAGTGGAGGGGGAAAGCGATAAACAAATAAAACACGAACAGTTCGGTTTAGTTCAGTTCAAGTCACTCAGTCATGTCGGATTCCAACACCTTGAGATATCTGGTTTTCCCTAATTAACAATAATCTTTCGAAGTTCAGTCCACTTGCCCCTTGTTGCAAACTTCTATATAACCTGACTCCTCCTGCCTCAGAACAGTTCCCTTAGGGTTACTTGAGATGCTGTCTCCTGGGCTTGAAGTCCAGAAAACTCCCACCAAAGAAAATCTCTCAACTTTTGGGTTGTAACTGTTTTCTAAGTCAACAGAGTGGTCAAGAATAGCCTCTCTAAAGCACAACATGATATGAAGTAAGGGAGCAAGTTTTCCCTGGTTAGAAGGATTTCTCTCCATATGACTTTTATCTCCAAATAGACAGTAGATATTTTGCATTGATACTCATAACAGATTTTTTTTTAAACGATAACCCTAGCACAGGTATCGAGTTTCTAGTTGCCTGAACAGTGTAAACACTCAATACTTTGTATTTGAAAAATCTAATTCAACCCCTTAATATTATGCCACCAAACCTTAATAACACAGATTCCTTGACACTGAAAAAAGAGCATCTCTAGTCAAGGCTATGGTTTTTCCTGTGGTCATGTATGGATGTGAGAGTTGGACTGTGAAGAAAGCTGATCGCCGAAGAATTGATGCTTTTGAACTGTGGTGTTGGAGAAGACTCTTGAGAGTCCCTTGGACTGCAAGGAGATCCAACCAGTCCATTCTAGAGGAGATCAATCCTGGGTGTTCATTGGAAGGACTGATGCTGAAGCTGAAACTCCAATACTTTGGCCACCTCATGCGTTGAGTTGACTCACTGGAAAAGAGTCTGATGCTAGGAAGAATTGTGGGTGGGAGGAGACGGGGACGGCAGAGGATGAGGTGGCTGGATGGCATCACCGACTCGATGGACATGAGTTTGAGTGAATTCCAGGAGTTGGTGATGGACAGGGAGGCCTGGCGTGCTGTGATTCACAGGGTCGCAAAGAGTTGGACACGACTGAGCAACTGAACTGAACTGAACTGAGACATGATAAAGGATTCCAGGAGGAGATGCAGGAGATACAAATTTGATCCCTGGGTAAGTCGGGAAAAATCCCCTGGAAGACGAAATGGCCACTCCAGTATTCTTGCCTGGAGAAAACCGTAGACAGAGGAGCCTGGTGGGCTAGTCCATGGGGTCACAGAAGAGTCAGACATGACTCAGTGACTGAGCTGGAGCCATGATAAAGATGAAATACCATGAAGCTCTTGTCTAAATACAGTTGACTTGAACATGGGGGTTAGGGGTACCAACCCTTCCTGCAGTCAAAAATCCATGTGTAATTTATTGACCCTATATGTGCAATTCTTCCACATCTGTGGATCCAAACTATGGGTCATGTAGCACTGTGGTATTTACTATTTTAAAAAAATCCACGTATAAGAGAACCATCACAATTCAAATGTGTTTTGTTCAAGGGTCAATTGTACTTCTGCAAACTTAAGCAAGGTCGGTGGAAAACCACATGGAAGCCAACTCCAAGATAACTAGTGATGTGAGGAGGGAGGGGACCATAGAAGGAATCATTATTTTATCCCATTGAATGTATCTAAAATTAATTAGATAGATTAAAAAGCAGCTTGCTCATGGCTGTATGCTGCTGCTGCTGCTAAGTCGCCCCAGTCGTGTCCGACTCTGTGCGACCCCATAGACGGAAGCCCACCAGGCTCCCCTGTCCCTGGGATTCTCCAGGCAAGAACACTGGAGTGGGTTGCCATTTCCTTCTCCAATGTGTGAAAGTGAAAAGTGAAAGTGAAGTCGCTCAGTCGTGTCCGACCCTTAGCGACCCCACGGACTGCAGCCCACCACGCTCCTCCATCCATGGGATTTTCTAGGCAAGAGTACTGGAGTGGCTTGCCATTGCCTTCTGTATAGCTAGTTAGTTAATGAAGTATTTCCAAGTGGTTTTCCACTGACCTTGCTTAAGTTTGCAGAAGTACAATTAACCCTTGAACAACATGCATTTGAATTGTGATATTTCTCTTATACGTGGATGTTTAGGTGCCTAACCTCCTCTCAAGGGAATGATTTTGCTCTAGCAACAGCTGGACTGCTGTTGTAACCGAACTGGACCCTAGGGGACCCTCCCCCATGTCCTCTGCTTTAGCTCCTCTCTGAAGTACCCAGATAACAGTATTTGATGCACATTTCCTGAGTGGTTTTGCAGATGTGAATCTCCTTTCCCCCACCAAATGCAGGGACTACTTGATGATCCGGAGCACATGATCCAGGTCTCCTGGAGCCTAAGGACTGATCATGCTAACCCTTATGACACCATCACACCCCTGGGCTGCCTCATCATCAGCCAGGGAATTGTATACAAGCTGATCCCATACCCTGAAACCCTCCCTGCTCACCTGCCCTTTAAAAATGCTTTACTGAAACCCTTTGGGGGAACTTGAAGCTTTTCAAGACAGGAATGAAACAGCCACCTGTATCCTCGCATGGCCTTGCAATAAACCTTTTTCCCCGATATAAAAAAAAACTGGACTAGTGTCCACAGGCATGAGGCAGGTACTCACTTCTTCCCAGAGTGGCATTCTGATTTTTCCTTTGGATAAACCCTACTAATCAATATGGATTTGAGTAGAAAAGGAAATATTTATATTTAATACATGGCTAATAAAATTCTTATTGAAAATATATCTAATGGAAATGTTAAATAAATGGACCATCTGGATTTGTTACTTCTCTGATGTCCCTGAAACTACCTTTCTCAGAAACTTGCAGAACTGAAAGTTTGGAATTAAACAACTTTTCCTCAGACACAGAACTAAATATGTGTTCTGTTTTTGAAAAAGATATGTCATAAAGAACAAATGTAGAGTTTTAGAGGAAACTTGTATGTTCTTTTTCATCTTTTTCAAACAAATCATTAAAAGTCAGGGATTTGGATTTAAAAGACATGGTAAGTGAAGAAAGTTGTCACCAAACATAAGGTATTTGGTGTAAAATTAAGCAGATACTAGGGAGGAAGATAAATTATGTTTTTCTTCCCCAAGCCAGCAGAAATGTTAAAAGTAAAACAGAACCTTCAAGGATGTTGACTTTTTTCCCCGTGAATGTTTAATTTTTTTCCTGGAAACCACAGAAAAAAGAAATGATTTAAAAGTGTGGCTTTTATGAACAAGGATAGTCACCAGAATCTAATCTCAAAATTATTCTAAACCAAGAGAAGATCCACCTGGTTAGTAAAAAGTCTGAACAACAAAATACTTTTTAAAGAAATATGGTTTCATTACTTTTACAAATATGAAAGAATGTTAGAGGTTGACAAAGTATAATCTGCTAATAGTCTTGGAAGAAAGTGCCTTAATGAATAAATAAAGATAATTTGCAATTAGCAAATCATTATTAGCATACAAAGAGTTTCAGAAAATATTTTTGTCTTACAATCATCGTCTCAAATCTTGTTTTACTAATTTAATTAAATTAATATATATATATATATAAAATTCTTGCTCAAAACACCTCAGATTTATACCCACCACCTTTTAAAATCTTGCCTTCCTTATATTCACATATACACCGAAAAGACAAAACACATGAGTATCCAATTTAGTTGACTTTATTCCATCAATACAGTAGTCAAATGGGGAAATTTCTAACCCATTAGGAGAGAAAATAATTAGAACATAAAATATGAAATCATATACTTTAGTATTGCAATAAAATCAATTAACCATAGCTTTACCCAATTTTCTAGAAAATTCTAGACCTCATAAATTGAATAATTTAATCATACTTTTTTAAGGACATACTTGACCTCTTTTGAATAACTGGAATTTCAACATTAATAACCCAAACCTAAATTTCCACAATCATTGGCCAAGGGATTTCTGTGACTTTTCAACACTAAATATAGAAATGAAATTTATATTACCACATGGCTCTTTTTCAATTTGTCATTTATACCAAACTTTAAAACCACTCTAAATTCCTCTTAATGTTTTATGAGTAGCATTTAGTTTCTGAACGTGTCTTAGGTATTTATGTAGCTGACCTGACCTATATTTTAGATCTATTTTAGCATACCTTACCAAGAATAGTCTTCCAAATGACCATCTTGAGTGCTCTTTTAGGCATTTCTACTTCCACTGGTACCATAAAGATAGCTAATTTTCAAGATAATTTGGTTATCAAGAGAATGGAAGAATATTAAAGAGAATGAGACTTCATCTCTAAAAAGTCCCTTTGTCCTTCATGTTCATAAAATTCTTTTACTGGTTCAGTTCAGTTCAGTTCAGTCGCTCAGTCGTGTCCGACTCTCCGCGACCCCATGAACCACAGAACGCCAGGCCTCCCTGTCCATCACCAACTCCCGGAGTACACTCAAACTCATGTCCACAGAGTCAGTGATGCCATCCAGCCATCTCATTCTCGGTCGTCCCCTTCTCCTCCCGCCCCCAACCTTTCCCAGCATCAGAGTCTTTTCCAGTGAGTCAACTCGTCGCATGAGGTTGCCAAAGTATTGCAGCTTCAGCTTTAGCATCAGTCCCTCCAATGAACATCCAGGATTGATCTCCCTGCAGTATAAGGGACTCTCAAGAGTCTTCTCCAACACCACAGTTCAAAAGCATTGATTCTTCGGCGATCAGCTTTCTTCACAGTCCAACTCTCACATCCATTCATGACCACGGGAAAAACCATTGCCTTGACTAGACGGACCTTGGTTGGAAAAGTAATGTCTCTGCTTTTTAATATACTATCAAGGTTGGTCATAACTTTCCTTCCAAGGAGCAAGCGTCTTTTAATTTCATGGCTGCAACCAGCATCTGCAGTGATTTTGGAGCCCAAAAAAATAAAGTCTGACACTGTTTCCACTGTTTTTCCATCTATTTCCCATGAAGTGATGGGACCAGATGCCATGATCTTTGTTTTCTGAATGTTGAGCTTCAAGCCAACCTTTTCACTCTCCTCTTTCACTTTCATCAAGAGGCTTTTGAGTTCCTCTTCACTTTCTGCCATAAGGGTAGTGTCATCTGCATATCTGAGGTTATTGATATTTCTCCCAGAAATCTTGATTCCAGCTTGTGCTTCTTCCAGCCCAGCGTTCCTCATGATGTACTCTGCATATAAGTTAAATAAGCAAGGTGACAATATACAGCCTTGACGTACACCTTTTCCTATTTGGAACCAGTCTGTTGTTCCATGTCCAGTTCTAACTGTTGCTTCCTGACCTGCATACAGGTTTCTCAAGAGGCAGGTCAGGTGGTCTGGGATTCCCATGTCTTTCAGAATGTTCCACAGTTTATTGTGATCCACACAGTCAAAGGCTTTGGCATAGTCAATGAAGCAGAAATAGATGTTTTTCTGGAACTCTCTTGCTTTCTCCATGATCCAGCGGATGTTGGCAATTTGATCTCTGGTGCCTCTTTTACTGGTAAGTACACAATAAAGATAATTGAGAGTTTGAAAGATGAATAAGGACAATAATAAAAGATGTGTTTGGAGAGTCCCGATGCTGCTTCCACCTCAGCAACCTATCCAAGGTAGACGAACAAGGAAGATGAATAGTACTTCAGAAGTAAACCTAAAGCCTATTGGAAGGACCAATAACTGATATGCACAGACCAGCAGAGAGGACTCTACAGTGGCCCACAAGACAGATGATGTCACGTTAGTGATGGTGTTAGAGAAGTTTTGTTCTTCTTTAGTCACTACGTTGTGTCCAGTTCTTTTGAAACCCCATGGACTGTGGACCACCAGGCTCCTCTGTCCATCAGATTTCCCAGGCAAGAATACTGGAGCTGGTTGCCATTTCCTTCTCCAGGGGATCTTCCTGACCCAGGGATCAAACTTGAGTCTCTTGCATCAGCAGGTAGATTCTTTACCACTGAGCAAGTAGGGAAGCTGAGAAGTTTTAATGGGATCCAAAATGAAATAAGTTCTAGTGAGGCTTTGTAGGTTAAAACGACAAGGTCATTTCAATCATAAAACCCCAGAACTGCTGTCCTCCCAAATGGCCCCTGAGACTGAGAACTAACTGACAGCCAAGCCATCTTCTGCGACTAAGAAGGACTCTAAGGAGAACCTGGAAAATTCAAGACCTGCATGTCTCCATTCGTACCAGGCAAGCTGGGGAAAATGAAAGGGCAGCTTTGCTGAACACTTAAAAGTGAAGAGTTAGCTAGAGTCAAGAAACAAGGGTTCAAATCTCACATTTGCCTCCTACTCACTCCATGACCTTCTCTAGCCCTCTGTCTAAAATAGTATCCCAGGGCTTCCCTGGTGGCTCAGTGGTAAAGAATCTACATGCCAATGCAGGAGACATGGATTCTATCCCTGACTCAGGAAGATCGCACCTGCCATGGTGCAACTAAACCCCTGTGCTATTGAACCTGTGTTCTAGAGCCCGGGAGCCACAGTTACTGAGCCCATGTACCAAACTACTGAAGACCGCACATGCAACAGATTGTGCTCCACAACAAGAGAAGCCACCACAGTGAGAGGCTGGTGCACTAAACTACAGAGGAGCCCTGCTCACCATGACTAGAGAAAAGCCCAAGAGCAACAAAGACCCAGCAGAGCCAAAATAAATAAATAAATAAAATTATAGATAAAAAGCCTACTTCCTTATAATACAATTTAAAACTCCGAGAATAAAATATTCTCCTGTGCAGAATTTACTGATGTATGCTTTTCAGTGTTATCTGTTGTGTACATGGCACTATGTTAGGTGCAGCACTGCACACACCCATGAATAAGGCATGGCACATTTTTCCCGTGTGTTCTTGAAGCAGTCTTCAGATCAATACAGTAGTTGTTACAAATAAGCACCTCCCAAATGCATTCAGTCCAATCACTTCACGGCAAATAGATGGGGAAAAGTAGAAATAGTGACAGACTTTATTTTCTTGGGTTCCAAAATCAGTGCAGATTGTGAGTGCACCCAAGAAATTAAAAGACAATTTTTCTTTAGAAGAAAAGCTATGACAAGCCTAGAAAGTATATTAAAAAGCAAAGACATCACTTTGCCAACAAAGGTCTGTACAGTCAGAGCTATAGTTTCTCCAGTAGTCAAGTATGGATGGGAGAGTTTTACCATAAAGAAGGCTGAGCACCAAAGAGTTGATGCCTTTAAACTGTGGTGCTGGAGAAGATTCTTGAGAGTCCTTGGGCAAAAAGGAGACCAAACCAGTCAACCCTAAAGGAAATCAGTCCTTAATGTTCATTGGAAGGACTGATGCTGAAGCTGAAGCTTCAACACTTTGGCTACCTGAAGTGAAAAGCCAACTCATTGGAAAAGACCCTGATCCTGGGAAAGATTGAGGGCAAGAGGAAAAGGGGAGTGACAGAGGATGAGATGGTTGGATGGCATCACCGACTCAATGCAATAGTTTCCCAGAGCAAACTCTGGGAGATAGTTCAGGACAGGGAAGCCTGGAGTGCGGCAGTTCATGGATGGACACGATTTAGCAACTGAACAACAAAATGCCAAAGAACACCATATTTAAGATGATAACTTAGAAAAAAGCAAAACACACAAAACATATCCAAACAGTTTTGTCATGGAACAATTTGAGGTAACAATGTTATAAAATAAGATAGAATGTTATGAGAAACGCCGACTACTATGGTTTTCAGAGAAAGGAGAGTCCATGTTTAATGTAAGGGGTCAAACCAGTGCCTTTAATATTAGTATACACATAATATGGCATGATATTTGAAAAGTGACCTATTCTTGGAATTCTAGCCTCAGGCTTACAAGGTCACTTATGATTGACCATCTCTGGTGGGAATTTGGACTCTTTGGCATTCCTTGGCTCGTCTGTTAATTTATTGCATTTATAGCATTTATTAGCACTGCCCAGATCACATATTATTGCTCTGATAGTTTATCTATCTCTTGAAAACTTTTCCTTTTTGTTACTGTTTTAAGCTAAAATAAAATAACATTGTCCAAGTAAAACAATAAAAATAAAAACCACAATAGTCTCCTTTCCTCATCACTATCTCATCCTCACCCTAGTTCTTACTCTGTAATCTTACTGTTTTTTCTTAGCGCTTATCATTATCAGGTACTACATATTTACTTGCCTCGGTGTTTCTTTCTTTGCTTTTATTTTCTGTCATCACTTCTAAAATATAAGCTCTATGAGGGTAAAAATTTTCTTTTCCATACAGAATCCTGTGTGGAGAGGCAGTGCAGACAGTGGAGATCATGACAAGGAAGTCTATATACGAAATAGGAACGGAAAGGACTCCACGTTAAAAACACTTATCCTCATGCTCTCCATCAGGCACTGTTCAGCCCTCTACAAGCACCATCCCTCCATCTTCACAGTGTAACAAACCTGAAAGATGTTTTTGCCACCTTTATAAAGATGAGGGAAAGTAGACTTGGAGAGGTAAGATAAGGTGCTCAAAGTTACAAAGCTAGTAAACCCTGAAGTTGACTTTCAAATTTGGATCAACCTGGCTTCAAAATCTGTGATCCTCCCATAAGCATTATAAACTGTAAAGTGCTGTGCAAAGGTATGAATTATCCATCATTATTATTTCATGCTTAAACTGTACTTGTTCAGTTTGTGACCCCATGGACTGCAACACGCCATAAAAAGATAGTTATAAAAATAAAATAGTCTAGAGAACCACTTGATTTAGACTCTCAAAGATACTCAAAATTTCATCTCAAAAGATATTTTTTTAATGAATTGCCGCAGGATAAAAGGGCATGTGTATGGAACTAAGTTAGAAATGGGAAGCCAATAATAAGGATACACAATATTTCTGTTGAAGCAGAAATGTAAAGTGCAACCTTTATGGATGAGGACTGGGGAAAGCACTTGTTAACGTTTTATAAATGCTATGGGAGATGGAGTACATATTGCAATCTCCTAATTGCCAATGACACTAAGCATTTCTTATAGAAAAATGCCAAATTGGTGGAAACTGCAGAATGTTCTTTTCTAGCTGTGTGAAGAAGTAACAAAAGCAGCTGACAGAAACATGAATCAAACTACAATTACAGGTCAATGGATCCAACTAGCAGTTACATCCAAGAAAGGTATCTAGGGCTTGAGTAAATGGATCCTGGACACTATAAGGCCACAAAGCAGAGACCAAAGTTCCATCAGAGTCCTTGTCACAGGGAAGAGATAATTCTGATTTCATGTTGGAAATGTTACTTTAACCTTTGCTTCACATTGCCTTTACTCACTGAAAGGATCTGTTTATACACAATGGCCTGTCCCTCTGAGTGTTAAACCAAAGTGTCTTTGTTCAGGACCCTGTCTACTTGTGGATACCTATAGGAAGGAAGAAATTAATACATCCTCTCCCCAAGGCTTGCCATTCTAGGATATATTTGCAAGATTAATGGGCTTATTATTATTTTGCTTCCTCACCTCCCTCCATCTCTGTTCTGTAAAAGAACCTGGCATCCAGACCCTGATAGGATGGCTATTTTGAGACATTAGTAAAGTCATATTCCTTGCCTGAATGCCTCATCTCCCAGATTTATTGGCTTGTGGTGAGGCGAGCAGAGTGAGTTGGATTTGGTAACTTTTGGGGGGTTGTTGGAGAGATTGGTACAATTGATCCTTGAACAGCATGCGTGTCAGCTATGTGGATCCGCTTGCATGTGGATTTCTTTTTCAACAGCAAATACTGCAGTACTAAATGAGCCACAGTTGGTTGAATCTGTGGTTGTGGAATCTCAGATATGGAGGAACTACAGATGCAGAGGAACCACGTACAGGGAGGGTACTTGGATCCTCCACTGTGTGGAGGGTCTGTGCCCCAGCTCCCACACTGTTCAAAAGTCAGTAGTACATGCATGAGCTTTATATATGACCAGACAGGAACCTTCACTCCCATGAAGAAGGAGAGATCCAGAAAGCTGTGATCTAAATAACAGTAGGTACACAGTTGAAATCAGAGGACTTCTGAGACTTCCCCTGGTGGCTAAGTGGTAAAGAATCCACCTGCCAAAGCAGGAGACACAAGTTCAATCCCTGGATCAGGTAAATCCCCTGAAGAAATAAATGGCAACTCACTCCCGTGTTTTTGCCTAGGAAATTCCATGTTCAGAGGAGTATGGCGAGATACAGTCCATGGGGTTGCAAAGAGTCAGACATGAGTCAGCAACTAAACAACAACAGAGGAAGTCTTGACAAGCTAAAAACTCTTTAGATCAGAAAATGGAAAACTAGAGAAAAAGCTACCCCTCAAATCTTTAAAACTGGGAAGACAGTATGACCTTCAAGTCTGCAAAAACATTTTCTGGACTTGGCTGAATCCTATTTTGCATATCCTGTTGGTTCTGTGCTGCAGAGAGCACTGATTAAAATGTAAAAACTAAGCAGTCATTACTTCATTTATCTAGTTGCCTTTCACTGAGCACAGAAGAGTAGGGCATGTCCTTGATACATGAAGAATATATTCGTAAACAAGGACACAAGACCTCTGCCCTCCCAGAATTTCCATTCCAAAGAGGAGACAAGAACAATAGGACATAAACATGATGCGTAAGAAAATTGAGTAGCTTAGGTAAGTTGATAAAGATGTGAGGAGAGAATGGAGCTGAATAAGAGAGCTGGGAATTCAGGAAAGTTGCGATTTTCATACAGAAGGTGATATTTGAGAAAAACGTGAAGGAGATGAGAGAGTATCTTCATGGGGATACATAGAGAAAGAGTTCCATGCAGGGTAAACAGTCAGTGCAAAAGCCCGGGGGCAGTTGCATCTTGTGCTTCAGGAGCTTAGCGTGGGGTGAGGAGGGCAAAGAGCAATGAAAGTTCAGGGAAATGATGTGAGGGTAGGTGCGATTCAGAGAAGGGGAGGTCTGGGTAGATTATGAAGGGACTCCAGGCTATAGGAAAGACTTTGGCTTTTAGTCGGATAAAGAGGGGTTTTCAGGTTCAGGAGCAATGTATTCTAGTATATGATTTTAAAAATCACTGCAGAGTTTATAAAAGGCTGAATGGCGACAAGTGAGGCAACCAAGAGGCATTCATACAGTTCAGTTCAGTTCAGGTCAGTCGCTCAGTCGTGTCCAACTCTTTGCGACCCCATGAATCACAGCACGCCAGGCTTCCCTGTCCATCACCAACTCCCGGAGTACACTCAAACTCATGTCCATCGAGTCGGTGATGCCATCCAGACATCTCGTTCTCTGTCGTCCCCATCTCCTCCCACCCCCAATCCCTCCTAGCATCAGACACTTTTCCAGTGAGTCAACTCATCACATGAGGTGGCCAAAGTATTGGAGTTTCAGCTTTAGCATCAGTCCTTCCAATGAACACCCAGGATTGATCTCCTCCAGAATGGACTGGTTGGATCTCCTTGCCGTCCAAGGGACTCTCAAGAGTCTTCTCCAACATCACAGTTCAAAAGCATCAATTCTTCGGTGATCAGCTTTCTTCACAGTCCAACTCTCACATCCATACAGGACCACGGGAAAAACCATAGCCTTGACTAGACAGACCTTGGTTGGCAAAGAAATGTCTCTGCTTTTTAACATGCTATCTAGGTTGGTCATAACTTTCCTTCCAAGGAGTAAGCGTCTTTTAATTTCCTGGCTGCAATCAGCATCTGCAGTGATTTTGGAGCCCAAAAAAATAAAGTCTGACACTGTTTCCACTGTTTCTCCATCTATTTCCCATGAAGTGATGGGACCAGATGCCATGATCTTTGTTTTCTGAATGTTGAGCTTCAAGCCAACCTTTTCACTCTCCTCTTTCACTTTCATCAAGAGGCTTTTGAGTTCCTCTCTTCCCTTTCTGCCATAAGGGTGGTGTCATCTGCATATCTGAGGTTATTGATATTTCTCCGGGCAATCTTGATTCCAGCTTGTGCTTCTTCCAACCCAGAGTTCTTCATGATGTACTCTGCATATAAGTTAAATAAGCAGGGTGACAATATACAACCTTGACGTACTCTTTTTCCTATTTGGAACCAGTCTGTTGTTCCGTGACCAGTTCTAACTGTTGCTTCCTGACCTGCATACAGGTTTCTCAAGAGACAGGTCAGGTGGTCTGGTATTCCCATCTCTTTCAGAATGTTCCACAGTTTATTGTGATCCACACAGTCAAAGGCTTTGGCATAGTCAATGAAGCAGAAATAGATGGTTTTCTGGAACTCTCTTGTTTTCTCCATGATCCAGTGGATGTTGGCAATTTGATCTCTGGTGCCTCTGCCTTTTCTAAAACCTGCTTGAACAACTGGAATTTCACGCTTCACATATTGCTGAAACCTGGCTTGGAGAATTTTGAGCATGACTTTACTAGTATGTGAGATGAGTGCAATTGTGCAGTAGTTTGAGCATTCTTTGGCATTGCCTTTCTTTGGGATTGTAATGAAGACTGACCTTTTCCAGTCCTGTGGCCACTGCTGAGTTTTCCAAATTTGCTGGCATATTGAGTGCAGCACTTTCACAGCATTATCTTTCAGGATTTGAAATAGCTCAGTTGGAATTCCATTACCTCCACCCTCTTTGTTTGTAGTGATGCTCTCTAAGGCCCACTTGACTTCACATTCCAAGATGTCTGGCTCCAGGTGAGTGATCACGCCATCGTGATTATCTTCATCTGAAGATCTTTTTTGTACAGTTCTTCTGTGTATTCTTGCCACCTCTTCTTAATATCTTCTGCTTCTGTTAATACCATTTCTGTCCTTTATCCAGCCCATCTTTGCATGAAATGTTCCCTTGATATCTTTAATTTTCTTGAAAAGCATTCATTAATCTAGGCTAAAGAGGATGGTGGCTTGGGCAAGATTAGCAGTGAATGAAAGTGATGAAAAGTGGTCAGATTTGGAAGCATCTTAGAAATAAAGCCAGCAGGATTTCCTAATAGAATGTGAGATGTGAGAGAAAGAGGTGACATTAGAGTTTCTTAATCTGTCGCTACAAGGAGAAAGCTCTCCATTAACAGAGAAGATCATTTGATACAGTAACAGCCATCATGTGGAAACAAAGTTTCACAGGCCCTAGGAGATGCCTACTGTTGGGTAGAGACTCTTTTTTTTTTTTTTTTTTGGCTGTATTGTGTCTTTGTTGCTGCTCAAGGGCTTTTTTCTAATTGAGAAGTGGGCGTTGCTCTCTAGTTGCAGTGAACAGGCTTCTCCTTGCAGTGACTTCTCTTATGGGGCTTCCCAAGGGGTACTGGGATAAAGAATCTGCCTGCCAATGAAGGAGATGAAGAAGCAGGATCGATCCTTGGGTCAGGAAGATCTTCTGGAGTAGGAAATGGCAAACTGCTCCAGTATTCTTGCCTGGAGAATTCCATAGACAGAGGAGCCTGGCAGGCTACAGTCCACGGGGTCACAAAGAGTCATGGGGCTGCAAAGAGTCGGACACAACTAAGCATGAACACACACACACTCTTGTTGTCAAGGAAAGGTTCTATGTTCAGGGGCTTCAGTGTTAAGTACATGGGCTCAGAAGTTGCAACTCGTAGGCTGTAGAGTGCAGGCTCAGTAGTTGTAGCACAGGGGCTTAGTTGCTCCGTGGCATGTGAAATCTTCCTGGACCAGGGATCAAACCTGTGTCCCCTGAATTGGCAGGTTGATTCTTATCCACTCTACCACTAGGGAAGTCCTTCAGCAGAGGTTTTATAACCTCTTAAAGGTAGGTCTGGGTGGGTGGATGATGAGAAATCTAACAAAATTCTCCCCACGATTGGTTGGTTCCATGAAGTGTCCAGTACCAGCCTCTGCTGAGATTTAAAGAATAAAACAAACTATAATACCAAACATTTCTGAATATAAATCCTGGGCCTTCCCCTTACCCAACTTTATACTAGTTTCTTAACCTCTCTGAATCTTAGTTTTCTTGTCTGTGAAATGGGGACATTACTTGTCTGATAGTACCTTATGAAGACTGTGCTGTACTGTGCTTAGTCACTCAGGTGTGTCTGACTCTTTGGGATCCCATGGACTGTAGCCCACCAGGAGCCTCCGTCCAGGGGAATTCTGCAGGCAAGAATACTGGAGTGGGTTGCCATGCCCTTCTCCAGGGGATCTTCCCAACCCAGGGATTGAACCCAGGTCTCCCGCATTGCAGGCGGATTCTTTACCATCTGAGCCACCAGAGAAGCCCAAGAATACTAGAGTGGGTAGCCTGTCCCTTCTCTGGGGGAACTTCCTGACCCAGGAATCGAACAGGGGTCTCCTGCATTGCAGGCGAATTCTTTACCAACTGAGCCACCTGGGAAGCCATGAGGGAATTACTTAGTAGTTCAGTGGTTAGGACTCTGTGCTTCCACTGCCAGGGGCCCAGGTTCAGGTTTGCCCTCAGGCCAGGGAACTAAGATCCTGCAAGCTGTGCAGTGTGGCCAAAAAATAAATAAATAAATAAGGAAATAAAGGTTAAATTGGAAAGGAAAAAAAAGATTAGATGAGGTAATGTATGTAAAATTTTTGTGTAATGCTTGGCATACCTATTATGCAATAAATATTTTATTTATTCATAGATACAATGGAAGTAATGTTTTTAGTATTGTAATTACTATGACTCCCAGTGCAAGAGGTGATTAAGATACAGATCACAAACTGAGAACATAGGAAATCACTGACGTGAATCAAATACTGGCTGGATAGTCATAGTGTTTTTGAGCTGAGATATAAAGCAACTACCTAAGCCCATCTCCAGAGAGATTGAGACACTTATTTAAGCTCATAAGATACTTTAGAGTAAGCACAGTACTAGAGCCAGAAAATGTCCTTAAAGCATTAATGGGGTAAATTGAGGACAAATAAAAATTTACATAAAAACTTACCTCAAAAAGATGTAAGGTTGTTGGGTATAAGCTAAAAATATAAAGAGATTAAGAAAGTAAGGTGAACTCAAAACTGACATATATATGAGAAAATGGAGGAAACTAGACGGGTTTGGCATCAGGGAGGGCACTATAGTTGGCCACACAGAAGATAGTTCTGATCCAGATGATAACTATGGACTAACACACCACTGGGTCTGTTTCCTGGCGTCCTGGGTCCTTGCAGCTTAAGAAGATGCCAGCTGTAAAGTTCACTTGGGACATTTCAGAAACGTGACATGGAGGCGTGGAATGTAGACCTGGAGTTGGAAGAAGTTCTTGCACATGCCCCTCTCCTTTTAGAGGCAGAACATTTCAGGCAGTGCGTCTTTGGAAGATATTCAGGCTCTGTGCAGACACATAGTATAGTAGTCTAGTCCAGAAACACTATCTGTGGCTCCATGGGCAAGTCACTTAACCAAAAAGTTTCATTTGAGAGATGAAGTCAACACCAGCCCAGCAAAATATACGAAGCGATGCAGCAGGGTTTGAACTGAGCAGGGGTCACTCCAACTCAATTATATTCAACAAATTTATTGACTGTCTGTGCAACTAACTGCCAGGAGCTCCATAGTGAACCAGACAGACATTGCTCCTGCACTCACATAACTTGTAATTTGTCTAGAGAGTCTTATCACTTGTCTACAGACAAACAAGCAACTTCAATATGACAAGGTAAGTACTTTCATAAAGAGTCAAAACAAGAACCAGTAAAAATGTATACAGAAGCTTTTACTGTAAAATATGAGAGAGAAACAGACTGTAATAAGCAAAGAAACATAGAAAAACAGAAGAAAGAGAGCCATATAGGGAGGGTACTGTGGGGGCATCTAAGGGGAGCAGTTAGTCCAGTCTTCTATAAGAGCTTCCTGGAGGAAGTGACAGAAAAGTGAGATTTAAACAAACATAAATTTGCTGCCAGGGTACTTTATTGATGAACCCATGATTAGTTATTTGATTTTTATTGGTGACCTACAGTTGTGGCTGGGGATTACAAAAGACTAGAAAGTAAAATCCAATAGACTGAAGGATTGTAAGAAACAAAATCTGACCAATTTAATGTCTACTCTCCCCCTAGAGACTGACTTGACAAATAATACAGACACATATGACTCAAGTTGCTCCAGAAACCCCACTTCCAGAGTGCATTTACATCACTGCCACAATACGGAACTTTAAGTAGGGTTGTACAAAAAGTATCCAAATGACAACAAAAATCAGAAACCATGTGATACACGATGTAAGCCACACATATATAGAATACATAAAACAAGTAATATAGACAATAAACTCTTTAAAATAGAATGCAAATATGTGTTACACTACAATCATTCTGAACTAAACGAAATTTCAAGAAAAAAAGACAGGTATGTAATCTGATTGCCCCAAGGAATGATTTATATTTTTGATGTTGATGAAATCTCATCACAAAAAAGTACTACAATATTCTCTATTACTACTCTAATTTTCATCAAAACAGACTTTTTTTTTTACATTCATTGGCAGTCAGGAGCATTTCCTCAAATATGAATTTGTTCTGAAATCTTATACCTTCTGTATTATTTCTTGTACCAGGCATATTGATTCATTGGAGCAAAACAGGAAGCAATCGTTCATTATGTGATGTCTCCAAAGTACTTCATTTCTGATTAATAATCAAATTCCCTCAAATTATATTAATTATTGCTTCACCGTTCTACATATGTGATGAGGAAAAATTGTTAATTTATTACTATTGGGACACTTATTCCAATCATGGTTTGGAACTACAGTAAACCTCCATTAGCTGAATCTTTTGAGAATATGAACTCTTAGCTAATGGATCTTTCTGATGAACTGAGCAATGGTCAAAACACTTTTCAAAATGTCTTAACGAACATGAGAGCCTTGTGAAACATAGCAGATGTTCTGCCAGAAAAAGAAGGACGAAGGAAGGAGAGCCTGAGGAAGAGGAGAAGGACGAAGGAGGAGAGAGTACAGAAGTATAAGAAGAAGAGGAGGGTGGACCAGAAACGGGAGGAGGAAGAAAAAGATGTAAGGGGCTTCTCCTATGGTCCGGGGGTTGAGAATCTGCCTTTCAATGCAGGGGACTTGGGTTTGATCCCTGGTCAGGGAACTAAGAACCCACGTGCTGCTGCGGGGCAACTGGGCCCAAGAACAGCAACTACTGAATCCTAGTGCCACAGCTAGAGAAGTCCATGTGCCACAACAAATACCCAGCCCAGGCAAAAGTAAATAAATAAATTTGAAATTCTCTTAGAAACCAAAGAGAGAGATGGAAAGAAGGTTGAGTCTAGGGATACTTTCACATTCAAATATATTTGAGAATCAACATGTCCTATCTTATGTAACCAAGGATATTCTTTTTCTGAAGACCTCTGATAGTATGTTGCTGCTAAGTCACGTCAGTTGTGTCTGACTCTGTGCAACCCCATAGACGGCAGCACACCAGGCTCCTCTGTCCCTGGGATTCTCCAGGCAAGAACACTGGAGTGGGTTGCCATTGCCTTCTCCAATAGTATCAGTTCAGTTCAGTTCAGTTCAGACACTCAGTCGTTTCCGACTCTTTGCGACCCCATGAATCAGCACGCCAGGCCTCCCTGTCCATCACCAACTCCTGGAGTTCACTCAAACTTGTGTCCATCGAGTCGGCGATGCCATCCAGCCATCTCATTCTCTGTCGTCCCCTTCTCCTCCTGCCCCCAATCCCTCCCAGCATCAGAGTCTTTTCCAGTGAGTCAACTCGTCGCATGAGGTGGCCAAAGTATTGCAGTTTCAGCTTTAGCATCATTCCTTCCAATGAACACCCAGGATTGATCTCCTTTAGAATGGACTGGTGGATCTCCTTGCAGTCCAAGGGACTCTCAAGAGTCTTCTCCAGCACCACAGTTCAAACGCATCAATTCTTTGGCGCTCAGCTTTCTTCACAGTCCAACTCTCACATCCATACATGACCACGGGAAAAACCATAGCCTTGACTAGACGGACCTTGGTTGGCAAAGTAATGTCTCTGCTTTTTAATATACTATCTAGGTTGGTCATAACTTTCCTTCCGACGAGTAAGCGTCTTTTAACTTCATGGCTGCAACCAGCATCTGCAGTGATTTTGGAGCCCAAAAAAATAAAGTCTGACACTGTTTCCACTGTTTCCCCATCTATTTCCCATGAAGTGATGGGACCAGATGCCATGATCTTCGTTTTCTGAATGTTGAGCTTCAAGCCAACCTTTTCACTCTCCTCCTTCACTTTCCTCAAGAGGCTTTTGAGTTCCTCTTCCCTTTCTGCCATAAGGGTGGTGTCATCTGCATATCTGAGGTTATTGATATTTCTCCGGGCAATCTTGATTCCAGCTCGTGCTTCTTCCAGCCCAGCGTTCCTCATGATGTACTCTGCATAGAAGTTAAATAAGCAGGGTGACAATATACAACCTTGACATACTCCTTTTCCTATTTGGAACCAGTCTGTTGTTCCATGTACAGTTCTGACTGTTGCTTCCTGACCTGCATACAGGTTTCTCAAGAGGCAGGTCAGGTGGTCTGGTATTCCCATGTCTTTCAGAATGTTCCACAGTTTATTGTGATCCACACAGTCAAAGGCTTTGGCATAGTCAATGAAGCAAAAATAGATGTTTTTCTGGAACTCTCTTGCTTTCTTCATGATCCAGCGGATGTTGGTAATTTGATCTCTGGTGCCTCTGCCTTTTCTAAAACCTGCTTGAACATCTGGGAGTTCATGGTTCACATATTGCTGAAGCCTGGCTTGGAGAATTTTGAGCATGACTTTACGAGTGTGTGAGATGAGTGCAATTGTGCGGTAGTTTGAGCATTCTTTGGCATTGCCTTTCTTTGGGATTGGAATAAAGACTGACCTTTTCCAGTCCTGTGGCCATTGCTGAGTTTTCCAAATTTGCTGGCATATTGAGTACAGCACTTTCACAGCATCATCTTTCAAGATTTGAAATAGCTCAACTGGAATTCTATCACCTCCACTAGCTTTGTTCGTAGTGATGCTTTTTAAGGCCCTTTTGACTTCACATGGGAAATAGATGGAAAAACAGTGGAAACAGTGTCAGACTTTATTTTTTGGGGCTCCAAAATCACTGCAGATGCTGATTGCAGCCATAAAATTAAAAGACGCCTGCTCCTTGGAAGGAAAGTTATGACCAACCTTGATAGTATATTAAAAAGCAGAGACATTACATTGCCAACCAAGGTCCGTCTAGTCAAGGCTATGGTTTTTCCCGTGGTCATGTATGGATGTGAGAGTTGGACTGTGAAGAAAGCTGATCACTGAAGAATCGATGCTTTTGAACTGTGGTGTTGGAGAAGACTCTTGAGAGTCCCTTATACTGCAGGGAGATCCAACCAGTCCATTCTAAAGGAGATCAATCCTGGATGTTCATTGGAGGGACTGATGCTAAAGCTGAAACTGCAATACTTTGGCCACCTCATGCGACGAGTTGACTCACTGGAAAAGACTCTGATGCTGGGAAAGGTTGGGGGTGGGAGGAGAAGGGGACGACAGAGAATGAGATGGCTGGATGGCATCACCGACTCTGTGGACATGAGTTTGAGTTTACTCCGGGAGTTTGTGATGGACAGGGAGGCCTGGCGTGCTGTGATTCATGGGGTCGCGGAGAGTTGGACACGACTGAGCGACTGAACTGAACTGAACTGACTTCACATTCCAAGATGTCTGGCTCTAGGTCAGTGATCACGTTATCATGATTACACATAGTAGGGGGTCAATAAATATTTGCTGAGCTACCAGATAAGCGCTTTGTACAGTACCTTAAATATATCTTAGTGATGATCAGCTGAGTAGCTTTTCTGATTCTTTTCCAATAAAATTTTTCTCTCTAATCCACTGAATTATTTCATATATTTTATCAATCTTGTTTATCATTCAGTTCAGTTCAGTTCAGTTCAGTCGCTCAGTCGTGTCCGACTCTCCACGACCCCATGAATCACAGCACGCCAGGCCTCCCTGTCCATCACCAATTGAAAGTTTATTTTCCTATTCTTAGAACAACAGCAAGGCTTCTGAGAATGAAAAAAAAAATGACTATCCTATTTAATCCTAGCTGGGCTAGAGAGATCTAATTTGCAAAATATAAAATAATGATATGAATAGTTTGTACCCAGATAGCATACTACCATCCAGAGGTCCAGTGATTTATAAGGTTGTCTATTATTGCCTTGAGTGGAACATCTCTTGTAAAACAGCCAAAGTATTTTGTACACAACCTTCCCATTAATCATATCCCCCAAGGAAATATATAGGTTGAACACACCATTGCTCTAATTTCACAAAGGTAGAGAGAGGAGATGCAGAAGTAAAGTGATTTTTCAAGTTTACCTAAGGTCTCACCATGTAAATGGTTGGAAAGAGTGGGCTGGCTTCTAGCCAGCCTGGAGACTTTGTTCTCCCCAATTCTTAGTTTTATTCAAAGTACAAGAGAGCAAGCAATTTAATATCGATGTCACCAATACATCATCCATATGAAGGATGGTACTGCAACATTAATATGCAAATAAGCTGAATATAAAGTATCTAATCTTACTAAGCACAGTGTTCCCTGTTTCTCAGAAAAATTTATGTCTATATGAAAAGAGAATAAAATTGCAGAGGATATTCAATGATGTATATTCACTAACATATGAAGGGGAACATGGAGCTGTACTCCACTCTTAGGATTAACCCTCAGAGTTTGGGAAGAAAGAAAATAAAAGTGCCTATAGGCATTTGGTATCAATACTCTTTCTCAAATACTCTCTCTCTAAAGGCTTTAAAGTTATGAGGAAAATCTCAGATAAATGGCTGAAAGGTGATCCCACAAAACCATCATTTTCTTCTTTCTTCTAGATTGAAAGCATTAATTATTAGCATCAAGCATATAGGTCTATCTCCAGAAGCCAAGAAGCTGGTGATCAGAAATGGATGCTAGGATATGCTGTCATCTAGAATTTACACCCCACATGTGGGGAGGAATGGAATCCAATCCCTCTGTTCCCCGAGGCTCTCTGTAGACTTTGTTGCCTCCTCTCTGCACAATTAGAAAAAAATTAACAGAAAACATTCCCTTGAGGTGTTTGGAATACGTGAACTCTTTGGTCTTATTGGGCTTCCCTGGTGGCTCAAATGGTAAAGAATATGCCTACAATGCAGGAGACTTGGGTTCAATCTCTGGGTTGGGATGATCCCCTCGAAAAGGAAATGGCAACCCACTCCAGTATTCTTGCCTGAAAAATCCTATGGACAGAAGAGCCTGGTGGGCTATAGTCCATGGGGTTGCAAAGAGTCGGATAAGACTGAGCGACTAACACTTTCACTTCACAGTTTTGGTCTTATTAGGAGTTGAGAAAATATGAAAGAAATCAAGAACGTGCATCTAAACAGGAGTAAGTTATTATTATTCCTAATAACAATGAAAAGAACTAAAACTCACACGTGTTTAGCACTTCACCATTTATAAACACTTTCCATCCATTTTCTCATTTGATCCATACAACAATCCTGTGAGATAAGTAAATGGATATTTACTCTAACTTCAACTGTGAAAATTAAAAATACACAGAGAAGTAGATCAAGCAATGTTAATAACCTGAATATCCATCTCCTGGATCTTACAATATGAACATCTTGCTGTACATGTACATTTATTTTTTGCTTAAGTATTTTAGCAGATTATAAGCAACATGGGATTTAACCTTTTCACATGTAACAAAATTAATAATACTTCTCTAGTGTCATTTCCCATCCAAATTGTAATCAGATAGCCCCAGGGGTAAGAAAAGCATTATTTCTCATTTTGCAGAAGTGACTTTTTTTTGACATAACAAAATGAACCAACGGGCTTGAAGATACATAGATAATAAACAAGGAACCTGAGAACTCAGGTTTAGAACTCATGATTTCTTGGTCTCAGTTCTTCTCACTTTGAAGCAAAGTTGCATAAAAATAGTCTCAATTGGAAGAAGACAGAAAAGCTACACAGTCAGACCTCTGTGTATTATTTGAGCAGAAGTGATCTTAAGAAAATGTGAAGGGAATATGTGAGTTTGTCTTCAGTTCAGTTCACTTCAGTTCAGTCGCTCAGTTGTGTCCGACTCTCCGCGACCCCATGAATCACAGCACGCCAGGCCTCCCTGTCCATCACCAACTCCCGGAGTACACTCAAACTCATGTCCACAGAGTCGGTGATGCCATCCAGCCATCTCATTCTCTGTCGACCCCTTCTCCTCCCGCCCCCAACCTTTCCCAGCATCAGAGTCTTTTCCAGTGAGTCAACTCGTCGCATGAGGTGGCCAAAGTATTGCAGTTTCAGCTTTAGCATCAGTCCCTCCAATGAACATCCAGGATTGATCTCCTTTACAATGGACTGGTTGGATCTCCTTGCAGTATAAGGGACTCTCAAGAGTCTTCTCCAACACCACAGTTCAAAAGCATCGATTCTTCGGCGATCAGCCTTCTTCACAGTCCAACTCTCACATACATTCATGACCACGGGAAAAACCATTGCCTTGACTAGACGGACCTTGGTTGGCAAAGTAATGTCTCTGCTTTTTAATATACTATCAAGGTTGGTCATAACTTTCCTTCCAAGGAGCAAGCGTCTTTTAATTTCATGGCTGCAATCAGCATCTGCAGTGATTTTGGAGCCCAAACAAAAAGTCTGACACTGTTTCCACTGTTTTTCCATCTATTTCCCATGAAGTGATGGGACCAGATACCATGATCTTTGTTTTCTGAATGTTGAGCTTCAAGCCAACCTTTTCACTCTCCTCTTTCACTTTCATCAAGAGGCTTTTGAGTTCCTCTTCACTTTCTGCCATAAGGGTGGTGTCATCTGCATATCTGAGGTTATTGATATTTCTCCCAGAAATCTTGATTCCAGCTTGTGCTTCTTCCAGCCCAGCGTTCCTCATGATGTACTCTGCATATAAGTTAAATAAGCAGGGTGACGATATACAACCTTGACGTACACCTTTTCCTATTTGGAACCAGTCTGTTGTTCCATGTCCAGTTCTAACTGTTGCTTCCTGACCTGCATACAGGTTTCTCAAGAGGCAGGTCAGGTTGTCTTCAACAGTGTCTTATTTTTAGTGGCCTTCTCATTCCCTGTAGTGCTGTGTTTACCCTCCCCCAACTCACACTTCATTGTCCCTAGTTCAAACCCCAGTCAATACTACCTCTAACATTTGTTGTTGTTTGGTCATTCAGTCACGTCCAACGCTTTGTGACCCCATGGACTGTAGCCTACAAGGCTCCTCTGTCCTTGCTGGGATTTCCCAGACAAGAATACTGGAGTGGGTTGCCATTTTCTCCTCCAGGGGATCTTCCTGACCCAGAGATTGAACCCAAGTCTCCTTCATTGGCAGGCAGATTCTTTGGAGCTGAGCCAATACATTGGCTGTCTAAGTGCCCCATCAATACTTCCCTGTCCCCATCTACAAGGTCAACACCATCTTGCAGCCAGCAAACATCTTAAGAGAGCCTGATAGACTCATCTCTCTGAGATGAGTTATTAGTCATCGTTACTGACACCATGAACCCCTCTGAGTATTCCTGGAACTGTGGAGATGACATTATGTTGCCTCATGGAATGAACAAATTATTCTGATGTCATGATTCTTAACACCACGAACATTAGCAATGTATTTCTGTTTAGTTCAAAAGTGTATATTCAATTTATACAATTCCCCTTGTAGATTTATACAATCTCTGAAGTAAAAGGTTCCTCTCCCATATAAATGTTTTACCATCTTCTCCCACTTTCAGCCCCTTTCCCTCATCACAAGTATTACACATGTAATTAATGGTAGACTCAGCTTGCCATTCAAGACTCACCTCCAACCCACAAATGTTTGTATTTTCTTCTTCTGGGTTCCTGACGTCTTTTGACAAGACCTGCCAATGGTTACTGAAAATTTTCCAGATGGGTGTGGGTATGTTCCAAATCATAACATCAAAGGTATCTCTTGGCTCAACTCACTTGTTTAGTCTAAATGGATCAGACAAATACAAAAACATTATATAAATTTTAAGTGTCACCCAAGGGAAAGAATGTAAAACATTCTAAGATAAAGAGAAATTCTGGTCATCATCAGGCTACTCTGGAAATGTGATAAGACAAAGCCATGTCATGTTGCCAAGTCCTGGAGAACTGGGGAGGAGTCGGTTTAACCAGAACATATCTGATTCCAGGCTCAAGATGCTTAGGCAGAAATTCAGGTTAGCTATTCCTAATCCCATACAGAGCACATTACACAATAATAATAGTCAAAAACTTTATGTGTGAGAGATCCCTTCCAGGATTGCCATGTATTGACATGCAACGAATAAGAAAATTATTTTAAGGAATATTCCATCATACTAGAATATCAGATGTGAAAAATAGCCCAGGAGGTCTTCCCTGTCATCTCTGAAATCATGTTATAATTGTACCAGCCACAGTTATTGATTACAAACAATAGAATCTACTTGACATAATTAAAGGGGAAAAAAAGAATTTATTAAAAGATATTCTAGCTCAAGGCAGGAGAAGAAGACAACAGAGGACAAGATGCTTGGATGGCATCACTGACTCAATGGACATGAGTTTGCGCAAACTCCGGGAGATTGTGAAGGACAGGGTGAAGGATAGATGCTGCAGTCCACGGGGCTGCAAAGAATCAGACGTGACTGAGCAACTGAGCAACAATTTTAATTCACAGATTCATTAAACTAACTGTAAAAACAGATTAGAGTTGAAGCTCCCAGGAATAATGCCTAAAACTACATAGAACTGACCCAATGGAGAAATTGCCTGCTGTGTATAAATTCCTGGAACCTGATGACTGCTACTAGCATCAGTGCCACTGCAATCTGTGACTAGGGGAAAAGCTAGATGCCTTTGCAGCCACCTGTGCCAACAACTCAGAGCTCCATGTCTCATATTGCTCACATCTGAACTGAAGTTTCATGCTCATGTCTGATTGGAGAGTCCAGGCCCTGTCCTAACTCTTATTAATCACTCACTATGTGTCACACCTTCTTCTATGCCTTTTAAAAGAATTACATCACTTAAGCCTCATGACAACCCTCAAAGGATGGCTCAAGATTATTCTTTTTTATAGGACTAATAAGGGCTTGTAAAGCATATAAGGGCTTCCCTGGTGGCTCAGTGGTAAAGAGTCCATCTGCAATGCAAGAGATGCAAGAAATGCAGGTTTGATCCATGGATCAGGAAGATCCCCTGGAGGGGGACACAACCTCTCCAGTATTCTTGCCTGAAGAATCCCGTGGACAGAGAAGTCTGGTGGGCTACATACAGTTCATGGGGTCGCAAAGAATCAGACATGACTAACGCGACTGAGCACACATGCACAAGGCATATAAAAATTATCCAACCAGTCTAAAATCACAGACTGTAGGCGGCAGAGTTGATCAGAGAGTCTGATCCCAGAGCTCAGGATTTCTTAATGTTTTGCTTTGTGTTACATTCACATGCTTGCTTCATAACTACAAGGAGGGAAATTTATGTCTTAAACATGAATTCATTTACCCAAATCTAAAAATGCTGTTCAAAAGATGATGGGTAAATATGAATATGTCAGACATCTACTACAGATGTCTAAAATTGTAAGGCTGTTCTCTGTACATATTAGTGTCCCCTGAAATTTGTTCTCATAGTCATCACTAGAAGTCCATGAATGTGGGTATGAATCTATACTATTTTTGGTGTTTTACACTCTGTAATTGTCTCTAAAGACAGCAGCCTCAATTTCCACCCTGTGTACGTTGCTGCCCCTCCCATCAAAAGCTAGAGCATATTCTCCCAGTTCCCTAAACCTGGGTTTCTCTTGTTACCATCTTTAATTAACGGGGTGCAGCAGAGTGAAAATATGCCTAGGTTTAGCAGCTGTGGCAGAGAAGGAAACGGCAACCCATTCCAGTATTCTTGCCTGGAGAATCCTGTGGATGGAGGAGCTTGGTGGGCTGCCATTTACAGGGTCGCACAGAGTCGGACATGACTGAAGCATCTTAGCATGCATGCATGCATTGGAGAAGAAAATGGCAACGCACTCTAGTATTCTTGCCTGGAGAATCCCAGGGACAGAGGAGTCTGGTGGGCTGCCGTCTATGGGGTCGCACACAGTTGGACACAACTGAAGCAACTTAGCAGCAGCAGCAGCTGTGGCAGCTTCTGCTTTCTCCCTGGGGGAACAAGTTGCTATGTAAGAAACCCTACTACCTTCAGCCCACCATGCAGTGAGAGGCCACATGGAGAAGAACCAAAGAGCTCACTCACAGACATGAACAGAAGACAGAGACATGTGCTCCCTGAAGAATGATCCCAAGCCAGCCCCCAGTCATTCAGACAATCCCTTGGAAGCCCCAGACATCCTTGCTCTGCTCTGTCCAAATTCCTGACCTGCAGATAAAATGGCTGTGGCCTTAAGCTTTTAATTCCAGAATAGCTCGTTATATAGCAATAGAAAACTAACACACAAACTAACTATATGCTCACCCAGGTATATATAAAATAAAATTTTTATTTATTTTTGGTTGCACTGGGCCTTTGTTGCTGTGCTCAGGATTTCTCTAATTGCAGTGAGCGGGCACTACTCTTCATTATGGTATGGTGGCTTCTCTTTGCGGGGGCTTCTCTCATTATGGAGCATAGGCTGTAGGTGAACGGGCTTCAGGAGTTGCAGTACACAGCCTCAGTAGTTGTGGCCCACAGACTTTAGTTGCTTCTGGGCATGTGGAATCTTCCCAGCCAGGGATCGAATCTGTGTCCCCTGCATTGGTAGGTGGATTCTTATCTACTAAATTACCAGAGAAGTCCCTAAAATGAAAATTTTGCCTCTCACTAAATATTCTTCCATAGCAGTGGTCAGCAAACTTTTTCTTAAGGGTTTACATACTATTTTAAGCTTTGTAGGCCAAGAGGCAAAGCTGAAGCTATTATATAAGTGCTTATATAACTAGTCAAAATGTAAAAACCATTCCTAGCTCAAGGGCCATGAAAACTCAGACAGCTCACCAGATTAGGTCCATGAGCAACAATTCATGAATCCTTACACTGGAAGCATTGTTTTTCATGTTTGCAGTGTACTTCCTATAGGAATTTCCCGTAACTTACTTAATCAAGTCCCTGTTCTTAAGCATTTATTTTGTCTGCATTTTTTTACTATTTCAAAAATAATGCTTCAACAGATCTTGTGACTAATGCTTCAGTAAATCTTTGTCCATATTCATGGTTACTTCCTTAGAGTAAATCCCTCAAAATGGAATTGCTAGGTCAAAGAGTGTATTCATTATGCCAAAATACCCTCTGAAACTACCATACCTACAAACAATCCTATCAGCAACATATAAGAGCGTTCTGCAGCAGTTCATGACTATTTTAAGTGTTTGTTTAAAACAAACAAAACTATTTGAATTTCCTTTTGGTGTTGGAGTGTGAGCAGAGTGTGTCTCTCTTCCTTAGTCAGGGGTGACCTCTTTCTCCTTGGGCTTTGTTGGAATGCCCTAATTCAAGTTCAGACTCTCAGTGAGTCCCTGCTCCTTGTTGTTTAGTCACTAAGTTGTGTCTGACTCTTTGTGACCCCTCCAGGTTCCTCTGTCCATGGGGTTTCCCAGACAAGAATAGTGGAGTGGGTTGCCATTTCCTTCTCCAGTGATCTTCCCTACCCAGAGGTTGAACCCAGGTCTCCTGCATCTCCTGCATTGGCAGGCAAATTCTTTACTACTGAGCTACCAGGGCAGCCTGAAGCCCTTCTCACAGATTCTCTAAAACAGCTTAGCCTTTCCAGGGCCCTGGGACAGCCCTCAGAAGAGGGCTGTCTGCAGAGACCCCAGCCACTCCTTACACAAGCCCCCCACCGCACTTGCTCCCCCTCCCTCTCAGCAGGAGGTGGCTGACCCAGCTCTGCTCCCAGCCTAACAAATTGCTATCTGTGCATGACTGCTCCTTTCTGCAGCTAGGCCAGTCTCTGTTTTTCTGTTCCCTGGCTTCCCTGAGCTCTCTCTTGGGGCACATGTCCTTCTTCTCTCTAGTCTCAGCCTACAGCGGTCCCCCAAGCAGAAAGGCAGGACAGAAGACATGCAAAGTCCTGTTGATGTGGGGTCCAGACAAGGCAGTCTCTTTGGGCAGACCCTGGGCAGGCCTGCAGGCTCTAATCTTTTAACCTGGCTGTCTAATAGAATCCAGGCTGCTGACACCCTTGTCCTGTAGTTATTTTTAAACCATAATAACTGGCATTACATCAAGGTCATGAAACACAGAAGTTTGGCAGAGCGGCTGCTTCTCCACCTCTTTCTATCTCCTCCCCTAGCTGCTTGCTTCCTTCCTCCCTGACTGGCCAGACCCTATGCCTAGCCCTGGAGGCTGTTTAATGCTCCCCTCTGCAGGAAGCCCAGCCTCACTTTCCTCTATTCATTCAGCTCCCTGGAACAGCAGGTCTTACAGCATGCACATGGCTTTCACCACCTTGTGTATTCAGGCTTGTCGCAGTCACTGTCACTTTATAAACGTCAGTATTATCAATGCAACCTTCTACCTGAGGGTGTGGAACATGATTTCACTTTGACCTATGGTCCTTAAAGCAACAGTAGTAGTGCTGGGCAAAAAACAAGGAGCTCATGAATTATGTTTATTAATTTTAGGACTCTACTCTGATAAACTCCAAGCTGCTTTCTCCAGAAGTTCAGGATACCATACATACTGTTGTTTGTTGCTGTTCAGTGGCTCAGTCATGCCCGACTCTTTGTGACCCCATGGACTGCAGCACGCCAGGCCTCCCTGTCCTTCACCATCTCCCAGAACTTGCTCAAACTCATGTCCATTGAGTGATGGACATGATGCCATCTAAACAGCTCATCCTCTGTCATCCCCTTCTCCTCCTGCCCTCAATCTTTCCCAGCATCAGGGTCTTTTCAAATGAGTCAGTTCTTCACATCAGGTGGCCAAAGTATTGGAGCTTCAGCTTCAGCATCAGTCCTTCCAATGAACACCCAGGATTGATCTCCTTTAAAATGGACTAGTTGGATCTCCTTGCAGTCCAAGGGACTCTCAAGAGTCTTCTCCAACACCACAGTTCAAAAGCATCAATTCTTCGGCACTCAGCCTTCTTTATGGTCCAACTCTCACATTCATGTGTGATTACTGGAAAAACCACCTCTTTGACTAGAAGGACCTTTGTAGGTAATGTCTCTGCTTTTTAATATGCTATCTAGGTTTGTCATAACTTTTCTTCCAAGGAACAAGTGTCTTTCAATTTCAAGCTTACAGTCACCATCTGCAGTGATTTTGGAGACCAAGAAAATAAAGTCTGTCACTGTTTCCATTGTTTCCCCATCTATTTGCCATGCAGTGATGGAGCCGGATGCCATGATTTTCATTTTTTGAATGTTGAGTTTCAAGTCAGCTTTTTCACTCTCCTCTTTCACCTTCATCAAGAGGTTCTTTAGTTCCTCTTCACTTTCTGCTATAAGGGTGGTGTCATCTGGGCATCTGAGGTTATTGATATTTCTCCCAGCAATCTTGATCCATACTGAGCATTTCTCCATTTGATGCTAATTTTTGATAAGCCTGGAGTCAAAGGAGGATGATGGTGAAATGGGGAAAGAATCAAATTAAGAAGTGTAAGTCTGAGAAGTCTATCTAGTTCTCTCACTTATGGACATGTAATTTGAGCCTCATCTATAAAGGAAGGATAATAATAATACCTCCTATTTCTATAAAGTTTTTCTGACACTGAAATGAAAGCACCTTTACTTATTCAATCTGCAAATAAAACTAAAAGATAATCATCACTGTCCCCATTTTACAGGTAAAAGGATGGAAACCTGAAAGTTAAGTAATTTGCCCAATGTTGAAAACCTAGCAAGTAAGAGTTTGAACCCAGGTCTCATTGATGTAAAATTTTTTAAAAGGGGAAAAGGAGAGAAATATAACTGTGAGTATGTTTTATCTTCCCAACAGTTGATAATTTTAGTGTCTGGTCTGAATGAGCTCATTTGAATTTGTATTTGCACTCATTTTTGAGAGAAGGAAAAAATAACAAAGAGAATAAAAATAGAGTACAGGCAGGAGATAAGGGAGTGAGAGAATAAGTGGGCATGCTGAGAGCTGGGAAATTAGTTCTGCCTAACAAATTTCATTCAATACCTTCGATGCACCAGGAACCTAGGCTTAGGCTGGGCAAACAATGATGAGAAGATGGTTTCTGCCTGTGAAAGTGACCGAGGAGAGTCATACAGAGAAGTTTGTGGTGGAGAGAGGAAGAGGTTAGTAGAGGGAGCATCCTTTTTTTTTTTTTTTGCATCCAAGTGAGGAGAAGGTAGGTCTTCCCGAGTGGCTCAGGAGTAAAGAATCTGCCTGCATTGCAGGAGACTTATAGGAGATGCAGTTTCGATCCCTGAGTCAGGAAGATCCCTTGGAGAAGGAAATGGCAACCCACTCCAGTATTTTTGCCTGGAAAATCCCATGGACAGAGGAGCCTGGTGGGCTACAGTATAGCATAGTATGGGATCACAAAAGAGTTGGACACAACTGAGCGACTAAACTACAAGGAGGAGGTGAGCAAAGAAAAGGTTGGCGACAAAGGCGAGGCTAGATCTTGGAGGTCCAGTAGATAATGGAGAATTTTAAACAGGAAAGCAGTACATTCAGATATAAAGTTTCACTGTGTTTCTTGTTTACTCACTCATTTAGAATACTTGCACATAGGCGTGAGGGGGCTGTGTATATGAATGGACTCAAAAATAATAGTCTTTTGCATAGACCCTGATCCCTTCCCACCACCTTCACCATTGTGATGGACCTGGCCACCATCATCCCTCTGCTGTATGGTTGCAATCACCTGCTAACATCTATCCTTGGCTTCTCATAATCTAGTTACAAAATGGAAGCCTTTCGAATGTAAGTCAGAGCATGACAGTCCTTGGCTCAAAACTCTCCAGTGCCCCCTTCACCACTCAGAATAAAACTCAAAGTTTGGACAATGGCCTTCAAGGCTCATATAATCTGCTACCTTCTCCTCCACCTTCCCCGCTGGTATGCCTCTGATCTCATTTCCTACTACTCTTTCTCTTGCTGCCCTGCTCCAGCAACACAGACCTCCTTGACCTTCAAATGCTCCAAGCATCACTCTGCCTGGGGTGTCTGCACATCCTTACACCACTCCAAGATGGCTCTTCTCCCTTACAAATCTGCACAGATCACTCCTTCACAACCTGGGCTTCGCTCCAGTCTCACCAGCTCAGATGAGCCTTTCCTTTCTACCATACTTAAAATTGCAACAGGCCACGTGTTTCCCTGAATTCCCCTATATGGTTTCTCTGCTTAATTTTTGGCTATTTAACTTATTATCATCTGAAATACATATATTTTTATGCTATTTTTGGTGTGCCCTCACCCCACCTCTGGGCTTTCCCAGTGGTAAAGAATCCACCTGCCAACGCAGAAGTTTTGGGTTCAATCCCTAGGTCAGGAAGATCCCCTGGAGGAGGAAATGGCAACCTACTCCAGTATTCTTATCTGGGAAATCCCAGGGACAGAGGAGGCTGGTGGGCTACAGTTCATGGGGTCACAAAGAATCAGATGTGACTGAGCAGGCACACATGCACCCCCTCCTGCTCTGCCCTTGAAGTAAATATAGGGCATGGAGTTGTTGACCGTTTTGTTCACTGTATCCGTAATGCCTCAAATGTGCCTAGCAAGTAGTATGTGTTGAAAATGATATTTATGTAATGATTGAAGGAGGTAGAATGCTATTGTCCCCCTAGACCCATTTTTTTTCCTTTTATCTGTGTGATGGCCACTGAGTTAACACCTACATTTCCAGCCTCCTTTGCAGATAAATGTGGTCATGTTCTTCTGTTTTGTTTTTTTATTTTTTTTTTAATTTTAATTGGAGGCTAATTACTTTACAATATCGTATTGGTTTTGCCATACATTGACATGAATCTGCCCCAGGTGTACATGTGTTCCCCTTCTTGAACCCCCTTCCCACCTCCCTCTTCCCTTTATCCTCCCTCTGGTTCATCCCAGTGCACCAGCCCCGAGTGTCCTGTATCATGCATCGAACCTGGACTGGCGATTCATTTCACATATGATAATATACATGTTTCAATGCCATTCTCCCAAATCATCCCACCATCACCCTCTCCCACAGAGTCCACTAATAGACTTTGAGCAGTAGTTGTACCCTCATCCCAAGAAACAAGACTAGGAAAATCATGCAGGACTCAAGGAGCACATCTGCTCACACACTTCAGGTGTGTGACCAGGGCAAGTAAATAGTTGAAGAAAAACCTCCTTGTAGTAGAAGCTAGGAGACAACAAGAACAAAGATTAACTATCCTTATTTTCCCTTGCTGATTTGAAGTGCCATATTCATCTATAATATTATTAATACCCATCTATTCTCAGATTTCTAGACTTTCTTAGTTTTTCCATTCTTTTATCTTCATCTTCATGAACCAGTGCTAAACTGTTTTATTGTCTGCTGTGACCAAGGGTTCCATGCCCTTCATTACATTTTTTCCCCCAAGATTCCTAACAATTCTTACATAAGAAATGCATTGCAGAAACACTGGTGGTGGTGGTTAGTAGCTCAATCGTGTTCAATTCTTTGTGACCCCATGAACTGTAGTTCACCGGGCTCCTCTGTCCGTGGGATTTCCCAGGCAAGAATACTGGAGTGGGTTGCCATTTCCTCCTCCAGGGCATCTTCCTGACTCAGGGATCGAACCCACAGCTCTTGCACCTCCTGCAGGAGGATTCTTCACTACTAGTACCACCTGGGAAGCCTCTGTAGAAATATTACCTGGTCAGTACTTTTGAGTTGGATTGGAGGCAGACAAGATTGAGACTGTTTCATTAATTGTAGATGAGGATGGGAATGACAGCTGCAGGGTAAGAAATTATCCTACCCTGCCTCTACCCTTCACCCCCAGCATAATTTCTGCCAATGCCACCCTACTTCCTCCCCAGATTATGATATTAAAAGTCACTTCCTATGAAGAGACCAAGACACGTTCAAGAGATACTCAGAGATTCAAATGCCTTAGTAACTTATTGGATAGCGGTGAAGCGTGAGACAAGAATGATTCTTAGATTTCTGGCCCTGGCAACTACATGAATATTTGTCATTCCCAGATCACACACGCTGGGAAACAGATTTGGGAAATAAATACAATGAACAGAATTTGAGGATTTGTGGGTTATCTAGAAGGAACTCTCCAGTAGACATACAGTCAAGTTCTGGACTAGGGAATTGGACCTGCCAGTTCACTCTTGATAATGGAGCATCAGTTGAAGCTGCCAGAAAAGATAATTAGAGAAGGCCTCAAACATTGTAGTGACTCACTGAGCTCTGACTCACTGGTAGCATTATCCAACTAGCTCGAGTTTTGCTGTCCTAGTGGTCAGGAGCCCAGAACTTCACCAGAAAAAAGTGGAAAACAATACTGTTACAGAGAAAAGCTAAACTGGATCACGAAGGCATCCTTCCCATGGTGGGAAGGAAACTGGTTCACAGGAGATTACTAAATGATAAAATGTGTTGCATCATTTGCTCTGAAGCAGTGCACAATATAGAACCTAAACTCAATTCTGTTGGCAAATCAATTGGAAAATCTTGACTCTGCCATGAAAAGGTTAAACTTTATTCTCATTCATATCAGGTCCTTATTTTTCCAAGGCTCCCAAGGTTGTCTCATCTTTCTTATTGATTTATTCTACATGAAAGCTGATTGAAGCCTTGAAAAGAAACTTTATTCTTGGGTCATTTCATAATGAATGATCTTGGAATCACTCTGGCTAAAACTAATGAGGATTTTATCATGCACTGCTACAGGAAATCACCAATAATTCCAAAGCTCTAGGCTCCCAAATCTTCATGTATACAATATTATAACTTTGTATTGGTTTTGGAGATGTATGTTTTCCTTCCCTTCTTTTGGAGGGAAGGGATATTGTCCTATTTAAGTCTGGCACAGTGACTGACTAGTGGAAAATTACTCCATAAAAGTTTATTGAAATGTACTTAAAGATAGGTAACAATTCTTGCAGTGGGGATGAGGAGAAATAGGAAACAATGGGGTATCTGTGCTGGAAATGACATTTTAATCAGAGTTCAAATGGTAAATAATTGGAATTCAGTATGAATTTAATCTATGTTGTCCATTACTATTAGAATGTGTGAATCAAAAATGCATGGATTATTAGGGCTGTTTGCTCTGCCTGTTTGCCCTCTTGCAACAAAAGTTTTCATTAAATGATAGGTGGTACCTACCATAGGAAATACATAGGGTTTGGAGGAGAAAGTCAAGCTCTATTTGATTGCCTTCTAGGAAGACTTGTATGTCAGGGAAGGATATTGAATCATCTGACTAGAATAGGGTGTGATGTTTACTTGTGGGTATTCACTTACTATTATCCTTGGCTTCAATTATCACAAATCATTACAAATTGCCAGTCACTGTGGGAAATAGTTGTCTTACCAAGTTTCTCAGATCATAAATTCAGAAGCCTAAAATGAAGGTTTTTGCACATGTGCTAAGTCACTTCAGTCTTGTCTGACTCTTTGTGACCCCATGAACTGTAGCCTGCCAGGCTCCTCTGTCCATGGGATTTCCCAGGCAAGAATACTGGAGTGGGTCATCATGCCTTCCTCCACGGGATCTTCCTGACCCAGGGATCAAACCCACATCTCTTATATCTCTTGCATTGGCACGTGTGTTCTTTACCACTAGTGCCACCTGGGCTGCCTGAACTGAAAGTGTAATCCCATATGCATGCTGCTGCTGCTGCTAAGTCACTTCAGTCGTGTCCGACTCTGCGCGACCCCTGTGTGTGCAATGTTATTAATCACTTACTGATTACTCACCAAATATGCCAGGTATTGTGGTAACTGTTTAACAAGTATTAGTTTATCTAATGGTCACAACAACCCAGTGAGGTAAGTGCTACTATCCCTCTTGGCCACCTTCCCTTTATTTTACAGATAAGGGACCTGAGAGACGGAAGAGTCGGCTAGCTTGTCCACGCTGTCTGACTCCAAAGCTGCGGCTCTGAAACATTACACAGCAGACGTCTTCACAAGCAAGGTGCCAGATGAAATGCAGATAGAGTTTGGAGTGACTCATGCTCACTCCACTTCTCACCACAGACCACATTGAAACACGGCCGCCACTTCCTTTTCACCCTTCCCAGCCAAGAATAACACCTGAGAAGTGGCTTCCTGTTGGATCTGCAGGTACTTGTGATGCTTGTGTGTCTGAGCATTCTGTAAACTCGAGTCCCCTTTTGAATTAATACGTATGACTTGAGTTGTTAATAGCTTGAAGAGGAAGTGTCATAGCTAAACGATAGACTAGAACAGAAATAATTTCTTAAAATGCTGAGTCTCCTACCATTCAATTGCCCAGAAAATTTGTTCTCATCCCAAGTGCCATTATTTGCAGGAATTTTTCTTTTTTCTCAACATAATAAAGCCCTGACCATATCCCACAAGGCTCCTCTGTCCATGGGATTCCCCAGGCAAGAATACTTCTCCAGGGGATCTTCCTCACTCAGGGATCGAATCCAGATCTCTCACATTGCAGGAAGATTCTTTACCGTCTGAGCCACCAGGAAAGCCGGAGAAGGCCTTTTGATGACAGCTTATTATAGAAGAGATCTCCCAAATCTGAACTTTCACATTAATTGTATAAGAGGAGGAATATAAATATGGACCCACTTGGCTTTATGGGAGTGAAATGGAGACTCTCTTTTCTCTAGTTCATTCTACTTATCCAAGGTTAGTCCAACAAAAAGCAGGAACCAAATGTCATGAACTGATTTCTATTCAGCATATGTCACCACCAGGATATCTTTGTTCTGATGAAGAGCCTTCCATCTTCCTGGAAAGAAGGCAAGTATGTCAAGGATTAGGTTCACTTATTACACACGGAATTCTTTACATCTAAATTTGTGGTCCCCAGCCATTCCATTGTAATGGGCTGGTCAGTAATCAAAGCCAATCGGGTCATCTCTTACTCTATACCCACTGATACAGCCTCCCAACTTCTTTCCACAGCTCGAAGCATTACTGATGGGGAGGGGTCCCTGCCACTACAAAGTCTAGTTAGCACTCTTCCCTTCCACCCACCCCTTCTTGTAAATTTCCAGTTAGACACCATCACTTCTTAGTCACTTCTGTTCTTGAGAAGACTGAAGTAAAATGATCTCTTGGGAAATTCCTGACATGTAAATCTAAGAAGCTGAGGAGGGCCCAGACATAATTCCAGAGAAGGGTGACTCCATACCTTTTGCCACACACTACACACTGTGGTGCTGGAGAAGACTCTTGAGAGTCCCCTGGACTGTAAGGAGATCCAACCAGTCCATTCTAAAGGAGATCGATCCTGGGTGTTCATTGGAAGGACTGATGCTAAAGCTGAAACTCCAATACTTTGGCCACCTCATGCAAAGAGTTGATTCACTGGGAAAGAGTCTGATGCTGGGAGGGATTGGGGGTGGGAGGAGACGGGGACGACAGAGAATGAGGTGGCTGGATGGCATCACCAACTCGGTGGACATGAGTTTGAGTGAACTCCGGGAGTTGGTGATGGACAGGGAGGCCTGGCGTGCTGTGATTCATGAGGTCTCAAAGAGTCGGACACGACTGAGCGACTGAACTGAACTGAACTGACACATTCCATTGAAGTGCCAAGCAGTGGACAATCCACAATTCTTCTTCAACCTCAAAATCCTTTATTAGTTTTCAAAATATGTATTAAGTATCTACTAGTTTATGCCAGATGCTATGCTAGGTGTTGATGGTGAGAAGACATGATCCCTCACTAAGCTAGAAAGCTCTTTATTTCCTTTACCATCTTAGTATCCTATCCCTTTTTGCCTGAAAGATACCATCATTATTGTCCAGTCTGAAAGAGGAGCCCTGATCGAGTGGCCCTAGAGGTCCCTCTCCACTGTAAGAATCTATTATCTTGGATCTGAAACAAAACAGGAAATGGTTTGGCCAGGTGCATGGGTAAAATCTATTAGTAGAACACTATTCAGATGGACGAATTAATTCAGTGTATCTAATATTTGTAAACTCCCCCCACTTTGGAAAGATAACTTCTTATGCTTCTCGTAATGTTTTGATCCTTAGCCAGTACATAAGGTCAGATTAATTTCTCTTTGTATTTCTTTTCAAAACATACAGTTCTTTCAAATGTAGCAAACAGAAAGAATCATATTATGGATATTTTTCTCATGACTGTCACCCAGTTAAGAATCCTTGTTAAGGACTTCCCTGGAGACTCTGTGCTCCCATTTAAGGGGCACGGGTTCAGTCCCTGGTCGGAGAACTAAGATCCTGCATGCTGCCTGGTGCAGTCAAAAGAAAGGAAGAAAGGATGCTTGTTAAGCTTCCACTTTCTTTCACTTAATTAAGGTTTCTATGTCTCTGAAACAAAATTAGCCTGACCCATTGGATTAAGAAGATGGGATTATGTCTTCTGTAGATGGTTTAGGAGAACTGGAACTTGACCTTCTCCAACACTACAAGATTTAATTGGATGACCTTTCATAGAGGTGGCCTGGATGAAGTTAGACTTCATCGCCCCTCCCCTCACTACCTGGAAAATAACACGGTGCTTATGTTACCTTTTCGGGGCAGACCTAGTCCCACGCAAACCTATAAAGTCTGAAAATCTGGCTGCTGCTGCTGCTGCTGCTAAGTCGCTTCAGTCGTGTCCAACTCTGTGCGACCCCATAGACAGCAGCCCACCAGGCTCCCCCATCCCTGGGATTCCCCAGGCAAGAACACTGGAGTGGGTTGCCATTTCCTTCCCCAATGCTTGAAAGTGAAAAGTCAAAGTGAAGTCGCTCAGTTATGTCCGACTCTCAGCGACCCCATGGACTGCAGCCTGCCAGGCTCCTCTGTCCATGGGATTTCCCAGGCAAGAGTACTGGAGTGGGTTGCCAGTGCCTTCTCCTGCTATTTTACACCTAATCCTCCAATTCTCTTTTTCAAAATTTCTCCATGCTTTAAATAAGTCCCCCAGTGCCCAGATTTCATGCAACTAAATTGTGGTACACCATGCAATAGAATAATTACACAGCCATTAAAAATCATACCCTGTGTGTCTGTGTGTGTGTGTTAAGTCGCTTCAGTCATGTCCAACTCTTTTTGACCCTATGAACTATAGCCCACCAGGCTCCTCTGAAGCTTCCTGACCCAGGGATCAAACTCACGTTTCTTATGTCTCCTACATTGGCAGGCAGGTTCTTTACCACTACTGCCACCTGAGAAGCCCAAAAATCACACTGCAGAGAAATATTTAGTAGGATGGAAAGATGTTCAGCTACTTCCCTCAACTCCCTGATTCTGAGAGTATGAAACTTGCCAAATATTTTATTCTGGTCACTGCTTCCTAAGCATGCAAAATGCATCATTTCCTGTCCTACATCAAGGTTTATGGTCTTAGTTCTAAGAACTGGTTTATAAGTAAGGAAGCAGACTGTTTCCTGTTAGACCAACAATAAAGAAATAGACTATAACAGTTTATTCTTTTCAGAAGAAGTAAAATGGATGTGTGCTCAGTCTGACATCCTCAAGATGCAAACTCCTCATTGAAGTTTAGGAGACATCTATTGGGAGATAACTATTAGTTAATACTAATGTTTGGAAGCAAGATATAAACCCTGGCCCAACACTATAGCTGGGGTATCCTGAACATGCAAATTAACCTCTCTGAGTTTCTGCATTGTTGAAATGGGACCACAGTAATACTTACCTCATAGGGTTAGTGGAAAGAATAAAAAAGTAGCATGTAAAGAATTTAGTTTAATGCTTGATATTCAGTAAGTTCTCAATAAATGTCAGCTATTATTCACTGCTCTACTGCAGTTTTATCCTCCAGCCCACATTAAGAAGGGGGAGAGGATGGTGGAGTTGAGAGGGTCTCACCCTCATAAATATGAACAGAGCACAGAGTCCTCTAGGAGTCTCAGTCTCTGACTTACAAGGAATTAAAGTCAGCTTTGTATGATCCCTTGACTTGTTTTTGCCCCAGTAAAAGCAGTAAGAGGGGTTGTCACTTCTATGTGAAATGTAAAACTGTAAGGGCATTTGAGGGGGACTGTTCCCTGCTCTGGGCCCAATTTTCAGGACTTCTAGGTATAAAAATACCACAGGATGAACTAAGAAGGAATGGCTTCAGAGAAAGAAAAAACAGTTGAGATCATAGGGCCTTGGCAGTGGCAGAATGTTATGGGCAATTGGAGTGACAAAGATGCACCTGAGAAGTTGTCTTAGGAATGACAAGTAGGAAGTCCAATGTAGGATACCTGTTGCAAGATAACTTTTTCCCACTGAGAAGCCAAAACTTCTCTTGAACTTGGTGAATGTCCCCATCCATCTGGTACTTTAGCCAAAAGGTGAATTTAATTCAAGGGAGTAAAAATACTTAGAGAGTCCTTAAAATGAGGAAAATTGTCTGCAAGCACCGAGGCAGGAATGCAGATGAGTGAGGAATTGCAATGTGCTGGCTGGCTTTGAGAGAAAAAGACAGCTACACTCACAACTGCTCCAAGTCAGAGTGCGATCCCTGCCCACGGGAGGCATAGAGCACTCTGGGTATACTTACCAGGACAAGGAAGCCTATGTAAGAAGCTTCCAACAATGGAGAACAGGATGCTGCCAGGAGGGCAGTGGGAAAGGAGGGGAGAGAATCAGCACAAGATTTACAGCAAGAACATCTCCTTTACAGCACTGCTGACATGTCCTGAAAATGCTGCCATCTCTGACCATCACCTATTCAGAACCCAGAGTGAAAAGCAGTTTCCATCCCTGTGATTCATGTTGAATTATTCTTCATTCTCAGTCCTATTGCCTCCATCTGCACTTTCCAAGAAATTACTACCCTGTCTCAACTGAAAATGAAGGTCATCTTATTTGAGCTTGTTTCCAAGGGATTTTGGAGTCTGAAGTATGACCGTCTACCTGCAGCCTGATGGTGGTCAGTGTGCACCTTTCTCCCCTGCCCTGTTCTGTAACCTGAGACTTTGAAACCACTGTCAGTGGCCACAGAATTAGATTGATTGCCTACCAGTTGCTTTCATTTCCATCCTTTCCTTCAAAAAGCCTTCATTTCTATTCTTGAGATCAGACTTATTAGGGAACACAGAGATAAAGCACTGTCTCATCATGGCTTAATCGTGTATCCCTTCCAAGAATGGTATCTGAGGAAGGTTCTGTGGGTGCTAGGTGAACTCCAGACCAGTTCTCACACTGGACACTGGAGAAAAGTTTCCTGGGGAAATGGAACTGAGCCAGGTGAACTTCAGGAGTTGGGAAAGAAGAGTGGCAGGTTCTACATGATAGGATTAATTAATTCTTTCAACACTCAACATACATCAACCGAGTATCCACTATATGCCAAAGGATATAGCGAGAAAAGACCCGGGTAGACCACAGTGCAATGAGAGGGAAAGCAACCAAAATGTAATAGTGATATAGTTTGATCACTGTGGGGCTTCCCAGGTGGCACTAGGGTAAAGAACCCACCTAGATTCTCTGGTGACTCAGATGGTAAAACTCTGCCAATAATGCATGAGACCCAGCTTTGATCCCTGGGTCGGGAAGTTGCCCTGGAGTAGGAAACGGCAACCCACTTCAGTATTCTTGTCTGGAGAATTCCATGGACATAGGAGTCTAGTGGACTACAGTCCATGGAGTCACAGTCACACAAGACTGAGTGACTAACACATTCACTTTCGCCAAGGCAGGAGACATAAGAGATGCTGGTTATATCCCTGTGTTGGGAAGATCCCCTGGAGGTGGGCATGGCAACTCACTTTAGTATTCTTGCCTGGAGAACCCCCATGGAGCCTGGTGAGCTACAGTCCATGGGGTCACGAAGAGTCGGACAAGACTGAACAACTGACCATGCGTGCACATGATCATTGCAACCATAGGAGAAAGTCAATGTGAAATAAAGTAAAACAGAAAGGAATTACCTCCAAGTTTTGGGGCTGAGAGAAGTCTTCTGGAAGGAAGGCAGAGGCAGAATTAAGAGGTCGGTGACTTTATACCTGGGCCAGATGGCAGAAGAGGCAGGAGAAGGGGTGGAAATCAATACCTACAGCAGCCAGGACTTTATGGCCTCGCCACCAACAACCTTCCATCTCTTGTTCTTTGCTTTTCTACACCCTTGGTTTTTCTGATCTGCCTTCTCCCATCAGATTATGCACCAAAGAGAAACAGCATAGACCTCAATAAGAATGGACCAAAAAGGCATTTTATAAAGACAGCCTTGGTGAAATGTGATATTTAGCTTCTGTCACTTCATGGGAAATAGATGGGGAAACAGTGGAAACAGTGTCAGACTTTATTTTGGGGTGGCTACAAAATCACTGAGGATGCTGATTGCAGCCATGAAATTAAAAGACGCTTACACCTTGGAAGGAAAGTTATGACCAACCTAGATAGCATATTAAAAAGCAGAGACATTACTTTGAAAACAACAGTCCATCTAGTCAAGGCTATGGTTTTTCCAGTGGTCATGTATGGATGTGAGAGTTGGACTGTGAAGAAAGCTGATGGCTGAAAAATTGATGCTTTTGAACTGTGGTGCTGGAGAAGACTCTTGAGAGTCCCTTGGACTGCAAGGAGATCAAACCAGTCCATTCTAAAGGAGATCGATCCTGGGTGTTCACTGGAAGGACTGATGCTAAAGCTGAAACTCCAATACTTTGGCCACCTCATGCGACGAGCTGACTCACTGGAAAAGACTCTGATGCTGGGAGGGATTGGTGGTCGGAGGAGAAGGGGACGACAGAGAATGAGATGGCTGGATGGCATCACCGACTCGATGGAGGTGGGTTTGAGTGAACTTCGGGAGTTGGTGATGGACAGGGAGGCCTGGTGTGCTGTGATTCTTGGGGTCGCAAAGAGTCAGTCACGACTGAGCAACTGAACTGAACTGAACTGAACCCTAAGGAAAATCTCTGGAAGAGGGCAGTGTTCGCAGTATCCCAGACTCAAGAGGGGAACCAGACATAGCCAAACCTAAGTCACCTTCCTTCCATTTTCATCTTATTTTCTCTCCCCTCTCCTTGACCCTTGGGAGGAAAGAGGAAGAAAATTTAGTAGAAGGAGGCAAAGAAAAGATTATAGAGATGGAAATAGAGAAAAGAATGCTGAACCGCAAGGTGTCTCAGCTAACTGGTTCTTATCACTAATGATCCTCTGGCCCTTCTTAACTAGGATTTTCTCCTGCCTTCCTGGATTGGGGGTGAGAAATGAAGGTTAATGCAAGGCATTTCCCTCCAAACACTGTGAAGGTGGAGCTGGCTGACCAAGGCCAGCTCTCTCTCAGGATCAACTGCTCCTCCTCTCTTCCCCTCTTGTCTCTCCCTGCCCTTCTCCAGCTGCCTCACTGCCCTGAGTCCCCTGCCACCTTTTGCCTCCTCTTCTGACTCTCTTCTGTTCCCTACTGATGCCTGTGAAGATGCAATCAACTCACTTTCTGCTCTTACACTGAGCTATTGGACTAGCTTTCATGAGACTTGATGGGAGCCACATGTAGAATCTTGGCCACAATCCATTCCTCAGAAGCAGTGATACTATAGCAGGAGGGAATGTGGCAGGGCACAACTTTTGAAAGAATGGCATACCCTGGTGGCTCAGAGGTTAATGCATCTGCCTCCAATGTGGGAGACCCAAGTTCGATCCCTGGGTTGGGAAGATCCCCTGGAGAAGGAAATGGTAACCCACTCCAGTATTCTTGCCTGGAGAATCCCATGGATGGAGAAGCCTGGTAGGCTACAGTCCACGGGGTCGCAAAGAGTCGGACACGACTGAGTGACTGAACAGAACAGAAGGACACAACATAAAGATTAGAATTAAATGGGACCAAGATGGCAGACAAGATAGACCTTGATCCTCAGTCAGCGAGTAAAATGGCACACCCAGATACACCATGACAGTTCCAAGGCACTGTCAAAAGACCAAGGAATGGGCATTGGCCCAATTCCTGGAAATCTCCACCCCTTCTCCAAAATAGATGGACTAATCCTCCCACTCATTAGTGTATGAAATTACCCAGCCTATAAAAACTAACCACATTTTGCAGTTGCACTTGCCCTCTGCAATGGCCCACACTCTGTCTATGGAATGTGTTCCTCTCTGAACCTGAATAAATTCACTTCTTATCTATCACTTTATCTCTCACTGAATTCTTTCTGTGATGAGACATGAAGAACCTGAGCTTCATTAGGTCCTGAAACCAGGTACTGTGGGTTTTAGCTGGGTTGAGCTCCAGCCTTGTGGGTTCAAGTCCCAAGTACGGTTTTGGCTGGGTTTGGGTCCCAGCACGTGGGTTCAAGTCCCAATCTGAGGTAAACAATTTCAATACCAACCAGGGCCCTGTGGGGCTCCTGGGCACAAGGCCTTTCTGTGTCCACATTTCCTTAATTACAGGAAACAGCCTTCATTCAGCCTCCCTGACCTACCTGAGTTTCAGGGAGCAGATAAGCAATTGTTAATTGGGGAAGGGCGGGGATGTGAGACCAAGGAGAAACACTCAAGAGCAGCCTCGTGGTAAGGCCCTCTTTCCTCATCCAGGGATACACTCAACAATATCTTCGAGCTGTTTTGCAGATACTGGAACTCTCTCTCTAGGTGGGAGAAGTCTTAAGAATGATATGCTGCCCACAAGCATGTGGGTCCAAGACCAGTTGGATCTGAAGGTTGATGCTGACTCCCACTTACCTCACCACCCACCCATCAGAAGAATCTCCATGAGCTGATCACGCCCTCTTTGAGCAGTTACTATAAAACTTGTCACCATCTTCCTCAAGTTGGGATACACGGTTTTGAGGACATGAGCCTGCTGTGTCCCCTTTTCTACTTCACCCAAAACTCTGTCTCTGAGATTTTAATGTGGCACCGGCGTACAGAGAAGCTGAGCTTTCAGCATCAGCAGTAGGCTCCGGGCTCTCCACTAGCAGCAGCTGTTAAGATTTCAGAAAGGAGGCAGGTCAGCCTTGTGTGACACAGAGAAATACATGAAGACACACTCGGTCTCCTTCCTCTTAGCCACAAAACAGCAACAACAATAATCCTCTTCATCTGTGGAGTCTTTCCTGACTGCTTTCAGCCCTTCTCTGCCTCTGGTTTTCCTTTGTGCCATTGGTCTGTATTTGTAAGGCCTCCTCAGACAGCCATTTTGCTTTTTTGCATTTCTTTTCCATGAGGATGGTCTTGGTCCCTGTCTCCTGTACAATGTCACGAACCTCCGTCCAGAGTTCATCAGGCACTCTATCTATCAGATCTAGTCCCTTAAATCTATTTCTTACTTCCACTGTATAATCATAAGGGATTTGATTTAGGTCATATCTGAATGGTCTCGTGGTTTTCCCTACTTTCTTCAGTTTAAGTCTGAATTTGGCAATAAGGAGTTCATGATCTGAGCCACAGTCAGCTCCTGGTCTTGTTTTTGCTAACTGTATAGAGCTTCTCCATCTTTGGCTGCAAAGAGTATAATCAATCTGATTTCGGTGTTGACCATCTGGTGATGCCCATGTGTAGAGTCTTCTCTTGTGTTGTTGAAAGAGGGTGTTTGCTATGACCAGTGCATTCTCTTGGCAAAACTCATTAGCCTTTGCCTTGCTTCATTCCGTGCTCCAAGGCCAAATTTGCCTGTTACTCCAGGTGTTTCTTGACTGCCTACTTTTGCATTCCAGTCCCCTATAATGAAAAGGACACCTTTTTGGGTGTTAGTTCTAAAAGGTCTTGTAGGTCTTCATAGAACCGTTCAACTACGGCTTCTTCAGCGTTACTGGTTGGGGCATAGGCTTGGATTACTGTAATATTGAATGGTTTGCCTTGGAAATGAACAGAGATCATTCTGTTGTTTTTGAGATTGCATCCAGGTACTGCATTTCGGACTCTTTTGTTGACCATGATGGCTATTCCATTTCTTCTAAGGGATTCCTGCCCACAGTAGTAGATATAATGGTCATCTGAGTTAAATTCACCCATTCCAGTCCATTTTAGTTCACTGATTCCTAGAATGTCTACTTTCACTTTTGCCATCTCCTGTTTGACCACTTCCAATTTGCCTTGATTCATGGACCTAACATTCCAGGTTCCTATGCAATATTGCTCTTATAGCATCGGACCTTGCTTTTATCACCAGTCACATCCTTGGAAGGAAAGTTATGAGATGGCTGGATGGCATCACCAACTCGATGGACATGAGTTTGGGTGAACTCCGGGAGTTGGTGATGGACAGGGAGGCCTGGCATGCTGTGATTCATGGGGTCACAGAGTCAGACATGACTGAGCGACTGAACAGAACTGATTGGTCTATATTCCACAAACACGTTAATAATATCACCTTTTATTTTTTATTGTTTGTTTTGATTATATTTTTCTCAATAGCAATGATGCAGTTTATTTTTCCCCAACTTTTAACTTAAAAATTTTCAAACAGAATTGACTGGATTTTGTCATGAATGCCCATTTATCCACCACCCAGTTTTTGCCATTAACATTTTACTGTTCTCACTTTTCACTTTTTTACACATACAGACATTCCTCCCTTCATCCATCAAATCTGTTTTCTTTTTGATGCATTTCACAATACATTGCAGACATCTGCAAACTTCCCACTAAAAACTACAGCGTCTATGGGATTAACTCGAATAATAATAATTAGCATCATTATCAGTAAATTTTCCATACATAGCTAATGAGAGAGAAGTTTGGTTGTAGAGGGTGATGTGATGAGGGAGTTAAGCAGAGACACAGAGCTGCTTTATTATCTGCAAAGCCAGCCTCCCCTCCCAAACACACATAGTCATTAGTAAGAGAATAAATTTAAAGTCAGATGAAATAGTCAGTTGCTAAACAAAAGCAAGTTAGATAAATCTTGATATATTTGCATTCTACACTGACAAGGCATTGAATACTCCCAAACAGATAGTAGGAGGAAAAAAAGAAAAGAGTAGGCATTAAACCAGAGCTGTGCTTCCCAGACCTTTTCAGACAATGACATCCCTGTGACCTTGTAGGAACAAGAAAGTCACCAATAAATGCCACTTACGTGCTCAGATGCTCTGTCATGTCTTACCATCTGAGTCACCAGGGAAGCCCCCATAAATGCCACATGTCCAACCAATTTTCTGCGTACAACAAAGAGGCCTCAAGTTGATGGGCAAGAGGGGGAATTAGAAAACAAAAATTCACTCAAAATCTTTCATATACTTGTATCCATTCCTATTGGTTATCCATTTTAAATAGAGCAGTCTGTGAGTCTCTTTCTGTTTTGTAAGTAAGTTCATTTGTATTATTTCTTTTTAGATTCCATATATAAGGAATGTCATATATGTATGATTGCTCACCTGAAACTATCACAACATTGTTAATCATCTGTGTGTGTGTGTGTATGTGTGTGCGTGTATGTATGTATGTGTGTGTGGGGGGGTGCTCAGTTGCTCATTCGTGTCCTACTCATTGAGACCCCATAGACTATAGCCCACCAGGCTCCTCTGTCCATGGGGATTCTCCAGGCAAGAATACTACAGTAGGTTTCCATGCCCTCCTTCAGGGGATCTTCCTGACCTAAGAATCAAACTGGGGTCTCCTGCATTGCAGGTGGATTCTTTACCAGCTGAGCTATCAGGGAAGCCCGTTAATGGGTTATACTCCAATATAAAATAAAAAACTCAAAAAAAAGTCTTTTCAGTAAAGAGAAAAATGTCAAAAAAAATAAAGATGAAGGTCTAGCAAACAACTAGAACATAGAAAAGTGGGCATAATTCCCTGGATCCCAACACCGCATGGTTTATTCTCACAATGTCCCTTTATCAGGGGTCCATGACCATGTATAATAACTGACCTTGGCCTTGGCACTGACCCTGAGCCTACTGAGTCCTCCCTACATACCGGCCCAATGCCTTCCTTTTGGCCTGAACATTTCCATAGTCGCTATGTTGGAACCCCACTCAGTAGTTTCCCACCCCAGATCCTCCCTAACTGAGGATCATCAAAAAGGCAGAAGAGTGACCTACAACCAGAGGTTGTACATATGAACAATCTGTATGGTTGTACCTACAACCATATGAACCTCTGAGTCAGCTGACTCAACACTAATTATGCCCCATGGGAGGGAGTCCAGACCAGGAAAAGGGAAGGAGTCCTCCAGTCTCCAGATTCACAGCAAGACTCAGGACTCACCTCCCTTATTTAGGAGAAATCAAGCTCGAAATAGTCAAAGAGACAATTTTCTCCAACTGTTGTCCAACAGATAACTAAAACCCTTTTCGGACCAAAGGATAAGCTGAGCATTTCACTGACTTGCAGGGTCCAACCATAAGGAGTGGTCTTGGTATGGAGCAGTAAGGAAAACTAGCCCTCGCACCAGCCTTGTTTCTCGATATTCCCATTCAGCCCTCTGTCTGTTAAGAATGTTCGTGCTATATTTATCCTAATTCCTTTGGTACACATCTCCTTTCTGGAGATACCCCCAACAAGTGCCTCCTAATACTTGGAGTGAAGGAAGAAGACAAAGTTGACAAGAGAAAGGACAGGGGAAAGAGGGACCTCATAACTTTTGTGTGTTGCCTCCCAACTCTGGCTGGCCATCAATGGCATCACAGCCGGTGCCACGTGATGCCCCACTACCCAAGGGCCTCCCACACAGGACCTCACTAGCATTGCACATCAGACCAAGAGCCCTCCCTCATGGGCCATTTTGCTGTGCCTTTCTCAGAGTTTCTCAGGAACTCTTCTGGTACTGTGCTGTGTGCTGTGCTTAGTTGCTCAGTCATGTCTGACTTTTTGTTATCCCATGGACTGTAGCCCATCAGGCTCCTCTGTTGTTGGGGATTCTCCAGGCAAGAACACTGGAGTGGGTTGCCATGCCCTCCTCCAGGGTTCATCCCAACCCAGGGATCGAACCTAGCTCTCCTGCATTGCAGATGGATTCTTTACCAGCTAAGTTACCAGGGAAGCCCCCTTCTATGACTTCCTTTCTGTAATTTCCCATATCCAAATCACAACTTAATGAAATTTTATTTATCCCTTTCATGACATGTTAACATTTCTGTCTTGACACCTTGTCTTGACATGAGCTTCAAGGTAATATACAGTAATATTTCTGGAAAGAGAAGCCCTGGGTTGTGATTTTAAAATGTTGGTGGTAGAATAATTACCTAAATGAATATATCTTTACTATTCTGAATACTATTCAATTCAAAGAGACTCCCGATATGCTAAGGGAATTTGCTCCTAGTGATCATTTACATCATCTCCAAAAATTTTTGATCATCCATCCCTATGAGTAAAAAATCTTGAACATGTGCCTCCAAAATACATCTATATTCACTTATAAATTTTATACATAAATCATTGTCAATCTTACAGTGTTATTAGAGTTCAATTTCTTATTTTAGATACAAATAGAAGTTCTAATATAGTACTCCTATATAACTATTGATTATCATAGAGAATGAATGCTTATACCTGTAGGCTAAAAAGATTCACAATGTGGGTTGCAAGTTAAGCTTTATTTGGGGCAAAATGAGGACACAGCCTGGGGGACAACACCTCAGATACCTCTGAGAGACTGCTCCAAAGCAGCAGTGGCGTAAGGTCAGTAAATAAGATTTTGGTGAAGGGGGAGTTCAGTGCAATCAAGCACTTCCTTTACAAGAGGTTTTTTGCTAGTCATGCGGAGCTGATGTCACCATGAAGGGATTTAGTGCTTTTCTAGATATGAGGAGATGCAAGGGTTGGGACAACAGAGGATGAGATGGTTGGATGGCATTACAGACTCAATGGACATGAACTTGAGCAAACTTCGGGAGATGGTAAAGGACAGGGAAGCTTTGTGTGCAGCAGTCCATGGGATCCCAAATAGTTGGACACGACTTAGCGACTGAACTAAACTGAACTGAAGGATAGGGATTATGAAATCAGTTCCTGAAAATATCTGTCTAAAGACCTGTTGCACCAGTTTCCCTGGAGCACAGAGTGCCTCACTCTCCACCCTGAATCCCCTTCAGAGTGTATCGAAGGTCAATAGCTGCAGCAGCACAGGGTTCAATCTCTGCAGAGGGAGAAGGCAAATGCCCTCGGCAAGCACCAGTCTGAAGTTGACATACCCCACTGTGGAGGCTATGATATAAAAATGGAGACATATGTATGAGGCATGAGCATCTTTGCAAGGACAATACTATTTCTCTTCCAACTCAGTAGAATCCTGCTGTGATAGATACATGTACAAGGTTCTCTAAGCTGATAAAAAATGAATTCTTTATCCTAATTGAATGAGAAGTGCTGAGACATAACTAATCTCAGTTGCTATCCTCGACATTAATTTCGGCACTCCTACCTCCTTATTACCTGAGTTTTGGAACAAGAAAGTTGCAGCAAAATTGACTTATTTGCTTTCCACCTTCCAGGATTATCTCTATAGAAATGCTGCTGCTGCTGCTGCTAAGTCACTTCAGTCGTGTCCGACTCTGTGTGACCCCGTAGACGGAAGCCCACCAGGCTCCCCCTACCCTGGGATTCTCCAGGCAAGAACACTGGAGTGGGTTGTCATTTCCTTCTCCAATGCTAATGAGCATCAAACCAATCAATCCTAAAGGAAATCAGTCCTGAAATCAGGACTGATGCTAAGGCTGAAGCTCCACTACTTTAGCCACATGATGCAAAGAGCTGACTCATTAGAAAAAGACCCTGATGTTGGGAAAGACTGAAGGCAGGAGGAAAAGGAGATGACAGAGGACAAGATGGTTGGATGGCATCACTGACTCAATGGACATGAGTTCGAGCAAGCTCTGAGAGTTGGTGATGGACAGGGAAGCCTGGTGTGCTACAGTCCACAGGCTGGCAAAGAGTCAAGCACAACTGAGCGACTGAACACCACCAACAACAACAATGATCAGTGAAATAGTCAAGTTGCATGAGGGTGTAAGGATGAGGCCCCAGACTGCATTTAAATCATCACAAGAAAACAGTACAATTTTAACAGGGAAGAACCAAATCTGACTCCATGTTGGATCTGTTTCTTTTACTTTAAACTTTGTTCACCGTTGCTTTTGCTACCACACTAAAAGTATGCTGTCTACAGCTGTAAGCATACACAATGTCCTACCTTGGTGCCCCTCTGCCTGAATGTTAAACTAAAGCGCCTTTGTTCAGCTCACATGGAGACATTCTGATCCCGTCCATCTGAATGACTGCTGAAAAGAAAAAAAATTGACACATCCCCTTCCTGATGCTGGCCAAGCCAGGAGATATTCTGCAAGACTTAACAGCCTTTTAACTTTACTTCCTCACCTCCTCCTCATCCCTGTTCTATAAAAGTTACTAGCAATCAGACCCCGATAAGACGGTATTTATGGACACTAGTCTGCCATCTTCTCAGATGCCTAGCTTTCCAAATAAAGTCACTATTCCTTGTCTTAACACCTGGTCTCCTGATTATTGGTCTATGGTGCAGCAAGCGGGGCTTCCCTGGTGGCTCAGTGATTAAGAATCTGCCTGCAATACAGGAGCCACAGGAGACGCTGATTCGATCCCTGGGTTGGGAAGACCCCCTGGAGGAGGGCAGGGCAACCCACTCCAATATTCTCACCTGGAAAATTCCTTGGACAGAGTAGCCTGGTGGGCTATGGTCCATAGGGTTGCAGTGAGTCAGACACAACTGAAGAGTCTTAGCACACAGCATGCATGCACAGCAAGCAGACCAAGCTTGGATTCAGCAACATAGTCACTGTTATCTTCCAAACATAAGCTGTGGACTCTGACACTACTACTCTTCCATGTCACTTGCAGGTCTGTCTGTTAATAAAAAAGAGAAAGTAGATGAAAAAACCTGTTTAGATGAGAAAAGGAAAAGGAGTCTCCGTTTAACTGTGATCTAGCTTCCTTCTATAAGCTATAGATGCTGAAATAAAATAGACATGCCCTTTTAAGGAACACTTTCCCTGCCAGTTCTCAATAAACATGAAATAAAACATATTCTATAGAGATCCACCCAACTGCTCTCACTTAACACACCTCGAGCTCAATGCATTACACCAGACACAAAAGGAATCCTGCTGCCAAAATCTGACACTCCTTGTTAAAACTAAGTTGTCACCAGGCCAATATCAGTCAAGGTTACCACTCAGTGTATACCAACTATGTCTCCTGGAGAAAAGAAAGGATTGGAATTGAACTTGGTTTGTGGGGCTACAAAGGTGGACAAACCCAGCCCTGCTGGGTCTTGCTCTCATTGTAGACAGCAACTTGGTCTCAAGGTTCTCATAGCCCAAAAAGCAACTAAACTTATGAGGGAAGGAAGATCTTAAAAGGACAGCCTATTTCCATAGCTGGTGATTTCCCTGCAGCCTTGCAGGTAGCTGCTACCACATTTGCCCAGCCAAAGTGTGGGAGGGCAGTAGCCATACGAACCTTAATGTAAGTTGTATAAACTGAACCACTTTTTTTTTTAATGTCAATCTATTTAAAAAATATTTATTTATTTTCACTGTGCCAGGCGTTAGTTACGGCATGTGGCATCTTCAATCTTCTTTTATTTTTTAGTTGCAGCATGTGGGATCTAGTTCCCTGACCAGGGATTGAACCAGGGCCCCTGCATTGAGCGAGCAAAGACTTAGCCACTGAACCACCAGGGAAGTCCCTAAACTGAACTACTTTTAATCTGATCTGGGGAAACTCCTACTAATTATTAGGATGTGGAAGAGATGTTACAAAAACCTAGCCCTCTTTATCAGAGTGGAGAGAAGCGCAACATCCCAAGGCACTCCCCAAACTGGATTGTATGGTCGCTCTTGGTAACACCATCTAGGTAGCAAACCTCCTTTACTGAAAAGCCTGTAAGCAAATGCCAAGTACTACAGAACACCAGGGCCCACATGGAACTTGTCATTTAAATCATTCTTTTGATAAGAGCTCCACAGGGTCTTTGGGAGCCAAGGAAACAGTTGGCAAGGAAGAGTTAAATATTTGGTCTCCTTGCCAGTGGAGGCTCTTAAATATCCTGCATCCCATTCATCATGTCTGTGACTTCTCAGATCAGGCCTTGTCCTTTCCACTGAATAGTCTTGAACTGGGCAACAAATATTTATTAAACACTGTAGAAGTGAATGAAACAAACAAAAACCCTTGGGACTTTCCTGGTGGTCCAGTGGTTAAGACTCCACCTGCCAACACAGGGGACGCTGATTCAATCCCTGATCCACGAAGATTCCACATGTCACTGGGCAACTGAATCCATGTGTGACGACGATTGAGTCTGTGCTCTAGAGCCCCCGAGCCACAACTATTGAGTCCCTGAGCTACAACTCCAGAAGTTCTGGATCCTAGAGCCTGTGCTCCTCAACAAGAGAAGCCACGGCAATGAGAACCCCATGCACTGCAAACAGAGACTAACCCCCCGCTCACTGCCACTAGAGAAAAACCCAGCACAGCCAAAAATAAAATAAATACATTAAAATGAGTACAGTGATTTCTACCACAAAATATAAGTGCATAAAAATTCTGGCTGTCCTTCTCTTGGGCCCAATTCTTTCTCAGTTCTCCTGGAAAAACTTAGAATTTCACATGCAGAAAAGTCACACTTGTTCCTTCTATCTCCCTGACCTCATGGTCTACACGGGATCCCTTGCTAATCCCACTCCATTCATACTAGACTTCTGCTGTTCCTTGAACATGCCCAAGCAAATTCCTACCTAAGAACCTTTGCATTTGAAGTTCATCTGTCTAGACTGTCCTTCCCCCATGTGCCTATATTGCTCACCCCTTTACTTCTTTGAGGAATTTTCAGTTCAGTTCAGTTCAGTCACTCAGTCATGTCCGACTCTTTGCAAACCCATGAATCACAGCACGCCAGGCCTCCCTGTCCATCACCAACTCCCGGAGTTCACTCAAACTCATGTCCATCGAGTCGGTGATGCCATCCAGTCATCTCATTCTCTGTCGTCCCCTTCTCCTCCTGCCCCAAATATGTCCCAGGATCAGAGTCTTTTCCAGTGAGTCAACTCGTCACATGAGGTGGCCAAAGTATTGCAGTTTCAGCTTTAGCATCAGTCCTTCCAATGAACACCTAGGATTGATCTCCTTTAGAATGGACTGGTTGGATCTCCTTGCAGTCCAAGGGACTCTGAAGAGTCTTCTCCAGCACCACAGTTCAAAAGCATCAATTCTTCGGCGATCAGCTTTCTTCACAGTCCAACTCTCACAACCATACACGAACACTGGAAAAACCATAGCCTTGACTAGACGGACCTTTATTGGCAAAGTAATGTCTCTGCTTTTTAATATGCTATCTAGGTTAGTCATAACTTTCCTTCCAAGGAGTAAGTGTCTTTTAATTTGTCAGTTATCAACTCCCTTAAAGAGATTTTCCTTGACCACACATCTAAAATAAAACATTTCATCCAGTTTTCTTTCTTTAAAGTGTGTATCACTACTTGGATATTTAATCGTATATAATACATACAACATTTATATCACATTCAGTTCAGTTCAGTCGCTCAGTCATGACCGACTCTTTGTGACCCCATGAATCACAGCACACCAGGCCTCCCTGTCCATCACCAACTCACAGAGTTCACTCAAACTCATGTCCATCGAGTCGGTGATGCCATCCAGCCATCTCATTCTCGGTCGTCCCCTTCTCCTCCCGCCCCCAATCCCTCCCAGCATCAGAGTCTTTCCCAGTAAGTCAACTTGTCGCATGAGGTGGCCAAAGTATTGGAGTTTCAGCTTTAGCATCAGTCCTTCCAATGAACACCCAGGATTGATTTCCTTTAGAATGGAATGGTTGGATCTCCTTGCAGTCCAAGGGACTCTCAAGAGTCTTCTCCAGCACCACAGTTTAAATGCATCAATTCTTCAGTGATCAGCTTTCTTCACAGTCCAACTCTCACATCCATACATGACCAAGGAAAAAACCATAGCCTTGACTAGATGGACCTTGGTTGGCAAAGTAATGTCTCTGCTTTTTAATATGCTATCTAGGTTGGCCATAACTTTCCTTCCAAGAAGTAAGTGTCTTTTAATTTCATGGCTGCAATCAGCATCTGCAGTCATTTTGGAGCCCAAAAAAATAAAGTCTGACACTGTTTCCACTGTTTCCCCATCTATTTCCCATGAAGTGATGGGACCAGATGCCATGATCTTCGTTTTCTGAATGTTGAGCTTCAAGCCAACCTTTTCACTCTCCTCTTTCACTTTCATCAAGAGGCTGTTGAGTTCCTCTTCACTTTCTGCCATAAGGGTGGTGTCTTCTGCATATCTGAGGTTATTGATATTTCTCCCAGAAATCTTGATTCCAGCTCGTGTTTCTTCCAGCCCAGCATTCCTCATGATGTACTCTGCATAGAAGTCAAATAAGCAGGGTGACAATATACAACCTTGACGTACTCCTTTTCCTATTTGGAACCAGTCTGTTGTTCCATGTCCAGTTCTGACTGTTGCTTCCTAACCTGCATACAGGTTTCTCAAGAGACAGGTCAGGTGGTCTGGTATTCCCACCTCTTTCAGAATGTTCCACAGTTTATTGTGATCCACACAGTCAAAGGCTTTGGCATAGTCAATGAAGCAGAAATAGATGTTTTTCTGGAACTCTCTTGCTTTCTCCATGATCCAGTGGACGTTGGCAATTTGATCTCTGGTTCCTCTGCCTTTTCTAAAACCTGCTTGAACATCTGGAAGTTCACAGTTCACATATTGCTGAAACCTGGCTTGGAGAATTTTGAGCATGACTTTACTAGCTTGTGAGATGAGTGCAATTGTGCGGTAGTTTGAGCATTCTTTGGCATTGCCTTTCTTTGGGATTGGAATGAAGACTGACCTTTTCCAGTCCTGTGGCCACTGCTGAGTTTTCCAAATTTGCTGGCATATTGAGTGCAGCACTTTCACAGCATCATCTTTCAGGATTTGAAATAGCTCAACTGGAATTCCATCACCTCCACTAGCTTTGTTCGTAGTGATGCTCTCTAAGGCCCACTTGACTTCACATTCCAAGATGTCTGGCTCCAGGTGAGTGATCACACCATTGTGATTATCTTGGTCGTGAAGATCATTTTTGTACAGTTCTTCTGTGTATTCTTGCCACCTCTTCTTAATATCTTCTGCTTCTGTTAGGTCCATACCATTTCTGTCCTTTATCAAGCCCATCTTTGCATGAAATGTTCCCTTGATGTCTCTAATTTTCTTGAAGAAATCTCTTGCTTTTCCTATTCTGTTGTTTTCCTCTATTTCTTTGCATTGATCTCTGAGGAAGGCTTTCTTATCTTTCCTTGCTATTCTTTGGAACTCTGCATTCAGATGCTTATGTCTTTCCTTTTCTCCTTTGCTTTTTTCTTCTCTTCTTTTCACAGCTATTTGTAAGGCCTCCTCAGACAGCCATTTTGCTTTTTTGCATTTCTTTTTCATGGGGATGGTCTTGGTCCCTGTCTCCTGTACAATGTCACAAACCTCCATCCAGAGTTCATCAGGCACTCTATCTATCAGATCTAGTCCTTTAAATCTATTTCTCACTTCCACTGTATAATCATAAGGGATTTGATTTAGGTCATATCTGAATGGTCTAGTGGTTTTCCCTACTTTCGTCAATTTAAGTCTGAATTTGGCAATAAGGAGTTCATGATCTGAGCCACAGTCAGCTCCTGGTCTTGTTTTTGCTAACTGTATACAGCTTCTCCATCTTTGGTTGCAAAGAATATAATCAATCTGATTTCGGTATTGACCATCTGGTGATGTCCATTTGTAGAGTATTCTCTTGTGTTGTTGGAAGAGGGTGTTTGCTATGACCAGTGTATCACATTATATTATATTAATCTGCTCTTCATTCATTTTTTTGTCTGAATACCCCCTTCCTGAATAAGAAAGGAAATTTCTCAAAGGCAGGAAATTTGTTTTGTCCCCTGATTTATCAGTTCACCAGTCAGGGCCTGACACATCAGAGAAATTCTCCCCAGTCTCCCCTGCCCAGTAGCAGTGTTACTTGCTCAGTCATGTCCGACTCTTTGAGACCCTATGGATTGTAGCCCACCAGGTTCCTCTGCCCATGGAATTCTCCAGGCAAGAGTACTGGAGTGGGTTGCCATTCCCTTCTTCAGGGGATCTTCCCGACCCATTGATCGAACACGGTTTCCTGCATTGCAGGCTGATTCGTTACAGTCTGAGCCACCAGGTAAGCCCCTCCCACCTCACCCATCCCCAAACAATGGAAAATGCATCATCGTAGCCAATACGCATAAGATTCATGCCTGTGGCAGCAATAACAAGAGAAAGGAAATTTGGAAACTTTCAAAAGAAAATCGTATTTTCAAAGAGCCAGTAAAGCACTGAAAATTATTGAGAAACCCTCTTCAGAAACTTCCTATACCTCTTAGCCATTTTTAATTAAATGTGTTTCCCCTAAAACACTAGCATTCAAAATAAACATGGATTAATTTGATTTCCTTTTTGTTTTGTTTTGTTTCATCTTTGGCATGGTACCATTACAGTTATAACTATTTGTTCCAAATACTCTGTATTTCAGCTGCATTTGAGTTATATATGTGTAGGAATCTAATCACCAGTAAACACACTGCTTTTATGTGAAAATAATCCCTTCTGATATCCAAACAACCAACTGTCAAATGATCTTTTGAATTATAACCCATCTGCATACTGGGAGCAGTCTTAAGGATGCCTTTAAAGTTTTTAAGATTCAAAGTTACTTGTGAAGTGAAGTTTTCCTTTATACCCAAAGGAAAACACAAAATTCCAGTAGCAAAAGCAACAAGGAAGAATACATGTGGCCCAAACAAGCTGTTAAGTCCTTTAGGAACAAGATTCAGAAGAAAGTGTGCTAAGCATGACACTTTGAGAAGTGTGTCCGCAGAGTCAAGCCATTCTTATCTTCAGGGACTAAACAGAAAGGCTACTAGATACCCTGGATTTATACAGTAAAGAATTCAGTGACTAAGTATCAAATCTCACGTGTAGCTGATCCTATACTGACCTCACCCCTAGTCCAGCAATAGTCAACAAAAAATATGTACCAAGAATAAAAAAAAATTAACTTCCCAGTTAGTTATTTATCAGTCATTTTTGTCTAAAACAGTCTCTTTTCCCTTGTAAAAAGTTTTTGCACATATTGTTGTTGCTGTTCAGTCACTAAGTCATGTCCAACTTTCTGTGACCCATGTACTGCAGCATGCCAGGCTTCCCTGTCCACAATCTCCCTGAATTTACTCAAGTTCATGTCCACTGGGTCAGTGATGCCATCCTACCATCTCATCCTTTGAGCACTGACATGCTCAGTTTTCCTGAGCTCTTCCCCTTCCCATTTCTTCCACCTGAGATAGCAGCTGTATACACGGCAGAGATCATGGTGGTGGGTAGAGAGAGCTTGGATCTGCACATGGGTCTCAGCGCCTCTCTTAAAATCCTGCTGGGCCTCCTAAGCAATGGTTGTTCTTGTTCATTTGATCAGTGCTCTTCCTGCCAATGCTCACAGCCAAAGACAACAGCTGGTCAGATTCATAGTCTGCCTTCTCTTGATTTGCTTTGAACTCAGTGAACCTCCTTGCTAACTTGGCCCCAGATCAACTCACACGAGCACTGCATGACCTTCTGGGGTCTGGCTGTGATGGCCATTTGATCCCTAGTCCAGGGGGTCTACCATATAGCTTTCACTATACATTTACTAGCCCAAAGCACTATCAACTGCTTTCCACATTGGTCAACAGGACAGGGAGCAATTTCTGGATTCTTCTTGCTCTTTACCTCAAAGCAGAGAAAGATCTCTGTAACTTAGAATCAAGGTTTTCTACTGTGTAACCATACCTCATTGGACTTACCAGGTGGCACTAGTGGTTAAGAATCCACCTGCCAATGTATTAGATGCATTGGACTCAGATTCCATTCTTGAGCCAGGAAGATCCTCTGGAGGAAATGGTAACCCACTTCAGTGTTCTTTCCTGGAAAATCCCATGGACAGAGGAACCTGGTGATCTGCAGTCCATGGGGCCAAAAACAGAAGGATATGACTGAGCGACTGAACCAAAATACCACCGCAACAACCATGCCTCATCAGTAGGGTATTTTCTTGAAGGTGGTTTCTTCCAAGTCCCAAAAGGAAACTGGGAAATGAAAATGCCTCTTGTGTCTACTTTTGCAATCGTGACACAACCCCTACAATTTCTTTCTTCTTCTTGGGGTCACAAGACTTCATGTTCAGGGTGACTGCAGAGAACAGTGTCCTCTCTACCTTTGTGGAAGAATCGCCAAGTCCTGACACAATCAAATTGACTTTTAATATGCTAAAAGAGGTAAGAAGTTTTTGAAATCTTTCCCATTTGTGAAACCTGATTTCAAAACTTATTGAAAAAATTTTAAAAAATAAAAGATTTTTTTGAAATAATTTTTACTCTCGGTGTTGAAAGCTGTATATTTAATATTTTTCTTCTTGCATTCCTGTTATGAAAGCCTAATACTTCCTGAAGCAAATTGATGCCTCAGACAGCACAGGAGTTGTGCCATGGACACACAAAGAGAGTAACATGAATGACAGTCATGGCATGGTTAAGAGAAACATGACCAGCTTGTGTTTAAGAAAGATGGCTTCAGTATGGAGAATTCATACTGATGATTTAGATAGTAAAGAAGCTGACTATAATGCAGCAGGAGATCCATGTTCAATCCTTGGTTCAGGAAGATCCCCTTTAGGAGGGAATGACCATTCTAGTATTCTTGCCTGGAGAATCCCATGGACAGAGGAGCCTGGCAGACTACAAAGAGGTGGACATGACTGAGTGACTAACACTTTTGCTGTTCACATGGAGGATATGAGTAAGTAAGGTTGAGAGTAGAGGCAGCGAGAGCACCTAATGATAGTATTAATGATAATAATAGCTAGCACTGAGTAAATACATACTACATGCCAAGCATTTGTTTAATGCTCACAACAATCTTATGAAGTAGGCACTATTAGTGTTCCCCGATTACAGGTAGGAAACTGAAGCTGGGAGTCTTCCTAACATCCATCACACAGCCAGTAGATGACAGAGCTGGAATTTGAATGCAGGCAGTCTGACTCCAAAATCCATTCTTTTGTAGTAATCTGGGTAAGAGTAATGGTGACTTGGATTTGGACAAAGGTACCAGGGATGTGGTAGGCAGAATAATTCCCCCATATCCTAATCCCCAGAACATGTGACTGTGTTAAGTTACATGGCAAAGCGATGAAAAACTTGCTAGTGGAAACTTTTAATTCACTTTAAAAATTAGGAGATTCTCCTGGACTATCTGAGTGGACTCACAGTAATCACAAGAGTCCTTTAAAGTGGAAGAAGGAGGCAAAAGAAGAGGATGAGAGGAAGAAATGTGATGGTGAAAGCAACATCAGTGAGTGTAATGTTGCTGGCTTTGAAGATGAAGAAGGGGGCCATAAGCCAAGGGTGGCCTTTAGAAGCTGGAAAAGGCAAAGAAACAAACTCTCTTCTAGAGCCTACTGAAAAAAATGCAGCCCAGGCAAGACCTTGGTTTTAGTGCAGTGAGGTATCTGTCAGAACTCTAACCTACAGAACCATAAGATAATATATCTGTATTACTTTAAGCCACTAAGCATGTCTTATATTGTTATAGGAATAGGAAATTAATTCAGAGTTAAAGTCAGAGGAGTTAGAAATCCAGTAGATAATTAGTGCCCTGATAGATTTTGTTGGTGTTTAGTCACTAAGTTGTGTCCAACACTTTTGCGACTCTATGTGCTATAGCTCACCAGGCTCCTCTGTCTATTGGATTTCCCAGGCAAGAATACCAGAGTGGGTTGCCATTTTCTTCTCCAGGGAATCATCCAGAGCCAGTGATTAAACCTGTGTCTCCTGTATCTCCTGCATTGGCAGGTAGATTCTTTACCACTGAGCCACCAGGGAAGCCCAGATAGTTAGAACTTGAATGATTCCAAGATGAAGTAAAAGGAGATGAAATGAACTTGAAAGGCTCCATTTTTTCTCTGAATCTAAAGCCACTTAACTGATAACCAAAGTTTTCATTCCTCCAAAGCATAGCCCCAATCATTTAGTCCACATGTACCTTCTGGATTTTTTATGTGATTTCCCCCATTTGGTCTTTCTACTTGTGTCAACAGCCTCACCAGAAATTCCCTCCATTTTTTCCCCCTCTCCATTGCTTTCGTCCCATGTTTCTCAGACTCAGAGCTTTAGTGAACAAAACAGCATCATGATCCCTTCTTAGACATATTTTCAGTTTTCTGTTCCTAAGTTGTCTCAAGAAATGGACCCAATACAGTCTTTGATGAGATTTTACCTAATTAAGAATATGATAATGAGCTGCATAGATACAGGCATTCCCTGGGCAAGCTTCATTCTCAGGCACAAACAAGCACTAGCAGTAAAGTGTGACCCAGTGGGGACCGCTAACCTAGTGAGTGAGGAAGCAGGGGAGGCAGGAAGGCTTCAGGAAAAGACATGTGTATGTATTTAAGTCTTTAGAAAGCATTTCCCATCACACCTCTCCTAGCTTTTCCACCTTTTGATTTTGCAAGCAGAGAAATGTGTGACTAAACAGCTATAAACCGGCTCAGGTAGACTGGACAGAAAAAGTGCTTATCCTTTTATACCATCAGAGTCACCTGAGATGACCCCAGTCATGCCTTTTACTTGTCCCATCAAAGGAAAGGAAAAGACATAAAAGAGGAAGGGGAAAGTTATTCAGTTCAGTTCAGTTGCTCAGCTGTGTCCGACTCTGCGACCCCATGGACTGCAGCATGCCAGGCTTCCCTGTCCATCACCAACTCCTGGAGCTTACTCAAACTCATGTCCATAGAGTCGGTGATACCATCCAACCATCTCATTGTCTGTCATCCCCTTCTCCTCCTGTCTTCAATCTTTCCCAGCATCAGGGTCTTTACAAATGAGTCAGTTCTTCACATCAGGTGGCCAAAGTATTGCTTCAGCATAGGTCCTTCCAGTGATTGATTATTCAGGACTGATTTCCTTTAGGATGGACTGGTTGGATCTCCTTGCAGTCCAAGGGACTCTCAAGAGTCTTCTCCAACAACACAGTTCAAAGGCATCAATTCTTTGGCACTAAGCTTACTTTATAGTCCAACTCTTACATCCATACATGACCACTGGAAAAACCATAGCCTTAACTAGACAGACCTTTGTTGGCAAAGTAATGTCTCTGCTTTTTAATATGCTATCTAGGTTGTTCATAACTTTCCTTCCAAGGAGTAAGCAGCTTTTAATTTCATGGGTGCAGTCACCATCTGCAGTGATTTGGGAGCCCCCCAAATAAAGTCTGTCACTGTTTCTACTGTTTCCCCATCTATTTGCCATGAAATGATGGGACCGGATATCATAATCTTAGTTTTATGAATGTTGAGTTTTAAGCCAAGTTTTTCACTCTCCTCTTTTACTTTCATCAAGAGGCTCTTTAGTTCTTGTTCACTTTCTGTGATAAGGGTGGTGTCATCTGCATATCTGAGGCTATTGATATTTTTTCCTGGCAATCTTAATTCCAGCTTGTGCTTCATCCAGCCCAGCACTTCTCATGTACTCTGCATATAAGTTAAATAAACAAAGTGACAATGTACAGCCTTGACGTACTCCTTTCCCATGGAACCAGTCTGCTGTTCCATGTCCAGTTCTAACTGTTGCTTCTTGACCTCCATACAGATTTCTTAGGAGGTAGGTCAGGTGCTCTAAAGAATTCTCCACAGTTTGTTGTGATATGTGATTCACACAGTCAAAGGCTTTGACATAGTCAATAAAGCAGAAGGAGATGTTTCTCTGGAACTCTCAGCTTTTCCAATGATCCAACAGATGTTGGCAATTTGATCTCTGGTTCCTCTGAGTTTTCTAAATCCAGCTTGAACATCTGGAATTTCCCAGTTCACATATTGCTGAAGCCTGACTTGGAGAATTTTGAGCATTACTTTGCTAGCGCGTGAAATGAGTGCAATTGTGCAGTAGTTTGAGCATTCTTTGGCTTTGCTTTTCTTTGGGATTGGAATGAAAACTGACCTTTTCCAGTCCTGTGGCCACTGCTGAGTTTTCCAAATTTGCTGGTATATTGAGTGCAGCACTTTCACAGCATCATCTTTCAGGATTTGAAATAGCTCAACTGGAATTCCATCACCTCCACTAGCTTTGTTCATAGTGATGCTTCCTAAGGCCCAATTAGCTTTACATTCCAGGATGCCTGTCTCTAGATAAGTGATCACACCGTGATTATCTGGCTCGTGAAGATCTTTTCTGTACAGTTCTTCTGTGTATTCTTGCCACCTCTTCTTACTATCTTCTGCTTTGGTTACATCCATACCATTTCTGTCCTTTATCATGCCCATCTTTGCATGAAATGGTCCCTTAGTATCTCTAATTTTTTGAAGAGATCTCATGTATGGGTGTGAGAGTTGGACTGTGAAGAAAGCTGATCACTGAAGAATTGATGCTTTTGAACTGTGGTGCTGGAGAAGACTCTTGAGAGTCCCTTGGACTGCAAGGAGATCCAACCAGTCCATTCTAAAGGAGATCAATCCTGGGTGTTCATTGGAAGGACTGATGCTAAAGCTGAAACTCCAATACTTTGGCCACCTCATGCGATGAGTTGACTCGCTGGAAAAGACTCTGATGCTGGGAGGGATTGGGGGTGAGAGGAGACGGAGATGACAGAGAATGAGGTGGCTGGATGGCATCACCGACTTGATGGACATGAGTTTGAATGAACTCCGGAAGTTGGTGATGGATAGGGAGGACTGGCGTGCTGTGATTCCTGGGGTCGCAAAGAATCGGACACGACTGAGCGACTGAACTGAACTGAACTAGTCTTTCCCATTCTATTGTTTTCCTCTATTTCTTTGCACTGATCACTGAGGAAGGCTTTCTTATCTCTCCTTGCTATTCTTTGGAACTCTGCATTCAAATGGGTATATCTTTCCTTTTCTCCTTACTGATATTTAAGTGTATTTTGCTAAGGAAGTGAAAGCTTTCATTTAATGGAAGTAGATGATAAATTTAATGTCTATTTTGGGATGGGTTAGGCGGTAAGGAATCTGCCTGCGATGCACAAGACCCAGGTTCAATACCTGGGTAGGGAAGATACCCTGGAGAAAGGAATGGCTACCCTCTCCAGTATTCTTGCCTAGAGATTCCAAGGACAGAGGAGTCTGGTGGGCTACAGTCCATGGGGTCGCAAAAAGTCAGACACAACTGAGCAACTAACACTATTCATTTTTTAACTTTTTATGTATAAGTTTGGTTTATATATACCGAATGACTGCATCTATTCAAAAAGTAGTTATTGAACTGACTGACAAAATATCAACAACATGGTCCATGACCTCATAGGACTTGTAATCAGCTTTTAAGGCAATTTTCGTTTATGATTTCACCTTTTTCATTTATTATTTCACCTTTTCAGAGAAAACCAGTTTGCAAAATCTCAGGTGAGGAAAATGAAAGGAGGTGAGACAGGGTTGTGGATCTTGTATGGAGGAGGAAATGTCTGAACTGGACCTTGATGCTGGACTAGAGGTGGAAAGAAAACTTCAGTTCAGTTCAGTCGCTCAGTCATGTCCGACTCTCCGCGACCCCATGAATCACAGCACGCCAGGCCTCCCTGTCCATCACCAACTCCCAGAGTTCACTCAAACTCATGTCCATCGAGTCGGTGATGCCATCCAGCCATCTCTTTCTCTGTCGTCCCTGTCTCCTCCCACCCCCAATCCCTCACAGCATTAGAGTCTTTTCCAGTGAGTCAACCCATTGCATGAAGTAGCCAAAGTATTGGAGTTTCAGCTTTAGCATCAGTCCTTCCAATGAACACCTAGGACTGATCTCCTTTAGAATGGACTGGTTGGATCTCCTTGCAGTCCAAGGGACTCTCAAGAGTCTTCTCCAGCACCACAGTTCAAAAGCATCAGTTCTTCGGTGATCAGCTTTCTTCACAGTCCAACTCTCACATCCATACATGACCACTGGAAAAACCATAGCCTTGACTAGGTGGACCTTGGTTGGCAAAGTAATGTCTCTGCTTTTTAATATGCTGTCTTAATCATGTGCAAAACCAGGGAAGCAGAATGTTCATGAGGAGGTTGGGAGACTGAAGGTGAGGAGACCAGTTGGTCAAGGGAAAGATGGAAAGAAGGCTGCAGGCAGATAAGGAAGGATGCTCACACTTCTCAAAGGAGATGCTGGGAGCCTCAGAAACCACACAGAACCACAGTGAGTTTTTCCAAGGTGTCAGTTTCCTCTGAAGTTTTGGAAAGGAAAGTTATATCTTTTAAGTGGCTTTAAACATTATTTTCATAACAGTGAATATACTAGCATGTGTGCATGCCTGCTAAGTCACTTAAGTCATGTCCAACTCTTTGTGACCCTATGAACTGTAGCCCACCAGGCTCCTCTGTCCATAGGATTCTCCAGGCAAGAATATTGGAGATATGCTAGTCTATCTTGACGCAAAATTTTGTGAGCTTTTTTTTTTTTAATGGCTGTGCTGGATCTTCTTTGCTTTGCACAGGCTTTCTCTAGTTACGGTGAGTGAGGGCTACTTTTCATTGAGGTGTGTGGGCTTCTCACTGTGGTGACATCTCTTGTTGCAGAGCACAGGCTCTAGGTTCAGGGGTTTCTGTAGTTGCCACATTCAGGCTCAGTAGTTGTGGCCCCAGGTTTTAGTTGCTCCGGGATATGTGGAATCTTCCTGGATGAGCGATCAAACCCACGACCCCTGCACTGGCAGGCAGATTCTGATCTACTGCACCAGCAGGGAAGTCCTGCATGAGTTTTTAAGATAAAATCACTTCAAAGAGCTTCATCATCTGCACCAGGACCGCAAACTCTGAATGTTCACCTTCTTAGATTCCTCCTTCTCCCTGTTCAACTCACAAGCTCAGACAAGTGTAACTTCTCATTACCGCCCGGCCTGACTCATCCTCCTGCTCACTGACACTGCTCTTTCTCGGGTGCTTAACATATCTCACTCAGGTTATTGCCGTGGACTCCTGGCTGGTCTTGCTGCCTCCCACCTTCCTTCTCCCTCTCCTGCTACACGACTTCTGGGTTATCTTTCTATCATGAAAATGCAATCATTACTACCCTGCTGGTAAAACCCTTCCAGCCTTTTCCTTCCACCTTTCCTTTGTGCTCCGGCTGCACCACACCGACCTCCCCACCCCCACCTTCAGAGTTCCCCAGATGGGCCCCATCTGTTCTGCACACTCTGTCCTCATCCACCTCCCAGACCCTCACCCTTTGAGAAAACATTTCCTGCAAGCATTTGAACAACTCATCTCTATACCACACAGTCCTTGCAGAAACCAAAACCTCAACAAGTTCTCTCCAAGGGACTTTGTTTCCTTCAGTTTCTGGGATAACATCCTCCATATTCTGCAGCCCCAAATCCCAGGCTCCTTGATGACGATAAGGAATCTGCCAATATTTTATCATCTGAGAAATAATTCAGAGGCAAAGGAGATAGGGCACCATTTTCTTAAATCTTATATCTTTCACATGGCCAATCCCCGAAGCACAGATTGTTTAAAACCGCTCATGAAACATTTACTGACTTACTATGATGTGTCAGACAGTTTTAGGGGCTGATGATGAAGAGATAAAGGAGACACAATTCAGTTCTGGAGAAATTAACAGTTTTGTAAGTATCTCTATTTCTAGACCATTCCCAGAGTCAAGGATGTGGCAACTATCAAGGAACAGGGATCTCATCTGACACCCATTACACCAGGATATAGGCCAAGGAGAGCCCCAAAGAGAAAGCTGCCCAGCTAATGTAACCACACGAAGAGAGTGTGATGCCAAGAGATGGTGGTTTGGGTTTGGAATAGCAGGGCTCTGGTCTTCAGGTCCTTTCTTTACTCTCAGGCAGTGCTCTGTTAACATGGTCTCTCTCAGCACTGGGCAGGAACACTCAGGTATTTGGAAGTTAAAAACAATGTTATTTCTCTGAAATGAGATCTTTGAATGTAAGAAATAGTACTTGAGAATTGTAATTAAACCCCAGAACACTCTTTAGCTTGGGACAGTGTTCAAGGTCATCAATCATCTCTGGCTATTCTTTCCCCAGCTCGGAATAATTCTGATCCCTCCCTCCTCACTTGTACCCACCCCACCCTACACTTTAATTATTCTATTCCCATGGAATAGGGCCAAAGTTATTTCCTTCAAGGATAACAAGATATGTTTCTTTCTCCTTGGGTGTAGTTCACACTGCTTTCTCTTTGGTCACAAGAACCCTAACTGACTCTATCCCAAAAGTCTTCCTGGACTCCTTTATGACTTTTCTAGCACTCCACCAAAGGAGCTGTGTCCAAGACAGACATCTGCACCTGATCTTATCTCTCTTGTCTTCCTCACAGTTTTCGAGCTCTTAAAACCTCTATTATATCTCAGCCATAGAAATGTTATAACATGGATCATGAAAATCTAATAATTATGAACAAAACAAGATTAGAAACAGGTAGCTTTGATCAATCTCTACATAGGTAAATGCTAGGGGATGGAGAAAAGAGATCCTGGAATCTAAATCTATGGAGTCCAAAAGATTGCCTGAAAAGTATAGGGGACATTGGGAATTGGGTCACAGTACTGGCACACTTGTGCCCTGGAAGCGTGCATCTACCAGGTGAGAGACAGAGGTGTTTTATGAGCTTCATGAGAGGCTGCTCTGACAGCTGCCCAAGAATATCTGCCACCTCGGAAACCAGGAGGACTCAAGTTGTTCTACCAGCTCCACCACAAATGCATGGCCAACACTTCTAAATGAAAACAAGAGCTTTTGAGTCCTTTGTCAATATCACCTGATTAAATGGCCCACAGACTCCCATGCAAATGTTGACCCATTCAGGACTAAACAGGAGAGTCACAGGCCCTTGTTCCCTTTAATAATCCCTCTCTTTTTTGCCTTTCTATTTTGCACATAGCTCCTAAATTGATTCATTGGTCATGTAAATCCAACAGGACTAAATTCCCAAAGGGCAAACATATGCTTAGTTACCTTTCTGTGTTTCCCCCCAGCAACCAGTGCCATTAGACTCACAGGTCGTCCAATGCTGCTCCTATCACATTACAGACAGTTCTCAGTTCCTGACCTGACAATTTCTCATCTTGACCCTCGGCCTTCTCAAAAGCATTCTTCCGCAGGCTCAGTATGTGCTTAAACAGAAGCATATCTGCATATTTCAGCTGGCTCAGGACTGTAGACTGACAGGTGTTTATTCTGGACTCATCATAAATGCTCATCTTTTACACATAATTTTTCACTCAACCATGTGTCATCCTATATTATTCTCCCACAGGCAAGTGCCTTTGTTGGTTCTGCCTCCCAGATAATGAATGGCACGGCGGTAAAGAGTTCCGACTCTGAACTGATGTAGGTTCAAATCCTGACTCCCCAGCTTACAGCAGAATAGATAAAAATAATGTAGCTGTTTTACAGGACCACCATAAGACTGCATAAGCTAAAATCAAGACTGCATCTAGACTGCGGTGCCTGGCACTACAGGAAGGAAGTCTCTCTAGGTGTCAGCCTTCTAACAATCTCCAAATGGGCAAGGACCATCTTTCACTTTCCGTTTCCCCCCTTATTACCTAAGCATACAACAGGTGCTGAGCACACAAAAGCTGTTTGATACACACATATTGACTGATTGAATAGCTGCCCTAAAGCGGCCACGTCCTTCCAGGGCTGATAAAAACATTTCTGCCCAAGAAGTCAGATGGAAATGCGTGTTATAGCTGCTGTTAAAAACCAGGTTTTAGACCATCCTCTGTTGCCCTCTTCTATCTCTAAAGTTACATCACATTTTCCTTTAAAAGAAGAAAGAATTCCCCGGAGTTGTTCCAAGCAGCATGGCTGCAGCAATGAGTCAGCAGCTCACCTAGGAGCCAGCAGCTCAGGCTTGGCGTTGGCTGGCTATGCTCAGTGAGTCCTGCAGCTGCCATGGCTGGCTCTGCAGCACCCCACCGTGGCCCTGCGGCTATCTGGGGTGCCTGCCTCACAGAGGTTTGGAGCAAAGATAGCCTGACACTGCTGAGGGTACAGAAGAGTTGCTTCATCTCAGCCACCTGGCGCCCAAAGCTTAGAGTTAAGGAATCAGAGCATGTTTCTGCCAAACAAAATCTTCCATGGGGCAGCCTGCTGACCATCTGGATACCGGGGGCAAAGCAAATGCAAAGTGTGTGACCCTCTATCTGAAAAGTATACTTTTCACTTACTGTGTCTAGCCAAACCTTAAGCAGAGGGAGGGGGAGCCCTTCTGTGAGCCCCTTAGGGCCTACATTTGCATATTTGAGCTGAAGGGGAAGCACAGACTTCATTTCCTCTTGGCAAGTCAATGAGCTCCTTGAGAGCAAAGACTGTGTTGGGCTCCGGCAGCATCCTCAGTGCCTAGACTATGCATAGTAGGCAATCAATCAGTATTTGACGGCCGATGATGGTGGATGAACCGCCAAGCCTATTAAGTAGGAGTGTAATGTTGCACTCCCCACTCCCACCCAACCTGTCCTCCATCCTGTCTCTCCTCTCTTTACCTCTACCAAATGTTTCCAGGGCCCCAGGAGAAAAGAACAGCTCACTCTCGCTCTGCGTGGGAAACTTGGTTTGTTAAAGTTGCTCCCCAGAAGCCAGGAGATGTGGGTTTTCATGCAAGGTACATGGCTGTTCTATTAATACCAACTACATGAAGAGTGTAAACATAGATGCTGGTTAGGATGCTTCTGCAGAAAGGACCTCAGTTCCCAGAAGGGTGACAGTGGCATGGCTTCTTCCACTTGGTGTGGCCTGTATGGGCTTTAGTAATTAAAATAGAAATCAGCAACAAGGCATTTTTTCAGTCCCCAAGAAGGCATGCTTCTATCCTGCCTTATTTGAGAGCCTCTCTCTTGTCTCTTTATCTCTCTCTCTGTCCCTCTCTCTCTCTCACACACACACACCTATGCTATTAAATGTGGGGTTAGAAGAGACCTTAGCAACTAACTACTACCGGTGATCAAAGTGAGGCTAAGGACCAAAGAAAAGAATTTGCCTAAAATCAGACAGCTAGTTAGTGTCCTACCAGGTTTCTGAATTCCAATCCAATGATCTGTTCACACCATCATGAGTTTATTTTGTCTTGTATTTTATTTACTTGCTTGCTTCTGCTTACTATGTCTTGAAAGGAGACCCAATCTAGATTTTTTTTTCTTCTCTGAAAAATTGTAACAGTTCCCAGGTAGAGCCCAGGTTCCCCCAGGTGAGAGATTTCCCCAGAATCCTGCCTCCCTTATATTATACCTAAGTGTTTCATTTTGAGGAGAGTGGTTTCATTGAGTTTTTAAACATTCCCCATGGGACACTGTCTCACCCAGCATGGCAGGAAGACCTGGTCCCCTCACCTGCCCGTATGATAAGTGATAAGTATGCTTGTCTCATGCAGAAATGGCATGACTCCTCCCTGTCACGATCTAAATGTGCAGTCATTTGTGATACTGAAGATTTCCCTGCAAATGCAGCCGCTCATTCTAAGGTCAGAGAATGGGGCTGTGCCTATGCATATTCCCTTTGGTCGATGCCACTGGAGCCTGCAAGGCACATTCAGCTGAGGGGATAGTTAAGCCTAGGGGGCAGTCCTGACAAGCCATTTTACCCAGGCCCCTTGGATGCCTGCTGACTGCAGAGATTTCACTCTACTTGCATCCGTGGCTCTGTCTGCAAGCCAAGCTGCGGACATCAATTTGTTTCAGGAGAACGAGCGCCACCTTCTGGCTGCAAACTATCTCTGTCTCCAGGAATGCTGTTTCTCGAAAACCACAGTGCTGCTATTTTCAAGCTGCTCAGTGCCTGAAGGGGTCAGATCCTCCACAGTGAGGGGAAAACAGGTCACCTGTAAAACTGGTACCAATTCCCCCATGTCAGACAGTGAGCCAATGATCTCTCCCAAAAAACCCTGGCAGAGCCTTTGTAGCACATGTCTTTCTCCTTCCTTACTGTTTCTTTCTCCTCTCTGACCCAGAATAAAAAGACAGTCCAGGGACTTCTAGTTCAGCTAAGGATCCCAACCGTGGAGGCTGCCCCAGGCCTCACAGTAGCCCCCTTTTATTTCCACACAGACTTCTCTCACAACAAGTAAAGGCTAGATTGAATTCACACAGTTCAAATGTCTCTCTCTTTGCCTGCTGTAGAAATTTTGCAGCTGAAGTTTCTTCACTTCTGCTTTGCCTCTCTCCCCTCTGCACTATACTTTGTAATGCAGCTCTCTGAGTTCACATGTGATCGTTCCTATTAGAGCCCAGGTCCCAGGAAAGGAGGTTCAATATCCAAGCCTTTGCATCCAGGAGGACTTCCTGCCAGTAAACCAGATAGGAACCAGCTCCCCACTTTGATTTCTCAAGGGCCTCTGAAATCAAATTCACTCTCCTGGCCCCTTAAAAATTTCAGCAGAAATCATATTGCAATATATAAATATATCAAATAAACATATTGTACACTTTAAACTTATGCAATGTTATATATCAGTTTTATCACTATATATTACAATTATTTTTATTAATAAGTAGATAAATTAAGATTTTTAGCTGGAATTTCAATATCAAAGTCTCAAAAGTCATAGAATGAATAGACATAAAAGTAGAAGGATATAGTAGACCTGAAAAGCACCATGAACCAATTCAACATAATTAAGATTTATACAATCGTCACACAACAGTAGGACACAAATTCTATTCAAGTTCCCATAGACTAAAAACTAGGAGACACTGGAACATATCCAGGGACATAAAATCAGGTGCAAAAATTTCATGGTCTAAAGGTATTGAGAAACGGTAACCCACTCCAGTATTCTTGCCTGGAGAATCCCATGGACGGAGAAGCCTGGTAGGCTACAGTCCATGGAGTCGCATAGAGTCGGACACAACTGAGCGACGGAACGGAACGGAAAGGTATTGAAATCATACAGAGTCTGTTCTCTTATCACTGTGGAATTATGTTAGAAATCAATATCAAAAGATATTTGAAAATGATCCACATATTTTCACGGCGATGTGACATTTGCCAAGAGATCTTTGACTTAGCCATTGAAAGCCTCAATAAAGTTAAAGACTGGAAAAAATACAGAGAATGATTGCAGAGAATAAAGAATTTAAATGAGAAATTAATATCAAGGATACTTTGAAAACCCCATGTATTTGAAAATTAAATGTCCACTTTTTAAAGGGTGGGTGTATCTAAGAAGCCATAGCAAGAAAAATTAGAAAATATCTGTAACAGAATAAAAATGAAAAGAGAATTTATCAGAATTTGGTGCATGCAACTGAAGCTGCTCAATACAACCAAATACAATGTGGAATCTGGAAGAGGTTTTACTTCTAATTACTCCAATAAACAGATAAGAAACACTATGATTTTGCATTTGACAAAGTTTCCCCCCAATTTTTCTGAATGTTCGTCTCTTGAAATAAAGGAAATTAAGATCCTGTTGGGAACTCCACTTACCTCTGCTCTCAGCCTACCCCCAGTAAAAGTCCTTGGAAGCAGAACTACAGCGTCACAGCCCAGAGCTGAAAAAATGCCAAATGCCATGATTTTCCACCAAAGGAAGCTTTAAAGCCTTACACAGCCACTGTGTATCTCACTTTATTTATCTGTAAAATGGGCATAATAGAAGTGTTGCCTGCTAGGAAAACTGTAAGAGATAAAGAGGTACTGAGACCTCACACCCAGGAAGGACTCACAGGAGGTCAAGTACTATCACTACGTTTATTCACTCACTCAACAAACTCTAGTTGGTTTTCAGGGTGATCTTGTGCTTCACTTAGTTCCCAGCAAGGTATGTGGCAAAAATTAAGTCTACAGAAATCAGTTGTTTAATTAATTAGGCAATTTATTTCATAAAACAAAACTATTGATGGCAAGAGGTACATGAAAGACAAACATCTTCAAGGAAGGTGAAAAAGGCCCAGAGTGAAGTATAAGAAGTAATCATTTGGGGGCCATACTGAGAATAGCAAGAGGGAAGATGTCTCCTAACGGTGGTCATAAGTCAAGAATATTCAAGGAGGAAGGATAATCACATCATTAGATGGCGTTGCAAAAACTGAATGTGTTTAGTGTTAGTTGCTCAGTCGTGTTCAACTCTTTGCAACCCCATGGACTGCAGCCCGACAGGCTTCTTTGTCCATGGAATTCTCTAGGTAAGAATACTGGAATGGGTTGCTATTTCTTTCTCCAGGAAAAACTGAATATCCACATGCAAAAAAGTGGCACTGGATCCCTATCTAATACCACTCATGGGCTTCCCACATGGCTCAGTGGTGAAAGAATCTGCCTGCAAAGGCAGGAGCTGCAGGAGACCTGGGTTCGATTCTTGGGTCTGAAAGATCCCCTGGAGGAGGACATGGCAATTCACTCCAGTATTCTTGCCTGGAGAATCCCATGGACAGAGGAGCCTGGTGGCCTAAAGTCCATGGGGTATCAAAGAGTCGGATATGACTGAGCTTGCATGCATAACACCACTCAGGCTTCCCCAGTGGCACAGCCGTAAAGAATCTCCTTCCAATGCAGGAGATACGGGTTCAATCCCTGGTTTGAGAAGATTCCCCTGGAGAAGGAAATGGCAACCCACTCCAGCATTCTTGCCAGGGAAATCGCATGGACAGAGGAACCTGGTAGGCTACAGTCCATGGGGTTGCAAAGAGTCAGACACGACAGACATAAACAACAACAACGATTACACCACTCATGAAAATTAACTCTAAATGGATTAAAGGCTTAAATGTAAGATCTGAAAATGCATCTACCTTGAACTCACACAATATTATATAATCAATTATACATCAATAAAGCTAGAGTGAAGGACAGGGAAGCCTGGCGTGCTGCAGTCCATGGGGTCGCCAAGAGTTGGATACGACTTAGCAGCTGAACAACAAAAAAGCTAGAAAGATACAAATGAAAAAAAATAAAAATTAAAAAAAACTTTTTAAAGTTAGGCATAAGCAAAACTCAGGCCTTTGTCCACAGGTGTCTGGACCACTGCCCTCACTAAAGAAATGTGTCTGGCACCGCTGTCCTGGTCAGATTCCAGGTCCATTAATCCACCTCTTTGCAGGCTCTGCATGCTGAAGGACTCTTCCTCTCCAGCACTATTCCAACCTACAGAATTACCAGGATTTGTGAAGCTAGACAAGCAGCCAAGGCTTTCTGTGGCGGGTCCTATAGGTCAGCAGTGAGAGGGGCCCCCAGTCCCCAGTGCTGAGAGCCACTGTGGGCAGACCATAGCCAGCAGTCCTGGTTGCCCTGCCAACAGAGCCCCCTTCAGGGTTAAAATTATTTTCTTCTGATGCTCAAAGGCAACCAGACTCTCCGTGGGTGTCAGTGGCATGCACAGTTGGCAGGGAGGGTGGATTTCTCAGGGACCTGCCATTACTCACTCTCCATGCCCAGCCCACCCCGTGCTGAAGCAGTAGAACCTTCCCTTTGTCAGGCAGGGAGGACATCCATTAGTCAAGCACGAGGTAGTGAGCAGTGGGGAAGATAGAGGTGGAGTTTCTGAGGAGCGGGCTGGCTGGCAGGTGAACCATCTGGAGATACTTGAGGGCAGGTAGCTCTGTCTGCCCATGCAACATCACCGAAGAACCTATTTGGCTGTTCACACCTGAAATAGGCTAAGGAAGACGTCTAGCAGAATGTTGATGCCATCTAGACTGGCACCTCGGACAAGCTCTGGAATGGAGCTCACAGGATGAAACAATGCATTCTCAAGCAGGACCCTCTGCTCCCACAGCCCGAGTCTACACTATCAGTCTCCGTTTCAGCAGAGTCGTGCTGCTGCTGCGCATCCGCTTATGACATTTGCGGTGTCCAACTCTTGCCACCCCATGGACTGTAGCCCGCCAGGCTCCTCCATCCATGGTATTTTTCAGGTAAGAAGACTGGAGTGGGTTGCCATTGCCTTCTCCAGGGGATCTTCCCAACCCAGGGATGAAACCGTCATCTCCTGTGTCTCCTGCATTGCAGGCAGATTCGTTACCTGCTAAGCCATCGAGGAAGACAACCAGAAAATGGCCTAATACACAGCTCACAGCTAGGGCTTCCTTGGTAGGTTAGATGATAAAGAGTCCACCTGCAATGCAGAAGACCTGGGTTCAATTCCTGGGTTGGGAATATCCTCTGGAGAAGGGAACAGCTACCCACTCCGGTATTCTGGCCTGGAGAATTCCATGGACTGCATAGTCCATGGGGTCCCAAAGAGTCGGACATGACTGAGCGACATTCACAGCTCCCAAGTATGTTTTCAGCCTCCATGTCCTTGAGATAGAGAAGCTCTTTAATTATTGCAACAGTTAGGGCTACTTTGAAACTACATTTTGTAAATAACATTTTATTTCAATTCCTTGATTGTTTTAATGAAACTATAACCTTCTAAGGCCAATTATTTTTTAAGTCCCAGGGGTTATTTCTGTGTTTACTTACACTCAGGCCGCATTGAATGCTCAGTGCATCTGCAATAACTGTGTCCCCAGAGATGCTCAGGCTACAGTTTTGGTTCTTCTTCTTCTTCATGCAGGAGTCATATGCTGCCTGTTCAACTTAATCATGAACACAAATGCTGATTGCAACTGTGAAGGTCATGGAAAAATATATGGCGCTAGTGGTAAAGAACTCATCTGACAATGCAGGAGACATAAGAGACTCAGGTTCAATCCTTGGGTTGGGAAGAGCCCCTGGAGGAGGGCATGGCAGCCCACTCCAGTATTCCTGCCTAGAGAATTCCATGGACAAAGGAGCCTGGCGAGCTCTGGTCCACAGGGTCGCAAAGAGCTGGACATGACTGAAGCGACTTAGTACATAGCACACACATGAAGGTCAGAGCTATAGATTCTCAAGCATTGGTGGTTACCTCAATTACCAAGAACACTTGTTAAAATTAGAGCTGCCCATCTATTAACCCCTACACCTGCTAAATCTGAATCTGTGAGGGTGAGTAGTTTTAATAAGTTCCAAGATGTTTCTGATGCACTACAGAATTTGAGAACTGCTCTCTGGTCCCTTGCTACTTTAAGTATGGTCTGTGGACCAGTTATCAACACCTAGGAAAAACATATTAGAACAGCAAACCTCAGGCCCTTCCTCAGGCCTATTGAATTAGATTTTAAACTTTAATAAGAGTCCATGGGGCTCATCTGCACACTGGAGTTTGAGAAGCACTGCCCTAGGAGGTTATGACCTCCTGGCAATGGAGGTTAAGGTCCTGAGTGACAGGTTGAATGCAGAGCTGTGTGGTAGGAGCAGATAGTTGGTCATGAGTCCCTAAACAACCTTGAATGTCCTCTTTCCACCCACTCCTGCATCTTTGCCATAGTCACTGACATCAGAAATCCAGAGATGATGAAGGGGCTAAACTCCAGACATGATGTCACACTCAAGCCTGGGTGCAAATTTCAGTTCTGCTACTTCTAGCAGGGCAGTCATAGGAAAATAACAATGTCTCTGATTCTTAGTTCTCTCATCTTTAAAGTAAAGTCCATCTCCAAAGGTCCTCCCAGATGTTATCCTCAACCATTTCACACATATGGATAGTCACAGTTGAAAGGGACTTTAGACTACCTGATCTGAATTACTTCCTTGCTGTCTTCATTTTATACGTGGAGAACCTGGGTCAACCAGGCAAGTTAAGCTGTTATTCCAACTTGTGAAGTGGCAGAGCTCTGACTAGAACCAGAACCCCCAGGCTATATGAGGTGGGGTTTGTAACACACGGAGACCAGGGGCATCACTTCAATGTTGGATGATCTGGGAAACACACTCTGAGAAAAGTGCTTGCATACAGGAAATTTACTGGGGGTGCTCTCCCTTTAAGGGAGTAAGAGAAGCAAGGTAAGGGAGAGGGAGAACTTGAATCACATAGAAAGTTCAGGAGCTGGGCTTCCCTACAAAGTTATCCTGAATCAAGACAAAGAACCAGTCCAGATTCCAAACCAACCAGTTGCTCCTTCCTTTGGGGAGGAGCTGTGACCTTTGGCTACCTTCAGATGAGGGACATTCTTAGAGAAGGCTCTGATCTGAGTCATTAGTAACCAATACTCCCAACACTTGAGAGAATAAGTACTTCAGTTCCATATACTACTTCCAATATTCCATATTGGGCTTCCCAGGTGGCTCAGCAGTAAAGAACCCGCCTGCCAATGCAGGAGACCCAGGAGACACGAGTTCCATCCCTGGGTTGGGGAGATCCCCCGGAGGAGGAAATGGCAACCCACTCCAGTATGCTGGCCTGAAAAAAATCCCATAGACAGAGGGCTACAGTCCATGGTGTCACAGAGACCAGGACATCCTGAGCGACTAAGTGCATATTCCATATAGGAATTCTGGGCAGCATACCACAGCATCTGACACAGTGCATTTTTGCATACGTAACACCACTTGCATATTCTAAGTGTGCCCTTCTGGGGTCCAGGTCTGTGCTGTTCTGGTTACTCTATTCACCGTAGAAAACCATCAGAGAAAGATTAGTGGGAAAAACCACCATTACCACACCTGATCTTGAGACTGCAAATGACTCTCCCATCTCCCTCCTCTACAATGCATCCTGGATTCCTCTCACCCTAGGCCAACACCTTTGTTTTTCCAGGTAAGTGACCAGGTAAGGTGACCCAGGCCCTCATCCCTAAGGAGACCTCAGCCTGGTCACCACACCTGTCTCCTGCCATGATTGTCATAGTTATCCTCATATCGGGCGGGAGAGTACCAAGAGATGCCCCCATGGAGCAAGTGAATGCCAAACATACCCTTCCCTGCCCCTTTATACAACAACAGCCGACTTCCTCCTGATTACCAGGGTCAATGACTCCTGCCAGTATGGTGACTTCTTTCCTCACCTACTAATCTCTTGGTACAAGGACCCAAAAGAGGCCAGATGGCAATGACAGCTCGAAGTAGAACAAGCTCTTATTGTATGTTCTGATGAAAGCATCCCCTTCTGGAAACCAGCACCCTTAGATCCATGGAGTCTACACTGCACGGCTGGGGAGCACAAATCCCACAGGTGAGTCACTGGGGAAGGGGAGTAAGCCGGACCTCTCCTACTTTACCCTTTGGTTCCTGATCCCTATATTCTATCTTGTGGTGCCACAGTGTCCTATAGTGTTGTTTAGAGTGTGTGCCATGTGGATTTCCTTGATCCCTGCCACCAGAGGACCACCACCCATTGCTCAGATACTGCTGCTACTGCTAAGTCACTTCAGTCATGTCCGACTCTGTGTGACCCCATAGGCGGAAGCCCACCAGGCTCCCCTGTCCCTGGACTGAGCTGGCTGAAAACGCAGGGGGCTGACTGATGTGAACCGGCCGAGTCATTTCATTCACTTAGCTGTTTAGTGCCTCCCCCACCATGGCTGCTCTCCACGTGCTGCTGTCTTTTAAGGGCTTGTTGTTGTTGCTGTGCTGGGTCTGTGCTGCTGTGTGGACTTTTGTAACAGAGAGTAAGGCTACTCCCTGGTTGTGGCCACATGCTTCTCATTTCAGTGGCTTTTCCTGTTGTGGAGCACGGGCTCTAGGATACTCGGGCTTCAGCAGCTGTGGCTCATGGGCTCCGTGGTTGTGGATCCCAGGCTCCAGAGCACAGGCTTAATAGTTGTGGCATATGGGCTTAGTTGCTCCATGGCATGTGAGCTCTTCCTGGCCCAGGGACCAAACCTGTGTCTCCCTCATTGGTAAGCAGATTCTCTACCACTGGGCCACCAGGAAAGCCCTCTCCAGTGATGTTAATATGCTGTGCATAAATCCAGACACTTTATGCCCACTCCCGGAAGTCCACTCACACACCTCTTCCCCAGCCCCTATGCACTCAATCTTGTAAACTTTTTTCTATCCAGGCTCCTGACCCACAGCCAAACACTATTTTTCAGGAGTCTAGGTCTGTTATACCTTTGGTTCACTTCCCTTCCTGCACAGAATGGACGGCCAGGACTACCACTCCAGTTTCTGCCTTTTGAACAGAGTTCATCTCCTCTCTCTTTATGAACTACTAGCAAGTAGGACTATGGTTCACAGCAGTCCACTTTCAGACTTCACCCACAAATAAAGCCAACCCATCTGTGACCCAAACATGACTTTCTTCTCCTCCATAAACTATGGATAATGGAGTCTCCATTGGAGCCACAGGGATGGCTGTCAGCTGAAGGAGATGCAATCATAGTCATGACACAGAAGTCTGAGTCATCTGCTCATGGAACTTCCAATGATCTCTGGCCCTGCCTGTGCTTGATATTGGATGAGCCACTTGCATTTTACATACCCATCTGAAACAACAATTCAACTGTAAGCAGTTCCTGAAGAAGGACTCAGCTATGACTCAGTAGCAGTCAACACTCTGGCAACTGGGGGAATAAGTACCTAAAGGGGAAATCTGAACAAAGCACAACCAAATCCATTCTAGAATTAAATTAAATCTTCATAGTAAACCTCTGAAGAATCTAGCGAGGGTGTTAGTACCCCCATTTTGCAGATAAAGAACCTGAAGTATCTTGTATCTCAAGATTAAACAACTGCGGCAAATCAGTTCATCATTAGAACAACAATCCCTCAAGCAGCACTGTCCAATAGAACTGTAATATGAGCCACAGGTGCAATTTTACATTTTCTAGTAGCAACATTAAAAGTTGTTAAAAGATACAGGTGGAATTAATTTTAGTAACAGAGTGCATGGAAACCAGGAGCTCCAAAATATTATCAATTCAACATGTAATAGGTGCTACGAATTAATGAGACATTTTACATTCTTTTTATGGCACTGAGCCTTTGAAATCTGACATGTGTTTCACGTTTATAATACATCTCAATTTGAACTAGCCACATTTCAAGTGTTCAGAAGCCACATGTGGCAACTATATCAGAAGCCACGGCTTAGATTCTATCCAACTCTCTTTATCATCCTCTCTGAGCTGTTCCTTCTGAATTGGCAGGACTTGAATAAAGCCTTGGAGGGAGATATCTGGGCAGTAACCTTGCCTTTGGTGGAATTCTATCTCCTTGCCACTTACAAAGCTTCCAGAACCCTCACTCCTTTGGCACAACATGTTCTGCTGCCCCCATTTAGCTTTGCAGGTGTTGCTACCACTTGCTGGGAAGGTTCAATTTGAAAAGCAAAAATAAAAGTAGTGATAGAAAATGTTTAACTCCATCTCTGTGTGTACCCTGTAATTTAATGCTAAATCCAGCTCAATTTGGTTTCTGTGGCAACGGAGAGAACCAGTTCTCTATGGCTCATATGTCAGATTTCTAAATGCAGGGTGCCTACAACATGCTCAACATCCCAAACATCTGAGCTCTGATGTTCTCAGAAGCCCTTGATTCTCAGCTTGAGCCACAGGTACAAGGCTGCAGTATGGAAGCTTCTCTTAAAGTCTTTACCCAACTTAGAAAATGTAGAAAAGCGTAGATTAGGGAGTTTTCAAGCCTAGAGATCTTCAGAGATGGGAAAGCTCCTTAACTGGTTTGAGAAGACTTGGGAGAGGGTCTTGGTGAAGACCAAAGGAGGTCTTAGACCTGATATAGTCATTGGTAATCCTTAGCAGAAGCCTTAGCAGATGTACATGTTCTCTATGAATGGACCCCTGGGGGCAGTCATGAGCCCTCAAAAATAAATTTGCTTTCTTTCATGTCCTTCCTCTCAGCAAGTAGCGTGCATGGGACTGGGGAAGAGTGGGTTTATACTCTGGCTCTAGCATTGACTTTCATGAGATGTCTTCTTGCCTCTAGGTCCAGAGATAAGGAACCATCCTAGAAAACCCTCTGCCATCCTGGCCAAAGCCCCAAGATTGGAGTGAATTTCTAAAGCCACTCCTCCTTTCAGCACTGAGATTTTTCTCCTTGGATGCTGAAACTGAAGCTCCCATTCTTTGACTACATGATGCAGAGAACTGACTCATTAGAAAAGACCCGCATGCTTGGAAAACTTGAAGACAAAAAGAGAAGGGGACTACAGAGGATGAGATGGTTGGATGGCATCACCAATTCATTAGACATGAGTTTGAGCAAGCTCTGTGAGATGGTGAAGTACAGGGCAGCCTGGCTTGCTGCAGTCCATGGGGTCGCAAAGAGTCAGACACAACTGAGCCACTGAACAACAGCAACAGAACCTCAGAACTGACTGGTTTCCTTAGGAGCCTCTAGAGCAGTGATTTCAAGAAATTTTTTAACCACCACTCACAATACAAAATGCCAGTAACACCGAGATCCAGGACACTGGTCTACCCACATTCCCGATGAGTTCCTCCAATCTATTTTCCACACCCATTCCATCCACAGGACTTCCCTGGTGGCTCAGATGGTAAAGTGTCTTGTTTACAATGTGGGAGACCTGGGTTCGATCCTTGGGTAGGGAAGATCCTCTGGAGAAGGAAATGGCAACCCACTCCAGTACTCTTGCCTGGAAAATCCCATGGACAGAGAAGCGTGGTGGGCTACAGTCTATCCAGAGTGAGCTTTTCAGAGCACACATTGTATCATTCCCTGGTTGCCTCTCATTATTCTCAGATGAGAATAACCCATCAACTTGGCTGAGGAGACCCAACAGGACCTGGACCCCACCTGCTGGTCCCCTCCACACCTTCACACTCACCATGCTCCCTCACATTGCACAAGTTCTTCCCTCTGCCTAACGTGTTCTTCCACCCCTTACCTTCAACCTGATTAACCTCTAGCCATCCTTCAGGTCTCAGCTCAGCCATCCTGACTTCTCTTGCCAGGTGCAATCTTTTGTTTATGATCATTAAATATGTCTCCTTCAATACACAGGTCACCGCTGCAATTTTGCATTTGTTGGCATGACTATATGTGTATCATCTAGCTTTCCCACTGAACTTTAAACTCTGAAGAGCAAGAATATTTTCTCATTTTTCCCAGCATTGTATCCGGATGCCTATTACATTGCTTGGCATAAAGTAAAAGTTCAATAAATATATGTCACCTGAATGAACAAACAAATAAATTTCAAGTGACAGCCCCTGACAATTGGTAAATTTTCATAGAGCTTTTTGTTGAAAAGACTTCTAATGCCAAGAAGACTGGGCTGAGTTTCAAAGAGTATTACAACTGATCTACAATGGCTACCACAGCCCCCTGATAAGAGAATAGCAGCATGAGTTCTGATTATTTGCCCTTGTAATAAAGAGTATGACTTTCTCGGAATGGGCTTGATGCTGAGCAATTTTTTAGGTTGGCCAAGTGCTGGAATGCATGTTCAACACCCATCCAAATCCTCTTGGCATTCCCTGGAGCTCCTCGGATCACTTTAGACTTTAAATTCTCCACCTGAAATAACCTTTCATCTTTGGGTCACCAACCCTGCTTCCCAACGAGATCAAGGCAAGAGAGTCTAATCTTTACAAAGTATGTTCCTGATGTCAGCAGGAAGAGTAACACAATGTGCCCGCAGTCCCCAGAACTAACCAAAGCTGCTGCTGCTGCTACTGCTGCTAAGTCGCTGCTAAGTCGCTTCAGTCGTGTCCCAATCTGTGTGACCCCATAGATGGCAGCCCACCAGGCTCCTCCATCCCTGGGATTCTCCAGGCAAAAACACTGGAGTGGGTTGCCATTTCCTTCTCCAATGCATGGAAGTGAAATTTGAAAATGAAGTCACTTAGTCGTGTCCAACTCTTTGTGACCCCATGGACTGCAGCCTACCAGACTCCTCCATCCATGGGATTTTCCAGGCACAGCAGGGCTGCCCAGCTCCAAGGTGTCAACTTCACCCTGAAGGATGAACAGTATCAACACAACAACGTGGTCCACAAGCCCCCTCCCCACCTTCTACCTATCCAGGGGTGGATGGGAAAGCAGATGTCATTCCTGATTGACAGACCAGGAGTCTGTCCCAGCTACAGAATCATCCCATTATTTGGCTCAGGAAAGGTGAAAGGGGAAACTAAGGGTCCAGGGAAACAGTCTGCTAATCCATGATAGGAGAGCATTTTGTTAGGGTTTTTTATTTATTTCTTTCTTTACTGGTTATAATAAAGATTAATTTGGTACAGTGCTATCACAAAAGAATTCTAGAAAAATTAAGGGCTTTTATTTGTCCTTATCAGTGCTTCTAGATCTGATTAATTCAGCCTGAGATGCTGCTGCCTTAGAGACCCTGTCATCTTTTGCTGCATTGATAGAAATATTGCTGCATTTCCATGCCAGGATGGCAGAGCCTTTCTTGTGCTCTGCAGTACAGACCATGTCTGGAGTTTTGAGTCTCTTTCTGAGCTCAGCATTTATAATCTATCAAGTGTCAGTGTCACCTTCTTCCCATCCATATTATAAACACTGCAGCGCAGAGGCTATGTTCTGAATAGCTCTGCAAATTTATTTCACGATCCCTATCCACAGTGCAGGATACAAGGTGGTCATCCTACAAATAGCTTGGAGTATGAAATGGCAACTCACTCCAGTGTTCTTCCCTGGAAAATTTCATGGACAACAGAGTGTGGAGGGCTACAGTCCACAGGGTCACAAAGAGTCAGACACGACTGAGCACACACACCTCTAAATAGCTTGTATCATCTGAACAGGGGTTGCCACTTGAGGATGGTTCACAAGACTGACAAAAACTGTGAAGGGTCCCCCTGGGCAGGCCCCACTTGTTCGCAGTGACATGCACGCAGCAAAAAGCCCTGGGTGTGTTGCTTTTGCCACCTTAGGTAGACCAGCTTGTGCAAAATCACACAGACAAATTCTGCAGGTGCCAGGCCTGAAATGTGGCCCCAGTGGAAGAGGACTAACATCTTCTGAGCATCCTTTGTAGATCAAGGACAAAAGAGGTTCAGTTCCCTTCTGTCCACTGATGCCCACAGACCCGGTGGGGAGATGTACACAAGTACCTATCTGTCCAGGGCAGGAGTCCCCTGGCCCTGCCTCCTTCCTTCCCTCCCCTCAGTAAAGGCCCTGGATGAGAGCCACTTTGCCGCAGTGCCCTCATTCCTGCCTGTAAACAGGCATTTGACTTCGGCAGGTTGCAGCTGCCCACTCCTTCCAGGAGGCTGAAATGACTCCTCGGGAAGGTGCCGGCTGTGCCTCGGGACCTGTCAGGATGAAGGATGCGAGCCGGGCTCTCTCTCACCATTCGCCTGCTCATTTGGTCCCCAGCAATTCATTTTTATGTTCACAGCCTTTTCCGTACCGTCTTTCCCTCTATACTTTGCATTTTCCTGATACAGTACAGCAAGGTGTGTTTGTCACTCTTGCTTTCCAAAAATAATTCTGGACTAGAGCTTTTGCAATTGCAGGCTGCTTGGGAACTTCATCCTCTGCTGGTAAGATCTCCTTGGAAATGAGTTCCTCTGGGTAGGGTGCTCTGAAGAGTTAATTTCCTGGGGAAAGATGCCTAGGGCAGCCTGATAGCACCAGAATAAGCATCTGCTGAGAGAATATTTCTAGGAAAAATTAGACATAGAAGATTACAGAGAAAGAATGATTGAGTTTATTTTGTGCCAGGCAGATAAAAGGCATTGCTGCTACTGTTGCTATGTCACTTCAGTCGTGTCTGACTCCTTGCGACCCCGTGGACTGCATATGTCACCTGCATTGGCAGGCAGGTTCTTCACCACTAGCGCCACCATTAAGGATATATAATAGTAAATTTTAAATATATATATATATACACAAATTTTAAATATATAGATATAGATATAGATAAATGATGGTATATGAGTGGTATCAGTGAGACATAGATGCTATATCCACCCATCTAGCCACGCACGTGTGCTCAGTCATGTCCAACTCTTTGTGACCTCATGGACTATAGCCCACCAGGCTCCTCTGTCCATGGAATTTTCCAGGCAAGAATTCTGGAGTGGGATGCCATTTTCTCCTCCAGGGGACCTTTCCAACACAGGGATTGAGCCCATGTCTCCTTCATTGCAGGTGGATTCTTTACCACTAAGCCACCTGGGAAGCTCTACAGATACTATACAGAAGGTAATAAATGAACTAATAAAGGATGTAACAAAATGTGTCCCTACTGGTTTGTCAGCACTTCGATGACTTTCCAGTGCTGTAGTCTAGGGCAGTGAACATTCATCTTCCAGAAGTTTTGCTTTTAGAATCAGAACCTGCTCCCCAACTACCTGCTCAACCCATCACAAACAAACCTCCTACTGTGTGAGAGACTCTCAGGACAGGAGGTGCATGCAGATTAAGCAAAAGGCACATAATGATACATTGTTCAGTGCCCTTTTGGTACTGGTTCACATTACTATCAGGATTCTGAAACTAGTTCCAGTTCCCTAGCTGAAATCAGAGCTCTCTTGTTGAACATTTCTGAGCATTTAAAAAATCAGAAATAAATGAATAAAACACTGCATTCGTGTTCTAGGCCTCAGGTTCACATACAGTCCTCAGAAGAAAACTCCCTCACAGCAACCAGCATCAGTCTGGGCCTCACCTGTCCCTTTCGTATCCTTTCTCCAGGCCTCCACATCCCCAAATCCAGTCCTGGCTGCCTCTTGCTCACTGACTTCCTTTTGTTGATTGTTGTAGTTTGATGATAGTCACTTATGTCGTGTCCGGCTCTTTGGTGACCCCACAGACTGTAGCCCTCCAGGTTCCTCTGTCCATGGGTTTTCCAGGCAAGAATACTGGAATGGGTTGCCCTTTCCTTCTCCAGGGGATCTTCCCCACCCAGGGATCGAACCCGTGTCTCCTGCATTGCAGGCAGATTCTTTACCCTGAGCCACCAGGGAAGCCCATTCCTCACCCTAGTGCCTCTTTATACACATTTCCATCCCAAGTCCTGATTCTCCTTCCCATTTGAGAAGGAGATTGTCAAATTTGATCTCGTTTCAGTGTCAGCGTTAGCACGTTTTTCCAACAATCATTTCATTATGAGACACTTTCTCCAGGGATATTATAGGATCTGAGTCCAAATTCAGTGGCATTAAATGTATTGGTTATTTTCTGTCTATGGCATGAGTCCTTCCAGTCTGATAATTTTCTGGAACCCAAAGCACCAATGCAGCTGGAATCAGGGTGTCTGAAAAGAGGCAGCTGTCGCTTCACATCCTGCAAAATGTTTCCACAAAATCTGCCCCCAAATGCTGAACTCTTTCACTAGGGAGAGCTGATTCATGGAATTTAAAATAGGATTTCCATATGGCTGGATAATTCTGTGGAGGAAAACAGAAAAGGAAAAAAAAAAACAAGTACTGCTTTCCTAAGTCCTTCCTTTGGGCCAAGTCAGGGCACAGAGTGTTGTGGACACAAGGATGATGGGAATATCAGAAATGCACTTTATCACGTAGAGACTTTTAGGGACCCTGAGAGATTCTCTGCAAAAATGAGAAGTTCTTGGAACTTCACTGAAATATCTGCTCCCAGGCAAGAAATGTCACGTTGAGATCTAAAATCAAAGTGTACCAGCCCTGTGAAACTCCTGATAATATCTGTTTCCTACCATAAACTCTGCAAGATATTTGGTGATGATGTCACCATAACCTCTTTGAGACACAGGACACTGGATCTTTTCCCTTCCTGCCTTCCTAGGCATTTTTCAATATTGAAACTTCTCTCTCTTATCATTCGGTCTCCTTCTGATACCTGGTTTCCTTCCAGTTTTTAATGTCTAAACTTTTCACTTGAAAAAAATGAACTTGTCTCAACCTCCCTTTTGCTGGCTCCTCCTCCTTTCACTGTCTTTTAATGTTAGGGTTTCCTGTAAATTGGGGCAGCCACTGTGGAAAACAGTATGGAGGTTTCTCCAAAACTAAAAATAGTACTACCATATGACCGCAACTCCACTCCAAGGTATATATCCGAAAAAAACCAAAACCACTAATTCAGTGATATACGTGCACCCAACTTTCATAACCCAATTTTCATATATATATAGAGAGAGGTTTTATATATATATAATAAAGTGCTATTACTAAAATTAAAAATATATATATAATAAAATACTACTCAGCCATCGAACAAAAAGAATGAAAGGTTGCCATTTGCAGCAACATGGATAGACTTGGAGGATATTGTGCTAGGTGAAACAAGTCAGAGAGAGAAAGACAAATACTGTTTGATATCAATTATGTGTGGTACCACTTTATACAACAAACTAGTGAAGGTAAAAAAAAAAAGCAGATTCACAGATGCAGAAAACAAACTAGTGGTTACAAGTAGGGAGAAGGAAGGGGTGACATAGGGGTAGGGGAGTAAGAGTGCAGACTAAGGTATAAAGTAAGCCAAAAGGATATACTGTACACACAGGGAATATAGCCAATATTTTATCATAACTACAAATGGAGCATAATCTTTAAAAATTGTGAATCACTATATTTTATACTTGTAATATTGCCCACCAACTATACTTCAATTGAAAATAAATATCTTAAAAATTTTAACAAGAGGATAGTTGTTTTACAGTGTTGTGTTGGTTTCTGCCATGCAGCAGCTCAAATCAGCCACAAGTATACATATGTCCCTTCCCTCTTGAGCCTCCCTCCCAACTCCCCCCACCAACTGGCTCATCCTCCTAAGTCATCACAGAGCACTGAGCTGATCTCCCTGTGTTATACAGCAGCTTCAGCTTCCCCATAGCTATCTATTTCACACATGGTGGTGTATATATAGTGTATATATATGTATGTATCAGCGCTACTCTCTTAATCTGTCCCACCCTTTCCTTCCCCTTCTGTGTCAAGTCTGTTCTCTATGTCTGCTTCTCTATTCCTGCCCTGCAAATAGGTTAATCAGGACCATTTTTCTAGATTCCATATATATGCATTAATATATGGTATTTGTTTCTCTGACTTACTTCACTCTATATAACAGGCTCTAGGTTCATCCACCTCAGTTCAACTGACTCAATTAAGTTCCTAAAAAATAATAATTTTTTAAAACGTTACTAGCCTTTGACATTACAAATCTTTTTCAAATACTAATTTAATTGCAGCTGACACATTTTAATAAATAAAATGTTATTATAACTGTCATTAAAAAGAATGAATAAGCAAAAGAAATTCTTGAAGTTATTATGATTATGCTTGGGATTGTGCTCCAACTCGCTGTCACCCTCAGATCATCTTGATTATCTGAAAGCAGATTTTATCAAAATAGTTCCATAATTAAGAAGCTCAAGTCAACAAGGTGAGGAATGATGAAAAATACAGATATGTCTGTATGTATATATCTGAAAGCTTGTGAAATGACAAATGCACTATTAGTGTCCATGGAAGGTTTTATAGTAAGATCATGGCCCCAAAACCAAGAAATGACTGTAGTGATTTACAATTCTGAAACCTAGCTGAAAATACCCTCCTTTCTTTAGTGCAATGTCTCCAAAATCCTGGTCAATTTGCTAAAAACCAATTCCCAGACAGCCAATTCCACAGACCAACATGTGGGCAAATGGACTTGCTTCCGTATTTCTCCAAATATGTTGCCTGAGTCTCCTGCAGTGTTATCACCTGAAATTCTCATTAAAAGCACAGGCCAGCCCAGACCTATTAATGATGGGATCCAGGAATCTAGGTTTTAAATACTAAGGTGAATATTATGAAAGCTAAAATTTGAGAGCAAGATTCTGGTTCTAGAGGGTAGAAAGCCATGATTTGCAAAGATATTGAGCTATCTTTCGCTTGTCTCTTGACAACCCCCAAGCCATGACAAGAACCTGCCAAATGCTGTAGTGAAACCCTCTCTCTTGGAAAAACAAACATGTCTTGCTTTCTAAATTCTTTAAGAACAGTTTGCTTTAGATAAAAATAGTTTGGGCAGCAAGGAGTTTAAGGGAAGTCATTCTTGGTTGGGAGTTCAGTGGAGAATGTTGTTCCTTCTGAAAGCCTCCAGCCAGTGGGTTACATCCAGAACTGACCTTGGAAAGCAGGGCCTGCAGGAAACAGAGCCTTGCAAGCTTTTGGCAACCAGGAGTTAGGAAAAGGCTTCAGTCATGGATGGTCTCATGACCCTGGACAGCATAAGACGTCTACGTAGACAGAGAGGGTTAGGAGATGGACAGAGGTCAGGGAAGAATGTCTTTGCTTAAAATAGTACAGAATGTCCAATCCCTGTCTCCTATATTTATTTCACTCTAGGCAATCATATTTTTGAGCACAACTGTCTCTGGGATGCCATCATCAGTAGAAGTGACAGTATTGTCCACCAAAGGAAATGAACTATTACAATCATAATAGATACTCTTCATGGTGTAGCTACTATATGGAGCTCTGCCTTCACAGATTATAGTCCATGTCCATGAAGTAGGCTATGTTTAGTCTCTCAGTCGTGTCTGACTCTTTGCGACACCATGGACTACAGCCCACCAGGTTCCTCTGTCCATGGGGATTCTCCAGGCAAGAACACTGGAATGGAATGTCATGCCTTCCTCCAGGGGATCTTCCCAATCCAGGGATCACACCTGGGTCTCCTGCATTGCAGGTGGATTCTTTACCATCTGAGCAACCAAGGAAGCCCTGGTGAAGAACAAGATGAAGAAGGCAGATGATATTATTAGCACTGCACAGAAAGGAAGCGAGGCCTGAAAGTCTTGGTAAATCTGGCCAAGGTCATGCAACTAGAGAGTGGGTCTGAATCTGAACCCAGATCTGTGCCCTTTCACTGAGTCATGACTTTAGGCAGTAAATTAAATTTATACAAGTTAATTACTAATTCAATTCCATCTTCATCCAGTCTCGTCTAGCCATACTATTCCCACTTTAGATCTTTCTCTAGCTTTATGCTCTGCCCAAATCAAGTCAGAATTCTATTTCTTTTCTTTTCCAACCTTACTGAGATATAGATGACATATAACACTGTATGGTGTACAGTGTGATGATTTAAAGCAACATATACTTTGTTGAAATGCTTACCACAGTAGGGTTACTATAAAACTCCATCCCCTCACAAAATATAATTTGTATATATGGTAAGATCTATTCTCTTAGTAAATTTCAGGTACAATTGTTAAGAATAGTTATCCTGCTGTACATTGGATCTCCAGAACTTATTCATCTTATAACTGGAAATTTATGCCCTTTGATCAAAATCTCCCCATTTCCCTACCACCCAGCCTCTGGTAATCACCGTTCTACTCTCTAGATAATGAGGATTCACAGTCCTTTCAATATTTCTCAAAGCCCCTATTTCTAATCTTCCTTTCATGTATCTGGCTTTTCTATTTTATCCTTGCTTGTGTCTGAACCTTTTCACACTCCATAGTTTCCTATCAGATCATAGCACAAAAGGAATATTAACCTTTGTAAACAAGTTTTACATGTATAAGCACGTACTTTTCTTTTTCCCTTAGGGAGGGACATTTTATTTTATTGAAATATATTTGACAAATGATATTGTGTAAATTTAAGGTATAAAACATGCTGACTTGATAACTTTATATATTGTAATATATTGCCTTTGTAGCAATAATTAGCATCTCTATCTTGTCACATAATTATAAGCACTTACTTTTCTAACCGGTGCTGAATGTATCTTTAAAAAATAAGTATAAACATTTTATGTATCAGGCACTTACCATGTGCAAAGTACTGTACAGAAATGTCAAAGACATGGGCACTGACCTCAAAGTGTGTGCAATCCAGTGAGGACAGCAATAAGACATAGACACAAATAGCATAAATCACCTGGAAAATAAAGAGAATCAAGAAAAGTAGAATTAATATTTCCATTAGTTTCTCTATGACATCTCTACTTCCAAATGTACTTCATCCTGAATCAACCCAGTAACATCTTTGCTGGTTACTCATCTTAGTCCTTAATGCAAACCTGCTGCTATTCCAGCCCACCTTGCTTGTCCTTGTAAAAGTCAACTTTGTCAAATGCTTCCTCACCATCACTTCAGCCCTCTGTTCAAGGATCTCTGTTAGATGACTACTATTTTTAGATCAAATCCACATTACCTACAGGACACTCCAGACCATCCCTAACTGACATGTTCACTTATTGGTCTAGGGGAGACCCAATCCCATGAAAACCAAAAAACAAGAGACTGTCCCACATGGTTGCTGTGGTATTATGGCTCAGGGCAATATCTTGCTTATCATGGTTTATGCAATAGATGTTCTTCAGGCTTGTGAATACCATTGGAATGATTGCGTATCCTGGAAAGTCTGTGTACAAAATGCACTCCGTGCATTGAATCCAGTTTTCTCATTGATTTACATTGTGTTTCCCAGAGCTCTTTCTTTCTCTTATGTACATTTCATTTGGCAGGTCTTCTAATACTTTAGTTTACTTCTTCTTTGCATTACCAGAGACCCATTATCACTAATCATTTTACCATCTCTGAATGCACTGAGAGGAAGGCTGCAACTGAACAGTTCCTGCAGATCCCAGGGGAAAAAAAATGTGAGTCATTAACTGTTGTGAATAATTTATCTGAGTTTTGAATTGTTTTCTTAAAATATATTCCTATCATGACTTACTGAAAGAATTTCAACTCTGCTAACTGGCAAACAGAAGAAACAGGCCAGTCCCTGAAGTGGGCAACAACAAAAAAATAGGCTTCTCTAATGAGAAGTTTCTATTCAGATCTTGTTTGAATAAACCAGCTGTGAAATACATTTGGAAATCACTGGGGAATACATGATCACCCACCTAGAGACAGGCATCCTGGAATGAGAAGTCAAGCGGGCCTGAAGCATCACTACGAACAAAGCTAGTGGAGGTGATGGAATTCCAGTTGAGCTATTTCAAATCCTAAAAGATGATGCTGTGAAAGTGCTGCACTCAGTATGCCAGCAAATTTGGAAAACTCAACAGTGGCCACAGGACTGGAAAAAGTCAGTTTTCATTCCAATCCCAAAGAAAGGCAATGCCAAAGAATGCTCAAGCCACCACATAATTGCACTCATCTCACATGCTAGCAAAATAATGCTCAAAATTCTCCAAGCCAGGCTTCAACAGTACATGAACTGTGAACTTCCAGATATTCGAACTGGATTTAGAAAAGGCAGAGGAACTAGAGATCAAGTTGCCAGCATCCACTGGATCATCAAAAAGCAAGAGAGTTCCATAAAAACATCTACTTCTGCTTTATTGACTACTCCAAAGCCTTTGACTGTGTGTATCACAACAAACTGTGGAAAATTCTGAAAGAGATGGGAATACCAGACCACCTGACCTGCCTCTTGAGAAACCTGTATGCAGGTCAAGAAGCAACAGTTAGAACTGCACATTGAACAACAGACTGGTTCCAAATCAGGAAAGGAGTACGTCAAGGCTGTATATTGTCACCCTGATTATTTAACTTTTATGCAGAGTGTATCATGAGAAATGCTGGGCTGGATGAAGCACAAGCTGCAATCAAGATTGCCAGGAGAAATATCAATAACCTCAGATATGCTGATGACACCACCCTTATGGCAGGAAGTGAAGAAGAACTAAAGAGCCTCTTGATGAAAGTGAAAGAGGAGAGTGAAAAGTTTGGCTTAAAACTCAACATTCAGAAAACTAAGATCATGGCATCAGGTCCCATCACTTCATGGGAAATAGATGGGGAAACAGTGGAAACAGTGTCAGACTTTATTTTTGGGGGCTCCAAAATCACTGCAGATGCTGATTACAGCCATGAAATTAAAAGACGCTTACTCCTTGGAAGGATAGTTATGACCAACCTAGATAGCATATTAAAAAGCAGAGACATTACTTTGCCAACAAAGGTCCATCTAGTCAAAGCTATGGTTTTTCCAGTAGTCATTTATGGATGTGAGAGTTGGATTATAAAGAAAGCTGAGTACCAAAGAATTGATGCTTTTGAACTGTGGTGTTGGAGAAGATGCTTGAGAGTTCCCTGGACTGCAAGGAGATCCAACCAGTCCATCCTAAAGGAAATCAGTCCTGAATAATCATTGAAATGATTGATGCTGAAGCTGAAACTTCAATACTTTGGCCACCTGATGCGAAGAACTAACTCATTTGAAAAGACCCTGATGCTGGGAATGATTGAAGGTGGAAGGAGAAGGGGATGACAGAGGATGAGATGGTTGGATGGCATCACCGACTCAATGGACATGAGTTTGAGTAAGCTCCGGGAGTTGGTGATGGACAGGGAAGCCTGGCATACTGCAGTCCATGGGGTCTCAAAGAATCGGACAGGACTGAGCGACTGAACTGACTGAACTGAACTGGGGAATACAAATATAGACTAAATATTTGCTGATATTGGGAAATAGTTATTAATTTTGTTAGACAAAAATAGCATTGCCATTGTAGGAGAACGTGTTTTTAAAGATACTAAGTAAAAGAAAGAAAGTGAAATGACTGTCATTTCTGACTCTTTCTGACCCTCTGGGATATAGCCCACCAGGCTCCTCTATCCATGGAATTTTCCAGGCGAGAATACTTGAATGAGTTGCCATTTCCTTCTCCAGGGGATCTTCCCAACCCAGGGATCAAATTCAGGTCTCCCACATTGCAGGCAGACTCTACCGTCTGAACCACCAGGGAATCCCAATACATAATAAATATTTAGGGATAAAATAAAATTGTGTTTGTATCCACTTCAAATTCTTCAGCCAAAAAAAAAACCTCTGAAAATATATTAAGAAAATATGACTAAATGTTAACAGTTGTTAAATCTGGGTGATATACAGGTGTTTATACTACAGTTTCTATTTTTTTGTAGATTCAAAATTTTTATAATAAAGGTTTTTTATGGTGCCAAGGCAAGGAAAAGTTATATAGTATCTATGTGCTAGGCTCCTTATTTGTCCTTTTTCTTACATTATCTTATTAAATGTGACAATAACAAGTGAAACTCCATTTTACAGATGAAGATTATGAGGCTTAAAAGGATTCATTTAATCCTTCCTCCAAAAACCATTAAACATCTATGATATGCCAATGCAATTCCTGTCCTCAAAAGATGTATTTATCTCTTAGCAGGGGCGAATAGCTAAATAAATCATAAACAATAACAACTACCACTATCATTTATTGAGCACCTAGCATGACAAACGGGGACTTCCCAGGTGGAGCAGTGGTAAAGAATCCTCCTGCCAAGGCAGGAGATGCAAGAGTCACGGGTTCAATCCCTGGGTCAGGAAGATCCCCTGGAGGAGGAAATGGCACCCCACTCCAGTATTCTTGCCTGGAAAATTCCACGGACAGAGGAGCCTGGTGGGCTATGGTCCATAGGGTTGCAAAGAGTCAGAGACGGCTGGAGTGACTAAGCATGCAGTGTGATGAACACAGTGACAAGCACTTTGTATGTCTTCACACGTTTCATCTTCACAATGACCCTCTGAGTTGGTAGTGTTAGTATTCCCATTTTATAGATGAGAAGACTGAGGCCCAGAGAGGTTGCATACATTGCCCAAGGTCAGACAGAGTACAATAAAGTGTCCTGGGTGCTATGACAGACATATATGCAGGACCTAATAAAGTACAAAGGAAGAAGTGATCATTCTTTTTAAAAAGTAAGTCACTGGAAAAGTGAAAACACACAAAGGTTAAATAACTATCAATCCTTACCACCTACCAAGCAACAAAAGAGGAGCCTGAGCCATTGTACACCTAACTCTAAGTTTCTCAACCTCTGCACTACTGATAATTGGGGGTGGATGTTGTGGGAGGCTGAGCTGTACAGTGTAGGGTGATGAACAGTATCACTACCTACTAGATGTAGGAACGACCTTCTGCTGTGACATGCAGAAAGGCTTCAGACACTGTCAAATGTCCCAGGAGGACAAAATAACCTCTCATGAGAAACAAAGATCTCCTTTAAACTTCAAACTCCCAGTAGTCAGATAATAAACTACACATTTTTAAATCTTTTTTCTCTTTTTTCTTTTTATTTCTTTATACTTTTTAAATCTTTAGCTAAATATAAATGGGATCCCCAGAAGATGTCTTACCACAAGTTCCCCCGAAAGGACCATGTGACAATATTCTAGCACATTTAAATAATATTGATCTTTTCTTTTTTAAAACAGAAGATGGATGTTTAGCTTTTAATTAAACTAATTTCAAACTTTGGCTATTAAAGTCTCCCAGGTGGCGCTAGTGGTAAAGAACCTACCCGCCAAGGTAGGAGACAAGAGATGTGGGTTCGATCCCCAGGTTGGGAAGCTCCCCTAAAGGAGGACATGGCAACCCACTCTAGTAGTCTAGCCTTGAGAATCCCATGGACAGAGGAACCTGGTAGGCTATGGTCCATAGGGTTGCAAAGAGTCGGGGATGACTGAAGCACCTTAGCACACACTCAGAACTAGAGAAGAAAATTATCTCTACTCAAAACCTACAAATCTACTCTCTGGAGCTAAGTTTAGTTGTAGTCAAATGAGGTTCCAAAGGTATTCTGTCCAATTTCTCCCCTGAATTGCTATGTTTCTGACTGTTTCTCAAATATGATAGAATGATCCTAGTTACATTCTCACTACAATGTAGAAGAAGCCTCTTGTATAAAATGAAGAAGCCTTGACAAATCCATTAGCATGCATTTTAAAGGACCTTCCCACTGAGTCAAACATATTTTCAGCAACTAGAAAGGAAAGAGACACATAGAAATCCAGTCACCGCTTCAGATATTGAAACCATGAGGATCAGTCCAGAAGATGCACATTCATATAGTCAGAAAGTAGATTTGTGATTTGTCTAGGGTCAAAGAGAGAGGGGAAAGGTAGAAGAAATGGGTAGTGACATAATAAGCATAGCTTTTTGGAATGAAGAAATGTTCTACAATTGATTGTAGTGATATTTGTACAGCTCTGTGAATATATTTTAAAAGCCATCAAATTGTACACATTAAAGGATGGCATAGTATGGAATGCAAAATTTTATCTAAATACACTTAGAGAAACTATGAGGGTCAAATATATTGAAGCTTTCATTCTTTGCTGTCATCACTATTAAGTCACAGTGTGTTGCTCTTCAGACAAGTGAATGACCTTGTGAGCACCTTTCAGAGTGGAATTTGCAGACTACATGACTGATAACAGTTCTGCAGGTAGGAAATCAACATGAAACTCACCCCAGCCAACTCAAACATTGCTCAGTTCCAACAGTATTAATACTCATGAGATGTTAGTTCTTCTGAAAACACAACAGACAGATAAAAATCTAGGAAAACTGAAAATAGGAGCCAGTTCGTATTGACTCACATCAAGAATTGTATCACTGGGGACTTCTCTGGGGGTCCAGTGGTTAAGAGTCCACCAGCAGATGAAGGGCACACAGGTTCAATCCCTGGTCCGGAAAGATTCCACATGCCATGGGGCAACTAAGCTCGTGAGCCACAATTACTGAGCCCTTGCACCGCAGAGGCCTTGCTCTGCAGCAGGAGGGGTTGTCTCAATGAGAAGCCCATGCACCACAGCACAGAGTAGGCCCTACTCACTGCAACTAGAGAAAGCCCATACAGCAACGAAGACCCAGTGCAGCCACAAATTAATAATTTTTTAAAAAGAATTGTATCACCATTTTCAGCAATTCAGTTAAGTAGAACTAGGACTGGATAATATTTTTTGCAAGATACCTGTCTCTAGAAGCAGACTTTATTTTTAATTAAGCATATCTCTGATCTTGCATTCTTATCAGGGCTAATACTATGAAAGGGTGACTTAGCAATTGTCTGAGAAAGGTGATCTTCACAGTGTTGATAAAGGACCTTGAAAAATACTTTTTGCATCCTCAGACAGATCCCTAAAATTCCCTTACAGTGTGATTCTTTTGACTTAAGACTTTGATTTCTGGCAAAATGAAACATAAAACATATAATAACTTTTGAAGTGGTTATTGAATATTTACAGTATGCTATGGACCTAACAGAAGCAGAAGATATTAAGAAGAGGTGGCAAGAATACACAGAAGAACTGTACAAAAAATATCTTCAAGATGGCATGATCACTCACCTGGAGCCAGACATATTGGAATGTGAAATCAAGTGGGCCTTAGAGAGCATCACTACGAACAAAGCTAGTGGAGGTGACGGAATTCCAATTGAGCTATTTCAAATCCTGAAAGATGATGCTGTGAAAGTGCTGCACTCAATATGCCAGCAAATTTGGAAAACTCAGCAGTGGCCACAGGACTGGAAAACGTCAGTCTTCATTCCAATCCCAAAGAAAGGGAATGCCAAAGAATGCTCAAACTACCGCACAATTGCACTCATCTCACACGCTAGTAAAGCCATGCTCAAAATTCTCCAAGCCAGGTTTCAGCAATATGTGAACCGTGAACTCCCAGATGTTCAAGCAGGTTTTAGAAAAGGCAGAGGCACCAGAGATCAAATAGCCAACATCCACTGGATCATGGAGAAAGCAAGAAAGTTCCAGAAAAACATCTATTTCTGCTTCATTGACTATGCCAAAGCCTTTGACTGTGTGGATCACAATAAACTGTGGAACATTCTAAAAGAGATGGGAATACCAGACCACCTGACCTGCCTCTTGAGAAACCTGTATGCAGGTCAGGAAGCAACCGTTAGAACTGGTCATGGAACAACAGACTGGTTCCAAATAGGAAAAGGAGTACATCAAGGTTGTATATTGTCACCCTGATTATTTAACTTATATGCAGAGTACATCATGAGGAACGCTGGGCTGGAAGAAGCCCATGCTGGAATCAAGATTGCTGGGAGAAATATCAATAACCTCAGATATGCAGATGACACCACCCTTATGGCAGAAAGTGAAGAGGAACTCAAAAGCCTCTTGATGAAAGTGAAAGAGGAGAGTAAAAAGGTTGGCTTGAAGCTCAACATTCAGAAAACAAAGATCATGGCATCTGGTCCCATCACTTCATGGGAAATAGATGGGGAAACAGTGGAAACAGTGTCAGACTTTATTTTTTGGGGCTCCAAAATCACTGCAGATGCTGTTTGCAGCCATGAAATTAAAAGACACTTACTCCTTGGAAGGAAAGTTATGACCAACCTAGATAGCATATTAAAAAGCAGAGACATTGCCAACCAAGGTCTGTCTAGTCAAGGCTATGGTTTTTCCCGTGGTCATGTATGGATGTGAGAGTTGGACTGTGAAGAAAGCTGAGCGCCAAAGAATTGATGTTTTTGAACTGTGGTGCTGGAGAAGACTCTTGAGAGTCCCTTGTACTGCAAGGAGATCCAACCAGTCCATTCTAGAGGAGATCAATCCTGGGTGTTCATTGGAAGGACTGATGCTAAAGCTGAAACTCCAATACTTTGGCCACCTCATGCGACAAGTTGACTCACTGGAAAAGAGTCTGATGCTAGGAGGGATTGAGGGTGGGAGGAGACAGGGACGACAGAGAATGAGATGGCTGGATGGCATCACCGACTCGATGGACATGAGTTTGAGTGAACTCCGGAAGTTGGTGATGGACAGGGAAGCCTGGCGTGCTGTGGTTCATGGGGTCGCAAAGAGTCGGACACGACTGAGCGACTGATCTGAACTGAACTGATGAATAAGTTTCAGATCATGAGAACAGGCATTTTAATAGAAGCAGACATAGCAATAACATACTCAAATCTCATGTAATTCCCATAATATTTTAGGACGATATATGTATAAATCTGGCTTCGAACATTTTACTATCCCATTCTTCCCACCTAGAAATAGGAAGAATTATGTAACAAATTTAAAGTATATTCCAAGTCATTTAATAAAGAAAAGAATTACTGATACTTTACTGGTGCACAACTGGCATGGACAGAAAAGTAGGAGGAAAGTTGGAAGGATAACCAAGGACGCTGCCACTTAACACGATTCCAGTCCAGGCCTCACGGTACCCTCAAGGACATCTTGCACCAAGAATAAACACTTTGCAACTCTTAAGAGACAAGGGTCTTAGGCTCATTCTTTCCTCCAAAGACACACAACAGGAACAATGCATATTTAAAAATCTTTTTTCTTCCCTAGCCCAGACTCGTCTGGTGTAGTGAGAATAGTTTTATGTATTGTAATTTGGTGTGGGCTGAATTGTATCCTCTTCAAAAGTCATGTGTTGAAGCCCTGTGTGCATGCACGCATGCTAAGTTGTTTCAGTTGTGTCCGAGTCTTTGCGATCCTATGGACCATAGCTCTCCAGGCTTCTCTGTCCACCGGATTCTCCAGGGAAGAATACTGGAGTGGGTTGCCACTCCTTTCTCCAGGGGATCTTCCTGACCCAGGCATTGAACTCTTGTCTCTATGTCTCCTGCATTGGCAGGTGGGTTCTTTACCACTAGCAACACTTGGGAAGCCCATGATGAAGCCTTGACACCCAGTAATTCAGAATGGTCCTCTATTTGGAGATAGGGTCTTTGAAAAAGTAATTAAGGTTAAATGAGATCATTTTGGTGGGTCCTAATGGCTGGTGCCTTTAAAATGAAAAAAAAAAGGGAGAGAGAGGGTAAGGACATAGGTATTTACAGGGGAAAACTGGGGGTGATGATTCAAGGAGAAGACAGACATCCACAAGCCAAAGAGAGACTTCAGAAGAAACCAGCCCTGTGGACTCCTTGGCCTCAGACTTAGACCTAGCAGACCTATGAGAAAATAATAGGGCACATAGTCCTGCCCTATTGTGTTGTCCATGAAGTTCTTCCGAGTCATCATTCATCAGAAATTCTCCAAAGTTAATCAAACAAAATTTATGGAAACCAAACAGGCTAAAACCATCAAGAAAATTTATTGCAGTCAGTTAACAATGGAATTTGGCCAATATGAACTTTTTTCCAAAAAATATTTAGATATCACTCCAGATTTCCCAAGCAAATTTTCTGGGCACCCACGTTTCTTTTAATGTTGCTTTACTTCTGGAAATACCCAGGCCAATCTTTCTAAGCCACACTTTGCATTCTGTGTTCTTTACACTTTCAGGGGCCAGCAAGAATTTTTATTAATGATGCTTTCTCATATACATTGCTGACAGGAAAGTAAAATGATACAGCTACTTTGGAAAACAGTCTGGCAGTCCTTCAAACAGCTAAACATAGGATTACCATGTGATTTAGCAATTCCACTCCTAGGTATTTACCCAAGAGAAATGAAAACATATGTTTACCAAAAAAACTTGTACACAAATGTTCATAACAATGTTTTTCATAATATCTAAAAGGGTAAATAATCCAAATGCCCATCAACTGAATGAATAAACAAAATCTGTTTCATCCATACAATGGAATATTATTCTTCAATAAAAAGTAATGGAGTACTAACCCATGCTACAACATAGATGAATTTTTGAAAACATTATGCTACATGAAAGAAGATAGGCATAAAAGGCCTTATGATATATGATTTCATTCTAATGAAATGACCAGAATGGTAAATTCATAGAGAAAGAAAGTAGATGAGTGATTTCCAGGAGGTGGGGGCAGAGAGGAATGAAGAGTGATGGCTAATGGATCCAGTTTCTTTACGCGGTGATGTTGTTGTTTAGTTGGGGTCGCGGAGAGTCGGACACGACTGAGCGACTGAACTGAACTGAACTGAAGACATGTCCAACTCTTTTGTGATCCCACGGACTGCAGCCTGGCAGGCTCCTCTCTCCATGGGATTTCCCAAGAAAGAATATTGGCATGGGTTGCCGTTTCCTTCTCCAGGGGATCTTTCTGACCCAGGGATCAAACCTGCATCTCCTGCATTAGCAGGCCAATTCTTTACCGTTGAGCCACCAGAAAAGTCCTATGGGGTGATGAAATACTCTAATAAATCAGTTGTAGTGATGGATGCACAACTCTGTGAATATAATAAAAAAAAAACTATGGAATTATACTGTTTAAATGGGTAAAGTATAAACTACATGAATCATATCTCCAAAAAGCTGTTCTAAATAAAGAATGTTTCCTCATTCCCATTTCCTTCTGCATGCGCTCCTTTCCCCAAATCTCATACACACACCACCTACACCACAGGCTCCTCCTTTGACAGGGGCAGCAAAAAAGGAATTCAAAATTAGGGATCTAGAATAGACAGTCATTAAGGTCCTTTTCAAACCTCAAGAATATTAAACATCCACTGTGTTAGTTTCCTATTGCTGCTATAACAAATTATCACAAACTTGGTGACTTAGACCAAGACGCATTTATTATCTCACAGTTCTGAATATCAGAAGTCTGCAATGGATTTCTCTGGAATAAAATCAAGGTATCATCAGGGTTATGTTCATTCTAGAGTCTCTAAGGGAGAACATGTACACTATTTTTTTCCACTTTCTAGATGCTGCCTGAATCTTTGACTCATGATTCCTTCCTCTGTCTTCAAAGTCATCAGCAGAGTATCCTCAAATCTTTCTCTGATCCTATTAAAATCCAGTGTCATTGCATATTGCATGCATGTGTGCTAAGTCATTTCAGTTGTGTCTCTTTGTGACCCTATGGACTGTAGCCCACCAGGCTCCTCTGTCCATGGGATTCTCCAGGCAAGAATACTGGAGTGGGTTGCCATGCCCTCCTCCAGGGGATGACTCAAGGGTTGAACCTACATCTTGCATGGCTACCACATTGCAGGTGGATTCTACAGCACTGAGCCATCAGGGAAACCCAGTTTCATAGTACCCACTCTAATATTTCAAGATAATCTCCCCACCTCAAATCTTGACATAATTGTATATGTAAAACCCTTTTATCCTATAAAGCAACATATTCAAATTTCTAGGGACAGACCATTCATGACTTTGCTGCTGCTGCTACTGCTGCTAAGTCACTTCAGTCATGTCCGACTCTGTGCGACCCCATAGATGGCAGCCCACCAGGCTCCCCCATCCCTGGGATTCTCCAGGCAAGAACACTGGAGTGGGTTGCCATTTCCTTCTCCAATTCATGACTTTGGGGGGCCATTATTCTCCTTATCACATCTACCATGTCAATGAGTGACCACAGCATTTGTGAGGGCATTGGACCTTGGGTAGGGCCTGTGAAAGAGTGAGAAAGCAGAATACCTAGGTCTTCCACAGAACAAATGCCTATAAAGACCACCTATCCAGTTCAAGTCCACCCAGGGCCATGGCCTGCCCCTTCCACTTGTTACCTTATGGGTATCAGGAAACAACCCATACAGATCATTTTGATTTTTTTAAAGAGAGAAAGAAAAATCTACCAGTTTGGAGTGGCTCTTGAAGAAGCCTTAAGAACTATTGGAAAAGGCAGAGGTGATTCCAAGAACTAGTACCAGTTCATAAAGACCAGGATCTGACAATTTCATCTTTTTTTTTTTAAGAGAGGATACTTTGATCAAGAAAATATGGAGATATAGTATGTCTGATCCACCTCAAAATATCAATTTTCATAATATCCCAGAAGGCAGAGTAGAATAATAAGGGCCACAGTGTAAGGCAATTTCTCACATAATCAGCTGTCAAAATAATCTTTGCTTACAGGATATTGATGAATAGAATGGTGTCATCTCTTGAGTAAGTCTCCCATGTTGGGCCAAAGGGCTGAGGTTTAACATTCGCATCAGTGGCTTAGATAAATGATTATCCTGTTTGTCAAGGATGGAAAGCCAGAAGGGAGATGATGAACAGAATGGCTGTGTGTATGATACACTAGATTAGATCATGGGCACAGTGGAGGGCAAAAGAGGCTGGGACTTGATCCTTGACAGAAATGGCATGCTCAGAACTCTGCTTTAGATTAGCTATGGTATTTAAAAAGGAAAGATACTAAAATGTGGAAAATATAAAAATATCAAAATTCAGAAAGGGCACTAGGCACGGTCCTTTCGAGACTAGAGATATGTCTGCATAACTGCAATGTGTGAAGGCATAGTCCATGCTCAGCCGCGAAGGCATAGTCCATGCTCAGCCGCTAAGTCATGTCCGACTCTTAGCCCCTCCATGGACTGTAGCCCACCAGCCTCCTCTCCCCATGAGATTTCCTAGGCAAGAATACTGGATTTACTTACTGTGTTCTTCTGTAGGGGATCTTTCTGACCCAGAGATCGAACCCACATCTCCTACAATGGTAAAGACAGGTTCTTTACCATTGGGCTACCAGGGAAGCCCATGAAGGCACAGAGAAAGGTATAAATGACAAGCAGTAATCAGGGAAGAGCGAAGGCATGAGTGAAAATAAGTAAAATTCCAGGGAAGCTAAGAAAAGATAGGGTCGAGTGCAGGTTACAAGCCTAAATGCCAGATGATAGAAGAATGACCATGTATAATAGCATCATCACATAATAAAATATAACACAGTCATCAAAATGAGGTTCTCAAAAATATTGAAAGACGTGGAAAGTGTTCAATGTAAAACCAATTTTTAAAAAAGCAATATTCAGACTAGTGTATAGTGGAATATCAACTTTGTTATTGTTTTAAAGTATGCTTAAAAGAAAAACCATAAAGAAAGACCTCAAAAATGTTAATAGTAGCTGTCTATAATTAAGAGGATCGTGAATGATTTAAATTTCTTCTTTTACTTCTTAATATTTTCCAAGTTTTTCATAATGGATATCTCTGATTCTTAAAATCAGGAAAAATATTTCAAAGTGTAGGTAAAAGTGTTGGTACTTAGAAAGGAAAAAAGCTGTCTGAGGTCAGAGAAGGAAAGAAGGAAAGGAGGGAGGGAGAGACAAAGGGCCATTGGAGCAGAAATAACTTGGAGGGGGAAAGGGAAATGGGGTCAGTGACGGAAGTCATGCCATATAAATATGTCAGTCAAATCAAGAATACTCCTTAGAAAGCATTTTTTAAGTTAATTTATTTATTTTAATTGAAGGCTAACTACTTTACAATATTGTAGTGCTTTTTGCCGTACACTGACATGAATCAGCCATGGGTTAGAAAGCATTTTTGTAAAGCGGCAATTTTCCCCATGAGTAAAGCAGTCATTTTTAAATTTTGTTCATTTTAAAGTTTTACCACCTTTTAAATGAGAAATGTCAGGGGGGAAAATGCTAAAATTAATGTGCAGTCCAACGTTTCATCAACTCAACAGAAATCATTAGGATGCACACAGGAGCCTCCGCGGGAACCGACATCCTCTGTCACTACAGCAAAGGAGGGCAGCCCTCTCTGTCTCACTGGTGACTATTCCCAGGCATGACGTCGGCTGTCACTCACTGCCAACGATCTGCCCAGCAAATTAAGCAATCGGCAATAAGTAATTGTCCATGGCCAGCTAATGGTCAGTTCTGCTTCTGTTCGCTCATCTGAGAAATGAAGATATACGTTCAACATCTTAGGGGAAGGCAGCAATATTTGGATGATATAAACATAGGAGTGACTGCTGTGCTCCACAGCTATGCCCAGTCAATCCAACAGTCTGTCACTGGCACCAGTAGCTTATTTCCTGCTGCAGCGTGATGGCTTTCTCCATTCTAAGCAGCCTAATTTTCTGTTAAAATGGCCTCTTAGGAGATCTATGAGTCCAATGTCATCTTTTTACAAGTAAGGAAACCTGTGAGATTGACTTCCCAGAAGTGTCACAGCTGGCTGGTGGCAGAGTCAAGGAGAGAAACCAGACACCAGGCTGCTTCTTCTCTCTGCTTCACCCACCGCATCCATGCTTGGGAGAAAAGGGTGGCAGGATGGCAAAATGGACAGTACCACTATCATCCAGCAGAACTGAGGAAGGTATCTTCAGGGACTAAAGAAAGTGTACCCAGGAGAAGCACAAACAATGTGCCAGCCATGCCAACTCTGATGTTCACAGTAAAATCTCTTGGATAAATTCATCTAAAAACTTTCTTAAAAATATATACATATATCTTGAGCCTGTCTCACTCCCGAATTATCAAGCCACATATATTTACCCCCAAGTTTACAAAATAACACAGGACCACAGCTCCTTTCTGATAGCCAGTGCCCTGACATTCTCATCAACCTAGAGTATAAGCCAAAAAAAAAGTCCCTAAACATCCCATTCTGATGAACTATAGCCCATACATCAAAGCATCAAAGCTCACATACTGAGCTCACAGCCCAGATCACATTTGATATAATCATGAGGAAAGAGACTAGAAAGTCTAAAAACATATACACAAAGATTTAGAAAGCAACTGTCCATGTAAGGTAAGCAGAGTAGTAAAGAAAAGATCCTATGGTGAAGTTGAAGGCATGTCATTTCCTGTTGAGCCTCTGTTTCCTCAGCAGTAAAATAGGGTTCAGTAATTCTTTACTTACAGGATTGTTTTAAAAATAACATTATATAGGTTAAGCACTTGGTATGGTATTTAACACATAATAAGGATTTAATAAAAGATGTTGTTTAGTTGCTCAGTCATGTCCAACTCTGTGTGACCCTATGGACTGTGGCCTGCCAGGCTCCATGTCCATGGAATTTCCAGGCAAGAATACTGGAGTGAGTTGTCATTTCCTTCTCCAGGAGATCTTCCCAACCTGGGGATTGAACTTGCTTCTCCTGCATTGGCAGATAGATTATTTATCACTGAGCCACCAGGGAAGCCCCAAAAGACAACTGCTATTATATTGACATTAATAATTATGGCATTAAAAAAACTGGTAATAAAGTTTTATTTCTATAATACAATTTTATGCCTTCCAGAGGAAACATTTAATTACAAAAAATAAAAAGAAATTCATCCAGGTTGATATTTCTGAAGATTAGAGATATATTTTTTATTGATTTATTTAAACTTCAACATCAAATGGTATCAGGCTTCCCTGGTGGCATTAGGAGTAAAGAAGTTGCCTGCCTATGCAGGAGAAGCCGTTTTGATTGCTGAGTTGGAAAGATCTCCTGGAGTAGGAAATAGCAACCCACTCCAGTATTCTTGCCTGAAAAATCCCATGGATAGAGGAGCCTGGTGGGCTACAGTCCGCGGGTTCGCAAAGAGTTGGACATGACTGAGCACACACACACACACACACACACACACATCAAATGGTATCAGTCTCAAATCAAAAAGTCCTGGATTAGTAAATCTGAACATATTTTCCTTTAGGATGGGCTGCTTCTTGATTTTCTTCTTCTGCAGATAGAAGAAAGTACTTTACAGTGGCAGTTACCTATAGACAACCCATACATGTCCCAAGCCATCTAGACTAGCTAGACCATCGAGAGAAGCAGGTTCCACTACTCCATCAACTTCATGCTTTTCTAAACAGTACCCAAGAGGCCAAAGGAGAAAAAAGTGCTTCACTTCCTCTCCAGGAGTTTATTGACAAAATCAGGTTTGAAATGAAAAAGACAATGACATCCCTGACGCTGTTTCTCTGCCAAGTGCATCAACATGCAAAACAGCAACCTGGTAAAGGCAGCTCCAGGCTGTCTGACAGGCTTCCTCAGCAAGGCTGCAGAAACACTGTAGCAAAACTCTGCATTGCACCCTTCCACACAGACACTGAAAGTTCTTTAGAAAGGTGCCCATTTGTCACGGCAGGAGATAGCAGACACTTTCCTGGTGGCTCAGAGGTTAAAGCGTCTGCCTCCAATGCAGGAAGACCTGGGTTCGATCCCTGGGTCGGGAAAATCCCCTGGAGAAGGAAACGGTAACCCACTCCAGTATTCTTGCCTGGAGAATCCCATGGATGGAGAAGCCTGGTAGGCTACTCCACGGGGTCGCATAGAGTCGGACACGACTGAGCGACGGAACGGAACGGAACTCCGGGAGTTGGTGATGGATAGGGAGGCCTGGCGTGCTGTGGTTCATGGGGTCGCAAAGAGTCGGACACTACTGAGTGAGAGAACTGAACTTGAACTGAACTGCCACTTAGAAGTCTACTAAGATTTGAGGTTGGTGGTAAAATGGAGTCAAAAATTAAGATTAAAATTGAAAGTACAAGTTGCTCAGTCATGTCCGACTCTTTTCGACCCTGTGGACTATACAGTCCATGGAATTCTCCACGCCAGATCACTGGAGTGGGTAGCCTTTCCCTTCACCAAGGGATCTTCCCAACCCAGGGATCAAACCCAGGTCTCCTGCATTGCAGGCAGATTCTTTACCAGCTGAGCCACAAAATATTTTCTACCAAATACAGACCAAGATATCTGGAGATACTGTGTAGTGGATTAAGAATCAAATTGCTGAAATCCTCTTCCTTTACTTCTAGCCTGGAGCATAGTAGCCACAGGGCATAGCTTTGAAAGAAGCATCCACCACAAGCCAAATGTTCTGAGAGGCACAGGATACAAATTACCTCACTCAGTTTTCACAACAACTTTGCCAGGTAGGAATTTCCATACGCAATTCCCTTGGGACATCCTCCCACAATTTAGGGAAGATCTTCCCACAGGAGACTAGAGGGGAAGAAGGGAAAGGACTTGCTTCTTATAATAAACACTTGTTGTTCAGTTGTTAGGTAACGTCTGACTCTTTGCAACCCCATGGACTGCGGCACGCCAGGCTCCTCTGTCCCCCACTATCTCCTGGAGTTCGCTCAAATTCATGTCCATTGAGTTGGTGGTGCCATCCAACCATCTCATCATCTGTCGCCCCTTTTCCCTTGTGCCCTCAATCTTTCCCAGCATCAGGGTCTTTTCCAATGATTGGCTCTTTGCATCATAAACACTGTACTACTCCATTCTCCTCCTCAATCCTCTTCTATAAGCACATGCAGTGAAATTGCTCCTCCGAAGATATGACTGGACTTAGTAACTCTGGTCCTCTGAACTTGGAATATATGGGCTTAATGTCTTTTGTCTCAGCTTTAATCACAATTCTAAGAGGAAAAATCATCTCTATGGCTAACACCATCCTGCTGCCCTCCAAGAAATGGGGTGATATATTTTCAATGAATCTGAAGAAAAGTACACAAATATATAATGGTTATGGAGGGTATGCATACATACTGTTTTCAGTGTTTTCTTCTTATAAAGATTGCCATTATTAGCATTAGCTATTTTCATTTTTTAATCTGAAGTTTTTCAGTTTAATGTTTTCCTCTCAGACCAAAGCAATCACTGTAGATGTTTTGAAATTACTGTGCTTTTCAAATATATTTTTTTTTCATACAAATGATGCTTTTCTCTAATGCTAGCAAAGCTTATAATGGTCTTAGCTGGATCTTTCAGATTCCTTGAAGCTTTGCGATGCTCATAACCTTATTTTCCCTTCAGAGTTCTTAATCTCTTAGCAAAAGGGCAACGCAAAGAAAAACTAGTATGCCTAGTTTGAAGAGAAGGAAAAAGGGAATTAAAGGGGAAGGCTTCAATTTGCTACAGAGAATTGATGGGTGAGTCTTTTGTTTATTTTTAATGTTCTATTTAAATGAACAATGGCTTGTCTCTAAGGTGTGATCTGTTGATTTGTTAACTCTTTGGGGTGGGTCATTTTCTTAAATTCTGGACAGTAATTTTTTTAGAAGGGTGGGGAGGAGCAGGGGTGGGGATGGGCAAGAAGAAATGGAAGAAGCCAATCAAGAAGACAGTCATTATATCCTGGCTATCTGTGTTATATCCTGGCTGTCTGTGGATGGAAAATGTGAAGAAAAATGGTACACAGGTTGAGACTGGAGATGGCACAACAAAATCCCATCACTCACTCAATTTACTCCAGTCTGCCTGTCTCCTATTTCCTCAGCAGCACCACCTTAATCACCCCTACAGCCTCCTGCACAACCAATACCCTTATGCACTTTCAAGAGGACCTGACTCTTTTGTGACAACAAAAACAGAGGCCATCAATGGAAACCCCCTCAACTCCTTGGATCCTACCTACTAATGCGTCTGTTCTAAGCCCGGCTGCCCTCTATATGACAGGGAGAGAGACGCCTCCACCCCCTTGGGGATGAACCCTATAGTTGTGTTCTAAAACCATCCACTTCTTCCTCTTCAGTCACTTTGTCAAGTGTTTAGGGCTGTATGTTTAGATATGCTCAAGGTTTTCCCGGAGGAGGAAATGGCAACCCTCTCTAGTATTATTGCCTGGAAAATCTCATGGAGAAATGAGTCTGGCGGGCTACAGTCCAGGGGTTCGCAAAGAGTTGGACACGACTGAGCACACGCACCCGAGGCTTTCCCAGCTTCAAGAATCCCTCTTACTTATAAATCCCCTTTATCTGCCTTCATTGCTTGAGTTCCTCCAGTCTCCTTTCTCTCCTCCCTAGCTGCTCCCTCCCTGGGCTACCTGCTTCCACTGCAATTCCACTGCAACAGGGCTCACAAGAATGACTCTCCCCTGAGCTCCAAAGTCAAATATCCACTTACTGTCACTCCTATTTGCATTTCTCAAAGACTCTTTAAACTTCAAATACCCTACTGGTTTTATTACTGTCTTCTCAGCTCTCCAAATCTAGGTCTCCTACTCCCATTTTCAGTACATAACCCTCAAACCTCTCCAGTCACCTAAAATAGAAATTGAGGCTCTTTGAGTCATCTCTGCCTTTCCCCATCTCCACATGTGGTTAAATCTTCATGTCCTATCTCCCAATCTCCTAAACATCTCTCAAGTCTGCCTCTGGTTATCTCCTTTGCTACCAGCCAATAACCACTGGTTGATCTGCCTGCACGTAGTTTTCCCACCCAATCCATTCTTTACAGCAGCCACCAGGATTTTTATAAAAATGCAAATATGAACCTATCACTTCCTTGCTAAAAATGGTTCAGCGATTTCTTAATGATCTTACAAAAAAGAATCCCAAATCCTTAAAATAGTGTAGTAACAGAAATCCTATTCTGAACCATACACACATACCCACATGCTTTTATCTTTTGCCTTCCCCCAAAAAATCAGCTTCTCCTTAGATGGTCAGAACGTCTATCTGCTGAGAAAAGATTAGGACTCCAAAGGAAGAACGCCGAGGGGGAAGAAGGGAGGGAGCATCCAGATTTTGAAAACCTCTTGAAATGAGGTTTAAGCACAAGCCAACAGCCATCAAAGGGACGATTTTCTGAATTCTTTTATCCTCTATTTTGGCTTAATCCAGACTCAAAATTGGCTGCCCCAGATCTCAGCGTTCTCCACAGTATACAGAAGGTTCCCCTTGCAGAGGCCATTTGGAGGACAAGACAGAAACATAGCAAGATTTGGGGTGAGGCTGAGTTATCCAGGAGACAATTAGGCTCTGACCACTTTGAGGGAGGGAGGGAGGAAGTGAGAAAAAGAATCAGTCAATGACCCAGCTACAAGGTGCACAGGGAGCAGACTTCAGCCTCAGGATCAGCAAACATGGGCTGGGAAGACCAGCCACACTGCTGCAGAGACCAGAAGAGTCAGGAGATATTCCAGGTCACTACAGGGCTCCAAGGTCCTTTCTGTCACACTGCTGCAAGTATGAAGCAAAGCCAGAAACCACCCCAATACTCTTAGAAGCCAACTTGAAGAGTTACCGGCATGGGTAGCTGAGTCTAATCAGGTCTACTCAAAAGGGACTATTTATAGTTTTGTGTCACACTAAGTTTTGAAGCTGAAATTTTTGCTCCTCGGCAGATGGAGTTTCTGAGAAGACAAAATTAGATGCTGATCTCCCCACAAAGACAAAGAAGGGTGAGGAAGAGGCAGAAGTGGGGGAAAAGAAAGGGAAGGTGATAGGCCATATAGGGAGGAGAAGGGGCAGAGGAGGGGAAAGAGAAAGGGAGGGGTGGGGGGGAAGAGCAGAAAGAAACAATCCCTGCGACCCACCTGGGCTGACCTGCAAGTCAGCTGGCACTTCCGCTATAGTGTTCTGGATGCCTCCACGCTCCATCTGCTGTCAGCCTCGCAGCCATTTCTCCTTCACCGAATTCTTGAGACATACTGGTCTCCTTGCCCTTTCTCAGACTTGGCCTGGTCCCTCTCATCCCAAGGTGCTTTCTTACACAGTCTATTCCCTCTGTCTGAAATGCTCTTCCCTCTCTCCACTATCACCCTGTATACTCAGCTAGCTTGACTCTGACCCCTGCTTCACTTTCCCAAGGAAGTCATTCCTGGACTTCCCTGGCCTTACCTCCCACCCCATCTGGCCCAGAGTCCCGTATGTTACAGTCTATATCTCGCTTCCCCAATGCCGATCATATCTCTGCTTGACCACAAGCTATTTTGAAAGATGTGGACAACCCCAATCGCGGTTTTCCTGGAGTCTCAGTGGTAAAAAATTGACCTGCTAATACAGGAGACCCAGGTTTGATCCCTGGTTTGGGAAGACCCCCTGAAGGAAGAAATGGTCCCACTCAAATACTCTTGCCTAGGAAATCGCATGGATAGAGGAGCCTGCCTGGCTACAGTCCATGGGGTCACAAAAGAGTCGGACACAGCTGAGCAACTAAACAGCAGGACACCACAACTGCACTGCCCACTACTATGTCCTGCATGGTGAATGCTTGACATAACATTCAGTAAATAAAGTGAGGAGACCAATCATCACGGAGGGTTTGTTGCTGTTTCTTCATCAGCTTTGCTGTTGCTCAAGGCGCTGTGTGTGTGTGTGTGTTGTGTGCACATGTGGAAATGGAATGCAGATGTATGGGTTGCGTGGGAATACAGAATTAAGGCAACCTGTATCCAACATAGAAAATGTTTTCAGTGAGACTCAGCAGCAACATAGGTGCTACACATAGATGTGCAGAGAAAGACCCTCTCACAGGCATAGCCCACTACCCAAGCCCCAGTGCCTATATCTGTATCTGAAAGGCTTAGCGTTTATTTCACTCTCTGGGTCTTGAAACAGCTTGACTTTGAAAACCCTTATTCAAATGAAAATGCTTTGGGACAGGGAATGGTTTAAGCTTCCATCATTTTGTGTTTTAGAGAGGATTATGATTGGATAATTAAGAAGGAGCTGAAACATCAGACACTAGGTGATAAGCGGAGAAAGGTAGGAAAAGAGGACAGGAAAACCCTGCAGGGAGAGAAGCTGTCAAAGGTGAGTGTTGCCACCTTTAAACATCATTTTTACAGTTTTGCTTGGGAGGTCCAAGGTATAGCTGCTCCTCCGCAAAGGAACACACTGCAGATCTCTGAGATAAATGGATGAGTTCAGGTTGGCTTAGATTAGAAGGGAAAAAGTGCTAAACTGCCCCTACATTTTTCTAATCAAGGGCAGCAAGCCACATTTTGGGGGCTCTGGGGTATCAGACTATTGCAGCCTGGCCATTTCCTGGTTGCTAGAGACACGGAACAGCAGCAAGTTAAGCCACCCACAAATTACCGGAGGGGTGGGGTCTGCATAACTGCTCCAGAGAGCTCAGGACCCAGGTAGACCCCACAAAGGGGCTGTGTCAAGTTTTGGAAGAACCCAGGTAAGTGAGTATAGAGGAAGATGTGAAGGATGGGGAGTGGGAAACAGAGAGAGAGAAAGAGGAGGACAGGTTAAGCATCTGGAAAATCACTGCAGTCTCAGGCTTTTGCTGCTTCAATGCCAGGATGAGTCATCAGCTGGTTGCCTAGGTGACGGCTATTTTCCTCCTCCTGCTGATCAATTTCATCTGCACAAATGTCCCACGAAACCGTGAGCTGCGAAGATAATATACCCGAGTCACAGAAAGTCCTGCCAAATGAGGTATGCATTTCAACTGTTCTGAGCCACAATTTATGTGTCCTTAACATTTACCCCTATACCCGAACCTCGTCCCATCCCCACACGCTCTCACAGACACACACACACACACAAATGCTCACACACACACACAAATGCAAACACAGACACACACAGAAATGCACACACAGATGCACACAAGTGCTCACACATACACACATATGCACACACACAGGGTGATGGGCCAGGACAGCGGCACAGGTGAGAGGAGATTGTCACCTGCCTTATCTTAGTTGCTCAGCTGGTAAGGAATCTGCCTGCAATGAAGGAGACCCCCGTCCAACTCCTGGGTCGGGAAGATCTGCTGGAGAAGGGATAGGCTAACTACTCCAGTATTCTTGGACTTCCCTTGTGGCTCACCTGGTAAAGAATCAGCCTGCAATGTGGGAGACCTGGGTTTGATTCCTGGGTTGGGAAGATCACCTGGAGAAGGGAAAGGCTACTCACTCGAGTATCCTGGCCTGGAGAATTCCATGGACTATACAGTCCATGGGGTCGCAAAGAATCGGACACGACTGAGTGACTTTCACGTCACTTTTATCTTAGTCAGCCTAGAAATCATAACAGTAACCTTAAAGACAGAGTGGTATGTGGTCATTCTCATTCCATTTCTCCAAACAATGACCTGAACAAGGATATACAGCCACAGAGAGCAGTCGGGGGCAACGTCCTCAGAGCCGCGCCCTGCAGTCTGCACCCCTGAGTTCAGAGCAAGGGAGGGTGGCCACTCCCTCCACCCTAAGTCCTCCCAAAGATGTTCCTGCTCCCTTTCCTTACTTTATTTTTCCTGTTAGCACATACTACATATGAAGCATGTAACATATTGTCTTTCCCTCCAGAGCATAAGCTGATTTAGGGCAGGAATTTCATTTTTCCTACTCACCACTGGATTCTCCTGTCCTAGCCTACCTCATCATCCTGCACATAGAAAGTTCTCAGTCAAAGTTTGTTGAATGAATGGATAGTAATGTTCTTAGACTACCTCACAGATAAGGCCACTCTAAAAACTATTCAATCTATGTTACCAAATCCCCTTATGAAAGGACTAAAACCCATGAGATTTCCACATTATAGGCAAGAAAAGAAGCACAGTATGACAATTAGGAAATTGTCACAGTATCTGTATATTCCCCATTTTCCCTCCATCATGTAGGGCATAAAGAACTTGAGAAAGATCTTGTAGAATAAAAGGATCCAAGTCTCACATACAAGTAGTCGTCCCACAGTACAAAGCTGATAGAACTGTCAGATATATTCCCATGTTACCAACAATCAGTAACTGGTAGCTCAGCTGGTAAAGAATCCACCTGCAATGCAGTAGACCCTAGTTCAATTCCTGGGTTGGGAAGATCCCCTGGAGAAGGTATAGTTACCCATTCCAGTATTTTGTGGCTTCCCTGGTGGTTCAGATGGTAAAGAACCCACCTACATGCAGGAGACTTTGGTTTGATCCCTGGGTCGGGAAGATCCCATGGAGGAGGGCATGACAACACACTCCAGTATGGTTACCTGGAGAACCCCCATGGACAGAGGAGCCTGGAGGACTACTATGAGGTAGTCCATGGGGTCGCAAAGAGTCAGACATGACTGAACAACCAAGCACAGCACAGCAACAATCACTGAAGGGCTTACCAGGTAGCAAGCACAGTCCATGCCCCTTCTCTTTCATCCTCACCACAGCCCAGGTGGGAAACAGTTTCTAATTCCCATTTTACAATCGGTGAAACAGACGAAGAGAGGTTAAACAGCATGCCCACGTTACACATGCAGTATATGATAGCCTCGGGATTCAAGCCCAGACCTGAACACTCAGTAGGCATCCAATGCTGCCTGTCTGCTTACCACACCCCTCTACTTGTCAATCTTGCCCTTTTGGTGACATTTTCAGTCCTACTTTTCTCCTTCAAGCAGCCCAGGCTGTCAATTCTAGCCTGAAGTGTTTTCTGTTTATACTGTGCTTTCTCCTTTTCCAAGGATCTTTAGAGAAATTATATCATTCAAGCCTCAAAACAATCCTGTAAAGCAGACAGCATCATTCCCACATTTCAGATGTAGAAAATGAGAAACAAAAAGGTTAAGTGACTTGCAGAATTCATTTAACTAATCAGACCCGGGACTTGCGCATTGGCGCTCACATGCTATTCCTCTCCAGGCCAGATGCACTCTGGAAAAGAGCAGCTCAGAGGCCAGTGTGATTGGACCCCAGCCCTGACCACAGTCTAATTTGGCTCAATGCCCCCACCAATCCTCAGAGCTGTCCCAGAAGAGCCTCAAGCTGGCAAAATTGATCCACTTTGTCAGCTAATTCTAGACAAATCCTGGCCTGGGGAACAATCTCAGGAATGTCATCCTGGTAAAGCAATCTAAGATTTCAGAGGAAATTTGGGTAATTTGAGAAAGGGTCCAAATGTCATAACTTAAATCAGAAAGTGATGTGGATATTTGTAACTAATTTTATCCTCACTCTTTCCTTGCTCTGACCCCCTCACCTCAGACCATTCCCCACCCACCATATGTCTGCTTTAAAAAGAAATACCTTGCCTCACCCACTGTGAAATAAAAATGTCTTAAATTGCAGGTAGGTTTGTAGACATGATTCCAAAAAATAAGTTCACAAAAGATCCTTACCAGTTCTTCCTGAAAATAGTGTCAACTTAGGTGGGAATGAGTAACTGGGAGAAAGAGAAATTTTAATCTAAACTCTTATAAGATGTCAAGGCAGGCCAGCAATCAACAAGCATACAGAATGAAATATATTAAGATTCCCCCAAAATCATGAGTCTTGCCTTAAGTGGTTTCAATGAAATAGTCCACTTGCCTGCCCTGGCGTTCTTCTTTTTCAATATGGCTTCATTTCTCGATGACTTGTTAGACAGTTTTCCTGTCTGTATGAAAGCCATGATTTTTCTTCTGTCTCTGAGGCCACATGCTTTGTACATGTGCCTTCATATTTACATCAGTGGCAGCTGGATTGAGTGAGAACCTATTCAATACAATGTGCCAGGCACTGTGTCAGGCACTTTTCATATATAAACTCCTTTATACCTCCAGTGAGCCTATGATTGGAGTATGATTGCCAAGATTGTTTACCTTTTACAGGGTGAAGAAACTAAGGCTCAAAGACGTTAAGGAATTTGCCTAAAAACACATAACAAAAACTAATCAAAGAGTAGAGCTAGTATAGTAACTGGATATCAGCATTAAAAATACAGAACAAAACAAAAACACATTCACTCAATACCTTTATTTTAGCAAGAGACTACTTTATTCAATGAATCTGATTGAACATCAACACTAAGTGACCAGGGAGATAAAACTATGTTGAATCCTTAATGACCTCTTTCCCCAGTGATGAGATCAATAATAACAATGAAGTATTCATCTTCATTTTGTTTTGGCCAAATTAATTCTCACTGTTTAACCCTTTGAAAGCACCGCTATGTGTCAAAATTATTTACAAGTCAAGTCATAAAACTTCTAGATTTTCTTACATCCATACATCCCTTCAACTATGAGAGCAGGGTAATAACAAGTTATTTTTCCATAATAAGTAATTACATTAACTCTAATGATGATACATGAAGCCATATTAGAGTTTTTGAACAATCTGCTCGAAAAGACATTGTTGTTTTTGTTCAGTCACTAAGTCATGTCAGACTGTTTGCAATCCCATGAACTGCAGCATGTCAGGCTTCCCTGTCCTTCACCATCTCCCAGAGTTTTCTCAAGCCTATGTCCATTGCAGCATTATTTATAACCACCAAGGAATATATAAAAGCAATTCAAGTTCCCATAAATAGAAGAATGGATTAATGAATGATGAATGAATGGATTATCAAATATATATGTATACGCTTATACATATACACACACACATAATGGAATATTACTCAGCCATAAAAAATGAAATCTTGCCACTCACAACATAGATAGACTTATTTAGATGTATGCTAAGTGAAATCAGTCAGAGAAAAATACCATATGATTTCACTTGTATGTAAAATTTAAAAAGCAAAAGAAATAAACACAACAAAACAGAAAAAAAAAGTCATAGATGCAGAGAACAAACAGTGGTTGCAGTTAAACAGTTAAAGATTCCAGAGGCTAAAGCATGCCCTTTGTTCTGCAGAGCACTGGTGACCCAGTTTCAGTGCAGTGAGGAGAAAAGATGTCAAAATGGAGCAAGTTCAAGAGCTGGGGTAAAGATCGCAAATAAAATCATTGTATAATATATAACCATGTGATATAAAGTTCAGAAAATGAAGAAAACTGAAAACTTACCTGTGATTCATTTATCTTGACAAAACCACTGTATTTGGTCAATTAAATCCCAGTCTTTAACAATGTGAATATGCCTCAGTTCCAAGTACTAGCTCTTAATAAACCTGCTGCTGCTAAGTCACTTCAATCATGTCCGACTCTGTGTGACCCCATAGACGGCAGCCCACCAGGCTCCCCCGTCCCTGGGATTCTCCAGGCAAGAACACTGGAGTGGGTTGCCATTTCTTTCTCCAACGTGTGAAAGTGAAAAGTGAAAGTGAAGTCGCTCAGTCATGTCTGACTCGTAGCGACCCCACGGACTGCAGCCTACCAGGCTCCTCTGTCCATGGGATTTTCTAGGCAAGAGTACTGGAGTGGCTTGCCATTGCCTTCTCCGCTTAATAAACCTAAAGTAGTTCAAAAAGTCCTACCTGTCCACAAAATTTATTTACAGTTTTCCTTAAGTATTTATTTTAATTCAAAGCATCTTTTCAAGAACATGGCATGAATAACAGGCCTCAAACCTAAAACTGGGATCATGTGTTATCTGTAATATTTCCAAATTTAAACTTGTTTTCAAGTTTAGAAATCTAATTCCAAAAGAACCAGAAATCTAGTGTCAATCTTGGGAGCTCAGCCAAGTGTTTCTCTGTCCCTGGAGCTCTTTCCAAAATCTGCAAGTTGTTATGGATTCAGGTCACTGGAAAGTGGAATAGAGGTAGGCAATCATCCTGCATCAGATAATTTACTGATTAGAAGCAATTTCTTTCTACTCATGCCTCACACCAAACATTCTCCAGCTTCCCAAGTTCTCAAAGCATCTCTAACTAGCTGGGCTTGCTGGAGAGTAGGGATTAAAAAGGTTCTAGTTTAATTAAACTCAACCTCACCTTCAAAGAGGGCTTTCCCAGGGGCTCAGCTGATAAAGAACCCTCCTGCCAATGAGGGAGAGACAAGAGATTCAGGTTCAATGCCTGTGTCTGGAAGAGTCCCTGGAGAAGGAAATGGCAACCCGGTCCAGTGTTCTTGCCTGGAAAATCCCATGGACATAGGAGCCTGGTAGGCTGCAGTCCATGAGGTCGCTAAGAGTCAGACACGACTGAGCGACTTCACTTTCACTTTTCACTTTCATGCATTGGAGAAGGAAATGGCAACCCACTCCAGTATTTTGCCTGGAGAATCCCAGGGATGGGGGAGCCTGGTAGGAGGCCGTCTATGGGGTCGCACAGAGTCGGACACGACTGAAGCGACTTAGCAGCAGCAGCAGTTTAATTAAACTCAACCTCACCTTCAAAGAGGGCTTGCCCAGGGGCTCAGCTGATAAAGAACCCACCTGCCAATGCAGGAGAGACAAGAGATTCAGGTTCAATGCCTGTGTCTGGAAGAGCCCCTGGAGAAGGAAATGGCAACCCGCTCCAGTGTTCTTGCCTGAAAAATTCCATTGACAGAGGAGCCTGGTGGGCTATAGTCCATGGGATCACAAAGAGTTAGACATGACTGAGGGTTCACGCATGCGTGTGCACTCACACACACACACATCTTCCAGGACAGCCTGACTGACACTGCAAAGGAAGCAGGGTGGTCCCAGCCATACCACCCCTTCTTCTTTGATACTCCTGGGAACCAAACATCTTCCAAAATGTGCCCTATGTTAATGGGAAGGGGGACAAATTGATGAGTATATTTTAAATATCTGCATCCAGGCTTTCATATGAAAATTTTACAAGGAAAGGGTAATGCTAGAAGTGATGATATGGATAAGTGAAAATTTAAGATTCAAAATATCTATGAATTTGAACTGTACAAGTCATTCAGGTATTAATACTTCTGGGAGAATCAGTTCAGTTCAGTTCAGTCGCTCAGTCGTGTCCGACTCTCCGCGACCCCATGAATCACAGCACGCCAGGCCTCCCTGTCCATCACCAACTCCTGGAGTTCACTCAAACTCATGTCCACAGAGTCGGTGATGCCATCCAGCCATCTCATTCTCCGTCGTCCCCTTCTCCTCCCGCCCCCAATCTTTCCCAGCATCAGAATCTTTTCCAGTGAGTCAACTCGTCGCATGAGGTGGCCAAAGTATTGCAGTTTCAGCTTTAGCATCAGTCCCTCCAATGAACATCCAGGATTGATCTCCTCTAGAATGGACTGGTTGGATCTCTTTGCAGTATAAGGGACTCTCAAGAGTCTTCTCCAACACCACAGTTCAAAAGCATCGATTCTTCGGCGGTCAGCCTTCTTCACAGTCCAACTCTCACATCCATACATGACCACGGGAAAAACCATTGCCTTGACTAGACAGACCTTGGTTGGCAAAGTAATGTCTCTGCTTTTTAATATACTATCAAGGTTGGTCATAACTTTCCTTAATAGTCACATGATTATTTGCATTTTACAGGGCTTTCCCGGGAGCCGTAAGTCTTCACCCAAAGGTAATACATCTTGAAAAGGTGGTTGTAGAAATAGTCTGGGGCTATTTCAGTTTTGTGGTATCCTTCTGATGGCAGCTTGTATCTACCAATGTATGGCTCCAATTTTTGGCATTCCAGTTAGGGCTGTTTTTCAAAGAGCTTTTACAGATGTATACATACATACATACAGATAGATAAATAGATTCATGTCTGAGGGGCCCTCTTGATGTGTCAGGCACTGGTTTTCTTTTGGCGGCTGATACATTAGATACATTATTTTAAATAGATCAAAGAAGACTCACCCCAGGGGACCTCGGAGCTCTTTAAATCTTTTCCATGGAGCTAAAGAACCACTCATCTAATCCAACATCCCAATTTACAGATGAGCAAATTGAGAGCCAAAGAAGGACTATAATGTCCAAGGTCACAGAGCTAACGGCAAAACCAAGAAATCCAAACTTCCAGGGCTTTCTCCTCCCACTGTGGAGCTGCCTGGGTTACCTTATGTCTCATACTGTCACTGGATGACACATCTCAAGCCATTCTAATCCTGTGTCTAGGACACATGTGTCACCACAAGCCCGAAAATCAGTCCAGATTCTTTTTTATCCGTATCCTCTCTGTCCATATCCTGATTAGAAACTTGGAATTTAGGATTACAATTTTAAATGGTCCAGATGAGCTGGGTAAGCAATCACTAATAAACAGAGAAGCTTAATTACATTTGATCCTCATCTGGTCCCTCCTGAATTCATAAGCAGAGACTTGCAATTCCTTTATCACTAGACACAGGGAGAACAGCCAGAGGGATCTGCAGGACTCTGAGGAGAGCAAGCCCGAGTTCCAGTCGGAGCTCTAGGCAACATTCTTTCCGTGAGCATCTGTGCCTGCTAAGTCGCTTCAGTTGTGACAGACTCTTTGCGACCCCATGGACTGTAGTCCGCCAGTCTCCTCTGTCCATGGGACTATCCAGGCAAGAATACTGAAGTGGGTTGTTGTGCCCTCCTCCAGGGGATCTTCCCAATCCAGTGAGCATCTACTGGATGCCTACTGTGTATCATACTCTGGGCCTTGCATGGGGAAAGCAAGGACTGTTAGTCCCCAGCCTTGGTCACGAGGGGGTCTGTTTTGCCCACTCTGACCATGGCTGGATAAATTTGGATAAAGCTGAATCTCTTAGGCAGTCCTGTCTGGAGTCATTTATTCTAACCCAACCCATTTCAGGAGTCCCACGATCATCCTTAAGCCCCCAAACAAACATAAGGGCTGAGAGAACTAGGGACAAAGGACAAATGCATGAATTCAATGACTGTGAATGTGAGGGCCCACCCTGGCCAAAAGTTAGCTTCTTCTCCACCATTTCATTTCTCTTTTATTCTCCCTTTCTACCAAACCCCACACCCAGCATCCACCTCCCCTTCCTCTTACCCTGGTTCTAGTTCACTCTGTCATAGCGCCCTCAAAAATGGATGCTCTGTGTTTTAATCAAGTTTTTTTAACTTCTCTGAGCTTCCATGTACTCATATGTAATAATGTTTATTCCCAGGTGCCTCAGATGGTAAAGAATCTGCCTGCAATGCAGGAGATCCAGGTTCGATCCCTGGGTTACGAAGATCCCCTGGAGAAGTATTCCTGCCTGGAGAATCCCACGGACACAGGAGCCTGGGAGTTTACACTCCATCGGTAATCACAGAGTTGGACACGACTGAGCGACTAACTCTTTCATTTTCACTTATTAGGACTATCAGAAAAATTTCATGAGGCTATGAGTAAAAGTACCTCTCACAGTACCTGGCACTAAGTAGTCCTCCACAAATATCAGTTGTTACCATTATTATTGTTATTTTCTGTTATGATTATTATCCTTTCCCTTGATGACAGTACTTTTCCCTGGATTATTTGTGTTCAGGCAGAGATAAAGAGCCTTTAAATCCAAACAATTCAGTTCCTAATGGTGAGACTGCAGACCAAAAGAAGAATAGTAGGTAGGGGGCCTTCACTGTACCCTCAGTCTCTCCCTGGTAAGTAGCACCCTCTCGGACTCCCTGAAGCTGCGCTTCATGTCTAGTCCTCCTCACTTAGTCTGCTGCTCTATGCAGAGGGGCTCTGCTGCTCAGAATCATGAAGCTGAGCATCATGCACCACAGAGCAGAGGCAAGACATGCCTGCGCTCCTGCAGAGATCAGAGCAAGAAGGCAGATAATCAAGTTGCATCTCCCTTCAAACAGAGAAGGGCCTCTCTTGCTGGCAACTAACTCTTAGTTTTGCCGGTTCCCCCTGAGAGTCCAGGATAGCCCAAGGTCAAATGCCCCAGGGCTTCATCTGTGGTTTTATAATGAGACCAGCAAAGCAAGCTCTGCTGCAGCAAGAGTCAGCGCAGACTGCCATTCTGCTCTAGGACAAGGCAACAGCACTCAGAATTCCAGCCTACCTCCTAAATATCTCTCATTTCCACCCTCCTCCTTTCTGTCCCTATTACTGCTGTCTTAGCCAGGACGCTTGTCATCTCTCCCCAGGTAAATAATAAATAAAATGAAAAACAGTGAAAGAGTTAGTCGCTCAGTCGTATCCAACTCTTTGCAACCCCATGGACTGTAGCCCACTGGCTTCTTTGTCCATGGAATTCTCCAGGCAAGAATACTGGAGTGGGTGGCCATTCCCTTCTCCAGGGTATCTTCCTGACCCAGGAATGGAACCCAGGTCTCCCACATCGCAGGCAGATTCTTTACAGTCTGAGCCACCAGGGAATACTTTTATTATGGCCAGGTAATATATATACTTGTGTTTGCATGCAGTTTCTCATCAAAACATCAAAATAACCCTGGACAGATAGAAATTAAGGTACCCATTTTATAAATAAGAGAAACTGAAGATGCCCAGAGAAATTATGCCCAGGCCAACACTTTGGCCCATCTATGCCCACACTGTGGCCTCCCTGCTGCCCTCTCCCCATGCCAATCGCCACCCACTGCTCATCGTTTTCCCTGCCATGAGTCCCACTCTCCTCCAGCCTATCTGCCACCCACTTATATGAATTCCTTTCCAAATCATAAATCTGATCATATCACTCATATATTGAAAATCCTTTAAAGACTCCCCACTAGGTGCAGATAAAGTCAAGACCCCCTAAAAAGGCATTCTAGGCTCTTCCCAACCTGACTTCTCCCTTCCACATACCTGAAGCCACAGGCCATTCATCAAGGGCTCTCTGCTTTCACTCCTCCACCCTCCACACACAAACTCTCCTTCTCTGTGCAGTGTGGTTCCCCCCTCTTCTGCCTGGAACATTCCTATCTGAAGACCCGGCTCAACTGTCATTTCCCCTGTGAAATCCTCCACACTCCCTCGGATCCTTTACTCTGTCTCTGGATAAGTCTTCCAGCCCATCCCAGTCTTTTCCCTAGTCGGTTACTACATCACATTGTGTTATTGCTTGTCAGGGGACAGTTACTCTGAGTGAGCTGGGTGCCTTCCCAGGGTGGCACCTGGGGCTTGTTTCCCAGTACCTTCCACGGGGCTAGAGAGTTTTGTTTTGTTTTTTTTAACATTTATCGCGCAGGTGGATGGAGGAATCATTTATTTTTTCATTTATTAAGTTACTGTAGTAGTTGACTTCCCAGTTGGCTCAGTGGTAAAGAATCTGTCTCCCAAAGTAGTAGACACAGGAGACATAGGTTCAGTCCCTGGGAGGGGAAGATTCGCTAGAGAAGGAAATTCAATGGAGAAGGAAAACCCACTCCAGTATTCTTGCCTTGGGATATTTCTCCTGAACAGAAAAGCCTGGCAGGCTTCCACGGGTTCACAAAGAGTCGGACATGACTTAGCAACTAAACAACAACAACTGAGGTAGTTAATCATTGACAATTCACTGGTCACTATTTTAGGGGGCTGAGGAGGCAAAGATGAATAAAAGAACTCCCAGTGGAGTTCCAGCTTTGGTCCAATGCTTACATAACCAAGGGCTTTTATTGCTTTTTTCTTGACTCCCTTCCCAGTAAACAAATTAAACTGCAGAGCCTGCAGAATACCACCTAATTCCATCCTATTTAATCTGGACACAACTGCCATCCATTTAACTGCCACACTGCTTACAAAAAACTCAATTGTCAGGTCTAAATTATAGCTTGTGCAAATAACCAAATTTAGATGACTTGCAACTCCACTGGGATCCTAAATCCATCATGATGTTAGTTAAGTTCTATGAATTCAATTAACCTTTCTGATCAATCATGGATTAATTAACCAAGCTGTGCTGACAAGAAAGTATTGAGGCTTTAGGTGGTTATTTTTATAGAGACAAGAGCTCATAACATTGGGCTGTACCATTTCATTAGACCCAAACTGAAATCTTTGCTCTCTGAACTGTCTTGTCATTTGATAATAATACTCAATTCTCTAATTCTTTTCTATATAAAAAGACCTTATTTCACCAATATGATGATGACACTGAAAGCATCTTCTGGGCAAAGATTCTACCTCTTTGACACCTACAAAACCAACTAGCACAGTGCTTCTCCTGTACCCAGAGGTGAAACCAGAATTAGAGACAGCAAGAGGTGGAAAGCAACCTAGAGGTCACCTTATCTGAAACCCTCATTATACAGAAGAAGAAAAAGAAACCCAGAGAAGGGCAATGATGTGCCCAAGGCCAAGAGGCTGAGCAGAGACTGGCACCCAGGTTTACTAACTCAGCTCATGATAACAGCAACACAATAGCTACCATTTGTTTATTGATATATGTATACACACACACAAACATGGATCTGTAAGCAACACAGAGCCAAATGCTGAGAAGCTGACCAATATTTTGTGGCTAGAGAGACATAAATTCAAGTTCAGTGCTGCTCAAGCAGCCCAAGTCTGGGGGAGAAGATGAGGTGCAGAGAAATGAAGTTCAGAGAAGTGATTCTGAATTCTGGGCATCCCTTGCTCTCCAGGCAGCTGCTGGTTTATAAGCAGTTTTCAGAAACAATTGTGCCAGAGGTTGATACACAAGGCAAAGATTTAACCAGTCTCACAGTGCTATGGAGGGGCTTCCCAGGTGGCACAGTGGTAAAGAATCCAACTGCCAAAGCAGGAGATGTGGGTTTGACCCCTGAGCCAGGAAGATCCCCTAGAGAAGGAAATGACAACCCACTCCAGTATTCTTGCCTGGGAAATCCCACGGACAGAGGAGCCTAGAGGGCTACAGTCCATGAGGTTGCAAGAGCCAGACACAACTTAGCAACTAAACAACAGAAAATAATAACAAGGAGGAAAAAGAGAAAACCAAGCAACTCAAAATGGAGAGGAAGGTCACTGCGAGTGGGCAGAGAGCTCACTCCTGGCAAGAGCATAGATCCGACCATCCTCAGTGACCTCACACCTGATTTCCTGTGGTTAAAGCTACTCACAACTTCAGTTCCCTCTAGCACTTATTTATTTTTAATTTCTTAATGTTTCTATGAGATTTAACCCTTTCAAAATCCCTTCCAGGAAACTTGCTAAGACAGGGTAGAAGGAAGAGGTAGGAGGCAGAGCTGCTGAATGACTATATGAAGGTTAAACTTCTGGGCCAGGCCATCCACCTCTAAGCCTGCACAGCGCTGCTACAGGCTGGAGGAGGAAGCACCTGGTTTCAACCTTTGGGCCAGCAGAGGTACATTAAAAATAAAACTGTACTAAGAAAACAAAGATCATGGCATCTGGTCCCATCACTTCATGGGAAATAGATGGAAAAACAGTGGAAACAGTGTCAGACTTTGTTTTTTTGGGCTCCAAAATCACTGCAGATGCTGATTGCAGCCATGAAATTAAAAGACGCTTGCTCCTTGGAAGGAAAGTTATGACCAACCTTGATAGTATATTAAAAAGCAGAGACATTACTTTGCCGACCAAGGTCCGTCTAGTCAAGGCAATGGTTTTTCCCGTGGTCATGTATGGATGTGAGAGTTGGACTGTGAAGAAAGCTGATCGCCGAAGAATCGATGCTTTTGAACTGTGGTGTTGGAGAAGACTCTTGAGAGTCCCTTATACTGCAAGGAGATCCAACCAGTCCATTCTAAAGGAGATCAATCCTGGATGTTCATTGGAGGGACTGATGCTAAAGCTGAAACTCCAATACTTTGGCCACCTCATGAGACGAGTTGACTCACTGGAAAAGACTCTGATGCTGGGAAAGGTTGGGGGCGGGAGGAGAAGGGGACGACGGAGAATGAGATGGCTGGATGGCATCACCGACTCTGTGGACATGAGTTTGAGTGAACTCCGGGAGTTGGTGATGGACAGGGAGGCCTGGCGTGCTGTGATTCATGGGGTCGCGGAGAGTCGGACACGACTGAGCGACTGAACTGAACTGAAGATTTAATATGCACTATTGTCAGCTCTGGACTAGGAACATTTCAGAAGTATTCTAAATAGGAGAAATATATTAATATGATTTATATGAGTAGTTATTAAGGTCATGTGCCAGAGACTGTGCTAGGCACCTTACGTGTACTATGTTCTTTATTTCTTAAAGTTCCATAGGGTAGACATTGCTATCATTGTGCAGACAAAGATACTGAAGCTCAGTGGCGCCAACCAACTGGGCCTGTATCACACAGCAAAGAAGTGGCAGAGTCACTGGGTCATGCTCAGTGGTGTCAGACTCTGTGATCCCTTGAACCATAGCCCACCAGACCCCTCTGTCTGTGGGATTTCATAGGCAAGAATACTGGAATGGGTTATCATGTCCTTCTCCAGAGTCACTGGGTCAATGTGAGGCAAACGCCCCTGTTGAGCCACCAGGAAATTCTGTCTCATCTTCGTGTATTAGTTCTTGGAACTGGCATATTTAAACGTCTCAGCCCCTCAGAAAATGGGAAGAAAAAGAATATATTTGTGGACAGTGGGGAGCTGAGAATTTTTCGGCTTTGAGTGTGCCCTTTGCGCCTTGTCTACCACACTGGCACGGTAAGGTTGCCCACCTCTGCAATATTTCCTGACCCTCCAATCCTACGCAGAACTCACGGGTAATGGACACGTGATTCAAGAGACTTTTTATGTGAAGCAGGTGGAAGTGAAGAGCACTGTTAGAGGGCGAACCAGCAGTTTCCTTTCTCTGGAACATAAAGGTTTGATGTGAAAAGAAAGAATTCATGGTCCCCCACATATCCCCCCTATTATTCCAACATTATCCCCTCCTTTGAGCTGTTTTTACCCACAATTTGCATGAGCACTGGCTTGCATCTCCCAATGATTAAGTTGCATTTGGAAGGATAGTGGGATTCATTTTTAGCTCCTCGTCATCAAGAACAGAGCCCTGAAATCAGCATGCGTGCTCAAAGCTTCAGGAGCGGTGAAGTTGCCAAGGCAACGGCAGCCGCTTCTGACGTCACCGAGGAAGGACACCTCCGCAGGAAAGTGGGCTCTCGCCTTCTGGATCAGCACTTCGCTGGCCTTTGTCAGATTTTATTAATTATCTGAGTGTCTCCAGGACTCTCAGAACTGTCCTCCCACCGCTCCCCACGTTAGCAAATACAAGAAGAGAAGTTCTTTTTCTTAAAGTTCTTTCTTTCCCTAGTCACCCTCTGGTCAAAAGCATACCAAAAATAAAAAATTTAAATTAAAAAAAAAAAAAGACAGGAGCGGGAATCACAGAGGGCACTCCCGAATAGTTCGGTGGCAAATTTATCTGTGACTTTGCTTTGAAATTGGGAAAAGAGAAAATGTATAGGAGAAAGAGGCTACAGAGCTTATGCGCTTAACAGGCAGAAGAGGAATGCGGTAAATCCAATCAAAAGAAAGGTTAAAACTCTCTTCTCCCAACCTGTTCCCACCTGGAACCTCAATTAATAATAAAATCACCTTTGAGCAGAACCCACTGTTCAATAAAGTATAAGGACTTCTCCCTACAGAGTAAAAGGATAACAACTGCACAGGGGAGAGGATACCATTCTGAGCTTGGTCCCTGGGCATGCATGACTTACTGCCCACCCAAGTTCACTGCCCCTCTTCTGTGGGGAAAAGCTGTTTTGAGAAGCAGCTACCCAGTCAAGGGTCTATTTCCCAGGGAACCATGCATCCAGGCCACATGTGACCAGTTCCTACCAATAGAAGGGGAGTAGACATGATGCAGGTCATTCACAGGTTAATGAGGCCATCTCCACCTTCTCTGACCCCTACTCCTGCCTCGAGGTTAAGATGACAGGGAGCGAGGCATAGAAGGAGTCTGGCTCCCTAATTCACACATTGAACACAGTCACTGAACTGTTTTGTAAGTCAGAAATAAAAAATCTCTTGGGTTAGACAGCTGGGCTTTCTCTGAGTTTCTCTGTTAGAGCAGCTTGAATTAACACCTTAACATAGCAGCCTTATCACCAACAAGGTTAAGCCAATGAGATGATCCAGTGAGTCCTTCAGGCCAGGACTCTCGGTTCTGAGGGGACACCACAGCTGTGTCCAGAATGCAAAGCCACCGACCAGAGCTAAACACACAATCTTCCCTAACTGAAACGAAACACGCTACAGCAAAATTCCTCAGCAGCATTGTTTTTGTCCAGACACAGAAGAGATTACGGGGCAAGAAACAAGTACTGGGAGTAGGCAGAGGCTGGAAAGCTGGAAGGAAGATGAGTTTGTGGGGGCCGAGGCCTTGTGTCTCCTTGGGCACATCACAGGCCACTGTACGGATGCCCCAGAGGAGCCATTGCTGATTCTACAGATGCCCTACAGGAGCCTCGTTAATCGTAAAATCCACTATCAGGACTGCTGTGGGCAGGCTATGCATAAAGGGCCATGGCCAAGGTATGAGTGGGGGCTGAAATGTAACAGGCCCTTTCCTTTTTTAAAAAAAGCTATGTATTTATGTCGGTGATGGCGTCACCGACTCTATGGACATGAGTCTGAGTGAACTCCGGGAGTTGGTGATGGACAGGGAGGCCTGGCGTGCTGTGATTCATGGGGTCGCAGAGTCGGACACGACTGAGCAACCGAACTGAACTGAACTGATGTATTTATGTATTTATTTGCTTGGCTGTGCCCAGTTTTCATTGCGGCATGTGGGACGGAACCTTGGCCCCCTGCATTGGGAGTGTGGACTCTCAGCCACTGGACCACCAGGGAAGTACAACTGGCCCTTTTCTGACAACACTAAGCATTGTGGCTCAGAGCCCAGTTCACCTGGAGGAAAAGCACTTAGTGCCTTTTTAAATTTGTCCAAAGGTGCCATCCAAGACTAATTCTCACCTCGGTATAGCCATGAACACATCTAGCAAAAAGGCAGGGGGCTAGTGGTGGCCCTGACCCCTGAGATCTTCATAACACCAAGCCGCAGTGCTTTTACCTTCTATCCATTCTCAACAGGAAGTCACATTCAAAGAAATCTGATACCAAAATAAAACTTGAAAGCTTGCTCCCAACACTAAGGAAAAAATTTGCTGTGTCCCTCTTCCCTTTCTAGCCATCTTATCCTCCCCAACTCAGAATCTGATGCATGCTTAGCCAGATCCACCCCCACTGCCTGAAAGGGAAAAGACATGAATGCTCTTTGTTGCAGGGGGTTGGAGCAAGCCATGTTAGATTTCATCCCCAGAGGCCCTGATGTGATGCTGAAAAAAATGGAATGAAGACAAAACTGATGGCAGAAGAGAAAACCTAGGCCCAGAGCAGCCAAAGAGAAGGAGGCTTTGTGAACTGGCTTTGTGAATTTCACTGGGATAAGTGAAATTCCAAAAACAATGCTTGGGAGATGCAACCATGGGTAAAGTCATTTTTACAATGGCATTCTCCCAGGGAAGACAAGTAAAGCTCCAACAGAAGGAAAAAAGAACTTCTTTCCAGGAGATGATGAAGGACAGGGAAGCCTGCCATGCGGCCATCCATGGGGTGGCAGAGTTGGGCTACATCTTAGCAACTAAACGACAACAACTGTGTAGTTCAGTTCAGTTGCTCAGTCGTGTCTTTGGGACCCCATGGACTGCAGCACGCCAGGCCTCCCTGTCCATCATCAACTCCTAGAGTTTACTCAAACTCATGTCCATTGAGTCAGTGATGCCATCTAGCCATCTCATTCTCTGTTGTCCCCTTCTCCCGCCTTCAGTCTTTCCCAGCATCAAGGTCTTTTCAAACAAGTCAGGGAACAACTGTGTAAGGGAATAACAATATTTCTGGCAAACTTCATCACTGAACAGGAATCCTCATTCATAAATGACAGGAATTTTCCTGATGTAGGAAATGACACAAACTTTTCTAGAAGGAATTGGGTCTCTTTATTAAATATTTAAATATTAACCCCTTTGATCTTGCAAGTCCACTTGTGGAAACTTACTCAATAGAAATACTCCCACTCTCAGCAACTTATCAAGAAATTTGTACAAAGTTATTCATTGTTGACCAGACATGCATTTTTAACTGCTTTTCCTGTGGAAATTTGTCACTCACATCCTAATGAGAGACATTATGCACCTATGAGGTGGCTGGTTAGGCTTTAAGACGCCATCTGACCTTGTAAAGGAGCCAAGACCTGGTCTTTGATTGTTTGTTTCTAAGCCAGTCTCCACCACTAGATATAAGTCCCTTGAGGCCAGAGACCATGGCTACTTTCAGACCTGTCACAAAGCCCAGTGTAGAGTGGTATGCTTACGTGCTATTTGTTAAATGAATTCATGATGTAACTGGGCCTGAGTCAAATTTAGGCTCAAGCGCTCATAGCACAGTGCTCTAGAAGCAGAGTCAATGGAGACCAGCCTTGTTCTGAAATGAACTGCTCCTCTCAGCTGTGTCCTTATTCCCCCCTCCATGCAGTTCCTGGTTTAGGTGGAAAATGAAGGGTTTCTGGAGAAGGAAGGATAGTAAGGCTGGCAATTGAAGTTCTTAAGATGAAATGAATCAGGGTTTTTAGCTGTTGTCCATACCCTGAATCTCCTCAAATTACATGCAGCCCTTTTCTGGGGGAAGTGTATGGCTTTCATGAGCTTGTTAAAGAATTTAGGTTCGGGACAATCTCAAAGACTAATATTGACTGAAGGTTTTCCTGGTGGCTCAATGGTAAAGAATCTGCCTGCCAACGCAGGAGGCATGGGTTCGATCCCTGGTGCAGGAAGATCCCACATGCCCATATGTGACAACTACTAAGCCAGCACTCTAGAGTCCAGGAGTTGCAACTACTGAGCCCATGTGCCACAGCTGCTGAAGCCCCTGTACTTAGAGCCTGTGCTTCGAAACAAGAGAAGCCACCTCAATGGGAAGCCCACACACCACAGCAAAGAGTAGCCCCACTCACCACAACTAGGAGAAAATTCATGCAGCAACGGAGACCTAGCACATCCAGTATCCCAATGCAGAGGGCCCAAGTTCAATCCCTGGTAAGGGAACTAGAACCTGCACACTGAAACTAAAGATCTTGTATGCTGCAACAAAGATCGAAGATCCTGTGTGCTACAACTAACACCCGGTGAAGATAAGTAAATAAATATTTTAAAATCTAATTATTGGACTGCAAGGAGATCCAACCAGTCCATTCTAAAGGAGATCAATCCTGGGTGTTCATTGGAAGGACTGATGCTAAAGCTGAAACTCCAATACTTTGGCCACCTCATGCGATGAGTTGACTCACTGGAAAAGAGTCTGATGCTGGGAGGGATTGGGGGGCGGGACGAAACGGGGACGACAGAGAATGAGATGGCTGGATGGCATCACCGACTCGATGGACATGAGTTTGAGTGAAGTCCAGGAGTTGGTGATGGACAGGGAGGCCTGGCGTGCTGTGATTCATGGGGTCGCAAAGAGTCGGACGCAACCGAGTGACTGAACTGAACTGAATTATTAAAAAATGTTTTTAATTCGCCAAGTCAAAGTATTTTGACTCAGAAAAGACTACGTACAGACAACCTATGCCAAAGAGTAATATACCAAAGGTGACTGAGAAACAGGGGACGAAGGCCAATGCCATGCACAAACCTATAAATGAGTCTTAAAAATGAACTGTCACATGTATGTTAACTTTCCTTTTGCAACCCCTAATACAATATTTTCGGAGAAGGCAATGGCAACCCACTCCAATACTCTTGCCTGGAAAATCCCGTTGACGGAGGAGCCTGGTAGGCTGCAGTCCATGGGGTCGCTACGAGTCTGACACGACTGAGTGACTTCACTTTCACTTCTCACTTTCATGCATTGGAGAAGGAAATGGCAACCCACTCCAGTATTCTTGCCTGGAGAATCCCAGGGACGGCGGAGCCTGGTGGGCTGCTCTCTATGGGGTCTCAGAGAGTCGGACACGACTGAAGCAACTTAGAGACAGCAATACAATATTTTGAAGCATTACAATTTCAAAGGGTGATTACTACCAGAGCCTTCCAGCTCATAAGTTTACCTTAATGTTATATGTCCTAAGTAGGACTTATAATTAATTAAGTGTGAAAAGGCATTTTGTGACTTTTAAAAAACCAAAATGGAAAAAATCTCAGAAAGGAACAAACTGAACATTTAAAATATCACCTATAAGACAAAATATAACATGGAATATTTTGCAACACCATTCACCTTATCAGAAAACTACTAATCAAACACTTTCAGGTGGGCAGTCTAAAGCAGTTAACTTGATGTGACAGCATTTCATTCAGCTTGGCTCAGCATCATTCTGGAAGCAAGCGAACAACACCATTAATCCATTTCCTAAATCCTCAGCAACACCATTAATCCGTTTCCTAATCCTTAGATGGTTTGGTTTCTCCTCATCTAAAGAAACCATTTTTTTTTTAAACAAAATGGCCATCAATTTAACCTTTAATTATTTGCTTTCTAAAAAGCTCTGCTGCTTGCCAATCTGATTACCTTTCAAGATCTCTTTGGGTGTTCCTGATATTTTGTAATTCACCAAAGTTAGATTGGACAGAAATTTTCAGAAATTTGCCACAATACATATATGAGTACAGCAAGAAATTCACCACTGTGCTCCCAATCATTTTCTTCTTTACTCCTTGATGTCATATGACTTGTCCTGAGGCAGAACTTCCTACCTCCCTCCACTCATTATCCTTCCACCATCCAATTAGCTCCTACTGTTGACCTACAGGTTAACAATAGCTGTATTTGAGGCCACTTAACCCTCTGCATAGGGAGATGATGGGCTCACCCACACCACTTATCAGCACTTACTGGCCTGCTTCATTATGTTAAGCAAATAATAAGATGCAGCACTTGGTCTCCAGACGCATACTGATCAAGCAGAGAAAAACCTGTACTTACACAAAAAATATCTGAGCAAAAGGGCTTCCCAGGTAGCTCAATGGTAAAGAACACTCCTGCCAATGCAGGAGATGTAAGGAATGTGGGTTGGATCCCTGGATTGGGCAGATCCCCTGGAGGAGGCAGTGGCAACCCAGTATCTCTTGCCTGAAAAACTCCATGGACAGAGGAGCCTGGTGGGCTACAGTCCATGGGGTCGCAAAGAGTCGGACAAGACTTAGAAAGTGAGCGTATACAGGATAGCAGAAAATATCTAACCCTGTGGTGGGTGGGGCAGAAGACTTGGTTGAGAAATTGCAATTCAGTTTTACATTAGTTGGGTGAGTGATACAAGAGTCCTTAAAGAATAAATAAACACACACATATGACATTTGCACTACATAATGCATTAAGACTGCTTTAAAGATCAAGAACACCTGCATAGGGCTTGTTAAATGGAGGATGCCTAGGTTAGTAGCACAAGTAATGAACTGTGCATTAACAGATTGGGTCTCTGTGTTATTCACATAGTGAGCTCCTGTCTCCTTGTGTCTTCCACCTATAAAGGTACTGATCACTAAAGTCCTGATATTGGCTACCTTTCTACTAGTTCAGTCTTCCCTCCCTCAGTGACCTTGGGCAAAGTGAGAATCTAAGGGGCCCTCCATAGGTGCCCCAACAGCTGGATCCTTGGGACATCTCACTGCAGAGTCCCCAGTGCTAGTGAGTCAACTGAGAAACACCCAGTCCAGAGCCAGACACCAAACCTAGCTGGGAAAGCTCAGAAGGAGGAGGGTGTGTGTGAAGCCAAAATATCAGGACCATGAGATTTGACAAAGGTGACTAGACTGGTATTTATTGGATGTGCTGTCCAACTTCAGGGGGCACTATTCATTCAAAATTATTGTAGATTTCTACAGATATTTTGACACTTTTTGGTAGATATCAGAAAAATGTTCAGGGGAAGGATGATTTTTCTAATTCACACTAAATTTCAACATGGATTAGCTGGCAGGCCTGAGATAGAAGGGTGAGGTGAACAAGCCAATTCCCAAAGGTCGGGATTAAGGATGGACCCCATGGCTTTAGATGCCCAGCCTGGGAGCAGACACTTGTGAAGTTACTACCACCACCACTTTAAAGTTGAGGCCCAAATCTCTGCCCTTAAACCCGACCTCCTGCCACCTGCTTTATAAGTTCACCCAGAATTCTCTGGGGCCCTTAAGCCTAGCCAAACAGGTCTACCTTCTCACTTCCCTCTTCTGTTGAATTATTCTCCCAATGTCTGAATCTGAAACCCTGAAATCACTTTGGAGTCCTTCACCCCTCCCTCCCTTCATTATTCACTCAGGGACCATGGCCTCTAACTTGGACAGCCTTAAGTTTGCTGGTATCAGTTTCCTTGCTCCCAGACCTCCTACCATGATCCAGTTCAAATATTCAACTTCTCTGCCCCAAACCACACAACGTCCTCCCAACTGGTCACCAGTCTTTCTGCTTCAGTATATCCTATATAGTATGGAAAATTGTGCTAAAACACTGCTCTAAACACATCACTTCTTGCCCACAAACCTTCACTAAATCATCCTGCTTACTGAGCCAAGCCCAATCTGCCCCCAAACGGTGTAATATCCCTCCATGCCGACAACATTCACTATTATAAAAATCCTTATTGTTCATAGTTAACTAGCCAGTCATTTGCATGTGTGCTCAGTTGTGTCTGACTCTGTGCAACCCTATAGACTGTAGCCCACCAGGCTCCACTGTCCATGAGTTAATCCATGCAAGAATACTGGAGTGGGTTGCTATTTCCTACTCCAGGGGATTTTCCTGACCCAAGGATTGAACCCACATCTCCTGTGTCTCCTGCATTGCAGGCAGATTCTTTACCACTAGCCCATCAAGGAAGCCTCAGCCTGTCATTTAAGGGAAAACAGTATTTCTAAGCCTCAGCTTTGTCATTTGTTAAGTGGGGATATTAATATTATCTGCTTTATAGAGCTATTGTGATGATTAAGTAAAATAATATTTATAAAGTACCTAATGCTTTGTGGTTCAGATGGTAAAGAATCTGCCTATGATGCAGGAGACCAAGGTTTGATCCCTGGGTCAGGAAGATCCCCTGGAAAAGGAAATGGCAACCCACTCCAGTATTCTTGCCTGGGAAATCCCATGGACAGAGTAGCCTGCCGAGCTACAAAAGAATTGGACTTGGGGCTGCAAAAGAGTCAGACATGATTTCGCTACTAAAGAACAAATCAGAGAAGCCCCAGCCAGTCATTTAGAGAAAACAATATCTCCAAACCTCAGTTTCATCATCTGTTAAATGGGGATATTAATGGTATCTACTTCATAGAGCTATGGTGATGATTAAGTAAAGAAATATATGTATAAACTGCTTACCACACTGCCTCTCAGTGAATACTAATGGTGCTGATAATGGTGATCTCCCCAAAACATCCTTCAAATTACTTCATTCCCAACCCCAGCTTGAGATTACTCTTTCTCATACTTACTTCCAACAAAATTCACTCAGCTGTTAAACCCTATAAGTATACTTGATCTAGACATCTGGCTTGCAATTCCCTTTAAACTTTCCCAAATTTTCCTTCTCTACCCATCAAGGAGTGGAATCTTCTAGGACAAATTGCTGGAAGTACTGAAGGGTCCAGTCCACTTGCCATAACACTCATCTGAACTTTTCTTCCTTATGAAAATCACCCAAAGTTTCATTAAAGAAGCAGAGAAGACATTTCATCTCCTGTCTAGAAAATGTGAGTCTTACTTTCCAATAATACTGAGCTACATATCAATAATACTGAGCTACATATTTTTAAGGACGTAATATGCATATGTGTATTTTTTTGAGAATGAAAGAGAGGCTTAAAATAGTCAAAAAACAAACTGTCTTCCCAGAGTGCAGAGAATCAAAGTGATAGAGTGAAGAGTATGAAATCTGAATTTAGACAGATATTGGATAAAAGACCAGCTCTTTCACTTCCTAGCTTAATGCCCAAGAAATGTCTCCATGTGCTCACAAAACTAGCATCAGCCAGTTTTCTTTTCTCCTACTCTGATGCTGAGATGTCTGGAGCTCTCAAAAATTCTGCCAAGTAATTAAGCTTCCAGAGTCCCCATAAAAAGGCCTTCAGCTATAGCCAAAGCTGTCGCTTCCTGTCCCGGGTAGCTCAATCATAGATGTTGTCAACGCCTGCCACCACCTGGCAGCCAGAGGCCTCAGGGCCCTGACTTGAGTAGCAGAAATTATGCTCTCTCCTCCACATTCCCCACCCCCACCTCAGTTCTGGGCTGAGTGTCTCAGAGATTTCAGACAAACAGCTTTCCTCCTCCTCTCAGAATCCAAACATGTTCCATAGGGCCTTCTGCTCATTGTACAGAGCATGACATTTAACAGGCACTCAAAAAGCATCATTTAACTCATGGTGCTTGAGCTAGAGAGAGTACTGCAAAGTGAATATTGTTCTCAATGTTGACCCTGATCTTTGGCTCCACAGCACTGGTCTTCAGCGATGCTTGTGAGCCTTGATTCCTTCTCCTCTGAGCAAGACATATGGATCCTCAAGCCAGAGTTTTCTACCAACATGCTGCAAATGGGTCACTGGTGTACCAGGAGATACCATTTGCTCCAAGTCTCCAGGATTGCTGGGCTAAGATTGGAGGCAAGAGTCACAAAACTAGACCCCTCACATGATCAGCAGCCCCCAAGGTTAACCCCAGTGTCTCCTATAATTACTAGCACTGTTTCTGCTCAGTATAATTATAACTATTACTATCTAGCAAAAAATGAAGAAGGTTGAGAAGCCCTTCTTCATGCTAAAAGAGCCCTCATCCTGTTATATCTGTACCCTAAGACAAGCCCTATTGAGGTTAAGCTACCATCCTCCACCAAAAAATTGTGAGTGAGGTTCCATTTCATATATATGTAGAAATGTGTCATCATTTCTACATATGTAATGATGTCTATTAAGGAGCTGAGTTAACAATTAATAGCCTTCCAAAACAGAAAGCACCAGGCCCAGATGGGTTCATTAGTAAGTTCTACCAAATATTTAAAGAAGAAATGATACCAGTTCTCTATAATCTCCTTCAGAGGATAAAAGTGCATATATTTCTTTCTAACTCCTTTGATGAAGTCAGTTTTACCCTAATACAAAAATCAGACAAAACACTACAAGAAAAGAAAACTATAGGCCAGTATGTCTTGTGAAAATAAATGCAAATATCTTCATAAAATACTAGCAAATCAAATCCAACATGTATAAAAATGAATTATACACCACAGACAAGTGGGAAATACCCAGGTATGCAAGGCTGGTTCAACATCTGAAAATCAATTGATGCAATCCATCATATCAGGCTAAAAAAAAAAGAAAAATCACATGGTCATATCAACAGATGCAAAAAAAAAAAAAACAGTTGACAAAATCCAACACTGATTCATGATTAAAAAAAAAAAAAAAAACCACTCAGAGTGAACCCTAATGAAAACTATGGACTTGGCGTGATTATGATATGTCATTATAAGTTCATCACTTATAAGAAACATACCACCCTGATGGGGGATGTTGATAATGAGGGAGACTATGCATACGTGGAAGGTACAAGGGAAATATCCATGCCTTCTTCTTAATTTTGCTTGAGCCTGAAACTGCTCTAAAAGCTGTCTTCAGGGCTTCTTTAGTGGCAAAGAATCTGCCAGCCAATGCAGGAGACAGTTTCTATCCCTGATCCAGGAAGATCCCACATCCTTCGGAGCAGCTCAGCCCATGCACCACAACTACTGAGCCAGTGCTCTAGAGTCCAGGGGCTGCAACTACTGAGCCCACGTGCAGCAACTACTGAAGCCCATACACCCCAGAGCCTGTGCTCCACTTACAAGAGAAGCCACAGCAATAAGTCTGCGCATCACAACTAGAGAAAGCCCACATGCAGCAATGAAGACCCGGTAGAGCCATAAATAAATAAAATAAACTTAAAAAGTAATTGCCTTTAAAAAATCATGCTATAAATTCAAATGTTCTCAATTAGTATTTTTAAGCAAATGAGCACATTTATCAGCGGCCATGGAAAGGGAATCTGAGGGGCAAAGTATGTAAAAGTGCTATTCTTCTGGCGGGAGAAGGGGATGACAGAGGATGAGATGGGAGATGGTTCGATGGCATCACCGACTCAATGGACATGAGTTTGAGTAAACTTGGGGAGTTGGTGATGGACAGGGAGGCCTGGCATGCTGAAGTCCATGGGGTCGCAAAGAGTCGGACACGACTGAGCGACTGAACTGAACTGATTCTTCACGTCAAATATTGCTGATAGCTGATAAAAAGGAGGAGGACAGTCACAAACATTTTTATGTGAGAAAAAAACAGTGGCATTTCAAGGTACCTCACTTACACGGAAGCACTTGAAATTCACTCACTCTCTCAATCATTCTCTTCCCAGCAGCTTGGCAAAGGCAACTAAGTAATGACTTCCCAAGAAACCCATGTTTCTCCTCTAATTACACCTGTCCTTAGTTCACTCCTCTCATTTCTCACTAATTTGTAAAAAGAATCAGATTTCCCTATCACAACCATCTTGCGAAACAAAGAAGATGCCACTCCCTCTTTCAAGAGAGAAGGGGGTTATTTCCTTCTATATACATGCATTTGCTACACAGGATGGAGCAATACCAGAAAAAACACGTTCCTGTGCACTAGAAAAGAAATGGAAGAGTATTTCCCATATAGCCCAATGTGGGGACTTCTCAATGTGTACAAGTAGATTCAATATTTCCATGGTATATAGCTTGCAATTTATTTATGGCATTTATGTGAAAGAAGAGGAATTTTACTCTCTGGGAGCAGATCATTGATTCATATTCAGGACTAATTGCTTTATGCTGTTTTTCTCTCATTGGTTAAAGAAAAAGAAAAGAAAAAAAATCTCAAAAATGAAGCAAGCCTCCATCAGTCACCTCCCAAAATGTTCTATTTTCCTACTGTGTGTATATTTCACTAAGTGTAGTTCATGATGTTTGGACAATGGTCTGTGTGGCTAAATGTCAGAGACATTTCTATCAAAGCCTATTTCTTCAGGGCCTATTATCTCCCTGGCATCTTTCCCGCTGATGGAGGAAACAAAGGGCACAACAACCAATGGAACCACAGAGCCCACGCTTCCTTCTCCCACCATCACCCTCCGTCCCAGTCAGAACCAGTGCTCACTTGGTCCACGGTGCTCCACACCCCTCTAGGCTGACTCCTGCTCTCTCCTTTACTTAGCCTCAAGAGAGCTTTCTCACTCCAACCCCCTATGACACTTGACAACTTAAAGAGTCTAAAAAAAGGGAAAGAGCAGTGGAAGCTCAAAGAAGTAATGGAAATTTAGAAGCATCTTAGAGGCACTCTGTATAAAAAACTAAAAATGGAGATGCTGTATGAACCAGCACTCCCACTCCTGGGCATGTATCTATAATTCAAAAAGATACACGTACCCCAATGTTTACAGCAGCACTATTCACAGAAGCCAAGATATGGAAACAACCTAAATGTCCATTAACAGAGGAATGTGATAAGATGTGTGGTGTATATATACACACACACATATATATGTACAACAGAATACTGCTGCTGCTAAGTCACTTCAGTCGTGTCCGACTCTGTGCGACCCCATAGACGGAAGCCCACCAGGCTCCCCCATCCCTGGGATTCTCCAGGCAAGAACACTGGAGTGGGTTGCCATTTCCTTCTCCAATGCGTGAAAGTGAAAAGTGAAAGTGAAGTGGTTCAGTCGTGTCCGACCCTTAGCAACCCCACGGACTGCAGCCTATCAGGCTCCTCCATCCATGGGATTTTCTAGGCAAGAGTATTGGAGTGGCTTGCCATTGCCTTCTCCGACTACTCAGCCATAAAAAAGAATGAAATAATGCCATTTGTAGCAGTAAGGCTGGACCTAGAGATTATCATATAAGTGAAGTAAGTTAGTTAGAGAAATACAAATATCATACGATATCATGTATATGTGGAATCTAAAATATGATAAAAATGACCTTATCTATGAAGCTGAAAGTGACTCACAGACATAGAAGACAAACTTACGTTTACCAAAGGGGAAAGGTGGGAGGTGTAGATTAGAAGTTTGGGATTAACAGATACACACTACTATACATAAAATAGATAAACAAGGTTCTGCTGTATAGCACAGCCAACTATATTCAATATCCTGTAATAAGCCATAATAGAAAATAATATGAAACAAATATATATATATAGTATAAAACTGAATCACTTCACTACAATCAGAATCTAACACAATACAGTAAATCAACTATATTTCAATTAAAAAAAAAGATCACACATCTCTCTTGTGTAAAAGTGGTATTTCAGCATTCACCATTCATTCCTTTGAATTTTTTTCTAGACCATCTATGAAAATGAAAAAAATATCCCTGAGAAAGAAAAGTTGAGGGCTTGCTAGAGAATCAAAGTCTCAATGAGATAGAAAATTATACTAGCCACAGTGTTTCCATGGCATTTGAGTTGATTAAGCACCTTCACAGGTACAGTCTCACTTGGTGCTCGCTAACAAACACATGACCCAGAAAAGGAGGAATTCTGGTATTATCATATCCACTTTACAGATAAGACACTAGATGATTAGAAATATTTATCCCCATCCCAACTCCCATCCTATTCAAAGTAAAAAGCTGAACACAGACCCAAACTCAGATTTCTGCCGCACAAGTATGGAGCTGGCCCCGCTCAGGGTCGTTCTTACTCGCCCCTCTCCCTTTCCTTCCCAACTTCCCATTTCTGGTCAGACCCCAAATCTTTCGCTCAAGGATCCAAACCATGCCTGTGCCCCAAACCCTCACCTTCCTGAAGGAGCTTGCTCTGCTGGCTGCAAGGTAAGTCAATGAATCCCAGTGGAGGTTTTGGGATAAGGAAGGGACTTTATTCGGGGGCCAGTTGACCAAGAAGGCAAACTAGTGCCTCAAAATAACCATCTTGTCAGGGCGTGGTTGCCAGGTTCTTTTATGGATGGGAAATTGGGGAGGTGAGGGAACAAAGTAAAAAGACTATTCAGTCCGTGCAAATGTGCCATAGAATGGTGGCAAGCCTCAGGCAGGAGAATGTGTAAGTGTCACTTCTTTACCTTCCTTCACAGGTGGGCGGCTCAGGTTATCTCCCTGAGGCAGGCCATTAAGTGTGCTTACAAAAGTGGCAAGATGAAGGTTCAGAAGCAGATCCAGCATAAATTCAAAATTACCCCTTCCCCTCTCTGCCCCAGAAACTCCACTCTACACGATTGAAAATAACAATATTTACTATGAGCACCTACTATGTGCCAGGCCCTGGGCCTTTGGATACAGCAATACGGGATTAGATCCAAAGGTCCTTCTTCCAAATCAGGTCTCCCATATTTGCTTTTCCACCAGAATCCCATAGATCTTTATTTCAATGGTTAAAGCAATCATAGTGATGCTAAAAGTTAGGGAGAATTGAGAATGTGTGAGGTACTATTCTAGGCATTTTACTTATGCTAACTCATCCAAGCCTCATAATATCCCGATGAGATATTTTTCCTATTTAACAAATGAGAAAACTGAGTCCAAGAGAGATTGCCTAGCAAGGCTGCACATCTATTAAGTGTCCGAGCACATATACACACAGGCAGTCTGGCTCTGCAGTCCCCACTCTGAACTATTACACTATGCTAAGAACCAACAGAAGAAGTAGAAGGGAAACAAGATGCTATTCAATATGTAGGTATTAATTTAATACTGTAGCTTCCCTGGTGGCTCAGTTTGGTAAAGAATCTGCCTGAAATGCAGGAGTTGTTGTTCAATCCTAAGTCGAGTCTGATTTTCTGTGACCCCATGAACTGCAGCACACCAGGCTTTCCTGTCTTTCACTATCTCCCTGAGTTTGCGCAAACTCTTGCCTGTTGAGTCAGTGATGCCATCCAACCATCTCATCCTCTGTCGCCTCCTTCTCCTCTTGCCCTCAATCTTTCCCAGCATCAGGGTCTTTTCCAATGAGTCAGTTCTTCATATCAGGTGGCCAAAATATCGGAACTTCAGCTTCAGCATCAGTCCTTCCAATGAATATTCAGGGTGGATTTCCTTTAGGATTGAATGTTTTGATCTCCTTGCTGTCCAAGGGACTCTCAAGAGTCTTCTCCAGCACCACAGCTTGAAAGCATCAATTCTTTGGCACTTGGCCTTCTTTATGGTCCTTCGTTATGATCTATACATGACAACTGGCAGGAGACTGCCTGCCAATGCAGGAGATGTGGGTTTGGTCCCAGAGGCAAGAAGATCCCCTGGAGAAGAAAATGGCAACCCACTCCAATAGTTTTAGGAAATCCTATGGACAGAAGAGCCTGGTGGGCTACAGTCCATGGGGTTGCATGAGAGTCGGACACAACTCAGCAACTGCAACTAAATCACCACCATGTGCTCAGAATAAGGAGTTAGAGATGAATGTAAACACCTCCAGGCGGGAGTTTCCTTCCTCTACCTGCCTTGAAAGACAAGGCCAGCTCACGTAAACACACCTCCAACGGAGATGATAGCCCAGCAGGTAGGGCCTCATGCCTCCAAGTCCATTCACCCTCTCTGTACACACTCCCTTCACCCTGCCCTTCCTCTCTGACCCTCATCCACACTGCACTCTGAATGCCAATAGTCAGCTAAGGCCTCCTTGGTCTCATGACACTTTGACTTTTTGTCTCCAGTCCAACCTAGCACTCCCTCTGTGACGATCTCAACACTGCCTGACTTGGATAATAGGTCAGCCCCTTCCCAAACTAACCGCTATTACCGCCCATCTGGGAATGGGTTAAGACGCTAGTTTAGACTTCATAGCAATCTGCAGGATATGCATGTTTGATCCACTTTTGTCTCTTTATTTGTTGATTCCTTCAACAAGTAATGTGCATGACTATATGCCAGGCCACATACAAAATGGCTTAATTTATACGCATTATTCCTTTAAATCCTCCCAAGGCCACCATTAAGTTTTTATTATCTCCATTTTAGAAGGGAATGGCAATGCACTCCAATATTCTTGCCTAGATAATCCCTTGGATAGAAGAGGCTGGCAGGCTACAGTCCACGGGGTCGCGAAGAGTCAGACGTGACTGAGTGACTGAGCTCACACGCATGCACGCACCGCCACTTCATATATTAGGATGCTGAACTCTTGGTACTTTAATCAAATTCTTTGAGAACCAGTTGCTAGTCTGTGAGCTCCTAGAAGCTGGGTTTATCTTTCACTTTAATGCCCCAGGCCTCCAGCAGACAGCCAGCAAACAGTTGTTGAATTGCACTGGATTAACAAGCCGGTCGGGCATTCCTTGCTGCCTGCCTCACTGTAGCTCTTGCTGTTCTGAGAGCGCTCTCCCATTCATATTCATGCAACAGACACTGACATGAATGGCACCTGCTTTACCAGCGGCCACCGCACACCACCAGGGCTTTGCAAGCTGGGGTTGGTTAGAAAGCTCACTATGCCCACATTTCCCACAGAATGGAACCAAAGCAATTATCCAGGGTTAAGGGGTGAGTGTACAAGCAGTGAGAGCCCCTGCTAGCCAGGTCTGGGTGAGCTCTTTCGGCCTGGGTACCTGGAAAAATCATGCCCACGATACCTGCTCCTTCTCGTTGCCCTGGAGGCCTTGACGGCTGTCAGCTCTCTGTCCTGACAGAGCCTGATGATAATGAGCCAGTAATACCTCTCTGGAGGCCTTGCTAAGTCATCAGACCCCAGGATGATACCATCTGCCGTGGATGGGGAAGAACGCCCAGAGATGCTGATCCCAAGGCAACAGCCTTACAAAGGGATTTTAGCCTGGGACTTATGCCAGACACAGAAGCACTTAAAGTCAGGCCTGACCTGACACTGCAGGGTTTAAAATTCAGGGCCAACAGCCCAAGTCCCCCCAAGGAGAAAAGCAAATGATTTTCTGAAGACAGTGGGACCTGCTGTTTCCTCTGAGGAAACCATTAATGAAATGATCATAAAAGTAAAGTATCATTAAAAGAACACATTTAGAACAATTGTTCCCTGCAGCAGGTTGTAATCCCTATAACTCTCAGGCAACAGCTTTGAGCTCTGCAGAGCCGCCCCCACGCAGGACGCAATCTGTCTGCCGCAGAGGAGAGTGAGTCAGCCTGCAGCAAGGGGGAGGGAGGCAAGGACAGCCTCCACCCTCTCCACCGTAACTCGGCAACTCTTCTGAGTGTTCTCGCAAAGTGAGTTTTTAACCCTAAGTAACAGGTCACTTCTCTCTGTTTCGAAAGGGAGAGTATTTCAAAGTATTTCATTTTCCAAATGATGAGGACAGTGGCCTGCCTCAGAACCAATTGTACCCTTCCCCTAGCAGGAATGATGTCCACTCAAGTCCTCCACGGTCTGGGTTTCCAAATGCAAAACTAGATACATCCTTGACCCCTCATATCTGTCTATCCCTGTTGTCTTCAATATCACCAGCTATAAACTGGACTGAGCCAGACTTATACACACTGCAGGCATTCATCCATCCATTCATTTACGCTTATTGAGTAGGATGTCATGCTAAGTGTTGTGCCAGGTGTTAGGGAATTGGGGCTATGCAGGTTAACAAATGGCAGCCTCTTGGGTCAGGTCCATTCGGCCATTTTTCTCTATGGCCCCTTCCCTGGTGGCTCAGACAGCAGTGTTCCTGCAATGCAGGAGACCTGGGTTCGATCCTTGTGTTGGGAAGATCCCCTGGAGAAGGGAATGGCAACCCACTCCAGTAATCTTGTCTGGGAAACCCCATGGACAGAGGAGCCTGGCTGGTTTCAGTCCATGGGGTCACAAAGAAGTCAGACACGACTGGGAAATTAAAACTTCCACTTCCACTTCCCCTTCACACAGTGGGAAAGAGGGATGCCTTCCAGGTGAAGAGACAAAGCTGGACACTGGCAGGTCACCCGAGATTGAAGGAGCTTCTGCCCCTCCCAGCTCACTGTCTGCTTGAGTTACTCTCCCTAGAGGCTCTGACCCAGAAGCAGAGCAGCCCGTGAGGGGCCAGGCCAGGAGCAGAGATGAGGATGCATCACACAGCCCTTTGTGGATGGAGTGCACAGCTGAGCTGGGCAGAGGCGGTCCAGTTTCCGCCTGGCTTTCACAGCGGACAGAGGGGCTGACTTCAACTACAACGGCTGACCTCCCACGCTTCCCCTCACTGTGGCTGTGGGATCTTCTAGGTCCTGACCATATTGGGACTGTGCTCTGAGTGCCTCCCCCTGGGAATCCCCAGAGGAGTCCTCCGCACCTCCTGGGTTCATGGACTATTGATAGAGCTTACCCCTCTCTGTGTCACTCCCTCCTACTTTTTGCCTACCTGACCCCTTCCCAGGCTTTCCACCAAGCCCTCAGGAGGCAGTCGGCTCAGTGATCTAACTCCATCATTGTCCCTCCTCTCTTTCTTTAGTCATGTCTGTTGCTGTCTCCTTAACACCTCCAAAATGTGTCTGTTTCTTACCTAAAATGGTAATAGTCAGGAAACTGTCAAGAGATGCTCCATGTTCACACTGTGGAGGGAGCAACTATGACCTCCAGGTTCAGGGACAGCACTTTCTTCTTACATGCCCACCTTTCTCCAAGCAGCTCCTCAAGCCCCTTTCCTCACTGGCAGGTCTTCCCTCACTGCAGACAGAGTTCAGTTCAGTTCAGTCGCTCAGTCATGACCGACTCTTTGCAACCCCATGAATCACAGCATGCCAGGCCTCCCTGTCCATCACCAACTCCTGGAGTTCACTCAAACTCATGTCCATCGAGTCGGTAATGCCATCCAGCCATCTCATTCTCTGTCGTCCCCTTCTCCTCCCGCCCCCAATCCTTCCCAGCATCAGAGTCTTTTCCAGTGAGTCAACTCTTCACATGAGGTGGCCAAAGTACTGGAGTTTCAGCTTTAGCATCAGTCCTTCCAATGAACACCCAGGATTGATCTCCTTTAGAATGGACTGGTTGGATCTCCTTGCAGTCCAAGGGACTCTCAAGAGTCTTCTCCAGCACCACAGTTCAAAAAGGCAGACAGAGTGGGCCTTCCCAAATTCTGTCTGGTCATGACACTTCTCTGCTTAAAAACCTGTAAATGAGGCCACAGAGCACAGTGGCTAAGATCATGGTCCCTGAAGCTGGACTGCATGGTTTAAAATCCTGACTCTCTCATTACTACCCAGGAGGACCCTGAGAAAATGACTTCACGTCTCTTGGCCTTGGTTTCCTCATCTGTAAAATGGGTTTAGTAGTATCTGTCTCACTACGAATTGCTTGAGGACTTTTCTGGTGGTCCAGTGGTTAAGAATCCACCTGCCAATGCAGGGAACACTGGTTTGATCCCTGGCGCAGGACAATCCCACATGCCATGGAGCAGCTAAGCCCATGCACCTCAACTACTGAAGCCCCTGGGCCCTAGAACCTGGGCTCTGCAACAAGAGAAGCCACTGCAATGAGAAGCCTGCCCACCAAAGTAGAATAGCCCGCACTCACTGCACCTGAGAAAACCCTTGGGCAGCAGCAAAGACCCGGAGCAGCCAAAAATAAATAGACGAATTAAAAAAATTTAAGGAACTGCTTGAAGGGATGATTGAGGTTAATATTGAGCTTAGAACAACATCTGGCACAAAGTCTTCTCTAAGTATTTATTAAATAAGGGAAATGGCTCCCCACTACCTATCATTTAAAACCCAAGTTCCATAAATGTCTCAGAGAGTCTTCACTATCTGCTCCACTGACCTTTCCCATCTCACAGCCCCACCCCAGCAGACACTGAGCCTTGTGCAGACCGTGAATATCCCTTGGCCTGATCCCATCTCTGTCTCTATCTTCCTCCTAACCTCACCTGTTTGGGAGCTTTTCTTCTGCCTGGAAAGTTTGTCCACACTAAATCTTGGCCTAAGTGCCCATGACTCTGCTCATCCCCTGCCCACACTGGGTTTGATGGCTTCTTCATGTGCTCATATGGCTCCTGTTTTTCACCTCGTGGCACTTCCTAGGCTGCATTCTAACTGCTTATTTCTCATTAGCCTAAAAACTAACCAATCATCTCAGCCTGTTGCATGATGCTTATTACCTAGTTGGTGCTCAATGCATATCTGATGAAAGAACAGATGTCTGAGTTGCATGCTACATCAATCCTCAGCCATATTCTCAAGCCCCCAATTATTCCAGATACACCCCCTGCTTGGACACAGCTCTCAGTGCTAAGAGGAGGGTTCATTTCTTCCAAGGATATCCAAACTCCAGAAGGATGAGCAGGGTGGTTGTTGGGGTTGGGGTGGGACAGAGTCGCAGGGAAGGGGTGCAGGCTGAGTCTGGTTGACCAAGAGGTGGCGACAACAAACAGACTTGAATCTCATCTTCAGAATGGCAGTTTTCCAAAGAGCACAGAACCCTGCAATGCTAAGGGAAGGAATCCTGAACCACTGATGGCATCAGAGACTGGCCATCCCACTGACCTGTGGGACAGCCTTCCTGCCTCTCTGGGCCTCAGTTTCCTCATCTGTAAGATGAGTGTGTATGCTTAGTACTCAGTCCTGTCTGACTCTTTGTGACCCCTTGGCCTATAGCCTGGCTCCTTTGTCCATGGAATTCTCTAGGTAAGAATAATGGAGTGGGTAGCCACTCCCTTCTCCAGGGGATATTCCTGACCCAGGGATTGAACCTAGGTTTCCTGCATTGCAGGTGAATTGTTTCCCGTCTAAATCACCAGTGAAGTCTAGCATTTAGTGAACACTGGCTGAATAAGTAATTTGCTGACTTAATCATACATCTTCTAAGCATTCATGAGTGCTCAGACAAGGGTGCTAGATGCCAGTGATAATATTTAGGGTGTTCTGGTTTATCAACCACAAAGGTAGCTTTCAAAAGCCAGGATGTCAGAATTTGCTGATAGACTCACAAGTGACTACCTAGTCACCTTCCCTGTGCACCTGAGGGCCTTTCCACTGAGAAATCTACATGTTCGTAATTCTCTTCTCTCTACTGACTCATACCTCAAACCTTCACAAAGCCTTGGTCCCATCACTGATGTTAAAAATATATATATATATATATCAAATATGAAAAGAAATGCAAAAGAGAAGAGTCTATCAAACTGGCCCACCTCTCTTTGGACCTTCTGCCCAATGTAAGTCCAGTCTGGTCTTGTGGACCCAGGCTACTTTTCATGACTAGCTTTTATCTAAACGGACTCCTCTGACTGTCTGTTCTGAAGTATGCAGTGTTGCTGCTCCTTTCATGACTTCCAGGAACAGAAGACTTGAGCACTCACCTCCTCCTTCCCCTTCTTCTCCTGCATAAGCTTTCCATCATGTGTAATCATCACCATCATAACCACACTGGCCACAGTCAACAAAGCCCTACGTCATTTTACCTGCATCTTCCCTCAGCTGTCAGTGGAGAACCAAGATTCCCAGTCTCCTCACAGCAACATCCATTCCCAGACCACCACCAAACTTCCGTGGACGGAGAGGCTCACTGATGTGGTAAAGTGTCCCAGACAGATGAAGAGTGGCAGGAGTCAGGAAAGGTGGCAGGAGGATGGGCAAGAATCTAAAAGCCAAAGGTCAATGCCAATGGTTGGTGGAGATAACAGGACCCATTCAGAAACCTGTATCTACTTCTTTGGGTATCATTTCCAACTTGGGGCTTTCTTGGTGTCATACTAAGGTCAAGTTTTAGAATAAATGTTGAGAGCAGCACTTCCTTTACCTCCAGACACCAGATGGTGCCAGATACAGATTTCTGTTGGCCACAAGTCACACTAATGACTTAGAGAAGCACCCCAACAACACTCTGGCAGGTGGTCAACCCCCACCTACAAAGGAATAGTGCCCCATTTGCATTTAATTCAGTTTTTGCAAACTGAAAAGCCATTTCCCCATAGAATTATTTTCTTATAAAAGATGGCTAGGTTCCAAAACCACCATTTCTATCCCACTGAGTAGCTGAAATGGTACACATTAGCAAAAAGAAAAACCACTTGGGGGGAGGTGTGAGTGTGTGTGATATAAGAAATTGGTACCCAAAAGTGATTCTAAATAATGAGTAAAATTAAATGGAGAGTTCCTTAAGGGCATGGAGTATTCTTATTGAATTATTTTTCTGCCTTCCTGGTCTCAGCTCACAGCCCACCACTGAACGTTTTTACTCATTGAATCCCTGTGCTTGAGAATAAAATCCACTTATGTGAATTTTCCAAACTGACTTCCAGGACTTTACATCCTGGCCATCCCAGTCGTCTAATATCACTTCAGGTCCAAAACTTTCCTTTCCTTTATACAGATACATTGGTGGCAATATTCATGAGTTTACTAATAATAAGATTCCTCTTTTTTTGGTCCACAAATCAACTAAGCAAATTAAAAGAGGAAAAGGAGGAGACAAAAAAAAGAAGTTAGTGAATAAGGGAGATTTTCCTAAGGTATCTGGGCAAGAAGAGGAATAGTCTGAAGCTAGAAGAAGAAAGACAACAAAAGAAAGGACGAGAAGTGGAGAAGAAGGAAAAAGAGAGGAGAGAAAAGTTCAGACAAGACAGGGAAAGGGAGCAGGCACCAGATGGCGTGCTCTTCCTAGGACAGGAAAGAAAGGCAGTGACCAAGGAGAGAGGAGAGGGGACACTCCCAGTGTCCAGCTCTCAAGTTGCACCTTCTCCAGGGCAGCCTATCCATGCCTGCTGGGACTTGAGTGAATCTATGTGGCTGGGCCAGAGGCCAGGATTACTATTTAGAAGTTTCTTTACAAGTACATAGTTTTGCTTAATGAAGTTACAGAAGACCAATCTGTAAGGTATAGCTCAGGCCGAGGCAGAAAAAGGAAAGACGACCTCAACAGAAGTAGGTTACCTTTATTCAGGCAAGGAGGGGGCGACAGCCGGACTAACGACCAGGCTGAGCGTGAGAGGGATCAGGGAGGCTCCATATTTACAGGGAGGTTTATGGAAGCGACAAGGGAAACATTAATCAGGCAGGATGGTTTGGGTATTCTTCAGTTGAGATGGCATTTGTAGTTGAGCAGGGGATGATAAGTCTTTTGGGCAGGTGTAGGGAGTGGAAAGTATTCGGGCAGGGGGTGATAAGTCTTCAGGGCAGGTGCAGGGCGTGGAAGGTTTCTGGACAGGGGGTGATAAGTCCCAGATAGATGCAACCGGCCTGGAGCATCAGGGCGGGACCTAAAGTTCTGTTTTGTTTTCTCCGAAGTTAAGTGATTCAGCAAGGGCCTTTGAGACTGTTGTTTTTTTTCTAGGCCTGAAAGACTCCTTCACAATCTCCAGGTGACAGATCTTCTTTTGACATTTTGCAAAGGTAAAGATGGAAGAACTCTTCACCTTTGGTTTTCTGCCTACATGATGGAAGACTCAGAGGCCAACAAAGGCTTACACATCCCAGCTTCATGTTTCCTCATTCAACAACCTTGCCAAAGTTACTTTACCTTTATCAGCATCAGTTTCCCCACTTATCAAATGGAAAAAGTATAACTTCCTCAAGGATATGAGGATTTAAAGCAGTCAGTCAATCAGTTCAGTTGCTCAGTCATGTCCGACTCTTTGCAGCCCCATGGACTGCAGCACGCCAGGCTTCCCTGTCCATCACTAACTCCCGGAGCTTACTCAAACTCATGTCCATCAAGTTGGTAATGCCATCCAGCCATCTCATCCTCTGTAGTCCCCTTCTCCTCCTGCCTTCAATCTTTCTCAGCATCAAGATCTTTTCCAATGAGTAGGTTCTTCACATCAGGTGGCCAAAGTATAGGAGTTTCAGCTTCAGCATCAGTCCTTCCAGTGAACATTTAGAACTGATTTCCTTTACCACTGGCTGGTTGGATCTCCTTGCAGTCCAGGGAATTCTCAAGAGTCTTCTCCAACACTGCAGTTCAAAAACATCAATTCTTCGGCTCTCAGCATTCTTTACAGTCCAACCCTCACATCCATACATGACTACATGACTACCTCTGTTGGCAAAGTAATGTCTCTGTATTTTAATATGCTGTCTAGGTTGGTCATAGCTTTTCTTACAAGGAGTGTCTTTTAATTTCATGGCTGCAGTCATCATCTGCAGTGATTTTGGAGCCCCCCAAAATAAAGCAGTAATGCGTGTAAATGGCCAGACTCAGTGCTTGACATCTGGAGCAGTCTCAGACATGGTAGCAATCATTTTTCTGGATATTATAGGACTCCTGTTAGTGTTTGTTGTTGTTTAGTTGCTAAGTCATGTTTGACTCTTTTGTGACCTCATGGACTGTAGCCCACCAGGCTCCTCTGTCCATGGAATTTCCCAGGCTCAAATACTGGATTGGGTTGCCATTTCTTTCTCCAGGGGAATTTCCCTGACCCAAGGATCAAACCCACATCTCCTTCTCTGCAGGCAGATTCTTTATCACTGAGCACCAGGGAAGCACTGTTAGTGTTACAAGATCGTTAAGGTTACAGACACCAAGCCACCACATGTGAGGCATCAATTGTGGTCCATGAAGAGACACACTGCACATCACCAAGCAGGCTGACTGGCAGATGAAGAAATAGCAAAGCAGAGGCTGCTAGCTGGGGATTGAGCACAAATTCTCTTCATGACCCAAGTCTGCAGAACAAGACTGTCCTCCCAGCACCAGAGCTCACTGGAAAGATGTACATTCAACAGGTTGGGACAGGGGATGTTGGTCATACTCCCCAGCAACCAACCTACTTCCTGTTTGAGGGTATTTCCTCTTTTGTGGGTCTTCATAGGAGAGCATCCACCCCGTTCACACTGCAGAAGCCTGTGAAGATGTATCACTCAGAATTAGGATTAAAGTGTCCAGTGCTCCCTGCCTCCTGACCCTCCAGGACCAAGCTGGTCCCCTCCTGTTTGCCAAGCCTGCTTCTCCAGCTTCCCAGTGAGCTGTAAGCCCCAGGGTCTGTTTGTGTTATTTGCACACAAAGGAACCCTTGTTGTTGTTTAGTCACTCAATCATGTCAGACTCTCTGTGACCCCATGGACTGTAGCCCTCCAAGCTCTTCTGCCTATGGGATTTCCCAGGCAAAAATACTGGAGTGGGTTGCCATTTCCTACTCCAGAACATCTTCCCAATCCAAGGAATTGAACCCACATCTCCTGCATCTCCCACTTGGCAGGCAGATTCTTTACCACTGGGCCACCTGGAAAGCCCACAAAGGAGCCAAATCTGGCATGAAGTCAGTGATGATCTTTGTCTCATCATCAGATCACTTCCCCACTCAGAAACTACAGATCCTCCATCCTACCCTAATCAGAGATGTTTTGTACCCCACCCAAATCAAGGACCACCAACCCCTTCCTCAATATCTCAGGTGCCTGGATCCATTACCTCCCAGACAGCCTTTCTGATCTTAACAAGCTTAGATTTGGGGCAAGTTCCTTCCTGTTTACAACAAAATACCATCTGGCTGCTTGAAACTTTCACCCATTAAACTTACTGGCTCAATAAATTTTTAGAGAGCACCTACTTTGTCATAGGACTAAAACATAACAGAATTCCTGCTTTTCTGGAGGTTTGGATTCTTATGTGGTAATAATGAAAAACAAGAACAGAAAACAGACTTTGAGGACATAGATGGGTATGTTTCTAAGCTCTTTGCAGAAAAACACTCATTTAATGCTTACAACTACCCTATGAGGGGCTTCTCCAATGGCTCAAGAAGTAAAGAATCCGCTGGCAATGCAGGAGATGCAGGAAACGTGGGTTCGATCCCTGGGTCGGAAGATCCCCTGGAGGAGGAAATGCCGACCCACTCATCTTCTTGCCTGGAGAATGCCGTGGTCAGAGGAGCCTGGCGGGCTAGAGTCCATGTGGTCACAAAGAGTCAGACACAACTGAGAAACTAGCACAAGCTCACCCTTTGAAGCAGGTACGTTCACTAACTCCCAGTTATAGATGAGGAGATGGAGGAGATAAGGCGTTCAGAAAGGCCAACAAACACGCCTAAAGCCAAATGCTCAGGGAGAAACAAGACTGGCCTCTGAACCGGAAGTCAGACTCTACTGCCTAGTATCATTCACCAAGGCATACTGCCTCTCAAAAACTGCCCAGAAGCGAGTGAATATCAGTATTCAGTTGCTTACATGTGCTGTGAAGAAAACCACAGCAAGGAGAGGCATATGGGAGGAAGGATGATGGGCTGATATTTTTTCCAGACACTCAGGGAAGCCTTGTTAGAGGAACTGCTGGGAACCAAGTGGGTGAAGGTGGGATTAGAGAGGTTTAGAGAACTAGTTCTGGTGTACGATGTCACCTAAAACTAGTCAGTCCCACTTCTGCTGCTGCTGCCGCTAAGTCACTTCAGTCGTGTCCGACTCTGTGTGACCCCATAGACAGAAGCCCACCAGGCTCCCCCGTCCCTGGGATTCTCCAGGCAAGAACACTGGAGTGGGTTGCCATTTCCTTCTCCAATGTGTGAAAGTGGAAAGTGAAAAGTGAAAGTGAAGTCGCTCAGTCGTGTCCGACCCTTAGCGACCCCATGGACTGCAGCCTACCAGGCTCCTCCATCCATGGGATTTTCTAGGCAATAGTACTGGAGTGGCTTGCCATTACCTTCTCCGAGTCCCACTTCTACATAAAATCTATTGCAAGATTTAAGAATAACTCTCAAGTCCCCCTTTATATTTCATATTTTAAAAAAATACTCCTATTTTTTGTAGGGTTTGTGTGGGGAGGGGACTGAGGGTGATGTTTGCTTTCTCTTTGTTCTCAAGCCTCCTAACCCTCCTGGGGGCCAGCTCTGACTGCACCGTTGCCTCTGAGTCCCTCAGATGGAAATTCCTGGGGACTCCAGGCCGGGGAATGCTGGACCAGCGTCCACAGGCAGATGTCTTCAAGCGTATCTAGAGCCTGCGTGTCTCTGAATCCCTATCATCTCTTTAGCTGCTGCATCTCGTTACTCCCAGATCTTTTCCCAGGAACCGTTCTCGTTCTATATTTGAACAATTACTTTCTTTAAATCTTTGAAGTTTTTCACTTCATCATGTTAGTTTCAGTTTCCGTTTTTAATTCCAGGCCACTAAAATTATTTTCAAATCTCTGTCCTGACATCACTGTTACTAGGTTCCTCTGAGCTTTGTCCTATCTGCTGGATTGTATAACGTTTCTTTCCTCAGTTGAATCATGTTCTTGAACAGGAAAAAGCCAAGGTCATGGACAGAGCCCTGTGCCTCAAACAGAGACCATCCCATGGGCTGGAAGGGGTTACTATTTGCTGCAGCAGGTCTGGGTACATCTGACAACAATAGCATTCAGTCAAATGGTATACAGTCTTCTCCAGTATAGCACATACTTCCTTAAAAGCCAGCACAAAGGCAATACACTCCATCCACAGTTTTCCCTGAGCTTGCGAATTAGTTTCCCTGTTTTAAAAAGTAGAATAATGTTCATTTCTTCTATCTTCTTCCTGTAGGAACTGTTCACTGCATCCAATTCAAAATATCGGCATTCCTCACAGATGCGGAGGGTTTGGTTCCAACTACCACAAAAAAGTGAATATTGCACTAAAGCCAGTCACACAAATTTTTTTTGGTTTCCCATTATGTTTACACTATACTGAAGTCTATTAAGTGTGCAAGAACATTGTGTCTTAAAAAACAATGCACATACCTTATTTACTAAATAGCTCAGGGAGCTATTCTCAGTATCTTATAACTTACAATGGTAAAGAATCTGAGAAATAATTGAATCCCTTTGCTGTACACTTGAAACTAACACATCAATGTAAATCAACTATAAAAGTGAATGTGTCAATGCTCAGTCATGCTCGACTCTTTGTGACCCTATGGACAGTAGCCTACCAAGCTCCTCTGTCCGTGGAACTCTCCAGATAAGAATACTGGAGTGGGTTGCCATTCTTTTATCCAGGGGATCTTTCCTATCCAGGGATTGAACCTGGATCTTCTGCATTGAAGGCAGATTCTTTACCATCTGAGCCACCAGGGAAGCCTAAATTAACTATATTTCCATTTAAAAATAAATAAAAATTTAAAAAAAACTAAAAAAGCAATGTACATACCTTAATTTAAAAATAGTTTATTGCTGAAACACATGTTCGGAGAAGGCAATGGCAAGCCACTCCAGTACTATTGCCTAGAAAATCCCATGGATGGAGGAGCCTGGTAGGCTGCAGTCCGTGGGGTCGCTAAGGGTTGGACACGACTGAGCGACTTCAGTTTCTCTTTTCACTTTCACACATTGGAGAAGGAAATGGCAACCCACTCCAGTGTTCTTGCCTGGAGAATCCCAGGGACGGGGGAGCCTGGTGGGCTTCTGTCTATGGGGTCACACAGAGTCGGACACGACTGAAGTGACTTAGCAGCAGCAGAAACACATGTTAACCATTATTTCATAACACGGAGCTGGCAATCTTCAATTTGTAAACACAGCAGTATTTGCAGGGTACAATAAAGTCAAGTACAATAAAATGAGGGATGCCTACGTTCAGAATCTCTTTAAGAAATTTTTTTTTAAACTATGGTGTTTATCAATAGCCTGCTTATCTGCCTGCAGCTCTCTGCTATTTCTCACTGTTACCTGCAATACTCTGAAGTCATAGCTCCATATCTCTTCAGCAGAGCTCCCCACTGCCTTGCCTGACTTGAGAGAAGCCTGACTCTTTTTTAAATTTCCATTCTCCCTCTGCAGAAAAGGAAATGTGCACCAGACCCTTTTTGAAACACACTTGGGAATAAATATGCATGAATAAATGCAAGAAGAGAACCACAAGAGAAGATTCATTTTTAAAAATCTTGAATCAGCTGCTCTACAGAGTGAGGATTTCTGGATCCAAGCAAGATTTCAAAAGTCTTTTCTATTAAGCTCAGCAATTTTTAGAAGCCAGCTGTGTCTATCATGCTTTTTTCTAGGTATTGAATATAATATTCTTTCCTCTTCTTTCAAAGATCTTCCTGCAGGCAGCAGCCTGAGTGGGAGGACCAGTGAGGGTGGGTCGGGGGAAGATCACACACCAGGTGCCAGACGTGGCCTCTCCCTGAGTTAGGGCTGGTCTGTTTTGAGTCACTGGGTGACTTCATGTCACCACCTCCATACCCACCACCAGCTCACCCCGGCCTTCACATGTTCTGTCTTCAAGGAACTTGTTGGAGGTGTTAAAGCAAAGGGATGATATGAATCTGAGTCAATAGCTGAACATTTCCCCTCAACTGAAAACATTTCAATGAAAGAAAAAGAAAAAGATAGCATAGTTACCTGATTAAAACCTCATTGCCATCATGCAAGCATGACCTGAAAACGGACAACTTCAGGGCAGTAAACGCTGCTTTCTCCTGATTATTTTAGGGTTTTGTGGGAAGTGATGCTTTTAGAAAAACCATAAAAAATGATAACACTTAATGCTACTGAGCACAGGGCAAAATTAATGTACTCATGTATTGCTTGTCATGATATACTAGTACAATTATTTTGGATTGTTAATGCAAAGCTTTTGTCAAAAAAAATTCACAACTTTTGGCCTAGTCATCCCAATCCAAGGAAGCTACTCTAAAGTAACAAAGAGAAGAAAAAACATACAGGCACAAAACTGCTCATTACAGCATAAAAAGGTCGACCTCGCACAGTCCCAAGTATGTATCATACACTGAAAATATTTGTTGAAAAGCTATATACATATAGCAGTCTGATAATGATTTAATAACTTTATACAAATAAGATGGAATATTACACAGAAATTAAGATTATAATAGAAAGTCTATAAAATATGAGGAAGACTTCATAGTATAAAATTAATATACATTTCAAAATAATATTCAAATTGATTGCAATTAAATAGACATGTGTATGCATGAGGAAAAATAATATGGAAAAATAGAAATAGTTGAGCAAAGTGAGAAGACTGGGAAGAAGGCAGACCTCTTTTCATGCCTAGCACAGCCATGGCTCAGGGTCCCAAGAAGCACCCGAGCACATGGCAGCTCCAAAGCATTGGATGCTGGATAAACTGACTGGTGTGTTTGCCCCTCGTCCATCTACCGGCCCCCACAAGCTGAGGGAATGTCTACCCCTAATCATTTTCCTAAGGAGCAGATTTAAGTATGCCCTAACAGGAGATGAAATGAAGATTTGCATGCAGCATTTCACTAAGATCAATGGCAAAGTCTGCACCGATATAACATACCCTACTGGTTTTATGGATGTCATCAGCATTGATAAGACTGGAGAGAGTCTTCATTTGATCTCTGACACCAAGGATCGCTTTGCTGTTCATCGTATTACACCTGAGGCGGCCAAGTAGAAATTGTGCAGAGTAAAAAAGATCTTTGTGGGGACAAAAGGAATCCTTCATCTGGTGACCCATGATGCTCACACCACCCATTACCCCAACCCCCTCAGCAAGGTGAATGACACCATTCAAACCGACTTGGAGACTGGCAAGATTACTGATTTCATCAAATTTGACACTGGTAACCTGTGTGTGACTGTGAAGAAAGCTGATCGCCGAAGAATCGATGCTTTTGAACTGTGGTGTTGGAGAAGACTCTTGAGAGTCCCTTATACTGCAAGGAGATCCAACCAGTCCATTCTAAAGGAGATCAATCCTGGATGTTCATTGGAGGGACTGATGCTAAAGCTGAAACTCCAATACTTTGGCCACCTCATGAGACGAGTTGACTCACTGGAAAAGACTCTGATGCTGGGAAAGGTTGGGGGCGGGAGGAGAAGGGGACGACGGAGAATGAGATGGCTGGATGGCATCACCGATTCTGTGGACATGAGTTTGAGTGAACTCCGGGAGTTGGTGATGGACAGGGAGGCCTGGCGTGCTGTGATTCATGGGGTCGCGGAGAGTCGGACACGACTGAGCGACTGAACTGAACTGAACTGAACCTGTGTGTGGTGACTGGAGGTGCTAACCTGGGAAGAATTGGTGTGATTACCAACCGGGAGAGACATCAGGTTCTTTTGATGTAGCTCATGTGAAAAATACGAATGGCAACAGCTTTGCCACATGGCTCTCGAACATTTTCTTTACTGGCAAAGGCAACAAACGGTGGATCTCTCTTCCCCGTGGAAAGGGTATTCACCTTACCATTGCTGAGGAGAGAGACAGGAGACCGGCAGCCAAACAGAGCAGTGGATAAAATGATCTCTATGTGATGTGATTGGAAAAGTCTTTGTACTTAATTAAAGATAATACCAAGTGATTAATTTAAAAAAGTGAGAAGATTGAAAGCAATATTTATAATTTTACTAAAGCTGAAGAATTGATGCTTTTGAACTGTGGTGCTGGAGAAGACTCTTGAAGTCCCTTGGACTGCAAGGAGATCCAACCAGTCCATTCTAAGGGAGATCAATCCTGGGTGTTCATTGGAAGGACTGACGCTAAAGCTGAAACTCCAATACTTTGGCCACTTCATGTGACGGGTTGACTCACTGGAAAAGACTCTGATGCTGGGAAGGATTGGGGGCGGGAGGAGAAGGGGATGACAGAGAATGAGATGGCTGGATGGCATCACCGACTCGATGGACATGAGTTTGAGTGAACTCCGGGATTTGGTGATGGACAGGGAGGCCTGGCGTGCTGTGATTCATGGGGTCGCAAAGAGTCGGACATGACTGAGCGACTGAACTGAACTGAACTGAAACTTTCTCTAATCCTGTTGTATTTTCTTTGCCACTTCAGAAGTGCTTCTTACAGAAAGAAACCTACACTACCCGTTAAGACAAGAGATGGCAAAGATCTTTGGGGTTAAATTTAAGCACTCATTTTAAAAGTCATTTTGTATAACTCTTAGACAGTTAACCAGCCTGTGCAGGGGGTGAGGGACGCTGCCCTAGAGGGAAACACTGTAAACATCACTTCAGATCAGTTCCGTTCAGTTCAGTCGCTCAGTCGTGTCCGACTCTTTGCGACCCCATGAATCACAGCACTCCAGGCCTCCCTGTCCATCACCAACTCCCGGAGTTCACTGAAACTCATGTCCATCGAGTCAGTGATGCCATCCAGCTATCTCATTCTCTGTCTTCCCAGTCTCCTCCACTCCTAGCATCAGACTCTTTTACAGTGAGTCAACTTGTCGCATGAGGTGGCCAAAGTATTGGAGTTTCAGCTTTAGCATCAGTCCTTCCAATGAATACCCAGGATTGATCTCCTTTAGAATGGAACTGCCTAAAACAGATTCCTCCCCTATATACTCAGAGTTACTTGACTTCATCTCTCAATAAAAATGAAGGTTGAGGAGCTTCCCTGGTGGCTCAGTGGCAAAGAATCTGCCTGCCTATTTAGGAGCCTCAGGTTCAATCGCTCATCCAGAAAGATCCCACATACCTCAGAGCAACTAGGCCCATGCGCCACAGCTATTAGCTGTGCTCTGAAGCCCATGCACCATAAAGCTGTGCTCAGTAACAAGAGAAGCCACTGCTGGTTGCAACTACAGAAAAGCCTGGACAGTAACGAAGACCCAGAACAGTCAAAAATAATTTTTGTTTTAATGAAGTTTAAATAGCTACTTTGCCCCTGGATCCTCATACTGTTTCTGAAAATACAGTCACCCTGTTTTTATAATGTGGTCACCTTACCTTACTGGGCTAGTTCTGCACGTGTTTAACAGGACTCTTCTTCCCTTCCAGAAGGGCACAAAAAAGAGTGACCCCTGTTTGACACATCACCAAGACAGAGCCGAGAGCCACGTGCAGGGCAAGGGGACTCAGATCAGGCATCTCTTGGGTTTAAGGGATTGGGAGTATCTACTGTGACTCTCAGATGCCTTCTACTCCCCAAAGCACATGCAAAAGCCATGATTTTAAACAGGCAATAAATAGCCAGGCTTAGTTGGTTTAGCAGTAAAGAATCTGCCTGCCAATACAGGAGATGTGAGTTTGATCCTGGGTCAGGAAGATCCCCTACAGCAGGCAATGGCAACTCACCCCAGTATTCTTATCTGGAAAATCCCAAGGACAGAGGAGCCTTGTGGGCTACAGTCCGTGGGGTCATGAAAGAGTCGGACATAACTGAACAACTAAACAACAACCAAGCTTAGTTAAACATGAAGGGTGTGGTGTCCAGAGGGAAAAATAGATACAAATCCTGGAGCCCAGGAGAGGAGTGTGGAAGGGAGAAGGAAATTCTTCCCAGCTCAGCCTCAGTGCTGCTGGGATGACGGGTAATGAAGTGATTGAATACATGTGAGCCTCACGTAGAAAAGGAGATACTACTCTCCTGCCCAAGCACTAAGGAACTCTGATGGAAGGAGGGCAGTCAATCTCCTGACAGATTTCATGGTCAGGCCACCGTATAATATCCTAGCAGTGCCTACTCTGATATTAGACAGGAGATTGGATCTGCTTGCTTCTGTTTTAAACCCACTACCTGCAAAGTACCAGGCATTTGACAAGTATTCTCACCTTCTAATCTCATAATAACTCTGCAGATTAAGTATTATTTTCCCCCACTCTATGGATGAGGAGGCAAAAGTTCAGCAAGCTTTAAAAATTATACCAAGATGCTCACCATAGCAACAGAGTTTCAAACTAGGTCTGCCCTGCTCCCAATATGGTGGTGCCTTTTGCACTCCCCCACACTGTTTCACAAGATCCAGCAAAAGAAGAATTGGGGGTAGAAGAAGAGTTTTGTCCTTAGGAGTGCCCAGGAGTTTGCTCAGAGTCCTCCAATCAAAAAGCATGCTGTACTGGTTTGTGCTCCATCTCCTCTCTTTCCAGTCTTCCCAGTCAACTTCGCTGTGTATCTTTTGAGTTTAGAGAGCATTTGCAAAGCTTTTAATAAATAAGATTCTCTTTTTTGTACAATAGGCATACTAAGTTTGATATTCAAGAAAAAATCAATAAAACTATGTCTAAAAATCAGGAAACAAGGACTTCCCTGGTGGCACAGTGGATAAAAATGCACTTGCCAATGCAGGGAAAACAGGTTCAATCCCTGGTCCAGGAAGATTCCACATGCCAGGGAGCAACTAAGTCCCATGTGCCACTACTACTGAAACCCACATGCCCAGCACCCATGCTCTGCAACAAGAGTAGCCACCACAATGAGAAGCCTGCACACCGCAATGAAGAGTAGTCCCCACTCCCTGAAACTAGAGAAAGCCCATGCAAAACAACGAAGACCCAGTAGAGTCAAAGATAAATAAATAAATATTTTTTAAAAGAGTAAAGCATCCGGAAACAGAGGAGACAATGAGGAAAAACATTATGGTGAATTAATCAACGTAGAGCTCAATTTTCAACTTGGTTTTTACCTATCTTAGCAGAGCTCACAACATCTCCATCCATTATCGTCATGACTGTCTGATGTTCAGTCACTAAGTTGTGTCCAACTCTTTGCCACCCCGTGGACTGCAGCATGCCAGGCTTCCCTGTCCTTCACCATCTCCCAGAGCTTGCCCAAACTCATGTCCATTGAGTTGGTGATGTCATCCAACCATCTCGTCCTCTGTCGTCCCCTTCTCCTTCTGCCTTCAATCTTTCCCAGCATCAGGGTCTTTTCTAATGAGTAGGCTCTTCGTATCAGGTGGCCAAAATGTTGGAGCTTCAGCTTTAGCACCAGTCCTTCCAATGAATATTCAGGGTTGATTTTCTTTAGGTTGTTTATCTAGGACCTAACTGTGATAACATGGAAGAGTTTAAGTCGCCCTACCAAGGCTTGGACTTCAGTGACCAAGAAACTGTAATTAGGTAAGTGCCTTATTCACCAAACAGTCCACCCCTAAGAGATGGCTTTTCCCAGCCTTTACCCTCTTCCAGATCTTTGGCTTCCCTGACCTGAACTGCAAGCACATGCACAGTATACATTACTTCAGAATGGTTCTTCCAGGTCAGTGAACTAGGCCGGCGCTGCAAAACCTGCCTATCCTCCAGGGTAGAAGGAGCCCAGTCCCAGCAAGTTGCCCTGAAGCAGCAGCTGTAAAATGGTGATGGTCTGATACCATTTGTAATTGACACACAATGTGACCTGAGGCTACTCAGCCACCCTGGCTCCAGGAGTCTGGAGGGGATAGCCAGTCCATCCGGCTAAGTCCTGCCTGAGCAAGGAAGTCCAATTTCTTTAACTCTATGTTCAAGGGAGATATGCACCCATGGGTGGGTTACGACTTGGTATTAGGCAGACGCCTTGTTCTCCCAAAACCCACACCTTTGACCTGACGTCTCTGAACCCCTACCTTGTGCCACATCCCTGACTACACTGAGCTTTGCTGAACACGCATGTGCAGCATGCCCCCTTTCAGCAGGTCTTCTGCAGCCAGGGCTCTCCAGATAGGTTTGCCCAGCCACAGTCCTTCCATTGCCTCCAGGATGGAGGGAGAAAACACCCCCAAATCACTCTGAAGCAGAAGTTGGGAATGGACAACAGAGTCTCCTTTAGGATCTGCTGCCTTAAAGCGATCCAGGTCTCTCCAATGACCAAACAGGGCTCCCAGTTTTCTATTATGGGAAGATAATGTAGCTAGCTAACTAAGCAGTTGCCAGAGAAGGCAATGGCAGCCCACTCCAGTACTTTTGCCTGGAAAATCCCATGGATGGAGCTGCCTGGTAGGCTGCCATCTATGGGGTCACACAGAGTCAGACACGACTGAAGTGACTTAGCAGCAGCAGCAGCTAAGCAGTCAGTTTCCTTCCAGCTCTGCCTTAAGTGAGAACACCCTCCAATGATTAAGTCAGGGCTTGGAATAAGGTAGAAATCCAGTTGCTCTAAGAATCAGATACCATGACCAAGACTCTCTGGAACCTTGCCCTGTCTCAGATCCCTGGCTCCCTAGAATGCTGCCGGCACATGTGCAGTACAAACCCCTTCAGGGGGCCTTGCGCCCCAAGTTCTTTCAGTGTGTGGATCTAGGGCACAGCCCCAAGAACCTGCACAGCCTCTGTTGTAAAGGAAGCCCAACCCCCCAAACTCCCCAAAATCACATGGAAATGATCGTTTAAATAGGCAACAGTCAGCCCCCATTGGTATAAGCTATCTGATGGAGATCCAGGGTTTCCAAATGACCTTTACTGAAGGGTACTCACACCGAGCTGCCAGGCCTGCCCTAGCAAGACAGTGCAGTTTCCTACAGTTCTGCTTCAAGGGGAAATGTGTATGTATATGAAGGTGTTAGGTAAGGCTTAGGATGGGCTTCTTTGGTAGCTCAACTGGTAAAGAATCCACCTGCAATGCAGGAGACCCCAGTTTGATTCCTGGGTTGGGCAGATTCCCTGGAGAAGGGATAGCCTACCCACTCTAGTATTCTTGGGCTTCCCTGGTGGTTCAGATGATAAAGAATCTGCCTGCAATGCAGGAGACCTAGGTTGGATCCCTAGGTTGGGAAGATCCCCCGAAGGAGGGCATGACAACCTACTCCAGTATTCTTGCCTGGAGAATCCCCATGGACAGAAGAGCCTGGCAGGCTACAATCCATGGGGTCGAAAAGAGTTGGACACAACTGAGCTACTAAGCATAGCACAGCACAGGGTTTGGGATTGAGCAGATGCTTCTTTCCCCAATAACTGGCTCCTGTAACAAGTCCTCTCCAGAACCCCGCCCTGTTCCAGATCCCTGCATCCCCTGAGCTCTGCTTGAGTATGCATGCACAGCACCACCCCTTCATCAGGCACTGGGCAGCAGGAGCCCTCCAGGTCTTGGAGCTAAGGCTGACCCCCACCTCTTGCATAGCCTCCAGGAAGGAGGGAGCCCACCCCCAGATATTGCTCTAAGAAGGCAGCAGCAAGTGGGTGACTGTCACTCCTGTTAAATAACAAAAATTCAACAGAGGAAATTTAAAAGATCTGATTGACTTTATTGAATCAGGATCATCCCACCTTGAAGACCATAAAGAAGGCTGAGAACCAAAGTCTTGATGCTTTCGAATTGTGGTGCTAGAGAAGACTCTTGAGAATCCCTTGGACTGCAAGGAGATCAAATCAGTCAATCCTAAAGGAAATCCACCCTGAATATTCATTGGAAGGACTGGTGCTGAAGCATCAACACTTGAGCCACCTGATGTGAAGAGCTGACTCATTGGAAAAGAGGCTGGGAAAAATTGAAGACAAAAGGAGAAGGGGGCTGCAGAAGCTGAGACGGTTAGATAGCGTCACCAATTCAATGGACACGAATTTGAGCAAACTCTGGACGGTAATGGAGGACAGGAGCCTGGTGGGCTACAGTCCATGGGGTCACACAGAGTCAGACAAGACTTAATGACTGAGGAAGAACAGCCATTCTAGCAAGTAGGGAGGAGCTGCCGGGAATTTTATAATATGAAGACGTATATAAGTGGGGGAGGGGAGGGTCATCTTCTTTTCAGAATGGAAAAGGCCTATGTGCCAAATAACCTCATTGATGCTGACCAGAAAATTCCAGACTGACGGGTTTGGACTACATTTCTGGGGAAAGTCGAAATTGCAACTAGGTTAGGTCTTAGACTTTGGTCTAGTAATATGAGCTTAGCACCAGTGACTCCATTTTGAAGCTGTTACCTCTTTTTTAGCAGTTCCCATTTGGACTTGTTGCCTGATGGGGTCCCAGGCTTCTCTAGCAACCTCCTAGATGCCTCTTATAGAGAGACACCCTAGCCATTGTCCCTGGTCCCATTTAAGGGCAGTCTGGTTTTCTCCTGCTCTGGCTGCAGTAGGCATATGCCTGTTGGGGAAGTTAGGGCTTGGCCTTAGGTAGATACCTTGTTCCCCCAAGAGCCTGCTCCTGTGACCCGACCACTCCCACCTTCCCCTTATCTTCTTCCAGATCCCTGGCTCCTTTGAAGTGTGCCGTGCATCTGCAGAATAGCCACCCCTTAGGCAGGCCTTGGGCAGCTGGGGCTGTCAAGGTCTGTGGAGCTAGGGTCCACCCCAATCATTTGCAGAGCCTCTAGGAGAGGAGAGAGCCCCCCAAACATCGGTCTGAGGTGGCGGCTGCCAAGGGACCAGTGTCAGTCCCCACTAGGACTAGCTGCCAGTTAGAATCCTGGGCTTCTCCACCAACCAGGGCTCCCGAGTGTCTCTTACTGATGGATACCCCTTCGTCTGCCAGTCCCTAATCTGGCAAGGCAGTGCAGTGTCCTATAGCTTTGCCTTCATGGGAATAGGTGCACTTGAATAGATGATTTCTTCCTCCAAGAGGTAGGTCCTGTGCCTGGTTTCTGCAGATCTTATCCCGTTCCCTATTCTCAGCTCCCCTGAACTGCTGCACTTGGGAGCAGTATACACCTCTCAGAAAGCCCTGGACAAGATCAGATGTCTCACCCCCTGTAAACTTACAGCTCTCACCTGCATTGAAATTCAGGGCTACTTAGATGATATCAAAAGGGAAAAGAAAGAGGTTGTGAGAGCCACCCCTCTGAGTCTAGCTTTCTCTCCCTTGCCTTTTGAACTCTGCATGCCATCTCTAGAGCCCCGTGACCAGCTTTCAAACAAGCTGAAGACCTCGTCTTCACCAAGAAGATGGCTACTGCAGGAGGAACAGCCTCAGCTGAAACTGGCTGGCTTTTTAAAGGACTTTGTGCTAAGTCACTTCAGTCGTGTCCGACTCTTTGTGACCCCATGGACTATAGCTGCCAGGCTTCTCTGTCCATGGGATTATCCATGCAAGAATACCGGAGAGGGTTGCCATTCTCTCTTCCAGGGGAATCTTCCCCACCAGGGATCGAACCTGTACTTCTGATGTCTCCTGCATTGGCAGGCAGGTTCTTTACCACTAGCACCACCTGGGAAGCCCCAAAGGACTTGAGAGTGCTCTAAAAATTTACTGTTGAAGCAGCAGGGTATGCAGGTGGGGATGGGGAGCAGGGATGATGGGGTGGGTTTACTGAATTCTAAGCCCCATTTGGTCTTTGGGAGACAGAACTCGGGTGTTCTGAACCCTAGCAGAGTACTCTTGTCTTCGGAGTATCTCCCAAGACACAATGTCTCCTCGCCATTTGTCCTTTTCCTTCCTCGGGAATGCAGCTTGCAACAAGGAGATGGTCTGAATCATCTACTTTCTGAGGGCTCAGCCTTAAAAGCAGATGGATTCTTCCTCCTGCACTAATCCTTGTCAGCTGGAAAGCCCCATCTTTACACCTGCCAGGGGTCCACATATCATCTACAAGACACTCACTAATACTGCAGACCCTGCAAGCATGGATCGGAAGCTGGAGGTCCCTAAAGCCTGGAAAACTACGTCCTCTAAAGCCAACACTGCATTGTATTCTCATAGGTGTTTCACATTGATGGTTTGGTTTAGGGGTTTTAGTTTGTTTCTCTTTTGATTGTTTGCCTATCCTATTCTTAAAGGCAGCTTTCATCTTGATGACGTTTCAGCTATCGCCATGGCTCTCTTTAAAGCTGATACGTTTTGCATGGGTAGTTCTTTCTCTAAAAGGAAAATCTGCAGTAACATTTCTTTTTTTAAGTTCTGCAGTCAGCCAGAAGACAGCCAGGACGCAGTGAGGAACGGTTGGTGAATTGGCGCTTTGCTGCCACCTAGTGTCGGCGGGCGAGATTGACGTGGAAAGAAGCTGGGGCAGCTAGTGGATGTGTTTCTTTGGACAGTCACCTTCGGTGGTCCATAGATGATTTTCGGGCTCTGGGCCAATCGTACATGGCGGTGGGGGTGAGGGGCTGTGCAGAATTGTGGATCACACGGTTGTCTCTGAACTGTTCAGCTGCTAGCTCCTTGATTTAAGGAGGTGATCACACACGCCGACAGACAGAAAATGAAGCTGGCACCTTTCCTCTCATGCCACCACTAGGGCAAATCTGATCATTTCTCCCTCCCCCGAATCCCATATCCCTCCTCCCATGTCCTTCCCTGGTGAATAAGCAGAAAGAGGGAAGAGGCAGAGAAACAGAAGCAGTGATTTTCTCTGATCGTCTCCATCCTCTACAGAGAAAGCTTGGAACGAAAACCAAGACTGTTGAGGGAGAGACAGTGACCTTGAATCTGTGCACGGAGATCTCCAGGAGACGCAAACTATCAGAGTGATATGCATGGTTTCCCACCAGGAAGGACTGGAGTTGTTATTGTTCTAGTCGCTCAATTGTGTCCAACTCCTGCGACCCCATGGACTGGCCTCCTCTGTCTGTGGGGTTTCCCAGGCAAGAATACTGGAATGGGTTGCTGGGGTTGCCATTCCCTTCTCCAGGGGATCTTCCCAACCCAGGGGTCGAACCTGCATCTCCTGCATTGCAGGCGAATTCTTTACCTCTGAGCCACCAGGGAAGCCCAAGGGCTGGAGAGGACCCTGAAAATCAACTAGAAACAAACACTCAGGAACTCAGGAAAATTAGTTTCAGGCTAGTTTAATGTGTCCGATGGTTGGTTTGGTTCATCTGCAAGTTCCAAACCCCAGTAGCAGTGCCTGGAATGTATTATGCATGCCCCAAATTGGGAACACTCACACAATATTTCTTCACAGGTTTAACAATAATGCTATGAACATTAGCTAATAAGAAGGGTCAGATACTGGAAGGTTTAATTCAATTTTCTAGTTAACTAAGAATTAATGTTGAATGGCCTCTCTGGGGTTTCCCAGGTGGCTCAGGGGTAAAGAATCCACCCGCCAATGCAGGAGACGTGGGTTTGAACCATGGGTCAGGAAAATCCCCTAGAGGAGGAAATGTCAACCCACTCCAGTATTCTTGCCTGGAAAATTCAGAGAAGCCTGACTAATGGGCTACCATCCTTGGGGTGGCACAGAATCGGACACAACTGAACATTCACTCACTTGCCTCTCTTATCCAAAAAAGTGGTTGCTGGCAGTGGTAACTCTCACACATCTGTGCCCTCTTCAATATTTCTGTTAACATATAGAGAGACAATTTTGAGATGCGAGTGGGGAGGATTAATGATGCATTATACAGCAGAAGTCCATCCAAAAATAATTTTTTAACAGGCTAGAATTCAGGAGATGCTTTTATAAGAGATAAGACTAAAGTCCTGCAAATAGATTTTAGTAAGTTGACCACACAGGATACAGGATGCACAAATTTGCCTTAATAGCAGCTGATGTGGGGAAACCCAGGCATTTTAGTTACCTGGTATCAGTTCAGTTCAGTTCAGTCGCTCAGTCGTGTCTGACTCTTTGTGACCCCATGAATCACAGCACGCCAGGCCTCCCTGTCCATCACCAACCCCCAAGCTGCCCCCAAGTGCCAAACGAGTCTCGGGCAGCACCGATAGAAAGAGGTGTCCAAGGTATACAAAGTCAGACACTAAGGGACAGGGTTTTTTTAATTTATTTTAATTGGAGGCTAATTACTTTACAGTATTGTGGTGGTTTCTGCCATACATTCACATGAATCAGCCAGGTTTTAATCAGACATTATTGCAATAGAGAAAAGAGTCCAGTGTGAATTCACTCCACTTTGACTTGCACAGAGGTGACTGGGTGTTTTAAAGGGAGAATGGGGGACTAGGAAGGGAGGGGTGAGCAGGGGCTCAGTAGAGTCAGGGAAATGAAAAACTGAAGAAAAAAAAATTCAGGAAGCGGAGGGGTGGTTGATCCTTATGATCCTCATCCAGATTTGCTAACTGGCACTTACCTCCCACAGAGGCTGCGAAATGAAGACTCTATCTTCAGGTGTTGGCTAGAAGAGTCAGTCAGTTCTTTGGCAGCCCTAAGTTTTCTTAGGCAGGTACTTTCAGTGGGGCTAGTGTCATCCTAGGGATATGTCCGTCCTTGAGCTGTTAGAAATCATATCAGTGTTTTGTTCACTGATATCTTCATAGGCCAAAGTAAGGCCTTGTTGAGAAAGGGCTCAGGGGAGTGTAGCTAGAGTTTGGTCAAAGAGAGACTTTTTGTCAGAGGTAGAGTGTTGGAATTTGGGAAGATCATAGTTCTGGTGATTACTGAAAAAGTAGGATCATGCCTGTGGCTTCCCTGGAAGCTCAGCTGGTAAAGATTCCACCTGCAATGCAGTTCAGTCGCTCAGTCGTGTCCGACTCTCTGCAACCCCGTGAATCACAGCACGCCAGGCCTCCCTGTCCATCACCAACTCCCGGAGCTCACTCAAACTCATGTCCACAGAGTCGGTGATGCCATCCAGCCATCTCATTCTCTGTCGTCCCCTTCTCCTCCCGAGACCCCAATTTGATTCCTGTGTCAATAAGATCCCCTGGAGAAGGGGTAGGCTACCCACTCCAGTATTCTTGGGCTTCCCTCGTGGCTCAGTCGGTAAAGAATCCACCTGCAATGTGGGAGACCTGGGTTGGATCCCTGGGTTGGCAAGATCCCCTGGAGGAGGGCATGGCAACCCACTCCAGTATTCTTGCCTGGGGAATCCCCATGGACAGAGGAGCCTGGCGGACTACAGTCCATGGGGTTGCAAAGAGTCGGACATGACTGACTGACTAAGCACAGCAGAGGATCATGCCTGCAATGCTGCATTCCATTCTCTGCGAGGCCAGGGCACAAAATAGAAAGGGAACCAGGACAATGAAGGCTCCGGAAATCACATCAAAAGAGGAAAATCTGAAGCTGCGAGGATGTTTAGAATAGAAGACTCAGGGGGAAACTGAAGAGCTATGGGGAAGGGGGAATGGAATTAAGACCTTTGCAACACAATTGTTTAAAACAATCAGGTAAACTGCATTGCAAGAAAATGGGGGCCTCACTGAAACCATGGGTAATCATCAGTTAAATCCATTACATCTATAACCTGCTTTCACTGACCAAGGTTGTTTTAATGTTGCTACAAAAACTTGCGTGTCATCCAAGCGGGACTGTAGCCTAAACAACAGGATGTGATCACAGGGGTTTTCCAAGAGTTTGGAGTCAGCTGTGTCTAGTTTGAGCTGAGCCAGGTAAAGCTGGATAGGCCCACTGACCCTAAAACTCACCCTGCATAAGTGTCTGATGAATGACTTCTGGATGTCAGAGGGTCAAAAACTCTACCCTCTGATCACGCCAAATGCCCCCACTTTTAACGTGACTCCCATGAAAAAGCATATAACTCAGGTATGCCTGCACAGAAAACCACCTAACTCACATTTCCCCTACCTCTAATCATCTTTCTCCATGCTTAAGACTACCTTGCTTCCTTTATCCCATAAATATCGCAAGCCCCTCACTTTTAGGGAGGCAGATCTGAGACTTGTTCTCATCGCCTCATTTGGCTGCCTTGTGGATAAACTGTTTCTCACTGCGAAATTTGCTGTCTCAGTATTTGGTTTGCAGTGCCCTGGGCAAACGGACCTAGGTCAGCAAAACCACCATATAGTTCACGGAGTCTAATGGCTATGAGAGACGTCAAAGAAATAATTCCTGTCTTGGATAGGATTTGGACACACACACACACACTAAAGTCTCTTCTTGGCCCAACTACTTAACCAGTTGTGTGACCTTAAGAAAATTTCTTAACATTTCTGAGCCTCAGTTTCCTTTTCACAAGCAATGGTGCCCATGTCATAGAATGATGGTAAGAACTAAAGCAGGTAACAAATGTACAACATGTAATGCTTGGTACATTAGCCAGTGTTCAACAGATGTTAGCTCTTACATTAACTCTGAGAGTTAATGATCTGAATTTCCCCATTAGTTATGAGAAGAAAACATAACACAATGGGACAGAACATAAGACTCCTGAGCCAGATTCCCTGGATATCAAGCTCAGTTCTACCATTTAAATAATTTAATTCTGGTTCTCCGTTTCCTCATCTGTAAAATAGGTATCATAACTGTCCCTCACGGATTTGTTTTAAGCATAAATGAGTGAATATATGCGAAGTGCTTAGAAAAATAAGCACTAGTGTGTGTCAGGTCTATTAAAGTAGGTGGACACACTGGATTAGTTCGGAACCTTTGGTAACAAGTACAGTCATTCCTTTGCTCCCTGGAGGATTTGTTCCAGGACAGCCCCATACATACAGATACCGAAATCCAGCTCAGCGGTAAAGAATCCGCCCAGGATGTAGAAGACACAGGAGACACCTCAGGTTCAATCCCTGGGTTGGCAAGATCCCCTCAAGAAGGCAATGGCAACCCACTCCAGTATTCTTGCCTGGAGAAACCCATGGACAGAGGAGCCTGGTGGATTGTAATCCATAGGGTCTCGAAGAGTCAGACATGACTGAAGCAACTTAGCACACATGAATGCTACCTAAATGCACATATTACAAAGCCAGCACATTGGGCTAGAGAATGTAGCTCAGACCTGAAGCCAAAAGAAGGCACTTGTCTAAACTCAGACCTTGGGTCAGGCCTGGCAGCCTTGGTCTAGAAAATGGCAGTGAGAGGCATGACCACCTCACACCCTGATGGAGAGCAGAATGGAGAGCTCTGGACAGGGGATTCAGGCTGTCCTGGTGGCCAATGTGGTGGCCTGCCCGGGAGTTCATCATGAAGCTAGTAGAGTTTAAGTTTTAGACCCTTACCTGCAAAAGCCCTTCCAAAGATCTGGGAGCACTGACAATTCTGTACACACAATTTTGTGTTCTCAAAATTATTCAGCTTCCGGTATCACACAATGTGAGTCTGTCCTGCAACCTGCACTCTAGTTAACCTGGCCCAGGGGTATCCAATTATCACTGATCTCCCTAATAAGATGAGCTATTTCTCCCCTCATGGGGAAAATCAAGTGAAGAATGGAGAAGTGGCAGAATCTTTTTCTTCAGAACTCCTAGAGGGAAGAAAAATATTGCTGAGTTCCTTTAAGAGCTGATGTTGGAACACAAAGAAAAGAGGGAAGTGATACTACTCTGTGACAGATTGCTAATGGAATATGACAGGAAGTGGAACACACTATTTCCAGTTCTCTGATAAGAACCATCCGTACACACCTGTTCATGTTCTTTCCCCTTCCAGCTGACAGGAAAGAAAGAAGACATCCACTACCGCTGCCACCAGAGGAAACTCGAGAATCTGTGTTAAAAATGGTAGAGTCACAGCATGGCTTTTTCCAACCAGGGAGCCACCTTGGAACATCGCAGGAGTGAAAACCAGTCAAGACTGAGTATCAGTATTTTACCTCTTACAGCATGTAGGATCTTTAATGGGCTTCCCAGGTGGCAGTTCCCAGTGTTAACAAACTCCCCTGCCAATACTGGAGACAATCTGGAGACCTAAGAGACACAGGTTCAATCCCTGAGTCGGTGAGATCTCCTGGAGGAATGACAACCCACTCCAGTATTCCTGTCTGGAGAATCCCATGGACAGAGGAGCCTGGCGGGCTATATTCCATAGGGCTATATTCCATAGGGCCATACAGAGTCGGACACGACTGAAGAGACTTAGTATGCATACACACACAAGATCCTTAACAAAGACAAATATCTATACAATATAATAAAGAAAATTAGAGACATTTTAAATCAACCAGTTTTTGAAAGATAAGAAATAGGGGGACTTTCCTGTTGGTAAAGTGGTTAAGAATCCACCTGCCAATGCAGGGAACATGGGTTTGATCCCTTGTCCAGGAACATCCCACAGGCCTCAGAGCAATTAAGCCCATGAGCCACAGCTGCTGAGTCCAAGCTTTAGGGCCCTCAAACTGCAACTATGAAGCCCTCATGCCTACAGCCTATGCTGCACAACAAGAGAAGCCACTGCAATAAGAAGTCCACTGAGACGAAGAGTAGCCACCCCCCGAAAGGAAGAGTAACTACTCCTCACCACAACTAGAGAAAGCCCTTGGGCTGCAACAAAGGCCCACACAGCCAGAAAAGAATAAATTAAAATCAGAAATAGGGGGTCATACAAACAACATAGTAGAGGAGGCTAAAGAGAGAAAGAACGATTAGGCTCAACGGAGAAGATGTATTTTGTGTTGGACATTAAAAATTAGAGTTTTAATAGGAAAAGATGAAAGGAGATAGTTCCACATGAAACGAACAGTAAGAGCTGAAACTTGGATGTGAAAAGGATAAGAGAGGATTGGTTGGAGAGAACATTTTATACATACATACAAAAGAATAGTGGGAGATTAGACTGAAACAGTATGTTGACTCAATTTTGAAATGTTTTAAATGATGGGCTAAGGAATTTGACCTTTATATTTACGTTGCCAAGAGGGAGTCCTTGAAAGTTTTGGAGCAGAGAGGTGACATATTCAGATAGAACTTTAGGAAGATGTACCGACAGCAATTGCAGGGTGGCCTAGAAGGCAGAGAGGAAAATCCATAGCCACAGTCAAACACGGTCACCAGTGTCCGATTAAGAGCAGTGTTTAGGACAATTCTCCACAAGTCTCTCTCATCTTTGTTTTTGAGATAATGTGGATATGTGCTATCAGTTCCAAAGCACAACACAAATAACAGGTCTTAGTCTTATTACTAATAACATCATCAACTGAAAAGGAAGGGGTGAAATGCCAATAAGCCAATGTCTGCTGCTTAACCAAGCAACCCACACAAAGAGTCGGACAGGTGGGGAGGGGGCAAAAGGTTAAACTAATGACTAATGTGAGGTTTGGGAATTAATTTTTAAAACTCTCTTATTATTCCCACAGGCTTGAAGAATTTAGAGTCACCCACATCAGAACCAACAGAAAACATCTTATGAAGAGTTAAAGAGCTACACAGAAAGAAATATACAGAGAATTATTGAAAAGAAAACTTAATCATAAATAATGGTGAATGTATCTTTGGTGATCATGCAATTTTACTTCAAATACACCTTCTACATTGCCTACTCTGCTTAACTTCATTTATCCTCCATTCTTCACTTTTGTGGTAGCTCAGTGGTAAAGAATCTGCCTGAGATGCAGAAGACACAGGAGACACCGCAGGTTCGATTTCTGGGTTGGGAAGATTCCCTCGAGAAGGAAATGGCAACCCACTCCAGTATTCTTGCCTGGAGAATCCCATGGACAGAGGAGCCTGGCAGGCCACAGTCCATGGGGTCATACAGAGTTGGATACGACTGAAGTGACTGAGTATTCACACTTCACTTTTTGGCATTTAGTGTTGGCTCAGCAGTAAATAATCCACCTGCAAGGAAGGAGACACAGGAGATGTGGGTTTGATCCCTGGTTAGGGAAGATCCCCTGGAGGAGGAAATGACAAACCACTCCAGTACTCTTGCCTGGAAAATCCTATGGACAGAGGAACCTGGTGGACTACAGTCCATGGAGTCACACAGAGTTGGAACGACTAAGCAACTGAGCTTTTTAGATCCACAAGTTGCATCATAAAACATACTGTGACGGCAGCTTTGCTAAGATTGTAACTGATTATTAGCCAGGATTGAAGGGGACTGCTCTACACCCATAACTCTAGCACATTATTGGAGACCACAGTCTTGATCTTGGGTGGCCTCAGCCTGTAACTGTAAGGTTGGACCCTGGTGGCCTTCTTGGTTTCCCCTTCCCGGTGGCTATCTTGGCTCCTTCTTCCCCTCTCCATCCCCCGCCAGAGGGAAAAAGTCCCGACAAACCGCTGAGGAATTTCTGAAGTAATAACCCTCTGCCGAGATCTATCCCCCCCTTTCCTGACCTCCAGAGTGACCAACCTGGTCTAACTGACCACTCACAATCTCACATTCCCTAGCTTTACCTTATCTTAGGCCTGTCCAGGTTATATGATGCCACTTCCTGCCCCGAAGGCATAAAAATCGCACCCTGCCTTTGTTCGGGGCAGAACTCCTCGTGGCCATTCTTGCGGTCAGTGGGTTCTGCCCGGGAGCGCACTGCCAATAAAGCCTGTTACTTTCCCTTGGTGTCTGGGTTATTTCCTTACAGCTTGAGACGCCCGTTTCCGTGACCTTACATTTGGCGCCCAACGTGGGGCTCGAGGTGAGAGCCCTACCCCGCTGGCCACGGGGCTTGCGGCTCCCTCGGGCCTGGCCCACACCCTGGGTTGATCCACCGCCTAGCTGAGACTGTTCAACCGTCTGACAGGATATGGAGTAAGTTCCCTAGGCTAAATCCTGGAGTAGCTCTCCCCCTTGGCGAGTAATCTGTGGGAGCCAGTCCTTGCAGGCCAGGCCCATCACGAAAATCACAGCGCTGTGTCTGGCTCCCTCCTCCGGCACCAGCTGAGTCGGAAACGTCCGCCTCAGCTGCGATAGCCCCCTCCGCAAGCCAGGTCCTGCTTCCTGGGCACCAGTCGATCTCGGAGACATCCATTTCGGCTGTGGTAGCCTCCTCCGCTGGGGTGACAGATCTCCTGGGGACGCCTGGTTGATCTACCCCTAAGCCTATCCTCCGTCGCTCGCCAATGGGGACAACTGCCTCCATGCCTGACTGGGGTTGGTCAACTCCTCTAGATTGTCTTTTGGCCAACCTTAAAACTCTGCGTCTCTCAAACGATATATGATGCAAACAATTGATTTTTCTCTGTTCTGAGGCCTGGCCCCAATATTCTCTTGATAATGGCTCAAAATGCCCCTCAGTGGGAACTTTTGATTTTAATATCCTCCGTGATTTAGATAATTACTGTCAAAGGACAGGAAAATGGTCTGAGGTACCCTATGTACAGGCTTTTTGGCTGCTGCGCTCCCGCCCCTCCCCCATTCTTTCTTTCCCCTCCTCCCAAATCCTTCTTTCCCTTTCCCCTTCTGGCCCCTCGCCGCCAGCTAAAACATCTGTCCAAACAGACTGAGAAAAACTCCGCCCCTCGCCCCCCCCTTGGTAATTGTTTCCCCTGACAACTCCAAGCTCTCTCTCTTCCGATAACGTCCAAGCTCAAACAAGGCAACCCGTTGACGAGAGTTCTGCTTTCACAGTCCCTCCGGAAGACCTGGTGGCCCCTCCTCCTCCTCCATACGCTTTGGCCCCGCCCGCTATGGCCCGCCGCTGCGGTGGCCGCAACTCTTCCTCCTCTAACTCCTCCTACCTCTCCAATTCCACCAGATCCTCCTGTAATCGCTACTCCCGCTCCTCCATCTCCCTCTCCAATAAAAACAGATCAAAGACCCCCATCCATTCCTTCTCTCTATCCACCCCTTCCAAAAACACCTCCTCCCATGGATTTGCCTGTTAGTTCCTGCTGGAGGAAATGAAAAATACCTCTCTCAAGGTTCTTCCCTCTTACGGGGGCACTCTGACTCCTTCCCAGATCTCCGTGATAGGTATAGATGGCAAGCCCTCACACCCCCTACAGACTGGACTACAGCCTTGTCAGCTCGACCATCACCTATTTACCCACTCCTTCCTAATACTTCTTTCATGTCCCACTCAGCTATTAGGACGAGACATTCTAACTAAGCTCAAAGCTTCTCACACCCTTACACTCCCCAACCCTACCTCTACTCCTCCTTTATGCCTCTGAATCTTCCTTTATAGACCAAATTTATTTCTAAGGCTTATCTTAATAGCCAATCTTCAGATAAAGATCAGATGCTCCATAATGTATAACCAGGAGATTAACACCAGACTATAGTCATTTAACAAATGAAGTGAGATGACCTGGGGTATACCAGGCTTTATCTAATAAAAGTTCTTGACTTATAATCCTTACTTATGACTTTACTAATAACTGCTAGCTATGGCTATATTATTTTCTATGTCACTTGTTTCAGAAGATTATTTCTTACTTTAACAAATGTGTGACTGAGCCTGTGATATAATGCTGATATGCAATTCCATATGAGATCAATGATTGTAATAATGTAACTCTAGATATGGGAAGAAGCAACAAGAGGGAATATTTTCCTGGACCAAGAGGCTAGTAAGACAGTGGTCCAGAGACTTTTGCTACTTGCAAGGCCTGGTCCAATCTTAGCACACTGAGTTGCCCATCCATGGAATCTTCCCTAGACCTGGGAATGAGCCTTCCCAGCACCGCGGGACACAATGGCCATGAAATGGCCCCCAAACATGGTCAAATATGTGGCTATGAAGGGACCCTGCTGACTAGAAGTTGGTACTTGCCAGATGCCTCTACAGAGACTACATCATGACCACTGCAAGCTGCTGACTTTCAACACCCCCTGAAGGGAATTCAGGGTGGAAATCAAAATAAAGCACTCTGTGCTCTGGGAAAAACCCAGAAGAACCAGCTTCAGATAGTCAGATGTCTTCAGGTAAAGTTTTTATGAGCCCAAATTCTTGCATCTTCTCGTACTTAGAAAAACATTAACGTCATAAACCAATGTCTGGTCCTGGTTCTCCTGATAGCCCCTGAGCAGCTTTTCTACTATTAATCTTTGGGCCACGTACCTTTAACTTTCTTGTTAAGTTTGTTTCTTCCAGGATGCAGCAAATCTCCAAATGATAGTATGACAAGAATATTCCCTGACCAACCCCTAGACAATGCTGAAACAAGTCGCCTTCTGCCGGCAACACTCACACACATCTGAACGACTCCCCACTCCAAGACAGTCCTCATGCCATTCGAGCTGCTATACGGTAGGCCATATCTGCTCGCCAATCTCCCAGACCCCCACTACCACCTCTCGAAGCATATCTGCCCTATTTCACACTCCTCTGATCCCTTCTACGGGAACACGCAGACCGCACCCTACCCCAGCCCGTTAGCAACGCAGATTGGGAGCCTCCATTAACTACCTCGGCTCCGAGAGACCAGGTTCTCTTAAAGACGCTGACACCTAACCCCCTCCAACCACAATGGACTGGCCCTTTCACGGTGATTCTCACCATTCCCACAGCGGCCAAACTCTTGGGACACAAACCATGGTATCACATCACCAGGCTTAAATGGGCCCCCTTGCACCGCTTGCCCCCTCCTCAGTCCACAAATACCCATAGCTGCATTTCCAAAATTTCCAGGCCTGCCAGACTCACTATAACCAAAATACCCCTTCCACCCATAGGCGAGTTATGACTATTGAGCTCGACTGGTAAAACTTGCTTCTAGTCATCCTCCTGGCCATACTTTTTGCCATAAGCCTCGCTACAATCACCCCACCGTAATGGTCCTTTGCTCTCCGCCTCTTTCTGACCCTCACCTACATTGCGTAGGTTGCGCTATACTTCTGGGGTGCTATCTATATGTCTCTCACCTTGGCCAATCTTGAAAACTTTCTGTCTGACCTCCTGAAACACCTCTGACTTGCCACTCCTATAACTGACTTCGATTCTCTCACCGAGGCTATCATTGAACTTTGGCTACAGAGAACCTTCCTTCTTTATACCAACACCCAGATCAACTTTAATACCTTGGTTCTCCTCTGTCTAATATCTTAATCAGCCATCAGAATTAAACCTGTTTTTATTCTTGCAGTCACTTTAGTCACATTGCTCTTCAGCCCACATACCAACAGCTGCAAAAGATGACCTGAAATGCCAACAGACAGAAAATGATGATGACCGCCAATTCCAAACTCCTGCCTAAAGACCCTGAGCCCCTGGGAACACTGGGGTCCGGCCATGACCCAAAATCCCCACGATGCCCCTTTTCAGCAGGAAGTAGCCGGAGACGACTACGTTGCCCCTTATCCTATCAAAAGGGTCAGAATGTAAGGTCGGACCTTGGTGGCCTTCTTGGCTTCCCCTTCCCGGTGGCTATCTTGGCTCCTTCTTCCCCTCTCCATCCCCCGCCGGAGGGAAAAAGTCCCGCCAAACCGCTGAGGAATTTCTGACGTAATAACCCTCTGCTGAGATCTATCCCCCCCTTTCCTGACCTCCAGAGTAACCAACCTGGTCTAACTGACCACTCACAATCTCGCATTCCTGAGCTTTACCTTATCTTAGGCCTGTCCAGGTTATATGATGCCACTTCCTGCCCCAAAGGCATAAAAATTGCACCCTGCCTTTGTTCGGGGCAGAACTCCTCGTGGCCATTCTTGCGGTCAGTGGGTTCTGCCCGGGAGCGCACTGCCAATAAAGCCTGTTACTTTCCCTTGGTGTCTGGGTTATTTCCTTACAGCTTGAGATGCCCATTTCCGCGACCTTACAGTAACGACTTGGATTGGGACTTGAATTCCCAGCCAGAGACTAGGAAAACACTGGAAACTAGCTACTAGACCAGTGGTCAGTGACAAGGGCTCTGGCCCTTCACCTTTGCTGAAAAGACTTTCCAAGAAGATGGAAAGTAGTGAAACAAGTAAAGTATTTATTAAGAGGGAAAAAAGGATAGTACATGTGGAGAGACATACAGGCAGATTCAGAAAGAGAGTTGCTGAGTCTCATGGCAGTTTGAATTACTTCTATGAGGTATTTCTTCCAGGTTTCCTTTGGCCAATTATTTTGGTTTTCCTGGTTCTGAGTACATATTTGGTATATATCAGGATCCTCCCTTGTGTGTGCACGCTATAGTCCCTTGTAGCTAAGATGGATCCTACCGCAATAGTGTCTGGGTAGAGCATCCCTTGACATTGCTCCCCCTAACATCTGCAGGGAGCCTTCTTTGTGCATGTGTGTTCAGGGAGGTCTCCTGACTTTGGAAATAAGAGATCTGTGGTCTGGGCAGGGCCCAGCCCTCTCCTTTAATTGTTCTGCTATTCTCCTCATAGTTTCCGTTCCGTTCCGTTCAGTCACTCAGTCGTATCCGACTCTTTGCGACCCCGTGGACTGTAGCCTACCAGGCTTCTCCGTCCATGGGATTCTCCAGGCAAGAATACTGGAGTGGGTTACCATTTCCTAGAAATTGAATCTACCCTGGCAGAGGGGGTGGGAGTGGGGTGGGTGGGTGTCTAACTCCTGCCTCAGTCTTTGTAAAGAACTTTCAACGTCCATAAAGGAAAAATTGCAGGGGTGAGTGGGGAGGCTGAGATGTGTGTTTTCTTTTGTATTTGGTTAGAAACAAGAAGGAAGAATCACCCCAGGGGGCCATACAATCGGAGAACTGCTTTCCTACTCTGCTACCTTTTAAGAGCATTCCACTGAAATATTTATGCTTGCTGCATTGCAAATATACAGACTCGTATAAATGCTAAACTCCTAACATTATTAATTTATCAGATATTTACAGGCCTATATATCCAGGAATCACAGGGAGTCTTTAATCAACAAATAACCTTTTTTAAAACTACCAAGATAAAATAATGAAGTCAGAAGGAATGAATGGACAATTAATAAAAGGAACAGGAGGTCAAAACAGAGGAGCGCTCACCTCAGTTCTGAAACCCTCACTGAGCCTCTAGTGTATAACAGGTATATGTGCTGATTGCTGGAAATACAACAGACTCAGCCGCTCCGCTGTTCATACAGTGAGGCAGAAAGAAGCCTAAAAAAATAAAACTGAGGCTATAATAGAAACCATGACCTTGAAAAGGCTACACTGTAAAAGAGTGATATTGGGACATTTACCAACTGGTACAGGAAGAATAACACGGAAGATTATCCATCCTTGTCTAGGCTCTAGGTGAGAGAAAAATTCTCCCTTGATAGTTTAAAAGTTTGAACTGAGACACTGGATTTAACATTGGTTCAAAAATTGGGAACAAGAAAATCCCAATTTTAAAAATTAACATTAAAATTGGGACTGGACTGGTCTGGCAAAGGGTTCTGTTTGTTGTTCGGTTTTTGGTTTTTTTTTTCAAAAATGGCCATAAGAATATTTGCCAGGCCATGTGCTCTTCTTCCAATGTGACTGTGACCCAACTGCCATCCAAATACGAGTCCACTTTCCCTTCCCCTGAATCTGGGGGCATTGAAACTATGACAGAAGTGAGGATATAAGACTTCCAAGGCCACATCACAAAAGGCTGCTGCTGCTGCTGCTGCTGCTAAGTCACTTCAGTCGTGTCCGACTCTGTGTGACCCCATAGACGGAAGCCCACCAGGCTCCCCTGTCCCTGGGATTCTCCAAGCAAGAACACTGGAGTGGGTTGCCATTTCCTTCTCCAGTGTATGAAATTGAAAAGTGAAAGTGAAGTTGCTCAGTCATGTCCGACCCTTAGCGACCCCACAGACTGCAGTCTACCAGGCTCCTCCATCCATGGGATTTTCTAGGCAAGAGTACTGGAGTGGCTTGCCATTGCCTTCTCCGCAAAAGGCAAGACAGATTATTTTTTCCAGTAGACCCTATTCATTAGAGTGGTTTTAGGTTCACAGCATCATTGAGAGGATGGTACAGAGATTTCTCATAAAACCCCTGCCTTCACACCTGCAAGCCTCTTCCACTGTCAATATCCCCCATCCAGAATGGTATGATTGTTACAACCGATGACCCTATGTTACTGAGTCCAAGCTCGCTTTGCTCAGCACATGACAGGCCAATGAATGAACCACCAGCAGATGGAGAAGACGGTAGAAACTGTCTCAAAAATATCCATCTTATGGGGTCTGGATGCCAGTTTCTTTTATAGAACAAAGATGCTGGGGAGCTGAGGAAATGGTAAAAGGGCCATGAATCTTGTAAATATCTCCCAGGATGGCAAGCCTCAGGCAGAGGATGTGTTAACTTCTTCCTTCCTGTCAGTCACAAGTGGAGAGGGTTCTGAACAAAGGCACCTCAGTTTAATAAGCAGAGGGGCTGGATTCTCTGAGACAGGCCATTATGTATGATTAAAATAACAAAAGCAAGAAAAGGAAGTCAAAGAAACAGTTCCAACATGGAGTCAGAATTGGCTCTTCCCTGCAATACCTGGGGCTTCCCTGGTGGCTCAAATGGTAAAGGATCTACCTGCAATGCAGGAGACCCAGGTTTGATCCCTGGGTTGGGAAGATCCCCTGGAAAAGGGAATGGCAACCCACTCCAGTGTACTTGCCTGGAGAATCCCATGAACAGAGGAGCCTAGGGGGCTACATTCCATTGGGTCACAAATAGACACGAACAAGCAACTACCACTTCCACTTGCACAGCAACATCTACATACACACCATCATCATCCAGAGTCCACAGTTCACAGTAGGGCTCACACTTGGTGTTGTGCATTCTAGAGGTCTGGACAAACCTATGACATGTATCCTACATTATGGTATCACACAGAGTATTTCCACAGCCCTAAAACCCCTCTGTGCTCCACCTGTTCATCCCCTCTCTCCCAGGTCCCTGGCAGCTGCTACTCTTTTTACTGCAAGATGGATTTTTCTGGTTCTCTTCAGGAAGCTGGCTCTCAGAAATAAACTAAGATTTGTTCATAAGTCTTATTAGGGCTTCCCGGATAGCTCAGTTGGTAAAGAGTCCACCTGCAATACAGGAGACCCCGCTTTGATTCCTGGGTCACGAGGATCCCCTGGAGAAGGGATAGGCTACCCAGTCCAGTGTTCTTGGGCTTCCCTGATGGCTCAGCTGGTAAAGAATCCGCCTGCAATGAGGGAGACCTGGGTTCGATCCCTGGGTTGGGAAGACCCCCTGGAGAAGGGAAAGGCTACCTACTCCCGTATTCTGGCCTGGAGAATTCCATTCCAATTCTGACTGTATAGTACATGGGGTTGCAGAATTGGACATGACTGAGTCACTTTCACTTTCACTTGTTCATAAAATGGAAAACTATCTACTATGATGATAGAACAATTAGAATGAATGAATGGTAACTAAGTTTATAAATGTGGTTTTATTTTTAAATCATTCATTGAATTATTTAAAAATGTGGCAAAATGACCTATAGAGGTTAATATCAGTTACCTGTAATTTAAGATATATAAAACAAGTGTGTTAGTTATAGATTCACATATATTAGGAAATTTGTAAGAACATACATGGGAATGACATACCTCAACTTCAAGATTGTCAAGAACTGTGAAGGTTTTAAGACTATGTCGCCCTTGCACATGAACAAGTTAGCCTGCCAGTTCTATGGATGCTGGCAGAAGTTCCTGGCCAAAGAACATCATCCCTCATGACAGAGCAGGCAGCATGCCCTTCATGGCAGGATCAGTTCCTGTTGCCTCTTAAATTCCACAAGGATGCTGCTGAGTGGCCTGGGTAGAGATTATGCACACAATGGGTTTCTATCACAGCTGAGGAACTCCCAAGCTTTTTTAATGGGCTGAAAAACTTAAACCCTGGAGGGAGACACTCTTTATCTGCTTGTTATTTAGTCACTAAATCGTGTCCAACTCTTTTGTGATCCTATGGACGGTAGCCTCCTAGACTCTTCTGTCTATGGGATTTTCCAGGCAAGAATAATAGAGTGGGTTGCCATTTCCTTTTCCAACCCAGGGATCAAACCCTCATCTCCTGCACTGGCAAGCGGATTCTTTACCACTGAACCACCAGGGAAGCCCAAGAACACTGGACTGGGTAGCCTATACCTTCTCCAGGGGATCCTCGTGACCCAGGAATCAAAGCGGGGTCTCCTGTATTGCAGGTGGACTCTTTACCAACTGAGCTATCCGGGAAGCCCTAATAAGACTTATGAACAAATCTTAGTTTATTTCTGAGAGCCAGCTTCTCTCTTATTATACCAGATAGTAAACAAAGTTGCCCTCCGCTCTTAGGGAGACAGCATCTCCCTCTTCTAAGATTGTTCATACTACAAACAACCTTGAAAAGATAGTCTGGGACAAAAGTTGTTGGTAGGTCTGCTCACAAAATATCCAGAAACATGAACAAGGCTTTCAAATAGTCAGGGAAAGAAAAGTGAGGAAATATATTGGAGGATGAAGCTATAGTATCTATAATATCAAATTTTTGACAAAAGGGAAAATTTTCTTTCAGTTTAACAAAAGAAAAAAATTTTAAAAGAGTAATTTGAAATAGAGACTGCAAACGTGAGCATCTACTTAATATTGTTGGTGGGGATAGATATACCTGTTATTATCTATACTTTACTGAGTGTTTAAAATATTTAGGATTTCCCTCCTGGTACAGTGGACAAGAATCGGCCTGCCAAAGCAGGAGATGAGGATTTAATCCCTGGTCTGGGAAGATTCCATGTGCTGTGGAACAGCTAAGCCCGGGCGCCACAACCACTGAGCCTGCTCTCTAGAGCCCATGAGCTGCAACCACTGAAGCTCACACACCTAGAGCCTGTGCTCCACAAGAAGAGAAGCCTTCGCACCGCAACCAGAGAGTAGCCCCCGCAGCTAGAGAAAAGCCATGCAAAGCAACAAAGATTCAGCACAGCCAAAAAGAAAGTAAATATATAAAATGTTAAAAATCAGCCTATAAAATATTTAAAATTTGAAAATATTCCTTTTTAAAGATGAACTTAATTGGAGTCAGGTGCTTCCTAGCTGCTCTTGACTCTGCATTCCATCTTTAATCACACAGGCTCTTTTACAGGGGTGTTTCCAGAATCTTCTCTCCATTGTCCAAGGGAGCCTCCATTTCTGGCTTCCTGGACTTGACACTGAAACTCTGAAAGGAGACTACAGTTGGTCTTTGAATACACCAAAGATTTGCCTGTATCTCAAAGGAAGTTTTGACTCAACCATCCTTGGAAAAGTAAACAGCTAACTGAGGTATTTTTCCTCAGCGAGGTTGAGAGGGCAGAGGGCCCATTACCATGGTTTCCATATCTGGATAAATGAAATGGCAGTGGGATTGAGAAAAGGAGGTGGTACAGCTGAACCAAAAAGTATTCCTGAGGTGGCATAGACCAGGTTTATTGGCTAATCAGATGGAAGAGAGCCATTCTCTGACAGCTCACAGGGCTCTAGTACTTGAGTCAGTGGTGACGTCATCCACCTAAACAGGGAATATATTGAAAGAGAAGTTATTAATTTCAGGTTTCCATATGTTGACATTGAGGCACCCATGAGACACGGAAGTGGAGATGTCTTGTAGGCCATAGCACCTGTGAATGTGGAAGCAAAAGAAGAGGACTATTTGCAAGAATCTTATGGGTCATTGGCATATATGTTGAAAGTTGAAGCCATGGGCTGACCATGTCACTAACAAACATTATAGTATAGTGGATCAGCACATCTCAACTTTGGAAGGTGATCGGATCCATCATAAAAACTATGGATCCCTTCTTTTTATGCCATCTTCCTCCAAATTACCCTATGTTCATACACATACATTTCTGCCTACACCAAAGCCCTTGCTCATGGAGTTACTGGCACCCCAGGTTTCTGGGTATTCATTAAATGAACTAAGCACAGTCGAAAAAGCGCCCTTGTTCCACCCACAGTGTAACTCTTCAGGACTCATACAGCACTTGGGCTACATAGCAGGAGACCAGGGCACTGGAAGAACGTCATGCTTTCTCTACTTCCCTTTCCCTCCTTGTGTAAACCCACTGATGGGGTTCCTGCCTTTTAAGTGAAAGTTTCATTCGTTCAGTAGTGTCTGACTCTTTGTGGCCTCTTGGACTGTAGCCCACCAGGCTCCTCTGTCCATGGAATTCTCCATGCAAGAATATTGGAGTGGGAAGCCATTCCCTTCTTCAGGGGATCTTACTGATTCAGGGATCAAACCCCAGGTCTCCCGCATTGTGGGCAGATTCTTTACCATCTGAGTCACCAGGAAAGACCTTCTTGCTTCTTAGACAACAATCTAATAATTGATCCCGGGCAATTTCACTATCACAAGCCCAAGTCCTCTGGGTTCTGAACTAGTAAATAAACCCTATACCTGTACTTCTGAGTGCTGTGAGCCTGCAGGATTCACCAACTCTGATTCTTGATCCTTTCTGTAAAATCTTACCAACTCTAAGCCATGCTACAAATCTGAAGTTTTGCAACAACTGCGAGAGAAGAAAATCGTGGTAAGATCGCATGCAGTGTTTCTATTAACCTAAGTTCATATGCCCAAATGCACAGTGAAGCCAAACAAACGGAAACACCATAGTTTGGAACAGAGAAAGGTTTGTTGCAAGGGTCATGCAAGGAAACCGGTGGCTGATTGCCTTCAACAGCCCTGAACTCTGACAGGTTTCAGCAAAGCACTTTTAAAAGCCAGGTAACGGAGAAGGCAATGGCAAGGCACTCCAGTACTCTTGCCTAGAAAATCCCATGGATGGAGGAGCCTGGTAGGCTGCAGTCCGTGGGGTCGCTAAGGGTCGGACATGACTGAGCCACTTCACTTTCACTTTTCACTTTCACACATTGGAGAAGGAAATGGCAACCCACTCCAGTGTTCTTGCCTGGAGAATCCCAGGGATAGGGGATCCTGGTGGGCTTCCGTCTATGGGGTCACACAGAGTCGGACACGACTGAAGTGACTTAGCAGCAGTAGCAGCAAGGGAGGGGTTTGCAAGGTGTGTGATCAACTTGTACACAGTTCTTTGACTGGCAGATACATTGGTGAGGTAGCAGGGTGGTGTCACAGGGGTAAACATCAGCCCTTAGGCTTCAGGAGGCCTGGGGCTTTGTGCTCAAGGTTGTCAAGTAATTAACATCTTGGCTGGAGATGGGGAGGGGTTAACATCTGCAAAACAATTCAGGAAATTTGCATCAAATACTTTTATCTAGGTACTTCAGGAAATAACAGCCTTCCAACTCAGGTGGTAAAGAATCTGCTGGCACTTCAGGAGATTCGAGTTCTATCCTTGGGTTGGGAAGATCCCCTGGAGAAGGAAATGGCTTACCCACTCCAGTATTCTTGCCTGGAGAATTCCACAGACAGAGGAGCCTGGCTACAGTACATGGGATCACAAGGAGCTGGACATGACTGAGCGACTAACACAGAGAGGAGGTACTTCAGAGAGGAGCTAAAGCAGAGGATATGCAGGAAGATTTGTCCTTGGGAAGGCCTCTTAGGGTCCCGCTCAGTTACATTTCTAGGTCTCAGACCCTATCAAGCCCTTGGCAGGGAAACGCACGATATAACTGGACAAGCGAAAAGCGCCGTCTGTAATGAAATAAGTAGCTGCTTTAACCGCCTCGAACACTTCCTGCTGTTATAAGCCGCAGGGTTCCTTCTGTACATAATGTGCTGAGCAATAGCCCCACCTACAGGATGCTGAGAAAAGTGCAGCAGTAGGGATTTAAGCCCACAAAGGAGTGCTCATCTGTGAGCTTCTCTACTTCTCCGCTCATTTCTGCTCTGTCCCTTTTGGGAAAAAGACTCTTTCCTGCTATGCTCAAAACAGCAAGGTTTGTGACTCCCAGCGGTCCTCCCACAATCACGTGTTCCACATTGCAGGTTGACCAACTAATCCTGGGCAAACCTATGCTGTCTGGTTTCAAAATGAAGATCCCATGTTCCAGTGAGGTCCTCAGTCCCAGACAAGCCAGAATGGTCACCTTTCATGTTTCCCAGGGACTCACTGATTTCCCTCTGAGACAGGAAGGTATCGATGGTGCCCGTATCGCTTCCTCTTCGCTGGGTGAGAAATTTATAGAGTCATCCTGCTCATAGCCCTCCTGGCAGCAGGCTTACCAAACAATGGCATAACTTAAACATGTGGGCCCCTGATTTGAAGTCTAGTCATTATAAAGGATTATGTTAATAAAATCTTTTAAAAATGCGAAGTTAATTCTTGGATTTATAAACTATTTTTGTCAATGCTTCAACTACAGCACATTTTTGTTTAGGTGTCAGTAAGTTTAACCATCTCCTTTTAAAGACAATCAACATTTTTGAGACTTCATTAGACTTTGAGATCTCATTTCCATCAATAACCCAAACTATAATAGAATACACCTATATTTTACTTACACCAAGAAATTTATGCTTTTGCCAAAATCTGTATCAAAAAACTTCTGAGAATCCCCTCGAAATGCTTCCCTGTCCCTCAGGCCTTCCTGGAGGATGGCAATCTTCCAGGTTTCCCTTGCGATCCTGCTGATATCATGATGACCATGTCTCTTGCTTGACAGTTTCCTATAGTCAGGTTCCCTCCTGACTATACAGATCCCTTGCTTAATTGCTACAGCAGTTCGAGAGACCTGGTGGGCATCTGACAAGAAACCAAGAGGAGGCACAAGCAGAGAAAATAACTGCTCCTACTAGATCCACTCTATGTGCAGTGGGGATATATGACGTTGTGGATGGGAGCATGCTAGGGAGACCTACCATCACGTGATCTGAATTCCACCCTTTAGTAGCTTTGTGATATTGTAAAACCCATCTAAGCTCTCCGAGCCTGTCTCCTCATCTATGAAGAGGAGATAAGAATAACATTACTCAACATGAAAACTTACACATGAATGTTCACAGCATCATTATTCATTATAGCCAAAAAATAGAAACAACCCAAATGTCCATCAGCAAGTGAATGGGTAGACAAAAGATGACTATTATTCAGAACAAAAATGTATGAAGTACTTATTCAGCTACAACATTGGTGAACCTCAAAAACAATATGCTAAGTGAAAGAAGCCAGTCATCAGGGCTTCCCTGGTGGCTCATTGGTATAGAATACACCTGCCAAAGCAGGCACCATGCGTTTGATCCCTGGGTTGGGAAGATCCCCTTAAGAAGGGAATGGCAACCCACTCCAATGTTTTTGCCTAGAAGATCACATGGACAGAGGGGCCTGGAGGGCTACAGTCCATGAGGTTGCAAAACAGTCAGACACAACTTAGTGACTTCACTGCATTTTGAACCCTTTTTTGACTATGAGGGCTATTCTATTTCTTCTAAGGGATTCTTGCCCACAGTAGTAGATACAATGGTCATTTGAATTAAATTCTCCCATTCTCGTCCATTTTGAAGTTCACTGATTCCTGAGATGTTGATGTTCAATCTTGCCATCTCCTGCTTGACCACATCCAATTTACCTTGATTCATGGACCTAACATTCCAGGTTTCTGTGCAATATTGCTCTTTACAGCATCAGGCTTTACTTTCTCCACCAGACACATCCACAGCTGAGCATCATTCCCACTTGGGCCCAGCTGTTTCATTCTTACTGGAGCAATTAGAATTGCTCTCTGCTCTTCCCCAGTAGCATATTGGACACCTTTCAACGTGGGGGTGTGGGGGTGGTGGTGCTTATTTTCCAGCATCATATCTTTTTGCCTTTTCATACTGTCCATGGGGTTCTTCAGGCAAGAATCCTGGACTGGGCTGCCGTTTCTTTCTCCAGTGGACTGTGTTTTGTCAGAATTCTTCACTACGACCCATCTGTCTTAGGTGGCCCTGCCTGGCATGGCTCATAGCTTCATTGAATAACACAAGCTGCTTTACCACAAAAAGGCTGTAATCCATGAAGGGGGTGGGGCATCTGGTATATTTCACTAAATTTGAACCACAAAGAGAAAAAGTGAAGATCTGAATCTCTTTCCTTCTAAGAGATCACTACAGTCCTAACTACCTTTGTCCAATCTCTGCTCAACAACCTCCAAGCTCCACAACATCTGAAGGGATGTGGGGGGACCACCACAGCTGCCTCTCCGGAACCAGTCCCAGTTCACCGCAAACTCCCTGTTATGCTCCAGCTCACAGCCCTGCACCCCAGGAGTGTTCTTCTAAAACACAGTGAGTCTGCCCCCAAAGGTTTATTGACTTCTCCAGTAGGAACAGAAAACCCCCCATTAAATAAATGCACGGGTGCACACACATGCATGCAAACACACACCCAGTTATGCCCATGAGGGGCATGACTTGCATGACTGCAAGTCAGCGTGGTCATGAACAGAAAAAGTGAATTCCAGATTTTTTCATATTGAGAACGAGAATGTGGCCAACGTCTCAGTCCAGCCCCAGGTGTATTCTATCTAAGTCCTAATATGGATCCAACAAGTTGTGCTGACTTCCAGGTTTCATGGATTCCAGTTTTCTCTTGGTTGCCCAGGGTCCCCACCACTGCTCGTCCTGTACCCTCATGCCTATGAGAACAGCAGAAGAGGGTAGCGTTGATCTCTGCAAAGCAGCAGTGAGTGGGCATGAGGTGAGATCTTAATGCCCTGCCCAGGAATTGAATCTGGGTAGCTTGGATGAAAACCAGGAATTCTAGCCACCAGACTAGCAAGTGCTAGAGGCTAGAAACTAATTTTCCCTGCATCTTTGCCCTCAATGGAAAATGCATTTATCATGGAGACAAAAACTGTAAATGCAGATACAAAGTTTATTACTAGAGACATAGCACAACAAGTGGGAAAGCACACAGAAACAGTTTATTTAGTGCAGATGATAGAAGCAAGGCAGAGATGCTACCTGGAGAGAAAGGGTATGGGTATCTCTCCGAGTGAGGGGGTGAGCAGTAAAAAGGCAGTTAAGCCATTGATATAGGGCAGTTCTTCCAGGTCTTGGCTTACCTTGAGCCAATTATCTGGTTTCCTTTTCCACACCTGACCTACCCTGGGGCCCTCTCCTGGGTGCACCTGCACCCCTCAGCCAAGGCGGGTCTTGAAGTGAAGGCCCCTGGGAGGACAAGACTCCTTATGGCTTGGCATTATCCCCTTACTTTTGACCCCTCAAGCAGCCTTTCTGCACATGTACAGTGTCTCCCTCTCCCAAAAAAGGGGGGAGGGAGACCCCTTAATCCTTTACTCAGACAGGGTTTTGCCTCTCTGTCCTTGCCATGACTATTACTTTAAGGTGCTTACAAGAAACAAAGACGGGTTATTAGTTTATCCTATTTCTGTTGTTGATTCCATTTCCAAGGGCAAGCAGGAGGTTGTAAATGCCTTACCCGAAGCCCACCTATATCTTGTCTCAGGAGATGCAAACAGGAGGCCAGTTGTAAGTGTCTAACCTGGAGCCCACCTATCTCCTGCCTCAGGGGCCTCTGCACCTTCACTTTGGGAACCACAGGCAGTTCCCTGGTTGATGGCCTAGACAGACTCTCCGAGGACCAGAAGGGAGAATTTTCCCCACAGAGGGCTGGCATCTCTACACATCTCTACAATCTTTTGTTTGTAAACAGTGCCCCAAGGATATTCCTCCAGGTCTCAGAGACAGGAGCAAAGGCAAGGAAAAACAAGCTTGGGTGCTATTGGTTAGTTTGATGTGTGACTTGGCTAGGTCAAAAGTATTTGTAGATGAGATTAACATCATCTTCAATCAATTAACTTTAAATAAAGGCAATTATCCTCAGTATTGTGGATGGAACTCATCCAATCAGCTTAAAGTCCCTAAGAACAAAACTGAAATTTCCTTGAGGAGGAGAGATTCCACCAGTGCGCTGTAGAGACCACTCCTGCTTGAGCTTGCCTTACAGATTTCAAGCTTGCCTAGCCCCCTACAACGGCATATGCCAATTCCTTGCAGCCAGTTAATCCACACATACACATATACATATATGATTCACTGGTTCTGTCTTTCCAAGAGAACCCCTGAGCACTGCAGACGCCTTCTTACTCTTTGCAAACCCTGCTACTATAGAACACTGTTTTATAGACTTGGAGACTGAAGTCCACTAAGGTGAGGTAGCTTGCTCAATGTCAGTGGCAGAGCTGCGGTGTAAATTTCAAGTTTCTTCCTCCGTGCCCATTGCTCTGAGTCCTCTTTCCTCTGTGGTTTTTAGACTGTCATCCATCAGAAGTGACACTGTGTTGGTCTACAAGATCTTCACTGAACAGAAGCCTTACTTTTTATAGCATTGAACTTTAGACTCTTCTGCACAGATGCAAACACCTACCTGTTAAAACCACAGCCCAACAGCAGTGACAAAGGCAGTGTAATGCCCCCAATCCAATTCCAATCCAATCCTTGTCGGTCTAACACAGTGATTTAGAAATTCGGAGTTGGCTACCTGCTCATATACCACTTCTGTCCCTGTGCCTGTCTGCTGTCACCACCATTGCACAGGGGTGGGAACCAGTGGGTCTTTGGAAAAAAATGACTGCTACAAAAATGACTGCTACCATGACTGCTGACCTTCTCCTCACTCTGCCCTGCCACACGTACACCATGCTTTCTTATTGTCTCTTGGTTGTCAAACATCAGCAATCATCAATAAGCTCCACTTCAGTAAGTCAGAAAGAGACAAATACAACATGATATCACTTTCATGTGGAATCTAAAATATGACACAAATGAATCTGTCATTAAAACAGAAGCAGACTCACAGACACAGAGAACAGACTTGTGGTTGCCAAGTGGGGAGGTAAGTGAGGGAGGGATGGACTGGCACTTTGGGGTTAGCCGATGTAAGCTGTTATATTTAGGATGGGTAAACTAGAAGGTCTGACTAGATAGCACAGGGAACTATATTTAATATCCGGTGATAAAGCATAATAGAAAAGAATATAAAAAACAATGTATGCTGTGCTCAGTCGTGTCCGACTCTTTCTCAGACATGTACACATATAGGTGTGTGTGTATATATATGTGTGTGTGTGCTAATTTGTTTCAGTCTTTGCAACCCCATGGACCATAGTCTGCCAGGTTCCTCTGTCCATGGGATTCTCCAGGCAAGAATACTGGAATGGGTTGCCATTTCCTTCTCCAGGGGATCTTCTTGACCCAGGGATAGAACCAGTGTCTCCTGCGTTGGCAGGTAGGTTCTTTACTGCTGAACCACCTGGGAAGCCTCCCTCCCCGCTAAAAAAAACCCCAATGTGTATATATAAAACCTGAATCACTTTGTTGTACAGCAGAAATTAACACAACATTGTAAATCAACCATACTTCAATAAAATAAATTTTTTAAAAATAATGAGAATCTCTTCACCTCAATCAAACTTACTTCTGATTCCTTCTCTCAGAAACTCACTAGCTAAATAATTTGAAAATTTACATTGCCTGTAGTGATACAGCCAACAAACCAGTTGACTAGACATACTTCACAGACAATACTTATATAATGAAAAGAGTGTTTTTGTCTCAACTCCAAACAAACACAAGTTGAAAAAAACAATTTGGGGTAGGTCAGGTACCAAAAGAGAAAGACTTAAAGAATCCCTAAGTCAGTGCCTTTCAAAGCCTGTCCAAAAGGATCCGTCCTAGATATGACTCATTTCATCAGAGTAATGGTTCAGTTAAGTTCAGTCTCTCAGTCGTGTCCGACCCTCTGTGACCCCATGAATCACAGCACGCCAGGCCTCCCTGTCCATCACCAACTCCCGGAGTTCACTCAAACTCATGTCCACAGAGTCGGTGATGCCATCCAGCCATCTCATTCTCGGTCGTCCCCTTCTCCTCCTGCCCCCAACCTTTCCCAGCATCAGAGTCTTTTCCAGTGAGTCAACTGGTCGCATGAGGTAGCCAAAGTATTGCAGTTTCAGCTTTAGCATCAGTCCTTCCTGTCAACACCCAGGATCGATCTCCTTTAGAATGGACTGGTTGGATCTCCTTGTTTTTTAAAAATTAATTGATTTATTTTGATTGGAGGATAATTACAATATTGTGATGGTCTTTGCAGTACATCAAATGAATCAGCCACAGGTATACATGTGTCCCCCCATCCTGAACCCTCCTCCCACCTCTCTCCCCACCCTATCCCTCTGAATTGTCACAGAGCACCAGCTTTGGGCACCCTGCTTCATGCACCGAGCTTGCACTGGTCATCTATTTTATCTAACATGTGTACGGTAATGTACAACGTTATTCTCTCAAATCATCCCCCCCGCGCACTGGTCTTCTATTTTATCTAACGTGTACGGTAATGTACAACGTTATTCTCTCAAATCATCGCACCCGCACCTTCTCCCACTGAGTCCAAAAGTCTGCTCTTAACATGCGTGTTTACTTTTCTGCCCTGCATGTAGGATTGTTGGTACCATCTTTCTAAATTCCGTATATATGCATTAATATACGGTATTCGTCCTCTTTCTGACTTACTTCACTCGGTATAAGAGGCTCCAGGTTCATCCACTTCATTAGAACTGACTCAAATGCATTATCGCTGTAGCTGTTGCTGCCACACAGTCTTGTTGTTGGAACCATCTTTGGCGGTCTGGTTCGGTCATTGTCCCCTGGTTACCCAGTATGTGACACAGCTGTAATGCCACCAAACTTTGGCATCCTAGAGGTGCAAAGGACTGAACACAGCTGGAAGCAATGGACCTGGGCTTTCACTGCTGGGTCAGCAATGGTTTCTTAGCATGGAAGGGATCAAGAAGTCCCTCTGTTTAATATTTTTTTTAAATTTATTGAGTGAAAGATTCTTTAAATTCCATAGTAGCTTCCCCACCTAGGGAGGGGAAGTCTCACAGGGACCTCCCTGGTGGTCCAGTGGCTAAGACTTCATGCTCCCAATCGGGGGCCCGGGATTCAATCCCTAGTCAAGGAACTAGAAGCCACATGTCGCAACTAAAAATCCTGCATGCCACAAGTTAAGACCAAATAAATTAATTAACTAAAAAAACTTTCACACAGATAATTTCATATAATCCCATAATAACCCTTTTCCTTCCCCTACCTCTATATTGCCCTGCCCCTCTTTCCTTATCCCACTTGTAACCGTTATCCTTTCTCCTCTATCTCTGAGTCTGCTTTTTTGTTTTATTCACTAGTTTGTTAGCAATAGGCTGACTTCGACACTCTTGGTTTTGATTACAAAACTCTTTGAATATACAGGGTTCACAGGCATCCACATCCACTCACTCCAAGAGTCAGCCAGTTGACCAAAGTCAACCTCTCTCATGAAGAAACATTCTGGCTTATGATAAGAGAGAAAATTTCTCATTGTCCTGATCCCAGGCCTGCCAGTTTCCTGGCCTGACACTTCTTTCCACAGCAAGCACCCCACCATTAGACAACCAATAACTTGTGAACAGCAGCAGTGCATAGCTTAATGTTTCTGGGCGCCCACCCTTAGGTGCTTTCTGCACATCACCGCCCACTCGTCCTTTTCTAGGTTATATGCTCAGTGTCCTTTTGGATCACGTTGCCCCTAGAAGTTTCACTCTAGTTCATGTAGAGTAGGGATTTCTGACTCAGATGAGGGCTCTACACTGAGGAGTTTCTTAGATATCATGGTCATTCAGAGGGGTTCTTCCAGAGATTATGAGCTGCAAACTGAATAATGTCAGAGGTCTTTTCGAGTAACTGAAGACTCAGCCTGCAAAACAATTTAAGGCCCAACCATATTAACTGACTGAGTCTCATAATTTTTTAATTTAAAATCTTAGAGGAGTTCACTGAGCTTTCTGAGGGCTAGGCTTAGGTAAGAAGACTATCTGGAGTACTGTCCCATTTGGCAACCACAGTGCATGGCAAGAAATCACCCCAGGCTTCTAAAGGGTCAAGGACAAGCAATCGTGTTGTGTTGAAAGTTGCTCTCTGGTCAGAAAAATGGAGATGTGGAGGGAGTAAGGACTTCTGTCATTGTCTCTTCTCTTCTAACATAGTCTCCAGCTGCAAGTTGTGATGTTCTAAAGGAAAACGTAAGGCTTCCCAGGTGACGCTAATGGTAAAGAACCTGCCTGCCAATGCAGGAGACTTCAGAGACACAGGTTCGATCCCTGGGTTAGGAAGATCTCCTGGAGGAGGGCATGACAACCCACTCCAGTATTCTTGCCTGGAGAATCCCATGGACAGAGGAGCCTGGCTGGCTACAGTCCAAAGGATCGCAGAGTCAGACACAACTAAAGCAACTTACAAAGGAAAACATGGGGCTTCCCAGGTGGCGCTAGTGGTAAAGAACCTGCCTGCCAGTGCAGATGTAAGAGATGCGGGTTCAATTCCTGGGTTGGGAAGATCCTCCTGAAGAAGGGCATGGCAACCCACTCTAGTGTTCTTGCCCGAAAAATCCCTTGGACAGAGGGGCTTGGCAGGCTACAGTCCATAGGGTGGCAAAGAGTCTGACAATACAAGCCCACACATGCAAAGGAAAACACATCATGGCAATCATTTTGCTGTATATACACATCAAAGCATCATATTGTATAACTAAAACTAATACAATGTTATATGTCACTCATAGCTCAACAAAAAATAAAATGGGAGGAAAATTTTCAAATCCTAAAAATAATTCACACACATGCTAATTGACTAATAAAATTGAAAACTGTGTTAGAGCAAAGGATTATTTTTTAGTTGTCTTCAACTTATGGATAATGATAATAGTTTATAATTTATATTAATAATATTAATTAACAGTAGTATTTATATTTAGTCATCAGTTCAGTTCAGTCGCTCAGTCGTGCCCGACTCTCTGCGACCCCATGAATCACAGCACGCAGGCCTCCCTGTCCATCACCAACTCCCAGAGTACACTCAAACTCATGTCCACAGAGTCGGTGATGCCATCCAGCCATCTCATTCTCCGTTGTCCCCTTCTCCTCCCGCCCCCAACCTTTCCCAGCATCAGAGTCTATTTAGTCATAGTATGATATTATTGGGCTTCCCAGGTGGCACTAGTGGTAAAGAACCCACTTGCCAATGCAGGAGATGTAAGAGATGTGCGTTTGATGCCTGGATTGGGAAGATCCCCCTAGAGGAGGGCATGGCAACCCACTCCAGTATTCTTGCCTGGAGAATGCCCATGGACAAGAGGAGCCTGATGGACTACAGTCCATGGGGTCACAAGGAGTCGGACACGACTGAAGCGACTTTGAACAGCACACATGATATTATTAGCCCATCAGTTCAGTTCAGTTCAGTTCAGTCGCTCAGTCGTGTCCGACTCTCTGCGATCCCATGAATCACAGCACGCCAGGCCTCCCTGTCCATCACCAACTCCCGGAGTACACTCAAACTCATGTCCACAGGGTCGGTGATGCCATCCAGCCATCTCATTCTCTGTCGTTCCCGTCTCCTCCCACTCCCAATCCCTCCCAGCATCAGAGTCTTTTCCATTGAGTCAACTTGTCGCATGAGGTGGTCAAAGTATTGGAGTTTCAGCCTCAGCATCAGTCCTTCCAATGAACACCCAGGATTGATCTCCTTTAGAATGGACTGATTGGATCTCCTTGCAGTCCAAGGGACTCTCAAGAGTCTTCTCCAGCACCACAGTTCAAAAGCATCAATTCTTCGGCAATCAGCTTTCTTCAGAGTCCAACTCTCACATCCATACATGACCATGGGAAAAACCACAGCCTTGACTAGACAGACCTTGGCTGGCAAAGTAATGTCTCTGCTTTTTAATATGCTATCTAGGTTGGTCATAACTTTCCTTCCAAGGCGTAAGTGTCTTTTAATTTCCTGGCTGCAATCAGCATCCTCAGTGATTTTGGAGCCAAAAAAATAAAGTCTGACACTGTTTCCACTGTTTTCCCATCTATTTCCCATGAAGTGATGGGACCAGATGCCATGATCTTCATTTTCTGAATGTTGAGCTTCAAGCCAACCTTTTCACTCTCCTCTTTCACTTTCATCAAAAGGCTTTTGAGTTCCTCTTCACTTTCTGCCATAAGGGTGGTGTCATCTGCATATCTGAGGTTATTGATATTTCTCCCGGCAATCTTGATTCCAGCATGGGCTTCTTCTAGCCCAGTGTTCCCCATGATGTACTCTGCATGTAAGTTAAATAAGCAGGGTGACAATATACAACCTTTACGTACTCCTTTTCCTATTTGGAACCAGTCTGTTGTTCCATGTACAGTTATAACTGTTGCTTCCTGACCTGCACACAGGTTTCTCAAGAGGCAGGTCAGGTGGTCTGGTATTCCCATCTCTTTCAAAATGTTCCACAGTTTATTGTGATCCACACAGTCAAAGGCTTTGGCATAGTCAATGAAGCAGAATAGATGTTTTTCTGGAACCCTCTTGCTTTCTCCATGATCCAGCAGATGTTGGCAATTTGATCTCTGGTGCCTCTGCCTTTTCTAAAACCTGCTTGAACATCTGGGAGTTCATGGTTCACATATTGCTGAAGCCTGGCTTGGAGAATTTTGAGCATGACTTTACTAGCGTGTGAGATGAGTGCAATTATGCAGTAGTTTGAGCATTCTTTGGCATTCCCTTTCTTTGGGTTTGGAATGAAGACTGACCTTTTCCAGTCCTGTGGCCACTGCTGAGTTTTCCAAATTTGCTGGCATATTGAGTGCAGCACTTTCACTGCATCATCTTTCAGGATTTGAAATAGCTCAATTGGAATTCCATCACCTCCACTAGCTTTGTTCGTAGTGATGCTCTCTAAGGCCCACTTGACTTCACATTCCAAGATGTCTGGTTCCAGGTGAGTGATCACGCAATCGTGATTATCTTCATCATGAAGATCTTTTTTGTACAGTTCTTCTGTGTATTCTTGCCACCTCTTCTTAATATCTTCTGCTTCTGTTAGGTCCATACCATTTCTGTCCTTTATCGAGCCCATCTTTGCATGAAATGTTCCCTTGATACCTCTAATTTTCTTGAAGAGATCTCTTGTTTTTCCTATTCTGTTGTTTTCCTCTATTTCTTTGCATTGATCGCTGAGGAAGGCTTTCTTATCTCTCCTTGCTATTCTTTGGAACTCTGCATTCAGATGCTTGTATCTTTCCTTTTCTCCTTTGCTTTTCGCTTCTCTTCTTTTCACAGCTATTTGTAAGGCCTCCTCAGACAGCCATTTTGCTTTTTTGCATTTCTTTTCCATGGGGATGGTCTTGGTCCCTGTCTCCTGTACAATGTCATGAACCTCCGTCCAGAGTTCATCAGGCACTCTATCCATCAGATCTAGTCCCTTAAATCTATTTCTTACTTCCACTGTATAATCATAGCCCATAATAATCCATAATCAGAGAGGAACAATTACTCTTAATCTCTCCTTCTGCCAGTTACGTCATGCTGCATTATTATAGCCAAGTTGGAAGGTAAAGGGTTTTTCTCTACTAACTTTTGTTATAAGAATTTGGGCAGCAAAGCAAGTCACTGAACCTCTGTTTCATCAGCTATAAATATCATGTTACTTATTTTTCAAGGTTGCTGGGAAGACAGAGATGTTTGCTTCATTTAGTATAAGACTTGTCATATGCTATCATGTAACATAGTTACTATTGTCATCAAGAAACACTATCCTAGGTGTATTTCCCTTTCCATCCCCATTTTCCTTAAGAAGTGATTGTCTGGAACTCATATTTCTGAGTCCACAGTCACTTAAGTGGTCTGTCATAGGTATAACAAATATCTGGGTAACTTTTATAATTTTCCATTCCTTACCTTTTAACTTCATTGCACTGACTCCGTCAGTCTGTCTGCTTACAGTGTCTGTACAGCAGCTCCATGACAATTCAATTCAACAGAACTGGCTCCTTTAGCTACCTTAGAAATACCAATTGACCACTAGATGTCAGAGCTGCTCAGAAACCACATTCATTTCTCCACCTTTTTAAAAAATTAATTCATTTTTTTATTGAAGGATAATTGATTTACAGAATTTTGCTACTTTCTGTCAAACCTCAACATGAATCAGCCATAGGTATACGTATGTCCCCTCCCTCTTGAACCTCCCTCCCATCTCCCTCCCCATCCCACCCCTCTAGGCTGATACAGAGCCCCTGTTTGAGTTTCCTGGGCCATACAGCAAATTCCCGTTGACTATCTATTTTACATATGGTAATGTAAGTTTCCATGTTACTCTTTCCATACATCTCACCCTCTTGTCCCCTCTGCCCATGTCCATAAGTCTATTCTCCACCTTTTTATGAAGAGATTTTCAGTGACTTTGACAACCATTTCATGAGGGTCACATTTCTACTGGGGATCAATTTTGAGTTTGCAAGTCTATGTTTCATGCCAGTATAATTTGTTTTCTTCAAGGAGAAAATTTAAGGACAGTTTGCTATTTTTGCAGTCCATGTGATAGAGTGGCTGACACACAGGTGACCATGGGCCCAAGTTATATTGAGGAAAAAGACAACTGCAAAGCCCTAAAAAAATCAAATGGTGATGAAAAGACCAGGCTCAGAGAGTGGTGTGATTACAGTGACAATCAGAAGCTATAGCTGAAAGAAACATCTATTATGATATGAAAGTCATCAAACTCTACACCTCAGACATCAAGTCTTTTGCAATAAAAGGTCTCTTCTTTTTCTTTAATTGCACTGGGATCCTGGACCAGAGGCATGTGGGCATGAGAGTTTGCAGTCATGGAGGGTCTGGTAAAAGAACAGGCTCAGAGGACAGCCTACATTAATTGCTTAGCAATGTTAGTGCTAGTTCCAAAAGTCACCTAAATATCGTTCAGAACATAATAATGGACATAAGCTGTAACAAGACTGAGGAAAGTGGAAAAGAAGGAAAACGAACTCTCTCTAGAGAGACCTCCATGGCAAGAATAAATCTACCAAGGCACACAGAGGAAGAAGGTTTTTTAACTTAAGTTCCTAGGGTCTAAAAGAGTGTATACCAAGACAAAAATTTTTTTTTGATGTGAAATTTATCCATTTTACTTCATTTTCTTTTCTGTCTTTGTCTTGCATCTCTCTGCACATCAGAAAATTAAATACAGGTCCCAAGTACCTGCCTATCCTCAATGAGGTAAAACCTGGAACAAAGGGAGGAAAAGTGGCACCTGTGTCCCCACCTGTGATGACACAGTGGAAGGGAATACACAAAACCACGCTGTCTGGCACCTCTGACCTTGAAGAGAGTTTCAGCAGTGTCCTTCCCATGTGGCAGAAGCTCTAAGGTTGATAAATAAATTTCCCTCACAAATAATCTAAGGTGCCCTTTAGACCACAGTTTTCCCTAGGGCAAGCAAGTCTGTGCACTTGCCCTTCAGTGATAAGCATCCCTACTATGTGTCATGATGTCAAGGGTGGGGTTCCTGTCCATACTGGGACTCCATCTCTTACTCATCTCTATAGGCACACATCTCCTACAAACATCTCTGTCATTTATTTTGTACAGATTCTGTTCAATTAACCCTTCTTCAGGAGGCACTGCTCTATGTGAAAATGTTGATACGAAGTATCCATGAGAAAAAGGTGAGTTCAGGGTCTTGCTGCACTGCCACCTTAGATTAGAACTTGGGGTAGTATCGTTTTAGGTGTCTTTTACAAACTGTGTGTGTGAGTGCATGCTCAGTTATGTCCAACTCTCAGTGACCCCATGGACTCGAGCCCATCAGGCTCCTCTGTCCAGGGAATTTTCCAGGCAAGGATACTGGAATGGGTTGCCATTTCCTACTCCAGGGGATCTTCCTGACCCAAGGATCAAACCTGTGTCTCTTGCATCTCCTGCATTGGCAGGCAGATTCTTTACCATTGCTATGCCCAGATGCATTTCTAGTCTAACCTGAGTATTTTTGAGACGCTTTTAAATCATCTCCTGCATTTTAATTGCTAATAAATTTGAACTTATTCCATGTTATTTTGTGTTTGCCATTTAATTTGACGTTACTTCCTTTCACCTTATTGTATAGGTCTAGTTTTATTTCATCATTTCCCTATTGTATAAAACATGGTATTTTTCAATATTCATATTCTATACTGTATAAGTATATAGTTAATTCAAATTTAAAATGTATTTTTCTAGCTAAATAGAAAGCTAATTTCCACTTTAGTTCTCACAAATAAGACAAAGTTGAAGTGTTTTATTTCCTTCTACTCTCTTCTACTTTTCAACTTCCAAGTTTACTTCTTGATAGAAAATGGTCTTTATCAAGAGAAAAAAAGAAGTTTGAAGAATATATGCAAGAATGAAGAATTAATGGTAAGCAAAGAAAGTAGTAATAAATTAGTAAAGTAAATGTGTATTTATTATAAGATCCTGATTACAAGATGGAATGTTTTAGTTATTAAATACCTACTTCCCCCGTTAGCCCAGGAGTCCTCTGGAAATTTACAGTGTAAAGGAGAGAAGTTTTTGTACTTTGGGGCCAGACAAAGATTCCTCTGAACACCCTGAATTGGGAAAGAGAGGATATAATCTCTTCTTCATGGTCATAGCCATCTACTCCGTTTTTCACCTCTAGCTCATACTGGATAGGTTCCTGCAAAAGTTTATCTTCCATCCACAGGTAAGGTCACTGATGCTCTCTGAAAAGCCCCATTTCTGCTTTCCAGAGCCACCCTTTCCAGAATCAATTTGTTCAAGACTTAGTTTCCTTATCAATTTCAGCTTTTGGTCACTCATTTGGTCCTGATTCTTTATTGACTTTATCTGGTTGGTTCTCAACCAACATCACACCTGACTCTTCTCCACACCTTCCCCCTGGTCTCTGATATCGTAATTTGGGACTTTGTTTTGTCCCTTGAGGGCTTCTCTGACAGCTCAGTTGGTAAAGAATCCGTCTGCAATGCAGGAGACCCTGGTTTGATCCCTGGGTTGGGAAGATCCCCTGGAGAAGGGAAAGGTTACCCACTCCAGTATTCTCGCCTGGAGAATTCCATGGACTGTATAGTCCATGGGGTCGCAAAAGTCGGACATGACTGAGGACTTCATTCCTGATTCCACTCCAGCTAGGAAAGGTGTTTGGATGCATCTTTTTTGTTTTACAAAGATGACCTTTTGGAGGAAAAGAAAGGGAAGAGAGTAAGTTAAATATTGTTTCTTGACTACCAAATACGTACCAAATACTTTGCTTGATGATTTAGACACACTCTTAATCAGTTCAACCAATACTGGAGTTAGATGTCATTAACCTTTAAAAGGATGTCAAACACACTCCAATTTAGTTGATTTCCAAACAAGTATGAAATGATTAAGGTCCTATAACCTAATAAAAGCACCAGGATTTATTGATCAATTTATTAGTCAAGAAATATTCATGTCTTCCCAGCAACTAATGACCTTTTTGAAGTTAAGTTACAAATGCATTTTATTTCAACTCCAGGGAAACTGCCATAGGCATTCAAGGGCATATACAACAGTTTCTGTTTTAATGCACTTCTAAAGTAACAATATTTTGGCTTGATACATCATTTGGTATCTTTCTAAAGACTAATTTGTGGTACAAAATTCTCAATCAAAAGACGCAAATACATGGTTGCATGACAAAATATATGAGATACCACTGTGTGTTACATGAGTTTAATTTTCTCTCTTCATTCTTTACATTCATAAAGTTCTTCACTCTCTCCTATTTTTAAAAATGCCTTAGAAGATGGATTGGTACTTTCGGTTATGACATGTTGATATTTTACAAGGTATTACAATATGCAGAGATAGTCATGGGGAGTAGTAAAGCTGTTGAATATTTCAATGTGTTCTTTCAAGTATATTTTAAGAACACAAAAATCCTATGTGTGGAGACAATTAGTGCATATAACTGGACTAAATTCATGCTAGTAGCAAAAAGTTGCCTTTCCTCATAGATGAAAATTAATTTAAAAAAAATCACAAATCTACAAAGAGAAGTGAGAACTTTTACTCCTAAGTAGCAAGATCATCTCATGTACTTATCATAATGAAGAGGGAGAGTTTCTGCCTTCATCTATTTTCCTGCCATCTGACAGGAGATGGCTTAATTAAGATTGCTGATCACCTTTCTACTACTCTGGTTCAAGCAGGAATTCCTTTGGAGAGTCACCAAAAATGTTACTGTAACATATATCACAAGGGGAAGAAGCAGTCAGTGCAATTTAAGAATGTATTACTCTTGTGGTGTAATATATCACTGGGTCATTGCTTTGGTAAGTAACTTTTTAAATTGTTTTAAAGTAGAAAAGACTTTTAAAAATATTTTGTTCACTAGAAACTTGAGAGATTTTTATCCTATGCCTTATAGATCAAAGTGGGGAGGGAGACAGTTGTTGCTGTTCAGTTGCTAAGTCATATCCAACTCTTTGTGACCCCATGAACTGCAGCACACCAGGCTTCCCTGCCTTCATTATTTCCCAGAGTTTGCTCAGACTCATGTCCATTGAGTCGGTGATGCCATCCAACCATCTCATCCTGTCGTCCCCTTCTCCTCCTACCTTCAATCTTTCTCAGCATCAGGATTTTTTCAAATGAGTCAGCTCTTTGCAGCAGGAGGTCAAAGTATTACAGCTTCAGCTTTAGCATCAGTCCTTCCAATGAACATTCAGGGTTGGCTTCCTTCAGGACTGACTGGTTTGATCTCCTTGCAGACCAAAGGAGGGACTCTGAAGAATCTTCTCTAGCACCACAGTTCAAAAGCATCAATTCTTCAGCTCTCAGCCTTCTTTATGGTCCAACTCTCACATCCATACAACTACTGGAAAAACCATAGTTTCGACTATACAAAGCTTTGCTGACAAAATGATGTCTCGGCTTTATAATACACTGTCTAGGTTTGTCATAGCTTTTCTTCCAAGGAGCAAGAATCTTTTAATTTTGTGGTTGCAGTCACTGTCTTCAGTGATTTTGGAGCCCAAGAAAAGGAAATCTGTCAGTTTCCCCATGCTTATTTCAGTTAGGTGAAAATAATTCTAGAACTTTTCTGAGTGTTTACCCTGAAATACCACTGTTTTGTATCTTTAGTCTTGTCTAAACCATATTAAAATGTCATTAGTCCCACTTTTAAGTACTTGCACCTATAAACTAACTCACATTTTCACTGGAGCTCCTGACTTGGGGATACTTACTTGAGGGTTTCAATTCTTTGTCCTCTATTGTCATTCATATTTATTGCATTTCTGTGTAATTCCATGATTTGGAATTAGTAAGAACGATTTTTAAAAAATTGTCTCCAAAATGACCCATCATATTTGTGCAAGGCATACTGTTTATGCATCAGGTTATTATAAAAGGGGTATCGCTTTCTTTCAAGCAATGTTCCCTTTAGATAGGGTTTCAATTTAGCTTCAGTGCCAAAAGCTGTTCTGACATAACTGTTTTTAAGAAAGAACATCTATCAACTTAGGTTTATTTGCATTTTATGTATTGTTTTTAAAAAGCCATAGGAGCATATAATCAAATCTTTCTTAAATTATTCACAGTGTCCTGATTACAACCTATCTATAAGCCTTTTCCATTTTGTGGCTGTTTATAAAGTAGCTAACAAAGTCCACTACTGATTTTGCACCAGTGTTGGTAAACTTTTTCAGAATTTAAATTTACTCACAGTAATTAATAGCCACTAATAACATGATGCTAAAGCTGAAACTCCAATTCTTTGGCCACCTCATGCAAAGAGTTGACTCACTGGAAAAGACTCTGATGCTGGGAAGGATTGGGGACGGGAGGAGAAGGGGACGACAGAGAATGAGATAGCTGGATGGCATCACCGACTTGATGGACATGAGTTTGAGTGAACTCCGGGAGTTGGTGATGGACAGGGAGGCCTGGTGTGCTGTGATTCATGGGGTTGCAAAGAGTTGGACATGACTGAGGGACTGAACTGAACTGAATAACATGATCTCTTTCTTTTTTTAATGCCAGAGTCTGCAATCTTGTGGTAGATGCAAAAACAAACAAATCAGGCCTATCTCTTGGCTGGGTGACCTTCTGGGTCACTGATCCATCCCTTAAAAGCAATCAGGTTTCTTACCTGAGGTCCTTGGATGAATTTCAGAGGGCATTTTGTGACTGTCTTAAAATTCAGTGCAAATGTTCCCTATGTGAGTGAGTGTATGGATTTTCACATAAAACTTTTACCAGAAGAATTTGTGTGGTATGGTGGATCAGTGTAGTATGTAGCCTCTGAGTCAGACTGCCTGGATTTGTATCACAACACACCACTTGGCTGTTTGACTGTGAACAAATGACGCAACTTTTCTCTGCTTCTGTGTTCTCAAAATTGCAGAAATAATCTTATAGGCCTGCTGTGAGAATTAAATGGGAAAATTTTGTGGTTATGTGAAGCCCATAATACAGTGGTAGGAACTTAGTTAGCACTCACTAAATATCAGTAATTACCATCATGCTGTCAAAGGAATTTGCAACCACCAGAGTTAACAGCCACTGACCTAAGGCATTTTTAAGATTATACTTTAAAGAATCAGTTCCTGAGTTGAGAAGTCACACTAAAATGTAATTCTAATAGAATATGCATTGGTAAAACATAGAGACTCATATTCATAATTAAAAAGGCCTCATAAATAACTCTGAAAATGTGGGAGGTCATTTGTGTTGTTTTCCATGGGAGCAAACCCATCTTCCTGACCTGGGATGAGTTCCCAGATGAATCACTTTGAATCTGCTCCTGGCTGCTCCACTATCCAACTTGTCTTGAAACCCTGAAATAAACTTCCTAGGGTGAGAGATTACATTGTGACTACATTTGTCGATGCCTTCCCAGTATTTTCATTTTCAATTAGCACAGAAGTCAAAAGTTACAAAAGCAACGAGATTACGCATCTTTTAATGAAAGATAAAACAACAATATAAACATACACAAATTTACAGAGAAGGGATCAACTTTGATACATCTGGAGTAAAAGGTGTCTCTTATTTAAATATGGTATAAAAATAAATGCAAGAAACATTAACCAAGAATGTACAGACAACAGACAAAGATGTAAGCTTTTTTCTGACTGTGATACATTGGTGAAATGAAACTTTCTGTGCTAATTTATTATTTAATAAATGTGAAGCTGTATGTATACTTCTTGATAGATGCTTTTTTCCTTTTACAATTCTTCCAGTTTGTGACTGAATTTTTAGTGATCTGTGTGTCTAGAAGAAGGTTTAAGAGAGAGAGAAAGGGGGAAAACAAAAGGCTTACTTCACTTGAACTGTTAAAAAGGAAAAGACACAGCTCCAGTTTAGTACAAGGAAGAAGCAGACATTCTGAAATGGAGGCGTCAGATGGTAGAGTCCCTTGGAGATGGCAGTGCCTTAATGTACACAAAGAAAGAACAGTTCAGGTCCTTTGCTCATGCAACGTCTTGGTCTAATGTCCTCTGCTCCGGGTAACAACAAAGAGCGACAAAGTATATGCAGTGACTCCAGTTCGCTTTCATGCTACAAGATGATCCTTTTAATAAGACTGAACGAGGCTTGTTAACCTCTTTGACGTGAGAGATTTCCCCTGAGAAAAAATATAAACAAGGGAAGAAAGAGAAAACAATATGATCACTGAAAACCTGCTTATGAGTAACATCTGTTTATTGCAGCTGATACTGTACAAGGGTCAAAATGGAACCCTTTAGATGAATCTTAGTTCAAACTTCATGACCAAGCTCCCTCCCTTCCTCCACCAACACATCAAACAAAATGATCCTCCCTTTTTCCATCCTCCCACCCCTCCGCCCACTTCCTCCCCCTGCAAACAGACTGATGGGTTCACAGCACAAATCAGCAAATCATAAAACATGTCCAAAATATTCCATTGAGGCTTAGCAATGATGCAACACCTAGGTTTGCAACCGGTTATAACATGTTACAGCAAACTTTAGGAAGTTGCTCTGAAAGACAGCGATGTGATGCATTCTTGTCCAACTGCTAAGATTAGTGTTGCATTTATAAATATCTAGATGTGCACAGGGTATGATTTAATTAAACAAAATTATTTTTGAGGGTGGGACTGCTGGAAACTCATGTTTGAATCTATTCCCTATCCTTTATGGTAATGGAAAAACAATCAGTGCCTAAAAGTTGAGAAAAGTCTATTTGCTTTGTACTTTAAACTGTAAATGTTTCCTTTTCCATTTGATTTCCTCCAGCCTCAACCTCAGAAAAACCCCATATATTCTGATCCCACTTATTGTGTTAATAACTATTATACGTATTCATTTTTTGAACATCTTGATAGTCAAAACTGTCCCTGTAAATTGCAAATACTCTAGAGAAAGGTATGAAATTTTAAATTTCTGATCAGAATAACAGATTGTCAATTTGGTTATTTCTGTTTTATCCCTCATTGTATATGTTTAGTATAAAAAATAGGTGGAATTTGTACTTCTCAGAGGATAAAATAATAAGGGAAAATCAAAAGATTTTTTAAGAAATATATTTTAGTAATAAGTTAGTCATAGCAATATTCTTGATTTACTACTTAACATGGCTCAGAGTTTGATAAATGAGTGGTGTGGTTTGGGGAGAGAAATCAGCATTCATGACTATATTTTAGAAAAAAAATGATATATTTTAAAAATGATTAATAATTCCAGAATCAATGTTTTTTTATATACTGTACAGTAACTGACAAGGTCTTTTTGTATACTTGAACAGCAGTAATAAAAATGAAGCTCCATTCTCTTTTAATTGGGAAAAAGGAGTTCATAGCTTAGCTTTTATCAAGTTTTGACTTCTGATTGTAGAAGAGCCAGTTTTGCAAAGGACTTTCCCACTTAGCTACGCTCTAATCACTTTATGGGAAGAAAAATACTGAAAGAAAATGCAGATTTCTCACAGGACATCCTATTTTACACTGGCCTTCCAGTCAAACTATGCTTTGTTTCTTCTTGTCACTTCTGTGCTTGTTTCCTCCTCATTCACAAAATGGGAATAAGTAAAGCACCTATTTAAAAAGCTTTTTATGAAGAATAATACAAGTAAATTACTTAAAACTATTTCAGAACATTCTGTGCACTCAGTTTGCTAGTCATTACCTTATTGTATTATTACTATTATTATTATTACTACTGTTACATTCTTTCTCATCAGGATACTGAGACCCAAAGTCACTTTTCTGACCCTGAAAAGAACACAAAATTTCTCATGAATTTGGAAGCTAAAATTATACTACTTTTACACTCCAATACCTTAATCAAATAATGTTTGAAATACAAAACTACTTTTCTATACTTGAAAATTACATTATTTTATACATCTACTACTTTTTTCTCTTATGCTACTAATGTGTGCATATATATTCATTCTGATACTAACGCATTTTTAAAAAGTGCTTACTATTTCTGATGCCATTCGTGGGGTGGGAAGAACCTATACTGGTTGAAGTATAAGAGTGAATTCATATACAGTTGAGGAGGAAGAGGAAGATGCTAACATAAAACTATTTATATTAAAACTACAGATTAATATAATTTGGTTCAAGCTATTGGGAGGATGAATAACATAGTTAGGTTCAAATAAGAAGCCATTTGCCACTTGGAGTCAGTTTTCATTTTGATCAGTGGAAATGATGTCATATTTGTAAATGTAACAAATGGTAATATGGTTCTCTACCTAATTTTCCCCTCAAAATATCTATGAAGTTATTGGTATTGTCCTGGTATTGGCTTTATTTTTAAAAGGGGGGGAGGTACAAATTTAGCTTGGTAAGCTGTTGTAGCAGGAAATAATTTAAAAATACTCACTCATGGAAGCCCATGGAGAAACACAGGCCTACAGTAAATCTGAGGCTTGTGATAGTAAGAAAGCAGATGAACAGAAATGGGAGAACATATGTATATACGTTAACAAACCCACACAAGAAACTCTTGTGAGATGTGGACTCACCAAATACATAAAAAGGGTATTTGTTTTGTGTATTGAGACAATTAAAAGGCAAATTTAAGTATATCTAATAGTAAAATGCGAAGAGTTGACTCACTGGAAAAGACTCTGATGCTGGGAGGGATTGGGGGCAGGAGGAGAAGGGGACAACAGAGAATGAGATGGCTGGATGGCATCACCGACTTGATGGACATGAGTTTGAGTGAACTCCGGGAGATGGTGATAGACAGGGAGGCCTGGTGTGCTGTGATTCATGGGGTTGCAAAGAGTTGGACACAACTGAGCGACTGAACTGAACTGAACTGAATAATAAAAAAAAAAACAAACCTAAGTGCTTCAACCAAGGGTCAAAGTAAATAGATAGCATGGACCCCCAAGTGAGTTATCTAGATTTAAAGACCTAGATCACGTGGATGTGTCTGCAAGCCCTGTGCAAATCTTGCCTTGTTCACGTACTGGAAAGAAAAACACCGTGCAAAGGTATTTTGTGCACTCTCTAGTGTGCAAAGAAGTATCAATTTCTCACTCTAGTGGAAAATCTTAAAAAGAACACTAATTCTTTTTTACAGGTTTAGAAAGAATATACTTGCACATCAGATGTTTTGTAATAATCCTTTTCAGTGTGGATCCTTGGAGGCTGTATTAAATCATCTTGAAAGACAATCCTGAAATTATCTAATTTTTCTAAATTGAAGAATCTGGGAAAATTTCATAGTTAAGTTCTAAAAATCTTAATTATGGAAACTAAAAGGGCTAAAATTCCTTAACAATAGCATGTTTTTTGTTTGTTTGTTTTTATCAGATTGCTTACAATTGAATTCTGTATGAATAATAACTATTTTCAACTCAATGACTACCTTTATGCTATGTCATTTATACCCATTCTTAATAGATTCTAAAGGAAATGAATTTGAAAAAGAATGGATACATGTAATGTTTATGTATAACTGAATTACTTTGCTGTGTGCCTAAAAATAACACAGTTAATCAACTATGTTATACTCCAATGTAAAATAAAAGTTAAAAGAAAGGAAATAGATTACATTGGAAATGGAAATCTATAGAGAAAGACAAAGACAGAAACTCAAAACAAAAATGCAGCATCCTGTGACATTTTATAGTATCTAGTTAATGTACAATATGCTAGCACATGATCCATTTCAGGACAAAATTAACCTGACTTTAACTGGCATCTAAGTGAAAACAGATTCTCTGGATAGTATAGCTATCACATAAACAAAGCAGTTTTTCTAGTGTCTCTCAATAAAATTTCATCTCCATCAAACTAATTCCTTCCTTTTAAAATGTTGCATGGAGATTTTGTTATAATTAGGAAAATAAAACTCCCCCCAATAAAACGACCTGTGTGCTCATTCTTAGTTTTCTCAAATTGACTATCAAACATTATGAATTTCACATAATATAAAATTTTTTCTTGGTCTTAAAGTAATAACAGAAAGTTGACAAAGAGCTGTGAATCCCTAGAAATGGAAATAAAGATCAGGCTCTTAGCTCCATATGAGAGCCCTCAGCATCTGAATGATGGAAGCAAATGTCCACATTCCTTTCCTGCAGACACTGATACATGAAGGAAGTAGGGGAGAAGCCATATTTGCTTGGGTGACCAGCTACTTGTTTTATTACTGTCATAAAACATAAAAACAATGTATTCAGTCTTTACCAGTCTACAGGACACAAACCAAACCAACACTAACTGAAGGGATGGATTTTTAGAAGATAGCCATGAAAGAGTTTAAAGAGTAGGAAATTACCAAGACCTTTTGGATTAAAAAAATATTAACATCTTAACTCTTATTCCTACTTGTTTGTTTCGTATTACTACCTCCTAGTCTTTCCCATGTGTTGCTGTAGACTTAGAAATACCTTCTAGAATGCCTTGTCAGCTCCAGAGGCTCTGGGACCAGGAGAGGGCAAATCATGTCATTGACTTTTTATTGGTGTCTGTGATCCAGTTACTGGACCTGTGCTGAGCCCCACAGCTGTGTAATAAAAAGGGCTGACTGTTTGATGGTAATGAGATGCTGTTGGACTAGAGATAAGAAACGTACACACTCATGACAGGCTGAACTAAAGGATACATTTCTTTGTTTATTCTCATATGAAAATTGCACCTGTTTCACTTAAAAAATATAAATGTCTTTGCCTGGGTTTCAAAATCCTTCAGAACCTGGCTCCCCTGGCCTTTCAAACTACTCATTGTCACTCCACAGAATGGCTCTCTGGCTGGTCTTTGCACCTGCTACTCTCTGAGCTTGGGTTCTACTCACTCTTCAGATAAACTTCTTACTCATGTTTTTGCTGACGTCTTCTAATTGCCCCTTAAGTTCTTCTGCAGTTTACCTCTCTAGATTCTTTGTCAGTACTTTTTCCCTCTGGGTCGGGAAGATCCATTTGAGGAGGGCATGGAAACCCACTCAGTATTCTTATTTGGGAAATCCCAAGGACAGAGGAGCCTCGTGGGCTACAGTCCATGGGGTCACAAAGAGTTGGACATGACTTAGCAACTAAACATTTTAAAAATGCTGTTTCGTACAATCCTCTAAGTCACCTGGCTTGATAAAGTAGCTTGATAGCTGTTCAGTTCAGTTCAGTTCAGTTCAGTCGCTCAGTCGTGTCCGACTCTCTGCGACCCACGAATCACAGCACGCCAGGCCTCCCTGTCCATCACCAACTCCTGGAGTTGTTAAACAATCTTAGTATTATAGAAGTCTCCAAAAATGTACTTGTTTCTTTGCATGAGTTGAGTTCCTTGACTGGAAGTCATAGTTTAGGAATAAGCTTCTAGAAAACAGGGTAATGAGATTCAAATGTATTGGTGCAAGTAACTTTTAAGGGAGGAGAGGCACGGTAGGATGAGAAATGGGAGCATGTTGGACACACCCTAACTATTAAGTAATTAACTGATAGAATTTTTTTTTTTTTAACTTTTATTTTGCCCTGGTTGTTGCTATCAGTGAAGCTAAGTGGTGATATGTTGAGGGAATTGAACTAGGCTAGGGGTTTGGAAAAACCCTGCTTCAAATGAAACCAAGTCCTCTAGTATAATCTTCAGATAAGTTTACTGAAACACGGTGGATAATTTCAGCAAAACTGAGAAGTATGAGTTCCTCGAAAATTAAAGAAAACTCAATTATTGAGAATTAAGAAAGAAAAAGAAAAGAAGGAAGGGAAGGAGGGAGAAAGAAAGAAAGGAAGGGGATTCTATAGCTAGTTTGGAGGCTGGTATATTTAATGTTGAACACAGGAAGAAATTCTGTTATGTACTTAAAAGAGATGGTTTATGAACATATTTATATACCAGTTTTTATTAGTAGCTTCTTGTGTGGTTTGAGATAGAAAAAGTAAAGCCAAATACTTTCATTTTCTTAGTTAAGAATAGCTTCCTGAAATAAAAATAGCGTATATCCATTAGAGAAAATGAGGAAACCATAGAAAAATATAAAGAAGAAATAAGCATTACTTGAAATACAATTATTTACATGTTAATATATCCTTCTACTTTTTATACAAAAATATTTTTATTTAAAAAAAAAAACTAAAATTATACTGTGCATAGTACTAAAGCTTATTATGAGTAATATGCTAATTAAAAATGATCATATTTTGATCAATTACCCATGTAACATATATATTTTGTTCAAATTCATCACATTAGTGGGAAAGGAAATCAATTTAGAAAGATGCTACCAACATTTAGAAAAAAATCACATATCATAGAATAAATAAAAACATATTAGGGTAAATTGCATATAATAAGGGAATGTATTATTTCTGAAAGGTTATTTTAGTCCTATACACATATAAACATGCATAAATACAGTTTATATATACATACACACATACTCACAAACATATATATATATTGCATTACTATGTCATAGTAATGGGTCGTGATAAAAAAAGATGAAAGCCAATGCTCTAAAATCTATTCTTGAATAACTGCATCAGGTTGATATACCTTCATGCATTTAAGAATTCACAATTGTATATTCAGATTGTGTCTTATTTTTGGCAGTTATACGATGCAATGAATATTCTTGTTTGTGTATAAACATCTGGGTTTTGTTAGAATTAAATTGTTAGAAGCTGAAATACTGATTGAATATGAGAGAATATTTTTGAAGCTTTTGACACATTGTATAAAGTTCTCTGCAAGAAAATGATTAGCAATTCATATCCCTACTAAGTGTGAATAATACGTGAATTCACCAATTTTCTTATCCTGGATATTATTATTTAAAAAAACTAACCTATTGGAGGAAAAAGTTATTTTGTTGCCTTTTGAGTTAAATTTGGTGATTAATATAGGTTTTCTTTTTGTTTTCTTATATATTTATTGACTATTTGTATTTCCTCTGTTAAAACTGACCAAGACCTTTGCTTAATTTTCCAATGGCGTATTGCTCTTCTGATTTTTTTTTTGCAAAGAACTCCCCATATAAACCACCTTAGATCTTTGTCAAGTACATGCTCATTTACTTGTTTTTAAAAAGAGTTCACCAGACTTGAGGACAGGAAGTTGCTTTAAACAAGTAAGGCATTTAGCAGTCTTTCATTGTATTTCTGTGGATAAGACAGAAAAAGAGGAAGTTCGAAACTAAATAAACAACTGCCTTCTAGGTGTGCTAATATTTGGAGTAGTGGAACTCTCTTCATTTCTGTTCTTATGACATTTTAATCAGCAATTTGCTTGACTAAATTGATATAATTCTACTAAAATGAATGCATGAATGATGCCAATTTGCTAATCTTGGTTAATAGACAGGATAACAAAGAGATACTCCAAAAAATTACATAATGCGATAACTCACAAGATAAAATTTAATCGAAAGAAGAATAAAGAACTGACCTTACACGAAAATTGATAAACAAACAATAAACCAAAAGTCTAGCAGCAAAAGAGAAGATCGAGGAGATGTAATCTTAGTTCATAAGAAAAAAAAATTTCTAGATTTAAAAAACATTTTAAGCCCCAAATAACCTGATTGCTGTGACTGCAATCCGATGCAATTTTCGAGCTGAACTGTGCAAGTTATATATGTCCCTTCTTTCCTATTTGGCATTTGATATTTCTAATCTATGCTGGTTCGGTTACTTCTCAAGTGTTGTGAGTCTGCATGAGTAGATTTGACACAGAATTGCCCTCTTCCAGGTTTGCTCCATAACTTGGTCTGAGGTTGTATTTCCAAAACCTGTAATCTATATTATTCATGGGTGGGAAGGGTGGGCTCAGTGGTGATTGTTAGCATATGGAAAAGAAATTTCATGCCTGATTTCATGTTTAATAAAACCAAGATAAAAATCATTTGACCAGGGACTAGAAATAATCCATAGAGTTTTAGATAGCATCTTAAAACAGTGTAAAACTGCCAGAAAACACTGTAATTCTTCATAGATTGAAGACTAATTGACAAGGAAGCCTGCTATTAATGTGTAATACAATTGCTTTAGAAATCAAGAATACAAACTCTGATTTCTGCCTTCTACAAGTTATTTTCCCTTCTAGTGTATTTATCTCTTGCATTAGGGCAAACATAATGATAAGAGAGAGAAAAATAAATAGACATCTCTTCTTTTGTAATTTTGTACTCCATTTAACTGAGCAATTCAATTTTTTATAAGAAAAAATCAATATTTAACTCGATGGATGCCTGTGATACTTTGAGCTATAACACCAATGAATAAAGAAAGAAATATGGAATAACATAAATGTCCATCAATAGAGGAATAGAAAAATAAATTATAGGTATATCCATTCAGAGGAATTTTGTGCAGCCAATAAACAGAATTGTGTAGAATATGAAATGACCTGGAAGATATTTCTAATGTAATTTAAGCAAATAAAGCATGCTTCAAAAGCATGCTTAAAGAATTTCTTAAATCTATTTGTACAAGTACTATTTACGGCTGTTTCTGGCTAAAGAAATAGTAGATGAAGAAATTGAGGTGCAGCAGTTTAACTGACTTCTAAAAATTCATATGGCAAGAAAGTGTGAGACTGGGTTTCAAGCCTAAATATTAATATTTCAGGTTTCCAGTGCTGGGTATAATAGGAAGAAAATGAGTACTCTATAAAGTAATGAATTTAAAGTCAGAAAAACTTCCTTCTAGTCCTGACTTTCTCTCACCTATAAAATGGGTAAAATAATGAATATTATATAACCTAACTAGCAGGTTCAGATTAAATTAAATTAGATAATATAAAGTACCTAGTGCAGAGCCTGGCACAAGGCAGGTACTCAATGAATGTGAATTACTATCATTATCTCACTTTTCTCAGGTCCTTTCAGAGTCTGCTGCTGCTGCTGCTGCTAAGTCGCTTCAGTCGTGTCCGACTCTGTGTGACCCCATAGACAGAAGTCCACCAGGCTCCCCCGTCCCTGGGATTCTCCAGGCAAGAACACTGGAGTGGGTCTACATATTGTTTCAAAGTATTTCCCCAAGTTCATTTCTTAGACACATTATCTCGTAGCTTCCTTATATTTACCAGAGCAACTTCCACATAGAACTCCTTTAAAATGTTTATTTAAACTCTATCTTTCCTCCATTATTTCTATTTAGTTATAATAAAACCACTCATTCATTATCTTGTGTTAAAATCATTTTATTGATCCTATAAAGGCATCCCATAAAATTTATTACGTAAGTACTTTGGATGCCTATCACAACTGCTGACTCTAAAAGGAATCATAATATTGAGGAACACTGAACCAAGAGGAAATAAAAAAATAAATGAAAATAGAAAGTTAAAGGGAACTTTAAATGGAAATTAACCATCAAAAGATTTAATGGTATACAGTATAATATTTTTAATTTTTTTATAAAAATAATTTTCAGGATAGAAATTCACTTCTCATGACTGATGAAATAAATGTAGCAATTTGTAATCTACTGAGGAAATTAGAGAGCCTTTCTAAGTTTTTACTCCATTTCTTTAGAGTACTATCAAAACAAAATATTCAATAAAAATATTACTTTTTATTTTCCTGGATGTTAAAGGATTAACCCTAAATAACTGTGTCTGAAGGTTATCTGAAATTTATCAGTATGTTGTGTGTATATACGTGTTCTGGTATGAATGTTACTCAACTTATCTTTCTTCAGTAATCTCAACCTTTTGTACCATTCTCCTTAAAAAGATGGTTGTCTTTCTTGGCCTAGTGAAATCCTATTTACCCAGTTAAATGTAACTTCCGGAAATTCTCATATTATTCATGGACTCTACTTAGTCACCCTAATAAATAGAAATAGTTTATCTTTCTCCTGTACACTATAATATTTTGTTTATATCATCATGTACAGTAACAATTAAGGTCTTGTTCTTAAGATACAGCACAATGTCTGGAGTATAGTTGGCACTTGGTGTATAAATTTTGATTGAAGGTGCACAGGATTACTTCCTCACTTCCTCTTATTTCCTATTGATCTTTTCTTAAAGTTTGCAATGAATGACAATGTGGTGCTACTTTAAGAGTTGAGGAAATTGGTCAGATGTGGGGATGGTGTTGGAGGAAAGGCAGCCATTTTGCTTTCCCTTTCCATCTTCCTTAAGTTGCATTATATGTTTTTAATTATATCACAGAAATTTCCAATCCAATCTCAAGAACAATATTCTGTCAGCACTATGTTAGAAAATAATGAATTTGAAACAATTCTTAAACAATACACAGAGCACTGTGCAACATCCTATGGTGACTTTCTCCAGCAAAATCTTGAGGCATTTCTTTAGCATTGTCTTTATCTTCCCATGGTGACTTATGAGGCATGCTTAAAAAATTTTTTTATTAAAGGTCAGAGATTCCAAAAGATCCAGCCAAAATTTTGGGAAGTTAATAGTGTGATTAATTCTTGGAGTCCTTCATTTTCCAGTCCTTTAATTTGTACAATCACAATGAATGTTCAAGGTATATACTGCTTTTTAAAGTCTTTTAATTGGGAAAAGAACTGATTAACATTCCCCACCACAAGGAGCCTTGAAGGAGACTAAAAACAAAAACCATATTTTTGCTGAATCCAATTAGTTTACATTTCAACACACAAACTCCACTTAACTGGCCATCACAGCAAAAGCCACAACACACACCCACAGCAGCAGCAGCATGGAGCTGACCACACAACTCAACAGACAATGCAGACAAACTGGAGTATAAACCAAGATTTTTCTACCTCTTTTCATAACAGGTTAGTGCTGGCCCTCAGTGTTGGTGTACAGTTTTTATGGCATGGGAAAATAGGGATGTTTCTGCCCTATAAAAATAAATGTGTTGAAGGCTTTAGTTTGAGCTTATACAATGTCAGAAAGTTCCAAAGCACTGGCACAATACCAAAAAAAAAGAATCTCACAAACAAATATATCACTGAAACACATGGCAAGATACTAAGAAAACACTGGTAGGAAAACGACTGGTTTCCTGGATGATTTATGCAATAGTTTTCAATACTTTGCTGAAAAATAACGAATGAGAAAGGCATGCTTGTGGGTCTTTGGTGAGCATATATTGTCACCAACCCCCATTCATACGGAGTCTGGCTCTGGCTTTACACTGTTAAATAAGTCATTTTCTCTCTGCAAAAGTAGGAGACACAGAACCCTTGTAGTTCTTAATCTTTTAAGCCTTAGGAAGAGCTAAGGGAAAGAGTACAGAAATTCATACACTATTGTTAACAGAGACAGAGATATATAGAATTAAAATTAAAACATAATTATTTCTTCATTTTATGTAATAATACACACTACTTTCCAAGTCTTAGTTTGACACATACAGATTTTCACATATGATATCTTTATCTACTCGAGGAAGTGCTGGGACAAAAAGATAAGTAGAAGTTCTGAACTTGAATAAAGACAATAAATACTTTTGCTGTTATATCAAAGGGTGCAAGATGGAAGATGGGGCTTGAAACTGGGAACATCTCCCAACTGGACTTTGATTTGCAACTCTTTAAAAATGAAAACTTACCACATTCTGTGCAAAGTTTTCAAAACATGTTCTGCGGTCCATTGAATATCCCGACTTATATGTGTGGGGTTGGGCAGGGCAAAGAAAAATAACAAACAGAGAGAAAGAGAGGAGGAAGGAAGAAAGGAAGGAAGGCAAAGCCAGAAAGAAAAATGGCAGTAAAAGACAGGGTGATGAAATGATGCAACACCAAATTCATGTTCTAAATCACAGGGATCAGGAAAACAGGAGAGCCTCCACTGAAGGCCTCCTGTCACAGGGCATGGGCTCTGTTTGCATTAACGCTTATACTTATAACGCCAAAACTCTTCTTGTGCAAACAAAATGATGTGATTTCAAGCAAAATCAAACGACACTGAAATAAAGTAGATATGTTTAGGTTTTATGCTGACATTTGAAAATCTAGTGGCTTATGTTCAGAATATCCTCATAATTTTCTACTGGTAGGTACTAAATTTCTGTTGATATCATTAATTCTGTAGACCACTGCTGTCCAACAGAACTTTCTGAAAGCATGGAAATTTCATTCTAGACTAATATTTCAGAAGTCTTTAGCTGTGGCCATTGAGTATGAGAAATTTGATTAGAATTTTATGTAATCTACCTAATTTAAATTTAAACCATTGCATGTGCTGCTGGTTGCTGTACTGGTCAGTGCAACTGTCTGGTTGCAGAGTCAGTGGACTTTGAAAAATATCATTAGCTTAAGTGATGATCATGAACTACACAAAATTATCATTTCATCTCAGAATTTCAAGAAGCTATGGACTATTTTAACGTTACCAAATAATGAATGGTGTTGATGTTTACAACCAGATTTTCCATTTTCTGTTAAATTGATTAATAAGGTGTTACTGACAGTGAGACTTTTTCTTTTTTTAGTTTTCTTTATTTATTATTATTATTTTTAACAGTGAGACTTTGATTATTAACATTAATTGAACAATGTAGCCTACTGCAGTTCTTCAAAAATATGCTAGCAGCTCTTAGGTATGATGCTTCATCGCAGGGATATTAAGTGACTCAGGATAAATGCCAAGTGAAGATATTTGGAAGCAAACATTTAGTTTGCTGATAGTTGTTGCATTTTGGCAACTATCACAGGAAAAAAAATGAGTTATGGGGCATATACGTACATTCCAGTTTACAGGATGAGGAAAACCCTCTCTGAGTTTTTAATCTGATGGCATTGTTCTTTTCTTTACTGCAATTTCTTATTTCCTTAAACTGGCATACAGAAGACTAACATGAAACATGAGAACAGCATCTTAAAAACTTTGAAAAGCATGGACATCTGCCGAGACAAACACACAATAAAGAAAATAAGCAATCAACAGGCAGAAACACATACAACTTAAATGACCCTGATAAAATGCAGGGGTTTGGGGAAGGGTCTTGGAGTATATCCACTTACCATTTGTCCAATACTGTGGTCCCAGCAGAGATAACTACTCCAAATAACTATAACTGAGAACTAGGTCATAAAAGTTCACAAAGAACCAATACCTTTTTCTTTGCCTGTAGAAGTTCCTGATAGGCACTGGATCTTATAAAACGTGGGTATGAATCACTTTTCATCAGTTTGTAAATGTGCTCCTAAAAAGAAATAATGGTTGAAGTGCCTCTTTATTATTTCTTAGGAAAAATCAAATACTGTGATAAGAATGCAACATCTGATTCAAAAACAAATCTGGAATAATGATAATGCTGATGAGAATACTTTATATGCTTATAGAACAATTTAGACCTTCAAATTTATTATTTTATTCAAGGATCTGTGTTTAAACTGGTTTGGGAGCTATGAAGGAGGCAAATCAAATCCAGTCCTTAGAAAAATGGGATTTAGTTAGTAGACTCTCATCACATAATTTCAAATCAAGTTGTTGATTTATATAGACCATTAAGATAAATAAACCTGCTATCTCTGAAGCCAAAAGAGAATGATGCAAAGTCAGGATTCAGTAATCATTCTAGATACCTTGGCATTTATATGTACTTGGAGGGTTCAGACTTTCTTAATGAATCATCTCATTGGTGAAAATTGTCATGCAAATCTACTTTAGGCCAGAGCATAAGTCCAGAAATAAATTTTGTGATATTTAATTGCTTAACATCCTAATTTGTATGCATGTTTTGACTTATTCTGAAATATATTAGGTAAATATTTGATAATTTAATCCTAATCAGTTTGCAATGTTTTGTTTCAATGATGAATATTGGTAGACAAAGGAAAAAAATATATTCATCTAATTCAATGTTGGCCCAATCCAAGGAGATTCTGCTTTGGTTTACTGCAGCCTAAGGGAGCATAAATGCTCCTTGCTCATTCTAGTCTGTTAGAGGCAGAGTTCTGAAATATTTGAGAGTATCCTGAATGTCCCAGTGTCTACTTGTTTGGAGAAAACATATATTTTAAGAGATGACTTAGTTTCCTGGTCTTAAATACACCAGTAATAATTTGTAGTTACTGTGAATCCCTTAATGACATTCAGGATTAATCCTCAGTAATCCTGACATTCAGGCTCTAGCCCAGGGTTCATCTCCAAAAGTACGGTACATTTGGAACTGTATCAGAATTTGTTGTTGGAAAAGTGGGACGATGTTTTATTTTGCACTCAAGTATTTCGGGATTCAGATCCTATCTTGCTCAAGATTTACCACTTACAAACATGCTAATTTTGACAATTTTATTCACTTCTCTGAGCCTCGATCATCTAGTCTATAAACCAGAGTTATTGTCAGGATTTGTGGAATGATCAACGTTCAGCAAAGGATGGAGGTATGCATAGTAAGTGCCCAAATATGTTTGCGTATGTTCCAGGTACACTTTAAAGTGCTTGCCTATATTAGTTAATTAAATTCTCACAATACCTCGACAAGGTTGGCAACCATTTTCATATATGTTTTAAATATGAAGTAACTAAAGCACAAAGAAGTACTTGCAATAGGTCACAGAGCAGAGCTCAGAATAGAACCCAGGCAATTTGCCTTCAGAATCTGCTTTCAGTTATTACGTTTATCTCTTCTTAAACAGCAGCAAGAATTTCTATTATTATCTTTTTAAATATAGCATTTATAAACCCACAAAAAAACTGGGATTAAATAGCTGAGATTGACTGAAAAAAGTCTATGGTCAGGTGGTAAAATTTTCTATAGGAAATTATGCCTTTTCCTTTTATTGAAGACACATTAAGCAAAAATATTTTTCAATGACACAGATAACAAAGAAATTTTCTTTTTAAGACTTTTGGGAAGGTCATTCCAAATATTTTACACATTGTCGACTCTACAAAAATGCTTGAAAGTTTATCTTGAATTGAAAGAAAGATAAAACAGCAGAGAAATAAGCAACAGAATTTTCCTCCTGCTTTCACTCATGTGTCTCCATAAAATGTAATTATTTCAACACAGAAGACCATGGCAGAGCCAGGGTGAATGAATGGGTTTCTGGTTGGCTATTTCAGCCTGTGTTAGTTTCCTGCACAGTGGCTCATTTCTTTTTAAACCAAAGCCAGTGATAAATATATTTTATACCAAGAGTAAAAATAAGAAAGGAAGTTTCTGTACCTCACGCTTCATCTTCTATATTTTCTCTTAGTAACACAGCTATTTAAAAAACAAGACACTTTTTGAGCTAACCTTCTTCTCTAAAAGAGGTTTTAAGAAATTATGAAACATGTTTGTTCAGGTTTAAAAGCCAATTTCAACACATCATTAGGAAATGATATCCTCTCATTACACATTTATTTTTCCTCTTGAGCACAATATACTTTTTTTAGAGAAAGTAGAAATTAAAATTACTTTAAGGAGACAACTACATCCAGTTTGAGGGAAAAAAAAACACTTAAATAAAAGTATGTCTTAGGAAGTTAATATCATAATATCAATTTCATTTTTTCTTCTTTTTGTAGACTAAAAAAGTAACTTGGAAAATTTTAAAATGCCTAAAGTTACTGTTACAGTTTGTCATCAGAGACAAAACTGGTTTTTACTGTTTCATTGTGTCATCAGAGGCAAAACTGGTTTGAGTTTTACATAACTTTAAGCTAATTTAATCTAGTTCTGACTATTCATAACAATATATTATTTAGGAAGGTCAGAATCTCAGGCTCTCCATATTAGAAGATAAGTTAAAGAGTTCAAGTATGTGTTACTGAGGTATTGGAGTTGAAACTAAAGTAAAAAGATTTAAAAGATTTAAAATATTTCCTTTCAAGAAATTTTCATGTAAAAACATTCACATTTACAAAAATCCCCAGGCTTTAAAAATTCTTCTTTTTAAAGTATCTCCATTATCTTCTAGATCATTTAGTTGTTTTACATACAGCTTCCTCTGTGGCTCAGATGGTAAAGAATCCACCTACAATGTAGGAGATCTGGGTTTGATCCCGGGTTTGGGAAGATCCCCTGGAATAGGGCCTGGCAACCCACTTCAGTATTCTTGCCTGGAGAATCCCCATGGATAGAGGAGCCTGGTGGCTACAGTCTATGAGGTCGTAGAGTTGGACATGACAGAGCAGATTAGCGCGTGCACACACACACACACACACACACACACAGACACACCCCTAAATTGAAAATATTAGACATAGCCACAGATTATAATGAAAATAAAACAAAAGCATCTCAACTTTCAACTTCTCAGGAGCACATTTGTGATGCAATGTGAGTTCCATCCATGTACCAACCTGAGCATCTTCGAAAGTGTATCGTCCGGGCTCCTTCACATTCTGTGTGGTTTTGTCATAACTCTTAGAATCCAAGTTAATAGCACTGGGGGCTCCTGGAGCCAGAAATTCTTGCCATATTTCCTGAACTCGAGAGGGAACTTCTCTAATAGGCCTTTTCTTCAGGTCCTCCACTGCTAGCCAGAATCTACACAAAATGAGACATAATCTGATGTCTGATATCTGCTGTCTCATAATCTGAAAATTCTTAAAATATTGACTTATATAGTTCACAATGAGGCATAACAATAAGCTAATTTTCTCTGAGGACTTCCAGAAACAGGCTTCTAGTGACTTTTTTATTAGTTGTATTCAAAGATATAACATTTTGGGAAAGAAAATATTGAAAACAATCTCTTTTAGGTGTTCTCTGGAAATCAGGGGCTTCCCAGGTGGCTCAGACGAGAAGCCTAGCAGACTACATTTGATGAGGTCAAAAGGAGTCGGACACGACTGAGCCGCGGGTCAAAAGGAGTCGGACACGGCTGAGCTGCTAAGCACACACACAATGAAAAACAGACCTGCCAGGGCCCTGATTCCATACAACCTCACATTTTTACTGAAACAATGTAGCAGTACTGAAGAACCTTTTGTTAGACAGGAAGAGGAGTCTGAAGGGAATTAGGGGGAGTGACATGGATCATCTGACTGGGGGCATAAAGTAAACCACATACTCTATTTTTCGGATCTTTTGTCCATTTGAGCAATGGGGGGTTAGAATGGAGAGGATTTTCTGCTTTACCTGGTTAGGGAATTACCATGAAGCTTTACTGGAATGAAAAGAGGCCTGGACACAGATTAGAAAATGCCCTAGCTGGAGAAATCAGGGCAAGTAACTAATTTTAGGCTATTTAATTCCGAGACTTATGAAATGGCAGAAGCAGCAAGCTTTCACATGTAATTGTTCAAAAGGCTTACATCTGCAGAGGCATCATAGCAATTCAGAAGCTCTAGAAAAAATAATATTGACCTACTTCTAAATATAAAATATATATTTTATGTCCTTCTGTATAAAATATAGTCTAGCCTGAAAGGAAAGAACACCAGGACATATTCTGGTTGATAAAAGCAAATAGCAAAGTCTAATAAAAAGCCACATCATATTAATGGGTTTCATTTTTTAAAATTTTGCCCTATATCTTTTTGTTTAGACCTAGAAATAATGATGAAACATGAATATGTATGTCATAATAGTGTCTTTAAACAAACAAAAAGGACACTTGAAAAAGGAAGTACTAGATCTGTTATCCCCAACAGGGGCCAGATGTTATCTTGATATGGAGAAGATGACCACAGAGATGAATCACTACAAGCTACAGGGGATTCTCTGGTGGCTCAGATTGTAAGGAGTCTGCCTGCAAAGCAGCAGACCTGGGTTTGATGTGATTAAGCAACTAACATACAATACAGGCTATAGAGTTTTAACAGAGGTAGAAGGGGATAAGCAGTACCTTCATAACTATTTCGTTTTAAACTAAGGGATTAAAGAAAGTTCAAAAAATAAGTAATAAAGCAGTTGAGCTAGAATATAAAATATTACTCAATCTAATAATTTTCCAGTTTCTAGATACCATTTTCCTATAGACAGGTATCAGTAGATAATCCAATATGGACTATACCTTAAATGTGAACCCACTGTTTTTGCTTTCAGAAGGCAAGGGTCAAGACCATTTCCTTTTTAAATACAGGTTCTGACAATGTGCAATACAATAGGAGTGCTATGTGCAATCTGAGGGAGCCTAAGTATTATAATTGATGCATATTAAAAAGCAGAGACATCACTTTGCTGACAAAGGTCCGAATAGGCAAAGCTATAGTTTTTCCAGTAGTCACGTATGGATGTGAGAGTTAGACCATAAAGAAGGCTGAGAGCTGAAGAATTGATGCTTCTGAACTGTGGTGCTGGAGAAGACTCTTCAGAGTCCTTCCTTTGGACTGCAAGGAGGTCAAACCAGTCAATCCTAAAGGTAATCAACCCTGAATGTTCATTGGAAGGACTGATGCTGAAGCTGAGACTCCAGTACTTTGGCCACCTGATGCGAAAAGCCAACTCATTGGAAAAGACCCTGAGGCTGGGAAAGTCTGAGGGCAAGAGGAGAAGCGGGCAACAGAGAATGAGATGTTGAATGGTATCACCAAATCTACAAACATCAGCTTGAGTGGACTCTGGGAGATAATAAGGACAGGGAAGGCTATGGTGTCTCAAAGAGTCGGATATGACTTAAGAGACTGAACGACAACAACAAGTTCATTTCAGCACTCTTTGAACATACAGATAAAAAGAATGTCTTTGTTTTTGAACTAGCAAAGATATACCATTCAAATGGCCATAACACAAGGAAGCACAGGAGAGATTCTCAAGGAATAGGCACAAACCAGACAGTCTGGGAATGCTGAGCAGGAAGGAGCCCCTCTGCTGGGGCTACTACTGCGTTGGAAAAGGGAGTTCTAGGAAGGCTACTCAGATGCAGTGACATCTTAAATAGACTTGAAATTATAGATGAGATATCAAAGGGCTGAGGAGGTAATAATAACAGCACCTACACTGTAAGTACAGGCACTATTCTAGGTGATTTAGCTATATTAAATCATGCAATCCCTAACAACTTTATAGAGTATGTGCTAATATTTCCCCCGCTTCAGAGAATACTGAAAATATGTGAAGACCAAGTCACTTATTTAAGTTGCCCACTGTGAGTTCCATATATAGGGTTTGCTCCCAGATCTGCAGCAGATGACATTCTCAAAAGCACTCTCTTGAATGCCTTACTAAATACAACACTGCTTTTCTTATCCTCAGGATAGTCATCATTGCAATAATTTTGTAGAATGTAAAGGGAACTCACTAAAACTCCACTCCCTCCTTAATATATGAAAGCTGGAATATAAGGAATTATCTTAATGTCATTGAGACTTGATTTTTTTCATCAGTAAAATGGGATAATAATGCCTATCTCACTGGGTTTCCATTAGGTAAAATGAGATAAGTTATGTAAAGGGCACTTTTGAGGTGCTTGAGATATTTTTAGGCACTCATATTATATAACTCTTGTATTACTGCATTTGCTTGGTACTTACTCTGTTTACCTGAAAGAGGAACGAGCAAAAGCACACCAAGTGAGAATAGAAGTTCTATTTGAGAAATAAGTACTTATCAATGAGCAGTATTTCTTGACTAATTTTTGTCTCAATACCTGAAGAAAATGCTCACATGAGTGCCATACTTCCATAAATAGCAGATGCTAAATAAGATGCACTGAGATGTATTTAGGTGTAATTAGCCCTGCTGGTTAAATGGACTGTTTTGTCTCTCTTGATCTGTGACACCAGATACCTAGGCAGAAACAGGAAGAGCAGTGGACAGAAGCTTAGTACTGGTTTACAGAAAGCCTAGGATGGCAATTATTAGCAATCTGACTTGTAAAGATGCTTAACTTCTTCTATTCATATTTTGCTTGCCTGTCAAATGGGGCAAGGATCTAATATCTAAATTTTATGTTTGAAGCGATGATTAGTTGAATGGTAATCAGAAACAATAAATACAAAATATGGCATGGCATACTTATAAAAGTAGTGAATATAAAGCATACTATGGTATGGCACACACTGGACTTCCCAGGTGACTCTGTGGGTAACAAATCTGCCTGCAATGCAGGAGACACGGGAGATGCAGGTTTAATCCCTGGGTTGGGAAGATGCCCTGGAGGAGGGCATGGCGACCCACTCTAGTATTCTTGCCTGGAGAATCCCATGGACAGAGTGGTGAGCTAGAGTCCCTAGGGCTGCAAAGAGTGGACACAACTGAGCAACTAAGCACACACGCACACAGGGCATATACTAGGTGTTCAAGACTAGATATCTTTATCTATCTATCTGTTCTTAGTAGGGAAACATATAACAGACTTACAGTATATACTCAAGAAATATATATGTGACTACATAAGAAATATGTAATGTTTCTTTTTTATATAACTGTTTTTATTTCAACATAACATACAATAAAAACAGATTATAATGCTTAAACAGAAAAAAAGGACTCTAAAAGCAATTTAGTTCAGATTTAATAAATCATTCTAATTAAACACAATAAATCTATTTCCAAATGATCAGTTTAGACCAAAATCAAAAATAGCATTTGGTAGATACCTATGTTTGCTGTCTATTTGCAACATTTTTTTATAACCTCTGATTCTTGGTATATCCAGCCCTTATTTTCCTAACACAGCAGGGAAGGACATATACACGGGCCATTTAAATTAAAGGAAGAAATGGAAAAGGGAGATTCCAGGCTGCAAAAATATATACAAGCATTTACCTTTCCAGAACTAAACATTTCTTCCATAAAAATACGAAATATCCAAGCTCTATAGAACTAGGGCTGGGACTACTTCAAATGCAATTATTCTGTATTTTTTAAATGTACGGCAGAAAGCCTTTTGGATGATATTTATACACTTTCATACAATGAAATGTGTGATATTTCTTATATGCAATTACTTATCAGGCAATTTAGTGTGTCATAGGATTATTGAGATAAAAATGGTTAAGGCATGGAAAAAATCAGCAGTGATCAATTTCATTCATGAAAGAGTTTGCACATGCTAATCTTTTCGTCCCAAAGCCTCTTTCCTCTTCCTTTTTTTCCTGGTTATCTCCTTATCATCCAGGTCTCAGCTGGAAACTATTTCCCTGAGGAGGCTTTGAGTGATCTCTCCCTCTGAGTTTGCCATTCTCCTGTATTTCTCAGATCTAACACTCATCCTTTTGTGTTGTGATCTGTTTTCATTTTGTATCCATGAGTAAGCCATACTTCTAATAAAGTCAGGAAGATTTTTATTTGATTAGGTAATAATGGTGAGGTACTGCTTATTTATTTCTTTATCATGAAACCCATGATAGCATTTTTTTAAAAAAAACCATTGAGAATTAGAGGAAACTCCATAAAAGACTAAAACTAGATTTAGCTCTGCTTTATTTTCTAAAGCATTCTTGTACTCAATAACCGATGATGTGATCTTATGACAGAAAATATTATTTAGGTCCAAAAAAATCCTTAGCACCTGCAGACCTCTTGAATGGCTCGTCAACAGGCTTTCAAGTTTCAACAAACTTGAAAAAGAATAGGAAGCTGTGTCCCTGAAACCTATGACAGGCATAATTAAATTTCTCCAAATTCTGCCTGTGGTCAACTTGCTTAATCCATGGGACATCAGTCAAAATTCTATGTTCTTCTAAATGGTTTGGTTTGGGTATCTATTAAATCTCCTGCAAAGAATGTGAAGATTCTGGAACTGCTAAGCTGCAGTGAAAATAAAGGAATGCTGGCAACTTTCTCTAAATGGATTTCACAGAACTGAATAAGTCATGGGAAAGTAAATTAGAGAGTTCCATTTCAAAAGAATACTGAATGAAAGAGCTTGTGGAAAAACCATTTTATGTAGTGGAAAGTTATCGCTCACTTCAGTGATCTCAGAGCTGTTAAAATCTATTCCAGTGTCTCACATTTAAAAATTCAATTTCCAGGTGCCTCTTAAGTCAGAAAAATTTCAAAAATATGTAAGGATGATGTTTGCAACAGATAAGCAGGATACACACCTCTCCAGCAGACACTAACAGCTCAATCTGGTACTGCTCTCAACTGCCCTGAGGCTGTGTTTAAGTGTACAAAGTAAATGCACTGCCTCCATCATTTTGTTTCAAGTTATTTTGTACAGGCACACAATTTCTTTTTCTAGATCTTACTTGAGATGCAATACACAAAGAAGACAATATGATAAATAGGTGATATTTTAATTAAACTACATATGTATTATTGATGATTCTTTGTTTTGCCAAATACCAATCTGATACTTCTTTATGCAGTCCATTTCAAATGCATCAGATTTACATAGTTAAAAGATCAGGAGACAGTGTAAAATAAACCATTATGAAGAAGTGATAATGTTGGACAAAGTGCTTTGCCTTCATTACCTTTTCTTCCTCTATCAAGAGGCAGAAATTCAATAGGTCCATAGCTTCATCATGATATTGGTGGGATAGTAACTGGTCTGTCGAGTGCAAAATCACCAGACTCATCATAAGAAGGTCATGTTTTGCTTAGAATATAAGATTCAAACAACATGTCTTACCTTAAGTTTTCTGAGCTGAATTCTGACTCTAGAAATTTAAGGAATTGTTCTCTCCCGACTGGGTCTTTCAATGCTTCATCCATGCCAAAACCCCATCGTTTTACCCTCTGCTGACTTGGTTCTTTGCTATAGAAAATAAAACAAAGCCAAATATATTCCTTTCATTACAAATTCTATATTCTGCTATTACATTTCCCCTCAAAATCATATATTCTTTGAAGCTCCCATCTTTAACATATTTTTCAGGAAAAAAAATCTCTGATTGATGACTCTGCATGAAATTATAGTGAGATGAAAGTTAGGCATTAATAATAAAGTCTAACATTTATTAAGCATTAAATGCCAAGAGATGGATTTTCTTTTAGTATTTCTTCAGCAAGTTTGACATAGGTACTATTATAATTCTTATTTCATAAATGAGGAAGTCAAGGATAGAGGGCTATAACTTTAACTTTCCAATGTCAAATAGGTAATATTCCAGACATTCTGACCCCAGGGCTCAATTTCTTAATCACTACATTATGAAGTCTCATGGTGGCACATTGTACTGGAAGAAAATGCATTGAGAATCAAAAGGCTTACATCCTGGTTTATGACTCTGTTGTTGATTAAATGTGTGACACAGTCCTGGCTGAGTAACAATATTTTGGGATTCCAACTTTCACATCTATAAAACTGAGAACTTATGGATGAAGAGATATATACTTGTCAAGCATTTGAGAACCACTGAACGGACATAAAAGCAAGAGAAGGTCCATAAATGCAATCTAGCTAAGTGCTACAGAATACTAAATCCTCACTGTGTGAAGGGGTATGCAGTGATCTTTTTATGACTCTATCAAAATTGGTGATATAATTCTTCTCTTATATAGCCGATGAAAGAAACCAGGGAGTCTTAAATTGTGTTCTGGTTTTCTTAAGAAGTTAGACACTTGTTAGTTTCTCTTAGAGTGTTTATGGTACATTCATTTTGTTCCAAAACAGAATTTATAAAGGCAACATACTTGTATTGGGCTTAAGTAAGTATGGATTTAGCATTCATTTTACTTGAATAGATGGACCTTTGTGGCTATGTGGATTTTCAAGGAAGCTAAAAACAATGAGATAAATTTTAAGAACTAAAGATCCTAACTAGTCGACCTCGAAACCCTTGCACATATGCTTTTTTTGTGCCAGTCTTTCCGGAAATGCAAATCTAATATAATGCAAATATCTAAGTTTCAAAAACCATTGCCTTGAACAAGAGCTTTGTATCATGGTTAATGTAGACACAGAGTAAAATTACTTTTACAATTAGTCAGCTATAGGATTCTTTTTAAATCACTCAAATCCTGAAATAAGTGAAATATTTGGAAGGAAGAGAAAATGTCACTAACCTTGCTTCAAGTTCCCAGAAAGTAGTATCATCAGACAACCATGGGTTAGATGGGTCAGGTGGCACAAGAAACGGGTCATATTCTACATACTGTTCTGTGTAACTTAGCAAACTTGAGAAAAAGAAACATTTTCATTTTCTTTAGTTTTCTGGTTGATGTAAAACTGATCTTTGTAAGAGACACACTATAAAAACATCTCGCCAAGGAATCCTTGCTTGCTTATAGAATAAAATCCGATTGCAGTTTTCATGTTTCAAAAATTTTCATGTAACAGCTTGTGCTTCTTTGAAGATAAATATAGTTAAGGATTCCATCTTTCCCAATGCCTTAGCAATATGAATTAATATTCCGTCATTAAAATGAGACAAAATGGAAAAGGTCAGTGTATAGAAGGAAGTGCCAAGGAGCAATTCCAACCCTTGGTCAACTAGCCTACCCACGGCAGAACAGATATTAGCTCAACTTGGAAAAGGGGTTAAAAGGCAATTTTTATCAAAAGTATTTACAGGAATTAGGTAACGGGAGAATCACTTACAACATGCTTTTTGGGGAAAAAATCTGTTTTTAAAACAAAATAAAGGTAGAAAGGAGAGGAAAAACATTGGAGAGGTAAAATTTGGCAGTGCCTCAAAGTACGGAATGTGACTGTCTTAACAGATTTAAGTGAAGAAAATACATAAAAATCTAAGCTTAATTCAAATTCTGAAGTCACAAAATAACTGAGTAGTGTAAATGTTAAGAAGAATTAACAGAAAGTTTCTAAGTTGCCAACAAGTAACTAAATGAATTCAGTTTTATTTTTCCTGCTGCTGCTGCTGCTGCTAAGTCGCTTCAGTCGTGTCCGACTCTGTGCGACCCCACAGATGGCAGCCAACCAGGCTCCGCCGTCCCTGGGATTCTCCAGGCAAGAACACTGGAGTGGGTTGCCATTTCCTTATCCAATGTGTGATTTATTTCTCCTAGCAGGAGTGAAAAGATTCAATTCCTTGGAATTATCTTCTGTATTTGATTGTGGTTGCACAAAGATTGGGCCTCTAGAGACCTAAGATAATAATGATCATTCTGTCATTTGAAGTGCAACAAAAGAGCTCTTTGAAAGTTTCCTATGTTCAAAAGGGAAAAGAAAATAATATTTCTTACAGGGTTCCAATTATATCAATACTCCTCCCACCAGTTCTCTCACCATATTGAACACATTTAATTGTCATCTGAACACTTTATTTTTTTATTTATATGGGCATCTTGCAATACTTACCTATCAGCAACTTTTGACATTTTTAACCGATGTCTATCTAACTGTATTTGCCAATACTTTATCTGGAAAAAAGAGATAAGTAGTTACATAAGTAATGACATTCTCCAGTTTTCAACTCTAACTCTAATAGATTGAGTAATTCTAAACAAGAATATGTTCTCAGACAGTAAAATTTCAATCTATAGAAAAAATCAAACGAGGGCTCTGAAAGAGTTAATAAAAATTAAACTCTGTTTGACTGTAGCTTTAGAACAGCAGTGAAGTTGCACATTCTGCCCACATCAGCAAAATAACTTTATTTTAAAAGTATTATAGAAATTTTAAGCATTTATTCATGGTGATTATCCAAATTAGAATCACATTTCTCCGTCAAACAGTGAATTCAGAAAATAAATGTATTTGGTATTTGTTACTATGATTTCAAGATAAACCCTACTTCCTAATACTAGCCCAACAAAAGCAACAATGATATTTGTTTTAAGAATAATTTTGTCAACATTTCAGAGCAAATTCTCACATGGACATAACAACATGTGGAAATTTAAAACTCTCTGAGTTACTCTTCCTTCTAGGTGATTACAAATATACTAGAAAAAGTATGTACTACATAGTTGGTAGGAAGAAATTAGCAAAAGGAGAAAAAGTCTCATGACAACTAACCAAGAGATTTGATGATGATTTTATATAAGAGACACTTGGTATTCACTTTGAAATATTGCAGCCAAAGCTATTTATTGATCAACAGATGTAACAAGAAGCAATATATACCATTGCTATACCAAGAAGCAATATATCTGCTCATCAGTGCTAATGAGGAAAAACTTCAAGAGGCTTCTAGAGATCAGTACTGCAGAAACAAGGTTGAGCATTCTTTTGTGAAGATCACATTACATGATTGGAGGTGGAAAACACATGACCTAAATGTCACCAACCTATTGTCCTCTCATTTTTCAAAACAGAATTATGGAATATAAACTAACTCAATAATGGAGTCATCTATGAGTCAGTGTGTGTGATTTTTAAAAATTAGAGGAAAAAGGATTTGGAGAAATAACAAGGGAAGTGTTTTGAAAACTATCTCCTTATATTAATAAATCTTCAAGAGACTACATATCTTAAAATTACATTTTAAATACAATCCTACGAATCAGTTTTTAAAATATCTCCTATTAACATCAACATCTGGTCTTCATACTGGCTACTCTGTAAACCATCTGCTCTGTAATCCATTATTATAGGCTGACCCACCTGTTGTTGTAACTCATCTTCTGTTGGAGGTTTAGTTTCTGGTGTGGGTGTGTGGGTAGGACTGTGACTTCTAATATCATTTTGTAGACCATAGACAGACTATATTAAAATAAAAAAGAAATACGTTAAGACAAAGTTACATTTATATTCACAGACTTTCTAAAAGGTAATTTTGTGTTATAGATTCATTAAGGTAACTCAAAACTTTGCTGCATGTTGGATTAAGCTTATCAAAATTCAAAAGGCACTGCTATCATAAATGTCATATGAATCTAAAATGAAAGCACAGGGTTTTTGGATAAAATATGTGGTTGTATTATTAACTGACAGAATAATTGACTATATGAATAAAACTAGGTAACCATGATAAAATATGGGGTGAGCTGAGAATACTAATTTGGGAAATGACAGCACAACATAGCATCTAATAAGTATTAATTTCAGAATAAAATAGAGGTGGATATATAACAGAATAAAAATGTAATAAGGTAAAAAGGGTAAAAATAATCTAGTTGTTTTACACAGGAAAGGAATGGAGTTCTAAGAAGAGAAACCAGGTAAAGAATTCCATTGTTGATTTTGTTTCTGATGGTATCATCAAAGACACACCAGAATGTTCCTACTTTCCCAGCTCAACATTGGGTTATTTACCTCACAATACTGACACTATCATTTGGTTTCAGTAGGTGCCATTTGCAAACGTCAGTGACCCCTAAGGTTTTGTACATCTTTGAAATTCTTAATTTGAAATTCCCAGTGCTTCTTTACTATTTTGTCAAAAGGTGAACCCTACTATTTAGGAATGCTCTTTTTTGAGAAAGACCCATTGCTTAGTAAATATAAACAAAAATCTGGGGACTTCAAGAACAAAAATTCATCCCTAAATGAAGGTGGAGAAGACTCTTGAGAGTCCCTTGGACTGCAAGGAGATCCAACCAGTCCATTCTAAAGGCGATCCATCCTGGGTGTTCATTGGAAGGACTGATGCTAAAGCTGAAACTCCAATACTTTGGCCACCTCATGCGACGAGTTGACTCACTGGAAAAGAGTCTGATGCTGGGAGAGATTGGGGGTGGGAGGAGACGGGGACGACAGAGAATGAGATGGCTGGATGGCATCACCGACTCGATGGACATGAGTTTGAGTGAACTCTGGGAGTTGGTGATGGACAGGGAGGCCTGGCGTGCTGTGATTCATGGGGTCACGGAGAGTCAGACATGACTGAGCGACTGAACTGAACTGAACTGAAGGTGAGACATCTTACATGTCAACTCAAGGAAGAGGCCAAATTACTTTTTCTTTATTTTTTAAATTTTTATTTAATAAATGGTACAAAACACAATGCCAAAAACATTAACAGTTAAAATTTCACCAAATGAAAATATACTATAGATACACAGTTGTAAAAAGCTACATTAAGTTATTTTACAACTGCCTCAAGCTGCAAAAAAAAAAAAAACCCAATACCATCCCTAAGTTATCCCTCTCTCAAAATAATGCCATTTATGTTATAAACCATGAGCATCCCATCAAAAGACAGGAAATGCTTTTGTTAATTAATGCTTTTGTTATATATATATATATATATATGACTGTATCACTTTGCTATACACCTGAAACAAACACAACACTGTAAATAAAATATAGTACAATATAAAATAAAAATAAGTAACAGACCTTTGGGGCTTTACACCGAGTTAGAGTTCCTATCAGAGCGATAACAGCACCACAGCCATACTGAATCCACATGAAGGAGGCACACGAAAGACTGGATTACAAGAGTTATAGGAATGAGAGCTGCTCACTTCCCAGAAACTACAGTTCACAGAAAACCAACAAAGGCACGAGATACAGACCATTTACTTATGAATGTGTAAAACTCAACAAAGTCCACATTATTCCCACAACACGTTGAAAGTGCTTCAGAATTCACACAATACTAATTTTCTTATGGTTCTGGTTAAATTATATACTTTTTCTTTAATGTTAAAGCACTGTTGCTTTAAAATAAAGAATTTAATGTTAGCTACTAAGCACTTTTTCTTTGGACATGAGGATGGAGGTGGACATGATAAAGTTTCACGAGCCCTACAAAATTAAAGTTGCCAAATAGTGGAAAGAAGCTATTGAAATCAGAAGAGGGTAGATGCTTAACCAAACCAATTTTCAGGCCCATCACCAACCTTACCAGTAACTCTAAATTTAAATTCATCCTGTTAACTGACCTGTTTTCACATGTATTCTACCTCTTCTTAATGTTAACCTTTTGGCTCTGTACCTGGGCCCTTTTCCCTTGTGAGTTCCCACTATTTTGCTCTTAGCCCATCTTTAACATATCTGACTTGATTTTCTGACTATCTTTGGTAGGTACTTCAATTTTCCCTCTTTTAACATAGCTCCAACCTCCTTGAAACTCAATTCTTTTTACTGGGCATACATTTCAACCCAAGGAGTAGCACACATGATGTCAGTTAATTAATAACTGGACTGAACTAAATGGCTTGGACTGTCTTTTTCTTTCCTTCCATCATTCATTCAACATTTATCAAACACCTATTATTTGCTGTATATAATTGTTAAGCATTAGGGATATACACGGAGAAGGCAATGGCAAGCCACTCCAGTACTCTTGCCTAGAAAATCCCATGGATGGAGGAGCCTGGTAGGCTGCAGTCCGTGGGGTCGCTAAGGGTCGGACACGACTGAGCAACTTCACTTTCACTTTTCACTTTCACACATTGGAGAAGGAAATGGCAACCCACTCCAGTGTTCTTGCCTGGAGAATCCCAGGGATCGGGTAGCCTGGTGGGCTGCTGTCTATGGGGTCACACAGAGTCGGACATGACTGAAGTGACTTAGCAGCAGCAGCAGCAGGGATATACATGTCAACAAAAATAGATATGCTTCCTCCTTCCTTGGAACTTACGACCTAATGGTTACACAAAGAATCACATAAACAAAAATATGATTAAAACTGTGGTATTATGAAAGAAAAGGATGACAAGAGTATAGTATCTGGAATACAAGGAGACTTAATTTTCACTGAAGAAACAAAAGGTCTGCATGAACTACTACTAGTTGTGTTTGAGGGTGATTAAATAACATCACCCTCTGAACTCTGAAGTAACAGTTGAGGTGGGTATTTTAAAATTAGTGAAGTGAAAGACCACCAATTATGAAAACATTATACTTTCCAATGTCTACTTTTTTAGTTGGATCATACTAATTTTTGATAAAGAAAATAAAAAAGACATCTAAGGTTTCAACTTTCCATTCTCACTTAACCTTAGTTTAATTACTTAAAGTTCTTTAATAAGAATCTCTAGTTCATGTAAAAAATGTTTTAAAGACAAGACAGCTGACGGTTCTAACAGTGAGTTTGTTGGTTAAGATTTAAAATAAAAGAGCGCTAGAAAAATACCACAATTTATGGTGCCAAAGAAGTAAAATAATTAATAAATTACCTTCTAGCTCTACATTTCTATGATTACTTCAATATACATGCATTTCACATGATCATCATAAAGTTCCATAAAACACCCAAACCATCGGGCGGTGCTGTTTCAAATAGTCTTCCAGCAGCCTGGGCACTGGTTCTGGGGTTACTGGGACGTTTCCTTTTTTGTCTTACATGTAAGTAACCATCATGAATTCTCTCTTTCCTCATTCAGGATGCCTTTCATTTTCTGGGGATCAGTAATAGCTTTTAACTTTGATTCTTGGCTAGAGTAAAAATAGCCACAAATAATGCAATTTTATGTTCAGGGCTTACTTTGCATAAAGGAGGTAAGAAAATTGATCCTATTTTGGCCGATAAGTTATAAGGATCATTTGCAATGTAAAAGGATTTGTACCCTTTAGAAAACTGAAATGTATTAGAAATCTTGGCACAGAGCAGATAGGGCTAGAAAGAAAGAGAAATGAAATTGTCTCAATGTCTTAATATTTGCAGATGGGGAAAATTAAATTAACTAAATTGGATCCAGTTTGAGTTTTAATAGCAAAGATAATTACTAAACCAAGATGCTTCGACTTATAACACCTTTTTTTTTTGTTCCTCAGGGTGCCTGGATTAACACTTTACATATGCAGTACCATCCTAATGAATACTGAATAGGTTACTCATTAAATGAAACAGATTTGACTTTCTACATAAATCTGTTCGTATGTGATCTCCTTTTACATCTCAGAAGAGATAAGAAAATTCTTTCCTTTATTTTCGGTCAAGGGGAAGGGACTTTAAGAACTAAAGAGTGAAGGAAGTTTCTATGCTTTTTTGTGTGGAGTGCAATATCTGGGGTTTTTCTAACTGGTGATGGGTGGAGGAGGGGGAGAATGATTAGGACCATGTCCGATGCCCTGTGGAAGAGGCCAGTGCAGAGACAGAGCAGTGAAAGAAGACTAGAGAAGCTTGAGAGAGAAAGTTTGCCAGCGTTCAAGTCTCTGCATCCAGACTAACTCCCTGCCTATTCCTAAGGTTTTAGAATATTCCCCTCTTTCATCTATTTCGAGCAGTTTCGCTCGCCAGAAAATGTATTGTAGTTCTTACTTAAAACACTTTTGTGCTGCACTAAGATATGAATAGTTTATTCTGTTATGTAACACATTAAAATTTAAATTTCCACATTTGGCATATGGAAGTAAAGAAATACCAATCTTTTAAAGTATAAACAGCTATAACCACTGCATTAATAGCAGGAAAACTAGGCATTAATCATGAATTTGCTAACTGTTCTTCCAGGATGTGCACTTTAGCTGTTAACTAAAACATTACATGCCATTATGTCCAAATGCAAGTAACATAGGAAAGAAAGATAATGAGACAGTAAACAATGTACTGCTGTTTTGAAATGTGGGTTCTTAGAGTTACAGGAAAAGATCTGAAGCATGGTTGCAGTCATGTAAGCACAAATGCTTTTGTCATTTTTCTTTGTTTTGTGTTGTTCTAGGACCTCTCCTAGCAATTGTCATATAGAAGGGTGATCTTATGTGTCAACTTGACTGGACCATGGTGCTCAGATATTGGATCAGACATTATTTTGGGTGTTTCTATAAGCATGATTTTTGGGTGAGATTAAAACTTAAATAAGTGGATCTTGAGTAAAGCAGAATATCTTCAATAATGCAGTTGCATCCAATCAGTTGAAGACCTAAATAGAACAAAAAGAACTCCACCAACCAAGCAAGAGGAAATGCTGCCAACAGATGGATTCCTAGCTTGTTGGCCTACCTCATCAGATTTTGGACTTGCCAAGCCTTTTACAATCATGTGAGTTGGTGCCTTAAATCTCTCTCTCTCTTTCTCTCTGCGTTCAGATATCTATATACCTCCTTATTTTTGGTTCTGTTTCTCTGGAGAAATTCGGCTATAATACAAACACAGCCTGACTTAATAGAGTGAAAATTTTAGAATCAGATGAAGAAAATCAGGTACATAGTGCCCCTTAAAATTTGCCTAGATTAGGCTGATTTATTTCCACTTGTGCTCAGTTGTTAAGTCGTGTCTGACTCTTTGCGACCCCACAGACCAGCCTGCCATGCTCCTCTGTCCATGGGATTTTCCAGGTAAGAATACTGGAATGGATTGCCATTTCTTTCTCTAGGTATTTTTGCTTATGCTACATTATCATTCCTTCACAGAAAATTGAGGATATACACTTTACTTATTTCTTTGTATTTTAGTAAAGTATATTCAAATAAAAAGATTTAAACACTGGTTAGCCTTTCAGTTCAGTTCAGTTCAGTCGCTCAGTCGTGTGAGACCCCATGAATCACAGCACGCCAGGCCTCCCTGTCCATCACCAACTCCCAGAGTTCACTCAAACTCATGTCCATCGAGTCGGTGATGCCATCCAGCCATCTCATTCTCTGTCGTCCCCTTCTCCTCCCGTCCCCAACCTTTCCCAGCATCAGAGTCTTTTCCAGTGAGTCAACTCGTTGCATGAGGTGGCCAAAGTATTGGAGTTTCAGCTTTAGCATCAGTCCCTCCAATGAACACCCTTACCTATTCAAAAATATCTCAAATCAGATATACGTCTCAGACTTCTTTTCACATATTTGACAAATATATTTGAAATTAAACAATTAAATATAATGTCCAAAACCCTGATGTTCTTCAGGTACATATGCTAAATGGATACTTAAGGAACTCACTTGGTCTTTTATTCTTAACATATATGTCCTTTGTTCTATGACACATAATCACAAGCAATGTCATCACAGCTGAATCCCAAAGAATGGAACAGCAGCTCTCTCCACTAAGGGCAGTATCTGCTTTCAAAGATGAAGTACAGTCCAGGGGTTCCACTTCCTTACCAGCTTCAGTATAGCACAGAGGGTGACCACATGGCTAAGAGAAGGAACAAAGGACACCTGCCAGTTGACAGCAGAAGGCAAAGGCAGTTTCCACAGGTGGTAGGCTGGCCTCTGCCATTTCTGTCTAGACTCTCACAGAACTGCTTGCTCCTGAAGGACAGAACTGTGAAGCCTTCAGAGTATGTTGAAACGGTTTGTTCCTGTTGTCAAGCTATTCATTAATAAAATGGTGTGACAGTTTAGAATCACAAACCATTTAAATGCCCTTGATAACATGACTGAGTTGTGTTCCTCCCAAACTCCTGTGCTGCAGCCCACTCTGATTGCATTTGGAGATGGGGTCTGAAAGGAGGTATAAAGGTTAAGTGGGATCATACAGTGGGATCCTAATCCTACGGAGCTGGTGCCCTTAAAGAGAAGAGAAGGAACACCGAGTTCTCTCTCTCTGCCATGTGAGAACACAACAAGCTGGCCATCTGCTAGCCAGGGAGACAGTTCTCATCAGGAAACAAATTTACCAGCACCTTGGTCTCGGATTTCCAGTCTCCAGAACTGAAAGAAAATAAATTCCTATTGTTTAAGCTCCCCAGGGTGTAGTATTTTGTTAGAATAGCCAGAGCATACTAGCATATATACATCACACACAGTTTTGTCAATGGTTATACACTAGTATATATATCACATACACACATACATTTCTTTTGTTTGCTAGCTCAATATGTGTACTCTCATTGAGACAGTAAGTTATCAGAGCAAGGCCATGCCTGTCTCATTTATTTTTGAATAACAAAAGACCAGTACATACCTGGCATAAAGTAGAGATTTGCTAAATCTGCTGACTGAATGGATCATTCCAGTTCCTAGCCAAATATGAGCTAAAGCACAAGTGGTAATAATTCTAAAGACAAATCAGTATGCGACTTGGAGTCCTATGACCTTTTATATAAAGTAACATTATTGGTGAAAATTAAAGAAAATCCAGTACTTCTCAGTATGAAAAGCTGTATTTATCAGAAGGTGAGCAAATCAGTATTCTCCAATTGTTAAGAATGAGGGTATGTACGCTATCTGCATCCTGTAGGACTTGTGTTTTTCTCTAGTGGTTTTAGTGCTATACAGCTCTGCTATTAGCTCTCTAGTTCTACTGATTCATGGGAAATTAGGCTACAAACTAGACCAATAGAGCTGAGCTCCATGGTTCCATCTCTTTACAACATTTCACTTTGCTATGACAATGTTTTTCTACCATTCAGTGAGGGCTGATGGTATCTGAAGAGAAACACTGAAAACTAATGATTTCCAAATTTTCAGAAACAATGATGCTTAGTGAAGCACTGGTAAGACATCATTACTGGGGACAGAGCTACAGGGGCAGTGCTGACAATTCATTAATCTAAGTTCTATCTCATCAAGCCATATACCTTCTCTTCCGATTCAGAGCACATCTCAGCTGGTGTCTATAGGGGAAACCAGACACAAAGTAATATATTTTGAACTCTTCAAAATTCAGGAAGTAGTGAGAAGTGACTGAATGCACTCGGGGATAGCTGATTGCATGTTTGAATTTGGTACCACAAAGCTAGTCCCGGTACACTAGGCCATGCTGTGAGCAGAGAGTGAGAGGAAATGCCTAGGGCTGATCATAAGAGAGAGGGGCCAAGAGGCTTGCTGTGGTCTGGCTTTGCCTCTTTTTCTCAGAGATATGCTAGGACCAAAAGCTTTTGAGCACCTCACCTGAATGGATTTTATGGCACTTTTCCTGTGGCTTCTTTATTCTAACATCAAGGTAAACAGTTTTAAAAGAACAACAACAAAAAAAAGGTACGTGGATCATAGTGGGGCCTTTGACTATAATGCTTATTTCTAGGGATGGAAGAAAAAGACATTAAGAAATTAGACTACAGAAAAGCTTAGTACCTGCTGCCTGGACACATATCCCAGAAAATGCTGCATAAGTAAAAAACTACGGAAGAGAGGGTCTTGAACTCTGTGGAATGGTTTGATCTAGTGGCACTGACTTTTGGCTGTGTCCTCAGAATGACTACTATAGGCCAGATTTCCTTATTGCATCAACCATTTTTTATGGAATAAATATAAATGTCTTCTATATTTACCATCTGAGCCACCAGGGAAGTTCAAAATGAATCTGTGTGTGTGTGCTAAGTGGCTTCAGTCATTTCCGACTCTTTGAGACCTTATGGACTGTAGCCACCAGACTCCTCTGTCCATGGGATTCTCTGGGCAAGAATACTGGAGTGGGTTACCATGCCTTCCTCTGGGGAAACTTCCCAACCAAAGGATCAAAGCCTCATCTCCTGAGGCTCCTGCATTGCAGGCGGATTCTTTACCATTGAAAAATATCTTCTATAATAACTGTCTGAGCCACGGGGAAGCCCAATGAAAAAATGCCTTCTATATGTACGTGTTACTTTAAAAAGCGAAGGTACTTCAGTTATGTGTTTTCAAAAGATTGTATTAAACGTCAAAGAATTCAGGATAGCATTTCGGTTTTGTTACATACTTCTTCATGTAAGGATCCTAAACCTACTGCCACGATCCTATAGTTATGCCACAAAATTTTGATATTAAAATGTGGTCTTCATACAGTACCTATAATTAAACATCTTTATGATGACGTCTTTTTCTTCAAATTTTTCTCTAACAATGCCTGTCTCTCATGAGTATCACTTGGTCTCAGATAATCTCTATTTATTTTTCCTCATTTCCTGGGCTCTGAGAGAGATACCTTTTCTGCTAATGGCTCTCCTCTCAGCATCCTGTTCCTGTCATAGCCACCTCCACACTTTGAGACCTTGACATGTTTGAGAATCAGGACGGGGTCTATTTCCTGGTGAGAGAGGAACTGACAGAAATCCAGGGCTTGACCCTCCAGATTTTCTTCTAGCCAAGCAACAAGGAAGAGCAGGGAATATGCTGTAAAGTACTCATGAAATGGAAGGGGAGGATTTTTTTGTTTGTTTGTTTTTTGTTTTTGTGGTTGACGTCCTCTAAACGAGGCAGGAGGTAGATGCTCCCCCAGCTCCCTACAGGGTAAAGTGGCTGGAGATTCTTCCCTGTGGACTGAAAATCCAAGACGAGAGTAGCAGGACAATTAAGTGGGGAGGCTGGGCCCTGCCCAGACCACATATTTCTCATTCTTGAAGTCAGGAGACTTCCCTGACCACACATGCGCAGAAAGGCACCTTGGAGGCTAAAGGGGAGCGACGCCAAGGGATGTTCTATCCAGACACCTTTTCTGTGGAATCCATCTTGGCTAAGAGATGTGTGCACACACATGGGAGGGTCCTGAGATACACCAAATATGGACTGTGAACCAGGTGAATTAAAATGATTGGCCAAAAGAAACCAGGAAGGAATTCCCCGTAAAAGTAATTCAAACTGCCAAGAGGGCGTGACTCAGAGACTCTCCTGAGTCTGCCCATGTGTCTAGTCACACGTAATGTACTCATTTTTTCTCTTAATAAATACTTTTTTCACTACTTTCCATCTCAGGAAATTCATTTCTGCAAAGTTAAGGGGCAGGGCCCTTGTCACTGACCACTGGTTTAGTGGCTAGGATGCCGTGCTCTTACTGTTGCAACTTGGCCTCAATCTCTGGCAGGGGAACTGAAGCCCCACTTTAAGCCACTGCAGGCCGAGGCCACCTGAGATCATAAACAGTACAACACATTGCAAGATCAGCACAACAAATGTTGATTTTACCTTTCGTGTTTTGTGTGGATTTCTCATTCTGGATGACTTCTTAATGTCCACTTCAGTGGTATTTACACATCCAGGCTAGAAATGGAAAACAGAGAGACAAAGAAAGCTTTGGGTGTAAAGTTTCTGATGCGCACATTCACTCTCCAGGACCCGAGTAAACGCTGTGATGACACAAGCCCCCAGCAGCCCTGTCCAAATGGCCCAGCCACTTCCCTGGGCAGTTATCCGGTGAGAAAATGCACTGCCTTCTTTTACACCTTAAGTTTAAAAGTCTTCAGATACCATACTAGAATAACTACCAGAGAAACAGGAAAAAGAAATACAAGAGATCTACATGTGAAAGTGAGTGTTAGCTGCTAACCCAACAGATGTACAGCAAGGGTATCCAGAGACCAAATAAGGTGATGCCCCCAGCTGATATCTGCATTCAGCTTCCCTCAGAGTCTACCCTCTCTGGATGAGATGACACTTACTAGACGGTTGTGTGCATCTCCTAAGTTAAAAAATCAATGGCATTCAGTTGAACCAGCTCAAATCCCAGAGCAATTTTTTTACAGGGATCTATGACACCCAGTGACTTGGAATATTTGTTGTCGATAGAATATGCAGTGGAGTTAACGGTCAAAATGTGGAAGATGAAGAAAGCAACTGGTAATCAACAGACCACACTTCTTCTCAGAATTCCTAACTTTTCTTTCCCCTTTTCCATAGACAGGTGAGCCCCTTTCAAACAGGGTGGATTGGAGGAAAAGTTTGGACAGTTTGCTCCTTGTTTTTTGACAACCACAGGAATATCATTTTGCCACATTTATTTTTCTGTTGCAAAGAAACAAAGAGTTCTAAAGCTTCTTTCTTATTTGGAGAAGAGAAAAGGAGGGAGGGAGAAAGAAAAAGGAAGAGGGAGGAGGAGAAGAAAGAAGAATAGGAAAGACAGAGAGAGGGTGGGAGAGAGAAAACACGAATCAGGAAACAGAAGAAAGGAGATTAAAAACTACTTGAGCTCTTAAATGGAGAAAGGTCCTTAGACATCACTTATCCTTTAGAAGTGGCTGGAAGTTAACACTTACATGGTTGTATTTCCTTTACTTGCAACTTTTGATACAGGATGCAGGGATCTCTGGTACTAGTTAAAATTATTACATTGTGTATCTCTGCTCAATTTCTCTATTTTCTCTCCACAGACTGCAAGATCATCAGTTACCCTTGAAAGTGACTCCAGAGAAAATATGAAAGTGGAAAAAATGAGTTTGAGGAGCTGGGAGGACATGGAGGCAAGGGCAAAAGGCAGCACTGATGTGACTAGAGAAAGAAGTTGTTCTCCACAAGCACTGGTAAGCAATAGGGATTAGCTCTTTGTGTAATGGGAACCTAGGACATTTTTCTTCAAGAACCTTCTCCTGACAGTACAACCTTTGTGACAATACTCCACTACAATGTTTAAAGGGATAAAAAAGTAAATGAAGAAAGCATTTTTCTCTTGAATAGTTTTCTTTGTAGGTTGTATGTGAAATATACATACTATAATACACTGCCCTGTAAACATTAAATATAAATTTGGTTTGCATATCTATTTAAGGATAGAAATAGCACAGCCAAAAATAGGTAAATAAATAAATAAATAATTTCTTTAAAAAAAACAAGCAAACAAATAAATACTTTAAAAAAAAAAAAAGAACTTCCCTGGTGGTCCAGTGGTTAACAATTCACTTGCCAACACAGGGGCCACAAGTAAAGATCCCATATGCCATGGAGCACCTAAGCCCGTGCGTCACAACTTCTGAGCCTGCAGCCTGGGCCTGTGAGCGACAACTACTGAGCCCAAACTATGGAAGCCCATGTGCCTAGAACCCATGCTCCGCAACAAGAATAGCCACTGTAATAAGAAGCCTGCAAACCACAAGTAGACAGCAGCCCCCACCTGATGCAGCTAGAGAAAGCCCACACAGCAACAAAAGGCAAACTCGGCCAAAAATAAATAGTAAATAAATAATTTTTTCATAAACAACAGAAGTAGCTGGTTTAGCACCATGATCTGCTTAGAAGTGGTGGAGAAAGGAAGAGCACCCTCCTGGGTGAGACTTATTTACTAACTGACACTGAGCAATTCACTTAAACTTTATCGACATCAGACTGATCAATATTTGATATTCTGATTTAATTTTCTGTTGCTGGTTCTAAGCATGCTGCTGCTGCTGCTAAGTCACTTCAGTTGTGTCTGACTCTGTGCGATCCCATAGACGGCAGCCCACCAGGCTCCGCCGTCCCTAGGATTCTCCAGGCAAGAACACTGGAGTGGGTTGCCATTTCCTTCTCCAGTGTGTGAAAGTGAAAAGTGAAAGTGAAGTTGCTCAGTCCTGTCCGACTCTTCGCGACCCCATGGACTACAGCCTACCAGGCTCCTCCATCCATGGGATTTTCCAGACAAGAGTACTGGAGTGGGGTGCCATTGCCTTCTCCAGTTCTAAGAATAAGTGTACGTTAACAAGTCCCCTCTCCCCCACTGCCAGCCATTCCATATCCTCTCTCACTGGTGATTTTAATATACAGCCAGGGTTCATAGACCCTTGCTCCCTGAAAGAAAATCTATGACAAACCTAGGCAGCATATTACACAGCAGAGACATCACTTTGCCTACAAAAGACCATCTCGTCAAAGCTATGGTTTTTCCAGTAGTCATGTATGAATGTGAGAGTTGGACCATAAAGAAGGCTGAGTGCCGAACAATTGATGCTTTCAAACTGTGGTGCTGGAGAAGACTCTTTTGAGAATCCCCTGGACAGCAAGGAGTTCAAACCAGTCAATCTTAAAAAAAATCAATCCTGAATATTCATCAGAAGGACTAATGCTGAAGCTCCAATACTTTAGCCACCTGATGCAGAGCCAACTCATTAGAAAAAGCCCTGATGTGGGGAAAGATTGAAGGCAGGAGTAGACGGGGACAACAGAGGGTGAGATAGTCAGATGGCATCACTGACTCAATGGACATGAGTTTGAGCAAGCTCTGGGAGATTTTGAAGGACAGGGAAGCCTGGTGTGCTGCATGGGTCGCAAAAAGTCAGACAAGGGTGACAGACTGAACAATAAAAAAAATTCATAACCATTGATCTAGAAGTGACAAAGATAATGTTTTAAAAATATTAAAGCAGTGTGTGTTCATTTCCTATTCAATTTCCATTTCCTTGCAGGCTTCTACACCTAAGCTTATTAGAGAACGGCAGACACTGAAATTCTTTTAGCTCTTATTGATGTATCAAGAGTCAAGCATGACAAGACAGATCATAGAAGATTTTCTTCTGTACTTTAAAAAGTGGGATAAATGAGAATGTAATATACAGGAAAAGGAAGGCATGTCCCTCTGTAACTGAGGGGGAAAGGAGAAATAAAGGTAAGATGCAGCATCCAGCATGTGTCCTCATTTTCTTCCTCTGGAGAAGAAAGCCCAGGCAGAATGAAAAGAGTGATAGAAATGCCCAGTCAATTATGAGGGAGCCTATAATGTGTGGGTTGGATAGCTAGTTCCACTTACCTAGAAGAATTACCACATGCTATCACACCCAATGCGAATCTTTACAATTGGAGTTAGCAAGAGAGATAAAACTGAGATAGTGTTTCTCAGGGCCTGCAGGAAGTAGGCAAGAGATCCAGATTTTGTTGCATGCCTCAGTAGTAAAGGAGGCAGAAGTTCTGAGGCTAATAGATGGATGGGAACCTGAGGTTGAGACAAGGTCAAAGTGTGCAGGGATTTTATGCCAGTAGCACAAATGTCTGGAATACAAACTCCAGTGAGCACCCAAAGATGAGATGGTATTCCCATGATAGCAGTCCCAGGAATAACCTCGACTGACGTATCTAAAACAGAAATCACAAAGAAGCCAGAAGAAGTCCTGTGGATGGTTGACCCTTTCTCCACTGTATGAGATCATATAAAAACAAAAGCATTTATATTCCAAACTCCTATTAAAACTACCTTGCAGAGAAGCAGGGAAAGGTGGAAGAAAACTGGAAGTGTGATCACCCAAAATTTACCTAGCAGATGCTTTAAATGATTACATCATACAGAGCACACACATTGAAGACTATCTTTCAAATGTTTTTGAGATAAATAGGCCAATTATATATATATATAAAACACCAGAAAATATATTTTCTATATACACACGAGGAGTCTGAACTAATAGAACTTGAAAGCTCCTTCTGTTATAAGCTAGAATTCTAAATCAATCTTACTTCATACCAAGTCATACCAAATGGGTAATGATAAATGGCCCTAGAAATTGTGTCAACCACTGAAGGCACGAAGTAGAAAGATATTTTCTCCTTGTATAAAAATGTATCTGACTGCCCTCTGAAACAGAATTTTCCTTTTCAAAGTTAAAACATTTTGGTCTTTCAAATTTAGTTAATGAGCCATTAGCAGACATCTAAAATTCTACTTGAACCAATTCTTAACACCACTGATCAGCAAATGAATAAGAAGTCATTGATCCTGAAAGTAAATATTATTAGAAGACTGAACCCTGAGGTAATGTCCCATAACTCAGCTCCCATTCCAGGCTAATGAAATATGCTAGTTCAAAATTTTTTTGCTAATGGCACAATGGTTAAAATAATAAACTGAACCTGGGATGCATGTCTCAGTGGACTTTCAGCTTCCTTTCATTTCTAAAGAGCCTCTTAGGAAGCTAATGCTTAGACCAGTCTCTGGTATCTAAGCTTAAATAGGGGGTTCTTGAAGACTGAAAAAGCTTCAATGCTCAAAGCCATCTAGTGTATTTCTGAATAATTAATGTCATTTCAAAATAACTACTTTCAGAAATCAGGCACTGAAGTGGATGAAATATGGGAATATTTCTTTGGAATTTTTAAAATAATAATTTTAAGAAAATTTATTTTTGTATATAAATATAGTGATAAATGGTATGGTATAAAAATGAAGGTATGACCATACCTCAATATTCTGTTAATGTACTAAGGGTGCCAGGCAGATGAATCATCACAGTGTGGGAGCAAAAGGACTAGACAGTAGATGGCAGAGGGCATTACACGTCAAGAGGACATTCCAGATATCCATTCTTATGTGAGTACTGCTGTTTCTCACCAACGTGGCAGATAAAGATTTTTTAAAACTTTGTTTTTAAGTAATTTTGATGTGTCCCTTGGTTATTTTAAAAAGGCAGTTACCCTTTTGAAGCATATATAATATGTACCACTCAGTTCAGTTCAGTTCAGTTGCTCAGTCGTGTCTGACTCTTTGCGACCCCATGAACACAAGCATGCAAGGCCTCCCTGTCCATCACCAACTCCCAGAGTCCACCCAAACCCATACCACTAGCTGGCAACAGATTCACTTGAAATGTTGTGCATAGATTGGTTTTCTGTACTACAAAACATATCTTCCCAATAAGATACAAATGACAGTACCATTACCAAATAGGCACTCAGTAAAAATGGTCAAATATGTACTATTTTACAGATATAATGAAGTACACATAACAGTTGGATTTAAGAAATAATACAATTGCTTTTACATTAGCCTAGAAAAGAACTATTTCTAGTGATTCAAAGGAGAATTTATTTTCAACAAAACTAAGCTGTGTTGTAACACTACTCTAATACTGTTTGCTAAATCAGAATTTAATGTCTTGGAATCCATTCCTGCAGGGGCAAGAGGAGCATACTATTGAGAACTATTATTGACACAGTGTTCATTTAAGTATCTTAAAGAGTTGCAAAACGCAAGCTGGAATTCTTGGTTTCACTGTTGACATTTTATTTAAAAGAATTTAAAAATCACTTATTTCCTCTCATGACATAATGCATTTTTATTACCTGTAGCAGAAGGCACACTTGAGTTCAGGATAACTTGGGATACCTGAAGGATTCTTTGATGAAGAACAGTACTATTAATAGTAATGGAGAAAACAACTCCCTAAATTCAATCACTATGGCTGATATGTAACTGCAAAACAATGTCCTAAGGGACAAATAAGTGGAGATTTAAGAATCAGGTGGCATATGGAGCTGATGGTATGAGATACACACATTCCTGGAAATTAAAAATTCAGACTTTACTCTGAGAAAATTAACATTTTGAATATATGTTAATTATTAGTTCAAACAAATACATTATTGAAAATGACTTGTCCTTTTGCAACACTGTACCACTTTTAAAAATTCAACTTGCAACATACTGTACCTCAGTTAAAATGATCCCTTACTCTTATACAAAGCAATTCTAGGTTTTTTAAGTGTTCAATCTCAGGATATTTTTTAAAGATCCAATTCAAACTTTTCTTTCTCTTCTTGGGCACTTGCCAATTGACTTAACTTCTGATCCTTTCAGCTTGGCTGGCCCACTCATTTACTAAATGCTACACACAAACTGAAAGCAGTTGTCTGTGGTTGGAATTCTTCTTTCCTTTTTTTGAAGGAGTTGGCTTTTTAAATATAATCTTTTATTTACTGGCTGTGCTGGGTCTTCACTGCTGTGAGGACTTTTCTCTAGTAGGGATGAGCAGGGGTTATTTTTCAGTTGTGGTACTTGGGCTTCTCATTGAAGCAGCTTCTCTTGCTGCTGTCCACAGGCTACAGACTGTGCAGGCTTTAACAGTTGTGGTTCCCAGGCTCCAGAGTACAGACTGAGCAGTCGTGGTATACGGGCTTAGTTGCTCTGCACTAAGTAATCGAACTCCGAACCAGGGATCGAACCCAAGTCCCTTGCACTGGCAGATGGATTCTTCACCACTGAGCCACCAGGGAAGTCCCTGGAATTCACCACATTCACTCTCCTCTATAATATTTACTCGTTTGATTTCTACTCAGTCTTAACTGTTGCCTACAGATTGTTAATTAAGTAATCCTACTTTTGTGTATGTTATGAATGAACCTTGCATGTCAAGAGGCACAAGGTAGTCTACTGTGGCAGAGGGGAGAGAAATATACCAGGACAGCCTGGAATTGTGGAAAGTGGTTAGCTTAGGTAGAAATTTGATTATGGTAAAAATCTCTGGTTCAATTCTAAACATAAGTGGAAGTTACTGGAGTGTTTCAAACATGAAAGTGGCTTGGTATGCTCTAGATTTTTAAAAACTCAAACTTTATGTCCTTCATAAAAAATTGGACCAAGTGTGAAATGCTAAACTATAAAACTCCTGAAAGATAAAAGAAAATTTAGGTGATCTTGGGTTTGGCGATGACTTTTTAGATTCAACAGCAAAGGCACAATCCATGAAAGAAATAATTGATAAGTTGAAGTTCATAAAAATTAAAAACTTCGGCTCTATAAAAGATACTGTCAAGCAAACAAGAAGACAAGTCACAGACTTATGTTTGCAAAATACAGATCCGATAAAGGATTATTATCTAAAATATACAGAGACTCTTAAAACTCAATGATAAGAAAATGAACAACCTGGTTAAAAACTGGGTAAAAGATTTGAACAGGCAACTCACTGATGAAGATATACAGATGGCAAATAAGCGTATGAAAAGATGCTTCACATCATGCGTCATTAGGAAACTGTAAATTAAAGCAACAATGAAATACCATTACACCACCTATTAGAAAGACCAAAACACTGGCATTACCAGGAAAGGTTGGGGGCGGGAGGAGAAGGGGACGACGGAGAATGAGATGGCTGGATGGCATCACCGACTCTGTGGACATGAGTTTGAGTGAACTCCGGGAGTTGGTGATGGACAGGGAGGCCTGGCGTGCTGTGATTCATGGGGTCGCGGAGAGTCGGACACGACTGAGCGACTGAACTGAACTGAACTGAACTGAAGAGAATGTGAGACAAGAAGAACTCTCATGTGCTGCTGATGGAAGTGTAAAATGGTACAGTCACTTTGAAAGATAGTTTGGTGGTTTCTTACAAACTAAATGTACCTCTAATCACACGATCCAGCAATTGTACTCTTTACTATTTATCCAGAAGAGTTGAAAAGTTAGATCCTCACAAAAACCTGCATGTGGATGTTTCATTTATAATTGCCAAAACTTGGGGGTACTCAAGATGTCTTTCATTAGGTGAATGGATAAATAAACTGTGGTATAGATATGCAGTGGAATATTTTTTAGCACTAAAAACAAATTAGCTGTTAAACATGAAAAGACATGTAGGAAACTGACATGCATCTTACTTAGTGAAAGAAGTCAATCTGAAAAGGCTACACATAGTATCATTCCAACTATATGACATTCTGGAAAACTGCTGTTGTTCACTTGCTCAGTCACGTCCAAATCTTTGCAACCCCATGGGCTGCAGTACACCAGGTTTCCCTGTCATAACCTTGGAGACGTAAAAAAAATCAGTGGTTGCCAGGGGTTGGGAAGAAGGAGTAAGAATAGGTGAAGCTAGAGGATTCTGGAGAGCAGTGAAATTACTCTGTATGATACTACAATGGTGGATATGTGTCATTATACATTTGTTCAAACCCACAGAATGTAAAATACCAAGAGTGAACCTTAATGTAAACTATAGATTCTGGGTGACAGTGATGTGTAGGTTCAGTTATAACAAAGTACCATTCTGGGGATGTTGATAATGCGGGGTGGGGGAGGCTGTGTGTGGGAAGGGAAGGGGGGATTTTGGAACTACCTATACTTTTTGCTTAATTTTTCTGTGAACCTAGAACTGCTCTAAGAAAGTCTACTTAAAAAAAAAAAAACTTAGGAATTGTGAGTCCTTTGGGAATTGATTATCAAGATGGGGACAGAACAAAAGTGGAAGCAAGGACACCAGTTACAGAGCTACTGTAATCATCGAGGCAAGAAATGATGCTGAGGGCATATGCACATCAGCATTAAAGATCGTGGGTACTGTATTTGGGATACATTTTGAAGCCAGAATCAATAAAACTTGCTGATGTGTTGGGTTAGGGAGCTAATAGGAAGAGAATAGTCAATGATGACTTCTAGGTTTTGGCAACTGAGTTGCCATCAGCTGAGATGAGGAAGCCTGGGACAGAAATAAATGTAAGTGAAGACATGAGTCAGAGATAACTCTGATATTGTATTTACATGTGATTTTAACATTTACTGAATTTTCCAGTTGGAATGCAGCTTCTTATGCAGTCATTATCAAGAGTCATGAGACTTCCCAGATGATGCAATGGTAAAGAAACCACCTACCAATGCAGGAGATTTAGGATAAGTGGGTGGGTTCAATCCCTGGGTCGGGAAGATTCCCTGGAAGAGGAAATGCAAATGGCAACCCACTTGAGTTTTCTGGCCTGGAAAATCCTATGGACAGAGGAGTCTGGCTGACTACAGACCATGGGGTTGCAAAAAGTTGGACATGACTGAGCACACATGCATTCATTGAGTAATGGCACAGATCATTTCCAACATAAATGTTTGTACAATAACCTGCCTCTGACCCAACCTTTTGTGTCTTTGCCTTTTTGCATCATCATTGCTGATTTAAGCATATCACTGAATGTGGAAGACTATTATCTAACGGTCAATTACCAAGAGGGTGGTAGAGCAGCCTCCTTATTCAGAGTCTTGGCTAAACTTCCTTATTCTTCACATTCTCCTAATCTGCTCTGGTTGAAATAAGACCCTTCCATTTAACATCCATGAATGGTCTGTTCACCCTTCAATGATATTTCCGTTTTATATACTAGCTGTTGTGTTGACACAGACTGCTACAGTTCTCAACAAGTTACCAAGAGGAGTCCAACGCGTAAGTCTGCCTAGAGCTTCTCTGTGATCAATGGCATTGCTCAAGTTTCAGATTCAGTTTTAAAATACTGAAAATATTCCCAGCTAGAATTATTCAGGAATAAAAAAATCACCAAGAGTTAGTTGTTGTACTTACCTTGAATAAAATATTGAATATGAGCTCCTTGAAGAGACAGAGTCTGAGGCGCATGTGCGTGGAACTTTTTGTTCTGTTGCACCTGGTCTGCCATGTACACAAGTGACTGATCTCCAGCACTTTCTATGATTCTTTCCTTATAAAAATCTGGTGGTAATTTGGGGACATGCAAAGATTTTTCAAAGGGAAGATTAAAAAGATCCCTCTTGGATTTAGCATACAAGCTCCAACTTGCCATACACAGAGGAGTCCTGGGTTGGCTTCTAGGATACTTCCATAAGCATCAGTGACATGGCTTTTGGTTCACACTGTGTTGTTGTCTCTCTGGGATCTCATTCATGGAGGGTGAGCAGCAACATTCAATCTTGGAATCCCTGATCCTCAAACTGAATATCATCAAATGACTCAGAAGTTTTGATTTTAACTCTTTGACTCTGTTTACTGTATGTAAGAATGAAGGAATGAAACCTAGACGGGCTCTCTGACGGCAACAAAGATTTCCTACAGCATAAAAACTGAGACCCCAAAAAGTAGGAAAATGTGGCCAAGTTGGTGAAACAATTTTTAATTTTGTAAATATTACTATTGCTAGTACAGGTGATTTAATGGTGTAATAATGTAAAAGGTGAAGAAGAACCAAATAAAATTTCTGTTAGTATAAATAACTCTAAGTTCAAAATGCTTATAATAAGTACTATAATAGATAACATGCGACAATTAGAAAATGACAAGTTCATAAAAATCACATTGGAACATATGATGAATTACATATATTGAATGTAATAGTGCCTTGAATTACAATAGTGATCTTGAACTCAATATCCTTTCATTCCAAAGGATATAAGAGGCTCCAAAGTAATACGTTCCACAGTGGAGGGGTGTACCTCCATTTTACAGGCCAATAATATGCTGCTGCTGCTGCTAAGTCACTTCAGTCGTGTCCGACTCTGTGTGACCCCATAGACGGAAGCCCACCAGGCTTCCCCGTCCCTGGGATTCTCCAGGCAAGAACACTGGAGTGGGTTGCCATTTCCTTCTCCAATGTGTGAAAGTGGAAAGTGAAAAGTGAAAGTGAAGTCGCTCAGTCGTGTCCGACCCTTAGCGACCCCACGGACTGCAGCCTACCAGGCTCCTCCATCCATGGGATTTTCTAGGCAAGAGTACTGGAGTGGCTTGCCATTGCCTTCTCCGCAATAATATGCTAAAATGTCCTAATGATACGTGATGTTGAACATCTTTTCGTATACTTACTTGCCATCTGTGCATCTTCTTTGGTGAGGTGTCTATACAGATCTTTTGTCCATTCTTAATTGGTTGATTTGTTTCTCACTGTTGACTTTTAAGAATTATTTGCATATTCTGGATACTAGTCAATTTTCAGTCACTTATTAATTTTGATATTATGCTCCTAGTCTGTGATTTGTCCTCTCATTCTCATAACAGTGTTTTTCACAGACCCCAAATATTTAATTTTAATAAACTGACATCAATTTTTTTCCTTCATGCCTTTAGTGTTGAATCTAAAAACATATCACCAAACCAAAGATTATCCAAATTTTCTCCTCTGTTATTCTTTAAGAACTTACAGTTTAGCATTTTACATTTAGGTGAATGATTCATTTTGAGGTAATTTTTTAAAAAGATGTAATGTCTGTATCTAGATTCATGTTTTTCTTCCGTTTTTTGAATGTGGGTCTTCAGTTCTTTCAGCAACATTCTTGGGGAAGACTATCCTTTCTCCATTGACTTGTTTTGCCCTTTGTCAAATGTAAGTTGACTATAAATTTATGTGGATATAATTCTGGGCTCTCTATTCAACTGATGTATTTACGTATTTTCTTATCAGTATCATACTGTTTTGATTACAGTAGCTTATATGCAGAGTACATCATGCAAAATGCTGGGCTGGAAGAAGCTCAAGTTGGAATCAAGATTACTGGGAGAAATAGCAGTGACCTCAGATATGTAGATGACACTCTCCTAATGGCAGAAAGTGAAGAGGAACTAAAGAACCTCTTAATGAAGGTGAACGAGGAAAGAAAAAACTGGCTTAAAACTCAACATTCAAAACGTTAAGATCATGGCATCCACTCCCATCTGTGCGTGTGTGTGTGTGTCAATCGCTCAGTCATGTCCAACTCTTTGTGACCCTATGGACTCTAACCTGTTAAGCTCCTTTGTCCATGGAATTTTCCAGGCAAGAACACTGAAGTGGGTTGTCATTCCCTTCTTCAGGGGATCTTCCTGACCCAGGGACTGAACCTGATCTCCCACATTGCAGTCATATTCTCTACCATCTGAGCCACCAGGGAATCTGATCACATCACTTCATAGCAAATAGATGGGGGAAAATGGCAACAGTGACAGACTTTGTTTTCTCGGGCTCCAAAATCACTGTGGATGGTGACTACAACCATGACATTAAAAGACACTTGCTCCTTGGAAGAAAAGCTATAACAAACCTAGATAGTGTATTAAAAAGCAGAGACATCACTTTGTCTACAGAAGTCCATTTAGTCAAAGCTATGATTTTTCTAGTAGTCAAGTAAGGATGTGAGAGTTGGACCATAAAGAAGGCTGAGTGCCAAAGAAATGATGCTTTCAAACTGTGGTGCTGGAGGAGACTCTTGAAAGTCCTTTGGACTGCAAGGAGATCAAACCAGTCAATCCTAAAGGAAATTAAGACTGAATATTCATTGGAAGAATTGATGCTAAAGCTGAAGTTTTGGCCACTTGATGCCAAGAGCTGACCCACTGGAAAAGACCCTGATGCTGAGAAACACTGAGGCAGAAGGAGAAGTGGGCAACAGAGGATGAGACGATTGGATGGCATGACCTACTTAATGGATACGAGCTTGAAGAAGCTCCAGAATATGGTGAAGGGCAGGGAAGCCTGGTGAGCAGAGTTAGACATAGCTGAGCAACTGAACATGAACACAGTCCTCTGACTTTGTGGTTCTTTTTCAGTATTGTGATAGTTATTCTGTGTCATTTGTCCTTTCCATAAATTTTAGAATTAGTTTGTCAATATCCACAAAATAATTTGCTGGGATCTTGATTTGGACTGTGTTAAATATATAGATCTAGTAATGAAGAAGTAACATCTTCACAATACTGTCTTCCTATCTCCATACATGAAATAGTCCCTGCATTTATCCTGATCTTTATTTTTTCAGCAAATACTGAAATTGCTTCAGTATTTTCCCCATATTATTCTTGTGTGTTTTGTTAAGACTTAAATCTGTATGTAATAGCGTTAGTGTTAATGAAATGGTATTGTGTTTCTAATTTCAAATTCCAAATGTTTATTGCTAATATATAAGAAATCAGTGGACTTCTGTGTATTAGCTTCATATCCTGCAACTATATTATTGCAGTTTATTAATTTTAAGAGCTTTGTTGCTGTGGTTTTTGATTCCTTGTGATTTTCTACATTGAAAAACACCATGTTATATGTGAACAAAGACAGTTTTAACTATTTCTTCCTTCCCAATTTCCTTCCTGTTTGCATATTTTTTTTTACTTTATTTTTTTAATTGAAGGATAATTGCTTTACAGAATTTTGTTTTCTGTCAAACATCAACATGAATTGCCCAGAGGTGCACATATGTCCCCTCCCTCTTGAACCTCTGTTCCACCTGCTTCACCATCCCACCCCTCTAGGTTGGAACAGAGCCCACGCTTGAATTCCCTGAGACATACAGCAAAACTGTGCATGTTTAATTTCCTTTTCTTGTCATTATATTAACTAGGTCCTTCAGTAAGATGTTGAATAGGAGTGGTGAGAAGGAACATGTTGCCTTGTTCCTGATCTCAGAGAGAAACCAACTATTAATAGTATTTCACCATTAAGTATGATATTAGCTGTAGGTTTTTGGTAAATGTGCTTTATCAATAAGTTGAGGAAGTTCCTCTCTATTCTTAGTTTTGCTGACAATTTTTATCTTTGAATGGGTGTTGGATTTTGTCACATTTTTCCTGCTTCTATTCATATATGATTTTTAAACTGCTGATTATGGAACGTTGAACTAGCATTGTGTATATGGAATAAATTCCACTTTGTTGTGGTGTATACTTCTTATACAATTGTTGGATGTCATATATTCATAATTTATTGGAAATTTTGCAGCTGTGGTTCATGAGACATTTGCTTGCCTTTCTTACAATGACTTTGTCAGGTTTGGGTATTAAAGTAATGCTGGATTCATAGACTGAGTTATTCATAGGAAGAAGGCCCTTTGCTCTTTTCAGGAAAAATAATAAAAGAAAAAAAATTGATATAATTTCTCCTTTAAATGGTTGCTGGAATTCCTCAGTGAATTCATCTGGGATTTTCCTTTCTATTTTGGAAGGTTATTTGTTATATATTTAAATTCTTTTGCTGAATAGATTGGTTAATCTTTAATAATAGATACAACTCTATTCATTAATACATGTAAGCATATTCATATTAATTACTTTTTGGGTGAGTTTTGGTAAACTATGTCTTTCACAAAGCTTGTGCATTTCATGTAGGTTTTCATATTCATGGGCAGAGTGTTGTTCACAACATTCATTTCTTATCAAATTAATGTCCATGTGATCAGTGGTAAGCATTCCTCTTTTACGTCTGCTATTAGTAATTTGTGCCTGCTCTCTAACTAGATGGGCTTCCCTTGTGGCTCAGCCTGTAAAGAACCTGCCTTCAATGCAAGAGACCCAGTTTGATCCCTGGGTGGGGAAGATCTCCTGGAGAAGGTGAATGGCTGCCCTCTCCAGTATTCTTGCCTGGACAGAATTCCATGGATTGATGAGCAATTTATCAACCTTACTGAACCAGCTCTCAGTGTCATTGTATTTCTCTATCACTTTCCTGTTTCATTGATTTCTGCTCTAATTTCTATTTCTTTGATTTCTAATTTCTATTTCTATTTCTTTTCTTCTGGGTTTTTCTAGTTTTCTAATATTAAAGTTTAGACTATTGATTTTAGGTTTTCCTAACATATGTATCAATGCATATATCTATAAATTGCCAAGCACAGCTTTCAATGCATCCACAAATTTTGATAACATGCATTTTCATTTAGCTTGAAATATTTTACAATTACTCTTGAATGACCAACCTTGATAGTATACTAAAAAGCAGAGACATTACTTTGCCAACCAAGGTCCGTCTAGTCAAGGCTATGGTTTTTCCCGTGGTCATGTATGGATGTGAGAGTTGGACTGTGAAGAAGGCTGATCGCCGAAGAATCGATGCTTTTGAACTGTGGTGTTGGAGAAGACTCTTGAGAGTCCCTTATACTGCAAGGAGATCCAACCAGTCCATTCTAAAGGAGATCAATCCTGGATGTTCATTGGAGGGACTGATGCTAAAGCTGAAACTGCAATACTCTGGCCACCTCATGCGACGAGTTGACTCACTGGAAAAGACTCTGATGCTGGGAAAGGTTGAGGGCGGGAGGAGAAGGGGACGACGGAGAATGAGATGGCTGGATGGCATCACCGACTCTGTGGACATGAGTTTGAGTGAACTCCAGGAGTTGGTGATGGACAGGGAGGCCTGGCGTGCTGTGATTCATGGGGTCGCGGAGAGTTGGTCACGACTGAGCGACTGAACTAAACTGAACTGAACTCTTGAAACTTATTTTTGACCCATACATTATTTAGAAATGTGTTGCTTCACTCTAAGTATTTTGTCGTTTTCCATCTATCTTTCCATTACTGGTATCTAGTTTAATCCCACTGTGGTCTGGGAATTCTTCATATAATTTCCATTAAAATTCTTTTACACTTATTAGAGTGAGTTTCTGTGGCCCAAAATGTGTTCTTTCTTAGTGTGTTCCATGGGAATTTGAGGAGAAGCAGCTTATGAAATCAATTAAATCCAGTTGGTTAGTGGCACTGTTCCGTTCAGTTCTGTTCTTACTGATTTTCTGCCTGTTAGATCTGTCAACCAATGACAGAGGTGTGCTGAAGACTACAAGTATAGTGGTGTATTCGTCTGTTTCTCCTTGTAGTTCTATCGGTTTCTGTCTCATGTTTTGATGCACTACTGTACACACACATTAAGGATTGCTACATCTCCATGAATAATTGATCTCTTTATCATTAAATAATGCTGCTCTTCATCTCTGATAATTTTCCTTGATCTGGAGCTGGCTTCATCTGAAATTAATACAGCTACTCATTGAATATGCTCAAGCCTCTGACTGTGTGGATCACAAAGAACTGTGGAAAATTCTTGAAGAGATGGGAATACCAGACCACCTTACCTGCCTCCTGATAAGCCTGTACGCAGGTTAAGGAGCAACAGTTAGAACCGAACATGGAACGGCAGACTGGATCAAAATTGGGAAAGGAGTACGTCAAGGGTGTATATTGTCACTCTGCTTATTTAATTATATGCAGAGTACACCATGTGAAATGCTGGGCTGGATGAAGTGCAAGATGGAATCAAGATTTCTGGGAGGAACATCAACAACCTCAGATATACAGATGACATCACCCTCATGGCAGAAAGTGAAGAGGAATTAAAGAGCCACTTGATGAACTGGCTTAAAACTCGACATTCAAAAAACAAAAATAATGGCATCTGGTCCCATCACTTCATGACAAATAGATGGGGAAACAATGGAAACCATGACAGACTTTATTTTCTTGGGCTCCAAAATCACTGCACCCAGTGACTACAACCGTGAAACTGAAAGACACGTGCTCCTTGGAAGAAAAACTATGACAAACCTAGATAGCGTATTAAAAAGTAGAGCGATCACTTTGCCTACAAAAGTCTGTATAGTCAAAGCTATGGTTTTTCAAGTAGTCATGTATGGGTATAAGATTTGGACCATAAAGAAGGCTGAGTGTTGAAGAAATGATGCCTTCGAACTGTTGGATAAGACTCTTGAGAGTCCCTTGGACAATAAGGAAATCAAACCAGTCAACTCTAAAGGAAATCAATCCTGAATATTCATTGGAATGACTGATGCTGAAGCTGAAGCTCCAATACTTTGGCTACCTGATGAGAAGAGCTGACTCATTGGAAAAAACCCTGAAGCTGAGAAAGATTGAAGGCAGGAGAAGGGGATAACAGAAGACAAGATGGTTGGATGACATAACCAACTCAATGGACATGAGTTGGAGCAAGTTACAGGAGATGCTGAAAAACAGGGAAGCTTGGCAAGCTGCAGTCTATGGTGTCACAAAGAGTCAGACATGGCTGACCAACTGAACAACAAAAACAACTCCACCTACCTTTTGACTAGTGTTAGCATCCCTTTCGGAGAAGGCAATGGCAAGCCACTCCAGTACTACTGCCTAGAAAATCCCATGGATGGAGGAGCCTGGTGGGCTGCAGTGCGTGGGGTCGCTAAGGGTCGGACACGACTGAGCGACTTCACTTTCACTTTTCACTTTCATGCATTGGAGAAGGAAATGGCAACCTACTCCAGTGTTCTTGCCTGGAGAATCCCAGGGACGGGGGAGCCTGGTGGGCTGCCGTCTATGGGGTCACACAGAGTCAGACACAACTGAAGTGACTTAGCAGCAGCAGCAGCAGCAGCATCCCTTTACTTTCTCCATAGCTTTACTTTTAATCTGTACCTCTGTCTATACTTAACATGAGCTTCTTAATACATAATTAGGTCTAGGTTTTCATTCACTCTGATAGTCTCTCCCTTTTAATTGGTGTATTTAGGCCACCACTGTTTAAAGAGATAATAATATAGCTGGATTAATATCTGCCATATCTTTTTCACAGTTTTCTACTTGTTGCCATTGCTCTGATTCTTTTCATTTTCTTTTTCTATTTTTCTACCTTCTAGGTTTTCAATTGAAAATTTTTACTATTCCTTTTTTTCACCTCTTTCTTAACATACTAATTATATTTCATTTTAAACTTTCAGTGGTTGCCTTTTGGTTTGCAATATATATTTACATCTAATCAGACTCCTCTTTCAAATCACACTATACTACTCCATTCAGTTACCTTATAATAGATTATTCCCAACGCCTTCTCCCTTCTGTACCCTTTAACACCACAATTATCACTTGAACGATAGCTAAAAATTAAGAAAATAGACCTGAGTTTCTAATCTATGGCATTTCCTTCCTTCTGAAGATTTTCCACATTTCTTGCAAGTCTCCTGATGACAGAGTCCCTCAATTTTTGTTTATCTGAGAAAGTGTTCATTTCTCCTGCGTTTATTAAGGATAATTTTGCTGGATAGAATTCTAAAGTTTTTTCTTTTCTTTTCAACACAAAATACTTCACCCTGCTCTCTTGCTTGCATGATTTCTAAAAGTCTGATGCAATTGTTAATCTTTTTTCTCCTTATGTAAATTGTTTCACCCACCCCACCCCACCCACCGGCTTCTTTGAAGATTTTCACTTTGTTTCCACTTTGTGAAATTTAAATGTGTTATGTCTAGGTTTAGATGTTTTGATATTTACTCTGGTTGGTGTTCTCTACTGGCTCTCAGCTAGCTATTAATTTTAAGAAATGATGGGTCATCACTGCTTCAAATATTTCTTCTCTTCTTGCTCTTTTCTTTGTCTTTCTGGTATTCCTATCATATGTATGTGACACCTTTAGTAATTATTTCACAGCTCTTGTCTTTTTCATCCTTTTTCTCTTTGCAGTTGGGCTTTGGAAATTTTTATTGACATTTTTTCAAGCTCACTGATTATTTGTTTGGCCATGTCCAGTCTATTTACGAGCATATCAAATGCATTCTTCATCTAATATTAAGGCATTTTTTATTCTAACATTTTCTTCTGAGTCTTTGAGTTTCTATATTTATGCTTATACCTCTATTCTTTATTCCTTTATGTTGTTCATTTCCTCCATTAGAAGCCTTAGCACATTTTTCATACTTGTTTCAAATCCATGGTTTGATAATTTCAACATCTCTGCCATATTTGAGTCTGATTCTGATGCTTAATGTGTCTGTGTGAGCTGCTTTTTTTTTTACTTTTATTCTATGTGAATTTTTTGTTGAAAGCCAGAAATTATGTATTGGGTAAAAGGTCCTGAGGTAAACAGATGTTTACTGTGTGGCTTTACGCATATCTAGCTAGAGGTTAAGCTGTATTTACTGCTTTAATATGCCAGCAAATTTGGAAAACTCAGCAGTGGCCACAGGACTGGAAAAGGTCAGTCTTCATTCCAATCCCAAAAAAAGGGAATGCCAAAGAATGCTCAAACTACCACACAATTGCACTCATATCACACGCTAGTAAAGTCATGCTCAAAATTCTCCAAACCAGGCTTCAGCAATATGTGAACCGTGAACTTCCAGATGTTCAAGCAGGTTTTAGAAAAGGCAGAGGAACCAGAGATCAAATTGCCAACATCTGCTCGATCATGGAGAAAGCAAGAGAGTTCCAGAAAACATCTATTTCTGCTTCATTGACTATGCCAAAGCTTTTGACTGTGTGGATCACAATAACCTGTGGAAAATTCTGAAAGAGATGGGAATACCAGACCACCATACCTGCCTCCTGAGAAATCTGTATGCAGGTCAGGAAGCAACAGTTAGAACTGGATATGGAACAACACACTGGTTCCAAATAGGAAAAGGAGTACGTCAAGGTTGTATATTGTCACCCTGCTTATTTAACTTATATGCAGAGTACATCATGAGGAATGCTGGGCTGGAAGAAGCACAAGCTGGAATCAAGATTGCCGGGAGAAATATCAATCACCTCAGATATGCAGATGACACCACCTTTATGGCAGAAAGTGAAGAGGAACTGAAAAGCCTCTTGATGAAAGTGAAAGAGGAGAGTGAAAAGGTTGGCTTGAAGCTCAACATTCAGAAAACAAAGATCATGGCATCTTGTCCCATCACTTCAAGGGAAATAGATGGGGAAACAGTGTCAGACTTTATTTTTTGGGGCTCCAGAATCACTGCGGATGCTGATTGCAGCCATGAAATTAAAAGACGCTTACTCCTTGGAAGGAAAGTTATGACCAACCTAGATAGCATGTTAAAAAGCAGAGACATTACTTTGCCAATCAAGGTCCGTCTAGTCAAGGCTATGGTTTTTCCCGTGGTCATGTATGGATGTGAGAGTTGGACTGTGAAGAAAGCTGATCACCGAAGAATTGATGCTTTTGAACTGTGGTGCTGAAGAAGACTCTTGAGAGTCCCTTGTACTGCAAGGAGATCCAACCAGTCCATTCTAAAGGAGATCAGTCCTGGGTGTTCATTGGAAGGACTGATGCTAAAGCTGAAACTCCAATACTTTGGCCACCTCATGCGACGAGTTGACTCACTGGAAAAGAGTCTGATGCTGGGAGGGATTGGGGGTGGGAGGAGACGGGGACGACAGAGAATGAGATGGCTGGATGGCATCACCAACTCTGTGGACATGAGTTTGAGTGTACTCCGGGAGTTGGTGATGGACAGGGAGACCTGGCGTGCTGTGATTCATGGGGTCGCAAAGAGTCAGACACGACTGAGCAACTGAATTGAACTGAACTGAACTTTGTTATATCAGAGATAAACTTTCCTCTGCTTTCCTTGTTTTTGTCTCCCCAGTTGCCTTCAGGTTTACTTGCTGCTGCTGCTGCTACTAAGTCACTTCAGTCGTGTCTAACTCCGTGCGACCCCACAGACGGCAGGCGACCAGGCTCCGCTGTCCCTGGGATTCTCCAGGCAAGAACACCAGAGTGGGTTGCCATTTCCTTCTCCAATGTGTGAAAGTGAAAAGTGAAAGTGAAGTCGCTCAGTCGTGTCCAACTAGTAGCGACCCCATGGACTGCAGCCCACCAGGCTCCCCCGTTCATGTGATTTTCTAGGCAAGAGGACTGGAGTGGCTTGCCGTTGCCTTCTCCTCAGGTTTCCCTTAGGCTTTTTAAAATGTAAACATTATTTATTTATTTATTTATTTTTGGTTGTGCTGGGTCTTCATGCTGCAAGGGCTTTTCTCTAACATGGCGAGTGGGGAGATGTGGGGGGCTACTGTTTGTTGAGGTGCACAAGCCTCTCATTGCAGTGGCTTCTCTAGAGCCCCTGGGCTTCAGTAGTTGCCATTCCCGGGCTCCAGAGCACAGGTTTAATAGCTGTGGCACACAGGATCGGCATGTGTGACCTTGCTGACCAGGGATCAAACACATGTCTCCTGCACTGGCAGATGGATTCTTATCCACTGAGCCACCAAGGAAACCTCATTCTCAGTTCAGTTCAGTCACTCAGTTGTGTCCACCTCTTTGCAATCCTATGGACTGCAGCACGCCAGGCCTCCCTGTCCATCACCAACTCCCGGAGTTTACCCAAACTCATGTCCATTGAGTCAGTGAAGCCATCCAACCATCTCATCCTCTGTCGTCCCCTTCTCCTCCAAACCCCAGCACCAGGGTATTTTTCAATGAGTCAGCTCTTCACATGAGGTGGCCAAAGTATTGGAGTTTCAGCTTCAGCATCAGTCCTTTCAATGAAAGGACTGATCTCCTTTAGAATGGACTGGTTGGATCTCCTTTCAGTCCAAGGGACTCTCAAGAGTCTTCTTTAGCACCACAGTTCAAAAGCATCAATTCTTCGGCTCTCAGCTTTCTTTATAGTCCAACTCTCACATCCATACATGACCACTGGAAAAACCATAGCTTTGACTAGATGGACCTTTGTTGGCAAAGTAATATCTCTGCTTTTTAATATGCTGTCTAGGTTGGTCACAACTTTTCTTCCAAGGAGTAAGCGTCTTTTAATTTCATGGCTGCAGTCACCATCTGCAGTGATTTTGGAGCCCCCAAAATAAAGTCCCTCCCTAAGGCTTCCTCAATAAGGCTTGAGATGTGCAGTTTTTTCCTTTGCAGTTCCCTATTATTGTTTAGACTCTCTTAATGTTGGGGCTTCCCTGGTGGCTCAGAGGTAAAAGCATCTGCCTCCAATGCGGGAGACCCGGGTTCGATCCCTGGGTCGGGAAGATCCCCTGGAGAAGGAAACGGTAACCCACTCCAGTATTCTTGCCTGGAGAATCCTATGGACGGAGAAGCCTGGTAGGCTACAGTCCACGGGGTCGCAAAGAGTCGGACACGACTGAGCGACGGAACGGAACGGAATGTTGTGGCTGGCGCAGAAGGAGTTGAAGCATTCTACAGTTCTAGGATTAGGTGCCAGTCTTTTCATGAGCCTGTGCTCTGGGGCTGTAACCTTTACAAATTCCTCTCCAATTTTTTTTTCCCCTCACTTGGGTGACACCAGGATTAGAGTCAGGTATTTCCTTTTCTTTGTGTTGGTGAGGTTCCTATACAACTCCGGTCAGTTTCTCTTAAAGGCAGATCTTGTTAGGAAGATGAGAATGTTCTGAGAGTATTTGAAAATAGTTCCTTTTCCCCTTCCCCTGAAAGATGTACAAAGGGATTTCTCTTTGAACTTCATTATGAGAATCTGGTAAAATTCCTGGAGGCAAAACTCACAAGTGTGTGGTATCCCCTCAAGACCGGGCTCCTTTGGAGTCTTAATTTTCAACTTAGTCTTCTCTGAACCTCCAGCAATTTGTCCATTATAGGTTAAGTTTCTTACCCCAGTACAGGTTTTTTGGAGATTTCTGCTTTTGGGCTTCTGGTAAGCTGTGATTCCCTGTATTCACTTTTCCGTCTCTCCAGTTTTGGGGACTCACAGCATTTTGCTTAGTGACCTCATTCTCAGATGAATGTAAGAAAAATTGTTGATTTTCAGTTTATTCAGCTCTTTTTCTTATTGTGAGATTGAGAGTGATAATTTCCAAGCTCTTTCAATGCTGGCCTGGAAGTCTTGATTCATTTTTTAAAACTATTATTGATTTTGCTTACTGTATATGTAAACATTAAACTTTAATTTTAAAATAGATTAGCATAAAAAGATAAAATCAGCAGAATTTCAGCATTCATAAATAAACTGTTGTTGATATTCATGTATATATCTTTTCCGTCTTCTCTCTACACATCTGTCTGTCCCTCTGTCTTGTCTATCTGTCTAGCTACATATCTATCTATCCATCCACCTACCTATCTATTTACTTATGCCTCTTGCAACAACCAAAGAATTAAAATGGACCTTTGGATCTAAGAGTTTAAGATTGTATGCAAATATATGGTCATATTACCTTTTAAAAATTGTTTGAAAATTTAATAGGTAAAATTATAAATGTTTCCCATTACATTTTTTACTTCTTTGGTATTTTCTCACTGATGTATGAGTTCTATATATAAATAAGATTACTCCTTTATTATATGTGATAACATACAATATAATATCATTCACCTTGCTTTTCTATTTTATTTGGAGGTGTTCATTGCTTTTGAACCTAAATTAAAGACACTGAGTTGACGGTTTTGTGTAATAAACAAAAGTCTGGAGTAACTTGAATCGTGAATAAAACAAGTTAGTGAAAATAATAAATTGAAAATCAAAATTATGGATAAAATAATGGAGTGTTAACACTATGGAAGTTAATTTGACATCACTATATAATGAAACCCTCTACTGTCATATATCAGAATACTAATACAGTAATGAGGATAAACAGATTACAACTATATGCAATAATATGAAAGATCCTCTAAAGAAGATGTTGAATATGAAAAGAGTGATATTAATAATTCCATTTAAACAAAGACAAAAATAAACAAACTTATCTATGGCATGAGAAGTTACCACTGAACTATGCAGCAGTGACTGGAATGGTCCCTGGTAGGGCTGTGGGAGCCTGGTGCCTTTGTTGTTGTTCAGTTACTCAGTTGTGTCTGACTCTTTGTGACCCCATGGACTATAGCACGCCAGGCTTCCTTGTCCTTCACCGTGTCCTAGAGCTTGCTCAAACTCATGTCCATTGAGTTGGTGATGCCATCCAACCATATCATCCTCTGCCGTCCCCTTCTCCTCCCACCTTCAATCTTTCCCAGCATCAGGGTTTTTTTCAATGAGTCAGCTCTTCGCATCAGGTGGCCAAAGTATTGGAGTTTCAGCCTCAGCATCAGTCCTTCCAAGGAACACTCAGGATTGATCTTCTTTCGGATGGACTGATTCGATCTCCCTGCAGTCCAAGGGACTCTCAAGAGTCTTCTCCAACACCACAGTTCTAAAGCATCAATTCTTCAGCATTCAGCTTTCTTTATAGTCCAACTCTCACATCCATACATGACTACTGGAAAAACCATAGCTTTGACTAGATGGACCTTTGTAGGCAAAATGATATTTCTGCTTTTTAATATGTTGTCTAGGTTTGTCATTGCTTTGCCAGTCAAGGCTGATAAACTGGTTCTGTTCAATTCATGAAAATCCATTGTGCACTTAAACTTTGTGCAATTTTCTGTTTGTAGGCCATCCTTTAGAAAATTATTATTGAGATATAATTGACATATAACATTATATTCACTTCTGGTGTACAATATAATGATTCAATATATGTATATATTGCAAAATGATATTGCAATATATGTATATATTGCAAAACCAGATAGTAAGTCTATTTAACATTCATCACCACACAGTTTAAACTTCTTTCCTCATGATGAGTATTTTTAAAATCTACTGTCTTAGCAACTTTTCAATATACACTTTGGTATTAGTGACTAAAGTCAAGGTGCTGTATATCATATCTCCAGGACTTACTTCTTTTAAAACTGGAAGTCTGTACCTGTTTACCCCCTTCACACCATTTCTCCCAGCATCCCTACCCCCAACCTCTGCTGCTGCTGCTAAGTTGCTTCAGTCGTGTCCGACTCTGTGCGACCCCATAGATGGAAGCCCACCAGGCTTCCCTGTCCCTGGGATTCTCCAGGCAAGAACACTGGAGTGGGTTGCCATTTCCTTCTCCAATGCATGAAAGTGGAAAGTGAAAGTGAAGTCGCTCAGTCGTGTCCGACTCTTAGCGACCCCATGTACTGCAGCCTACCAGGCTCCTCCATCCATGGGATTTTCCAGGCAAGAGTACTGAAGTGGGGTGCCATTGCCTTCTCTGACCCCCAACCTCTAGCAGCCACCAATCTGTATCTAAGAGTATGTTTTTTGGATTCTACACATAAGTGAAATGATATTGTATTGGTCATTCTCTAACTTATTTCACATGGCCATGCTGTCACAAATGGCAAGATTTCATTCTTTTTATGACTGAATTATAAATGTGTTTGTGTATCTACATATGTGTACACAAACACTTACATATGTACGTACATAAGGGACACCTCATTTTATGACACTTTTTAATTGTTCTTAACAGATGTCATGTGCATGTCAGTGCTCAGCCATGTCCCACTTTTTATGCAATCCCATGGACCATAGCCCACCAGGCTCCTCTGTCCATGGGACTTTCCAGGCAAGAATAGAATACTGGAGTGGGCTGCCATTTCCTTCTCCAGGGGATCTTGCTGACCCAGGGATTGAACCCACATACTCCTCTTGCATCTCCTGCATTGGCAGGCAGATTCTTTACCACTGTGCCAGCTGGGGAGCTACAGGTATTGCATCATTGTACAAACTGAAGGGGTTTGTGTCAGCCCTGCGTCAAGCAAATCTATCAGCACCATTATTCCTACAGTACTTGTGCATTGTGTGTCTCTGAGTCACAGTTTGGTAATTCTCACAATATTTCAAACTTTTTCATTATTATTATATTTGTTATGGTGATCTGTGATCTTTGACTTGCTGAAGGTTCAGATGATGGTTAGCATTTTTGAGCAAGAAAGTATTTTTAAACAAAGGCATGGACATTAGTTTTTAGACATAATGCTATTGCACACTTAATAGATCACCATTATGTAAAGATGACCTTTATATACACTGCTGAAGCAAACATTCTGTACGATATGTTTATTGTGGTACTCTAGAACTAAACCTACACTATCCCTGAGGTATGCCTGTGTCTCACAGTTTTCTTTATTCACTCACCCATCAATGAACACTTAGGTTGCATCTATTATGAATAATGCTGCTTTGAATACGAGGGTGCTTTTTTAAGTTAATGTTTTCATTTACTTTGAATAAATACCCAAAAGTGGAACTGCTGGATCATATCGTAGTTTTATTTTTAATGGTTTAATAAATCTCCTTACTGTTTCCACAGTGGTTGCACCAATTTACATTCCCACCAAGACAGTGCACAGAATCACTTTTGCTCCATATCCTCACCAACACTCATCATCTCTTGTCTTTTTAGAACTGCCATTCTAACTGGTGTGAGGTGCTATTTCATTACGGATTTGGTATGCATTTCTAGTATGTGTGGTATACTTCAATAAACATTTTTTTTAAATATCTGTATCTTAAGCTAATACCAGGTTCCCCCCTACCCTCCTCAACAAAAATGTGCCAAGGTGATGCCTGTCATGGTGTATCTGCAAGAATATTTATAATTGTGGTCTTGTGCTTTATAGTTTGTGGTATAAATAATGTTGACCCACAATACTGTCTCAAAGTATAACCCTAGAGCTCCCGCAGGTCACTAGGGATTTCCAAGGTGAGAGGAGAGGTGATTCACTCTATACGGCTGACTCTACCTTGCACAGATGTATGTGCCCAGAATTAAATTGGCCCAGATTCCCCACACTCCCTCTCTTTAGATCAACTTTCAAAGTCAGGGTTAACTAACTTGATGGTGGGAGTCCTTTCACAAAGAACACATATATAAAATAATATTGTATACTTTCAGTACCTTACAATTTAGTTTGTCAAGTACACCTCCATGAAGCTGAAAAAAATGTAACTAACAAACAAAAAACCAAAGTCAGGGCTAAGGATATAAGCTGGCACCACAGCAGGGCCCTGAGGAACAAGTTTGGTTCAGGATATCAGCACCATTCTACTTTGAAAGGCCAGTTCACTAGACTACCTTTTTTCCCTCCATGATGGTTGTATTTCCTTAAAATCACTTAGATCTAATTCAGTAGGTTATAAAAGCTTTAATCTTACTGAACTTCTTAAACTTCTTATGCAAATCTATAACCTCTTCTTCAGATACTTTTAAACTCCAAATTTTAATGGGTTTTGTGCACACACATACATGCTTCACCAGACTTCTCCACGCTAATTTATTCAAGGGGAAAAAAAAAGATTTCCAGGAAATGTATAGAAAATTTCAGACAAACTCTCTGATCTTCAAGAACTTATAAACTGAAAATATTAAAACAAGTACTAGGAAGTTAGTGCCAATGAAACTCTTCAGCACTGTGACAGAATTTTTACTTCAATTTAACTAGCTGCTCAATGGAGAAGGAAATGGCAGCCTACTCCAGTATTCTTGCCTGGAGAATCTCATGGCTGTTGGGCTACAGTTCAGGGAGTCGCAAAGAGCTGGACATGAATGAACGACGTGGCACCCAACTAGTTGCTCAAAGTCAGTTAATATAGACTAAGATGGTTAGATCATTGCCGACTCAATGGACATAAATTTGAACAAACTCTGGGAGACAGTGGAGGGCAGAGGAGCCTTCTGTCCAAAGAGCTGGACACGACTTAGCGACAGAACAACAACAAGACTCCATTAGCCCTTGAAGAGGCTTTATAAAAGTATTAAAACACTAAATACACAGTCAACCCAAATCTCAAATTATCTTTGACATTTGTTATAATTCGGTCTATTTCCCCTACTATTATCTTGAGTACAGTAAGTCCCCTACATATAAATGAGTTTCGTTCCAAGAACACCTTGGGAAGTCTAATTTTTTTCATTAAGTCCAACATTGTTAGCCTATGTACCCAGCTAACATCACTGGCTATCTAGTACTGCACTGTTACAGGTTTACAATACTTTTCACACAAATAATACATAAAAACAAAAAATAAAGAAAACATTTTAAATCTTACAATACAGTATCTTGACAGGTACAGTAGTACAGTACAACAACTGGAATATCAGGGCTGGGATCAAGTGAACAGGTAAGAAGAGGTACTGACTAGAGGAGGGAGGGGAAGTGGGAGATGGTAGAGCTGAAGGACTGTCAGCAATAAGAGATGGGGGGCAAGCTGACATTTCATTCATGCCTAAATTTGATGGCAAAAATTCTCGTTCCTTGCTGGATTCAATTCTATCTTTTAGAAAAAATGATCCAGGGATATCTGAGTAGTAGCTCTTTTTTTTTTTCTCATCAAAGATGACATGGTAGCACTGGATTTCATTCTGAATGGCTGCTACAACCTTCATATACCATTCTGTGTTCGGGTTCTGTGCCTCAAAAGCTAACCGTGCCTTCTCAAATAAAGAAAATCCCCTTGCCATTTCCTGTGTTGTACATCTCTTGTTCATTAGTTATTTCTTCTTTCTCTTGTCCCTCTTTGTCCTTTCTCTGGGCTCCAATTCCATCAGGTTTTTGTTAGTAAGTTCCCTGTGCTGCACAGCAAGGAATTCAATGAAGTTGTCCTCTTGTAAATCGATTAATAGCTTGAAATAAATATATTGTACTACTGAACTCTATACATTACTGTACGGTAAAGAACACAAAAAAACACAACCACTTGTAGAGGATGTATGCATGTGACAATGTACGCCAGAGAAGTGAACTAACTTATGTGATTGGACATGAGGGAGCACATGTTCAAGTTTGCAACTTGAAGGTTCGTATGAAGGGACTTACTGTAGTTAATGTTTGACAATTCTGTTTGAAGTCCTTAATAACTGAAAAGTCCTTCTCAGTGTTATGACTGTAATTTTTTTTTTTTGGTGGGGGAGTAAAGATGGACCTATTTAGGGAAGCTAAACTTATTTCTAAAAGGTATTAAATGCAATAAATGAGTATACTGTGTTAAGTGACTTCATTTTAAAAAATCACATTACATATATTTTCTACATCTCTAATATTTTATAATATTCTACATAATATAATATTCTACATTAAATTTAAGAAAAATTCTGAGCTTCTTTTTGAGATTTCCCCTTCCTGACTGTATTTCTGGCTAATTGTTTCCAATCTATTTTAATTAAATAAATGACAGCATCAAACCAGATCAAATCAAAGCAAACCAAACAAAATGCAATATAGTATATCACCTTGACTTAAACTAGTAATAGCATTATAAAGATTAATTTTTCTCTGCTGAAGTTTAAAAGTAGGATTATGCAAGAGGAAATAAAATGAAAAAATCAACAAATAGTACTGTTAGGATAACTCCATTTTTCTTTTTTGAAAACAAAGATACTTAAAATACTCATAAATCTAAAGCAATACAGGAAAAAATATCATTATATAGCTTAAAGGTGTTTTAATTAAATTGTGTTATAAATCTGTGAAATTTGAATAGTCTTTTATTCCAATGAGAATATCAATTTCTATACTTTAAAAACATGCAGTAGTGTGTTCACAATTTTGTAATAAGACTTTTTCAAAACCAAAATAAAAATAAGGACATTTTTGGAGGTATAGTTATCTTAGAAAGTTATTATTATTATTATTATTGTTTAACACTACAGCCAGTGAATAGAAATATAGCTTGTGTATTTTGCTGGGGAAATAGCCATTAAAAGCTCTTTTAGGAGTGTCTCGCTTAACAATCCTGCCAGCATCATCTCTGTCAATTAATCCTCAGTAAAGACTCAGAATTCTAAAATCCAGACACAAGGCAGGACCTGTGTGACTGATACGGCCTCCAGACAAGTGTCATCACTTCACATGCACCTGGGACCATTTCAAAAACATTTCTTTTAACGGGATACAAAGTTGTAATATAAAAAATAAATAACTGAAGGTAGGGTTGGATTAGGTGCATTCCATTCTCAGAAACATGCAGATAACCCAAAGCTCTCTTATTTTATTTTCCCTCTAGAAAATAAACAGTTAACCAAGAATTGCATAACATGCTCATTTTAAGAGATATAAAGCCCGGCAGAAGCATCCACAAATTGAATAAGGGAAATGGAACTAACAGCTTCAGGGTGGTTTCTGCCTCCAGGTTTCTGCTCTTTGGGAGGACTTTCTAACTGACCATCTAGTGAGGGGTACAGCAGGGGCCCCCTGGAGAACATTCATATGTGCCTTGCTGTGCGGAGAAACAGGACTGGAGACTACTCACAACGGTTAGAGAAAAAAACAACTTGTGAACAGCTTCTGCTTCCAACAGGGCACACAGAAAGCATGGAACTGGCTGAGTAATTCCTGGGCGACTGAACAGGCAAGTGTGTTGAGGTGGGATCAACATAATCTGAGAGTTTGCTGTGGAATAGACGTGGGCAGAGAAGGGGATCTGGCATGGAGCAAGTCCTCTTGAGTTGTCAAGAGGATACAGCTCATCAGATTTAAACTAGGCGAGAGATGGGCCGTCAGATGTCCAGAAGCATAAAGTGGACGAACATGAGAACATATCTTATTAACCAGCTTCTAGAGATGGCTTAAAACAAGCAAAAATCCTACTTTATGTCCTTGCAATACTTATGCATGTGACCTCACGATCCTTTTTACACCATGAGCAATAAAACTCAAGCTGAATTTTGAGACAGTTAGGTCTCAATTCTATTTTTTGTGAATTCAAAAAATTCCATGTGAAATCTGATGGTTAAATTAATATCTAGAATTTAAATATATATATAATTTTAATTTTAATCATATATATATAGACATGTGTAAACAAACCTTTGGAAAACAGACTTATTTTGGCCAGTTCCCACAGGTAGTTGAGAGGAAAATTTTAAGGTATTCTCAAAGAATCTTGATTCATCTCTTGCTGTGATCCTGTTATTTAATAATACTATATAAATATCATTCTCTAGGTCTGTGTTTAAAGATATATGCTCATAACCATTTTTTAACTCCTTACACAAAGTTTTCTGGTATTAATCAAGGTTGTTTGTTATTTGTTACTCTGACTCATATGGTTTAACATTACTATTAGTATAACATCACTATATAAGAAAACCAGCTAAGTTATTGCATGTAGATTCAATGACCAGTTACATCATTAGAAGTATGAGCTGAGCTGAAGCAGAGCCACCTAAAATGTTTTCATTAAACCTGACATTCAAGGCAGGTTATTAGTAGGTTTTGAAAAAGAAAAATTAGTGGAGGAACAACATTTTAACTCATACTTTTACTATAAATCCAGAAAAAAATGTAGATTGAAAGCCATGCAAAACCACTTTGTTGCAGACTCTTTCCTTCAAGTGTATGAAAGTATCAAGCACCTCAGAAGCAAAAAGTGAGTATGCAAGTAATGTCATGTCAGAAAAATGCAGTCTTATAAATTAAATATTATACTATTGAACTCTAGTCACTTTATATAAAAGTGGCACTCTTCTCCTAAATTCACCAAGACTTCGGGGGGAAAAAATGGCGTTACTACATTCTTCCTTTACTTTCCAAAGACTGAAATTATGAATTCAGACAATGTTGGTGCATGTGCTTGCTCACCACAGGTCTGTGTACATCCCAGAATGCTCTCTCTTGACTATCAAGGATCTTCCTTTCAATCTTGTCTCTCTTCTTGTCCACTCTGTTAACATCACAACAATGAATAATAAGCAGTGTTAACCACAGTGCCTCTGTGGACAAAAGGCCACAACTTGAACAAATCTTCCAAAAGACTCACAAGGACTCACTTTGCTTGTGCTTCTGCTTGCATAAAAATGAACTCCCACTTCCGGGCAAATGCTCTCTGTAGCCTGGCCAAGCTCTCCTGTAAAATATACCATGGAGAAGACATTCTGGAGCTCAGTCTTACTATGCCCCCTTCTACTTTATCTACCACATATGAAAAGTGAAAGTAGAAATTGCTCAGTCGTGTCCAACTCTGCAACCCCATGGACTATACAGTCCATGGAATTCTCCAGACCAGAATATTGGTGTGGGCAGCCTTTCCCTTCTCCAGGGACTCTTCCCAATCCAGGGATCAAACCGAGGTCTCCCGCATTGCAGGTGGATTCTTTACCAGCAGGGCCACAGGGAAGCCCAAAAGCGATCTACTTCTGCCCGGTTGTACCATATGTACTTACCAAGAAAACAAACCAGAATTTCTTGGTGTAAGTGTACTTGGAATGATAAGTCATGCTCACTAAATGCAACTAATCCTCAAATTAACAGTCATAGAGGACATAGGAAAGCCTATTACAAACATCAATATTAGCAAATATAACTAAAAACCCAAAATACTAAACTTACATTAAAAAGTGTTCAAGAGTAATCCATTGGATTTTTCTCTGCCCATTTTACTGAACAAGAAATCAGTACATTTCTACTACTGATTCAATAAGTTTATCTGGTTTTTGAGAAAAATGTAAACCTTTGGCCCCCTACTACCCATGTACAGATAGTGCTTTAAGTTTAGTAAATCAGAAGATAGCAATCATCTGAACAGATTACCTGGGTCAATTTAATCTGCTGATGGTGACCAATCTAGATTTTGCAAAAACCATTTTCCCAGTGTAAACGCTCTTTAATTCTCTAAATTTGGATATCTTCATTATATATAGTATATATATGTATTATATATATATGTATACACATAAAGATTTTGGGCTTCCTGGTGGCTCAGTGGCAAAGAATCTGCCTGCCAATGCAGGAGATGCGGGTTCGATCTCTGGGTCAGGAAAATCCCTTGAAGAAGGAAATGGCAACCCACTCCAGTATTCTTGCCTGGCATAAATCCCACGGACAGAGAACCCTGGAGGGCTGCATTCATGGAGTCACAAAGAGACACGACTTAGTGATTAAAAACAAATGACAACATACATAAAACTTTTACATTAAAGTCAATTTTAGCAAATAATATATACTTCCTACTTCTTCCCCGAATTTGTGTGTTTAGAATTTCATCATCATCACCATGAATGATGAGAGGAAGTAAGCAAGTAAGAGATATAGTAATTATGCTGTCCCTCCCTGGAAATCTGATCTCTGAGGTTCATGAATGTAGAAAGTTCAGAGTGCCCACAAGTGACCATAGGCCTTATTCTTGCTCATCTTATACCTTTCTTTGTCAGGAAGTCCTTGGTACTTACAGCTTCATAGTCGGCCAGCTCCAGCCTTGCTTTGTTTTGCATTGTTCTTTTGCAGAGGTAAACCGCTGAAAGGGGGGAAAAACACAATCATTTCTTGCCTGTTTATTTACACTGAGGCACTAAAAATAAAAAATAGAGCATTATAAACCAAAGCATATTGGTCTTTGTCATTTTTTCCCAAGTTGTAAATTTCTGATTTTATCATTTTTTTGGACAAAACGAATAAGCTGTAACATCATTACTGAAACTCAAGTGAAGAGAAAGTGTTAGTCGCTCAGTGGCATCCAACTCTTTGTGACCCCAAGGACTGTATCCTGCTAGGCTCCTCAGTCCATGGAATTCTACAGACAAGAATACTGGAGCGGGTTGCTAGTCCCTTCTCCAGGGGAATCTTCCCAACCCAGGAATTGAGTCCAGGTCTCCTGAATTACAGGCAGATTCTTTACTGTCTGAGCCACTCAAACAGAGTGGTAATTTAAAGAGGTGTTATAAGAAAACAGACATGTTTAGAACCTTGGTAACCGTTTCATATATCATTAAAAGTTCTCTCAGGGTGCTGTACTAGCCTCTAGACAGGATTTAACCTCCAAAAAGCACTTGGCAACTGCTTAGTCACGTTCCAGTGATTCCATCCTATGAAGTTCCTCTTGACCCATTTTAACTCCAAGGCATTTCATCTGGTGGTTTGAACTGAACAGTCAGTCAGCTGGGCAGAAGAATTCTAGGTCCTTCCTATAAACTAAGCAGAGATGCTGTTCCTCCCCAGCTGGTAAACTACATCTAAAAGAGAAATGTTTATGATGGCTTTGCAATTCTGGCCCTTTGCCTCCCATTTCAGGAAATCAGCCTGAGGAATAGTACTGGAGCTTGACAATCAGCATGGGGATTTGAGAGTACAGGGTGTTATCACTTACTTTTATTATAACAGCTGCCCAAAGCTTCACAAAGAATCCAAGGAGCAACAGTATGAGACTGAGCAGCCTTGGAATACTATTTCTAGGCTTGAAGAGAAACTTCTTTAACAAGAACCTGACACCTCAGACTTAGCATGAAAGCATAGCTCAGGTCAGTCACATAAAACATATCTTGCCAGAATTTGTTCTGTAACAATGATAGAAATTCAAAGGCACAGCACATTTGTTTTTATTTTGTTGTTGTTCAGTGCTAATTCATGTCTGACTCTTTGCAGTCCCAAAGACTGTAGCCTGTCAGGCTCCTCTGTCTGTGGGATTTCCCAGATAAGAACACTGGAGTGGGTTGCCATTTCTATCTCTGGGGGATCTTTCTGACCCAGGGATGAAACCTGTGTTTCCTGCATTGCAGGTGGATTCTTTACCACTTAGCCACCAGGGAAGCCCCACAATTGGTATGAGTTGTGTTTTAGTCCTTAAGTCGTGTCCGACTCTTGCGACCCCATGGACTGTAGCCTGCCAGGCTCCTCTGTCCATGGGATTCACCAGGCAAGAATACTGGAGTGGGTTTCCATTTCCTTCTCCAGGGTATCTTCCTTCCCAGGAATTGAAGCCAGGTCTCCTGCATTGCAGGTGGATTCTTTACCAACTGAGCTACAAAGGAAGCCCCACATTTGGTATATGTCCTTAATAGCTGAGAAAAGTAGCAACTATTCAATATATTATTGAAAGTCTTTACTGAATGCTCTGCTAAGTTAGATATCAGCAATCTTCTATTTATCTCACTTTTTCGTGCTTTGGAAACTTGGCCCATAACTTATGACCTTGACTGGACAAATCCTGTCACTATCTGGAACTCAGCTGCCTCATCTTTAGCTGAGACGGTCAAATTGGATGACCTCTCATGTTCCCTCCAGCTCTGAAATTCCATCACTGGATAAAGTCATGATTTAACACTGACATGGACATTCTGAGTCAAGGAAGAGTTGAAGGGCGTGCAATTGCTTTTCTTTTGGAACCTTGTCAGGTGCTCAAGTTTACTCTCTGACTTCACTTTCTTCGGGGTTCCCACAAGAGCTTTTGTCTAGTGTGATTTAAAACAATCTAAATCTCCTTCAAAGGGGACGACAGAGGATGAGATGGTTGGATGGCATCACTGACTCAATGGACATGAGTTTGAGCAAGCTCCAGGAGATGGTGAAGGACAGGGAAGCCTGGCATGCTGCAGTCCATGGGGTTGTAAAGAGTCAGACATGACTGAGTGACTGAACAACAACAACAAAATCTCCTTTCTGTTAAGAGAATGCAGAAACAAAATAATAAAGTCCCCACACCCTCTCCGTGCTCAAGGAAAATGTGAAATCAGACATCAAAATTTCTTGTTAAGCAGGTTTTAATTAAAAGAAAATAGATTTTGTGGCCAATCACTTGGACTTAGAAGTAGCTTTCTTTTAGCTCTATGCCACAAAAAATTTCTATTATCTATCCAGAAAGTCTTAGGATATAGAATATTTACCTCCTAGAGTATGAAGTTTCTGTTAACTTCCCAGGCCAAGAAAATTTCAAAGACCAAAAACTGACGAAACAATAGTCTGCATCTTACCAGCCACTCTATATTAAAATAATCTAAAATAATGCCTCTGTTGCTGATTTGTGTATTCACTAAGAATGTTTTTCAGCTTTAATTGCTAGACTTGAGAAAACTGAGTCTTCATGAAATAGTATCGCTAATTCGTAGATGGACTGCAGCATGCCAGGCTTCCTTGTCCTTCACCATCTCCCGGAGCTTGCTCAAACTCAAGTCCATTGAGTCAGTGATGCTAAGATCTTACTTTTTTGAATGTTGAGTTTTAAGCCAGCTTTTTCATTCTCCTCCTTCACCTTCATCAAGAGGCTCTTTAGTTCCTCTTCACTTTCTGCTATTAGGGTAGTGTTACCTGCATATCTGAGGTTATTAATCGTTGATAGAGGCATCAAATATCTTCATTCCAGATTGTGCTTCATCCAGCCTGGCATTTCACATGATGTACTCTGCATATAAGTTAAATAAGCAGGGTGACAATATATAGCCTTGATGTACTTCTTTCCCAATTTTGAACCAGTTTGCTTTTCCATGTCTGGTTCTAACTGTTGCTTCTTGACCTGCATACAGGTTTCTAAGGAGGCAGGTAAGGTTTGCCTATTAGTGCTTACTTATATTCTGACTAATTGTAAAAGACCCTGATGCTGTGAAAGATTGAGTGCAGGAGCAGAAGAGGGTGACAGAAAATGCGATGGTTGAGTAGTATCACTGACTCAATGGACATCAGTTTGAGCAAACTCTGGGAGATAGTGAAGGACAGGCAAGTCTGGCGTGCTGCAGTCTAGGGGGTCACAAAGAGTTGGACATGACTTAGCGAGTGAACAACAATATTATAAATGATCTCATTTATATGAGATCGTTTTTTTTAATTTTTAAATTTTCCCTTTTATTCTTTGATCATCAAAAAGTCTATATAAGGATTGTAAGCAGTCTTTTATTTTCATGGCCACCACAGTTAACTATTTTTCTTTAGTAAAACTTTAAATGAAATAAATGTGCTTCCTGTAGTTATTAAGCCTAAGCTAAATGGGAAATTTGGTTGTACACTGACACTGTCAAAGCCCTTTTTATTGTTGTTGTTTAGTTGCTACGCTGTGTCCAACCCTTTTACAACCCAACAGATTGTAGCCTGACACTTTCCTCTATCCGAGGGATTCTCCAGGCAAGAATACTGGAGTGGGTTGCCATTTTTTCCACCAGGGGATCTTCTCCACCAGGGATCAAACTTGCCTCTCTTATGTCTCTTGCATTGACAGGTAGGTTCTTTACCACTGAGCCATCTGGGAAGTCCCAGAACCTTTCTACATAGGTTAAAGATCCTCAAAACATCCTGGAGGAAATAGAGCATTGGCTGAATATTTTAGGGCACAAATCATCATTTTGCAAGATAAGGCAAGTTCTGGACAATTTTCATTATTAAATTGTTAAAAGTTCCTTATGTTGAGAACATGTCTGCCTTTCTGCAGTTGGCATACATTGGTCTCAGTTGCCCCTAGGATGAGATGAGTGAGGCATTTGCCTACAGGGTAAGTCAAGAGAGTGCCAAATTACCCACTAATCAAGAAAATAAATAATACTTTAATGTAACGTATCGGAGAAGGCAATGGCACCCCACTCCAGTACTCTTGCCTGGGAAATCCTATGGACAGAGGCACCTGGTAGGCTGCAGTCCATGGGGTCGCAAAGAATCGGATACGACTGAGCAATTTCACTTCCACTTTTCAATTTCATGCATTGGAGAAGAAAATGGCAACCCACGCCAGTGTTCTTGCCTGGAGAATCCCAAGTACAGTGGAGCCTGGTGGGCTGCCGTCTATTGGGTTGCACAGAGTCGGACATGATTGAAGCGATTTAGCAGCAGCAGCAGTTTAACATATGCAAAAATAAAACTGCAAAAAATCTACAATGAACAAAATATAAAAGTATTCAATAAGGACATGTTCCAACAGGGCCAGGATTTGGGTGAAGTGAATGAAGTGAGTCATAAAAGTATAGCATCAACTCCTGTCTTTACTGGAAATTTCAATTTCTTGAGGTCCATGTCCTATTTGAACACTGGAGACTGCACCCTTAAAAGGAGCCAGATGAAAGATATTGGTTGATGTGTGTTCATCTGCAGGAATTTCAATGTGCATTGTTTGCTTTTAATATCAGTGAACTTCCCATCTCTCGCTTCTGTTTGAGTTTTCTACCACCACTACAGCCTCTACTTCTTACCACAGTTCTCTTAAAAACTCCCTTGGGTCTTGGCCTCCAGCTCTCGTTGCAATCCTTTTATACTAGATGATTCTTGATGTAAATACACGGGAAATTCATTCCTGACTCCATTTTAATTGGATTGGATTATTTTTTTGTACTTGGGTGAAAAAATATCAGAAATCTCACACAACATAATTTTCAAAGAATAGTGTTTTTTTTTCATAGCCCTTTAGTTCATATTGGCTTGTCTTAGTAACTAAACACGATCAATATATTCTATTTTTCTACAAAAGCAAGGTAACCATGGAAAAGTGTTCCTCCATATAAACTGGCTTATAGATGCTTATGTTCTGCAGATGCTTTCCAGTAAGTTTAAATTGGTGATGAAAACAGACATTAGATATTGACAGAATATAAAAAGCATTCTTCAAATCTTCTTTAATCAATAAGTTATTGTCTGTCCCAAGCTGTTTCAGAAAAAACAGCTAAGTAATCACTATTATTGGAGCAGGAAATGGCAACCCACTCCAGTGTTCTTGTCTGGAGAATCCCAGGGACAGGGGAGCCTGGTGGGCTGCTGTCTATGGGGTCGCACAGAGTCGCACACGACTAAAGTGACTTAGCATCTAGCAATCACTATTATTTCTGTTGGACCTTCCAACCCAACTACAGCACCAACATCCTCTGTATAAGAAAGTGTTCATGCTTTATAAATGTTCTTTAAACAAACAGTGATGGGAAATTCAAAGTTGGATAATTTGAATCGCTTCTATACTTGTACGTAAAAAGAAAAATCACAGAAGACAAAGCATCATTGCCAACGGAGTAGTACAGTGTCTGAGATCATTATCATTTCACTTTCTCTTTGTCTATAATCTTTTACTGAATATTTATTTTATTGTTCACTTGTATAATAACACACTTGCATATTAATCTTCACTTGTATAATAAACCAAGCAAATGAGACATAAACAGGTATATGTTTATTCAGGGGGAAAAAACAAACAGAATAATAAAGACTATGCCTAATTTTAGTTAAAAATTAAACTCTCTCCAGGTTTGGGAGAAAGTTTAGACAATGACTCTCATTAAATGGACTCTAACAAGAGCTAATGTTAAACCGAATGACATTAATAATTTTGAGATGACTGACTTTGAGAGATGTCCCATAAATTATTTTCTGTGTAAGCCACGCCATTTTCTCGTGTTTAGCACTAAAACATTAATCTATCATGAAGTCTTGAAATATGAACTGCAATTGTAAACACTAACATATTTATGAAAAACACAAAAGATGTATTGAGAGAACGTAAGAATAAGAATTTGCTTTTATGCAAGGAACAGGGAAAGTGTATCTGTCAGTAAAAAATAATGACAAGCGAAAACAATTTTGGTGCATTAAGTATGAGAGGAACAATACTAGTTTTATTAGGCATATTAATTTTGATTCATTCAACAATTTTAGAGAGTCAGTATTTTTTTTTTTTTTCTTGAAGAGCAAGCAGACAGGCTTAGAGATGTAAGAAGTCTTGCCCAAAGTTACACAGTTGGTATGTCACTGTGACATACCATCTGAGTTCAGGTCTGTCTGCCTCTATCACCTGGGTTTTTCTCCATGAGCTCCTTCTCGGATGTCCAGGTGTTTTCTTTGTCCAGGTGTTACGCCATACTCTTTGGTGAAATAATTCCTAGGCACCATCCCAGGTTAGAACTGGACATGGAACAACAGACTGGTTCCAAATAGGGAAAGGAGTACATCAAGGAAGTATATTGTCACCCTGCTTAAATAATATACAGAGTACATCATGAGAAACACTGGGCTAGAAGAAGCACAAGCTGGAATCAAGATTGCTGGGAGAAATATCAATAACCTCAGACATGCAGATGACACCACCCTTATGGTAGAAAGCGAAGAACTTTCACTCTTGATGAAAGTAAAAGAGGATAGTGAAAAAGTTGGCTTAACACTCAACATTCATAAAACTAAGATCATGGCATCTGGTCCCATCACTTCATGGCAAATGATGGGGAAACTGGAAGCAGTGACAGACTTTATTTTGGGGGCTCCAAAATCACTGCAGATGGTGACCACAGCCATGAAATTAAAAGATGCTTGCTTCTTGGAAGAAAAGTTATGACCAACCTAGATAGCATATTAAAAAGCAGAGATATTACTTTACCAACAAAGGTCCGCCTATTCAAAGCTATGGTTTTTCCAGTAGTCATGTATGGATGTGAGAGTTGGACTATAAAGAAATCTGAGTGCTGAAGAATTGATGCTTTTGAACTCTGGTGTTGGAGAAGACTCTTGAGAGTCCCTTGAATTGAAAGGAGATCCAGCCAGTCTATTCTAAAGGAAATCAGTCCTGAATATTCATTGGAAGGACTGATGCTGAAGCTGAAACTCCAATACTTTGGCCACCTGATGCAAAGAAATGACTCATTTGAAAAGGCCCTGATGCTGGGAAAGATTGAAGGCAGGAGGAGAAGGGGATGACAGAGGTTGAGATGGTTGGATGGCATCACCAACTCAATGGACATGAGTTTGAGTAAACTCCAGGAGTTGGTGATACAGCGAGGCCTGGAGTGCTGCAGTCCATGGGGTCACAGAGTCAGACATGACTGAGCGACTGAACTGAACTGAACAATCCCAGGATGGACAAAACACTCCACAAAGTTCCCCAACTCAGATATACCAGTCAGAAAGCTGTTTTGTTTTTTTTTAGTAACTTCTTTCTTTAAGAGTCTCAGTTTTAAAGAATGTGTACCCTGAAAGTGTTAGTCACTCAGTTGTGTTCCACTCTTTGCAGTCCCATGGACTATAGCCTGCCAGGCTTCTCCATCCATGGGATTTTCCAAGCAAGAATACTTGGAGTGGGTTGCCATTTCTTTCTCCAGGTGATCTTCCCGACCCAAGAATTGAACCCGGGTCTCCTGCATTGTGAGCAGACTCTTTACTGTCTGAGCCACTACGGAAGTATACCCTGTTGTGTACCCTGGATGAAAAAAAGCAACATTCCCACCACTAGAAAATAATCATCTATTCTATTAACTGTTAAGTACTCTGGTTTTTAGATTGTTTTCCGTAAGTTATGTTAGTTTGAATTTTTGGTTGGCACATGACCACCTGGATGAACTATGAAATCCAAGTTTGACAAAAATGAGGGATGATTTCATTGGTTTTTTATGGATTTTCCAATGGTTTTCTTATCAAATGTCTTTCCAGGAGGCAAAGAAAGCCAGATTGCTGTTAAGTTTCTGTCTTTGAATATGCTGGCCCTTTCTCTGCCTCAAATGCCTTCTCTGCCTTGTTTCCTGAAAAATTTCCCCTCTTTTTAAAATTCACCTCAAATGCTCTCAGTTCTTTTGTGAGATCACTCTGGAAACCCTCAAAGTAATTCTCTTATTCTTACAACTTCCATCTATTTTACATATACCACTATTAACATTCACTAGGCACTTCACAGCAACTTCTTTTGTGTAATTCTCTTTTCTCATCTAGCCTATGAGTTACTCAATAGTGTTGATAAAGCCAGAGTCTCCTTCTTATCCCAGCACCTACTACGGCCCTTGGCATTGGAGCAAATCCTCAATAAATACTCGTAAAAATGACATTTAAAAACCATACAGTATTATGTTTGAAAACTGTAGCCTTCAGGAAAATGTAAGAAGCAGCACTTATTAGGAGCCTGTTTCCTTGAAGAGTTTAATTAAAATCATGGTTGTTGAACTGAGTTCATTTGAAGTAGACTGAAGTTGATTCACTAGGATTGAATTTCCTACTGTATCTTTTCTCTTGTTTGCATTTGGCCTTTCATGTTTAACAAAACCTTCTGCTAACAGAATCACAAGATCCCTCAAATAATAGTGAGAAAAGTGCAGTCTGGAAGGCAAGGGACTTACTACAAATCATAGCTAAATAGAAGAGGTGAACAAAAATGCTGGCTCTTTGAGCCCCTTTGTTACTCTTTCCAGTAGACCAATGTGGTGCAGAAAAAAATAAAATAGTCCTTTTAGGTTTATTTATAGCTCTTTAATCTATTCAAAGGAAAAGTATTTTTTTTTTTAATAGTCACAGGAGACACTATAACATGAAATACGCTGCCACCAGATTTGGTGACTTTCCAAACAAGGTCATTTATAAATTCAATGTTAGAAATATTACTCCCATATTGAAATTTTTAGGATTCTTTTCTCAGTGACCAACAATAAAATGCAAGCATGTGTTCATCCATACATAATGGTACTGTCAACAATAAAATGAGGAGATATTGCACTGACCATAGTCTGTGTTTTCCGGCTCCCAACAATTTGATGGCCAAAAATAGGGTGTCTGTGGAATGAAAAGAAGTGGAACTTAGGTTAAACACATGAAGAATTAGTGAGGCTTCTGGTTTATGAGCTGTGTTTATCTTCAGCAATCATCCAGAACAGTTTGCTAACAGTGTGCTTTATTATCTAGAAAAAAATACTCAGAGAGGCACTGTAACGTTTTCCTTTTAAATTTACTTTGCTAATCAACTGTTCAGCCTCTAAATAAGTACAGCATGTATATAAAACAGTGTACCTTTGCTACAGTTGCATGTCATCTGATATAAAGGGAAAAGGACTGATTACATTATTTATATAGAAGTGTAAATCCACAAAGACTGAAAGCAAAGTATTATATTCACTAAGACTCATGATGAAATAAGTTTATACTTAGCAAATTATTTTTGTTGATTCATGTATTTCATCATTGCCCTCCATAGATCCAAAAGCCAACCATCAGAATCTTTCCTTAAGATGGGCAAACATTTGCCTGGCTCTATTAATCATATAATGCAGTTCTCAACATTATCCAGCTAGATTAAAACAACTTTTCTCCTTCACTTTTAAAAACATTTCTTCATAGAAACACTTACTGCTCTAAGTTTTTAAACCGCACAAGTCAGAGTTCATTTTTTAAACTAATATCTTAATTGACTGCTTAACAATAGACATATATGATTCTGTGAAATTCTAGAAACTGACTGATGAAACTATAAAGAAAATGTCTGATTGAGAAAACCAATTACTATCATCAGCAGGCTATATTTTCTGATAGGGCTTTTCTAGCCCTGATTGCTGGACATGCTTGACTCCAAACCCTGAGCAAACTCCATGACTATCTGTCTGTTCTTTCAAATTGTTCCTTGGATGATGATGGCCCTGGGATTCAATGGAACAGTCACTGCAGACATCAGACTTGTGGATTTGATTATATTTATTTGTCAATGACATTAACTATCAGATTAACAATCTGTGTGTAGCAAGCATATTTAGTGTAATCTCTGATTGCATACATGCATGCTCAGTCACTTCAGTCCAGTTCAGTTCAGTCACTCAGTCATGTCCGACTCTTTGCGACCCCATGAATCACAGCACGCCAGGCCTCTCTGTCCATCACCAACTCCCGGAGTTCACTCAAACTCATGTCCATCGAGTCGGTAATGCCATCCAGCCATCTCCTTTTCTGTCGTCCCCTTCTCCTCCCGCCCCTGATCCTTCCCAGCATCAGAGTCTTTTCCATTGAGTCAACCTGTCGCACGAGGTGGCCAAAGTATTGCAGTTTCAGCTTTAGCATCAGTCCTTCCAATGAACACCCAGGATTGATCTCCTTTAGAAAGGACTGGTTGGATCATGTCCAATTCTTTGTGACCCTAAGGGTCCTCTGTCCATTGAATTTGCAAACAAGAATACTGGAGTGGGTTGCCATTTTCTTCTTCAGATGATCTTTTCAACCCAGGGATCGAACCCACATCTCCTACCTCTCTTGCATTGGCAAGCGGATTCTTTGCCACTGCGCCACCTGGGAAGCCCAACCTCTGATTACCGGTTTGATAATTCTGCCTGCTAGGAGAGGGATTCTCAAGGAGGGGAAAAGGGTAATTGGGAGAACTTTTTGAATCTCTGAGAGAGGGTCCTTCCATACTGTTCAGGACTCCCAGGGGATTTGATTCACCTGCTACACTTTCTTGGAAATTTCTCCAGTATCATAAAGAAGGCTGCTAATACCAATTCTGTATATAGGTGAACAAATTTAGAGGGTAAAAGATTGAAGCACTAGATAAAGGGGGATATCAAGGCTTTATACCTCACCCCCTCATTGGCAAATAAATTCACTTAACCCAATTTGAGGGCAAAATTGGGTCACTATTCTAGGGAAGCACAGAGAAACAAAATAGAAAAAATCTTCTTCTCACGCAGGCTGCTAGTTTTTGAGATACTTCTCAGAGAATGCATTATTCCCTTTGGGTTGCTTCTTTAATTTGGGGGATGTGTATGTATGTGTGCATATTTATTTAATTTAAAAAATATACACTCTAGTCAGACTGGTCAGACACATAATTTTTTATTCTCAAAACTACAAGGAATGTTTTCACCAGTATTCTTACAATTTTTATTTATTTTTCTATCATTTATTTAGTGAAAACTCCCTGACTGTAAAAATAAATAAATGAAGCTATTTTATCCTGTGATATTATGTGGAAAGACGTTTCCAAGTCTTCCAAGGAGATCAAACCAGTCAATACTAAAGGAAATCAACCCTGAATATTCATTAGAAGGACTGATGCTGAAGCTGAAGCTCCAGTACTGTGGCCACCTGATGCAAAGAGCTGACTCACTAGAAAAGACCCTGATGCTGAGAAAGACTAAAGGCAGGAGGAGAGGGAAGCACCAGAGGATGAGATGGTTGGGTGTCTGGCATCACTGACTTCACGGACATGAGTTTGAGCAGGTTCCAGGAGATGGTGAAAGACGAGGAAGACTGGTGTGCTGCAGTCCATGGGGTCGGCACATGACTGAGCCACTGAACAACAACAACATTAAGTGGAAAAGGCATAAAACTAACACTCTTCGCTAATATCGCAATATTTTTTTCTAAGAAATATATTTTGACTTATAGTAAAAGACAATTTCTTCCCCAGATGGTTCTAGTGGTAAAGAACCTGTCTGCCAATATAGGAGATGTAAGAGACATGGGTTTGATCCCTGGGTCAGGAAGATCCCCTGGAGGAGGAGGTTGCAAGTCACTCCAGTATTCTTACCTGGAGAATCCCACGGACAGAGGAGCTTAGTGGGCTACAGTTCATAGGGTCACAAAGAGTCAGATATGACTGAAGTGACTTGCACAGCACACAGCACAAAAGACAATTTAAATAATAACAAATCTTATAGTTTGCTAGAATTTAAAATTTTACTTTCACAGTTCAACTAGACTTTAAGACAATTTAATGTGTGAGTTTCTTTGTTTTTCAGAGTTGGGTTCTTTAGCTGTGATTAAACAGATCCAAAACTGTCTAGCCATCGCTTAGTAATCTTTGGTAAATATACTAATGTGACGAAAGTCATGAAAGTGACATGGATAATCATGCCAGATCTCAATTTCAGTTAGCTAAGGAGAATAATTAGACAATTACAAGTTTACAGTACACACAAAAATCACATGAATGAAAAATTGAGGCAAATTTACATATTACAGCATACCAGTGCAACTGTTTGTCTCAAACTTATGCCCCAAAGCTTCTTCAAATTCCTAATGATGGCCAGAATCACAATCATTTCCTGGAGCAATTATAAACACAACATTGCAAGCTTCCTAGTTTAATTCATGAATTTTAAAATCTTTCTGTGGAGTTGAATTTCAATTTAATGTAATAAAAAACTTAATGCTGCCTGGGACCAATGCAAAAATAGAAGCATATACCTTGAACAATAATCTGTTTTCTATTTCTAGAGCTGTTCAAGTATAGACTAATTAATGCCTTGGTAGACACTGTAGCAGGAATTAAATTATCCCTGATTTTGGTGGGGTTTCTCTTGTTTGCTTTTAAAACCTTGGTTTTAAGATTGTATGGTTATTAGATTTACAAATATGTCCTATTTATATCCTATTGTGAATGTGTGTATATGTCATTAAAGTATTTAACATTAATTCATGTAATTTAAAAATTATCTGTCATCTATTGGAAGGACTGACGTTGAAGCTGAAACTCTTAATATTTTGGCCACCTGATGTGATGAGATGACTCATTTGAAAAGACCCTGATGCTGGGAAAGATTGAGGGCAGAAAGAGATGGGGACGACAGAGGATGAGATGGTTGGATGGCATCACTGACTCGATGGATATGAGTTTGAGTAAGCTCCGGAAGTTGGTGATGGCCAGGGATGCCTGGCGTGCTGCAGTCCATGGGGTCGCAAAGAGTCAGACATGACTGAGCCACTGAACTGAACTGAGCTGATCATCCATTTAGGTATATCAAACTGGACAATCTTCTGCCTGTACCTAGAAGTAATGTAATAAGTTTATCATTTGCACTCATTCTTTTGCTCTGTTGTAAAGCTCTTTAAAAACTGTATTTCCTTTTCTCCAGAATGTGGAGTGTCCATTCTCAGCTTTGTTCATCTCTGCCCATGAACATGATATTAAAGTTTTTTCTGCCTACTAACTTTATTCTGAGAATGACAAGAGCAGAACTCTGCTCTTGATTACAAATTATACTAACAGCTCAGTTGGTAAAGAATCTGCCTGCAATGCAGGAGACCCTGGTTCAATTACTGGGTTGGGAAGAACCCCTGGAGAAGGGAAAGGCTACCCACTCCAGTATTCTGGCCTGGAGAATTCCATGGACTGTATACTCCATAGGGTCACAAAGAGTCGGACAGGACTGAGCGACTTTCATTTTCACTTTCACTTTCAAGACATCACTACTAATTTTCAGCCATTCCTCAGCTAGTTGGTTTTGAGGGAAAATTTTGAATTCGATAATTGTCAAGAGACATTATATTCAGAGCTTCCCAGGTGGCGCTAGTGGTAAAGAACCCAGTTGCCAGTGCAGAAGACATAAGAGACTAGGGTTCAGTTCCTGAGTTGGGAAGAATCCTCGGAGGAGGGCATGGCAACCCACTCCAGTATTCTCGCCTGGAGAATCCCATGGACAGAGGAATCTGTTGGGTTACAGTCCATAGGATAGCACAGAGTCAGACATGCCTGAAGTGACCTACCACGTACACACACAGATTACATTCAGTGCCTCCCTTACAGATATATTAATCTTATACATAGATGATTTTACCTGTAAATTGACAGTGAATGTGGATAAAAGTTGGTATTTAATAAAAAATATCTTTCATTTAGAATTTGTTAAAAAAAAAAGTTTTAGGCCTAATGTTTACTTTATAGTCTGTATATGAAAAATTCATATAAGAAAATAAGATTTTATGGAAAATATAACTCTGCACTACGAAAGTATCTCATTTAAAAAAACAAAAAGTATTAGTAGCACATACAAAACTTCTTTTCTAATAATTTTTATTCATTAAAATGCTAACCTTAGGACAACAAGTTATTCTAACTTAATATTAAGCTATTTTAAACTATTACTTTAAATTTAACTGTTCTAAGGATAAAGCTTCATTATTTTATAATTAGCTTCCAATAAAAATAAAAAAAAAAGAAGCAAAAAAATAAATAAAATAAAAAAAAAGACTTTTAAAATTAAGTGATCCAACTAATTTCAATCGCTTGAATACTTAGGTCAGTATCACAATTTCAGGAGATTGCATTATTTCCTAGCTATTCAGTGTAAAATTCAATGATTATTTCCTTGGATAGAAGTGTTCTGTACCAGTGAGAATATTCTAGAAGGACAATGATCTTTGAGAACAACTTTTTTCAAAACATATTTCCTCTGTTCTCAGTTTCACCAAGCAAGTCCTTAGGTACTCAAGTCACTTATTTAATCAATAACTCAGAGCTAGTGAGAAGAATGCTCCAATATCTAAAAGTGGGATACGGGAAGAATCCTCTGAAAGTACCTAGGGCTAGAGTTTGAACTCTGGCATTATATGTGCCTTAATTTTACAGGCTGGAATCCACTAGTCAGTTACCAACGAAACATAATGTCTAATGAAATGTAGAATACACTTCAGGTAAATCATCGTAACTCAAGTGTCAACTGTGTGCCTAATGACCAAAATTGGAGTCCACAATCATTTCCTTAAAGTTTATTCTTTATAGATATTTCATTTGAAAATGACCTAGAATAACTGGTGTCAGTTCATAAGTTATCTAAGATGGCCTCCTGAGTATACACACGCAAAGCATCATGCATGTCCTTCACAGACTTTTTCAGTCACCAAGTCATTTCCAACTTTTTGTGATCCCATAGACTGCAGCACTCTAGGCTTCCCTGACCTTCGTTATCTCCTGGAGTTTGCTCAAACTCCAGTTCATTGAGTCGGTGATGTCATCCAACCATCTCATCCTTCATTGCCCCTTTCTCCACAGACTTACAGAAGGTCTCAGACATGCAGAGGATATGTATTTATTAGTTAATTCTATCCTGGAGCTTCAAGCATTCCCATGACTGTTTGCTTGGACTGTAGATGGCTCTGGATGACACAGGGTCCAGAGTATAACAAATTTAGTTACCATCTCTCAAACTTCCTTCCTAGCAAATAAATATAATTTACAGATGACTCTCTCATCTTCCTGAATTCCACTGTCACTCTGAATTTTTCTCAAACTTTTTATATTAAATAAAACTTCAATCATCACACAACTTAGCTTTCACAAATCATTAACTAATTAGATTCTAACTAGCTCGTCAAAGTAAAATAAGTCAAGTTTCAAAATTTCTGTAAAAAAAATGAAAATTCAGACATATTTTTACTTTTAAATAATACTTTTAATAAACTTACTTGGAACCGGTAAAAGGTGCCATCATCCTTGAGTGTGAGGACATGATCCGAGATTGGAAAGAAGTAGCCATGGGCAGCCATTAGCGTTCCCAAATGGAGTGCCTCCACTAGGTCATGAAAACAAATGGAAAACACATATATAACTCTAAAACTGTTCATTTATAGGCATGTAGAATTTTATCTTGTTTCTTTTGAGCACATTCCTCCATTGGAATACTCAGCATCCCAGAAAAGCCCGTCTTTGTATTTCTTTCAGCTCTTTTACATAAGGTACCAAGATGGTTCTGCTTCCTGATAGTGACCACAATGACCAACAATGCATGTGACCAGACCGTGAAAACATAAAGCTACGGAATGTTGAAACTGATGGTCTTTCTGTAATCAAAGATGACAAAATCAAATCTGCTTCCTTCATTTTATAGATGTGACATGTCTTGCTATGTGTTAATAATCTTCCACAAACAAGTATATTTGGCATTTACATAGCACTTTAAACTTCTAAAAAGTTCTCATTTGCATCATTCCCCATCCTGTAATATGACTATCCAATACTATTAGCAATTTTTCTAATGACATGGATCATTACTAGAAAATGTTAATAGGCAATGTTAAGGCATCTAGAACAATTTATACTGCACTAAGTGAGCCTGCAGTCTGTGGTTGGCTAAACTGCTCTAGCTTCTACTACTCTATATACAATATTCTAGACATGGACTATGTAGAGATTTATATGACAATGAAAACATTATACTTTCCCAGTAGTCTGAGAAATAGTTGGAACATAATACTGTAATACTCACACTCCTTCTACAGCAGTCAATGGTTTCTCCCAACAAAAGGAATAATAAAATTTGATCACTAGGATTATTACTGAATTTGTGCAAGGACAACATAAAGTTTGCTAACTTGAAGCTTAGAAACTATGGAACTATTCAGGATAGCTTTTTAGTCCAACATAAGCATATATTTATATAGAAAATAAAAAAGTTAGGTTTATTGATTTGTTTGTGTATCTTTAAGGTGCAATTTTCTGGTGGCTCAGATGGTCAAAAATCTGTCTGCAATGCAGAAGACCTGGATTCAATCCCTGGCTTAGGAAGATCCCCTGGAGAAGGGAATAGCTATCCACTCCAGTATTCTTTCCTGGATAATATATATGCCTGGCAGGCTACAGTCCATGGGGTTGCAAAGAGACAGACACAACTGAGCAACAGACACTTTTTTACATTTTAATGTGCAATTTATAGATCTAGTTCTATTTTTAGGTAAACAGCTAAATGATTCTTTAACTCTAGGATTCTAACAGAATATCCAGGACTATGTGTATCTCTATCTCCGTCTGTCAATCACAGGTAATTTTCACACTTCAGCTAGTTCTGAGTCCCTAAACTGCTTGCTATGGCCCATCTACCTAAGCATAAGAATCTCTTCCTATCCCCTTCCCATGTCTATATTGGCTAATAATGAAATAATTGTTAAATTTATTTAACCTGTAGTTGGGTACTATAGTGCCCCTTTTAATATTATCTAGCATCTTGCAAAATTTTAAGTGGTAACTTCTACCTCTGGCCTCCACTCTACCGTTCTTGTCAATAAGAAACAACAATTGCTGACCACCCTCTTTACCATGGGCCTAGAAGACTGTTATTAAGTGACCCAGTTATCTTGTTTGCACACCCAATCAATTACACACCTCTCTCCATAGAGTGTTCTTTTTCTACAAAGGAGGATATTTCGTCCTTTATGCATCCTTTTAGTTCAAAATCAAGATCTTCTCAAAGTCTGCTGCTTATAGGTATATACTCACATATTCTGTGATTCTCATTAAAGCACAGAAGGTAGTGCTATATGATGGGAAGCACAAAACCTTTGGAGACACTTTTTAGCTTTTGTTACTTACATTCTCTGTGCCTCTTCTATCCATTAATACAGGTAGTAAACCCACACTGCACAGCTCATATGAAAATCAAGTAATAGGTATCTATATATACAGATATATATAAAGAAGTTGGGGAACTTCCCTGGTGGCCTAGTGGTAAAGAATCCACTTTGCAATGCAGAGGGTGTGGGTTCCATCACTGGTCAGGGAACTAAGATCCCACATGCCCTGGAGCAACTAAGCCTGTGTGCCACAATTACTGAGCCTGTACTCCACAACTAGAGTCCATGCACCATGTTGAAAGGTTCCACATGCAACAACAACCCGACGCAGCCAAATAAATGAATAAAAAAGATTTCAAAAATTAAAAAAACTTAGAAGTTGGAATAGTATCCTGTGCATAGTAGATACTCAATATATGGTAGTTATCGTGCTTCACTGAGCTTCCCAGGTGACTCAGTGTTAAAAGATCTGCTTGCCAATGCAGAAGACACAGGACACGTAGGTTTGATCCCTGGGTCAGGAAGTTCCCCTGGAGTAGGAAAGGGCAAACCGCACCAGTATTCTTGCCTGGAATATTCCAATAGACAGAGGAGCCTGGCAGGCTACAGTCCAAGGGGTCGCAAAGAATTGGACACAACTGAGCACAGAGCACATTGTGCTTCATTAATGACACACCAGATGATTTTTACTTTTCTCCAAAGTACTTTCAGGAAATCCACTTCCATAATTCGTCTTTAACTAGGGTAAGGGAGAGGATCTGGCATTCCTAAATAGCATCAGCCAGTCACATCTTCTTTTTGTGTGTTATTTATAAAACTAAAATGACAAGCAGATCTGTGAGGCATGCTGGCCTATAATAATGAGCAGGTGCTTACAGCCTCGGTCATGTTCAGAATCCCTGGTTACTCATGTTGGCAGCACTAGAAAGAACAATTTATTATATGTATTTGAGGATTTCAAAGTCAGGTGGTCTGCTTATCTTCTAGGCAGGTATTACCTGTATTGTCACAACCATCTTTATTCCTTTTATTCCAACAGTCTGTGGCCTAGGAAAATATTATTAGTCCTATTTTCCAGAAAGATAAATTGAGTTATGGCACATGAGGAAATTTTCAGAATATAGATACAAAAAGGAAAACTGAGATGCCCAGAAAGATTAACAGTAAAGAGCTTCTGAACTCTAAGCACAGGAAAGAGTGTGATTAAAATAAAACAAAGAAACGCAAAAAAAAAAAAAACATGCTAACATGCTGATGAGGATTAGAAAAACATAGTGAAAGTAAATATAGGGAAGCTGAAGAAAAGAAAATCAGAAGAAAATGAATAAGCTCTTACTGTATTCAATAGTTACTAATTATATGATAAATCAAACATTTCTAGAGAGTGAGATGAATGTCTGCAGGCTTTCTTCACTATCATAATTCAGTTCAGTTCAGTTCAGTCACTCAGTCGTGTCCGACTCTTTGCGACCCCATGAATCACAGCACGCCAGGTCTCCCTGTCTATCACCAACTCCTGGAGTTCACTCAAACTCATGTCCATCGAGTCGGTGATGCCATCCAGCCATCTCATTCTCTGTCGTCCCCTTCTCCTCCCACCCCCAATCCCTCCTAGCATCAGACTCTTTTCCAGTGAGTCAACTTGTCGCATGAGGTGGCCAAAGTATTGGAGTTTCAGCTTTAGCATCAGTCCTTTCAGTGAACACCCAGGATTGATCTCCTTTAGAATGGACTAGTTGGATTTCCTTGCAGTCCAAGGGACTCTCAAGAGTCTTCTCCAGCACCACAGTTTAAAAGCATCAATTCTTGGGGGATCAGCTTTCTTCACAGTCCAACTCTCACATCCATACATGACCACGGGAAAAAACATAGCCTTGACTATCATAACTAGGCCTGCATAAGTGCTTGCTAGAAAGAATAATAGTGAATTAGCAAGCAATCTCAGCCTCCCACTTTTGAGGTACAAATACTCCATTTTATTGGGTTTAATCATATATATTCTCATTTTATAACCCTCTAAGAGATTCTCAGGCTCATAATTTTATTAATAAGGAAAATTGTTTTTGATAGGTTTTTTAAATGCCCTGAATCCAACAGATACACATTTGTAGGAGTATCAATAAGATCAAAATTTAGTTTCTACATGGCCCACACAAAGTTCAATGCAGAGGTCAAGTCAAACTATTTAACTTAATATTTAAGAGGACTGAATTTCTAACAAATCATTTAAAATTGGTCAAATAGTAACCTGGAAAGTTTGGGATTACAGAAGTTATAATGCTCTGTCACAGGACCTCCAGAGAACATGACTCCAGGACAAATTGAATGCTAAGATAAAAATCAGGTCATCATGGTGAATTTCATTTCATTTAAGACTCTAACCTTGCATTTAGCATAGCAATAGCAAAAGTAGCTATTGAATTGATGTTTGCTGAATGAGTGAATAAGCAAATTTATGAATAAATGTTATACAGAATAAGAAAAACATAGTACTGCACAAAAAATACAAGCTATTATGTGTTTGATGATGATGAGCTTGTTAAGCTCTGCCAAGATAATGTAGATGTTCAAAATATCTTTTCAAAATACTTTTAAAGCTTTTGAAGTGGGGTTGTTCTAAGTATGTTATATGGGAAAAGATAACAGTGATATAAGTGGCTGAAATCCCACTAAAAGATCTTAGAGTGGGCTTGAGATAGTTTTCTCAAGGTTGAATTACTGGTAGTAATAACAAGGAGACATTTTTCCACATGGTCCAGCTGCTCCTGAATCTCCACAAAGCCTTAATTTAACGAGAATCTGGAGGACTACTGGTAATCTTGGATCTAAGTGTTGAAAGAATTTAGTGGGTAATCTATCAAGATCACCCTTCCAATAATGGCACAGCAGATGGCTCCACAACATTATGCTTCTCAGCAAAATAATTAATCATCTTGTACATGTGTTATCCACATCACCCACACAGCTAAATAAAGTTCAACAACAAATCTACTGTAAGATTCCAGTTTATTTTTCATTTGAATATTCAAGCATGAACAAACTCAGGAGTAAAAATGCATCTCTAGACAACTGTTACTATGTGAACAGTGTAATGTGGCTTTGTTAAGCCTGATGTACTAATTTCATTACTTCACCTCGAACCTTTAAATAATAGAATTATCAAAATTGTTTAAAAGCAAAAGGAATTATACATGGTGTAATTTGCTTTGGAACCATAACTACTTCAAAAAGTCAAAAGGATAAAAGGTATACTATAAAAAAGGTTTGTGTTGTTCAGTACTATATTTCCATATGTAGAAATATATATATTTCTATATTAAATTTGTAATTATAACATATTTCAGAACTCAGTATATTTTCTTTATCCAGCAGTCCCACTGCTGGCAGTCTCAGTACCTCCCAGATATACCCTATATTTTGATGCTGATACAACAATGCCTCTGAGACAAGAAAATAATAATAAAAATTTTCACTAAAAATTACATTTTTATTCCTGTTATGCATTTTTACTTTTATTTTATGGGTATATAAACCAGCAAATGAGATTCATTTATCAACACAGCATATATGATGTAGCAAAATGATTAGTGTATGGGGAGAAGTATTTTAGAAGGAAATCCACTCAAGACAGAAAAAAAAGACAGCGGATAATATGACTTTTAAGGCAAGAAAAGCTAAAAAGTAGTCACAGGTAAGTTATTAAATAGTATTAATAAAACTTGTTATTCTCTAAGAAGACAGGGAAGTGGTTATAGAAATATTTAAAAATATACTTTTATAGAATAGGCTTTTGCAAGGTAAGATGAATCATGTGGAAAAATCACACATGCAGATTTTTTCTCCAACAAGGTCAAATAAAAGTGAAATAATGACAATAGTTAGGGACTTCTGAGGTAAGTCTATCTTCTCAATAGTAAGAGTTAGTGAAAGCAATAAGCATTCGGGCTTCCCTCCTTTTTTAAAAAAATATCATTTTCACATAGGAAAATGAAGTGCCACTTGCTTTTTAGTACTCACAAACCAGGGTTTGTAAGTGTATAATATAGTATACAGATTAGATAAAAAGATTTCACTTGGGAGAAATAAAAACAAGCTTAATTCATACCAACTGTGAAGATGACACTAGGTAATTAAAACAGGTAAATAATATTTCCAAACAAAGGAGCACAGTTTGGGGTGAAGCAACTAGAATATGCAAGCCAGCTGCTCGGGTTCAAACTCTGACTCCCTCATGTACTGGCTGTATAACTGGGGCAGAAGATACATTCTCTGGACCTTAGAGTCCTCATTTATAGAAAGCAGACAATTAAAACACTGATGTTAAAAGTTTGTCATGAGCATCAATCGAGATAAATGAGAAATGCACTTAAAATAAGGCCAGTCACATAGAAGAGCTCCAAGAATGTGAGTTAATAGAGTTGGCTGAGATTAATGAAAGAACACATTTGGTAACACATAGTGCAAAAGGCAGTGGGGAACCTAGTAGCTGGTACTGATCCAGGCTTCCAGATCATGTTGAACACTTCCAATCGAACACTCTTTAAAGTCCTCCAGGTGATCCAACTGGAATCTTTAGTGTATAGATGACGATTCTGCTCTGGAATACACTTTTTTTATTCCTAGGAAGCAAAGAACACTACCCAAATTCTAAAGATTTGGTATCATAGTTATAGGAAAAATTTCCCAAAGGTAATATATTCTGCACACTGATTTACCATCTGAAACATGAAAATGCTACAGATCAGTGAGAACTCCCCCAATTCAAGAGAGGGTTCAGTTCAGTTCAGTTCAGTCGCTCAGTCATGTCCAACTCTTTGCAACCCCATGAATCAGCACGCCAGGCCTCCCTGTCCATCACCAACTCCCGGAGTTCACTCAAACTCATGTCCATCAAGTCGGTGATGCCATCCAGCCATCTCATTCTCTGTTGTCCCCTTCTCCTCCTACCCCCAATCCTTCCCAGCATCAGAGTCTTTTCCAGTGAGTCAGCTCGTCGCATGAGGTGGCCAAAGTATTGGAGTTTCAGCTTTAGCATCAGTCCTTCCAATGAACACCCAGGGCTGATCTCCTTTAGAATGGACTGGTTGTATCTCCTTGCAGTCCAAGGGACTCTCAAGAGTCTTCTCCAACACCACAGTTCAAAAGCATCAATTCTTCGGCGATCAGCTTTCTTCACAGTCCAACTCTCACATCCATACATGACCACGGGAAAAACCATAGCCTTGATTAGACGGACCTTGGTTGGCAAAGTAATGTCTCTGCTTTTTAATATACTATCTAGGTTGGTCATAACTTTCCTTCCAAGGAGTAAGTGTCTTTTAATTTCATGGCAGCAATCAAGAGAGGGTGGGACGGACCAATACAAGGGCACAGAAGCTGGCAATGCTGAAAAGCAACAGTGACAGGAAGCGCAGCGCCAGCAGACAGAATGGAGGTGCTTTCTTAAGGAAGCATATTTACCCAGGACTCAAAAAAAGTTAACTCATTAAAAAATTAGTACTGAAAGTAATAGGATCATATATCAATGGCCCTTACCACACACACAGGGTAGAGTAGTCTAGCTGCCTCATAAGGTTAAGTACGAAAGCTTAGGAAATTATTTCAATATGAAGAACAGCGCTGAAATAGTTTAAAAGAGAAAGATATCACATAGGTGATATCTTTGTGATATCGGTGTGGAGGACTGGTTTAAGATCCATGGTATCTGGCAATTATATTATATCAGGATGTTCATTTCACTGACACAGTATATTCTTTTGTAAAACTGGTAGGTGTATCATTGTATAAAATGAGCAGCACTTCAATAAGATTCTGTTTTATTTATATGTGTGATTAGGTGCTAGAACAGTATTCAGAGGAGAGAAAAATCACACTGAGTTTATTCAAGAATAGTGTAAGGACAAGAGCCAAGGCAATAATAAATTACAGTGTAAAGCAACATTCCTTCTAAAGTTCAATATACATTTTGCAAAATTTCCATTTTCATCTAAAAATATTTATTTGCCAGCACTGGATCTTAGTTGTGGCATGCGGGATCTTCAGGTACATGTAGACTCTTAGTTGTGGCATGTAGTTAGTTGCAGCATGTAGAAGTTCCCTGATCAGGTTTCGAATCCAGGCTCCTTGCATTGGGAGCAGAAAGTCTTAGCCACTGGACCACCAGGGATTTTCTTCTATTGCCATTTTCTTTGGGTTCATTTTTATAGGTCTTTTTTCTTCCCTTCTTCCTTGTTCTCTTGTTGATGACCATCTTTAGTGTTCTGTTTGGGATGCTTTTTCTTTTTTTGCTTGTGTATATATTGTAGTTCTTTGGTTTGCATTCCCCATAAGTATTTTATTTAACAGTCTGTATATGTAGAAAGTTGTTTTAAGTTGCTGGTCTCTTCCCACCTAGAGAAGTTACTTTAGCAATTGTTATAAAGATGGTTTGGTACTACTCAATTCTTGTAGCTTTTCTCCCTGTAAAGATTTTGATTTCTCTGATGAATCTGAATGAGAGCCTTGCTGGGTAGAGTATTCTTGGTTCTAGGTTTTTCCATTTCCTCACTTTAAAGATATCATGCCACTCCCTTCTGACCTGCAGAGTTTCTGCTAAAAAATCAGCTGAAAATGTTATGGGGATGCCTTCATATATTACTTGCTGCCTTTCCTTTGTTGCATTTAATACTTTTTCTTTATATTTAATTTTTGCTATTTTGATTAGCATGGGTCTTGACATGTTCCTCGTTTTATCCTGTATGGAACTCTCTGCACTCCCTGGACTTAGGTGACTCTTTTCTTTTCCAGGTTAGTGAAGTTTCCGTTTGCTGCCCTGCGTGTAGGATTGTTAGTACCATCTTTCTAAATTCCATATATATGCATTAATATACAGTATTTGTCTTTTTCTTTCTGACTTACTTCACTCTGATATGGTATGATAGTGGGTCTATCCACAGCTCTGCAAATGAAATTGTTTCATTCCTTTTAATGGATTTTGTTTTTATTTTTATTGTCTTTGTACAATTTATGTAAGAGAATGTTTAATTTATGTTCTCTTCTAGAGTTTTACGACGTCAAGTCTTATATTGATATTTAAACCTTCAAGCCATTTTGAATTTATTTTTGTTTATGGTGTGTGTCTGTGTTGTAAATTCACTGATTAACATGCAGATATCCAGCTTTCCCAACACCACTTGCCAAAGAGACTGTGTTTTCTCCATTGTATACTCTTGCTTCTTTTGTTGAAGATTATTTGACCACAGGTGTGTGAGTTTATTTCTACACTCTCTATTCTGTTCCATTGATCCATATGTCTCTTTTTGTACAAATGCCATGCTGTTGTGGGTACTACAGCTTTGCCGTACTATCTGAAATCTGGGAGGATTCTGCATCCAGCAGAATGTTCAGAACAGCGTCCTGTTCTTTTTCCTCAAGATTGCTTTGACACTTCTGGGTCTTTTATTGTTCCATATAAATTTTTGGATTATTTGTTCTAGTTTTGTGAAAAATGTCATGGGTAATTTAACAGGGATCACAATAAATTTGTAGACTGCTGTGGATAGTATGCACATATTAACAATATTAATTCTTCCAGTCTAAGAGCACAGTATATCTTTCCATTTCTTTGAATCATTTCCTTTATCAATGTTTTATAGTTCTCAGTGTGTAAGTCTTTCAACTTTTTGGTCAGGTTTATTCCTGAATAGTTTATTTTTTGATGAGATTTTTAAAAGTACTGTTTTCTCACTCCCTTTCGATATGTCAATGTTAGTACAAAGAAATGAAACAGATTTCTGTATTTTAATATTTGGATCTTGCTACCTTGCTGAATTCATCATTGATAATTTTGAGGTTAACAAATTTGCATTGTTTGATAACTATTAGCTTATAAATTTTAAAAGGTTTCTTTACCTTAATTAACTTAAAGGAATGGACCAATGAACCTACAAAATATGCTTTCTTTAAAAAACTATGAAAGTGAAAGTAGATTAGTCATGTCTGACTCTTTGTGATCCCATGGACTATTCAGCTCATGGAATTCTCCTGGCCAGAATACTGGAGTGGGTAGCCTGTCCCTTCTCCAGGGGATCTTCCCAACCCAGGGATAAAACCAGGGCCTCCTGCATTGCAGGTAGATTCTTTATCAGTTGAGCTACCAGGGATTGCCCCCTCCCTCCCCACAAAAACTGTAGTAGATATACTAATTTCAGACAAAGCAAACTTTATAACGGGGATTGTCAGGGCTAATGGAGGATGATGAATAATCATAAAGAGGTCAATTCTCCAAGAAGACAGAACAAGTTAGATGTCTATAAACTTAACAGAGTGTCAAAATCTGTAAGGCAAACAGTGATAGGACTGAAAGGAGAAATATACAAATCCATTATTATAGTTGTAAACTTCAGCACCAGTCTTTCCGTAATAGATACATAAAACAGACAAAAAGATCAATAAGTCTTAGATGAACCTGATGGGATGGGAAGGGAGGTGGGAGGGGGGTTCAAGAAGGGAACACATGTACACCTGGGGCGGATTCATGTCAATGTATGGCAAAACCAACCAATATAATATTGTAAAGTAATAAGCCTCCAATAAAAAAAAGAAAAAAATTAAAAAAATTAAAAATAAAAAGAATACTATCCATCACTTGATGTAACTGATGTGTATATAATATTCTATTCAACAATAGTAGAGTTATTCTGTAGCACACATGAAATATTCAACAATGTTCAAAGAGATGAATCACATTCTGGGCCATAAAACAAACCTTAAAATATTTAAAAGAATAAAAATCATACAAAGTATGATTATAATAGAATTACATATATTATAAAGTTAAACTAAATATCAATAAAATAAGGATAGCTGATAAATACCCAAATGTTTGAAATAAAATAATACACATCTTAGTAATTCATATGTCAAAGAAAAATCCTAGAGAGAAATTAAAAATTATAATGAGCTGAATGAATATATAATTTATCGAAACTTGTATTCTATAGTAAAAGCAGTGCTTAGAGGGAAATTTATAGTGCTAAATGCATCAATAACCTAAGGTGGGACTTTAGTATCAGAGAAACTAGAGGAAGAAGGGGGATTTAAAGCTAAAGAAAGGATAAAATTACAGAAGCAATGAGAAAACAACAGAGAAAAATCAATGAAATTGATAGACTTCCAGCCAGGCTAACTAGGAAAAGAAGAAAGAAAAAACAAATTGTAAATATCAGAAATGAGAGGGGCGACACTGTGGATCATTACTACTGACCTATGAATATTAAAAAGGTAATAAAGTAACACTATCAACAGCACTGTGCCCACAAATTTGATAACTTAAGTAAAAGAATCAATTACTTGAAAGATATAAACCAAACTATACAGAAGAGGCAACAGGTAACCTGAATAGCTCTATTTTTTCAAAGAGAGGAATTAATAGTTAACAACCTCCCTTCAAAAAAAACAATGGTTCTAGAAAGTTTTGCTGATAAATTCTACCAAATATTTAGTGAAGAAGTGCTACCAGTTCTTCTTCCAGAAAATTACAAGCAGAGTGAACAGCTCCTCACACTTTCTATAAGATTAGCAGTAGTGTTAGTTGCTCAGTCGTGTCCAGCTCTTTGCGACTCCACAGACTGCAGTCCTCCAGTCTCCTCTGTCCATGGGATTTTCCAGGCAAGAATACTGGAGTGGATTGCCATTCCCTTCTCCAGAGGATCTTCCTGATCCAGGAATTGAACCGTGGTCTCCTGCATTGCAGGAGAACTCTTTACCCTTTGAGCTACAGGGAAGACACTTCTATAAGATTAGTATTACCTAAATACTAAACTCAGAGAAAAACATTACAAGAAGGAAAATGACAGGCCACTTTCTCTTACAAACATAGAAACAAAAATCCTCAATGAAATATTATCAAATAAAATTCAACAATCAATAAAAAAGGATTCTACCACAATCAATCTTCTTCCTTGTCTTTCTTCTCCCAAACTTTGTGAGGAAGTATAAAAACCCAGAGGTTCATGCTGATATAAATAAGTGACTGAATAAGTGGAGGATATGGACAAAGTTCCCCATTAAAAAAACAAAACAAAACTGGAGTAATTTATGTATACATTTCACCCTGAATGAGTTGGAGCATAAATTCTTACTCCTTTAGTTCAAGCTACATTTAGGAATTTCTTTCAAAAGAGTAAGTATGAAAAATGTGGGGAAAATGTCACTTTATAATGAGATTTATATCATCAACATAAAGTACATGTCTAGGTTCATTGCTTTTTAAAAAACATAGCAATTTGTTATGTAAAACAATTTTTTAAAAGCTGAAAAGAATCCTTTTCTTCTATTAAATATCCTTTACACTTTTGTCTAAGGTCAGATGACTATATTTGTGTGGGTCTATTTCTGGGCTGTTCCATTGATCTATTTGTCTGTTCTTTTCCCCATACAACAATACTACTTAATTTATTTTGTTGCAAAATGTTTTCCATCTTTCCAATGGGAACTCTCTCGATTGGTTTCTGTGTCCATTTGGCATACCTCCATTTATGTACCCTTATTAAATTCATATTACTAATTGAAAGAAGGCAGTCTAAAAATATTATAGACTGACACCATTTCTATGACATTCTGAAAAAGGAATGATAGAGATAGTAAACAGATCAGCAAGCTATGACCAAACTAGACAGTGTATTAAAAGCAAAGACATCGCTTTGCCAACAATGGTCAAAGCTATGATTTTTTTTCAGTAGTCATGTACAGACGTGAGAACTGGACCATAAAGAAAGCGGAGCACTGAAGAATTGATGCTATTGAACTGTGGTGCTGGAGAATACTCTTGAGAGTCCCTTGGACAGCAAGGAGATCAAACCAGTCAATACTAAAGAAATCAACCCTGAATAGTCACTGGAAGGACTGATGCTGAAGCTCCAATACTTTGGCCACCTGATGTGAAGAGCCGACCCACTGGAGAAGACTCTGAGAGCCGACCCACTGGAAAAAATTCTGAGGCTGGGAAAGACTGAAGGCAAAAGGAGAATGGAGGCAGCAGAGGGTGAGATAGTTAGATAGCATCACCAACTCAATGGACATGAGTAAGCAAACTCCGGGAGATGGTGAAGGACAGGGAAGTCTGGAGCGCTGCAGTCCAGGGTGTCGGAGAGTTGGAAACGACTTAGTAACTGAACAACAACAAAACAGATCAATGGCTATCTGATGTGATGAAAAGAACACTTATCTCTGTGGTCTTCCTCCCTCAAACCTAAAACCCCAGAGAAATCATGAGAAAAAAACATCAAACAAATCCTAGTTCAGGGACATTTTATAAAACACCTAACTCAGTTCAGTTCAGTTCAGTTCACTTCAGTCGCTCAGTCGTGTCTGACTCTTTGCGACCCCATGAATCACAGCACGCCAGGCCTCCCTGTCCATCACCAACTCCCGGAGTTCACTCAAACTCATGTCCATAGAGTCGGTGATGCCATCCAGCCATCTCATTCTCTGTCGTCCCCTTCTCTTCCCGCCCCCAACCTTTCCCAGCATCAGAGTCTTTTCCAGTGAGTCAACTTGTCGCCTGAGGTGGCCAAAGTATTGGAGTTTCAGCTTTAGCATCAGTCCTTCCAATGAAAACCCAGGATTGATCTCCTTTAGAAGATCAAGGATTGGCTGGATCTCCTTGCAGTCCAAGGGACTCTCAAGAGTCTTCTCCACTCCTCAAAACTGTCAAGGTCATCAAAAACAAGGAAAGTCTGAGAAACTCAGTTTAGAGATAGTTACCAAGACACTACAGGCTTCACTGGTGGCTCAATGGTAAAGAATCTGCCTACAATGCAGAAGACCCAGGAGATGTGGGTTTGATCCCTGGGTTGGGAAGATCCTCTGAAGGAGGGCATGGCAACCTACTACAGTATTCTTGCCTGGAGAATCCCATGGACAGAGAAGTCTGGCGGGCTATAGTCCATATAGTCGCAAAGAGTTGGACATGACCGAAGCAATGGAGCATGCATGCATGCACCAAGACATGACAACTAAATGTAACATGGTATCTTGGACGAGACTGTAGTACATAAAAAGGACATTAGGTAAAAACAAAGAAAATGTCAATAAAGTATGGACTTCAGTTAATAATGTAGCACTATTGACCTTAGAAAGCATCATTACAAACAAAGCTAGTGGAAGTGATGGAATTCCAGTTGAGCTACTTCAAATCCTGAAAGATGATGCTGTGAAAATGCTGCACTCAATATGTCAGCAAATTTGGAAAACTCAGCAGTGGCTGAAAAAGCACAGGACTGAAAAAGGTCAGTTTTCATTCCAATCCCAAAGAAAGGCAATGCCAAAGAATGCTCAAAATACCGCACAACTGCACTCATCTCACACTCTAGTAAAGTCATGCTCAAAATTCTCCAAGCCAGTCTTCAGCAATACATGAACCGTGAACTTCCAGATGTTCAAGCTGGTTTTAGAAAAGGCAGAGGAACCAGAGATCAAATTGACAACATCCGCTGGATCATGGAAAAAGCAAGAGAGTTCCGGAAAAACATCTATTTCTGCTTCATTGACTATGCCAAAGCCTTTGTCTGTGTGGATCACCATAAACTGTGGAACATTCTGAAAGAGATGGGAATACCAGACCACCTGACCTGCCTATTGAGAAACCTGTATGCAGGTCAGGAAGCAACAGTTAGAACTGGACATGGAACAACAGACGATAGGAAAAGGGGTACGTCAAGGTTGTATATTGTCCCTCTGCTTATTTAACTTATATACAGAGTACATCATGAGAAAGGGCTGCCGGGAGAAATATCAATAACCTCAGATATGCAGATGACACTACCCTTATGGCAGAAAGTGAAGAGGAACTCAAAAGCCTCTTGATGAAAGTGAAAGAGGAGAGTGAAAAGGTTGGCTTGAAGCTCAACATTCAGAAAACAAAGATCATGGCATCTGGTCCCATCACTTCATGGGAAACAGATGGGAAAACAGTGGAAACGGTGTCAGACTTTATTTTTGGGGGCTCCAAAATCACTGCAGATGGTTATTGCAGCCATGAAATTAAAAGACGCTTACTCCTTGGAAGGAAAGTTATGAACAACCTAGATAGCATATTAAAAAGCAGAGACATTACTTGCCAACAAATGTCCGTCTAGTCAAGGCTATGGTTTTTCCCATGGTCATGTATGGATGTGAGAGTTGGACTGTGAAGAAAGCTGATCGCCGAAGAATTGATGCTTTTGAACTGTGGTGCTGGAGAAGACTCTTGAGAGTCCCTTGGACTGCAAGGAGATCCAACCAGTCCATTCTAAAGGAGATCAGTCCTGGGTGTTCATTGGAAGGACTGATGCTAAAGCTGAAACTCCAATACTTTGGCCACCTTATGCGAATAGTTGACTCACTGGAAAAGACTCTGATGCTGGGAGTGACTGGGGCAGGAGGAGAAGGAGACGACAGAGGATGAGATGGCTGGATGGCATCACTGACTCGAAGGACATGAGTTTGGGTGAACTCCGGGAGTTGGTGATGGACAGGGACGCCTGGCGTGCTGTGATTCATGGGGTTGCAGAGTCAGACACAACTGAGAGACTGAACTGAACTGATTGGCTCATTAGTTTTAACTAATGTATCATACAAATGTAAGCCGTTAACAACAAGGGAAACCGGAAGTGGGAGAGCGTGTGGATAGCAACCAATGTGAATGGTATCCAGTAATGTGGGAGAGTTGAAATTGTTTTCAAGCACACAGAATAAAAGGAAAAAAAAAATATGCATGGGTCACCTCCCCAGTGGGCTCCTAGTCTGGTTGCCTTCTAATATATTCTCCACAGTATCTTTCAAAGGACAAACTCTAACCTTGTGTTTGCTGTAAGGATCAAAGATAATGCAGCTAAAATATTTAACTGTATCTGGAACATAGTACAAACAAACAAATGTGGACATTACTTTTCTATTTTCCAAGTTAAATCTATTCAAAGTTCCACCTTCTGTCATCACCCAATTCACTCCTTAATGATGTCCCTCAGGACAGCTTTTATCCCTCCTCTATAAGAAAGCGACTACCCAGAACTCATTATGGCCAAACCCTCAAACTGGATCACTTAGTGTTCTGGAGAAGACAATTCTCTCCTCTGCGCCATTATTGCCAGAAAAGCCTCCTTGCTATGAAGTAGAATTCTATGCAATTCTCTGGATCTACTCAAATATAGCCCTCCCTCATGAAGCCTTTTCTGATTCCTTTAGGATCAAGCTCACCCTCCAATGAGCCCCCAGTACCTGATGTCATTTATTGTAACTAATTGTGTTCTGGTATTAGTATTTCCTATTATTTCTTTAACATCCTGAAATACAGGAACTCTGCTTAAACTCTTTTTTTTCCCCTGGCCGAACAATTCACAAATGTAAACTAGAACAATATATCATTTGTATCCAAAATAAAGCAAGGAAAAGAAATTTAATTTCTAAAGAAAATATTCACTTTTGAGTGTTTCTTTAATACTCACATACCCACTTTGCTTTGATATCAGATATGATTAAAAGCCTACATTTTTGGAGGTGATATATTACCTATGCAGGACTAAATTAAAAGAGTCACAATGTCTTGAAACAAGCGGCACATATAATGCTTGCTCTAAGAATATGAAGAAAATACATAATTTATAGGTAAGAATTTTACACTTGTTACTTTGTATCTAAAAATCACACATTACCAGAAGTTTTGAGAATTTGTTCAATTTCTAAAACAGCATAGAGGGTAACAAACTTGAAATGTCATCTTCCCTGTTTTTAATTAATACCTAGTGTGAATGCAAAAACTATTTTAACCCACAAGTCCATGTTTTGAAATTCAAGTACATGCTTCGATACATTTGGAACAGAAAATGACTAAAAGATCCCTTTATATTTCTTCCATGCATCTTGAACTCAGCTTGAAAAATTCAATAAAAAACTCAGCAGACTAACCGGTAGCTGAGAAAAAACTTATGGAACTTGAGACCTTACCCATTCATGGATGACATAAACTAACCTATTCATAGTCCCTAAATTTTGCCCATGGGAAGTGATGCTGCATTTCCTGACAGATGAAAACACATTTTAAGAAGAAACTAACTGAAGCAAATACTGGATGTGAAAATTTTCTTTATAAGAGCAACACAGCTTGAGACTTAACTATGGTGAAAATGCAAATATCTTTTATTCACATGAAAAATTACTATCAATGAACTTCAGTCTAATTATAAAAATATCTAACTGGAATGACTTATGAAGTACAGTTATGAATAAAGATATGTTTAATGGTAGAATCAATTTTAACTACATTAATTCTTTAGTACATTTATAATCTGAATTTGAATGCTGAGAGAAATTTTGAAAGTGAAAAAGAAAAAGAAAAAAAGCCATGAATAACAATGGTTGATTCCAGAAAATTTTATTTCACAAGTAGCATCCTACCTATTGGCATAGTCTAATTTTAAATTTGTAACATTCCCTGTCTACAATGAGAGTATGTAATGAAGTCCACCTAAAGGGGGCCAAAGGGCATTTGGTATTCAGTTTGCATATTTCTGAGGGTAATAGTTTATAGGAGGAGGAACATTTTCAAGGGCATTAAAATATTTTAAGAGTTGTGAAACTTAAAGAGTTTGAAGTCTTTATCCATCCTAATTCTGATATTTTACATTCTATCTTTAATTGATTAATATATTGTTCAAAATGTTGCACTTTACTCAAGCTCAGATATCAAGGTTGTTTCTCTAAATCTGTGCTTGTATTTATCTGATACTTTGCTGAAAATATAGGATTCGGATGACTTGAAATCCATTAATTATTATTTTTCAAACACACACTGAATGTTATCCTTGCACTAAATCTCTCTTTTCATAAACGGGGCATTTATCTTATTTTCCAAGACCGTCTCATTCTGTACTCCTAATCCAATTCTCCTCACTAATATGAGTGCTTTGCTCACTCAACAGTTTCAGAGACTTTGTCAAGTAAACCTTTCCTTGCTGAGTCATCAAGTTTTTTATTCTCATTCAGCTTTCTTCTCATTAGTACTGTAAGTATACTCAAAGAATTATTGTTAGAGAAAAAAGAGGCAAGAAGAGGAGAAGGAAGGAAGTCAGGAAAGGGAAAGAAGGAAGGCGAGGGAAGTCAAAGGAAAGAAGAAAGGGAGGGAGGGAAGAGGGAAGGGAAGGAGAGAATCTGTTCTTGGTTTTGCAACTGTCCCAAGTACCACCCTATCACCCTTTGGTCCCCTTCCTTTTGAGGTAACGTTTCCTGAAAGAGCATTGTGCACATGTCCCTTTCTTCCTGCTCTCAACCTCTTCCTTAGCTTCCTTTACCCTGCCTTCTGAATCCAAAGCTTTACTAAATTTGCTCTCTCAAAGGGTCACTAATGACTTCCCAGTGCAAAATTCCTAGTTTCCGCCCACTCCCTCATTCCTTTTTGCTCAACAAGCTACTGATGAATTTCTTCCAGGGACCCCCTGTTTGACTTCCATCATACTCTACCTACCTTAGTGTTTTTCCCTCTGACTCCTGACCTCTTCTTCCCTTTCTCCTCCCAAACCACAGTGAGGAGATACTTTGAAATTTGTCTTTGCAATAGCTCCCATTTTCCTTTACTCTTTCTATATTCTTTCTTCTTTGGCTAGCTCCTCGAATTTCATAGCTTTTACTACCAAATGTATATAGCTCATACATGGGAAAATATACTAAACAAAGTGCCAGCCCAATCCTTAATAAATATGGGGTGTATAAATGGGCATGCAAACACACTTTGTGATAAAAATGTCAATGAGACAAGTGCAGTGTGTTTTGGAAACACAATAAATGGACATGCAGTGAAATCTTTAGAGGTCAAGAACCCTTCCTGGAGGAGCTGATACATAACCAGCTCATTATGTATTGATATAATACAAGTTCTAATGAAAAAGAATAATTATAAAGGAAGAAGGAGGTTCCAAGCAAAGAAAGCAGCCTATTCCTCCAATTAAAAATAAAAAAATAAATTTAAAAGGAGTTTTATCAAAAAAGCAGTATATTCAAAAGCCTGTAATCAGGAGTATAATGTCACTTAAGAGACATCAATTTGGTGACTAGAAAGTACAGTGGGGGGGCACAAGAAGTTGTCATATGAATAAATGCCATGATAAATACGGCTATATCAAAAAGGGTTTTACATTCAGTCTTAAAAGTCTGGACTTTATCCTGAGGACAATGGGGGATCTATTGAACCTTAGAACAGACATACTTAGGTCTGCATTTTGGAAAGATCACCTTAGATGCATTGAAATGAATATATGGGTATGGGACAAGGAAAGAGGGGATATGAGTTAGAAGATAGTGTGGAGATTCCTTAAAAAACTGGAAATAGAACTGCCATATGATCCAGCAATTGCACTCCTGGGCATACACACCGAGGAAACCAGAATTGAAAGAGACACATGTACTCCAGTGTTCATTGCAGCACTGTTTATAACAGCCAGGACATGGAAGCAACCTAGATGTCCATCTGCAGATGAATGGATAAGAAAGCTTTGGTACATATACACAATGGAGTATTTTTCAGCCATCAAAAAGAATGCATTTGAATCAGTTCTAATGAGGTGGATGAAACTGGAGCCTATTATACAGAGTGAACTAAGCCAGAAAGAAACACACCAATACAGTATACTAACACATATATATGGAATTTAGAAAGATGGTAATGATAACCCTGTATATGAGACAGCAAAAGAGACACAGATGTACAGAACAGTCTTTGGGACTCTGTGGGAGAGGGTGAGGGTGGGATGATTTGGGAGAATGGCATTGAAACATGTATATTATCATATGTGAAACGAATCACCAGTCCAGGTTGACGCATGATAGAGGATGCTTGAGGCTGGTGCACGGGGATGACCCAGAGGGAGGATAAGGGGTGGAGGGAGGTGGGAGGGAGGTTCAAGAAGGGAACATATGTACTCCCAGGGCGGATTCATGTCAATGTATGGCAAAAGCAACCAATATAAAATTGTAAAGTAATTAGCCTCCAATAAAAAAATAATAATAAAATTTAAAAAATTAATTAATTTTTTAAAAAAGAAGATAATGGTAGTTCCCAGTGAGATGTGACTGCGTACGAAAACAAGAAAGATACAGGATACAGATAAGTGGGCAAATCTGAGAGATATTTAGGAGGAATAGTCTACCCAGATTTGGGAACAAAGTGTTGAGGTAAATTTTAATTTTTTGCATACATTAGATGTCTGATAAAAATCCAAGTGGAAATCTCTATTAGACAGTTGGATTTATAGTTGAGGGGCTCAGAAGGGATTTTATATGTGTATTCACAGCAATAGTGGATAAAATAAGGAAGTATATCAACTCTATAGAGCCAATAAATAGGGAAAAAAAGATGCTTGGGTCTCAAAAACCCTGAGAGTTTTTGACGCAAGCAGAGAAATCATGGCGTTTATGACGGGAGAGAACTGTGGTGAGTAAACCAATAAATATATGGTGGTTTAAAACAGGAAATAGAAATGTGAAGGGTGCAACAAGAGCCCTGGGGCAATATAACTCAGATAGGAGAGGAGGTAACAGTAAGTATACATATGGATATGTTTCTATGAGGTAGGAAGAGTTAGAAAGTTGAGAAAGCTACTCTTTATTATTTTCTCTGAAAAGTCCTGGTCTGATGCTGAGGTTGACTGAGAATAAACATGACAAGGAACTTTAGGAAAATGAAGGTTACAAACAATCACTCCCACTGGATAAGTCATTTTCTATTATTAAAATCTATAATTGCCAGGAAATCTTGAAGAATTGATTGGGATCTGAAGCCATGACATCCTAGTATTGATCAGCCATGGCACTGAGTGATTTTTCATAGCACATGCACCATTTCGTCTGAAACACAGGAGCACAATGAGAGTGAGCCAGGATTAAGCACTCTGTCAGGGAATCTGTTGGAAGGACACGCTGAGGGGAAATTCAGAGCATTTGTGAGTTGAAGAGGCTGACTGCTATGCTGCTGGTGTAATGACTTCTCCAATGTCTATCTTGCCGGTGAGAGGAGAATTATATGTACACACTGATCATTACTGCATTTCCACTGCAGGATGGACGCATTTTGTATGCGGAGAATTAATAAATGTATGAATGGTCCTGTCTGAAATCCTGGTTTATCTTGTTATTATTTTATCACAGCATCATACCACAGAGAGTTTTCAGATTGTTTATGGCAGACAGAAAGGTTATTTTACTCTAACTGGAGATAAAACATTACTCAATTTACCTTCTGACTTCCAGAGATAAAGGGAAAAGTCTATTTCTAAAGAGTTCTTCAAAAGAATATCCCTTTGCCTTGCCTGAACCCACTGATTTTAAATAATTTCCCCTTTCATACACTTATTGTCTCGTATGTTGCATAAAGCTTGGCTGTGTCCTCTGCATGAACATGTAGCTTGGTCACCATCAGAACTCTTCAGAGTTGAAAAGATTCGTTCATTAAATTGTCTACTTTACTTTTGCATCTCCCAGTAAAATATTTTAGGCCTATTCTATTGTTCTCATAAGTTTATTTTCTAACTCTTTAATAACCTCTGTACTTCACAATGAACTCTCTCCCACACTTGTACTGTTCTCATTACAGGTTATATTCTACAGAGGCTCTGTTTAAGATGGGAAAGTTTCTCATTGTTTGTATGATATAATCTATGCAAACAGCTATATTTCTATCCTATTCTTTATTTTTAAACTGTCCATGTCACTGTCAATTTGCTTGCATCTTTTTCTGTGACATGACATGCCCGGGATGGATTATGTGCTAAGATGTTTCAGTTATTAGTTACAGAGGTGTTCCCAACTGCACAGCTTTACTTAACTTCTGGTGGCAGCTTCTGCAAGCTATGGCCCTAGGATTTCCCTACAGTGAATGGACGTGCAAAGTGAAAGGCAGAATTGGCAGAAGGTACAGAAAGACAATGAGCACAGGCCTGAGAAGCAGCTTCCATGATCCCCTTCCTCTCAACACCATCACTGAGGAGGGGGCCCAAGTTTCCAGACACTTATGCTCAACTATCTGCAACAACTTTTCTTGTAAAGGACTAAGTGTAACAGTGGGGATGTGATGAAAGGCAAGTTAAGGCACTGGATTAAGAAGTCTTTCCTACTTTCAATAATTTATTCCTTTTTATGATATTGCATCTTTATTAGGTTGTCATCACACATCTGTTAGTAACTTGGGGTGGTGGTTTAGTCTCTAAGTTGTGTCCGACTGCTGAGATCCCATGAAGAGTAGCCCACTAGGCTCCTCTATTCATGGAACTTTCCAGGCAAGTATACTGGAGTGAGTTGCATTTCCATCTCCAGGGGATCTTTCCAACCCAGGGATCGAACCCGTGTCTCCTGCATTGGAGGTGCTATTCTTCATTGCAGGCAGATTCTTTACCACCAGGGAAGCCCTTTAGTAAATTAGGTGTGTTTATTAAATTTAGGAGGCCAGTTGGGAGCTTTGTTGTTCAGTCGCTCAGTCGTGTCTGACTCTTTGTGACTCCATGAACTGCAGCACCCTAGGCTTCCCTTTCCTTCACTATCTCCCGGAGTTTGCTCGAACTCATGTCCATTGAGTCAGTGATGCCATCCAACCACCTCATCCTCTATCATCACCTTCTCCTCCTGCCTTCAACCTTTTCCAGCATCAGGGTCTTTTCCAGTGAGTTGCCTCCTGGCATCAGGTCGCCAAAGTAATGGAGCTTCAGCATCAGTCCTTCCAATGAATATTCAGGGTTGATTTCCTTTAGTATTGACTGGTTTGATCTCCGTGCTGTTCAAGGGACTCTCAAGAGACTTCTCCAGCACCACAGTTTGAAGGCATCAGTTCTTTGGTGCTTAGTATTTTTTATTGTCCAGCTCTCACATCTATACATGACTACTGGAAAACCATAGTTATGACTATATGGACCTTTGTAGGCAAAGTAATGTCTCTGTTTTTTAATAGGCTGTCTATATTTGTCATAGTTTTTTTTTTTTTTTTTTCAAACGAGCAAGCGTCTTTTAATTTCAGGGCTGCAGTGACATTAAAAGGCTGGTATTCCCATTTCTTCTGTGTATTCTTGCCTCCTCTTCTTAATATCTTCTTTTAATTTCACCATCCACAGTGATTCTGGAGCCCCCCAAAATAAAGTATGTCACTGTTTCCATTGTTTCCCGAAATATTTGCCATGAAGTAATGGGACCAGATACCATGATCTTCGTTTTTTGAATGTTGAGTTTTAAGCCAGACTTTTCACTCTCCTCTTTCACCTTCACCAAGTGGCTCTTTGGTTTCCCTTTGCTTTCTCCCATAAAGGTGGTGTCATTTGCATATCTGAGGTTATTGATATTTCTCCCAGCAATCTTGATTCCAGCTTGTGTTTCATCCAGTCCATCATTTTGCATGATGTACTCTGAATATAAGTTAAATAAGCAGGGAGCCTTGACATACTCCTTTCCCAATTTGGAACCAGCCCATTGTTCCATGTCTGTTTCTAACTGTTGCTTCCTGACCTGCGTACAGGTTTAACAGGAGGTAGGTAAGGTGGTCTATTATTCTTATCTCTGTAAGATTTTCTACAGTATGTTGTGATCTACAGAGTCAAAGGCTTTAGTGTAGTCAATGAAGCAGAAGTAGAGGCTTTTCTGAAAATCTCTAGCTTTTTCTATGATCCAACAGATGCTGGCAATTTGCTCTCTGGTTCTTCTGCCTTTTCTAAATTCAGCTGGAACATCTGGAAGTTCATGGTTCATGTACTGTGGAAGCCTCGCTTGAAGGATTTTGAGCATTACTTTGCTAAAGTGTGAGATGAGTGCAATTGTGTGGTAGTTTGAACATTCTCTGGCATTGCCCTTCTTTGCAATTGGAATGAAAACTGACCTTTTCCAGTCCTGTGGGGACTGCTGAGTTTTCCAAATTTGCTGGCATATTGAGTGCAGGACGTTATCAGCAACATCGCGTAGGATCTGAAATAGTTCAGCTGGAATTCCATCACCTCCATTAGCTTTGTTCGTAGTGAAGCTTCCTAAGGCTCACTTGACTTGGCTGTATCCCTCCATGAGGGATCACATAGTTGTGGTTATCTGGGTCATTAAGATCTGTTCTGTATAATTCTTCTACTGTGCTCATCTTTGCATGAAATGTTCCCTTGATATCACTAAATTTCTTGAAGAGATCTCGTCTTTCCCGTTCTGTTGTTTTCCTTTATTTCTTTGCATTGCTCATTTTAAAAAGCTTTCTTATCTCTCCGTGCTATTCTTTGTAATTCTGCATTCTGATGAGTATATCCTTCCTTTTCTCCTTTGCCTTTCACTTTTCTTTCCACAGCTATTTGTAAGGCCTCCTCAGACAGCCATTTTGCCTTTTTGCATTTCTCTTTCTTGGTGATGATTCTGATACCACCTCCTGAACAATGTTACGTGGCTCTGTCCATAGTTCTTCAGGCACTCTGCCTATCAGATCTAGTCCCCTCAATCTGTTTGTCACTTCCACTGTGTAACCATAAGGGATCAGACTTAGGTCATACCTGAATGGTCTAGTGGTTTTCCCTACTTTCTTCAATTTAGGTCTGAATTTGGCAATAAGGATTTCATGATGTGAGCCACAGCCAGCTCCCATTCTTGTTTTTGCTGACTGTACAGAGCTCCTCCATCTTTGGCTACAAAGAATATAATCAATCTGATTTCAGTACTGACCATCTGGTGATGTCCATGTGTAGGGCTGTCTCTTGTGTTGTTGGAAAAGGGTGTTTGCTATGACCAGCACATTCTCTTGGCAAAACTCTGTTACCCTTTGCCTTGCTTCATTTTGTACTCCAAGGTCAACTTGCCTGTTACTCCAGGTATCTCCTGACTTCCTACTTTCACATTCCAGTTCCCTATGATGAAAAGGACATCTTCTAGTTGGGAACTAGAAGACATTAATAATCTAAGAGTGCATGTTTGTAAAAAAGTGAGGCAATGGGAATTTGACTATTATATAGGGACAAGGTATTCTCCTTTCTTCATAGCTTGTTCACTACACACCAGTTGAGCAGAAAGGTCCCAGAAGAGTAAGTAGTTCAGTAGTCGTGTGTTCTAACCTGCAATATCATTTTATCTTACAATACTTTCTGGTATAAATGTATCATTCCAGACAGGATGACTCACTCTCTCTCCTGAACTGTAGGAAAAAGAAATGTCTTCGACTGCTACTTTTCTAAGCTGGAGCAAGTGATCAGACTTGAATCATGTTAAAAAAAAGAATTCCTGATGGATTTCAGGATACTTTCTAATGGCCTCATATTTTCTTTGAAAAGTTCTCAGAAAAATAATCAAATCATAACCTAAAACAGCTATTTCACTTAATACGATATTATTTGAGGCCTAAAGGTAAACTTCCAAACTATGTTGCCTTTTTATGATTTTTTGAGACTCTCATTATGTCCTTACTATGCCTTTTCTTTGTGTTTTCCAGAGTGCTACAATATTTCAACCAGTAAATCATGTTTTATTTCTAACAGGAGCTACCACTTGCCCATAAAACTCATACTTCCATGCAATAAAAACAACTTCCTTAGGCTGCCTCAGAGCATTCAGAATAATTTCCTATGGTTGGATAACATTTATTCTTCCTTTACTTAGAGAAAAATATATTATATGAAACCTATGATTGATAAGCCCAGGATATTTTATTTTATGTCCTACAATTAAACCGTTCGTGTCATGTAGGGTAACTGGAACCTAGGACTTATACTTTGAGATAAACCTCTATCTAGAGCTTAAGTAATAAATATGAAAATGCCCTCTATAAAATGTTAAGTGAAATATTAAAATAAAAATAGTCTATTTTTATATTAATGCTCTCTTTGTTAAAAATGTTTAAGATTAAATAATATTTAAACATTCAATATGTATGAGAAGCACAGTAAAGATGCCAGATATGGAGCAAAGAACAAAACAAAGTCCTTCTACTTACAAAGTTAACAGTCTAGTGAAAATTTGCCTCAGACTTTGGGAAATGTCCTGAAATCAGACCATCATATGACAACGGAAGGGCATCCCAGGCCTCTGTCCACAGGGGTGGTGTTATGTCAACATGCTTTTGAAAGAGGTCAATCCTAAAAATATCCTTAGCAAAGTTCAGTCCTCAGATGTCCTTGGGAAAGCTCAATCCTAGAGTCAGCAATGAAAATTTAGAAACTGTGGTTAAGAGTAGAATGAAGGCAAATTCTATCCTTTTCTCATTGACTAGGGGCGAATTTAGCCCAGATTCTGGACCTGGATATACCTGGAAGACTGTCAGTGTTGGGGATGTTGGCCATTGTTACTAGACATGGGGAGGCAAGAGGGAATCAGCTTCTAAAGGACCCAGAGACAAATTTGGACTATGAAGGGGTGATAGCTACACTTGTTGATGTATTTTCCTACTACTCTCCATGAGACTCAAACAAATCTTGCAAAGAGTTAAAGTCTGAGAGGCCAAAGTGGAAGTTGGGAAGAAGCACAGACTCCATAGCTTCTAGGTAGGAATGGTGCCCCTAGCTGGGATGGAACAATGGTGGCAGGGGGTCATCGTGCTGGGACACAGCAACCTTATAAGGACAACGAAGCTGTGGCAAGGATGTGGGCCTCACAAACTGATGAGGGCAAAGGGACATGAGATACTGGCTTCTGAGTGGCCCAGGAAAACTCCCATACATGGGGAGGGAAAGACACTGAATGAGACAAATTCCAGTAAAAAAAAGTCAGAAAGAACTTAGTCCATCAAAAAAGAATGAAAAAAAAAAAAGTGCCAGAATTTTAGTGGTGATTACCTGACTGCTTTTTATCAGAACTTTTTATTCTCTTCTTTACATTTTTTCACATTTCCTAAATTATTTATGGTAGATTTATATTGCTTTTTAATAGTTCAGAATATTTTAAGAAAAATTTATACAACTAAAGTACTACATGTGACATCTGACACCTATCCTCCCAAAAGATGTATTGAACCACCCACCAAGCAGAGCAGAAGGAACACTTGAGGAAATACCTAAGGAAAAACTGGCAGATCATTTAATGAAGGGTCATAGCAAACGCTTTCTTCCAACAACACAAGAGAAGACTCTACATACGGACATCACCAGATGCTCAATACCAAAATCAGACTGATTATATTCTCTGCAGCCAAAGATGGAGAAGCTCTATACAGTCAGCAAAAACAAGACCAGGAGCTAACTGTAGCTCAGATCATGAACTCCTTATTGCCAAATTCAGACTTAAATTGAAGAAAGTAGGGAAAACCACTAGACTATTCAGGAATGACCTAAATCAAATCCCTTATGATTATACAGTGGAAGTGAGAAATGGATTCAAGGGATTAGATCTAATAGACAGAGTGCCTGAAGAACCATGGATGGAGGTTTATGACACCGTACAGGAGGCAGGGATCAAGACCATCTCCAAGAAAAAGGAATACAAAAAGGCAAACTGGTTGTCTAAGGAGGCCTTACAAATAGCTGTGAAAAGAAGAGAAACGAAAGGCAAAGGAGAAAAAGAAAGATATACCCATTTGAATGCAGAGTTCCAAAGAATAGCAAGGAGAGATAAGAAAACCTTCCTCAGAGATCAGTGCAAAGAAACAGAGAAAAACAATAGAAAAAGGAAAGACTGAGATCTCTTTTAGTCTTAGAAGATAGAACATTAGAGATACCAAGGGAACATTTCATCCAAAGATGGACTCGATAAAGGACAGAAATGGTATGGACCTAACAGAAGTAGAAGATATTAAGAAGAGGTGGCAAGAATACACAGAAGAACTATACAAAAAAGATCTTCATGACCCAGATAATCACGATGGTGTGATCACTCACCTAGAGCCAGACATCCTGGAATGCGAAGTCAAGTGGGCCTTAAGAAGCATCACTACAAAAAAAGCTAGTGGAGGTGATCGAATTCCAGTTGAGCTATTTCAAATCCTGAAAGATGATGCTGTGAAAGTGCTGCATGCAACATGTCAGCAAATTTAGAAAACTCAGCAGTGGCCACAGGACTGGAAAAATGTCAATTATCATTCAATCCCAAAGAAAGGCAATGCCAAAGAATGCTCAACCTACTGCACAATTGCACTCATCTCACATGCTAGTAAAGTAATCCTCAAAATTCTCCAAGCTAGGCTTCAACAGTACATGAACTGTGAACTTCCAGATGTTCAAGCTGGATTTAGAAAAGCCAGAGGAACAAGAGATCAAATTGCCAACATCCATCAGATCATCAAAAAAGTAAGAGAGTTCCAGAAAAACATCTATTTCTGCTTTATTGACTACAACAAAGCCTTTGACTGTGTGGATCACAATAAACTGTGAAAAATTCTTAAAGAGATGGGAATACCAGATCACCTGACCTACCTCCTGAGAAATATGTGTGCAGTTCAGGAAGTAACAGTTAGAACTGGACATGGAACAACAGACTGGCTCCAAATAGGAAAAGGAGTATGTCAAGGCTGTATATTGTCACCCTGCTTATTATATGCAGAGTACATCATGAGAAATGTTGTGCTGGATGAAGCACAAGCTGGAATCAAGATTGCTGAGAGAAATATCAGTCACCTCAGATATGCACATGACACCACCCTTATGGCAGAAGGTGAAGAACAACTAAAGAGCGTTTTGATGAAAGTGAAAGAGGAGAGTGAAAAAGTTAACTTAAACTCAATATTTAGAAAACTAAGATCATGGCATCCTGTCCCATCACTTTATGACAAATAGATGGTGATACAATGGAAACCATGACAGACTTTACTTTTGGGGGCTCCAAAATCACTGCAGATGGTGACTGCAGTCATGAAATTGAAAGACGCTTGCTCCTTGCAAGAAAAGATATGACCAACCTAGGCAGCATATTAAAAAGCAGAGACATTACTGTACCAACAAAGGTCCATCTAGTCAAGGCTATGGTTTTTCCAGTAGTCATGTATGGATGTGATAGTTGGAATATAAAGAAATCTAAGTGCTGAAGAACTGATGCTTTTGAAATGTGGTGTTGGAGAAGACTCTTGAGAGTCCCTTGGACTGCAAGGAGATCCAACCAGTCAATACTAAAGGAAATCAGTCTGAATATTCTTTGGAAGGACTGATGCTAAAGCTGAAACTCCCCACACTTTGGCCACTTGACGCGAAGAACTCACTCATTTGAAAAGGCCCTGATGCTGGGAAAGACTGAAGGCAAGAGGAGAAGGGGACGAAAGAGGATGAGATGGTTAGATGGCATCACTGACTCAATGGACATGAATTTGAGTAAACTACGGGAGTTGGTGATGGAAACGGAGGCCTGGCATGCTGCACTTCATGGGGTTGCAAAGAATTGGACACAACTGAGTGACTGAACTGAACTGAAGGCTTCACTGGTCAAACAGTCAGAAACAGATTAAAGAAGTTGTATGTTTATCACTGCTTACAGAAGCTCCCAATTACACAAACCACATATGTTTTGAAGGATGAACCTCAGCAAAGGAAGAAACAAACTTCAGGTTTGCTGAAATAGACAAGTAATTTCCCAGAGTCAGAAAACTGAGTCTTTGGGCCATTCAATAGCATCAAAGTGTTAGTGACACCTGGAAGTTCTCTTTCCAAAACTTTAGATTAAATCATATGAGCACTTATTTATAGAAAAATAACACAAACCATATTCTGCGTGTGTACCTCAGGTGAAATGGAGTTAATCAGAATTCTATGATATGTATTCAAATGGGCCTCAGTGTCAGGTATTAGGAAGGAGGAATTCTGGATAATTCAAAGGGTCCAATGACTTAAATTTTAATATAACTGCAAAATTTTTAAAGGCATTTTAGTTTTATTAGATGCAAGAATTCCTCATTTACAGGGTAATTTCCAAAATTTAAAAATCATATTATATGTTACATTGAATTTCTCAGATTATTTTTAAAAGGGTATTTTTTTTCTTTTACTCTGAGAGCAGTAATCTTTATGCATGGTTTGTGATCAAATGATAGCTGAACAGACCAGTATATTCATGTCATAGTAGGACCATATTTGTGTTACAAAGCTTCTATCAGCATTTCTCATGTTTTCTTTACTATTGTAGCTATCACTTCTGATCATTCTTAGTGGTAATAAAAGGAAAAGCTTCACAATTATGATACAGAAATAAAGCAAGTAGCAATGCCCTCAACTCAAAGAGGAAAATAATTTATTCTCCAGCTAGGAGATAAAAAATACTGTTCAGTTCAGTTCAGTACAGTTCAGTCGCTCAGTCGTGTCCGACTCTTTGCGACCCCATGAATCACAGCACGCCAAAACAAAATCACCAAAAAAAATCACAAAAAAAAATCACAGCCTCCAAAACAAAGGGGCCTGACTTTTTAGATATCTCTTATACAACTGTCTATGGTTTCCTCTGGATAAGATATAATTACTTACATTTCCCTTCTTTTTCTGAGTAGTCTACTTTGATGAATAGGTATATTTTCAGTGATATCTTATGCTCTAACCTTGTTAGCTTTACTAATTCTTATTTTTCCTTTCCTGTTTCTAATTTTTTCTGTCTTTTCTTTCTTCTTTCTATTTTCCTTCCTTTCCTTTTTTAAAAAGTGGTACATGCCCCATTTCTTCTCCAAAATAAAAATATTCAGGAATATGTGTACACAAAAAGATTAATAAAAAATAAAGTGAAGACCTAAAAAGAAGAAGACAGCAGTCAGGTCAAACAGCTCCTAAAAGAATTAAGACAATGTCACAGGGCACTTTGATCTGTGGAGTAATCCATATTTCTGGTTTTTCTAGTGGGAATGATGGAAATATCGAGCTCTGCTGAGATAGAAAATGTTCCTAAGGGGAGTTAATCACCTAATTAAAAGTACACTGAACAAGGTTATCATTATGCTTATTTGAGGTTTACAAGCAAAAAGACTGCAATTCTAACCACATTCCCAGCTGCTTTTAGTATATTCCTTAACAGTTGGCAACTATAAGTAAAACATAAAAAATCAGACAATCAAGTAAACTTGAGGGAGCTTACAAAACGTTGGGGCTGCTAGCCAGTTATAGATGCAGGCTGCTAGCTAGTAAAAACTAGCATTGTCAGAGAGCACCTGCTGTTCATTTATTTATCTGGAAAAATTAACCCAGATACATTTGATGTAAAAAAAATGAACGCTTTCAGACCCAGACAAAGAATATCATTTCACTTTACAGATGAGGTTCCTGAGACTGAGAACAGAGCTGAGATGTGGAGCAGAGGTTCACAGCTCATGTATCAAACATGATGTCAACTCAATATATTTGTTAGATATTAGTAGTTCCATGATCTGAGACTTAACTTTCTGGTCTACCACCTACTGTATGAAGTTTCTCTTTTTTTCTTTGAAACTGAATAATATACTGTGGACACTTGAACAATGTGGAGGTTTGGGGCACTGACGCACCACACAATTGAAAATATAAGTATAATTTTACAGTCAATCCTCCATATCCAGGGTTCCACATCCTCAGATTTAAAACTTCAGATTTTATAGTACTGCAGTACTTGCTATTAAAAAAGTCTACAAATAAGTGGACCTATGTAGTGCGAAGCGTTGACCCACTGGAAAAGACTCTGATGCTGGGAGGGATTGGGGACGGGAAGAGAAGGGGACGACAGAGAATGAGATGGCTGGATGGCATCACCGACTCGATGGACATGAGTTTGAGTGAACTCCGGGAGTTGGTGATGGACAGGGAGGCCTGGCGTGCTGTGATTCATGGGGTTGCAAAGAGTCGGACACGACTGAGTGACTGAACTGAACCGAACTGATGTAGTTCAAAGCTGTGTTGTTTAAGGGTCAACTGTATACCAAGTTTTCAACAGTTACTTGGTGCATAGTTGGTATTCAGTACATGTGAATTTTTTGTCTCCTTCCCATTCATATGATTTAAATAGGAAGAAAACATACAGCATGGTACCTGGGGGCACCCAATTAATTAGTGCTAATGTATTATAATTATTTTCTGTTATTGCAATATAGTAATCGAGGTGGGAGATCAAGACAGCCAGAAGCCAAAACCAGAAAAAGCCTCTATCAGCAGGAAAGATGGCCTGCTCACGGGTACACCATGGCAGACATGCTGGCAGTTATAGCCTCTATTCTGGCAGTCAAAACTTTGATTTATGGACTTCTGAAGATTTTTCAGTACATTCTGGGCCTTGAGTTTTAATTATGTAGAGTAACTGCATGATTACACTAATAAAAGGACACTAGCACTTACTTGTTTCATTATGAAATATGGTATTTAAATGCAAATGCAAAATACAGATAAATGGGGGAGAGGAAGAGAAGGACGTGTGGCTAGGATATAAGTTAAATGAAAGAGTTGATGCCAGTAGCGTAGATATGACTGAAATTTACTTGCTGGTTTTGATTATTTTAACTGGAAGATACCATAGAGTAAACATTTGCAGACTTTTTACCTTCTGCCATGCTAAAGCATTCCCAAGGGGACAAAGCCCACCAAAAGAGAGGTTCCTGATTATATTCAATATAAAGATATTAATACCATATTTATATTTTAAATATTTAAGTATTTTGAATCCTGGGGTTCCAATGGAGTACATGAAAAAAAGGAAAGCTGATAAGACACTAAAATGAATGCATAATGGAAACTATCGTTCTTGCTCATCTGACATGAAAATAATTAGAACAACATATAGTATTCCCTGTGTACATAATTGGGCTTCCCTGGTGGCTCAGATGGTAAAGAATCTGCCTGCAGGAGACCTGGGTTCGATTCCTAGGTCAGGAAGATCCCCTGGAGAAGGGAATGACTACCCACTCCAGTATTCTTGTCTGGATAATTCCATAGACAGAGGAGCCTGGTAGGCTACAATGTACATAATTATGAAGCTCTGGCGAAGGGACATGGGTTAGGAGCAGGTACTCAAAGAATATGAGGAATTTATTAGTGTTTTCTTTAAGCATTACTTGTAACAGAAAATGCAAATTTTCAAGATGCATGCTTGGGTAATATCTATCACTCTAAACAATGTTAAACTAATCAGTCTTGTTAGAGGTGTATATGTGACAGTTCCAGTCTATGATTTCTTGAATATTATCATCAGAATTTAAAATTATGCCTTAGAAACACAGAATATTTTCTTATAATGGTTCTTTAGCATTGAAACAATAATTAATAAAGGGGTCACTTTAATTTATTTCATATTGACATGATAACTTGTCAGCTGGACAATAAAATATGTATTTTTATAGGTTCAGAGTATTTTAAATGCTTCTATTTTCTACTATCCAAGTAAGACTATTGTTTGAAACAAGAGTATACAGAAAAGATCTCCTTCTATTCTGCCTGTATTACGTATGAATTGAGATATATAGGAAATAGCTCTGACAAAAGGTATACCCAATGTGTAATAGGTAAATATAACAACAAATCCCAGAAAATCAAGTACTTTATTCCAAAAGATACTGAAACATCTTATCGGTAGATTTATGCACCTACCATGGCTGCCAATCATTCAAGGAAAAGCAGGATCTAGTTCTGAAATAATTATGCAAAAAGGAGCATACACACAGGGTAGAGATTGGGGGAAAGTTTCTATGCATTTAAATGGGTTTCTGTCAGATTTGGGGCATTCACAGTTTCCTCGCAGTTGATTCTCCAATTGTAAAATAACTGTGTCTGTATGGCTACTTCATGATATTTTTGTGGTATTCAGATGAAATGATCTATTTAAAAACTATGTTTTAAAATTGTTTTAAAAAATAAAAACAGAGATATTCTATTCTTTCTCAAATCTGAAACATACTGATCTCACTGGCAAGCTAACCAAATCCGTGGAATACAAAGGCCATATGTAACAGAGTTTTATTATATTTAGTAGAATTTAGATCACTCTCTCTAGAGGACTTGTGGCAGGACTTAGGGGCAGATACAGACTCTGTAATACAACAGACTGATTCAATTAATTCAGATAAGATAGTCAATTTAGTTTGATAAAACATCCAGGTGAATCTCAATTTTGTACAAATATCAATTTTCACAGGTTTCTTTTTTACATGGATGATACTTCTAAAGAAAAATATTGCAACTGTTCAAAATTAAGTTTTTATCCTGGATAAATCTACATTTATCCTTAATCTTATTTTTATGTATGCATTTTAAACCATTTCTTGTAATTTGGGTTTGATTTAGATGAAGAAAAGTTCATTTGAAATTTCTTCCTCCTCACGTCTCCTCATCCATTTAGGAGATCACAAACTAAATCAGCAGTTATCATAAATTTAATATCATTTTTGTGGATTCCACAAGTTAAAAAAATCAAGTGATAATTGAGAGCTGATTGATCTTGGCACTTCAGTCAATGACTGGACAGGATGTATGTTCTCTGCCATTATGTTATTGAGATTTGACTGAAGCAATAAGAGCCACATGTAAAATAAAATATAAAAGATAATGAAATTAAGCTAACAAATGTAAATATGCTTGGAAAATATTCATGGTAAAGGAAAGCCAATGGGAGCTGAATGATAAAAGGTTTCATGGAACAGGTTGTGTTTTTGAAGGCTAATATAAAAATTGCATACATTTTTAGAGAATTCAATTTAGTTAAATGTGTCTGCAAATGTTCAGGGTTTTAAAAGAATCTGGCCTATTTAAAAATAAAATTAAGATTTTGGCACACTTGCATGTTGACTCATTTGAGCTTCATAAAACACTGTACTAAAATCACCTTACTGAAAAGAAGAAAAAAAGTAAAAACAGAGAAATTAAGTAACTTGCCCAATGCCCCATAGATAGTATATATAGAGATTTAAGCTCAAGCATGTCGGCAAAGCCCATGACCCATCTTCAGTTCCAGGATGCCTCTCAAGGAATACTGGGATCTCAAGAAGCATGGGGATAGAAAGAGAAAAGTAGAGTGATTAGGGTGCCACTTAGGGAACATATATACATATTTAATGATCTTTGATTTCCAGAGGTCACGTAAGACTCATGTCAAATCTTCACTGCTCATTAGTCTGAGATATTACTCACCTTGATCAGTATCATTTCAAGAGTTTGGTAAAAGTGACCCTTCCAGTGAGAGGCAGCAAGAATCACAGATGAGCAGGGTGATATCAAGGAGTTATTGATGGTTTGTTAATTATTTCATGAAGGATGGGAAATTCACTGAAGTTTTTATCTATTCATTCAAAATCATATCTACAATCAGTATGATATGATATTGGACACAAAGCATATTTACTAAGAAAAGATGAACAGGTGCTGGAGGGTGGATTTTGCAACTCCAAACCAAAAGCTAGAAGGACATATCATAGGAGGGCAGATCTGAAAGGCAGAAGAAATATAAATGTGGAAGATTTTTTAGTAAGTGTCCCAATTTGCTTGCACCCTTCTGCATCCATGTTTTTGGATAGTACCTTCCTACACTGGTTCTGTTCCTGGCCATGGTGCTTGCCTTGGCAGATGAAACAAGAGAAAATGTGACACAAGCAGAAGCCTGTGTGCACTTGGAACCCTGAAAACACCCTGGTAAAAAGCCATTGCTAGCAGGCTGAAGGATGAGAGAATGAGATGCACCTGGCTGACACCCTACCAAGTACCAAATATGTCAGAAATCCTAGATCATCCACCCACCAGCTGGCTACAGTCCATAAGAAAGTCCGGCAGGAAACAACGAAGGAAACTGGCCAGAAGATGTGACCAGCCAATCTACAGAGCTGTTTATTCTAAGCCACTAAATTTTAGGGTAGTTACACAGCAGAAGTTAATTGATATGATAGAATACTATTTCAAACAATGGGGGAAAAACAAACAAGAGGTTACTACATTTATCTAAGAGCACAGACCACCTGTTTCTTGTTTCCCGATAGAAACCTGAAAAACCAGAAGGCTTATACTGTAAAGAATAAATGGTGTGCCCTTGCAGAAAGGACCTTAGAGAACTCAAAGAATACCATACTTCAGAATGGTAGGAGAACAGCTGAATTATTCTCATGAAACTGGCAGTAAAACAGAAAAACACCATGGGGCCTTAGGAAGTTCAGTGCATCTTCTCTAAACAAAATTCATCTCATTTTAATTTCAGGGATGTGAAAAATTTGTGACACATGAAGGCTCTTCTTATGTGACGCTTTTACCAATCCACTCAATTCCTCATAATTAGGAATATGTTCTAGGCAATGAAAAAGTGTGCTCGTAGAAACTGTTTTCAAACTCTGCACGTTGGTTTTGTGTTGCAGAATACACAAAATGCCTACCACAGTGAATGAGCCCATGACTACAATAAGACCATCAGAAACAAAATGTAGGCGTGATAAAAAGTTGGAATTAAAAATAAAATTGTTTTCAAACCTCACACAAAAAAACATAGTTAAGGGAAAATTAACGAGATTTAGTTCTGTGTGTTTTCATAAGAGAAATCTCATTTCATAATCACTTGCTATAAGTTATATGTATAATTATTTATGGACATGTATAATGCTCATCCATTCTAACAGTCACCAATCACTTGAGTTAAATATTATAAAATAGAACATTACATATTGAAAAAAATGATAGTAAACTGAATTAAATACAGTTAAATATACTATAGTTTTTAGTTAAATATACATTGATTACCATAAAATTTGTATATATGTGAAAAATATAGTTAAATATAATTATAATTTTTCAGGTTTGCTTACCAAGTTTGTTTGTCATGATAGCCCTGAGAAAACATATTTCTTAAAACCACAAAGAAAATAATTCTATGGGAAAATGGTTTATTTACCTGGATCTTCTATGGTTAAGTTCTTTATTAACCATTGAACGATATCTGACCCTAGAATAAGAAAAAAAGAAAAACACAAATATATGTGAATATCTATATATGTTAAGTTCAAGAACATTTAGCAGCACTCAGAAGGAATGTTTCTAATTGTTATAACAGATTAGGGATCAGCCACTTATGAGGTGTTGAAAATAGTGTGAATACATTGTCTTCATTCAATGAGTCAAGTGCAAACTAGTCAATTATTAAATATGAAATGTTTAAACAGAAAGATTTAATATACTAGTAGTGAATAAAGTGATTCATTTATTTTTTTAAAATTTATTTATTTTAATTGGAGGCTAATTACTTTACATTATTGTATTGGTTTTGCCATACATTGACATGAATCTGCCCCGGGTGTACATGTGTTCCCCATCTTGAACCCCCTCCCACCTCCCTCCCCATCCCATCCCTCGATACTCAACATCATTCATAATCAGAGAAACGAAAATCAAAGTGATTCATTTATGTATCCACTTAATGAATGATTGCCGAGTATCTACTATGTTTTAAGCACAATTCTTAGTATGACAAAGCCAATACTTTGTAAGATGATACTTATCTCATTTCTGGTTTGCCCCATCCATCCCTATATCTACTCTCAAGTCAACCCAAATGTGCTGGCAGTTTTTGAAACTCCTTTGTGTTTCAAGCCTTTATAGTACTATTCTCTTTGACTGAAAGGTCTTTCCACTATTTTCAAGACACTCAAGATTGATTTACACAGTAGAACTTCCCTTGATCCTCACCTTTGGCAGTGTGCGTGGAGAGCCTTAAGCCAGTCAAAAGAAAAGCAGAGTAGTCAACATTTCTGCTAGCTGTGATCCAAGATTGAAAGACCCTGAGCTAGTTCAGTGTACAAGAGAATTAGAACAAAATCAGACTTGTGACTAATTAGGGCTGGAGTTGGCCAGTGGGAAAACTATGAGGATTCAAGGTTCTCAGTCCAGGAGCATTACGGATGAACAGAATGGTAAAAATACGAGCAGAAATGGGAGATTCCAGAAGAGGAGATTTACCTAAGAGGTTCATTTCTGTTTAACTTTGTTTTTCAGTGTAATTCATTTCTACATAAAATCAAAACAACAACAAAAAATATGTAATGTAAATAGCTATACACACTCAGTAAATTGCCTCAGTGCTGCATGTATGAAATTCTGTGTAAATCGAGATTCCATTTCTACCTCTCTTGGAGACTTGGTAGGGTTGTAGCCTACCCACCTGAGATCTAGTAAATGACATTAACAGTGGGCAAATAATTCCAGTTGCTTAAAACAGAATGGGTCCAAATTAATTTTAAAATAACCTTGATTATCAAACTTGACAATAATGTTTAGGAAATTTCCTAAAGTTTATGAAAACATTTACACCCAAAATAGCCTTTAATAAGCACGCGTTTTGAAAATGTTGAATCTAACTTGTGCTCTTTCATAGCTGTTCCTTTAAAACTGCCATTGATTTAAATGCATTTGAGATGATGGATTCACCTTGATCCTAAAGAAAGCTCTGAGGAAATGAAGGACAGGAAATCATTCACAAGAGCACGGATATTGCAAAGTGTTGTGCCTAACTTGCCACTAACAGCCTAAGTTATCTTGAGGAGTGGTCTTCTCTTTTGGAAAAAGCAGAAACGCAGCTTTTCAAATATGTATGTAGTGCTACTTGACCAACGTAGAATTTCAAGTACCTAAATCTTATTTGCTATCTCCAGGCACCCTGCTTATTTTTCACAGTTGAGATTTAGGGAAAATATACAAGCAGCCATTGGAAAATGTCTATTCTTTTGAAGAGAGCCAAATATTGGTTCCAGGACTATATTTTTTTCTTATTGTGAAAGATGATTTTAAAATACCTTCAGAAAAAGTTCTTTTTTTTTTTAAGGTTTTCTTTTCTCTTCCTCCACCCCACTTGCCTGAACAGAAAGGAATGCAAAGAAGCCTAATTTTTGAAATTACATTTAATATAGGAAACAAGAAACTTATTTTACTGGCCTGGTTTTTGGTTATTTCTGCCACAGAGCTAGTCTCAGTTTAGCGTAAAAGAGCCAGTTTGATTGATTGTCGGTATAATCATAGTGGTTTTATTGTTGTGTGATCACCCAATATAGTTATGGCTTTATGTTAACACATTATGAATTATTATTGTTAAATGTATCATATTCATATCATGTTCATCATATTAATCTATTAGGCACCTATGTTAGCAAGACCTTAACTCCCGGTTGAGACAGTTAGAGACAGAGAAAGGAAGAAACAAATTCCAGCATTTTATGGAACCAAAAGATTGAAAGAGAAATGTGTTATCATAGTCACATTAAGAACTGACTCAAAGGCTTTATAGTCAGGAGGGGTATAGGCAGGAATAGTACCTTTGTAGCAATTTTTAAGCTTTATCTTTAATATTAACAAATAAGTGGGCAGATCTGCTAAAATTTTCCTGTACAAATGTATATATCCAGAATACTTCAGAGTTTCATTTATCTTTATACTGAGGACATCAGAGTAACAAGTAGGATGTTTTGTTTTGTTTCTTTTAAATTGCATTAGAGCTATCAATTAGCTAATAGTATCTTATACCCTAAGAGATAAAAGTCACCCCTGTCACTGCAGCTTCTGGAAAGCTTAGCCTTCATCTGTGCTTTTGTCTTGAAATCTTAGAGGCATCTATCACTTTTAGAGTTACAAAATTATGTGTTCTCTCTACTTAACAGAAGCAGTGTAAATTATATTACTGTGTAATCCCATAATCTATGATTTGAAGTGAAAACAAGCAAAACAAACAAGCAAGTGTTCCTCACACGCTGCTCACAGTTCTCCACATGCCATATTGTTTCTTACTTCCATGACTGCTTACGCTATTCTGTCTCTTTTTCCATCAGTTAATCCCAGCTGACTTCATCAACTTCAGTTCATATATTAACTACTTCAGGAAGCCTACTCTTCTCACCCTCACCTCACCTTACCAGGTAATGTGTTTCTCCTTTAAGACCTATTAATATCCTCATCATTCATTACACTTGTCAATGGTGTTATCATCCTCTGTTAATTTTTGTCTGTCTTTCCCTTGCCTCTTGAGTTCCTTGGAGGATGGGGTGTGTGTTACTCATTCCTGGATCTAAAATACCCAGACCGGTGGCTGACATATAAAAGGTGATGCTGCTGCTGCTGCTAAGTCACTTCAGTCGTGTCCGACTCTGTGTGACCCCATAGACGGAAGCCCACCAGGCTCCCTCTTCCCTGGGATTCTCCAGGCAAGAACACTGGAGTGGGTTGCCATTTCCTTCTCCAATGTGTGGAAGTGAAAAGTGAAAGCGAAGTCGCTCAGTTGTGTCCGACCCCCAGCGACCCCACGGACTGCAGCCCACCAGGCTCCTCCATCCATGGGATTTTCTAGGCAATAGTACTGGAGTGGCTTGCCATTGCCTTCTCCGATAAAAGGTGATGAGCAAGTGTTAAAAGAATGAATGAACAAACAGCAAGATTTCCCCCCTCATATCCTACTCTAAGGGAATTTCTAAAACAAAGGCAGTGGTCATACAAAGATATTTGACTGGCATATAGTTTTCAGCTACCATAATTTCTCTTCATAGTGATAATCTTCCCTTTCCAAGGCAATCACTTCAGAACTCCATCCATAATTAAAGAAAAAGAATCAAAGACATTTAGACATAAATATTATGTCCTCACCCATGCTACGGACCTGAGTAGTAAAGGGGCTTCCTCAAGACTGCTCCAATGCTGAGTGACAAGACTAGGTTCTATGCTGAGGCTACTGTATTTCCACTCAGGCCACAAAGCCTCTCCAGATTACGGCACATCCCCGCACGAGTGACAACTAATACTATCCCCACCCTGAACCTGAAGTTCACCAAAAGAAAATTATTGTTAAATTTTCATAAATATGATATATGAGGACTTGTAAGCAACCAAAGACAGCAAAGAAATCAAACCAGTCAATCCTAAAGGAAATCAGTCTTGAATATTCATTGGAAGGACTGATGCTGAAGCTGAAAACTCCAATACATTGGCCACCTGATGCAAAGAACCGATTCACTGGAAAAGACCCTGATGCTGGGGAAGACTGAAGGCAGGAAGAGAAGGGGATGACAGAGGATGTGATGGTTGGATGGCATCACTGACTTGATGGACATGAGTTTGAGCAAGCTCTGGGAATTGGTGATGGACAGGTAAGCCTGGCATGCTGCAGTCCATGGGTTGCAAAGAGTCAGAAACGACTAAGTAACTGAACTAAGTGACTGAAGCAACCAAAATGCTACATCTTTGATTTGTACCTTAAACAAAACAAAAACCTCCTTTTAATAATTTCTGATAAAGATTTTAATGAAAAACTTTAGCTCTCAATCATAAGGAAAGGGTTCCAAATATTCCTGATGCAAAGACACTGACCTTTATAGTATTTTTCTTTCAGGAAAATAAGTAGGCTCTTTGCACTGCCTAAATACTTTTTTTGAATCCTTAAAACCACACAGACACAGTCCTGGCAATATGAATATACCACTAGTAGTCCATGTTTTTGATGGGTTGAGTATTCTCAGGATCTTTCAGTAAATATTTTGCTCTGTTGTCCAACTCTTTGTGACCTCATGGATGTTAGCCCATTGAGCCCCTCTGTCCAAGGGATTTTCCGGGGAAGAATACTCGAATGGGTTGCCATTTCCTTCTCAAGGGGATCTTCCCAACCCAGGAATCAAACCTGGGCCTCCTGTGTTGCAAGTGGATTCTTTATCACTGATTCACCAGGGAAGCCCCTCAGTAAACATAACATCCTATATATCTGGAAAATATTTTTTCAACGTTTTACTCGTTTCCCTGAAATAGAAACAACAAATGTTTATAATCATCATTAAACAGTATGAATGCATATAATATATTCTATCTTCCTACTTGTATATTTGTGTGTATAGGACTGATGCTAAAGCTGAAACTCCAATACTTTGGCCACCTCATGCGATGAGTTGACTCACTGGAAAAGAGTCTGATGCTAGGAAGGATTGGGGGTGGGAGGAGACGGGGACAACAAAGAATGAGATGGCTGGATGGCATCACAGACTCGATGGACATGAGTTTGAGTGAACTCCGGGAGCTGGTGATGGACAGGGAGGCCTGGCGTGCTGTGGTTCATGGGGTCGCAAAGAGTCGGACATGACTGAGCCACTGAACTGAACTGAACTGAACTGAATGCACATTTATTCAGATTCTTTGAAAATCTTGCTCTAGATCTATTAGTTCTAGGGAAGAATGTGGAATGAAGCAAATTTACTCTTCTGTGAGAACCTTGAGGGAAGACAGGATGTCATAATAATCACATTCCCCTCATTCTCTTCAAAGTGCTATAACAGAGGTCATTGTTAAATATTTACTGGAGGTACAACAGACTGGTTCCAAATAGGAAAAGGAGTGCGTCAAGGCTGTATATTGTCACCTTGCTTATTTAACTTATATGCAGAGTACATCATGAGGAACGCTGGGCTGGAAGAAGCACAAGCTGGAATCAAGATTGCTGGGAGAAATATCAATAATCTCAGATATGCTGATGACACTACCCTTAGGGCAGAAATTGAAGAGGAACTCAAAAGCCTCTTGATGAAAGTGAAAGAGGAGAGTGAAAAGGTTGGCTTGAAGCTCAACATTCAGAAAACAAAGATCATGGCATCTGGTCCCATCACTTCATGTGAAATAGATGGAAAAACAGTGGAAACAGTGTCAGACTTTATTTTTTTGGGCTCCAAAATCACTGCAGATGCTGATTGCAGCCATGAAATTAAAAGACGCTTACTCCTTGGAAGGAAAGTTATGACCAACCTTGATAATATATTAAAAAGCAGAGACATTACTTTGCCAACAAAGGTCCGTCTAGTCAAGGCAATGGTTTTTCCCGTGGTCATGTATGGATGTGAGAGTTGGACTGTGAAGAAAGCTGATCGCCGAAGAACTGATGCTTTTGAACTGTGGTGCTGGAGAAGACTCTTGAGAGTCCCTGGTACCGCCAGGAGATCCAACCAGTCCATTCTAAGGGAGATTGATCCTGGGTGTTCATTGGAAGGACTGATGCTAAAGCTGAGACTGCAATACTTTGGCCACCTCATGCGACGAGTTGACTCACTGGAAAAGACTCTGATGCTGGAAAGGGTTGGGGGTGGGAGGAGAAGGGGATGACCGAGGATGAGATGGCTGGATGGCATCACCGACTCTGTGGACTTGAGTCTGAGTGAACTCCGGGAGTTGGTGATGGACAGGGAGGCCTGGCGTGCTGTGATTCATGGGGTCGCGGAGAGTCGGACATGACTGAGAGACTGAACTGAACTGATAGCTTCACTGTTTATAGACATGTACTTTTTGCACAAAGGACCCCAAACACTGAAAAATTGGCTCTAGCGGTAATTACCATCCAATACTTAATGACATCCCTGTGTATCTCTGTCCTAATTTTTAAAATTCTTCATGCAAAAAAATTGTCACTTTAATTTTTAAAACTGAAGAATTTCATAAGATAAGGTTGTTTTTTTTTTTTTTTTGTAAGCTGACATATTACCCATTTGCAAAGCTGAAAGAATTAATTGATTCCTTAATCTTTAAAATAAGCAATTGCTAATATCTCGGACACGACTGAGCGACTGAACTGAACTGAATATCTAAAAAACAGGGCTTTCCAGGTAGGGCAGGGATAAAGAATCCACTTGCTAATGCAGGTTTGATCCCTGGGTCAGGGAGATTCCCTGCAGTACAACATGGCAACCCACTCCGATATTCCTGCCTGGGAAATCCCATGGACAGAGGAGCCTGATGGGCTACCATCCATGGGGTCACAAAGAGTCAGATATGACTTAGCAACTAAACAACAACAACCTTGGACAAAAGGGAAAGGATACATTTTGACTTCAAGGAAAAATGGAAACAGGACTCTGATGACATGAGAGTTCCTCACAGTTCCTCTCTGGATATATTTCTCTCTAAAAAACAGCCTCTGTTGTTTCTTACCTACAAGGTGGATCATGAGGGTTCAGTTTCTGGGTTTACATCTTCTTCATTAAAGGCATCAAGAAGTTTGAGGCTAAAATTTTGTAGGCACAACTCCTAATTTCTCATGGTGGGAGGGTGTCTAAGTTTGGGGAAGGAACTGATTCCTGCATCAATCAACTGTGGCAAGAAATCACAAACATTGGTATGCTGGTTGGAGGCATATACAAAACAGTGTCCAGAAATTTGAGTACTTGGCTGACAAAACAGGTTAAACCACAGCTTCCTTCAATTCTTTAGTGTTTATTTTTTCATCAGAAAAAAAGACGAGAGGAAGGAGGTAGAGCTCAAAAGCATGTCAAATTGTGAATGAAATGAACATGTTATTCTTTGTTATAAATATAAATGTGTTCTGTTTTATGAAATTATTATATTCCTGAAAGGCAGAGTATGAATACATCTTTGTGTGTGTGAATAAAGCCATACTTCATATGCAATAAAAGAGTTATGCAAAAGAACTTCATGGTATATATGCAAAGGAATTCATTGGGGTGTTTGTATATGAGTGTGTATCTTTTTAAGGAAATTATTTTCTAAAATGAATAACATCCAGTTGAGTATTGTTATGTCTGGTTTTTTATATATCAGCTTCATTTAGAAGAGATTATCCAGTTTTTGTAGAATTAAAATTACTTTTGGTCACAGTCTGAAACTGGATTGAAGTTATAATAGCACATCTCCCAATCTTCCAGACCTAATAACATCCCTGACATCCAAAGACCATTGGGAAAGTATTAATCAAAACAGTACATTTGCTAAGTTTTGCTTTTGCTAAATCTGAAACACATTTTAAGCCTTGGTCTACAACACTTTAAAAAGGTAGAAAAGAGGACATTTAAACGCATTTGTAGATGAGATGGCAAAAACAAATTATGTGGTTGATTACATTTTCTTTTCAGGTTCTTACTCAGAGTTCTATGGCCCTTGAACAAAAGTAGAATCACAGAAAATACTGGTCTATCTAAACATAACCGGAACCTGCAAATTGAAGAGACAAAAGCCCAAATATTCATGCCAAGTACTAATAATGTACAATGAAGATAGAAAGAATAAAAATACATTTCTTTATCTTCTAGTAAAGTACAGTGAAAGTAAGTTGGAGTTATGGGAGTAGAGGTCCCTGGTTGTTTTTTAAGCAGATATTTAATCAAGACCATGGGAATTTATCTAGATTTTTAACCTTTGCTGTGTAACTTCCATAAGTCATAAAAAGATATCTTTAGACTCAAAGCAAGGATTATGTATGTGTCTTTTCAAGCCCTAAGCTTTAAAGATAGCCTGAAAAAACAAGAAGGCAGTATAAATGACTATAATGAGGGGATAAAAGGAAATCCAGACGATCTTAAGAATTGTTTCTCACCCTGTCCCAGAGCTCAAGATAATTACTGATCAACCAGAAAAGCTTTTTCCAAATCGTGTTCTGAAAAACACCACTGTGTTTCTTGTTTGGGACGCCGAGAGTAAGTATGGGAAATACTGCTTGACCTATCAATTAGAAGCGTGTCAAAATCTCCAGTAGTCATCTGTTTCTTTTTTCAGTTCTGTCCATTTTTGGTTTGTGTATTGTGATGCTCTCTTTTTAGGTATAAACACATTTAAGTTTGTTACATCTTCTTAAGAGAACTAAACTCTCTACTACCTTTCTTGATCTTTGATATATTTCCCTGTAATGAACATAATGAATGTTTCCTTGTAATGCTTACTGTGAAATTCAGAAAAGGCAATGGCACCCCACTCCAGTACTCTTGCCTGGAAAATCCCATGAACGGAGGAGCCTGGTGGGCTGCAGACCAAGGGGTCGCAGAGTCGGAAACAACTGAGTGACTTCACTTTCACTTTTCACTTTCACACATTGGAGAAGGAAAATGCAACCCATTCCAGTGCTCTTGCCTGGAGAATCCCAGGGATGGGGGAGCCTGGTGGGCTGCGTCTATGGGGTCGCACAGAGTCAGACACGACAGAAGTGAGTTAGTAGTAGCAGCAGTGTGAAATTAACAGAGCTACTCCTACTTTCCATTGATTAAAATATGTTTAGTACTACTTTCTGGTAGAGAGTATTTAGTTGGGTTATGATTTTTTGTCCACTGTGCCAACTTTTGTCTTTTAATTGGTGTTATCAAATTTAATGTAACTACTGATATGTTAATATGTGCCAATTATTTTTTCATTTTCTAGCTTATCTACATTATTTTCTTGTCTCTACATTCTTTTTTTCTGCCATCCTATGGGCTGTATTAACATTTCTTAAGAATTTCATTTTGATTTATCTAGGTTGTTTTGAGGGTATCATTTTGTATAGCATTTCATAGTTGATGTCAAATTACAGTACATATACAAAACATCACAACTTCTGGTGGTGCTATTATTTTACCAGTTTTAGTAAAGGATAGAAACCTTATATTCCTTTATGTCCCTTTAATCTCTCAGTTTGTAATATTTCTTCAGTATTTATTCTATATTCTTTTAGAAGGATATCAGACTTTGCTATATTTTTTTTCTTCAGCAATGGAATTATTTAGAAAACCAAAGAGTAGAGGGAAAACCTATTGCATTTACCTACTTATTTACTTAGGCTTCTCTGTTGGCTCAGTGGTAGACTCTGCCTGCCAATGCAGGAGATACTGGTTTGATTCCTGGGTCAAGAAGATCCTCTGGAGAAGGAAATGACAGCCCACTCCAGTATTCTTGCCTGTCCCATGGACAGAGGAGCCTGGAGGGCGACAGCCTATGGGGTCACAAAGAGTCAGACATGACAGCAACTAAACAACAGCAACAGCATATTTGCTTACCATGTTTTTCTTTTTTTCTGTTGTTTCAAGCTTCCTTCCTTTATTGCTTCCTTTTAATTTAGAAAATTTCTTTTTGTCATTCTGCTAAACTAGGTCAGCTGGTGACAAATTCTTAGTTTTCATTCATCTGAGAATGTTTCATCTTCACTTTATTCCTCAAGGAAATGGTCACTGGGCACAGGATTCTGGGCTGACAATTCTTTTCTTACAGTATTTGAAAATGTCATGCCATTTCTTTCTGTTTCCTGATGAGATATCTATTCTCATTTGAATTATTTTTTCATTAAAGTATCATTTTCCTTTGACAGCTTTCAAAAATCCCTTCTGTTGTCTGAAATTTAATTATGATACGTCTTAGCATAGATTTCGTTGATTTTTATGTACCCTATTTTAGACTAGGTTTATGCCTTATCCTATATTTGGGAAATTTTTAGCCATTATTTCTTTGAGAGCTTTTTTAAACTCTCACCTTGTTTCTCCTTTTCTTTTAGGACTCCGATGACACAAATGTTAGATCTTTTGTTATAGTTTCACAAGTGTCAGGGGCTGTGCTCATTTTTGTCAGTCTGTTGTCTCTCCGCTGTTCAGCTTAGGGAATTTCTATTGCTCTGTCTTCTATTTTAGTGATTCTTTCCTCTGTCTCATCCAATCTTCAGTCAAGCACATCCACTGAAGTTTTTCATTTGTTATTGTATTTTTCAGTTTTAAAATTTCTGCTTGGTGTTTCTTTATATTTCATATCTCTTTGCTAAGAATTTCTGTTTGTTTTCTGAGCGTTTCTAGTGTTTCTTTTTTCAAAAATGTTCACTACTATTCATTGAAAAAGTTTTATCAGAGCTGCTTCAAAATCTTTGTAAGATCATCTAACATTTCTGTCATCTCAGTGTCGGCATTACTGATGGTTTTTCATTAAGCTTGAGATATTCCTGGCTCTAGATGTAGAAAGTGCTTTTCTTAATTGAAATATCAACCTTTTTATATTATGAGACTCTGGATTTTATTTAACCCTTCTGCTGGCTTTCTGTGACACTGCTTCTGCTAGGGAGAAGGGGTTGTTTTTTCGCTACTGTCAGGTGAAGGTAGAAATATGACACTGCAAAGGGGTAGCCTGGTTGCCACTGGCTGATGGTCAAAGTCCTGACCCTCCACTGGTTTCCTCTGATACCACTGTGGTGGGGCGATGTAGGGTGCCATTAAACTATCAGGTGGGTGTGGTTATCCATTGACAGCAGGGCTGGAGGAAGGGACCTCTTTACTGGCCAGTGGGGATGAAATTCCTGGCTCCCTGCTTGGCCTTCTCAAACACCACACTAGTGTCAGTATGAGATTACTTCAATATACCCACATGTAGATAGACATCTAGGCTCTCTACCTGGCCTTTGTTAGTATGGTTGAGAATGGGGCTATAGCTTTTCCTGTGGTGTTTCCTTGGAATGAAGCAATTATTATATAAAAGCTACCTACCTACTCGCTAGGTTGTCCTTTTCCTAATCCTTTGGCTTGAATGCATGGACCTAATTGGTGTTTTACTCTTTTGTTTTTTGTCTATGCGTGCATGCATGCTATATTGCTTCAGTCATGTCAGACTTTTTGAGATCCTGTGGACAGGCTCCTCTGTCCATAGGATTCTCCAGGCAAGAATACTGAAGTGGGTTGCCATTTCCTCCTCCAGGGAATCTTCCTGACCCAGGGATCAAACCCTCATCTGATGACTCCTGCACTGGCAGACCAGTTCTTTACCACTATGGTCACCCGGGAAGCCCCTTTTTTGCCTATACCCATTAACGTTTCTGGGTTGCTGACCTTTTCCACTTCAAGTCTAAGATATATGAAGCAAACATATAACCCAGGGAACTCATAACTATGTCATTCCTAGGTTCCTGGGTTCTCATAGCCTAATTTGTTCTATTTACCTTTCAGAATGTTACATTTTTTCCATACATAGTGACTAGGTTTTTTAGTTGTACTTACCAGTAAGAATAAGTAGAAATATATGTAATCCACTTTCCTGAAAGTAAACACTTCAACATCTGTTTTTTAAATGGCTACATTATGAATGCAAGTTTCCTAGAATACAGGTACTTTTAATTTTATCATTCTCTCCAAAGCATTCTCTTGAAGAAAAAAAAACGAAAATTATCAAGCCAAAATTGTCAAAACTCTCCATAGTTTACAACATTTCTTATTATCAGTTCAGTAGTGTTCATCTAAATTTATGCAGACTATAAAGAAAGCTGAGTGCTGAAGAACTGATGCTTTTGAACTGTGGTGTTGGAGAAGACTCTTGAGAGTCCCTTAGACTGCAAGGAAATCAAATCAGTCAATCCTAAAGGAAATCAGTCCTGAATATTCAATGGAAGGACTGATGCTGAAGCTGAAACTCCAATACTCTGGCCACCTGATGCAAAGAACTGACTCATTGGAAAAGACCCTGATGCTTGGAAAGACTGAAGGAGGGAGAAGGGGATGACAGAGGATGAGATGGCTAGATGGCATCATCTATTCAATGGACATGAGTTTCAGAAAGCTCCAGGAATTGGTGATGGACACAGAGGCCTGGCGTGCTGCAGTTCATGGGGTCGCAAAGAGTCGGACATGACTGAGCGACTGAACTGAACTGAATTAAAGTACTTTATCCAACCTATGAAATAGTTATAAAAATAAGTAACATAATTACCCTAACTTTTAACATAAAATTTTGTATTAGAGTCACGGAAAAATAATTGTTCAACATATCTCCTGTTCTATTATAGTTCATTTTCTCATTTCACAACTTACTATAATACAGGCTAGTAAGTTGTAATACAGGCTAGACACAGATTTTTTTAAAAGACATATAATAATATAACTTTGTTTGGCAAGTTCTCATATTTCAATAAAAAATCAGTTCATAGACTTATTAACTCAACTTGATCCTTTTTAAGTCAGAATTTGTATTATAAGTCCACAATGGTCAGTGTATGGTTATTGGTTACTGGTTTTCTGCTTCATTTTCTTGAATAAAATCATGTTATAACTGCAAACCAGTGGAAATGGAGATGATACCTAATTGGCAAATGAATCCTTGTCTACTTTTTCTATTTCAGCTTTTCACTCATACTCTTTTTAATCACCTTTGTCAGATCAAATTTCTATAATCCATTTACTAGATTTACTTTTGATTCATTCCTTTAAAAGACTGTCTTTCACCTTTCGTAATATGTCCATTCTATTCATTCTCTTGAAGTTTAAAATCTGGTTGTTTAAAATATTAAAAATGAAGTTTAAAATATTATTCAATTACTAAGTTACTTAATTTATATGTAACATGCCTACAGTCCAACTGTTTACTTCTCTATTAAAATTTTATGCTTCTCTCTCAAAGTCTCAGTATGATGTAAATAGAAAATACATTTTAAGCATTTTACACAGTCTAGCAAGGATGGCCACTCCATAAATGGTAATTTCGGAAAGACTGTAGTATCTACAGTGGGGCAGGTCCTGTTCTAGGAAAACAGCAGTGAACAACATTCCTGGTTCTTATATTCTGATGAGGATAGACAGAAAATAAGCAAATAAACACATAAAGATGTCAGGTGATGATAACTGCAGTAGTAAAAATAAGAGTGTAATGAGGCAAGAAGCCTGATGTTGAGGTGGGTGGCATGCTACTATCTTTCATACAGTGGTCAGTGAAGACATCTCTGGTAAAGTATGGTTTTAGTATAGATTGAAGGAACTAAGTGAAAGTTGCTCAGTCCTATCGGACTCTTTGTGACGCCATGGACTATGCAGTCCCTGGAGTTCTCCAAACCAGAATACAGGATTGGATAGCTTTTTCCCTTCTCCAGCGGATCTTTCCAACCCAAGAATCAAACTGGGGTCTCCTGCATTGAAGGCAGATTCTTTACCAACTGAGCTATCAGGGAAGGAACTAATGAGATAAATTATACAGATATATGGGGCAAAATATTCCAGACAGAGAAAATGAATTCTGAGGCCCAAAGCTAGAATTCTTCTTGACCTATTAGAGAAGCAGCACAAAGGTAGGTACAGCTGGGACAGAGTCAGTTAAAAGTTAAAAGCAAAAAGATATAAGGACAAACAGGTCGTTTCAATTTCCAGAAACATTAAATCTTCCAAGACTGAATAACAGAGAAATAGACAATCTGAACAAACTAATTACTAGTAGTAAAATTTAATTAACAATTAAAAAAATCCCAGCAAACAAAATTCCATAACTGGACAACATCACTGGGGAATTCTACCAAACATATAAAAAAGAGCTAATACCTATTCTTCTCAAGCTATTTCTGAAAACTGAAGAGAAGAGAACACTCCCAAAGTCATTCTACAAGGCCACAATTACCTTGACACCAAAACCAGATAAAGAACCTTAAAAAAAAAAAAAATTACAGGCCAATATATCTGAGGAATATACATGGAAAAATCCTCAACAAAATATTAGAATTCCTAATTCAACAATATATAAAAAACATCATATACCATGATCCAAGTTTTTCCCAGGGATGTAAGAATAGCCTAATATCCATTCATCAAACTCTGTCATAAAACACATTAACAAAGGGAAGGGTAAAAATCACATAATAATCTCAATAGACACAGAAAAAGCATTTGACAAAATTTAATATCGATTCATAATAAAAACATTCATCAAAATTGGTATAGAGTGAGCATATCTCAACATGATAATGGCCATTTATGACAAACCCACAAGTAATATCATAATGAAAAGCTTAAAGTTTTTCCTCTAAAATCAGAAATAAGGCAAGGATGTCCATTATCACCACTTCTATTTAATATAGTATTGAAAGTCTTAGTCACAGCAATCAGACAAGAAAGGAAATAAAATGCATCCAAAGTGGAAAGGAAGAAGCAAAATGATCAGCATTTCTAGATGAAATGATACTATATAAAGAAGACCCAAAAGTCTCCACCAAAAGACTAATTAATGAATTCATTAAATTGCAGAATACAAAATTAATATACAAAATTCTTGCTTTTCTGTATACTAATAATGAACTGTCAGAAGGAGAAAAAGTAAGAAAATACTCCAATTTAAAATCACATCAGAAAAGTTAAATACCTAGGAATAAACTTAACCAAGTATAAAAACCTATATTCTGGAAACTATAATACATAGGTAAAAGCAATTGGAAGAAATGGAAAGACACCTTGTGTTCATGTGTTGGAAGAATCAACATTATTAAAACATCTATATTACCCAAAGTACAAATTTAATGCAATCCCTATCAAATACTCATTATATTTTTCACAAAACTAGAATAAATTATCCTAAACTTTAAATAACCAAAAAAGACTCAAATAGCTAAAGCAATATTGAGAAAAATGAGCAAAAATGGACATATCATGCTCCAGTACTACAAAGCTACAGTATTTGAAACTGGCACAAAAAAAACACAAGAACACTAAAAAAAGAATACAGAGACAAAAAATAAACTCATGTACTTATGTTCAATTAATTTCCAGTAAAGGAGGTATGAATACATAATGGGTAAAAGACAAGTTACTTCAATAAATGGTGCTAGAAAGACTGAACAACTACATATGAAAGAATGAAGTTAGAATATTTCTCTTATACCATATACAAAAATAAGCTCAAAGTAAATTACCTAAATGTAACAGCTGAAACCATAAAATTCCTGGAAGACAGTACCAACCAAACTCTCTCTGACATAAATTGTAGCAATACTTTTTATTCTTCTGTACCTTAAGGCAAAAGAAACAAAAGCAAAAATAAATAAATGGAACCTATTTAAACTTAAATGCTTTTTCACAGCAAAGGAAACTATCAACAAAACAAAAAGAACCTATTAAAATGGGAGAAAATGTTTCTAAATGATATGTCTGATAAGGGCACCCAACATAGAAGCATCTCAATACATAAGGTGAAAAACATTATACAACCAAAAAAGGGAAAATTGACACTAACACAATAATAGGGGAGGAATACCCCATTTGTACCAGTGGACAGAATATATAGACATAAAGTAGATGAGGAAACATTTTTAAATGACAAAATAAATCAGAGAGGCTTAACTGATGCTTATAGGACATTCCATCAGAAAGCAGCAGAATACACTATCCTCTCAAGTGCGCATAGAATATTCTCCAGGATAGATCCCATTTGGGACACAGATCAGACCATGGTAAACTTAAGAAAACTGAAATCATATCAAGTAGCATTTCTGACCACAACATTGTAAGATTAGAAATGTTGATATATGGCAAAAACCATCATAACATTGTAAAGTAATCATTCTCTAATTAAAATTAATTAATTAAAATAAATAAAAAGACATTAATTACAGGAAAAAAAACTGTAAAAAACACAAGCACATGGAGGCGCAACAATATGCTGCTGCTAAGTCACTTCAGTCGTGTCCGACTCTGTGTGACCCCATAGACGGAAGCCCACCAGGCTCCCCCGTCCCTGGGATTCTCCAGGCAAGAACACTGGAGTGGGTTGCCAACAATATGCTACTAAATAATAAAGAGATAATAAAGAGACCACTGAAGAAATCAAAGGGAACTAAAATGGAGAAACAAATGGCAATGAAAACACAATTACCCAAACCCTGTGGGATGCAGCAAAAGCAGTCCTAAGAGGGAAATTCATAGCAATTCAATCCTACCTCAAGAAACAGGAAAAACTCAATTAAACAACCTAAACCTTATACCTAAAGAAACCAGAGAAAGAAAAACAAGCAAAATCCAAAGTTACTAGAAGGAGATAAATTATAATGAAATAGAATTCTAAAAAAATAGCAAAAATCAAGAAAACTAAAAGCTGGTTCTTTGAGAACGTAACAAAATTGACAAACCTTTAGCCAGACTCATCAAGAAAAAAAGGACAGTACTCAAAATAATGAAAGGAGAAATTACAGCTGACACCACAGAAATATAAAGGATCATAAGAGTCTACTACAAGCAAGTACATGCAAATAAAATGGACAACTTGGAAGAAATGGACAAATTCTTACTAAAAAGGTACAACCTTTGAAGACTGAACCAAGAAGAAATAGAAAATATAAACAGACCAACATTACAAGTAATGAAATTGAAACTGAGATGGAAAATCTTCCAACAAACAAAAGCCCAAGGCCAGGTGACTTCATAGGCAAATTCTATCAAGCATTTAGAGAAGAATTAACAGCTATGCTTTTCAAACTCATCCAAAAATTTGCAGAGGAAGGAATACTCCTAAGTTCATTCAATGAGGCCACCATCACCCTGGTACCAAAACCAGATGAAGAGCTAAAAGAAAAAAAATTAAAGACTAATATCACTGATGAATAAATGCAAATATCCTCAACAAAATACTAGTAAACATGATCAAACAAAACATTTAAAGAATCATACATCATGTTCAAGTGAGATTTATCTCATGGCTGAAAGGATTTTTCAATATCCACAAATAAGCTAGTGTCATTATCACATGAATAAACTGAAGAATAAAAACCACATGATCATCTCAATAGATACAGAAAAAAATCCTGACAAAATTAAAAAATCCATATATGATAAAAAAAAATTCTTAAAGTGGGCATAGAGGGAAAGTAACTCAACATAATAAAGGCCATATATGAAAAAATCCACAGATAACATCATTCTCAATTGTGAAAAAAAATGAAAGCATTTCCTTTAAGATTAGGAACAAGAAAAGGATGCCCACTCTTACCACTTTTAATTCAACATACTTTTGGAAGTTCTAGACATGGCAATCAGAGAATAAAAAGAAATCAAAGAAATTCAAGTTGTAAAGGAAGTAAAAATATCACTGTTTTTAGATAACATGATACTATACACTGAAAATCCTAAAGATGCTACCAGAGAACTATCAGAGCAAATTAACTAATATGGCAAAGTTACAGGATACCAAATTAATACAAAGAAATCTCTCACATTCTTATTCACTAACAATGAAAGATCAGGAAGAGAAATTAAAGAAACAATTCCATTTACCATCACATCAAAAAGAACAAAATAACTAGGAATAAACCTACCCAAGGAGACAAAAGACCTGTACTTAGAAAACTATAAGGTGCTATTGAAAGAAATGAAAGATGACAAATGGATGAAGAGATAAACCATGTTCTTGGATTGGAAGAATCACGACTGTCGAAATGACTACACTACCCCAAACAATCTACAGATTCAATGCAATATCTATCAAATTACCAATGGCATTTTTCACAGAGTTAGAACAAAAAAAAAAAAAATTACAACCTGTATGGAAATACAAAGGGTCCCAAATAACCAAAGAAATCTTGAGAAAGAAAAATGCAGGGGGATAATTCAGGCTCCCTGACTTAAGATTGTATGACAAAGCTGTAGTAATCAAAACAGTTTGGTACTAGCACAAGAAAAGAGAGATATAGATTAATGTAGGGATAGAAAGTTCAGAGATAAACCCATGCACCTAAGGCCACCTAATCTATGGCAAAGGAGGCAAAAATATACAATGGAGAAAATATAGTCTCTTCAGTAAGTGGTTCTGGGAAAACTGGACAGTTACATGTAAACAAATGAAATTAGAACACTCTAACAACATACATAAGAATAAGCTCAAAATGGATTAAAGACCTAAAGGTAAGATTGAAAACTATAAAACTCTTAGAGGAAAACACAGGCAGAACACTCTGTGAAATAAATTGCAGGACATCTTTTTGGATTTACCTCTTAGAGTAATGAAAATAAAAACAAAAGTAAATAGATGGGACCTAATTAAACTTAAAAGCTTTTGCACAGCAAAAGTAACCATAAACAAAACAAAAAGATAATCTTAGAATGGGAGAAAATATTTGTAAATTCAGTGACTGACAAGGGATTCATCTCCAAAATATGCAAACAGTCATGCAGCTCAATTAACAAAAAATGGGTGGAAGATCTAAAGAGATATTTTTCCAAAGAAGACATGCAGATGGCCAAAAAGGACATGACCATTGCTCCACATCACTAATTATTAGATAAATGTAAATCAAAGCTAAAAATGAGGTATCACCTCACACCATTCAAGATAGCCATCAGTATAAAGCCTGCTGCTGCTAAGTCACTTCAGTCGTGTCCGACTCTGTGTGACCCCATAGACGGAAGTCCACCAGGCTCCCCCATCCCTGGGATTCTCCAGGCAAGAACACTGGAGTGGGTTGCCATTTCCTTCTGCAATGCATGAAAGTGAAAAATGAAAGTGAAGTCTCTCAGTCGTGTCCAACCCTTAGCGACCCCACGGACTGCAGCCTACCAGGCTCCTCCGTCCATGGGATTTTCCAGGCAAGAGTGCTGGAGTGGCTTGCCATTGCCTTCACCGAGTATAAAGCCTACAAAAAATAAATTCTGAAGAGGGTATGAAGAAAAGGGAACCCTCCTACATTGTTGGTGGGAATGTAAACTGGAACAACCACTTTGGAGAACTGTATGGAGGTTCCTTCAGTTCAGTTCAGTTCAGTTCAGTCGCTCAGTCGTGTCCGGTTCCTTAAGCAACTAAAAAAAAAGAACTATGATATGATCCAGCAACCCCAGCACTGGGCCTATATTTGGACAGAACCATAATTTGAAAAGACACGTGCATGCCAGTGTTCACTGCAACACTATTTACAATAGCCAAGACATGGCAGCAACCTAAAAGTCAGTTGACAGAGAAGTGGATAAAGAAGATGTGGTACAAATATACAATTTGGTATTACTCAGCCAAAAGAAAGGAATGAAATAATGCCATTTGCAGCAACACTGACAGACCTAGAGATTGCCACACTGAGTGAAGTAAGTAAAACAGAGAAAGGTAAATATCATATGATATCACTTATGTGCAGAATCTTAAAAAAATGGTATAAATGAATATATTTACAAAACAGAAACAGAGTCATAGATACAGCAAACAAACTTGATTACTGGGGGCTGGTGGAAGCTTAGGGGGGATAAATTGGGAAATTGGGACTGACATACACATACTACTCTATATAAAGTAGATGACTAACAAGGACTTAGTGTATAACTCAGGGAACTCTAATCAATACTCTGTAATGGTGTATATGGGAAAAGAATCTAAAAAAGAATGAATATATGTATATCTATAACTGACTCAATTTACTGTACATCTGAAACTAATACAGTAACATTGCAACTCTACTCCAATAAAATTTTTTTTTAATTTAGTTCCTCCTTGTCACACTTTATGTGCTTGATATCCTCATGTGGCTAGTGGCTACTGTACTGGAACTGCAGATACTGAACATTTACATCACTACAGAAAGTCTAATGGACAGCACTGGTCCAGATATTAAAGTATTATAAGAACAATTATCTGAATATTTATGTGTTTTCACAGGCTAAACCTTATTTTTCAAATGAGATTATGCATGTGAAAGTAAATAGCACAGTATCTAACACAATATAAAGCCATATGACAACAACAAAAATGTGTTGGTATCTCTTCCACTAAAGTTGGAAGGAACACTTCCATGTAGTAAGAGTAAGAAAAAAATTAAGGGAATTCAAAAAATTGTTCCAAACTGAAAATAAAAGAAGTTCAAATCAATTTATAGCAGAAGAAATGTAGATTACTTAAAAAGTAGAATAGTAAGGATAAAAACTTTTGAAACAAGATACAAAATCAAGAAGCTATAAAATAAATGATTGAAAGATGTGAATTTTTAAAATTAAAAAATTTTATACAAAAAAAAGACATGTAAACAAAGTAATAAAAAGGACAATTGTGAAGTTTTTATAATCAATTTTGGAAAGGACATATTTCTTCCATGTTTTCTTCTCAGAACTCATCATCTTGACATTACATTTTATGTTTATTAACACTAGATTTGTGGGTGTTTGTCTTCAACCCCAAGTGAAATATTAGATCCATGCAGATAAGCCTCTGATATGTCTTGTTCATGATTGTACCTTCAGTGCCTCAAGTAGTTTTGGCATATGATAAGAATTAAATAAAGGGTGATGAATGAATGGATTAATATAAATTTAAAACTTTGAGAAAATAACAGCGACGAGCAACTGAACAGCAAAGCAGGCAGAAATATGAATAAGATATTCATTAAAAATTAAATGGAAATAGTTCATGCTGCTGCTGCTGCTAAGTCGCTTCAGTCGTGTCTGACTCTGTGCGACCCCATAGACGGCAGCCGACAGGGCTCCGCCGTCCCTGGGATTCTCCAGGCAAGAACACTGGAGTGGGTTGCCATTTCCTTCTCCAATATGTGAAAGTGAAAAGTGAAAGTGAAGTCTCTCAGTATAGTCCATATAAAATAATAAATCAGATCAGATCTGTCGCTCAGTCGTGTCCGACTCTCCGCGACCCCATGAACCACAGCACGCCAGGCCTCCCTGTCCATCACCTGCTCCCAGAGTACACTCAAACTCATGTCCACAGATTCGGTGATGCCATCCAGCCATCTCATTCTCCGTCGTCCCCTTCTCCTCCCGCCCCCAACCTTTCCCAGCATCAGAGTCTTTTCCAGTGAGTCAACTCGTTGCATGAGGTGGCCAAAGTATTGCAGTTTCAGCTTTAGCATCAGTCCCTCCAATGAACATCCAGGATTGATCTCCTTTAGAATGGACTGGTTGGATCTCCTTGCAGTAAATTCTAGTTAAAACAACATACACATAAAATTTATACTCAATACATTGGCAAAATGGAAAAATCTTTCCTAATGTACTGTTTTGAGGAAAGGATAGGGAACTAGAACTTTTATACACTAATTAGAGTTCAGTCCCTTTGTACAATAATTTCGTAAATTTTAAATTTTTAAAATTTTAAAGGTAGAATAGTAAGGATTTTATTAAATTTTATTTAAATTTAATAAATTTAAATAAAATTAAATTTTAGCTATCTATATAGCTGTCACAATGACAGACTTTACTTTCTTGAGCTTCAAAATCACTGTGGACATTGACTGCAGCCATGAAATTAAAAGATGATCCTTAGAAGGAAAGTTATGACAAACCTAGACAACACATTAAAAAGCAGAGACATCATTTTGGTGACAAAGGTACGTATGGTCAAAACTATGGTTTTTCTGCTAGTCATGTATGGATGTGAGAGTTTGACAATAAGGAAGGCTGAGTGCTAAAGTATTGATGCTTTTGAACTGTGGTGCTGGAGAAGACTCTTGAGAGTCCCTTGGACTGCAAGGAGATCCAACCAGTCCATTCTAAAGGAGATCAGTCCTGGGTGTTCATTGGAAGGAAGGACTGATGCTAAAGCTGAAACTCCAATACTTTGGCCACCTGATGCAAAGCACTGGCTCATTGGAAAAGACCATCATGTTAGGAAAGTTTGAGAGCAGGAAGAGAAGGGGGCAACAGAAGATGAGATGATTGGATGACATCATCAACTCAATGGACATGAATTTGAGCAACTCTGGGAGACAGTGAAGCACAGGGAAACCTGGTGTGCTGCAGTCCATGGGGTCACAAAGAGTTGGACACGACTAACACAATAACATACTCATTTCAGCATTGTTTTCAATAACCCTCCCTCAGATAAAGTGTTGATACAATCTGATATTCTGGTGTTTGAGCAAGTTTTGAGCAGTTTCCTGAGTATCAACATCACTCTTAAAAAGAAGCTTACTACTGAGGATAACAGAATCACATAAAGTGTTTTGTCTTAACAAGGAATTCTGAATTTGCATTAAAATATAGTTACTACAAAAAAAAAATAGTACCCAATTCTAATTCATGAAGGGGTTCTCCCTCCTACTCCTGAATCTGTCTCCAGCAAAGCTTCACAGGAATTCATACACCTGGTCATTAAGACAAATTCACTTAGCACCTCCTGGGCACTGCAAGAGAATAATGCAAGAGAAGCATGACTTCTACTTAGAAGACGCTTCCTGCCTAGTCAGGAAAGGCACCTGAATAAAGGGAAGAAAGTTGGACCCTTGTTACCTTGTGCCTTTATTTCAATTGCAAGACTGAAAATCATGGAGATTTCACACAACTCATAGACCTCCATTAGGAACTTAGTCTCCTACCTCAGCCCTTCTCACTGGTTGTTGTTGTTGTTTAGTTGCTAAGTCATGTCTGACTCTTTGCAACTCCATGGACTGCAGCATGCCAGACCTCCCTGTCCCCCACCATCTTCTGGAGTTTGCCCAAGTTCGTCCATTGAATCGGTGATGCTATCCAACCATCTCATCCTCTGCCTCCGTCTTCTCCTTTTGCCTTCAGCCTTTCCCAGCGTCAGGATCTTTTCCAATGAGTTGGTACTCACGGGTACTCAGTAATTTATTTTCCACTCATTCACTCATTACATGTTATGTAATAATGGGGACACTGGCACACTGGAGAGAAAAGGTAAAAAAAAGTACTATGCTCATTTTCACTGAATGGCAGCTGAGGCAAGAACAGATGTGGTTAGCGCTAGCACAGACCTAAGAACAGCCCTCTAGAAGGAGCAAGCACATAGGGCACCTAACATTGAGTGAGAGAGAAGGAAAGAGACGGGACAGCAGGAGCTGGCATTCATAATTAGCTTCCTCTCCTGTTCTTTATAGTGACTACTCCAATCTTTCACTACCGGCTCAAATTTCTCAACTGCTATGAGGCTGCTCAAAATGAGTGAAAAAATAGAGAGGCTTAAGTTAACTAAAACTTACAGTCCTGCTTTACTGAGGTATAATGTATATACACCAAAATACATCTATTTCAGGTCTAAAATTTGGTAAGTTCTGACAGATGGCGCTATACTTCAGTTAAGACAGAACATTTTCATCATCATATTAACTGAAATACCCTCATGATCACTTTTGGACAAGACAATCCCTTCTCCAGATACAGGAAACTAGGACTCTCACTTCTATCACCATGCTTTAGTTTTGCCGATCCCAGAACTCCAAAACACAAAATTGTACAGTATGCACTTACTTGTGCCTGGCTTTTTTTGCTCAAAATACTGTTTTAATAATCATTCATATTATTGCATGCTTTAGCATCCCTTGTAATTGAAGAGTTCTTTCATTGTGTGAATACACTGCACTTAGTTTATAGACCTTTGGATTATTTCTAGCTTATAGATAAAACTGCTATGAATATTCAAGTCATTTCTTATTATAGGCTCAAGTTTTCATTTTTAATGTGAACACCTTCCACCTGCTTTTGACAAACAGCATGTAGTATTTCTGAACCTTAAAAGTTAGTGGGCATAAAAAACCCAATGGTAACAGAGAGTCCATAAATTTCAATTTAATATTCAAGTGACCTCCCCTCACCTCACACTTCAATTTAAAAATGGAGGCTAACGAAGATTAACTCCATCAACTTACTGCCCCTACAAGCATAAATTTGCTTGTCTTTGTATCTCCTCCCTCCTATTTCCCCAGTTTCTGAAGAAGAGGGTTCTATTTTCCTGCCCAAAGCAAAACCCTTTTTATCTCATTTTATTCCATCTCCTCAAGGGCTTAACTGTACTTTGCCCTCAAGTTTTTTGTTTTTTTAATATTAAGGAAAAAATGAAGCTTCATAGAAAACAATATGGCACTCAGACTCTAGCAAGTGAGAAAATACTGTACATATAATCCCAAATCAAATATATAACTGAAGTGGCAAATATCATGACCCAAAACTAAAGGGAACAATTAAAGATTAAAAGAAGGGATCCTGGTGTAATCTGGAAGCATGAGAGATTTTTCCAAACATCTGGATGGAAAAGGCTGAACTTATGTATGAGATGGAATTATAGGAAAGGAAACTTCTTGAAGAGATAGGACAGAATTCAAATCAAAGTACAGGACAAAGTTCAAGCGGGATACAAACCAAAACACTTTTTCTGAGATGGAAAGAAAGATGGAACTAGAAATTGAAAGTACTCTCAACATATGCAAATCTGTATGTAAGTATCTTAAAATTTTCCCATGAATCAGGGGGCAGGGTGGTCTTTTGAGTCAGGTGTGGTTACTATCTGGAATTTGAAGAAAGAAGTGATGAACTGGAAGTGCTGCTATAAGTGAGAGAGTCTGCTGACAAAGGTTTGAAGACAGACACTAAGGGCCCAGGTGAGGTTGGGGAGCATGGTGAGAGGCTTCCACCAACAGATCTCAGCTGTACAGGTACAAGCTCACAGAGGAAGCAGGAGGTTTTCAAGGTGTGTGGAGCATAAGGATAGGCCCTGGTGGCCATTCAGTGATCTAGGAAATCTAGAAAAATTGTTGAAAGAATTAGAAAAGATTCAAGAGTCTTAAAATGACAATAAAGTTTTAAAATCTATCTTTTCCCCTGCCCCATCTCAAACACACAGATACATGTTGCATGTTCAGCCTCTGCTATACAGGGCTATAAAGAAAGCAGTGTCTTTCAGGAAAGACCAAGCTTCTATTAAGGCCAGGAGTCTAAAAGATCTCTATAAAGAGACATAAGAGGGTTTCTATATATAAGCAAGACTTAGTGACTGAGCTAAAACTCTTTAACTTTATCTCCTCTGGAATGACAGAGATGCCAGAAAGGCCAGCACTTCTCAAATTTTAATGTGCACATCAATAACACTGCTTAAATCCTGTTAAAATGCAGGTTATGACTCAGTAAAACTGGATTGGGACCCAGTAGTCTCTATTTCTAACAAACTCCCCAGTGACGTGGCTGCTGACCATGAGGAATGTAAATCAATTCTGAGTGACTTCATAAATATTTGTGTTGTAGAAGAGAAGCTGCCAGATATCAGACAAAGAACAGAAGAAACACAGAAGGATCCCTGGGTCTCCATGGTGAAGAAGTCTACACTGGTATGAATTCCAAGACTGCTCAATAGCTTTGGAGATTATAGTTCCAATAGGAGGTGCTGTTCACAAATTTCTTCAGTCACCAAACTGATAATTGCCAGCATCATCTGGACCTCTGGGGACAGACTGACATCAAAAAGACTGTCAAGAAATGGATCATTGAATAGGCATGTTGGAGGGTTATAAATGGTTGAAAGAAGAGTCAGCAAAGGGGAACAAAAAGCAGAATAAGTCAGCTGAAACTATAAAACCATAGAGTTAAGTGAATGTTATGGGCTGAATCATGTCTCCCAAATTCCTATGTTGAATTCCTAACTCCCAATACTCTAGAATGTGACTGTATTTGGACACAGTATTTTAAAATGTAGTTAAGGTTAACGAAGGTCATTAGGTTGGGCCCTAATCCAATATGATGGGTGTACTTATGAGAAAAAACCAGGACACACACACAGAGAAGACCATATGAGTATATGGAGAAGATGGGCGTCTATAAACTAAAGAGAGAGGCCTCACCTGAAACCAGCCTTGCTAACACCTTGATCTCAGGGCACAGCTTCCAGGACAGTGAGGCAATGCATTTCTGTTGTTTATGCCAGCCAGTCTGTGATAACTTTGCTATGGCAGCCCTGGCCAAGCAGTAGAGCAAATGATACGGCATTTGGGTAGTGCTAAAATAAAAAGACAAGAGACTTGGTGTGACCACCTGGGTTTCAGTACCTGAAGGGCACTTTGCTCGAAAGCAATTACCCTGTTGGTGGTGTGAAAAAATATCTAATGATGTTAATAGTCCAAAGTGTGGGCACCTATTGTAGAGCCAAAGAAACTGGATTCCTCTACGGATAAATATTAGCAAGACAATACACATAGACATAAACTTTTAAGATGAAACGTTTAGCAATATAGCTTTCCTGTTCCTAACTGAACACATCAGGAGAAAGTCCCAAAAGGATGAAGAATCATTTTCTTTGGTCATCTCTCACAGGCAGGTTTACCACCCAGAAAGGAACAATTTGCTGATTATCTGCAACATGCCAAGAATGAGACTGCATTTTGGGCTATTTTTTTCTGCTCTCCAACCTAGCAGAGAAGGCCAAGAGGGAGAAACTAAATTAAAGCTCATAGATCAAAAGCTCAACATCTCTTTTAGAAATGTATCTATATATTAGTTAACATTCATAACTAACTTTGTGGTTCTGTGACTTTCAGGCAAACATCTTTTGAGGCCAATGCTCCAATTTCCATCTGATATTATCAATGGGTCTCACCTGAGAAACGCTGCATCTACGGTGTCCTAAGGGGGAGAATGATAACTAGCTCCTGTGCAAGAGGTGAAGAGCTCCATCATATGCTCAACCCTCTCATCAGAAATGCTGCAAACAGATTGTTTTGGTATCTAACAGGAATATATGCATTTTATTTTAACTAAAATGAAATATATAACTCTGGTGATATAAAAGGAAATTTTCTTTTGTCTCAAGCAGAGAAAAGCCTATAAAAAGAGGCCTGGAGGAGTATGCTCTCTGGGAGGGCTAGTCCTTTTGGATTAGTCTAAGAAACATACAAGGATTTTTTTTTTTCATTCTTATGTTTTGCTTTCTTTTAATGCGACATTTAGCAGAAAGTCCTGATTGACGGTCAGAAAAGGATAGAACCTATCAGTCTATAACAATCCAGATAGGTTTGGGGATCCAAAGGCAGAATGACACATGTCCCACCTCCTTCTTAGCATCATGGGAGGGACTGGTCTCATGGAATGGCTGACAGCAAAGTGGAGTAGACTCAGGAAGAAATAATGGAATCTGGCCCTCTTTGCTCAAGGAGGATCTGTAAGAGGCAGAAGTTTAAATATTCCTGAGGCCCTTGAATGTTGGGCATGGATGCCAGGTAAGAATTAAATATGTTGCCAACTGAGGTTCTCTACAGTGTGGAATGAGGGACTTGTAGATGAAGGTGGCCAGTTATAGACAGTGATGATGGTGGTGATGAGGAAAGGAGTGTCTAACATGGACCATGCCCAGAGAACAAACCATGGGCTGCACCAATGCTAGTAAATTGAACACTGGATATAGCCAGGCCAGAGGGCAAGATGCAAAGATAATATAATATGGCAAGAAAAACCTCAGTGAAGGCCAGTGAGAGCCCAGGGAGCAAATAAGGACCTGAAGCCAGAAAGAGGTCCAAGGCCCCTCTGGCAGAAGCATGATGTCATATTAACCTACCACCCCTCCCCCACCCCCCTGCATCAGAATGCTGTCCAAGAAAAGGAAAGGAGAAGGTAAGGGGATCAGGAAAGAAACTTTACCCAAATGACAGTAAGTCATTGGGAAGTGACAGGATAAACAGAAAGTGATTCAGTTATATATAACAGGCAAAATTCAGTCACTTTTCATGAAACTGGAAATGAATTAATAGAAACTCGGCTCACAAAAAAGTTCAGGTCAGAAATAAAATGACGTATATGTATGTGTCTATTGATGGCATGGCGTGATTAACTTTAAAAACCCGAACTAGGGGTTCAAAAGGGAAATTCCTTTCCATTTCAAAGCTCAGAAGGCTTGACTATTGCTTCCTCCCTGCTGATGAGAAATTCAGCTCAATAAATGTGCCTCTTTCCACTCATGCAGAGCAAAAGGAAATCAACCTAGTCAATGGATGTAATGAATTTAAGAAGCTGTAACTTAAAAAGGAAAATAGAGACATTACCTAGTGTTATACTCCATAATTAAAATGTCTCCACCATAACATATTAGTGAAAGACATAGGGCAGGAGGGGGTAAAGAGAGGTGATGCCACTCCTGAGAGTCAGAATATTAATGGGAACTTTCAGCAGAATAATGTGAATGAATATTGCTAAATCCTACTCTTAGTAAAATTTCAGAGAATGAGAGCTACAGAGAGAATGCCCTTCTCAGGGAACTTCACTAGCATTAGGACATTAACTTGAGAAATGATGATGATGGTCTTTTCTAGATAAAAGGCTTTAAAACACTATTTCTAAAAAGGTCTTAGGGTTTCTTTTTCCCTACAATCTTCCATTTTCTACATTTATTGAGTTTTATGTCTCAAAATGGGCTTCCCTGGTGGCTCAGACGGTAAAGAATCCATCTGCAATGCGGGAGACCTGGCTTCGATCCCTGGGTTGGGAAGATCCCCTGGAGGAGGGCACAGAAACCCACTCCAATATTCTTGCCTGGGGAATGCCCAAAGACAGAGGAGCCTGGCGGGCTACAGTCCATGGGGTTGCAAAGAGTTGAACACAGCTGAGCAACTAAGCATAGCAGATGTCTTAAGATGCAAAACTAGATGGCACAACAGTAAGTAGCATAGAAAATTAAAATTATTTCTTTCTGTGCATCCCTTTGTTTACATCCACTCTTCAAAATAAAACTTTAGTCCACCCAATAAACAGACAGCATTATCTAGAGACTATCTATATATATTTATGGTATTAGCCTTCTATGCAATCTTATCTAAAAATAAAGTTTTAAACATTAATGGATCACACAGCACTTTAATTTTAAATCCACTGGACAGATGCACTCTATATTACTTAACTACAGGTATCCTCAGAATTGAACTATTACAAGCTTTCTTTCGTGTTTCTGGCTATAGACGAAAGACTATCATAGGACTGTTAAGACAGCAGAAATTACTGGGCCAACCAAGTAACTATAGTCATTTCCCAAACATGAAGACTGCTCAACCTATTCATTTATTCTTTGTATATTTATTATGTTCAGGAAGTATCATGATACTATGATGCCTATGATCATACAAAGGAATTAAAATATTCTCACAAATAACTGCAATATGAAAGTTTCCATATGAGTGGCTAGAAATAACTATCAAAAATCTTGGAAAGAAATACATCATTCCAGGCTCTGGTGAGTAGAAAAGGCATTTCAGCTGGCCTTGAAGAATGGGTAAGTTTTCCTCGACTAAAAGACGAGGTCCCCACATGGAGATAAACAGGGGTGCCAACTGCTTATACAAAACGCAGAAATTTCTATGGAAACACCATGCAGCCTAGTTCAGATGGGGCATAGGTAAAGAGAGTGAGATAAAACAAAAAGAGTTGCCAGATTTCAGAGAACCCCTGCATTTTCCTACATGTTTATTGGCACTGAAGCATGAGTTGAGAAATTCTCCCATGTTCAAACTCATGATAAAGATACCTCTAAATTTAAAGAACCACAGTTTCAAAAAGCCTTGCATTTTTCATTTCCAGGCTCACAGAGAAAGAATGAGATGTTCTAAGTCAGTTTCTTGGGAGCTGAGGAAAAGTCGTGACTTTGAATGATGCATTTTCATTTTACCTGAAATTTTAAGTTTCATTATGTTCATCTGCATCATACTTTCTAGGCTCACTATGCTGCTACAAATTAGAAGACAAAATATAACGCAAAAACTATCAAATAAAACTTCTCATTTCCAGTTAGGATTTTCACCACTTTTTCTTGGTTGCTAATGAAGTAAAGGCTTCCCAGGTGGCACTAGTGGTAAAGAACCTGCCTTCCAAAGCAGGAGACTTAAGAGATGTGGGTTCAACCTAGATCCCTAGGTCTGGAAGATACCCTGGAGAAGGAAATGGCAACCCACTCCAGTATTCTTGCCTAGAAAACCCTATGGAAAGAGGAGCTTGGCAGGTACAGTCCATGGGGTTGAGAAGAGTTGGACATGACTGAGCAACTGAGCACACCTTGAATTTTTAAAAAATTCCAATGGACAAGACTAACAATTTCCCATATGGCTTGTTTTCATAGATATATTTCAAATGAAAGCACATGTTTTGAGATGAGTTTGTTTCCCAGAAGGTTATCATGGCCTTGCAAATTATAGATTAATTGATTAATCATATTAATTGATGTAGTAAGTAAAGTCAAAGCCACTTATGAAAGTGAAAGAGGAGAATGAAAAGTTTGGCTGGAAGCTCAACATTCAGAAAATGAAGATCATGGCATCTGGTCCCATCACTTCATGGCAAATAGATGGGGAAACAGTGGAAACAGTGTCAGACTATTTTTTTGGGCTCCAAAATCACTGCAGATGCTGATTGCAGCCAGGAAATTAAAAGATGCTTTCTCCTTGGAAGGAAAGTTATGACCAATCTAGATAGTATATTAAAAAGCAGAGACATTACCTTGCCAACCAAGGTCCGTCTAGTCAAGGCTATGGTTTTTCCCGTGGTCATGTATGGATGTGAGAGTTGGACTGTGAAGAAAGCTGATCGCCGAAGAATTGATGCTTTTGAACTGTGGTGCTGGAGAAGACTCTTGACAGTCCCTTGGACTGCAAGGAGATCCAACCAGTCCACTCTAAAGGAGATCAATCCTGGGTGTTCATTGGAAGGACTGATGCTAAAGCTGAAACTCCAATACTTTGGCCACCTCATGCGACCAGTTGAATCACTGGAAAAGAGTCTGATGCTGGGAGGGATTGAGGGTGGGAGGAGAAGGGGACGACGGAGAGTGAGATGGCTGGATGGAATCACCGACTCGATGGACGTGAATTTGAGTGAACTGCGGGAGTTGGTGATGGACAGGGAGGCCTGGCGTGCTGTGATTCATGGGGTCGCAAAGAGTCGGACACGACTGAGTGAACTGAACTGAACTGAACTGAAGTAAAGTCAACCTCTCTTCTTTTATTGTTAGTGTCCTCAAGTCTTTGATCGATTACTATCACCATCAACTGAATTTATTTCTGTTAATTTAACTAAATAAATAACAACTAGATATTTAGGGTAATTTCAGTTAGATCTTTCATCCTTTTAAAAACAAGCATTTCCTTTCTTCCCAATAATTAAGTTAACATCCATCACAAGAATCAAGTCAGATCAGAATGAGACATTGATGTGCCCCGATCCCCCATATTTTAGTTGTCTCTTCAAGTTAAAAAATAACCAAGTTCTGTAACCTGTACTATGCTGACAATTCCCATATAAACAAATTAACAAAACTTTAAAACCCAGTGTGCAATCTCATTAAGCTGTTTGCTCAGTCCATAACTAGGTCTGAATTTATTATTTAAGTTAATTGATTTAATTAATTCATCAGGTTATTAGGAAAATACTAATCTGAAAATGATTAAGCTGCAATTTGGCAGACCTACCTAAGACTAGAGCAGAAATCACTTATAGAGTAAGAGACAGGACAGGATAACATGGGATATGGAAAGTAATGAAAAGTTGTAGCCTATATCATACCAAAGAAGGTTTAAAATCCTTAGCAAAAATTTATATGAAAATGAAATAACAACATGAAAACAAAAACAGGTAAGGAAATAAATGACGTCCATAAGGTTTAAGTGAATTTGTTGGTGTTGTTGTTTGTCGCTAAATCTTGTCTGATTCTTTGCTACCCCATGGACTGCAGCATGCCACGCTTCCCTGTCCTTCACTATGTCCCAGTGTGCTGTGCTTAGCTGCTCAGTCATGTCTGACTCCTTGCAACCCCATGGTCTGTAGCCCACAAGGCTCCTCCGTCCATGGGACTCTTTAGGCAAGAATACTGGAGTGGGTACCCATGCCTTCCTCCAGGGGATCTTCCCAACCCAGGGATTGAACCCACGTATCCCACATTGCAGGTGGATTCTTTACCATCTGAGCCACCAGGGAAGCCTGAAGTTTGGTCAAATCATGTCCACTGAGTCAGTAATGCTATCTAACGATCTCCTCTTCTGCCACCCTCTTCTCTTTTTATCTTCAATCCTTCCTACCATCAGGGTCTTTTCCAATGAGTCAGCTTTTTGCATCAGGTGGCCAGAGTATTAGAGCTTCAGCTTCAGGATCAGTCCTTCCAATAAATATTCAGGGTTGATTTCCTTTAGGATTGACTGGTTTGATCTCCTTGTAATCCAAGGGACTCTCAAGAGTTTCCTCCAGCATCACAGTTCAAAAGCATCAGTTCTTCAATGTTCAGTCTTCTTCACAGTCCAACTCTCACATTTGTGACTAACTACTGGGAAAACAATAGCTTTGTCTATATGGATCGTTGTCTGCAAAGTGATGTCTCAGCTTTTTAATATGCAGCCTAGGTTCCTAGACTAGGTTCTATTCTAGGTTCATAGCTTTCCTTCCTAGGAGCAAGTGTCTTAATTCAGTGGCTGCAGTCACCATCAGCAGTGATTTTGGAGCCCAAGAAAATAAAATCAGTCACTTTTTCTACTTTTTCCCCTTTTATTTGCCATGAAGTGATGGGACTGGATGCCATGATCTTAGTTTTTTGAATGTTGAGTTTTGCAATGCGTATCAATTTAGGGAGAGGTTTAGGACTAGAATTTCTTTTTTCTATTTACATAGCATTTATCTGAATTTCTATGTTCAAAATATGTGGGTTTTTTAATACACAGAATACTGTTAGATCTATTTTTTAAAATCCTATCTGAAAATCTCTGTCTTAACTTAGTATTTTATACTATTACACTTAAAATGATTATTTATATATTTGGATTAAAATCTATCATCTTTGTATCTGTTTTCTGCTCACTGCATGTGTTATTTTTTCACTTCCTTTACTGCTTTAGCTTATGAGTATTTTATATCATTCTTTTTAATATAAAAATTTTTTATTTAAATAATTTTAAAATTATTTAAAAGTTACCCTGCGATAGACAAAGTACATCTTAAAATTAAATCCACTTTTAAATAACACTACATTACTTCATTAGAAGTGCAGGGAGCTGATAACAGAGAGTTCTCAGCTCCTCTCATCTCTGTTGACGTTGCTATTATTTAGTTCATTTATCCATGTGCTATAATTACCTACCATTATTCTCACTGATTTTAAAAGCTGTATTTTAGATCAATTAAGAATAATAAAATAAGATTTTGCTTTACCTTCATTTATTTCTTCTCTGATGCTCATGCTTTCACTGTGTACATGCAAGCTTCTGACTTATGTCATTTAACTTCTGCCTGAATAATTTAACATTTCTTACAAGGAAAGTCTACTTCACTCTGAGAAAGTATTTCTATGTCTCCGTTCAAGTCAAGTTAGGTAAACACAGAATTATAGGAAGACAGATATTTCTTTCAATATTTCAAGAAGTTCACTCCATTCTCAATTGCATAGTTCCTGATAAGTCTTCTCTCATTCTTGTGCATTTTCCTACATAAAAGGTGATTTTCTCTGTTTTTGGTTTACCACAATTTGAGTATAATATGCTCAAATTTTGTTCTTTTATTCCTTAAAAAATATTCCTACTTTACCTTCTGTTCTCTTATATTGTCTATTTTTCCTACTAGCTGTTGTGTGTGCTCAGTCGTGTCTGACTCTTTGCGACTCTGTGGACTGTAGCTCCCCAGCTTCTTTGTCCATAGAATTTTCTAGGCAGAATACTAGAGTTGGCTGCCTTTTTCTACTCTAAAGGATCTTCCTGACCCAGGGATCAAACCCTTGTACCTTGAATTTCCTGCAATGGCAGGTGGATTCTTTACCAACTGTACCTACCACCTGGGAAGCCCTACTACAGCACGTTATATTTTAATTAGTTATGCTAAATTCCCTGTTTGATAATTCCACTATCTGTGCTATATCTTCGTCTGATTCTGATGATTAATTTGACTGTGTTTTTTCTCTTCCTTTTGCATGCCTTGTAATTTTTTTGTTGAAAGCCACACATGCTGTATCTGGTAATAGGGATTAAGAAAAGTAAGGCTTTAATGTGAGAATTTCTAATAATATGGCTAGGATTTCAGCTATTAGTTGCAGTTACAGGATCAGAGGCTTCCAATTCCTCCAGGTTCCATTTTTTCATTTGTCTGTTTTTGCTTGATTGATTTTTGTCTTCTTCTTGATTTGAGGGCTACTCTTGGTACTAATTTCAAGAAGATATGAGCCTTACTGGTTTTCAAACTCTAATACAGTGTTAATATACTGGAGGCTTATTGATACAGTGGTAGGGTATAACAGATAGGAGCATTCTACAATTTTCTGAATGCTTCTCAGTTATTTAGTGGGGCTATGACCTTCATATGTGCTTTTGTTCTATCTTCCTTAAGGGATATAAATTTGTGCTTTTTTCCCACTTTCCCTGCTCTCTTCTCCGGATGTTTCCAATCTACTTCCTTAAAGACCTGCCCCTTGATGACTAGTTTTTCTTTTTTCTCAGGGCAGACAGTGCTGGAATTGGAGCAGAATCTCCTTATCTTAGCTATGATAAAGTTCCAGAAAATTCCTTCCCTCTAAAGGGAAGGACTTTGTTAGTGGAAACAGTCTGGAACACCTACCTTTCCATCCCCCTTGCCAAGGTTCTGAGGGGATCCTTCTCAGAACCTAATCCTGGGAACCTTATGTGCTTTCTAAAGGGAAAGCCCACAACGTATGGGGACCTTAGCATGACTAGGACTCCTTCACTCTCATGCTTACTCTGTCCTCAGTCTCCACCAATTCATCGCGGTTACTATTTAAGTGTTCCTACCCTGGTGGCTCAGTGGTAAAGAACCTGCCTGCCAATGCAGGAGATGCAGGTTCGATCCCTAGTTAGGGAAGATCACTTGGAGAAGAAAATGGCAATCCATAGTATTCTTGCCTGGGAAATCCCATGGACAGAAGAGCCCAGCAGGGTGCAGTCCATGGGGTTGCAAAGAGTTGGACATGACTCAGCAACTAAACAACAACATAACAAGTAATTGAAAATATCTTGTATCTTCTTTTTCCCATAAGGAATTCTGCCCACTCCCTTCCTATTCTCATGTGGTATTTCCATGAATGCAACTATCTCTCTATAGGTTTCAGGGTGGCAGGTAGACTGATGACCTCAGTTCTCTGATAGGTCTAGGATAGGTCACTGACTTAAGTTTGTCCAGATTTTTCTTATTGTAAGGATGGGAGTGATGAATTACAAGTTATTTGTATACTGAAGGTGAAAGTAGCAGTCGTATTTCTTCTTTTCTGTGAGAATCTTAGTGAGTTACTAAATCCATTTTTGCATTTTTTAAAATCTGATGTTCATTCAATGATGATTCCACTCCATTATGCCAACGGACAAGTCTGACTCAAAAAGGAACGAAATCTTGATTTGCCCACTTGATTTAGGGCTAGATAAACATGGCATATTTTAATAGTTCAGTGGGTTTTCTTTTATAATAGTTCATCTAGTAGTTGTCTCGCCACTCCAGTACTCTTGCCTAGAAAATCCCATGGACGGAGGAGCCTGGTAGGCTGCAGTCCATGGGGTCACTACAAGTCAGACATGACTGGGTGACTTCACTTTCACTTTTCACTTTCACACAGGAAAGAAATGGCAGCCCACTCCAGTGTTCTTGCCTGGAGAATCCCAGCGACGGGGAGCCTGGTGGGCTGCCGTCTAGGGGGTCGCACAGAGTCGGACACGACTGAAGTGACTTAGCAGCAGCGGCAGTAGTTGTCTCACATGCTGCATCTAAACAAAACAGAAAGATCCAACAAATTGCTCCTTCCAGGGACATGGTTTCTGTAAGTCAATAGAATATACTTGTATACTTTCCTAGAGCTGCTGTAGAAATTACCACAAACTTGGTGGCTTAAACCATTCTGGAGGCCGTAAGTACAAAATCAGGGTTTTGGAATGGCCACGCTCCCTCTGAAGGATCTTGGGCAAAATCCTTCTTCGCGTCTTCCTGCTTCTGGTGGTGCAGGCATTCCTGGTAGTAGTATCACTCTAATCTCTGTCTCCATTTTCACCTGGCCTTCTCCTCTATTTCTTCTCCCTTCTTATCTTAATTTTAAAATATTTATTTATTCGTATTTGGCTGTACTGGATCTTCATTGCTGCCTATGGTCTCTAGAGGATGTGAGCCTCAATAGCTATGGCACACAGGCTTAGCTGCCACACAGCATGTGGAATCTTCCCAGACCAGGGGTCAAACCCACATCCCCTTTATTGGTGTGCATGCATGCATGCTAAGTCACTTTAATCATGTCTGGCTCATTGTGACCCCATGGACTGTAGCCTGTCAGTCTCTGTCCATGGAGCTTCTCCAGGCAAGAATCCTAGAGTGGGTTGCTATGCCCTTCTTCAGAGGATCTTCCCAACCCAGTGATCAAACCTGGGTCTCTTTACATCTCCTGCATGGGCAGGAGGGTTCTTTGCCTCTAGCGCCACCTGGCAAGGTGGATTCTTAATCACTGGACCATCAGGAAAGTCCTCCTTTCTTATCTCTTATAAGGATGCTCATCATCAGTTTTATGGCCCATCCAGATAAAGCAGGGTAGCTTAATCTCAAGATCTTTAACTTCAGCACATCTGCAAAGGCTTTTTTGTTTTCAAAATAAGCTCACATACAGGTTCGAGGAGTTAGGGGCTGTGGACGTAATTTTGAGGGGTCACCATTCAACTGACAAAAGTGCATTAGCTAAATTGGTTGCTGTACTGAAACAGCTTATCAATTTGGTCAAAGGATTCACCTTAAATCTTTGTGTAAATTCTAGATTCCCCTAGAACAGAGTGGAATGTGTTTATTTCCTTGTCCAACACAATAGATTCCACTATATAATCATCAGGGCTAAATACTCAATGAAACATGATCAACCATATCAAATTATAGTTTTCTCCTAGAGTCGATCACAATATTTTACCTTCAGAAGCAACTTTGGATCATTCCTTTAAGTAGAGAAAAAGCAAATAATATGGCTCTTATGTTGTAAATGGGAAATTTAGACAGAAGGGTAATTCAGTTAATGTTTACAGTCTAATTAGAAATGCTGACAGAAAGACTTGAAGTGTTGGTAGACCTCCTTATTAGTGCTGTCAACATAACTGCATGTATTGCTTCATCTTAATTTCTTTCTCAAATTCAATTTGGGATCCAGAACCAAAGAAGTTCTATTTTGCATGCATCAGTAGCAATGAACAATTTATGCTTATCTATCCTCCTCTGTCTCACTACAGCAGCTGCTTAGAAGTCCTCATTCTACTGTGATAAGCAGTTTTGTTGTTTTATTTCTCACTGGTTCAACGCACATGCCAGGAATGAGACATAGAGCTAGGTAAACAAGAGAGCAAAGAGACAATAACATTCCATTTCTAAATTTAAAAAAGGTTGTTCCAAAATATAGTTATCTTAATTTCCAAGGTCTGTAATTTGTTTTCAAAATGTTTAAATATTCCCTTAGATATAATGCTTCAGTTTCATTTCTGAGCATATACATATCATTTAGACAGCAAACACACCTCTGACTGGTAGAGAGCAATACAAAATTGCAGAGTTTACTAGACGTATGGATTCACAAGACCATTTATCCAATTTCAAAATAAGAACTAGATATTAGCTGACTCAGTGGTGTATGGACAGTTTTAGATTCTCCGTCACTTTTAAAATTATGAAGAGTAAGTAACAAGGAGATGGAAGACAGACTATCAACTGGGATTGAATGTCTTTTTCACTATTATTAAAAACGTATGTGGAAACATTCTTAGTGGATATGATAATACTCCAGTTCTGTGTCTTTGTAAAACCTAATCAGTTTCCATTATCAAATAATCATTGATCACTTGGTGTTCCACCTCCATTGCCCTCGTTTATTTTCCAATACTGGAGCATATGTTCTTTTCAACCTGAGAGACCTGAGAGAAATGGTGGGAAAGGATAAGCAACTGAACATATGGCATTTCTAAGTGGGGATGTGTAATAGCAGGTATGATAAAGGTGGCTAGTTGCCCCTTGGGTTCTCTCTGAATACTGTTTGTTATGCTGTGCTGTTTAAGGCAGCAGTTTTTCAGGCAGAACAGGAACTATATTAGTTAAGCTAAGGAACTAAGAGATAGCTAAGAGAACTATATTAACTCTCATTTATTGAGAACTGATTATGTGCAAGGCTTGTAATACTCAAGACCCTGCAAGAATACTTGAGCGGGTAACAATTTCCTTCTCAGGGGATCTTCCGATCTAGGGATTGAACCAGGGTCTCTCCCATTACACTAAGATTATTTACTGTCTGAGCCACCAGGGAAGCCCCATTAACCCTCACAATAGCCCTGTTAGATAGATGCTTTTAACCTCATACAATATATATGGTAAAAGTGAAGTGATCCTATGTGTAGGGCAGCAAAAGAGACACAGACATAAAGAACAGACTTTTGGACTCTGGGAGAAGGTGAGGGTGGAATGATTTGAGAAAATAGCATTGAAATATATATATTACCATATGTAAAACCGATAGCCAGTGGGAGTTTGATGTATGACACAAGGTACCCAAAGCCAGTGTTCTGTGGCAACCTGGAGGGATGGAGTAGGGAGGGAGGGGGAAGGGGGTACAGAATGGATGGGACAAATGTATGCCTATGGCTGCTTCATACTGATGTATGGCAAAAACCATCACAATACTGTAAAGTAATTATCCTTCAATTTAAATAAATACACAAAAAGGCTAAGTGATTTGCCTATGATCTCATTAAATAGGAATTTATGGGCAGGTCCATTTGATTCTAAATCTTATATATATATATATATAAATCACTTTGCTGTATACCTGCAACTAACAAGACATTGTAAATCAACTATACTTCAAAGAAAAATACTGAAATTTAAACACCCTTGCATCCAGCTCACTAACTTGAAATGACTATGTATTAACTGAGGATATTTAGGCCAGTTTTCTACTGTGCCCATTTTAAAAAGGAATTGTGATCTTTTCATCCCTTTATCTAGAGCAGAAGAGGTCAAAGCAATTCTTGATTGCTATCAAAATGTTGGGGCTTCCCAGGTGGCGCAGTGGTAAAGAATCCACCTGTCAGTGCAGGACTCAGTTTCAATTCCTGGCTTGGGAAGATCCCCCTGGAGAAGGAAATGGCAGCCCACCCAGTATTCTTATCTGTAGAATTCCATGGACAGAGGAGCCTGGTGGGTTACAGCCCATGGGGTCTCAAAGAGTCAGATGAGACTGAGCATGCACAAATGCACAATTAAAATGTTAATTTCTATGATGGTTCAGCAGGTAAAGGATTTTCCGGCAAGGAGACACGAGTTTGATTTGGAGTCTGGCAAGCTACAGTTCAAAGAATTGCAGATTTGGACTTGACTGAGCATGCATGCATATACCCATGTTACTTTTTGATAATTTCCTACGGAGAACTACTGATTTTAGAAACTTTGAAGGACTGCAAATGCTTTCATTCCATTGTGTCCCCAAGAAGTAGCCTCAGGGGTCAACTGGTTTCAGGCTTTATTGTAAGGAAGTCTAAAATACTCTTGGGAAGAGTGAATGTCATCCTTTGGTTTCTGAGAAAAAAATATTTCAACTCATGAAATGCAAAGTACTTTAAGACAAGTGATGTACTCTCAAATGCATGCAAATAGTGGAGGATAAGGGCTATCAGGGGCTATCAGGGAAAGTTAAAATACACATTATTTGAAGACAGGCCAGTAAATAGACAGTACTGCTTCTATGCTGTATTGAACATATTAGAATTGCCTATGATTGATTCAAAGGCCTTATATGTATTAGTATTATAATCCTCATAATAATCCTTTAGATGCTTTCTTTATCCAGGCTCACAGCTAGTAAAAGTAAAACAGAAAATTTGAGGTGTTTTCTCAAGGTTACAGAACTGGTAAGCTGAGGTTCAAACCCCCAGCCCAATACCAGGTTCATGCTCTTAACCACTTGACATGGCTAGGACTTGGGGCTGTGGCAGGGAGCTTTTCATAGTCTGCATTGCTAAAAATCACTAAAATCAAATTTCTGGGAAGGAGTGATAACTTTTTCCTTTATCTTGGCCTGGAGAACCACAGAGAAAAAGCATGTAAAAAAGTGGGAAATTATAATACAAAAGCTTTTCTTTGGATGGAGGATGTTGTTGTTGATCAGTTGCTAAACCCTGTTCAAATCTTTGTGACCCTATGAACTGTAGAATGCTAGGCTTCTCTGTTCTCCACTATCTCCAGGAGTTTGCTCAAATTCATGTCCCTTGAGTCGGTAAAAGTATTAGTCACTCAGTTGTGTCCAGCTCTTTGTGACCCCTGGACTGTAGCCCACCAGGTTCCTCTGTCCATGGAATTCTCCAGGCAAGAATAACATAGTAGGTTGCTATTTCCTTCTCCAGGGGTCTTCCTGACCCAGGGACTGAACCCAGGTCTTACACATTGCAGGCATACTTATCATCAACTGAGACACCAGGGAAGACCTTATTGAGTCAGTGATGCTATCTGAACATCTCTTCCTCTGCTGCTCCCTTTCCCTTTTGCTTTCAATCTTTCCCAGCATCAGAGTCTTTTCTAATGAGTCAACTCTTCGCATCAAGTGACCACAAGTATTTGAGTTTCAGCTTCAACATCAGTCCTTCCAATGAATATTCAGGGTTGATTTCATTTAGGATTGTCTGGTTTGTTCTCCTCGTAGTCCAAGGGACTCTGAAGAATCTTCTCCAACACCACAATTTGAAAACATCAATTCTTCAGCACTCAGCCTTCTTGATGGTCCAACTCTCACATCTGTACACAACTACTGGAAAAATGATAGCTTTTACTAGACAGATCTTTGTCAGCAAAGCGTTGTCTCTGCTTTATGATATGTTGTCTAGATTGGTCATAGCTTTCCTTCCAAGGAGCAAGTGTCTTCTAATTTCATGGCTGCAGTCACTCTCTGTGGTGATTTTGGATCCCAGAAATAGAAAATCTGTCACTGCTTCCACTTTTTCCCCCTTCTATTTGCCATGAAGCGATGGGACTGGATGCCATGGTCCTATTTTTTGAAAGTTGAGTTTTAAGCCACTCTCCTCTCTAACCCTCATGGAGAGGCTCTCTAGTTCCTCTTCACTTTCTGCCGTTAGAGTACTATAATCTGCATATCTGAGGTTGTTGATACTTCTCCCAGCAATCTTGATTTCAGCTTGTGATTCATCCAGCCAGGCATTTCTTACGATGTATTCTGCATACAAGTTAAATGAGAAGGGTGACAATATACAACCTTGTCGTCCTCCTTTCCCAATTTTGAACCAGTCAGTTATTTCATGTCCAGTTCTAACTGTTGCTTCTTGACCCGTATACAGGTTTCCCAGGAGACAGGTAAGGTGGTCCGGTATTACCATCTCTTTAAAAATTTTCCAGAGTGTGTTGTGATCCACACAGTCAAAGGCTTTAGCATAGTCAATGAAGCAGAACTAGATATTTTTCTGGAACTCTCTTGCTTTCCCATTATCCAAAGTGTGTTGGTAATTTGATCTCTGGCTCCTCTGCCTCTTCGAATAGAGAATAATACACTTCATAAAAAGAATATAACTAGTATGGGGATTATTTTCAGTGAAATCAGTTACTTGATGAAGCTACTGGAGTACAGAACCCAAATGCCCAGATGCCTACTAGATGATTAACAGATCAATAATGTAAGCAATAGCACATTAATTTTCTTGAAGTGAAGGCATGCTGGTGTTAAAACTGAATCATAATGGGATGATAAATTCCTCAGGGGAAATACAGTCTAAATTATTTATGCTTTTTATTCAGTATGTAGTATAAATGGCATATGGTAATGTAGGCATATATTCTAAATGTAGCAGTACTAGATGGATAATGGCAAGTTGTCTCTTTAATATATTTTAAACTTCTTTGTAGTACATAAAGATTTGTAAATAATTAAATGATCATTTATTTGGTTGGTATCTGTGAATGTTAAGCTTTGGATGGGAACAGCCACTTACATAACAGTGAGTCAATAAGCAAGGTCATGGTTTGGCTAGATTTACATAGTAGTGAAGAAGACAGACAACTGTAGTATTGCATAAGTGAAATTATTTCAGATATTAAGCACTGTGAAGAAAATCAAAAAGATCTTATGAGTAAGAGGTACTAATAAGTGCCAGGGACATGTTTACAATCATCCCTTCGACCAAGAAATCACATTATTGAATTGAAAATGTCTATATTAAGTTTTCTGCTAGGAGAGAGTTTGGAACTCATACTCAGCTTGTAGAAATAAATGCAATTATAGTGTGTGCATATCCAAAGACTTAATGTTACAACATTATACTTGTTATATAGCTACAGATGATATGTAGTTAGAGAATCAAAAAAGCTAGCATGGTACATAGTCTGTGCCAGTGGATTAATTTTTGTATTAGATTTTTGAGCCAAGAATACATAACCGAGGATGAGATGAAGGAGAGCCCAGAGAGCATTACACTGCAAAAGCCAGTGTAATGTAACACCAACCAAAGAAAGTGTTTCAGCCAAGAGATGCTCCTTAAGAGTCAAGTAAGATGAAAGCAAACAAGGAAACCAGTGAGAATCCAAATAGGCATGGCTAGTTCCATTGAGGGTATGCTGCTGCTGCTGCTAAGTCACTTCAGTTGTGTCCGACTCTGTGCGACCCCAGAGACGGCAGCCCACCAGGCTCCCCCGTCCCTGGGATTCTCCAGGCAAGAACACTGGAGTGGGTTGCCATTTCCTTCTCCAATGCATGAAAGTGAAAAGTGAAAGTGAAGTCGCTCAGTCGTGTCCAACTCTTAGTGACTCCATGGACCGCAGCCTACCTGGGATTCTCCAGGCAAGAGTACTGGCATGGGGTGCCATTCATTGAGGGTATAGATACCTTTAGATAGGTAAAAAGGGAGAGGCCAAGCAAAGAGACACAAACCAGACATGAAGGAGTCAACAACATTCAACAATATTCTTATTTTTGAGAGGCTTTTCATCTGGGTAGTTGGGACAAATCCAAAACAAGCTTTGAAAGATACAAGATTTCATCCATATTTTTGAGAAACTAGGAGTTAGATGCATTGAGAGAGGGAAAAAGGACATTCCAGGTACGGGTCTGAGCAATGTTGGTAGGTAGGAGAAATCAGTTGTTTGGTTAGGTTGCAACATAATCCTCAGGATAATGGAGAATAAGACTGAAGTCAGGAGCATTTTGGAAATGGCTAAGTAGGGTGAGGTTTTTTAAGTAGAAAAAAAATCAGAAATTAGAGGAAGATGTTCTACCAGGTGGCACAAATCCAGTGATTTTCTCACTGACAAAAAAATGCAGAAAAAGGATTAAGAATTCAGTAAAATCAACAGTACCCATTTTTCTTTTAGCTTCAGGCACAGACACAAATATTTACTTTCAGTGTTTTTTTTTCTCATGAAATTTAAAAACCCATAAAATTATGTTCATTCATTCTAAACATAACCTCTCCCCAACTCTACCATTTTAATTAAAAAAGGCTGAAATAGGGTTGGAATTGTGGTTTAAAATGACTTTGGTGGCAAGTGAAATATTTTGTAAATGAGCTTCCACCCATCTGCTGTAGAGCCTATTGTTGCCTTGTGAGCAGAATATTCTGAGTTCAGTGGCATGTGAAAATTAAGAAATTTAATATTTTAAGCCTTTAAGATGAATGTTAATCTGAACAAGAATAAAACCCATGATTATTCTATTACCCTGCATCCCAGGGTTTAATTTCACATCAGTTTTCCCAGCATACTTATCTATTTACTGCTAAATTGAATAATTAATTCCCCCTAAAGGGGATACCACACTCTTACTGACTGCTTGTCTCTAACCTTTGATTTCACAACATTGATACACAAATATACAGATATGGTTTCTTGTGTGCATCAGTTCTGATGTAAACAACAGCTACCAAAAGGACTGTATTAGCATTAACTTATTTCAATTCCCTTTGATGGTATTCACCTTTTAAAATATAGTTGGTAGTTGCTATATGTGAAAGGAAGTGAAAGTGTTAGTTGGCTCAGTCGTGTCTGACTCTTTGCGATCCCACGGACTATAGCCTGCCAGGCTCCACTATCCATGGAATTCTCCAGGCAAGAATACTGGAGCCGGCAGCAATTCCCTTCTCCAGGGGAACTTCTGGACCCAGGGATCAAACCTGGGTCTTCCACATTGCAGGCAGGTTCCTTACCGTCTGAGTCACCAGGGAAGCCCATATGTGAAATGAAGAGGCACAAATAGACATTTCTATTTTACTGATGATGGTTTACAGCTTTCTTCTGAAGGCCTTCCTGAGTGATGCACATCATAACATACAGCTTCCAGGTTTGGGCAAGAGCCTTTGATTTAAGCTATTAATTAAGCTAAGTGTAAAGATCACTCTTCTTCGATTGCCACTTTCTCAATAATGTTTGGAAATTTATTTAAAGGAATAGCCAGGTATGGTTTCCCTCCTATTCCATCCAGGTAATGACAAAACTGGATTGACTGGGAGGCTTAAAAGTGGTTTCTTTTTTCTTTCACATCAGCCATGATTTGTTGAGACAAAAGGTACATCGGGTACTGATTGAGAGAGGTTAGTTTCTTTTCTCCGTCAGAGAATCAGGATAAATTTAAGTTGGTCTGTTTTTACCACAACTTATGTAATTTTTCATAAAAAATGCACCCCTCAGCAGATGGTTCCACCTCCCATCCAGCTGTGCAAATCCAAACCCAGAGTCTCCTTGATCTTTCTTTTCCTCATCCCCATCATCAACAAGTCCTATTGGCTCTAACAGCAAAAGAATTTCAAAGCCTGACTCATGTTCAACTCCACTGTCACTACCCTAGTCTGAGCAACATCATCTTTCCCCTGGACTATGCCACGGAACCTTTCTGGGTCTCCTGGTTTCCATTCCTCCTCCTAAAGCCATTCTTCATACAACAGCCAAAGTAATAATGAAAACACACTCCTCTTTAGAAAATCCTATCCACATAATAACAGAGATGGAGGCTGACAGTCCAAGGTCTTATCAGGGGATGGGGGGAGCTCAACTGGGCCAGCCCCAAATCACACTCATACCTGTGATCAGGGAACAGTGAGTTCCCTCATACCACCCCGAAACAAACTACATTGAATGAAGGCCTTCTTATTGAAAAGTGGAGGTTCTGATGTTAAAAGGAGGAAGGGATGCTCCACAGCAAAAAACAACTGAAATATCTTATATACCCACGATGAAATTCTCATTGGTTTAAATGAAAGGATAAAAATTAAAATGACATGTTGAAATTTTTATGAAACTAAATATACTTAATTTTTAAAAGTTTATTTTTTACTGCCCTTTCTAAAATTTGAGGGTGATAAAATGCCATTCCTTTTAATAAATTATAGTGATAACAGATTTTAGTTTTCTTTTTATGTCTTCACTTGGCAAATAAGGTTAGCAACTGGATGACAGCCCCCTAAACTTTGGGGAATGTTTAATTTAGAGCATAAATTTCCAAAGTACATTCTAAATTGAAAATGAGGTTACCTTCAAAAAGAGATGGGGAGAGCTTATTGTCAAATATGCTCAGAAGTGCTTGGTTAAGAAATATTTTTTAAAAAGTATCATTACTATGGGAATTTTCAGAACCTTAAAAATGCTAAGGAACACTGTGAAACTCCATAGAGAAGTTACAGTATATAACAAAACCCTCAATTATTTGATCAAGTACTTCTCTCATGAAGAATCATCTTTAAAAAAATTGTTTATATTTGAATTAATTTATTTTTAATTGGAGGATAATTGCTTTACAATATTGCGTTGGTTTCTGCCATATACCAACATGAATCAGCCATAAGTGTACATGTGTCCCCTTCCTCTTGAGCCTCCCACCCCACCCTTCTAGGCTGTCACAGGGCACCAAGTTGAGCTTCCTGTGTTATACAACTTCCCACTAGCTATCTAATTTTACATATGGTAACATATATGTTTCAGTTCACCCCATAACATATATCAATTCACCCCACCCTCTTCTCCCAGCTGAGTCCACATGTCTGTTCTCTATGTCTGCATCTCCATTGCTGCCCTGCAGATAGGTGCGTCAGTACCCTCTTTCTAGATTCCATATATATATGCATTAATATACAATATTTGCCTTTCTCTTTCTGACTTACTTTACTCTGTATAATAGTATCTAGGTTCACCCATTTTATTAGGACTGAGTCAAATACATTCCTTCTTACAATTGAGTAATATTCCGTTGTGTATATGTACCACTGATTCTTTGTCCATTCATCTGTTGATAGACATCTAGATTGCTTCCACATTCTACCTATTGCAAATAATGTTGCGATGAACATTGGGGTACATGTGTCTTTTTCAATTATGGTTTCCTCAGGGTATATTCCCAGTTGTGGGATTGCTGGATCATATGGTAATTTTATTCCTAGTTTTTTGAAGAATCCCCATACTGTTCTCCATACGGGCTATATTGATTTATATTCCCACCAATACTACACGAGGGTTCCCTTTTCTCCACACCCTCTCCAGCATTTACTGTTTGTAGACTTTTTGCTGATGGTCATTCTGACTTGTGTGAGGTTATACCTCACTGAAGTTTTGATTTGCATTTCTCTAATAATGAGTGATGTTAAGCATCTTTTCATGTGTTTATTAGCTATCTGTATGTCTTCTTTGGAGAAATGTCTGTTTAGGTCTTCTGCCTACTTTTTGATTGGGCTGTTGTTCTGGTATTGAGCTGAATGAGCTGCTTATATATTTTGGAGATTAATCCCTTGTCAGTTGTTTCATGAAGAATCATCTTGAGAGACTTATCCTGAAAACTGTTAGTTTAGAGACTCATGAAACACTTTACCATATATTTGATGTTAACTGATAAGTATAAGAGGGTTTCCCCAGTGGCTCAGTGGTAGAGAATCTACCTGCAATGCGGGAGCCGCAGGAGATGCGGGTTTGATCCCTGGGTTGGGAAGATCCCTTGGAGGAGGGCACGGCAACCCACTCCAATATTCTTCCCTAGTCACCACAACACTAATCTCATCCCTTTATCAAGGGGATAATAGCCAGGATACACTGAGAAAAAATGGCAAGCACTCCCAGACTAAAAACAGCCCTTGCACCAAAAACATCAGACTCACCCAAGCTACACAGGGATACTTCCACATAAAAATAGGCCCTCAAGCACACATTAGATAACTATTTTTCCAAAACTCAAAGAATCAGAGAAATATGAGTAAAATGACAAAGCACAGGGACCACTCCCAATGAAAAGATCAAGAGAATTGCCCACATTTCCCACATTCTGCCAGGCACCATGCTCCCTTAACCCTATCACCTAAGTAATTTTCCAATCCATCTCTTTCCCTCCATCTCCACTGGCACTTTCAATATCTAGGCTGCTAGCACACACCCGTCTCTCCTAGGTCACTACAATGACTTTCTCCCTGTATTTTCTGTCTCTAATCTTGATCCTTCTACTTTTTCTCTATACGTCAGGCAAAGTAACTCATAAAAATGGAAATCTATGTTCTAATTACATTGTAGCTACACACTGTAAAATAAGGATGATATTAAAAACATCTATGCACCAGACAGTCAGAGCAAATACCAATCCATTTACAATGAGAAACTGATCTAAGCACCACTTTGGACAAGCCATGTCATTCATGCAATTATAACTCCTACTAGTCTGCATAGTCTGTTACGTTATAGATTAGGTATGTCAATGTTAACCTCGGTATCCTTAACACATAATTTGACATGCAGTAGCCTGTTGTTGAACAAATGAATAAATATGAATGAGGAGATACTTCAATAAATCAATTAATAAGCCAATATTTTCAACATGATTTCTAGTATCTTGATTTCAAGAACCAATTCCTAGCCTCATGGGAATGGGAAGTAATGTGGATTTAAGAAATAGTGATCTAAGACTTTAAGCTCACTATTAAATTACATTTGCTGCTTTTCTAGCCCTGATATATTGAATCCTACATTTGCATCCATTTCATTCTCTTGTCTCTTTAGGAAAGGGAGTGATTCCCTTCTTTCCCCTTCCACTCCACACTATCCACCAGTTTGCTTCTTAAGGACTGGAGTAGGCTCCAAATCTACAGACAGAGAAGTTTCACTAATGCCTATTGACCAATATTCTGGACTCAGTACAAATGAATTCTCTATTGTATATCAAGAAACAGTTAGGTCCAGTTCAACCAATATTTGACAAACTCTTGTAATACACAGTTTGTAACATACACTTTCCCTTTAAAAACTCACTGTATGTTGGTGAAAATAAACACACAAATGGGTCATTTAAGTGAAAAAGAAAAACAAAAACCAAAACTGTCCAACAGGAAGATTAACCTCCTACTTAGATACTAGCATATCAAGGAACCAAAGATGTTGAGAAAAAAATTAAAAGAGTTTGACATAGTTAAGACAAAGAAGTTAATACAAAAAAAAAACTATACTGTTGTATAGTTAACAAAAAAATTAATACAGAACAAGCACCAGTGGGCAAATTCAGAGCTCGGTGGATTTTGTTAACTTTATATTATCATTTGATATTATTTAATTCTTATTACATTGTAGAGTTACACAATAGTTTTGCCCTCTCAGTATAAAAGATTTCTAAAATTTGTGAAAGTGTTAGTCGCTCAGTCATGTCTGACTCTTTGAGACCCATGGACTGTAGTCATCAGGCTCCTCCGTCCATGGAATTCTCCAGGCAAGAATACTGGAGTGGGTAGCCATTCCCTTCTCCAGGGGATCTTCCCAACCCAGGGACTGAACCCTGGTCTCCTGCCTTGCAGGCAGATCCTTTACCTGCCTGAGCCAGAAGGGAAGCCCATCTATTCCAAGTAAGTGCTAAGCTAGAGACATAAACAGGATTCTATAGGAGCATGCAAGAAGACAATTAAACCATTAAGGAAGGGGAGGGTAGGAGATAGGACTTTAGAAGAAGTGATGCTTGAACTAGATTTTGAGAGACAAATTCACCAGGTGAAGGCTTGGGAAGTTAGGTGAAACAGGCAATCCCTTTGGCAGGATTTTTTCATCATCTTGACTTATAGCTTTCAGTACTTCACGTGGGCCTAAATCATTTTTGGATGTGGGAGTTGGACTATAAAGAAAGCTGAGCACTGAAGAATCGATGTTTTTGAACTGTGATGTTGGAGAAGACTCTTGAGAGTCCCTTGGACTGCAAGGAAATCCAACCAGTCCATCCTAAAGGAGATCAGTCCTGGGTGTTCATTGGAAGGACTGATGTTCAGGCTGAAACTCCAATACTTTGGCCACCTGATGCAAAGAGCTGACTCATTGGAAAAGATCCTGATGCTAGGAAAGATTGAGGGCAGGAGGAGAAGGGGATGACAGAGGATGAGATGGTAGGATGGCATCACTGACTCGATGGACATGGGTTTGGGTGGACTCTGGGAGTTGGTGATGGACAGGGAGGCCTGGCGTGCTGTGATTCATGGGGTTGGAAAGAGTCGGACACAACTGAGCAACTGAACTGAATTGAACTGAAATCATTATCTGTTTCTTTCTGTAACCTATTAAATCTGCCATACTGAATCTTCACTATCAATTGAAAAGTATCTCGAGCTCCAAGACTCGCGCTTGGCTGCACCACAACAGCCAAGAATCATAGATCATTTGTTCCATTCCAGTTAGGGTAGTTTGCTCACAGTTTCTGTTTTTGCTTTTCCTTCGGTGATCATTAAAAATGTCAGTCTGCATAATCACTACCCTTCAAAGTCTTATTGGAGATTCTCTTCTATAGGAAGTCTCTCACAGAGTATAGACAAGTACAAATAAAACGGCTCCCTTCTAATGAAAAATGACCAACTGATTAGAATTCTGTATTCATAAATACATATCCAAACAATATAGAAATCGGTATGGCTAAGCATAACTAATTCACTTAACCAAAACTGCAAATTTTCCAGCTAAATGTAGCCAATCTCTCCTTGTTTCATACTGTCTGTCATCTCAAGTGCCTGGCAGAACAATAGCAACACCATATAATTACAAAGGTTCACTGAAACCTCATCTAGCTTTTATTTAGCTGTATTCCTTCAAAATTTCTCACCAGCATTTGATTACTGGTGAAAATCTTATTTGAGTGAGTGATGTAGGAAATTACTAAATTACTAAATATTTTGATGGGAGTTAACAGTTACTGGTTTTGAAGAATTAGAACATTTCATATGGAAGCACACAATATTCCCCTCTGAAATAGGCAATAAGAGTATTTTTTCTGGCTTGGATTAGGGCCTCATCAATTGCCAGGAGAACTGCAAACTCTTATACAAAGATTCAGAGCAGAATTACAACTATTGAGCATGGGAAATTCAGAAAGCAAGCAATTTAGTCCCCAAATAGACACCTCAAACAGAGGATTTGTTCTTTTTAAAAGTATGGGATTTATCTAATTGATAGCCATTTAAAACTTTCTACTTTCACCTGCCTTTATTTTCTTTAGATGCCATCCTCTATTATCAGAAGATGCTCGGAAGTAACAAATGACTAGAGACAAATGACTAGAATAGGATTTCAATTTAGTGCTTCACTGAGTTTCAGTAAAGCTGGCTAATTGATCTCAGTGTAAATTAATGCAAATATTCAAATTAGAAAAATAATCACTAAGAAGAAATCATAGACATAAATGACACCCTTATTTTTCATAACAATTCCCTTACTCAATTCAATTGAATATCTTTTTGCATTGGACCCATATTCCTGTTTCCCAACCTGGAGCTATTCCTGCAACTGAACTATTCATTCATTCATCCATTCATTCATTTGGCAAATATTATTGACAACCCACTGTGTGGCAGGCACTGCTCTGATTTTTATTACATTTACAAACGATGGTACTAATATAATAAATGAAATCAGTGTTTGCTTTTACAATCCAGGTAGAATTTACCAAGTTTAAGAATCTTAGAGATCTTGTCTAAAAATCTGGGCATCTGATACTTGAGGGAAATCAGATAACAGGCGGGCTGTGCATTTTGCAGGTGTTATTTTTTTAAAGACACCTGGATCAAAATCACTTGAAGTGCTTGTTTAAAATGCAGATTCATCACCTCAAATCAGATTATCTGGGGTCATGCCCCAGGAATCTGCATTTTAGAACCAGTGCTCCAGGTATTCTTTGTGCACCTAATGTGCCATAAGAATCTCACAGAAGAGGGAGCAGAAAGGAGTTCTGCACACAGTCCTTTCAACAGGATCATTCTCTCTTTTAAGTTTTTTAAATTTATTTGGGTTACTGTGTAATATATCCAGAAAAAATAGAATCCAGTGCTACAGCTTCTTTGAAAATTACTTCTTTTAAGTATAACATTGCTAGGAAGTCATATATATGAGACTCTAGCTTGATCCATCATTATATTTTAAACATGGTGTAGTGAAGAAAGCATGGATTTAAAGCTTCACTACTGACTAGCTGCATAAGCTTGACAAGCTAATTAATCTGTTCAGGTCTTGGTTTTTTCTTCTATAAAACTGGGACAATTAGCAAGGAACAACAACAAGTTAGTTGTTCAGACTGAAATATTTACAGATAAACACCCAGCAAAAGTTGCCTTGGATGGGTGCTCTCTTAAGTTTTAACTACCCTCCCCCCATCAATTTTCCCAGTTTTAACAGAGTAGCCATATAAAAACTCTTCTGAAATGCTGTTCTTTAAGACCTTACCTTTCTGATGTATAAAACGTCAGATGTTAAATTCCCTTTAGAATATGGCACCAGAATAAAGTTCACTTTTTTTTGGTTAAAACATTGTTTCTCTTTGATATCAATGTGAATTATACCTACCACCATATTTTAGTTTAAGTTACCAGAAAGTCTGGATACAAAGTTAATGTTCAATAACAGAAAACATTTATTATTCTCTCTACATTGCTTATATTTATTTTTTAAAGTATCACTTTTTAATTTATTCATCAATTTTTTTATCCATCCAATAGATATTATTGAGACTGTGTACTGTCACACAGAAGAGCTATAATTTGATTACCTGGATGTAAATAAATGTTTATTAGTTAGCCGAGTGATGTTAGATGAGCCATTTATTAGCCTCAAACATCACAAGTATTAAACTAGGCTAATAGTTCTTTCATAGAATTGTTATGGAGATTAAATAAAGTAAATCATATGTAGTACTTAGAACAATATCTGGCATAGGGTATGCACTCTAATGATGCTATTTAGTATTATTTACCACACAGAGAGTAGTTACTGACAATACATAGTAAAAACAGAATGTAAACTATTTCAATTCTTATGAAGAATTAAGTTTAGCACAAGCATAGATTATAAATTAACAATGCAGTAAGTGACAAACTCTCATTTATCTCATGCAAAAAAAATCAATTACCACCTTTATGAAATTTTGATCTTTATTTCTCTCTTAAATCTAACCTATTATCCATAAAGGCACTCCTCATTTACCCTCAAGAATATCAGTATCAGTGAATGGATAAGCAATCAGAAACGTACATGCATCAATCCCATGTTATGAAGAGCAGTACAACTCTGAACCACCTAGCCCATTCTAGGATGGTCCATGCAAACAATCATGCTGAAAAAAAGACTTTCAGTTCTGCTTTGCTCTGGTCTTCTTAAGCATAAGCACCGCAAATAAAGGAACTACACTTGCAGAAGTCCTGTAGTTAAGTGGTTAGTTGAATAGCTCATTTCTGTTTCCTTCTCTCTAACCATTACCAAGTTCATTACTATTAAAAATGAAACTACGAGATTTGATTTAACATTCACAGTGGGCAACACTGTGCCCTCAACACATAGTTCTTACAGCCTTCTTTCTTTTTTCCGAAGAGCCCTCATCTCTTCAGATGAGCCCAACTGTCTACTTCTCACCTTTCACTTCTCCAGTAATAACTACCCTCCCATCTAAGACCTACTTAGATACTCACTGAAGTTTTTAAATGAAAGTACTTGAATGACAGAGGAACAAAAATAGCAAAACTGAAATCTATCAGATGCATGGTGTGTATCATTATTGTAAGACTTCTGTTGTGAAATTGAACCCCTTGCCCCTTTGATGTAGGAGGAAATAAGAAGAATCTTCAGGTAAGAATGTTTAGTAGTTCAGTTGTTAAGGAGCTTTTGCAATCACTGGCAGGAAGAAGAATCACTAATTTGTTGATTTGGTGAAAGAGAAGAAATGTATCTTTCCTTCACTAAAACACAGTGTCCAACTTTACATTCTATAGCATCAGGAGGTTTGGATTTCCCAAAGGGCTTAAGTACTGATTAGCTGTGTGAAGTTTCCAGTTGAATGTTGTTAAGCCTTAACATACCCATTCTGGTGAAATTCCACAATAGTTAAACGAAGCTAAAGGAATGAACTCTTCTATGTGCTGTAGCTTGACTTAGCTGTGCCCTCCTTTCTATTATAATATTTACAACACAGTGTTATGAAGATCATTGTGTGTCTACTTTACTCTCCCAGTAGGCTGGGAATTCCTTATTATAAGAGTTGTCCCTAATTTAACTCTGTATTCCATGATATTTGCGTGACACTTAGTAGACACTTATCAATGTCTAAGTAAGCAAGGACTGAGTGAGAACTATCTTTCCAGGACTTCCAGATACCTATACATACAGTTAGTAAACAGTCATGAAAAATCAATGGCCTACTTGAAAATCAGAATTTTTTCTAAGTACAAGATCTGCAAATATATTAATAATTATAGAAATCATTATAATCAGAACAATGAATTGTTACATTTTCTATAGTTGGTTTCTTATCTAACAGTAAGATGTAGAGGTAATTGCTCCCATCTAAATGATCTGGACAGAGAATAGACTTGATGGGATGAGTCCAAAATGGAATATTAAGTAAAGTCATACATGAGGGTTTGTTTTTTTTTTTTTTTTAAAGCAACAATATCAACTGGGAACAGACTTGACAGCAACTCAGGAGATGTGTTATTGCTGACCATAAGCTTCTCCACCAGTCAGCAGTGGAAAGAAACTAATGAAGAAGCTAATACAGAATGCACGGTATTAATTCAATGGGTGGGTCCATATTTTGACCGGAGAAAATAAAGTTTACTAAATTGTGGGGTTCATTACCTTTCTTCCTTCCTCCATTTCACCCTTCCTTCTTTCATTTCTTTGTTTCTTTCTTTTCTTTCTTCCTTTCTAACCATCTATCTAAAATAGTATTTGTAAATCTAATTTTTTAAAGACCCATCCTGTAACCAAAGCCAAAGAAATAAAGAATCTCTGGATTCCCTTTAGCTTTTCTTTCTTGCTTATCTCTATGACAGCTAAGAACCATAGCTAAAAATTTCCTGAGCATTTATCATCACCCAGCTACCACAGTAATATATTACATATATTTATTCACTCATTTAATTTTTACAACAACTACCATCATTCTTTTTCCACAGATGAAGAAACAGAAGCACAAGAGAGTCTACGGTCACAAAGTTCATGAATGAAAGGGCTGGTTTTAACTGGGGAGTGTGCCTTCAGGGTCTGTGCTCATAACCATGACCTAACACTGCTCCTTCTCTGAGGGTATTGTAAATGGAAGGTATAGGAAAACAGCATGGTCTTGGCACCGGGGAGAAAGATGTTTAAAACACAAGAAGCACAACAGGAGTAAATAAGTTCTCATCTTTGGTCAATATCACAATCTTTATATTATCAGAGATACATATAGATATTTTAAAACTAGTAGTGTATTTGGTAACTCTGATTTTCCCATATTCCATGTCTCCAGAGAAATGGAGAAATCTGACTATGCCTAATTTAAAAGCATAAGCACTTCATAGTGAGCATCCACCACCTCAAAGCAATAAAAATTAACAGGTGCAAATATGCTAATACAATTTATCTTTCCTATGTAAGTCAGTAAGAGAAAAATTTAAATATTTCATGAGGGGAAGAAATTATTCAATGATTTCAGATTGCTTTGGGAAGGAAGGGATAGTATAGCATGTTTTGTATTTATTTAATTTTTCATATGTGGCTTTTTGTACTACTGAGATGGTGAAAGATTCATGAAAACGTAAAAGAAACACACTTCATTGCTGACTTATTTCTGACATATGAAAATGAATGAATGTACTAGTCAAAAGTGTCCTTGATAGGAACATGCTATTTGAAAAAACTACAACAAAACCAAATTAACTGACTGAAGGAAAAAACAATCAAACAGAATCTGTACTAGGAGGAAATCATCAAAAATGCCTTACTGGTTTTAGGTATATATGCATTTACAGATATGAGATATATATGCATATAAATTACATTTAATGTTACAACAATCTTAATAGAAAGGCATGGTTATATTCATTTTACTGAGAAAATTGAGTCTCAGATACAGTAAGTACGTTTCCTAGTGGCACGTACTAGCTGGGCAGGTTCAAAGAGGCTCCGATGACAAAGCCTTTGTCTATGATAACACAGGGCCATTCAAAGAAGGGCAACATTCTTTCCCTTGACAAGGAGACTATGTGCACAACTGCTCCCTGACCCCAAGGGCAGGGAGCAAGCAGACAGGGCTGGAGAGGACACATGAAGAGGGACCGTAAATGTAACATCTGAAAAGGTAAGCAGGGGAAGGAAGTCCACCAGGAGCAGCTGAACTGGTCACTTTTATGAAACATGAGTTGATCAGCTGCTCATTGATAATTTGCCATTCTATTCTATACAGCTCAGTAATCCAAACAAACCCGTGGGATTCTCTCCATAGTTCGGTAAAAATGCAAAGAAGGCCCCAGCCATGAAGTCATTAGAGTAGGCTAGTGCCATGCCTGCTGCTCAGTCTTGTCTGACTTTTTGTGACCCCATGGACTGTAGCCCACCAGGCTCCTCTGTCCACGGGATTCTCCAGGCAGGAATACTGGAATGGGTTGTCCTGCCTTCCTCCAGGGAATCTTCCCAACACAGAGATCGAACCCATGTTTCCCGTGTCTCCTGCTTTGACAAGTCGGTTCTTTAACACTGAGCCACCTGGGAAGTAGAGTACGCTAAACAAAATCAGTGTATCTATGATCTGTCACTTTATAAGCTGGGGAATTAGAGGTTTTCCAATGTTAGTCAAGCAACTGTTTTCTAGACTCTTTGAACAACTTTTTTTTTTTTTTTTTTTAAGTTCACCTTGGCCTAAAGATGACCTTACAAAAGCTTTCCCAAGATGAGATAATGTTTTCCACACAGCCATCTGTGAGTGCCATAAGGAGATGCCTCTTCAGGGCTTGATTGGGAACAAGACAAGCCTCCAGAGGAGGATGACCACAGTGTGGGCAGAGCTGCCCTGCTGGGAAGCAGGCACAAGAACAGACCCAGATGGTGTGCAGGGCATGCCTGGGATGGGTAATAATTTCCTTAGGCATACAATTTGTCAAACTATTATAAGAAAATACTGTGAGAAACAGCCCAACAGGAGGTCATGCTTGGGTAATCAGCTATCAGGTACTATGTGGGGTATTCTCTGTTTAGAAGAGAAATGGCACAAAATTCATCATATTCACATAACTCAGAGGGACAAATGGAATGATGGGAATAAAAAAATGCCCATTTCTTCTCAAAACGTTTGACAGTAACATTGGGCTTCCATTTTGTGTGCAGTTTACAAAAACTGAATCAAACTGGATTCAGTGGGAGAAGGTAGAGGCTGGGATGATTTTATATTCTTTACCATCTGAGCCACCAGGGAAGCCACATTAATCCTCATAGTAGCCCTGTTAGAGAGACATTTTCAACTTCATACAATATATATGGCAAAAGTGAAGTGATCCTATGTGCAGGGCAGCAAAGGAGACAGAGACATAAACAACAGACTTTTGGACTCAGTGGGAGAAGAAGAGGGTGGAATGATCTGAGAGAATAGCACTGAAATGTGTACATTACCATAAGTAGAACAGATAGCCAGTGGGAATTTGATGCATGACATCGAGCGACCAAAGCTAGTGCTCATGACAGCATGGAAGGATGGGGTGTGGAGGGAGCTGGAAGAGCAGTACAGGATGGAGGGGACAAATGTATGCCCATGGCTGATTCATACTGCTGCTGCTAAGTCGCTTCGTGTCCGACTCTGTGCGACCCCACAGACAGCAGCCCACTAGGCTCCTCTGTCCCTGGGATTCTCCAGGCAAGAATACTGGAGTGGGTTGCCATTGCCTTCTCCGGATTCATACTGATGGATGGTAAAAGCCATCAGAATGCTGTAAATTAATTATCCTTCAATCAAATAAATAATTAAAAGGTCGATTGTCTTCCTTTCTCTGGTTTTTATTAAACATGTTCTCTAGTTACCCTGGTGCATATGGCATTGTCTATAAAAACTTTGTATTTTATGACCATTTAAATTTTTTCCTACTGCTGTCAGTATTTCACCTTAGTTTACAGCTGGAGGAGAATTCTCTGCAATTTTAGTTTTCTAACTCACTTTCTCAGTAGGTTTTGGACTGGACTGATTATATTCTTAGGTAACAGGGTATTTCTCAGAGACAGCATGCCTTGGCAGATATTTTAAACATTCCCAATATAGAAAGTTATCCATTCATCTTTTATAGCACTAATTGAGTAGACATTTCATGGTTTCTGCTCAGAACCAGTCCTGAACAGAAAGCTGGTTTGGTCTAAGAACATGGTTGAATTAATGAATTCCTTAGCTTTTGTTTTGTCCCTATGCTAGTTTGCTGCTGCTGCTGCTAAGTCACTTCAGTCGTGTCCGACTCTGTGCGACCCCATAGACGGCAGCTAGGGCTGCCATAAAAGCAAAAACAAAAAACACTACAGACTGGATGACTTCAGCAATAGAAATTTATTCTCTCACATCTCTGGAGGCTAGAAGGCCAAGATCAAGGCGTCAGCAGGTTTGACTTTGCCTGAGGCCTTGGTGTTTTGGTTTACAGACGGCCACCTTTTCACTGTGCTCTCATGTGGCTTTTCTCTGATGTGGTGTCTCTCTGCTTTGTCCTAATCTCCTCTTTTTATAAGGATACCAGTCAGATTGGATTGGGGCCCACCCTAAAGGGCCTCATTGTCACTTAATACTGCTTTAAATGCCCTGTACCTGAAAACAGTTACATTCGGAATTATGAAGCAACGGGTTTCAGCATATGGATTTGGAGTGGACACAATTCAGGATATAACAGCACCTTAGAGAAACATGTGTGAGATTCAAGATAATTATAACTATGGACAACTATGCCGGGCCTGGGTTCAAATCTTATTTCTATATTTGCTGGCAGTGTGTTTTTGGCCAAGACATTTTCGTTCTCTGGTCTTCAAGAGTTTGTGCTCATACTCAGTCACTAACTCATGTCCAACTCTTTGTGACCCCATGGACTGTAGCCCATACGTCTCCTTCGGCTGTGAGATTTTCCCGGCAAGAATACTGGAGTGAGTTGATGTTTCATTCTTCATGGAATATTCCCGACCCAGAGATTGAACCCGTGTTTCCTGAGTTTCCTGCATTGGCAGGCAGATTCTGTACCACTGAGTCTCCTGGAAAGCCCCAATCTTCAATTGTTTTGCCATAAATAGTGAAAAAGCAGTTGGGCTTACCTCATAGGGTACTGAAAGGCTCAAATAAAATGGCATGTAAAATCTTTGTTAATCCTTAGATGCTAAATTACTTTTAAGGTAAACTTTTACTAAGAATATAATATGTGAAAGTATGCTGTGCTAAATTTTTACACATTCCTTAATTTACTTGTATGATCAATCCCACCAAAGAACAATTAACAATCAAAGGTCCACTCAAGAAATCCAGACCTATATCCTGACCTTCACTCACTCTCTGAGTGCGTAATAGTTGCTCAGTCATACCTGACTTTTTGCAACCCCACGGACTGTACCTGCCAGGCTCCTCTGTCCACAGAATTCTCCAGGCAAGATTACTGGAGTGGATTGCCATTTCCTAACTCATTAAAGTTAATTAAATCACATTCCAGGCACCTCCATCCACAGTCAAACAAGGTTATACTACAACCCCAAGTAAGGCAAAAAGAAAGAGGAAGGGAAGTATGGAAAGGAGAAAGAAAAGGGGAAGGAAGGAGGATCTTGATTTTAAAAATGTGACCCTTAGTCTTTTCCTTTTACTGAAAGATGCTTTATCACTTTCAAATTATACAAAATGTGCAAAGATGGAAATAATTAAGGAAATGGATAGAACTAGATGGTAATATTTCTCACACCTCTCAGAACAGATCCATAATCTAGTCACCTAAGTGGTAAACACATTTTAAAAGACATTGGATAAAAACAGCACATCTGATGAGTTAAACCGGTTAGAGTTTAAAACTAAAGCTGTCATTAAAATATCACAGTGCAAGAAACAGCAGAAGACCTTGAGAAATTACACATGTAGGGGACAGTTTTGCCAGAGTGCCCTCGGACCTTGCATACGCCCACACAGATCATTCAGGCAAGGCTCCATTACAGTCTAACCATGTTCATGCTGAGAATGTTCTCGGGCATCCTTCCTGGAACATGGCAAGACGGGTGGTCTGTGAGGAACTGTTGCACAGACTACCTTGCAGGAGACCCTCCATTCTGCAAAACGTTGCAATGAGGCTGTCTGCCATCCATCTACTTCCCTGGTTCAAGAGAGGCACTGACCACTGACACAAGATCTGAGAGCAAATAAAACACAAGTTTTACTTCTTGTGGTTTATACTGTGGTAAAACTCCCTCAGAAAGGTTTGACTCTGAAAACTTGCAGTAGGAACAACAGTATGCATGACCATGCTTCTTTCTAGTGTGAAGCACCTAAGAGGAAGAAAAAGCCACAGAAACTTTATTATAGTCAAATAGTTAAAAAGTTAATGGGCAATATCCTGTATAATGAATGCACCATTTAACACCCTTTATAAACGCGATCTTTCTTTGAATCTCTGCAACTGTGACAAGTCAAGTCTAGGCCACACACCTCAGAGATACAAGTTGACAAAGCTTCAGCCTCTGTGTCTTAGATTGCTCTACTTTTAACAGAGACAAATAATGCATTGTTTTAGTTTTGCAGCTCAAAGAAATAAAAACATGAAACTTAGAAAAATTTTATCCATTCCCCCCCTGCAAAAAAAAAAGAAATCAAAATAGCCAAGTTTAGTGTCAGATGCAAAGAATTTCTAGGGAAAAATAAGGACTGAATATAATTAAGAGGAATGTATAAATCAGAACTCATTACCAGAAGCCCAGGTTAAGCTAACTTAAGTAAAGTGGGAATTGATTAGCTCAGTAACTGAAAAGCTTCAATTACAGCATGGAATCTAGGAGGAACTAAAAAAAAAATAGCTAATGAGAAGCTGCTACATAACACAGGGAGTCCAGCCTGGTGCTCTGTGACAACCTAGAGGGGTGAGGGGTGGGTAGAGGGAGGGAGGCTCAAGAGAGCAGGTGTATATATACACACATGCATACACACACACACACACATACACACACACACACATACACACGTATATATTTATATGTATACTTATGGCTAGTTTGGAGAAGGCAATGGCACCCCACTCCAGTACTCTCGCCTGGAAAATCCCATGGACAGAGGAGCCTGGTAGGCTGCAGCCCATGGGGTCATTAAGAGTCGGACAGGACTGAGCGACTTCACTTTCACTTTTCACTTTCATGCATTGGAGAAGGAAATGGCAACCCACTCCAGTGTTCTTGCCTGGAGAATCCCAGGGACGGGGGAGCCTGGTGGGCTGCTGTCTATGGGGTCGCACAGTCGGACACGACTGAAGCGACTTAGCAGCAGCAGCATGGCTAGTTCACGTTGCACAGCAAAAGCCAACATGACATTGTAAAGCAATTATCCTCCAATTAAAAACATAAAATAGATAAAATAAAATAGCCAAAAAAAAGCTGTTGTCAAGACCAAATTTTACTCTCCTCTATGACTCTGCTCCTTTCTGTACTGGTTTCATTTTCAGACAAATTTCACCTTAGGTTTATACCTACTAACAACAACATGCAGAAAGAAAAGGTCTCTTTCTCCAACTTTCAGCAAAACTACTGGTCATGACTTTCAGATTCGCCAAACCTGAGTCACACTCCATCCCCTCACTTTGATCCAGAGACTGGGTGGCTCCACTCAAACTGAGGGTAGGACGAGATACTTGCCCAGTGTAAATCCACGGAGATAGTGCCAGGAAAGGGGAGGATGGCTGAGACATCAAACACAGCAGTTACTAACTGGTGTAATCTAATATTGCCTTGGTGTTTGGGCTACATTACCATTTTCCAAAACTGTTTGAATTGTGAAACAAGCCAGGTTGCTTGGCACTAAAGGGTGGTTTTGAGTGCAGTTATTTTGAATTATTTACTAATCTTCTACCACATTCACCCCCCGCAACCATAAAAATCCATCTCTTGTTAAAAGGCCACCTGACCAGAGTAGTTAAGAGAAATATGCAATAACCTCTAGAGAAAGGGTAAGATAATTATTTTTAGTTTCTGGTATTTGATCATAAATGCTTTCATCCTGGAATGACTTCAGTGAGATTTGTACATCTGAAAGCTGCCAAAAAGAGAAGGGGGTAAAAGTCAAATATTAAAATAAACCTCCTTGCTCTCACCCCAAAGAGGAAGATCCTTAAATTTTTAAAGAAAATGTAACTCTATTTTTAGCTCCCTGTTTGGGTTCTCTAAGGCTTAATAGCAAAAAGCTTTAAAAACCAAATATTTCATACCTAGGCTTCATTAACCCTTTATTAAAATGTCTGATAAGGAGGACAAAGAGAGAACGCAGGTCTTCCACAGGCAATCCAGTCCTCTATCACCTCAGTACCTTCCATAGATGGGCCCTGAAAGATTTCTAACATGAAATTTGTTCTGAGTAAGAAAGATCACTAAAAAGCAGATGATCTAATAAAGACATATGGGCACTGAAAACTGTCCTAAGTTGAACTACCAAATTAGTTTGTCACCTTAAGATACCACTATTTGTGGGATGAGAATGACCAAGTGGCCAGTGATTTTTCACATCAAGTTTATATCAAGCTTTGCTTTCCAAACATTTCAAATCATCAGTGTAAGTCCAGTGATGGTGTCTTCTAGACTGACTCTTAGAATGATTCATCCATCACCAAACTCTGTTCCCAAACCATCTGAAATCTGCAGTTTTCAGTTTCAACTAGGAATGGATTAACACTCAAAGCCATCCTCTTGTTATACCGAGCATAGCACAGTCTACCTGGAGGACCTCACAGGAGGGATCCATATCTACCATGATGGGTGGAAAAGATGATGCTACTTGATTCAAGTGTCATGTTTCTCAGACTGAGCCTCTTCTATTAATAGAATGTTCTTCATTTGCCTCCATAACCCTCTCCCTTTTAGTGATGAGCCTCCCCTCCCCAGCCCTCATGATACCTTCCCTCCACCATTCACCCCCACAGACACGGACAATGCCGCACTCTGCAATAAACAGTGGGGAAGTTTTTACTCAGTGAAGAACTCCAATGCTGAAAAAGAAAGGGTGTCATTTCCAAAACTGTCATTTAGCTCTCATGGAAAATTTGATCTTGTGTAAATAATTTCCCAAATCTCCAGCTCATGTTGGAGAAATCACACTCTAAATTAATTCCACACCACAGGCTAAAGACAAAACTAAAAGTCCAATCTCATAAATTTTCTGACTCTCCCTTGTCCAAACAAATGCTCTTCAGTCAACGTTCTCCTTTCTCAATAAAGTTCTGCATATAGTAAAAGGGATAAGTAATTTTGTACATGATTTCCACAAGAAATCATTTCAAAGAAGAAAGTTTAAAAATAAACAACTACCTGAAATATCTCTTTGTAACAAAATGTGACAAAGTGGAGTTAGGACAAAAAACTTACATCTACATGAAAAGTATAACTGTTTCCCTGGAAAAAGATCTGAGTGGTTATGCAAATTACACAAGTTAGTAGAAATCTGATCCCAAAAATAAATGAAAGAGACAAAATGGCTAACTGGGACACAAGACCGTTCTGTGGTGACCGATAATAAGAACAAATGTGAAAATTATGTAACGTGACAGTCTCGGTATTTGGATAAAAGTGATGGGCACAGAGCTATGGAATTCTGGGTGTGCCCCAGTTCTGGGAATATTCATGGGATGTTCCTGTGTCTGCTGCTCAGAGTCAGTGGAAAGGAAGGAAGCAAAAGGGGGCCAGTGTGTTTGTTGCAGTGTTAGGTCCCCAGGGAAATTTACATAAGCATGGTCCCTTCTTTAACCCTCCAGCTATTCTATTTGTCTTTGCTCTGTTTTGTTCTATTTCTTTCCACTGTACTGTTCTGAGCAAGTGTTTTCTTCTCCTTCACTATCTTTGTTGTTTAGTCACTAAGTCATATCCAATTCTTTGCAAACCCATGAACTGCAGAACACCAGGCTCTTCTGTTCTCCACTATCTCCTGGAGTTTGCTTTAAATGCATGTCCATTGAGTTTGTGATGCTATCTAACCACCTCATCCTCTGCCTTCAGTCTTTCCCAACATCAGGGCCTTTCAGAATGAGTCGGCTCTTCGCATCAGGTGGCCAAAGTACTGGAGCTTCAGCAACAGACCTTCCAATGAATATTCAGGGTTGATCTCCTTTAGAATTGACTGATTTGATCTCCTGGCAGTCCAAGGGACTCTCAAGAATCTTCTCTAGCGCCACAAATCAAAAGCATCAGTTCTTCAGCACTCAGCCTTCTTTATGATCCAACTCTCACACCCATGCATGACTACCGAAAAAACCATAACTGTGACTGCACAGCCCTTTGTTGGCAAGGTGATGCCTCTGCTTTTTAACACACTGTCTAGATTCGTCAGAGCTTTCCTTGCAAGGAGCAGGTATCTTTTATTTCATGGTTACAGTCACCATCTACAGTGCATATCTCCTAAATAAACATGACACTTTTTCATTGGATAAAACACCCAAATACTACACATAATCAAGTCTTGAAAAACCAAAAATGCCTTTGATTACCCATGTTACTTTACCTTGACATAGGTCTCTTAATGAACTGATTTTTTTTTAGAAGAAAAAGAGGCATTTCCAAGCTGAATGCAGAATGAAACAGGAAGCATTCAAGTTATTTTATGACATCAGAGTATGAGACATTATATATATATACATATGTTTCATAAATATCTTCAGTTCAGTTCAGTTCAGTCACTCAGTCGTGTCTGACTCTTTGCGACCCCATGAACCACAGCACACCAGGCCTCCCTGTCCATCACCAACTCCCGGAGTTCACCCAAACTCATGTGCATCGAGTCGGTGATGCCATCCAGCCATTTCATCCTCTGTTGTCCCCTTCTCCTCCTGCCCCCAATCCCTCCCAGCATCAGGATCTTTTCCAATAAGTCAACTCTTCTCATGAGGTGGCCAAAGTATAGTCTTACATATATATAAATGTTTTATATATATATAATGATATACTTAATATGTATTATTATATAAAATGAATTGTACTATCTATATAATGACTGTGAAGAAAGCTGATCGCCAAAGAATTGATGCTTTTGAACTGTGGTGTTGGAGAAGACTCTTGAGAGTCCCTTGTACCACAAGGAGATCCAACCAGTCCATTCTAAGGGAGATCAATCCTGGGTGTTCATTGGAAGGACTGATGCTGAAGCTGAAACTCCAATACTTTGGCCACCTCATGCGACGAGTTGACTCACTGGAAAAGACTCTGATGCTGGGAAAGGCTGGGGGCGGGAGGAGAAGGGGAAGACCGAGAATGAGATGGCTGGATGGCATCACCGACTCTGAGGACATGAGTTTGAGTGAACTCCAGGAGTTGGTGATGGACAGGGAGGCCTGGCGTGCTGTGATTCATGGGGTCGCGGAGAGTCGGACATGACTGAGCAACTAAACTGAACTGAACTGAAGTTGTATACATATGTACACACACACACTAGATTAACATCAGCTCTATAGCTTACCTAACACATGTCCACTATTTTCCTATGAATAATTTCCCTGCAAGCAGTTTCTCATACAACTAACCAGCTGTGAGGCCATTTTGATGTAAAAGATAAGATGGTTGACCATTACATCACACTAGAAAATAGTAACATATCAGTTCTTGCAAATCCTTTGGTGATCTAATCTAGCCATATTCTGTTAAAGTTTTCAACGTTTTCAAGAAACTTACATGCATCAGGAATCATGTAACCAATTCCAGGGGGGTAGGGGGGCGGTGGGAGGATAGGAAGAGCTTGATTTTATTCTTCTTTTGCTTACAATTTCTAATATATGTCATAACTTTGGGAAAGACAGCAAGAGAGAACAAGCCATGGTAACTAAATTAGGTAAAGAATCGATCGTTAGTGCTCTCAAAAACTGTTGGGAATCTCTAGCCACCTCTTAAAAAATTTGCTTACCTTGGAAAACTTCTGATTCTGACATGTGTGAGGGATCACCAAAGGATTTGCAAAACTGATGGTTTATCATTTTCTACTGCAATCCAAACAAAACTGTTAATCAGTTATTTTTTTTCTTTTATAGTAAAATGCCTTTATAGCCAGTTAGCTTGCTATGAAACTATTTGCAGCAAAGGTGTTTATGATGAAAATACCTAGGACCTTCTTAACAGCATTACCTTGGACCAGTTATTTAGTTTCTCTGAAGTTTCTTTTACTTATTTGTGTAAGGACAATGATATATAAAAGAATACATCTAAAAAGTAAATATTTACTGAATATCAAGCATATTGTGAGTGCCAATAGTTCCAATATAGCAGTTATGACCAAAACATTCATATTCTTAAATGCACTGGAGCTAGAGCTATCACTTAACACATAATGTTCTCCTTTGCAACGTGAAAAACAGGACTGAAATCTTGGTCTCCAGAATATATATAAAAAAGTATATACACAAGAGAATATATACCAAGACATATATACTCTTTCCACTATTCTAGGCAGATGTTAAATAATACTTACATCTAAATATGGGAATGTCTCACATTCTAAACATTCACTTTAAACCAAATAATAAAATTTAAATCAAGGGTGCTTTGTGCTCTGGACTCTATCCCGAGTCTCCATCCTGAAACCCATCGAAGCTAGTAGATGACAGCAATGCAGAGTTGTCAGCTTTCTAGTGTTCTCTACTGAAAAAAAAAGGATCATACAGCACTGGATGCCAACACAGCAAATAATTATGAGTGCTCTTTCCACCACCACTGAATCAAAAAGTGAAATTTATTGTGGATGTACCCAAATGCCTTGGATATCAGCTGTACTGTGAGAAGTCATTACACTTGCTGAGAATCTACCATGTGCCAGACACTGGATGTACAGAAGATACAAACTGAAATGAGAAGTTATTCTTGTTCTCCAGGTGCTTACAGCCATGAGTAAGAATCACAGCACATGCTCACTGAGGACAAAATGTGAGATAAAATAAATTCCATGAAGAAAAACATGTGCTACACTGGTCAGAATGGCCATCATCAAAAAGTCTACAAACAATAAAAGCTGGGGAGGGTGGTGGAGAAAAGGGAACCCTCTTGCACTGTTGGTGGGAATGGAAATCAATAGCGCTACTATGGAGTATGGTATGGAGACTCCTTAACAAACTAGGAATAAAACCACCATATGACCCAGCAATCCCAGTACTAGGCATATACCCTGAGAAATCCAAAACTGAAAAAAGACACATGTACCCCAGTGTCCACTATTTAAAACAGCTAGAACATGGAAGCAACCTAGATGTCCACTGACAGAAGAATGAATAAAGAAGTTGTGGTACATATATACAAAGGAATATTACTCAGCCATAAAAAGGAAAGTATCTGAGTCAGTCAGTTCTAATGAGGTGGATGAACCTAGAGCCTATTATACAGAGTGAAGTAAGTCAGAAAGAGAAAGATAAACACCGAATACTAGTGCATACATATGGAATCTAGAAAGATGGTACCAAAGAATTTATCTGCAGGGCAGCAATGGAGAAGCAGACATAGAGAATAGACTTATGGACACGGGGAGAGAGGAGGAGAGGGTGAGATGTCTGGACACAGAAACATGGAAACTTACATTACCATGTGTAAAATAGATAGCCAATGGGAATTTGCTGTATGTTGCAGGAAACTCAAACAGGGGCTCTGTATCAACCTAGAGGAATGGGATGGGGAGGGAGATGGGAGGGAGGTTCAAGAGGGAGGGGACATATGCATACCTATGGCTGATTCATGTTGAGGTTTGAAAGAAAACAACAAAATTCTGTAAAGCAATTATCACTCAATTAAAAAATCAGTAAATTTTTTAAAAAAGGACACAGAGCTAGAAAAACCCAAAGAAAGGAATGATTAATACAGGCTGGCCTGGGGATGCAGATAGGGCAGGATGGGGATAAGGACAGGATAATTCTCTATCCTAGAATTTCTAGGATGTGAAAAATGGAAGCCCTTCAAAGTATGCTGAGAGAGAGAAATGAAGATGGCGTTTCTAGATGGCATCATCAGGATAAAAAGGCAGAGCAAAATGGTGTACCTCAATCATCGTGCACTGATTCATCATTTCAGAAGACATATCCAGACCAGCAATTCAGTCATCAAGATTTATTCATTCTCGGAGATAATTAGGCTTTAGTGTCATCCCAACTAAGTGTCTATCTCTACAGTCAATTTTGATCTCCTCCCAAAAGAAAGCAATGCTAATGTTTAATTAAAAGAAGTAAAGCTCCACATTGACAGGCTTTTCTTTAGCAATCTATCATTTCTAGGATTTTAGAAAATAACTCACCAATGAACAAAATTAAGGTTTTCAGGTCTGTTGCTTTAAAGAAAGGTCAATATTTGTGAAAATTTTCACAGAGTAGGTAAATACAAAACAAAAATTTAGCATATCCACATCAGTTAAATTTCCCTAAACAAATTCAGAAGGTTGCCTCTGACTTTCACTACACTATTGTTTCACTAAGAGTACAGATGGCACAATTAGCTGGGTATTGACATGATGATAATGAAAAAAATTAGCTAAGAAAGCCAAAATGTGATTTATTTAAGGAAAAAAATTAATATCCATATGTAATGATGTTAAGTTCCAATGATACTATTTGAAAGAGCCATCAACGTGTATTCATTTCCCTAGGAGATTTCAATTTCATATGCTTAGTTACTAGTGAGAAATAAAAGATAGCATACATTAAACAGTGTTAAAATCTATAAGCTACACCTTGAGAATGTGGGAATCATCACCAATTAGTGAAGGTATTCAAAAAACACCTTTTGAAGACGTACCAAAAAAACCTTGTGCTACATGCTACAGAGTCTCCAACATCGGTAATTACTCATGGTCATGCAACACATGAACTATCTAGGAGGACAGAGAATGTCTAATCTTGGCCTAATCCAGGCTTCTGAAAGTGGTAATAAAAGTAATAATATTATTGGTATTAACTACAATAATTTTCCACTTAGTGCTCATTTCCTGTGCACCACACACAGAAATACTGAATTTCCCAGTAACAATCAACATAAAAAAATAAGGATAAACCCCAAGTATGCCATTTTTTTCTGGTTCATATTTAGCTTACTTATAAAAGCAAAATATTATAAGCATGATTAATGCCAAAATATTTTACAACTATTTTGAAAAGCAATCTACTTCTCTCTGAGTTTCTGCAGAACTCAAGCTAGCCATTCCAATGATAGATGAAAAAAATTTCACAGTAAGATGTCAGTTTCAGAAAAGAGTATCTTAGACTCTTAGAAGTAGCTTAGAATTACCTAGACAGTCTCTGCTGAAAAATATTACACATTATTTGTTTTTATTGTCTTCAAGCTGACTCCAGATGTAGTCAGATTTAAGCCATAAGGCACCTTGAAAGCTTTCTCAAAAACTTTTAGGTGTAAAATATATACTAACTAAACTTGCATTCAGCCAGTTCATATCATCAAGCTTTCTCCTCTTTCTTCTTACCCATGCAGCTGCCCACAAGGTAACTTTAAGGCTACAGAGATCATTTCTCCATGATAACTAATAAATATTCATACAACCCTCAGAAGAAGAAAATATAAGAGGTGGGACATATTCAAATTATTTCATTTAAATGCAACTTAATTTTTAAGCTCATACATACTACTCAGTTTTATATATATGCCTGAAAACAACAACAGATCACAGAGAACTGTATACTTTATTAGAGGGCCAAAATAATAATGAAATATGAATAATGATTCCTTATCCAGTAATATGAAATATAATAGTTCCTTTTTCTATGTAATTGGAGTAGCTCAGCATATCACTGATGAGGGCTTCCTTTGTTATCACATTTGCTGAGAGTAAGAACAGAACAGAGAGGGGAAAAAATGGACTGACTGGAGTCTAGAGAATTAAAGGTGCTTTTTAGAGCCTAAAACTTGAGGCTAATAGAATACTATTCAGCCTTAAAAATAGAAGGATATCCTGCCTTTTTGACAACATGGAAAAATCTGTAGGACATTACACTAAGTGAAATAAGCCAGACACAGAAGGACAAATACTGTATGACACCATATAATGAGAAATATAAAACAGTCAAACTATAAAAGTGGACAGTAGAATAGTGGTTCCCAAGGAATGGTAGAAGGGGAAGTGGGAACATGATAGTCAAAGGGTACAACTTTTTTATAGCTACTTTATTGAGGTTGGATTAACATAAAAACCTATATACATATTTAATATATTCAACTTGATGGATTTGGAGGTAAGTATAAAATAGATGAAATCATCACCACTATCCATGTCATAAACATATCCATCACCACTTAAAATTTCCTCCTGTCTTAATTAATTAATGTTTGGTAACAATATTTAACATAAGAGTTGCCATTTCAGCAAATTTTAAAATATGCAACGTAAGCCTGTTCAGTTGCTCAGTCATGTCCAACTCTTTGCAACCCCATGGACTGCAGCCCACCAGACTGTTCTGCCCATAGGATTTTCCAGGCAAGGATACTGGAGTGGGTTGCCATTTCCTTCTCCAGGGAAAATATGCAATACAATATTGTTAACTTTAGGCACTATGCTGTACAGGAGATCTCTATAACTTTAAAATTTTTCATCTGAATGTTAAAAGTGATCATATACCCTGAGAAAACTGTAACTCAAAAAGATACACGCATCCCAATGATTTCAACATTGTTTACAACAGTCAGGACATTGAAGCAACCTAAATGCCCATTGACAGATGAATAAATAAAGAAGATGTCATACATATAGGCAATGGAATATTATTCAGCCATAAAAAGGAAAATTGTGTCAATTTTAGAAATGTGGATGAACCTAGAGTCTGATATACAAAGTGAAGTAAATCAGAAAGAGAAAAACAAATACCATGTATTAACGGATATATGTGGAATCTAGAAAAATGGTACAGATGAACCTCTTTGCAGGGCAAGAATAGAGATGCAGATGTAGAAAACAGATTTGTGGACATGATGGGGGTGGTGATGGGATGAATTGGGAAATTGGTATTAACATATACACACTAACACATGTAAAACAGATATCTAGTGGAAACCTGCTGTATATTGCAGGGATCTCAGCTCGGGCTTCTGTGATGACTTAGATGGGTAGGGGTGAAGGAGGGGATACATGTATACATATAGCTGATTCACTTCTTTGTATAGCAGAAACTAATGCAACATTATAAAGCAACTATGTGCATGTATGCAGTTGGGTCTGACTCTTTTGTGACCCCATGAACTACAGCCTTTCAGGCTCCTCTGTCTTTGAGATTTCCCAGAAAAGAATACTGGATAAACCAACAATAAAAAAAAAAAACAAAAAACAGTGACAAACTCAGATAAAGAATGGAATTAAGTTGGAAAAGACAAGCAACAAAAAGATGCAACTCCTTAAGTATCAATGGGTTCATGATGGAGAACTCCCTCAAGATATTAAGACAAAATACAGAAATATATGAAATGCAGAAATGGTTGGCTTAGAACTCCTAATTTATTTCTGACCACTTTCTTTCCTACATACAGTCCTTGCTGATTTGGAATAGACACCAGCCTTTTTGGTCTCTGAGAACAAGTTCAATAAATTGTCTTCAAACTCATTAAATAATTTAATAAGGGTGCTTTTATTTGTTAGCTACCAACAGGTGCTTCCCTGGTAGCTCAGCTGATAAAGAAGCCACCTGCAGTGCAGGAGACCCCGGTTCAATTCCTGGGTCGGGAAGATCCACTAGAGAAGGGATAGGCTACTCACTCCAGTATTCTTGAGCTTCCCTGGTGGCTCAGCTGGTAAAGAATCTGCCTACAATGCAGGAGACCTGGGTTCGATCCCTGGGTTGGGAAGATCCCTTGGAGGAGGGAAAGGTACCCATTCCAGTGTTCTGGCCTAGAAAATTCCATGGACTGTATAGTCTATAGGGTCAAAAGAGTTGGACATGACTGAGCGACTTTCACTTCACTTCACCAACAGGCTCAGATGGTAAAGAATCTTCCTGCAATGCAAGAGACCCAGATTCAACCCCTGGGTCAGGAAGATAACCTGGAGAAGGGAATGGCAACCCACTCCAGTATTCTTGCCTGAAGAATTCCATGGAGGAGGCTGGTGGGTTTTAATCCATGGGATTGCAAAGAATCAGACACGACTGAGCAACTAATACTTTCACTTTTCACTCTCAACAGGAAATCCTACAGAATTATTTTATCTCAGTGTACTGTTTCACAACGGTGGCCCAATTCAAGTTTAATGAAAACCTACACCATTTCCTGCTATGACTTATCTGGAAATTCAGTAATTTCCCAGTCAATCAGTTGAAGAAAATTAAACTCATCCAGTGGGTAAAGGCTTATTTTACCATGATCTGGAATAAGTGAAATACTGAATGTCCAGAATATGAGAACGTTCAAATATCCTCCACTGACTTCACCCCTTGAACTTGAGGGGGTCCAGTCATGTAGCACCAGTGGAACTACCTAACCTACCTTAAGAAATTGAGGAGGCAATTCTGGAGAAAAAACAATGCTGTGATGGGACACTGTCCGACTCAAAGATATCTACTCAGCTCAAGAGATCAGCGTGGAGTGTTCCTCCAAATATTTTTCTTCTGATGTTGGGACCATGGAAACCAGGAGGCTAAAATTAACAACTTCAAAACCAAAATAGAGAAGTCTTGCATATTTAGCTGGAGAAAAGCATTTATCAAGAGGTAGGGAAAAACAAACAAAAAATCTCCAAAGTTCATCTGTATAACAGCCATGATTCTGAGTCTGGCTCTCAGATGCTGTGAGAAGATGAAATTGCATCATCATGTTCAAAATACAGCTGTTTTCACCTGAGGCAGATGTGCGCATTGTTGGTCACCATGACATATTATTATGCATGGGTGCTGCCTAGTAGAGTCGGGTAACTCCACCTAATTAACATCCCTCAATCTTAGAAGTTGAGGAGGCTCCTGGCTTGGAGTAAACAAAATAGAAGGAACTAGGTTTTCTTTCAAATTCCTCCTGCAAGCAAAATAAATCAAAACAAAACCAAAACAACAAAGAATCAACAGACAAACTGTGGTGGGCTTGACTGAGGACAGATTCCAGAAAAAATAAGCAGGGCCCTCGAAGGGAAATAGAAAGCTCTGCACAAACAGGTTGGCCACTGCACCCAGTAAAAAACAAGTGCTGGCCTGTAACCCAGTCTGGGAATACCTCTTCAGTTCATTTCAGTCACTCAGTCGTGTCCAACTCTTTGTGACCCCATAGACTGCAGTATGCCAGGCCTTCCTGTCTATCACCAACTCCCAGAGTTTACTCAAACTCATTTCCATTGAGTTGGTGAAGGCATCCAACCATCTCATCCTGTCGTCCCCTTCTCCACCCACCTTCAATCTTTCCCAGCATCAGGATCTTTTCCAATGAGTCAGTTCTTTATATCAGGTGGCCAAATATTGGAGTTTCAGCTTCAGTATCAGTCTTTCCAATGACTATTCAGGACTGATTTCCTTTAGGATGGACTGGTTGGACCTCCGTGCAGTCCAGAGGACTCTCAAGAGTCTCCTCCAACACCACAGTTCATAAGCATCAATTTTTTGGCACTCAGCTTTCTTTATAGTCCAACTCTCACATCCAGACATGACTACTGGATATACCTCTTACACTTTAGTTAAAACTCTTGTTCTGATTCAGTAGGTCTGGAGAGGGCCCAGATGCTGTATTTCTAATAAATTTCCATGTGATGCTGATACTACTGGTTCATGGACCCTGCTTTGCTCATCAAGGCTTTAGGGAGCATAAATGGGTAAACTGAAGGAAATAGGTTAACAATATTTGAGACAGTTTTTCCCTCCTGGAACGGTCCATACACAATAGACTCCTTCCCTCAACAATCACACTACCCTCCTCTCATACATTACATCACTCATCACAGTTGATTTCTGAGTGACAAAAGGGCCTAAAGTTAGTAGATTCCTTGTTTCATTAGCAACTCTGCAGTACTAAAGATGAAGGAGAAGCAAAAAGAGGCAGGAGAGCATGCAGTGGGTAGCAAGTTAGGCCACAAAAGAACACAGGAATTAATTCCAAATCACCGTAAGAAATAGAAGAAGAGGAAAATTACTAAAAATGACCAAAAGCTGCTAATAAAGTAGAGAGGATTCAGACCATTATAATTTGGGTATGTCAATACAAAGAGGTTGGTAAAATACCAGACATACAAATTAAATCTACAGCAGAGCTTCTATTTGAACCTATAAAGCAAAAAGCTCCTAAATGTTTCTAAGAAACACAGAATGATAATTAGAAACTAATTATAGTAATATGAACAATGTCATTGAATATTCTCTTTATTTCACAATGAACATTGTTGGTGTATGTTCAGTTCAGTCGCTCAGTCATGACCGACTCTCTGCGACCCCATGAATCACAGCATGCCAGGCCTTCCTGTCCATCACCAACTCCCGGAGTTCACTCAAACTCATGTCCATCGAGTCGGTGATGCCATCCAGCCATCTCATTCTCCATCCTCCCCTTCTCCTCCTGACACCAATCCATCCCAGCATCAGAGTCTTTTCCAGTGAGTCAACTCTTCGCATGAGGTGGCCAAAGTATTGGAGTTTCAGCTTTAGCATCAGTGCTTCCAATGAACACCCAGGACTGATCTCCTTTAGAATGGACTGGTTGGATCTCCTTGCAGTCCAATGAACATTAAAACAATATCAGGCACTTCATGGCTCAATTTCATTCTTGCTTTTTAATTAAAGATTTAATATTGTCAATCCAGATTTCTAATATGATATTATACTGGAATTGTATGAGGTATTGTCACTTGAAGAACTCAACTAAAATTTTAAATTTGCCATTATAGCAGATAACTAGAACCTGAAGATCAGCTTAAACTGATGGGCAATCCTTTTACATTCAGCCATTTTTGCACATGTATTGTCATAAAAACTCCTGAACTGAAATGCCTTTGGATGGGCTACACACTATTTTTTAAATAAGTTTCATTTATTTTTATTTCTTGTTGGCTGTGGTGGGTCTTTGTCGCTGCGTGTGCTTTTCCCCGGTTGTGGTGAGTGGGGGCTACTCTCTAGCTGTGGTGCTCAGGCTTCTCACTGTTCTCTGTTTGTAGTCTCTTGTTGTAAAGCACGGGCTCTAGGATCCACTGGCTTCAGTAGTTGCATTTCCCAGGCTCTAGAGCACAGGCTCAATGGTTGCTCAATGGGCTTAGTTGCTCCACAGCATGTGGAATCTTCTTGGATCAAGGATCAAGCCCATGTTTTCTGCATTGGCAGGTGAATTCTTTACCACTGAGCCACCAGGGAAGCCGGCTACACACTATTGAATCAACCACAATCCCAGTTCAGATGGGAAACTTCGTGAACTTATGTGCCTGGATTCTGGATGCATTTCAGTTTACAGCCCTTGTACTGAAGTATTTTAAGGAGATACGTTCTCTTTTTCAGTGGTTGACAAAATAACAAGTAGTTTTCACATTTTGTGCTTAAAGGTAAAGCTACCTCTCTGAGTTACTGATGGCAAGGAGTTCAACATTTACTTGCGGATATAGGACACATTAAAGGAGGACATGGCAACCCACTCCATGGACGAATCCCATGGACAGAGGAGCTTGGCAGGCTACAGTCCACAGGGTCACAAAGAGTTGGACATGACTGAAGTGACTTAGCATGCACGCATGCATAGGACATACAGAAAATAACTATAAGCCAAGGTGAGGCATAATGATAGAGGCAAAACAATAACAACAAATGTTTTGAGAGAACAGAGAAAAAGGTTCAGAATAGTTTTCTCCAAAGAGCTTTCTGAGATAACTGTTGAAGAATGGACAGTATTTAATGGTCAGAATGACCTGGAAGTCTGGAAGTGGGCGAGTGATGAAGGAAGTCCCAGATGTGGGAAGATATAAGCCATCAAGGAAGAACAAGAAACTAGAACAAAGTGGGCTTAAAAGATAGTAACAGGAAAAAAAGATAATCCATTTCATTAGAGCAAAATATCACTCTATTTCAGCCTTCATCTGCTCCATTGCTCTCTCTCTTTCATCTGAGGGCAATGCAGGTATTAAACACCAACATCTGGGCCTGCCTACTTGTGTTCTGGTCCTAATTATTAGCATAATCCCAAGGCTGAATTCTTCCCGATCACTGGTCTTCTTTTGATCCTTGTTCACAAGGAAGCATCGTACAACTCTTGCTGATGACTCTCATCAAGCACCCTCCCCTCCACATGCCCAGCACCAGCCTCCTTACTATGCTTAATCACGGCAAAGGCTTTGGTCTTTCTGATTTTGTTATCTTCTCTCAGCTGTGCAAGCCAAGGCCAGAGCACACCCGAGTCCCCTGAGCTTGGCCGTTCACTGTCTCCTGGAGCCAGAGCATATATTTCTGAGCACTTTCATCATAACATTCTCGGCAAACATTGTACATGTCTCCGTATTTCCCATTGTATCAGAATTAAACTCTTTGGTTGGCTTTCAAAGACCCTCATTATTTGACCCAACTCTAGCTGTTCCCATCTATCCAGCCAGTTCTCAGCAGTTTGGTCCCTCCAAGTTCTACATGCAGAGTTGGTTGCAGTAGTAGTCTTAAGCCTGATAAAATTCTTCATTTTTCAAACTCAGCTTATCACTACTCTTCAGGAACCCTTTCTTGACTCCTCACTGATTTCAGTCACCCTCCTAACTTCTGTAAATAATCTACATCATACTGGTTCATACATCTTTATTTTAATATTATTTTCTATTATTTCACATTTATTTATTATGTTTTTGCAATTAAAATTGGTAAGATTAAGATTTTTTTGCAGTTTTGACTTGTTTTACTGTCAAGTATCCAACATAATGTTGACCATGTCATGAGTTTTTAGAAATAATTATTGAATAATGAGCTAGAAAGAGCTTCAATAAGTAAATGGCTAGAACAGATTTTAAATAGTTTTGTGAAAAGTGCTGGAGGAAATAGTGTTACGCTGAATGCAGACTTACCAGAGAAGACACTAGGTATCTTGGAGAGGAAACTTTTGACAGTACGAATAGGAATTCCGTTTTTCTCATCTTGCATGCGTGCTATGACATCTTCCATCTAAATAACAATAATAAAATGATTAAAGGATTTTAAAAGTTGAACTTTTTGAGAAAAAAAAATAGTTCCCATAAGAATTTTGTATATCTGTTTTGCTTAGCTAAGAATAATGCTATATTTTTGTCTTTCTACACTTTTTATCATATACATATTTTCAGTTTGGTTAAAAGATGACTGAGAGAACAGAAAAAGTGGCTATTTTTGAGTCCACTAAGCTTAAGAATAATTTTGTGCTTAGAATATTGCCTCTCTCCTATTTTCATATTCTTTGGTTATAAATGATAGAAAACACTGTGATAATAAGATCCACACTTCATTAATGCTATCTCTTGAACTCAGTGCAAAAGGAAATAGAAGACTTAAAAGCATCAGTTTGGATTTCCTCTTCAAACAAGAGAGTTTTTATGATTTGATTTAACATTAACTCCTACAACCTGTGATCTGCCTAGAAATACAGGACTAATTGCCAGCAACTGTTGCTTCTCTTGTTCAGGCATTTACTAAAGTGAGATATGAAATGTACATGCATGAACACACATGTACACAATTAATAAAATAAATGTCACAAGACAGCCTTTTGCCTATTTACTACCCTCCAAGGTATTTATTTTTCTTTCAATTTGATTAGTACATTCTCTTCTGTTTCTGAAAATTTTTCAGTTTTAAAGGGCTTTGCTTTACCAAGTCTAATATGAAATTTAGTTCTAAATAAAATTCGTTCAAATCACAGCTTCAGACTTTTGTATGTGCTTCTAATTGGCACATATATACACAAAAATATACATATGTTGTATGAACAGTATGAATCTCAAAATCTATTCACTTATGATCCTTTAAATGGCTTAGTGGTAAAGAACCCATCTGCCAATGCAGGAGACACAGGAAATGTGGGTTCAATCTCTGGGTCAGGAAGATCCCCTGAAGAAGGAAATGGCAACCCACTCCAGTATTCTTGCCTAGGAAACTCCATGGACAGATGACTTAGGAACTAAACAACAACAAAGTTACTGATGCCGGATTCTAGACCAGACTTACAGAAGGCACTATGGATGTGAAAATGAATATAATACACTTGCTGCCTTCAAAAAAATTCAGGCAATATTGAAAACAATGGTAAAATTTGAGTTAAGGTTTCGTTAATAGTGTAGTACCAATATCAATTTCCCATTTTTGAAAATTATGCTATAATTATATAAGCTGCTGGAATTAGAGGAAACTGAGTAAAGGACATATAAAGAACTTTCCGTACTATTTTTGCATCTTTTTCTGTGAATCTAAAATTATTCAAAATAAAACATTAAAAAAGTTTTATTTTGTATTGTAGTCGATTAACAATGTTGTGATAGTTTAGGGTGAGTGGCAAAGGGACTCAGCCATACATATACATGTATCCATTCTCCGACAAACTCCCCTCTCATCCAGGCTACCAAATGACATTGAGAAGAGTTCCACGTGCTATACAGTAGGTCCTTCTTAGTTGTCCATTTAAAATACAGCAGTAAATATATGTCCATCCAATCTCCCTAACTATCCCTTCCCCCCATTCTTCCCCTCAATGTCTAATTGTTTTATCAATCAATTATCAACCAATACAACTTCAGAACAATAAGAAATTTTACTTGCCTGGGTAGTATTTTCAGGTTTATTAACATGAGAAACTGAGATGTGGGAAGAATGGATATAAGATCTTATTATCATCGACGACTCTCTGAACAAGCTAAGTTCTCTAAGGCTTCATTTTCTCATTTATAAAATGTAAATAATAATATTTATAATTACTCTTTCACAATATTTGAAGGATTGGGTTGGGGCAAAAGGGGTAATTTACTAAACAAGCTAGCATATATAATGCATCATACATGGGCAGACAACAAATATTGGACTTCAGATGTCTACAAACACCCCTGATACTTAGAGATGTATATTTTCCACTCCTTATGTCCCTTTTCCATGTGAAAGCAGCACCATTAGCTGAATTCTCCTGCTTCTCACTGTTCCCTAATTCACTCCACTCTGGGGAACTAGGCTGACTGAGGTAGAAGGGTTGGTGAAGAGAAATTGGCCTATTGGGCCCATCTCTTTCCTGTGGGGAAGCCCCTATCCAAGTCTGCTGATTTAGAGAGGGCCACCCCAGTGAATGAGCAGTCAGGTAGGTATTAGGTTTTACGCAAATACTCTTCAGTATAATAGCTTTGTCGGCAATGAAGGTGCTACTGTGACCTCTAACTGCTTTACTCTCTGGTTGTGTTTCAATGGGTTCTGAATTCAGATAGGAAAGGAAGTCTTTTTTCTAAAATCAGACCCCCCCCCAACACCCCAACATATTCAGTTCTTCACATGTAGTAAATATATTTCATCCAATTACAGAATCATGAAAAAAGATCCACTTTTATGACTTTTATTTTGTTGTTGTTTGTCCTTCATTCATCTGACACAATGTCTAGAAATGACGAATAAGCTGCTTTGCTTTACCTAATAATATTAGCCTGTAAACCTTGGTATGATCAGCTTACTAGTTTAAACCCAGCCAGCTATGATGGACATGGAAACCTCTCTGACTCTCACTTTAATCAATTCAGCTCCCCAGCAGGTGACAATCATCACCTCTGGTTTTGGGTATGGAATTAAGGTCCGCCTCTCAGTCTGTTGAATCTCAAAGGAACAAGGTTATGAGTGTGGGAATTAAAAGTAACCTGTGTGGTTGTATTTTAAAATCTTCCATTTTCTTGAGCCATAATTTCCACAGGAGGAAAAAAAATTAAAATCCATGTAAAAACAGGATTTGTATTCCAGATTGAAAGATTGATGATCAAAATGAATTCAGCTGTTTATATCTTAATTCAGATATGATCTATTAATGAACTTTATCATAACATACAGCAAACAAAACGACAAAACAAAGATAAATTCAATCTAGTTTTTAAAAGCTAAGATCAGTCACAAAGGCCACATATAATAAAAAATCAATCTAAACTAATTTAAGCATTCACTTAGAGTCTATTTTTAAAATAAGCAGGTTTTAACATGCTTGATTACCAGCATTCTCATTATAAGATTAGAAAACAAGAGCAGACAAACTAAAGAGCAAGCTAGATAGGAAGAGACTAAAAAAGTAACTCTAATAAATGATAAAATCCTTTGAGATGATTTAATTTAAGGCCTCAGATGTCATACCTTTAATTTAATTTAATACCTTTAATTTAAAGACTCAGATGTCATACCTTTCACAAAATAAGACTTGTATATATACATCTATCTATCTACCTATCTGTCTTTCCCAAAGAAAGGCAATGCCAAAGAATGTTCAAACTACCAAGCAATTGCACTCATCTCACGCTCTAGCAAAGTAATGCTCAAAATTCTCTAAGCCAGGTTTCAGCAGTATGTGAACCAAGAACTTACAGATGCTCAAGCTGGATTTAGAAAAGGCAGAGGAACCAGAGATCAAATTTCCAACATCTGTTAGATCATAGAAAAAACAAAAAAAATTTCAGAAAAACATCTACTTCTGCATTATTGACTATGCCAAAGCCTTTGACTGTGTGGATCACAACAAACTGTGAAAAATTCAAGAGATGGAAATACCAGACCACCTTATCTGCTTCCTGAGAAATCCAAACGCAGGTCAAGAAGCAACAGTTAGAACAGGGCATGGAACAACAGACTGGTTCCAAATGGGAAAGGAGTACATCAAGACTGTATATTGTCACCCTGTTTATTTAACTTATATGCAGAGTAGATAATATGAAATACCAGGCTAGATGAAACACAAGCTGGAATCAATATTGTTGAGAGAAATATCAATAACCTCAGATATGCAGATAACACCACCCTTATGGCAAAAAACGAAGAAGAACTAAAGAGTCTTTTGATGAAAGTGAAAGAGGAGAGTGAAAAAGCTGGCTTAAAACTCAACATTCAAAAAACAAAGATCATAGCATCCCATCACATCACTTCCTGGCAAACAGATGGGGAAACAATGGAAACAGTAACAGACTTTATATTCAGAGACTCCAAAATCACTGCAGATGGTGACTGCAGCCACGAAATTAAAAGATGCTTGCTCCTTGAAAGAAAAGCTATAACCAACCTCGACAGTATATTAGAAAGCAGAGACATTACTTTACCAACAAAGTTCCATCATCAAAGCTATGGTTTTTCCAGTAGTCACATATGGATATGAGTTGGACCGTAAAGAAAGCTGAGTGCCCAAGAATTGATACTTTTGAACTGTGGTGTTGGAGAAGACTTTTGAGAGACCCTTAGACAGAAAGGAGATTGAACCAGTCAATCCTACAGGAATTCAGTCCTGATTATTCATTGGGAGGACTGATGCTGGAGCTGAAGCTCCAACACTTTGGCCACCTGATGCAAAGAAACGACTCATTGGAAAAGACCCTGATGCTGGGAAAGATTGAAGGCAGGAGGAGAAAGGGATGACAGAGGATGCGATGGTTGGATGGCAACACTGACTCAATGGACATGAGTTTGAGTAAGCCCTGGGAGTTGGTGATAGACAGGGAAGCCTGATGTACTGTAGTCCATGGGGTCACAAAGAGTTGGACATGACTGAGCAACTGTACTGAACTGAACTGAATCAACAATGGTACAATATCTGGAAATTAATGGGATACAGTACATTAGCAAATGAAAGAATAAAAATTATATGAACATCTCAACAGATACAGAAAGAAGCATTTGACAAAATTAAATATCTATATATGATTTAAAAGAACACTCAACAAAGTGAGTATAACAGAAACAAATCTCACATAATAAAGACCATATATGACAAACCCACATAAGTGGTCACATGTGGTTGTGAGAGCTGGACGGTAAAGAAGGCAGAGGGTTGAAGAATTGATGCCTTCAAACTATGGTGCTGGAGAAGACTCCTGAGAGTCCCTTGGACAGCAAGGAGATCAAAACACGTCAGTCTTAAGGGATATCAACCCTGAATACTCATTGAAAGGACTGATGCTGAAGTTGAAACTCCAGTATTTTGGTCATCTGATGTGAACATCTGACTAATTGGGAAAGTCCCTGATGCTGGGAATGATTGAGGGCAGAAGGAGAAAAGTGTATCAGAGGATGAGATGGCTGGATGGCATCACTGATGTGATGGACATGAACTTGGGCAAGCTTCTTGAGATGGTGAGAGACAGAGAGGCCTGGTGTGCTGCATTCCATGGGGTCAGAAAGAGTCAGACACAACTCGGTGACTGGACAACAACAACAATGACAAACCCACAGCCAACATCATATTCAAGGATGAAAAGAACTTCTTTCCTGTAAGATCACAAACAGGAAAAGGATGTCAACTCTCACCACTTTTATTCACCATAGAAGTCCTAGACACAGCAATCAAGAAAAAAGAGGAATTCCAACTGGAAAAGAAGTAAAACTGTTATTGTTTTCAAGTGACAGATTACCCAGAAAATCCTAAAGATGTCACCGAAGAAAAAAAAAAAATTAGAACTCATCAATGAACTGGGCAAAGATGCAAGATTTAAAACCAATATATAGAAGTCTACTGCATTTCTACCAATTTACAACAAACTATCAGAGACAGAAATTAAGAAAACTATCCCATTTACAATTGCAGCAAAATATAAAACATAGAGGGAAAAATCTAAGGAGGTAAAAGACCTGAACATGTAAAACTGTAAGATGCTGATGAAGGAAATGAAAACATAAACAGATGGAAAGATATACCACGGTCTTGGATTGGAAGAACTAATACTGCTAGAATGCCATACTACCCAAATTAATCTACAGCTTCAATGCAAGCTTTATCAAAATACACACTGTATTTTTCACAGAACTAGAACAAATAATTCGCACATTTGTATGGAAACACAGAAGACCCACAATAGCCAAAATAAGCTTTAGAAAGAAGAACAAAGCTGAAGGTATCACATTTCCTAATTTCAGACTGTACCACATAACTACAGGCGTCAAAGCAGTATGGTACTGGGACAAAACAAGTCACATAGATCACTGGAAGAAAAGAGAGAGCGCAGAAACTATACCACAATTATACGGGAATTAATCTATGGGAAAGGATGCAAGGATATACAGTGAGGAAAAGACAACCTCTTCAACAAGGCCACTGTTGGGAAACCTAGACAATAACATGCAAAAGAATCAGACTGAACTACTCTCTCACACCACGCACAAAAATAAACTCAAAATGAATTAAAGATTTAAATGAAAGACCTTAAACCATAATACTTCTAGTATTATCTTTGAGTCAGTGATGCCATCCAACCATCTTGTCTGCTGTCATTCCCTTTTCTTCCTGCTTTCAATCTTTCCCAACATCAGGGTCTTTTCTAATGAGTCGGCTCTTCGTATCAGGGGGGCCAAAGTATTGAAATAGAGCTTCAGCTTCGGCATCAGCCCTTCCAATGAATATTCAGCATTGATTTCCTTTAGCATTGACTGGTTGGATCTCCTTACAGTCCAAGGGACTCTCAAGAGTCCTCTCCAACACCACAGTTCAAAAGCATCAATTCTTCAGTGCTCAGCTTTCTTTATGCTCCAACTCTCCCATCCATACATGACTACTCGAAAAACCAGCAGTCCAGCTAGAGCTGTAAATATAAGGTTAAGTTCCCTAAGTCCCATCACTACCAGGAAGACTTCAGATATAGAAAAAGATTTTTAAGACCAGAAAGGAAGGTACACTGAGAAAGAAATTTAAGAGACAAGTGTACGTGCAGCATTGATCAAGTAGAAAAACATGGCAAACTTTCTGAGTTAGGCAGTCAAGACAAGATCTGTGTTCACTATGTGTTATGTTTTTTCCCATCCTGGAAGCACCAGGCAGTTCTTTGCCATTTATATGCCTGAAGACCTAGAATCTGAACATACTTGTCAGGGCTCAGGAGTCAGAAATGTGAGATCCTTTTCAAGGACTATAAAAAAATGTTTATCCAGTGGTTTCATTGATACATCGGTTCTCCTAGGTTGGACTATTCATTCCTTCACAAAACTGCAAAAGACAGCGGCAGAGGAAGTAATATTCCACCCAGGCTCCTTTCCCATCAGGGATTCCATAAGAGAATTAAGCCCTTCAAAATATGATATTAGTGATTATTTTCTGAATTATCTCAAAGCTGGTAATGGGATAGTGGTATTCTGATAGTATAGCAGTTAACTTTTTACATAAAATGGAACCCTCAGGCAATCAGGGTTTAATATTCTCAGAAAATCCTGGTTGAGAGTTCTGTTCCAAACGAGACCTGTCAGTGCCTGGAGTGTTATTTTTGGAGTCACCAGCGTTCTTGCCTGGAGAATCCCAGGGACAGGGGACCCTGGTGGGCTTCTGTCTATGGGGTCACACAGAGTCGGACACGACTGAAGTGACACAGCAGCAGCAGCACTAGCTATGTTCTGTTTCCGCTGAGAAAAAATGAGGGCTTTAGATTAAGTGTGGGTAGAAGGGCTACTGGAATGATTTCACTATTGTAACAAGAATGACCAAAACAATGTCTTATGATCACCACCACCAGATATATGATCACTGTTTAGCCTAGGTTAATCCAGCCTGCTTAGCATAAGAATTAATACTCTGTCTGTGGCTCCCATTTTAAAAAAAAAATTAAGGATTATAACCTGAAGGTAAATCAAAAGCACTTTAAATGGACAAAAGCATACTCATGCTAATGATGAAGGTTTACCTACTTCAGAGGCACACTCTAAAAATAAAAATATGATGATTTGGCTATCTGCCTTACATTTCATGTTTTTCAAAGTTTTAAATTGGTTTTTGCTGCTGCTGATGTTGATCTTCTCTACATGAATTCCTTGGCTTACTTATTTCATAAAATGATTTTTAAAGTTCAGTTTCTTAGAATTCTTTTAAATTGTAGAAATCAAAAGGGGAAAAAATTCCTCTTTTATCTATCGTAGTGCTACCAATTCAGGCATTACAAGGCAAAAATGGGTTTTATTTTTTCAAAAGCATTTGAACAGACATATTAATATTTCCAACCTACTGAACAGTTAGCTCTAAATAAGGGAAAATTCCATGTGACTTTTCTGATTCACCTTTTACATGTAGAAGGTTGGAGATGGGGATTTTGCAAAAATCACCTCTTAATAACTGATATGTCTACCAAAAATAGCTGTCTACACCAAGTTTAGGGCAGCTCTTCATTCACTCAACTCTAGGATACATAATAATCAAGCTAATACAAAACTTCTGTACAAATTAGGTCCAAAACTAGACATGAAATATATAACTTCTCATCCAATAAACATTTCTTTTACATCACCCATATTTTGATTTTTTCCCCTTGAAAATAAATTCTCATGTCAAGGAATTCAGAACTCCTAGCTGCCTTCTTCCCGACAACAATACTCAACAATTTCATGATAAAAAAATAGTTTGCCTTACTTCCTCCTAGAACATCTGTGTCTATTATTTTATAGTTAAAACATGGATGTCAGGTATAATTTCATGTATATGTGGAATTTTAAAAACAAAGCAAATAAACAAACATAACAGATCAGAAGCAGAATTATAGATACAGAGAACATATAGGTGGAGGGGAGTAGAGGGAAAAAAGAAATAGGTGTGGAAATTAAGAGGTACAAACATCTAGTTGCAAAATAAATGAGTCAGGAGTATGAAATGTACAGTGTGGGACACATAGTCAATAACGATATAATATTTTTGCACAGTGACATGTAACTAGACTTATCATGGTGATTATTTTGAAATACAAAGTAATATCAAATCACTACATTGTGTAACATGAATTAACAGTATTCCAGGGTAATTTTATATCCTAAGAGCTCTCATCAAAAGGAAAAGTTGTTGCTTTGTCTTTAATTTTGTACCTATGAGATAGATGCTTAGTAAACTGACTGTGTTAATCATTTCATGATGGATGTATGTATGTAAATAATTAGGCTGTAGGAGATCAACCAAGGTGGCAGAGAAAGAGAAAATATTGAGATCACCTATCCCCCAAAAGACATCTAAAACACAACTATAGGAGGAGTCAGGGAGGCAGCATAAGATGATGTGGAATTCGTTGCTTCTCACAAGTACATCAACAATACATCACAAATGGAAAAATTCTCTCAGAGCTCCTACTGAACATTGGTGGAAGGAAGCCTTCAAATACCTAAAAGGATGAGAAAAATCCCCCTGCAACCGGATAGGACAAAAGAAGGGGAAACGAGGAAAAGAGGAATCAAAAAAGGAACCAGAAATCCTAGCGGGAAGCTAACGGTGAGGAGAGCTGAAGGGAAGGAGAGTTCTCCACACTCAGAAAGAGAAGAAAGGATTTGTCTTTCCCCAAGACTTTTTTTTTATTTACTTAAGCTCCAAAATCACTGAAGATGGTGACTGCAGCCATGAAATTAAAAGATGCTTGATCCTTGGAAGGAAAGCTATGACAAACAATGTATTGAAAAGCAGGGACATTTGCTGACAAAGGTCCATATAGTCAAAGCTATGGTTTTCCCAGTAGTCTATACAGATGTTAGAGTTGGACCATAAAGAAAGCTGAGCACAGAAGAATTGATGCTTTCGAACTGTGGTGCTGGAGAAGACTCTTGAGAGTACATTGGACTGCAAGGAGATCAAACCATGCAACTTTAAAGGAAATGAACCCTGAATATTCACTGGAAGGGACTGATGCTAAAACTGAAATTCCATTGCTTTGGCCACCTGATGCAAAGAGCTGACTCATTGGAAAAGATGCTGATGCTGGCAAAGATTGAAGGCAAAAGGAGAAGGGGGCAGCAGAGGATGAGATGGTTGGACAGCATCACCAACTGAAAGGACATGAATCCATTGAGCAAACTCCAGGAGATATTAAAGGACAGATGAGCCTGGATTGCTGCAGTCCTTGGGGTCGCAAATAGCTGGACATGAGTTAGTGACTAAACACAACAACAAAAACAAAGACATTAGGCAGAAAATGTTTCTTGGGATCTTAAATATCTGACGCATGGTCTTGCCGTTTTGCTTCATGAACCACAATCTAGATGTCAGGTGGAATGCTATATCCTCGGAGTTTAATGTAGAATTTCTTTGACCCTCCAATGAATGACATGAGGAAGTTTTATGCTGTTCTGGGATATCGGCTAATCTCTTCCTGACTCAGATTTATCCAGACAGAGGGTAATCATTCTGTGTCTGCTTATAGTGAGCTCAAGATCAACAATTACATAGCTCTCCATAAGAATGCTGCTCACATCCATTCAAAGTTTTCTATGATTCACTCAATATTTGAGAAGATAACATGGAGAAGGCTACTCGAGGTCTCTGTCCCTCCTTCTCCCTCTTCCAAATACTTCTGATGCATGTATGCACGTGCGTATGTGTATGTGCGCGCGCACACACACACACACACACACACAGCCTTCATCCTTCCTTTCTTCTGCAGAAAAGTCATGGGTTTCTCCTTGGCTCTCCTGAACATCAACTTCTTCCCCCACACTCAACCTTCAGCTTCTATTCCAAGCATGCGTTCTCAACCAAGTCAATTCTCTATTTAAGAAAAGTTCTCATGCCAGCTGCAAAAAGAATAAAGCAATCATCCTATTTTTCAAAACTAATTTAGACACACAGTAGGTGTTTAGAATATAATAGATACATACATATTTATTGCTCTGAGTATAGAGGGTTCTCTGCACTGTGACCTGGCATGGAAACAGCCTAGGTTGACAGAGAGTTTTACACACACACCCCTTTTAATTTATAAAGGGAAAGGCATATATTAATTCTCCTTAACTACACAGATCTCAGTTCCTCTTGGGAACATGAACTTCAGATATTATCTCACAGTTGCCTTCTAACAAAGGAAAAATGTTCTTATTTTCAGTGTGCAGAGAGAGAGAAGAGGAGACGTAAGTGGGTTAAATGACTCCAAAACAGGCCTTCAGGCAGCTAAGGGCAGAACAACAGCTGGAACCTGGAGTTTTGAAAACCCAAGTCAAGGACCAGGAGACAATGTTGTCTCACCAAGAAAAAAGTGTTCAAATTTTGTGCTTTCTCTCAAAATTGCTAAAATCTGAGGTTTTTCCCATTTGTACTTATTGGGGTAGTCTGTATAGCATGCGGTTCAAACTACAGGCTCTAGAGCAACACTGGATAAAAGTCACAGATCTGCTATTGTAGCTTCTGATCTTGAGAAACTTAGTCAACATTTTATCGCCTCAATCTCAGCATCTGAAAAATAGAAATGATAAATAATAGTATCCACCTCACAGAGCTATTGTGAGGATTAAATGAGTTTACACCCTCCTACCCCCAGCTCCCCATACACCTACCACAGAGCTTAGGAAAGTGCCTGGTACAAAAAAAAAAAAAAAATAGCACATAACTGTTGGCTATAATTATGTCTTCTTTTCAAATTGCTCATTCTTTTTTAGCAACCCTGAGACGATTTTTTTTTTTTTTGTCTTGGTGACAGCATTGTCTAACTACAGAAATCAACCTTGCACAATCTTAAGCATATGATTAAATCCAACATATTACCATTTTATTGTTCACTTCCCTCCTTTCTTTTCATTCTTTTTCCTTATCACTTTCCTTTCTTCCTTCCTTTTTTACTTCCTTTCTTTCTTCTTTCCTCCCCTCCAGAAATATTCCCTGAGTGCCTACTAAGTGTACTACACATGTGTGCTAAGTCACTTCAGCCATGTCCAACTCTTTAGAACCCTATGGACTGTAGCCTGCCAGGCTCCTTTGTCCATGGGATTCTCCAGGCAAGAGTACTGGAGTGGGTTGCCATGCCCTCCTCTATGGGATCCTCCCAACTCAAGGATCAAACCCACAACTTTTAAGTCTCTTGCATTGGGAGGCAAGTTCTTTACCACTGATGCCATTGGGAAGCCCCATGTGCATTATGGTACAGTATTAAACTAGGTACAAAGGTAAAGATCAAATAGCCATTTAAAAATAATTTCCATACTATTTTATCAATTAAAAATTTTAAATAGAAGAAGATACTTGAACAAGGTAGACTGCCAACTGTGATACTAACATGTATCTAAATATATACATCTAGATGTAGAAACATAGTTTTAGAGACTTTTCTCTTCAAAAACTTAACATATTTCATAAATATATAAACAAATTTTTAGCTTCAAAGAGGAAATAGAGAGATATGTTACTAAAACGTCAGAAATGATTTCACTATATCAAAAAATTTAAATTATAAAACACATATATTTATTTAAGTATATATCAGTTCAGTTCAGTTGCTCAATCATGTCCGATTCTTTGCGACCCCATAAATCACAACATGCCAGGCCTCCCTGTCCATCACCAACTCCTGGAGCTCACTCAAACACATGTCCATCGAGTCAGTGATGCCATCCAGCCATCTCATTCTCTGTTGTCCCCGTCTCCTCCTGCCCCCAATCCCTCCCAGCATCAGACTCTTTTCCAGTGAGTCAACTCGTCGCATGAGGTGGCCAAAGTATTGGAGTTTCAGCTTTAGCATCAGTCCTTCCAATGAACACCCAGGATTGATCTCCTTTAGAATGGACTGGTTTGATCTCCTTGCAGTCCAAGGGACTCTCAAGAGTCTTCTCCAGCACCACAGTTCAAAAACATCTGTTCTATAACTCTACAAAATATTTCAAAATTATTTCCCAAAACAATTGCTCAAAAACTTACTTAAATGTTATTTGAACATACAGAATATTAATAATAATAAAAGCAGCTCATCAGAGAAGTAGGTAGGGAACTTTACAAAAGGGGTGGGAACTCTTTTAAGATTTTTCAGTCTTGGATACAGCTCACATTTTCATCCTCTATCCTATATGCTGTCTTAAGCCCAGAAAGGAGGCAAATTAAATAATGCTTAAACAACTAAATGATTGTATTGATGTTCCTACCAAGAAATATTGACAGAAGGACAGCTTCTATTTATGTGCCAATTAACACTACGGAGCAGGGGGAAACACAACTTTATCAAAATTATACTTTTCTAACACTTTGCAAAAGAACTTTCAAAACAGAAGTGATGTAAAAAGAGCTGAGTTTTTCACCCTCAGTCTCAATACTGAAATCAACCATAAGATTTATTTGCAAATTGCCATAAATAACTTGTGTGTTCAAGTGCACTTGGCTATTGGCCACCAGAAACAAACAGGCGGGGGAAAAAAAAAAAGAATGAACGAAAATTCTTTAAGCAGTAAAATAATAGATTATTTTTGTCTGTTTTAAAATCTCACAAAATGAGAGGCCCTGAGGTAGAGTGACTTGAGATCTGGTTACATCTTTGTGACCTTCATAATCATAGGATGGCTGCAACAGTTTCAGGCATCACATTTCATATTCCAGTTCGAAATACAAACAAGAAGGGGCCTAGCACTTACTTATGCTTCCTTCAAATAGCAGAGAAATGTTCCTAGCAGCCCTATAAAGGAGATCTCTTTAGGTCAAATCAGCCAGAATTTGGTTACATGTGCTTGATTAGCCCATCACTGGCAAAGAGAATGGAATACACATAATCAGCCACCCAGAAAGCAGTGGTTCTCAAACTTGAGTATGCACTGGAGTTATCTGGAGAGCTTATTAAAATGCAGATTCATGAGTTTGCATTTTCAAAAAGCTCCTAGGTGATGCTGATCCTTTTAAGCATGCTTTGTATCGCTCTAAAGCATGAGTGAGTAAGAATGCCAACATAAAATTGGGTGTGTGCGAAGGGGTCAGGGGAATAACTCTTAGGTAATCAACCAAAGTTCATCTCAGATATCTTATATTACTAAAACTGCTTTTTCATCCATTACTTTTATATCAAATTAATGATATAACTGAATATCTTCTAGGTATTTTAGAATCACAAGCTTTTGATGTATATAACTACTGATCTATCTCTGAATCTAGGACAAGACTATAATTCAGAGAGCTGCTATCACTGCTCAGTAAACACAGTCTTCAAATCATCAGTGTTACTACGTGAAAGTGAAAGTCTCTCAGTTGTGTCCAACTCTTTGCGACCCCATGGACACAAAGTCCATGGAGTCCATGGAATTTTCCAGGCCAGAATACTGGAGTGGGTAGCCTTTCCCTTCTTCAGGGGATCTTCCCAACCGAGGGATTGAACGCAGGTCTCCCACATTGCAGGTGGATTCTTTTCTAGCTAAGCCACCAGGGAAGCCCAAAGGCTACTGGAGTGGGTAGCCTTTCCCTTCTCCAGGGGATCTTCCCAACCCAGGAATCAAACCAGGGTCTCCTGCATTGCAGGTGGATTCTTTACCAACTGAGCTATCAGGATTACTATAGATGGAGCTATTACTTCTATTTAGAATGAGCATTATTTAGCTGACTTTGAAAAGGAGAGGAAAAAGAGGCTAAGGTTACAATTTTTTCTAGCCCAGCAAGCATTCACTTGGTAACCACTTTTAAGTAAAAAAATTCAAAACAATGCACTTCACCAGATGCTCCTTTAATTTTCCAGGGATTAATTTGAGAGTTAATTACAAATTTTAAGTGATTAACAACAATAAAGAAAAAAAGCACTAAGCTCTCTACTGATGCTTTGAATTGTACTATGGACCATTGTTCATTCTCATTTTCAAGAACTAGAATCATTTTGACACACAAAAATGTCCTAGAATGAATCTCCCTTCTGCTTGGCAACATTTACTTGTTGTAATGAGGAAGTAATTACTTCTATAAATTCTGTAGGAAGCTTTCAATTATTCATGTCTATTAATAAGAAGGGAGACAATAAGAAAAGGCAAAGATGAAATCAGTCACGACTTCATGCCAAAAAATACATATTTCTTAGTCAGTAACTCTAAAATCTTTTACCTAACTATATAGAATTGCTAACAACAAACAGCAGTAAAGATTCTCTGTTAAACCACCAAACACCCTAAATTTGCAAGCCACTTAACTTTTTTGAACACCATTTCCTTACCTGAATGAACCACTAAGGGTTTGGTTTAATGTTTTTGCTTTTTAATATTCCTTTCAAATACAATCTAAAGGTGACAACTCCTTCCCCTGCACCATTCATCTTTGGAGATAGGTGTTAATAGCAATTAAATATGAAATAATAAGAAAAAAGATTTTTAATTACAAAGTAAAAGAAAACAAGAGGCCAGGATAATTCTGATCTGAAAGGAGAGTTGGTTGTAACATGATAGTCCAGTTCAGTTCAGTCACTCAGTCGTGTCCAACTCTTTGCAACTCCATGAACTGCAGCACACCAGGCCTCCCTGTCCATCACCAGCTCCCGGAGCTCACTCAAACTCATGTCCATTGAGTCGGTGATGCCATCCAACCATCTCATCCTCTGCTGTCCCCTTCTCCCCCTGCCCTCAATCTTTCCCAGCATCAGGGTCTTTTCAAATGAGTCAGCTCTTCGCATCAGGTGGCCAAAGTATTGGAGTTTCAGCTTCAACATCAGTGCTTCCAATGAACACCCAGGTCTGATCTCCGTTAGGATGGACTGGTTGGATCTCCTTGCAGTCCAAGGGACTCTCAAGAGTCTGCTCCAACATCACAGTTCAAAAGCATCGATTCTTCAGTGCTCAGCTTCTTTATAGTCCAACTCTCACATCCATACATGACCACTGGAAAAACCATAGCCTTGACTAGACGGACCTTTGTTGATGGACCTTTGCTTTTTAATATGCTGTCTAGGTTGGTCATAACTTTCCTTCCAAGAAGTAAGCGTCTTTTAATTTCATGGCTAACATGATAGAGATGGTGACAATTTAGGAAGGAATATTAACTGAATTAATACCAGTTTGAAGAATAATGTGTTCATGCAAATAACTTGATTCACTTTTTTTAAAATATTAAGCAAAATACATGGTTCTCCTACAGATTTTCCTCTCTGTACCTTAAAAACACCTTCCTAGAGTCACTCATGAGTCATACTCATCCTTGAATTAAACGAAACACTCAGCACATGTGAAAGAAATGAAATATTTATTTGGAAAAGTAAAGGAATTTGGATCTCTGCTCACTCACTTGAATCTAACCATCAAAATAAAGATGATATTTCACTCTTTCTAGAACAACAGTTCTCAAACTTGAGCCTGTGTCAGAATCAACTGGTAGGCTTATTAAAACAGAGATGTTGGGTCCCAACCCCAGAATTTCCAAGTCAGTAGATCTAAAATAGGGTCTGAAAATTAGCATTTTTAACAGTTTTCCAGGGTAAGTTGGTTGACATTGATGGCATCGGGTCCACAGTTAGGGATTATTGTTCTCGAAGGTGGGTAATGGTTAGTAAGTATGAAGTAGAGACTATCTCTTTAGACATACATGTGGAAACTGGGCACAGAGTAGGAAACTATTTCAAAAGCAAAAGGACACCTAAAGTGTTAAGGATACACCATGTATCTCTCATAACATCACAGCTCTCATTTTTCTACTTATTTATGATTCCAAATCTGAGCAGTACAAATGTACAAGCTGGAGCTGATTAAACCCAACATCCAATGTTACTTCACTGATGATTTTTTTCTCTTAAAGAAACAAAAAATCTTTGACTTCCTTTGCTAGCTATCTTACAATAAAATGCAAAGAAACGTTTATTGACCAAACAGAGAATGAAAGACAATGTTTCTTTTACTTGTCTCGCTCATTATACAAGCTTGAATCACATTACATATCCTGTTAACAGATGATGCTCAAAAATTTAGCAAACCAAATGCAGCACTATTATCAACCCGAACTAGAAAATGTGATGTATTAGATTAAATAAAAGGAAAGAAAGAAGCAGCAGTCTATTAGTGATGAACCTGTTGAAGGACTGTTGTTCACAAGCCAAGGATTCTGCCCCTTTCTTCACTAATAGAAAATTCTCACAAATACAATTCAAATCTTTCTGAGAGCCTACAGACAATGGAAAATATTCTACTTGTGTATGTTTCGTACAAAAGTTGAGAAGGAGGATAATTTGGGGTGGACTAATATTTTTCAGGCAGAAATCCATACATATTTTGTTACAATAGCACAAGGACTTCGTTGAATGACTCCCCCATCTCAATGTGTAGAGTAAAGCTCAGAAAATGTTCATTTACGTATTTACTTAATAATCATTCATGGAAAGCACAGGGCCAGGTCTATGCTTTGGGTAGGAAAAAAAAATCCCTCTCATCATTAGTTTTGACAGCCTGTCAGCTAGGAACAAAAATACAACACCTGCTTGAGAGAAAAGTCTCAAGCAAATTTTTTTTAATCAAAGGGAAAAATAAGCAGCTAAATAACTAAATACAACTGCCATGAGTGTAGGACACTATGGCATACATTGACATAAGTTTATAATAGATACTTGCATTTCTTGAGGGGGTACATGAGCCCAAAATTTTACAGAATACAAGCAATCTCAAGGTTAAAAATTAGATTTATTATTAAAAATTTTCAATAACCTGACTTATAAGAATGGAATTTTAAAATAAAAAAATGAGCAAATATTCTATATCATCATACACTGTAGAAATGTAACAGGTTGTAAAAATTGTAATGCAGAGGCCATGTGGCCAAGATGATGGGGTAGGAAGGCACTGAGCTAACTTCCTCCTGTAGACATACCAAAATTACAACTACTTACACAGCAACTATTGATAAGTACAACATGAAGATTAGCAGAAAAGATTTCCAGAACTAAAGGGTACATGAAGTAAACACAATGAGATAGGTAGGAGGGTTGAAGATGCAGTATGTCAGGATTCAGCAGACAACCCACACACAGGAGAATAATCACAGTTGCAGAGGTTTTCTCCAAGGATTAAGGAATTCAAGCCCCATACTGGGCTCCATAGCCTAGGGGCCTTGCAACAAGAAGACAAGCCATCAGAACATCCAACTTTGAAAGCCAGTGGGGCTTGCATATGGGAGAATAGGAAACAGAGACTCTGTTAAAGGGTGCAAACAAAAATCACATGTACACTGAGTCCCAACATAGAGGCAGTAAATTAAAAGCAGCCTCACTCAGACACTTAAGAGAGCCTCTTTGAAAGGCAGGAGCCAACTGGGAATCCCTCTGAGGATATATTAGATGCTGGCAGCAGCCATTTTGGGGAGTTCCTTCAATCATGAGGACATTGATGCTGGTGCATTAGAAACCTCCCACTAGCCTATCAGTGCCAGGGCGGTTACCCGCCCACCAGCAGGTCAGCACCAGCTCCACAATTCCTCAGGCCATGCAGCCAGCTTCCCCAGGAACCAGCCTACTTCACTAGTAGGCCAGGAACAGACCTGGTCCCCAGGCTCTGCATCCAGCTGCCCTGGGATCTGGACCTGCCCACCAGCAGGTCAGCACGAGCCCTTGACCACTGCATGCTATAGCCAGCTACCCTAGCACCCAACCTCACTGACCAGCTGGCTGAAAGCCACTACTAGAGACAGGAGCTGACAGTCAACCAGGCTGGGGGCAAGCACCACCTACCAGTGTTCACACATTAGTTTGCCATGGCACAACAGAAGGGCTCAGGGCATACTCACATATGGGGCACCCCTAGAGCATACAGCTCTGGTGACCAGAGAATAATGTGCTACTGAGCCCTATAGGAGAGTTCCTATATAAGGCCACTTCCCCAAGTACAGGAAATGTAACCAACCTACATAATACATAGGAAAAAATTATGAAAAATTAGGCAAAATGAGGAGATGGGGAATGTATCACAAATGAAGAAGATAAAACTTCAGAATAAAAACTAAACAAAGTGGAGATAAAGCAATTTACCCAATAAAGAGTTCAAATGATGATCATAAAGATGTTCAACAAATTTGAGAGACGAATGTATAACAACAGTGAAAAGTTTAACTAACAGAAAACATAAAGAAGAAGAAAAAGAGCTGAAAAATACAATTGAAATTAAAAAATACATTATAAAGAATCAACAGTAAGTTAGATGATACAGATGAATGAATCAGCAAAATAAAAACACAGTAGTGCAAATAGCTCAAATTGAAGGGAATAAAAGTAGAAGTAATATTCAAAAATTGGGATAGTGAGTCGGACACGACTGAGCGACTGAACTGAACTGAACTGAACTGAAGAGGTCTTTGGAACAACATGACATGTACTATGCTTGCATCATAGGTGTTTCATAAGAAGAAGAAAGAGAGAAAGGGGCAGAGAACTTACTTGAAGAAATAATAGCTAAAAATGTCCCTAACCTGGGAAAGGAAACAGACATCCAGATACCAGAAACACAGGGTCATGAACAATCTTTGCAAAGAGTTCCACTTTGAGACACATTATAAATAAAATGGAACAAAAAAAGGATAAAGAGAGAATTTTAAAAGCAGCATAACAAAAGCGAAATTATAATACAATGAATTAAAAAATACATTAAAAGGATCATACATCATGATCAAGTGGATTTACCCTGGGGATTAATGGATGGTTCAATATCCTTAAATCAATCTCACTGTGACACATCACGTTAAGAAACTGAAGAATAAAACTCATATGATCGTCTCAATAGATAAGACTTTTGACAAAATTCAACATTCATTTATTATTAAAAAATGCTATCAACAAAGTAGGTATAGAGGGAACACACCTAAACATATAATGATCATATATGACAAAAACGTAGCTAACATCATACTCAACAGGGAAACTCTGAAAGCACTTTTCTAAGATAAAGAACAAGAAAAAGATGCCTATTCTTGACACTTTTACTCAACATGGTAGTTGAAGTCCTAGCCACAGCAACCAGACAGAAAATAAATAAAACTGTCACTGCTTGCAGATGACATGATACTATATATAAAAAGTCCACAAAAAGAGTTTTCCATAAAGAAGTCACACACACACACACAAAAACCTATTAGAAATGATAATTCAGTAAAGTTACAGGATACAAAATTAATATACAGAAATTTGTGTCTATACATTCAAAGTAAAGAATTGGAAAGAGAAATTAAGAAAGCAATTCCATTTACAATTGCAGCAACAACAAATAATAGGTTAAACTTATCAAAGATATCAAAGTCCTATACATGAAAAACTGTAAGACATTTATGAAAGAAACATGTCACAAAAAATGGAAAAATATGCCATGCTAACAGATGCAAGAATTAATATTGTAAAATAACCATATTTCCCAAGGTAATCTACAGGTTCACTGCAATATCTACCAAAATAGCAATGGCATTTATCATAGGACTAGAGTAACTAATTCTCAAATTTGTCTGGAGACAAAGAGGCCCCACACAGCCTAAAGAATATTGAAGAAAAAAAAAATGTTTTAAGCATACTTCTGCCTGACTTAAAATTATACTACAAAGCTACAGTAATCAAAACCATATAGTATCACAAAAACCAAAACATAGATCAATGAAAGAGAATAGAAAACCCAGAAATATACCCATGATTATATGGTCAATTAATCTATGGAAAAGGAGACAATAATATGCAATGGGTGAAAAATAGCCTCTTCAATAATTCGTGCTAGAGAAACTGGACACATTCATACAAAAGAACCAAACTGAACTACTTTCTCACACCGTATCCAAAAGTAAACTCAAAATGTACTGCAAACTTAAATGAAAGACCTGAAGCCATAAAACTTCCAGAGGAAAATGTAGGCATAATAAAACTTCTATAAGAAAACATAGGCAGTATGCTCTTTGGCAACAGTCTCAGCAATGCTTTTTTGAATATGTCTCCTTCTGGGCTTCCCTGATAGCTCAGTTCATAAAGAATCTGCCTGCAATGGAGGAGGCCTCAGTTCAATTTCTGGGTCAGGAAGATCCGCTGGAGAAGGAATAGGCTACCCACTCCAGTATTCTTGGGCTTCTCTTGTGGCTCAGCTGGTAAAGGATCTGCTTTCAGTGTAGGAGACCTGGGTTCAGTCCCTGGGTTGGGAAGATCCCCTGGAGCAGGGAAAGGCTACTCCCTCCAGTATTCTGGCCTGGAGAATTCCATGGACTGTATTGTCTATGGGGTCGCAAAGAGTCAGACATGACTGAGTGACTTTCACTTTCTTCAGGCAAAGGCAAGCCAGAGCAAAAATGCAACTGCATAAAATGAAAAGGCTTTTTATAGTAAAGGAAACTATCAGCAAAAAAAAAGGCATCCTGCTGAAGAGCTTATTTGCAAATGACATACTCAAAAAGGGGTTAATAATCTAAAATAAACAAAGAACCCATACTATTCAAAATGTTTTTGAAGATCTGGTTTGTAACAAAATGGGCTGAGGACCTAAATAGACATTTTTCCAAAGAAGATAGATGGCTAACAGTAACATGAAAAGATACTAAACATCACTAATCATCAGGAAAATGCAAATCAAAACAACCTTGAGATTTTACCTCATACCTGTCAGAACATGTTGATAAAAAGATAACAAATATAAAGTGTTGGTAAGGATGTGGAGAAAAAAGGAACACTTGGGCACGTTTGTGATTGTAAGTTGGTGCTGCTACTACAGAAAACAGTATCGAATTTTCCCAAATATTAAGACTAGAATTACCATATGATCCAGCAATTTCACTTCTGGATATTTTTCAAAGAAAATAAAAATACTCATTCAAAAAGATACGTGCACTCACATGTTCATTGCAGCACTATCTGAAACAGCCAAAATATGGAAGCAAGTGTCCATCAACAGAAGAATGGATACAGAAGATGTAGTGTATGTGTGTATTTATACACATATACTCAGCCATGAAAAAGAATGCAATCTGGCCTCTTAGACAACATGGGTGGACCTAAGAGGTATTATGATAAGTGAAACAAGTCTGATAAAGAAAGGTAAATACTATATGATTTCACTTATATTGGGAATCAAAAAACGAACAAATATAACAAAAGGGGAACAGACCTATAGGCACACTAACAAAATGTTTGTTAGAAGGGAGACAAGTGATAGGATAAATGAAATGAGTGAGGGAGATTAAGAGACATGAGCTTTCAGTTGTAAAATAGGTAAGTCACAGGGATGTAATACAGCATATGTAATATAGTCAATAATAATATAATAACTGCATGGTTTCAGATGGTAACTACACTTACCATGGAGATCATTGTGTAATGTATAAAATATCAAATCACTATGTTGTACACCTGAAACTAATATAATATCGTAGGTCAATTATCCTGCAATAAAACAATGGTAATATAAACTTAAATAATGTTTTTTTTACATTAGTAAAGTGAAGAAATACAATTATGAAAGTAACTATAAAAAAGAAAAAATCTTTTATATAAAATTAAATAGAAACAGAAATAAATAAGATTAAGTATACTTCAAATTGATAACCACACAGAACAAAATTATTACAAATAACTTTTGAATACAGCTGTCCAGTTTTAGTAATACATAAGTCTAAGGGGAAAATAGTCTGAAAAACCTACCTTAATACTAGCAGGTTTATTGTTTTTAGTAGTATTGGTATTCTACTTTTGAAACTGTTTAGTGAATTTTATAGTACAACAGAGAAAATAAGTAGATGTTCTGATGACATTAGGAACCATGATGTTTACTTTTAAGAAAAAGGAGATACAAACATAAAAGTATAAGTAAAATATGTTTATGTGCCAATCGGTCTTCTAGAGAATCCAAATAAAATAAGAAATGAAAGAGGAGAAATAACAACTGATACCACAGAAATAAAAAAAATAACACTATGAACTATTATATACCAACAAACTCAACAAGTCACAAGAAATGGACAAGTTCCTTTACACCTACAGTCTATCAAAACTGAATCAAGAAACACAGACATATGGATCAACTGAACAGAACAGAGACCCAAAAATAAGCCCAGACACATACATTCAATTAATCTATGACAAAGAAGGCAAGAATATACATGACTTTGGGAAGTGGTGTTGGGAAAGTTGGACAGCTGCATATAAATCAGTGAAGCTAGAATACTCTCTCACTCCATACCCTCAAATACTATAAACTCAAAATGGGTTAAAAACTTAAATATAAAATGGGACACCACTTTACAAAGAGGACGTCTTCCAAGAAAACTCTTAGAAGAGGGCACAGGCGAAACATTCTCTGACACAAATTGTAACAATGTTTTCTAAGGCCATTCTCCCAAGCTAAAAGCAATAAAAGCAAAAATAAACAAATGGGACCTAATCAAACTTAAAAGCTTTGTATGGTGAAGGAAACCATAAACAAAATTGAAAGACTACCTATAGAATGGGAGAAAATATTTGAGAATGATGTAACTAGCAAGGGTTTAATTTCCAAAATACACAGTTCATACAACTCAATAATACAAACAAATAATCCAATCAAAAATTGAACAGAAGATCTAAATAGACATTTATCCAAAGAAGACATACATATGGCCAACAGGCACCTGAAAAGATGCTCAAGATCAGTAATAATAAGAGAAATGCAAATCTACAATGAGGTATCACCTCATACTGGTCAGCATGACCATCATCAAAAAGTCTGAAAATAATAAATGCTGAGGCAGGTGTGGAGAAAAGGGAATCCTCCTACACTACTGGCAGGAATATAAATTGCTGGAGCCACCATGGGAAACAGTGTATATGTTCCTCAAAAAACTAAAAATTAGAGTTGCCATATGATCCTGCAAGGGCTTCCCAGGTCCCAGGTGACACAAGTGGTAAACAACCCGCCTGCTAACGCAGGAGACATAAGAGACACAGGTTCGATCCCTGGTTTGGGAAGATCCCCTGGGGAAGGGGATGCAACCCACTCCAGTGTTCTTGCCTAGAGAATTCCATAGACAGAGATTATCCTACTAAGTGAAGTACATCACACAAAGACAAATACCATATGGTATCACTTATATGGAATTTAAACATGATAAAATGAACTTATTTATAAACAGAAACAAACTCATAGACATAGCAAACAAACTTATGGTTACCAAAGGAGAAAAGGGAAAGAAGGGATACATTAGGAGTTTGGGATTAGCAGATACAAACTACTATGTATAAAATAGATAAACAGCAAGGTCCTACTGTATAGCACAAGGAACTATATTCAATATCTTCTACTAGCCTATAACAGAAAATAATATGGAAAATAATATATACATGTATATATTATGTATAATACATACATATATATAACCAAATATGTATAAGGATGACACGGAGACAAGTCAGGGGCAATGAGGAAATGAGGGAAGTGGGTCAGGAAGAGAGGACAGCATAGGTGTTGTTAGCTAATTCATGTAAATTACCCAGTACTTTGGCCACCTGATGTGAAGAGCTGACTCATTTGAAAAGATCCTGATTCTGGGAAAGACTGAGGGCAGGAGTAGAAGGGGACAACAGAGGATGAGATGATTGGATGGCATCACTGACTCAATGGACATGAGTTTGAATGAACTCCGAGAGTTGGTAATGGACAGGGAGGCCTGGCGTGCTGTGATTCATGGAGTCACAAAGAGTTGGAAACGACTGAGTGACTAAACTGAACTGAACTGAATATGTATACGTATGAAAAGTGAAAGTGTTAGCTGCTCAGTTCAGTTCAGTTCAGTTCAGTCGCTCAGTCGTGTCCGACTCTCCGCGACCCCATGAATCACAGCTTAGCCGTGTCCAACTCTTTGTGACTTCATGGACTGTAGCCCACCAGGCTTCTCTGCCCATGGAATTCTCCAGGCAAGAATACTGGAATGGGTTGCTGTTCCCTCTCCAGGGAATCTTCCTGATCCAAGGAGTGAACCCAAGTCCCCTACATTGCTGATGGATTCTCCCCGTCTGAGCCAAGAGGGAAGTCCCTGTATATATGTATACTTATAAATGTAACTAAAGCACTTTGCGGTACATCAGATACTAACACAACATTGTAAATCAACTATGCTTCAATTGGAAAAAAAAAAAAAAAGAATGAGTAGAAAAAGTCAAAAAAATAAAAAGTAAACACAGGATTCCACTGTCTCCACAGATGGTCACGATGGAGATTTTCCTTGGGAAACACATTATGAAAACTTTCCCAGTGGTTTAGAGGTGAGTGGAGACACCCAAAAGGTGTGTGTCATCCCAGAGTGCTCATAGAGTCACCACAAAATCTCAGTGATTGGCCACGTGCAGCACTGTGCATCTGGTCCGGAGCTCCAGGCACAAAGGTGCTAGGCAGCAACTGGGAAAGCTGGGGTGAAGAAGCAACAAAATTACCTGATCACCTGAAAATGATTATATTCCTTATTTTTAAAGAATACCAAAAAATAGCTAATTTGTTCTACCTTGTTTTCATTTTCAATTGGTATGGGGAATGTCCATAGTCCCAGCTCAAGTGCATTTGTAAATTCACCTGTTAAAAAATTACAAATGGGAATTATATTATTCTTATTTTGCTTTCACAATGATTTGGCATCTAGACTATTTTCTCATCCTTTGCATAAAAAAAAATGTGTACTTTTCAAATGTTAGAGTTACGAGGAGCCCAAAGAAGTCATGAAGATGTGCCTTCTGTTAGTCTTTTAGTTTCCTGGATCATCTTGATGTCCATTCAAGAAAAAGTAAAATTCTATTATAAATCTCATTATTAAAACAATGTTTATTATGATTAATTGCTGACCAGTAAGCTGAGGAGGCTAGCTTCTCAGGGAGAGATGGTCTCTAGGGCCTCTGCTCAGACATCATTCCTTTCGAACACTTTTCCTAATTCTAGACCCTCCTCCCTTCAAGTCTGGGACAGATGTTCCTTGATGTTTTACCAGCAAAAATTGTATTTTATAGGCATTTCTTTTTACTTTTTTCCGTTTCCTACTATGAATTCATCGAGAGGAGTAGTTATGTCTCCTTCACATATCCGGTGTTTAAGTCAGAGAGTGGCACAGAGTCTACATCAAACAAATAATGAATCATATCTGAATTAAAAATCCTGAGCCCTTTTAATACAGAACGCTATTAGTCTCTTTATTTATTTTTTTATTGTTGTTGTAGGGAGTGTGAACATATGAGGGCTTGCAAAGGGGTCTTTTATTACTCTGAGCTCCCAAATTTTAATATTCATTATAAGATCCTAAAATTTCAACTGCCGAAACGTCCACTGTGAGTTGATTCAGACTCTCCAAGCCAGCTGCTGGACATCATTAGTCTCTACACTAGTTGTGGCATGGGTTGGACCTGGCACACACCTGTTTGTAGGAGCCAAAGGCTAAATTTTCAGGAATTGTGTGAGAGGTCATTAAACAATTTGTTGTTTGTTGTTTAGTCACTAAGTTGTGTCTGACTCTTTGCGAGTCCATGGACTATAGACAGCCATGCTCCTCCAACCATGAAAATTTCCAGGCACGAATACTGGAGTGGGTTGTCATTTCCTTCTCCAAGGAATCTTCCCAACCAATGGATCAAGCTCAAGTCTCCTGTGTTGGCAGGCAAATTCTTTACCTCTGAGTCACTGGGGAAGTTCCCGTAAAACAATAGCTAGCTTGAAACTGCCCATGGCAGGAGTATTTAAACCACAAAAGTTGACAAATGTTACAAATCAGGGCCTTTTCTTTCTCCCAGAGAGCTGGTTTACCAGTATACCACTATTTCTACTGAATCACAAAATATGGTTTTATACTACCCAAGAGGAACTTGAATGCTATCATTTGAAATGATTGTATTAATCAACACAATGCTATTCAGTTCAGTTCAGTAGCTCAGTCGTGTCCGACTCTTAGCGACCCCATGAACCACAGCACGCCAGGCCTCCCTGTCCATCACCAACTCCCGGAGTTCACTCAAACTCATGTCCATCGAGTCGGTGATGCCATCCAGCCACCTCATTCTCTGTCGTTCCTGTCTCCTCCTACCCCCAATCGCTCCCAGCATCAGAGTCTTTTCCAGTGAGTCAACTCGTTGCATGAGGCGGCCAAAGTATTGGAGTTTCAGCTTTAGCATCAGTCCTTCCAATGAACACCCAGGATTGATCTCCTCTGGTTGGATCTCCTTGCAGTCCAAGGGACTCTCAAGTGTCTTCTCCAAAACCACAGTTCAAAAGCATCAACTCTTCAGCAATCAGCTTTCTTCACAGTCCAACTCTCACATCCATACATGACCACGGGAAAAACCATTGCCTTGACTAGACGGACCTTGGTTGGCAAAGTAATGTCTCTGCTTTTTAATATGCTATCTAGGCTGGTCATAACTTTCCTTCCAAGGAGTAAGTGTCTTTTAATTTCATGGCTGCAATCAGCATCTGCAGTGATTTTGGAGCCCAAAAAATAAAGTCTGACACTGTTTCCACTGGTTCCCCATCTATTTCCCAAGAAGTGATGGGACCAGATGCCATGATCTTCGTTTTCTGAATGTTAAGCTTCAAGCCAACCTTTTCACTCTCCTCTTTCACTTTCATCAATAGGCCTTTGAGTTCCTCTTCACTTTCTGCCATAAGGGTGGTGTCATCTGCATATCTGAGGTTATTGATATTTCTCCCAGCAACCTTGATTCCAGCTTGTGCTTCTTCCAGCCCAGCATTCCTCATGATGTACTCTGCATATAAGTTAAATAAGCAGGGTGACAATAATTTAATCAAAAGCAAAAATTTGTAACATCAGTAACAAATGATATGGGCAACCAGAAAGGGGTGTAGTAGTGAATGAAAATTAAGAAGGAGGCATTAGAGAGGAAGTACGAAGACAGCGGGAAGAGGAGAGATTTAAGGATACTGAACAGGCTAAGCACAGTTGGCCAACTGAAGCTAAATACCCCATAGGTAAACAGGAGGCCAACATGAGGCACAGCGCTTCTCTGCAAAGGAAAGCACCCCCAGGCACATTTGACTTCTACAAAATTTGTTTGCTAAAAATATCACACCTATTGTCTTGATCAGGGAGAGGCACAGATGCTTAAAATTTGATAATTAATATAATTTCATACCCTGTTTCAGTTTCAGGTCATTCGCTCAGTCATGTCTAACTCTTTATGACCCCATGGAATGTACCACGCCAGCCTTCCCAGTCCATAACCAACTGCTGGAGCTTGCTCAAACTCATGTCTATCCAGTCGGTGATGCCATCCAGCCACCTCATCCTCTGTCGTCCCCTTCTCGTCTCGCCTTCAATCTTTCCCAGCATCAGGGTCTTTTTCAATGAGTCAGTTCTTCACATCAGGTGGCCAAAGTATTGGAGTTTCAGCTTCAGCATCAGTCCTTCCAATGAATATTCGGGAATGATTTCCTCTAGGATGGACTAGTTGGATCTCCTAGCAGTCCAAGGGACTCTCAAGAGTCTTCTCCAGCACCACAGTTCAAAAGCATCAATTCTTCGGCGCTCAGCTTTCTTTATGCTCCAACTCTAACATCCAAACACGACTATTGGAAAAGCCATAACTTTGACTAGACTGACATTTGTCAGCAAAGCATTGTCTCTGCTTTTCACTATGCTGTCTAGGTTGGTCACAGCCTTTCTTTAAAGGAGCAAGTGTTTTTTATTTCATGGCTGCAGTCACCATCTGCAGTGATTTTGGAGTCCAAAAAATAAAGTCTCTCACTGTTTCCATTGTTTCTCCATTTATTAGACATGAAGTGATGGGACCAGATGCCATGATCTTCTTTTTTGAACGTTGAGTTTTAAGCCAACTTTTTCACTCTCCTCTTTCACTTTCATAAAGAGGCTCTTTAGTTATTCTTCGCTTTCTGCCATGAGGGAAGTATCATCTTAGTATCTGAGGTTACTGATACTTCTCCCGGCAATCTTGATTCCAGTTTGTGCTTCATCCAGCCTAACATTTCACATGATGTACTTTGCGTATAAGTTAGATAAGCAAAATGACAATATACAGCCTTGATTTATACCTTTACCAATTTGAAACCAGTCTGTTGTTCCATGTCCAGTTCTAACTGTTCCTTCTTTTTTTTTTTTTTTTTTGCTGGATGATATAGTATTTTTAATTTTTTTTTTGGTAATTAATTTATTTTTTATTGGAGGCAAATTATTTTACAATATTATATTGGTTGGTTTTGCCATACATTGACATGCTTCTTGACCTGTATACAGATTTCTCATGAGGCAGGTCAGGTGGTCTGGTATTCCCATCTCTTGAAGAATTTTCACATTTTCTTGTGAAATCCACACAGTCTGCTTTAGCATAGTCAATAAAGCAGAAGTAGAGGTTTTTCTGGAATTCTCTTACTTTATCAATGATCCAATGGTTGTTGGCAATTTGATCTCTGGTTCCCCTGTCTTCTCTAAATTTAGCTTGAACATCTAGAAGTTCACGGTTCATGTACTGTTGAAGCCTGACTTGGAGAATTTTGAGAATTACTTTACTAGCGTGTGAGATGAGTACAACTGTGTGGTAGTTTGAACATTCTTTGGCATTGCCTTTCTTTGCAACTGGAATGAAAACTGACCTTTTCCAGTCCTGTGGCCACTGCTGAGTTTTCCAAATTTGCTGGCATATTGAGTGCAGTACTTTCACAGCATCATCTTTTAGGATTTGAAACAGTGCAATTGGAATTCCATCACCTCCACTAGCTTTGTTCGTAGTGATGCTTCCTAAGGCCCACTTGACTTCACATTCCGGAATGTCTGGCTATGGGTGAGTGATCACACCATCGTGATTATCTGGGTTACAGTTCTGTGTATTATTGCCACCTCTTCTTAATATCTTCTGCTTCTGTTAGGTCCATACCATTTCTGCCCTTTATTGAGCCCATCTTTGCATGAAAACTAATCTTCTTCAAGAGATCTCTAGTCTTTCCTGTTCTATTGTTTTCCTCTATTTCTTTGGGGATCACTGGGGAAGGCTTTCTTATCTCTCCTTTCTATTCTTTGGAAACCTGCATTCAGTTGGGTATATCTTTCCCTTTTTCCTTTGCCTTTCGCTTCTCTTCTTTTCACAGCTATTTGTAAGGCCTCCTTAGACAACCATTTTGCCTTTTTGCATTTCTATTTCTTAGGGATGGTCTTGATCATTGCCTCCTGTACAATGTCACAAACCTTCGTCCATATTTCTTCAGGCACTCTGTCTATCAGATCTAATCCCTGGAATCTATTTGTCACATACACTGTATAATCGCAACAGATTTGATTTAGGTCATACCTGAATGGTCTAGTGGTTTTCCCTACTTTCCTCAATTTAAGTCTGAAATTTGCAATATGATCTGAGTCACAGTCACCTTCTCAGTCTTGATTTTGCAGATTGTATAGAGCTTCTCCATCTTTGGCCGGAAAGAATATAATCAATCTGATTTTGGTATTGACCATCTGGTGATGTCCATGTATAGAGTCTTCTGTATCCTCTTCATTGTACTTACTTCACTAACTCCCATTTCTTAAAATATTATATCTAAAAAAAAAGTCATCCACCCTTTCCAGTTACTACTTGAATTTCTCCACATAAATATTTATTTTATTAATAAATTTCTTTAAAAGCTTTTAGGGTTATTTCCAATTTTCTTAATCATCTTTGTGGTAGTTCCTCCCATAATATGCTTTTAAAAAATAAAAGATCTTCATAATTCAGACTAGAGCTAAATGACTGCACCTACTTTGCCAACAAAGGTCTGTCTAGTCAAGGCTATGGTTTTTCCAGTGGTCATGTATGGATGTGAGAGCTGGACTGTGAAGAAAGCTGAGTGCCGAAGAATTGATGCTTTTGAACTGTGGTGTTGGAGAAGACTCTTGAGAGTCCCTTGGACTGCAAGGAGATCCAACCAGTCCATTCTAAAGGAGATCATTCCTGGGTGTTCATTGGAAGGACTGATGCTAAAGCTGTAACTGCAATACTTTGGCCACCTCATGAGACGAGTTGACTCACTGGAAAAGACTCTGATGCTGGGAAAGGTTGTGGGCGGGAGGAGACGGGGACGACAGAGAATAAGATGGCTGGATGGCATCACCGACTCTGTGGACATGAGTTTGAGTGAACTCCGGGAGTTGGTGATGGACAGGGAGGCCTGGCGTGCTGTGATTCATGGGGTCACAGAGAGTCGGACACAACTGAGCGACTGAACTGAACTGAACTGAAATGACTATTGATGCTCTGCATCTTCTTGTGTGTTTGTGCCATGCTTTCTTATAAAGTGTTCATTTCAAAATACTTTCACTTGACTATTCTTGTTTTTTCAGTAGTCATGTATAGATGTGAGAGTTGGACTATAAAGAAGGCTAAGCGCCAAAGAATTGATGCTTTTGAACTATGGTGTTGGAGAAGACTCTTGAGAGCCCCTTGAACAGCAAGATCAAACCAGTCAATCCTAAAGGAAATCAGTTCTGAATAATCATTGGAAGGAATGATGCTGAAGCTGAAGTTCCAATACTTTGATCACCTGGTGCAAAGAGCTGACTCATTAGAAAAGACCCTGATGCTAGGAAAGATTGAAGGCAGGAGGAGAAGGGGACGACAGAGGACGAGATGACTGGATGGCATTTCTGACTTAATGGACATGAGTTTGAGCAAGCTCTGGGAGAAGGTGATGGACAGGGAACCCTGGCATGCTGCAGTCCATGGGGTCGCAAAGAGTCACACACAACTGAGAAACTGAACAACACAACAATAAATTCTCAACTATTTTTTTTTCTCATCGTTATAATTCCCCAATTTAGTAAAACACTCTCCTAAAAAGGTTTGCCTTAACTAACATTTACAGTCATAATCTTGGTTTCAACCCAAGTAGATTTTTTAAGAGACCCATACCCAACAACCATCCTATTTCTGAGTGCTGCTCCTTACATGAACTACTCTGCAGAGACAGACCTCACAGCATATTCTCGCTGGCTCTCCACATCTGCCCTACTCTGGTCTCACCCCTTCTCTCTTCCTCCACACTAAGCTCCTTGTGTCTGGCTTATGACTGGAACACAGGCAGGAGGATAGCAGGATTGAAGAACAATTTTCCTCTATCCTTTCCTATTGAACAGTCCTGCAAGGCAGGCCCTTTCTTGTGGCTGGAGGTTCCTGACAGCTCCCACCAAGACCTCCTTCCCATTGTACCATCAGCCCAGAGGCATGAAGGGCACCTTGCAGTGACTGATCCCTTATTTTCCTCCATTCCATGATGGTTTCCTTAACCTTGCCCATCCTCTGGATAGGGTATCTTTCATTCTCTTCAAATAGCCACTTTCAAATGTCCATCCTCCTTCCTTCTGGCTCATTGACTGACACTGAAAATAAACAAAACTTATTATTAAGATGCATAAAACAAAAGTATAATATTAACAGTTATCTTGAAGTCATTGATTCAGGCAGAGTTGACACAGTTTACCCACTAGCGTCCATTCTCCTCTGATTTCACAGGATTTGGGTTTCTTGTGAGAACAGACACCTCCCTATCTTGCTTTTGCAGTCACTTGTGATAAAAGACAATCCCAGCACCTCCATCCGTCTCAGTATAAAAATAAGAAAGGTACACTTTTTCAGTTTTCCTAAAGTTTCCAGAGCATCTTTCTTTAATCCAAAAAGTGTGCAATGTCTCTAAGAGCAAGTGTGCTTTTACAATAGATGTTCTCTACCCAAATTGGAGCTATGGATTGTTGACTATTGAACTTCACTACTGATGGGGAGTGAAGGCAAGCAAAGATCAGAGCCCCAACCAAAGCCCCTTGGAAGAGCAGCCCAAGAAAGAGCAGTTATGAGGCCTGATCAAGAGACTAAGAACCACCAGTCCCTCCAGTGCAGGCCCCTGACCTCCAAGATCCACTGGGCTGGACTCTCCAGTGGCAAGATTGGAAATGTGAATTCCTGACAACCCTCAAGGTGATGGCTATTCCCTCTCGAGGTAAGAACCAGTGCTATATGCAGGCAGCTCTGAATGGAAGACTCTTGAGAGTCCCTTGGACTGCAAGGAGATCCAACCAGTCCATTCTAAAGGAGATCAGTCCTGGGTGTTCATTGAAAGGTCTGATGCTAAAGCTGAAACTCCAATATTTTGGTCACCTTATGTGAAGAGTTGACTCGCTGGGAAGGATTGGGGGCAGGAGGAGAAGGGGACGACAGAGAATGAGATGGCTGGATGGCATCAGCGACTCGATGGACATGAGTTTGAGTGAACTCCAGGAGTTGGTGATGGACAGGGAGGCCTGGCGTGCTGTGATTCATGGGGTCGCAGAGAGTTGGTCACGACTGAGCGAATGAACTGAACTGAACTGAACAGAATATTTAAAGCAAGCAAGGGAGGAATATATTTTCCATAGAATTAAACTACTTACTGAGTTGAAATAGTAATGCACAGATTTTACTGATTTTCCAAGTTTGTTTTGACAATATATATAAAACTAAAAGCATTTTTCAGATGGCCTGCTTCTGGAAGATAGACCACAGCACATGCTGTTAAAAGAGTCAATTTCTCATTCAAACTGTTGTCTGCGTGCTGGCGCATATGCTACTTATTCCACTGGTCTTTAAACCAAATCTTTGTTGTACATGCATCCATCTTATGCACTTGCACACATGTGCACACCCTGGAGGTACTATGCACACGGGCATGTGTGCGCACAGAAACGTACACAGTAGGTATGTCCCGTAGAGCCCTCTCTCAGTCTCACAGTGATGTCTGGTGAAAGGCCTTATCAATAAGAACTTCTGGACCCCATTATCATTTACTGAGGCACAGAGGATTATCTGCAGAGGCAGCTCTGTAAACTTTCAAAATACCCCCACCTTCCTTGGGAAGCCATAAACGTACTATTTCACTGATGTGCACTGCGGTAGCATATTAACAGGCAAGTGCTTTCAAAGGGCTGGCCTTCTCAGCAGAAACCTAATCATCTCTGCCACTGCTCTATACTGGGCCTGCCTCAATAAGTGCTGTTTATCTGGCTGCATTTGCCAGACAGAAGCAGAGGGATGCTAAACTTGGCATCTGGAGTCTTCTATCCCCTGAGCAGCCACAAGCCTGACACACAGGGCTGACATTCAGCCAGTCAATCCCAAAGCTGCCAGTGGGGCAGGAAGCCCTTGAACTAGTCAGTGTTGCAGGAGAGCATGAAGAGCACCATCATCTTTCCTCTTCTGCTACCGCTCCTGCCTCTTTTTCTTCCTTGACATCTTACTCTCTCCAAAAAGACGGCTTAGTGAGTCGGGAGGAGCTGGCTCTTTCTCCCTTCCTTCTCCTGCTTCCCCGCCTCAGGCTTGGGTATCATTTATTAAAAAAAAAAAAAGTTTTCTATGCCTGTTTGCTCCAGGCAGAGTCTGAAGGCACATTCTCACAGTAATTGGAGCTCTATAAAAAGGGAGAATTTTGTCCTCAGAGAAACCAACCCTTCAGCCACTGGAAGGACTCAAGCAGGACTTTTGACAAGAACTTCGCATTTGAGTTCCAAGTTGAATTAGACAGCCCTCAAGGTCCCTCTGCTATGTAAAAATTCTATAATTCCACATTCTTATCCCCAGTTTACTTCACAGTTCTAGTGGTGATAATTAGAGTGAAATTTTGCATTTTCTTTGAGGTCTTTCCTACCTTGCAAACTTCCTGATATTTCTGTTTTGAGGACAATGTAAGCTATAAAATTTTTTAATCCCTTAAGTTGACCTCTGAAGGGAAAAGCCACAGTTTGGAAAGGGCAAGGTGTTTTTGTCTGTTGGCTGCAGATAAAGAGATAACCACATCTCTGCTCTGCTGGGGGTGGGAATGGCAGATAGAGACAGCTGAGGAAGGGAAGGCAATGTGCTCTTCCAAAAGCACTTCCAAATCTACTGATGCAACAACAGAGTCACACAATTGCTCCCTTATCCTTCTCAATAAACTGTCAGCATCAGAGGAATCATCTGGAAAACCTGTCACAATAGCTGAGCTCTGGACATAAATAATTTGGGGACAAGATTCCCAACATAAACTACATATCCAAGCAAGAAAATAAGATATTCTCTTCCTTTTCCCCCACAGGGCACTCACTGCATTTCTCAAGGCTTTTTTTTTTTATTTGCTTTATTGACAGTTAAGTTTTGTGACCTCACTTGCACACCTGAAGCATCTCTTGGGTTGACAATCACCACCTCCATCCAGCATACCACATGTAACTAATAACACATACACACAAGATTCCATTGTCCAGCACTCTCTGGCTAGTCAGAGAAAGGTCCAGAGATTATTATAATGGGGAGACACACTGATTAATGCAAAGAAATTCATGGTCCTAGGTTCTTTTCCTTCCCCACTCATTTGAATCCAATATGATCATTCCCTATATACCAAAATAATAATAATAATAACCAAAATCTAAATTAATCTCAATCTATTCAATCAGACCACCAATACTGTTCGTTCTGGTTACCAAATCTGAGGCTTCCCAGGTGGCCCAGTGGTAAAGAATCTGCCAGCCAATGCAGGGAGATGTGGTTTTTATCCCTGGGTCAGGAAGATCCCCTGGAGAAGGAAATGGCAACCAACTCCAGTATTCTTGCCTGGGAAATCGCATGGACAGAGAGGAATCTGTCAGGCTCCTAGGGTCACAAAAGAGTCAGACACAACTAAGCAACTGAACAACAACAAGTTAACCTTAACCTAGAAGTAGGATTCTCTTCTCAGTTTTGGGTGAATTTACTTGCTATATGACCAATTAAGCCACATTAGCTGTCTGGGTCTTCTCTGTCTGTAAAATACAATGAATTTTATTTTCTCCATATTTTATGATTAAAGAAAAACAGAAAAAAAAGATTTGATAATGATAAGCATAAATGATTCATCCGAATCTTTTGTCTAATAGGTCTAATACCCCCAGTAAATCACACAGTTTCAACATGTAATTTCTATGCAGGGTACCAGTAAAATGCATCTTTAAAGCATTCTGAGAATCAGTCACTCCACAAAGTAACTATTTTTTTCTTTTTCAGCAGATTAAATATTTCATCCAGATTAAGTATTACACTGTAAGAAAGCAGCACAATACCATAAGGGGACTCCAAAAATATGCTGTTTTCTTACCTCTTTACTTTTTTCTCATTCATGCCTTTGTTCAACAAATATTCATCAAATGACTACTGCTTTCCAGGAAACATGTTAAGGTTGAAACGCTGTAATTACATGGATATGCCCAGTGGCAAAACAGCTTTACCGGTACTATGTGGTTGTTTTAAATGTTCTGTTCACTTCATGTCATTTCAGTTCAGTTCAGTTCAGTTGCTTGGTCGTGTCCGACCCTTTGTGACCCCATGAATCACAGCACGCCAGGCCTCTCTGTCCATCACCAACTCCTGGACTTCACTCAAACTCACATCCATCGAGTCGCTGATGCCATCCAGCCATCTCATCCTCTGTCATCCCCTTCTCCTCCTGCCCCCAATCCCTCCCAGCATCAGTCTTTTCCAGTGAGTCAACTCTTCGCATGAGGTGGCCAAAGTATTGGAGTTTCAGCTTTAGCATCAGTCCTTCCAATGAACACCCAGGACTGATCTCCTTTAGAATGGACTGGTTGGATCTCCTTGCAGTCCAAGGGACTCTCATTTATCCAGATGGTAATGGATAGGTTCTGCTGGTAATATTGGTCAGTGTAAGTGAGAAACCCTTTTGTTTTCTATGTATGTTTTAACTTCTCATGGACTATGTCTCAATACTTTATTCCCAGCACTTAGTCCTGCACAACTCTTAAGGGTCAATTGAAATGTAAATAATAATCATAATACTAAATGATAACACTCCTTCTATTATGTGTGGCCTAAGGCATGTCACTGCACCTGATGTTTTCCTCACCCATAAAATAATACAGATAGACAAAGCAGGTAGGGCTAGGCCTGAGGTCTATCTGACTGATGCCTGAAAATCTATAAGAGAGATGGTGCTGGCTATTAGTTCTGAAGGTGTCCAGGATAGTGCGTACTACAATTTGTGCCCCCTAAGTGTCAGAGCAAAGAAAGTCTGAGCTCCTTAGACCATGTCCATGAAAGCAGCCTAGGCATGTGTAGAGACTCCAGCAGAAGGAAACTGAAGAGTTCACTTAGCATGTGGTATTCAGAAAGGGACTGACTGTAAATAATGACCAGAGGAGAAAATCCAGTTCGGTCAAGGGGAGCATAGATGGGAACTATCAAGTGAATAGAGGGAATAGTGGACTAGGAATCAGTTTAGGTCTAGACTCCAGGCTGCCAAAACACTTGGGGTACATCTAATAAGATGACTCCACTTCCACTGCTGTGCTATTATAATGAGAAAAGGCACTATTACACATTTGCTAGAAGAACCAGAAACACATCAAGTAGAATTTCTCTTAAATTAACAGTAAAGAACTTCATCTCAGAGGAAATGATACACTTTTATGTTGACTTCTATATGTGCTGTGAATGGACACCAATTCTTGATGCCATGGGATTGTCTATAAAAACTTTTACTGTACCTTGGGATGTGAACTGAGCCATCTTTGCAAACTATGTCTATGGTACATTCACAGAAACAACAAAGTTAGTCCAGAAATTCCACTTACTTGCTTCTTATTTCCTTTTATAACCTAATGTGTGCCCCTGTAAATAGCATTCTTATTGATGCAGATGGAAATTTTAAAGAGTGACTTAATGGAAAATGAGGAAGAAAGGTGACTCTAGTTAACCGAGAGTAAAAAAATGGGATTTTGGGGCAGACCAAAGTCCTAAAAAGAAAGAAAAGTGTAGAGCTGGACACCGGTGCCATAGATATCTGATATTTTTCTTGATAATTTAACTTTAACTCTGGAACAAAATCCTCCCAGTTTCAAACTATCAACAAAATAATGTCCTAATGTCGCACAATGTATATTACTTTAAAAATAGGTCTCAAGTGGTATCTTTTTGCATTGTTACTGAAAAATTATTATTCACTGAAGATACAGCAGTGGTACCATCGTAATGGTTCTTTTAAGTTATTTAGATATACTGAGAACTATTTCTAATAGTAACTGCTATTTTTTTTTTTGTCATTGAATGAAGCTCTTTTCATTAAGCTTCGTGAATGTTCCACATGCTTTTAGCCACAATACAGTCTGCTTAATTTCTGACTCAGTGCAGCCATATACTACATATGTTACAATGCTGACATAGTCCCTAATGCCCTTTGCCAAGTATTTCTGGCTCCCCACTATCTAGGGAAATGTTACGAGGATGAGAGTTGGAGCCTTGTATTGAACAGAGCTGTGTGGCTAGCTCTGGCCACTGTTTGAGTGGGAGAGATATGCCAAGAATTTTGCACACTTGCTGGTAGGAGATCACTTTCTTCCTCCTATCACAGTAGCCAGCACTGTTTCAATGGGTGGGGACAAAGGTAAGAAACAAAACTTTGTTTTAAGCCACTGAGATTTGGAGGTTATTAGTTTACATACCCTAACTGAGTCTGACTGTAATAAATGTATTATTGTATCTCTATACTGATATTTGCTGATCAGGTCATTTACTAAATATGCCTGGACTGGAAGTCAGTATAATATTTTTATTTATAAAGGTCTATGAATTGATTGATTGGAAGTCAGAGTAGTTTAGGTAGTACATTCCCCATCTAAGTGTCACTCAGTAAACATCAACTGGTAATGAATAGCCACTGTCGATCTATACATAAACCCACAGATGGGTGGTGTTCATTTCCTAAGACAGAAATGAGGTACATATATCAGACTGATAAATGAGGGATAGCATTGTAAAGAAGAGTGTCAGAAGTGCTAACAACTACAATGACAGCACAGCAATCCTGCAGGTACTTTGAGACTCAAGCACTGCCTTCAAGGTGTTATGCAATTCAGCTCAATCAACTTTAAAAGTAAAATTAATTGCTGGGTATGAGCGTGACATTATAATGTGCATAATGAGGTACTGCATGATTTGGTGAAGAAGGGAGTTGTACAAGTTACATACAAGAGATGAAATCATTTGGGATTCATGAAGGGAAATATTCTCCACTGTGCCCCTAAGGTAAGCTTTTCCCAGCAGAGGATGGGTCTGGCCCAGTTGAATGCCACCTATGGCCAACAGGTCAGTGTATCTACTTTTAATGCTCAGCACTGGGCAGCATATTTGCCTGCAGTTTTAAACCCCATCTCTCAGTGTAGCCTTCACCAGGAATAATGGTGCTAATGTGGTCTCCTCAGTATTACTGCTATGCTTCGTGTCTCCACTTGCCCAGAATCTGGGCAGGGAAGCAGGCACTGTTTATTGGCCACCTCAAATAGAGCAGCAGAAGGGTCTAATCAAGAAGACCCCAGTCACAGGCTGAGGTTGGAAAGAGGAAAGATAAATGGCTTGGAAGTGAGGAGGATGAGAGTATTCCAGGGGGTACAGTACTATTACACAAAAGTAAGGATAGTATTCTTATCTGGGTATATTTTAAATGCTCTCAAGTGCTTCTATTTATGATTAAAATGTTTAACTTGATGTGAATCAAAACTACAACGGGGCACCACCTCACACTGGTCAGAATGACCATCATTGAAAAGTCTAGAAATAGCAAATACTGGAAAAGGTTTGGAGAAAGGGGAACCCAAATACCCTGTTGCTACAGCCACTATAAAAAACAGTATGGAGGTTCCTCAAAAAACAGAGTTGCCATATGATCCAGCAATCCCACTCTTGGGTATATACCCAGAGAAAACTTTGCCTTTGACTTTTGATCTTTGCCAGCATAAGGACACAGAATAAACAGTGAAGGGGACAGAAAAGTCTTGTTTTGTGGGTGATATTGTAATGGGGGAAGATGGACAAGAAACAAGTGATAAGTATATAAAATATTTTTGCATACTAATGAGTACCTTGGAAGAAAATAAGGAAGAGTAGAGAAGAATGGGTCTGGATTCTTTGGGCAGATGGTTAACTCTGGTCTGTGAAAACAGAAGTCTGTTAGAGTCCTAGGTGTAGGGAGGGAAAGAGCCTCAAGGAGACATAGGGAGAGCAGAGTCTCAAACTGAGGAAGCAGCAACTGTTCAGAGCTCAAGGGAAAACCAGTGTGTCTTCCTAGGAGGCCAGTGTGGCTCACGTTGAACAGAAGGGGTGAGTCCAGGACATGAGAATTAAGGCAGCAGTGACAGGAGGGGGACTTTAAGAAAAGGTCAGTGAGAGCCAGGGCAGCACCCAGAGAAGGGAAAGTTATTACAAGGCTCTTGAAAATGAACCCATTGCTGGATATATATATTCATTCCATGAATGCCAAGGAAACAGGGCAGAGGCCACTAAAATATTTTAAGAGCAAGATAAGTAGAACCTAGCCTTAGGCAGTTATTGCAGATGCCAAAATCTGAAAACTTGTACCAACGTAAAGTTGGCAAAGCCCAGAGACATACTGCATGACAAGGGCAACGAGGAGAGAGAAATAATAGACAACGTAGGGTCAGCTACCTGATTTCATTGTCAGTGACAGCAGAGATGGGATATGAAGCTATCTAATAAATGATCACTCCAAGGGAAGATAAAATCAACAATGACAGCAACTTGCAAAAACTTTTTAAAAAAATGTCCAAATAGCCATGCTGTTTTACAAAAAGGGTCCAGGCCAGATATGAAAAAAAAAATCAATAAAGGGAATAAAAAAGAATTTTATCACAAACTCACTAATCTCAAGATAAACTGCCAAAAGGTAAATTTCATGGTAAATTTGCAAAGAGTCAGACATTGACTGAGCTACTGAGAACACACAAACAATGAAAACAAAATAAATACTTTTACTGGTTGATACTGCAACATAATTAATCTGTTTCAGTTCAGTTCAGTTCAGTCAATCAGTCCTGTCCGACTCTTTGCCACCCCATGAATCAAAGCACACCAGGCCTACCTGTCCATCACCAACTCCCAGAGTTCACTCAAACTCATGTCCATCGAGTCACTGATGCCATCCAGCCATCTCAATCTCTGTTGTCCCCTTCTCCTCCCGTCCCCAACCCTCCCAGCATCAGAGTCTTTTCCAGTGGGTCAACTCGTCGCAAGAGGTGGCCGAAGTATTGCAGTTTCAGCTTTAGCATCAGTCCCTCCAATGAACACCCAGGACTGACCTCCTTTACAATGGACTGGTTGGCTCTCCTCACAGTACAAGTGACTCTCAAAGGTCTTCTCCAGCACCACAGTTCAAAAGCATCAATTCTTCGGCAATCAGCTTTCTTCACAGTCCAACTCTCACATCCATATGACTACTGGAAAAACCAGAGCCTTGACTAGACGGACCTTGGTTGGCAAAGTAACGTCTCCGCTTTTTAATATGTTTTCTAGGTTGGTCATAACTTTTCTTCCAAGGAGTAAGCGTCTTTTAATTTCATGGCTGCAATCACCATTTGCAGTAATTTTGGAGCCCAAAAAAATAAAGTCTGACACTGTTTCCACAGTGTCCCCATCTATTTCCCAAGAAGTGATGGAACCAGATGCCATAATCTTTGTTTTCTGAATGTTGAGCTTCAAGCCAGCCTTTTCACTCTCCTCTTTCACTTTCATCAAGAGGCTTTTGAGTTCCTCTTCACTTTCTGCCATAAGGGTGGTGTCATCTGCATATCTGAGGTTGTTGATATTTCTCCTGGCAATCTTGATTCCAGCTTGTGCTTCTTCCAGCCCAGTGTTCCTCATGATGAACTCTGCACATAAGTTAAATAAGCAGGGTGACAATATACAACCTTGACGTACTCCCTTTCCTATTTGGAACCAGTCTGTTGTCCCACGTCCAGTTCTAACTGTTGGTTCCTGACCTGCATATAGGTTTCTCAAGAGGCAGGTCAGGTGGTCTGGTATTCCCATCTCTTTCAGAATTTTCCACAGTTTATTGTGATCCATACAGTCAAAGGCTCCGGCATAGTCAATGAAGCAGAAATAAGATGATTTTCTGGAACTCGCTTGCTTTCTGCATGATCCCGCGGATGTTGGCTATTTGATCTCTGGTGCCTCTGCCTTTTCTAAAACCTGCTTGAACATCTGGGAGTTCACGGTTCACATATTGCTGAAGCCTGGCTTAGAGAATTTTGAGCATGGCTTCACTAGCGTGTGAAATGAGTGCAATTATGAGGTAGTTTGGGCATTCTTTGGCATTGCCTTTCTTTGGGACTAGGATGAAGACTGACCTTTTCCAGTCCTGTGGCCACTGCTGAGTTTTCGAATTTGCTGGCATATTGAGTGCAGCACTTTCACAGCATCATCTTTCAGGATTTGAAATAGCTCAACTGGAATTCCATCACCTCCACTAGCTTTGTTCGTAGTGATGCTTTCTAAGGCCCACTTGACTTCACATTCCAAGATGTCTCGTTCTAGGTGAGTGATCACACCATCATGACTATCTTGGTCGTGAAGATCTTTTTTGTACAGTTCTTCTGTGTATTCTTGCCACCTCTTCTTAATATCTTCTGCTTCTGTTAGGTCCATTCCATTTCTGTCCTTTATCCAGCCCATCTTTGCATGAAATGTTCCCATGGGATCTCTAATTTTCTTGAAGAGATCTCTTGTTTTTCCTATTCTATTGTTTTCCTCTATTTCTTTGCATTGATCGCTGAGGAAGACTTTCTTATCTCTCCTTGCTATTCTTTGGAAATCTGCATTCAGATGCTTATATCTTTCCTTTTCTCCTTTGCTTTTCACTTCTCTTCTTTTCACAGCTATTTATAAGGCCTCCTCAGACAGCCATTTTGCTTTTTTGCATTTCTTTTCCATGGGGAGGGTCGTGGTCCCTGCCTCCTATACAATGTCACGAACCTCCGTCCATAGTTCTTCAGCCACTCTATCTATGAGATCTAGTCCCTTAAATCTATTTCTCACTTCCACTGTATAATCATAAGGGATTTGATTTAGGTCATATCTGAATGATCTAGTGGTTTTCCCTACTTTCTTCAATTTAAGTCTGAATTTCGCAATAAGGAGTTCATGATCTGAGCCACAGTCAGCTCCCGGTCTTTTTTTTTTTGCTAACTGTACAGATCTTCTCCATCTTTGGCTGCAAAAGATATAATCAATCTGATTTCAGTGTTGACCATCTGGTGATGTCCATGTGTAGAGTCTTCTCTTGTGTTGTTGGAAGAGGGTGTTTGCTATGACCAGTGCGTTCTCAGAATGTGGTCCACTGGAGAAGGGAATGGCAAACCACTTCAGTATACTTGCCTTGAGAACCCCATGAACAGTATCAAAAGGCAAAATGATAGGATAGTGAATGAGGAATTCCCCAGTCGGTAGGTGCCCAGTATGCTACTGGAGATCAGTGGAGAAATAACTCCAGAAAGAATGAAGGGATGGAGCCAAAGCAAAATCAATACCCAGTTGTGGATGTGACTGCTGATAGAAGCAATATCCGATGCTGTAAAGAGCAATATTGCATAGGAACCTGGAATGTTGGGTCCATGAATCAAGGCAAATTGGAAGTGGTCCAACAGGAGATGGCAAGAGTGAACGTAAACATTCTAGGAATCAGTGAACTAAAATGGACTGGAGTGGGTGAATTTAACTCAGATGACCATTATATCTACTACTGTGGGCAGGAATCCCTTAGAAGAAATGGAGTAGCCATCATGGTCAACAAAAGAGTCCGAAATGCAGTACTTGGATGCAATCTCAAAAACAACAGAATGATCTCTGTTCATTTTCAAGGCAAACCATTCAATATTACAGTAATCCAAGCCTATGCCCCAACCAGTAATGCTGAAGGAGCCAAAGTTGAACGGTTCTATGAAGACCTACAAGACCTTTTAGAACTAACACCCAAAAAAGATGTCCTTTTCATCATAGGGGACTGGAATGCAAAAGTAGGAAGTCAAGAAACACCTGGAGTACCAGGCAAATTTGGACTTGGAGCACAGAATGAAGCAGGGCAAAGGCTAATTAATCTGATTACAGGTCTTCAAAACATATAAATGAAGATTTGCATAGAACAATTTGTGAAAAGAAAAAAAAAAAAGAAACAAGGTATCTTTTGTATTTTTACGAGATCCAAAGAGAAGCCAAGAAATTTGAGAACTGTCAGAAAGCCCTGAGAAGCCCAGTACTCAAAATTTATGCTCATTTGAAGAGAAACAATGCAATTGCCTGTGCTGTTCAGTCAACTGAGAAATCAAACAGCTTTCAAAATAAAGTTCTGTAAAATATGTATGTTTAAAGTAAAACTGTTTATCCGCAAATAAACAATTTAGTCTGCAAAGGAGAATTCCAGTTGGCTTCTATTTAAAAAAATAAAAAAACAAACACAAATTTTACAATGCAGCACCTTGTTTCACGCAGAGTGATTCTTCAGATAATATTTAGGTTTTGTGTGTTTTTTCGAAAAGGCCAAATGGACCACTGGCTGAAAATAAGAAATCTTTTTGGGTTCTCTCTTCTTTTCTCTAAGCCTTAATTACTTCTTTCTCTATGACTAAATAAAATTAAGGTAATTACCATAGGGATTATGATGCCTAGTCAGACATTAATTACAGTTAATCTTTCCAGCAAATTATTTCAAGAGCTAGGCACTATGCTAGGAATTCATACTGCTTATCACATTTTGCTGGTTTGAAATCATAAGGAATATGGTAGCTGATGCATTGTGTATTTAGTTAGACACCTAAATAATCTGTAGGAATGACTAAGAAATCTTCATAAAATAAAACACCTTCTTTAAGGAGTTACAAAATAGAAACTACATCATTCCCAGGTTGTATCTGCCTATGCAGAAGTCTAAAATAACTGAAATACAATTTCTGATGAAATATGTCATGAGAAGTGATGATAGCTACCAATGGATAAAAAGTAGCAGTCAGAAGGATCCTGAAAGTTCTACCACTGACACAGAGAACTCATTGTATCAGGAAATATGACTTGGTCAGCCCACTGCACCGGATTGGTGTTTATAAGACATGATTAAAAATGCCATGTACTATAATACTATTAACTAACATTCAATTTAATGCTTACTTCAATAAATGTCAGGAAACCTGTTTACCTTTATGTGTATATCATCTCATTTAATCATAACTATTTTGGAAGGAAAGTTATGAACAATCTAAACAGCATATTAAAAAGCAGAGACATTACTTTGTCAACAAAGGTCCACCTAGTCAAGGCTATGGTTTTTCCAGTGGTCATGTATGGATGTGAGAGTTGGACTGTGAAGAAAGCTGATCGTCGAAGAATTGATGCTTTTGAACTGTGGTGTTGGAGAAGACTCTTGAGAGTCCCTTGTACTGCAAGGAGATCCAACCAGTCCATTCTAAAGGAGATCAGTCCTGGGTGTTCATTGGAGGGACTGATGCTGAAGCTGAAATTCCAATACTTTGGCCACCTCATGTGAAGAGTTGACTCATTGGAAAAGACTTTGATGCTGGGAGGAATTGGGGGCAGGAGGAGAAGGGGATGACAGAGGATGAGATGGCTGGATGGCATCACCGACTTGATGGACATGAGCTTGGGTAAACTCTGGGAGTTGGTGATGGACAGGGAGGCCTGGCGTGCCTCCCTGTCACAAAGAGTTGGACATGACTGAGCAACTGAACTGAACTGAACTGATTCTTACAGATGTTAAAATTGAGACATAAAGTTGTACGTTTCTTTGTGAAATTTATACAGCCAGTAATTAGCAGAGCACAATGGTGACCCACTCCAGTACTCATGCCTGAAAAATCCCATGGACAGAGGAGCCTGGTAGGCTGCAGTCCATGGGGTCGCGAAGAGTTGGACACGACTGAGAGACTTCACTTTCACTTTCATGCATTGGAGAAGGAAATGGCAACCCACTCCAGTGTTCTTGCCTGGAAAATCCCCATCTATGGGGTCGCACAGTCGGACACGACTGACATGACTTAGCTGTAGCAGCAGGATTTTAATTAAGGCAGTCTGAAACTGTTTTTAAATCATAGTTTCCAGTTCCTTGATAGCTACTGCCTTCATTAAGCCTATTATATGTTTAGAATGGATACTGAGAGTATATCGGAAATGACAGCATTCTGTTCTAAGAACTTGCAAAAGATGAGAATTCAGTTGCCCTGGGGTTTACTTTGAAAACTATACGATCAGAAGTTACATACAACGTCTCCTTAAAGAAAGACTACCTCCATGGGTAGGAAAGCAGGAACACTTATGGCTTAATTCAGTCAATGAGATGAATAGGGGCTGAATCAGAAGAAGGCAGGAAAAGAAGGTACTTAAAGAAAGCAACTGTAGTGACTTTCCAACCCTTTCGCTGAAAAGGTGATTTACCTCAACACGTTCAGTCCCAGGGCTAAATGCAGCTTTGAGGAGATAACCGCATAACACCCATCTTTTCAAAGATGGGAATTCAGCTGTCCTGGGGTTTACTTTGAAACTGTATGATTGGAACAGTTATATGTAACGTTATATACAACATGGTCACAACTAGCTTTCCATTTTTAATTTAGCTTTTCATGTATTTTATCTATAGAGAGCATTTTGGTTGATTAGAAGACACAAGATGTCAGCACTCTTGTCAACTTGTACTGTAAACTAATAAATTCTGCTCTGCTTTTAATTATTTTTTTTAAAGTTTTAAAAAAACCAATTTAAAAAATTTTTGACATTCCAGGATCTAGTATTTACAGTCGGTGGCTGCATGGTGCTGGAGTGGCGTTTCTGCTTTACTGACTATGCCAAAGCCTTTGACTATGTAGATCACAACAAACTGTGGTAAATTCTTAAACAGATGGGAATACCAGACCACCTGACCTGCCTTTTGAGAAATCTGTATGCAGTTCAAGAAGCAACAGTTAGAACTGTACATGGAACAACAGACTGGTTCCAGATCGGTAAAGGAGTATGTCAAGGCCATATATTGTCATCCTGCTTATTTAACTTACATGCAGAGTACATCATGAGAAATGCTGGGCTGATAAAGCACAAGCTGGAATCAGGATTGCAGGGAGAAATATCAATAACCTCAGATACGCAGATGACACCACCCTTATGTCAGAAAGTGAAGAAGAACTAAAGAGCCTCTTGATGAAAGTTAAAGAGGAGAGTGAAAAAGTTGGCTTAAAACTCAATATTCAGAAAATGAAGATCATGGCATCTGGTCCCATCACTTCATGGCAAATAGATGGGGAAACAGTGAAAACAGTGAAAGACTTTATTTTGGGGGGGCTCCAAAATCACTGCAGATGGTGACTACAGCCATGAAATTAAAAGACACTTGCTCCTTGGAAGAAAAGCTATGACCAACATAGACAGCATATTAAAAAGCAGAGATGTCACTTTGACAACAAAGGTCCATCTAGTAAAAACTATGGTTTTTCCAGTAGTCATGTATGGATGTGAGAGTTGGACTATAAAGAAAGCTGAGCACCGAAGAATTGATGCTTTTGAACCGTGGTGTTGGAGAAGACTCTTGAGGGTCCCTTGGACTGCAAGGAGATCCAACCAGTCCATCCTAAAGCAAATCAGCCCTGAATATTCATTGGAAGGACCTCTGCTGAAGCTGAAGCTACAAACCTTTGGCCACCTGATGCAAAGAACTGACTCCCTGGAAAAGACCCTGATGCTCAGAAAAATCGAAGACAGAAGGAGAACGGGACGTCAGAGGATGAGATGGTTGGATGGTATCACCCACTCAATGGACATGAGTTTGAGTAAACTCCAGGAATTTCTGATGGATAGGGAGGCCTGGTGTGCTGCAATCCATGGGGTTGTAAAGAGTCGGACACGACTGAGAGACTGAACTAAACTGAATATTACACTTAGTATCTCACCTTCCTTTTAGAGAAAATTCTTTGTTGATAGACCTTACTATATTGTTCAACAGTGAGGGGATATGTGTATATATATATATAGTTATGACTGATTTGCATTTTTATATGGCAGAAACTAACACAACATTGTAAAGCAACTACCTTCCAATTAAAAAAAAAAAGATAGTCTCATGTACAAAAATCTTTAGACTTTTAGCCTGAGAACCTCTTTTTCTCTAGGTGATCCGAGATCCTTTTCCAGTAGTAATTAAAACAGATGTGTTTTAGTCACTTAGCTGTGTGAAACTCTTTGCAATCCCATAGACTGTAACCCACCAAGCTCCTCTGTCCATGGGATTATCTCAGCAAGAATACTGGAATGGGTTGCCATTTCCTCCTCCAGAGGATCTTCCCAACCTAAGGATCAAAACCCTGTCTCTTGCATTGGCAGGCTGGTTCTTTACCACTGAGTCACCGGCAGAGGTCACAAGAAGAAACAGATATGAATGCCATCATAAATTACAGGGAGACATTTCTCCAAGTGTTCCTATACTGAATTTTACATGAAATAGTACTTCTGTCATAATTACCCAGGCAATTATCACATTTCCTACATTCAGGTTAAAAACAATGATTCTGATGAACAGTAAAACAAATCATTGATGAAGCTAAAATAAAAAGTGTCAGCCAAATACAAAACACATTGGTGGTGGTGGTGGTTGGTAGTGCTTTGCTTAATTGCTTTTTATTATCATTTGTTTCTGGTGACGCTGAAAAAGCAGTAATCTGAAATATTTTATCACGTGCATGACAACATGAAGAAAGAAAAAGACAAAATCAATAACCTTACATTGCTACCTTCAGTGGTTAAAGATAAGAGGAACACATACCAAATGTTTTCAATAAACAAAATAGTTACATATAAAAAGGGAAAAAAGCGAAGGACAAGTCCAGTGGAAATCATGCACTTGTCCAAGAATTATTCTGCATTTTTAAAAAATCTTCCTCATATCTGTGGCATTTCATCTCATAGAGAACAAAAAACCTTGGATACTTTTTCTCTTTCTCTCTTGCTTCCTTGCAATAAGTAGTAATAACTCCTCTAATATTTTATGCAGATCTTCATTATGGCACTTTGACCATTATAATTATTTGCTTTGGTGCCTGTCTTTCCCAACAGACTGTGTGTGCTTGGAGGCCTAGGGCTGTCTCAATCATCTCTTTACATCACACATCCTTGCTAATGCCTGTTATATAACACGATGACAGGTTGAAAACTCATGAGTCTACAGGAGGGCCACGGAAGTAGCATAAAGGAATGACAGCCAGGCGTAACAGGACCAGTGGGGTGCTGTTACTCTGAGAAGCCCCTGATCCATCTGAACACGATAGCTTCTAGTTAGACCCAGCAGACTGTTGCTAAGGACATTATCAAGAAGCCAGATATCTAAATATGCAGGTGAAGTTTGCCACATTTAAAAAAATACTGTGCAAGACAAACAAAACATTATCAACTAGGCAGATTTTGTCCATGGGGCACCAGTTTGCAACCAACCAACAGGACATATGCTAATGTGTGCTTGGGATCAATAAACCCCAATATTGAGGAAACTTTTGTCCTCAGTCTGCATGCAAGTAACTATTCTCAGAGTTGCCAATAAGGTTTTACATAACCTGAATATCACTGAAAAACATTTAACTCAAATGACTCTAACCATAACCATAGTACTAAACTATACTATTTACACATACTCACAGGGGCATCTGGTCCCATCACTTCATGGCAAATAGATGGGGGAAAGATGGAAACAGTGGCAAATTTTATTTTCTTGGGCTTCAAAATCACTGTGGATGGTGACTGCAGCCATGAAATTAAAAGACACTTGCTCCTTGGAAGAAAAGCTATGGCAAACCTAAACAGCGTATTAAAAAGCAGAGACTTCACTCTCCCAACAAAGGTCCACATAGTCAAAGCTATGGTTTTCACAGTAGTCATGTACGAATGTGAGAGCTGGACCATAAAGAACCCTGAACACCAAAGAATTGATGCTTTCAAACTACGGTGCTTCAGAATAGTCTTGAGAGTCCCTTGGACTGCAAGGAGATCAAACCAGTCAATTCTAAAGGAAATCAACACTTACTGTTCATTGGAAGGACTGATGCTGAAGCTGAAGCTCCAAAACTTTGGCCACCTGATGGAAAGAGTGAACTCACTGTAAAAGATTCCAATGCTTGGAAAGATTGAAAGCAAAGAGAAGAGGGTGGCAGAGGATGAGATGGTTAGATAGCATCACTGACTCAATGTACATTAATTTGAGAAAACTTGGGAGATAGTGAAGGACAGGGAAGCTTGGAATGCTGCAGGTCATGGGGTCACAGAGTTGGACTGACTTAGGGACTGAACAACAATAACAAATATTACTCAAAAGGGCTTCCCCAGTGGCTCAGTACTAAACAGTCTGACTATCCATGCACGAGACTTGGGTTCGATCCCCAGGTTGGGAAGAAATGGCAGCCACTCCAATACAGTCCAGGGGATCACAAGAGTTGGAAACAAATTAGTGACTAAAAAACAACAATATATTACTCAACATGTTTAGATCCCCTCTTTCTCCTATGAATCCTACCTCATCCAAGACACAAAGAACTAAAGATTAGAAGCAATAAACTCATCTTCTTAAGATAGCTAGAAGTGACCGGTGATAGAAATAACCTAATTAGACAAGCAAAGCAGTCAGGGGCCATTTGATGTAGGAGCCATCAGTCCTACAAACTGAATAATCAAGAAAAAATTATTACTTTGAAGCACACTTTGTAACAATGAGTCATTAGAGCAAGGTTAAATTATGTTCATTATGTTCTGCTCAATAAAGGAAAGAAATATATGCCACATTTTAGAGTTTTTCTGTCAAATTAGTTATTTTTAATATTATTTAAATTATGCATGTTAAGAAGCAACAGTTAGCACTGGACATGGAACAACAGACTGGTTCCAAATTGGAAAAGGAGTATGTCAAGGCTGTATATTGTCATCGTGATTATTTAACTTATATGCAGAGTACATCATTCAAAATACTGGCCTGGATGAAGCACAAGCTGGAATCAAGATTGCAGGGAGAAATATCAATATCCTCAGATATGCAGATGATGCCACCCTTATGGCAGAAAGCAAAGAGGAATTAAAGAGGCTTTTGATGAAAGTGAAAGCAGAGAGTGAAAAGTTTTAAGCCGCATAAAGTGGCTTAAAACTCAACATTCAAAAAAAGAAGATCATGGCATCTGGTCCCATCACTTCATGGGGAATATAGATTGGGAAACAATGGAAACAGTGAGAGACTTTATTTTGGGGGGCTCCCAAATCACTGCAGATGGTGAATGCAGCCATGAAATTCAAAGACACTTGCTCTTTGGAAGAAAAGCTATGACCAACTTAGAAAGCATATTAAAAACCAGAGACATTACTTTGCTGAAAAAGGTCCATATAGTCAAAGTTATGGTTTTTTCTGTAGTCACATATGGTTGTGAGAGTTGGACCATAAAGAAAGCTGAGCACCAAAGAACTGATGTTTTTGAACTGTGGTGTTGGAGAAGACTTTTGAGAGTCCCTTGGACTGCAAGGAGAACATACCAGTCAATCCTAAATGAAATCAATCCTGAATATTCACTGGAATGACTGATGCTGAAGCTGAAGCTCCAATACTTTGTCCACCTTATGTGAAGAGCTGACTCATTAGTAAAGACCCTGATGCTGGGAAAGACTGAAGGCAAGAGAAGGGTATGGCAGAGGATGAAATGGTTAGATGGCATCACCAACTCCACGGACATGGGTTTGAGCAAGCTCTGGGAGTTGGTGAAGGACAGGGAAGCCTGGCGTTCTGCAGTCCATGGGGTCGCAAAGAGTCAGACACGACTGAGCAACGGAAATGAACAGAATTGGTGAATGCCTAGAAATTTCATTCATCAAACATATCATTTTCCTAATGTTGGATAAATTAAATGTTATCACACTAAATAAAGCATCACATTACATTTAAATAATTATCAGTGGTTTTCTTTCATTTCTCACCATAATCCCATAAATCAGGTATCAGTCCCACTGTGCTAACAATTTAGCTGAGACTTAGCCACACAATCTTAGACAGTGACTCAGTCCTTTTAGGGCTTCCCAGGTGGCACTGCTGCCAAAGCAGGAGGCATAAGAAACTTGGGTTTGAACCCTGGGTCAGAAAGATCCCCTGGAGGAGCATATGGTAACCCACTCCAGTATTCTTGCCTGGAGAATCCCATGGACAGAGGAGCCTGGTGGGGTCCATAGAGTCACAAAGAGTTGGACAGAACTGAGGTGACTTAGTAAGCATGCAGTTCTTTTAACTCCTATAAATGTTCTTTCACAGATCCATTCCTTCATTCAACACAAATTTACTGAACATTAATATGACCAATAGTTCCACAAAATAAAATGTCAGAAATTTTAAATATAAATGTAAATCTACAATTATAGCACAATATGATTCAAAACTCCTCTGAAGCTCAGTTTTATAATAAGTGAGTTCTAGAGGTTTTTAAATCACTTTCTAGTACCTGTCATTGAGTTAACAATGTGCGAATATCTTAACACATGTGATATTTTGAAAACCAGACTATTTCTGTACCTAATCCATGAGAGAAATAGGTACAGTAAATAGAAATGACTCCAGCTTTCTCTATGTTCATTAGATAATTAGTTAATTAGAACACCTTTGTAATGCTTTCTTAATCACTCACTCCAGTAGTGCAAAGAAATCAAAGTTAATCCATCTGTCGCAAAGGGATTGACTACAGGATTCTTTATTCAATGTATTTCTTTTAAAACTGTGTAAATTTAGTGTTTGTGCTACTCATGAAATATCCCAATTAACAACCCAGGAAGAAAAAAAAGACTGCATCATCTTTACAATTTGACAAGTGGAAAATTATGTGATAGAAAGATTAACCTAACTGATTATACTCAGATGAGCCTTTAGCAAACTAGGATTTCTCTACCAGGACTCAGTGTATTTTCAGTTCAGTTCAGTCACTCAGTCGTGTCCGACTCTCTGCGACCCCATGAATCACGGCACGCCAGGCCTCCCTGTCCATCACCAACTCCCGGAGTTCACTCAAACTCATGTCCACAGAGTCATTGATGCCATCCAGCCATCTCACTCTCTGTCGTCCCCTTCTCCTCTCGCTCCCAATCCTTCCAGCATCAGAGTCTTTTCCAGTGACTCAACTCTTCGCATGAGGTGGCCAAAGTATTGGAGTTTCAGTGTATTTTAGAAACTGCTTTTCCAATGAACCTATTGTTTATACAGTTACTTCTGTGCTGCTAAGATACTTGGTGGTTTTGTCTTCTGTTTCTGCTTTTGCCACATTATTTTTTTTAAAAAAGCACAGCTTCTGTAGCAGTCTAGATACTATGATCTTTGCTGGCATCACTAGCTATGCTTTTGGGGGAATGAACATATTGACTTTGATAAGGAAATGCAAAACATAAAGATAAAATGGTAAAACAAAAATATTTTTATTTGAAATATTATTTCAAATCCAGGATGAAATAACTACATTTACTCATAAATAGAAAAAAAACTCAAAAAACATTATCTCAAAATCTAATACTTAACCAGAAGACTAGGGCAAAGAATGGGATAGATTTGCTGGACTGTACATTTATAAATTACTGACTAAAATTAAGGTCCTATCCATAGTGGTGGCTCTGCTGGGAAAGAACTTGCCTGCCGTGCAGGAGATGCAAGAGACACAGGTTTGATCCTTGGGTCAAGAAGATTCCCTGGAAAAGAAAATGGCAAACTACTCCAGTATTCTTGCCTGGAAAATTCCACGGATAAAGGAGCCGATGGAGTCGCAGAGTCTGACATGACTGAGTGTGTACACACACACACACACACACAGCATAGTTTAATGCTTTGCGAACAGTAAGTTGGACTCACATTAGAAAGAATTCACCAGATTTTGAACTGACAATCCAAGGACAAAGTACTCTGATTTTGCGTTTAAACTCAGCCTTGATTTTGATGTCAGTTAATTTGCTGATGACTTTGAAAACATTAAATCGTTGCCATCCTCAAACCTGGAGAAATGAGTCATCTGTTTCTGTCAAGTGGAAAATAACAAAATCAGCAGGAAAGGAAATTTTATTTCTAAAGTTCATAAAGAATGCAATAAACAGTGGAGATTATTTACCAGTAACTGCACTATTTTTTCCAAAAATTCGCAAAGCTCCTTTAAAGAGCAAAAAAGCCAGCAACTTGAAGGATACATGACAAGCAGGCTTTCTTTCTACCACATTTTTTGCAGTAAAAGGGAGCCAAGGAATTTTCCTAGCATAACTTTTTTGTCCTTGAAAGAGAAGCATAAATAATAAGTCAATGCAAATTTTTTCCATAGAGATTATTAGACCATCTTCATATCTTAAATGTAGCTTCCAACCTACATTCCCTGTAATAAATCATACATAATGTCAGTTATAATCATTTTTTAGATTCATAAGCTGAGGTTGAGAGGTTTTAAATCCTTTGGCAGAGTCACCATTTACATGGGGCAGGTTTAGGATTTGAACCACAGCCTCTGGATTCCATACTCAAGCCTCTGTTCTAGTTAACTTCTTCTAGTGAATTTTGATACTTTGATTGCCTGACTCTTCCTTTCCTTTTCTGTATAAATAAATAAAGATGCCTGACTTACCTTGGTCACAGAGTTGTTACGAATATCAAACATCATAATGTATATCAACATATTTTAGAAATTTAACAACCAGGAGTTTTTATTTCAAAGCATATAGAAAGTATGGTTGACTTGCCTGAGAGAAAAGTGGTTACGTGGCTCTAAGTTAGCTATTTTTACAGTAATCTAATAATAACCAATTTTTGCCTCCCAACTACCCATCCACCCAGCCACCACTTCTGCTCTCCTACCAGTCAAGCCAGATGATACTTCAGTTTTACAGAAAGAGATGCAGCTTGAGACAGTACTGAGAAACGAGTCCACATTCCCATCCTTCTAATTTACTCAGAACACACTCACACTTACCCTGGAGGAAGGACAAGAGAGGAAATGCTACTCATGTTTCTGAGTCAGTTTTACCTAACACCACAGGGTATGGAGAGTTTGGCCATTTAAAAATACAAATTTATTTCCAAGTGCACTGACTTCGTATATTCAGTTACCACCCACCTGAGGTCTGCTGAAGGGAAAGTAAAGAAAAATAGGAGCTCACAGTCCTCTTTTATTAATCCTGAGGAATTTACCAAGAATTTTAGTGATCCTAAGAAATTAATAAGACACAACCCAATTTTTAAATAAAATGGTTAACTTTGAGCATTGCTTGAAGTACCACATTGAGAGAATTGAAAATCTATCATGGAATCATTCCACCTCTTAAATTATTGTCCACAAAAGCAATTTCTATGTGTTAAAACCAGAGTCAGAAAACAAGAGGCAATTTTAGAAATGTAAATCTTTACTTTGCCCAAAGTACAAATTTTTAAGAGGCTGACTCTTCTGTTCCAATAAGAACTGCATTGGTTCAGATCCACAGAATTAGAGTGAGCTATTAATGCTAATGAAAACTCAAAGTGTTGCACGGCACACTCGAGGGAAACTTTTATTTTTAATATCTCAATCATCCTCTTCCCCAGACACTAGGCTGAATGCTTTGTATGAAGTATTTTCATTAATCCTTAAAACTTTTTCAGGTGAGACTATTATTAATTCCCATTTTATCAGGAACCAGCAAGTTAGCGTGCATGCATGCATGCTCAGTCACTTCCAGTCATGTCCATGGAATTTTCCAGGCAAGAATACTGGGGTGGGTTGCCATTTCTTCCTCCAGGGATCTTCCTGACCCAGGGATCGAACCTGCATTTATTGCATCGGCAGAAGGATTCTTTAACACCGAGCCACTTGGGAAGTCTAGCATATTAGTGGTGGACCCAAAGCTAAAACACATTATAATCTTGAGCTATTTTTAAAAATTAAGTGGAAAAGTGCTTATACCAGGGCAGCTCCTTTCTTTTTCTCTACACTTCCTGATCAGTAGGAAAAACACTCTGTCTAGCTCTATGAATATTGGAAAACAAATAATGGAGCTCTTTTTTAGAATATTGGAAAGGGAAAATAACTCCCATGTGTCTCTAGACTCCAATTCACAAAAAATATCAAAAGAAAGATACCTGAGAAACAGAAGGCATCTTTGTCTCCTGTTACACATTAGCAGCATGTAAGATTCATCACTACTTTTATATGGTTACCAGGGGCTGCCCAGGTGGTGCAGTGGTAAAGAATCCTGCAAATGCAGGAAAGGCAAGAGACACATGTTCGTACCCCGGGTCAGGAAGATCTCCTGGAGTAGGAAATGGCAACTCACTCCCGTATTCTTGCCTGAAAAATTAAATGGACAGAGGAGCATGGCAGGCTACAGTCTATGGGGGTCACAAAGAGTCAGACACATTTGAGCGACTGAACACGCATGCAGGAGAGAACAGAAGAACAGGATGCCACAGCAAGGTGGCTTCAGTCGACCCCTCCCCCAGTTTGTGGGGGGTCTCACGTAACTCTCTGAGTATCACCTCCTCACTCACTGCTCCATGAATAACCACATGTGTGGAAGAGGTTCTTTCAGAGGGAAGACCAGGTTTATGTGCAAGGCTTATGGATCTTCACAGACCTGCAAGACTGTAAGGTGCCTGCAGACTAGGAAAGAACGTGAACATCTGCAGCAAAGCCAGAAAGGTAGCCAGAATGTGGCAATTCTAAAATCTAAGAAAGTAGCTGAGAAATATGAGATTTAAAAGAGAGAAGTGTGTCAGGCTGTGTGGTGGGAGGAATCCATGACAAAGGAGGCAAAAAGGATTAAACTTCAACAAATTTAAACAAGGGAAGATCAGATGTGAAAGGAGGAAGAGTGAGAGAAGGCAGACACACTAGCAGCCAGACCCTGGCTTCCCTTTGTTATTCTGCCATCCTAAGAAGGAAAGACCTGGGAGATACGGTTGTGAAGGGGAGTCATGGCTGAAATCAAAAGTCCTTGAGCATTATCCTAAAATAGGATGTGTCAGCAATGGAAAGCTTTGAAAGATTTCTATCAGGGTTAGGTTCAGAGCTGAGCTTGGGAAGACCAAAGCTGCCTGAGACACTTTTAAAATCTCAGTTATTAGCTTGTTCACTTGTTTGTACACTCATGTGAAGCACTTTATTTCTGAGTCAATATCTTCCAAGCACGCATTTTACCCTCTAAGAGAACACTACTTACCTAGAAGTCAGATGAACTTTTCTAATTGGCTAAGGATCCTCAATAACCTCAGATATGCAGATGACACCACGCTTATGGCAGAAAGCGAAGAACTAAAGAGCCTCTTGATGAAAGTGAAAGAGGAGAGTGAAAAAGTTGGCTTAAAGCTCAACATTCAGAAAACTAAGATCATAGCATCTGGTCCCATCACTTCATGGCAAACAGATGGGGAAACATGGAAACAGTGACAGACTTCATTTTGGGGGGCTCCAAAATCACTGCAGATGGTGACTACAGCCATGAAATTCAAAAACGCTTGCTCCTTGGAAGAAAAGCTATCACTAACCTAGAAAGTCACTCGGTCGTGTCCGACCCTTTGCGACCCCACGGACTATACAGTCCATGGAATTTTCCAGGCCAGAATATTGGAGTGGGTTTCTTTCCCTTCTCCAGGGGATCTTCCCAACCCAGGGATCGAACCCAGGTCTCCCGCATTGCAGGCAGATTCTTTACCAGCTGAGCCACAAGGCGCCCTGGTGGCTCAGAGGTTAAAGCGTCTGCCTCCAATGCGGGAGACCCAGGTTCGATTCCTGGGTCGGGAAGATCCCCTGGAGAAGGAAATGGTAACCCACTCCAGTATTCTTGCCTGGAGAATCCCATGGACGGAGAAGCCTGGTACGCTACAGTCCACCGGTCACAAAGATTCGGACACGACTGAGCGACTGAAGGGAACGGAACCTAGAAAGCATATTAAAAAGCAGAGACATTACTTTACCAGCAAAAGTCCATCTAGTCAAAGCTATGGTTTTTCCAGTAGTCATGTACGGATGTGTGAGTTGGACTATAAGGAAAGCTGAGTGCCCAAGAATTGATGCTTTTGAACTGTGGTGTTGGAGAAGACCCTTGAGAGCCCCTTGGATTGCAAGGAGATCCAAACTGTCCATCCTAAAGGAAATCAGCCCTGAATATCCATTGGAAGGACTGATGCTGAAGCTGAAACTGCAATACTTTGGCCACCCGATGCAAAGAACTGACTCACTGGAAAATACCCTGATGTTGGGAAGGATTGAAGGCAGGAGGAGAAAGGGGCAACAGAGGATGAGATGGTTGGATGGCATCACAGATGCGATGGACATGAGTTTGAGTAGGCTCCGGGAGTTGGTGTTGGACACGGAAGTCTGGTGTACTGCAGTCCACAGGGTCACAAGGAGTTGGACAAGACTGAGCAACTGAACTGAAGGATCCTAAACCCAGGAGTAGTAAATGAAGGTCTGAGAATTATACATAACCACTGGGACAGGAAACATGGACCAGGAGCTTATATTTTAGATAAAGGTAAAATGCAGCTGCATTTGGGGTAATTAAAGCTCATAAACCCTCAAGTCTCCCCATCAAAGTGTATTGTGAGCTCTAGATTATGGCTAACAATAATACTCAGCTTCCCAGGTGGCGCTAGTGGTAAAGAACTCACCTGCCAATGCAGGAGACATAAGAGATGTGGGTTCAATCTCTGGGTTGGGAAGATCCCCCGGAGGAGGGCATGGCAACCCACTCTAGTTTCTTGCCTGGAGAATCCCATGGACAGAGGAGCCTGGTGGGCTACATCCATGGGGTTACAAAGAGTTGGACATGACTGAAGCGACTTAGCACAGCACAACACAATAACAGCATTATTGATGGTGAAGGACAGGGAAGCCTGGTGTGCTGCAGTCCAGTTCCAGTTCCAATTCAGTCGCTCAGTCATGTCTGACTCTTTGCGACCCCATGAACCACGACACGCCAGGCCTCCCTGTCCATCACCAACTCCCAGAGTCTACCCACACACATGTCCATTGAGTCAGTGATGCCATCCAACCATCTCATCCTCTGTCGTTGCCTTCTCCTCCTGCCCTCAATCTTTCCCAGCATCAGGGTCTTTTCAAATGCGTCAGCTCTTCACATCAGGTAGCCAACATACTGGCGCTTCAGCTTCAATATCAGTCCTTCCAATGAACACCCAGGACTGATCTCCTCTAGAATGGACTGGTTGGATCTCCTTGCAGTCCAAGGGACTCTCAAGAGTCTTCTCCAGCACCACAGTTCAAAAGTATCAATTCTTTAGGGTTGCAAACAGTCAGACACTTGACAATGATTGAACAGCAACAACAATATTAACCTTATAAGGAAAAACATGGAGAAGGCGATGGCACCCCACTCCAATGTTCTTTCCTGGAGAATCCCAGGGACAGGGAGCCTGGTGGGCTTTCGTCTATGGGGTTGCACAGAGTCAGACACGACTCAAGCGACTTAGCAGCAGCAGCTGCTGCAGCAAGGAAAAATAAACCCTACTCTGAAGTCTTTACATCCTGAGGGAAATCCTGGAGAGTGAAGTCACGTGGCAGCATTCTCGGGTAGTCTGTTGTGCTGATTCCCTCCTCTGGGAAATACTGGGATTAGGCATGAGAAACTGTCCAGCAATAGGACCCTATGCAACTTGGCCTTCCAAGTTCTAAAAATGGCGCGATGCATCAAGTTGACACATTTCCATCTCACCAAACTGAAAAGGACTTTGAGGCTATGCACAGAGCTAAGGGATTTATGCAAGCAGTACTTCCTGAGGGTTTGATGGGTATTCTGACTGACTAGGAGAGAACAATAAACAATATGGAAAAACACATGTCTTCAGCGAGCTTACACTCAGGTGTAGGGATAAAGATGCCTGTCACAGTCAGTAAAGAGATAATGAAACAGGCTGTGAAAGAAATAAAATCAGATCACATCACAAAGTGAGTGAAAGGCTACTTCATAGAGCTGGCCAAAGGAGACCTGTCTGAAGAAGCAACGAATGAGCAGACACCAGAGTGGCAAAAATTCAAGGGCAAGAGGAGGGCATCAAACACAGAGACAAGCAGAAGATCTAAGGGTCTTCTGACAAGAACGCATATGGCATGCTCAATGAAAACAAAGAATGCCCATGAACCTAAAGCGTAAAAATGGATGGGGAACACACTGGAAAAGGGGTCAGAGCGGTTCATGCTGGCCAGATCATCTGTGACCATATTTATGAATTTGGGTTTTACTCTGAATATAGGAAGCCACTGGAAAAGTTTGAACAAGGGAATGTCATTTTAGGACAAATAAATATTCAAATAACTTTATGTACTCTGAATGCTGAGTGCAAAATGGACTGCATGAAAGCAAATTCTGAGATAAAATAGTTACAAGGCTACTGCAGAAGGTCAGGTGAAAATCAATTCTAGCTTGGACTGATGGTGGCAGTGGGGAGATAGAGGAATGAACAGAATTAAGACATATTTTGGAGAACGAGCCAGCAGGACTTCTTGGTGAGAATGGGTAAGAATGGAGGAGAAAAAGAGAATAAAGCCAAATCCTAGGTCTTATTCTTAAGTGCCTAAGCAACTACCTAGATGGATGTGGCATTTACTGAGACTGGGAAAACTGGAGGAAAAGGGAAGGGTAGGAGGAAATCCAGAGGTTCAATTTACTTCAGTCAAACCAGTCAATCCTAAAGGAAATCAACCCTGAATACTCACTGGAAGAACTAATGCTGCAGCTGGAAGCTCAAATACTTTGGCCACCTGATGGGAACAATTAATTCACCGGAAAAGACCCAGATGCTGGGAAAGATTGAAGGCAGAAGGAGAAGAGGGCAGGATGAGATGACTGGATAGCATCATTGACTCAACGGACATGAACCTGGGCAAACTCTGGGAGATGGTGAGGAACAGGGAGACCTGGCAATGCTGCAGCCTGTGGAGTTGCAAAGAGTCAGACACAACTTAGCGAATAAACAAGGGGGAAATCCAGAGATTCAATTTAGTTGCATTACATTTGAGACGTCTACTAGTAATTAGATGGAGTTGTGAAAAAGGTAGTTGTATACATAAGTCAAGAGTCTAGGATATTATTGACAGTAAGAGATACAAATTTGATACAAATTTGAGATACAAATTTGAGAATTATCAGTATTTGAGAATTATCAGTATTTGGCAACCCACTCCAGTGTTCTTGCCTGGAGAATCCCAGGGACGGGGGAGCCTGGTGGGCTTCCGTCTAGGGGGTCACACAGAGTCGGACACGACTGAAGTGACTTAGCAGTAGCAGCAGGATGGATTTAAAACTGTGGGACTAGCTGTGATCACTTAGGGAGAGACTAATCATAGAGATGAGAAGAGTGCCCAATATCAACGCCTGGGAGTTGAGCATTTGGAGGCTGATAGAGGGTGAATAGCCATCAAGGACCACTGCAATAGGAGGAAAACCAAAGGAATATGACAGACAGAAGCCAATAGAAAAAGATGTTTCAAGGAGGATGTGGTCAATAGTGTAAAATAAGGTTGATATGCTGCATAAGATAAGGCAGTATCAAACTCCACCAAGTATATTTCTTGTGGATATAGTTTCTAAAGAATGCATCTTAGGTTTTACTGATATGACATGAAAATCCAGGCAAAGTTTAACACATTTACTCACACCAGATGTCTGGAACAAAGATAAACTTTTATTCATTATCACTTCCATTTATCTCTCATGCATCAGTTTTAGATCCTACTGTAAGACTGATATATATCAATCTGTGCTCTATATACCAAGATATATACCAAACTATGCTATATATCTTTAGTTCTCACTGTGTAGAATTTTAAAGATGCCTATAACATTGTAGCTCAGCCTAAAGACATGTGCATCACTGAATACATTTTTACTGAACTGTTAGATCTGTGAGGGTGGGAACAGGCCTGATATGTCCATAGATGAAGTCCTAGAGTTTAACAAATGTCAAATACTTCGTAGATTCTCAAGAACTCCAGTTGATAGATAATTTAATCATCAATCACTTATTCTGAGTCACTGCAACACCAAATTAGAGCAAGTAAAAGATGGTTAGCACTCCCATTTGATATACTGAAATGAAGTACCCACAACTGAGCAAAGTCCTGTGCAAGCAGGTAAATACAAATGTAGTTCCAAAGCCTTCCATTATTCATAATATGGGTGCATGATAAATCTCCACAGCACACGATTCACTGCCACACAGGTTCAGATGGACAAGGCTGACCTACAGTTTCCCTCACAGTAATTATAGAGAGTCTACTGATACACAGTTGATCTAAAAAGCCTCTTAGTCCAATTCTCCACCAAATTCCAAAAGAATATAATATCATAGTATGTGGACACCCAAGAAGAAATTCACCAAGTTTTTGCTAAAAGGTGTGTGATTATCACAGTTTGGTTTTAGGGACAGGTTAATTGGCAAATGTATATTAAATCATACTCACATGAAGCACTTCAATAGGCACTATGAGGGATACAAAGGAATACAGAGTACATTTCCAGGCCTTTGGGAATTCTAAAATCTATTTAGGTATATGTCTTTCACTTTATGAAATGTTAAATAAAAATATAACATTGCAATAACAGAAAAATTACAAATGTGAGGTCCTATATAAATAATAGTCATCCATTCTTCAGTGTGATTCAAATATAAGGTGAATAAGAATCTTTAGCTGAAAGTTTGGTAAACAAAGGAACATAGTAAAGTGTGTGTGTGTGTTTTGTTCTCCCTTAAAAATGATCAGTCCCAGAACATCACATATAAGAAACACACCTTGACGCATGTTTCTTGTTGCATGGCAACCATAAGGAAATGTAATGCTGAGAAACAGATCTCTAGGACACAGCCCGCATGTGGGACTGTGTTTCCAAGCAGAGAATAAGGTTTCCATCCCTATAATTACCCTTGTATTATGTGGTGGTGGTGGTGGTTCAGGCGCTAAGTCATGTCCTACTCTTTGCAGGCTCCTCTGGCTGTGAGATTTCCCAGGCAATACTAGAGTGGGTTGCCATTTCCTTTTCCAAGGGATCTTCCTAAGCCAGGAATTGAAGCTGCATCTCTTGCTTGGCAAGCTGGTACTTCTACCATTGAACCACCTGGGGAGCCCCTCTCTTTTATTATGAGTGCATGTGTGCTCAGTCGTTTCAGTCATGTTCAGCTCTTTATGATCACATGGACTGTAGCCTGCCAGGCTCCTCTGTCCATGGGATTCTCCAGGCAAGAATACTGGAGTGGGTTGCCGTGCCTTGCTCCAAGGAATTTTCCCAACTCAGGGATCGAACCTATGTCTCCTGCATCTCCTGCACTGCAGATTCTTTACCCCTGAGCCACCAGTGAAGCCCTTCTCTTGTATTATAATAGCACCTTATTTGAGAAACAAAATGGCAGCATAGAAAGAACAACAGATCAAGAGTCAAGGATCTTGGGGATTCCTGACTTTACTACCAACAAAGGTCAGCAGGAGGAAGGGAGTCTGGAGCTCTCTCCAGCTCTGAAATCGGACACATAGCCACTTACTTCTTCTGTGTGATCCTAGGCAAGTCACACAGCTTTCACTGTTATTTTCTCATCTATAAACTGGGAAGAACAGTACCACTGGAATCTAAAATGCTTGTAACTAAGTGAAAGTAGCCAATCTGAAAAGGATACATACCATATGATTCCAATCTTGAAAAGACAAAACCATGGAAACAGTAAAAAGATCAGTGGTTTTCAGAGGCTAGAGGGTAGAGGGAAGAATACGGAGAATTTTTCAGGTCATGAAATTATTCTGCATGATGCTAGAGTGGTAGATACATGTTATCATACACTTGTCCAAACTCATTTAATGTACAATAACAAGAGTGAACTCTAATGTAAACTACAGACTTTGGGTGGAAATGCTATGTCAGTGTAGGTTTATCAGCAGTAACAAATGTAACACTCTACTTAATACTGTTGTTCAGTCGCTCGGTCAGACACTTCAATCGCTCAGTCGTATCCGACTCTGTGACAACATGGACTGCAACACCCTAGGCTTCCCTGTTCTTCATCATCTCCCAGAACTTGCTGAAATTCATATCCATTAAGTCAGTGATGCCATCCAACTATCTCATTCTTTTTCATCCACTTCTCTTTCTGCCTTCAATTGTTCCCAGCATCAGGATCTTTTCTAATGAGTCGGTTTTTTGGATCAGGTGACCAAAGTATTGGAGCTTTAGATTCAGCACCAGTCCTTCCAACGAATATTCAGGACTGATTTCCTTTAGGATTCACTGGCTGGATCTCCTTGCAGTCCAAGGGACTCTCAAGAGTCCTCTCCAACACCACAGTTCAAAAGCACCAATTCTTTGGTGTTCAGCCTTCTTTATTGTCTAATTCTTACATCCATACCTAACTAATGGAAAAAGCATAGCTTTGACTAGACAGACCTTTGTCAGCAATAAGACGTCAATAGCTTTTCTTCCAAGGAGCAAGCATCTTTTAATTTTGGGCTGCAGTCACCATCTTCAGTGATTTTGGAGTCCAAGAAAATAAAGTCTGTCATTGCTTCCACTGTTTCCCCATCTATTTTCCATGAAGTGATGGGACCAGATGCCATGATCTTTGTTTTCTGAATGTTGAGTTTTAAGCCATCTTTTTCACTCTCCTCTTTCACTTTAATCAAGAGGCTCTTTAGTTCTTCTTCACTCTGTGCCATAAGGGTGGTGTCATCTGCATATCTGAGGTTATTGATATTTCTCCCAGCAATCTTGATTCCAGCTTGTGCTTCACACAGCCTGGCATTTCTCATGATGTACTCTGTATTAGTAAGCAGGGTGACAATACATAGCCTTGACATAATCCTTTTCCAATGTGGAACCAGTCTGTTGTTCCATGTCTGGTTCTAACTGTAGCTTCTTGACCTGCATAGATATTTCTCAGGAGGCACGTAAGGTAGTCTGGTATTTCCATCTCTTTAAGAATTTTCCAGCTTGTTGAGGTCCACACAAAGACTTTAGCATAGTCAATGAAGCAGAAGTAGCTCTTTTTCTAGAATTCTCTTGCTTTTTCTGTGATTCAAAGGATGGTGGCAATTAGATCTCCGGTTCCTCTGCCTTTTTTAAATCCAGCTTGAACATCTCAAAGTTCTCAGTTCATGTACTGTTAAAGTCTAGCTTGCAGAATTTTAGCATTACATTGCTAGCGTGTGAAATGAGTGCAACAGTGTGGTAGTTTTAACATTCTTTGGCATTGCCTTTTGTTGGGGCTGGAATGAAAACTGGCCTTTTCCAGTCCTGTGGCCACTGCTGAGTTTTCCAAATGTGCTGGCATATTGAGACAGCACTTTAACAGAATCAATCATCTTTTAGGATTTGAAACAGCTCACCTGGAACTCCATCACTCCACTAGCTTTGTTCATAGTGATGCTTCCTAAGGCCCACTTGACCTTGCACTCCAGAATGTCTGGCTCTAGGTAAGTGATTACACCATCGTGGTTATCTGGGTTATGAAGATATTTTTTGTGTATTTCTTCTGTGTATTCTTGCCATCTCTTCTTAGTATCTTTTGCTTCTGTTAGGTCCATACCATTTCTGTCCTTTACTGTGCCCATCTTTACATGAAATATTCTCTTGGTATATTTTCTTGACGAGATCTCTAGTCTTTCCCATTTTTTTGTCTTCCTCTATTTCTTTGCACTGATCACTTAGGAAGGCTTTCTTATCACTCCTTGTTATTATTTGGAACTCTGCATTAGGTGGGTATATCTTTCTTTTTCTCCTTTGTGTTTCACTTCTCTTCTTTTCTCAGCTATTTTTAACACCTTCTCAGACAATCATTTTGTCTTTTTGCATTTCTTTTTCCTGGGGATGATTTTGATTACTGCCTCCTGTACAATGTTATGGGCCTCCATTCATAGTTCTTCAAGCACTCTGTCTGTCAGATCTGATCCCTTGAATCTATTTGTCACTTCCACTGTATAATTGTAAGGAATTTGATTTAGGTCATACCTGGATGGCCTAGTGGTTTTCCCTACTTTCTTCAACTTAAGTTTGATTTTGCAATAAGGAGTTCATGATATGAGCCACAGTCAGCTCCTGGTCTTATTTTTGCTGACTGTATAAAGCTTCTCCATCTTCGGCTGTAAAGAATATAATCAATTTGATTTTTGTATTGACCATCTGGCAATGTCCATTTCTTGGATGAGAAGTCATCTCTTGCATTGTGGGAAGAGGGTGTTTGCTATGACCAATGCATTCTCTTGACAAAACTGCTTCATTTTGTACTCCAAGGCCAAACTTGCCTGTTACTCCAGGTTATCTCACTACTGACAACCTCTCTAGTGTGGGATGTCAGTAGTGGGGGAGGTTATTCATGTATAGCAGCAGGGAAACCACTGTACCTTCCTCTACATTTGTCTGTGAAATTTACAACTGCCATGTACTCACTAAACCCTGAAGCCCAGATTCAGAACTAAGTCTGAGGGCTGGTCCTTCTCCCTATTAGAGACCATCCAAATATGACTTGCCTTCCTGCTTAGATATATAAGTTGACCATGTCTTAGCTCTCAACCTTGGACTTCACACATGTGCCTATTACATCACCTTTTCTAGAAATCTCTATTAATAATTATTTCTTTGCAACAATGACTGCAGTGTGATTTGAGTGTGTGTCTATCTTTGGTACTTGATTTCTACTGTCAGCACCTGAAAAAGGTTCAGCTCAGTCACAGTCTGCTCTATCTCACCAGACAGGAGTAGAACCTTTCTCGTCTGGCTTATCCTGTTGCAAATGGCTAAATAGGCCCTGTAGATATTCAAAGCACAATAAATCATCCTTCATTTATCACAACTGTGATGACAACTGGAAAAAAGTAATCTATGTATGTGTGGTAGATAGATGGGTCAGGCCTATAAACAGTCTATCTATAGATACTGAAAATTTTCCTGAGGAAATAATTCACTCTCAGGAAGAAGTCAAGCTGGGTCAAGTGCAAAGATAATTTGTAAAGAAGACGACTAATTTTACGAGTTCAGATTTGTCATCCAGTCCGGTCTTCCCATATATTCCTGTCTGAATTCTAGTAAGAGATTGGAAAAGAGAGGTTATATATAGAAAAACATTTGTGAACCACATGGGAACCATGTGGAAAAAAATGGAAAAGTAATGAGAGAAGAGCATTCTCCCTACTTCTGTATGGCCTTGGCACAAGAATGACATCAGAGAACCTGACATCCCTTAGGCATCTTCAGACCAAAAAACATCTGTGGCATCATTGTCAGGAAAAAGACACCAGGTAGCTAAAAGAGGTGATTGTTACTTGGTAGAAGCCAGATGGACACAGCAGAAGAGGGTGGGAAATGGAGTGCGATTCACCTCTGGGTATTACAAGTAAGGATGAGGCAACTTTGCATCAATCAACAGACAAAAAGAGGGCTATATTATTAATAAAAAAGTAAAGTAACTTAATAGCTAACATAAACAGCTCTGATTTATTAATCAAGAAATACATTGAGTAAAGAAAGTTAAAATGTATTGAGTGAAGTTTTCTACTAAAGGGCTTTCCAGGTGGCTCAGTGGTCAAGAATCCACCTGCCAACGTAGCAGACGCAGGAGACAAGGTTCACTTCCTGGGTGGGGAGATCCCCTGGAGAATGAAATGGCAACTCACTCCAGTATTCTCGCCTGGAGAATTTCATGGATAGAGTAGCCTTAGTGGGCTACAATCCAAGAGTTGGAGATGACTTAGCAAGTAAACCCCTACAACCACCACATTCTATTAAGGATCATGAATCCATAATTACTGTGATGTCATGAGCCAAGAAAAAAATAAATTACCTAGCTGCTTTGTTGAAGGTGATAGAATATATTCATTTTTATAGCTATTTTTATACCTATTTATTTTAAAAACAACTCCTACTGACCTAAGCACATGTCAGGTTGCTATGACAAGCAATGGATAAACAGATGGCTAAGTTATTCTTGGAAGGCAGCTATCAGATATAATATACTTTCAAGTGCCATGATACAGACATAATTGAAAAGATGAGGAAGTTCAGATTAATCTATTAAGGAGAAATTAACCTTTAATTTGAACATTTTCATGTAGAAAAAAGGAGAAAAAATATTGCAGAGGTACATTTTTATAGGAGATTGGGCTCTCAAGTAAGTACATAAGGAAAAATCAAAGAGTTAAATGTATCCTTTTACATTTCTGAAGTTATCCATGAAGTACACATGGATGTGGATTTACAATCATGTAGGGTTTTAACTTAAAGTCTGAGAACCACCACGTAATCTAAAGAACAGAACAACAAGAACAAAAACTTTGCCTACATGATTTATGCATGAACATGATTCTCCTTTTAAAGTAACTTCTTAAAGAGAAATAAAGAATTCCTTTGTTTCCACTTTATGACAAATAGATGGGGAAACAATAGAACCAGTGAGAGACCTTATTTTCTTGGGTTCCAAAATCACTGCAGATGGTGACTGCAGCCATGAAATTCAAAGACACTTGCTCCTTGGAAGAAAAGCGATGACCAACCTAGACAGCATATTAAAAACCAGAGACATTAATTTGTCAACAAAGGTCCATATAATCAAAGCTATGTATTTTCTAGTTGTCACGTATGGATGTGAGAGCTGGACAATAAAAAAAAGCTGAGCACCGAAGAATTGATGCTTTAAAACTGTGGTGTTGGAGAAGACTCTTGAGAGTCCCTTGGACAGCAAGGAGGTCAAACCAGTTAATCCTAAAGGAAATCAACTCTTAACATTCATTGGAAGGACTGATGCTGAAGCTGAAGCTCTAACACTATGGTCGCCTGATGTGAAGAGCTGACTCATTAGAAAAGACCCTGATGGTGGGAAAGAAAGCTTGAAGGCAGGAGGAGAAGGGGATGACAGAGGATAAGATGGTTGGATAGCATCACCCACTCAATGGACATGAGTTTGAGTAAACTCTGTGAGATGGTGAAGGACAGGGAAGCCTGGTGTGCTGCAATCCATGGGATCGCAAAGAGTCAGACAGGATCAAGTGATTGAACAATAACAATTGATTCTACTTGTTCATCCTATTTTAATATGAAATCTCCATGATCACATAAAAAGAGCTTCAAAATTCATGAAGCATAAACTGACAGAACTAAAAGAAACAAATTCACAACTATAGTTTGATATTTCAAGACTCTTTGTAAAAAATACAACAGACAGAAAAGGTGAAGAAACAGGAGACCTCAACCATGGCACCAAACTTACCAATTGATATTTATAGAATATTCAATCCAACAGCAGAATACACACATTCTTTTAGGGACATCCACCAAGCTGAACTATAATCTCAGCCATGAAGCAAAACTTAAGAACTCATAAAAATTAAAATCTTGCAAATTCTCATTATAATAGAATTAAACTAGAACTTAACAACAAAAGGAAACTGGAAAATCCCCAGATGTTTTGAAATTTAAAAACATGCCTCTAAATAGCCATGAACCAAAAAAGAAGTCACAATGGAAAACAGAAAGGATTTTTAATTGAATGAAAATGAAAACACAATATATCAAACATGATGGGATGCATTCAAGACTGCTTAGAGGAAAATTCATAGCTTTAAACAATAAAATTTAAAAAGAATAATTTTCCATATTAAAAATTATGGAAATAAGAGCAAACTAAAGCCAAAATAAACAGAAGAAAGAAAATGGCAGTTATGAAAAGAAACCAGTGGAACTGAAAACAGAAAAACAATAGATAAAATAAAAGGTTTGTTCATGAAAAAAAAACTGCACTACTGATAAATATTTAGCCAGTTTGATACAGTAAAAGAGAGAAGATACAAATCATCAACATTGGGGATACAAAATGCCCATCACTATAAACCTTAACAAATACCGAAAGGATAAGAAAAATGTTACAAAGCAGATATTAAACCATTTCTACCTACCCTTCAAATTTTTATGCTTGACTCAAAAACCTGTTTATGAAGTTCATAGAGGATTTATTCATAATTTCAATGCAAATACCTTTATTCTCGTGGTTAAATAAACAATGACGCATCCATGAAATAAACTATGACTTGGCAATAAAAATAGAACACTAATACCTGGCAATACCATAGTTGAATCTGAAATGTTATATTAAGTGTAATAAGCTAGATTCAAAAGACTTCATAAAATATTACTTTGTATAAAAGGTATAAAATATTCTGGAAAAGACAATGTATAAGATATTGTATAAAATATTCTGGAAAAGACAAAAAATATAGGGACAGAAAACACATAAAATGTTTGCAAGGATCAGAAAGAATGAACCTTAAATAATGGAAGAACTTAGACACGTGTGAAGGGGAGGGATAGAATATATGGGTTAAAATACTCTTAGAAACCACACAAAGAAGGGAGCTCAAGAATCAGAGTTAACAAATAACAGAAGAGGATGGAAAGGATCCCTCAGAAAGAGAACTCTGAAGAAGAAAAGGTCAAGCATTGCGACTGCCTGTGAAGTTCCAGAATGTTCTTTATCCTATAGTCCGTGGGGAGCGGTGGGGACAGGTGTGATGTGCAAAGTCTTAAAACACACAGCACACATCATAAATGTGAAGTGGGTGCTGTGCAGTTTTCTTGGTGAATAAGGGAGACATTCCTTAGGCAAAAAAATAAAATCAAAGTAATTACATCATTCTTTCTCTCTAAAAAGCTAACAATTGTGGTGTCTGCCAATTTAGAACAGAAATATTTAAAAATGAAAGAATACAATTTAGAGAGCTCTCTTTAAACTTTAGTAGATGTATCAACAAAAGAGAAGAGACTATTGTCTTAATTGCCTTTTTGCTTTTTTTTCTTCCTCCCATCTGCTACAAAAAAAAAATAGTGAATATATTAAAAGAAATGTTAATGGAGGAAACTGTGGTTTTCATTAATGTTTTAAATTGGCTTTTCACAAGGTAACAATACATAAGCTGTAAAACAAAATATATTTAAATAGTATCAATAATAAAATGTTCCACTTGAGGGCTTTTAAATGTCTTATACTAAAAATTCATATTTAAACATCTTGCTCTCAGAAGTGCTGAGTTTCAAATAATATTCACATACATATATAGGCATACTGTCTGTATACACATATACGTATGGAAAAGTGAAATTATTTATTAATAGATTTAGCTCATTCTATCTATAGTCTTAAATTCAAGGATCAGCAATAGAATCCATAGATAGGCCCCTACATTCAGGTTAATCATTATTTTTGAAGATATTTTGCTAATTCATTAAATAATTAGCTAATGGAGAAAAATGGAAACTCGTTATCTTGAACACTTCCTGACTCTAACTTTGAAGAAACTCCTATAAAAGGATTATTGTTGTTTTTCAGTTGCCAAGTCGTGTCCAACTCTATTGCAACCTATGGACTGTAGCCTGCCAGGCTCCACTGTCCGTGAAATTCTCCAGGTAAGAATATTGGAGTGGGTTGCCATTTCTTTCTCCAGAGGATCTTTCCAACCCAGAGATCAAACCAGCATCTCCTGCTTGGCAGGCGAATTGTTCACCACTAAGTACTCTTGCCTAGAAAATCCCATGGACAGAGAAGCCTGGTGTCCATGGGGTCGCAGAGAGTCGGACACGACTGAGCGACTTCACAAGACACCAGAGAAGCTCAAAAAAAGGATTATAAGCTACCAATAATGATAACAAGAGGTAATGGGTCTTGATAATTCACAGTTTGGGTGAAAAGAACTGTGAATGAATTTTTCAAGACACTGGACTTTTCTCACAGCTGTGAAGCTCATTGCTCAAGCCAAAACTGAGCAGTAATGTCCCTTTTTTGCATTTAAGCCTACATGACTAATCTATTATCAAATTTAGTTGACTCCAAAATACATCTCCCCATCCTCATTACAACCAGCCTGGTCCTACATATCATTATCATGTCAAGAACTAATAGAATATCTTTTTAAGTAGTCTCCTGTTACCACTCTTACTTATAATCCATTTGTCTCATGATGGAAAGAGTGAACTTTGAAAAAATCTAATCAGAGGGTTTCACTCTTCTAAACACTTCTCATTGGCTTCCCATACTCCTTGCATAAATTAGAACTTCTTAACCATGATTTACATATCTATGTTTTATGGAACTCCCACCACTGTGACTAACCTTATTCCTTGTCACCATATTTTCACCTACCAAGCTTACCCCATTGACCTTCAGTTCTTCAAATACACTGAGCTATTTCCTCCTCAGAACACTGGACTACCTACCACTCTGCTTGGAATTCTCTTCTTGCTCACCTACATATATCAATCTTAAATGTCACCTCTTTGAAGAGGCCATGTGACCACGCAATTTAACAATTCTCCAGTCACATTACATGGTTCAACCTAATTTTTTTCCATAACGCTTCATGCTATCACAAATTACCTCCTTTCTTCCTTCATTCATATTCTCTCTCTCTTTTTTCCTTCCTTTCTGAACTGAATGCATCTCCCATCCCCAATTATGTATTGAAGTTATAACCCCCAATATGATAGTACTTAGAAATAAAACTTTTGAGAAGTAATTAAGGTTCAGTTCAGTTCAGTCGCTCAGTCATGTCCAACTCTTTGCAACCCCATGAATCACAGCATGCCAGGACTCCCTGTCCATCACCAACTCCCGGAGTTCACTCAAACTCATGTCCATCAAGTCGGTGATGCCATCCAGCCATCTCATCCTCTGTCGTCCCCTTCTCCTCCCACCCCCAATCCCTCCCAGCATCAGAATCTTTTCCATTGAGTCAACTCGTTGCATGAGGTGGCCAAAGTATTGGAGTTTCAGCTTTAGCATCAGTCCCTCCAATGAACACCTAGGACTGATGTCCTTTAGAATGGACTGGTTGGATCTCCTTGCAGTCCAAGGGACTCTCAAGAGTCTTCTCCAACACCACAGTTCAAAAGCATCAATTCTTTGGCGATCAGCCTTCTTCACAGTCCAACTCTCACATCCATACATGACCACGGGAAAAACCATAGCCTTGACTAGACGGACCTTTGTTGGCAAAGTAATGTCTCTGCTTTTTAATATACTATCTAGGTTGGTCATAACTTTCCTTCCAAGGAGTAAGCGTCTTTTAATTTCATGGTTGCAATCAGCATCCACAGTGATTTTGTTACATAAGGTCAAAATAGATGGGAAAAACAGGAAACAGTGACAGAGTTTATTTTCTTGGAGTCCAAAATCACTGCAGACAGTGACTGCAGACACGAAATTAAAAGATACTTGCTCCTTGGAAGAAAATCTATGACAAAATTGACAGTGTACTAAAAAGCAGAGTTATCACTTTGCCAAAAAAAGGTCTGTATAGTCAAAGCTATATATGGTTCTGTATAGTCAAAGCTATATATGGTTCTTCCAGTAGTCATGTATAGATGTAAGAGGTGGACCATAAAGAAGGCTGAGCACCAAAAAATTGATGCCTTCAAACTGTGGTGCTGGAGAGGACTCTTGAGAGTCTCTTGGACAACAAGGAGATCCAACCAATCAATCTTAAAGGAAAGCAACTCTGAATATTCATGGGAAGGACTGATGCTGAAGCTCCAATACTTTGGACACCTAATGCGAAGAGCTGACTCACTGGAAAAGATCCTGATGCTGGGAAAGATTGGGGGCAGGAGGAGAAGGGGGTGAACGAGGATGAGATGGTTGGATGGCATCACCGACTCAATGGACATGAGTCTAAGCAAACTCCGGGAGACAGTGAAGGACAGGGAAGCCTGGGTTGCTGCAGTCCATAGGGCCGCAAAGAGTCAGACAAGACTCAGCGACTGAACGATGAAAACAAAGGTCAAAAGGATGAGGTCCCTATTATGGGATTAGTGTTCAGTTCAGTTCAGTTCAGTTCAGTCGCTCAGTCGTGTCCGACTCTCCGCGACCCCATGAATCACAGCACGCCAGGCCTCCCTGTCCATCACCAACTCCCGGAGTTCACTCAAACTCATGTCCACAGAGTCGGTGATGCCATCCAGCCATCTCATTCTCTGTCGTCCCCTTCTCCTCCCACCCCCAACCTTTCCCAGCATCAGTCTTTTCCAGTGAGTCAACTCGTCGCATGAGGTGGCCAAAGTATTGGAGTTTCAGCTTTAGCATCAGTCCCTCCAATGAACATCCAGGATTGATCTCCTTTAGAATGGACTGGTTGGATCTCCTTGCAGTATAAGGGACTCTCAAGAGTCTTCTCCAACACCACAGTTCAAAAGCATCGATTCTTCGGCGATCAGCTTTCTTCACAGTCCAATTAGTGTACTTATAAGAAATGGAAGAGTGAGAGAGACAGAGATCTCCACATGCACACTTTAAGGAAAGACAAGGTGAGAACAGAGGGTGAAGGCAGCTATCTGCAAACCAGGAAGAGAGCTATTTGCAAGACTGGCTAATTGCAAATTGGCTGGCATCTTGATCTTGCACATTCCCCTGCCTCCAGAATTGTGATGTTCGTTCCTTTCTTCCCTCCTTCTTTCCTTTTTTTCTTTTTCCTTCTCCTTCCCTCCTTTCGTCCTTTCTTTCCTCATTCCCTTCCTTCCATCTCTTCCTCCCTCCCCCTGTATCTCTCTCCTCCTACCTACCTTCCTTCCTTCTCTGCATTTCTCCTTTAAAAATTAAGAATCACATATGAGATATTTTGCTTACCACCATGCCATGAATAGAGAAAGCACTTAAAAATGTTTTTACCTACTGATACCATAGAGATAGCTACAAATCTGATTGTTCATTCAGTGAACATTTATAAAGCAACTACATATTCCAGGCACTGAAATACGAGACAGAAAATACCACTGTCTTCATGCAGCCCACATTGAGCTGGACAGAGAACAAACAAGCAAATGAACAAGAAGAAAATTTCAGGCTGCGATAACTGCTGGTAATAAAAGAGGCAGTACTGGCAAAGAGCTTTACAATGGGAATTTTCAAAAGGGTTCATTAAACAAACTTACCAAAAAATCAAGTCAAGTGTTCAGGCAAAAATGTTGTGCAAAATTTTTATATCTCAGTCCCCTAGATCAATTAATAGAAGCAGTTAATTGTCCATACAACTCTACTCAAATGGAAGGTTCACTAAATTGCTGCCGCTGGAAAATAAAATAATGGCTCAGTGCTCAAGATTAAAGAGTAGACTGATTCTTTCTTCTTTACATATTGTGGGATTTTGAGTAGAAACTCTGATATTGTTGCTTTCTGTTTTCTTCTCTAAAATAAAAACAGTAGTAATTCTTAGCATTTGTTTAGGAAACAATTCTCAATTGACCTTTGCCTCACACTCACATCTCATGCTCAAGTCTGAGTCAATCACTGATCACTGGAATGGGGCTACTGTGACAGGCTCAGTGATGTCCACAGACCAGGGGGCATTTCCAGAACCACACCAGTATTCTCTTTTTGAAGATGGAGGAAGGCAGTGTCAAAGAGCACCCCCAATGAACCAGTCTAATTTCAATCCTCAGCCCTTCCCAGATAGCCATCAGTTCAATTCAGTCGCTCATTCGTGTCCGACTCACCGCGACCCCATGAATCACAGCACACCAGGCCTCTCTGTCCATCACCAACTCCCAGAGTTCACTCAAACTCATGTCCATCGAATCGGTGATACCATCCAGCCATCTCATTCTCAGTCGTCCCCTTCTCCTCCCACCCCCAACCTTTCCCAGCATCAGACTCTTTTCCAGTGAGTCAACTCGTCGCATGAGGTGGCCAAAGTATTGCAGTTTCAGCTTCAGCATCAGTCCTTCCAATGAACACCCAGGATTGATCTCCTTTAGAATGGACTGGTTGGATCTCCTTGCAGTCCAAGGGACTCTCAAGAGTCTTCTCCAACACCACAGTTCAAAAGCATCAATTCTTCGGCGATCAGCTTTCTTCACAGTCCAACTCTCACATCCATACATGACCACGGGAAAAACCATAGCCTTGACTAGACGGACCATGGTTGGCAAAGTGATGTCTCTGCTTTTTAATATACTATCAAGGTTGGCCATAACTTTCCTTCCAAGGAGTAAGCATCTTTTAATTTCATGGCTGCAATCACCATCTGCAGTGATTTTGGAGCCCAAAAAAATGAAGTCTGACACTGTTTCCACTGTTTTTCCATCTATTTCCCATGAAGTGATGGGACCAGATGCCATGATCTTTGTTTTCTGAATGTTGAGCTTCAAGCCAACCTTTTCACTCTCCTCTTTCACTTTCATCAAGAGGCTTTTGAGTTCCTCTTCACTTTCTGCCATAAGGGTCGTGTCATCTGCATATCTGAGGTTATTGATATTTCTCCCAGCAATCTTGATTCCAGCTTGTGCTTCTTCCAGCCCAGCGTTCCTCATGATGTACTCTGCATATAAGTTAAATAGGCAAGGTGACAATATACAGCCTTGACGCACTCCTTTTCCTATTTGGAACCAGTCTGTTGTTTCATGTCCAGTTCTGACTGTTGCTTCCTGACCTGCATACAGGTTTCTCAAGAGGCAGGTCAGGTGGTCTGGTAATCCCATCTCTTTCAGAATTTTCCAGTTTATTGTGATCCACACAGTCAAAGGCTTTGGCATAGTCAATGAAGCAGAAATAGATGTTTTTCTGGAACTCTCTTGCTTTCTCCATGATCCCACGGATGTTGGGAATTTGATCTCTGCCTTTTCTAAAACCTGCTTGAATATCTGGGAGTTCACAGTTCACATATTGCTGAAGCCTGGCTTGGAGAATTTTGAGCATGACTTTACTAGCGTGTGAGATGAGTGCAATTGTGCGGTAGTTTGAGTAATCTTTGGCATTCCCTTTCTTTGGGATTGGAATGAAGACTGACCTTTTCCAGTCCTGTGGCCACTGCTGAGTTTTCCAAATTTGCTGGCTTATTGAGTGCAGCACTTGCACAGCATCATCTTTCAAGATTTGAAATAGCTCAACTGGAATTCCATCACCTCCACTAGCTTTGTTCGTCGTGATGCTTTCTAAGGCCCACTTGACTTCACATTCCAAGATGTCTGGCTCTAGGTCAGTGATCACGTTATCGTGACTATCTTGGTCATGAAGATCTTTTTTGTACAGTTCTTCTGTGTATTCTTGCCACCTCTTCTTAATATCTTCTGCTTCTGTTAGGTCCATACCATTTCTGTCCTTTATCGAGCCCATCTTTGTGTGAAATGTTCCCTTCGAATCTCTAATTTTCTTGAAGAGATCTCTTGTCTTTCCTACTCTGTTGTTTTCCTCTATTTATTTGCATTGATCGCTGAGGAAGACTTTCTTATCTCTCCTTGCTATTCTTTGGAACTCTGCATTCAGATGCTTATATCTTTTCTTTTCTCCTTTGCTTTTAGCTTCTCTTCTTTTCACAGCTATTTGTAAGGCCTACTCAGGCAGCCATTTTGTTTTTTTGCATTTCTTTTCCGTGGGGATGGTCTTGGTCCCTGTCTCCTGTACAATGTCACGAACCTCCATCCAGAGTTCATCAGGCACTCTATCTATCAGATCTAGACCCTTAAATCTATTCTCACTTCCACTGTATAGTCATAAGGAATTTGATTTAGGTCATATCTGAATGGTCTAATGGTTTTCCCTACTTTCTTCAATTTAAGTCTGAATTTGGCAATAAGGAGTTCATGATCTGAGCCACAGTCAGCTCCTGGTCTTGTTTTTGCTAACTGTATACAGCTTCTCCATCTTTGGCTGCAAAGAACAGAATCAATCTGATTTTGGTGTTGACCATCTGGTGATGTCCACGTGTAGAGTCTTCTCTTGTGTTGTTGAAAGAGGGTGTTTGCTATGACCAGTGCATTCTCTTGACAAAACTCTATTAGCCTTTTCCCTGCTTCATCCCGTGCTCCAAGGCCAAATTTGCCTGTTACTCCAGGTGTTTCTTGACTTCCTACTTTTGCATTCTGGTCTCCTATAATGAAAAGGACATCTTTTTTGGGTGTTAGTTCTAAAAGGTCTTGTAGGTCTTCATAGAACTGTTCAACTTCGGCCAGTTAGCCATACCCCTATGCAATTTCCTCTGCCATGACAAAGAGGAACTTTCCTGGTGAACAGGATACTACAGTTTCCCTATTCCAACTATCTGTCCCAAGCCAGCCCCACACCAGAATCAGAAACAAAATCCCTAACACGCTCACAATACTGCAGAAGCTGTGTGTTCAAGCAATAGTTTTATTCTTTCCAATGTGCCTAGGTGGTCTAGAAAACAGGGAAGAACCCTGAGAGATTTGAAAACATAATTAACAGAGAGATATTCAGGTGAGGTAAGAGGAGCTTCATTGTGTTAATGGCACAATCAGGCAGTGAAAGAAACTGCCAAAGAGATCACAGCACCACATTTGAAAATCTGGGAGCACTCGGGCAGAAGTGGAGCTCCTATGAAGGCAGAGGCCTCTATCAACACCAAGTCTCTGGATGCAGGATCTACTGCACATGGAATACAGGTGGAATGGTAATAAATTCTGATCAGCTTACTGCTGGTTGAGCATCTATCTCCAAAGAAAACTAATTATTAAATCAGTGTCAACCTGTAGCAATGTCTCCAGTGGTCTGCTGCAGGGAACTGTCCAACCTGACACCTTTAACAGTGACTTAACAGCCTGTGGCACACAAATGACACACTTATCACATGCGAAATAATGCACAGTCCAGAACACAGCATGAATTGGATAAGAGTATCTTGATTCAGATAATGTGGCATAAGGATCTTTAATGAGATTCTATTTAGTAAATCCAAATCTTTCCCTTAAAGATAAAACAAAAACCCCATTAGAATGGATAGGAAGAATGTTATTAAGCATCAACATGATTAAGACTTAGGAATCTTAACTGATCATTAATACGGCTCACACGGTAAAGAATCCACCTGCAATGCGGGAGACCTGGGTTCAATCCCTGGGTTGGGAAGATACCCTGGAGTAGAGATAGGCCACCCACTCAAGTCTTCTTGCCTGGAGAATCCCAAGGACAGAGGAGCTACAATCCATGTGGTTGCAAAGAGTCGGACACAACTGAGCAACTAAGCACAGCAATAAGAATAATAATAAAATCATAAAATAATAGCAGCTAACAAATATCAAGGGTTTAGCATGTACTGAGCACTGCTCTAATCATTTAAAGAATCTAATATTTCAAAATCATTAACTCATTCACTCTGTACAAAACCCTTGAAGTGTAATAAATTACTGGCATTCCCATTCTACAAGTGAAGAAACTGAAGTACAAAGTAACTTAAAATGCGTCAATATTGAATTGAGATTGTCGAAAATATTAATGTGATCTAAGAGTCACACAACTTAGCAACTAAACCACCACCACAAAGCATTGTTAAAGAATAATGCCTAGAACAAGAGGTAATAACGAGATGGGAATACCAGACCACCTGACCTGCCTCTTGAGAAACCTGTAAGCAGGTCAGGAAGCAACAGTCAGAACTGTACATGGAACAACAGACTGGTTCCAAATAGGAAAAGGAGTGCGTCAAGGCTGTATATTGTCACCTTATATAACTTATATGCAGAGTACATCATGAGGAACGCTGGACTGGAAGAAGCACAAGCTGGAATCAAGATTGCTGGGAGAAATATCAACAACTTCAGATATGCAGATGACACTACCCTTATGGCAGAAAGTGAAGAGGAACTCAAAAGCCTCTTGATGAAAGTGAAAGAGGAGAGTGAAAAGGTTGGCTTGAAGCTCAACATTCAGAAAACAAAGATCATGGCATCTGGTCCCATCACTTCATGGGAAATAGAAAAACAGTGGAAACAGTGTCAGACTTTGTTTTTTGGGGCTCCAAAATCACTGCAGATGCTGATTGCAGCCATGAAATTAAAAGATGTTTACTCCTTGGAAGGAAAGTTATGACCAACCTTGATAGTATATTAAAAAGCAGAGAAATCACTTTGCCAACCAAGGTCCGTCTAGTCAAGGCTATGGTTTTTCCTGTGGTCATGTATGGATGTGAGAGTTGGACTGTGAAGAAAGCTGATTGCCGAAGAATTGATGCTTTTGAACTGTGGTGTTGGAGAAGACTCTTGAGAGTCCCTTGGACTGCAAGGAGATCCAACCAGTCCATTCTAAAGGAGATCAATCCTGGGTGTTCATTGGAAGGACTGATGCTAAAGGTGAAACTGAAATACTTTGGCCACCTCATGCGACGAGTTGACTCACTGGAAAAGAGTCTGATGCTGGGAAAGGTTGGGGGCGGGAGGAGAAGGGGACGACAGAGAATGAGATGGCTGGATGGCATCACTGACTCTGTGGACATGAGTTTGAGTGAACTCTGGGAGTTGGTGATGGACAGGGAGGCCTGGCGTGCTGTGATTCAAGGGGTCACGGAGAGTCGGACACGACTGAGTGACTGAACTGACTGACTGAACTGCCAGTTTTTCCACATCAGCTGGCACTGAAAGTACCGTATTCTGTTGTAGGAAAATTGGAGTCTCTCTTTAACTCTCTTTAAGAGAGGCTATGCAACCACTAGATTGGTAAATTTAGAACTTTCCGTTGTTTAACAGAAAGATAAGTACACAGTAGCTTGCAGGAGTCCTCAAGCCTTGGGCTGTCCCCCTGGCATCTTCACTTCTGCAGGGAGTGGTCACGGAAACAATAGCAGGCACATTCCACACAGTGTTTACTTTGTTTACCAAAGTACAAAGAACAAGGTTTAGATGTGAAGGACAATAAGAGGGGACTACAATAAAAAGATTTCTAGTGGGAATCAAACCTTGTGGAGGATGGACAAGCTGTGGACACAAGATGACATAGGACCAAGTGATTGCCAAGGATCATTACCCTGTGAGTCTATCAATAAATTAAAGGCACTTCAACATAATTAAATCCAAGGCTAACAGTATATTATGGTTACTAAACCAAAAGTCCTCTGAGAAGGCCTCCAATTGTACCTCTATGTGTTTCAATTAAATTCAATAAACATGTATTGACTTTTATATGCCTGAACACCCATAGGCTGGGATCATGACTTACTCATAAGCTTATAGCTTACTTTCCCCTGAACAAAGTAACTATTTTAAGAGAATTCCCATCTACTAATTTGAAATATGCTACAAATAGATATTTCAAGAGTATACTGACATAAAGCAAACTTCAAACCATACGAATTTGAACTTAGGTACACATTACCTTGACCTTACTTGTTTTCAACAGTCCCTAAATCCATTTTACATTAGTTTTAAAATGCCTTTCAGAATAATGCATGTTCTGGATAAATAAATTAATTGAATTAAAGGTCGCATCTCTTATTTTCCTGCATAATCTGATTTGGGTAATTTTACTTTTCCGAAGCTTAGTTCATATATTTTTTGCTTTGATTGAGTTGTTTCCTTTTTGTGTGCTTATTGTTTTTTTGTTTACTATTAACATTTTCTCCTATATTCTGTTTTTGTCACTTTCATTCCATTTTTGCCATCTCACTATATTCCCATTTTGCATAATGTTCATTCTAGTTCCTGGAGTGTGTCATCAAGTCACTAACAAAATCACTCATAGTACATTGTTCTATCAACACTTCATTTCCTTCTAAAATAATAAACTGCTATTATCTGAATTTTAGGGAGTTAGCTATGTGGTTTCTATTTCTTTTAGTCAGCACAACCCTTTTTTGTTGGTACAATATTTTCCAATATTTTAGTGGCACAGGAAGATTAAGCAACTTGTCCAAAGTGTCAGAGTTAGTAAGTGATGGGACTGAACTCCTATTAATTCATCAGGCTATCCTCTTCTAACTATCCCAACCCCACCACAAAATGAAAGATAGGCATAGTATAGTATCAAGTAGATAACAGTTTCAATATCATCTGTGAACAATGCATTTCATTCTTAAAACAGCAACTTTATTGTAAAGTTTAGAAACCCTTAACCTGAATAAGTAAAGACTCCATCACTCTAGCTCAACAGCAAGAAATGCAAAGCATGGGGACCAAGCCATTCAGAGCAGAGGTAAGCCTCTTCTGTATTCAACAAAAGAAAAAATATATAAATAAATCACAAAAGACTTTGCAGCCAAGGCTATACTAGCATATGGTTGGTAGTCATAAAGGTGTTTGTTTTTTTTTTTTAATAGCATCTTCTATACCAGTTTTGAGGGCTTCCCAGGTGGCACTAGTGATAAAGAATCTGCCTGCCAATGCAGGAGACGCAAGAGACAAAGGTTTAATTGCTGGGTTGGGAAGATCCCCTGGAGAAGGGGCTGGCTACCCACTCCAGTATTCTCACCTGGGAAATCCCATGGACAGAGGAGCCTAGCAGGTTACAGTCCATGGGTTCACAAAGAGTAGGACACATCTGAGCCAGTGGCCACACAACACACACACAGCTGTATCAGTTTTATTTATACAAAACAATCTTCCATAAGTGACTGCACCGAGAGCAGTTTGAACTTCCTAAATGAAAAGTGTCTCTGTGCTTCATCAAATTTTAGTTCACGGAGGTAATGCAGTGGGGTACCATGGTCTCAAAGAAAGAAAACTGGACCAAGAGTAAAAAGAAATGGCTCTGAATCGTTCTGTCTCATGGCCTCAGTTGCTTAATCTGGAAAACAACTGTGTTTTTCACAGGATTCTTAAGATCCCAATATAATTATGTTAGGTGAAAAGCATTCAGTGTACGGTGACAAGTCATAAAAGCAGAAAACCAGTATCATCATAAAATTCATAGAAGATAAAATAGGAGAAAATCTAGGTGATTTTCAGTCTGAAAATGACATTTTTTAGATACAAGACCAAAGGCACAATCCATGAACAAGAGAATGAAAAAGCTAGACTTCATTAAAATTTACTGCTCTGCAGGAAACAAGTCAAGAGAATTAGAAGACAAGACTGGGGGAAAATATTTTTGGGAAAAAAATCTTATAAAGGATTGTCACCCAAAATATACAAACAACTCTTAAAACTCAACAATAAGAAAACAACTTGATTGTAAAAATGGTCAAAGAGCTGAACAAACACCTCATCAAAGAATATAGGCAAATGGCAAATGAGCAAAGATGTTCCATATGTTCCATATGATATGTAACCAGGGAAACAGAAATTAAAACAATGAATTATCACTTCACCCCTTTTAAAATGACCAAAGTTCAGAAAACTGACAACTCCTAATGTTGGTGAGGATGTGGAACAATAGGCACTCTCACCCATTGCTGGTGAGAATAAAAAATGGTACAGCCATTTTCAAAGACAGCTTGGAAGTTTCTCACAAAATTAAACATATTCTTACTACACAAGCTGGGCTTTCTAGGTGGCGCTAGTGGTAAAGAATCCTCCTGCCAATGCAGGAGAAGTAGGAGATGCCAGTTCAGTCTTTGGGTAGGGAAGACCACCCTGGAGTAGGAAATGACAACCTGTTCCAGTATCCTTGCTGGGAGAATCCCATGGACAGAGGAGGCTGGCCGACTACTCCTGGGGTTGCAAAGAGTTGGACATGACTGAGTGTCTGACTACATTACTACACAAGCCAGCAACTGTACAAAAGAATTTAAAACTACATACACACAAAACCTATACACCAATGTCTACAGCAGCTTTATTCATATCTGTCAAAGCTTGGAAGCAACCAAGATGCTCTTCAGTAGGTGAATGGATAAATAAACTGTGGTACATTCAGACAATGGAGTATTATTCAGCACTAAAAAAAAATGAACTATCAAGTCACAAAAAGACCTGGAGGAAATTAAATGCATATTACTAAGTGAAAAAAAGCCAGTCTGAAAAGTTACATACCGTATGATTCCAACTATATGACCTTCTGGAAAAGGCAAAACTATGAGACAGTAGAAACATCAGTAGTTGCCAGGGGTTAAGGGGAAGAGAAGGACAAATATGTAAACCACGAATGAAGGATTTTCAGGTCAGTGAAACAATAGTGTATATGATACTGTAACGGTGAGTACAAGTCATTATTTGCCTAATCCCATAAAATCTACAACACTAAGGGTGAGCCCTAATGTACACTATGGACTTTGAGTAACAACGATATGTCATTGTAGGCTCAACAATTTGTAACAAATGTAGCACTCTGGTGAGTGATATTGATAAAAAAAAAAAGGCTATGTGTGTGTGAGGTAAGGCAGGTGAGTGATACACACACACACACCCCCTCCATTCTATTGCACTCTCTAAAATTGCTCTAAAAAATAAAATCTATTAGAAAATCAATATCATTACCAGTAATTAAATTAATTCAGTCAATAAAAATTATTATTAACCCTATCGCCATTTCTCTACCATGTCAGATATCAGATTTATACTGAGGAGACAGTTTATGGTTTATAAATACTTCAACCTCAAAATTTAATACTTGCATGTTTGTCTTTGGGGATAATCTGTGTCACTGCTAAGCTTTCACTTCACAGACATGTAACCTGGGCAGTCACACAGGGAAATATGTTTAGAAGGCCCTGTGCTTCTAAGACATGCTCTGCACTCTCCGACCAGAAATCTAATTAGTATCTGAACAAGGCGCCTTGCATTTTCATTTTGCACTAGACCTCACAAATTATGTAGCTGGTCCTGCCAGTAAGGATACAAGCTGAATCTAAAGGTACCAGGGGTGGGGGAGAAAGAGAAAAAGGTGGATTTAGAGGAGGAAGTTCCTGGTTGTCCGAGCAGGAAAGGGCCTCAGTAGTACTGGACTGCAGCACTGAATCAGAACCCTAGGGACCTCAGATATCAGTCAGTTCCACCTTCTCATTTCAGTTGAAGACACTGAGGCCTCCAGAATTTTGGTGACTTTTCCAAGGTCCCCAGCTCATCAGCGGTACACTCTCTGAATTCTGTCTAATGAATGACTTGCCCAGGAACATAAAGAGATGTTGCAGGAACAGCTTTGTGTCACAGATTATAAATATCGCTTCCAGAATCAACACATCCTTCTACTGCTCCTTGGTCTGAGCTCCATTTATTTGGGAACTCTCTCACATTTCCCCAAAGTTCCTGGTATCAGTTACTGAGAAAAGGGCCAAACCTTATATTAATCCAAGTGTGGTTTGTTTTTTTTTTCTTTTTTCTATTTACCCTCAATTATTTTCAGCTTGCTGGTGAAATATACCTGAGAAAAACCTTCAGCCACATACTGTGGACTCTGCCTTGATTCTGCTGACTTGGAAAGCATTTGGAATGCATTATTTATCTATTAAACTGCTCTGGAAGGATGAGGACTTATTGCTAGGTAATGTCTTGTTTACAAGCATGTCCTTGGGTATCAGACACTGGGCTTTCATTACCAATCATAAATCTCACTTGAGGTGGCAAAGCACTGAAATGTCTCTGCTCCAATTATTACTTTGTGCCCATCGTATACAAATCAGAATGAATCCTGAATGAAAATCAAGTAATCTATTTTAGGCTGTCATAACTCATGTGAAACTGGACCATATATGACAGGAGGTGAAACTTACCCATAGGAATAGAAAAAAGAAAAACCCCTTGAATTCTGTATAAAGATTACTGGAAAAAAAAACAAACCAAAAGGTTAGTCAACAACCACCTCCCTCCTCAGAGTCACACTCAACATCATTACTCAATTTTTCAGTACTCCTCTTTATAGTATTTTAATTGACACCATAAAGATTAGGACATGAACGTAATCTTACCACAGTTTACCTTGAATATTAATAATATGAATAAATCACTATAATAAATTAACAATATTAATATTAACCACTTATACATAATGTAAGTATAATTCCATTACAGACTTCCCAATTCTTTTGCTATTGTTTAAAGTACATAGGGTCGCAAAGAGCTGGACACAGCTAAGGGACTGAACATGTGTTCAGGCAAAGTACACTTATCCATGTTCAGTCAGTCAGTCAGTCAGTTCAGTCGCTCAGTCGTGTCCGACTCTTTGTGACCCCACAGACTGCAGCATGCCAGGCTTCCAGGTCCATCACCAACTCCCAGAGCTTTCTTAAACTCATGTACACCAAGTCAGTGATGCTATCCAACCAACTCATCCTCTGTCATCCCCTTCTCCTCCCGCCTTCAATCTTTCCCAGCATCAGTGTCTTTTCCAAGGAGTCAGTTCTTCGTATCAGGTGGGCAAAGTATTGGAGTTTCACTTTCAACATCAGTCTTTCCAATGAATATTCAGGACAAGTTCTTTTAGGATTGATTGGGTGGATGTCCTTGCAGTCCAAGGGACTCTCAGGAGTCTTCTCCAACACCACAGTTCAAAACCACCAATTCTTCGGTGCTCAGCTTTCTTTATGGTCCAACTCTCACATCCATACATGACTAGTGGAAAAACCATAGCTTTGACTAAACAGACTTTTGTCGGCAAAGTAACGTCTCTGCTTTTTAATATGCTGTCTAGGTTGGTCATAGCTTTTATCCCAAGGAGAAAACCCATGTTATTAACCCCATAAATACATTGTCATTAGTTCAGGTATAAACATTCAGTTGACTTCAAATAATTTTAGAAACTAAAACATTCATTATATTTATCTACATACCAAAAATGTCCTTTGTTTTTTTCCCCTGTATTTCTAAGTTTCCTGAATACTGAATACTTTAGCCTCTAGCTTGAATACTCTGTTTTATCATATCTAGAATTGCAGACATATCAGCAACAGATTCAGCTGTTATTTATCTGAAAATGTCTTTATGGTGGGCTTCCCAGGTGGCTCAGTGGTAAAGAATCCACCTGTCAATGCAGGAAACATAGGTTCAATTTCTGGGTTGGGAAGATCCCCTGGAGAAAGAAATGGCAACCCACTCTAGTATTCTTGCCTGGAAAATCCTATGGACAGAGGGGCCTGGCAGGCTACAGTCCATGGGGTCACAAAGAGTCAGACACAACTTAGTGACTGAGCACACACACATGCCTTTATTTTTTTTAAATATGATTTTGTTTAATACAGATTTCTAGATCAACAATTCTTTTCCAAAATACTTGAAAGTTATCATTCCATTTTGTCTGGCCTCAACTATTTTGAATGGCATGTCTTTAAAAATTTTTTAAATTTTCATCATTTTTATCCAAGATGTAATATTTCTTTTTTTCTCTGGTTGATCCTAAGATTTTCTTTTAATCTCAGTACTTTAGTAGATGCACCTATGTTTGGTTTTCTTTACATACATTGGCTAAGATTCTTAGAGATTCTTCTTGCATGTGTGTGCCAGAAGTTTTATTATAGAAAAAAGAACAGAGAAAGCTTCTGACACAGACATCAGAAGGGGGATGGAGAGCACCCCCCTGCTAGGCCTTATATACTTTTACCAGACCCACTCCCACAACAAAGATCTTAAATTAACAAGATTAGAACACTAGAAAGGTCTTACCAGACCCACTCCCACAACATGCAGCTTTAAGATAACAAAATTAGTCAGAAGGTTCTTGTTAAGAAGGAGAAACATGTCCTCGAGCAAGATACACTATTATTATATAATCAGAGCTTAAGGACTTGTTTCAGATGTATTCTAACTTTTGTCTGCTTTTGATTACTTCCCAGTGACTAGAGGGTTTTTAACAGTTTCCCCCAGATTTTACCATTCTTTTTAAAAATTTTTTTAATTATTATCTTTTATAATTTTGGCTGCCCTGGGTCATCATTGCAGTGAACAGGCTTCTGCTGCTGCAAAGCATGGGCTCTAGAGTGTGCAGGCTCAGTAGCTGCAGCGGGTAAACATCCAATGCCTTTTGTATCTCATATGAGTGAGGAGAATAATGTCTTTAAATTCCAAACAGAAAAAAGTATACTCCAAGAATTGGCATTATTGAAGTACCTCATCTTTCAGCTCATCTATTTGTAAGGGTAGATAACTATGTACATTTCTTCTTTAAAAAGAAGAAAGAAAAAACCATGGACAGTTTAATTCTAAAGATCTAAAACATACCTGGTTTGACTATGACTTTCTATACTTAAACCTTCAAACAGTGTTCAGGAAGTCACTCTATATCCAGCTCAATTTTAGAAAAAATACATACCAACTAAGACAGGATCCTATCAATACCAGCCAGATTTGTAGGAAGAGATAAGCAGTTTTCTGGAGGAAAGTCCACTCTGCTTAGGAAGTTATGGTGCAGGTATCATTTCTGCATGCCAAGAACAGGCTTTCCTTTCATCAACAGCATAAAGAGTTTCCTTTGTGTAAATTCTTCTTTTTTAAGTAATTTTATTTATTTATGGCTGTGCTGGCTTTTGGTTGCTGCGCAGGCTTTTCTCTAGTTGCAATGAGTGGGGGCTACTCTGTAGCCGCAGTGCATGAGCTTTTCATTCCTGTGGCTTCTATTGTTGTGGAACACCAGCTCTAGGGCACAGGGGCTCCAGTAGTTGTAGCACATGAGCTCAACAGTTGCAGCTTCTGGGCTCTAGAGCAGAGGCTCAACGGTTGTGGCACAAGAGCCTAGCTGCCCCACAGCATGTGGGATCTTCCTGGATGACAGATTAAACACCTGTCTCCTGCACTGGCAGGCAGACTCTCCACCACTGAGTCAGCAGGGAAACCCTCTTCTTTATTCTTGATCCATGTTTTTGGACATGTCTGCCCCAATCCTTGATCTGGCCACATAACCCGGGTCTGACCAACTGGCTTCCTGATCAATATAATTGATTCAGGAATGGGTCTGTGGCTCAAATATGTTTAAAAAGATACCATCATGGGAATCTGAACAGAACAGTTGGTAAGATGAAGCTTTCTTTCACTGAGTTAGATGACAGAACATAAAATTGGAATTTGGTAGTGATCATTTGCCATCTCTTGTTGAGAGTTGAGCTGAGAATAAAAATCAAAGCTAAGAAAGATAGAAGAGTCCCAACAAATTCATTTAAGCCTGCATCCAGCGACTTTGATAAATGGATCTGAAATTTCACTTATTTGACCACTTTAATTGCCCTCAAGACATTTTCAATTTAAGCTGGTGTTACAGACTGAATGTGTCATTCCAAAATTTACATGTTAAAGCCTTAAACCCCTAGTGCAACTGTATTTGGAAATGGGGCCTCTAAAGAAGTAATTAAGGTTAAATAAGGTAAAAGAAGAGCCATCAGAAAGTTCTTTCTCCTTCTCCTACTCATGCAACCCCATGAGCACCCTGAGGAGAGGCCATGTGAGGTCACAAGGAGAAGGTGGCAGTCTACAAGCCAGGATGGGAGTCCTTACCAGAAACCAGATCTGCTGGAACCTTGATAATGGACTACCAGCCTTCAGAACTAGTAGATGATGGACTATTAGCTTTCAGAACTGTGAGAAAAATCAATGTATGTTGTTGAAGCTACCCAATCTGGGGTATTTTGTCATGGCAGCCTGAGTAGGCTAATACAGTTAGAGTTACTTAAAACTATGAATACTGTTACCATATAATATGGCAGTAAGGGTTTCATAGGCAGATTTGTATTACAACTCTATCGTGCCAACTTACTCCCCTGACAAAACTCCCCTTCAAGAAAAATCATACTGTATTCAGTAAAAGATCCCCATTAAGACTAAAAATCCACTGTACTAACAAAAAATTTTTAAATTTACTATTTAAAATTTTCCTTTTACCTTTCCAAGTGGTTCACTGGCAAAAATCAAGGTTCCAATTAAACTAAAAGGACTTTGCAATCACACAATTGCCACCAATTATTCACTTAACTACTATGTGTTAAGCCTAGACTAATTACATTTTTCTCAAACCAGAGCCATTTCACATAAGCCACTCAGGATTATCTCAACTTGACACAAGAGGACAATACTGAAAATGGGAATAAAGAATTCTCTACTATAGGATTAGCTTTCAGATGGCTTTTAATAAGTTTTAAAACTTTTAAAACTCGAACAAGGCTAACCATGTAACTGGTATATCTCTTTCCAATTTTGAGGCAATAACAAAAAGAAATCTTTTTATGAGAATTAAATAATTGGAGAAAAAAGAAAAAAATTGATGAATAAGGAAGGAGGGAGGAAGGAAGGAAGAACGAAGAAGAAAAGAAAGGTGAAAGGGGAAAAGGGAGGGAAATTAGTGTGTCTGTGTGTGTAAGTGTGAGAGTGTGTGTGGCTCCTCTGTCCATGGGATTCCCCAGGCAAGAATACTGGAGTGGGTTGCCATTTCCTTCTTCAGGGGATCTTCCTGAACCAGGGATTGAACCAACCTGGAGATCTCCCACATTGCAGGCCGATTCTTTACCATGTGAGCCACCAGAAAAGCCCATGTATGTATGTGTGTGAGTGTGTTACATGTCCTTGAATTACACTCTTCTTCACCCTCAAATTCTGTTAACTCTAATAGGAAGGACACAATGTGCTTCTTGCAAAAGAGTCTCAATATCTTCTTTTACCCTCCTTCACTACCATTTGTCCAGGTGAGTACTTTTGCTTTATGGGAAACGGAATTTAATAGGCAAAAAGGGTTCAGTGAGTTTCACCACAAATAGGACATTATTTCATGTTATGATCCATAAAATACATGTCAAACTAAATCCTCAGTAAACACTAAAACCACTTCTAACCCCTTGGAAAAACAAGTGCATTTCCCTGACACACTTTCGAGTACAGTTAATTCACAATGCCCACCAGAGAAGATCACCATCATAGGTTCAATTAAACACTCAGCATAAGACTACCATAGGCCACACTTAGTGTCAAGTTCACTTGGAGCAATGGTTTTCAATCTTGAGTATGCACTGGAATCACCTCAAGGGACTGTTAAGACACAGATTGCTCTTCCCCACCTCTCCTCTTTCACCTGGGTTTCTGGTTGAGTAGTCCTGAGATAAGGCCCCAGAATTTGAACTTTCAGTAAGTTTCCTGGAGGTAATCATGATGCTAAACTGGAGAACCACACTTTAAGAACCACTAAGAAAATGCTACAGATACAGCTTGCCAGCAGGAAAGCACCAAGGGTTCCTCTTTCTGGGCAGTCTTGCAGTAGTTCACCCAGTTGTCAGGAGCCACCAGGTTCACATCTGGTAGGTGTGAGGGGCATCCTGGCTTAGAAAATACATGCCTCACATATTTTTAAAATAACTCCACAGACCTAGGTTTCAGGACCCCCAAAAGGGACATGTTTATTACACAAGTCACAGCCTGGGACCAAAATTAAACCTTTCTATCAGGCATTTATGAGAGACGCCGGCCCCGGCGGCGCAGACGCGACGCGAGAGACGCCGGCCCCGGCGGCGCAGACGCGACGCGAGAGACGCCGGCCCCGGCACAGCGAACCACGCAAAGAGGTGTGGCCGTGAGGAGCTACCCCACGCCTGAGGCCAGGGCCGGCGGCCGAGAGGAGCTACACCACGTCCAACAGGCAGTGGCTGCGCGGGCGCAGGAGGGCCGAGAGGAGCTACTCCGCGTTCAAGGTCAGGAGGGGCGGCCTTGAGGAGATACCCCTCGTCCAAGGTAAGGTACAGCGGCTGCACTTTGCTGGAGCGGCTGTGAAGAGATTTTCCACGACTAAGGTAAGACAAACCCAAATAAGACGGTAGGTATTGCTAGGGGGCACCAAAGGGCAGACACACTGAAATCATAATCACAGGAAACTAGCCGATCTGATCACATGGACCACAGCCGAATGTGGTCCACTGGAGAAGGGAATGGCAAACCACTTCAGTATACTTGCCTTGAGAACCCCATGAACAGTAACAAAGGGCAAAATGATAGGATACTGAATGAGGAATTCCCCAGGTCGGTAGGTGCCCATTATGCTACTGGAGCTCAGTGGAGAAATAACTATAGAAGGAATAAAGGGATGGAGCAAAAGCAAAACCAATACCCAGTTGTGGATGTGACCAGTGATAGAAGCAAGGTCCAGTGTTGTAAAGAGCAATATTGCATAGGAACCTGGAATGTTAGGTCCATGAATCAAGGCAAATTGGAAGTGGTCAAACAGGAGATGGCAAGAGTGAACGTCGACATTCTAGGAATCAGTGAATTAAAATGGACTGGAATGGGTGAATTTAACTCGGATGACCATTATATCTACTACTGTGGGCAGGAATCCGTTAGAAGAAATGGAGTAGCCATCATGGTCAACAAAAGAGTCCGAAATGCAGTACTTGGATGCAAACTTAAAAATGACAAAATGATTTCTGTTCGTTTCCAAGGCAAACAATTCAGTATTACAGTAATCCAGGCCTATGCCCCAACCAGTAATGCTGTAGAAGCCGAAGTTAATCGGTTCTATGAAGACCTACAAGACCTTTTAGAGCTAACACCCAAAAAAGATGTCCTTTTCATTATAGGGGACTGGAATGCAAAAGTAGGAAGTCAAGAAACACCTGGAGTAACTGGCAAATTTGGCCTTGGAGCACGGAATGAAGCAGGGCAAAGGCTAACAGAGTTTTGTCAAGAGAATGCACTGGTCATAGCAAACACCCTCTTCCAACAACACAAGAGAAGACTCTACACGTGGACATCACCAGATGGTCAACACCGAAATCAGATTGATTATATTCTTTGCAACCAAAGATGGAGAAGCTGTATACAGTTAGCGAAAACAAGACCAGGAGCTGACTGTGGCTCAGATCATGAACTCCTTATTGCCAAATTCAGACTGAAATTGAAAAAAGTAGGGAAAACCACTAGACCATTCAGATATGACCTCAATCAAATCCCTTATGATTATACAGTGGAAGTGAGAAATAGATTTAAGGGTCTAGATCTGATTGATAGAGTGCCTGAACTCTGGATGGAGGTTCGTGACATTGTACAGGAGACAGGGACCAAGACCATCCCCATGGAAAAGAAATGCAAAAGAGCGAAATGGCTGTCTGAGGAGGCCTTACAAATAGCTGTGAAAAGAAGAGAGGCGAAAAGCAAAGGAGAAAAGGAAAGATATAAGCATTTGAATGCAGAGTTCCAAAGAATAGCAAGGAGAGATAAGAAAGTCTTCCTCAGCAATCAATGCAAAGAAATAGAGGAAAACAACAGAATAGGAAAAACAAGAGACCTCTTCAAGAAAATTAGAGATTCCATGGGGATATTTCATGCAAAGATGGGCTCGATAAAGGACAGAAATGGTATGGACCTAACAGAAGCAGAAGATATTAAGAAGAGGTGGCAGGAATACACAGAAGAACTGTACAAAAAAGATCTTCACGACCAAGATAGTCACGATAACGTGGTCACTGACCTAGAGCCAGACATCTTGGAATGTGAAGTCAAGTGGGCCTTAGAAAGCATCACGACGAATAAAGCTAGTGGAGGTGATGGAATTCCAGTTGAGCTATTTCAAATCTTGAAAGATGATGCTGTGAAAGTGCTGCACTCAATATGCCAGCAGATTTGGAAAACTCAGCAGTGGCCACAGGACTGGAAGAGGTCAGTCTTCATTCCAATCCCAAAGAAAGGCAATGCCAAAGAATGCTCAAACTACCGCACAATTGTACTCATCTCACACGCTAGCAAAGTCATGCTCAAAATTCTCCAAGCCAGGCTTCAGCAGTATGTAAACCGTGAACTCCAAGATGTTCAAGCAGGTTTTAGAAAAGGCAGAGGCACCAGAGATCAAATTGCCAACATCCGCTGGATCATGGAGAAAGCCAGAGAGTTTCAGAAAAACAATTATTTCCGCTTCATTGACTATGCCAAAGCCTTTGACTGTGTGGATCACAATAAACTGTGGAACATTCTGAAAGAGATGGGAATCCCAGACCACCTGACCTGCCTCTTGAGAAACCTGTATGCAGGTCAGGAAGCAACAGTTAGAACTGGACATGGAACAACAGACTGGTTCCAAATAGGAAAAGGTGTACGTCAAGGTTGTATACTGTCACCTTGCTTATTTAACTTATATGCAGAGTACATCATGAGGAACGCTGGGCTGGAAGAAGCACAGGCTGGAATCAAGATTGCCGGGAGAAATATCAATAACCTCAGATATGCAGATGACACGACCCTTATGGCAGAAAGTAAAGAGGAACTCAAAAGCCTCTTGATGAAAGTGAAAGAGGAGAGTGAAAAGGTTGGCTTGAAGCTCAACATTCAGAAAACAAAGATCATGGCATCTGGTCCCATCACTTCATGGGAAATAGATGGAAAAACAGTGGAAACAGTATCAGACTTTATTTTTTTTGGGCTCCAAAATCACTGCAGATGCTGATTGCAGCCATGAAATTAAAAGACGCTTGCTCCTTGGAAGGAAAGTTATGACCATCCTTGATAATATATTAAAGAGCAGAGACATTACTTTGCCAACCATGGTCCGTCTAGTCAAGGCAATGGTTTTTCCCATGGTCATGTATGGATGTGAGAGTTGGACTGTGAAGAAAGCTGATCGCCGAATAATCGATGCTTTTGAACTGTGGTGTTGGAGAAGACTCTTGAGAGTCCCTTATACTGCAAGGAGATCTAACCAGTCCATTCTAAAGGAGATCAATCCTGGATGTTCATTGGAGGGACTGATGCTAAAGCTGAAACTCCAATACTTTGGCCACCTCATGCGACGAGTTGATTCACTGGAAAAGACTCTGATGCTGGGAAAGGTTGGGGGCGGGAGGAGAAGGGGACGACGGAGAATGAGATGGCTGGATGGCATCACCGACTCTGTGGACATGAGTTTGAGTATACTCCGGGAGTTGGTGATGGACAGGGAGGCCTGGCGTGCTGTGATTCATGGGGTCGCGGAGAGTCGGACACAACTGAGCAACTGAACTGAACTGAACTGATCAGGCATTTATAGGTCTCTCAGTCCAGATACAGGACCAATCAATACCAAACAGGGGTCAGTTTTACAATAAAGCCTGGTAACAAAGTTGACCCATGCCATCTTTATATGTTTCCAGGAAACCAGTACAAGGGAGATAAACAAAGGTCAAAGAGAAAAGAATATTTTATTTACTCTTTGCCCACTACATACATATCTTAATTCATATTATACTCCTGTATTAAAAGGAGAATAAAAAAATTTTTAAATGTGTACAAAATTTCTTCATTCGTTCCTTATTTTTTTTTTTTTTCCTTGGGTTAACTAAATCTCAAAGCCAAGAGCTGGAATGATCATTCCAACAGAAGAAGTGGTAGTTTGCTTTGGGCTTCCTCATAAACATCACCTGCATTCTAAATTGCCACTCATATGACAATGGACATTTTTTTTATCTGATGTATGTGATATCACAAGTTCCACATAAAGGCAATCATTAAATTCCATACCAAGAATACTTGCTAATCTCTAACCTGATACAAGAATACACAGAAGAACTATACAAAAAGATCTTCATGACCCAATTAACCATAATGGTGTGATCACTCACCTAGAGCCAGACATCCTGGAATGTGAAGTCAAGTGGGCATTAGGAAGCATCACTATGAAGAAAGCTAGTGGATGTGATGGAATTTCAGTTGAGCTATTTTAAATCCTAAAAGTTGATGCTATTAAAGCTCTGCACTCAATATGGCAGCAAGTTGAAAAATTCAGCATTGGCCACAGGACTGGAAAAGGACTAGAAAAGTTTTCATTCCAATCCCAAAGAAAGACAATACCAAAGAATGTTCAAACTATCGCACAACTGCGCTCATCTCACATACTATCAAAGCAATGCTCAAAATTCTTCAAGCCTGGCTTCAACAGTACATGAAGCAGATGTTCAATCTGGATTTAGAAAAGGCAGAGGAACCAGAGATCAAATTGCCAACATCCACTGGATCATCAAAAAAGCAAGAGAGTCCCAGAAAAACATCTACTTCCACTTTATTGACTATAAAAAAACCTTTGACTGTGTGGATCACAAAAAAACTGTGGAAAATTCTTCAAGAGATGGAAATACCAGACGACCTGACCTGACTCCTGAGAAGTCTGTATGCAGGTCAAGAAGCAACAGTTAGAACTGGACATGGAACAATAAACTGGTTCCAAATTAGGACAGGAGTATGTCAAGGCTATATATTCTTTCCCTGCTTATTTAACTTATACGCAGAGTACATCATGCAAAATGCCAGGCTGGATGAAGCACAAGCTGGAATCAAGATTGCTGGGAGAATTATCAATAACCTCAGATACGGAGATGACACCACCTTTATGGCAGGAAGTGAAGAACTAAAGAGCCTCCTGATGAAAGTGAAAGAGGTGAAAAAGTTGGCTTAAAACTCAACAGTCAGAAAACAAAGTTCATGGCATTCAGTCCCACCACTTCATTGAAAAAAGATGGGGAACAATGTAAACAGTGACAGATTTTTTTGCTGCTGCTGCTGCTAAATCACTTCAGTCTTGTCCGACTCTGTGTAACCCCATAGACGGCAGCCCACCAGGCTCCCCCGTCCCTGGGATTCTCCAGGCAAGAACACTGGAGTGGGTTGCCATTTCCTTCTCCAATGTGTGAAAGTCAAAAGTGAAAGTGAAGTCGCTCAGTCATGTCTGACTCGTAGCGACCCCATGGACTGCAGCCTACCAGGCTCCTCCATCCATGGGATTTTCTAGGCAAGAGTACTGGAGTGGCTTGCCATTGCCTTCTCCGGATTTTAATTTGGGGGGCTCCAAAATCACTGCAGATGGTGACTGCAGCCATGAAATTAAACGACACTTGCTCCTTGGAAGAAAAGCTATGACGAACCTAGACAGCATATTAAAAAGCAGAGACTTTACTTTGCCAACAAAGGTCTGTCTAGTCAAAACTATGGTTTTTCCAGTAGTCATGTATAGATGTGAGAGTTAGACTATAAGGAAAGCTGAGTGCCCAAGAATTGATGCTTTTTAACTGTGGTATTGGAGAAGACTCTTGAGAGTCCCTTGGACTGCAAGAAAATCCAGCCAGTACACCCTAAAGGAAATCAGTCCTGAATACTCATTTGAAGGACTGATGCTGAAGCCGAAACTCCAATACTTTGGCCACCTGATGCAAAGAACTGACTCCTGGGAAAAGACCCTGATGCTGGGAAAGACTGAAGGCAGGAGGAGAAGGGGATGACAGAGGATGAGATGGTTGGATGCCATCACTGACTCAATGGAAATGAGTTTAAGCAAGCTCCGGGAATTGGTGATAGACAGGGAAGCCTGGTGCACTGCAGTCCACGGGGTTGCAAAGAGTTGGCCACGACTGAGTGACTGCACTGACTGACTGACTAACCTGATCTACAAATAAGAAGTACATTTCTACTTTCGACACTTCTGTCATATACATTTTCTACCTGATTGCTATTATTGTCTGCTTCATTTGGTTATGTTACCTACTTGAAAATGTTTTATATATATATAAACTTTACAGTATTTAGTTTTTAAATAAATATTCAGTTTTGCAATTTTAGATTTTAACCCTGACAATAGAAGTAATTTTGAGTTCTTAACTCTGGTCATATTCGCCTAGGAATCTAAAAATATCAGTGCCTGAGCTGTACTGCAGACAAATTAAGTTAAAATGTCTAGAGACAGGGCCAACACAGAATATACTTTAAATTCCACAGGTATTTCTAATGTGTATTCAGGATCAAGAACTTTTGAAAGTAGTCTATTCCTATGAGAAAATTATTTTTCTTTCCTCTCATTCTCCCTTTTCTTCCTTTCCTTTTTCTATAGTGGGAAAGGTAGAAAACTCCTCAAATAAGGGAGAGAGACAGATTTCAAATTATATGGGGTGTTATAGTTTTATGAACCCTATTGGGTTCTTATAAGGATCATTTTAATCTTAGGGCAGGGAGACTCTTCCTGTAGTGGCAGTGTAACTGTTGATATTATTAATATTGTTGATACTCTACAACTATATTAAGGATTTAGATTCTAATGAAATAAAAAGAAGAAATGAAGAAAAACTTAAAAAACAGAGACAAAAATAAGGTTCTTCACTTCAGTTAAAGAAGAAACAAGAAAACAACTCTCTATTAGTTGATAAGAACTAATATTTATTTCTCTGTTTTTTTAATGTAGATGTGGTTTATACAGCCTGAAAGTGAAAGTCACTCAGTCGTGTCCAACTCTTTGTGACCCCATGGACTACACAGTCCATGGAATTCTTCAGGCCAGAATACTGGAGTGGGTAGCCTTTCCCTTCTCCAGGGCATCTTTCCAACCCAGGGATCGAACCCAGGTCTCCTGCATTGCAGGTGGATTCTGATGGCAGCTGAGCCATCAGGGAAGCCCAAGAATACTGGAGTGGGTAGCCTATCCATTCTCCAGGAATTGAATTGGGATCTCCTCCATTGCAGGTGGATTCTTTACCAACTGAGCTATCAGAGAAGCCCTTATACAGCCGAGATGTTCACCTATTTCTTCTCTTCCTAAGCAGACACCTAAACCATATTTTCCAACTGTTATTGTCCTTGATTGTAGTGATGTGACTGAATTCTAGCCAGTGTAATATGAAAAGATGGTTAATGAAAACTTTTCATGCGTAACATGGCTGGACCACTGGGTGCCAAGACAGATGGTCAAACAGTGTTCTGGATATTTCTGTGAGGATGTTTTAGAAATAAATCCATATTTAGTTCCATCTGAATAAAGCAGATGGCCCTCCATAATGTGGTGGGCTTCACTCAATCAGTTGAAGGTCTGACAAGAACAAAAAGGTGATATCCTCTGAGCAGAGGAGAATTCTGCAATAGACGGACTTTGGATTTGCACTACAGCATCAGCTCCTCTCAGGGTCTTCAGCCTACTAGCCACCCAACCTGCAGATTTTAGACTTGACAGCCTTCACTACTGTGTAAGCAAATTCCTTAAAACAAATCCTCTAAAAATATATATATATATATATATAGTTGTAGTTTGAAGGAGGAAATGGCAACCCACTTGGAGGAGGAACTAGTAACCCAAACCAGTATTCTTGCCTGGAGAAGCCTTATGAACAGAAAAGCTGGGCAGCTACAGTCCATGGGGTTGCAAAGAGTCAGACACTACCGAGTGACTAAGCCCAGCACATAGTTGTATTTACGTATATTATGTATATAAATACATACATGAATATGTACTATATGTGTGTGCGTATACATGTGTGTTCATATCCTACTTGTTGGTGTCTCTGGAGAGCCCTGATCAAGACAATAACTTTTTAGGAAGAACTCGAAAGAATTAGACCTGGTGGCTCAGGTAGTAAAGAATCAGCCTGCAATGCAGAGATGCATGCAGGAGATGGAAGCTCATTCCCTGGGTCGGGAAGATTCACTGGAGAAGGAAATGGCAACTCACTCCAGTATTATTGTCTGGAAAATTCAATGTAGACAGACGCCTGGTGGGCTACAGTTCATGGGGTCACAAAAGAGTCGGACACAACTTAGAAACTAAACAACAACAACAACAAAAATATCAGAGACAAAATGCAAGGAGTTCAAATTTGAGCATCAGAAGTCCTCCTGACAACTAGAAACATCCGTACTGGACATGGAGTAAATGGGAAATGGACTTTCACAGTGCTCAACTACTAACATTTCTGTATTTAATAGGAATAACATGGTAAATGTTTAATTAGATCATATTGAAGCTACATTTTACAGCAATGGCTCTCAAAATTAGCTGTGTATGAATAAAAGGCTTAAAAAATACTGGTGCTTGGTCTTTACTCCCAGAAAGTATAATTTAATTGGTTTCTGAAGTACAGTCTGGGCACCGGAATTTCTAAATGCTCCCCAGGTGATAAGTTGGAGAACAACAGGTCCACAAGATGACAGAGAACAGATTTGAAAAGTAACGTGTAAGAGAAACCAAGAGTCTGTGGGTGAAAAGCATAATATAAAAGAACAGCATGATGTGCCTGCCTCACATCAAACTTTTTGAGCTATATTATTATTGTTGTTATCAATAGTAACAAGAAGGTTATACACATATCTCACAACAAAACTGCTTTGTAAATAGTATGCTTTGTGTGTTTTAGCTGAGAAAACCAAAGCTCAAACTGAGAAACCAGGTAAACAGCTCAAGAGCTTACAGACACAGTCAGATAGCCATAGTTTAAACCAGTGGTCTTGCTGACTTCACAGTTTACACTGTGAACTCTAGGCTATGACACCTCCCATCCACCTGATTAAAATGCCTCGATTAAGATAAATAAGAATCTCAGTGTGCAACATACAGTCAGGTATCTACGTTCTAGCCCCAGCACCTCTGTTTAAGATGATAGCAAATTTGTGTCCAGAGAAGGGTGCTCAGGTTGTTGGAGAGTCTGTAAGCAATTTCCACAAGGGAGAGGTTAAAATAATATGTAAGAGTGTGACACAAAAAAGGCAAAATTAACTTGATGAGTGGAGAGAAAAAATGACTGGAAAAAGAGAACATTGGTAATACCTTCAAATATTGTGAAAGTTGTCACTAAAAGAGGTTATTCAGTTCAGTTCAGTCGCTCAGTCGTGACCGACTCTTTGCGACCCATGAATCACAGCACACCAGGCCACCCTGTCCATCACCAACTCCCGGAGTTCACTCAAACTCATGTCCATCAAGTCGGTGATGCCATCCGGCCATCTCATTCTCTGTCGTCCCCTTCTCCTCCCGCTCCCAATCCTTCCCAGCATCAGAGTCTTTTCCAGTGAATCAACTCTTCCCATGAGGTGGCCAAAGTACTGGAGTTTCAGCTTTAGCATCAATCCTTCCAATGAACACCCAGGACCGATCTCCTTTAGAATGGACTGGTTGGATCTCCTTGCAGTCCAAGGGACTCTCAAGAGTCTTCTCCAGCACCACAATTCAAAAGCATCAATTCTTCAGCAATCAGCTTTCTTCACAGTCCAACTCTCACATCCATACATGACCACGGGAAAAAGCATAGCCTTGACTAGACGGACCTTTGTTGGCAAAGTAACGTCTCTGCTTTTTAATATACTATCTAGGTTGGTCATAACTTTCCTTTTTTTTTAAATTTATTTTATTGGAGGCAAATTACCTTATATTAATATATTGGTTGGTTTTGCCATACACTGACACGAATCCGCCCCAGGTGTACATGTGTTCCCTTTCTTGAACATCCCTCCCACCTCCCTCTTCCCCATATCCTCCCTCCAAGTCATCCCTGTGCACCAGCCCCAAGCATCCTGTATCTTGCGTCGAACCTGGACTGGTGATTCATTTCACATATGATAATATACATGCTACAATGCTGTTCTCCCCAATCATCCCACCTTCACCCTCTCCCACAGAGTCCCAAAGACTGTTCTATATACTTATGTCTCTTTTGCAGTCTCATAAGCAGGGTTAAGGTTACCATCTTTATAAATTCCATATATATGCATTAGTATGCTGTATTGATGTTTTTCTTTCTGGCTGACTTCACTCTGTATAATAGGCTCCAATTTCATCCACCTCATTAGAACTGACTCAAATGCATTCTTTTTGATGGCTGAAAAATATTCCATTGTGTATATGTACCAAAGCTTTCTTATCCATTCATCTGCAGATGGACATCTAGGTTGCTTCCATGTCCTGGCTATTATAAACAGTGCTGCGATGAACACTGGAGTACACGTGTCTCTTTCAATTCTGGTTTCCTCGGTGTGTATGCCCAGGAGTGCGATTGCTGGATCATATGGCAGTTCTATTTCCAGTTTTTTGAGGAATCTCCACACTGTTCTCCTTAGTGGCTGTACTAGTTTGCATTCCCACCAACAGTGTAAGAGGGTTCCCTTTTCTCCACACCCTTTCCAGCATTTATTGCAGGTAGACTTTTGGATAGCAGCCATTCTGACTGGTGTGAAATGGTATCTCATTGTGGTTTTGATTTGCATTTCTCTGATGATGAGGGATGTTGAGCATTTTTTCATGTGTTTGTTAGCCATCTTTATGTCTTCTTTGGAGAAATGTCTGTTTAGTTCTTTGGCCCATTTTTTGATTGGGTCATTTATTTTTCTGGAATTGAGCTGCAGGAGCTGCTTGTATATTTTGGAGATTAATCCTTTATCAGTTGCTTCATTTGCTATTATTTTCTCGCATTCTGAAGGCTGTCTTTTTACCTTGCTTATAGTTTCCTTTGCTGTGCAGAAGCTTTTGATTTTAATTAGGTCCCATTTGTTTATTTTTGCTTTTATTTCCAATATTCTGGGAGGTGGGTCTTGGAGGATCCTGCTGTGATTTATGTCGAAGAGTGGTTTGCCTACATTCTCCTCTAGGAGTCTTATAGAATCTGGTCTTACATTTAGCTCTCTAATCCATTTTGAGTTTATTTTGGTGTATGGTGTTAGGAAGTGTTCTAGTTTCATTCTTTTACAAGTGGCTGACCAGTTTTCCCAGCACCACTTGTTAAAGAGACTGTCTTTTCTCCATTTTACATTCTTGCCTCCTTTGTCAAAGATAAGGTGTCCATAGGTGCGTGGATTTATCTCCGGGCTTTCTATTTTGTTCCATTGATCTATATTTCTGTCTTTATGCCAGTACCATACTGTCTTGATGACTGTGGCTTTGTAATAGAGCCTGAAGTCCGGCAGGTTGATTCCCCCAGTTCCATTTTTCTTCCCCAAGATTGCTTTGGCTATTCGAGGCTTTTTGTATATCCATACAAATTGTGAGATTATTTGTTCTAGTTCTGTGAAAAATATCGTTGGTAGCTTGATAGGGATTGCATTGAATGTATAAATTACTTTGGGTAGTATACTCATTTTCACAATATTTATTCTTCCAATCCACGAACACGGTATATTTCTCCATCTATTAGTGTCCTCTTTGATTACTTTCACTAGTGTTTTATAGTTTTCTATGTACAAGTCTTTTGTTTCCTTAGGTAGATATATTCCTAAGTATTTAATTCTTTTCGTTGCAACAGTGAATGGAATAGTTTCCTTTATTTCTCTATTTTCTCATTATTAGTGTATAGGAATGCAAGGGATTTCTGTGTGTTGATTTTATATCCTGCAACTTTACTGTATTCATTGCTTAGCTCTAGTAGTTCTCTGGTAGAGTCTTTAGGGTTTTCTGTGTAGAGGATCATGTCATCAGCGAACAGTGAAAGTTTTACTTCTTCTTTTCCAATTTGTATTCCTTTTATGTCTTTTTCTGCTCTGATTGCTGTAGCCAAAACTTCTAGAACTATGTTTAATAGTAGTGGTGAGAGTGGGCACCCTTGTCTTGTTCCTGACTTTAGGGGAAGTGCTTTCAATTTTTCACCATTGAGGATAATGTTTGCTGTGGGTTTGTCATATATAGCTTTTATTATGTTGAGATATGTCCCTTCTATTCCCACTTTCTGGAGGGTTTTTATCATAAATGGATGTTGTATTTTTTCAAAGGCTTTCTCTGCATCTATTGAAATAATCATATGATTTTTATTTTTCAGTTTGTTAATGTGGTGTATTATGTTGATTGATTTGCGGATATTGAAGAATCCTTGCATTCCTGGGATAAAGCCCACTTGGTCATGATGTATGATCTTCTTAATGTGTTGTTGGATTCTGATTGCTAGAATTTTATTAAAGATTTTTGCATCTATGTTCATCCGTGATATTGGCCTTAGTTTTCTTTTTTTGTGGGATCTTTACCAGGTTTTGGGATTAGGGTGATGGAGGCCTCATAGAATGCGTTTGGAAGTTTCCCTTCCTCAGCAATTTTCTGGAAGAGTTTGAGTGAAATAGGTGTTTAGCTCTTCTCTAAATTTTTGGTAGAATTCAGCTGTGAAACCGTCTGGACCTGGGCTTTTGTTTGCTGGAAGATTTCTGATTACAGCCTCTAGTTCCGTGCTTGTGATGGATCTGTTCAGATTTTTTATCTCTTCCTGGTTCAGTTTTGGAAAGTTATACTTTTCAAGGAATTTGTCCATTTCTTCCAGGTTATTCATTTTATTGCCATATAATTGCTGACAGTATTCTCTAATAATCCTTTGTATTTCTGTGTTGTCTGTTGTGATCTCTCCATTTTCATTTCTGATTTTATTGATTTGGTTCTTCTCCCTTTGTTTCTTGATGAGTCTGGCTAGTGGTCTGTCAATTTTATTTACCTTCTCAAAGAACCAGCTTTTGGCTTTGTTGATTTTTGCTATGGTCTCTTTTGTTTCTTTTGCATTTATCTCTGCTCTAATTTTTACGATTTCTTTCCTTCTACTAACCCTGGGGTTCTTCATTTCTTCCTTTTCTAGTTTCTTTAGATGTAGAGTTAGGTTATTTAGTTGACTTTTTTCTTGAGGTGTGCCTGTATTGCTATGAACTTCCCCCTTAGCACTGCTTTTACAGTGTCCCAGAGGTTTTGGGTTGTTGTGTTTTCATTTCCATTCATTTCTATGCATATTTTGATTTCTTCTATGATTTGTTCATTATTCAGCAGTGTGTTGTTCAGTCTCCATATGTTGGCATTTTTATTAGTTTTTCTCCCGTAATTGAGATCTAATCTTACTGCATTGTGGTCAGAAAAGATGCTTGGAATGGTTTCAGTTTTTTTGAATTTACCAAGGCTAGATTTATGGCCCAGGATGTGATCTGTCCTGGAAAAGGTTCCGTGTGCACTTGAGAAAAAGGTGAAATTCATTGTTTTGGGGTGAAATGTCCTATAGAGATCTATTAGGTCTAACTGGTCTATTGTATCATTTAAAGTTTGTGTTTCCTTGTTAATTTTCTGTTTAGTTGATCTATCCATAGATGTAAGTGGGGTATTAAAATCTCCCACTATTATTGCATTGTTGTAATTTCCCCTTTCATACTTGTTAGTCATTGTCTTACATATTGCAGTGCTCCTATGTTGGGTGCATAAATATTTATAATTGTTATATCTTCTTCTTGGATTGATCCTTTGATCATTATGTAGTTTCCTTCTTTGTCTCTTTTCACAGCCTTTGTTTTAAAGTCTATTTTATCTGATATGAGTATTGTTACTCCTGCTTTCTTTTGGTCTCTATTTGTGTGGAATGTCTTTTTCCAGCCCTTCACTTTCAGTCTGTATGTGTCCCTCGATTTGAGGTGGGTCTCTTGTAGACAACATATATGGGGGTCTTATTTTTGTATCCATTCAGCCAGCCTTTGTCTTTTGGTTGGGGCATTCAACCCATTTATGTTTAAGGTGATTATTGATAAGTATGATCCCATTGCCATTTTCTCTACTGTTTTGGGTTCGAGTTTATATACCCTTTCTGTGTTTCCTGTCTAGAGAAGATCCTTTAGTATTTGTTGGAGAGCTGCTTTGGTGATGCTGAATTCTCTCAGCTTTTGCTTGTCTGTAAAGCTTTTGATTTCTCCTTCATATTTGAATGAGATCCTTGCTGGGTATAATAATCTGGGCTGTAGGTTACTTTCTTTCATCACTTTAAGTATGTCTTGCCATTCCCTCCTGGCCTGAAGAGTTTCTGCTGAAAGATCAGCTGTTATCCTTATGGGGATCCCCTTGTGTGTTATTTGTTGTTTTACCCTTGCTGCTTTTAATATTTGTTCTTTGTGTTTGATCTTTGTTAATTTGATTAATATGTGCCTTGGAGTATTTCGCCTTGGCTTTATCCTGTTAGGGACTCTGTGTTTCTTGGACTTGGGTGATTATTTCCTTCCCCATTTTAGGGAAATTTTCAACTATTATCTCCTCAAGTATTCTCTCATGGTCTTTCTTTTTGTCTTCTTCTTCTGGGACTCCTATGATTCGAATGGCGTTTAATATTGTCCCATATGTCTCTAATATTGTCCTCATTTCTTTTCATTCTTTTTTCTTTTTCCATCTCTGTTTCATTTATTTCTACAATTCTATCTTCTAGCTCACTTATCCTGTCTTCTGCCTCTGTTATTCTACTGTCTGTTCCCTCCAGAGTGTTTCTGATCTCATCTATTGCATTATTCATTGTATATTGACTCTTTTTTATTTCCTCTAATTTCTTATTAAACATTTCTTGCATCTTCTCAATCCTTTTCTCCAGTTTATTTATCTGTAACTCCATTTTGCTTTCCAGATTTTGAATCATTTTCACAATTAAAATTCGAAATTCTTTATCGGGTAGGTTCCCTATATCTTCCTCTTTTATTTGTGTTGGTGGGCATTTATCCTGTTCCTTTACTTGCTGGGTATTTCTCTGCCTCTTCATCTTGCTTATATTGCTGTGTTCGAGGTGGCCTTTCCGTCTTCTGGCAGTTTGTGGAGTTCTCTTTATTATGTAGTTACCTCCTTGTGTGTGGGGTTGGATGGGTGACTTGTCAAGGTTCCCTGGTTAGGGAAGCTTGTGTCGATGTTCTGGTGGGTGGAGCTGGATTTCTCCTCTCTGGAGTTCAATGAAGTGTCCAGTAATGAGTTATGAGATGTCAGTGGGTTTGGAGTGGCTTTGGGCAGCCTGTATATTGAAACTCAGTGCTATTCTCCTGTGTTGCTGGATAGTTTATGTAGTATGTCTTTCACTGAAACTTGTTGACCCTTGGGTGGTGCCTGGTTTCACTGTATGTATGGAGGCATTTGATGAGTACCTATCAATTAATGTTTTCTGGAACAGGAGATCTCTGATGTTCTCAGGATTTGGACTCAAGCCTCTGCCTCTGGTTTTCAGTCTTATTCTTGCAGTAGGCTCAAGGCTTCTCCCTCTGTTACTTCCAAGGCAGTTCCTTCTGTTGAAAAACCTCTTCTGTTTTCTGGTCTCCTCAGTGTCTAATTGCCGTCCTGACACCAGGATGCAGTGGTGGACACATTTTTTTTTTTTCCCCTGGCTCACCTGTTCAGTCCTGCTGTGGGGAGGGAGGAACACAACTAACAAATATCCCTGGTGTCTGTGGGGAGTTCTCACAGTGTCTTGGCTACACTGGGAATGCTCCTGCTCAAGGCATGTGTGCTTTCCCTGTTTATGCTGCTTAGGGTCTACGTTGCTCTGCCGGGAGCTGTCCATGGCCGGCTCTGGGTTGCATGCACTTCCCAGGTCTGAGCGGCTCAGGTTCAGGTCCTCGGGTACTCCACAAAGGCGCAGACTTGGCTGGGCCTTCGTTTTGTGCCTTCCCCGGTCCGAGCAGCTCAGGTGACCAGGTGTTTGGCAAGCGCGGTCGCTGCAACTTATTGCCTTCCCGGTCCCTGCCACTTGGTTTTCTGGGAGTACAACCGGTGCACTTTCTCAGGCGGATATCGACTGGCCCGAACCCAAGAAGTCCTGGCCAGCAAGGAAGCCTGCCTGCAGCTTGGCACAGGAAGCCTCTCTGGGGCCGCAGCTGCTCCCGCCCCGGCACTGGCTCAGTCATAACTTTCCTTCCAAGGAGTAAGCGTCTTTTAATTTCACGGCTGCAATCAGCATCCGCAGTGATTTTAGAGCCCAAAAAAATAAAGTCTGACACTGTTTCCACTGTTTCCCCATCTATTTCCCATGAAGTGACGGGACCAGATGCCATGATATTTGTTTTCTGAATGTTGAGCTTAAAGCCTTTGACTGTGTGGATCACAATAAACTGTGGAAAATTCTGAATGAGAAGGGAATACCAGACCACCTGACCTGCCTCTTGAGAAACCTGTATGCAGGTCAGGAAGAAACAGTTAGAACTGGACATGGAACAACAGACTGGTTCCAAATAGTAAAACGAGTACATCAAAGCTGTTTATTGTCACCCTGCTTATTTAACTTATATGCAGAGTACATCCGGAGAAGGCAATGGCAAGCCACTCCAGTACTCTTACCTAGAAAATCCCATGGACGGAGGAGCCTGGTAGGCTGCAGTCCATGGGGTCGCTACGAGTCAGACATGACAGAGTGACTTCACTTTCACTTTTCACTTTCACACATTGGAGAAGGAAATGGCAACCCACTCCAGTGTTCTTGCCTGGAGAATCCCAGGGACGGTGGAGCCTGGTGGGCTTCCGTCTATGGGGTCACACAGAGTCGGACACGACTGAAGTGACTCAGCAGCAGCAGCAGCAGCAACAGAGTACATCATGAGGAACGCTGGGCTGGAAGAAGCACAGGCTGGAATCAAGATTGCCGGGAGAAATATCAATAACCTCAGATATGCAGATGACACCACCCTTATGGCAGAAAGTGAAGAGGAACTCAAAAGCCTCTTGATGAAAAGAGGTTATTATGCTTATCCAAATAAAATAAGCAGATTCTGCTTATCTCCAGAGATTTAAATCAGGACCATAAGTTAGATTTTGCAAGAAAAGGAAGTTGTAGTTGATATAAATAAGACTTTCTAATAATTAGTGCTGTTCTAAAAATAACAAGCAGGGCTGCTGGGGGAATTTAATGAGAAAACATGTTTTGTAAAAAGCATATCAAATACTAGGTAATTTTGTTTCTATTATCACATTTGCGAGGTCCCATCCATTGCAATGTTCAAGTAGATACTAAAATCGTTTTTTGGCACTAGAAAGGAAGAAGATAGTTAAAGCCAAGTATAAGATTCTATCTTTACACATCATAGGTTTCCAGGAAAAGATGTTTTATGAAATGTCTTGTCCTATAACTAGTGAATAAAATACACACTCTCTATTTATATAGTGTATTGATTCCAACGTCATTTAGTAGAATATGGTCTCTTTATTCCCATTACTAAAATAGCAAAAATCCATGACAATAATATGGCAGGTGTTGCTTGATGAAAACTTAATAGGAGGCTAACAGTGAAATGTTCATTATATTTAATATGCTGCTGCTGCTAAGTCACTTCAGTCGTGTCCGACTCTGCAACCCCACAGATGGCAGTCCACCAGGCTGCCCCGTCCCTGGGATTCTCCAGGCAAGAACACCAGAGTGGGTTGCTATTTCCTTCTCCAATGCATGCAAGTGAAAAGTGAAAGTGAAGTCGCTCAGTCATGTCCGACTCTTTGTGACCCCATGGACTGCAGCCCACCAGGCTCCTCCGTCCATGGGATCTTCCAGGCAAGAGTTCTGGAGTGGGGTGTCATTGCCTTCTCCAATATTTAATATAAACACCACCAAATATATCAATGGATAAAATATTTTCTGAGACAGAACAGAAGCCAATGTCTCTCTTTAGCAGCTACCAGGGGTGATCATTCCATTTATTTTCTTGAATTTGTGCCTTGTCTCACCTTCTCCACAGCAAGAGTTTCTAAACAGGCCCAAACTATAGTTTTGGTTCCCCCACCATGTATAGCAGAGTGATTGCCACATAGAATGTCTTCAACAAAAGTTTGATTTGGAAATGACCTAGACCAAAAAAAAAAGTTGTTTGTGGTTCTGCACTCAGAGCATAGTGGAGAATTGAGGAAAATGTGTAATTCAGGAAAAGTACATTTTTAGACAGGTTCCTATAATTCAGGGAAAAGTAAAAGAGTTGGGCTTAAATGATCTAATTCATGCAATTAAAAAAAAAAGATATATATAGTAAATATACTGGCTTAGGGCATCATACACTTTATTGCTAATACCATAAGAACTTTAATGAATCTTCAAATTCTATGCTCAGCTTCCTCCCTTATAAAATGCGATAGTACACTGAAGTCAGGAAGGAGTCTTCTCATACTGACTGCTGTATCCCAGCACCTGGCACACAGTGTCTGCTCCACAAAGACTGGCTAAATGAATGAATGAGCAGGCTTTGAAAATGAAATGTTTAATGTGCCTTTTAAAGAGATATTACAAGGCCTTTGAGTGACTATGATATTTCCACCAAGCTTCTCTTTGAGCATATGACTTATTTAGCATCTTAAAGTTCATGTTGACAGAGAGGGTAAAAGTATGAATACTTTCTTGAGCTCAGTTATTTCTAACTTGTGAGGTACAGAAATCAACAGTGATAACAGTCCAGCCTGAGCGAGATATAAACAGGAGCTGTATGCCAACTTCCCAACTGCAGTTTCCATGTTAAGTTGCCTTTTTTGCTGCCACTGAGAAAAGAGTGCCATTTAGCAGTGCTAAGAGTAAGGAAAAATTGATCTATTGGGCTAAACATTTGAAACCTCTTCAAGAGTGCTGATATCTGCAACACCACTTGAAACTTGGGCTATGAGCCAAGAGAAACGCACGTCATCAAGAAGGTACTGTCTCATCCACAAGGGCAGTTCTGCAGCTACATTTCACACCAAGAGTGCTGGAGATGAGAGTACCCCATGTCCCTTAAAATTCCCTAACACACATCTATAAAAGAAGATAGCTGCATTAACCAAATAAAGACACTCTCTGAGAAAAGGAAGAGAGAATGAGAAAATCTATTTTATCCTCTAGGTGAGGAACACAAATAAAATGTTTTATTAAATATTAAATACTCTTCTAAAATGTATGAAACAATAAGCTGGCTACCATCATAGTCTGGAAGTACCCCTGAAGGAGCTCGAGGAAGGCTAGCATCCTTTTCTGTGGGCACTTGCTACAGTCATGTTCAGGATAAGGCAAGTCTCAGAGTCTGGTGGGTAAAATGATTAGATGATCTCTCTATCTCAATATGGGACTTCCCAGATGGCTCAGTGGTCAAGAATTGGCCTGCCAATGTAGGAGACACAGGTTCAATCCCTGGGTCAGGAAGATCCCCTGGAGGAGAGAACAGCAACCTACTCCACTTTTCTTGACTGGGAAATCCCATGGACAGAGGAACCTGGTGGGCTACAGTCTATAGTGTTGCAAAGAGTCAGACATGACTGAGCATGCACACTATCTCAATATACAGGATTCAGGGTATTTCCTATTCTACATTTCTATATACAGTGAAACTTTGCTGAGCACCTATTAATGACCAGGCATTGGGAAAATAATGAGTAAGATCATCATGAAGCTTATATAAAAGTGAAGGTAAAAAATAATTAACAATATAATATTCATTACACAATAATTTTTCAATTACATAACATTTGTGGCAAATGTTATAAAAGAGATAAATAAGATTAGGAATTTATAAAATTGGAAAAATTGACAGATTACTTCCAGGTGGCATTTCAGCTGAATGCTGAAGGATTAAAAGGAATTGATCAGAGAAAGTCATCATCACCCTTGACAGGAATGTGTGTTAGTCCCTCAGTCGTGCCCAACTCTTTGCGACCCCATGGTCTGCAGCCTGCCAGTCTCCTCTGCCTATGGGATTTTCTAGGCAAGGATAAAGGAGTGATTTGCCATTTCCTTCTCCAGGTGATCTTCCCCAACCAGGCATCGAACTCGGGTCTCCTGCACTGCAGGCAGATTCTTTACCGACCAAGCTACCAGGGAAGCCTGGTTGAAGTGCCCTCTAAGCTAAGTAGAAGTGCCCTCAGGGTACCTGGTTAATCAAATCACTATTGCCTGTTAAAGTTCTGTGCATCTTTAATTTGAAAAATGTCTTTTTTCGACCCTGAAATCTGGCCTTTTGCATAATGAAGCCGAATAAAACTGTTTTGAACTTTAGGCTTTATACCAATTACCTGCTATCTGACCTTAGCCTTTCCCTCTATGAGCAATTTTTGCCACCGGGTTTATTTTCCCCTCAGATGGATTTACAAATCATTATTTTTCAGAACTCTTTAACAATTTATTCTGCACAAGGTTTTTGCTTTGTCTTGTGTGACTTTTTAAATTCTGAAGTATCAAAAGTTTTTTAAAAATATGGTAATACAAAATGGGTTTTACTTGCCCAGATGACATCACCAAAAATTGTCATGATCTTTTTAGGTCAAACATTCCAACGTATAAAAACATGTGTCACTTTCGCTTTCAGAAGGCAAGCTGGGATCTGATGCAATAATGACTGTGAACTGACAATACAAAGCTCAGCTCTGGTGAGTAAGTTTGAAGTTGTTAAAATTCACTTATGTCAGCTGGGGAAAAGTTTTCTAAGCTGGGATCTAGAATAGCAAAATAAAGCCCATGTATTGGAATATATCCACGTGCATGCATACACGGGAGAAGAGGTATAGGGGAACATAGGAACCATATATCCTAAACTCCTTACATCTCAGATAAGGGACTCAGAGAGATGAGAGATACTGCTCAGGTTGCTCAACCAGCAAGTAACAATGGCTGAGAAGGCACTGGAATATGATGAAATCCGCCTGAGGGTAAAATAAACTCAGGGGCAAAAATTGCTCATAGAGGGAAAAGGTAAGGTCTGATAACAAGTAATTGGTATGAAGCCTAAGGCTCAAAACAGAGTTTTATTTGACCTCATTATGCAAAAGGCCAGATTTCAGGGTCGAAAAAAGACATTTTTCAAATGAAAGGTGCACAGAATTTTAACAAGCAATGGTGATTTGATTAACCAGGTACGCTGAGGGCACTTCTATGTAGCTCAGAACTCTTTATTAGCATTACTTTATTTAATGTGGTGGCATACTACGTTTTTCCAAAAATGTTCCCCACCATATCTCTCAGTCCACATACTCTTCTCCAACGAGACCTTGTCATTTCTCCATTAGGAGGTGACATGCAAAGAGAAGAACTAACATCATATATTAATGCAAATATATGGAATCTAGAAAAATAGTACTGATGGACATATTTACAGAGAAGAAACGGAGATGCAAACGTCGAGAATGGTCTGGTGGACACAGCGGGGGAAAAGGGTAGGACAAATTGAGAAAGCAGCACTGACGTATATACACTATCATATGCAAAACAGATGACTAACGCGAAGCTGCTGTGCAACACAGAGAGCCCAGCTTGTAGCTCTGTGATAACCTAGAGGGGTGGAATGGGGAAGGGGAGGAAAGCTCAAGATAGGAGACATACATACATACATATATACACACATACACTATGGTTGATTTGTGCTGATGTGCAGCTGAGACCACCACAACATTGTAAGGCAATTATCCTCAAAAATGATGTCTCATTTCCTCCCCTTGAATCTGGGCTGCCTTATAACTTGTTAGTAGCCAAAAGAATGTGGCAGAAGTGACCCTGAGTGACTTTTCAGGCTGGGTCAGGAAGGCCATGGAGCTCCTGCCTGGTTCTCTTGGGACACTTGCTCTGGAGAAGCCATAACCATGGAAGGGTCTGACCACTCCAAGACTGACTGCCACACTAGAAAGGCTGAATCCTGATGATCCAGACTGGTCCCAGGTAAGCCCAGTCTTCCATCCATTCTGGCCAAGGGCCAAAAAGAGAATAGAGGAGCTGTTTAAGAAGTGATTCCCCCAACCATCTGAGTCCTTCCAGCTGAGTCCTTAGACATCACGGAGCAGGAAAAAAAAAAACACCCCACTGTCTAAATTCCTGACTCTCAGAAACCATAAGCATAATGAAACAGTGTAAATATAAATCAGAGCCATCAGGCTTAGCAAGGTTTGTTTGTTACCCAAAAACAAATGATTGGAACAAATGTTTTGGTTTTTGTTTTCCTATAACGGTTAGTATGAGCACTGAGCCCATTAAACAGATGAGAAATCTAAAGCACAGCAAGATTAAGTTAACTAGATCATAGAAAAAGAAATAGAATGATAAAGTCATAATAAAATGATCATCTGACATTCAACTGAGGACACTGAGACCCAGAGAAAAGTGACTTGGATCAGGATACACAGTTAAAGGCAGATCAAGGAAAGGAATTTAGATTTCTGCTAGCATTCTTTCCAAAATATTAGACCAAACATGCATGCGTGCTGTGCTCAATGGTTTTTGACTCTTTGTGACCCCATGGGCTGTAATTCACCAGGCTCCTCTGTCCATGGAATTTTCTAGGCAAGAATACTGGAGTGGATTGTCATTTCTCACTCCAGGAGATCTTCCTGACCCAGGGATAGAACCCACATCTCCTGCATTGGCAGGCATATTCTTTACTACTGAGTCACCTGGTAAGTCCCATTAGACGAAACATGATACAGCTTTAAAAAAAAAAAAAAAAAACACATGTTTTAGAATCCGATCCAAGTTGATTCTATCCTTAAAAATCTTCCTTATGTTTCAGTGTCCTTATATATTGAAAATTGGAAGAATACAGAGAAAGGACAATAGCAGAAAAACCACAGTGATTTGAAGGAGATCTGTATTTAATAGAACTGTACTAATGTTAATTCTCTGGTTTTGATCATTCCACTAAGACTATATATAAGGTGCTGATATTAAGAGAAGCTGTGAGAGGGGTATACAAGATTTCCATACTATTTTTGCAAAAAATTTTAGGCAAAATCGGATCTAAATAAAAATTGACCTAAATTTTTAAAAAAAGGAAAACACTAGTTACTTAGTAAGGTTTTTTCAACACTGTGTTTGGAAAATACCATTCTTGGTGCTTAGAAAGTATTCCATTTCCATTTGCTGCATCCATCGTAACTTTCTGATAAAGTCAGACTAGACGGTCAACTGACTGCTAGTTCAGGCCTTGTTTCGGAGGCAGTATTCTAATACATTGTAGCTACAGTCAAGCACATTGCAGCCAAAACATTTTTGAGAAAATTAACTTCAAAAGTAGATGATGGGAAACTTTCCACAGCAGTGAAACGTCTAAACCTCTTCTCTTGTCTGAGTTCTTAGCAGCCACAAGCTCTCTTCTAGTTGAGAGTCCTCACACCTGTAGCTTCCACTTCTACTTGCCCTTGTTCAGAGATGAGACACCCTCCGCCATTAGATGCCATCTGTTTGTGGCTATGAACTAGCTGAACGCTCTCTGAAACTGCCTTCCAAAGCTAATTGAGTTGCTCTAAATATTAATATGTGAAAAGACAGAAATGGAGTTGCACCAAAGAAGGTTGAGTCAGATATTTAAAGAGCTTTTACAAATGGTAGTGTGGGTCAATTCCTTTTTCCCTCAAGGAAATATGTATTTGATCAATCTACCAGGGGTCTGGGAACCCTGCCATATCACAAAGGAGAAAGTGAAGGATAACTCTGGGGTTAACAATCAGAATCATTTAAAAATAATTTTGCCAACTCCCATCTTCAAATCCTGGGGACATTCAAACTTATCTATGAACATAAAGGGGCTTCCCTTGTGACTCAGTTGGTAAAGAATCCACCTGCAATGTGGGAGACCTGGGTTTGATCCCTGGGTTAGGAAGAGCCCCTGGAGAAGGGAAAGGCTATGTACTCCAGTATTCTGGCCTGGAGAATTCCATGAACTATATAGTCCATGGAGTCGCAAAGAGTCAGACACGACTGAGTGACTTTCACTTTCATGAACATAAAGATACCAAATGAGCAGAATAGCAATGGGCTTGGCCTCCTGTCTTGAAACCAAAAGAACAGACTATTCCAAAAACATATTGTTGTGGATCTATAACAGAAAACAGGTAACTTCTACAGTTAAGAGTTAAGGGTTGCTGCCCAACATTCAGAATTTTGGCTACAAGATGACCAATCTTCATCAGTTCATAAAACTAATAACCTCCAACATCCATATTCAAGGTTCTTTTTAATGTACTATATTGTGTCTCTCTAACATCAGACTGCTTTCTACCTGAAGTCCTTGCCTTATCATTCTTGGAAATTCCTATTTGATGTGTGTCAATGTAGTAAGAAAACACAACAATTTGGGGCCACACAGACTCATTTTTCTACAAAGAACTGTTGGACACCACAGAGCCATTAACTATGGTCCATCTTTTATTCTCATAGTTCAGTATTCTTAGAGAGCAATAATATTGACCCCAAAGCCTGTACAATGCCTGAGAGCATCGTCTGAATCATTAAGTATAAGTAACTTATGTTTAATGAAGCCATAGGGCTTCCCAGATGGTGCAGTGAAAGAATTAGGAGGCACAAGAGGTGGGAGTTCAATGCTTGGGATGAGAAGATCCTCTGGAGGAGAAAATGGCACCTGATCCAGTATTCTTGCCTGGAAAATTCTAGGGATAGAGGAGCCTGCTGGGCTAAAGACCAAGGGGTCGCAAAGAGTTGGACACAACTGAGTGACTGATTGCACACAGCACAATAAAGCCATAGGGTCAAATATGGCTTCTTTTATTATGAGTCCTTGAAAATTAGTTGTCCTTAGGTTTGTACAGAAAACTACCAGAATCGTACAAAACTAGAATGCACTGTTCTCCAACCAGACTGGATAAACTAGCTCAACATATAAGTATTATATATCCCTGCTGATTTTCACTTTTTTATATTCAGGGAGAATTTATTTCTCTCTCTTCTTTCTTCAATTACTTGACTATTTATGAAATTAAATCACATCTTATTATTTCCATAAGATGTCAAATAACTCCTCAAAGCCATAGGTCTTGGTCTGTACTACAGTCACTTCATCAGGCTACTTCGTTCTCATCCCAGCTATCTCCCAGAGTAACAGCAAAGCAAAATGTGATGCTACCACTGGTGTTCTGGAAAATCATTACGAGCAAGACACTTGATATCTATTAAGATATTATGCTAACAAAGGAATTTTCATTAGAACTAAAGAGGGTAACGTTAATTTTCGTCAAATAGCCTGTCATATTTTACATCATCAAAAGGGATAATAAATGGATGCTCTTTTGCTTTATAAAATGCAAAAACACTGGCAGAATCTTCCCTGTCTGGCCTCAAGGGGCATTTATGTCATCCTCCTGTCCAGTCATACATTTATTTTACAAACAGAGTAATAAAATAGAAGTCATTTCAGACCTAGCTTCATCAAAGCCAACTTGAGAAAATTTTCACCTGAGAATAAAGACAAAAGCATAGAAAATTTAAGGAGGAATGACTCCTAGACTGGTCACTGAGGGAAACAGGAGAGGGTACAAAGAACTAACAGAAGTACTAATGCACAGAGCTAAAATTTGAGATGAGGAAACAAGAATGTACTGGGCACTACATGGCTTCCCCAGATATACAACTCTGCCCCCTCAGCCGAAAAGCTTGCTTTCTCCTTCCTCCAGCAAGCGAGATGCCAGCCCCAGTGCCTGCTGGCAAGCGCAGCTCCCCATCTCCTCCCCACCTGCAATCACACCTACCATCACATCCATACTTGAGTTCGTCCTGTCACAGAGGGTGATGGGTCCAGTCCCACCCCGGCCTCCCCACTTCTCTCCTGGGTCATCTTGATTCCTTATCCTACTGAACTTTCCTTCTCTTATAGAGTCAGTATTACCATGTTCAGCTGATTATCCAAATCTGTACTTCTGATGATTAGACAAGTCTTAAGCTGCTGCTAATTTCCTGGTGGCTCAGTGGGAAAGAATCTGCCTGTCAATGCCGGAGATCTGGGTTCAATCCCTGGATCGGGAAGATTCCCTGGAAAAGAAAATGGCAAAAATGGTTCTTGCAGGAGAACCTCATTGACAGAGGAGCCTGGCGGGCTACAATCCATGAGATCGCAAAAGAGTCGGACATGACCAAGTAACTAAAGCAACGACTACAATAACAAGCTGCTGCTAATTATAATATAATAATAATTGCAAATGCTCATATAATACTCTGCCAGAAGCTGTTCTAAATACATTACACATGCAAACTCATTTAATCCTCACAACAACTCGATGAACTATGGTCTAATGAAAATGAGTCTCTTATGCACATTTTATAGATAAGGAAACAGGTGTTTTAGATTATCTCAATTTGTGTCCTTATCATCTTTTCCCTGAACAAATACAATAATATCCTCTGACATGCTCGGCTTACAGTCTAATTATCTTCAAATCTACTCTCCACTAAATTGCCATTGTTCATTAATAGATAACTGTCACCCTGGGCCTCTCCTGATTATAAGTCTTCAGTGTCTCTTTCATAGAGTATCATCTAAGAGTGCTTGCCAAAATCAGCTGGGGAAATTTTCATGAAATAAATGCCTATGCCCACTTAACACCTACAGAATCAGGACTACCTTGGGGCAGGAGGCGGGGAAGGAGGGTGTCTGAGCATGTATGTATTAAAAAGTCTTCTCAGAACTTCTGACATGTGTCTCTAATCCAGAACATGGACCACTCTAATTCAGATTGTTGTGTTTTGTTTTAAAAGTGTTATTGACGTATAATTTACATATATAAAATTCACCCATTTTGTGTGCATAATTCAATGAGTTTTCATAAATTTACAAACTTTGGCAACCTTAACCACAATTCAATTTCAGAACATTTTTATAACCCCTAGAAGACCTGGAAAAGGTCAGTTTTCATTCCAACCCCTAAGAAAGGCAATGCCAAAGAATGTTCAAATTACCACCCAATTGAACTCATCTCACACGCTAGTAAAGTAATGCTTAAAATTCTCCAAGCCAGGCTTCAGCAATATGTGAACCATGAACTTCCAGATGTTCAAGCTGGATTTAGAAAAGGCAGAGGAACCAGAGATCAAATTGCCAACATCCACTGGATCATCAAAAAAGCAAAATAGTTCCAGAAAAACATCTAGTTCTGCTTTTTTGACTATGCCAAAGCCTTTGACTGTGTGGATCACAAAAATCTGTGGAAAATTCCGAAAGAGATGGGAATACCTGACCACCTGACCTGCCTCCCGAGAAATCTGTATGCAGGTCAGGAAGCAACAGTGAGAATTGGACATGGAACAATAAACTGATTCCAAATTGGGAAAGCAGTATGTCAAGGCTATATATTGTCACTGGGCTTATTTAACTTGTATGCAGAGTACATCATGCAAAATGCCCAGCTGGATGAAGCACAAGCTGGAATCAAGATTGCCAGGAAAAATAACAATAACCTCAGATACAGAGATGATACTACCCTTATGGCAGAAAGCAAAGAAGAACTAAAGAGCCTCTTGATGAGAGAAAGAGAGTGAAAAAGTTGGCTTAAAACTCAACATTCAGAAAACAAAGATCATGACATTCAGTCCCATCACTTCATGGAGAATAGATGGGGAAACAATGGAAACAGTTACAGGCTTTATTTTGGGGGCACCAAAATCACTGCAGATGGTGACTGCAGCCATGAAATTCAGACCCTTGCTCCTTGGATGAACCTAGATAGCATATTAAAAAGCAGAGACATTACTTTCTTGACAAATGTCCATCTTAAAGCTATGGTTTTTCCAGTAGTCATGTATGGATGTGTGAATTGAACTATAAGGAAAGCTGAGTGCCTAGAATTGATGCTTTTGAACTGTGTTGTTGGAGAAGACTCTTGAGAGTCCCTTGGATTGCAAGGAGATCCAACCAGTCTATTCTAAAGGAAATTAGTCCTGAATTCTTATTGGAAGTACTGATGCTGAAGCTGAAACTTCAATACTTCGGCCACCTAATGTGAAGAACTGACCCACTGGAAAAGACCATGATGCTGGGAAAGATTGAAGGCAGGAAGAGAAGGGGATGACAGAGGATGAGGTGGTTGGATGGCATCACTGACTCGATGGACATGCATTTGAGTAAGCTCCAGGAGTTGGTGATGGACAGGGAAGCCTGGTGTGCTGCAGTCCATGGGATCATAGAATCAGACACGACTGAGCGACTGAACTGAACTGAAAAGATTTTCTGTTCACATAGAGTGAAGCCTGTTTCTAACCTAGCCCTAGGAAACCACTATCTGCTTTTTTTCTCTATAGAATTGCATGTACTGCCCATTTCACATAAATGTAACCTGTTAAGACTAGCTTCTTTCTAGAGATTCCTACACATTATAATTTGTGTCAGTAGTTTATTCCTTTTAAAGGCTATAAATATGCTACTGTATGCATATACTCATTTTTTAGTCATTCACCATATGATGGATATTTGGATTTTGTGCATCTTTGGCTACTATGAATAGTTCTGCTATGAACATGTGGGTACATATTATTGTTTGGACTTATATTTTCAATTCTCTTAGATAAATAAATATAAAATTGTTGTGTTATAAGTTCATATTTAACTTTTCAAGAAAATTCCAAACTGTTTTCCAAAGTGGGTGAATTATTTGATATTCCCACCTGTAATGCATGAGGGTTTCATTTTCTCCGCATCCTTACCAACACTGGTAACTGTCTGATAACAGACATTTTCTATTGGATGAGAAGTGGTACTCCATTGTGGTTTTAATTTGCAATTCCCTAATGACAAAAGATGTTGAGCATCTTTTAAGTGCTTAATGGTTATTAATATATCTTCTTTGATGAAATAGCTACTCAGCTTTTTTCCCATCTTTAAATAAATTATCTTATTACTGAGTTGTAAGATTTTTCTATATATTCTAAAGCACATATTTTTATGAAATAAATAACTTGCAAATATTTTCTCTCATGCTAAGGCTTGTCTTTTCAATTTATTGATGGTGTTGTTCAAACCTTTTGAACAACAAAAGGTTTTAATTCTGACAAAATTCATTTTATTTATTTCTCTTTCACGATTGCACTTTTGGTGTCATGTCTAAGAACTTGTTAACTAATTTATGGTCACAAAAAATTTCTACTATGTTTTCTTTTAGAAGTTTTATAATTTGAGAGCTTATATTAAGGTCTATGATCTATTTTATGTTGTGTGTATGATAGAAGATAAGGATTTAAATTCACCACTTTACATGTGGTTATCTAATTGTCCCAGTACTATAAAAGCTGTTCTTATTCCCTTTTAATCATCTTGACATCGTTGTTGAAAAATCAGTTGACCATAAATATAGGATTTATTTTGGATCTCATTATTCTGTTCCACTGATCTATATGTGTATTCTTGAGCCAATACCACACCGTTTAATTAATGTAAGATCATAATAAGTTTTTGAATTGAGTAGTCTACTTTTTTCTTTCAAAATTGCTTTGGATATTCTGAGTCTTTTACATTTCCATATAAATTTTAAAACTAGCTCATCAGTTTCCAGAAAAAACAAAAGCCAGTGGGGATTTAGCAACTGTGTTGTATCGATCAACTAGAGAATTACCATCTTGACTATATTAAGTCTTCTAATCCATGAACATGTATTTTTCTCATCCATGTTTTGTAATTTTAAATGTCTACACCTTGCACTTCTTTTGTTACATATATTCCTAAGTGACTTGAGTTTTTAATGCTATTATGAATGAAACTGTGCTCTTTTTTCATTGTTAAATTGCTTGCTGCCAGTACACATAAATAAAATTAGTTTTGTAAGCCATTGGCTTTTATAAGGTAAAATCTTATAACCTTTCTACAGAAGTCATGTGATGGTATGAAAAGATTTTCATGACACCATATCTGCCTATTAATTAACATCATTTCCTATCACCCACAACTCAGAGTGTTTGTTTCCTTAGCACTGAACTTTTGGTAGCACCCTGCAATCCTATGATGTTTCTTGCTTAAATTTTCACTTATATCTCATATCTAATTTATACATTCTTATCCCAGAAATCTCTTTTGATTTCTCTCCACCTGCCCTGCCTTCCACTGTGAAATGCATGTGCACAGTGCATGCATGCACATACACACACACACAGCTCCTCTTATGTGCTTCCAAAACTTTAAAATTGGAGGTCCATTATTGTTTTTTCCATATTGCATTTTAACTAAATTCTTATATACACATCTTGAGAAACTGAATAACCACGTATAGGAAAATGTGCTAGTTGTTCAATATTCACCTTCTCCTTCCAAAGAAACAGAGTCCCTAAGATTTTAGTAAGCACAACAACAACAAAAACAAAAAATAACTAAAGACTGGATCTCCCAACCTCCCAGCAGTTAGAGGTAGTAGCATGAGTACGCTGTGATCAGTGAGCAGGACTTCGTGGGGCAGCTTCCAGAAACCTTCCTTCCAAAACAGTCAGTGTACACGTTTTCCTTCTTGATGCTTTTCTCCTTCTTGCTGGCCAGACTCCAACCTGACCGGCAGATCAGCAGCAGCCATCCTGACCATGCGGTGATCTTGGGAATGGGGCACCATATATAGCAAAGCAACAATAAGAGAAGAGCCTGCATCTCTATATGCAACTCTGGTCACCTGCTTCTGGGCTTTCCATGAGAAAGACAAACACTGCTCCCTGACTTACGTTGTTGTGTCTCTGGATCTCTGTTACCTATTGCCAAACTTAATCCAAACATATACACCACACTTCACTACATCCTCAGTAACTGATGTAGTGTTAACACCTTGTAGGTGTTTAGCTGATATCTGCTGGTTTACTGCAAAGAGATAGCAAAAGTAGAAAAAAAAAAAAAAAACTTCATGGAATATCAACTTCAAGTTTCATTCTATTTCTCGGGTACTAAATTTCTAATATTTTAGGTATACAATATGGCATGCAGAAGCCTTTCAGATTTTTTTAATCAAATTTATTTTCATTTATTTATCATGATACTAATAAGCTCTTTGTTTTTTTTGATGCAGAAGGAAAAAGACAAATTTATGCAATTATTCTGGGAATATTCAAGCAGACTGAAGGCCTGTAATTGAATATAATAATAGATTGTACAAAATCACAGCCGTTAATGACAATAGCATGCAAAACCATTAAACAATCCAATTCCATAGATGAAAAGCTGAAGTTCAGAGAGGTTGCACAATTAACTCCAGGTCACACAAACACTGAATGGCAGAACTGATGTCAGAACCCAGATTAATCTTGCTTGCAACTTAGTATTCTTTGAATCAGTTAGGGTTCTTTTGGTAAAGAGCAAATTGGCTAACATAAGCAAAACGGGAAATATTTTTTAAATCTGGGTATCTAAAAGATTAAAATTTGGAACAGACAGACACCAGGCAGCTCTGTAAAATTTCCATGGCAATATTAGTTCCATGGCTTATGGTGATGTGGCCAATGGAATGGATTTATAAGCTCCAGCAATACCTACTGCTTGGTTCTTTATTCTGATTGTGAGATTTTTGGTTTTGGTTTTGGGCCCATTCCCCCCCTCCATTCTTCCCTGCAGAAACCAGCTTCCTAGGATAGCGGCTGAGACAGTCAAGTGTCCATCTTCCCGGTTTCCCTTAACTAGCCATAGGGAAATGAAACACAGGAGGAAGTCTCTTGAAGTGCCCAAGGAAATGTTTGTGTGTATGTGACTGTGTGTGTGTGTTTTCCAGCTTCCTGGCAACCCCTCATATTCTGTTTTTAAATATTCTGTGTGCCTGTGTGAACATATCCACAGTTTGGGACCATGAGATGATACACATAAGAATGAAAAAAATCTCAGCCCTCTGAGAAGTGTTGAAGAGAAGCGGGGAGTCCTCAGTGATGTTTCTGAGCTGACGACTCCTCACTCTACCAAATAATTCCCTCCAGAGCTCTTGTTATATGAGATCATATATTTGTTGCTTAAGCCACCCATAAGCTGGCTCATCTCCTACTTTCAATCACGAAGTATTCCAGCTTTTATGTCACTCAGGATTTTAAGTATATGGAAAAGGGTCTGATTAGTCAACTCTGGATGTTGTGTCTGCCTCTGAGTGGAAACAAGGCAGTGCAAGAAAACCTCTGAGATCTTCCAGATTTATTAACATGAAGCCAAGTACCTTGATTTGCTTCCCACTGAGATGCTGTGGGGAAGAGGAGGAGGAGAAGCAGGCAGAATACCCCAAGGTGACAAATGTCCCTGATATGTATATTCTGTATCCCTGATGTTTTATTAATAGGAACATAGCTGAATTCATGATTAGCACAAAGCAAACAAGCTAGTGCATGAATGCACATATTTAAACACCTAGAAAGGAAGCAGTCATCTGTTTTTTTTTTAATCTGGAAATTAATACAAACTGAAATGTATTCAGGATATTATATTATGTAATATGCAATTTCACAGCTCAAGGTTTTTATTTTTCCTCAGTGTGTAGAGTTAGTCATGAAGCAAATTTACAGAAACCAAATGACCCACTTAAATCTCCCACAGATGCTAATTTCTCTTGTTAACACCTTGTCATTTGACCCAAAACAAGGACTTCTGCACATCCATCACATAGAGAGAACAGTGTTAACTTATTGATTTCCTGTTTCTAGTTAACACATTGGTTACAGATAAGGAAGACATATCTCACTAAACTGTGCACTTTATCTGCAACTAAGCCAGAATCTCAGTCAGACTTCTGCTGAGCTTAATTACATTTGAGAGAATATGAATAATATAGGACTAGGAAAACTCAGGTGAAAGGTCCCAGCATTATTATCATGCCCAAGTTACAATCATTAAAAAAACCAATATGATTTTGGTCTGAATTTGAAGTTGACATAGGTTAAAAATTGACAATAGGGCTGAGCAGAAAAGCTATAGGAAGAAAATTTTCCATAGATCAAGGGCTCATAGTATTTTTTTAAAAAACCCATCTTATGATTAACATATATAAATTTCAGGGGGGAAAAATCTATGCCCTTTTAAATGCTAAAAAGAATAAATCTTTTCTGCCTTCCAAAAGCCTCTGCTTTACCTATTTTAGTTTATTATGTAGCATCTCCCAAGAAGAGCAAGATAAGGAAAATGTACATCAAACACTGTTTACAGCCTTTTTAGAAAGTGATTTAAGTACACAGACAAGTGCTGGGTCAAATATGATTGTATAAACCAGAAAGGATAGGAAAAAGTGGAAAAATGGTAAGCAATAACCCAAATATGGGGGGCTTCCCAGGCAGCTCAGTGGTAAAGAATCCGCCTGCCAAGACAGGAGACATGGGGTTCGATCCTTGGGTCAGGAAGATCCCCAGGAAGAAGAAATGGCAACCCACTCCAGTATTCTTGCCTGGAAAATCCTGTGGACAGAGGATCCTGGCAGGCTACAGTCCACAGGGTTGCAAAGAGTCAGACATGACTGAGCATGAGCAATCACTCACAGTCCAACTCTAAGTGTAATAAAATTGAGTATGGCAGCAGAGATTTTTTTTGCCATATTCCTAAAATATTCAAGAATTAACAGTACTAACAAACAAACCAATCAAGAAATGGGCAGAAGATCTAAACAGACATTTCTCCAAAGAAGTCATATAAATGGGCAACAAGCACATGAAAAGATACTCAATATCACTAATTAGTGGGGAAATTCAAATCAAAATTACAGTGAGGTATTATATCATATCAGTCAAAATGGCCATCATCAAAAAGTCTACAAACATTAAATGTGGGAGAGGGTGAAGAGAAAAAGAACCCCCCCTACACCACTGGTGGGAATGTGAACTGGTACAGCCACTATGGAAAGCAGAATGGAGGTTCCTTAAAAAAACTAAAAACAGACTTACCACATGATCCAGTATCCCACTCCTTGGCATAAATCCAGAAAAGAAAAAATTCTAATTTGAAACAATATATGTACCTCAATATTCACTACAGCACTATTTACAATAGCCAAGACTTGCAAAAAACTTAAATATTCAACAATATAAGGAATGGATAAAGATAATGTGATACCTATACACCAATACTAATCAGCTATAAAAAAATAAAATAATGCCATGGATGGACCTAGAGATTTTCATACTAAGTGAAGTAAGTCAGATAGAGAAAGATATATCATGTGATATTACTTAGATATGGAATATTAAAAAATTATACAAATGAACTTATTTGAAGACAGAAAAAGACTCAAAGACACAGAAAACAAACTTAGGGTTACCAAAGAAGAAAAGGGAGAGAGATAAATTAGGAGTTTGGGATTAAAATATATACACTACTAGATGGACAGGGAGGCCTGGCGTGCTGCAGTTCATGGGGTCACAAAAAGTCGGACACGACTGAGCGACTGAACTGAACTGAACTGAACTGATGTATAAGACAGATAACCAACAAGGACCTACTATATAGCACAAGAAACTATACTCAATATCTTGCAATAACCTATAAAGGAAAAGAATCTTTAAAAGAATATATATATATTATATATATATACATATATAATATAAACTCTGAAGCACTCTGCTATTTACTAACACAGCACTGAAAATCAAGTAAAAAGTGAAAGTTACTCAGCTGTGTCTGACTCTTTGTGACCCCATGGACGAACCCGCCAGGCTCCTCTGTTCATGGAATTCTCCAGGCCAGAATACTGAGCCATTCCCTTCTCCAGGGGATCTTCCCAACCCTTTAGCATATCCAGGTCCCGAATATTGCAGGCGCATTCTTTACCATCTGAGCCACCAGGGAAGCCCCAAATTGCCAACCAAATAAGATTAATAATAATAATAATAGATTTATAAAAGGAAATATCTGGTTCAATGGTAGATTTCAATTCAACTGTATCAATAATCAGATTAAATGTAAGCCATACTGATTCAAAGATAGACTGTTATTTTTAGATTAGACAAAAAGCAAGATCCAACTATATACTGCCTACTAAGAATACCACTTTAAATATATAAAGGCATAAATAGATTAAAAGCAAAGTAATGAAAAAAAAGACATTCAGACACAACTCAAAAGAAAACTGAAATAGCTTTATTAATATTAAAGTAGATGTCAGACAAGAAATATCACTCACTAGTACTACTCACTACAGAGGCTTATTACATAATGAAAAGGGATTCAAATTTCCAAGAATACAAAAACATTAATGATTTTATGCCTATAATTTCAACAACTTAGAGCTAGTGGAAAAGTTTCTAGAAAAGCACATCTTACCAAAATTAGCACAAGAAGAAACAGAAATATTCAAAGAGCTTTGCAACCATTTTCAAAATTGAATTGATCATTAAAAACTTTTTAACAGGATTTCCCTTATGGTACAGTGGAAAACAATCTGCCTGCCAATGCAGAGGACACGAGTTTGATCCCTGGTCTGGGAAAATCTCACATGCCATAGAGGAATTAAGTTCATACACCACAACTGCTGAACCTGCACTCTAGAGCCCCTGAAAGCCACAATACATCTAGAGCCCTGGCTCTGCAGTGAGAAAAGCCACCACAATTTGAAACCCATGCACTGAAACAAAGAGTAGCCCCTGCTCACTACAACTAGAGAAAGCCTGCACACAGCAATGAAGAGGCAGAACAACCAAAAAAAAAATATATATATATATATACAATTTTTTTTAATTTAAGCTTTGTAACAAAGAAAATCCCAAATCAGATGGCTTTACTCACAAATTCTACCAAAGGTTTAAGGTCAAAACTCATATGGCAGTTACACAAACTCTTTGAGAAAATACAAGAAAACACTTTTTAAGTAGTTTAATGAGACTGGCATAACCCTGTTATGATAAACTGATAAAAACATTATAAGAATATAAGAAAAGAAAATTATAGACCAATCAGTTCAGTTGCTCAGTCGTGTCCTACTCTTTCCGACCACATGGACCGCAGCACTCCAGGCCTCCCTGTCCATCACCAACTCCCAGAGTTTACTCAAACTGATGTCCACTGAGTTGGTGATGCCATCCAGCCATCTCATCCTCTGTCCTCCCCTTCTCCTACTGCCTTCAATCTTTACCAGCATCAGGGTCTTTTCCAAAGAGTCAGCTATTCGCATCAAGTGGGCAAAGTATTGGAATTCAGCTTCAACAGCAGTCCTTCCAATTAACACTCAGGACTGATCTCCTTTAGGATGGACTGGTTGGATCTCCTTACAGTCCAAGGGACTCTCAATAGTCTTCTCTAACACCACAGTTCAAAAGCATCAATTCTTTAGCACTCAGCTTTCTTTATAGTCCAACTCTCACATCTATACATGACCACGGGAAAAATCATAGCCTTGACTAGATGGATCTTTATTGGCCAAATAGTCTCTGCTTTTTAATATGCTATCTAGGTTGGTCATAACTTTCCTTCCAAGGAGTCAGCGTCTTTTAATTTCATGGCTGCAATCACCATCTGTAGTGATTTTGGAGCCCAGAAAAATGAACAGCTACTGTTTCCACTGTTTCCCCACCTATTTGCCATCAAGTGATGGGACCAGATGCCATGATTTTCGTTTTCTGAATACTGAGCTTCAAGACAACTTTTTCACTCTCTTCTTCCATTTTCATCAAGAGGCTTTTTGATTCTTCTTCACGTTATGCCAGAAGGGTGGTATCACCTGCATATCTGAGGATACTTATATTTCACCCGGCAATCTTGATTGCAGCTTGTGCTTCTTCCAGCCCAGCGTTCCTCATGATGTACTCTGCATATAAGTTAAATAAGCAGGGTGACAATATACAGCCTTGACATACTCCTTTTCCTATTTGAAACTGGTTTGTTGTTCCATGTCCAGTTCTAACTGTTGCTTCCTGACCTGCATACAGATTTCTCAAGAGGCAGGTCAGGTCAATTGGTCTGGTACTTCCATCTCTTTCAGAATTTTCCACAGTTTATTGTGATCCACACAGTCAAAGGCTTTAGCATAGTCACTGAAGCAGAAATAGATGTTTTTCTGGAACTCTCTTGCTTTTTGGATGATGCAGCAGATGTCGACAATTTGATCTCTGGTTCCTCTGCCTTTTCTAAAGCCAGCTTGAACATCTGGAATTTCACAGTTCACGTGTTGATGAAGCCTGGCTTGGAGAATTTTGAGCATTACTTTACTAGCGTGTGAGATGAATCCAACTGTGCGGTAATTTGAGCCTTCATTGGCATTGCCTTTCTTAGGGATTAGAATGAAAACAGACCTTTTTTAGTCCTTGTGACCACTGCTGAGTTTTCCAAATTTGCTGGCATATTGAGTGCAGCACTTTCACAGCATATACCTTACATGAATAAATATACAAAGTCCTCAATAAAATATCAACAAATCAAATTCATCATTATATGAAAAGGATAAATGTTATTAATATGTGGAGCTTATGACAGGATTAAAGTTGGTTTTACATTATGAAATCAATGGCTATAATTCATCCCATTAAAATGTCAAAGGAAAAAAATTTCAACTGATGTAAGAACATTTTTGACAAAATGTCATACCCATTCATGAAAGAAAAAACTCTTAAAATTGGGAAGAGAAAGGATTTCCATCAACCTGATAATGGCCATATATGAAGAGACAACAGTAAATGTCATACTTTATGGTAAAATATTGACTGCTTCTTAGTTCAAAAACAAGATATCCACTGTCTCCACAGCTATTCAGCTATATATTGGAAGCTCTTTCTAGTACAACAATGTAAGGGAAAAAAGGATAAAAATTAAAAAGAAGAAACAAACCAGTCTTTTTTGCAGTTGACATGATTATATGTATAAAATAGTCTAAGGTATCGAACCCCCCCACAAAGTTACAAGAAGTGAAAGTGAATTGATCAAAGTTACAGGAATTAAAGTCAATATTCAAAATTCAATTATATTTCAATATTTTATCAGCAAACTATTAGATAATAAAATTAAAAAGCAATCCATTTACAATTTAACAGACCCATGGGACAATATTAAATGCACCACCGTTAGCATAATAAGGGTCCTAGAAGGAGAACAGAGAGAGAAAGGGCCTGAGAAAATATATGAAGAGATAATAGTTTAAAAGTTCCTGAACATGAGAAAAGAAATAACCACTCAAGTTCATGAAGTGCAGAGTACCATACAGGAAAAACCTAATGAGAAACACGCCAAAAGACATATTAACAAAACTGACAAAAATTAAAGACAAAGAGAAAATACTGAAAGCAACAAGAGAAAAGCAATAAATGACATACAAGGGAATCCCTATAAGGTTATAATGTGATTATTTCACAGAAACTATACAGGTCAGAAGGGAGTGGTCAGTTCAGTTCAGTTCAGTTGCTCAGTTGTGTCCGACTCTCCGCGACCCCTTGAATCACAGCACGCCAGGCCTCCCTGTCCATCACCAACTCCCAGAGTACACTCAAACTCATGTCCACAGAGTCGGTGATGCCATCCAGCCATCTCATTCTCCATCGTCCCCTTCTCCTCCCGCCCCCAACCTTTCCCAGCATCAGAGTCTTTTCCAGTGAGTCAACTCGTCGCATGAGGTGGCTCAAGTATTGCAGTTTCAGCTTTAGCATCAGTGGTAGGATATATTTAAAGTGATCTGCAATCAAGATGACAGTAAGTCCAAAACATACAAACAAGTTCTGCTCTAAAAGCACAGTCATAAGTTCAACTTCTTTGGATATTCAATAAAGTTAGCCTGGGTACTCAACTAACACAACTGGCTATATAGTACTGTACTGTAGAAGACATAACAGTTCTCACACAAATAATACATAAAAAATAAACAAACACCAAAAAAAGAAAACATTTTTAATCTCAGTACCTTCAAAAGTACCGAAGTACAGTAAACTATTCTTTGCAGCAAAAGATGGAGAAGCTCTATACAGTCAGCAAAAACAAGACCGGGAACTGACTGTGGCTCAGATCAGAAACTCCTTATTGCCAAATTCAGACTGAAATTGAAGAAAGTGCAAAAAAACATAGACCATTCAGGCATGACCTAAATCAAATCGCTTACGATTATACAGTGGAAGTGAGAAATAGATTTAAGGGACTAGATCTGATAGACAGAGTACCTAAAGAACTATGGACAGAGGTTCGTGACATTGTACAGGAGACAGAAATCAAGACCATCCCCAAGAAAAAGAAATGCAAAAAAGCAAAATGGCTGTCTGAGGAGGCCTTACAAGTAGCTGTGAAAAGAAGAGAATCCAAAAAGCAAAGTAGAAAAGGAAAGATATACCCATTTGAATGGAGAGTTCCAAAGAATAGCAAGGAGAGAAAGAAAGCCTTCCTCGGGGATCAGTAGAAAGAAATAGAGGAAAACAACAGAATGGGAAAGACTAGAGATCTCTTCAAGAAAATCAGAGATACCAAGGGAACATTTCAAGCAAAGATGGGCTCAATAAAGGACAGAAATGGGAGAAACCTAACAGAAGCAGAAGATATTAAGAAGAGATGGCAAGAATACACAGAAGAGCTGTACAAAAAAGATCTTCACGACCTAGATAATCATGATGGTGTGCTCACTCACCTAGAGCCAGACATCCTGGAATGTGAAGTCAAGTGGGCCTTAGGAAGCATCACCACGAACAAAGCTAGTGGAGGTTATGGAATTCCAGTTGAGCTATTTCAAATCCTGAAAGATGATGCTGTGAAAGTGCTGCACTCAATATGCCAGCAAATTTGGAAAACTCAACAGTGGCCACAGGACTGGAAAAGGTCAGTTTCCATTCCAATCCCAAAAGGCAATTGCCAAAGAATGCTCAAACTACCACACAATTGCACTCATCTCACATGCTAGTAACGTAATGCTTAAAATTCTCCAAGTCAGATTTCAGCAATACATGAACCGTGAACTTCCAGATGTTCAAGATGGTTTTAGAAAAGGCAGAGGAACCAGAGATCAAATTGCCAATATCAGCTGGATCATCCAAAAAGCAAGCTAATTCCAGAAAAACATCTATTTCTGCTTTACTGACTATGCCAAAGCCTTTGACTGTGTGGATCACAATAAAATGTGGAAAATTCTTAGAGATGAGAATACCAGACCACCTGACTTGCCTCTTGAGAAACCTGTATGCAGGTCAGGAAGCAACTGTTAGAACACGTCATGGAGCAACAGACTGGTTCCAAATAGGAAAAGGAGTACATCAAAGCTGTATATTGTCACCCTGCTTATTTAACTTATATGTAGAGTACATCATAGGAATGCTGGGATGGATGAAGCACAAGCTGGAATCAAGATTGCTGGGAGAAATATCAATAACCTCAGATATGCAGATGTCACCACCCTTATGGAAGAAAGTGAAGAACTAAAAAGCCTCTTGATGAAAGTGAAAGAGGAGAGTGAAAATGTTGGCTTAAAGCCCAACATTCAGAAAACTAAGATCATGGCATCCAGTCCCATAACTTCATGGCAAAGAGATGGGGAAACAGTGGAAACAGTGGCTGACTTTATTTTTCTGGGCTCCAAAATCACTGCAGATGGTGACTGAAGCCATGAAATTAAAAGATGCTTACTCTTTGGAAGGAAAGTTATGACTAACCTAGACAGCATATTAAAAAGCAGAGACATTACTTTGTCAACAAAGGTCCGCTAGTCAAGGCTATGGTTTTTCCAGTGGTCATGTATGGATGTGAGAGTTCGACTTTAAAGAAAGATGAGCAGAGAAGAATTGTTGCTTTTGAACTGTGGTATTGGGGAAGACTCTTGAGAGTCCCTTGGACTGCAAGGAGATTCAACCAGTCCATCCTAAAGGAGATCAGTCCTGAGTGTTCCTTGTAAGGACTGATGTTGAAGCTGAACTCCAATACTTTGGCCACCTGATATAAAGAGCTGACTCATTGGAAAAGACCCTGATGCTGGGAAAGATTGAGGGCAGTAGGAGAAGGCAATGACAGAGGATGAGATGGTTGGATGGCATCACGGACTCAGTGGACATAGGTTTGGGTGGACTCCGGGAGTTGGTGATGGACAGGGAGTCCTGTCGTGCTGCAGTTCATAGGGTCGCAAAGAGACAGACATGACTGAGCAACTGAACTGAACTGAACAGTAAAATAGCTGGCATACAGGGGCTGGCATCAAGTGAATTATCAATCAGGGTTACTGCCTGAAAAAGGAGAGGAGGTAGAAGATGGTTGAACTAAAGGAACATTAGTTATAGGAAATGAAGTGAAAACTGCAATGACGTTCATGACTGGTATGTACAGAGTGCCAGTTTGCATCTTTGAAAGTGCACAACTTTAAGGTTCATACGTAGGAGACATACTGTACAGCACCTAGGAAGGCTCTCATTCAGATTTGATGGAGAATTCTAAAGCTGTACAGACAAGCAAAAGATAAGAGATTCAACATCAACAAACCAGTTTCACAACAAAGGAACCTCTCTATGTGGAAAAGAGAACACCACTATCAGAAACAAGAAGATTCCAAATTGAAACTTCACTGGTAAAAGCAAATATACAGTAAAGGTAGGGATTTGTATACGCACAAATATAATATGAAAGCCAGTACCCTTGAGAGTAGGAGAGTATAGTTCACTTCAGATGCTCAGTCGTGTCAGACTCCTTGTGACCCCATGGACTCCAGCACACCACACTTCCCTGTCAATCACCAACTCCCAGGGCTTATCAAACTCAGGTCCATTGAGTCAGTGGTGCCATCCAACCATCTCATTTTCTATCGTCCCCTCCTCCTCCTACTTTCAACCTTTCCCAGCATCAGGGTCTTTTCCAATGAGTCAGTTCTTCACATCACGTGGCCAAGGAACTGGAGTTTCAGCTTCAGCATCAGTCCTTCCAGGGAATATTCAGGACTGATTTCCTTTAGGACTGACTGGTTGGATCTCCTTGTAGTCCAAGAGACTCTCAAGAGTTTTCCCCAACACCACAGTTCAAAAGCATCAATTCTTCAGCCCTCAGTTTTCTTTATAGTCCAACTCTCACATCCATACGTGACTACTGGAAAAACTATAACTTTGAATAGACAGACTTTTGTTGCCAAAGTAATGTCTCTCCTTTTTAATATGCTGTCTTGGTTGGTCACAGCTTTTCTTCCAAGGAGCAAGAAAAGCCATGCTCAGTAAATCTTTAATCCAATTTTCTGTTGATTGGCGGGGCTGTGTTCCCTTCCTGTTGTTTGACCTGAGGCCAAACTATGGTGGAGGTAATGAAGTTAATGGTGACCTCCTTCAAAAGGTCCCATGCATGCACTGCTGCACTGAGTGCCCCCAACCCTACAGTAGTCCACTGCCAACCCACAATTCTGCTGGATTCTCCTGGACACACACAGGCAAACCTGGGTCAATCTCTTTTGGGGTCACTCCTCCTTTCTCCTGGTTTTGTTTGTGCCCTCCAATAGTCTGTTTCTCCAGTCTTTGTAAGTTCTGCTGGCTCTATGGTGGAGTTAATGGCAACCTACTCCAAGAAGGTTTGCTGCTGCTGCTAAGTCACTTCAGTCGTGTCACACAGAGTCATAGACGGCAGCCCACCAGGCTCCCCCTTCCCTGCAATTCTCCAGGCAAGAACACTGGAGTGGGTTGCCATTTCCTTCTACAATGCATGAAAGTGAAAAGTGAAAGTGAAGTCGCTCAATTGTGTCCGATGCTTCGCGACCGCATGGACTGCAGCCCACCAGGCTCCTCCGCCCATGGGATTTTCCAGGCAAGAGTACTGGAGTGGGGTGCCATTGCCTTCTTCGCCAAGAAGGCTTACGAGATTACAAATGCAGGCTATTTGAAGTGAATTGTAAATTAACCAACTGGCAAACTAAAACAATCTTGTACATACATAAACTAATATATATATAAATTTCATGGGAACCACAACGTGAAAATCTACAATAGACACACACAAAGAAGAAAAAGGAATCCACACACAACACTCAATTTAGTTACCAAATCACAAGTGAAGAATGCAAAAAAGGAAAGAAAAAAAAAAAAAACCTGCTGAAAGTAAAGCAAAACAACAAAATGACAATAGGAACATATATATCAACAATTACACTGAATATAAGTGGATTAAATGCATCAAGCAAAAGGCACAGACTAACTGAACATTCACAAAAACAAGACCCAAATATATACTGTCTACAAGAGACCCACTTCAGATCAAGGGACACATACTGACTGAAAGTGAGTGTATAGCAAAACTATACCATACAAATGGAATTAAAAGAAAGCTGGAATAGCAATACTCCTATCAGACAATACAGACTTTAAATATTATCATAACAAAGAAGGACTTTACATCAAGATGAAGGGATCTATCCAAGAAAAAGATATACCATTATAAACATATATGCACCCAAAAAACTACCGGTTTTCCCAGTAGTCATGTATAGATGTGAGAGTTTGGACCATAGATAGGCTGAGTGCCGAAGAATTGATGCTTTTGAACTGTGGTGTTAGAGAAGACTCTTGAGAGTCCCTTGGAATGCAGAGATCAAACCAGTCAATCCTAAAGGAAACCAACCTTGAATATTCATTAGAAGGACTGATGTGAAGCTGAAACTCCAATACTTGAGCCATCTGATTTGAAGAGTTGACTTATTAGAAAAGACCTTGATGCTGGGAAAGATTGAAGACAGGAGGAGAAGGGGATGACAGAGGACGAGACGGTTGGATGGCATAACCAACTCAATGGACATGAGTTTGAGCAAGCTCTGGGAGATGGTGAAGGACAGGGCAGCCTGGCATGCTGCAGTCCATGGGGTCGCAAAGAGTTGGACACAACTGAGCAACTGAACAACAATGTGAGTGAAAGTCGCTCAGTCATGTCCAACTCTTTGTGACCCCATGGACTATACAGTCCATGGAATTCTCCAGGCCAGAATACCAGAGTGGGTAGCCCTTCCCTTCTCCAACAATAAATGCACCCAAAATAAGAGTTCCTTAATATATGAAGCAAATGCTAACAGCCAAAGAAGGAGAGATTGACGGCAACACAATAATGGTGGCAAAGTTTAACACTCCACTTACATCAAAGGACAGATCATCCAGACAGAAAATCAATAAGAAAATACAGGTCTTAAAGACATATTACATCCAATGTATTTAACTGATATCTACAAAACACTCTATCCAAAAGCAGCAGAATACACATTCTTTCCAAGTGCACATGGGACATTCTCTAGGACATATCATGGGCTGGGCCACAAAACAAGCATATGTAAATTTATAAAAACTGAAATCATACCAAGCATCTTTTTGGAGCACAGCGCTATGAGATTAGAAATCAACTACAAAAAAAAAAAAAAAACAATGAACACGTGGAGGCTAAACAATATGCTACTAAACAACCAATGGATCACTAAAGAAATCAAAGAGAAAATAAAAAAATATTTAAAGAAAAATTAAAATGTTAAAAAAAGCAATCCAAAGCCTTTGGACACAACAAAGGGAGTTCTAAAAGGGAAATTTATAGCAATACAATCCTTACCTCAAGAAACATGAAATACCTCACATAAAGAACCTAACATTACACCTTAAACAAAATAGAGAAAGAAGAACAAACAAAACACAAAGTTAGTAGAAGCAAAGAGTCATAAAGATCAGAGCAGAAATAAACAGCATAGAGAATAAGAAAACACAATAGAAAAGATCAATGAAAGTAAAAACTGGACCTTTGAAGAGATAAACAAAATTGATAAAACTTTAGGAAGACTCATGGAGAACAAAAGGGAGAGAGCTCAAATCAGTAAAATTAGAAATGAAAAAGAAAAAATTACAACTGACACCACATAAATACAAAATATCATAAGAGACTATAAGGGCCAATAAAGTGGACAACCTAGGAGAAATGGAAAAATTTGTGGACAGGTAAATCTACCAAAACAGAAGCAGGAAGAAATAAAAATATTAATGAATCAGTCACAAATACAGAAACTGAAAGTGTGATTTAAAAACTCCAAAGAAGGAAAAGTTGAGGACCAGATGGTTCAGAGGCAAATTCTACGAACGATGTAACACCTACTCTTTTTCAGATCAGTTCAGTCACTCAGTCATGTCTGACTCTTTGCGACCCCATGGAATGCAGCCAGACTTCCCTGTCCATCACCAACTCCCAGACTTACTCAAACTCCTGTCCATTGAGTCAGTGATGCCATCAAACCATCTCATCCTCTGTCGTCCCCATCTCCTCCTGCCTTCAATCTTTCCCAGCATCAGGGTCTTTTCCAAAGAGTCAGTTCTTCGCATCAGGTGGTCAAAGCATTGCAGCTTCAGCATCAGTCCTTCCAATGAATATTCAGGACTGATTTCCTTTAAAATGGACTCCTTGCACTTCAAGGGACTCTCAAGAGTCTTCTCCAGCACCACAGTTCAAAAGCATCAGTTCTTCGGTGCTCAACTTTCTTTATAATCCAACTCTCACATGCATGCATGACCACTGGAAAAACGATAGCTTTGACTAGAGGGACCTTTGTTGGCAAAGTAATATTTCTGGTTTTTAACCTGCTGTTAGGTTGGTCATAGCTTTTCTTCCAAGGAGCAAGTGTCTTTTAATTTCATGGCTGCAGACACCATCTGCAGTGATTTTGGAGCCCCCCAAAATAAAATCTCTCACTGTTTCCATTGTTTCCCCATCTATTTGCCATGAAATGATAGGACCAGATGCCATGATCTTAGTTTTCTGAAAGCTGAGTTTTAAGCCAGCTTTTTCACTCTTCTCTTTCACTTTCATCAAGAGGCTCTTTAGTTCTTCTTCACTTTCTGCCATAAGGGTGGTGTCATCTGTATATCTGAGGTTACTGATGTTTCTCCCAGCAATTTTGATTCTAGCTTGTGCTTCCTCCAACCTGACATTTCTCATGATGTACTCTGCATAGAAGTTAAATAAGCAGGTTGACAATATACAGCTTTGACCTAATCCTTTCCCGATTTGGAACCAGTCTGTTGTTCAATGTCCAGTTCTTACTATTGCTTCATGACCTGCAAACAGATTTCTCAAGTGGCAGGTCAGGTGGTCTGGCATTCCCATCTCTTGAAGAATTTTCTATAGTTTGTTGTGATTCACACAGTCAAAGGCTTTGGTGTAGTCAATAAAGCAGAAGTATCTGTTTTTCTGGAACTCTCTTGCTTTTTCGATGATCCAGTGGATGTTGGCAATTTGATCTCTGGTTCCTCTGTCTTTTCTAAATCCAGCTTGAACATCTGAAAGTTCATTGTTCACATACTGTTGAAATCTGGCTTGGAGAATTTTGAGCGTTACTTTGCTAGTGAGTGAGATAGGTACAACTCATCCTTTTTAAACCATTTCAGAAAACTGCAGAGGAAGGCACACTCCCAAGCTCATTCTATGAGGCCATCATCACCCTGATACCATAACTAGAGAACATACCACTAAAAAAAATAAAACACAAAGTCCAATATCACTGATGAACATAGGCACAAAAATATGAGCAAAACAAATCCAACAAAGCATTAAAAGGATCATATACTATGATCCAGTGGGATTTATCCCAGGGATGCAAGTATTTTTCAATATTTGCAAATTAGTCAGTGTGATACACTGAATTCACAAAGGGTAAAAACCATATGATCATCTCAATAGATGCAGAAAAAGATTTTGACAAAATTCACCACTCATTTATGATTAAAAACTCTCCAGAAAGTAGATATAGAAGAAACATACCACAAGATACTAAAAACCATATGTGACAAAACCACAGCTAACATCATACTCAACAGTGAAAAGTCGAAAGCATTTCCTCTAAGAACAGGAACAAGACAAGGGTTTCTACTCTTGCCATTTTTATTCAACATACTTTTTAAAGTCCTAACTATGGCAATCAGTGAAGAAAAAAAGGAGTTCAAATTGGAAAAATAAAACTGTCATTATTTACAGATGACATGATACTACACATTAGTAGAAAATCCTAAATATGCTACCAGAAAACTACTAGAGCTCATCAATGAATTCAGTAAAGGTGAAGAATACAAAATCAATACACAGAAATCTGATGCATTTCTATACACTAACAACAAAAGATCTAAAAGAGAAATTAAGGAAACAATCTCAGTTACCATCACATCAAAGAAAATAAAATTCTAGGAATACACTCACCTAAGGAGGCCTAGATAGCATATTAAAAAGCAGAGACATTACTTTGCCAACCAAGGTCCGTCTAGTCAAGGCTATGGTTTTTCCAGTGGTCATGTATGGATGTGAGAGTTGGACTGTGAAGAAAGCTGATCACCGAAGAATTGATGCTTTTGAACTGTGGGGTTGGAGAAGACTCTTGAGAGTCCCTTGGACTGCAAGGAGATCCAACCAGTCCATTGTAAAGGAGATTGGTCCTGGGTGTTCATTGGAAGGACTGATGCTAAAGCTGAAACCAATACTTTGGCCACCTCATGCGATGAGTTGACTCACTGGAAAAGACTCTGATGCTGGGAGGGATTGGGGGCAGGAGGAGAAGGGGACGACAGAGAATGAGATGGCTGGATGGCATCACCGACTCGATGGACATGAGTTTGAGTGAACTCTGGGAGTTGGTGATGGACAGGGAGGCCTGGCGTGCTGTGATTCATGGGGTCGCAAAGAGTTGGACACAACTGAGCAACTGAACTGAAATGAACTGAACTGAAGGAGGCAAAAGACCTGTGTTCTGAAAATTCTCAGACACTGATGAAAGAAACCAAAGATATAGAAAAAGATGTAAAGATAAACCATGTTCTAGAATTGGCAGAAACAATACTGTCAAAATGATTACACTACCCAAGGCAATATACAGATTCAAAGCAATCTCAGTCAAATTACCAATGCATTTTTTCAGAGAATGAGAACGAAAAAATTTTCAGTTTGTATGAAAACCCTAAAGACCCTGAATAACCAAAGGAACAATAATGGATCTGGTGGTATCAGGTTTCCCATCTTCAGGATATATTATAAAGCAACAGTAATCAGAACAGTATGGGCACAAAGACAGAAATACAGATCAATGAAACAAGATATAAAGCCAGAAATAAATCAATGCCTCTATGGTCAAATAACCTATGAAAAAAAAAGCAAGAATATACAGGAGAAAACACAGTCTCCTCAATAAGTATTACTGTGAAAACTGGACAGTACATGTAAATGAACGTAATTAGAACATTTTTTAACACCATACACAGAAAAAACCTAAATGTAAGACCAGATACTACAAAACTCTTAGAGAATACTACTGTATTCTTTATGTATGTCAGAATACTGCTGACATAAATCACAGAAAACATCTTTTCAGATCCACCTCAAAGAGCAATGAAAATAAAAACAAAAATTAATAAACGGGACCTAATTAAACCTAAAAGCCTTTGCATAGCAAAAGGACTATAAACAAAATGAAGGAACAATTGACAAAATGTATTTGCAAATGATATGACTGACCTGAGACTAACCTCCAAAATATACAAACATCACATGCAACTCAATACAAAAAAATTTTAAAAATGGGCAGAAGATCGAAATAGACATTTCTAGAAAGAAAACATACACTTAGCCAAAAATCACATGAAAAAGATGCTCAACCCCACTAATTACTGTTGTTGCTGTTCAGTCCCCCAGTCATGTCCAACACTTTGCGACCCCGTGGACTACAGCATGCCAGGCCCGTCTGTCCCTCACCATTTCCCAAAGTTTGCCCAAGTTCATATCCATTGCATCAGTGATGTCATCCAGCCATCTCATGCTCTGTTGCCCCCTTCTCCTTCTGCCCTCAATCTTTCCCAACAACAGGGACATTCCAATGAGTCAGATCTTTGCATCAGATGACCAAAATACTGGAGCTTCAACTTCAACATCGGTCCTTCCAATGAGTATTCAGGGTTGATTCCCCTTAAGATTGACTGGTTTGATCTTGCTGTTCAAAGGACCCTCAGGAGTCTTCTCCAGTACCATAGTTTGAAGGCATCAATTCTCTGGTGCTCTGACTTCTTTATGAACCAGCTCGCAGAACCATACATGACCACAGCAAAGACCATAGCCTTGACTATATGGACTTTTGTTGGAAGAGTAATGTCTCTGCTTCTTAATACACTGTCTAGGTTTATCATAGATTTCCTGCCAAGAAGCAGGAAATCTTTTGATTTCATGGCTGCAGTCACCATGTGCAGTGATTTTAAAGCCCAAGAAGAGGAAATCTGTCACTACTTCCACTGTTTCCCCCTCTATTTGCCATGATCTTAGTTTTTTAATATTTAGTTTTAAGCCCACTCTTTTACTTTCTTCCTTCACCGCCATCAAGAGGATTTTTAGTTCCTCTTTGCTTTCTGCCATTAGAGTCGTATCATTAGCATATCTGAGGTTGCTGGTGTTTCTCCCACCTATCTCGATTCCAACTTGTAACTCATCCAGCCCGGCATTTCTCATGATGTGCTCAGCATATCGATTAAACAAACACAGTGACGTCAGTCAGCCTTGCCGTGCTCCTTCCTCAATCTTGAACCAATCACTTGTTCCATACAAGGTTCTAACTGTTGCTTCTTGACCCGCATACAGGTTTCTCAGGAGACAGGCAAGATGGTCTGGTACTCCCACCTCTTTAACAGCTTTCCACAGTTTATTATGATCTACACGGCCAAAGGCTTTGGCATGATCGATGAAACAGAGGTAGATGTTTTTCTGGAATTTCCTAGCTTTCTCTATGATCCAACAAATATTGGCAATTTGATTTCTGGTTCCTCTTCCTTTTCTAAATCCAACTGGGACATATGGAAGTTCGTGGTTCATATAATGCTGAAGCCTAGCATGTAAGATTTTAAACATGACCTTACTAGCATGGGAGATGAGTACATTAATTATTAAAGAAATGCAAATCAAAACTATAATGAGGTATCACTTCACACTGGTCACAGAGCCCATCATCACCATCTACAAACAATAAATGCTGGGGACAGTGTGGAGAAAAGGGAACCCTCCTACACTGTTGATGGGAATCTAAATTGGTATAACCACTGTGGAGAAGAGCTTGGAGGTTTCTTAAAAAATTAAAAATAGCACTACCATATAATCCACCAATCACACTTCTAGGAATACATTTGAAGAAGAATATAATTTGAAAGGATACGTGCACCTCAATGTTCACTTCAGCACTATCCACCATAACCAAGACATGCAAGCAAAATAAATGTCCATTAATAGCAGGATGGATAAAGAAGATCTGGTACATACATACAATGGATTATACCTTAGCCATAAAAAACAATGAAATAATGCCATTTTCAACATGATAGACCTGGAAACTATCATATTAAGTGAAATAAGTCATACACAGAAAGACAAATATCATATATTATTTATATGTGGAATCTAAAAACATGATACAAATGAACTTAATTACAAAAAAGAAACAGACTCACAGAATTATAAAATAAATTTATGATTACCAAAGGGAACATGGAGGGGAGTGATAATGAGGAGTTTGGGATTAATATATAATACACTATTATCATAAAACAGATAATCAACAAGGCCCTACTGTACAGCACAGAGGACTCCTCAGTATACTATAATAACTTGAATGGAAAAAGAAACTACAAAAGAATAGAAATATGTATACGTGTAACTGGACACCTAAAAGTAAAACAACATTGTAAATCAACTATACCACAATATAAATAAAAAAATTTTAGTGTATTCCTATATCCTGTATTGCTTTTTCCAGTTTTATTATGATAATATTAACTAATCCTATTGTGACAATCATTTTCAATTATATATGTATCAAATCACCAGGCTGTATTTCATAAATTTACAAATGATAGTCTTGAAGAAAGGCAAATATCAGACCACCCTACATGTCTCCTGAGAAAACTGTTTGCAGGTCAAGAAGCACCAGTTAGAATCGAACATGGAACAATGGACTGGTTCAAAACTGGGAAAGGAGTAAGTCAAGGCCATATATTGTGACCCTGTTTATTTAACTTACATGCAGAGTACATCATGAGAAATGCCTGGCTGGATAAAGCACAAGATGGAATCAGGATTGCTGGGAGAAATAAAAATAACCTCTGATATGCATATGAAACCACCCTTATGGCAGAATGCAAAGAAGAACTAAAGAGCCTCTTGATGAAAGTGAAAGAGGAGAGTGAAAAAGTTGGCTTAAAACTCAACATTCAGAAAACTAAGATCATGGCATCTGATGCCATCACTTCATGGCAAATAGAAGGGAAAAAAGTGGAAGTAATGACAGATTTTATTTTCTAGGACCCCAAAATCACTGCAGACGGTGACCGCAGCCATGAAATTAAAAGATGTTTCCTCCTTGGAAGGAAAGCTATGACAAACCTAGACAGCATATTAAAAGCAGAGACATCCGTTTGCAGATCAAGGTCTGTACAGTCAAAGCTGTGATTTTTCCAGTACTCATATGTGGATGTGAGAGTTGGACTATAAAGAAGGCTGAGAGCTGAAGAATTGATGATTTTGAATTGTGGTGCTGGAGGAACTCTTGAGAGTCCCTTGGACTGCAACAAACCAGTCTATCCTAAAAGAAATCAACCCTGAATATTCATTGGAAGGACTGATGCTGAAGCTGAAGCTCCAATACTTTGGCCACCTGATGCAAAATGCTGACTCACTGGAAAAGACCCTGATGCTAGGAAAGACTGAGGGCAGGAGTAGTCAACAAAGGATGAGATGGTAAGATGGCATCACTCAGAGTTGAGCAAACTCTGGGAGATGGGGAAGAATTCCTGTTTGATTTTCCTCTACTTATTACAAGGAGTAGCTTCAGTTCAGTTCAGTTCAGTCGCTCAGTCGTGTCCGACTCTCCGCGACCCCATGAATCACAGCACGCCAGGCCTCCCTGTCCATCACCAACTCCCGGAGTTCACTCAAACTCATGTCCATCGAGTCGGTGATGCCATTCAGCCATCTCATTCTCTGTCGTCCCCTTCTCCTCCCGCCCCCAACCTTTCCCAGCATCAGAGTCTTTTCCAGTGAGTCAACTCGTCGCATGAGATGGCCAAAGTATTGGAGTTTCAGCTTTAGCATCAGTCCTTCCAATGAACACCCAGGATCAATCTCCCTTAGAATGGACTGGTTGGATCTCCTTGCAGTCCAAGGGACTCTCAAGAGTCTTCTCCAACACCACAGTTCAAAAGCATCAATTCTTCAGCAATCAGCTTTCTTCACAGTCCAACTCTCACATCCATACATGACCACAGGAAAAACCATAGCCTTGACTAGATGGACCTTTGTTGGCAAAGTAATGTCTCTGCTTTTTAATATGCTGTCTAGGTTAGTCATAACTTTCTTTCCAAGGAGTAAGTGTCTTTTAATTTCATGGCTGCAATCAGCATCTGCAGTGATTTTGGAGCCCAAAAAAATAAAGTCTGACACTGTTTCCACTGTTTTTCCATCTATTTCCCATGAAGTGATGGGACCAGATGCCATGATCTTTGTTTTCTGAATGTTAAGCTTCAAGCCAACCTTTTCACTCTCCTCTTTCACTTTCATCAAGAGGCTGTTGAGTTCCTCTTCACTTTCTGCCATAAGGGTAGATCTGCATATCTGAGATTACTGATATTTCTCCCAGCAATCTTGATTCCAGCTCGTGCTGGATGTCAAAGCAAGAGAGTAGTTTATTAAAGCAGTGTCATCAAACTATACTGTATCTGAGATATACTTTAAATGGTTTTCCTAAGTCCACAACATTATATGGACTCTACTACAAAAGCTATTTCAAGATAATTTTAAGTAGATTAAAAACGACTGTTTGGGGCTTCCCTAGTGGCTTAGTGGTAAAGAATCTACCTGCCAATGCAGAAGACACAGCTTCCATCCCTGACCTGAGAAGATCCCACATTCAACAGAGATACTAAACCCATACAATGCAACTACTGAGTGTGTGCTTTAGATCCCATGATCCACAACAAGAGAAGCCAACGCAGTGAGGAAGCTGTACACCACAACTAGAAAGCGGCCCCTGCTCACCGCAACTAGAGAAAAGCCTGCACGGCAGTGAAGACCCACACAGCCAAAAATAAAATTATTTTTTTTTTTAAACTACTGTTTGGCCAGCTCTGCTCTTTTATTTTTGGTCTTTTTTTTTTTTATTGGAGGCAAATTACCTTATATTAATATATTGGTTGGTTTTGCCATACATTGACACGAATCCGCCCCGGGTGTACATGTGTTCCCCCTCTTGAACCCCCCCCACCTCCCTCTTCCCCATATCCTCCCTCCAGGTCATCCCCGTGCACCAGCCCCAAGCATCCTGTACCTTGTGTCGAACCTGGACTGGTGATTCATGTCACATATTATAATATACATGCTACAATGCCATTCTCCCAAATCATCCCACCCTCACCCTCTCCCACAGAGTCCCAAAGACTGTTCTATATACCTATGTCTCTTTTGCTCTCTCGTATACAGGGTTAAGGTTACCATCTTTCTAAATTCCATATATATGCGTTAGTATGCTGTATTGATGTTTTTCTTTCAGGCTGACTTCACTCTATAATAGGCTCCAATTTCATTCACCTCATTAGAACTGACTCAAATGCATTCTTTTTGATGGCTGAAAAATACCCCATTGTGTATATGTACCACAGCTTTCTTATCCATTCGTCTTCAGATGGACATCTAGGTTGCTTCCATGTCCTGGCTATTATAAACAGTGCTGCAATGAACATTGAAGTACATGTGTCTCTTTCAATTCTGGTTTCCTCGGGGTGTACACCCTGGAGTGCGACTGCTGGATCATATGGCAGTTCTATTTCCAGTTTTTTGAGGAATCTCCACACTATTCTCCACAGTGGCTATACTAGTTTGCATTCCCACCAACAGTGTAAGAAGGTTCCCTTTTCTCCACACCCTCTCCAGCATTTATTGCATGTAGACATTTGCATAGCAGCCATTCTGACTGGTGTGAAATGGTATCTCATTGTGGTTTTGATTTGCATTTCTCTGATTATGAGGGATGTTGAGCATTTTTTCACGTGTTTGTTAGCCATCTGTATGTCTTCTTTGGAGAAAAGCTCTGCTCTTATCTCTGAGATCTTAAGAAAAAATTTTACAAAACACATACCATTTTCAGATATCCTGGTAACTCTGTTGAACTTATTTATCATAATTGGTAAAGAGGTGAAAACTGAATAGCAAAGACGTAAAGACAAAAGAGGGACTCCTGAAAATTCACAGATTATCTTCAAAATTATACCATTCCCAAGTCAGAGAAAGAAGAATTTTCTTTATAGAGTTCAACGTTTTAATTTTTAGGAGCTTGTACAAGAGTATCTGTAGATGGTTGAAAACATTATCAAAGTTCAAAGACTAATTAAACATATTTAAAATTAGTCAGCTTCATTTCCCTAATTGAAATGATCACATGCAAATTCTAATGGCATTTTATTAAAGTCATCTTTTAGACTTTGTAAATAATACTTGGCTGTTTGGAAAACATCAAACAATATACAAAAATTAAAAGAAACTTTAAGTCCGAAATCTCACTACCCAAAGATGGCCACCATGAGCTTTTAAGTGACTATATTCCAGACATCTGTTTTTATAAGCATGCTGCTGCTGCTAAGTCGCTTCAGTCGTGTCCGACTCTGTGCGACCCCATAGACGGCAGCCCACCAGGATCCTCCGTCCCTGGAATTCTCCAGGCAAGAACACTGGAGTGGGTTGCCATTTCCTTCTCCAATGCATGAAAGAGAAGTCGCTCAGTCGTGTCCAACTCCTAGCGACCCCATGGACTGAAGCCTACCAAGCTCCTCCGTCCATGGGATTTCCCAGGCAAGAGTACTGGAGTGGGGAGTCATTGCCTTCTCCGTCTTATAAGCATGCTGCTGCTGCTAAGTAACTTCAGTCGTGTTTGACTCTTTACAAACCTATGGACTGTAGCCCACCAGGCTTCTTGGTGCATGGGATTCTCCAGTCAAGAATATTGGAGTGGGTTGCCATGCCCGCCTCCTTCCTGACCCAGGAACTGAACCTGCATCTCTTATATTTCTTGCATTGGTAAGCGGGTTCTTTACCACTAGTGCCATATGGGAAGCCCTCTTATAAGCATACACCAATGTAACAGGTACATTTTTTTTCAGCAGTTATGGAACGAATTGATAATACATCTCTTTTAAGATTCAACTTATGTATTATCTCTGACTCTGAATCTCATCCTGCATAAAACGCTTTCTTCTTTCCCTAAAAACATTGTATGGAGAAAGGTTCACTCAGTGCATGGGCAGATGTAGACACTACCACAAGTATAGTCTACTTCAGTCAGTCAGTCAGTTCAGTCACTCAGTCCTGTCTGACTCTTTGAACCCCATGGACAGCAGCATGACAGGCCGCCCTTTCTATCACCAACTCCCAGGGTTTACTCAAATTCATGTCCACTGAGTCGGTGATGCCATCCAACCATCTCATCCTCTATCATCCCCTTCTCCTCTTGCCTTCAATATTTCCCAGCCTGAGGATATTTTCAAATGAGTCAGTTCTTCAGATCAGGTGGCCAAAGTATTGCAGTTTCAGCTTCAATATCAATCCTTCCAATGAACATTCAGGACTGATTTCCTTTAGGATAGACTGGTTGGATCTCCTTGCAGTTCAAGGGACTCTCAAGAGTCTTCTCCAACACCATAGTTCAAAAGCATCAATTCTTCTGCCCTCAGCTTTCTTTATAGTCCAACTCTCAAATCCATACATGACCACTGGAAAAACCATAGCCTTGACTAGACGGACCTTTGTTGGCAAAGTAATGTCTCTGCTTTTTAATATGCCATCTAGGTTGGTCATAACTTTCCTTCCAAGGAGTAAGCGTCTTTTCACTTCATGGCTGCAGTCACCATGTGCAGTGATTTTCTAGCCCAAGAAAATAAAGTCTGCCACGGTTTCCACTGTTTCCCCATCTATTTGCCATGAAGTGATGGGACCAATTGCCACAATCTTAGTTTTCTGAATGTTGAGTTTTAAGCCAACTTTTTCACTCTCCTCTTTCACTTTCATCAAGAGGCTCTTTAGTTCTTCTTCACTTTCTTCCATAAGGGTGATGTCATCTGCATATCTGAGGTTATTGATATTTCTCCCAGCAATCTTGATTCCAGCTTGTGCTTCATCCATCCCAGCATTCCTCATGATGCACTCTGCACAGAAGTTAAATAAGCATGGTAATAATATACAACCTTGATGTACCCTTATTCCTATTTGGAACCACTCTACTGTTCCATATAAAGTTCTAACTATTGCTTCCTGATCTGTATATAGGTTTCCCAAGAGACAGGTCAGGTGGTCTGGTATTCCCATCTCTTGAAGCATTTTCCACATTCTATTGTGATCCACAGTCAAAGGCATTGGAGTAATCAATAAAGCAGAAACAGATGTTTTTCTGGAACTCTTGCTTTTTTGATGATCCAGCAGATGTTGATAATTTGATCTCTGGTTCCTCGGCTTTTCTAAAACAAGCTTGAACATCTGGAAGTTCATGGTTCATTAATTATTGAAGCCTGGGTGGAGAATTCTAAGCATGACTTTACTAGCATGTGAGATGAGTACAATTGTGTGGTAGTTTGAGCATTCTTTGGCATTGCCTTTCTTAGGGATTGGAATGAAAACTGACCTTTTCCATTCCTGTGGCCACTGCTGAGCTTTCCAAATTTGCTGGCATATTGAGTGCAGCACTTTCACAGCATCATCTTTTAGGATTTGAAATAGCTCAACTTGAATTCCATCACCTCCACTAGCTTTGTTCGTAGTGATGTTTCCTAAAGCCCACTTGAATTCACATTATAGAATGCCTGGCTCATACCATCATGATTATCTGGGTTGTGAAGATCTTTTTTGTACAGTTCTTTTGTGTATTCTTGCCACCTCTTCTTAATATCTTCTGCTTCTGTTTAGGTCCATACCATTTCTGTCCTTTATTGAGCCCATCTTTGCATGAAATGTTCCCTTGGGATCTCTAATTTTCTTGAAGAGATCTCTAGTCTTTCTCATTCTATTGTTTTCCTCTATTTCTTTGCACTGATCGCTGAGGATGACTTTCTTATCTCTCCTTGCTATTCTTTGGAACTCTGCATTCAGATGGGTACATCTTTCCTTTTCTCCTTTGCTTTTGGTTTCTCTTCTCTTCACAGCTATTTGTAAGGCCTCCTCAGACAGCCATTTTGCTTTTTTGCATTTCTTTTTCTTGGGGAAGGTCTTGATTTCTGTCTCCTGTACAATGTCACAAACCTCTGTCCATAGTTCTTCAGGCACTCTGTCTATCAGATCTAGCTCCTTAAATCTTTCTCACTTCCACTGTACAATCATTAGGGAATTGATTTAGGTCATACCTGAATGGTCTAGTGGTTTTCCCTACTTTCAATTTAAGTTTAAATTTGGCAATAAGTCTACTTGAGCCATGAAAAATAGTCTATCATGATTTAAAAATGACCATCTCATTATTTTTACTTGTCCATATGTGTTTGCTCAGCTTTTCCTAGACCCATCCTCCTCTCCTAAATCCCCTACCACCTCAAGCAGGGGAAGCACTTTTCTCTCCAATTGAAAAACTCAATTGTGCCTTAGAACATGTAACATTTTGCACCTTAGAACACGAAACATTTAATACAGGAGTCACTTCCCCTAGTTACACAAATATGAATACACATATACATAAATGTGTGGAAAGATAAATGGATGACTGGAAATGGGAGAAACTGGTCAATCAATATTTTTGACAGTTACATATTCCACACTATGTATGTATTATAACTTATTTAACATGACTGAGCGACTAAACTGAACTGACTCCTCTGTTAAGGAGCATTTAAGTTGTTTCTAAAATTTTACTAATATAAATAGCACTACAATAAATATATATATGAAGATACACAATTATTTTCTTAGTGTGAGATTGCCCAGTCAAAAAGAATGAAGTTGGGATACTCACATTTAGCCTACTATCCTCCACAAAAGTTCTAGGAATGTACACTATGAGAAGTACTCGAGATGGCCTGTTTTGCACTATACCTTATTTGCTTAGAGTTTTTAAAATTTCTGAAATCATCGCAAAGGAAAAATATTGAGTTGACTTTATTTGTATTGTTGCTGTTCAGTCACTAAGTCATGTCTGACACTTTGCAACCGCATGAACTGCAGGACAGGCTTCCCTGTCCTTCATTATCTCCCTGAGTTTGCTCACTCATGTCCATTGAGTCGATGATGCCATCCAACCATCTCATCCTCTGTCGCCACCTTCTCCTCTTGTCCCCAATCTCTCCCAACATCAGGGTCTTTTCCAGTTAGTCAGGTCTTCACATCAAGTGGCCAAAATATTGGAGCTTCAGCTTCAGCATCAGCCCTCCCAATGAATATTCAGGGTTGATTTCCTTTAGGATTAACTGGTTTGATCTCCTTGCTGTCCAAGGGACTCTCAAGAATCTTCTCTAGCACCACAGTTTGAAAGCATCAATTGTTCCACGCTCAGCCTTCTTTATAGTTCAACTCTCACATGCATATACCACTACTGGAGAGACCACATCTTTGACCATATGAACCTTAGTCGGCAAAGTGATTTCCCTGCTTTTTAATATACTGTCTAGGTTTGTTGTCTAGATTATTTTTCCCATATAACTGTCCTAGCATCTTTATCAGAACTCATTGACCATATGTGCATGGTCTATTTCTAGATTACTATTCTGTTTTGTTGATTGAATAAGTCCTGAAGTCAGTAACGTAAAATTTTCAACTTTGACCTCCTTTTCTCAATTGTTTTGGCAATTCTAGGCTTTTTGCATTTCCATATAAGTTTGGAATCAACATGCCAGTTTCTACCTAAAAAGTTTGCTGTGGTCTTGATTGATACTGCATTAAATCTATAAATCTTTTGAGGGAAAATTACATATACTTTGTGACTCAGCAATCTCTTCCTAGGTATACATCTTAGAGACTCTTTGACAATTCACAAGGAGACATATGCAAGGATGCCTCTAGTGCCACTGTTTGTAACAGAAAGATACCGACAATTTCTTTCATCAGTTGAAGAATAAATGGTATTTACACGTAAATAAATTAAAAGATATTATATGGCAGTTAACAGCAAATTGATTCATAATGGTTAAATTTTAAAGGATATACATAATATGATTCTATTAATATTACATTAAGAATATAAAAAGCCAAAGATGCTATTTTACAGTGCAAATATACATGGGAAAACTGTAAAGAAGCCTTCAGTTCAGTTCAGTTCAGTCGCTTAGTCGTGTCCGACTCTTTGAGACCCCGTGAACCATAGCACACCAGGCCTCCCTGTCCATCACCAACTCCCGGAGTTCACTCAAACTCATGTCCATCGAGTCGGTGATGCCATCTACCCATCTCATTCTCTGCTGTCCCCATCTCCTCCTACCCCCAATCCCTCCCAGCATCAGACTCTTTTCCAGTGAGTCAACTCGTCGCATGAGGTGGCCAAAGTATTGGAGTTTCAGCTTCAGCATAAGTCCTTTCAATGAACACCCAGGATTGATCTCCTTTAGAATAGTAGAGAATGCTAAATAGAAGAATCAAGATATGGGTAATTTTTTAGTGGAAGGAAAATGATGAGTACATAACATTTAAGTGTTATTCTCTATGGCATACATTACATTTTACACTATTTTTATATTTTACATTTAATAAAAGTTTATTTTTAAAAAGAAAGAGCAAATAATTTTGCTGGAGGAGGCAATAAGAGTAAATTAAATCTCACATAAGCGAAACAGGTCAAAAGCACCATCTTAGCTTGTGTAGGCTGCTATAACAGATTACCATACACCAGCAGAATTATAAACAACGGAAATTTACTTCTCATAGTTCTGGAGGTTAGGAGTCCAAGATCAAGGCACTGGGATATTAATATGAACCCACTTCCCAGTATATTGATGTCACACTGCATTCTTACATGGCGAAAGTGGGGAAGGAGCTCTCTTGGGACTCTTTTATAGGGGTACTAACACCATTCATGAGAGCTCCACCTTTATGACCTAATCACCTCCTAGTTTCAGGCTCCAATACTATCACTTTAGGGAGTTAGGATTTTAAGATATATATGTGGGGGTTTACATAAACATTCAGTCCATGACAAGCACTTATGATTCTTTTACTTTTAAAAATGTGTAATTGCTTACTCATACCTTTCTATGTTTGACCTATGAATAACAAAATGATGCTCTAAATAATACCTGGAGTCACCAATGTGAACATGTTAACACTGTTGTTTTTGACATTCACTGCCTCCAGAGTAACAAATGCACTTTAAAATGTGAGAATTAATCTTTGGATAAAAACACGATGTAAGATAAAGCAGGCAGTGCCTTTCTCTTCTGCCTCTCTGTTTTCTTTCAGGTCTCTCTAGTACACGAACCTTCTGTACTTAGTTAGGGTTAAGAACTGTGTCTTTAAAGTACTAGTCACTTTGATAAATGCCTATTCCATGAGTGTTTGGACATGTGTCAGATGATGCCTGTCAAGTAGCAAATATAAAACTCTATAACTCAAGAGGAAATAACAACTCTTTCAAACCAAGAAATATTGGTAGTATCAGGAAATTCAAAAAACAAGAAGCCTGAACCCAGTGGATTTCTGAAAGGCTGTTTGAATAATAAGCTATTCTGCTGTATTTGTTATTTTTAGGTCTGCCTCCTCTGCTCACCTCAACAGCAGGGTTAAGCCTTGCTCATTTTTGAATCTTTTATACTTAGGACTGGTTTTCAATAAGAGTCCTTGATTGATACTCTGACATTTATTTTTTGATGACTCTTTAAAATAATAACATGTCTTTTTCACTGTATATTTACAAATCCCGTATTTTTGCACCAAATACTGAGTCCTTTGAAAATTTAAACACACTTCCACAACATTTTGGAGACATTAATCAAGTCATTATTTGATACTGAGAAGGTACTACCAGTGGTACAGATTAAAAATTAATCCCTGATGCTTTTAATTAAATTTTGTGTTTGGTGCTAATAAAAAAGTACTTGAAGCCTTCAACAACCACCCTGGGCTTCAAAGACATTAATTATTATTCAGATATCTTACCTTTATCATTGCAGCTCAGCAAGAAAAGAACCTCTCCTGAAATGTTTTCCTATTATGCTCTCATTATAGAGAGTATATGACTGCGAGGAACAAAGCAAAGAAAGGAAATAGTCTAAGGAATAAAGCACATGAAGTGTGACTGGAGTGAAGGTCCTTCCAGTCAAAGGGCTCTCCAGTTCACAGGAGGCCCAGAATTTTTTAAGAATGTATGCTCAAGTTCCAAACATGAAGCCACACATTTAAATCATAAGAAGCCAATCCTTTGGCCACCAGAATAAGGAAGTCATTTGGGAGCTCTGCTAAGAGCAAAAGAACCCTCACCAAGCCATACCCAGATTTACAGAGTGAAGCTGCAGAGAATGGCACTGCAGGCATGACACTGTCCTTCGTTAACCATATGTCAAGAAAAGGCTAACGTTTGTGTTTCCTTCTCGATGATTCTAAAAGCAAATGTAACTGAAAGGTGAGCTTATCACCAGGAGGTGAAGAACAAGTTCTCTTCATCTCCCTGACACGCCCTCTGAACAACGCATTGGGATTTTCTTTCTTTTGGGAAACATCACAAAGTCGAGTCTCAACACTTGGGAAACATGTTACACTCAGCTCAGTGTTTTCTCAGTTCATTTAGTAGTAGCTATTTCCAAAACATCTAGGGCTTCCCTGATAGCTCAGTTGGTAAAGAATCTGGCTGCAATGCAGGAGACCCCAGTTCAATTCTTGGGTCGGGAAGATCCGCTGGAGAAGGGACGGGCTACCCACTCCAGTATTCTTGGGCTTCCCTTGTGGCTCAGCTGGTAAAGAATCCACCTGCAATGTGGGACACCTGGGTTTGATCCCTGGGTTGGGAAGATGCCCTGGAGAAGGTAAAGGCTACCCACTCCAGTACTCGGGCCTGGAGAATTCCCTGGACTGTATAGTCCATGGGATGGCAAAGAGTCGAACATGACTGAGCAACTTTCACTTTTCACTTTATAAAAGATCTTGGATGACCCTTTTCCATGAGGATCACAGAATTTAGAGGGACAGGAGGTCCTGAGACCATACTTGGTTGTCTCTCACCTGAGTTTTCCTAAGCCTCACAACTCCCCCCACCCATACATATCCAATTTAGCTAGTTCTACAAATAAATTTTAAATCCTTCAAGGGTAGATGTTATGGCATTTTTCACCTTCTCTACGCAGATGTTTGACATGATGTGTTTTCTTAGCAGCTTAGAACAACATACATTTATTACTTCATAGCTTCCACAGGTCATAAATCTTGGCACAACTTATATCAGTCCTCTGCTCAGGGTTTAACAAGGCTGCAATAAAGGCGTTGGCCAATCTGCATTCCTGTCTGAGGTCTTCTTCCAACCTCACCATTTTTTGACAAGATTTATTTCTTGAGGTTGTAGTAGTAAGGCCCTCAGCTCCTGGAGTCTACCTATCATTTGCTGCCACACAGCCATCTCCACAACAGTCTTTGACTTCTTAAGACTCATTTGTTGCTACTTCTTTCCTCTTACCTCTTGATGAATATGGCACATTTTTAAGGAAGACAGAGGTTATTCTGCATGGGCCTTGAGACAGAAGATCAAGTCCATTAAGCCTTCCTCCAGGCATACTACTCTTTTGTCTTGGGATTTATTGTCTTTGTGAGAAATAAGTGGTATTAATTCTCTGAAATTCTAGAGTTTACAGAAACTTGAGGAAAGCCTATATCATGTGTAGTGACCTAAAACAGAAATAAACCTTGAGACAGAATTCTATAGTGATTACCTATTTTCTTCCTAATCTGAGTTGGTTTCTGACCTATTCTCATCTCTATGGTTAATTTAGCTTAACTCCCGAATTTGTAAAAACAAACAATATTTTTAATAAAATCTCTGAATGAGAACTATTATCATTTGCTAAGTCTATCTACATGTAACACTATTAGTAAGAAATAAACAGTAGATTCTCGTATTATTCTTTCCAAATTCCTTTTCACTAGAAGACAGGTTAAAAAATGCAAACCACAGCAGTTAGGAGAGTGGTTTTTGTCTGGCTTGGAGCTCCATGTTGTGGGGTCTTATTTGGCACAGTTTAATATGACATGTTCACTTCTTCATTCTTGAGGGCTTCCTGGTGGCTGTTGATTTCTACAATGTGAACATCCTTTTCGCCATACTGATGAAGGAGGCTTTAAACCCCTTTTAACAAGAAGAATCGTTCTCTGCTTGGAGAGGAAATGAAAGTGGATCCCTAATTGTGGAAGAAGCAAAGATGAAGTGCCACTCCCTGCAACGCTCCAGGAATAGAATCACCACTCAATTGCTTTATGCCAACTCTTGTTTTGGCTGTACAAAATGGCTAAAGTACACTTCTCTCTCCCTCCACAATTCTGTCACAAAGACACATGAGGTTAAGAACAATGTGGCATGTATGGATGTTGAAAAACTCTCCAGGGTCTCTGATTCTGTGGTCCTCCTTCTTGGGTAAAAATTTTCAAAAACTAATGAAGTAGAGGCTAGAAAGCTAGAGGTAGAGACAGAAATGGAGCAACCAGAGACAGACTTAAGAATTACAATTTCAGGATCAAGGATGACAACGTACCATGTGGTTAGAGATTAAGAAGCAAACTAAGCACAGACTCTGAATGGTTAGTGGATACTGTTAAGAAGTGAATGCTAAAGCTGTGTTGTAAAAGAATAAGAAGGACACAGTTCAGTTCAGTTCAGTCGCTCAGTCGTGTCCGACTCTCCGCGACCCCATGAATCACAGCACGCCAGGCCTCCCTGTCCATCACCAACTCCCGGAGTACACTCAAACTCATGTCCACAGAGTCGGTGATACCATCCAGCCATCTCATTCTCCGTCGTACCCTTCTCCTCCCGCCCCCAACCTTTCCCAGCATCAGAGTCTTTTCCAGTGAGTCAACTCGTCGCATGAGGTGGCCAAAGTATTGCAGTTTCAGCTTTAGCATCAGTCCCTCCAATGAACATCCAGGATTGATCTCCTTTAGAATGGACTGGTTGGATCTCCTTGCAGTATAAGGGACTCTCAAGAGTCTTCTCCAACACCACAGTTCAAAAGCATCGATTCTTCTGCGATCAGCCTTCTTCACAGTCCAACTCTCACATCCATACATGACCACGGGAAAAACCATTGCCTTGACTAGACGGACCTTGGTTGGCAAAGTAATGTCTCTGCTTTTTAATATACTATCAAGGTTGGTCATAACTTTCCTTCCAAGGAGCAAGCGTCTTTTAATTTCATGGCTGCAATCAGCATCTGCAGTGATTTTGGAGCCCCAAAAAATAAAGTCTGACACTGTTTCCACTGTTTTTCCATCTATTTCCCATGAAGTGATGGGACCAGATGCCATGATCTTTGTTTTCTGAATGTTGAGCTTCAAGCCAACCTTTTCACTCTCCTCTTTCACTTTCATCAAGAGGCTTTTGAGTTCCTCTTCACTTTCTGCCATAAGGGTAGTGTCATCTGCATATCTGAGGTTATTGATATTTCTCCCAGCAATCTTGATTCCAGCTTGTGCTTCTTCCAGCCCAGCGTTCCTCATGATGTACTCTGCATATAAGTTAAATAAGCAAGGTGACAATATACAACCTTGACGTACACCTTTTCCTATTTGGAACCAGTCTGTTGTTCCATGTCCAGTTCTAACTGTTGCTTCCTGACCTGCATACAGGTTTCTCAAGAGGCAGGTCAGGTGGTCTGGGATTCCCATCTCTTTCAGAATGTTCCACAGTTTATTGTGATCCACACAGTCAAAGGCTTTGGCATAGTCAATGAAGCAGAAATAGATGTTTTTCTGAAACTCTCTTGCTTTCTCCATGATCCAACGGATGTTGGCAATTTGATCTCTGGTGCCTCTGCCTTTTCTAAAACCTGCTTGAACATCTGGGAGTTCACGGTTTACATATTGCTGAAGCCTGGCTTGGAGAATTTTGAGCATGACTTTGCTAGCGTGTGAGATGAGGGCAATTGTCCGGTAGTTTGAGCATTCTTTGGCATTGCCTTTCTTTGGGATTGGAATGAAAACTGACCTCTTCCAGTCCTGTGGCCACTGCTGAGTTTTCCAAATCTGCTGGCATATTGAGTGCAGCACTTTCACAGCATCATCTTTCAAGACTTGAAATAGCTCAACTGGAATTCCATCACCTCCACTAGCTTTGTTCGTAGTGATGCTTTCTAAGGCCCACTTGACTTCACATTCCAAGATGTCTGGCTCTAGGTCAGTGATCACGTTATCGTGACTATCTTGGTCGTGAAGATCTTTTTTGTACAGTTCTTCTGTGTATTCTTGCCACCTCTTCTTAATATCTTCTGCTTCTGTTAGGTCCATACCATTTCTGTCCTTTATCGAGCCCATCTTTGCATGAAATGTTCCCTTGGCATCTCTAATTTTCTTGAAGAGGTCTCTTGTTTTTCCTATTCTGTTGTTTTCCTCTATTTCTTTGCATTGATCACTGAGGAAGTCTTTCTTATCTCTCCTTGCTATTCTTTGGAACTCTGCATTCAGATGCTTAAATCTTTCCTTTTCTCCTTTGCTTTTCGCTTCTCTTCTTTTCACAGCTATTTGTAAGGCCTCCTCAGACAGCCATTTCGCTCTTTTGCATTTCTTTTCCATGGGGATGGTCTTGGTCCCTGTCTCCTGTACAATGTCATGACACAGGAGTAGTTTAAAGGGGTAATAAAATCACTTTTGTAGGAAATGAAAGCCAAAGAGAGGAAGTTTTTCTTTTTGATGTGTTTTGTTCTGTTCAAGCTGCTATTAACAAAATTCCATAGATTGGGTAGTTTAGACTACACAAATTTATTTCTCCCAGTTCTGAAGGCTGGGAAGGCTGAGATCAGGGTGCCAGACTGGTTCGCCTCAGTCAAGTCCAACTCTTTTGTGACCCCATGGACTGTAACCCGCCAGGCTCATCTGTCCATGAGATTCTCCAGGCAAGAATACTGGAGTAGGCTGCCATTTCTTACCCCAGGGGCTCTTCCCGACCCAGGGATCGAACCTGCCTCTCCCATGTCTCCTGCATTGGCAGGCAGGTTCTTTACCACGAGTGCCACCCGGGAAGCCTGGTGAAGGCCCTCTTTCTCCTGGTTTACATACAACCTTTTCACTGTGCCCTCACATGGCAGAGAGAAAAAACTCTGGCCTGTTCATCCTCTCATAAAGCCCCCAGTTCTACCATGAAGCCTCCACTGTCATGACCTCATCCAAGCCCAATTATTTCCCCAAATCGTAACCTCCAGATACCATCCCATTAGAAATTAAGGACTTCAACACAAGAATCTGGGGGAATACAAACATTTAGTCCATACTATGCTGGGTTTTGATGTTTCAGCTGTCTGTTTATAAATTAGTTATAAGACGCTGACTATTCTCAGAATAATATTGTCTAATCTCAGAACATTCTCAGAAAAGTAACTGGATAAACTGCAAAGCAATAATTATATACTAAGAATTATATTGCCTAGTATTTTACCACCTGGAAAATGCTAGAAACCAACATTTCTAACATTCTCCCCGAAATATTCAATTCATTCTTGCGCCTGATCCTAGAATTTACCTACTCAAGTGCTGAAACACCCACAACACAAAATTTCAAAGAATTTCAGAGTTGGTAGATCATCTCATCCAATTATTCAGTCTTCTTTCCTTTTGAAGATGAAGAAACTGGGACACAAAGAGGGCTGAAGATGACTGTTGAAATCTTTTCTAACCCTGAGGATATATAGTCTTAGGAACTAGTTTGCTAAAATTCTCACAGTTCTTCTAAATAAATGAACACTATCTCATGCTGGCCCTATTTATATAATCATTAGTTAGCAACGACTGATTTTCAACTTATTTGGATGATAAACATGAAACAAAGCAAGGAGATATGACTGGTTCTGAAGCATTCATGTCCACTAAAGGTAGTTTAAGCTTCTCCTGGGAATAGAAATAACTCTTATTTCACTTTTGAAGCCGAGTTTTACAGAGAGACTGGCGTTAATCACCACCTAAAAACCTTCTTTCCACCATGTCATTGACAGATGCAGTTAGTAACGCCCGTAACTTGAACACAGTGTCATTCAAACTGAATCAAACAAATTCCAGGAATTCACTGCCTATGACAGGAAACACCAACCCAAAAACATTCTAAGGACAGACAGAAAAATGAACAGACACTGAATTTGAGAGAAAAGCAAAAACAAAAATATTCCCTGTGTTTAAACGGAATGAGGGAATGAAGATTAACTGTCGACACCCAAACTCTCACTGTTTGTCCACAGCCTTCTCCTCATTTTCTTTCTCCCCACCCCTTATTCTCTCACTCACCTTGCAGGTACAAACAAAGGAAAGAAAAGAAAGCTATATACCTTGCCTCACAGATAAGGAACAGAGGTGTAGAGAATTGAAATGGAATGCCAGATTTCATGCAAAAAGTGTTTGTTAGAATTAGCATTAGCTTTCAGTCTATTAGACCAAACATTAAATAAGCAGAAAGAACCCAGTTCCTTTACATCACTGAAAATTAGCAACTACAAACAAAGCCAGTGGTGGTGATGGAATTCCAGCTAAGCCATTTCATATCCTAAAAGATGATACTATGAAAGTGCTGCACTCATATGCCAGCAAATTTGGAAAACTCAGCAGTGGTCACAGAACCAGAAAGGGTCAGTTTTCATTCCAATCCCAAAGAAAGGCAGTGCCAAAGAATGTTCAAACTATTGCACAATTACACTCATTTCACATGCTAGCAAAGTAATGCTCAAAATCCTTCAAGCTAGGCTTCAAGAGTATGTAAACCAAGAATTTACAGATATAAAAGTTGGGTTTAGAACAGGCAAAGGAACCAGAGATCAAATTGCCAACATCCATTGGATCATAGAAAAAGCAAGAGAATTCCAGAAAAACATCTGTTTCTGCTTCATTGACTATGTCCAAGCCTGTGTGGATCACAACAAACTGTGGAAAATCCTTAAACATATTGGAATACCAGACCACCACCTGCAAAACTTGTATGCAGGTCAAGAAACAACAATTAGAACCAGACATGGAACAAGAGACTGGTTTCAAATTGGGAAAGGAGTACGTCAAGGCTATATATTGTCATCTAGCTTATTTAACTTACATACAGAGTACATCATGTGAAACGCTGGGCTGGATGAAGCATAAGCTGGAATCAAGATTACCGGAAGAAATATCAATAACCTTATATATGCAGATGACACCACCCTTATGGCAGAAAGAAAAGAGGAACTAAAGAGCCTCTTGATGAATGTGAAAGAAGAGAATGCAAAAGCTGGCTTAAAACTCAAATTCAAAAAATTAAGATCATGGTGTCCAGTCCCATCACGTCATGGTAAATGGAGAAACAATAGAAACAGTGAGAGACTTTATTTTGGGGGGCTCCAAAATCACGGCAGATGGTTTTTACAGCCATGAAATTAAAAGATGCTCCTTGGAAGAAAAGCAAACCTAGACAGTGTATTAATACGCAGAGACATAACTGCCTACAAAGGTCCATATGGTCAAAGCTATGGTTTTTTTAGTAGCCATGTACGGATGTGACAGCTAGACATTAAAAAAAAGCTGAGTGCTGAAGAACTGATGCCTTCAAACTGTGGTGCTGGAGAAGACTCCTGAGAGTCCCTTGGACTACAAGGAGATCAAACCAGTCAATCCTAAAGAAAATAAACCCTGAATAGTCACTGGAAGGACTGATACTTCAGCTGAAGCTCCAATACTTTGGCCACTTGATGCAAAAAAAGAAAAGACCCTGATGCTGGGAAAAATTGAGGGCAGGAGGCAAAGGAGACAGAGGATGAGATGGCATCACCGACCTAATGAACATGAGCTTGAGCAAACTCCGGGAGACGGTGAAGGACAGGGAAGCCTGGAATGCTGCAGTCCATGGGGTCACAAAGTGTTGGACAGGACTGAGCAACTAAACAACAACAGCACCACACACGGAGGAGGACTTAAATAGTATATTAAAGATACAGATCACAGCCTTGTAAAAATTTAGATCTCCTGCAGAGACTGAATACAATTAAAGAACTGTCTGCTGCTGCTGCTAAGTCGCTTCAGTCGTGTCCGACTCTGTGCAACCCCATAGATGGAAGCCCACCAGGCTCCCCTGTCCCTGGGATTCTCCAGGCAAGAACACTGGAGTGGGTTGCCATTTCCTTCTCCAATGCATGAAAGAGAAAAGGGAAAGTGAAGGCACTCAGTCGTGTCCGACTCTTTGCGATCCCATGGACTGCAGCCTACCAGGCTCCTCCGTCCATGGGATTTTCCAGGCAAGAGTACTGGAGTGGGTGCCATTGCCTTCTCCGAAAGAACTGTCTAGTGACTATCTAATGAGATCTGATATACCAGGTTGGCAAGAGGTTAAATTCTTTTTTGTTTTTTAATTTCATCCTATTCATTTTGATTTATGGAAGGTGGAAAGACTTCTCCTTTCTTCCAGAAATGGAATTAATTGCAGCACTTTAATAATCTTAGTGAACCCCATATCCCCTGTGAAAATGAGAGAAGAGCCCAAGATTCAAAGCAGATAAAACAAATTGACAGGGAATGTGGGTGGGAAAGAAATGAGGAAACTGTTCCAGACTAAAAGTCTTACATGTTTCAGACACAAGAAGTAATAGAATTCGAGTGGCAGAATTCAGTTTTATTGAATCTATAATATCTAAAGATTCTGATGACCTTCTTTAAGGCAATTTATTTAACCACAGCAGCCTTTCAGTACGCATACATGCATGCCATGCCTTTTAAAGAACATAATTAAGTAGAAAAAATGAGGAAGTCACAAAATGCAATTTTTCCCCCAAGCAACCACAGGTTCTTCTCAATCCATGCCTACACTAGGAAAGGCCAAGGTCACGCAAGTCAAACAACTTACAAGCCCACTAAGGAACAGACAAGTGTAGGTAGTTTCTAATAGAACTGATTTGGGCTAGAAATTCTGTGGATATCATCGAAGCCTGAATTTTAACAAGCAAAACCTCAAGGGGGAAGTAGGGAGAGGAGTACTCAAATGATCTACGAGAGGCAAGATAACAAGCAAAAATTTCTACACCAATTGACTTTGCCCAGCAACATGAGAATTCACATTTCCATACTACCATCCTACAGTACCTCAAATAAAACAATTAGTCTACATCTACACCATCATTTTTTAATTTCTACATCTAAGTAGAAACGATGATTCTCCAATACTACAGGAAATATCAGTTGCATCAGTGAACCATGCTACAGAGCAGGAAATTATAGACAGAGATATAAGCCCCAAATCTGGTTTTTTGGCCCACATAACCAAGGCCACTTTCTCTTCTTTTCCCACTCTCCCTCGTCAAGTTTCCAGCACCAACTGTAGTGACCAATGCAATATCTCTCATAAACAGTCAAGAAGCATTTTAAATGTTCTATTTAATTCTATCTGGCAAATATTTAGCAGCAACTGTGTGGCACATGTTGTACAAGGCAAGTATTAATTAGGCATGGCCCTGTTTTCAAGGAGCTTATCACTTAATGTACTCACTGGGATGACATAAAGATATGGTATGTATAAAGACTAAAAAGAAATAACAAAATCAGGAGCAAATTACATACCACTAAAATACTAATATAATAGCAAAAACAACTGTTTCTAAGACCCAAGACTGAAAGGGTCTAGGACAAAGTAGGGCACATGTGCCATCACCAATCATCTGCATCACTGGGTCTCATGAGATAGTACTCAAATCTCAACTGATACCCACTCTTACTGATACCCCTGATACCCACTTAGTTGACACCATTTAAAATTATAAAATGCTAGCACTAGAAGGAAGAAGGCAATGGCACCCCACTCCAGTACTCTTGCCAGGGAAATCCCACCAACGGAGGAGCCTGGTAAGCTACAGTCCATGGGGTCACTAAGAGTCGGACACGACTGAGCGACTTCACTTTCACTTTTCACTTTCATGCGTTGGAGAATGAAATGGCAACCCACTCCAGTGTTCTTGCCTGAAGAATCCCAGGGACGGGGGAACCTGGTGGGCTGCCATCTATGGGGTCACACAGAGTCGGACACGACTGAAGTGACTTAGCAGCAGCAGCACTAGAAGGGATCTTAGAGATCAGGTAGTCTTATTTCCTCATTTTAAAACTCAGACTAGAGATTAAAATATTGGTTTATAATTCCATAATCAACTTGTAGAATGGTGAAGATCAGAATGAATGCAAAGTCATCCGACTCATGTTTGTTCAGCTATACCACATTGTCTCCTATTCAAATGACATCTGTCTTGCATACACCCAAATTCTCATTGTTTTTCCAATGAAAGTTCCACCTTCACCTTGAAGCTCCTCTAACCATTGTGGCTCTACTGGCCTCGGTCTTCTATGAGTTCCTACAACACTTGAAGGCTAAGCCACACAGTTGTCCTAATAACATTCTACTGTTTCTTGTAGGAAATGCTCACAAACACACTATAGGTGACTGGAGGGTAGGGACTGATTACTACTCTTCTGTTCCTGGTTTCTACTGGACACAGACAGTTCAGTTCAGTTCAGTTCAGTCGCTCAGTCGTGTCCAACTCTTTGAAACCCCATGAATCACAGCATGCCAGGCCTCCCTGTCTATCACCAACTCCCGGAGTTCACTCAAACTCATGTCCATCAAGTCGGTGATGCCATCCAGCCATCTCATCCTCTATCGTCCCCTTCCCTCCTGCCCTCAACCTTTCCCAGCATCAGAGTCTTTTCCAATGAGTCAACTCTTCAAATGAGGTGGCCAAAGTATTGGAGTTTCAGTTTTAGCATCAGTCCTTCCAATGAACACCCAGGACTGATCTCTTTTAGAATGGACTGGTTGGATCTCCTTGCAGTCCAAGGGATTCTCAAGAATCCTCTCCAACACCACAGTTCAAAAGCATCAATTCTTCGGTGCTCAGCTTTCCTCACAGTCCAACTCTCACATCCATACATGACCATGGGAAAAACCATAGCCTTGACTAGACGGACCTTTGTTGGCAAAGTAATGTCTCTGCTTTTTAATATGCCATCTAGGTTGGTCATAACTTTCCTTCCAAGGAGTAAATGTCTTTTAATTTCATGGCTGCAATCACCATCTGCAGTGATTTTGGAGCCCAAAAAAATTAAGTCTGACACTGTTTCCACTGTTTCCCCATCTATTTCCCATGAAGTGATGGGAACAGATGTCATGATCTTCGTTTTCTGAATGTTGAGTTTTAAGCCAACTTTTTCACTCTTCTCTTTCACTTTCATCAAGAGGCTTTTTAGTTCCTCTTCCCTTTCTGGCATAAGGATGGTGTCATCTGCATATCTGAGGTTATTGATATTTCTCCCGGCAATCTTGAGTCCAGCTTGTGCTTCTTCCAGCCCAAAGTCTGAATTTCAACCCTTCATCTACAGAGTTAGAGCCCACTGCCCTCTTCCATTCATCATTCCCCCTTGCAACGCCTTAGTCATTTACAGTGTGCTAGCCTAGAAAATCCCATGGATGGAGGAGCCTGGTGGGCTACAGTCCATGGGGTCGCTAAGGGTCGGACATGACTGAGCGATTTCACTTTCACTTTTCACTTTCACACATTGGAGAAGGAAATGGCAACCCACTCCAGTGTTCTTGCCTGGAGAGTCCCAGGGACGGGGGAGCCTGGTGGGCTTGCGTCTATGGGGTCACACAGAGTCGGACACGACTGAAGTGACTTAGCAGCAGCAGGGAGAAAAAGGGAAGGAGGCCTCTCTGGATGGATCCCAAGTACTGCAGATGACACAGGAGAGATATGTGTATCCGTGGCTAATGACCCCTTGTTCTAATTCTTAAAATATTTAAGGTCCCTTTTCAGCTGGTGAAGACCCAAGCCTTCTATGGCTCCTGAATAGAAACTCCGAAGTATCTCATTGTCAATCAAATAAATGAATATTTTATCTTAATAACATTATGCCCAGCAGCAATACTAACTATGGGATTGTGATCAAGTCATGCCACAATTTTCATTCCCTGAGCTATGAAACGAAGTTATCAAGGGAGACAATCTTGAGGTTTCCATCAAACTATATTTTATCTCATAATACTGAGTATATCAAAGCAGTGACTGTGGATTGATGTTTCTTCCCATGATGTCACAAGAGATGGAAAGGTAAATGCAGTGATTAGTGCAGGAAAGGATTAAGTAGACAACACATACATAGAGCAAGAGATAAAAGAAAGACCCTGAGGTATCAAGGCACAATACTGTATGTGTCTTAACAATCTGCAGCAAATCAGGAGGGGTCCAGAATGGCCCAACTGTAAGTTCCCTTCCCCACTGTGCTCCCTAGGTAAAGTGCTAGGGAGGGACCTTGGTACCTTGCTTCCAGGATCCCAGGTTCACCTTCGATAGCTTCTCCCCTTTTCCAGTATCTTCCCCAAAAAAGGGATGCATAAAATGTAGATTTGGGGCCTCTTGCTTATCTGAAAATGCCTTTTTCTTCCTCACCTTTCAGAGGGTCTGACTGGGTTTAGAATTCTAGTTTGATGACTGTGACCTGGTCACACCGTTTGTTCTTCATAACTCTTGAAGGGATGGTTCCATTAACTTCTAGGGGATCAGGTTGCTGCTAAGAAGCCTGATCCAATTTTTATTCCCTTGGACCTATTAATTCTCTTCAGTTCAGTTCAGTTCAGTTCAGTCGCTCAGTCGTGTCCGACTCTCCGCGACCCCATGAATCACAGCACGCCAGGCCTCCCTGTCCATCACCAACTCCCGGAGTTCACTCAAACTCATGTCCACAGAGTCGGTGATGCCATCCAGCCATCTCATTCTCCATCGTCCCCTTCTCCTCCTGCCCCCAACCTTTCTCAGCATCAGAGTCTTTTCCAGTGAGTCAACTCGTCGCATGAGGTGGCCAAAGTATTGCAGTTTCAGCTTTAGCATCAGTCCCTCCAATGAACATCCAGGATTGATCACCTTTAGAATGGACTGGTTGGATCTCCTTGCAGTATAAGGGACTCTCAAGAGTCTTCTCCAACACCACAGTTCAAAAGCATCAATTCTTCGGCGATCAGCTTTCTTCACAGTCCAACTCTCACATCCATACATGACCACGGGAAAAACCATTGCCTTGACTAGACGGACCTTGGTTGGCAAAGTAATGTCTCTGCTTTTTAATATACTATCAAGGTTGGTCATAACTTTCCTTCCAAGGAGCAAGCGTCTTTTAATTTCATGGCTGCAATCAGCATCTGCAGTGATTTTGCAGCCAAAAAAAATAAAGTCTGACACTGTTTCCACTGTTTTCCAATCTATTTCCCATGAAGTGATGGGACCAGATGCCATGATCTTTGTTTTCTGATTGTTGAGCTTCAAGCCAACCTTTTCACTCTCCTCTTTCACTTTCATCAAGAGGCTTTTGAGTTCCTCTTCACTTTCTGCCATAAGGGTAGTGTCATCTGCATATCTGAGGTGATTGATATTTCTCCCAGCAATCTTGATTCTAGTTTGTGCTTCTTCCAGCATTAATTCTCTTAGTGTTCCAAAAATTCACAACAATTTGACTTGATTTTTCTCTTCCAAGTTTTAGTGCTGGTTGCTTGGCAGTTCTTCCCCTCTTGAGCCTCAGATTCCTTGGTTTGGGGAATTAATCTCACATTGCTGCTTTCATTCACTTATTCACCTATATTTTCTCTATTTTCTCTCTACATAACTTTCAGTAGACACAAAGAACTGCAGTTCTCATCTTTTCTCTCCAATTGTCAGTTTCTTTGCTTCTTATTTTACTTCCTGGCAAACTTCAATTTTCATTTAATGCTCCCGTTTTATTTACACCACACATTTTTATGCTCTTTCCTGCTCTCTGATTTCTCTTTTTAGTATAGAATACATTGAAACTTCTAATATCTCTCTGAGGATATTATGAGATTTTTTTGAAGTGTTCTCTTTTCTACACTTTTTTTTTAGTGTTCTCTGTTTATACTTTGTACAATTTTAATTTCAGTGTAAGTACATGTGTGCTTTCTTTCAGAGGTTGTTCTAAAATAACAACCTGAATCCGAAATATTTCTAACATTAATTCCTGTCATTCGTATTTAAAGCTAAAATGGTAACAAGCTGACTGATCTCAGTTGCTGGTTGGACACTGTCCCATGACCTTTTCTTCTCTTCTGCAGAAGAGACACCTCTGAGCGACTGCCTGCCATTTGGTATTCCAAGAGTAGAGTAGGGAAAGGAACTGGGGTTCCCAGTGTTCAATGGGCAGACTCTGGTTTCATTCCCTTCATCCAGCCCTGTGTCTCTGCTCACCCCAGAGCAGGGTTTCTCAGCCCCAGCACTAATGGCATCTGGGGCCAAACAATCCTTTGCTATGGGAGGCCATCCTGGACACTGCTGGGCTGTTTAGCCTCTCTAACCACTAGATACCAGAAGTTTCCCAAGTTCTGACAATTAAAAAGGTCTCTAGATATTGGCAAGCTTCCCCCAGATGGTGGGGAGCAAAACAGTCCCTGCTTGAGAACCCAGGCCTGCCAAGTGCCTGGGCTCCCTGAGGGAGCAGTTCCTCCAGTCTGTTTTCCCAGCTGCAGATGTCTAGGTGTCTACAGAAGCAAGGGTGAGGGTGGCTGCCTGGCACTGTGGGGTACGGGAGGGAAAGTGCAGGTTTAAATGTCGTATGTAAATTGATTTTCCTGTACTATATCCCTGCTATCTGTGGTACCTGGGGATACTATGATCGGTACCTCCAATCATGCTTCCTTTCTGAGAATCATGTGAGTGTTATTTGATAACATCTACAAGCACATATTACAGCTTTATCTCATTGCTATATCAGTCTCCACCCCTACAACCTCTTTACGTATTCCAGAAATGTTTGGGCACTTCAGCCCACTCCTGACTTCTCTCCTCCCTCTTGACTATTGATTGAACTTAAACTTTTATGTCTTGCACCAGCATTTAAGCAGACTTTTAGAAGGTCGCTGAGGTGAACCACATGTTCAAAGCTCCATGCTCAACTAGAAATGTGTACTAATATTTTACAACTTCAATTCTTTGTTTAGATAAATATTGAAAAAATTTCTTCAGCAGTTATCCTGAAAATTTTATGGACTAATTATATAGCATGATACTGATCATCCTTGTCATTTTTTTTCCTAACTCAAGTCAATTGGAGAAGGCAATGGCAAGCCACTCCAGTACTCTTGCCTAGAAAATCCCATGGATGGAGGAGCCTGGTAGGCTGCAGTCCTACCAGGGGTCGCTAAGGGTCGGACATGACTGAGCGACTTCGCTTTCACTTTTCACTTTCCACTTTCACACATTGGAGAAGGAAATGGCAACCCACTCCAGTGTTCTTGCCTAGAGAATCCCAGGGACAGGGGAGCCTGGTGGGCTTCCGTCTATGGGGTCACACAGAGTCGAACACGACTGAAGTGACTTAGCAGCAGCAAGTCAATTACTCAAGTCTCCTCATGTTTCCAGGAGATTAGCTTTAATAGTTTAAGAAAAATGGAGGAGCTGACAGAATCCAGGGCCTCTTTTCAAGAAAACTCTTTTTGTAACTCTTCTGTAACTTTTTAAAACTTAAAACTCTCAAAAGCCTCAGATGAACAGGTAAGAGGATTAAGGAGATGACACGCTTGTCCAGTGATGCTTTTTTGGAAAAATGAGGAGACACCTCCCAGACCTCCCAGTGGACAACCACAACATGTGGGGGTGCCAGCAAGTAAAAATAAATGTGAAGGAAGACTGGATTGTACCACACATCTCATTCCCAGGGTTCCTCAAGCAAGAACTCCTGCCAAGTCATGTATTTTTAGCTTGATAGATTTTACTAGGTGGGAATGGTAATACAACTGTCATACAATTTTCCAAAGCTTTTTCCAAGAACAACTGACAAAAATATGCATTTAGCTTGGGCTTCCTAGGTGCCACATAAGTAAAGAATCTACCTGCCAATGCAGGAGACACAAGAGATGTGGGTTCAATCTCTTGGCTGAGAAGATCTCCTGGAAGAGGGAACAGCAACCCACTAAGTATTCTTGACTAGAAAATTCCATGGATGGAGGAGACTGGAGGGCTATAGTCCACGGGGTCGTAAAGAGCTGGACATGACTGAGCACGTACCCACACATGTATGCTTTCAGCTTGTCTATTCATATGCCTCTGGTCAGATTTAGAAAGCAAGGAAAAGCGAAAGGAAAAGATTGAGTCAGAAGAACTGAAAAAGAAAGAGAAAAATGGAAACTTAAAAATAAAGTTAGAAACTTAAAAATAAAGGAAGGTCATTCTGATGACAATGGGGTGATCTGATATTCTTTGAACCATAAATACATTTCCTCTATCTAAAAGCATCATTGGTATCCCAAATTAGACACGCCAGGTTTTCAAAACTTAACCTATGAATTTTCCAGTAGAATTTTACATTAGTGCCTGAACAATACAAGAACAAATCCATCATTATAAATCATCCTAGCCATTTAAGGCCATGGACTTAAAAGTAGTTGGCAAACTTAGGGTGTTATGAAGCTTAATTAAAAACAGCTCATTTTTTCCGAACATCATTACTTTTGGCAGCACATTTATCAGCAAGCCTGAAATGAGTTGGATAACACAGAGGAACAGATATAAGCTTTTTTAAAATAAACTCAAAGACCCTGAGTATTACAAAATCTTAGTTAATTCACCTCACTAATTTCAGAACTGGTGTAAGCTTTACCCACTCCGGGAGACCTATTGTGTCAACCCTGCCTGATTTCCACTGGCTCCACTGACAGATGCCTGCTTCTGCCTCCTTGATTGCTCTCAAGGATCCATTAAAATGGCAGTCCCTCTCCTGCAGGGTCAATTCCCATCGAAATTCTCCACCTCAGTAGGCAGAGTAGAATAAGGCTAAAAACATTCTATGGCACAAACATGTCTGTGCCCTTGGCCTAACTAGAAGCATGTTTAAAATTGGACACATGGAACAGCAGACATCTATTCCTTCCATCAATCTCAAGGGGCAGAAATACTCCTCTTTAAATGATTCTGGGTCATTTGGTTTTTGAATTATGAATCTTACAAGGATAAAAATTCATTCCAAACCTACTTAAACTTATTTTTTAACAGACAAAATTTAAGCCATATTTCCATGGCTTACATGAAAATTCAAGCAGTTTTTTCCAACCTGGCCTTGGAAAGCATACTGAAGGCTCAAAGGTCAAGCATCTGTCTTAGTAAAGAAAACTTTCAAGTTTTAACTTAGTTTAAAGAAAATTCCACTAATTGAAGTTCTAGTGAATTTGCTTTTTATTCTTCAAGTAGGTTATTGTCCTAGGTAGTGAGACGTACAAAAGACCTGACATTCAGAATGACTATGAAGCAACATTCATAGAAATAAAACTCCCATTCAGATATTTAACATCCCTTTTGACTTCTGTATGATATTTTAAATATCATGACAATGGCTGAAACACTCATCACCTCACTTCTGATCTATGTGGAAATTTGACCTATTTTCTGGTGGTGGAAACTAACCTGGCTAAAATGTTGCTTTTAAAATTGTAAATATGTTTTATAACCTTTAAAATTATTATGGGATTTCCCTGGTGGCACAGTGGATAAGTGGGTTGGCACACCTGCCAATGCAGGGGACACAGGTTCGATCCCTTGTCCAGAAAAATTCCATTTGCCGTGAAGCAGCTAAGCCCACACGCCCTGCTCTGGACCCCAGGTGTTCCAACTGCTGAAGCCCCTGGGCCAAGTGCCTGTGCTCCACAACAAGAGCAGTCACTGCAGTGAGAAGCCCTCGAACCACAATGAAGAACTGCCCGCACTCGCCACAGCCAGAGAGAGCCTATGCAAGGCAACAAAGACACAGTGCAGCCAAAAAGACACATACAAATAAATTTTAAACCATCAAACTATTATGACCATAGGGATTTCAAGATGGTGGAGGAGTAGGAGGACATAGAGTTTCTCTCTCTTTGCAAATGCATCAAGAATACACCTACAGAAGGAACCACTCTCACAGTGCACTGGCCGAACACTAGTAGAAGACCCTGGACACTGGAAAGGATAGGAAAGATCCCCACATAGCCAGGCAGACTGGACAGAGTGAGACCTACATAAAGGGTCCATGCCACAGCACGGATCTTTGTGAGGATAAACAAACAGATTAAACGTTAGTGAGATTCATCAAGAAAAAAAGAGAGAGGACACAAATCAATCAAATTAGAAATGAAAAAGAAGTTACAAGTGACACTACAGAAAAACAGAGGCTCATAAGAGACTACTATATAAGGAATATATACAAAGAAAAAAGATGGACAACCTGGAAGAAATAGACAAAAAGTACAGTCCTACAAGACTAACTCAGGAAGAAATAGAAAATGTGAACACACCCATCCAAGTAGTGAAGTTGAAACTGAAATTAAAAATCTTCCAACAAACAAAAGTCCAGGACCAGACAGCATCACAGAAAAATTCTATCAAACATTTAGAGAAGAGTTAACATCTATCCTTCTCAAACTCTTCCAAAAATTGCAGAGGGAGGGACACTTCCAAACTCACTCTACCAGACCACCATCACCCTGATACCAAAACCAGACAATGACAACACAAAAAAGAAAAATACAGACCAATATCACTGACGGACATAGACACAAAAATCCTTAACAGAATACTACCAAACCAAATCCAACAATACATTAGAAGGATCATACACCATGATCAAGTGGGGTTTTATCCAAAAAAAGAAAGATTCTTCAATGTATGCAAATCAATCAATGTGATACACCATATTAGTAAACTGAAGAATAAAAACCACATTATCATCTCAGAAGATGCAGAAAAACTTTCAACAAAATTCAACACTCATTTATAATAAAAACTCTCCAGAGCGACTTCCCTAGTGGTCCAGTAGCTAAGACTCTGCATTCCCGATGCAGGAGGCCCTTGTTCGACCCCTGGTCATGGCACAAGATCCCACATTCCTGCAACTAAAGATCCTGAATGCTACAACTAAGACCCGGTGCAGTGTATTTGACAAAGGTCTAAAACCCCTGAGAGAGATTTATCTTACCCTCGTGACCTACCCCTAGCTTTCAGTAGTCTTCTGACTTGTATTTCAGGAAGGCCTCTCATATCTCAGAGATAAGTGAGTTCAGCAAACTTGTTCTGATGCCATTATTTGGCATTGTACCTCTGTACATTTGGTGAAGGGCCCTAGAAAAGAGTTGGCAAATGGGTGCAGATATTCTGTGTCTGGAGCTCCTTGGAATTCTAATCTTTCATGCCAACTCACATGCAACTGTCAAAAGTTAAGCGGGTTTCTCTTTATCCTTTTGCTTATGGTAGATTTTTCCTCTCCTGACGATCAACCAAGAATGAAAGCAACTATGAGTCTCTCCTCTCATAAAAACAGCTTTTGGCTGTCTGGCATTTAGTTAATTTGGCTTTCTTTTCATACTCAGTTCTGACAGATTTGAAAGATTATAATACTGTAGAGTATGTGACTTGATGTCAAAGTTAGTGTGGGAGTGATATTCCCTTGCAACTTCCTACATCCAACCAGAAATTTCCTTCATCTTTATATTTTCAGCATCTGGACTGGTGCTGATACTTGGTAGCCAATCAAACTTTAATTGAACGTGCAAAAAGAGGAAAGTAGTATTAGACACCACTTTCTAATGTGTAAATGTGCAAACTTTTACTGAATGTGTAAAAAGAGGAAAGTGGTTTTAGACACAATTAGATACCAAATTGCTTGAGTTACCCAGACACCTAGCTGGACAAAGATTAATTAAACTAAACTTCCCCTGAACTTTTTGAAGAAGTAAAGACAACACAAGTAACAGAACTATTTAAATAACTTTTAGTAATAATGCCATTCCAAGGCAATTTCTACCTGGAACTAATATTATTTATTGTGATTTTTTATGCCATGGATATCTGCTGCAATTTTATACATGAAGAAATATCCATTTAATCTATGAGATATGATTATGATATTAACTGAGAAGGCTAAAATCTAATGTATTTAGGTGGAAAATACAGAAATTAAGTTAGAAAAATTTTAATGGATGGTTTGAATTGGCTTATTACTCATGACTTTCCCAGGTTTAAAATGAATACAATTATATTACTAGTAAAACCTAATTACTGCCCATGGAAATGCCCTGTGGTTACATTTGGTATTTCCTACCAATCTCATGACTGACAATGGAAAATTGCAATCCTAAATTTCTCCTGGTTTATATTAAACTGAGAAATTATCTGTATCATTCACCTTCTAAGTACATTCTTTCAGATCATACCACAACCAGAGCACTAAGACCTTTCCTTATACAGGATAGATTGATTATTCAAGTTAACTTTGGCAAGGTGGATGCACTCCTGTATTATCTGGATAGCCACTTGAATTTATTGACAGAAGTGAAAGTTAAGAGTCAAAACAGTGTACTATAACTGTACTCATGGCACCCAGTACAGAGGAAAGTTAGGGGTGGCTCAGCATAACAGATTTTCACCATAAAGACTTAGTATAGCTGACACTTCAGAAGCAACCACAGTCATGCATTAAAGCCACAGTCCAGCAATAATGTTTTGATGCAGGACAGACAAGACATTGCTAAGTACTTACTAATTCCTATGATGAGTGAAAGAAGCTGTCCATCTTTTCTGAAGAAAGGTGATATTTAGTAGGAAGAGTCTGTGCAATCAGTTGTTTGATTCCTTAAAACACACATGGTATAACATACCCTTAACAGGATACTAGCTTATACATTCTTAGACTTGGTCACCTAAGGAGTGTGTGAACTTCTTATTTGCATCTTCTTTTTCTGAGGATGTTTTTTAAAATTTTACTTTATATTGGAGTACAGTTGATTGACAATGTTGTATTAGTTTCAGGTGTACAGCAAAGTGATTCAGTTACACATATACAAGCATCCATTCCTTTTCAAATTCTTTTCCCATTTACATAATTACAGAATGTTGGCCAGAGTTCCCTGTACTATACACAGTTACTCTTTGTTAGTTATCTATTTTAAATACAGTAATGTCTACATGCCAATCCCAAACTCCCAGTTCTATCCCTCCTTGTAACCAGAATTTTGCTGCTTTTGTTTTGTAAATAAGTTTATTTCTATCATTTTTTTAGATTCCATATATACGCAATATCATATAATATTTGTCTTTCTCTGCCTGATTTACTTCATTTAGTATGATAACCTCCAGGCCCATCCATGTTGCTGCAAATAGCATTAGCTCGTTCTTTTAACAGCTGAGTAACAGTCCATCATATCAACATGGTTGCTATACCACATTATATTCCCACTGACAATGTACGAGAGTCCACTTTTCCACACACTCTCTCCAGCATTTGTTGTTTATAGCCTTTTTGATGATGGCCATTTGGCTTGGTGTGAGGTGCTATATCACTGTAGTTTTAATTTTCATTTCTCTAATAATTAGTGCTGTTGAACATCTTTTCACGTCCTTCTTGGCGTATTGAGGTGCATGAACTGTTCATAAGTTTTGGAGGCTATATCTTTGTTGGTTGTGTAACTGAAAATAACATTCTGTGGGTTGTCTTCTCTCTCTCTCTCTTTTTTTTTTTTGGTTTCCTTTTCTGTGCAAAAAAATCTTCTGAGTTTGATTAGGTCCCATTCGTTTACCTTTTTTTTTAACTTTCATTACTGTGAGAGATTGAGAGATGACTCCAAAAAGATATTGCTATGAATGATGTCAAACAGTGTCCTGCTTAGGTTTTCCTCTAAGAGTTTTAGAGTATCCAATCTTACATATAGGTCTTTAATCCATTTTGAGTTTATTTTTATGTGTGATATTAAAGCATGTTCTAACTTCATTTTTTGACATATTGCTGTCCAGTTATCCCAGAACCATATATTAAAAAGATTATCTTTCATCAATTGTGTAATCTTCCCTCCTTTGTTGAAGACTAATTGACCATAGGTGCATGGGTTCATTTCTGGGCTTTCTAATGTATTACGTTGACCTATGTTTCTGTTGTTTTTTCCTGCCAGTACAAGACTGTTTTGACTGCTGTAACTTTGTAGTATAGTCTGAAGTCAGAGAGCCTTTTCCTCCAACTGTTTTTCATCTCTCAAGATTGCTTTGGCTATTAGGGGTCTTTTGTGTTTCCATACAAATTCTTAAGATTTTTTTCTTATAGTTCTATGAAAAATGCCATTGGTAATTTGTTAAGGATTGTACTGAAACTGTGGATTGCCTTGGGTATTATAGCCATTTTAACAATATTGATTCTGCCAATCCAAGAACATGGTATATCTTTCCACCTGTTTGTGTTGTCCATGATTTCTTTCATCAGCATCTTACAGGTTTCAGAGTACAATTCTTTTGTCTCCTTAGGAAGCTTTATTTATAGGTATTTTATTCTTTCTGATGTGATGGTAAGTGGGACTGTTTTCTTAATTTCTCTTTCTGATCTTCCATTGTTAGTGTATGGAAATACAACAGATTTCTGTATATTAATTTTCCCATCACTTTATTGAATTCATTGATGAGCTCTAGGAGCTCTAGTAATTTTCTGGTAGCATCTTTAGAATTTTCTATGTAGTATCGTGTCATCTACAGTGATAGTTTTACTTTGTTTCCAATCTGGATTCCTTTTATTTCTCTTTCTTCCATGACTGCTATAGTTAGGACTTTCAAAACTATGTTGAACAAAAGTGGCAACAGTGGACATCCTTGCCTTCTTCCTGATCTTAAAGGAAATGCTTTCTACTTTTCAGTGCTGAGTATGATGTTAGCTATAGGTTTATCATATATGGCTTTTATTATGATAAAGTATTTTCCTTCTTTGCCCACTTTCTGGAGAGTCCTTATCAAAGTGGGTGTTGAATTTCATCAAAAACTTTTTCTGGATCTATTGAGATGATCATATGTTTTTTATTCTTCAACTTATTGATGTGGTAAATCATACTGATTGATTTACAGATATTGAAAAACCCATGCATCCCTGTAAGAAACCCCATTTGATCACTGTGTATGATTCTTTTAAGGTATTGTTGAATTCAGTTTGCTAGTATTTTGTTGAGGACTTCTGCAACTATCTTCATCAGTAACACTGGCCTGTAATTTTCTATTTTGCGGTATCTTTGCTTTTGGTATCAAGGTGATGGCAGCCTCATAGAATGAGTTTGGGAGAATTATTTCCTCTGCAATTTTTTGGAATACTTTCAGAAGGTAGGTGCTAACTCTTCTCTAAATGCTGGATAGAATTCACCTGTGAGTCCACTTGATCCTGGACTTTTGTTTGTTGGAAGATTTTTAATCACAGTTTCAGTGCCTGTGATGAGCCTGTTCATGTTTTCCATTATTCATAGTTCAGTCTTATGGGATTGAACATATTTAAGAATTTGTCCATTTTTTTCTATGTTTCCATCTTTTAGAATATAGTTACCTGTAGTAGTCTTTTATGATTTTGTATTTCTGTGGTGTCCATTGTAACTTCTTTTTCATTTTTAATTTTATTGAGTTGAACCCTCTACCTATTTTTCTGGATGAGTCTGGTTAAAGGTTTCTCAATTTTGTTCATCTCTTCAAAGAACCACTTTCAGTTTCCCTGATCTTTTCTATTGTTTTCTTCCTATTTCATTTATTTCTGCTCTGATCTTCATTATCCCTTTCCTTTTGCTAATTTTAGGCTTTGTTTGTTCTTCTTTCTCTATTTGCTTTAGGTTTAAGTTATGTTGTTTATTTGTGATTGCATTGCTACAAACTTCACTCTTAAAATTGCCTATCCTGCATCCCGTAAGTTTTGGATCATTGGGCTCTCTGTTGGGAGGGGCTACTGGTGGCCTCTGGGAAGGTTCATGCCAATGAGTACTCCCAGAATGCTGTTGCCAACGTTTCTGTCCCCACACTGAGCCAAAGCCAGCCCCCATTTCTGCAGGAGACTCTTCAATACAAGCAGGTATGTCTAACCTAGTCTCTGTGGGATCACTGCTTTTTTCCCATGTCTTGGTACACATGGGTCCATGTGTACACCTTCCAAGGGTTGAGTTTCTGTTTCCTCCAGTCCTGTGTAATTCCTGCCATCAAACCCCACTTAGACTCAAAGTCAGATTCTCTGGGTGCTCCTCCTCCCATTGCCAGACCCCTAGGCTTGGAAGTCTAACATAAGGCTCAGAATTCACACCAGTGGGAAAACTCCTGCTGTATAATTATTTTGTAGTTTGTGAGTCACCCAACTGGCAGGTATGGGATTTGATTTAATCATGATTGCGCCTCTCCTGCCATCTCACTGTGACTTCTTCCTTGTTTTTGGATGTAGGGTATCTTTTTGGTAAGTTCCAGAGTTTTGTCCATGGTTGCTCAGCAATGAGCTGTAATTTGGTGTTCTTATAAGAAACTCACGTCCTTCTACTCCGCCATCTTGAGTTTTGTGTCTCTCTATTTGCATCTTATAGTAGTTTAAGATATTTTTTAAATCCTCTGTGGTAGGAAAGGTTGGCCACAGTTGAGGGCACCTCTCTCTCTCGCAGCAATTAAGATTAGCTAGTAGGTCTTTGTTAATGGCCTGAATAGAAAAACAGAGTTAAAAGCAGGCAAGGTATTCATCTATAAAAGCTTTCCAGGGACCTCCTTTCAGATATCTCACAGAGCCCTACTTGAGCACAACAGGGAAAGAATCAAGCCTGCATGCTTTAAACTAGCCAGAGTCCAAGCACTGCCATTCCAGATGGCGTTTTAGTTACTTCTCCCTTGCTCTTTTCACTCAATTCTGTCACTTGTATATACATTTCTCAAAAAGTTATCAGTTCAGTTCAGTTCAGTTCAGCTGCTCAGTCGTGTCCGACTCTTTGTGACCCCATGAATCACAGCACGCCAGGCCTCCCTGTCCATTGCCAACTCCCGGAATTCACCCAAACATCGAGTGATGCCATCCAACCATCTCATCCTCTGTCATCCCCTTCTCCTCCTGCCCCCAATCCCTCCCAGCATCAGGGTCTTTTCCAATGAGTCAACTCTTCACATGAGGTGGCCAAAGTATTGGAGTTTCAGTCTCAGCATCAGTCCTTCCAATGAACACCCAGGACTGGTCTCCTTTAGGATGGACTGGTTAGATCTCCTTGCAATCCAAGGGACTCTCAAGAGTCTTCTCCAGCACCTCAGTTCAAAAGTATCAATTCTTTGGTGCTCAACTTTCTTCACAGTCCAACTCTCACATCCATACATGACCACAGGAAAAACCATAGCCTTAACTAGACGGACCTTTGTTGGCAAAGTAATATCTCTGCTTTTTAATATGCTATCTAGGTTGCTCATAACTTTCCTTCCAAAAAGTTATAGTAGGAAACAAAACCAAGTCAGTAAAAGAAAGACCTGGCCTCCTCAATGGCTCAGCAAGTAAAGAATCCACCTGCCAATGCAGGTGACACAGCAGACACAGTTTCGAACCCTGGGTCAGAAAGATCCCCTGGAGGAGGAAATAGCAACCTGCTCCAGTATTCTTGCCATGGACAGCAAACCCTGGTGGGCTACAGTCCATGGGGTCGCAAAGAGTTGGACATGACTAAAGTGACTGAGCACACAAAAGAAAAACCTACTTGTTTATTAGAAGTACCAATCATTTAAAAGGAGACTTAGTTATTTGAAGATTTTAATGAATCTAGAAATGTGCCTTACATGGGCTTGTGTGGGTTAAATAAACACCAAAATGATCCATGCTAATGGCTGAGAAATAATCATGTGATTGTATGCGAGACACTGAAATGATCCAATTGTTTTATCACCCTTCCCTATTTAAGGGGGGCTTCCCAGGTGGCACTAGTGGTAAAGAACCTGCCTGCCAATGCAGGAGACGTAAGAGATGCGGGTTCAATCCCTGGGTCAGGAAGATCCCCTGGAGCTTTTTCCGTTATAACTCTTGTGTCAGTAATGGGAACCACAGGGGTTACAGTGAGATTTGTCCTACAGAACTTGGAAATGAAGTAAGAGACATTAAGATCAGCTCAGAATGGATCACAACACAGAATGCTCTAAGGACCTCAAAAATATGCTATAAACAGTTCAGACTAAAAACAATTAACTTAGGGTAACTCCTGTCATTAGTACACTCAGCTCCTGATAAAGCCTAAAAGGTTAATATATTATTCTACTGACAGGCACAGATATATCTTTCTGATCAAAAAGGAAAAATACAAGTTTTACAGCAGAGTGAAAAATGACTTGGAAGTGCTAATTTTATTTCCAATTCTCAATTCCCTGTTTCATTTGGCTAAATAGGTTTCAGGAGCAATGCTGACAATCTGGGAAGATTTTCATATTCAAGCAATAATATGAATCATCTTAAGGATCCTATTCTGTTGCTTCATTTTAGTTTAGTGAATGTTCAGACAATCATTGTTTGTGGAGCATCTTCTCTGGTTCTGAAGAAAAACAAACGAATTGTAATGGTCCATTTCTCCCAAGGAAACCACAATGTGCTACCTGACCTATGAATATCACCTTATAATGGAAATCAGTGGCTAAACTGAAGGGTGACTCTAATGGAATTTTCAGGCTCTGGTAGAGAACATATTTTGAATAAACAAGTTCATTTCTTTTTGTTTCAGTTCTTTCTCTTAATAGCATGGGCACAGAGAAAAAAAGAAGAGACAGAGGTAACAGTAACCCTCTTACCTCTGCTGACAATCTCTACTATTAGTTTCTAAAAATATATCTTAAAATAATACAGAGTAGCATGTCTATAGCATGGATTTTTTGTTTAAAGTCTATCTTTGAAGTCTTTTCAAATATTACTGTTGGAGGGGCTGTATTCTTTTAATAGCTATAAAATCTCCTAATGCATGTATATACTATAACTTAATATTATAATTCATTTAAATAGATCTCTAATGATTTCATTTATATATTGCTTTGATTCTTTTGCTGTTAAAGCACTGCTGCAATTGGGGGGAGGTGGGTAGAGAACAATAGAGGGTATTGCTCCAATGTCTTCTATTTCTGCTGCAGATAATTTGTTGAATGTCCAAAACTGGGCTCAGTTTTTCCATCATATTATACCCAAATCATTTTTTCTAATTCTGAGAACTAGTAAAGTTACTAGAATATATAGCTATTTTGATTGTTTGCATCAAAAATTTTTGGCACTTGAGTCCTGGGTTCAAGGCTTCTTTAGGTTATGAAAATTTTTCTTAAATTATGTCTTTAGTTTTGTTTTTTTTTCCATTTCATTGCTTCTTTTTTTCAGAAATAGTAAATATGTGTAGGCTGATTCATTTTCTCTTCCATATTTATCACTTTTTAAAATAATTATAACTTTTGCTCATCTTATTCTGCTTGCTTTCCTCAATGCTGTCACTCATATTTTTAACCACAGTTTTCAAATTGCATTATTGAGTTACAATTGACATACAAAAGTTGTACACATTTAAGTATTCAATGTTTGAGTCTGGAGATAAGTATACACTCACAGAATCATCACCATATGCTATGTTGACATATTCATCACTTACAAAAGTTTCTTACTGTCTTCTCTATTTACTTTTATGATAAAAAACAGCTAAGATCTACCCTCTTAATAAACTTTTAAGTCTACAATAGAGTACTGTTAACTATAGACAAAATGCTGAATGATTGATGTCTAGGAATTATTCCTCTTGTATAAGGAAAATTTCCCCCTTCATGGATTACAGACTTGTCATGGCAAAGGGGCTTGTGTAACTCAATGAAGCTACAAGCTGCGCCTTGCAGGGCCACCCAAGATGGAGGAGTCACAGTGGAGAGTTCTGAAAAAGCATGGCCCACTGGAGGAGGGAATGGCAAACCACTCCAGTATTCTTGCCACAAGAATACCATGAGCAGTATGAAAAGGCAAAAAGATATGATACCAGAAGATGAGCCTCCCAGGTCAGAAAGTGTCCAATGTGCTACTGGGGAAGAGTGGAAGCAATTACTAATAGCTCCAGAAAGAATGAAGCAGCTGGGCCAAAGCAGAAATGACCCACACATCAGTTGCGAATGTGTCTGGTGGTAAAAGCAAAGTACAGTCCTATAAAAAACAATACTGCATAGGAATCTGGAATGTTAGGTTCATAAATCAAGGTAAATTGGACGTGGCCAAGTAGGAAATGGCAAGAATGAATATAAGCATGTTAGGAATCAGTGAATTAAAATGGACAGGAATGGGTGTATTTAATTCACATGGCCATTATATCTACTACTGTGGGCAAGAATCCCTTAGAAGAAATGGAGTAGCCCTCAGAGTGTAAAAAAACAGTTTGAAATGCACTACTTGGGTGCAACCTCAAAAACGACAGAATGATCTCTATTCATTTCCAAGGCAAACCATTCAATATCACAGTAATCGAAGTCTATGCCCCAACACTGAAGAAGTTGAAGTTCTAAGACCTAAGAGACCTTCTAGAATTAACATCAAAAAAAAAAAAAATGTCGTTTTCATCATAGGAAATTGGAATAGGAAGTGGAATCGAAAAGTAGGAAGTCAAGAAACACCTGGAGTAACAGGCAAGCAAGGTCTGATGCTGTAAAGAGCAATATTGCATAGGAACCTGGAATGTTGGGTCCATGAATCAAGGCAAATTGGAAGTGGTCAAACAGGAGATGGCAAGAGTGAATGTAGACATTCTAGGAATCAGTGAATTAAAATGGACTGGAATGGGTGATGGGTCATGGAATGAGTTAAATGGGTCATTTAACTCAGATGACCATTATATCTACTACTGCGGGCAGGAATCCCTTAGAAGAAATGGAGTAGCCATCATGGTCAACAAAAGAGTCCGAAATGCAGTACTTGGTTGCAATCTTAAAAACAACAGAATGATTTCTGTTCGTTTCCATGGCAAACCATTTAATATTACAGTAATCCAAGCCTATGCCCCAACCAGTAACGCTGAAGAAGCCGAAATTGAACGGTTCTATGAAGACCTACAAGACCTTTTAGAACTAACACCCAAAAAAAGATGTCCTTTTCATTATAGGGGACTGGAATGCAAAAGTAGGAAGTCAAGAAACACCTGGAGTAACAGGCAAATTTGGCCTTGGAGCACGGAATGAAGCAGGGCAAAAACTAATAGAGTTTTGCCAAGAGAACGCACTGGTCATAGCAAACACCCTCTTCCAACAACACAAGAGAAGACTCTACACATGGACAACACCAGATGGTCAACACCGAAATCAGATTGATTATATCCTTTGCAGCCAAAGATGAAGAAGCTCTATACAGTTAGCAAAAACAAGACCAGGAGCTGACTGTGGCTTACATCATGAAATCCTTATTGCCAAATTCAGACTTAAATTGAAGAAAGTAGGGAAAACCACTAGACCACTCAGATATGCCCTAAATCAAATCCCTTATGATTATACAGTGGAAGTAAGAGATTTAAGGGACTAGACCTGATAGATACAGTGCCTGATGAACTATGGATGGAGGTTCATGACACTGTACAGGAGACAGGGACCAAGACCATCCCCATGGAAAAGAAATACAAAAAGGCAAAATGGCTGTCTGAGGAGGCCTTACAAATAGCTGTGAAAAGAAGAGAGGCAAAAAGTAAAGGAGAAAAGGAAAGACATAGGAATCTGAATGCAGAGTTCCAAAGAATAGCAAGGAGAGATAAGAAAGTCTTCCTCAGCGATCAATGCAAAGAAATAGAGGAAAACAACAGAATAGGAAAAACAAGAGATCTCTTCAAGAAAATTAGAGATACCAAGGGAACATTTCATGCAAAGATGGGCTCGATAAAGGACAGAAATGGTATGGACCTAACAGAAGCAGAAGATATTAAGAAGAGGTGGCAAGAATACACAGAAGAACTCTACAAAAAAGATCTTCATGACCTAGATAATCATGATGGCGTGATCACTGACCTAGAGCCAGACATCTTGGAATGTGAAGTTAAGTGGGCCTTAGAGAGCATCACTATGAACAAAGCTAGTGGAGGTGATGGAATTCCAATTGAGCTATTTCAAATCCTGAAAGAAGATGCCGTGAAAGTGCTGCACTCAATATGCCAGCAAATTTGGAAAACTCAGCAGTGGCCACAGGACTGGAAAAGGTCAGTCTTCATTACAATTCCAAAGAAAGGAAATGCCAAAGAATGCTCAAACTACCACACAGTTGCACTCATCTCACACGCTAGTAAAGTCATGCTCAAAATTCTCCAAGCCAGGCTTCAGCAATATGTGAACCGTGAACTTCCAGATGTTCAAGCAGGTTTTAGAAAAGGCAGAGGCACCAGAGATCAAATTGTCAACACCCGCTGGATCATGGAGAAAGCAAGAGAGTTTCAGAAAAACATCTATTTCTGCTTCATTGACTATGCCAAAGCCTTTGACTGTGTCGATCACAATAAACTGTGGAACATTCTGAAAGAGATGGGAATACTAGACCACCTGACCTGCCTCTTGAGAAACCTGTATGCAGGTCAGGAAGCAACTGCTAGAACTGGACATGGAACAACAGACTGGTTCCAAATAGGAAAGGGAGTACGTCAAGGTTGTATTTTGTCACCCTGCTTATTTAACTTATGTGCAGAGTACATCATGAGGAACACTGGGCTGGAAGAAGCCCATGCTGGAATCAAGATTGCTGGGAGAAATATCAATAACCTCAGATATGCAGATGACACCACCCTTATGGCAGAAAGTGAAGAGGAACTCAAAAGCCTCTTGATGAAAGTGAAAGAGGAGAATGAAAAGGTTGGCTTGAAGCTCAACATTCAGAAAACAAAGATCATGGCATCTGGTCCCATCACTTCATGGGAAATAGATGGGGAAACAGTGGAAACAGTGTCAGACTTTATTTTTTGGGGCTCCAAAATCACTGCGGATGCTGATTGCAGCCATGAAATTAAAAGACGCTTACTGCTTGGAAGGAAAGTTATGACCAACTTTAGTATATTAAAAAGCAGAGACATTACTTTGCCAACCAAGGTCCATCTAGTCAAAGCTATGGTTTTTCCCGTGGTCATGTATGGATGTGAGAGTTGGACTGTGAAGAAAGCTGATCACCAAATAATTGATGCTTTTGAACTGTTGTGTTGGAGAAGACTCTTGAGAGTCCCTTGGACTGCAAGGAGATCCAACCAGTCCATTCTAAAGGAGATCAATCCTGGGTGTTCATTGGAAGGACTGATGCTAAAGCTGAAACTCCAATACTCTGGCCACCTCATGCGACGAGTTGACTCACTGGAAAAGACTCTGATGCTGGGAGGGATTGGGGGCGGGAGGAGAATGGAACGGCAGAGAATGAGATGGCTGGATGGCATCAGCGACTCGATGGACATGAGTCTGAGTGAACTCCGGGAGTTGGTGATGGACAGGGAGGCCTGGCGTGCTGTGATTCATGGAGTCGCAAAGAGTCAGACACGACTGAGCGACTGAACTGAACTGAAGGGAAATCACTAGGCCATTCAGGTTTGACCAAAATAAAATCCCTTATGATTATATAGTACAGTAGAGGTGACAAATAGATTCAAGGGATTCGACCTGGTAGACAAAGTACCTGAAGAACTATGGATGCAGGTTCATAAGGAAGCAGTGAACAAAACCATCCCAAAGAAAAAGAAAGGAAAATGGTTGTCTGAGGAAGCTTTAGAAGTAGCTCAGGTGAAAAGCAAAGGAGAAGAGAAATAAATACCCAACTGAATGCAGAATTCCAGAGAATAGCAAAGAGAGATAATAAGGCCTTCTTCAATGAACAGTGCAAAGAAATAGAGAAAAGCAACAGAATGGGAAAGACTAGATAAGAAAAAAGTGAAAGTCACTCGGTTGTGTCTGACTCTTCATGACCCCAAGGACTATACAGTTCATGTAATTCTCCAGGCCAGAATACTGGAGTGGGTAGACATTCCCTTCTTCAGGGAATCTTTCCAACCCAGGGATCAAACCCAGGTCTCTGCATTGCAGGTGGGTTTTTTACCAGCTACGCCACCAAAGGAAGTTCATTGATAAGAGATGGTAAGAATACATAGAAGGATGATACAAAAAAAGGTCTTAATGACCCAGGTAACCATGATAGTGTGGTCATTCACCTACAGCCAGATATCCTAGAGTGTGAAGTGGGCCTTAGGAAACATTACTACAGACAAAACTAGTGGAGGTGATAGAATGTCAGCTGAGCTATTTAAAATCATGAAAAATGATTCTGTTAAAGAACTGCACTCAATATGCCAGCAAATTTGGAAAACTCAGCAGTGGCCACACCACTGGAAAAGATCAATTTCCATTCCAATCCCAAAGAAAGGCAGAGCCAAAGAACGTTCAAACTACCAGAGAATTGCACTCATTTCTCATGCTAGTAAAGTTATACTCAAAATCCTTCAAGCTAGCCTTCAGCAATATGTGAACTGCGAACTTCCAGATATACAAAGCTGGGTTTAGAAAAGGCAGAGAAACCAAAGGTCAAATTGCCAAGATTCGTTGGATCAGGAAAAAGCAAGGAATTCCAGAAAAACACCTATTTCTGCTTTACTGACTACACAAAAGCCTCCGACTGCATGGGTCACAACAAACCATGGAAAATTCTTAAACAGACGGGAATACCAGACCACTTTACCTGCCTCCTGAGAAACAAGTAGGTGGGTCAAGAAGCAACAGTTAGAACCTAACATGAACAAGTGACTGGTTCAAAATCAGGGAAGGAGAATGGCAAGGCTGTATATTGTTATCCTGTTTATTTAACTTATATGCAGAGTACATCATGCAAAATGCCTGGTTTGATGAATCACAAGCTGAAACCAAGACTGCTGGGAGAAATATCAATAACCTTAGATATGCAGATGATACCACTCTAATGGCAGAAAGTGAAGAGGAACTAAAGAGCCTCTTGATGAAGGTGAAAGAGGAGAGTGAAAAAGCTGGCTTAAAAGGAAAAAGTAGAACCAGTGACAGATTTCATTTTCTTGGGCTCCAAAATCTCTGCAGACAGTGACTGCAGCCATGCCATTAAAAGATGCTTGCTCCTTGGAAGGAAAGCTATGACATCCTAGTCAGCATATTAAAATGCAAAGACATCACTATGCCAACAAAAGTAATAGTATACTCAAAGTTATGGTTTTTCCATTAGTCATGTATGGAGGTGAGAGTTGGATGATAAAAAAGGCTGAGCACCAAAGAATTGATACTTTGAAACTGTGGTGTTGGAGAAGATTCTTGAGAGTCCCTTGGACTGCAAGGAGATTAAACCAGTCAATCCTAAAGGAAATCAACCTTGAATATTCATTGGAAGGACTGATGCTGAAGTTGAAGCTCCAATACTTTGGCCACCTGATGCAAAGAGCTGACACACTAGAAAAGACCCTGATGCTAGGAAAGACTGAAGGCAGGAAGCGAAGGGGATGACAGAGGATGAGATAGTTGGATAGCTTCACCATCTCAATGAACGTGAGTTTGAGCAAATTCCAGGAGATAGTTAAGAACAGGAAAGCCTGGTGTACTGCAGTCCATGGGGTCACAAAGAGTCAGACATGACTTACTGACTAAGAAATAAAACAAAAAATCTTCAATTATCTGGGATAAAAATATCCAGGAATGCATATTTTGGAAAGGTAGAATAATAGTTGCAAGTTTATTTTCTTAGGAACTTGTCAAATTATTTTCCAGCATGCCTACAGCAATTTGCACTCCCACCAGCAATGTATGAATCATCTAGTTTCTTTTCATTTTCCCCAGTATTTGCTGTTGCTACTATTTTCTTATTTTAGACATTTGAAGCTGTATAGTTGCTTCTTATTGTTGGTTCTAAATTTCATTTCCCTTATAAGCAGTGATGTTGAACATATTTTTATATACTTGTCATCTGTCCTGTGAAAAACCTCATTTCTTTTGCCATTTTTTAAACTGCATTGTTTGGTTTTTCAAAGATGGATCATGACAGTTCTTTATATATTCCTAGTAGTAATCCTTTGTCAAATAAAAGGACAAATCCTTTGTCCTTTCCTAATCCAAAGCTTGTCTTTTCATTCTCTTAACAGGGTATCTCAGAGAGCAAAAGCTTTTAATTTTGATGATGTCCACTTTTATTTTTTTCCTTTTATATTTTATGCTTTTAATATCTTATGTTCAAACTCTTTTTTAACTCTTTATTTTGAAAGTTTTCTAAGTTTTTCTTCAAAGCTTTATCAGTTTATATTTAAGCTCATAATCCATTTTCAGTTCATTTCAGTATGAGAAACATGAGAGGTTGAGGTTCACTTTTCCCCACGAGTGTTCAATTACCCCATCACCTTTCGATGAAAATGCTACCTTTCCTCCTTCAAATTGTGAAATTTTGTCAAAAATCAGTTGGTCATATTTGTGTGGCTCTGTTTCTGGTTACTCTATTCTGTTCCATTAATCTATGTATATGTCCCTCTTGACAATACCACACAATCTTGATTACTGTAGCTATATAATAAGTCTTAAAATTGAGAAGACTGATTCTTCCAACTTTATTCTTCTTTTCTGAAATTGTTTTAGCTATTCTAATTCCTCTGCTTTTCATTATAAATTTTAGAGCATTCTTGCCCATATTTACAAAAATATTTGTTGGCATTTTGATAGAAATTATATTACACCTATATATCAATTTAGGGGAGAACCGACATTGTTAATATTTTGAGTCATCCAATCCATGAACATGGTATGTCTCTCCATTCATTAAGTCTTTGATTTATTAGATCAGCACTGCACGGTTTTCAGCATATATCTTGTTTCATTATGTTTATATATAGCATTTCAATTTTATCTTTAGCAGTTGTAAATGGTATTGCATTTTTAATTTTGGTGTTCACAATTTTCACTGCTACGATAATAGAAATACAAGTGAGTTTAAGATTTGTATCATGTATCCCATGACCTTGCTGAACTCAATTCATAGTTCTAGGAACTTTTTCATAGATTCCCTGGAATTTTCCCCACAATCAATCATGTCATCGGCAAACAGAGACCTTTCCTTTCTAACTGAATGTCCTTTCCTTTTCTTGAGTTATTGTACTGGCTAAAACTTTAAGCACTGTGCTGAATGAGAGTGGTGAGGGTAAACATCTTTGCTTTGTTCAGTTTTAGAGAGAACTCCTTTCTCTTCCAAACTTTGATATACAGTACTTTCATTTTCATTCAGTTCTATATTGTTTAACTATTTCCTATTTGTCTTCCTTTCGACTCATGATTTATCTGGAATTATGTTGTTTAGTGGCCAAATGTTTGGAGATTTTCCTATTATGATTTTCTTATTAATTTCTAATTTGTTTCCACTGTGGTCAAAAAACACACTATGGGTTAGATTATTTACAGTTTACTGAAAGGAGTTTTATGTCCTAAGATGTGGTCTATCTTGGCATTGATCCATAAGGATTTGGAAATGTATATATATATATATATATCTTTATATACATAAGATTGAAGGCAGGAGGAGAAGGGCACAATAGAGGATGAGGTGGTTGGAGGGCATCACCAACTCAATGGACATGAGTGTTCACAAGCTCCAGGGGAAGACGTAGGACAAGGAAGCCTGGCATGCTGTAGTCCATAGGGTTGCAAAGAGTCAGACATGACCAAGGGATTGAACAAAATATATATCTTACTTATAGAGTATTCTTTAAATATTGATTAGATCCTGCTGGTTGAAGGTGTTGCTCAGTTCTTCTACAACCTTGTTGTGTTTCTATCCAGTGTTCTTATCCACTTTTGAGAGAGAATTGTTGAAGTCTCAAGCTCAACTGTAGATCTGTTTACTTTTCCTTTCAATGTTATGAGTTGTGCTTGAAATATCTTGCAACTGCTTTTTGATGCATACATATTTCAGACTGCTATCTTTTTGCTAGATTGACATTTTTATCATTACATAATGCCCCCCTCTGTTTCTAGTAATTTTTTACCTTGAAGCTTAATTTCAGTTCAGTTCAGTTCAGTTCAGTCGCTCAGTCGTGTCCGACTCTCCGCGACCCCATGAATCACAGCACGCCAGGCCTCCCTGTCCATCACCAACTCCCGGAGTAATATAGTCACTTATTGTTTCTTTTAATATTTGTATAAATTTTTATATTCTTCACTTTCTATCTGTTTATTATTGTGTTTGAAGTCAGTTCCTTATAGACAGAGTAGAGTTGGGTCATGTTTTCATATCTACTCTGCCAAACTCTGTTTTTATTGGTATACTGATGAGAGGGTAACAGGCAGGAAGGCCAGGCTGCAAGTGTCAGACATTTTTTATGTCTCTTAAGTGGCAGGAGGAACAAACTAGTGATATATATTTTTTTTCTCTTCCCTTCTCTATACAAATTTTAAAAGGTTTCTCTTAAAATACTATGTTGCCATAATGACACCTGGTTCCACCTGAAGTTAACTATTCTCAAACCTTGAGTTAACCAATGCATTTTTCTTATGGAAATGTTTGTCTTAAGCTATGTTAATGTACTATGCATTTAACCCAGACTCTGTTTTCAAGTCAGTTCCACCTAATGGCCTACTTGACAAACCATTATGTTATACTCAGACAGTTCCCCTAATCTATGTAAATGAAACTATTTGTATGGTAATCTGCCCTTCTACAAGATTCAAGTCAATCATTTTATGGCCTGGGATGACTCCTCTGGTGCCAAGATTATCTCAAAATACATCTTATGGATGAGAGGCCTGGTGACATTCTGAGTTTTAAGACAATCCTTTCATTAACAAACTGCTAGTGACTATATAACATCCAGCTGAAGACTAGCAGGGGGGTACTCTTTTTGCCCCCTTCTGATGCCTATGTCAGAAGCTTTCTCTATCTCCTTTATACTTTAATAAAACTTTATTACACAAAAGCTCTGAGCGATCAAGCCTTGTCTCTGGCCCCGGATTGAATTCTTCTCCTCCGGAGGTCAAGAATCCAGGCATCTTTTCGTGGTTCATCAACAACTTTTCACTGAGTTATTTATTTTTAATGTAATGACTGAAATGTTAGGTCTTAAGTCTGCCTTCGTAATTTTTTTCTATTCTATTTTCTGCATATGCTTTCGTTTTCCTGCCTTCCTGTGGATTATTTGAATATTTTATAAAATTTCATTTTGATACCTTTACAGTCTTGTTCCCTGTAGCTCAAACGGTAAAAAAATCTGCCTGCCATGCAGGAGACCAGGGTTCAATTCCTGGGTTGGGAAGTTCCTCTGAAGAAGGGAATGGCAATCCACTCCAGTATTCTTGCCTGGAGAATTCCATGGACAGAGAAGACCAGTGGGCTACAGTCCATGGGGTCGCAAAGAGTCAGACACGACTGAGCGACTAACACACACACACAGTCTTGTTAGGTGAATTTCTGTGAGTAATCCTTTTTTGCTGTTTTAAGGTTTTACATTATAGACACATAATTTATCAAAATCTACTTGGGTATCATTATTTTACCAACTTGAATGACATACAGAAAACTCAACTCACTTTATATATCTTTGTCCCCTCTTTTTTACAACATAGTTGCCTTAAATATTTCCTTTATATACACTTAGCCACATTAGACACAGTTGTAGTTTCTGCTTCAACTATCAAACATAACACAGAAAACTCAAGAGAAAAAGAAAAATTATTGTATTTACCCATACTTTCACTTAACATGTTCTTTGTTCCTTCCTGATATTTTAAGATTCCATCTTTTATCACTTACTTTCTGTTTATTTTTTAACATTCCAATGCCAATTTTTTCTTAAAAGGGTTCTGTGAAATTCTATGGTTTCTTTGCCCCCCCACCTTTTTCATATAATTGTACACCCACTAAATATTACATACGTTGTAATGACCTGGGTTGGGAAGATCCCCTGGAGGAGGGCATGGCAACCCTCTTCAGTATTCTTGCCTGGATCATCTCCATGTAGCCTGGCGGGCTACAGTCCATGGGGTCACAAAGGGTTGGATACAACCGAGTGACTAAGTACAAGCACAATAATCTAATACTATTACCAATCATTCAGGAAAAACTTTCCCCCCTCCCAACAACCATCCTGGGGGAATTAAAGGTCCTGAGAAGAGGCCAATTCAACATGGCCTCTACCCTGGTAGGAACGAAAAGATGAAAAAGAAAAAAAAAAAACAGAAATTGGCTAAGAGGTATGTGGCCACCGTCTCTCAGGAGTGAGGCTCTGGCTGTTGCCTAGTGTTGGGAAAGCCTGTAGCATGCAGTTAGGGCAACCGCAAGACCTTGCAGCCACATCTTCCTCATACCAGTATGTCCATGTCCCACCTTTGGAGTCACAAAAATCCTTCAGCAGGCTTCTCCTCCACTGCTCTGTTATATGCATCGGTTCATAGTTGTCCACCCACTTCACCTTTTATGACAGGTTTTGGATCTCAACCTCTAGCTGAATCTACTGGTATTCAGTTTCTTCCTGAGTCCAGACTGCACGTAGTATGCACACAGGTATGTGTCCTGCAGGGTATGTACCCACACTTCCAAGAGCTGGCATCTTCTGTAGGTACTACTGATCAATCCATGTGTCCAGATTATTCATGACCCTCTCCTGAATCTTCTCATGAATCTGCTGGTATGTCTGTGCCTCTCTCAAAGTAGAACAAGAATGTCTTGAGGGGTTCCCTAACCTGGGCTTGCTGTCTCTGATTGACAATGTCAGGGCTCACCTTGTACCGACTTCATGACTCATAGTACTCGCTCCCGTGGGTCTTCCAATCTCCTAGACATATCCAGCAAAAGTCATGTCTACACTTGGAGCATCGCATGTGATTGCAGTCTTCATTCTTCTCAATGCAGATGTTGTGCTTGGGACAGTCTTCAGTGCAAGCACTAAAGCAGAGGCTGACTCAGCGTCACCTGCACACTTCAAGATCCATTTCCAGATTGTGGCGCAGTCCGTGGAGGCATGATACGCCTGATAACACTTCAAACAGAAGACTTCGTTGCACCACTGAAGCTGTACTTGGTGAGCTCAGGACTCCTGTACCTGGATAACCATGGGGCAGTCTGCACCAGGACACAGCTGGAGCTGGCAGTGACTCTCCACGAAGTCCCTGAAGACATGGTGCCTGTATTTGTCTCTCGATTCTTCACTGAGCAGCAACAGAAACACGAAGTCCTCTGGTGTTCGAGGCGGGGAGTCCTGAGCCATGCAAGAGACACCCACACCCAGACCATCCTTGGCAAGTACTGAACAGTGCTTCTCCCAGTGGCTGTGGCAAAACTGGTGCTGACAGGCTAGAGAGAGTAGGTTTTCCTTCTGCACAAACTGCATACACACTGGGCAGTGGTGAGGGGATGGGCTGTTAGGACACGTTTCAATGAATGGACTGAACTCGAGTCTCAACGAGAAGCTGAGCAGAATTAGACTTGTATTAGTCCAGTATCTCTGTGAATTGCCAGTGGAAATTAACTAATGTAAGCTTAGCAACTCAACGAGGTATCTTTAGGACAGAGGCTAATAAGCTGGTCATACGCTCACTAAGGGCACTCTTGGACTCCTTGAAGCTGCTCAGCTTTTCTTGATGCTAGAGTTCAGCCCAGTCCATCAATTCAAACTAATCGCAGGTCCCTAAATGCATCATTTTTCCTTAAAACAGCTTTTATTTTGCATACATTTTTTTCTTCTTTCTGCCCATTCTCCACCTAGTAAATGCCCATTCATATTTCAAAATTTATTCCCATTGTCCAGTTATCAGGAAATAGTCCCTGATTCACAAGCTTGATTTATTTTTCTTCTGCTTTCCCTTAATAGTCTTTCCAGGCTTCTATTATAATATTCACCATGTCGTACAGTAACATCTAGTAACCTTCCTCAACAATTAGATTCTATATAACTCATCCAATTTTGTAGTTTCAGATTCTATGACACAGTAGTTGTTAAATAAGTGCTTAACAAAAGGGTGCACTTATCTCACTATTGACTGAACAAATATTTACAGAGTAACCTCAAAGCATATTTAGAAAGCACATGGGTTCCTGAGTCCTTATTCTAAGTGAAGGAAGCCTTTATGACATCTCATTTTTTCAGGTGCATCAGAGAGCAAACAGACTCTCAAACAATCTGTTTGGAGGGGAGACGGGGAATGGCAGGGAAGACAACAGGGTTGAGGCATGACTGTGCCTGGTGCTACTTACGGGAGAGCACCGAGGCACCTTCCACCCAGTGCACCCACACTGGAAGGGGGTGGTGTCATCACTTATCCAAACTCAGCAGGAATCCTCTCTCAAGGAATTTCTTATCTCACCAAAGAAGATACCATTAGAACATATGCAAAGTTAAAGCAGCAATGCATCTCAGTCTTCTATCTCAGTTTTTATGTTCTAGTTAATTGCAAACGGGGATTCCCTGGTGGCTCAGAGGGTAAAGCGTCGGCCCGCAATGTGGGAGACCCGGATTCGATTCCTGGGTCAGGAAGATCCCCTGGAGAAGGAAATGGCAACCCACTCCACTATTCTTGCCTGGAAAAGCCCATGGACAGAGAAGCCTGGTAGGCTACAGTCCATGGGGTCGCAAAGAGTTGGACACAATTGAGCAACTTCACTTAATTGCAAACACATATGAAAATCTCCCTTTAAAATCAAATGCTGGGGATTCCCTGGTCCAGTGGTTAAGAATCTGCCTTGCAAAGTAGTGGACACCAGTTCAATCACTGGTCCGGGAGGGCCCCGTATGCCATGGAACAACCAAGCCAGGGTGTGGCAACTTCTGAGCCCACAGGCTGCAACTACTGAAGCCCAAACAGCTAGAGGCCGCCTTCCACAACATGAGAAGCCCTGCACCACAACTAGAGAAAGCCCGCATGCAGCAACAAAGACCCACCAGTCAATAAATACCTAAAGCTTTTTAAAAACTCAAATGCCACATTAGCAAGTAGGGTTCATATGTACAAGTGTTTGTAAATGAGAAGTATGTATTTTAGGGAACGCATATGCAATAATGTCTCACCCACAACTGCTATAGGCAAGATGATCAAGAGAAAAATAGCAGCAGCTGATGCCAAATGTGCAACTCAGATGGTTTGAAAACAAAGTAGCATTCCAAAGAACGTGGGCAAACTTCCCTCAGACACAGTCCCACTAGCCAACAGATTAAATTTTTAAGATACATGAATAACTTCTCTAACAAAAGCTTACCAAAAGATAGCAATGACTTAGAAAATTAGCATAGTTACACGAAATCCAAATACCTAAACATCTCTGCCATTATTCATTATCTCTGAGTGCAAAATAAAAATCTTCTGTTTCATTTTTTTTTTTTATTTTTGCAAAGTAGAAAGGAAATTTTGGCCTCTTCTCAAGTTAGACTGATTTTTAAAAAGAGAATGAGAAAAACAAATATTGTATATTAATACATACATACAGATCCAACCAGTCCATCCTAAATGAAATCAGTCCTGAATGTTGATTGGAAGGACTGATGCTGAAGCTGAAACTCCAATACTTTGGCCACCTGATGCAAAGAACTGACTCACTGGAAAAGACCCTGATGCTGGGAAAGATTGAAGGCAGGAGGGGAAGGGGACGACAGAGGATGAGATGGTTGGATGGCATCACTGGCTCAATGGACCTGAGTCTGAGTAAACTCCAGGAGTTGGTGATGGACAGGGAGGCCTGGCGTGCTGCAGTCCATGGGGTCGCAAAGAGTCAGACATGACTGAGCGACTGAACTGAACTGAATATATATATATATAATCTAGAAAAATGGCCTGTAAACCTATTTGCAGGGCAGGAATAGAGATGAAGACATAGAGAACAGACTTGTGGACATAGCAGGAGAAAGGAGAGGGTGGGATGAACTGATAGAATAGCACTGACATATATACACTGTCATGTGTAAAGTAGGTAGCTAGTGGAAAGCTGCTATGTGACACTGGGAGCTCAGTTCAGTGCTCTGTGACAGCCTAAAGGGGTGGGATGGGAGCAAGGGAGGGAGGCTCCAGAGGAGGGAATATCTGTCTACTTACAGCTGATTCACACTATTCTACAGCAGAAACCAACACACCATTGTAAAGCAATTATGCTCCAATTAAAAGCAAGTATTAAAGAAAGAGAATGCACTCTGTACTCAACTGCACATTAACTGAACACCTCAGCATAAATTTACCAGAAGTAGGGGATGTGGGAGGAAGACAGGTTTTACAATTGATCTGATCTGGATTTTGGTACCAGTTTTGTCACTTCATAGTCATGTGAGTCTGGATAAATTCTGTAAACTCTCCAAAGCTCAATTTTCTCAACTGTCAATGGGAAATGAGTGTAGACATTACATGGATTGACTAGATGGGTTTTAATAAATAAACTTATTTATAAATATGTGTATATGTGTGATCACTCCTTTTTAATGTGACACTGAAACTGAAAAGGAGACCCACACACATGTATGCAATTAATCAGAATAGAATGGTCATATGCAATGGCACAAGTAAAGTATCATGCACCTGACCTAGTGTGCTATATGCACTCATGTTTTGTTTCCACTCACCCCACCTCTTTTCCCAGATTTCTATTGAAAAAATGACAAGATAAATAAAGTACTTCCTTCCTTAACAAATTTAGACTGGCAAAGGGGTTAAAATGTACACAGATTATGCCAAATGAAAGCAGAATAACCCACACATTAAGAGAACACAAGGAAGAAAGATTTGGGGCCAAGTTCCCCTGGACATCAGGATCAGTTCATACAAAGGCCATTTTAGACGGGCTTCACAGAACCATGGGGTGCTTTTGATGTGTGGCTTACAGTTACTCTCACAACTGAAGTAACATGTTAACACAGAAAAGGAAGCTAAGGCAGATGGTTCTCCAATTAAGAACCCTAAAGAATCTCCACTGGTCACCAGCTGGCAGAGCTGAACTGAGGACTGTGACTGACCAGAACACGGTTTACTGCCTAAAACGGCACAGTGTTACCAGCTGGAGCAGAGATCGGACATGCCTTATTCTTCTAATTCCATCCCGAGGAATTCTCAGTATTCAAACCAAAGTACTAGGAGCACTCCTTCTGTAGTGCAATCCATGAAAGAAATTGTGTCTTGGCTTCAACTTTAATCCATACTATTCTTTCCTCGACTTTCTATAGAAACAACTCCTTAAAACAAGAAGAGAGGATGTAAAAGGGATCACTTAAGATATAAAACACTTCTTGAAAGGGGGTATGATTTTACAAAGCAAAACGCTATAAGGGGGCTTGTACAGCAAAGTCTGAAGAGCCCTGATAACGTTAGGAGACATCAGGGCTGTGGATTTTCATGTGCCTTGTCCATTTATTAGTCCATTAGAGAGACAAATAGTGAGGATAGAAGAGGATCCCATTAATCCAACAGACCAGTGTAGGACTTAGAAACTGCTCATAGCACCACCCGGAGAAGGCAATGGCACCCCACTCCAATACTCTTGCCTGGAGAATCCCATGGACAGAGGAGCCTGGTAGGCTGCAGTCTGTGGGGTCACTAAGGGTCGGACACGACTGAGTGACTTCACTTTCACTTTTCACTTTCACACATTGGAGAAGGAAATGGCAACCCACTCCAGAGTTCTTGCCTGGAGAATCCCAGGGACGGGGGAGCCTGGTGGGCTGCTGTCTGTGGGGTAGTGCAGAGTCGGACACGACTGAAGCGACTTAGCAGCAGCAGCATAGCACCACCAGTCCAGGTTGTGGGTGTGAGAAGACATTAAAAGCACTCAAGCCAAGAGTGGGTGGATCCATGGACAAGCCCACGCCCATGCCTACAGCCAAATGCTTAATCTACACTGAACACTCCTCATTCTAGGGAAAATAAAGGGATAATAACAGAGATAAGAGAGGGAGGACAGAGGAAATAAACCATGTGTCCTAAAGAAACAGTATAGGGATAATCATCTTTAAAATGCAGCAGAAAACTACATCTCTTTAAAATTACTTACTACACAGACCAGATTTTGAGTAAGTTACAGTACATTCATATGATAAAATATTTTGCAGACATTAGACATATATTCTTAAATGATATTTAATGTACCAGAAAATGCTTAAAACATAATTTAAAGTAAAAAGGGCTAATGTACATACAGTGTTTATCAATACCACAAAACTAAAAGTTTGACATGTGTGTTAGTAGTTCAGTTGTGTCTGACTCTCTGCAACCCCATGGACTATAACCAGCCAGACACCTCTGTCCATGGAATTCTCCAAGCAAGAATACAGGAGTGGGCTGCCATCTCTCCAGGGGATCTTCCCAACCCAGGGATCAAACCTGGGTCTCCTCCATTGCAGGCAGATTCTTTACCATCTGAGCCACCAGGGAAGCCCTTAAATGTGTGGTAAATATATATATATATATGCTATGTTAAGTCACTTCAGTCGTGTCCGACTCTGTGTGACCCCATAGACGGAAGCCCACCAGGCTCCCCCATCCCTGGGATTCTCCAGGCAAGAACACTGGAGTGGGTTGCCATTTCCTTCTCCAATGTGTGAAAGTGAAAAGTGAAGTCGCTCAGTCATGTCCGACCCTTAGCGACCCCATGGACTGCAGCCTACCAGGCTCCTCCACCCATGGGATTTTCTAGGCAGTAGTACTGGAGTGGCTTACCATTGCCTTCTCCGATATATATATATATATATATCTACACACAAACACACACTAATTCTTACATCTGAGTGATGTGATTATGTAAGAATTTTAGGTCCTTTCTAAAATTTTTCTGTTGTATTCCAAAATTTCTGTGAGGTTACATTCATCATTTAAAGTTTGTTATATAATAAGAAAAATGTGAAGATAACAGAGGTTGAGGGAAAGAGTTTTCAAAGCAAAGACAAGTCAGTAAGAATGTAAAACCCAGGCTTCCCTGGTGACTCAGTGGTAAAGAATCCACCTGCCCAGTGGAGGAGACATAGGTTCAATCCCTGGTCCAGGAAGATCCCACATGTTGTGGACCAACTGAGCCCATGAGCCTCAACTATTGAGTCTGTGCTCGAGAGCCCAGGAGCCGCAATTACTGAGCCTACATGCCACAAATACCGAAGCCTGCATGCCCTAAAGCCCCATCTCTGCAACAAGAGAAGCCACATGCACCACAACTAGAAAGTAGGCACCAATTACCACAATTAGAGAAAAGCCTGCACAGCAAAGAAGACCCAGCAGAGTCAAAAACAAATACATAAATAAATAGAACTATTTTTATAAAAAGAAAACAAACCCCATTTCCTGAGCAGCCAGAGCACTGGCTTGTGGGTGCAGACAGCTGGGCTGAGGCAGAATATAGGGAATGGGGCCAGGGCACAAAGGGCCCTGAATACCACACTTAGGAACAGAGAGTTAATTCTGTCCACAGAGCATATTCTGAGTATCAGGCAAGGCTGAGCTGAAACTGTGCTTCTGGAGATTACTCCAGCAAGTAGCATCCTGAATCAGCTGAAGTGAAAGACTATTTTAAGAGTCCAAGTGTCAGGCAATGACAGCTATGGCCTGGGTGACGAAGGTGAGGATGTGGTAGACCTGAGTGTCTGGTGATAAGACTCAACCAATGCTTGGATACAAATGGGAGAGGGGAGGATTAAAGGTGGCCTCAAGGACTCAGTTCTGGGTGGCTAATTAGAGACTCATATTATTCACAAAAATTGAGGTAGGAATGTGAGTATATTTTCAACAAGTTGAGTTTAAAGCATCCAAGGAGATTTATTCACTGGAAGGACTGGTGCTGAAACTGAAGCTTCAAAACTTTGGCCGCCTGATGAGAAGAGACGACTCACTGGAAAAGACCCTGATGCCTGGAAAGATTGAGGGCAAGAGGAGAAGGGGGCAGAAGAGGATGAAATGGTTGGATAGCATCACTGACTCAATGAACGTGAGTTTAAGCAAACTCCAGGAGATAGTGAAGGACAGGGGAGCCTGGCATGGGGTCACAAAGAGTCAGATACGACTTAGCGACTGAACACAACAAAGCAGTATCTAAAGATTCTAATAGCGAATTAGAAATGTGAATGTGAAACTTAGAATTCTGGGCTGGTTACATGGATTCAGGAATCATCTGTATAGATATGAGTGGTGGTTGGCTAATAGAAGAGAAGATGGGGAAATTAAGAGTAGGAGAGAGAAGAGAGGGACAAACAAAGAGTCAGACAGAGGCCGCAGGCAATAGCATCAGAGAATCATACTTTGTAACAAAGAAAAGTGGACATTGACAGAGCCATGAAAAACAAACAGAAAGGTGAGCCCTTATTTCAGTACCATGGAAAAAAGGAGCTAAGAATGCTAAGTCACCCTCAATGGTAAATGTGGCACAAAATTCAGAGAGATTCACTGAGAAACGGCTGCTGGAAATGGTGATGGGGTGGGGGGGTGCAGGTGTCAAGTGACATTAAAATGTCTTCAGGTGAAAAATTTTAAATAAAATCAACCAGTCTCAGAATAGACTTTTCTCTGCAGTAACTGTCACGTTAAAAACACACCTGGAGAGCCAAACTCTAAGCATCACGTCATTTCTGCCTCACCCAAATGAGCTGAGACATTCACCTCTGGAATGCTACCAGCTCGAGGCCATCGCCACAGCAACCAACAGAACAACTGTTGTTTTTTAACTCTGCCCATCACCAACTACATCGCAGGTTGTGAAACGCATAGAAATGAAGTTGTTCTTTCAAATCCTGTTGTGTGGGACTCAGCATGGTTGCAGATGTCTGTGAACACTGCCTGACTTAGGGTATTTTCTTTAAAAACTAGAATGATAAAAATCTACCAAGCAGTTTGGTAGCAGTCAGGAGAGACAAACTAATTCCTAGCTTTGTGGACTAAAATATATTTATCAATTCAAATTGGATTCAATTGTTTTTCAAGACACAGTTTTAGTGATTCCTTAATCAAACTGATACTTTTCCTTAATACTGAAGAGGAAATTTTTACAACTAAACATGCCTGCAAAAGCAAAGCAAACATTGAAAGTGTTAGTCATTCAGTCGTGTCTGACTATTTGTGACCTCAAGGACTGTAGCCCACCAGGCCCCTCTATCCCTGGAATTCTCCAGGCAAGAATACAGGAGTGGGTTGCTATTTCCTTCTCCAGGGGATCTTCCCAACCCAGGGACTGAACCTGGGTCTCCTGCATTGCAGTCAGACTCTACCGACTAAGACACCAGGGAAGACCTAAATCAAACACTGGGTCTTGCTTATGTCTCTCCTCGTCCTGAAGGGCCAGCTTGGGAACAGGACAAGAATCAGTTGTTCAATCTATTCTCTTTTTCACATAAATTGATTTTTCTTTTATTCATTTTATTGGCATTTCTACGATCCAAAGTAGATAATACATGAAACTATTTGAATCAATGCTACCAATAGGCTTCCCAGTTGGCTCAGTGGTGAAAGAATCTGCCTGCCAATGCAAGGAGTCACAGGAGACACTGGTTCTATCCCTGGGTCAGGGAGATCCCCTGGAGGAAATGGCAACCCACTCCAGTATTCTTGCCTGGAAAATCCCAGGGACAGAGGAGCCTGGCGGGCTACAGTCCACGGGGTCGCAATGAGTCAGACATGACTGAGCAGCTGAGTGCGCACACGTGCTACCTGTGCTGCTGGAGATTACTCCAGCAAGTAGCATCCTGAATCAGGCGCCACTTACATGCTACCTATCTAATTACTGTTACTAACAGTACTAAACGAACAAATAAACATGCTTGAGAAGCAGTTCAGGGGAACTGAGAGTTGAAGATCCTTATATTATACTTCTTCCAATTACTAGATTCAGTAGAAAAGTATCATTAATACAATACAGAACTCTCATAAATCCCAGCATGTTTGAATATGACCTTCTGGCATGAAAAATTTCCAGTCTTCAACATACACAATGATAGGCTGAATGACCAATGAGCAAAGATACAGAAGAATACTTCCAAGTATCAACTGATTGTTTAGAACTGGCTTCCCTGATGGTTCAGTGGTAAAGAACCCACCTGTCTAGAAAGAGGAAAACACATATCAGTGTATGAGAACAACTACAACCAAAGTTCTTCATTTGACTCTTTCTGAGATTATATGACTTTAAATATGAAGGATAATATAATTTGCACTTTTTCTTCAAGTCCCTGGCCCTCCAGGACTCCATACAAAATTCAAATGTCACAAAGGCAACTCTGTCTCTACACAGATCCGCTCCCCTGCCCCAGTCCCTTTTGTTCGGCCCTGAATGAGACTCTAGTCCCTAGGAAGCTGTCAACCACCTTCAGTGGGGAGGGAGTGAGCGTGTGTGTGCCAGGACTGAAGAGGGCCTGAGAACAGCTATGGCTCTTGAGAAAGGGAGGAGAAACGAGGAGGCCTTGTCTAAACTTCTGATCTTCAACCAAACCTATACTCCTCCAGTTCAGTTCAGTCGCTCAGTCATGTCCGACTCTCTGCGACCCCATGAATCACAGCACGCCAGGCCTCCCTATCCATCACCAACTCCCTGAGTTCACTCAAACTCATGTCCACAGAGTCGGTGATACCATCCTGCCATCTCATTCTCGGTTGTCCCCTTCTCCTCCCGCCCCCAACCTTTCCCAGCATCAGAGTCTTTTCCAGTGAGTCAACTCGTCGCATGAGGTGGCCAAAGTATTGCAGTGTCAGCCTCAGCATTAGTCCTTCCAATGAACACCCAGGATCGATCTCCCTTAGAATGGACTGGTTGGATCTCCTTGCAGTACAAGGGACTCTCGAGAGTCTTCTCCAACACCACAGTTCAAAAGCATCAATTCTTCGGCAATCAGCTTTCTTCTCCAGCCTTCCCCAACTCTCTCTTTTTGAAAATTAACTAATTAATTAATTTAGGCTGCACTGGGTCTGCTGTGCAGGCTTTTCTCTAGTTGCAGAGAGCAGGGGCTCTTCTCTAGATGTGATGCGTGGGTTTCTCACTGCAGTGGCACCTCTTGGTGTGGAGCCTGGGCTCTAGCACTCAAGTAGTTGCGGCACGTGGGCTCAGCAGCTGTGTCTCAAGGGCCCTAGAGGGTGGGCTCAGCAGTTGTGGCACACGCACTCATTTGCTCAACAGCCTGTGAGATCTTCCTAGACGAGGGATCGAACACCAACGTCTCCTGCATTGGCAGGCGGGTTCTTTAGCAGTGAGACACCAGGGAAGCCCCCACCTCTCTTAATAGTCATTTCACATTTCCAGTTGCTTGGGCCAAAAAAGTTTGAGTCTTTCTTGACATGATGCTTTCTTTCACATCCCAATCAATCAACAAACTCTCTAAATCTACCTGACAAATACACCCATAATCCTTCTCCTTCTCACCACCTCCATAGCCACCACTATGATCCAAACCACCTTCACTGCCTGCATGGATTATTGCAACAAACTCCCAACCAGTCTCCCTATATCCCCTTCAGTCTATTATACAACAGTCAGAGCAAACGTGCTTGTGTGTAAATCAGATCATATTACTCCTCTCCTCAGAACTCCAGGGGCTTTTCCATCTCCCTCACAGTAAAAATCATAATGTCCTTGAGGAAGCCCACACAGCCCTACATGTCCTGATCCTTGTCACATATTTGACCTTATCCTCTTTTCCTCTTCCTGCTGGCCCTTCCAGTCTGACCCCTTTGGTCTACTCAAGACCCCTGACCTTTCAAGGCATGTTTTCTCCTCTAGGATCTTCCCTCTTGCTGCTCTTTTTGCTTGGACATTCTTCCTCCGATAGTACCATCTCATCTCCTTCACACCTGTACTCCAAGGGAAGCTTCTCAGCTAGGGTTTTTTTTCCCCTCTAGCCACCTGATTTAAAATTTAATTTGCCCACCAGCACTCCATTTCTCTCCTTTATTCTTCTATGACACTCATCACCAACTAAAGTGACATATTTTCCTTATTTCGTTTATTCATGGCCTCATATTTTTAGATTGGGCTTCCCTTGTGGCTCAGCTGGTAAAGAATCCACCAGCAATGCAGGAGACCTGGGTTCAATCCCTGGGTTGGGATGATCCCCCGGAGAAGGGAAAGGCTACCCATTCTGGTATCCTGACCTGGAGAATTTCATGGACTGTATAGTCCATGGGTCACAAAGAGTCAGATACGACTGAGTGACTTTCACTCACTTCATGCCTTTAGAATGTGAACTCCATCAAGAAAGTGATTTGTGTATTTTTAATTAACTGCTGTAGTCCTAGAACCTAGATAGCTGTCTGGCCCATAGAACGTGTTCAATGAATGTTTATGTGATTAATGTGTAAAAGGAGGGATGGAAAGGACAGAAAAATTATGAGAATGAATCTTCAGAAAGACAGCAGCACCAGTTTAGAACCAGATTAAGATGAGTGGACTCAATTCAGAGAGGACACAGCAAGAATGTCTTACTAATATAAGGAAAAGATAGGAATTTTTGTAACGAGGTATAGGAATAGTCAGTTTTCTTCACATGCAACTTGAACATGGCTTTGATAATTCAGCTCCATGAGGAGAAAAATCAGTAACAAACTCTGTGATTCTAAAAACCTCATTTCAGAAATTTAAGAATTCATTAGCAAATAAGAATGAACCTGTCTCTAGGAACACCACCACTGGTGAAAATTCAACAGTGTAATTGGCCAATACCAGGAAAAACAACATGGTAAAGCTTGAGCTGCTTTGAAGTCTATAAAAGCCAAGGCTGAATTCTTGACATGTAAACAATTATAGTACTAAACCATAGACAGTTTTGACTTCATAAATCCTTAAAGCCCCCATTAATCTGGACTTCAATAATGTGTTGATACAAGCAGTTTCAGATTTTCAGAGTGTCCTCATTCTGAGATGTTAAGTGTACAAGGTAGTAAGAATCCTTTTCTGGGCTTCCCTGGTGGCTCAGGTGGTAAAGAATCCTTTTCTAATGAACAGTATCAAAGAAAGCAAAATCAAAGTGACTCAAAGTGGCACCTACTTCAGTCTGAAGGTGAAGTAGGTGAAGAAAGAAACGGTGAAGAAACAACTGTAAGTTGCACACTTTACTACAAGATTTAAACCAAACAGTGAAACATGAGTGTGCTACTATTATATATGGTAAAGCAATATATTAAAGAAAGCCAACCAGAAAACCACTAAAATTATTTTATTAAGGGGAACTTGAGCAACACAGAAAATTTTTCAGGCCAAGTCTCATTCAATTCCTGTTGGATCTACTACCAGTACATTAACTCACTCCCCTCAAAGGAGATGTTGGGTGGACAGTGACTAACGGGACGTAGCAGAGGAATCACAAAATTATTCACCACCACTCAAATTCAGATGATAAAGAAGGAAACTTATCTTCCTGATTGTGGATTACCAGGGAAGACTAAGAAATGGATGATCACAAAAACAATCAGAAACCAGGAGAGGGCCCGCACATCAAGCCAATGTTAAGTAACTTGAAGACCCTGATCAGGAAGCTTTCATTATGTTTGAAAAGTTGAAATAAGGTCAGTTAATCCAAGTAGAGTCATTTACCTGACTGACACCTACTCACTCTCTTGATCCCAGCTTAAATGTTACCACTTCAGGAAGATCTTCTTTCATCTCACTCCTCTGACTAACTCAGGTTTTTCCATATTCCCTGATGGCATATTTTACTCTATCTTCATTGCACTCAGCACAGCCATCGACCCCCTTGTGTATTATTAAAGAGATGCTTAGGCTAAGTAGAAACCACGACCCAACTTTAGAGAATGTTCTGGCGCCTGCAGAGGGTAGACGAGCAACTCATAAACACTTTTCCCCAAATAAGGCTTGTTCTTTTCTATGAATGTTAAACAGTAAGCAGACAGTGGCACCAGTCAACAGGGAAACCATGTTAATTGGTAGTAGCAACACTGATAAAGGTCAGTTCTCTCAAAGTTTCCAGAACTCCCATCAAATCATCCAAGGATATCACAGAGTCACAGAGAAAGAATTTAGTGTCCATTGTTTTCACTCCTTTCACAACATTTCTGGCAACCTTAAGATAAGCATCTAGAAAAGAAATACAAAAATAAATGTAATAAGGTCAACTGAGCTGTGCACAAGGTTGAGGCATGTTTGCCACCACAGAGATCTCAGATAAAGAACAAGAGGTGGCAAAACCACATATCCAGGGGAACCTAGAGCTAGTTCTCAGATCTCTGCATACATGACAAGTACTTCTCACTCCCCACTTTAATGTTAATTCCAGTGTGTACAATCTTAAATCTAGGATCAGTCCCCAAGAAATAATCATATGTTTAAAGAGAAAGAAGGGCTAACAAATCTGAGCTAATAGAGTTCTGAAGACTCTTGAGCTTCCCCATCCAGCCACTGACACTCCCAGATTCGTTGATAGTCTTCATATTCTCCAGAAAAGTCAGTGTTTCAATTATCCTGACTACTTACTATACGAACCACTTCATATATGGCACTTAGATGATAGGCCCATATTTTAGGTCAAAAAAAAAAAAATACTACCATATTAGTTACTACAATAAATGGAGAAAACTTATCATCAAAGAAATGTTTTGAAGATGAGATATGAAAATCCAACTGTCTTGAGCAACTCTTAAGACTTTTTTAGAAAATCTCTTTTCTGAAGGCTCTGTATATAAATTCCATCATCAGTTTTGGCTGCTATGGCAACTGGAATATTTAGAAAATGATTTGAAGCCAGTATCGCTACACATCTAGTATCTTTTGCAGGAAACAGAAAAGACTATGAGGTCTAATCCACTCTAATTTTGAATATAGCTTTGATTTTCATTCCTGAAATCTATTTACATTTATACTTGTAAATCAACAGGTAACAATCTATTACAAAGGTATGAGCATCATGGAGCAGCCTCTCATTTCATTCCCTAACTAGTCACATTAACACATTAACGTTCTCTCCTCTCAGTTTTAGTAGGCTTTCCTATCTTTTTTTAAAAATAGACTTTATTTTTTGTAGTTTTAGGTTCACAGCAAAACAGAGTTGAAAATACAGAGAGTGCTCATATTCCACCCAACCCCCAATGCACAAAAACCTTTCCCTATTATCAATCCACCACCAGAAGGGTACATTTGTTACTCCACTAACACTCACACATCATAATCACCCAAAGTCCATAGTTTACATTAGGGGTACACTTGTGGTATTGTACTTTCATTCTGTGAGTTTTGAAAAATGTATAGTGACATGTAAATACCATTATAGGATCATATAGAGTAACTTCACTGCCCTAAGAATCCACTGTTCTCTACCTATTTATCCCTTTCTCCCTGCTAATCCAGGAAACCACTTGTCTTTTGACTGTCTCCATAGCTTTGCCTTTCCCAGAATGTGACATAGTTGGAATCATACGGTATGTAGTCTTTGCAGATTGACTTCCTTTACTTAGTAATATGCATTTAAGGTTCTTCCATATCTTCTTACCACTTAAAGCTCATTTCTTTTCAGTGCTAAATAATACAGCATTGTCTGGTTATACCACAGTTTATTTATCTATTAGCCCACTAGAGGACGTTGTGCTGCCTCCAACTTTTGGAAATTATGAATAAAGTTGCTATAAATATCCATGCGCAAGTTTTTGTGTGATACAGTTTCCAATATCTTTGGATAAATAACAAAGAAAAGTGATTGCTGGACTGTAGAAGAGACTATGTTTAATTTTTCGAGAAACTTCCAAACTGTCTTACAAAGTAACTAGGCAACCAAAAATGAATGAAGAGTTCCTGCTACCCCATATTTCACACCATTTGGTGCTATCAGCGTTCTGGATTTCCATCATTGCAATAGACAGGCATATAGTAGTATCTTGTTGTTTTAATTTGCATTTCCCTAAGTTAGACAGAATGATCAAAACCAACAGAATGATCCCTGCTTTTTCCAAGACAAATCAGTCAATATCACGGTAATCCAAGTCTGTGCACCGACCAGTAATGCTGAAGAAGCTGAAGTTGAACAGTTCTATGAAGACCTACAAGACCGTCTAGATCTAATACTCAAAAAAGATGTCCTTATCATCATAGAGGACTGGAATGCAAAAGTAGGAAGTCAAGAGATACCTGGAGCAACAGGCAAATTTGACCATAGAGTACAAAACGAAGCAAGACAAAGGCTAACAGAGTTTTGCCAAGAGAAAGCACTGGTCAGAGCAAACACCCTCTTCCAACAACACAAGAGAAGACTACACATGGACATCACCAGATGGTCAATCCCAATTTGACTGCCAAATCCCAATTTGGCTGCAATTCTTTGCAGCCAAAGGTGGAGAAGTTCTATACAGTCAGCAAAAATGAGACCAGAAACTAACTGTGGCTCAGATCATGAACTCCAAACTGTCAAACTCTGACTTAAATTGAAGGAAGTATGGAAAACCACTAGACTATTCAGGCATGACCTAAATCAAATCCCTTCTGATTATACAGTGGAAGTGAAAATAGATTCAAGGGATTAGATCTGAAAGAGTGCCTGAAGTATGGATGGAGGTTCGTGACACTGTATAAGAGGCAGTGATCAAGACCATCCCCAAGAAAAAGAAATAAAAAAGGCAAAATGGTTGTCTGAGAAGGCCTTACAAATAGTTGAGGAAAGAAGAGAAGCTAAAGGCAAAGGAGAGAAGAAAAGATATACCCATTTGAATGCAGACTTCCAAAGAATAGCAAGGAGAGATAAGAAAGCCTTTCTCAGTGATCAATGCAAAGAAATAGAGGAAAGCAATAGACTGGAAAAGACTAGAGATTTCTTCAAGAAAATCAGAGATACTAAGGGAAGATTTCATGCAAAGATGGGTTCAATAAGGGACAGAAATGGTATGGACCTAACAGAAGCAGAAGATATTAAGAAGAGGTGGCAAGAAGACCAGAAGAACTATACAAAAAAGACCTTCATGACCCAGATAGCCACAATGATGTGATTATTCACCTAGAGCCAGACATCCTGGAATGGGAAGTCAAGTGGACCTTAGGAAGCATCACTACGAACAAAGCTAGTGGAGGTGATGGAATTCCAGTTGAGCTATTTCAAATCCTAAAACATGATACTGTGAAAGTGCTACACTCAATATGCCAGCAAACTTGGAAAACTCAGCAGTGGCCACAGAACTGGAAGAAGTCAGTTTTCATTCCAATCCCAAAGAAAGGCAATGCCAAAGAATGTTCAAACTACTGCACAATTGCACTCATCTCACACACTAGCAAAGTAATGCTTAAAATTCTCCAAGCCAGGCTCCAACAGTATATAAATCGTGAACTTCCAGATGTTCAAGCTGGATTTAGAAAAGGCAGAGGAATCAGAGATCAAATTGCCAACATCCATTGTATCATAGAAAAAGTAAGAGAATTCCTGAAAAATATCTACTTCTGCTTTATTGATCACGCCAAAGCCTTTGACTGTGAACATCACAACAAACTATGGAAAATTCTTAAAGAGATAGGAATACCAGACCACCTCATCTGCCTCCTAAGAAACCTGAATGCAGGTCAAGAAGCAACAGTTACAACCAGACATGGAACAATGGACTGGTTCCAAATCAGGAAAGGAGTAGGTCAAGGCTGTATATTTTCACCCTGCTTATTTAACTTATATGCAGAGTACATAATGAGGAACGCTGGGCTGGAAGAAGCACAAGCTGGAATCAAGATTGCCGGGAGAAATATCAATAACCTCAGATATGCAGGTGACACCACCCTTATGGCAGAAAGTGAAGAGGAACTCAAAGGCCTCTTAATGAAAGTGAAAGAGGAGAGTGAAGAAGTTGGCTTGAAGTTCAACGTTCAGGAAACTAAGATCATGGCATCTGGTCTCATCCCTTCATGGGAAATAGATGGAGAAACAGTGGAAACAGTGTCAGACTATACTTTTTTGGGCTCCAAAATCACTGCGGATGCTGATTGCAGCCACGAAATTAAAAGACGCTTACTCCTTGGAAGGAAAGTTATGACAAACCTAGATAGCATATTAAAAAGCAGAGACATTACTTTGCCAACCAAGGTCCATCTAGTCAAGGCTATGGTTTTTCCCGTGGTCATGTATGGATGTGAGAGTTGGACTGTGAAGAAAGCTGATCGCCAATGAATTGATGCTTTTGAACTGTGGTGCTGGAGAAGACTCTTGAGAGTCCCTTGGACTGCAAGGAGATCCAACCAGTCCATTCTAAAGGAGATCAGTCCTGGGTGTTCATTGGAAGGACTGATGCTAAAGCTGAAACTCCAATACTTTGGCCACCTCATGCAACGAGTTGACTCCCTGGAAAAGACTCTGATGCTGGGAGCGATTGGGGGTAGGAGGAGACGGGGACAACAGAGAACGAGGTGGCTGGATGGCATCACCGACTCGATGGACATGAGTTTGAGTGAACTCTGGGAGTTGGTGATAGACAGGGAGGCCTTTCGTGTTGTGGTTCATGGGGTTGCTAAGAGTCGATCACGACTGAGTGACTGAACTGAACTGAACAAAAAGGTAACAAGGTAATGAAATGGTTTGTAAGGGAGAAAGGCTATAAAAATGAAATCAAAGGTTCTGGCAGGCAAATGAGTATTTGTTCACTCACTCTTTTTTTTCTAAAATAGATTTTCATTGAAAGATTCTACTGTGTGTCTTGTGTTTTAGGTATCATTATTTCAGCTTTATTATAGTACATTTTTAAATTTTTAATTGGAAGATAATTACTTTACAATGTTGTGTTGGTTTCTGCCTACAACAACACAAATCAGCCATAAGTGTTTGTGTGTGTGTGTGTGTGTGTGTGTCTCCTAGACAGCCTCCTCAGCTTTATTATAAATGTGATCATAGAAAAATGCTCTTCCTTTCCAATCTTTACATGCAATCTATTGAATGAGTTATTTATAGGAACACTTTGAGAACATCCAAAACATTCCAAGTGAGCCTGGAAGTGTGTACTCTCTCCTACATCCTAATGAATTTAAAAGTGGTTATAGGAGAATTCACCAAATTCACTAATCTGTTAATAAGGCTACACTGAGGAAGAGTCTAATAGAAATTGGTGTAACCAACTGCCAAAGGAAATAAATTTCAAATGCATATTATATAAAAATAAACAACAGACTGTTTTGAATGCATCAATTATCTCGGTACTTCCCATTGAGCAAAGGCAGTGAACAGGCCTTTCCAAGACATTTCTAATAACTTCTCAATAGATCGCAACAAACTGCTGAGAGATTTAGTTATTCATTCAAACCAACTAAAAGACACAAGATTTTTTTAGGGAAATTGAAATTCAGGTAAAGAGAAGATAAGTCACTTCTTCATCTTCACCAGAGAATGCTGGTCACTGATCACCCATTACATGAAAGGTCTTTTCCTAAGCCCTTTTCATAAGTCATATTAAGACATGAATGAGTATACACTGGAAAAGACATTCTGTAAGAGCAGGGGTCTTAATTTGTTCTGTGTTTCTGTTGTGTCTCCCAGCACCTGCAGAGTCTGACACACATAAATACTCAGTTAATATTCTTGAATGAACAACTGACGGCTTCCCAGGTGGCACGAGTGGTAAAAAACCCACCATCAATGCAGGAGACAAAATGACACATGGGTTAGATCCCTGGGTTGGGAAGATCCCCAGGAGAAGGAAAAGGCAACCTACTTCAGTATTCTTGCCTGGAGAATCCCATGAACAGAGGAGCCTGGCAGGCTACAGTCCATACCGTCGTAAAGAGTCAGACATGACTGAAGCGACTTAGCATGCATAAACACACAAACAACTGAATAAATGGAATGTCTTATCAAACAAGGCAGCTAACAGAAGACAGCTTTGTTGACCCAAAGCTCCACAGCATTCAGAGGGTATCCTTGGTGAAAGTCAAAGCTTCCCTTGACCTCAAGGTACAGATATAGATAGAAATAGGAATATGTGTTCAATGAGAATTCCAGCTCTCTGTTGATACTGTTTTTCCCCCCATCCTAATTTTTTTTTCACTCTTGTGATTTTTATACTTAAAATGTGCAGATGGATGCACACACATCCTTACCTCTTGGAAATTAGGAGTAACTTTAGACAAAATGATCTTTAGCCTTTCTCAAGTGCTGTTTCAGGCACTGATGCCACTGCAGTTGCTAGGGAGATGAGGCAGCGGGGCACTTAGTGCTCTCGTTAGCCTGCAGCCCAGGGCATACTGACCAGAATGGAAAATCAACACCAGTCCAGCCTCCAATCAAATCCCTTACAGTCCACTGAAGCGAGAAGGAGCTGTGATGCCATTTTGGTATTTAAAACAGGACCATAAAAGTATCGGCTTAAAACTCAGCTATAGTATAATATTCTAGTTATGTTTAAGCAAAACCAAAACAACTTTATATTTTTACACTTATGTGGATCAAGCACCTGAATAAAGTATCACACATTAGACATTTGCTCTGCAAGATGACAGCAACAAGCCTGATACGGGGTCAGAGCAAATTGTTTTTTTATCAGCAGATCTATTTCCTGAGAAGGTTTCCCTGGTGGCTCAGGGGTAAAGAATCCACCTGCCCATGAAGGAGACCCAAGAGATGTGGGTTTGATCCCTGGGTCAGGAAGATCCCTTGGATAAGGAATTGACAATCCACTCCAGTATTTTTGCCTGGAAAACCCCATGGACAGAGGAGCCTGGTGGGCTGCAGCGCCTGGGGTCGCAAAGAGTCAAAAATCACTTATCAACTAAGCAACAACTGTTTCTTGAAAGACTTAGAAAGGGTTGTGCTCAGCTGTATGTAAGTACTTTTAAGGCCTTGAGCTAGACCATTGCTAAGTATTTTTAAAGTTTCTAACACAGCCAGGGTATAAGTATCTGTAATATAGTAGATCTGACCATGACTCTCGACTGCCGTTTACAGCATGCTTCCAGAATTAAACACTGATTCACACCACAGATACAATGAGCCCACTGTCTGGGGGTCCTCTGAGCTTAACGCAGACAAAAATCGTCAGCAAAAGAAAGCAAGCAGGATTTATTAAACGAAAACTAGCTAATGCAGATTTTTAAACTAAAAATGTTTGTAATTACTTAAATACTGGTTCTTATAACATCAGGTCTCCTTTGTTTTCCTCGCCATCATCCCCTCTAAACTGAGGAACAGCCATCAGCTATGTCAGAGAGGCACTAGTGACTGAATACACGGACAAACAAGGACCTCAAAACTGTTCACTTTCTTTCACTCACTTCAGTTCAGTTCAGTTCAGTCGCTCACTCGTGTCCGACTCTCTGCGACCCCACGAATCACAGCACGCCAGGCCTCCCTGTCCATCACCAACTCCCAGAGTTCACTCAAACTCATGTCCATCGAGTCGGTGATGCCATCCAACCATCTCATTCTCTGTCATCCCCTTCTCCTCCTGCCCCCAGTCCCTCCCAGCATCAGAGTCTTTTCCAGTGAGTCAGCTCGTCGCATGAGGTGGCCAAAGTACTGGAGTTTCAGCTTTAGCATCAGTCCTTCCAATGAACACCCAGGACTGATCTCCTTTAGAATGGACTGGTTGGATCTCCTTGCAGTCCAAGGGACTCTCAAGAGTCTTCTCCAGCACCACAGTTCAAAAGCATCAATTCTTTGGCGATCAGCTTTCTTCACAGCCAACTCTCACATTCATACATGACCACGGGAAAAACCATAGCCTTGACTTGACGGACCTTGGTTGGCAAAGTAATGTCTCTGCTTTTTAATATGCTATCTAGGTTGGTCATAACTTTCCTTCCAAGGAGTAAGCGTCTTTTAATTTCATGGCTGCAATCAGCATCCGCAGTGATTTTGGTAGCTTCCAATAATCTCTCCTGTAATATTCAAGGCATGCAAGCACTCAACAGAAAATGACAAGAATAAGCAACCCAAGGAGTCCGTAATGAACAGAAATCATCCAGTCATCTAGGTCATATTCCAAGCTGTTGTAAAGAAAGTTTGTTATCAAAAGAAATCATTCAAAAGTCATGGCATCTGGCAATAAAACTGTAGGGACCTGACATTTGCCCTTGGAAACAGAAGATTTCAACAACAAACTCATACAGTGAAGCATTACTAGAATGCAAAAGTGATAAAGTCAGTATAATAACAAAGATCTGAGGAATAGTGTGTTACAATGTTATGCATTACAGTGTCTTTTCCTATAAAAGATTTCTGATTCACCGAAAACTTAAGAAAAGAATACAGATTGTGACATTTAATTCTCTGGCAGAGGAGGAAAGGCAAAATGCAAATGTTAGAATTAATCTAAAATTACAATACTTCCTTTAACGTGAGAATTGAAATAGCACAGATTCATGAATCTGCATGATTGCCTCAGCTTAACCTCTCACCATACAGTGCTCAGCTTCTTATTAATTAAAAATAATCCATTTTTCACACTGACATGAGTATCTTTAAGAACCCTAGTAAGTGGAGTTTAAATGCCACAGACTCTGCTACTCACAAAAATATGCTAGCATTCCAGAGCCAGATAGGAGATGCATCAGCCCAAAAATGCCATTAAAGCTGTCTTGTGAGTAATTCCATTATAAGTTAATAAGGCATATTTCCAAGGCACACAGCATCTTTGCTTCTTCCTGATGTCTTAAAGGTGGATTATTTTCAAAGGACTAACTTTCATTTTAAGGAGAACAAGATACTTGCAAGATACTTGAAACCAATACTTGCAGTCATTCTTCTCTTTATGAAAAAAGTCAAGAACTTGAGAAATTGACTCCTGGCAGCAAATCCATCTTCTAATTTAGTCAAGTCAACCATGTTCCATTAAGTATGTTTATCTTAGTGTAAGTTAAGACCTGGATGAAGAAGTAATATGTGTGTGGGTGTGAGAGAGAGAGAGAAAGATGAAAGACAGAAAGAAGCAGTCAGCACAGGAAGACAGGAATGTGTTTGTTTTACCAATATACCATCTGCTACTGTAAAGAAGGTTACCAAAACCCAAGACAAAATCGCGGCATCATAAAATTCCCAGGGAGGTAATGACTATCCATGAAAAGGGACTTATAGGAGCAACTGATGAGGAAATCATACTCCCATAGCCTATAAATACCTCCCTCACCCAATTTAAAATTGTTTTTCCTATCCCACTGTTGGGCTTCGCAGGTGACTCAGTGATAAAGAATCTGCCTGCCATGCAAGAGACACAGGTTTGATCCTTGGGTTGGGAAGATCTCCTGGAGAAGAAAATGGCAACCCACTCCGGTATTCTTGCCTGGAAAATCCCATGGACAGAGGATCGACGCGGGCTACAGTCCATGGGGTTGTAAAGAGTTGAATACAACTTAGCAACTAAACAATATTCTGTTGTTATGAGAAATTTTAAAACCCTTAATATTCTGTGGTTCTTTTTAAAATTCATTGTTCAATCAAAGGTATTCATTTGACAATCAAAAAAATTTTTCCCACAGAGGAATATGGAATGCACATCTGCAAAACACTGATCAAAGAAGTAAGCCAGCATCCTCGCATCTTGGTCCCTGTAGCTGCTGAGGCAGAGAACTGCACTTAGAGACAGAGGCTTGGGTTTGACTATATTCTGACATTGACTGAATTTTGACTCTTTCTCAACTCTCTCATGTTTTGATTCTTCATTTATATCTTCCTCAAAGAATCACTATGAAAATAAAAAATTGCATACCATTTCTGTTATCCAATTTTGCTATCTTTGTTGTTGTGTTATAACACAACATAGGTGTTCCTAAAATATGTGCAGTACAAAAAATTGTGCAATAAAATATACATAGCTTATGGGAGGGAAAATGTAGTTAGAAGCACAACACTCAAAATTTCACCCACGGGAATGTAAATTGATACAGCCACTATGGCGACTCCTTAGAAAACTAAAAACAGAACTACCATATGACCCAGCAATCTCACTTCTGGGCATACATCCAAAGAAAACCATAAAAGGATACATGAACCCCAGTGTTCACTGCAGCACTATTTACAATAGCCAGGACATGCGAAGTGAGTGAAATGAAAGTTGCTCAGTGGTGTCTGACTCTTTGTGACTTCATGGACTATAAAGTCCATGGAATTCTCCAGGCCAGAATACTGGAATGGGTAGCCATTCCCTTCTCCAGGGTATCTTCCCAACCCAGGGATTAAACCCAGGTTTCCTGTATTTCAGGCAGATTCTTTACCAGCTGAGCCACAAGGGAAGCCCAAGAATACTGGAGTGGATAGCCTATACCTTCTCCAGCGGATCTTCCCAACCCAGGAATTGAACCGAGGTCTCACACATTCAGTTCAGTTGCTCAGTCGTGTCTGACTCTTTGTGACCCCATGAATCACAGCACGCCAGGCTTCCCTGTCCATCACCAACTCCCAGAGTCCACCCAAATCCATGTCCATTGAGTCGGTGATGCCATCCAACCATCTCATCCTCTGTTGTCCCCTTCCCCTCCTGCCTTCAATCTTTCCCAGCATCAGGGTCTTTTCCAAGAAGTCAGTTCTTCATAACAGGTGGCCAAAGTATTGGAGTTTCAGCTTCAACATCTGTCCTTCCAATGAACACCCAGCACTGATCTCCTTTAGAATGGACTGGTTGGATCTCCTTGCAGTCAGACTGATCTCCTTTAGAATGGACTGGTTGGATCTCCTTGCAGTCCAACGGACTCTCAAGAGTCCTCCACCACCACAGTTCAAAAGTATCAATTCTGCGGCGATCAGCTTTCTTTATAGTCCAACTCTCACATCCATACATGACCACTGGTAAAACCACAGCCTTGACTAGATGGACCTTTGTTGGCAAAGTAATTTCTCTGCCTTTTAATATGCTATCTAGGTTGGTCATAACTTTCCTTCCAATGAGTAAGCATCTTTTAATTTCATGGCTGCAATCAGCATCTGCAGTGATTTTGGAGCCCAGAAAAATAAAGTCAGCCACTGTTTCCACTGTTTCCCCATCTATTTCCCATGAAGTGATGGGACCAGATGCCATGATCTTTGTTTTCTGAATGTTGAGCTTCAAGCCAACCTTTTCACTCTCCTCTTTCAATCAAGAGGCCCTTTTTCTTCTTCACTTTCTGCCATAAGGGTGGTGTCATCTGCATATCTGAGGTTATTGATATTTCTCCCGGCAATCTTGATTCCAGCTGTGCTTCCTCCAGCCCAGCGTTTCTCATGATGTACACTGCATATAAGTTAAAAAAGTAGGGTGACAATATACAGCCTTGATGTAGTCCTTTTCCTATTTGGAATCAGTCTGTTGTTCCATGTCCAGTTCTAACTGTTGCTTCCTGACCTGAATACAGGTTTCTCAAAAGGCAGGACAGGTGGTCTGGTATTCCCATCTCTTTCAGAATATTCCACAGTTTATTGTGATCCACAGAGTCAAAGTGACTGTGATCCACATAGTCAATAAAGCAGAAATAGATGTTTTTCTGGAACTCTCTAGTTTTCTTGATGATCCAGCACATGTTGTCAATTTGATCTCTGGTTCCTCTGCCTTTCTAAAACCAGCTTGAACATCTGGAAGTTCATGGTTCACGTATTGCTGAAGCCTGGCTTAGAAAATTTTGAGCATTACTTTACCAGCGTGTGAGATGAGTGCAATTGTGCGGTAGTTTGAGCATTCTTTGGCATTGCCTTTCTTCGGGATTGGAATGAAAATTGACTTTTTCCAGTCCTGTGGCCACTGCTGAGTTTTCCAAATTTGCTGGCGTATTGAGTGCAGCACTTTCACAGCATCATCTTTCAGTATTTGAAATAGCTCAACTGTAATTCCATCACCTCCACTAGTTTTGTTCATAGTGATGCTTCCTAAGGCCCACTTGACTTCACATTCCAGGCAGATTCTTTACCAACTGAGCTATCAGGGAAGCCCAGCCAGGACATGGAACCAACCTAAATGTCCATCAACATAAAAACAGATAAAGATGTGGTGACTAAGTGACTAAACAGTAAACAACAACACCATATGGAGGTGAGTGTGGATCATGGCAAGGGTCTGAAATGTGAGGTAGATGGTAGATGTTTATGAAATGTGCATTTTATGCATTTTTATATGGTTCAATTCAGCTGGGTGCAGTTTTCTTCATTCACTCACTAGTGAACTTTGTATTATATGTTATAATATGTTATAAACTGTTCCCTAATATATCAATTGTGTTGGAACAAATTTGTGATTTCAAATGAGTGGTATAGCCAAACACTGTACCATGCAATGTGTCCCCAAAATGGAAAATAAGACCCCCAAATAATTTAAACTGATTATCTTTGCCCCTGATACTTAAGAGAAATACATACACAGCAACAGGGCATTGCTCTGAGCCTCTCTTTTCATCAGCAAATAGACGAATATTTGATTACTTTGAAAATTTAAAGTTTTCAAAAGTGAACTTCACCCAGGAGAAGGGAATGGCAACCCACTCCAGTATTCCTGCCTGGAGAATCCCACTGACACAGGATCCTGGTGGGCTACAGTTCACGGGATCACAAAGAGTCAGACATGATTAGGCAGCTAAGCACGTCTATCTCTTCATAGCCATGTACTAGAGGGTTATATAATCCATCTGCGCTCTTAGCTCAGTTCAGTTCAGTTGCTCAGTCGTGTCCGACTCTTTGCAGTACCATGGACTACAGCACACCAGGCCTCCCTGTCCATCGTCAACTCCCAGAGTTTACTCAAACTCATGTCCATTGAGCCAGTGATGCCATCCAACCATCTCATCCTCTGTTGTCCACTTCTCCTCCCACTTTCAATCTTTCCCAGCATCAGGGTCTTTTCTAATGAGTCAGTTCTTCACATCAGGTGGCCAAAGTATTGAAGTTTCAGCTTCAACATCAGTTCTTCCAATGAATATTCAGGGCTGATTTCCTTTAGGATGGACTGGTTGGATCTCTTCGCAGTCCAAGGGATTCTCAAGTGTCTTCTCCAACATCACATCATCACAACATCAATTCTTCGGTGCTCAGCTTTCTTTATAGTCCAACGCTCACATCCGTACATGACTACTGGAAAAACCATAGCTTTGACTAGACAGACATTTGTTAGCAAAGTAATGTCTCTGCTTTTTAATATGCTGTCTAGGTTGCTCATAACTTTCCTTACAAGGAACAAGCGTCTTTTAATTTCATGGCTGTAGTCACCATCTGCAGTGATTTTGGAGCCCAAAAAAATAAAGTCTGCTACTGTTTCCACTGCTTCCCCATCTATTTCCTATGAAGTGATGGGACCAGATGCCATGATCTTTGTTTTCTGAATGTTGAGTTTTAAGCCATCTTTTTCACTCTCCTCTTTCACTTTCATCAAGAGGCTCTTTACTTGTTTTCGCTTTCTGCCATAAGGCTGGTATCATCAGCATATCTGAGGTTATTGATATTTCTCCCAGCAATCTTGATTCCAGCTTGTGCTTCCTCCAGCCCAGCGTTTCTCATGATGTACTCTGCCTAGAAGTTAAATAAGCAGGGTGACAATATACAGCCTTGATGTACTCCTTTCCCTATTTGGAACCAGCCCGTTGTTCCATGTCCAGCTCTTAGTTAAGAGGGTTATAATGACACAATGCCATAATGAATGTAAAAAGATTGGCACATAGTAGGTGTTCAATAAAAGGCATTACTATTTAAAAAAAAAAAGTGAACTTCACCACAACTGGGACTTTCTTGGCATATTATTAACTTTAAGCCTCACAAAGGACATTTGATTAGGGAATTAATATCACTAGATTACAAACCATAGGGAGTTTTTCCTTACTTTTTCCAATCACTCAACAAATGTTCATTCCTGATATTTATTCACTCAGCAACTATTTACTGAGCACCGACTATGTGTCAGACACTATTCTAGGCACTGAGGACACATCTGTGAATAAAACCTAAAAAGGTACCTGTTCTCATGGAGCTTACATTCTAGTGAGGGAAACAGACCAGGAACAAAAGCATAATATACAAATTACATACAATGTAAGAAAGTGATAAATGCTATGAATAAGAGTAAAGGGGAAAGGGAATTAAAAATATCAGGAAAACAGCATTACTAAATTATGTGATCAAGGAGAAGTCCTCATTGAAAAGCCGACAACAAACACTAAAAATCGTATGTAATACAATATCATATAATGATTAATGCTGAGAAGTACACCAGGGTGAAAACAAAGAGAATAATGCAGGGAGTTCAAGAAAGTTGACACATGAGCTAAGCGAAATCAAGACTCATGTGACTATCTGGGGAAGGAGAATTTCAGACAGAAGAACAGCAGGTGTAAACTGCTTGCATTAGGATGAGCTTGTCACACTGGAAACCCATCCAGAGACCAATGCAACTGTAGCAAAGAGCCAGGGACAGACCCTCGCCTTTCACAGATTTGGTGAAAGAAGTGGTCATAGCAATGACCACAGCAAATTCCATACGGATTTGTAATCTAAGACAAGGACTTGCAAGTGCACTGTTTTGAGTATGCTATGGCATAAACTAATTGAAATGTTTAACAGATCCATTTTGTCTGTACTGTGGAGAAAAAACTAGCAATAGCCTATGTAAAAGATGACAGTGGTAACTATGGAAATGATTTAATGCGGATGAAGTCAGGACGTATTTTAAAGGTAGAGCCAAGGGAACTTGTTGATGTATGGACTATAACGTGAGGAAAAGGACAGGATCTGGGACTTCCCCAGCAGCCTAGTGGTTATTAAGACTTCGCCTTCCAACCCAGGGGGTATGGGTTTGTTCCCTCGTTGGGGAGCTAAGATACCACATGTCTTGTGACCAAAAAAACAAAGTATAAAACAGAAGTAATATTGTAACAAATTCAATAAAGACATCAAAATACTATTCTTTAAAAAAAAATGAAAGAAAACGGACAGAATCAAGAATAGCTTCCAGATTTTTTACTTAAACAATGGAATGAATGGTAGTACCGCTTTTTGAGATATCAATGATGACAGAAATGAAGGTGGGGCTAGGGAGTACAGGAGTGCCAGAATTTAAGATCTACTTATTAGTGCTCAGAGTTCAACCTAAGGAAAAAGAGAAGTCTCATACAGAATTATTTTAAACTGAATAGTGATCAGTCTCAAAATCAACCACCCCACTTTGTTTACCAAAGGAATTTTTAAGTTTTGACTTCATGTTTTTTTAATAATGAACTTAAAGTGTTCCTCTTGAGTCCTGTGTTTCCTCCAGCATATTTATCCTGTTAACTCTCTGATGTCTGAAAATTGCTATGCTTTATTGTCGAAAAATTTCAGATTAGGAGTAAATAAATTTCAGGAATGTAATGGCTTAAAAAATGTATCAGTAATCAGTGAGTCACTTCCTTGTAGTACCAAAGATTTGAATGCATTCTCTAATACGAGTTCCTCCTGATAATTTCAGCTGACTTATGTTTTGAACAATACCAAAATTCCTACCTTACTAACTTTCCCACCCCTGAGCTGTGGAATGTCACACAGAACCGCTGACCAGAAAAGACCCCAATAAAAGAAGCAAGCAATTTAAGATTGCTATCCCACAAAGGATGCTAAATTCTCCTGTAGCCGATATTCATAAATAATACTAATTCTAAATTCCTTGCTGCCCTTAAACAAAATAATGAAGTGGATAAAATTCCTCTGTGATTTCTGACTTTCCATTCTGAGTTTTTCACTGCTACAATATCCCTGACTCTCTAATCAATGAAGCAATACAATAAATTCAAGCATCAGTTCAGTCAGTTCAGTTCAGTCGCTCAGTCGTGTCCGACTCTCCGCGACCCCATGAATCACAGCACGCCAGGCCTCCCTGTCCATCACCAACCCCCGGAGTACACTCAAATTCATGTCCACAGAGTCGGTGATGCCATCCAGCCATCTCATTCTCCGTCGTCCCCTTCTCCTCCCGCCCCCAACCTTTCCCAGCATCAGAGTCTTTTCCAGTGAGTCAACTCGTCGCATGAGGTGGCCAAAGTATTGCAGTTTCAGCTTTAGCATCAGTCCCTCCAATGAACATCCAGGGTTGATCTCCTTTAGAATGGACTGGTTGGATCTCCTTGCAGTATAAGGGACTCTCAAGAGTCTTCTCCAACACCACAGTTCAAAAGCATCGATTCTTCGGCGATCAGCCTTCTTCACAGTCCAACTCTCACATCCATACATGACCACGGAAAAAACCATTGCCTTGACTAGACGGACCTTGGTTGGCAAAGTAATGTCTCTGCTTTTTAATATACTATACTATAATGCTAATGACTAATAAAGAATAACATGCCACTTCTCTTGGGAATGTTAACATTTTAAACAAACAGGAAGCTTTGAGTCTATGAAATAAATTTCTAATCAAGACGAAGGAGGAGAAAGGGTTTTTCCACAGACTCATAATCAGAGTCCAATAAACAAGCCCAACTTTGAAGGTGAAGGGGTAGGTGGTATTGCCATTAGCTTCTATTTTGGCAGCACTATGCTAATAAATCGGAGAAGGCAATGGCAAGCCACTCCAGTACTATTGCCTAGAAAATCCCATGGATGGAGGAGCCTGGTAGGCTGCAGTCCATGGGGTCGCTAAGGGTCGGACACGACTGAGCGACTTCACTTTCACTTTTTACTTTCACACATTGGAGAAGGAAATGGCAACCCACTGCAGTGTTCTTGCCTGGAGAATCCCAGGGACGGGGAGCCTGGTGGGCTTCCGTCTATGGGGTCACACAGAGTCGGACACGACTGAAGTGACTTAGCAGCAGCAGCAGCAGCAGCAGCATGCTAATAAATGACAGAACCTAGCTCTCCAAAAATGTCTGTAAGTATAAACATAAGTTTATTATAAATTATACCCACATGGTAAAGAATCTGCCCACCAATGCAGGAGACATAAGAGACACGGGTTTGATCCCTGGGTTGGGAAGATCCCCTGGAGGAGGAAATGGCAACCCATTCCAGCATTCTTGCCTGGAAAATTTCATGGACAGAGAAGCATGGCAGGCTATGGTCTGCCAAAGAATCAGACAAAACCGAGCGACTGAGCACATGCACACACACACACACACATACTGATAGAATGAGTGCCACACAATTAACCAAGAATAAAATAAACATACTTCTATTGTAAATTCTATATAGTCAATTGATTCTCACAGGATGCTTTCATTGATTTCTACCCAACTGTCCTATCCACAGCCAACTATGGTTGGAATCCAACCATGATTTAACAAATGGAGTTGAATCTCAAGCCATAGCTCCTTTCCAAATAAAATTTTTGTTATAATTTTATATGTGGCAGGGATGCTGGTTGATATTTTTATTTTAACAAGTAAAACAAGGAAGATGATTATCAAAACTTAACTTGCTTATCAAAGATGTAAGCAACTTTTTTTATTCAGATAACAGTTTTTAAATATCAAAACACTTTTTTTTTCTTTGCTGTTCACAATGTAACAGCTACAAACACAATGTATTATATGTTTGCATCTTCACTGTCAATGTTTTCACCATCACTTTCTCAGATCTAGAATTTAATAAAAAAACAGTCAAGTAAGCAACTCATTCATACTATTAGCTAATTTCTGTCGTGTAACAACCCTAATATGGTTGATTTCAAGCTTCCGGTTATATCTTCCCAGGTGGCGTTAGAGGTAAAGAACCCACCTGCCAATGCAGGAGATATAAGAGATGCAGGTTCAATCCCTGGGTTGGAAAGATCTGCTAGAGGAATTCATGGCAACCTACTCCAGTATTCTTGCCTGGAGAATTGCATGGACAGAGGAGCCTGGGGGGCTACAGTACACAGGGTCGCAAAAGGTCAGACACCACTGAAGCGACTTAGCATGCACACAATGTATAATATGGAAGCCAAAGTTGGGAAGAGATAAGCAGTTTAGTTACAAGATAAATAATTTCAAAAGCACAGAAAATAATAAAATTTGGAAAAAAAACAAAAGGAAATGATGAGCTTTTAGCATTTATTATCTCATTTAATATAATTTAAAGAATTATAGATTTATATTATTTATGGCTATGTTTAAAAACCAACACAAAAACTTTGAGACTTTAACAATTGACTCTTTTTTCATTTTATTAAAGTACAGTTGATTTACAATATTGTGCCAATCTCTGCTGTATAGCAAAGTGATTCTGTTATATGCATCTATTATTTTTATATTATTTTCCATTATGTTTATTATAGGATATTGAATACCATTCCCTCTGCTATACAGTAGAACCCTGTTATTTATTCATTCTATGTGTAATAAGAGAAAGTGCAAGTGAAGTCGCTCACTTGTGTCTGACTCTTTGCGACCCCCCTGGACTGTACCCTGCTAAGCTCCTCCGTCCATGAGATTTCCAGGCAAGAATACTGGAGTGGCTTGCCATTTCCTTTCCCAGGGGATCTTCCCAACCCAGGGATCGAACCCAGGTTTCCCTGCTAAGCCCCTCCGTCCATGAGATTTTCCAGGCAAGAATACTGGAGTGGGTTGCCATTTCTTTTCCCAGGGGATCTTCCCAACCTAGGGATCGAACCCAGGTTTCCCACATTGCAGGCAGGCTCTTTACCCTCTGAGCCACTGGGGCTCCCTTGCATACTAATTCCAAACTCCTAATCCATACCCTCCCAACCCCTCTTCCCTCCTGGCAATCATGAGTCTATTCTTTATGTCTGTGAGTCTGTTTTTATTTCACAGATAAGTTCATTGTGTCACATTAGATTCCACATATATGTGGTATCTTATGGTATTTGTCTTTCTCTGTCTGACTTCACTTAGTATGATAATCTCTAGGTTCATTCATGTTGCTGCAAATGGCATTATTTGATTTTTTTTAATAGCTCAGTACTATTCCATTGTGTATATATACCACACCTTCTTTATCCACTCCTCTGTCAATGGACATTTAGCTTCCATATCTTGGCTATTGTAAGCAGTGCGGCTATGAACATAGGGGTGCATGTATCTTTTCAAATTAGAGTTTTATCTGGATATATGCCCAGAAGTGGGATTGCTGGATCATATGGTAACTTGATTTTTGTGTTTTGTTTTTTTTTTGAAGAGGCTTCACACTGTTCTCTATAGTGGCTACACCAATTTACATTCCCATCAACAGTGTAGGTGGGCTCCCTTTTCTCCACACCTTCTCTAGCATTTGTCAGTTATAGACTTTTTGATAATGGCCATTCTGACCTGTGTGAGATGATACTTCATTATAGTTTTGGTTTGCACTTCTCTAATAATTAGCAATGTGCAGCATCTTTTCATGTGCCTAATGGCCATCTGTGTTATTTCTTCGGAGAAATCTCTATTTAGGTCTCCTGTCCATTTTTTGATTGAGTTATTTTGTTTCTCGTTATTGAGTTGTATGAGCTGTTTAACAACTGACTCTTGTGAAACAACACAAGTCAGCTTTATAATTGCAACTTGGTTTCCAGTAAGCAAGATGACCCAGAGCCAAATATAGGGAAAAGATTTGCCTCTTACTTTCTGCATTCATCTTTTCGTGGGTCTCTCAATATGCTTAGAAGAAGCTGCCATCAACCCTTCAGCTGAATCAAACTCTGAATCTCTAGCCAGGCTTTTTAAGAACTCATGTAGGAACCCACCATACTAAACCACACGCCTAGTCATCCAGGATTCTGATGACAGGTTTTGAAAGGAGAGACCAGTGTGGTTCCCACATATCAAAGTATGCAACCTTTATAAAGCATCATGGAATAAACATATAAATTATTTACACTATAGACGTATCTCTTTGGATTATCAAGATTTCACACATGTTTCTCAGCCACTCCTCAGCTGCTGTTGTTGGATGTATTCTTAGGTACTGAATATATCTTAAAGGACAATAATATCATCATCTCCTTTGCCAAAGCAGAAGATAACATTGTGCAGTAAACAGTGATTCATATGCCATACCAGTTATTCTGAGATTCCCTTTCAGGGCCTTGGCTTCCTTACATAAAGTAAATCCTTTCTTGCATATTCCACATGAAAGCTATCTCCTGCCATCTTGATGCTCCTGACCCATTTCACCTTCTCAGTGAAGAATGAGCATGATATTTATTCCTTATTTAATACATTTACTTATGTATTACAGATATATCTCCTGTCACGCAGGAGTTTATAGCCAAAGAGTAAACATTCTGATAGAAAAGGCAAAATAAAGACATATCTATGGACAGTAAGTTAAAGTTATTAAGTCAATATGGTAATCCAAACATCAAACACTATTGGAAATATCTCAGCTTTATCAATAAAATAGCAATAAAATTATCCACATCTACAGTATTTCACATTAACTGTAAAATAATACTTGGCTGAAATATAGCAAGTGGGTTATCTCTAAGAGCTTGCCACTTTTAAAAGTCGGTTCTTATATATGATAGCACTGTGAACTATTTTTAGGTATTAATACATGCATGCCATTGCCAGCATTTAAGTGCTCCTACTCTGAGGGCTTTCAACATAGGAGTGCTGTTTTACAAGTAAAAATAGTCAACATTTGTACTTTTTTTTTATTATAAAGCAATTGGTTATTCAATTCTCTGTATCCTTTAGAAAAGACTGCATTGGCGTAACCCTTTAAACATGCATGGTTCAGTTCAGTTCAGTTCAGTCGCTCAGTCGTGTCCGACTCTTTGCGACCCCATGAATCACAGCACACCAGGCCTCCCTGTCCATCACCAACTCCCGGAGTTCACTCAAACTCATGTCCATCTAGTCGCTGATGCCATCCAGCCATCTCATTCTCTGTTGTACCCGTCTCCTCCCACCCCCAATCGCTCCCAGCATCAGAGTCTTTTCCAGTGAGTCAACTCGTCGCATGAGGTGGCCAAAGTATTGGAGTTTCAGCTTTAGCATCAGTCGGTACATGACTCTAAAAAAAAAAAAGAGCACTGATCCACAGACTACATTAGGATTATCGTGATTTTTCATGTAATTCATCAGACTGTTAAAATGACCACACGAACAACCAGAACTGCAGCAGGAAATCCATAGAAACATAACACCCCATGAGAACTTATTTTCTAGGGATTATAGTCTGAATTCTTCTTGCAATGCTAATTTGGTTGACTGATAATATTTCATATGAAAACACCTACCATTTTGTCTATGAATGCTAACTTTCTTCTCCTTTTCTAAAATAAAAGGAGAATGGTTTAATGATTTACTGATCATTAAATGATTTATTGATGAAATGATTTATTTGATTGACTTTGACTTTTCTCATGTTCTACACACCTAATGGAATTAGATATGAAACATACAAAAGAAAAAACTACAAAATCACATCAATTATTATTGTTAATGATATCTGTTAAATGTTGATATCTTAAAAATCATTAAGAAAATACACCAAAATATTAATGGCAGGAGGCTCTCTGAATGGAGAGATTAAAGGAGGAGTTTCATTTTATTTTCTATGTAGTCCAAGTTTCCATAACAATCATGTATTACTATTGGGCTGAAGAAAGTAAGTTTTATTTTTAATAAGGATAAATAAAAAGAAAGAGAACATTACCATCTCATTTTACTAATCAAATATCTTTAAGAAAATATTTTATAATTTCTTATCTAAGGTAAATGTCCAAAAGAAGCTAATTACTCTCCCAGGCTTTTCCCCAGCCATGCGGAAGTACTTGAAGTTCACTGAAGCATTATGCCGACTCCAACTCTGCACCATCATAGATGCTATTCCTGAAATCTTTTTTAATATACACTTTTATTTATTTATTTGGCTCTGGTAGGTCTTAGTTGCGGCATGCCAGGTCTTTAGTTGCAGCAAGCAAACTCTTAGTAGCATGTGAGATCTAATTCCTTGACCAGGGATTGAACCCAGGTGACCTGCATTGGGAGTGTGGAGTCTTAGTCACTGGACCACTAAGGACTTCCTGTTCCTAAATCTTGAGTATCCTACCCTATGTTCTTAAAGTAACTAACTCCAATTTTCCTTCAAAACTCAGCATCACCTTCTCCAGGAAGACTTTTTGGGCTCTCAAGTACAATATAAATGCTTATCCTTTGGACAGAACCCTCCATGTATTCATCAACAGTAAGGATTTATCACTCTGAAATAACTGCAGCAAGTGTTATTCCCAAGTGACTTAGCATCTACTGAATAAAAAAATGAATGAATGAACAACTTTGACATTTCCAAAAGTTAAATAAACAGCAGGCCTCTGTCCTTTCTTTCATTTAAACGATTGGCCCTTTGACTAGAACAGTTAAACCAACTAGGTGATTTGACGTCTTAAGAAAGGTTACAATTATTCACATAAACTCAATCTATTAATTTAATTCATAGTATTTATTAACTGAGGCTTCCCAGGTGGTTCGGTGGTAAAGAATCTGCCTGCCAACCAAAAGCCTCAAGTTCGATCCCTGAGTTAGGAAGATCCCACAGAGAATGAAAAGGCAACCCCCACCAGTATTCTTGCCTGGGAAACCCCATGGACAGAGGAGCCTGGTGGGCTACAATCCTTGGGTTCCAAAGACTTAGTGACTAAACAGCAGCAACATCATTTACTGACTAAACATCAATTGATGGCACTGTGTCAGGCACTGGAACATAGAAAGGAGAGACACTGCTTCTCTCAACAAACAGACCAGCGGAGACAGGAGGTACATCAACAGTTACAGTAGAGGCTGCTGAGTGTTGTACTGAGGCAGACACTTTCCACAGTAGTAGCAAAAGTGGGGGTTCGTGGCTGGGGTGTGGGAACAAGACTTCCTTGTTCCAATAACACATAAAATTCAAATGCAGCTATGTCTACAATACAAAGCAAAATAGAAATTGGACTGGACAATTACCTGACTAACATCATCAGGGTAAACACTCAATGTTATATAATTTGAATGGACAACTGCTGCTGCTGCTGCTGCTGCTGCTGCTAAGTCGCTTCAGTCGTGTCTGACTCTGTGCAACCCCATAGACGGCAGCCCACCAGGCTCCCCCATCCCTGGGATTCTCCAGGCAAAAACACTGGAGTGGGTTGCCATTTCCTATCCAATGCATGAAAGTGAAAAGTCAAAGTGAGGTCGCTCAGTCATGCCCAACTCTTCGTCACCCCATGGACTGCAGCCCACTAGGCTCCTCCATCCATGGGATTCTCCAGGCAAGAGTACTGGAGTGGGGTGCCATTGCCTTCTCCATTGAATGAACAGAGGAAACAGCAAAAACTCACTGTTTTTGAACTGGCCCACAGAGTAAGATTGGAAGATATGCTGTCACTCACTACAGGAAGTCTAGATCTGAAAAAGGGAATTTCATGAAGGTTTTATAAATATTTAAATCTGGCAACAATTTTATTATTTTCCAAACCTAGAGAATCCCATGGACAGAGGAGCCTAGTGGGCTACAGTCTATAGGGTTGCAAAGAGTTGAACACGACTGAAATGACTTAGCACGAGCATAAGTATGATTCCTAGGTCCGAACTTGGGCACGGTGGTGGGGAGGAGATAATAAATTTCTCCTTAAACTGTACCACCACAGGGAGAATTCTTTCAGATCAAATTATTGCAGAAGATCAGAGTCACTTTTGGCCATCTCATCTTTGAGCATTACTGTCCTTTCTACCTACCAAAGAAATGAAGTTGTTTCTATGTTAATAATCTAGTAAGCATGAATAGTCTTTTTGTCTCCAATGATTTGCTTCCAAGCAATTCAGAATCCCCAGATGGATCTGAACCCTACATCTCTTTTACCTTAGCCAACATTCTTCCATGACATTCCACAAATATGAAGTTGAATGGACACAGACTCAATTTCCAAGAGGATAGTGAAAAACTTTCCACTTGATTCAGAATCAAAAGCCAGATTTCTAACTAATTCCACATCAGGCAGTTCAGTCGCTCAGTCATGTCCAACTCATTGCGACCCCATGGACAGCAGCACACCAGGCTTCCCTGTCCATCATCATCCCCTGGAGCCTGCTCAAACTCATGTCTATAGAGTCGGTGACACCATCCAACCATCTCATCCTGTCTTCCCCTTCTCCTCCTGCCTTCAATCTTTTCCAGCATCAAGGTCTTTTCCAGTGAGTTAGTTCTTCACATCAGGTGGCCAAAGTATTGGAGCTTTAGCTTCAACATCAGTTTTTCCAATGAATATTCAGGACTGATTTCCTTTAGGATTGACCGGTTTGATCTCCTTGCAGTCCAAGGGACTCTCAAGAGTCTTCTCCAACATCACAGTTCAAAAGCATCAATTATTAGACATTCAGCCTTCTTTACGGTCCAACTCTCACATTCATACACGACTACTGGAAAAACCACAGCTTTAACTAGATGGACCTTTATTGGCAAAGTAATGTCTATGCTTTTTAATATGCTGTCTAGTTTTCAACATCAGACTGTTCCAAACATTTTTCCTAAAATTACTACTTCAAACCAAAGAATACTGTCATTTATACATAATAACATGAAGACAAGAGGCTGTGGTTGCTTCAGTTCTGGAATTACCACATGTATCTGGAATTACCACATGTATCAGATATTTACTCCAAAACTTAGAGAATAAAATATACCTAGAATTTATAACCATAATCCTAAATAATCTTTCTAGTATATCCCACACATAGTAACCATATTAGACTTCTTAAAATATAGCTCAAAAATGTGTCCTTGATTTAAAGTGTATAATTCCTATTCATTATTTGTAGAACAAAGTCCAAAACTCGGGTCTAGAATTCAGGCTCTTCACAAGCTGGCTCCAACCTGCTTCCTTCACTGGTAAACCACATACCCTTTGTAAAAATCTATACTTCATCTTCAAGAGGTTTTGTGGTATTCTTGTAACATTCAGAGAACTCACCTTCACCCCTACATCAGCGTTCTCCTCTTTTGTTTCAATTGGACTAACATTCCTTCCATTCTGTCTATTCAAACCCAACTCAAACAAACCTCTCCTCCATGAGTCTGCACATATGACAGTAACATTTCTGTCCTCTACACTGTCAGCCTTTTGACTTATATCTCTCTTGACACCTCTAACATACCTTACTCATTTTTATGGCCTCTCACAGCAGTGAGGACAGAGTAGGTATACAACTTCAGAACTTCAAGTGAATGACTGGATCTTTTAAAATAATTATTCATAAGACATTCCAGGATTATTTTATTTTTCCACATAATCCACACATATCTACTACCATTCCTTAACAGATTCAGGTATTATAAGATATTAGTCATTCTATGTCCACCCTATAACTGATATCAGAAGTTTGTTTTAGAAAATATACATAGCGGCTTATCTGCCACTTGTTTATACCACATATCAAGAAAGTTAATGAAAACAAATCTGACAGTTGAATAACCTACTTATAAAAATGAAAGTAAAAAAGAGTTTATTATCTACCACCCTGAGCTGAATTGTCAGCTGCATGAATTGTCCTTTATGGGTGAACTTAAACCTTGATGCTAGGCAACCCCTCAGATGTTCCTTAAGTTCCAACCTCAGAAAAACTGAAGGTCTTTTTGGCATTAAATAATAAATACCAACATGACTACTATTGATGGTGTTAGTTCTGGAAATCCTACTAGACAGTAGAGCAGCAAGTATTAGTTCTACACAGTCATAATGTCAGTGGCCATACATTTTTCTAAAAAACATCCTATGAAATGTAAAATAGTCAGTCAGTTCAGTCACTCAGTCGAGTCCAGCTTCTTGCAACCCCATAAACCGCAGAACGCCAGGCCTCTTCCTGTCCATCACCAACTCCAAAAGTTTACTCAAACTCATGTCCATCAAGTCGGTGATGCCATCCAACCATCTGATCCTCTGTCATCCCCATTTCCTCCTGCCTTCAGTCTTTCCCAGTATCAGGGTCTTTTCCAAGGAGTCAGTTTGTTGCATCAGGTGGCCAAAGTATTGGAGCTTCACCTTCAGCATCTTTGGAATATTCCAAAGAATATTCAGGACTGATTTCCAACACGATGGACTGGTTGGATCTCTTTGCAGTCCAAGGGATTCTCAAGTTCAGTTCAGTTCAGTCACTCAGTCGTGTCCAACTCTTTGTGACCCCATGAACCGCAGCACACCAGGCCTCCCTGTCCATCACAAACCCATATCCATTGAGTCAGTGATGCCATCCAACCATCTCATCCTCTGTCATCCCCTTCTCCTCCTGCCCTCAATCTTTCCCAGCATCAGGGTCTTTCCCAGTGAGTCAGCTCTTCGCATCAGGTGGCCAAAGTATTGGAGTTTCAGCTTCAACATCAGTCCTTCCAATGAACACCCAGGACTAATCTCCTTTAGGATGCACTGGGTGCATCTCCTTGCGATCCAAGGGATTCTCAAGAGTCTTCTCCAATATCACAGTTCAAAAGCATCAATTCTTCTGCGCTCAGCTTTCTTTATAGTCCAACTCTCACATCCATACATGACCACTGGAAAACCCATAGCCTTGACTAGACGGACCTTTGTTGACAAAGTAATGTCTCTGCTTTTCAATATGCCATCTAGGTTGGTCATAACTTTCCTTCCAAGGAGTAAGCGTCTTTTAATTTCATGGCTGCAGTCATCATCTACAGTGATTTTGGGGCCCCTCAAAATAAAGTCCCTTACTGTTTCCATTATTTCCCCATCTATTTGCCCTGAAGTGAAGAGACTGAATGCCATGACACTCGTTTTTTGAATGCTGAGTTTTAAGCAAACTTTTTCACGCTCCTCTTTCACTTTCATCAAGAGGCTCTTTAGTTCCTCTTCACTTTCTGCCATAAGGGTGGTGTCATCTGCATATCTGAGGTTATTGATATTTCTCCTGGCAGTCTTGATTCCGGCTTGTGCTTCATCCAGCCAGGCCTTTTGCATGAGGTACTCTCAGTTCAGTTCAGTCACTCAGTCGTGTCTGACTCTTTGCGACCCCATGAATCACAGCACGCCAGGCCTCCCTGTCTATCACCAACTCCCGTAGTTTACCCAAACTCATGTCCATCAAGTTGGTGATGCCATCCAGCCATCTCATCCTCTGTCGTCCCCTTCTCCTCCTGCCCCCAATCCCTCCCAGCATCAGAGTCTTTTCCAGTGAGTCAACTCTTCGCATGAGGTGGCCAAAGTACTGGAGTTTCAGCTTTAGCATCAGTCCTTGCAATGAACACCCAGGACTGATCTCCTTTAGAATGGACTGGTTGGATCTCCTTGCACTACATATAAGTTAAATAATCAGGGTGAAAATATACAGCCTTGACGTACTCCTTTACAACATGGAACCAGTCCATTGTTCCATGTCCAGTTCTAACTGTTGCTTCTTGACTTGCATACAGGTTTCTCAGGAGGCAGGTTTCTCATGGTCTGGTATTCCCATCTCTTGAAGAATTTTCCAGTTTGTTGTGATCCCCACAATCAAAGGCTTTAGTCAATGAAGCAGAAGTAGATGTTTTTCTGGAACTCTCTTGCTTTTTCTATGATCCAGCGGATATTGGCAATTAGATCTCTGGTTCCTCTGCCTTTTCTAAATCCAGCTTGAACATCTGGATGTTCTCGGTTCACGTAGTGTTGAAGCCTCGCTTGGAGAATTTTGAGCATTACTTTGCTAGCATGTGAAATGAGTACATTTGTGTAGTAGTTTGAACATTCTTTGGCACTGCCTTTCTTTGAGATTGGAATGAAAACTGACCTTTTCCATGTAATTCCGATAATAAAGATATTATAATTCATGAATTCCCACATGAGGAACAAACAAAAACAGAATCACACAAATATTGCCCAGATCTTGAATTTTTATCTGCAATCTTAGAATACTCCAAAGGACAGAAATCAATTTGGTAGGGCTGGAAAATAAAATGATTTCTACATTCTTCTGACAGTTAAGAAACACAGACATAAATTTATCAAAGTAGAAAACAAAAACCAAGGAATTTTTATTATTTAGCTTAATCATTTAAATATTTATTCTCATATGCTATAAACTACTCTGATATTTGTATCTGAAAATTTAAAAAGAAATAAAAAGTGAGGCATTTGATTCTGTGGTAATATAAAATTTCTTGATAGTATGTTTCTGTGGCCGTATTAAGTGTCAGTGAATACACCAAGCTCGAGCTCATACACGGTGTTATCAATAGATGATATGACAATTTATTTTACTTAAATAGTGATGTATTTGCAACACACACCATTTACTTCTTCTAAACCAAAGAGCTACCTATCAGAGCCTGTGTTATGGCTCACCTTCACAAAAGGGGTAGGCCAAGGGGAGCACAGTCTTCTCCTTCTCCCAGATCCAGTTTTGAGAACAAAAGTTGGCTCTCACTGAAGGATGGCCAGTGCACACAAGAGGCACTGGCAAACCTACACCCCAATGTCAAAAGATAAATCAGGCAATCAGATTCTAAACTCAAAAACTTGGAATTAGAAATCAGAAGAGTGAGTCAATGTAATTTAATGTTAATTTAATGAGGGAAGACAAAAGTTATAGGATGAAGTCTAACTAGTAGAGAAAAGGACAAATGAAGATGCCAGGACATCCCTGGTAGCTCAGTGGTAAAGAATCCACCTGCCAATGCAGGAGACACAGGTTCAATCCCTGATGGAGGAAGATCCCACATACTGCGGAACAACTAAGCCTGTGGACCTCAACTATGAGTCTGCACTCTGGAGTCCAGGAGCAGCAACTGCTGAGTGCATTTGCTTCAACTACTGAAACCCATGTGCCCTAGAGCCTGTGCTCCACCTGCAAGAGAACCCACAGCAATGAGAAGCCCGAGTACCACAACTAGAGAGTAGTCCCCACTTGCTGCAACTACAGAAAAGCCCATGCATCAGCAAAGACCCAGGACAACCAAAAATAAATAAATAAATAGAATTATTTTTAAAAGATGCCAGACCAAAGCAGTTGCCATTAGAGAGCTGTATGAGGTCCTGATATCTTGAGACTCTGATTCCAGTCAACCCACTGGGTTATGACTATTCTGAAATATAACCCAAACTCCAACACAACAGATTCATAATATGACCAAATAATTTGAGTAAATTCTGTAAGTTCATAAATAAAATAATTTAATCTTTTATTGATAAACTGCTGCAGCAAAGAGGCACAAAGGGAAATAGTGTCATTTTTTAAAGCCAATGCTGCCTGAACCCAAAGTCCAGCTCTGCCACTTACTACCTATGTGGCCCTATGGCTGAAAGTGAAGAACTAAAGAGCCTCTTGATAAAAGTGAAAGTTCAGTTCAGTTCAGTCGCTCAGTCGTGTCCGACTCTTCGCGACCCCATGAACCACAGCACGCCAGGCCTCCCTGTCCATCACCAACTCCCGGAGTTCACTCAAACTCATGCCCATCGAGTCGCTGATGCCATCCAGCCATCTCATTCTCTGTCGTCCCCTTCTCCTCCCGCCCCCAATCCCTCCCAGCATCAGAGTCTTTTCCAGTGAGTCAACTCATTGCATGAGGTGGCCAAAGTATTGGAGTTTCAGCTTTAGCATCAGTCTTTTCAATGAACACCCAAGATTGATCTCCTTTAGAACAGACTGGTTGGATCTCCTTGCAGTACAAGGGACACTCAAGATATCTACTACTGTGGGCAGGAATCCCTTGGAAGAAATGGAGTAGCCATGATGGTCAAAAAAAGAGTTGGAAAGGCAGTACTTGGATGCAATATTAAAAACTACAGAATGATTTCTTTTCATTTCCATGGCAAACCATTCAATATTACAGTAATCCAAGCCTATGCTCCAACCAGTAATGCTGAAGAAGCTGAAGTTGAACGGTTCTATGAAGACCTACAAGACCTTTTGGAACTAACACCCAAAACACATGTCCTTTTCATTATGGGGGACTGGAATGCAAAAGTAGGAAGTCAAGAAACACTGAGTAACAGGCAAATTTGGCCTTGGAGCACGGAATGAAGCAGGGCAAAGGCTAATAGAGTTTTGCCAAGAGAACGCACTGGTCATAGCAAACACCCTCTTCCAACAACACAAGAGAAGACTCTACACATGGACATCACCAGATGGTCAACACCGAAATCAGATTGATTCTATTCTTTGCAGCCAAAGATGGAGAAGCTCTATACAGTTAGCAAAAACAAGACCAGGAGCTGACTGTGGCTCAGATCATGAACCCCTTATTGCCAAATTCCGACTGAAATTGAAGAAAGTAGGGAAAACCGCTAGTCATTCAGATATGACCTAAATCAAATCCCTTATGATTATACAGTGAAAGTGAGAAATAGATTTAAGGGAGTAGATCTGATAGATAAGAGTGCCTGGTGAACTATGGACGGAGGTTCGTGACATTGTACAGGAGACAGGGACCAAGACCATCCCCATGGAAAAGAAATGCAAAAAAGCAAAATGGCTGTCTGAGGAGGCCTTACAAATAGCTGTGAAAAGAAGAGAAGTGAAAAGCAAAGGAGAAAAGGAAAGATATAAGCATCTGAATGCAGAGTTCCAAAGAATAGCAAGGAGAGATAAGAAAGCCTTCCTCATCTATCAATGCAAAGAAATAGAGGAAAACAACAGAATAGGAAAAACAAGAGATCTCTTCAAGAAAATTAGAGATGCCAAGGGAACATTTCATGCAAAGATGGGCTCGATAAAGGACAGAAATGGTATGGACCTAACAGAAGCAGAAGATATTAAGAAGAGGTGGCAAGAATGCACAGAAGAACTGTACAAAAAAGATCTTCACAACCAAGATAATCATGAAAGTGAAAGAGGAGAGTGAAAAAGTAGGCTTAAAACCCAACATTAAAAAAACTAAGATCATGGCATCCAGTCCTATCACTTCATGGCAAATAGATAGGGAAATAATGGAAACAGTAAGGGACTTCATTTTCTTGGGCTCCAAAATCACTGCAGATGATGACTTCAGCCATGAAATTAAAAGACGCTTGTACCTTGGAAGAAAAGCTATGACCAACCTAGACAGCACACTAAAAAGCAAAGACATTACTTTGCCAACAAAGGTCCATCTAGTCAAGGCTATGGTTTTTCCAGTAGAAATGTATGGATGTAAGAGTTTTCCCGTAAGAAAACTGAGTGCCGAAGAATTGATGATTTTGAAGTATGGTGTTGGAGACTCTTGAGAGTCCCCTGGACTGCAAGGAAATCCAACCAGTCCATCCTAAAGGAAATCAGTCCTGAATATTCATTGGAAGGACTGATGCTGAGGCTGAGGCTCCAATACTTTGGCCACCTGATGCGAAGAACCGACTCACTGGAAAAGAGCCTGATGCTGGGAAAGACTGAAGGCAGGAGGAGAAGGAGAAGACACATGGTTGGTTGGATGGCATCACTGACTTGATGGAAATGAGTTTGAGCAGGCCCCGGGAGTTGGTGATGGACAGGGAAGCCTGGTGTGCTGCAGTCCATGGGGTCGCAAAGAGTCAGACACGACTGAGCGACTGAACTGAACTGAAGCTATTTAATCTCTCTAAGCCTCATGTATCTCATGTGTAAAATAAGAGGGCCTCAAAGGGCTATTATAAGCAATAAGTAAAATTATGAACAACAGTGCTGAGCACAAATAGCCTTCAATGTTGTTAGATGATGATCACAATTGTGATAATGACGATAACAATGAGGATTTTCTTTTCTACTCAATACACGAATAAATGAACTTTAAACGATCTACTGCATTGCATCTACCAGCTTCTTGGGGACTCCAGGCATTCTTTGGTTTGTGGCCTCATCTTTCCAGTCTTTGCTTCCATGGTCACATTAACTCCTCTGCTCTGCATTTAGGGCTTACCCAGATAATCCAGGAGAGCCTCCTCCCTTCAAAATCCTTCACTCAATCATATCTTTTGTCGTAAAAGTAATATTCACAGGTTCCAGGGATTATGGCATGGGAGTTAGTGTCAGAGAGGCCATTGTTCAGTTCACTACAGATGGTTTCATATTCCATATGATAACTAACCTTTAAGGCACATTTTGAGATTTGGTATATTACAAAAGAACATTACCTGAAAAGTCTTTCAAAAATAACCTCTTCCTTTTTAGTTACATTTCCACTTGAAGCTGGATTTCCTTCAGCTCTCTCAGCAAATACAACTTGTCACAGTAGGATGAATCAACAAATACAAGACTGCAGCATCTATTAGGCCAAACATTACAAGGTTTACAAAAATGGAAATCTATGTTATACTTGCCTTCATATAAGTTTTTATTTTGGAAAATATAGTAATTTAAAAAAAAAACTATTTATCACTATCTTATCACTTCAAATAGTTAGATATCATAGTGAATATTTTAAACCTAGGATGCATTGTCATGGAAACAATTTGTAAAGGAAAAGAATAAATATGGAAGTAGAAACCCCGAACATTTTTTGCCTTATAACCTAGACGATGGTTGCTTTTCCATCACTACCTACTGATGCTATATCTCATATATAACCAATGCCTTTTTCCCCATTTTCTCTACAAACAGGACAATTATGTCCTCATTACCCTCCTGGGGCTTTTATGAGGACCTCATCATTGAGTCTCCTGTCTTCTCACACAGGCAATCTTTGTATTGCTTCAAAAGACCTCCTAATTCACAGTCGTCTTCAATTAAAAACTCTCCTATAGAGCACCGCCATCTGCTGCATTAAGGCTAAATTCTATTATAATGATTATGACGACCTTTTACAAACTGATCTCATTTCTTGGCATCATTCTCTACTGCTGCCCACCAACTTTTCATGGCTCATTCTCATATCGATGAATTTTCCCTGGCTAGATACCTCTTCTAACTGATGTGTCTACATAAAAATCTGACCTATTTCAAGGCTCAGAATACTGCTCTTTCCTTATGACATATATTTAATACTTACATTCAGAATTTGAATTTCCTTTTCTGTGGTCGGAGCAATCTGTATTTCTATGATGACACTTCACATTCTATTATAAACTTATAATTATACATTTTCTTAAAAATCTGTAGCCACGGGACTTCCCTGGTGGTCCAGTGGTTAAGAATCGGCCTGCCAATGCAGGATACATGAGTTTGATCCCTGGTCCAGGAAGATCCCACATGTCTTGGCTCAACTAAGCCCGTGCAACACAACTACCAGAAGCACTCACTCTAGTCTACCTGGCGCCACAATAGGGTAGCTCTGACTCACCGCAACTGGAAAAAGCCCACTTGCGGCAACAAAAGACTGATGCAGCCAAACATAAATAAATAAATATAGGTTTTAAAACTCTGCAACTACATTTCAAAGGAAGAGGAATGGAAAGATAAAATGAATGTAAAGTTCATAAACAAGGTAACCTTGATATGAGAAAAATACTGGCAAATGTATTCAAAACTAGTTGACATAATATATTTCAACGTCCACACGTCCCCATCAACAATCAGACTCTAAGGAGATTTCAAGGATTCTAATGACTGAAAACAAAATAATCATTTACACAACAAAGATTTTCTCTATATCAGTGTGACAAACTTTTTACTTACTACAATGGCAGGCCTTCCTGGTGGTGTTAAGCACAACTAAGTGAAACCAGACGTGAAGGAGCTATGCAACCCTTTTCACCGAATCCTTAGTGAATGATCATTATGATCCAAACTAGCAAGGGATCTTCATATCTACCAGTTACATGGAAGTCATACAATCCTGAATGGGTCTTTTTCCAAAGAAGATATTCAGGTGGCCAGCACGTGCATGTAATTATTAAGACAGAGAAGGATGACATTGAGGTGTCACCTCACAACTGATGGAATGGCTGTCATCAGGGAGCTGAGGGATGGTCAGTGCTGGCAGGGGTGAGGGTGGGCCTCATGCATTCTTGGGGAGAGTACAGACTGATGCAGTCATTGAGGACAATGGTGAAGAGGTTCCTCAGGGAACTAGGAATAGATCTTTCATATGGTGAAGTGGTTCAACTTCGGGATGTGTGTCTGAAGGAAACAGGAACACTACCCCAGAGGATATCTGCACCCCCAATTGCAATGATACTGGTGAACCATAAAGGCATTTATGAGAGTGTCCTGGGTGGTGCCAGTGGTAAAGAATCAGCCTGCCGATGCAGGAGACTCCAGAGACACGGGTTTCACCCCTGGGTCGGGAATATCCCTTGGAGAAGGAAATGGCAACCCACTCCAGTGTTCTTGCCTGGAAAATCCCATGGACAGAGGAGCCTGGCAGGCTACAGTCCATGAGGTTGCAAAGAGTCGGACACGACTGAGCACACACACACCACACCAAAAGTATTACTCAAGGAGAAGGGGGTCAGACAGAGAAAAACAAATACTATGTGCTCTCACTTATATGTGGAATCTGAAAAAAAAAACAAAACTTCTAATTAAAAAAAATAGATATGCAACAAGCAACAAAGATTTACTGTATAGCACAGGGAACTATAGTCAATATCTTGAAATAACCGATAATGGAAAATAATCTGAAAAATAATATATGTGTATCTGTATAACTGAATCTGTTATACTGTGCACCTGAAACACTGTAAGTCAACTATACTTCAGTAAAATACATACATTAAGAAAATAAATAAGTAAACCAACCTCATAGAAGCAGAAATCATATTTGCAGTTTCCAGAGGCCAGGGAGGTGGGTGGGGTGGGTGAAGGTGGTCAAAAGGTACAAATTCTAGTTATAGATATAAGTTTTGGGGATGTAATATACAACATGATGAGTAAAGTTAACAATATTGTATATTTGAGAGTTGCTACAAATGTAGATCTTAAAAGTTCTCATCAAAAAGAAAAAAATGTATAACTATGTGATGCATGTTAACTTGACTTAATTTGGTAATCATCTCACAATATATAGAAATATCAAGTCACTATGTTATACACTTGAAACTTAAACAATGTTATATGTCAATTATATCTCAATAAAACTGGAAAAATTAAAAGGCAAAAATAACCATACAATAAGTACTACTGCACGCATCCATCTCCAGTAACTACCATAAAGCTGTAAATACAAAACTGCATTATGACCACACAATGGTTAAAATGATATTTATTTTGCTAACATGAGAGCTGCAATTAGGAGAAAATTAAAAGATCTGAATAGCTTGAAGACATCTTTCATGTGTGCATAATCCACTGTGAGACACAGGTACACAAACCTACTTGCTTCCCAAATCTTGCTTGATGTTCATTTCATTACTATAGGAGAGTAACAGGATATGCCTACTGGCAAGAGAAATGGTGACCCATTTGGGTCACTCCAATATTTCTTACAGAGATCATTCTTCAAACTCCAAGGCGTGCAGTGCAGATTTTAGATCTGATATCTGTTGTGCATGTGTCTCTTGGGTTGTAGGATAACATGCTCAGAAGTTATGCACTTTTCTAATTAAATACAAGTCGAGTACTGAGACACAAAGAGAGGGTGAGGGCGAGAAAGAAAGAGGAAGGGGAAAGGAGAGAGGGGGAGGGAGGGAGGAAAGGAAGGAAGGAGGGAGGTAATATCTGTAAGTTGACCAGAGGAAAATGTAATTTTCCTCACTTCTCCAGGTAAACAGGATGATTTGGAACAACCATTAGCTTTTTTCCTTCCTTTTTTCTTTTTAACTATATCACAAGTACTTTCTTCTCTAGAGACTACGCTGTTAAATAAACTCAAGTACAGGGTAACAGAACCTACTGATAAAACAATGGGACTCCTTTGCCACCTCTCCCAGCAAAGGTCAGCTTCCCCAGGGGCTATTAGCCTTCTCAGAAAAGTCAAAACACTGTTCAAGCACTAATAACGTCAATTTTCCTCCCTCAGGATTCATATCCAGACAGAGGTTTCTTTAAGAGCTACATCTCCAGTTTCACCATCAATGGAAAAAGACGAAGGAAAAGAAGAAATCCCTCGACATCCAACTTAGGAGACCCCAGTTGTGCTATGACATCAACTCCTGAGGCAGGAGCAGAGGAAACCACTCTTGGTCTGGCTTTCTCTCAGGTCACTCCAGGAGGGATGGCTTATTGCCACAGACTGTCTGTTGCACATATCTGGCCTCCTCATTTGCACCATCACTTATTCAATGTAGTGAATCCTTCAGCTACACTTTCCTTTCTTCAATCCCGACAAGAGTGTTTCTCTGTGTATGTGTTGGAAGAAAGTATGGAGAGGATAGGACTTCAGGTCGACTCTTGAGCTGCCCCTAGGCATTCAGAGACTCCCCACCTGGTCCCTGTCCTTGGAGTACATAGTCCAAGCAGGGCTCTCCAGCAGGAGCCATTATGACAGATGCAGACTTCAGAGAGCAGTGTGGTGTTGAGACCATCTGAAATGAATATACGACTGAATCCTATTGAGGGCTCTAGATAAATTTTCTTTCAGAGTTTCTCAAACTTAGCATTATTATTATTTTTACTGAGGTACAGTTGATATAACTAGATAAACTTTTAAGATTCTGGAGGGCAGGTGTGGAGACCTATTTGTCTTACAGTCACCCACGGCAAGTCGCATGTGTATGTTTCCTGCTTATTCCACCTGCCACCTGGAATCTGGAATATTTATTGGAAGGACTGATGCTGAAAGTGAAGGTCCAATACTTAGGCTACCTAATGCAATCAGCTGACTCACTGGAAAAGACCCTGATGCTAGGAAAGACTGAAGGCAGGAGGAGAAGGGGGCAACAGAGGATGAGATGGTTGGATGGCATCACCCACCTAATGAACATGAGCTTGAGCAAACTCCGGGAAATGGTGAAGGACAGGGAAGCCTGGCGTGCTGCAGTCCATGGGGTCGCAAAGAGTCGAACACAACTGAGCAACTGAACAACAACAACCTGGAACCGGAGGGTCTGCCTCTTCCATTTCCCATTCCCCTCCATCTTTGGAGCTGGTTTCAGATTTCACCCAGGAAGCTCCTGAGGTTGTGAACCAACATTATCTGCAGGTCTGCCAACAACAGCTGTACCAAATTTTGCATATATTTATTGTTTGTACTTCATCTTGTTCTTTAAATAATGTATTTGAAGTTTATCTACATTATTATTTATGCCATGCATTATTTTTAATATATATATATGGTCAATTATGAAGATACATTAAATTTCAATGATCAGAAAATCCCAAGGAAGCAAAAATGACAGAAGAAAAAGTAAAATCACACCATAAAAACTGTTAGGTAATTATAATACTTGCCTCTCATCCTTACACTCTATTCAAGGCAGGCCACAGATATGACCTCTAAACATACTAATGTTTGAGGGAAAATGCAATTGGTTATAGGATATACAGTATCATAAATAAACTTCATAAGACTGGCTTGGCATGGATATTTTTCTATTATAATGTTAAAGGAGATGAACAGAACAGCCTGAAAAATAAAAATACATTTGTATGAGATTCCTTAATAAGCAATACATAGTAAGCATCAAGAAAACACTGTAGCACAATTCTTCATAATTGAGCCTAGGAAATGGACATCAATTGTTTTCTGAGTTCCACTATGTGAGTCAGTATTATAATGACAGAAACAGTAGCAGCAAGACTAGACACACACAATAAGGCTGTCATTCAATGGGAAATGTGACAAGAATGTCAGACAATGCTATGCTGATGATAGTGCTGGTGATGGAAAGAAAAGAAAGGCTATTACTCTTGAGCAAAAGTCAGAAGTAATCAAGAATCAATCAGTTTATATGTTTAGATCTTACTGTTACACATATAAAGGTATTTTTAAAGTTATTATTGAAATTCCTACAGGGAAAAATAACTATATAGAAATCTGAAACTCTTTAATTTCATTTTCCCAATAAAATAATTACCCTAACTCAGGGGGCTTTTTTAGACATGTTCATATTTACTATTTCGGTTCAGTTCAGTCGCTCAGTCCTGTCTGACTCTTTTGCGACCGCATGGACTGCAGCCCAGGCTTCCCTGTCCATCAACAACTCCCGGAGGTCACTCAAACTCATGTCCATCGAGTCGATGATGCCATTCACCATCTCATCCTCTGTTGTCCCCTTCTCCTGCCTTCATTTTTTCCCAGTATCAGGCTCTTTTCCAATGAGTCATTTCTTCACATCAGGTGGCCAAAGGATTGAAGCTTCAGCATCTCTCCTTCCAATGAATATTCAGAGGTGATTTCCTTTAGAATGGACTGGTTGAATCTCCTGACAGTCCAAGGGACTCTCAAGAGTCTTCTCCAACACCACAGTTCAAAAGCATCAATTCTTCAGTGCTCAGCTTTCTTATACTCCAACTCTCATATCTATACAAGATTAATGGAAAAACCATAGCTTTGACTAGACAGACCTTTGTTGGCAAAGTAATGTCTCTGCTTTTTAATATGCTGTTCGTCATAGCTTTTCTTCCAAGGAGCAAGTGTCTCTTAATTTCACGACTGCAGTCACCATCTGGAGTGACTGTGGAGCCCAAGAAAATAAAGTCTCTCACCATTTCCATTGTTTCCCCATCTATTTGCCATGAAGTGATGGGACAGGATGTCATGATCTTCGTTTTCTGAATGTTGAGTTTTAAACCAATTTTTCACTCTCACTTTCATCAAGAGGCTCTTTAGTTCTTTGCCATAAGGGTGGTATCATCTGCTTATCTGAGGTTATTGATATTTCTCCCAGCAATCCTGATTCCAGCTTGTGCTTCATCCAGCCTGGCATTTCTCATGATGTACTCTGCATATATGTTAAATAAGCAGGCTGACAATATACAGCCTTGACATACTCCTTTCCCCATTTGGAACCAGTCTGTTGTTCCATGTCCAGTTCTAACTGTTGCTTCTTGACCTGGATACAGATTTCTCAGGAAGCAGGTAAGGTGATCTGGCATTCCCATCACTTTAAGAACTTTCCACAGATTGTTGTGATCCACACAGTCAAAGGCTTTGGCGTAGTCAATAAAAAAAGAAGTAGATATTTTTCTGGAATTCTCTTGCTTTTCTGGTGATCCAATGGATGTTGCCAATTTTATCTCTGGTTCCCCTGCCTTTTCTAAATCCAGCTGGAACATCTGGAAGTTCATGGTTCACATACTGTTGAAGAGTGGCTTGCAGAATTTGGGCATCACTGTGTTAGCATGTGAGATGAGCAAAATTGTGCGGTAGTTTGAGCATTCTTTGGCATTGCCCTTTCTTTGAGATTGGAATTAAAACTGACCTTTTCCAGTCCTGTGGCCACTGCTGAGTTTTCCAAATTTGCTGGCATATTGAGTGCAGCACTTTCACAGCATCATCTTTTAGGATTTGAATCAGCTCAACTGGAATTCCATCACCTCCACTAGCTTTTGTTCATAGTGATGCTTCCTAAGGCTCACTTGACTTCACATTCCAGGATGTCTGGCTCTAGGTGAGTGATCACACCATCGCGGTTATCTGGGTCATGAATTTCTGTTTTGTATAGTTCCATGTATTCTTGCCACTTCTTCTTAATACCTTCTGCTTCTGTTAGGTCCCTACCATTTCTGTCCTTTATTGAGCCCAACTTTATATGAAATGTTCACTTGGTAGCTCTAATTTCCTTGAAGAAATCTCTACTCTTTCCCATTCTATTGTTTTCCTACATTTCTTTGCACTGAACACTGAGGAAGGCTATCTTATCTCTCCTTGCTATTCTTTGGAACTCTGCATTCAAATGGGTATATCTTTCCTTTTCTCTTTTGCCTTTCTTTTCTCAGCTATTTGTAAGGCCTCCTCAGACAACCATTTTGCCTTTCTTTTCCTTGGGGATGGTCTTGATCACTGCCTCCTACACAATGTCACAAACATCCATCCACAGTTCTTCAGGCACTCTATCAGATCTAATCGCTTTAATTTATTTTAACTTCCAGTGTATAATCATAAGGGATTTGATTTAGGTCATATCTGAATGACTAGTGGTTTTCCCTACTTTCTTCAATTTAACTCTGAATTTGGCAATAAGGAGTTCATGATCTGAGCCACAGTCAGCTCCTGGTCTTGTTTTTGCTGATTGTATAGAGCTTCTCCATCTTTGGCTGCAAAGAATATAATCAATCTGATTTCGGTGTTGACCATCTGGTGATGTCCATGTATAGAGTCTTCTCTTGTGTTGTTGGAAGAGGGTGTTCACTATGACCAGTACGTTCTCTTGGCAAAACTCTATTAGCCTTTGACCTACTTCATTCTGTACTCCAAGGCCAAATGTGCCTGTTACTCCAAGTATCTCTTGACTTCCTACTTTTGCATTCCAGTCCCCTATAATGAAATGGACATCTTTTTTGGGTGTTAGTTCTAGAAGGGCTTGTAGGTCTTCATAGAACCATTCAACTTCACCTTCTTCAGCATTACTGGTAAGGGCATGGACTTGGATTACTGTAATATTGAATGATTTACCTTGGAAATGAACAAAGATCATTCTGTCATTTTTGAGATTGCATCCAAGTACTGCATTTTGGATTTATTATTTGAGTAAGTGACAGCACAAGGACAAAAGTTCACCATTTGACCACATAAGCAACTAAATCAGTCATTAAATAATACAATTTAAGTACAAAGATACACCTTTACACTGCTGTTTGTCATTTATGAAAAAGAAACCCAAAAAAATCTAGCAACCAACTAACCTTAAATTTAAAAAATTCATTCTGTGGCTAAAGTCTAACTCAGGATTTTGATTTAAAATTGTTCCTAATGGTACAACTGTCACATTATAATACAGCTAAAGTGACCAAATTTTTCAAAACAGAAATAAGGAGATATGACTTGAAAAAGGTATTGGATTGGGAGGGGCAGTATTTGTATAAAAGACTACAATTTACATACATTTTAAATTTGATCTTATATCTAAGGGCTCTCTGAAAATTTTCATGAAGTCAGAACTGCCACAGAAAAGTCTGGAATGTGTGTTTAGCTAAAAATGGATCCACTTACAAGCTGTTAAAAATGAATGCCCAGGGGGAAAATAAGTGAAATCCTACCCCAATTTTTCACAGAAGTCTCTTCATGCTACCATCTTTTGATATGTGGCAGGTAGCATGTTCAGAGCCTTATGGCCCCTAGCTAGCAACCCTGGACAAATGACTTAGCTTCTAGAAAGCTTCATCTTCTCATATATAAACTAAAACTGTTGGACTGCCTGGTCCATTGAATTCCCAATATTTTGTCGACTGTAGACTTTTGAAGAGACCACTAACTGCTCACCAACTCCAAGCCAGGGTGTAGCTGTTTTAACTATCAGAAACTACAGGCCCGGGTCCACACCTAATACAGAATTAATATCTATCCTGGCAGGTTTTAAATCAAGTTTTTATGCCAGTGTGAGCTCATATAACCATACTCTAATGGCTAGCATTTTAATTTAGTTTTCAACATAGATTAATTTAACCTGTCTGAATTTCAAACCTTTCACCTGCTCTGGCCTCTAATTTCCATATGCCCCACTGGCATCATGGCTATGTGTTCTGATCTCTGACAGCTAAACTCTCCAGCATGCTTCTTCATCTCCTGTGTGTGTGCTTGCTTAGTTACACAGTCATGTCCAACTCTTTGTGACTCCATGGACTATAGCCCGCCAGGTTCCTCTGTCCACACAACTTTACAGGCAAAAATACTGGAGTGGGTTGCCATTTCCTACTCCAGAGGATCTTCCCAACCCAGAGATACAACCTGAGTCTCCTATGTTTCCTGCACTGGCAGGCAGATTCTTTACCACTGCACCCCTTGGAAGCCCTTTTCATCTCCTAGGTTTGGCTAATGTCTGGGATGCTTGTTTTAGTATCTTATGATATCTTCCTGCAACCCTGTTTATTAAATCTTAGGTCTCTATAATAACATTTTAGAAAAGTCCATCTTATCTTTTGTTAAATACCTGAAAATAAATCTATAGTGGGGTGATTTCTTTTGTGGAAGCATCCTGAACAAAGTTGATGCTCAGGTAAGTGGGCTACCGAGGATACAAAGATTTTTTTCCCTTCCTCCAGAACACAGACTCACATCAAAAAATCAACAATAAATGTGAAATAGAGGCCAACATGACTTAATATTCGTAAACAATACTTTCTCTCATTTCCCATACCAACAACATAAAGCAATGAAAAGAATCATTTTTGTTAGGTAGTTGATATATTTCCATTTAGTAAAAAAGCAATTTGTAAAATGTTAGTAGCAACGTCTATCATCCCTCATTGGTCAACTTTGGGGCTGTCACTTATCCCCTAAATTTCTCAGGGCAAATTTGACTATAACCCATATCTATACCAAAACCTTCCATACAAAGGTCCACTGATGAGCTACACATATAATCAATAGGTATCAAAAGAATTGCACAATCATTTCCAATCTGACCTTGACAAGATACAAAGATAATATCATTAGAAAATAGAGAATCTACCTGGTGGCCCAGTAAAGAATCTGCCTGCCAATTCAGGGGACAAGGGTTTGAGCCCTCGTCTGGGAAGATTCCATGAAGCCCACATGCTGCAACGACTGAGCCCATGTGCTGTAACTACTGAAGCCCACACACCTAGAGAATGCACTCTACAACAAGAGAAACCCCTGCAATGAGAAGCCCATGCACTACTAAAGAGAAGCCCTCACTCACCACAGTAGACAAAGCCTGCTTGCAGCAATGAAGACCCAGTGCAGTCATAAATAAATAAATAAACAATAAAATGTAAAAAGAGGGAGGCCTGATGCAGAGAGCCGACTTACTGGAAAAGACCCTGATGCTGGGAAAGACTGAAGGCAGGAGAAAGGGGTGACACCAACTCAATAGATATGAGTAAACTCCAGGAGACAGTGAAGGACAGGGAAGTGTGGCTTGCTGCAGTCCATGCAGTTGCAAAGAGTTGGACATGACTTGGGGACTGAACAACAACAATGAAGATCAGAAAGCATACAAAATGCACTCAATTGCTTAAGGGTATTTAAATGTCCAAATGATTGTGATCACTAAAGGTGAAATATCAGTCTCTCTCCTGTATCATGCTTCACAAAACGGTTCACAAGAGACTTTACGGTTGTGAAAATGCAACGAAGAGTTAATCTTCTACACAAGGCTTGGCGATATCAGCTGACGACCATACATTCCAACTAATGCTGTTCCGTAAGGCAGCTAAGTCAACAGCAACCACTTAAGGGGCAGATTCCCATGGGTCCTTAATTGCTGAACAGTGTGGTGCTGTCCCTCATACTAGATAAAATGACAATGTTCTTTAGCTCTAGAAACTTAAGTGAAATCTTGGAAGGTATATGAAAAAATTCCTTATGTGCTCCTGGTGGGTAATATACAGATACAAGAAATATATGATGTTTTCAAATTAGAGTTTACAGAAAATACTGGTAAATATATCAGTGAAAACTTTGTGGCAAATTGTTAACTAAAGTGAGACTTCATGGCTCTGTCTTCTGATATGATCAGCTTTAAGTGGCCTATGTCACACATCTGATAGTGAAATGGAATAGAATATACAATCTGTCAGACAAAAAAAAAACCCAACATGATGGAAAGCTGAATTGAATTTAATAAAATGTAATCAGAAAAATTTCAATATAAAGCCAGCATTTAGGTTTAAATAATCATCAAAGTAGAACTTGAAGAGGGCCTTGCTATATAATAGACTTCTCTGAAAAATACCTGGAGTCTTCCTTTGATTGAGAGTTCAATGTGAACTAAACTGTAAGGGGGTTGACAAAACAAAGAGCTGTTGAAAACACTCATGTAAAAACAGAATTATAATGTCAGAGCTCTCTACTAATCAAGCTACTCTGTGGTTGAATTTTATTATGGAAACTATTTATTCACTGCAGACTTTAAAGGCATACTCTTTCACACTACAAAGCAAAATAAAACCCTGTTTCTATTTGGATGCAGGAAGTGTCTTCATCACTCATCTTTTCATCCCTATTTAGTATAGCTTATACATAATTCCTATATTAATTCCCCTTTAGCGGAGTTTTCCTTCTAAAACTGCTCTGTCAGATATCAATAAAAAAATAATCAAGAGTCACTTAAATATACATACTATATTATTGCCAACTTCAGATCCTCTCTATCAAAAATGACAGAAAAACTCTAATTTTAGCGGGTATTATCACTTATCCACTGTGCTTTCGTTTACTGAACTTAAAGTCATCACTAAGATGAGGTGGCTGGATGGCATCACCGACTCTGTGGACATGAGTTTGAGTGAACTCCGGGAGTTGGTGATGGACAGGGAGGCCTGGCATGCTGTGATTCATGGGGTCGCGGAGAGTCGGACACGACTGAGAGACTGAACTGAACTGAAGGTTGCAAAACCACTTAGCTTCACTTTGAGGGTGAAAAACTGTTAATGAAACCTGATTGAGAATCTATTTAATTTACTGCATTATAATTATATAATAGTGGAAAGAACATTTTTTTAAAAAATGTGGGTTTGAATCCTGGCTCTGCCAAATGTAGCTTATGGGTAGAACTCTGGGTGATTTTATTAACCAGCTAGCAGTTTGCCCAGTGATGTTTTATAGAAATACAAAATGAGAAATATAGCTTATATTCAGATATTCCAAGTTAGAGGGTCACATGGTATTTTTTATTCAAATACAAAGATATATGGTAAGGCAGAGATGAAAAGTGGTTAGTATCATAAAAGAAACATCAATCAAACATTGGAAGAGTTCAGCAGATAGAGGAGGAATTTTGTTGTTCCAGGAAGGTTAAAATTGTTAATAGACTGAGAGCATGGTCTAGTTTCCAAAACTGTTCTTGTACTTTCACAGTGAATCTTCCTTTCACCCACTGTACCGCCAGCCTCCACTCCAGTCCTTTCACCTAGACATTTATTCCAAAAAGTACCATTTAAATTTAAAAAGTAATTTTTTACTTCATAAACTGTCAATGAAATATCAAAAACAATGAGGCACTTCCCTTTTAGAGAAAACCTAGTTAACTGTGTAAATTCTTGAAAACTTGACTGTGCTGTATCTCCTGGTTGCATACTACAAGCAAATGAGAAGCAGAAACTTATTGGCAACTTGACCTTCCTTGGAGAATTTAGTTGGAATGGGGATAAAATAAAGCCTTTGAATCCTCCCCACTAACTGACAGGAACAGAAAAATTAACATTTCAACTTCTGAACCACATTCAGACATTATAGGAATGCAACAGATAGTCCTATTTCCCCACCAGCCTTTGTATTCACTGCTTCTTGCAAGGGGTGGAGAGTTTTTCTCCAAAATGGTGAATAGTCATGACTGAGTTTGTCTCAATTCACTCTCACTTGGGAAGAAAAGGATAACAAATCAAGGTTTTGTTTTGAAGAGTCTCTCACAGAGAGGAAATTCAGTATTTGGGATTTTAGAAAGAGTTTCCAAACAGATCAACAGAGAGGCAGACCCAGTCACTCCTTTAAAAGCATCAACCACTATAACACTGTCATTTGCCTCCCCCCACTCCAGTACTCTTGCCTGGAAAATCCCATGGGTGGAGGAGCCTGGTAGGCTACAGTCCATGGGGTCGCTAAGAGCCAGACACGACTGAGCAACTTCACTTTCACTTTTCACTTTCATGCATTGGAGAAGGAAATGGCAACCCACTCCAGTGTTCTTGCCTGGAGAATCCCAGGGACGGGGGAGCCTGGTGGGCTGCCATCTATGGGGTCGCACAAAGTCGGACACAACTTAAGTGACTTAGCAGCAGCAGCTTTCTCCACCACTAACTTTTGAAGTCCTGCTAGATTACTGGGGGTTGACAGAAAAACACTCAGTTGCTGAGATGAGGTACAGCAACTTCATAAAGTCTGTTTATTCACAGGTGAAAATCTGCTGTAAGTAATCCAGAAGTGACTTGGATATATCTCAGCCAGATCATTCCAATCTTTACTTTGAGGCCATTATAACAGATGTATTCAAAATGGCATCTAGATGACTAAGGAAAGATTTAGGTTAGAAGAATGAGAACCACTTTGTGAGTTAGAAAACCTTGGTTTGTGCCCTCATATCTATAATCTTGGCTAAGACTACAACTGCACTTTCTCACCTGCCATACTCAATAAGGAAAATAACTTCCACAGGATAACTATGAGGACTAAAAAGAAATAGCATCTTTAAAAGTACCCTGTAAAGTTCAAAATACTGCCTAGATGTTAGCTATGGCAATCTTTCACTGAGCCTAATAGTCATGATTTGACTCCTTAAATTCAATAATTTAACAATGATTTAAAGGAATACACCATATTTTCCTTTTTATATAATTATATTTGTTCATTTATTTAATCTATTTTTGGCTGCTCTGTGTCTTCAGTTGCTGCTCAAGGGCTTTCTCTAGTTGCGGTGGGTGGGGGGCTATTCTCTTGTTGCGGTGTGGTGCACAGGCTTCTCATTGCATTGGCTTCTCTTCTTGCAAAGCATGGGCTCCAGGCAATGGGCTCCAGTGGTTGCAGCTCACAGGCTCAGGAGTTGCAACACACGGCACTAGAGTGTGGGCTCAGTAGTAGTGACACACAGGCTTAGTTGTTCCAAGGCATGTGGAATCTTTCCAGACCAGGTATTGAACCCGTGTCCCTTGCATCAGCAGGTAGATTCCTATATGCTGTGCCACCGGGAAAGTCCTATAGTTTCTTATTTTTTGTAAGACCATCAAAACTATTTGAATAGGTAGTATGATCTATTAGTAAGATCAAAAGGCCATTTTGACTTTCGGATTTCTTTATTAATATAAAAATGTTCTATTTATTTTACATCTGTGTTCTTATTTTTAGTAGAAAAAATAGTCCTTTGTATTTCTCTATTTTAATAAGTTTCTGTGAAAGTTCTACATAAACAGCAATTATAATATAATTTTGTGAACACTGTTTGGTTTTATAATATTTAAGTAAAACAAAAGCCATAAAGACAAGGGAACTTTCTCAGAAATCTATTAGCAGAATAATTCAATGTAATACATATCAAAAATGTTTTATTTCCTTCAAAAAAAGAGTAGACCAGAAATAAAATCATCTAGAATAAGCAAATGATGGAAGAGAAAAAGTAAAAGCTTTTCAGAATTCTCAGCTTCTAGACATTACGAACATGGTAGTTAACCTGTAGCTTAAAATAGTTTTCACTTTAAAGAGTAATTAAGAACAAGGGCAATGGTTGAAATAGCAGAGTCCATTCTTAGAGATTGTCCGGGTTATAAAGATCTCTAAGATCATTCTAGACCACAGATGCTTTAATAACCTCAATGACACTCAGTCTCACTGAACTAAGAGAAAGAGACTTCCTATCCTGAAGGGACTCGTTCTCCAGTTAAATGGCTGTTAGAAAATCCTTTTGTATTATTACAGGGCAATATAGTGAGGAGGGGGCAAAATAAGCATTCCTCCTAAGAAGCAGGACCCACTAAGTTGACAAAAGTCTCTTTCTTTATTGTATTTTTTTAAAAGTAACATTAAGAAAGTCCATGGATTTTACTTTCTTGGGCTCCAAAATTACTGGGGATGGGTATGAGAGTTGGACCACAAAGAAAGCTGAGAGCTGAAGAACTGATACTTTTCAACTGTTGGAGAAGACTTTTGAGAGCCCCTTGGACCGCAAGGCAATCAAACTGGTCAATCCCAAAGGAAATCAATCCCAAATATTCATTGGCAGGACTGATTCTGAAGCTCCAAAACTGGCTACCTGATGCAAAGAGCTGACTCATTGGAAAAGTCCCTGATTGTGGGAAAGACTGAAGGCAAAAGAAAGAAGAGGGTGGCAGAATGAGATGGTTAGATAGCATCACCAACTCAATGGACATGAAGCTGAACAAATTCCAGGAGACAGTGAAGGACAGGGGAGATTGCTGTGCTGCAGTCTGTGGGGTTGCAAAGAGTCAGACATGACCTAGCAACTGAACAACAACAACAGAACAAAAAAATTCTATCACAGCTGCAGCTATAAAATCACTTCAAGAATAATCAGTTGAGATGAAAGAAATCAAATATGGAACAAATAGATGGAGAAATATACCATGTTCAAGGATCAGAAGAATTAATATAGTGAAAATGAGTATACTACCCAAAGCAATCTATAGATTCAATGCAATCCCTATCAAGCTACCAATGGTATTTTTCTCAGAACTAGAACAAATAATTTCACAATTTGTATGAAAATATAAAAAAAAAAAAACAACAAATAGCCAAAGCAATCTTAAGTAAGAAGAATGGAAGTGGACTAATCAACCTGCCTGGCTTCAGACTGTACTACAAAGCCACTGGCACAAAGACAGAAATATAGATCAATGGAACAAAATAGAAAACCCAGGGATAAATCCATGCACCTATGGATACCTTATCTTTGACAAAGGAGGCAAAAATATTCAATGGATATAAGAAAATTTCTTTAACAAGTGGCTGGGAAAACTGCTCAACCACCTCTTAAAGAATGAAACTAGAACACTTTCTAACACCATACACAAAATAAACTCAAAACAGCCTAAAGAGCTAAATGGAAGACCAGAAACTATAAAACTCCTAGAGGAAAACATAGGCAAAACACTCTCTGACATAAATCACAGCAAGATCCTCTATGACCCACCACCCAGAGTAATGGAAATAAAAGCAAAAATAAACAAATGGGACCTAATTAAACTTAAAAGGTTTTGCACAATGAAGGAAACTATAAGAAAGGTGAAAAGACAGCCTTCAGAATGGGAGAAAATAATAGCAAATGAAGCAACTGACAAAGAATTAATCTCAAAAATACACAAGCAACTCCTGCAGCTCAATTCCAGAAAAATAAACGACCTGACCAAAAAAATGGGCCAAAGAACTAAACAGACATTTCTCCAAAGAAGACATAGAGACGGTTAACAACCACATGAAAAGATGCTCAACATCACTCATTACCAGAGAAATGCAAACCAAAACCACAATGAGGTACCATCTCACACTGGTCAGAATGGCTTCTATCCAAAAGTCTACATGCAATAAATGCTGGAAAGGGTGTGGAGAAAAGGGAACCCTCTTACACTGTTGGTGGGAACGCAAACTAGTACAGCCAATATGGAGAACAGTGTGGAGATTCCTTAAAAAACTGGAAATGGAACTGCCATACAACCCAGCAATCCCACTGCTCAGCACATACACCAAGGAAAACAGAATTGAAAGAGATACATGTACCCCAAGGTTCATCGCAGCACTGTTCACAATAACTCAGACATGGATGCAACATAGATGTCCACCAGCAGACAAAGGGATAAGAAAGTCGTGGTACATGTACACAATGGAATATTCAGTTCAGTTTAGTCGCTCAGTCGTGGCCAACTCTTTGCGATCCCATGAATCACAGCACGCCAGGCCTCCCTATACATCACCAACTCCCAGAGTTCATTCAAACTCATGTCCATCGAGTCAAAGATGCCATCCAGCCATCTCATTCTCTGTTATCCCCTTCTCCTCCCACCCCCAATCCCTCCCAGCATCAGAGTCTTTTCCAGTGAGTCAACTCGTCGCATGAGGTGGCCGAAGTATTGGAGTTTCAGCTTTAGCATCAGTCCTTCCAATGAAAACCCAGGATTGATCTTCTTTAGAATGGACTAGTTGGATCTCCTTGCAGTCCAAGGGACTCTCAAGAGTCTTCTCCAACATCACATTTCAAAAGCATCAATTCTTCGGCGATCAGCTTTCTTCACAGTCCAACTCTCACATCCATACATGACCACGGGAAAAACCATAGCCTGGACTAGACGGGCCTTTGTTGGCAAAGTAATGTCTCTGCTTTTTAATATACTATCTAGGTTGGTCATAACTTTCCTTCCATGGAGTAAGGGTCTTTTAATTTCATGGCTGCAGTCAGCATCCGCAGTGATTTTGGAGCCCAAAAAAATTAAGTCTGACACTGTTTCCCCATCTATCTCCAATGAAGTGATGGGACCAGATGCCATGATCTTTGTTTTCTGAATGTTGAGCTTCAAGCCAGCCTTTTCACTCTCCTCTTTCACTTTCATCAAGAGGCTTTTGAGTTCCTCTCCACTTTCTGCCATAAGGGTGGTGTCATCTGCATATCTGAGGTTATTGATATTTCTCCCGGCAATCTTGATTCCAGCTTGGGCTTCTTCCAGACCAGTGTTCCTCATGATGAACTCTGCATATAAGTTAAATAAGCAGGCTGACAATATACAGCCTTGACATACTCCTTTCCCCATTTGGAACCAGTCTGTTGTTCCATGTCCAGTTCTAACTGTTGCTTCCTGACCTGCATACAGGTTTCTCAAGAGGCAGGTCAGGTGGTCTGGTATTCCCATCTCTTTCAGAATGTTCCACAGTTTCTTGTGATCCACACAGTCAAAGGCTTTGGCATAGTCAATGAAGCAGAAATAGATGTTTTTCTGGAACTCTCTTGCTTTCTCCATGATCCAGCGGGTGTTGGCAATTTGATATCTGGTGCCTCTGCCTTTCTAAAACCTGCTTGAACATCTGGAAGTTCACGGTTCACATATTGCTGAAGCCTGGCTTGGAGAATTTTGAGAATGATTTTATTAGTGTGTGAGATGAGTGCAATTGTGCGGTATTTTGAGCATTCTTTGGCATTGCCTTTCTTTGGGATTGGAATATTACTCAACTATTAAAAAGAATGCATTTGAATCAGTTCCAATGAGGTGGATGAAACTGGAGCCTATTATACAGAGTGAAGTAAGTCAGAAAGAAAAACACCAATACACTATATTAATGCATATATACAGAATTTAGAAAGATGGTAATGATGACCCTATATGCAAGACAACAAAAGAGACACAGATATAAAGAAGAGACTTTTGGACTTTGTGGGAGAAGGTAAGGGTGGGGATTTGAGAGAATAGCATTGAAACATGTATATTACCATATGTGAAATTGATTACCAGTCCAAGTTCAGTGCATGAAACAACGTACTCAAAGCCAATGGACTGGGATAACCCAGAGGGATGGGATGGGGAGGGAGATGAGAGGGGGGTTCAGTATGGGGGACACATGTATACCCGTGGCTGATTCATGTCAGTGTATGGCAAAAACCACCACAATATTGTAAAGTAATTAGCCTCCAATTAAAATAGATTAATTAAAAAATAATAATCAGTTGATTATGCAAAGACTCTAATATACACAAACACAAAAGAAAGCAAACATTTGTTTCATAAGCATTATTAAATTATGACATATTAGGAGTCATTAACAATCAGCAGGCAGGGACACTGGGTTTTACCGGAGTAATGTTCCAAACAATCAAAAACAATATCCATGAGACAATTAATTTCCTGTGCATTGATTATTCCAATCTCCACACTAATAAGAAGGCCTAAACTGGATAAAATGAAACAGTGCAGCAAGAAACTAAAGACAGAACTCACTCGTAAGGAGGAAATGGACTAAGAGATGGATTACATCTCTCAGGTTACTAGGAGAGTACAGTAAGTTACTCTGGCACCTTGAATCATACCTTGAAAGCTCCACACTGCTTGGAAAGCACCTTTGCATCAGCTATGCCCCTCTGACATGCACCGGTACATGCAAGTTCCACAAATCAAAGAATTAAGATCCAGACAGACTGTCAAAACCAAAAAGCCAGTAAAGATGAGCAAAGTCAGGACCAGGGACTTCACATCAGTCCAACGTACTTTCTACTCTGTGGAGGCTTAAATGGTTGTTTAAACAATCTTGGGATTGGAGCATTAGTACCACTGCTATCAATTGAACAATTTACACAGCAAACTGCAAAAATGCTATTTTCATTTTAGTCTGTGGAATTACTTTCTAATAAAATTGTAGAAACAAATATATTGAATCTGTTATAAAAATTTTAAACCACAATTCTCTTTCTTAAATTTGTCAAACAGTTGTGTGTGTGCCTGTTTAGTTGTGTCCAGCATATTTACAATCACATGGACTGTAGCCCACCAGGCTCCTCTGTCCATGGAGATTCGCCAGGCAAGAATACTGGAGTGGGTTGCCATGTCCTCCTCCAGGGTATCTTCCCAACCCAGTGATGGAACCCAGGTCTCCCGCATTGCAGGCGGATTCTTTACTAGCTGATCTACCAAGGTAATATTAAATATTCACTAAATCTGCCAGGTGATACATTAGTTTCTCTAGGGACACAAAGGGAGACCAGAACCAGATCCTCTTTTTAAATATCTAAAAAGATTAAAAAAAAAACCACACATACACAAATGGGCACACACACACACCATGATGTCCTAGTAAATGATTAACATTTAAGAATAGGAAGAGGGTAAAAGAACCCTGATTTTATAGCACTTGCCAATTCCCACTATGGCAGATTTCAATCTGTACACAGGCTGTATGTGAACATGGTGTTAGGAAGCCATGTGCACTAAGCTGGCTCCACTGAATTACTACTATATTTATATTTATACTTATATATTTATATAGGCATATTTATATAAATATATTTATATTTTTATAAGTATATATCAGTTCAGTTCAGTTCAGTCGCTCAGTCGTGTCCGACTCTTTGCGACCCCATGAATCACAGCACACCAGGCCTCCCTGTCCATCACCAACTCCCGGAGTTCACTCAAACTCATGTCCATCGAGTCGGTGATGCCATCCAGCCATCTCATTCTCTGTCGTCCCCGTCTCCTCCCACATATTTATATAAATATAATAATATTTATATAATATATATGTATATTTATATATAGTAGTATATACTTACTACTATATATATTTATACTATGTTTATATTTATATAAATTTTTATACACATGCATATATATATAAAGTGTTAGTGTGTCAATCACTCAAGATGTCTTCTACTGTTTGTGACCCCATGGACTGTAGCCCTGCAGGCTCCCCTGTCCACGGTATTATCCAGGCAAGAATACTAGAGTGGGTAGCCATTCCCTTCTCCAGAGGATCTTCCCAACCCAGGGCTCGAACCAAGGTCTCCTGCACTACAGGCATATTCTTTACCATCTGAGCCACCAGAGAAGCCCTGAAGGCATCACAAGACTTCATTTAGCACTAAGCTTTCCTGAGCTCCAGCTTCATAACCACAGGACTTCCTATAACCTACAGACTATATGTATAAAGCATGCCCCCCACCACACATCCTTAATCATTTCAAATATCCGGTCATACAATAATTAAGTCATACATCCTTAATCATTTCAAATATCCAGTCATACAATAATTAAGTCATACATCCTTTTCAAATATCCAGGAAGTGGGAACAAGTCAAAAGGTGATCTCTAAAGCACAGATACAGGCAAGAATATTATTGCTTCTGCCCAAGGCCCCAGAAAAGCTACAGTGACGTGCCATCCATTTAGTTTTGAGATTTATTTTCAACACTGTCTGCAGCTGGAAACAATCGTCCCTCCTTCAGTTTACATAACATACAGAAGCATTGTGCTTAGGAACCAAACTTTCCAGAGACCTTCCTCTTTCTGTTTTCTAACTTGTGACTATACAATCTACTAAGCCTGTAATCTTAAAAAAAAAAAAAAAAAAGATTTATAAACATTTTAATGAAAGAGTTAAAAGTTTTGTGGAGAGAAAATAAGATGCTTTATTGCTTGCATAATGTTTAAGCATTTGCAAAGCACTTCTACATGTGTTATCATATACAATTATCACAATAATCCTCTGAAGTGGCTATGCCTAGCACCACTGTGTGTGAGGAAAGAGGCTCAGTCAGGTTAAAAGGTTCCCGAAATTGACAAAGTCACAGACGTGTAGCCCACTGCCTTCAAGAAAAGGGCTACAGAACACATACTGCAAACCAGTAGGGAAGTAGCACCCAACTGCTATGTTATGGAAAACACACGATTTGGAATTACACAGACTTGATTTCAAATCCTGATGCCCCCATTTTTGGTGTGATCTTAAGCCCAGTCTTCATCTTCTCTGGGCTTCATTTCCCTCATATGTAGAATGAGGGAATAGAATCTTCCTCATATGATTATTATGAAAATCAAACCACACAAAGGAAACAGTAGATTTCTCAAAACATTTACCTTCCCTTCTCTACTTCATTGTTCATCTCCTTTCCTTGCAACCCCCTTAGTTGGAACACACTTGCTTTTTTCTCGCCTGGACTGGGCAGGTCTCCCTAGCTCAACAGTGCGGAGTTTAACAATCATTTGACATGGTGTGTTTCACACAGAGTGTATTTCCATAGCAAGAATTAGCCCATTGTTAAGTCAGGGAATTTTATCAGACCAACAAAGAAGCCCCATGGGTTCATGCACAATTTTTCTTTGTTGTTGTTTAGTCGTAAAGTCGTATCTGACTCTCCACAACCCCATGGACTGTAGCCTACCAAGCTCTTCAGTCCATGGGATTTCCCAGGTAAGAATACTGGAATGGGTTGTCATTTCCTCCTCCTTGAGATATTCCTGACCCAGGGCTCAAACTCATGTCTCCTGGTTCATGGGTGGATTCTTTACCACTGAGTCACCTGGGAAGCCTCACAATTTTTCTTAGCACATCACATTTTATGCCACCATGATACAGCAGCCAAACGCAAAGTACACACACAAGCGGGTGCAGCAAACTCTAGAGGAATGTAGCACTGCTCATATCACCCGTTCTTCCTCTTGGCTCAATCTGTCTAAACGTTAGGTGTCAAAAGGGTTTACTCCACATTTCTCTCAGAGATCTGTACAAAACAAACAAACTAGATAACAGGCTAGGACTATTTCATGGTAAGCCTGTCACTGTTTCTCCACCTGGTAATGTCCTTCTGTTCTCGTTTCCATAATTCAGCACACAATTCTCCACTATACACTCTTCATCAAGCCACCCTCTCCTTTACTTTCTAAAGGCAATGGCTTGTATCACTGTGTTATTGCTTTACTTATAAGGAAGTTAGCATGTTTTTTTAATAAGATTGTTTTGGTTATTGCTTAATTATAACATTAAATGTTTGGGATGAGTAAAACATTTCAAGTGATCTATTCCTATTCTATTTCCTTCAAAATGCCAGTTATTTTTAGCATGTGATTTTGCAGAGTATGGGACTTCTTTAATGGAATGTATTATGCCACAGCAGAAATGTCTATATTTTGCTTTGTTGTGTGGATATTTCTGATATACTAGGGCACCACAGATTGATGGAATAGCTGGTGTAAATAAATTGTTTTCATTGCACTTATTTGACTCGCTTTGTTAAAATTCAACTCAGGACCTCATCTACATGGTTAAGAATGTACAATTTCCAACAAAGATTCTACCAAGAAGGGAAATTCATACTATTTTTCATAAATGATTTCAACAAAATGCTTCCAAACATAAAATAAGGTTCACATATACTGTTCATATAAATTTAAGCAATACTGGCCTAGCTCCACAACTTTAAGTGGTTTGTGTTTTATTATGTGAAATGATTCCATTTTCAAATAAGTTAAACTTACAAGCAACAAAGGCACTCTAAGAACAACATCTTCAGCTATAAAAACTGTCCTATGAGTATTCATGGGGTCGCGAAGAGTCGGACACAACTGAACTGAACTGAACTGATGAGTAACTAATTTCTAAGGTAAAAAAATAAATTCAAAATTTTATGAAGTTTTTCCTCTTATATCCCTGGGTTGGGAAAATCCCCTGGAGAAGGGAATGGCAACCCACTCCAGTAATCTTGCCTGGAGAATTCCATAGACAGAGGAGCCTAGCAGGGCCCATGAGGTCGCAAACAGTCAGACACGACTGAGCGACTAAGACACAAAATGAAATATATGGTTTCAATGTGCATTTTTTGACACGGGCAAGTAATATTTCCAGGCCTTAGTTTCCTCAAAAGAAAACAAGAACTCTTTTTGTTAACTGAATAAGTGGACCATCAATTTTATGAGGTTTTACAAATATACATAAACATACATGAAATTAATTGTAAAAATGTTGATCCCCCTATCTTGGGATTGTAAAGTGCTCTGATAAAGAATATATTATCGTCATCACAGATTCTTTATCCCCTAACACTTCTAGCGAATTAACTTGCACAAAATAACTGTTCAACAAACATTTACTAAATTAAATTGAACCATTTATATAATTATGTGTCAGAATTTCCAAATTATATTGCTTAAAATAAATTAGATTTATTCCTAGAAGACAAATAGATGGTTTTTTAAATAAAACAAGAAACATATATTCAAAAAAAAAAAAAAAACTTCTTCCCATTTACTATCTTACAAATTAAAAATAAAAGGTTTTGGATATAGCTGTTGAGTTGGTTAGAATTTGATTTGGTTGCAAGTTACAGAAAATTCAAACCACAATATCTAGAAGACATAAAGATGGCAATAAAAATACTCTGAGAGATATTATAACGATGGATATATTTTATATATTTGTTAAAACCACGGATTGTACATCAATAGTGAATCCTGGGGCTTCTCTAGTGGCTCAGTGGTGAAGAATCCACCTGCCAATGCAGAAGGCATGTGTTCAAATCCTGGTCCAGGAAGATCCCACATGCCTCGGAGCAACTAAGCCTATGCACCACATCTATTTGAACCTGGGCTCTAGAGCCTTGGAGCTGCAAGTACTGAAGTCCTCGAACCCTAGAGCCTATGCTTCAAAACAGGAGAAACCACCTCAATGAGAAGCCCAAGCATTGCAACAAGAGAGTAGCCCCTGCTCACTGCAACTAGATAAAAGCCCACACAGTAACGAAGACCCGGCACAATCAAAAATAAAATAAATAAATAAAATTATTTTTTATAAAAACAGAAAACCCTACAGTAAACTATGAACTTTGGGTGATAATGATGTATCAACATAGGTACATCTTTAGCAAAAATCTACCACTCTGATGAATACTATTGCTAAGGTTGGTTAAGTAGGGTAGGGAATATTTGGGAAATCTCTGCACTTTCCTCTCAATTTTCAGGCTTTTACCAGGCTTCCCTGGTAGCTCAGCTGATAAAGAATTCATCTGTAATGCAGGACACCCCAGTTCAATTCCTGGGCTGGGACGACATGCTGGAGAAGGGATAGGCTACCCACTCCAGTATTCATGGGCTTCCCTGGTGGCTCAGCAGGTAAAGAACCCACCTGCATTGCAGGAGACCTGGGTTCAAACCCTGGGTTGGGAAGATCCCCTGGAAAAGAGAAGGGCTACCCACTCCAGTATTCTGGCCTAGAGAATTCCATGGACTGGGGTCCATGGGGTCACAAAGAGTCAGACACAACCAAGTGACTTTCACCTTCCTCTCAATTTTGTTGTAAACCTAGAACTGCTCAAAAAAAAAAAAAACTTAAAAAACAGAAGACATAAGTCAATTTTTCTCTAATACAACTACATAGGCAAATCAAGTTGCTATGCTGCCTCTATAACCATCAAGGAACCAGGTTCATTCCCTTTTCACTCTGCTATCCACAACTCAGTTTTCACCTCCTGGCTAAGATGACTGCTTTCCAGGCAGGTAGAGCAAGAAAAGAAAAAAAGAAAGGAGTATTCCCTTTCTTTAAGGGCACTTCCCAGATACTATATACATGTCTTCTGTTTACATCTCATTGGCCAGAATATATCACAGGGCTACACCTAGCTGCCTGAGAACCTGGGAAATGCAATCTTTATTCTAGAGGCCATATGCCTTGATGTAAATGCAAGGTGCTATTATTATGGAAGAAGAAAAGAAATATCAATGACAGGTTTACATAGTTTTATAAAGTGATAATGAGCTTTGAGTCAAAGCAATAGGGTACAAGTCAAACAAATCACAGTGTACAGCAAATTAATTAATTCTAGTAAACTTTCAGAGTAAGACAGTAATGAGGAATCCTGGAACACATTTCCAACTGATAAATGATTTTGATTGAAGCCACTGAAAGTCCCATCCCAACACCTTCACATCAGTTAATCAGTTCAAATTAGTTAAAAGAAATCTTATGAAAAGAATATATAACTGCATAAAAGCAAGGTTTAAGATGAAAGAAGAAATTCATTTGCAATTATCTTTCTACCCTAATCTGAATGAATAGTAACTTTTCTGGTTAAAATCAATTAAATCTCTATTCTTACCTTAAGAATAGAGTGAATGCTCTGTATTCACTAACACTGTCCTAGTACACTTAAATGTGCTAGGAATAAAAGGGTGGAGAGACTAAATAAAAGTTAAATAAAGACAATAAATAATTTCAGAGAGTCCAGGATATTCTTTCAAACATTTACAAGATTCTTTAAGAGATATGGACTGCCTGTCCCACCTCAATGCCCCCAAAGCAGTTATTTCATAGATTCAAAATAAAAAAAAGTGACTTTTTCTTTAAATGTGCTATTTTTAAATTTTTGTATTCATTAAGTTTCATCCCTACCGTCACCTGAAAGAGTCAAATATGGAAGTTACACTTTAACTGTATAAACTTGGAACCTAAGGATAGAAAGTATTTTGAAAATCTCCCCATTATTAAAAAGGTAGCTCAGAAATCCAAACAAAAATAACAGAATTCTGGTTAGACATATGATCATAAGTTCATATAACCATTTCTAGATGTGGACAATCTAGTCTGTCTTTAAAAGTTCACAAATTCCCCAAAGAAGATATGAAAATAGTCAATTACGCACAGGAGAAGATGCTCAATTATTAGCAAAATGTAAAACAAAATCACAAAGAGATGCCACTTCATACCCACTAGGAAACTGTTATCAAAAGTAACAAGTGTTGGTGAGAATGTGAAGAAGTTCAAATCTTTGTGCATTGCTAATGGGAATGTAAAATGTGATGCAGCCACTATGAAAAACAACATGGCAGTTCCTTAAAAAATTAGAAATACAATAACCATATGATCCAGCAATTTGAATTCTGGGAATTAAAAGCAGGGTCTTGGTCAGATATTTATGCACCAGTGTTCACTGCAGCATGACACACAATTGTCAAAAGAGAAAGTAACCCAAATGCCCGTTGATGTATGAAAGGATAAACAAAATGCGGTACATACATACAATGGAGCCTTTTTCAGCCTTAGAAAGGAAGGAAATTCTGACACATGCGATAACATGGGTGAACTTTGAGGACATTATACTAAGTTAAAAAAGCCAATCACAAAAGGATAAGTACTGCATAATTCCACTTAGATGAGGTACCAAGAGCAATGAAATTCATAAAGTCAGGAAGTAGAAGGGTGACTGTCAGGGGTTGAGGGAGAGGAGAATGAAGAGTTGTTTCTCAATGAGTACAGAGTTTCAGCTGAGGAAGATGAAAAAAGTTCTGGAGATGGATGGTGGTAATAGTTGCTGAACACTGTGAATGTACTTTATGCCATTGAACTGTATACTTCAGTACAGTTCAGTTCAGTCACTCAGTAATGTCTGACTCTCTGTGACCCCATGTACTGCGGCATGCCAGGCCTCCCTGTCCATCACCAACTCCCAGAGTTTACTCAAACCTGTGTCCATTGAGTCGGTGATGACATCCAACCATCTCATCCTCTGTCGTCCCCTTCTCCTCCTGCCCTCAATCTTTCCCAGCATCAGGGTCTTTTCCAATGAATTAGTTTTTCGCATCAGGTGGCCAAAGTATTAGAGTTTCAGCTTCAACATCAGTCCTTCCAATCAATATTCAGGACTGATTTCCTTTAGGATGGACTGGTTGGATCTCCTTGCAGTCCAAGGGACTCTCAAGAGTCTTCTCCAGCACCACAGTTTAAAAGCATCAATTCTTTGGCGCTCAGCTTTCTTTATAGTCCAACTCTCACATCCATTCATGACTACTGGAAAAACCATAGCCTTGACTAGACGAACCTTTGTTGGCAAAGCAATGTCTCTGCTTTTTAATATGCTGTCTAGGTTGGTCATAACTTTTCTTCCAAGGAGCAAGTGTCTTTTAACTTCATGGCTGCAGTCACCATCTGCAGTGATTTTGGAGCCCAAAAAAATAAAGCCTGTCACTGTTTCCACTGTTTCCCCACCTATTTGCATGAAGCAATGGGACCAAAGGCCATGATCTTAGTTTTCTGAATGTTAAGCTTTAAGCCAACTTTTTCCTCTCTGCTCTTCCACTTTCAATAAGAGGCTTTTTAGTTCCTCTTCACTTTCTGCCATAAGGATGGTCTCATCTGCATATCTGAGGTTATTGATATTTCTCCTAGCAATCTTGATTCCAGCTGTGCTTCATCCATTGTACACTTAAATGTGTTTAAAATGGTAAATTTTATGTTACGTGTATTTTACCAAAAAGAAACAGAAACAAACTCCTGGTGGTCCAGTGGAAAAAGAAGTGAAAATCACTCAATCATGTCCAACTCTATGCAACCCCAAGGACTGTATAGTCCATGGAATTCTCCAGGCCAGAATACTGGAGTGGGTAGCCTTTCCCTTCTCCGGGGCATCTTCCCAACCCAGGGATCAAACCCAGGTCTTCCACATTGCAGGCAGATTCTTTACCCGCTAAGCCACAAGAGAAGCCCAATGGAAAGGTTCCATTGGGAAAGGTTCCATTACTGGTCAGGGAAGATCCCACATGCTGTGGAGCAATTAATCCCATGAGCCACAACGAGTGAGCCCTCGAGTCTAGAGCCTGTGAGCCACAACACGAAGAGCCAGAGCAGCCAATAAATAAGTACATTAAAAAAATTGTGCTTCTTTTTTTGGAAAAAAAAATAGAAAGAATGATAGACTCATTTGAGCAATATGAAAGAATTTAAAAGCTTATGGAGTAAAATATGTTGTTATTTTAAGGATGCAGGGCAAATAATAATCATTTTAGTTACCTTTATCTTCCTTAAAAGTAATTATACACACTAAAGAACTTATATCTTAAGTCATATATTTTCTGAGATTTGCTTCAAAACAACCAACTGGGGGAACTCCAAAGTGAGGAAATATAAATGAAACAGGATTTACCAACAGTTAAGAACTATTGACACTACATGATGGGCACATGAAGATTCTTTATATTATTTTTCTCTACTTTTGCACTGTTTGAATTGTGCTATGATGAAAATTTTTAATATTGTTTATTGTACATTTACCACATGAAAAGTTTTAAACAAAATCAAGAGCTAATGACGAGCAGCAAATTCTAAATTCTAAAATAAGCGTAAGAAAGAAAAATTTTAAAGGGACATGCTCCTTATAAGGGGCTTCCTTGGTGGCTCACATGGTAAATAATCTGCCTGCAATGTGGTAGACCCGGGTTGGATCTCTGTGTTGGGAAGATTCCCTAGAGAAGGGAATGACTACCACTCCAGTATTCTTGCCTGGAGAATTCCATATGTCATTTCTTCCACTTATAAAGAAACCCTTTGGGGCAGCATTTATAAGTAACAGTTAACATATATTAAATGTTTCCTACTTATCCAAGCTTTACATATACACTTATATAGTCCTTATAATAATCTATCATCCTCTTCATCATTATTATTATTACTATCTCCATTTTATAGATGAGGAAACTGGGACTCAAAGAGGCAAAATAATTTTATTCAAGTATTGAGTAAATTTTAAGTCTGTGGAAGGAGAGATTTGATCTTCTATCATAAGATAGAAGGGATAAGACCAACACTCTTGCCTCATCTGTCTCTGTAAATCTCTGAAGACTTTCAACATTAGCTCAGCTCAATTTAGTTCATCTATTGAGTACTTACTAAGTGTCAGAAGCTGGGCACCATGATAAGCACTCAGAACCGCAAACAGAAGACACGGATCAACATAATATTTATTTGAGAAACCAGATGACCCAATATAAATTTATTTTCCTAACACTCGGTTCTTCCTTTTTCACAGCAGCAATCACTCTACAATAAGTTATCGACATCTGACCTCACCACTGTAAAGTAAGCTCAGTGAGGATTAAAACCCTATCTGTCTAGTTCACAACTCTATCCACAAGGCCCACCACAAGGTTCAATCATAGCGGAGGCTCAATGTATGTATGGTGTACAGAATTGAATTTTGCACATGTTATCCATTCATTAATCTAAATGAAAGCAACACAGTGAAGAGGCAAGAAGGCAGGCTTTGGATCAAGCATTCATTCATTTGTGCAGTCATTCATTTGCTCATTCACTGACTCACGTGCTTAGGCACTCAATATTCAGAAACATCTACTATGCACCATTTCTCTGTGTGCCGTGAACACAGCACTGAAGATAGGAGTTTCCACCCTCATGGAGTTCACCAGCTCTGTTACTAATCCCTGAGCAATCTTGGACAGCCACTTAGTTTGCATATGTCAGTTTCAGCTTTCTTATTAGAAAAACAGGATGGTAATAATCAACATGCAACATATTTTAAGGAAATCAGATAATACACATGAAGGCCTTGACACATGGTAAGCATTCAATAAATGACAACTATTCTAATTAACAATAAACTGAAAGTCAAAACCCCAAATACTAAATATAAAACTTGGAGCAAGTGACAAATAGCACTGATTTCCAGGAAAAAAAAAAAATGTATTTTAAAAAGTTTAGCAAGAGAAATATTGGTAATAATATGTTCTTTGTGATACTTAATTTCCTTCAAAATGCTTTATACATCATTTTAAATACTAAAGTTGAACATTTTCCCTAGATTCTGTACTAGAGAAAAACTTTCTACTGAACCACTTTGCCTGACATTTCAAAAGGTTTTGTGTGGCCAAAGATGGTCATACAGATATATATCAATCTTGACAATTTCCAGCAATGACCAACTGGGGGGAAGCTGGGCTTCTAAATAACCTATGGCCATAGGGACACTCAGCAAACTGGGAAGACTGGTCAAGGAGAGTTTAGCAAAGTTATTCTTGCAAGGAACCTCAGTATCGTCCACAATTCCCAAAGAGTCTGTAGCATAACCTGTCAATCACTTTCACTCAAACATTCTCACTTACACTTCATCTTTTCAATGATTCTGTAAAGTAGTCTCTAGGAGAAGGTAACAAACTTGTCCAGACTTGTACAGTCAATCAGGGGCAGAGCAGGGGTTCATATTTAGCTCTTCTGACTTGGAGACTCTGTCACTTCATCATGAAGTAACTACTTTCCCTAGACTACTGACTTCCTTTCAACATTCTGAGGTATATGAAAAAGAAGTGAGCTTTAAAACAATGGATTTCTTTATACCCCAATTTTAAATTCTCAACAAGGATTTCAACCACTTTAAATCCCTTGTACCCAGAACTTCTGGTTTTCTTCTCAGTCTTAACAGGAATTGGAATGGCTACAATGAATGTCTGAGACTCCATAAGATAAAGAGGTTAATTAAAATGCTTTCAACATCAGTAAATCACCTGAGATGCTGCAAGTGCACTTCCTGGGATATTCATGGTGCATGCAGATTTTAGTCTTACTGCAAATTAACCTCTATCATCTGACCTTTGGAGGGCCACCCTGTACAGACCACTTCCAGTTTCCATACAGTAGGAAAATAAATAAACCTTTGGTGCAATTTATTACAATATCTCCTAATATTTCCTTAGCAGACCATGGTTATCCTTTAAAACTTTACATCTGTACTATTATTTCTAAAAATTGTTTGTTGGACAATTTTTTGTTGCAACGTTGTTTCAAGCACTGCATGCCAATTCTCAAGCTAAGTACAGCCTTCTCTTTTATCTTTTCTCTTTGATACTGCTTTTTCTACGGGCTTTATTCCATAATCACTGTGCTATCAAATATAATAGCCACCAGCCACAGGGGACTATTTAAATTTAAATTATAATTAATTAAAATTAAATATAATTTACAATTCAAGTCCTTGGTCACATTAGCCACTTTTCAAGCATTCAACTGCCCTCTGTGGCTAGTGGCTACTATATTATACAGTACATAGTATACTTCCATCATGATAGAAAGCTCTATTGGACAGTGCTGCCACAGAACATCAAATTCTGGGTTTTAATCAGCCTAGAACTTCCAGTCAGGATTAAATCAAGAACAAAACTACTACCAGAGTAGGTCAGACTAGTTCTCAATCTTATTCCCGGGGCTTCAAATGCTAAACCATAGTTGAAGGGAAAAGGGAATCTATTCATCTACTATAGTGGTGATTATATATCCTGTAATAATCCATGGATGCCACAGCATAACCAGGACACTGATTTCTTACTGAAACTAAACCATAAACACAAGACTTACTGCATTTATTTTAAGAGAAACACACATAGCACAGAAAGACAAATAAATAAAGACCTGAATTCATCCTGTGTGACTTAGACAAATCATGCTACTCTCTCTGATCTTAAATTTCATAATCTGCAAAATTAAAAAGTGGATAAATTCTTAGTTTCTTTTCACCTCTGAAATTCCAGAAGCAAAGGCTTTATTTACTGTAATATCTAAAGAACTGTGCAGACTTCAAATATATATTAGATAATAATTCAAACGGTTTATTAAAATTAGAAGAAGCTAGCTATATAGAATGTAGGTTAGGACACTCACTGTGTCATAAAAATGGTATTACCACAGCATCCTACAGAATCTGCCTTTTTAACTACCAGAGAGACATGACTGGGAGTGGTTAAAACATTCACATTTTTATCTTTATCAAAAAATATAGCAACATATTGGATCCTATGGCATATACAATGTGTTTCATTAAATAGTAATAGGGAAAGAATAATTTTTAGAATTATAATATATAATGTAACTATGCCATATTATTCATTGCTATAATTATAATTGCGTAATTATATTATTATTATTACAGCATTTATTGAAACATTTATTGAGGTTGTTTAACAGGCTAACTCATTTTGTCTTCAAACAGCTCTATGAAGGAAACTTTTCTTATTTTTTATCATTTTACATCTTACATGTAAGAAAACTGAAACAAAGGGAGTTAGGTTGCTAACCCACAGCTGCAGAGCTAAACAATGGCAGAGTCATGATTTAAAACCAAAACCACTCAGTCGCACTGCACATGCTTCCACTTTAGTACACTGACTCCTAAAGAGAATTTTACATGCTAATCATCAGAAAGGACCTAAAATAAGAAGGCTCCTAGACTACTGTTAAGAACCCAGCTAATATCACAAAGCTACCGTTTTCCTATATATTTTTCCAGAAGACAGAACAACAACTTATTTCCCTGGATAGGCCCCTCAGCCAAAATTCTTTCTAGCCTAGGCCAAGAGGCAATTTTAATGGAACAGGAATCAAGTTCATGATTGTCTATTAGAGTTCCAATGTCCTGAGACCTTTGTTAATTGAATTAGACACAAGACAAAGGGAATTAAAAGGAGGGTAAGTTAAATTTTCATATTGCCTTGGGCAAATGTCAGAGAAGTGGGTCTCTTTTTCCCTGAGGAACTGCATACCCACTTTAACATTTACAATTATTTTATAATTAGATTGATATTTTGTAAGATAGAAGCCTCCATAACACTGACATTCAAACGCCTCCTTTGCACAGGGAGAAAGGGAGAGCAAGGGCCAATTACTTGTGCTGCAATATCGTTTTCAAGGAGACTTAACATTTATTAAATCACTAAATATCCAAATCCAAAATATTTTCATATTCTCTGCACTGATCCCATTTCATCAACCATACTACCTAAATATACCCTGCTTTCATCACTCAAAAAAGCCACAAAGGCTATTATAAGGCATTGAAAACCTCTACATAGTTTCTCCTTTCTGCATCTGCACTTTCCTCTGATCAATTAAGATTTCGGTTAGGCTGGAGGTGAGAAAGGAAGGAAATAAAATTCAAGCCACAAATCCTTATCTTAATCCCACAAATAGCACTGACAAGCAACAATTGGTGAGGAAAAAAGCTCAATGGAAAGCTTCCTTGCTCCAAGCTCATGTTAATTATCATCCAAAATTCATTATTAAATTATTACTCATAAAACATCTCTGTCTACTTCTCAGAAGTATCACAGATGATGGTCCTACTCTATCTCAGGGCGCATTAGTGTCACTGAGGAAAAAACAGGTCTGCATCTGATTCAAACAGATTAAACTCATATTTATAGTAGACACATCCCTTAGGAAGGAGCTTTCAAGTCATATATACAGAAGACACTTCATTCTGGAACGTTTTAGAAATGGCATAGATGCCTGCCTTCCATCTGAGCCCCTAGTTTAGAAATCTCAGGACCTAAATGCCTTTTGTGATTATGCATTTGCAAACATTCCTTTCTTTTCTAACAGGCCTTTCTCTTTTTATCACCTATAAATATTCTACACTAACATGCAGCAGCACCCTATACACAGACAGATCAAGATAACGAAGGTGCAAAAATGTCAAAGGCTATTTTTCATTTAGGAGCTTGAGGAGGGAGAAATGTGACACCTTCAAGGCTGACCAGACGGGACAGTCCTGAAAAGACAAACGTGCTGAGTTAATGCTGAAAATGTCAGCTAACTCACCACTAAGAAACTAGGGATGTCTGTGACTCACTCTTTTCCAAAGAAGAAAACAAATCACTCCCCTCTTTTGCAGATATATCTGTTTGCACAGAACAGATTGACTACAGCAAAAGCTTTCCAAGGCAAGGTCTACGTCAAAGCAATCAGCAGAGGTGATCTTCTGACTGGGCTGAGAGCTCCCCTACGCCTTTTATGTAAGAAAGGTCAATTGTCCCATCTTACTCTTCAAAAATAGAGCCATCTTAGTCCTTCAATAAAGCATCACTACAAACAAAGTCAGTGGAGGTGATGGAATTCCAGCTGAGCTATTTCAAATCCTAAAAGATGATGCTGTGAAAGTGTTGCACTCAATATGCCAGCAAATATGGAAAACAGGACTGGAAAAAGTCAGTTTTTGTTCCATTTCCAAAGAAGGGCAATGCCAAAGAATGTTCAAACTACTGCACAATTGCACTCATCTCACACGCTAGCAAAGTAATGCTCAAAATTCTCCAAGCTAGGTTTCAACAGTATGTGAACAGAAAACTTCCAGATGTTCAAGTTGGAATTAGGAAAGGCAGTAGAACCAGAGATCAAATTGCCAATCTCCGTTGGATTACAGAAAAAGCAACAGAATTCCAGAAAAACATCTACTTCTGCTTCATTGACTACGCTAACACCTTTGACTGTGTGCATCACAAAAAACTGTGGAAAATTCTTAAAGACATGGGAATACCAGACCTCCTTACCTGCCTCCTGAGAAACCTGTATGTAGGTCAAGAAGCAACAGTTAGAACCAGTGACAGACCAAGAGACTGGTTCAAAATTGGGAAAGGTGTACATCAAGGCTGTATATTGTCACCCTGCTTATTTAACCGGTATGAAAAATACATCATGCGAAATGCTGGGCTGGATAAAGCACAAGCTGGAATCAAGATTGCCGGGAGAAATATCAAAATAACCTCAGATATGCAGATGACACCACCCTTATGGCAGAAAGCGAAGAGGAACTAAAGAGCCTCTTGATGAAAGTGAATGAGGAGAGTGAAAAAGATGGCTTAAAACTCAGTATTCAAAAAACGAAGATCATGGCATCTAGTCCCATTACTTGATGGCAAATAGATGGGGAAACGATGGAAACAGGGTTAGACTTTATTTTCTTGGCCTCCAAAAGCACTGCAGATGGTGACTACAGCCATGAAATTATAAAACGCTGTTCCATGGAAGAAAAATTATAACCTAGACAGCATATTAAAAAACAGAGACACTGCCAACAAAGGTCCATCTAACCAAAGCTATAGTTTTTCCAATAGTCAAGTATGGATGTGAGAGTTGGATTATAAAGAAAGCTGAGCACCAAAGAACTGATGCTTTTGAACTGTGGTGTTGGAGAAGACTCTTGAGAGTCCTTTGGACTGCAAGGAGATCAAACGAGACAATCCTCAAGGAACTCAGTCCTGGGTGTTCATTGGAAGGACTGATGCTAAAGCTAAAGCTGCAGTACTTTGACCACCTGATGCTAAGAACTGACTCATTGGAAAAGACCCTGATGCTGGGAAAGATTGAAGGCAGGAGGAGAAGAGGACAACAGAGGATGAGATAGTTGGATTGCATGGTATCACCAACTCAATGGACATGAGTTTGAGCAAGCCCCGGGAGTTGGTGTGGGACAGGGAAGCCTAGCGTGCTGCAGTCCATGAGGTCACATAGACTCAGACACGACTGAGCTACTGAACTGAACTGAGTCCTTCAAGACTAACCCTTTGCCACAACCACAATATGATACCAAGTTTAAAAATACTTAGTGTCTATGCCTAAGAGGTACTCAAAACAAGGCTGGTACCTGCTCTCACTTCCAAAACATAACTTTCTGTTTCACAATTAAAACGAGCAGCATCTTAGGGAAAATTATATCTTCACCCTTAGGTCTTTTTTGAAAAGAAAAATTAAAAGGAAGAAACAAATGGAAAGAGAGTGACTAGAAGGACAACGAAGAGAGAAGAAGGGAAGAGAGAAAGGGTGAGGAAAAAGGTCAGGGTGCTTGCGGAGGGGAGAGGCACAGTGAACTTTATAGGTTTGCTATTTCCAAAAGATGAGTTCATCCCACTGAAACAGTGAATGAGGAAAATATTTTCCTTTTCTTTTCTGACAGCTGGAGCATAAATGGTTGTTGCAATAACACCAGAAATTATTGGTCATTCTGAACATTCTTGCTAGTACGAAGCCAGCATGCCAGCCAATTTGAAATACTGGCCCACAAGGTGCCCTAGATATTTTGTTTTTCAAATGCAGGAATGTCAGCTTCTGGACGAAAAGTGATGTATGCTGTCTAGTGGGCAGCATGCTGGCCAGACACCAAATTTAGAATGTGTCTCCCTATAATCGCAGGTTCTAGCTCAGCAGTCCTTCACAGCCAGTACCACCCCCAGGAATAAGAAGACCAAGAAACAGAGCAATGCTTGACATGTGAGTTGTCACCTCTACATACATTTCAAGAAGCTAGTCTGAATCCAGGGTGAGTTGGAGCTAGGTGTCTCTCTTCTGCAGGAAGTTGATTTATTTCTATTCCATTCTAGTTAAGGCCTACCAAACGCAACTTAGTTTGGTAGGCCTTCACTACTAAAAGTGGTTAAACCTCACATTTTATACATTTTTTAATGTTTACAGATATATAAAATGACATAACCACTCTAGTTTCATCACTTGCTTGTGGAAAAAGCAACATTATAAATTGAAAAATTGGTAAGGATAATATTTTGTCCATATGATTTTTTAAAATGTACCTCTGCTATCAAACGAAGCCTACAGAGAGTCCTCACATTAAGTCAAAAAGGTACCAGCAAATATCCAAGACTGATTTGCAGGGACCAACCCCAATCGTGAAGCAGTGTTGAGACAGGCTGGGCCTGGGACCTGGGACCCTTTGCTGCAATGCTTGCACCTGGACGAACATCTCCTCATCTGCTCATCTCAAGCAACAGAATATAAAGAAACTGTAAGACACTAAAAATAACTGCGTACATATGCAGTTGGGAAAATTATGAACAAGATACAAAAAGACCAAAAACCCAGCTGCCACTTCTGAGGCATCCCGGGTACTGTGCATGATCCTTGCACACAGCCCCACCAAGGGGGCTGGCAGACCACCCAAGGCATCTGTCCAGTCCAAACCACACATTCATCCTTACCCTCACCCCATTTAATGGGCTACCTTGCTCCGCCTCAGGGAGTAAGCAATAAAGCCTTAAAGCCAATAAAACCTTGCCCGAATTTCTCATCTGGAATCTTATCAATTTCTATTGATTAAGGAGTCCAAGAACCCTGGTCAGTAACAGTGTTAGCAATGCCTGCAGTTTTTACAATGGTAGCACTCTACCTGGAAGATCACAGTTCTACCCACTGTACATTTTCCCCATGTCACAAAGGAATTCTCCATGGAAAAAAGATTCCTGGAATTCTCCCATTATTTGCAGGAACCACAATAATCCATACGAGGGCAATCATAATGGAGTGGCATCAGACCAACACAAGAAATTCACAAACCTCAACTCTTTTCTGTGTACTCCACTTTGACAACCATTCACTGTTTCCTATCCCACACGAGAACGTTCCTAAACCTCATGCATAACTTACCAAGAGAATACGGAATTAGCACATGCATATCTTTAGTAGGTATAAGTCATCTGAATCCTGGGTGGCTGGCAGGGAGGGGAAATAGTGAGAACACCATGAACATTTCTGGTTCAGAGCCCACTTTAAAAGCTATGTTTCCACAATTAACCAGAAGTGGAAAATTGGCATAAATCAATAAAACAGCAATTTCTCCAAGCATTCTCCTCACTTGATACTAAGCAAGGCACTGTGAGGTCGAAATTCTTTCCTTACCTTTGATTTAGCATTTGTAACATGTCACTTATTCTTTTAGGCAAGTCCACCAGTTGAAATATTCTAATACATGAAGTTAACCTACAACCCTCCTCCAACTACTCTACTGTTCTTCACATTAAAATTTTGTCTCTACTGAGAAGATATTAAATGTCAAAGCTCACATAAGATACAAAAAACAGAAGTTAAATGGTCACATGATGTCATGATGTATATCTGCCTAGAGAGACAGACCATGTGACTTGGTAACCAGCAAATGATAACCAAGAACACTGTGTTTCTTTATATAAATTATCTGGTATTTATGTATTAATATTATTATTTGTGTCACAAACAAAAACAAAAAAATATACATTCAGAGAATAAAAGGATAGACAAGCAACCCATAATTAAGCATTATGAGTAAAATTTCCTGGAGTTACATTTTTCTAATAAGGATTTCTCAGGGAAATTCTAGAAATTAATTATATGTGTCACTACCCTAAACAAAGGAGGGCAAAAGAAGTAGCACAAGCAGTTCCAAGCTTATACAACAGAACACCAAGGCTTAAAAGAATGAAAAAGAATTACATTCTCTCCCCAGGCTATGAAGTCATCATAGCCTGTTCATTTTTAAGTAACCATAATGACAATTTGATAGTAAACAACAACTAGTGTTTCAAACTTAGCAGTATAAACCTTAGGTACACTAAATAATCCAATAACTATCTATAAAACTCCTAGCCTCAGTTTTCACTTATTCTCAGGATAACTGACTAAATGAGACACACAGATTGATGTCATATTAAGTTTATTTCTAATCAAGATTAACTGATAGGTGTCCAATCAATTTAGCCTCAGATCATTTATAGGGAAATGGAGAATGCAGTGTTTGACCTAACAAAAATAGCTAACTTAGTAATTTTACAAAAGTACAACTCTCAACAGTGCACAAACCTACAAGATAGAATTTACAATTCTCCTATCCTTCATATTACAATATTCGAAGTCATACAAAAAAATAAGGAATATTACAACTTATTCAGAGACACATAACTTGCCCCAAAATAGGTCTTGTCCTAACTGAATTTCCATAGAATGGGCAAATATCCAATAATTTCAATCAGTATAGGAATAGAATAGTAATAATTAAGCTCAAGAGGATTATTTCCTTGATTTATCCAGTCAGGATGCTTTAAGACTAAAATAGGCAATTTTTTTCCCTGCAAAGAAAAAGTTTTACTGTGCTGTCACACACACACACACACACACACACATACACACACACACACACACACCCCTGCATTCACAGGTACACAACATACTATAGTCTACAAGGCTAGCACCATCAGGATATCCATGCATATTCACATAGAAACAATAACAAGATTTCTGCAAACACGAATCATTAGCACCTGTTAATGACACTGGGCCACACTGAAGGAAAGTTTGGATTTAGTACAGGTCAAGGTGGAAAGCATTTCATCTTTCTCCATAACCAGTTCTGATTCTCTAGTAAACTCATCCTAGACTCTTCAATGGGCTCACACTAATTAAAATTTTAACAGTTTTCTTGGTTTCCAGGCCCAATTTCCTTTTCACCACTGATAGTGTTAACTAAAGAAATCCTACCCCAATAAGCACTACAGATAATATGCTAAAGAAAAATAATCCCCCAGAAAATGCAGTAACTTCTGTACCAGAATTTAAATGAAGAATGCTGCTTCCTTAATTTTAGTAAGATTATTGATTCTAACCAGAAAGAATTTACCTAAGCAACCACTCTGAAGCACATACAATATTCAAATACATCTTTATTATGGTGGCTCAATATCTAGAAGTTTGGTGTTGACAGCATCGTTATAAAATGCATAAAGCTATCAGATCAGTTTGGAGAGAAAAAAAGCTTCTAAAATATAAAGATTTATTTAATGGGCATATGGCACTAGAACATAAATACCCATAAGTAAAATTATAAAAATAACACAAAGTAAAAAATACCTTAAGCTAAGATTTAAAAAAAGAAACTGGAATTATTTAGTTAGAAGCAAAATTATTAAACCACCCATACATACATAGCCACATTCACTCTTGCCCCAGGAATGCAATGTAGTCTTCATTCATTTCTAAAATGTTATACATCTGTATGATCATTACAACCCAAACGCTTAGGAGTATTAGAAAAAGCTTTTAAAAACTATTACAGATGCTATAAAATCCTGTATGTGACAAACAAAATATGTGGGATGTCCAAATTTGCTGCTGCTGCTGCTGACTGCAGATTCATCCATGTAGGATCTACAGGGAAAGTGTGAGAACAGAGTATCTGTAGCCTCATGTACTTCACTGTCTCTACACATATGCATTACTTGAGAATGTCAGCTCATCCTCAAGTTTAGTGTGCAGTCATCGGGGATTTGGAGAATCCCCAAGGTCACAAAATTGATAGATACTCTGATCTGAGGGGGAAAAGAAAAATTCAAAGAAGCCAGAAGTTTCCCTTTTCCAGGGAAATGAAGAAATCCTTACCTTTCTGTACACCAACATGTTGGGTGATTCATCTGCCACCCCATTGCTGGTCTGTCCATAATTATTCCCCTGGGCCATGTCACCACACACCCGTGGTCCACTCTCAGGTACAGAAATTATCAGTCTACCCTGCAAGAGATAGAGAGACTTCAGTGAGTTCTTAATGGTAGTACTTAAAAAGGTTGACTCTTATTTTTCCAAACTGTAAACTTTTTACTTTGTATGGGAGTACAGCCAATTAACCATGTTGTGGTAGTTACAGGTGAACAGTGAAGCTATTCAGTCATATATATACATGGATCCATTCTCCCCCAAGTACCCCTCCCATCCAAGCAGGCACACAACATTGAGCAGAGTTCCATGTGCTGTACAATAAGTCCTTGTTGGTTATCTATTTTAAATACAGCAGCGTGTACATGACCATCCCAAACTCCCTAACTATCCAAGAAGGTTGACTCTTGATTCATCTCCCCCTTTCAACACTGGAGCATGCTTACATGCTGGGGCTGGCTTGTAGAAAGTAGCACAGAAATAGATTCCAAAAAAAAAAAGGAATTTACACCTACAGTACTCCCAGGATATTGTAAGAAATGACAGTCCTTAGTTAAAATTGTCATTTGACTAGGGCTTTAACTGACTTGATTTTCTGGATACTCATTTTTTATAAGTGTTTGAGGCTCACTGGGGAAAAAAAAAAACAAAACACGGTTACCATTTCCATCCTACAGAGTTCTCTTCTCTCCCAATACTTGCATCTCCACCGGATGGTGTTTCCCCCCTCCCTCCCCGAATGGTTAAAAAGGCAACACCCTGTGGCAGCACTTTCTCCCAGGTGTCTGTCTAGTTTCCCCGCATGCAAGCGCATCAGAGGCCCATTCCTGAGCCATTCTCCAGTCATGTGTTTCCTCTTCATTCCCCTAGGTCTCCCGCACAGAGTCAAGGCAGCTTCCTCGACTTTCACCTGCCTGCACTGCCCGGCCACTGCTGCTTCTCCCCTCGGCCCAACTCGGCTTCGGAAGTCGCGGCGTAACCCTGCCCAACCCCGGCCAGAAGGCAGAGAAGGTGTCCTGGCCACAAGACCAGGTGGGAGGTCGGCCCTTGAGGCAATTACCTGGGTCACCGTGAGCAGCGCCAACTGCGGAAGCGTCGGAGAGACCAGGCAGAGAGAGGGGGAAACCAGCCAGCCCGGCTCGCCTGCGGCGGCAGCAAATGGCAGGCGAGCCCGAGCCGCGCGCTGGAGCCCGGCCGGCGGCGGTGTCAGCCCCGCGGCCCCGCCTGCGTCCCCACCCCAGCCCACCCCCATCCCCGCGCCCAGCCCCGTACCTCCTCCTCAAGGTCGCGGCCCGAGGCGCCTGCTTCCCGGCGGCTGGGTGCGGCGGTGTCAGCGCGCGGCCAGCTTCATCACCTCGGCGCGGGCACAGGGCTCTGACGGCCCGCGCTCCACCGCTCCCTCCTTCGCTCGGCTCCCGGGCTCCCGGACCACGAGCGCGCGCGGGAGCGAGACGCCCGGCCCGTGCGCGCGACTGGGGAGGGAGGAGGGGACTGTCACGTGGGACCCCGCGTCCCTAGGTGCCGGCTCGGGGAGGGGGGCCGGGCGGGGCTGGGGGGGCTCGGCTCCGCGCGGCCCCGCTGCCCCGTCTCCGCCGCCGCCCCACCGTCTCGGCCAGAGAAAGTGGCCGCCCTGCCCCCAAGCGCGTGCAACCCGGGCCCTTGCACACCCGGCTGGCCGGTGTGCGCGCCGCTGAAGGCCTGGAGATGGGAGTGTTAAGCCGGAGAACAGAAAGGGCGATGGGTGGGTGGGTGGATGGATGGAGGCATGCAGGAATGGAGGTAGCCCCTTGCGGCGGGCCAGTTTGGTCACGTGCCCGGTGACTACGCTGACAGTGCGAGGGTAGCAGATGACTGATTATCGCTATGCTTTGAAACGGGAGTAGAGGGATATTGAGACATCCTAGGAGTGAAGGAAATGTCCAGGATCAAATGAGTCATTCAGCCCGTTTGCCTGCAAATTTCACAGCTTCCTCCTAAGTTACAGAAATGGGACACGTTGGAGACTGCCAACTCGAAGTGCACATCTTGCCACCTGTTACAATGAAGGTATAGTAGCAATATCTGGTTTCTCTTTAGACAAGAGATGCCCAGAGGAACTGTCACCCACTTAACTATCACCCTCCAGCCGTTTTCAAAGAATGAGAGCGGGGTGATGATTCCCCCATAATTATTCTTCAGGTTGCTGTCACTAGTTCTTCTGTAAGGATTAGAGTGATATTAAGAAGAAAAATCACTTTTGTCCCAATTATGGTAAAGAAAGTCGTGTGTCTGGCTTTCAGGGGCAGGGTCGTGAAGTTAAAAATATCTGAGGTTTTCCTTCCACAGCTTGGCCAGTTGTGGGGGAGAAACAAAAATAATCAAGCTAGCCTCTTCCTAACATCCCAGATAAGAATGGAACTTACAGCTGATCAGGAGAGCCCGTCAAAATAAACCCAGGGTGGTATCCTCAAGTGCATCTCCTCAGTCCCACCTGGCTCCTGTCAGGTTTTAACCAGGGAACATGTATTTTTTCAACCTACCCTCTATTCTGAATAATACAGGGCAGAGATTCCTAGCCCAAACTGTTACACACACCCTAGTCTAACCATAGCCCTGTCTTCCCCAGTTCCCAAAATCTTTCCATGGTGTGCTCTGGAAATTGTGATCTTTTTCAGCAAAATTGCCACTTTTTCAACTTCTTCTCTAAATATGTCCTTAACTTTCTTACTGTGGCCAAAACCTACCTCTTCCCCTTCACCCCCTCACTCTTGCCATTCTTCAGTAGATTCCAGGAAGTTGTCATGAATTGGATTAATAAGTTTGGAAAGAATAATTGGGCATATTCACTTCATGGCAAATAGATGGGGACACAGTGGATACAGTGGCTGACTTTATTTTTCTGGGCTCCAAAATCACTGCAGATGGTGATTGCAGCCATGAAATTAAAAGACACTTGCTCCTTGGAAGGAAAGTTATGACCAACCTAGACAGCGTATTAAAAAGCAGAGACATTACTTTGCCAACCAAGGACCATCTAGTCAAGGCTATGGTTTTTCCAGTGGTCATGTATGGATGTGAGAGTTGGACTATAAGAAGGCTGATCGCCGAAGAATTGATGCTTTTGAACTGTGTTGTTGGAGAAGACTCTTGAGAGTCCCTTGGACTGCAAGGAGATCCAACCAGTCCATACTTAAGGAGATCAGTCCTGGGTGTTCATTGGAGGGACTGATGTTGAAGCTGAGACTCCAATACTTCGGCCACCTGATGCGAAGAGCTGACTCATTGGAAAAGACCCTGATGCTGGGAGGGATTGGGGGCAGGAAGAGAAAGGGACGACAGAGGATGAGATGGCTGGATGGCATCACCGACTGGATGGACATGGGTTTGGGTGTACTCCAGCAGTTGGTGATGGACAGGGAGGCCTGGTGTGCTGCGATTCATGGAGTCACAAAGAGTCAGACACGACTGAGCAACTGAACTAAACTGAACTCAATTTGAACATTTTTCTCTTAACTCATTATTGACTGTAGGATATTTGCAGAAACTAACACTTGTGGCAGCCAGTCCATTCTAGAGGAGATCAATCCTGGATGTTCATTGGAGGGACTGATGCTAAAGCTGAAGCTGCAATACTTTGGCCACCTCATGCGACGAGTTGACTCACTGGAAAAGACTCTGATGCTGGGAAAGGTTGGGGGCGGGAGGAGAAGGGGACGACGGAGAATGAGATGGCTGGATGGCATCACCGACTCTGTGGACATGAGTTTGAGTGAACTCCGGGAGTTGGTGATGGACAGGGAGGCCTGGCGTGCTGTGATTCATGGGGTCGCGGAGAGTCGGACACGACTGAGCGACTGAACTGAACTGAACTGAACACTTGTGGCTCGCGATGTGCTATGTAAGTGATATTAATATGTCTCTGGTCAATAAAGTTCTGGTAACAAAAGATGAATTAATATGTCTCTGGTTAATATTGTGTTAAGGAGGACTGCCTGAAAGAAGCAGTCTTTCTCCCTCACATCTCAAGATAGAGATTTTATCCCAATAGTGGGGTCTCTCCCAAGCTCAGCACTGATGGAACATTCCCATCAATCAACAAACTAACAGAATAGAGCTAACCTTTTTATATTTGATGAATGAGATGTAAAATATGCACCAGTTGTATGCATAGAGTATAAAATATACCCCATCCATCTATCTACCCATTATATGTCAATATCTGTATGTAGATTATCTCACATAAGATATGTACATAAGACATCTATACATAGATTCAGATATAGGTATGTGTAAACTCTCCCTTGTCAGACTTCCCACTTACTCTTGTCCTATTTTTCTGCTTTTACACCAAAAACTTCCTCTTCCCTCATTCTGCCTTGAATGCATTCTCTTCTTACAATAACCTCCTTGTTACTTTATCAATGGTCAGTTCTCAATATGTGAATCAACTTATAAGTTAAAGTTTATACCTCTCACTTTCTCGAAAACTTTCTACATTTGGTTATCAGGATACCACTGGCTGTTATTTCTTTTTTTTTCTTCTAGTTTTATTGAGACATAATTGACATACAGAACTATATAAGCTTAAGGTGTATACCATAATGATTTTATTTCCATACATTGTAAAATGATTACCACAATAAATTTAGTGAGTGAACATCTATTATCTCATAGATGCAAAGGGAAAGAAAACAAATTACTGTTTCCTTGTGGTGAAAGCTCTTAGGATTTACTCTCTTAACAACTTTCATATATGACATATGGTAGTGTTGATTATATTTACCATGTTATGCATTACCTTTTTAGTACTTATTTATCTTGTGGCTGAAATTTGTACATTTAGGCTACCTTCATCTGATTCCCTTTCCCTACCCCCAACATCTGGTAACCACAAATCTGATCTGTTTTCCTTTGAATGTGTTCATGTGCTTGTTTGTTTCTGAGGTATAATTGACCTACAAGGCTATGCTAGTTCCTGTCGCAACATAGTGATTCAATATTTCTATACATTTCAAAATCATCACCACAGTCAGACTCATTACTATTTCTTACCATATGAAGATATTACATAATTATTGACTACCTGTCCCACACTGTACATTTTATACCCGTGACATCCCCTGGAGAAGGAAATAGCAACCCACTTCAGTGTTCTTGCCTGGAGAATCCCATAGACAGAGGAGCCTGGTAGGCTACAGTCCATGGCATCGCAAGAGTCGGACACAACTAAACCACCATACTACTATAAACTGAAAGTAAGTACCTCTTAATCTCCCTCACCTGTTTCTCTCATTTCCCCAATCCCTTTTTATTTCTTTTCCACGTTACTGGTTGCTGTTTCTCAGCCTTATTGCTTGTTCTTCTTTATCTTTTTCTCCTCTAAATTTTAGAATGCCTCATATCCCAATCTTTGGGCCTCTATTTCTCTCATTTTATGAATACTTCCTAGGTGAGATAAATTAGACCCAGACCTTTAAATGCTTCCTAAATACTGCTGCTGCTGCTAAGTCACTTCAGTCGTGTGAGACTCTGTGTGACCCCATAGACGGAAGCCCACCAGGCTCCCCCGTCCCCGGGATTCTCCAGGCAAGAACACTGGAGTGGGTTGCCATTTCCTTCTCCATCCTAAATACTAATAACTCCCAAATGTATTCCTTTCATGTAGACTCATGCTCTGAAATCCAGTGTGTCAACTGCCTCCTTAACATCTCTATTTGAATGTCTAATTGGTGTCTGATCAGCTTCATGATAGGCAGGATACTGTCTGTTTATCTCACTGCTGTGTAACATCCCAGGCATAGTACAGTTTCTGGCATACAGTAGATGCACGCTAACTAAATGAATTGATTCATCTAATAATAATAATATGATAAGTAATTTTTATATTTAGCAATACATTGTTTAGGTTATCTCTTTTAATCCTTAGTAAAACCCTGCATGTGTGCGTGCATGCCAAGTTGCTTCAGTCATGTCCAACTCTGTGCAACCCTATGGACTGTAGCCTGTCAGGCTCCTCTGTCCATGGGATTCTCCAAGCAAGGAATACTGGAGTGGATTGCCATGCGTTCCTCCGGGGCAACTTCCCAACCCAGGGATGGAACCCATCTCTCTTTACATTTCCTGCATTGGCAGGCAGGTTCTTTACCACTAGCGCCACATGAGAAATTAATTACAATTGTCATCTCTCTTACATTGATATACCAGTGGGGAAGGGGAGGATTAGAAAGCTTACATAAACTTCTGGATACAACCTACATAACCAATAAGTGGCTGTGTTGATTTGTACTGTGCCAGCTTGCTGAGCTAAAACTATGTTTTTCAGGATTGCCTTCTGTGTATGCATATGAGTGGAACTTGCCAAAGGAGGAATTTGTGCAAAAATAGGAAAATAGAGTGAGATAACACTTATTCTTCTGTGAAGGACTTTGTAGTGTGACTACAGTGACACACTCAGAGTCCCAGAATGTTCTAGCATGTCCATGCTCTCACTTCACATTCAGATATTCCTAATTCCCAACCCTTATGAGCAACAGTCGCCCCATGCACGTACCAAGAGCCTGAACATGGACCTAAAGGAGCAATAGCCATGCAAAGACCACAGCTTTCCACTGACTTTCTACCAGCTCCCTCGGGTACCTTCCAGTACCTGGCTATGTCTGGCTTCCCAGATATCCCTGGGAAGGGATAAGCTTCAACAAGTAAGCTTCAACTTACCCACTCACAAAAACGGCTTCAGAGGGTCTGGTAATGACTTTTCTCAGATATTTCAGTCGTTCCTTCTAGAAAGGAACTTCCCCAGCTTCCATCACAATTGTGTAAACTATTGTTCCTCTGCTGCTGCTGCTGCTGCTGCGTCACTTCAGTCATGTCTGACTCTGTGTGACCCCATAGACAGAAGCCCACCAGGCTCCCCCGTCCCTGGGATTCTCCAGGCAAGAACACTGGAGTGGGTTGCCATTTCCTTCTCCAATGTGTGAAAGTGAAAAGTGAAAGTGAAGTTGCTCAGTCGTGTCCGACCCTTAGCGACCCCACAGACTGCAGCCCACCAGGCTCCTCCATCCATGGGATTTTCTAGGCAAGAGTACTGGAGTGGCTTGCCATTGCCTTCTCCGATAGTACACCTCTTATTCCATCATACTCACACTGGTTCTATTTCCCTGAGTGGCTTGCTATCGTTCATTGCTCAGTAAGTCATGTCCAACTCTGTGACCCCATGGACTGCAGCACGCCAGGCGTCCATGTCCTTCACTACCTCCTAGAATCTGCTCAAATTCAAACTGAGTGGCTGGTGGAGTTCAAATCCAAGTCTTCCCAGTGTTTTTCACTGTTCTACAAGAAATCCAAGTTAGGGAGATAAAACCCTGAAACCAATAACTACGTGAAAGTGCAAAACTGGATGATGGAGGGTAGGTGAACTGACTGAAGGAAATGGGGAGACATTAAGCCTGAACTCCTCAAGGACTGATAGGATATCTCCGTGTAGAGATGATGAGAGGGAAAGGGTTTCCAGGAAGACACAAGTTCTGAAACACATTAGGAAAATTACTGTAATAAGACTAAAATTTACTGGATTCCTACCATATCTATATTTATATATAGACATCATTTGTATCTATATTCCTTCTCAACATTTTTAAAAATTTCTGACAAAATTTATCCCACAAGCTATGTAAAGGAATGGGTTCAAGTTAGGAAACCTGATCGTAGTCATATACCTTCTATTAGAAATTGGATTCAAAAACGCCTGTGTGTGTCTCCAAAGTCCTACGGAAAAAAAATGTGCAAAAATGCCTCTAGCAATAGTATGAGTTCAAAAAACTCCAGGGGTTTCCCACCAAGATGCCTTTCGTTCTACTGTCTGTCTCATCTCTCATTGCACTGTCATCCCTCCATGTACCTGACTTACACCTGTCTCTTTGTGCGTTAATGACTCAAGAATGCTTCTGACCACTTACCCTTGCTAAGCAAATATCAAGGAGGAAGATTCAAGGAACAGCATATTTCCCTATTTCTTCTACCGTTATTATTAAGCCTCATTAGGCAATTCATAATTTTTGTTACAAAGTACTGGAAACAAAATCATGTCCATCATCTTAACATTTCTAGGACTCACATTTTGCATATGTATACTGAGGGAATTAGACTAGATTATCCCTCAAAGTCCATCTGGATCTTAAACATGAGGCTTTAATATGTTCTTGTTGTATTTTTGGCCCATGTAATGACTTTTTATGTTGCAAGCACCAAAACAACATGGTTACTCTAGGATGTTTTTCTGTATCTTTCCAAAACCATGTAAATATGTGATTCTCAGCTATCATCACTCAACATCACTTATCTTTTTCATCATGGACCCTATATTTTGAGATATTTTTCTCAAACAAATTAAATTGTAAGGTGTAATAATGTATCCATTTGTCCACATCATAGAGAACATACAGTGCAATTGACTAGTTTGTTGTCTCTCTCCCTCTGAAAGAATTTAAGTTCTGTGAGATCAGGCATTTTTCCTCTCCTGTTCATTATATCCCCAGGGTCTAGAACAGGATCTGATACATTGTGTTGTTGTTGTTTAGTTGCTAAGTCTTGTTCCAGTCTTTTGAAACCCCATGGACTATCCATGGGATTTCCCAGGCAAGAATACTGGAGTGGGTTTCCATTTCCTTCTGCAGGGGGACTTCCCAACCCAGGGATCTTGCTTGGCAGGCAGATTCTATACCACTGAGCTACCAGGGAAGCCCAACATATAGTGAGCACCCAGTAATTATTTTGTGATTTACTGAGTGAATAAATCCATGACCATGATTTTATTTGAAAGACTAGGTGTGCTAGAAGTCCATGGTCTATGCTACTGCTGCTGCTAAGTCACTTCAGTCGTGTCCGACTCTGTGTGACCCCATAGACGGAAGCCCACCAGGCTCCCCCGTCCCTGGGATTCTCCAGGCAAGAACACTGGAGTGGGTTGCCATTTCCTTCTCCAATGTGTGAAAGTAAAAAGTGAAAGTGAAGTCGCTCAGTCGTGTCCGACCCTTAGCGACCCCATGGACTACAGCCTACCAGGCTCCTCCATCCATGGGATTTTCTAGGCAATAGTACTGGAGTGGCTTGCCATTGCCTTCTCCCCATGGTCTATGGTCTATGAGTTTGAACAAAACTGAATCAACATCAAGTTTCACAGGATATAGAAATAATTTGCTCTTCAAACCTGTTTCCTGTGTCATAAAGGGAAAGAATAACTCCTTTTCCCACTCCACTCCCACTCCACAGAGAAATGCTTTGACAATTAATTAAACAGTAACATGCAGAAAGCATTTTGAATTTCTAGAAGAAAGCACTTTATTAATTTGAGGCTTTTATTGTGTGAAGAAACTGTAAGTGACACAGGGGCAAGGATAAAGATGAGGACACATTAAATGGATTATACTGTTCAGAATATTACATTGGCATTATAAGGGATAATTGATTTGAGATTGATATAGGCAGAGTGAAAAGCTTTGTTTTACAGAACAGAGAAATGGTTTAAGAAATCTTCTCCCAAATAACAGATTTTTAAGAAATACTTTCTTCTTTGTAGTCAACTCGCAATTATTTATGGCACAATACTCTCATTAATGAATTATTCACCACTTTTACCATCTTTTTGTCTATTTTATGGGCATTTTCTTGCTAATTAGAACTCCCATACCAATGTCAGAGGGCTGGCATTAGAAAAAAAAAAAGTTTAAACTAAAATTTGTCCTTATCAGGGGTACATTCCTCTCCTCTTGTTTATTACGGTCCAGCCATAAAGCCAGGTAAGAGTCATAGAATTAGAGACATGTGAATTGTAGCCAATTCAATTCACAAATCACTGGGTATATGGCACAGAATAATTGCACAGCATGAGTTAGTCAGTATGGGGAGACAGAAAGGGGTAATGAAATGCCCCAAGGAGAAGCCTAGGCAGGAGGAGTCTCAAGTTCAGCAGCGAGGCTCACCGCCAGCAACAAGTGTGAGTGGAAAGTCATCTGAAGCTCTGAGGGAGCCCCCAGCGGTATCCCTGGAACAACACTCACCAGCTCAGAGTTGGGTCCTCCAGCAAAGAGCCGTACAGTTACTCAGATCAATGGTCTCATTTCAAGAAGTCTGTCTGTCAGTAGGCGTAACAGTTACATCCCAGGGGATCTTGTCTCTATCGGTTGCTCCTTAAGTTCCAGTGAGGTAAATCCTAATTTGCCTAGTAAATCGCTTATCTAAATTAACACTCTTAGTCTATTACTCAAAGACACTTGCAGTCCTACAGCAGACATGTCAAATCAACTAATATGAAAGTACATTGGCCACTGTGACTCCATTTTGAACTACTTAGCAAGGCTTCAGTTCAGTTCAGTTCAGTCGCTCAGTCGTGTCCGACTCTTTGCGACCCCATGAATCACAGCAAGGCTTAACATAGCATAAATCCTATAACTTTCACTCAGGATAAGTAGGAATCATCACACAAAAGAAATCATATCATAACCCTCCTTCTTGTTAAAATGTTTAAATTCTGATATAGATTACTTTCAAAATGACACAATTTTTAAATGCTACATACACTTTTTTTTATTAATTTTATTTTTTTTTAAGTAATTAATTTATTTTCTTATTGGAGGCAAATTATTTTACAATATTATATTGGTTGGTTTTGCCATATATTGACATGAATTAGCCCTGGGTTTACATAAGTTCCCCCTCCTGAACCCCCCTCCCACCTCCCTCCTCCCTTTATCCTCCCTCTGGGTCATCCCTGCACGCCAGCCCCGAGCATCCTATAACATGCATTGACCCTGAACTAGTGATTCGTTTCACATATGACAACATATGTGTTTCAATGCCATTCTCCCAAATCATCCCACCCTCACCCTCTCCCACAGAGTCCCAGAGACTGTTCTATACATCTGTGTCTCTTTTGCTGTCTCATATACAGGGTTATCATTTGCATCTTTCTAAATTCCATATATATGCGTTAGTATACTGTATTGGTGTTTTTCTTTCTGGCTTACTTCACTCTGTATAATAGGCTCCAGTTTCATCCACCTCATTAGAACTGATTCAAATGTATTCTTTTAATGGCTACATACACTTTTAAATTAGTTGAGCACATATTATGAGTGAGAATCTGTATAAAGTTTGGGAAGGAATACAGAAAGTGTTGCAACTTTGTTCCTGCCTTTTTGGCATGTTGGAACAGAACTAGAGAGGGCATGCTGCTTTTGTTGCTGCTAAGTCATTTCAGTCGTGTCCAACTCTATGTGACCCTGTAGATCGCAGCCCACCAGGCTCCCCCATCCCTGGGATTTTCCAGGCAAGAACACTGGAATGGGTTGAGAATGCCTGAGTTTTAACTGACTCCTCTGCTTAAAATCTAAGTCATGTGGGTGACTTGACCATTCTAAGCCTCATTGTCCTTAACAATAAAACAAAACTCATATTATATGCTTTGTTCTGTTGTGAAAATTTTTTTATTGAAAGGTAAATAAAGTATTTAGAATGACAATCTGATAGCAGTCATATTGATCAGATCAGAAATAGACCCTCATTTCTGTTGGTCAGACACCAGGGGCAGATGTAACTATAGTAATTGAAACGGTTCATCCAACTGGCAAGTATCAAAAACCAGATTACGAGACCAGAATGGTATAATGAGAGACAGAAGTCAGAGCCCCCGAAGGAAGGCTAAGCATGGCAAGAACAGGCCATGTCTGGAGCTTTCAACAAGGCTGGTATTGGGATGCATGGGTGCAGAGTCCAGCAGCTGGACAAGGGTAAGTGGGGTCATAGCTTCAGAAGGTAGGAAAACACAGAGCAACTCACTTCCTATTTAGTTTCCAAATTCTTAGCCAAGAACAGTCTTCAAATTAGAAATGATAGAAGATGTGATTAGAATATTAAAATAATAAAAATGGAAGGGATTGGGACTTCCCTGGTGATTCAGTGGCGAAGAATCCACCTGCCAATGCAGGAGACATGGGTTCAATCTCTAGTCCTGGAAAATCCCACATGCCCCAGAGCAACTAAGCCCTTGCACCACAACTATTGAGCCTGAAGCTGCAACTACTGAGCCCACAGGTGGCAACTATTGAAGACTGTGTACCCTAGAGCCCGTGCTCCACAAAAGAGAAGCCACCTCAATGAGAAGTCCATGCACTACAATGAAGAGTAGCCCCCACTCACCACAACTAGAAAAAAGCCAACACAGCAACGAAGACTCAGCACAGCCAAAAATAAACACATTTTAAAAATTAGTTTTTTAATGGAAGGGGTAACCCTTAAAAACTAAATGAAGAAACTGGGCTTCAGTTACTTGAACTTACTTTCTCAAGGTCACACAGTTCAGCAGAGTAAGAGTCAGGACTTAAATCTTAAGTTTCTAAATCTAATGATTCTTACATTATGTGATACTGCCTCTAAGAGGCAACTTCCCTTCCCAGGATAAAGGAAGAAAAAAGGGAGTACTCAGTTGTCTTAAGGAATTTATCTCTAGAGTCAGAGAAGTTCTGGTCACTGGCATTGAGAGATTTGGAAATGAGATCCTCAGCAACTTACAAAGCATGGTAGAGGAAAAATGATAGTAAAATAGAACCAGTTTGCCCAAAATAAGGGAGAAAATGCACAAGCTGGTACCTAGAGCCTGCCCATATGAAAGTTCTACAATAGAATTCAACACATGTCTATTAAGTCCTTTATAACATACCAGACATTATGCTAGTCTCTGATGATGAACATGGAACAACAGACTGGTTCCAAACAGGAAAAGGAGTACGTCAAGGTTGTATATTGTCACCCAGCTGATTTAACTTATATGCAGAGTCCATCATGAGGAACGCTGGGCTGGAAGAAGCACAAGCTAGAATCGAGATTGCCGGGAGAAATATCAATAACCTCAGATATGCAGATGACACCACCCTTATGGCAGAAAGGGAAGAGGAACTCAAAAGCCTCTTGATGAAAGTGAAAGAGGAGAGTGAAAAGGTTGGCTTGAAGCTCAACATTCAGAAAACGAAGATCATGGCATCTGGTCCCATCACTTCATGGGAAATAGATGGGGAAACAGTGGAAACAGTGGCTGACTTTATTTTGGGGGCTCCAAAATCACTGCAGATGCTGATTGCAGCCATGAAATTAAAAGGCGCTTACTCCTTGGATGGAAAGTTATGACCAACCTAGATAGCATATTAAAAAGCAGAGACATTATTTTGCTAACAAAGGTCCGTCTAGTCAAATCTATGGTTTTTCCTATGGTCATGTATGGATGTGAGAGTTGGACTATAAAGAAAGCTGATCGCTGAAGAATTGATGCTTTTGAACTGTGGTGTTGGAGAAGACTCTTGAGAGTCCCTTGGACTGCAAGGAGGTCCAACCAGTCCATCCTAAAGGAGATCAGTCCTGGGTGTTCATTGGAAGGACTGATGATGAAGCTGAAACTCCAATACTTTGGCCACCTCATACGAAGAGTTGACTCATTGGAAAACACCCTGATGTTGGGAGGGATTAGGGGCAGGAGGAGAAGTGGATGACAGAGGATGAGATGGCTGGAAGGCATCACCGACTTGATGGACATGAGTTTGAGTGAACTCCGGGAGTTGGTGATGGACAGGGAGGCCTGGTGTGCTGCGATTCATGAGGTCACAAAGAGTCGGACATGACTGAGCGACTGAACTGATTGAACTGACTGATGATGAACATACCTTTTCCAAAAAACGTCCAATAGAAGAGAGATGGGCAAATCACTATAATGCGATGTATTCAATGCATGTGTCGACAAAGTGATAAGAAAGCATAGAATTTAAAGTCAAAGACATTTTATCAGTCTCTAAAAGTGATAGAAATTTTCCAGAGGGTCAAAGGGGAGGAATAACACAGCAGCATTTCAGTTGGGTGGAATGACATGTGCTGAATTACATAAATAAGAGACAAATGTTGATGAACAGCAAGAAGTTTGATATGGATGGTTTCAAATAGAAGGAATGACTTTGATGGAGATGAAGATGGTATATAAACTGGGGCCAGATTTCGAAGAACTTACAGGTCACACTGGGAAGTTTGGGATTTAAGCAATCAGAAAGTGGATGGGGTTTGAAAATTTGAAGAGAAGAGCGGGGATAAAAAAGAGCCAAATGAGCATACACCCACCACAACATCAAGCAGATCAGCTGCATTTCCTCTGTAGGTATGATCTCTAGACTGGCAAATGAGGACTACATGAAGGTAAAATGTACTATTCAACAGGGCATTTGACAGTTTCTTTTGTGCGAGCTTTGTAAACATGAAGATTAAGTAAGGACTTGAAGAACAGTTCATTGGATTCATAGTAGACTGAATAAAATCAGAAATAAGAGCTGATCAACAGATTAGGACACACCAGAAAGGAGGATTTCATGGAGAAGATTCAGTTTTGACATTAAAATTTCCCTGTTCTAATTGGGCTTATGCAATGACTCAAAAGTGTGAGTAGCCCATTTAAATTTATAAATGGCACAAAGCTATAAAGAATAGTTAATACACTGGATAATGGCGACAAAACCCAGGGAGATCAAGGCAGGCTGGTTGAACCTGCATTACTATAAACATAGTGACAGAGAAGTAGAGATGAAATGAATGGAGTTAGAAACAGGGCCTGCCACAGCACTGCTCTCTGCAGACACATATGGTTCCACATACCAAAGACATAGAACTCCACACCCTATCATTTGTTAAAACTCTGCCTCCTCCTTTGCTATTTAAACTCCATGAGCACAGAGATTTTGTTCTGTTTTTACTACTTATTGCACTTTATTGTACACCCAGTGCCTACAACTGTGCCAGGCACACAGCAAGGAACATGTTGAAGGAGTGATGAAATGAATCTGGAGGTAAGTAATAAGGATGTGAAAGTGCTCAAAGCCACTCTGATGAGGAGGAGAAAGAGATATACTTTATCCGAAAAGGAAAAGGCATGGGTGATTTGTGATGACTGTCTTAAAACATTAAAGGACTCTCTTGTGGAAAAAGAGTCAAACACAATCTTTCAAGCCCCAGAGGACAAATTTAAATCTAAAAGGTAGATGTTTCAGGCAGGTGGATTTCAGTTTGATGCAAGGAAGTAATTTCTAACAATTAGGGCTGTTCAGAACGGCCTTATTGAGGAGGTGAGTTGCATGTCCCTGGAGGTGTCTGAGGACATGATGAATGATCATTAGGGATTATTGTTCCATTGAGGCTCCTGGGTTAGGTGACCACAATGGTCACTTCTAATCCATGTTGTCTAACTACAAAATGAGATGGCATAGGAGAAAATGATTTGAAACTTAACCCTGAAAACTGAACACCATTTTCCTAGGAAAACTTAAAATAATTTTCATCTAAACTGAGGCAAGATTGACCTGAAGTGTTAACAATGACAAATGAAGAATACTAATAGTAAAGCATCCGTTTGATTTTATTTGGGGCTTTCTTGGTGTCAGGGAAGACCTCATGCAGGAGAGGGGACTTGCTTAGCTTTAAATATTGGGTACAGAAGGGGTGGGCTGGTTGTTGCTGAAGTGTGACTGTGAGAGAAGCTGCACACCCATAAACATGTGTTATCTGATATCAAGAAGTTGGTCTTCACCACACAGTTGTCTCACATGTATCTTTTCATCAGCAGCTTGTAGTTTCTCAGAAGTTGCTAATTTATCTCGCTCAGGACAAAGAGCACATGTTCACCCCAAGGTTCAAAGCATCATTTGTAATTCTCTTATTCTCCTTTTCTTTGATTCACCATTTTCTCTACTTATAAATATTTCCAAGTTCTTCTAACTAGCTAAGTCTACTGAATTTCTGCAGACCTAAAGGAGTCTTAAAGTGCTACAGTCCATGAGGTTGAAAAGAATCAGACAAGACTTAGCAACTGAACAACAGCAAACTTGTTTTTAAGAAGAAACAGCAATAGGGGGGAAAAAAGAGTGAAATAAAGATTAAATTAATGAATACACTTTTGTGATTTATAGAAAATCATCTTTTTATCAATCAGATGACTTTAATATATGTGTTTTATATGAATATGTATATACCCATTGGGCTTTCCAGGTGGCTCAGTGGTAAAGAATCTGCCTGCCAATGAAGTTGACGCTAAATTAGTTATGTTTATCAACTTCAAAAACTATACAAAGAATAACGCTGTAATTGAAGGAGGGCCAAGCAGTCTACAGCAAAGAACTTAGCCCCAGTATTAAGATTCTCCCTGTGCTGTGTAACTTTTGCTCTTATGGTACTTTAACCATAAGAGTTCTACTCTGCAGTTTTCAATCTACTTGACAATCCTTATGGCATTTTCCAACTCTCCTTAAATATTAGACCCCTAGAAAGAGTTATTTTTCTTTCTTATCATTGGCTACTCCAGTGATAATTTTTCAAGGTGCAAAAATCAATGTTATTTGTTTTTGACTAATAAAGCCCAAATTTGGAAAACAAGGTTTTTCCGAGTTTCCCAGCGTAGCCTGTGCCCACCTGGGAGAGAAACATCCTAAACAGCAGAGCAAGGCCCTGGGAGCCATCTCTTTTGGTCCTCTGGGGCTACTAAACATGTTCTTGAGTGTTCCAAATACCGTAGTTCTTAAATCTAGCATCTGTCTTTTCCTTGACTGGCAATGAAGTTTTTGCTTAGATGCTTTGAGCTCTGCTCAATGAGAAAGAGGTGATCATTTGTGGGATCAGTGGAAAGAATGCTATGACTGATTAACAATCCTGCCCTGACTCAAGGTGGCATTCAAGGCCTTCAGGAATGATCCTGGCTTAAGGGTCTCCCTTCTGAGACCCATTTGTGAAAAGTCCAGTTGAATTCAACTATCTGGCTGACGCAATTCTACACTGACTGAAAACAGATAATTTATTCCAGATCTTTGAGGGAGGGCCTGAAATTCTCTATCAAGCCACTGCAGGTGGAAGAAGGCCCAGGAAGTCACTGTAACAACTCTTGTGGATTCCCAAGCATCTCCCCCAGAAATAGCTGTGTCTTTTCTGAATCATTAAATCTTTATTCATTAAGCACCTACACTGTGTCTGACAAGTTTCTGACTAAATAACACAGACCAAATAGATGGAGAATCACCTAGACCCAAATTAGGAATACCAGAGAGCTAGTAAAGTACCCTGGAGAATGTCTCTTCCCAGCTCACTTTCTTTGCTTACCCCCAGTACTCTTTCTGGTGACCTCATCCACTCACTGGCTACAAATGCCATCATGCTGATGACACTCCAATTTACACCCCAATCCTGATTTCTACCCCCTCCTCCAGAACTCCAAACTCACATTTCCAACTGTTTAATCTTCACTGTGACACCGTAGCCATTTCCATTGAAAGAGGTCCAAGACAGAACTTCTATTTTCCCAACCTACATCCCAAGTTATTCCTTTTCCAGAATTTCCCATGTGAGTAAGTAGAATACTCTTTTCCCAAGTATACAAGCAAACATCTAAGAATCATTCAAGGAAACCATCATCCTTCCCCTTTACTCATTCCTTTACACAATACATTAGTAAGTCCTTTCAGTACATGTCAAAATAAATATCACATCAAGATAATTCTATTCTCCCACCCCCTCTGCCACCTCCTAGACTAAGCCACCATCATCCTCTACACAGACTACTCAAGTCACCTTCTAACTACTCTTTCTGCTTCCATTCTTAGCTATATTCATACATTTCTCAAATACAGCCAGAGTGATATATTTAAAATATGTAATAGATCATGCTGATATTTGGCAGCTTAAATCTTTCAATAGTTTCCTAATTCCCTTAGAATAAAATTCAAGCTTCTTACTGTGGCCTACAAAATCTTTAGTCATTTGGCCCCTCATCACCTCTCCAAGTTCATCTTATGCTATATTCCTCCTTGCTCAAAACTCAAGAGATGATCATCTCTATCTTACACAAGCTGTTTCAGGAAATAGAAAAAGAGGAAAAGCCAGCCAATGTAATGAAATCTAATGACAAAACTGGATAAGGACAGGGTAAGAAGAACACATGATAGAATCACCTCACTTGTGATCCTAGAGTCAGGAAATAGATAAAATAATTTTATTAAATGTAGTATATATCAAATAGGCCTTGTCAGTATACTATATCATAATTGGGAGTTACCTCAAGAATGCAAGGATAAGTCAATATCAAAAAATCTTTTAACATTACCTTTCAATAAATGTATGAAGAGAGAAAACAGTCTGATAAACTCGACAGAGGAATATATTATTCACGACAGGCAGGCTATGTTGTGGTATCAGACAGATAACAAAATCTCTGTAGCTTAAAATAAGAGGGGCTTTTTTCTTTCTCAAGAAAATTCCATCTTATTAAATTAAGTGTACCAAGTTCAGTCTCTGACTTGGGAAGATCCCCTGGAGGAGGGAATGGCAACCCACTCCAGGATTCTCTTGCCTGGAGAATCCTCATAGATGGAAGAGCCTGGTGGGCTACAGTCCATAGGGTCACAAAGAGTCAGACATGACTGAAGTGACTGAGCACACACACTGTATATAAAATGCATCATACATCAGATTAAATATAGAAAAATTATAAGCCATGTGTTATTTCATAGCTTTCAAGTAATTGTGGTGTCATGGGATGGGTATTGGACTAAGTGTTGAGGCTCAAATTGCTAACTTTGAGCAGCAGGTCACTTAATCTCCATGTAGCTCAAGTTTTTCATCTGAAAAAATGGGTAGATTAGACTGAATGATCTACTTTCGTACAGCTCTGACATCTCTGATAGATTAGCCTTAACACCATCAGTGGAGTTGACATGATATGGCCATCAATTCCCAGTCATATTTAGCTTATTTATTTTTTCTATTTTGGTCTAAGCTACTTCCATATTCCTTTTCCTCCCATTTTCTGAACACGCATACATAGTAACAGAAAGCACAACTTCTCCACAAATGAGCCTTTTCTTTAATTGAAATATAGTTGATTTACAATATTATATTAGTTTCAAGTATACAACATAGTGATTCAATATTTTTACAGGTTATACTCTATTTAAAGGATGTGAGAGCTGGTCTATAAAGAAAGCTGAGGATCAAAGAATTGATGCTTTTGAACTGTGGTGTTGGAGAAGACTCTTGAGAGTCCCTTAAAGTGCAAGGACATCCAACCAGTTCATCCTAAAGGAAATCAGTCCGGAATATTCATTGGAAGGACTGATGCTGAAGGTGAAGCTCCAATACTCTGGCCACCTGATGCGAAAGACTGACTCATTGAAAAAGACCCTAATGCTGGGAAAGATTGAAGGCAGGAGAAGAAGGGGACAACAGAGAATGAGATAGTTGGATGACATCACCGGCTCAATGAACACGAGTTTGAGTAAATTCCAGGAGTTGTTGATGGACAGGGAGGCCTGGCATGCTACAGTCCATGGGGTCGCAAAGAGTCGGACACAACTGAGCGACTGAACTGAACTGAACTGAAGTAAAAATTATTACAAAATAATGCTTTATTTCTCTGTGTTGTACAATATATCCCTGTTGCTTCCACAAGTGAACATTCTGATTTTGAATTCATTTGCAGAGAGTGAAGTGGCCCCCAGCTGCCATTCATAAACAATCCTTGATAAAGCTAATTTGCAATAGGCTTCTGTCTTGCTTAGCCTCTACTGAGAAAAGTCCCATTTTTGGTGAACTTGGCTAGGAGTGTGAGGTATAGATAGCCCTTATCCTACAAAAGATGAAGGAATTGAAAGCATCTAAAACTTCATGGGAAAAAACACACTTTGAAATATAATAGAAACATAATTGTATGGAACATGAGGGATTTAGAGCCAGGGAGACTCTAGACTACTTCCTTTGTATCCTGAGCACAGCCCCTTCATGCACCCTCCTGGGTGGTGGGATAGTGTATATAGAAGAGGAAGTTCAGGCTGTGGAGTTAAACTAGGATTCAGAACCCTCTTCTGCAGTGTTAGAACCTTCAGTCTCCTCATCTGAAATAGGGGCAGAGAATAAATGCTACCTCATAAGCCTGTGGTAGGACCAAATGTGGTAACATCTCTTGGTCATTTAGCATGGTCTCTGGCACATGACCCCTTGTGGCTCAGCTGGTAAAGAATCCGCCTACAGTGCAGGAGACCTGGGTTGGGAAGATCCCCTGGAGAAGGGAAAGGTTACCCACTCCAGTATTCTGGCCTGGAGAATTCCATGGACTACACAGTCCATGGGGTCGCAGAGTCGGGCACAACTGAGTGACTTTCACTTTCACTTTCTGGCACGTGAAGACCTACATAGAGCTTAATTCCTTTCTTTCCTGTTTCTTGATAAAATAGCTTTAGTTGGACTAGAGAAAATCTTGACCTCTGAAACAACTAAATTGAAAAAAACCTAGAGAACACAGTTAACTGAAAATGGCAAATTATCAGTGTTTTCTGTTAATACTAGTGCCATGAAAACCCTGTGAACTTGGTTCCACTTGCAAATAATGCAAAGATGATTCACAGTCACATTTATAAAGTGTTTTGACCTCCTTAGGAGAAAGATGTTAAATAGAAGCAAAATTCTGTTCATGTCATTCTACACTGGAAATGCCATGCTTAACCACATTAAAACTCTGTAACATATTTTTCTTCTTTTTCTATGCTATGAACTCAGGTCAATATTTAGAAAAACTGTGTCTGTCACCAGGAAGAATGATGAGATAGCATACAGGACAATTTAAAATAAAGAAGTGAGAAGACTGGACAGATAGAGAACATTAGCTGCTCCCAGAGACAAATTTGAAAAGATACAGAACCCAGCTCTTAGAGAAAACTGCCTTAAAACACATGGTCATCTTTGCTCATGATTTAAATTTAGTTATGTTATAATTTCACTGCTAATTTGTTTCTCTAATGTGCTATCAAGAACAATCAGAGCCATTTAGGAATTCATGGAGCTGTTTAGTGATCTAGAATTGATTAATGCCCATTGATATTGAGAGTCGGTTTGGAGTGAATGAAAATGCATCCTTTCAGCACTCCAGGGGAATAGAATAAGAGGCCTTCCTATTTGAAACAAAAGCTCTCAAACACTTGTGTTTATAAGCTAATTCCTAACATAGTGGAGAGAACAGCAAAACCACTGACCACTGACTCCCGGTCAATATGTTGATGTTCCTTATCTCTCCATCATTGGACATAACGTGGTTGACATTGGATATCTGGCCTTGAAACACCTGAGAGCTATTTTTCTTACTAACCAAGACATAGCTATACACCTAAGCCTTTTTTTCCCAAGGATCGTGACTTGGCTAAATTTAAGACCTTCAAATTACAGTCAGAAAACCAAAAAATACAAAAGAACCATAAATCATTGCTAGCCCATACCAGGTAAGGGGAAGATAAGAGAAAATAACATACACAGAACTAAGGAGAAATTCCTTCAAAACAGAAAGAGTGCAAGAATTCCACAAATTCTCTCCATGGACAGCAATGAAATAAAACATCTGAAGAAAAAGACACTAATTAAAAAACCACTAATAATAAATTGATGTCTTGTGAAACAACTTTCTTCAGAGTATGAGTTGTCTAGCCATTTTGATGAAAAGTCATTTTGGAATTTTCAATTCATGGACATAATAATAAATACACTTGGTCTTCTGAGGAAAGAGAAAAAAGAGCAGGCTTTCCCTTGATAATTGAAATATGGGCCTGATTATTTTAATCAGAAATATCCTAGGGCTTCTCTGTTGGCTCAGTGGTAAAGAATCCACCTGCCAATGCAGGAGACACAGGTTCGATCCCTGATCCAGGAAGACCCCACCTGCTGTGAAGCAACTAAGCCCATGAACCACAACTACTGAGCCTGTGCTCTAGAGCCTGGGAGCCGCAACTACTGAGTCCACGGGTCGCAACCACTGAAGCCCGCATGGCCTGGAGCCCATGCTCCACAACAAGAAAAGCCACAGCAATGACACTCAAACAAGAAAAGAGTCAGATACGAGCTCTTATTTCAGGAAAAGAAATACAATGGACTTTAAAATATGAAAAATATGTTCTCCTGATTCATAGGCTAAATGTAATTTAAAACTACACTGACAATGCATTCAATGCAAGCCCTATAGAAATGTCTGCCTTTTTCTGAGAAATGTATAAGCTGATTCTAAAAATCATATAAAAATTCAAATATCTCTAATATCCAAAACAATCTTGAAAAAAGAGGAAAAAATTGTAGAATCACACTTTCATACTTCCAAACTTATTACAAAGCTATGGAAATAAAGATAGTCTGGCATTGGAATAAGGATAGACACATAGATCAAAGAAATATAATTGAGTACAAAATAAATCCCATATATCTATGGCCAGTTGATTTTTGATAAGGATGCCAATGGGGAAAGAACAGCTTTCCCATAATGTGCTGGGACAACTAGCACCCACACACAAAAGAAAGAAATTGGATTTCTACTCATACCACTTACAAAAAAAATAACTCAAAATGGGTAACAGGCCTAAATGTCACTCTAAAACCCTAAGAAAAAATTAGGAATAAATCTTCATGGTCTTGAGTTAGGGAAAAAAATTCAGGTATGACAGCAAAAGCACAAGTGACAAAGGAAAAAAGGATATAAATAGAGTTCATTAAAGTTAAAAGCATTTGTGTTTCAAAGGGTGCCATCAAAAAAATGAAAAGATAAATCACAGATTGGAAGAAAATATTTTGATATTATATATCTGATAAGGAGCTTGTGTCCAGAACATATGTACTGTGTGCTAAGTTGCTTCAGTCATGTCCAACTCTGTGCAACCCTGTGCGCTGTGGCCCGCCAGGCTCCTCTGTCCATGGGATTCTCCAGACATGAATACTAGAGCAGGTGGCCATTTCCTTCTCCAGGGGATCTTTCCAACCCAGGGATTGAACTACATCTCTTATGTCTAGCGACACCTCTGTGTGTGTGTGTGTGTGTGTGTGTGTGTACTTAGTCGCTCAGTTGTATCTGACTCTTTTTGATCCCATGGACTGCAGCCCATCAGGCTCCTCAGTCTATGGGGATTCTCCAGGCAAGAACACTGGAGTGGGTTGCCATTTCTTCCCCCAGGGGATCGTCCAGACCTAGAGATCAAACCCGTGTCTCCTATATCTCTTGCATTGGCAGGCTGGTTCTTTACCACTAGTACCACCTGGAAAGTCCCCAGAATGTATAAACAACTCTTAAAATTCAATAATAGAAAGATGAAAACCCAGTTTAAAAATGGACAAAAGATTTTTGCCAGGTATATCACAGAGAAGATAGACCTATGACCAACGAACACATGAAAAGATGCTCAACATCATTAGTCATCAGGGAAATGCAAACTGAATCCACAATGGCAGCTATTTTGTTACTGAGGGCAATTTTTAATCCCAGTTCCAAACTGAGACTGATAATTTGGGCTTTTCCTAGGCAGGGGACCATAGCTGGAGGACAGAAACCAGAAAACACTATGTATATGTCATAAGACTAGGGAGACAACATTGGAAATGAGGAGGCAACATTTCAGTGAGTAAAGAAGAATGGAAGTGAATCTGGTGGGGGACCATTCTGCCCTCTAGGAATTTGCCTGTTTCTAAAGCTGAATGTCTTGGGAAGATGTAAACCTGAGCAGAAATCTGAAATTCATAGCAGTGGTTTTTGTAGTCTCACTGTAATATTAATATAAAAATTAGAGTTCAGGATTTGCTAGGGGGAAGGCTCCTAGTGAACATATCAGGCTATCAGAAATGTGAAAAAGTAATAAATAGAAACCTCAATTAAACAGAGCTCAGAAACCAGAAAAGGAGCTCCCATTCCCTAGGACAAAAGCAGAATCCAACAAGAAAAGGTTTCCTCTTCTTTCCTGGCAAGGACTCAGCCAGTGAAAAGCCATGGACGCTGCTTATTGTAGCCCTCCCAAGTTCTTTTTCCTCTCCATAAAAGCATCCTCCTCTTGCCATGTGGAGACTTGATGTGGCTCACCATTGTACAGTTCTCTGCTCATCCTGAATAAATCCATCTTGGCTGGAGAAATATCTAGTAGTCTCTTTGTTTCAGATCAACATTTTGGTGGCATGTGTGGGGACCAGAGACTACCCCCACAGCTCAGTGGCTGCTAAGCAAATAGGTGCCGTATCCACAGCTGAGCCCATTGTCACTCACTGCTTTTCTCCCTGACCCTGGCATTTGAAAGTACATCTTTCTCCTGGGTCCAGGCTCACACCCTCTTTGCATCTGAAGCTCACTAGACTGGGTGACTTCACTTTCACTTTTCACTTTCATGCATTGGAGAAGGAAATGGCAACCCACTCCAGTGTTCTTGCCTGGAGAATCCCAGGGACGGCAGAGCTGGGCTGCCGTCTATGGGGTCGCACAGAGTTGGACGTGACTGAAGCGACTTAGCAGCAGCAGCAGCAGTTTTTATTTCAGGCTTCCCCAATGGCTTTGCTGGTAAAAAATCCACCTGCCAAGCAGGAGACATGAGTTAAATCCCTAGGTCAGGAAGACCCCCTGGAGGAAGAAATGGCAACCAACTCCAGTATTCTTGCCTGGAGAACCCCCTAGACACAGCCTGGTGAGCTACGTTCCATAGCATCACCAAGAATCGAACACGACTGAGCAACTGAGCACAGGCTTTACTTGGGATCTATTTAAAGGTTTCATCCTTTAGGCCTTGTTCTGTGTTAGGCCTTGTTCTGTGTGAAGTCTGTGGATAATCAACCAAAGCTGGCTAAGAATACCTTCAGCTCAAGTCCATTGGGAAGGGGCTGCTTCAAATGAAACTGTGCTGGTTTTTCAGCTCACAGTCCGTCCCTTTAAAAGAGCTGTCTTCTGGAGACCTGACTCCTCCCAGACCAAGTTATCTTCTTAGGCTTGCAAAATATTTGAATTGAGCCATTTGTGCTGTCAGCTGTTTAAGTTGTTTGAAAATTGTTCTTTAGAGGAAAAAAGACCTCTAGAAAATGGGATCCCAGTTATCTAAGTATTTTGAGGATGCCCACCTCACAGGAACTCCAGTTGATTTTATGTTTAAACATCACAACCTGGGAATTTTTTGGTAGTCCAGTGGTTAAGACTCTGTGCTTTCACTGCTATAATCTGGATTCAATACTGGGTCAGGGAACTAAGATCTTGCAAGCCACACAGCACAACTTAAAAAACAAAAACACAGTCTTTCCTCATATGCATTTCTAATTAAATGGACTGATCTGATCAAAGGCAATTTAGAAGATAAATAGCCTTTATGGCGAACGTTTGGAATCCCCAAACTTTATTCTCTTAAAACAGAATTAGACTACAATATCTCAAAGTTTTTCAGAATACTGTGGAATGCTTATTTCAATTAGTATTCTGAAGCTTCCTAATGTTGTCAGGAGTCTGAAATTGCCTCACTAAAGAATAATATTTTGAGATTAAGTGAGGCAAACAAATGATCGAAGAGAGATAAAATGGCTCCCAGAGCCCCAGGGTCTTCTTTTTTGGCTTCTCTGTTTCAGGCTCTGCCTCCAGTACCATCTTGTCTACCTTAACACCTTGTGGTCAGACTTCACCTCCTTCCCTTCCATGCCACCTATGCCTGCATAGTAGCCCCAATTCTCTGACACTAAGTATCTTGCCAAACTCCCTTTCTCTGAAAACCTTTCCACTCCATCTTCCTCTGAACTGGTCAGAACCTGTCCCTTTAAAATTAAGCCATCTGAGAATCCAAAGGTAGTTTAATTTCTTATACTCCTTGGGCTAAAACTATAAGCCACAGTCAAAGATGTTCCCAAACTAACTGAAGATCCTCACAAATCTGCTGAAGAATTTAATATGGTCATTCAGATTTATCAACCTAGCAATTCCTAGGACTTTTCTGAAGCTTATTGATAGAAACAAAATTCAGTCTTGCAATACAAAAATCTGAAAAACCTGTTCATGATTAATACAAGCACCTTGAGGTTGTCTTTAAAGGAAATTCTGGTCTTCCTTCAGATATTGATTCTACTCTGGTAGCTTTTGGTAAAAAGAAGGCACTGGCAACCCACTCCAGTACTCTTGCCTGGAAAATCCCATGAACGGAGGCACCTGGTAGGCTGCAGTCCATGGGGTCGCTATGAGTAAGACACGACTGAGCGACTTCACTTTCACTTTTCACTTTCATGCATTGGAGAAGGAAATGGCAACCCACTCCAGTGTTCTTGCCTGGAGAATCCCAGGGACGGGGGAGCCTGGCTGGCTGCCGTCTATGGAGTCACACAGAGTCGGACACGACTGAAGCGGCTTAGCAGCAGCAGCTTTTGGTAAAAGTAAGTAAAGTGTTATTTTCTCAACCCTGTTTGACTCTTTACAACTCCATAGATTTAATCCACCAGGCTCTTCTGTCCATGGAATTTCCCAGGCAAGAATACTGGAGTGGGTTGCCATGCCCTTCTCCAGGGGATCTTCCTGACCCAGGGATCAAACTCTGGTCTCCTGCATTGCAGGCAGATTCTTTACTGCCTGAGCCACCAGGGAATCTCAGTAGCTTTTAACTCTGTGTTTATTAATTTGCTGAGCCAGGACCTTTTTCTATCAGTAAAAAAGAACAGGATAGGATGGAGATTATGTCCACTCCTAATTTAGCTAATCTGGCAATCAGCTCTTAATCTACACTCCGTCAAGTGAAGGTTCCTAATCAAAACCAAAACTCTCCTGATTTCTAGTGTTATTGCAAAGAGCCAGGTCATTGGAGAACAGATTGTTACAAATGGAAATGATAGTTCTCTAACCAACTTTTCTAACTTATTCCCAATTCTCCAAAAGGAGGCTCCAAGAGATTTCAGGGTATCTTCCCCATTTCTCTTTTAATTGGCTTGGAGAAACTTCTCCAGACTGGGGATGAATCTCTTCCAATCCTTAATGACACCAGAGCCACATTCTTGGTATTCAACACCATTATTATAAAGCAGCCCCTGACTCAGAATACTAAAACAGTTCAAATGCTGGACATCTCTAACAGACCTCAAGAGGTTCCTCTCTCTGAACTCATTCCCTTTTGTTTAGCCCTTTGAGGGATTCTGACCCTTTTCTCCTTGGTTCTTCCATACTCATTGAAAAAATAACTTAGCTACACTCATGAAATAATGACCAAAATTGAACACATTATTAAAGTTTTTGTCATGAAGAAATACAGATCTAGATAGTCTCATTAATGAATTATTCCAAATATTGAAAGAGGAGGTAATACCAATGTTAAAAAAACACTTTTATTAATTAGAAAGGGAAGGAACATTTCCCAAATTGTTTCTTTTTAGCTTTTTTTGCTATTGATTATGTTTTTAATTAAAGTACAGTTGATTCAGGCATGCAACACAATGTTTAAGCTATACAGCAAGGTAATTCAGTTACACAAATACATATACAGGTATATATATGTAGAGAGAATATATGTAAGAATATATTTATATTCTAATGAATATTTTTATTCATAAATTTTATTCATGGTTTTTTGTTCAAGTTTTTTATTCGTGATTTATTAAAGGATATTGTATATAGTTTCCTATGCTATACGATAAAAGCTTCTTGTCTATTTTATATATAGTATTGTGTATATGTTAATCTCAAATCCCTAAATTATCCTTTCCCCCACCCTCTTTCCCCTTTGATAAACATAAATTTGTTTTCTATGTCTGCAAATCTTCTTTTGTTTTGTAAATAAGTTCATTTGTATCTTTATTTTAGATTACACATACAAGTGATAAAATATGATATCTGTCTTTGACTCACTTCACTTATTAGTATGATAATCTCTAGATCCATCTATGTTGCTGCAAATGGAATTATTTCATTTTTCATGGCTTAGAAATATTCCATTGCATATATATATATACCACATCTTTATCCGTTTGTCAACGAACATTTAGGTTTCTTCCATGTCTTAGCTATTGTAAACAGTGCTGCTGTGAATATTGGACTGCCTATATCTTCTCAAATTAGAGTTTTAGACTTTTCCAAATATATGCCTAGGAGTAGAATTGCTGGATCAAATGGCAACCCTATCTTTAGTTTTTTAATGAATCTCCGTACTGTTCTCCGTAGTGGCTGAACAAATTTACATTCCCATCATTAGTGTATGAGGGTTTCCTTTTCTCTACATCCTCTCCAGCATTTATTATTTGTATTTTATATTATACACTTGTTAATGATTGCCACCTGACCTGCCTCTTGAGAAACCTGTATGCAGGTAAGGAAGCAAGAGTTAGAACTGGACATGGAACAACAGACTGGTTCCAAATAAGAAAAGGAGTATGTCAAGGTTGTATATTGTTACCCTACTTATTTAGCTTATATGCAGAGTCCATCATGAGGAACGCTGGGCTGGAAGAAGCACAAGCTGGAATCAAGATTGCTGGGAGAAATATCAATAACCTCAGATATGCTGATGACACCACCCTTATGGCAGAAAGTGAAGAGGAACTCAAAAGCCTCTTGATGAAAGTGAAAGAGGAGAGTGAAAAGTTTGGCTTGAAGCTCAACATTCAGAAAACTAAGATCATGGCATCTGGTCCCATCACTTCATGGGAAATAGATGGGGAAACAGTGGAAACAGTGTCAGACTTTATATTTTTGGGCTCCAAAATCACTGCGGATGCTGATTGCAGCCATGAAATTAAAAGACGCTTACTCCTTGGAAGGAAAGTTATCACCAACCTAGATAGCATATTAAAAAGCAGAGACATTACTTTGCCAACCAAGGTCCGCCTAGTCAAAGTTATGGTTTTTCCCATGGTCATGTATGGATGTGAGAGTTGGACTGTGAAGAAAGCTAATCGCCGAATAATTGATGCTTTTGAAGTATGGTGCTGGAGAAGACTCTTGAGAGTCCCTTGGACTGCAAGGAGATCCAACCAGTCCATTCTAAAGGAGATCAATCCTGGGTGTTCATTGGAAGGACTGATGCTAAAGCTGAAACTCCAATACTTTGGCCACCTCATGCGACGAGCTGACTCACTGGAAAAGAGTCTGATGCTGGGAGGAATTGGGGGTGGGAGGAGACAGGGACGACAGAGAATGAGATGGCTGGATGGCATCACTGACTCTGTGGACATGAGTTTGAGTGAACGCCGGGAGTTGGTGATGGACAGGGAGGCGTGGCGTGCTGTGATTCTTGGGGTAGCAAAGAGTCGGACATGACTGAGCAACTGAACTGAATTGAACTGAATGATGGCCAATCTGAGCAGTGTGAGATACCTCATTGGAGGTTTGATTTGCATTTCTCTGATAATTAGCAATGTTGAGCATCTTTTCATGTGTCTATTAGCCATCTGTATATCTTCTTTAGAGAAATGTCTATTTAGGTCTTCTGTCCATTTTTTGATTCAATTATTTTGGTTGTTGAACTATATAAGCTGTTCATACATTTTGGAAATTAATCTCTTGGTTGCATCATTTGCAGATATTTTATCCCATTCCATGGGTTGTCTTTTCATTTTGTTGATGATTTCCTTTGCTGTGCCAAATCTTTTAAGCTTAATTAGATACCTTTTTTTTTTCTTTCGCTTTTGTTTCCATTACTTTAGGAGATAGATCGCAAAAAATATTACTGTGGCTTTTGTCAAAGACATTTATGACTATATTTTCCTCTAGAATCTTTTTATTATCTTATCTTATCTGTAGGTCTTTAATCTATTTTGAGTATATTTTTGTAAATGGTGTTAGAGAATGTTCTAGTTTTATTCTTTTAGATATAGCTGTCTCATTTTCCCAACACCACTTAATGGAAAGTCTGTCTTTTTTCCACTGTATATTCTTGCCTTCTTTGTTCCATAAGAACATGGACTTATTTCTAGGCCTTATACCTGTTTCATTAATCTATGTGCCTGTTTTTTGTGCCAGTACAATACTGTTTTGATGACTGTAATTTTGCAGTATACTCTGAAATCAAGGCACATGATTCCTCCAGCTCTGTTCTTTCTGAAAATTGTTTTGGCTATTCAAAGTCATTTGTATTTTTATACAAATTTTTAAAATTTTTGCACCAGTTCAGTGAAAAACAGTCTTCCCTAATGGCTCAGACGGTAAAGAATCTGCCTGCAATGCAGGAAACCTTGGTTTGATCCCTGGGTCAGGAAGATCCCCCTGGAGAAGGGAATGGCTACCCACTCCAATACTATTGCCTGCAGAATTCCATGGACTGAGGAGTCTGACAGGATACACTCCATGGGGTTGCAAAGAGTTAGACATGACTGAGGAACTAACACTTTCTGTGAAAAATGCCACTGGTAATTTGATAGGAATTGCATTGAGTGTGTAGAGTGCTTTGGGTAATAAGGTCTTTTAGTAATATTGATTCTTCCACCCAATTCATTTTGAAGACAGTATTAACAAAATACCAAGATGTGACAAAGGCATTACTAGAAATGAAAGTTAAGATCAATGTTCCTCATGGAGAGATGTCAAATTTTAAGCTGAAAAAGCAAGTAAAATCCAGTGATACAAAACAGGAATACATCACAAAAATATTAATTTTATTCCATGAATGTTTTAACATTTAGGAACAATGAAGGTAATTCACCACATTAACAAAAGGAGACAAATCATGTTAATAAATTCAGAAAAAAGTTTTAAAATTTAACATCAATAGATAATAATAAAGAAAACTCTTAGCAAACTTGGGAGACAATGGAACTTTCTTAACCTAGGCATCAGTTCAGTTCAGTTCAGTCGCTCAGTCGTGTCCGACTCTTTGCGACCCCATGAATCACAGCATGCCAGGCCTCCCTGTCCATCACCAACTCCCGGAGTTCACTCAAACTCATGTCCATCGAGCTGGTGATGCCATCCAGCCATCTCATCCTCTGTCGTCCCCTTCTCCTCCCACCCCCAATCCCTCCCAGCATCAGAGTCTTTTCCAGTGAGTCAACTCGTGGCATGAGGTGGCCAAAGTATTGGAGTTTCAGCTTCAGCAACAGTCCTTCCAATGAACACCCAGGATTGATCTCCTTTAGAATGGCATAGATACCTACAAAAAAATCAATAGCAAACATCACATTTAATTGTGAAACATTGAAATATATTCCTGTGATCAAGGATGAGATAAAGATGTTAGCAGTGTGAGAAAGGTAAAGTGTTAAGCCAAATCAATAGGATGACAAAAGGAAATAAAAGATAATGAGAACTGGAAAGGAGGTAATATGACTCTCCATTTTTATACAAGAAAGACGATTTTATGCAAAGAATCTTCAGATATACAGTTAGAATTAATAATTTCACTTAGCAATATATAACTAACACATATGTCTACTTGCCTTCTGAGATTTACATCTGGCCTCTAACTTTCTAGAACCCCATCATACCCACTGTTAAAAGGGAATGTAGTATTTTAATCATAGCTCTGCCAATATCTTTATCTAGAGGCCTGTTGCCATTTTTGTCTTCTCTGAAATTTTTGTTGCCAAGGCAGGATTTCATTTTTTTCCTTCCAGATTGACTTGGTGTAGTGTATTTTTGGTTATCAAAATACTCAAAACTTTGGGACTTGGAAATGGTAAATATTCATGATTTGTGGAACAGCATGATGCATAACTGTACGATCTTGATTATATAAAAATGGATTCTTAGTTGTGAAAATATACAAATGAGACCTAGAAGTACACATCAAATGGTAAACGTCTTGTGATTATGAATGACTGTTTTACGCTTCTGGTGTTTTTTGGTTTCCTATCATACACAAGCTAACTTTTAAGAAATAAATGTTATTTTTAAAACCTTTTAAAAAAGACAGGGGGAGTCCAGTTCCATGGTAGCATTACCCTTCTGTCAACCCTCAGAATAGAATGCTACCAAGCCTCTTAAAGACTCTGGTCCTTCTTGATTGCCTTGGTGAGGCAACCATCCCCTCCTGACTACTCCTGCAGCAGCACTGCCAAGTGATGGCTTCAGGGTTTTACATGCAAATCCCCTGAGCATGTGACCCCTTCTTCAATCTTGGGCCAAGGAGATTTTGTCCTCTATTTTTTATCTCTTTGAGGCCATTGTCATGTCTAGGCTTCAAGGAGTCATCACAGCAAAATATAAGAATCAGCTTTAGGCAAGTGTTTTTGCTTGAAAACTTCATCAACATGCCAGTCCCTTGAAACTGACATACTTAGCACACGTACGTCTTTCTAGGAAAGATTAAATCCCAAGTCATGAGTGACTTTGCCCCATGTCAGTGAATTCTTTCCTATTCATCCTATGCCAGTTTGCTCCATACCACAATATAATACCCTAAAAATCTCCTTTCACAAATATTCTCCTACTGGTACATAGTAGTCATGCCCTTTGATTATTTTGACATGTTTGGCTATGAAACAGAGGCTGCATTTCCCTGCTCAAACTGTCCTAATATCTGGCCCTGTTTCTTGGTCTGAAGCCAATTAGGAGTGGATAGGATGAAAGTACAGAGAAGGCAATGGCACCCCACTCCAGTACTCTTGCCTGGAAAATCCCATGGATGGAGGAGCCTGGTAGGCTGCAGTCCAAGGGGTCGCTGCAAGTTGGACATGACTGAAGCGACTTAGTAGCAGCAACAGCAGCAGGATGAAAGTAACTTCATTCAGATGAGGTTTTTGTACAATTTCCAGGCAAGTAAAATTTCTTCTTCTCAGGCAGACGTGAGAGACACCTGGCTCTGGCGGCGCAGACGCGAGAGACGCCCGGCTCTGGCGGCACAGACGCGAGAGATGCCTGGCTCCGGCGCAACCAACCACGTGTAGAATCGTGGCTGAGAGGAGCTACCCTGCGCCCAAGGTTAGGGCGGTGGCCGAGAGGAGCTGTACCACGTCCAAGAGGCGGTGGCTGCCTGGGCACCGGAGGGCTGAGAGGAGCTGCTCCACATTCAAAGCAGGAGGGGCAGCCTTGAGGAGATACCCCTCATCCAAGGTAAGGTACAGCGGCTGCACCTTGCTGGAGCAGCTGTGAAGAGATTCTCCACTACCAAGTGGAATATAAGAATCCAGTGTTTTGAGGAGGAAGGAACAAGATGGCAGAGGGATAAGACGGCAAGACCACTCTCTCCCCCACAAATTCATCAAAAGAACATTTGAACGCGGAGTAAAGTCCACAAAACAACTTCTGAATACTGGCAGAGGACATCAGGCACCCAGAAAAGCAGCCCATTGTCTTCGAAAGGAGAGAGAAGAAATCCAGCTCCACCCACCAGAACACTGACACATGCTTCCCTAACCAGGGAACCCGGACAAGTCACCCGTCCAACCCCACACACACACAGCGAAGAAACTACATAATAAAGAGAACCCCACAAACTGCAAGAAGAGGAAAAGGCCACCCCAAGCAAAGCAATATAAGCAAGATGAAGAGGCAGAGAAATACCCAGCAAGTAAAGGAACAAGATAATTGCCCACCAACACAAACAGAAGAAGAAGATATAGGGAATCTACCTGATAAAGAATTTCGAATTTTGATGGTGAAAATGATTCAAAATCTTGAAAGCAAAATGGAGTTACAGATAAATAACCTGGAGAAAAGGATTGAGAAGATGGAAGAAAGATTTAATAAGGACTTAGAGGAAATAAAAAAGAGTCAATATACAATGAATAATGCAATAGATGAGATCAGAAACACTCTGGAGGGAACAAACAGTAGAATAACAGAAGCAGAAGACAGGATAAGCGAACTAGAAGATAGAATTGTAGAAATAAATGAAACAGAGAGGAAAAAAGAAAAACGAATTAAAAGAAATGAGGACAATATTAGAGATCTCTGGGACAATGTTAAACGCTCCAACATTAGAATCATAGGAGTCCCAGAAGAAGAAGACAAAAAGAAAGACCATGAGAGAATACTTGAGGAGATAATAGTTGAAAACTTCCCTAAAATAGGGAAAGAAATAATCACCCAAGTCCAAGAAACCCAGAGAGTCCCCAACAGGATAAACCCAAGGTGAAATACTCCAAGACACACATTAATCAAATTAACAAAGATCAAACACAAAGAACAAATATTAAAAGCAGCAAGGGAAAAGCAGCAAATAACGCATAAGGGGATTCCCATAAGGATAACAGCTGATCTTTCAACAGAAACTCTTCAGGCCAGAAGGGAATGGCAAGACATACTTAAAGTGATGAAAGAAAATAACCTACAGCCCAGATTACTATACCCAGCAAGGATCTCATTCAAATATGAAGGAGAAATCAAAAGCTTTACAGACAAGCAAAAGCTGAGGGAATTCAGCATCACCAAACCAGCTCTCCAACAAATGCTAAAGGATCTTCTCTAGACAGGAAACACAGAAAGAGTGTATAAACTTGAACCCAAAGCAATAAAGAAAATGGCTACGGGATCGTACTTATCAATAATTACCTTAAACGTAAATGGGTTGAATGCCCCAACCAAAAGACAAAGGCTGGCTGAATATATACAAAAACAAAACCCCCATATATGTTGTCTACAAGAGACCCACCTCAAAACGAGGGACACATACAGACTGAAAGTGAAGGGCTGGAAAAAGATATTCCATGCAAATAGAGACCAAAAGAAAGCAGGAGTAGCAATACTCATATCAGATAAAATAGACTTTAAAACAAAGGCTGTGAAAAGAGACAAAGATGGAAACTACATAATGATCAAAGGATCAATCCAAGAAGAAGATATAACAATTATAAATATTTATGCACCCAACATAGGAGCACCGCAATATGTAAGACAATTACTAACAAGTATGAAAGGGGAAATTGACAATAACACAATAGTAGTGGGAGATTTTAACACTCCACTTACATCTATGGATAGATCAACTAAACAGAAAATTAACAAGGAAACACAATCTTTAAATGATACAATAGACCAGTTAGACCTAATAGATATCTATAGGACATTTCACCCCAAAACAATGAATTTCACCTTTTTCTCAAGTGCACACGGAACCTTTTCCAGGATAGATCACATCCTGGGTCATAAATCTACCCTAGGTAAATTTAAAAAAATTGAAATCATTCCAAGCATCTTTTCTGACCACAATGCAGTAAGATTAGATCTCAATTACAGGAGAATAACTATTAAGAATGCCAACATATGGAGACTGAACAACACGCTGCTGAATAATGAACAAATTATAGAAGAAATCAAAAGAGACATCAAAATATGCATAGAAATGAATGAAAATGAAAACACAACAACCCAAAACCTCTGGGACACTGTAAAAGCAGTGCTAAGGGGGAAGTTCATAGCGATACAGGCACACCTCAAGAAACAAGAAAAAAGTCAACTAAATAACCTAACTCTACATCTATGGTTCTTTGAGAAGGTAAATAAAATTGACAAACCACTAGCCAGACTCATCAAGAAACAAAGGGAGAAGAACCAAATCAATAAAATTAGAAATGAAAATGGAGAGATCACAACCAACAACACAGAAATACAAAGGATTATTAGAGAATACTATCAGCAATTATATGGCAATAAAATGAATAACCTGGAAGAAATGGACAAATTCCTAGAAAAGTACAACTTTCCAAAACTGAACCAGGAAGAAATAGAAAATCTGAACAGATCCATCACAAGCACGGAACTAGAGGAAGTAATCAGAAATCTTCCAGCAAACAAAAGCCCAGGTCCAGACGGCTTCACAGCTGAATTCTACCAAAAATTTAGAGAAGAGCTAACACCTATTCTACTCAAACTCTTCCAGAAAATTGCTGAGGAAGGGAAACTTCCAAACTCATTCTATGAGGCCACCATCACCCTAATCCCAAAACCTGGTAAAGACCCCACAAAAAAAGAAAACAACAGGCCAATATCACTGATGAACATAGATGCAAAAATCCTTAACAAAATTCTAGCAATCAGAATCCAACAACACATTAAGAAGATCATACATCATGACCAAGTGGGCTTTATCCCAGGAATGCAAGGATTCTTCAATATTCGCAAATCAATCAACATAATACACCACATTAACAAACTGGAAAATAAAAATCATATGATTATCTCAATAGATGCAGAGAAAGCCTTCAACAAAATTCAACATCCATTTATGATAAAAACCCTCCAGAAAGTGGGAATAGAAGGGACATACCTAAACATATTAAAAGCTATATATGACAAACCCACAGCAAACATTATCCTCAATGGTGAAAAACTGAAAGCATTTCCCCTAAAGTCAGGAACAAGACAAGGGTGCCCACTCTCACCACTACTATTCAACATAGTTCTGGAAGTTTTGGCCAGAGCAATTAGAGCAGAAAAAGACATAAAAGGAATACAAATTGGAAAAGAAGAAGTAAAACTTTCACTGTTCGCTGATGACATGATCCTCTACACAGAAAACCCTAAGGACTCTACCAGAAAACTACTAGAGCTAATCAATGATTACAGTAAAGTTGCAGGATATAAAATCAACACACAGAAATCCCTTGCATTCCTATACACTAATAATGAGAAAATATAAAGAGAAATTAAGGAAACTATTCCATTCACTGTTGCAACGAAAAGAATTAAGTACTTAGGAATATATCTACCTAAGGAAACAAAAGACTTGTACATAGAAAACTATAAAACACTAGTGAAAGTAATCAAAGAGGACACTAATAGATGGAGAAATATACCGTGTTCGTGGATTGGAAGAATAAATATTGTAAAAATGAGTATACTACCCAAAGTAATTTATACATTCAATGCAATCCCTATCAAGCTACCAACAATATTTTTCACAGAACTAGAACAAATAATCTCACAATTTGTATGGAAATACAAAATACCTCGAATAGACAAAGCAATCTTGAGGAAGAAGAATGGAACTGGGGGAATTAACCTGCCAGACTTCAGGCTCTACTACAAAGCCACAGTCATCAAAACAGTATGGTACTGGCATAAAGACAGAAATATAGATCAATGGAACAAAATAGAAAGCCCAGAGATAAATCCACGCACCTACGGACACCTTATCTTTGACAAAGGAGGCAAGAATATAAAATGGAGAAAAGACAGTCTCTTTAACAAGTGGTGCTGGGAAAACTGGTCAGCCACTTGTAAAAGAATGAAACTAGAACACTTCCTAACACCATACACCAAAATAAACTCAAAATGGATTAGAGAGCTAAATGTAAGACCAGAAACTATAAAACTCCTAGAGGAGAACATAGGCAAAACACTCTCCGACATAAATCACAGCAGGATCCTCCAAGACCCACCTCCCAGAATATTGGAAATAAAAGCAAAAATAAATGAATGGGACCTAATTAAAATCAAAAGCTTCTGCACAGCAAAGGAAACTATAAGTAAGGTGAAAAGACAGCCTTCAGAATGGGAGAAAATAATAGCAAATGAAGCAACTGATAAAGGATTAATCTCCAAATTATACAAGCAGCTCCTGCAGCTCAATTCCAGAAAAATAAATGACCCAATCAAAAAATGGGCCAAAGAACTAAACAGACATTTCTCCAAAGAAGACATAAAGATGACTAACAAACACATGAAAAAATGCTCAACATCCCTCATAATCAGAGAAATGCAAATCAAAACCACAATGAGATACCATTTCACACCAGTCAGAATGGCTGCTATCCAAAAGTCTACATGCATTAAATGCTGGAGAGGGTGTGGAGAGAAGGGAACCCTCTTACACTGTTGGTGGGAATGCAAACTAGTACAGCCACTATGGAGAACAGTGTGGAGATTCCTTAAAAAACTGGAAATAGAACTGCCATATGATCCAGCAATCCCACTCCTGGGCATACACACCGAGGAAACCAGAATTGAAAGAGACACGTGTACTCCAATGTTCATCGCAGCACTGTTTATAATAGCCAGGATATGGAAGCAACCTAGATGTCCATCTGCAGATGAGTGGATAAGAAAACTTTGGTACATATACACAATGGAGTATTACTCAGCCATTAAAAAGAATGCATTTGAATCAGTTCTAATGAGATGGATGAAACTGGAGCCTATCATACAGAGTGAAATAAAACAGAAAGAAATGCACCAATACAGTATACTAACACATATATATGGAATTTAGAAAGATGGAAATATAACCCTGTATATGAGACAGCAAAAGAGACACAGTTGTATCGAACAGTCTTTGGGAATTTGTGGGAGAGGGTGAGGGTGGGATGATTTGAGAGAATGACATTGAAACATGTATGTTGTCATATGTGAAATGAATCAGCAGTTCAGGGTCAATGCATGTTACAGGATACTCGGGGCTGGTGTGCGGGGATGACCCAGAGGGAGGATAAAGGGAGGAGGGAGGTGAGGGAGGTTCAGGAGGGGGAACTCATGTACACCTGGGGTGAATTCATGTCAATGTACGGCAAAACCAACCAATATAATATTGTCAAATAAAAAAAAAATTTAAAAAAAAAGAAAAATACCATAAATAATAAGAAGTATATCATTTCTTAGAACTAGCAATTTTCTGTTGCAGATTATAAGTTTATTGTTTGGAAGAAATACTATCAGGCACAGGATATTTTGATGCCTTCCTTTGTCTTTGTGGGGGAAAAATATTTCTTTATGACTTGTAATAAAATTAGTATGTCAAATAACTGGAATTGTGGGACATAGGTCAGTTTCTCATGCAATAAACTCAACCTTAAAAAAAAAATTTCTTCTTCTCAGCAATGGAAAAAAAGGTTATTTTCCTTGCTAGAAGGATCTATGGGAATTTACTAGTATATATATAAGATACTCAAATTAGTCCAACCAAATTGTCTTCATCCCAGATCACAAGGTCTACTGTTTCCTGTAAAGACCCTGACTTTGATGTAGAAAACCTATCAGTCTATACATCAAGCCTTGTTTGTAACTCAACTGCACTTATAATTTGATCAAATTATGTATGATATATATGAAATATATGACTTGATATTCCAGCAGAGCATACCCTGAGGCTAAAGTTGAATCTCTTTCAAAATTGCCACAAAGGTAACCTAACTGTCACAATATTCCTGAAGATGGCAATTACCTACTCTGGACTTGTTATTTATATTTCTTGCAAGATCTTTAATGCTCTCAAAAAGTACTTACTTCATAGCACAACTTGCAATTATTCTTGCCCTTATACCAATCTAGAGACTACTTGATCTCTTTTCTTCTTCCCTTCCATCTGCATCTTGTGCCAATTAAATGCATGTGAAGGCTTTAGTATTTATGCTCTATGTGCCAGAGGGGTTTTGCCATCACACTTGTTCCAGCAGTAACTTCTTATTGAGTTCGGAGAGGAGAGAGAAACACTGTCAAAACCTCATGCCACGTGTCTGCTTTCTAGAACCACTTCTTATACCAACCGTTGTAACTCAAGCTCCCCAATGGCTCAGCGGTAAAGAATTCATCAGCAATGCAGGAGATGCAGGTTCAATCCCTGGGTCAGGAAGATTCCCTGGAGAGAGAAATGGCAACTGGCTCCAGTGTTCTTGCCTGAAAAATCTCATGGACAGAGGACACTGGTGGGCTAGAGTCCAAAGAATCTCATAGAGTCAGACACAACTGAGTGACTGAGCATGCATGCCCTGGAAAACAGAGGCAAAGGCAAAGCTTACAAGCTAATATTAGTACTTCATTCAGGGAAGAAGCACAATCCAGGAAATCAAGAGTGAGGGGAAAAGAAAAAGAGAGAAAACAAATACAATGTTGAACATGGCCAAGTTGCTACAGCTTTCCTTTTCTACAGGGAATGTCTCCAGATAAGATGTTGGAACTATTGTGCCATGAAACAGTTGTCATAGGAAAGTAGGAAGAACAAGGTACCTGCTGGCTCTCTCTGTCTTTTGTCTCTTATAAGTCAGATTTCATCACCTGGAACATTTATTTTCTATACCTCCAGGCTGTGGGAAGCTGTTGAGAAACCAACCTGCCAGGGTAGTACTTCATCTATGTCCAGAGTGGTAAGAGAAATCAACACCTCTGATCCATTCAGGCTAGGCTTGGAGGCCGGAACTGCAGTGGCTCCCACAGTCCTGGGGACAGTGGAGACTGTGAGAGCCTGGACTTCCCCAGCAGTGGAACTACCAACAGTGTTTACAGTCAAAGTGGCAACAGTCCAAGTTCTCCACTGAGCATGTGTTCAAGTGTTTGGAAAGCAGGAGAAGCCAAGAAAATCTTGAGACATGTAAAAATTGGGACTAAGCTATGTAATATTTGGGCTTCCTTGGTGGCTCAGACTCAAAGAATCCTCCTGCAATGTGGGAGACCTTGATTGGAAAGATCCCCTAGAGGAGGGCATGGTAACCCATTACAATATTCTTGCCTGGAGAATCCCCATGGACAGAGGAGCCTGATGGGCTACAATCCATGGGGTTGCAAAGAGTCAGACATAACTGAGCAACTGAGCATAGCACATATAACATTTCGATATCTACTGAACATCTTCACAGGAATAGAGATACAACTGATGTGTTCAAAACTGAACTTGATATCTGTCCTCAGCTTATCTCGTCTCCTCTTGTGCTCCCTACCTAAGTGAATAACACCACCATTTATTCACTGACCGAGAGGCAAAGCAGGATGTCATTTATCTCAACTCTCTCTCCCCTGCAAATCAATCTAACTTCTACCTTATTAATGTTGTAATCTACTCCCTTCTACAGTATTACTCCTATTTTAATTCACCTGTATATCACTTCTTGCCTAGGGAATTATATTAGTCTCTTAACTGGTCTCATTTTCTTAATTCTTGATTCTATCAAATCCATTCCCCAAATCACAGTTGGGGAAGTTGTGTAACTACAGTAGGGATTAAAAACACACACTCTGCTGTCAGACTGTTAACTTTGAACCTGGCTCCTTTACTTATTGACTGCGTGACCTTGGACAAGTTAATTAACCTTCATTTTCTTCAGCTCCCTGTTGCTTTTAACACTCAGCCATGGGCATATAAACAGGATCTCTACAGTGAAGGCATGTGAGCCATATCAGATTGTTGTGGGGTCACTGAGAAGCAAAGTGTCTTAGGGATAGAAATCTACTTTTGCATTGTTTTAGCTTTGTCACTCCCACAATGAAGAGGTATTGGTCATAATTTTGTCTTGCAGAAGTTTAAGTAAGGAAGGCCATTTACATGGGCTTTATCTATCCTGCATTTCATAGCCTTTAGCCTTTTTAGGTTATTGATAGGATTATCTGCTTCTGGGAGTCAGTTCTCTCCAGAACCTAATAATTACTGACATAGCCCATTGAAAAGCAACAAATTCAAGCAAAATGAAATGTTTGCATTAATTTTTGATACTGTCATCTGTGCTAAAATTGTCTGTATTAGAAAGTGAAGAGATCACAAGGACAAATGAAGACTATTTTCAAAACTGAATTCACTTTAGATTATATTTAAGAGACTTGTAGAACAGCCATGCTAAACATATATATATATATTATACGTATATAATCTAGACAGATAGGTACTGATGAACTTATCTACATGGCAACAATGGAGATGCCAACATATAGAACAGACTTTTGGACTTAATAGGAGATGGAGAAGGTGGGATGATTTGAGAGAGCAGCATTAAAACATATACTTTACCATATGTTAAGTAGATAGCCCGTGGGAATTTGCTGTATGACTCAGGGAAACCAAAGTTGGTGCTCTGTGACAATAGAGAGTGGAATGGGGAGGAAGGTGGGAGGAAATTTTAAGAGGGAGAGGATATATGTACACCTATGGCTGATTCATCTTGGTATATGGCAGAAACCATTACAATATTGTAAAGCAATTATCTTCCAATTAAAAATAAAATTAAAAAAATTTTAAATGTATAGTGAAGGATCTGAGTAACTGTGATGTAAAATGGCTGATGCTAAGGTTATGGTAGGGAAAGGCAAGATTTAGGATCATACACTGCAAAGATGGGGATTCTAGAGGTCATTTAAAACAAACTCCTCATTTTATAGAAGAAGAAGAAGTTGGTGCCAGTGGTTCCCAGTTTAGGTCTGTTTCTGTTATATCACAGATCAGTTTCCTAGGGATGACATAATTATACAAATTTGCTGGCTTAAGATCTCAGAAATTTACTCTTCCACAGGTCTGGAGCACAGATATCTGAAATCAAAGTACCAGAAGAGCCACACTTTCTTGGAAGATTTTAGGGAAGAATCCTACCTTGCTTATTCTGGTTTCTGGTGGCTCCAGGCATTCCTCGGCTTGTGACCACATCAGTCCAATCTCTGCCTCTGTTTTCACATGGACTTTCCTTCTGTGTGTGTGTCACTTTGGTGTCCTCTTCAGTTCAGTTCAGTCACTGAATCGTGTCCGACTCTTTGCGACCCCATGAATCACAGCACGCCAGGCCTCCCTGTCCATCACCAACTCCCAGAGTCCACCCAAACCCATTTCCATCGAGTTGGGGATGCCATCCAACCATCTCATCCTCTGTCGTCCCCTTCTCCTCCTGCCCTCAAACTTTCCCAGCATCAGGGTCTTTTCCAGTGAGTCAGCTCTTTACATCAGGTGGCCAAAGTATTGGAGTTTCAGCTTCAACATCAGTCCTTCCAATGAACACCCAGGACTGATCTCCTTTAGGATGGACTGGTTGGATCTCCTTGAAGTCCAAGAGACTCTCAAGAGTCTTCTCCAGCACCACAGTTGATGCTTTTGAAAGCATCAAATCTTTGGCGCTCAACTTTCTTTATAGTTCAACTCTCACATCCATACATGACCACTGGAAAAACCATAGCCTTGACTAGATGGACCTTTGTTGGCAAAGTAATGTCTCTGCTTTTTAATATGCTATCTAGGTTGGTCATAACTTTCCTTCCAAGGAGTAAGCATCTTTTAATTTCATGGCTTCAATCACCATCTGCAGTGATGTCAGAGCCCAGAAAAACAAAGTCAGCCATTGTTTCCACAGTTTCTGCATCTATTTGCCATGAAGTGATGGGACTAGATGCCATGATCTTAGTTTTCTGAATGTTGAGCTTTAAGCCAAACTTTTCACTCTCCTCTTTCACTTTCATCAAGAGGCTCTTTAGTTCTTCTTCACTTTCTGCCATAAGGGTGGTGTCATCTGCCTATCTGAGGTTCTTGATATTTCTCCTGGCAATCTTGATTCCAGCTTGTGCTTCCTCCAGCCCAGCGTTTCTCATGATGTACTCTGCATATAAGTTAAATAAGCAGGGTGACAGTATACAGCCTTGACGTACTCCTTCTCATCTTCTAATGACATGTCTTTGGATTTAGGGCCCACCCTAAACCCAGGATGATTTTATCTTAAGATCTTTAGCTAATTTTAGCTATAAAGACTCTGTTCCCAAAAAAGATTATATTCAAAGCTTTGGCTAGACATGAATTTTGGTGGGAATACCATTCAACCCACTATATACCATGTTTCCCCTTGACATAAAGAGATCCTTCCTGGATATAAGGGAGAAGGCTCTGTACTCTGCACATCTAATGTTTTAAGCCATTATTCCCACATAGATGTTGACAGCCAGACTACCTAGATTCAAATCACATTGACCCTAGACAAGTAAATTCATGCTAAACCTCAATTTCCTAGGATACAAAATGGAGACACTAGTCCTCCCCTCCTCACAGGAACCCCACACAGTTACATAAGGATAAAATAAGATAACCCACATGACCCATGGGAAGGGCTTGATAAATATTAGCTGCCATTAATCAAAGCCAGCACTGATGCTTTGGAGGGTTCACATAATATACAAACTGAAACACATTCAGCCCCAGGGCATGTGAGAAGGGTGCCATCTGGCAGCTAGTTAGCTATTCCCAACCAGATTACTTGTTCTTCTGACCCTATTATGGGAAAAGGCCTGACCTCCATGCAAATACGTTCAGTGGAGCTTGTTTTGTCAATTCCTACCTGATTGTCTGGCTAGCGTCAGGCTAGGCAGTTTTTTCATGCTGACTTGTGCCTGGTGCACGGTCGGAAATTAAACTCAAGTATGTAGAGTAAAGCAGGAATGAGCAGAAATATGCAAAGACCCTCAAGATAAACAGCTCCAGGATCTAGGCTTTCCAAGGTGGTAGCTCTCAGGAACTTCTCACAGATGGTCTCTGACTTGAGTGACTGGGTCTCACCTAAAAGGCATGCTGTCACCTCAGGTAAGGAAGCTGAAACTGGGGCCAGGAAGGCGGGTAATTCCTAGAGTGGACTCCAATGGTGACAGCTCAAAGTGCCAACTATAATGTCTTAAGGAAACGCACAGTGAGACTCTGGGGAGGAGAGTTAAAGTGAAGAGGCATCTGCTGAGTCATGGGATTGGGGCTTTACCTACTCTAGTGGATACTGTGGGCCACCACCTAGGCACCCCCTTCACAATGGAAACACTCATTCTGCCATCCCTGAAGCATGTCAGTTCTTGGGTAATATGCTTAAGCTAAAGAGAGACCCCTAGAACAAGGTCATAAGCTCCCCACTGGAAACAACCCATATCCAATGTCTGGTCCACAGGGTGGGGGGTATAAAAACCTGTCCCTTTGCCTCAGGCAGGACAACTCTTAAACGTCCTCTCAGCCCCAGAACTCCTGCAGGATCAGCTGAGGTTTCTGCTGCTATAGCCCTCAGCTTCTTGCTCAGCCCAGACTTGCTTCCTTTGCACCCCACCAGGTGGTGATCCTGAAAACAGCCCAATAAAACTATTGCATGCAAATTATTATTTCATTATGTTTGCCAAGGAAACAAACCCAGACACCTACCTCCACAAAATTCCAGGAACACCAGGCTTTTTATCAGTTTCATTTTTCAGATGAGAAAATTGAGTCATAGAGAGAGGAACTTCCCCAAAGACACAGGGCTGGTAAGCAGCCAAGTCCTAGTATTAAGCCCAAGTATGCGCAGTCCCAAAGTCTTTGGTCCTCTCATTCCAGTCTCTACCTTCAGCAGTAGTAAAATAGAGATTAAATACTTTCAGGATGGGCAAATGGAAGCTAATCACGTTGCTATATGGGGAAGATTCCCTTTATGCTCTCCCTGGCTTGCAGTTCTTTATTATCATGGCTGCAGGTCTTTTCTTGTTATCTCATCCAACACTGGTTAGTAAATGTTTGTTTTCTTTATTAGTCCGCTGTATGCCTAGAAAAGGCTCCAGTTTCCTAGTTGTGTTTGCATAGCTCCTTGTAAGCTTGAGCCATCTGTTCCTCTAGAGGTGAATGACATTTTCCCCCAGAGATTTTCCTACTTTTTCTTTTATAAGGGAAGCCAGACTAGGTGATTCACTGTCATCATCCTCATCTTTATCCTCCTTCTCTGCTTCTTCATTATCATATGAAAACACTGAGAAAAAAATCTTAGGAAACACGTTGAGAATTATGTCATATTATATCAGCAGTAAATTTATCATGTTTGGATTTAGAACTACAATCAAAGTAAAGCAGTAGAGCATTGCAATTAATCAAACAGGATTTTTGAAAAAATATCTGAGTTTCATTTTCTGTTTCAATTCATACTAGTTACATAACCTTGAGTAAATTACTAAACAGCTACATAAAATCTTCTTATCTGTAAAATACAGCTAACAATAGTAAATATCTTGTGTCTATGAGAGAAAGAATTTGCTGATATATGTATAAAGGGTTGAGCACTGTGCTGAAAACATAGCAAACGCATTCTCAAACTTACCTATTGTGTAGAAGCTAGGAGTGAATAAATTTGAGCTATTCAGTAAAAAAATACTATGTGATATTTAAAAATTCAACAAAGGGATAAGTTGAGGGTAGACAGCTCTTTAAAAAAAATCTTGTAAGAATGCTTTTGATATTAGAGTTTAAAGAAAGTAGAAAGTGAAGTCATTCAGTCATGTCCGACTCTTTGCAACCCCATGGACTGTAGCTTACCAGGCTCTTCCATCCGTGGGATTTTCCAGGCAAGAGTACTGGAGTGGGCTGCCATTTCGTTCTCCAGGGGATCTTCCCATTCCAGGGATCGAACCTGGGTCTCCTGCATTGCAAACAGATGCTTTACCATCTGAGCCACCAAGGAAGCCTATTGGAGTTTAAGGATAAATTATTGATAAATAATTTAAGGACAAATTATTGGCCTCTGATGCAGACAACTGGTTGTACAGTTCCATGGGACTGACTCAGACTATACAGCATGCTTTCAGGATGTTTGTCCAGGTGAGATTAAAAACAGAAACCATTAACCCCTCAACTTTTGTCCCTACTGGTCAATTTGTATGCTAAAAGGTGATATAACTCCCTAAACTTCCAGGTTGCTTATGTAAGGACACACTGCATTATTGAAAGAGATACCCTGGGTCTGGATGCAAATGTGAAATGTATAGAGAAATCCTATAAATGAATAAGCAAACATCAAACAACCCTATAGAAAATTGGACGAGATGCCTCATCAAGTACTTCACAAAAGAAGATATTCAAGGGCTGGTAAGCATATGAAAACATGTTTATAACTGTTAATCATTATAAGAATGGAAACCAAAAGCACAAAGAAATAATGATGACACAACCATCAGCATGGCCAAAATTTTGAAAACTGAACTGAACTGAAGAAAAACATGTTCATGTGTTATAAAGTAACTAGAACACCTCTACACTGGTGGTGGGAATGTAAATTGGTAAATCCCTGTGGACAAATTGTGAATAAAATAAATTATAAATCCCTTCAGAAAATTTGTCATACATTCTAAAGCTGGGCATGTGCCCACCCTCTGTTCAGTTCAGTCACTTAGTCGTGTCCAACTCTTTGCAACCCCATTGACTGCAGCATGTCAGGCTTCCCTATCCATCACCAACTCCCAGAGTTCACTCAAACAGTTTCAGAAAACTGTTCATACATTCTAAAGCTGAGCATGTGCCTACCCTATAACCCAAGAGTTTCATTTCTAAGTGTTTGTTATTGTTCAGTTGCTAAGTCATGTCCAACTCTTTGCAACCCCATGGACTGCAGCATGCCAGGCTTCCCTGTCCTTCACCATCTCCCAGAGGTTGCTCAAATTCATGTCCATTGAGTCAGTGATGCCATCCAACCATCTTATTCTCTGTTGCCCCTTTGCCCTCAATCTTTCCCAGCATTAGGATCTTTTCCAAGAGAAATGCAATATAAATTCACCAAAAGACCCACACGATTAGAGTTTATCTTTGTGCTACTGTGATAATTCTACAAAAGCTCTGGCTTCTCTTTCATGTGAAGGCACTAATCTCATTTGTGAGGGCTCCACTCTCATGACCTAATCACCTCCCAAAGGCCCCACATCCTAGGATCATCACTTCAAGCATTAGGTTTCTGGAGGACACAGACATCCAGTTTATATATCCAGTATATAGTATATGTATTTTTCTTTTTTTTTTCAAGTGGTTCAATATTTGGATAGAGGGGGAAAACAACAGATTTGTACAACATCTACTGGTTTGGGCCAGAAATCTGAGAATCAGACCAAAATAACATGTGGTAAGTCTTTAGCCGAGGCTAGGGCACAGGAATTTAGGTGTGGACTTTGGTAAGCACACAGCTTGAAATTAAATTCTTGGGTAATAGGGTAGGCATATGCTTAGCTTTAGAATGTATGAACAGTTTTCTGAACAGATTTATAACTTATTTTATTTACAATTTATACAAAGGTATTTACCAATTTACATTCCAACCACCAGTGTAGAAGAGTTCTGATTACTTTACATCCAGATGAACATTTTTTTTTTTTTTTTTAGTTTTTAAATTACTGAAATAGAGAAGCTATCCTGAGCCATGGGGCTGTGTCTTAACGACTGCACCCTTATTTAACTTTTAGTTGTTATCACCAAGGCATGTGCCTTTGGGCCTAAGGCTCAGCCATGTTGGGTTTTTCACCTTAGCGGTTCACATGAGCTTATGGCAACTTTGCCACAGTGAACTGCTGTTTCTATGGAGACAAAGCTGCAGGCACCAGCACGCTGGAAAATAGTGCAAAGTGTCAGCATGCAGTGAGGCACCAGCCTCCACAGGCTGACTTTGGACTAGAAGGCATAATTTCTCTGAGTACTTGTAGCTGAGGTAAAGATTCAACTTTCAGACAAAGAGAATCTCTCTATACACCTTTTAGGTATTGTTGAGCAGAAAGTTTTGCTTTTAAATTTACCTTTAACTTATTAATTTAAAGCCTAGGTGGAAAATGCTAGAGTCACTGCCCAAAATCCGTTCTGTTCTCAGGATGAAGGAGCAAACTCTGAATGGATAGTTTGAATAAAGGTAGCTTTTTGAAAGGCTGGGGTTTCCCTGGTGACTCAGCGGTAAAGAATCTGCCTTCAGTGCTGGAGATGCAGGTTAGATCCCTGGTCAGGAAGATCCCCTGGAGGAGGAAATGACAACCCACCCCAGTATTTCTGCCTGAAAAATCCCACAGACAGGAGCCTGGTGGGTCATAGTCCATGGGGTCGCAAAGAATCCAACATACTGAAGCAACTGAGCACACACGAGTCAAAAGGCTGAACTTTCTCTCTCTCTGTTTTTTTTTTTAAGTCTGAACATTTTAAAATACTTCCAGAGTAGCAGAATGAACTTCAGGGACATGTAAGGCCTGAAGCCAAGAGGGCCCTGCAAGTTTTAGAGAAAGAAAAGAATGGATAAAATCAACAAATTAAACACAACATATCAGTTCTAAACAGTGCAACACCAGAGCTGTATCCAACACCTGCAGAAAAGGTGGAGCAGAAGGAATTGTGCTTAGAGTCTAAAATCTGGAAGAAACACAGGGGAAAATTTCGGTCCCCACTGGGCTCCAAAGCTTCGAAAACATCCACGGAAGCTGCTGACTCTCCAGTGAAGACATAAGTGGGGAAGAGGAAAAGCTGTTCCACAGGAGGTGGGTTTCATGGCTCAAATAACTGCACAGAAAGAGAAGTGGCAGTGGCCATCTGACGTGTGGCCAAAAGACAGCTCAAAGAGACAGTGGAGCCCACAGAGCAGAGCCTACCTTCAGGTTAGCATTCCGTCAAGAGCCAAGGACTTCCAAAACGAAATTGAAATGAAGACATATGAAGCATCAGTTCAGTTCAGTTCAGTCGCTTAGTTGTGTCTGACTCTTTGCGACCCCATGAACCACAACACGCCAGGCCTCCCTGTCCATCACCAACTCTCGGAGTTCACCCAAACTCATGTCCATTGAGTCGGTGATGCCATCCAGCCATCTCATTCTCTGTCGTCCCCGTCTCCTCCCACCCCCAATCCCTCCGAGCATCAGACTCGTTTCCAGCGAGTCAACTCGTTGCATGAGGTGGCCAAAATATTGGAGTTTCAGCTTTAGCATCAGTCCTTCCAATGAACACCCAGGATTGATCTCCTCTAGAATGGACTGGTTGGATTTCCTTGCAGTCCAAGGGACTCTCAAGAGTCTTCTCCAGCACCACAGTTCAAAAGCATCAATTCTTCGGTGATCAGCTTTCTTCCCAGTCCAACTCTCACATCCATACATGACCACAGGAAAAACCATAGCCTTGACTAGATGGACTTTGGTTGGCAAAGTAATGTCTCTGCTTTTTAATACACTATCTAGGTTGGTCATAACTTTCCTTCCAAGGAGTAAGCGTCTTTTAATTTCATGGCTGCAATCAGCATCTGCAGTGATTTTGGAGCCCAAAAAAATAAAGTCTGACACTGTTTCCACTGTTTCCCCTGTTTCCTCATCTATTTCCCATGAAGTGATGGGACCAGATGCCATGATCTTCGTTTTCTGAATGTAAGCATGCGGAATAGTTAAAAGCACTTCAGATAAGATTTGTCACTTGGTAGTAACCATGACAAACCACTCAACTTTGCCTAAATGTAGCAATGCCCTCAAATACTACTCTCTCTCAGAGAAAAACATGGTATGCAGGAGGGACTTCTTGCCCCAACCCCAGTCAGAGTATATGCATGGTGTCAAAATTAACCACTTGGTAGGCAATTTCTCTAATAAACTGATACTATATGAAAGACTGGCAGCTAAAATATTATTGCTTGCCATCTGGTTGTGGAGGAAAGTAGTCACTAGCCACTGCAGTTGCTGACCTTCGACACACTCTGAAAGGAGTTCAAGACTGAGATCAGGAATGGCTCACTCTGTGCTCTGGGAAAACCAGATGAATTCAGATAGGTATTTTCAGAAGACAATTTTATGAGTCCAGTTTCTTGCATCTCCCCATATCTAGAAAAGCACTAAAACTGCTAAAGAAGGTATCTGTTCCTTGAGACTAGCAGCAACCTTCTGCCAAAATGTGTGCTTGATTACACTTATTCCCCCTCCAGCAGAATCCACCTTGCAATGCAGAGGACAAGCGTTGGTTCGAGCCCTGGTCTGGGGAGATCCCACATGCCCCACATGGGGCAGCTGAACCTATATGCCGCAATTAATGAGCTCTTGCTCTGGAGTCTGTGAGCTGCAACTACTGAGCCCATGTGCAGCAACTACTGAAGCCCACACTCCCTAGAGCCCGGGCTCCCTAACAAAAGAAGCCACCGCAATGAGAAACTCACACACCACAACTAGAGAGTAGCCCCCAACTGACATAACTAGGGAAAAGTCTGCACAGCAACGAAGATCCAGACAGCAAAAATAAATAAATATATAAAAGGTTTTCTGAAGGGTCAAAAAGATTCCTAGAATTCATTTACTCTGTTTTCATATGTATTTTGTCTATATTTTCTAAGGAAAATACCATCTTCAAATATTTTTCATCATCTCAAAGCCATTCATGTGACCAGAGCATTCTTGACACCCCAGGGCCCCAGAGGACAAATACTTTGTTATTCTTTTGTGCTTCTCTGGACCTATTTCATGGCCTCTACATCTTATTTCTGTAACCTGTCAGATATCAGAAAAAATATGAAAATAGAGTCCTGATTTGTGCCTGAAATTGAGAGAGAATCACCTCAAACTCCCTTTATAATGTTCTGGCCTTGAAAATATTCCTCACACTTTTCTGACAAGTTTGGATACTTCTTGATTGTTTTAGGAAATGCTGACCATATGTTGAAGTTACCCTGAAAACTTTTAAAAAGTATTCATTCCCCAGCCCCAGTCTCAGAAATTTAGAACAAGGTCTCAGCACTGGCATTCTGTTAGAGGTCTCCAAGTGAACCCAATGACAGAGAGCTTTGAAAGCCAATGAGCTAATTCCTCTGGCTGTTCTTTAAATTTCATCATCTCCTGCCTCCAATTTGTTCTTGCTCCATGAATCCTCTCACAATCCTTTAGGAGCTTACTCTCTATAACTGTACTTTGTGTATATGGAAATATAGTCAGTTCTTTCCCACCTGGAATAAAACAAACAGTAACCAAGCAAACTAACAAATAAAAAGTTAGCCTCTGCCCAGAGAATTTCTCTAGTTATCATCCTTTTCTCTGTAATAGCCAAACTGTTGGGAAAAACAACGTACTTCCACCCTTTCTTTATCTCCTAGTCATTCCTCAACTCTCCTGACTTTTTAAACTTACCCCTATGCTAAAGCTGAAACTGAAATACTTTGGCCACCTCATGCGACGAGTTGACTCACTGGAAAAGACTGATGCAGGAAAGGTTGGGGGCAGGAGGAGAAGGGGACGACAGAGAATGAGATGGCATCACCAACTCTGTGGACATGAGTCTGAGTGAACTCCGGGAGTTGGTGATGGACAGGGAGGCCTGGCGTGCTGTGATTCATGGGGTCGCGGAGAGTCGAACACGACTGAGCGACTGAACTGAACTGAACCTATACCCAAAGCTATTACAGACATCAAGGTGCCAAATCTAAAGTTCACTTCTTGCTTTTATTTTACTTCATCTCTTCTACAACAGTTGGCATTATGGTCTACACATTCCTTTCATAAATACTTCCTTTCCTATATAAAAAAAAAATCACACTCTTTACCTGTCACTCTGCTCCCATGGGTTCTCTCTGCTCAACTACATTCAAAATTTTCCCAGACACCAACCTAATCTCCCTCTAAGCACTCTCCCTGAGTAATTCTAACATGTTTTTTTGTTAATTTTTTTTTTGGCTGTGCTGTGTCTTTGTTACTGTGCATGAGCTTTCTCTAGTTACCACAAGCAGGGGCTACTCTTCATTACGGTGCATGGGCTTCTCCTTGTGGTGGCTTTATTGTTGTAGAGCGTGGGCTTAGTTACTTCATGGCATATGCGATCTCCCAGACCAGGGATCGAACACATGTCCCTGTGTTGGCAAGTGGATTCTTAACCACTGGACCACCAAGGGAGTCACTTAACTTCTTGTTTTCAATTTCCTGTTATAAATAAACCTGTATTTCTTCCAGTTTCCTGAATTTCAGACCCACACATTGAATTGCTTTCTGGCATGTATAATATCAGGCCACTACTTCGAACTGAGTATCTTCAAGGTGGAATTGAGTATATTCAAGGTGGAATTCATTATCTTCCCCTCCTCACACCATCCACCAGTCTTCTGTTCCTTTCCTTGCTTTAGTTAATGGCACCACTAATCACCAAGATGCCAAAGGGCAAAGCCCAAGAATAATTTCAACCTTCATTTGTGGACTTGTCTCATTTCAATTAATGCTACTTCTAGAATGTCTCTTAAAATTTCCCTCCACCGCTCATCCCTTAGTCCAAACCCTAAACTCAAAAATTAACTTATATCTCTAATTGGTGTTCCTTCTTCCTATCTCAGCTTTCTCCAATCCATTTCCACATCAATGCTAGAATTATCTTCATAGCATAGGAATTTGATTACACTCCTACCCTAATGAAAAGACTTCAAATGCTTCTCGTTTTTACAATATACAATTCATTTACTTAGGAGTTTTGGGGATATAGTTTTCCTTTCTCCTTATTTTCACCTTCTGCCCCTCTCCCAGGCACACTGAACTTCTAAACAAGCCATGTCTTCATATCTCAGCACTAATTTATTATTCCATTGCTAGGAATGCCACTAACAATCTTTTGTCTGACAAATTCCTCCTCATCTTTTAAGGATGGTAAGGTATGTGAAGGCTTTCTTATCTCCACTGTAACCCCATCCCTCTGCATAGCATCTGAACAGGGTAAGTGATCAAGGATTGCTTATTGTATGCAACCTTCCCTGCTCACCCACACCGTCCTCAGGCAGAGCTGGATCTGATAGCTATGGGGTCATAGCATCATATACACATAGGTAAGATAGCATTCATCCCACTGCTGCTGCTGCTGCTGCTGCTACTGAGTCGCTTCAGTCGTGTCCGACTCTGTGGGACCCCAAAGACGGCAGCCACTAGGCTCCGACGTCCCTGGGATTCTCCAGGCAAGAACAGGGGAATGGGTTGCCATTTCCTTCTCCAATGCATGAAAGCGAAAAGTGAAAGTCGCTCAGTCGTATCCGACTCTTAGCGACCCCATGGACTGCAGCCTACCTGGCTCCTCCATCCATGGGATTTTCCAGGCAAGAGTACTGGAGTGGGGTGCCATTGCCTTCTCCTATTCATCCCACTAGACTGTAACTATTTGCCCATTTGTCTAAATCTTCTAATGAACTACGAACTCTTGAAGGAAGAAAATGTGGCATTGCTATATGGTGTAGCATACAATGCTGATTTTTTAATGAGATTTGTAGATTTCTTCACAAAAGGGATGGAATGGATTGATCAAATTGAGAAATTTTTTAAAAATGAATGTGCAGCTTTCAAAAAGAAAAGTCAAATATTAAACTGTGTTTGTAGTTTAATATATATTTGCCATCATCATGCCAAACTTGAGAGGGAAGCCAAAATAAAGAAAACTAGATGAGAAATGGAAAAGACTGTATCCAGAGATGGCTGTATTTATGTGCCTAGATTGGGCTGTACAGACAAATATTCCCCTTGCCTTTTTAGTTATGTGAGTCAATAGATTCTTTTCGTTAAACCCAGCCTGAGTGAGATTATTCTACCACTTGTATTCAACAGTCCTACTGATGTACAAGTTTTAAGTATCTTATGGGATTTAACTTGCTTGAAAGATGTGTTTTAGCTACTGCCTTTAAAATTCAACATATATCAGCTGAACCATTTAGAGACTGATCAATCAGTTGAAATATGATATATGATGCTTTGAGGCTTTCATCTTGTTTTCCTAAAAGTAATATAGGCCAAATTCAATGCATAGTGATTTAGTTAAATAATGGCAAATACTTTCAATTTCTGGAGGAGGGAAGGCAATCCACTCCAGTATTCTTGCCTGGGAAATCCCATGGGCAGAGGGTCCTGGCAGGCTGCAGTCCTTGGGGTTGCAAAGAGTGGGACATGACTGAGCGACTAAACAACAACAACTTTCATTTTAATAACTGTGAAGATATTTTGAGAATTGAACATTTTCATTGTTTAAAGATGTTTCAGTTCAGTTCAGTTCAGTCGCTCAGTCATGTCTGACTCTTTGTGACCCCATGAATCACAAAATTCCAGGCCTCCCTGTCCATCACCAACTCCCGGAGTTCACTCAAACTCATGTCCATCGAGTCAGTGATGCCATCCAGCCATCTCATTCTCTGTCATCCCCTTCTCTTCCCCCCACAATCCTTCCCAGCATCAGAGTCTTTTCCAGTGAGTCAACTCGTCGCATGAGGTGGCCAAAGTACTGGAGTTTCAGTTTTAGCATCAGTCCTTCCAATGAACACCCAGGATTGATCTCCTTTAGAATGGACTGGTTGGATCTCCTTGCAGTCCCAGGGACTTTCAAGAGTCTTCTCCAGCACCATAGTTCAAAGGCATCAATTCTTCGGTGATCAGCTTTCTTCACAGTCCAACTCTCAAAAAACATTTTAATGTTTTAATGTTTTTTTAAAATGTTTAAAAAACATTGCTTAAAAAACCTAGGCCATTACAAAACAGAAGTTAGCTAATTATCTAGACTGGAGATTAAAATCCATATGTCTATAAAGTTAAGGAAAATAACATAAAAGAATAAAGCATGCCTGGTAAACATTAAGAAGCAAGTGGAGACTGTGGCAAACTGGATATAAAATAGCCAGTTAGTGTCATCTAGAAATAAAGACCAACAATGTCCAATATTTTCATCTTTTTTCAAAAGAAGACACATTTAGATTAAGTGAAAATCTCTCGGTTTTTAAATGTTAATACGGAGAAAGTAAAACAATGACCCTGCTGACAACCAAACCACAACGTTTCCCCCAAACTATAATACTCAAAACAAAACAAATAAGGCAACTCCAAGACCATGTTCAGAACAAGTAAGATGAGGTTACGCCATGACAGAAACATGGCTACAACCTCTCCTCTTCTGGCTCAGTTCAGTTCAGTTCAGTTCAGTCGCTCAGTCATGTCCGACTCTCCGCGACCCCATGAATCACAGCACGCCAGGCCTCCCTGTCCATCACCAACTCCCGGAGTTCACTCAAACTCATGTCCATCAAGTCGGTGATGCCATCCAGCCATCTCATTCTCTGTCGTCCCCTTCTCCTCCCACTCCCAATCCCTCCCAGCATCAGAGTCTTTTCCAGTGAGTCAACTCGTCGCATGAGGTGGCCAAAGTATTGTAGTTTCAGCTTTAGCATCAGTCCCTCCAATGAACACCCAGGATTGATCTCCTTTAGAATGGACTGGTTGGATCTCCTTGCAGTCCAAGGGACTCTCAAGAGTCTTCTCCAACACCACAGTTCAAAAGCATCAATTATTCGGCGATTAGCTTTCTTCACAGTCCAACTCTCACATCCATACATGACCACGGGAAAAACCATAGCTTTGACTAGACGGACCTTGGTTGGCAAAGTAATGTCTCTGCTTTTTAATATGCTATCAAGGTTGGTCATAACTTTCCTTCCAAGGAGTAAGCGTCTTTTAATTTCCTGGCTGCAATCATCATCTGCTATATCACCTATTTCCGAATGGATACTGCTTCTTTAACAAACCAATCTTTAGAATCTTTTAATGCTCCCATATCATAGGTACTAATTATTAAGATACTCAATGTCTGAATTTTCCTAGCTTCTTGGTAGCCTGAAATCCAGAACTAGTCTCTGCTTCCCAATTCTTCCCCAAAATCTAACACACAAGACCAACCTCTAAAAGAAAACTCTTTCAACAACCCTTTACCAGAAACTTCCCAGGGGTTTCCCAGAGTACAGTCACCCTTGTGGCAACAATATAAGGAAATATAATGTCCTTAACTACAGATGTATTCTTAACAGTCTCTGATCCATTGGCTTACAAGTACTTAGAAAATCTCTTAAAATACTGGGCTGGTGTATAAGCCAGGTCTGACCGGTAAACCACTATGACCTTGTAATCTCTGTTAAAAGTAATAATGGAAGCACAAGGAGAGACAGGCAGATTTCCTCATTATTTTATGCCATTTTGTTGTTTGCTTTATCAGTATGTTAAAAGGAGATGCATAATCACAACATCTAGTACATGTTTCTTGAAGATTATGATTGATTTTATTCATGCCAGCAGTGAAGACTTGATTCTGCTTGATTTGAGCATATCCATTGCAAGTGCTTTCAATTTCAGGCCTTCCAAATTAAGGTTTGCTTGGAGTTTGGAAGACTGCTATCTCTTATAGGGCTTTTTCCTTAGTAATTGCTTAAAACTCCAGAAACAGAAATCAGGAAAAATTAGAGAGACCAATGAAATCTTTCAAATGCTTATTATATAGGTAACTAAGAAGTAATCACTTTTCATGACTAGAATTCAGTTATACATTCATTAGACAAGGAGATTCTATGCCTAATATTACATCTCATGAAATTAGGGGGGAAAAATATATATTAAAAGCAAATAAATGTCTTCCCAGGTAGTTAGAGTCAAACAGGATTAACGAGGGTGGCTTGGAGGCCTGAATGATAGTTCCCCTTGCCTACCAAGCCCCAGGTTTCCTCAGGAAAAGCTAGACACTAGAAAGCAGCAAACCGAGACAACTCCCCTAAACAGCCAGCACAAAACCTAAACCCAGCCTCTTTAGTCCTGTGAATGACTGTTCTCAAGCTTAAACTATAAAAAGACAGAAGAGCAGAAGATCCATGATATAACCCAAACACACCTCTTCACAGAATGTTCAGAATTTGGGGAGATCATCCTGCCAATTCTTTCACCTGCGTCCCAACAGGTACTAGCAAAGCTTGATGCAATGTCCGTGGACCCAGGTAGGGTAACCCTGTTTGATGCAGGCCCGAGCCTGGCAGGCTACAGTCCATAGCATAGCAAAGCGTCAGACAGACGTGACTGAGCGACTAACACTTTCACTTCACTTCAGATATGATATTTAGCCAGAAGATTCCTTTTTTTCACCTATTGATCTCTTGGCTCATGCAAGTCCTCTATTCCATACCTTATTGGCCATGCTTTGAGGTAATTTACAATATAATAGGCTTTAGTGGGGAGATAACAAGTGCAATGTGATCTTAGTTAATTAGCATTTGACTGAAGAAAACACTTAGGGAACTGTGTACAAGAAAAGTCCTAAGATACTGATCTACTAAATCTTCAGCCTTGCTGTCACTCTCCTTATCTGTTGTCTCAGTTTGGTAAGATACATTTATTTTAAAAGCTTATTTTTAAAATATAGGCTTCTCACTGAATTTAGAATGCAGGCCACAGATAAAGAATACCTCTCCCATCTCTGTTTACAGATTAGCTAACTCTAGTCTGAGTACAGACCTCTCCTTCAGGGATAAAAAAAATGTGTAACCATATGCCAGGATTCTGAATTTCTCCTACTACTTATGCTAATGGCAAAGCTGCCATGGCACATGGTCTGTATTCCGAACAGCAGGTGGCAATCTGACCAAATGTTTTTCCAGCAAGTAATGAGGGTCACCAGATTTGTAGCCTGAAATATCTGAGTCCTCACTGACCAAAGTCCCACCTCTTCCACTCAGCCAATTCCACATTTTAGAATCTTACTTGCAACATCCCCTTCCAGATAGAAATTTCTATTTCAGGTGAAATGAATTCAGCTGCAGCTACTGAATAAATCAGCAGGAAAATGGTTGCCTACCACTCCAATCACAGAAGCAGCTCTGGAGACAGATTTACCACTAGTAATAAATAGTGTTTCTTACACTCTAGTTATGTCAATTTCCTTGAAGAGCAGCTTAAATGCATGGTATAATTTATTCCTCAAAATAAGGCAGTGAGTGGTAAGTTAGTATTCCCATTTCACTGATGAGTAAATTGAGGCTCAGAGCCTAGATGACTTGCTCAGTTTTACCCATTTGCTAAGTATTGGAGCTGGGATTTGAATCTAGATTTGGGTGATACAAAAAACTGGTGCTTCTTAGCATTTGATCATTTTAATCATCGAATCTGTATTTAGGGTAAAGTACATCACAGAAGAAGAAAAGGAGAACTACGGTACAAGTCAGTGTGCCTGTAGCCACATGAGGCACTTTGTGGAAAGCCCAGAACAGAGCCTGCAATCCTGTCCTGAGCTGTATTCGCACATGGACGCCACCACACAATGGGTGATATTTTTAATCTGAGGACACTGCTCAGGACGAAAACATTATCAGAAAATAATGAGTCAGGCTCTGCCAAGCATATGCTTCGTTCCTGAGCCAAGTGTATGTAATCACTGCCAAAAGCTCCTTCAGGCCACTAAATCACCAAAATAAGACCCCAGATTCAGGGTACAGTACCCAGGCACCTGAACCAGATGCCTGAGACAGTCTCCAGGAGTAGGCCTGTGTGTTTTCTCACTTTCCCCACAAGCCTTGGGGGCCATCCAGCAATGTGTTCTGCAGGGGCCTGAAAGACAGAGTCCTCTCAACTGTGACTCCTGCTCCCTTGGGAAATGAGATATGCTTTCTTGGTTTGGATTGTTGTTATTGCTTCTCATATCCTATAACTCCCTTTGATCAAAAGATAGCGTGGCAACTGTTGTCCTCCTGGGCACCAAGAGAGACATCAGCTGCCCTCTAGGGCTCCAGGGGTGCTCACAAGCTGCCACTGCTGCCAGGAACCCAGGAGTGGACACCAGCCACTGCATCCACACACCCTTATCAAGGGAATAATGGCCAGTACATGCTGAGGAAAGAGGCAGCAAGCATCCATACTAAAAACAGCCCTCATGCCGAAAATATTAAACCCACACAAGCAACACAAGGCTGCTTGCATATATAAATAGCCCTCTAGGACCACAGTAGATAACTGTTTCTCCTAAACTCACAGAGTAAAAGAAATAGAAGTAAAATCAAGAAGCAGAGAAACCACTCCCAGTTAAAAAACCAAGAGAATTCCCCTCAAAGAGTAAACAATGAAACAGATCTCTCCAGTCTATTAGATCCCAAGTTCAATAAAGGAGGTAATAAAAATACTTAAGGCTATTGACAGAAATGCAGAGTACTATACAAAAGATCTAGAAACTATAGAGAAGAGCCAAGGAAAATCAGAAAACACTTTTGCAAAGAGAAAACAGACCTAGGAGATCAATGCTGGGTGTTCATTGGAAGGACTGATGCTGAAGCTGAAACTCCAGTACTTTGGCCACCTCATGCGAAGAGTTGACTCACTGGAAAAGACTCTGATGCTGGGAGGATTGGGGGTGGGAGGAGAAGGGGACGACAGAGAATGAGATAGCTGGATGGCATCACTGACTCGATGGACATGAGTTTGAGTGAACTCCAGGAGTTGGTAATGGACAGGGAGGCCTGGCGTGCTGTGATTCATGGGGTCGCAAAGAGTCAGACGCGACTGAGTGACTGAACTGAACTGAACTGAAGGCAATGAATAGCATAATGAATAATACAGAAGAATGAATAAGTAATTGGGAAGATAGAACAATGGAAATCATCAAATCAGAACAGCAAACAGAAAGTCAAATAAAAAAATGAAAGCAATATAAAAGACCTATGGGATAATATAAAGCATGACAATTTACACTTAATAGGGATTCTGGAAGAGGAAGAAAGAGAAAAGGGGACCAAAAATAAATTTGAAGAAACTATGGTTGAAAACTTCCCGAACCTGAATAAGGAAACAGAAGTCCAGATACAGGAAGGACATAGGGTTCCAAACAAGATAAATCCAAATAGACCTACACCAAAACATATAATAAAAATGGCGAGATTTAAAGAAAGGATTCTAAAGCCAGCAGGAGGAAAAGCAAGCAGTTAATTAAAAGGGAACCCTCATATGGCTATCAGCTGATTTCTGTACAGAAACATTGTAGGTCAGAAGGGAGAAACAAGATATATTCAAACTCCTGAAATGGAAAAAAATGGCAACCCAGAATACTCTACCCACAAGATTATCATTTAGAATAGAAGGAGAGATAAAGAAATTCGCAAGAGACGCCGGCGCAATCAACCACGCACAGAAGGGTGGCCGAGAAGAGCTGCCGCACGTCCAAGATAAGGTACAGCGGCTGCGCGTTGCTGCAGCAGCTGTGAAGAGATATTCCACGACCAAGGTAAGAGAAACCCAAATAAGACAGTAGGTATTGCGAGGGGGCATCAGAGGGCAGACACACTGAAATCACAATTACAGAAAACTAGTCGATCTGATCACATGGACCACAGCCCTGTCTAACTCAATGAAACTAAGCCATGCCGTGTGGGGCCACCCAAGATGGTCGGGTCATGGTGGAGAGGGCTGACAGCATGTGGTCCACTGGAGAAGGGAATGGCAAACCACTTCAGTATACTTGCCTTGAGAACCCCATGAACAGTATCAAAAGGCAAAATGATAGGATACTGAATGAGGAATTCCCCAGGTTGATAGGTACCCAGTATGCTACTGGAGATCAGTGGAGAAATAACTCCAGAAAGAATGAAGGGATGGAGCCAAAGCAAAACAAATACCCAGTTGTGGATGTGACTGGTGATAGAAGCAAGGTCTGATGCTATAAAGAGCAATATTGCATAGGAACCTGGAATGTTAGGTCCATGAATCAAGGCAAATTGGAAGTGGTCAAACAGGAGATGGCAAGAGTGAATGCAGACATTCTAGGAATCAGTGAACTAAAATGGACTGGAATGGGTGAATTTAACTCAGATGACCATTATATCTACTACTGTGGGCAGGAATCCGTTAGAAGAAATGCAGTAGCCATCATGGTCAACAAAAGAGTCCGAAATGCAATACTTGGATGCAATCTTAAAAACTACAGAATGATTTCTCTTCATTTCCAAGGCAAATCATTCAATATTACAGTAATCCAAGCCTATGCTCCAACCAGTAATGCTGAAGAAGCCAAAGTTGAATGGTTTTATGAAGACCTATAAGACCTTTTAGAACTAACACCCAAAAAAGATGTCCTTTTCATTATAGGGGACTGGAATGCAAAAGTAGGAAGTCAAGAAACACCTGGAGTAACAGGCAAATTTGGCCTTGGAGCACGGAATGAAGCAGGGCAAAGGCTAATGGAGTTTGGCCAAGAGAATGCACTGGTCATAGCAAACACCCTCTTCCAACAACACAAGAGAAGACTCTACACATGGACATCGCCAGATGGTCAACACCGAAATCAGATTGATTATATTCTTTGCAGCCAAAGATGAAGAAGCTCTATACAGTTAGCAAAAACAAGACCAGGAGCTGACTGTGGCTCAGATCATGAATTCCTTATTGCCAAATTCAGACTGAAATTGAAGAAAGTAGGGAAAACCACTAGAGCATTCAGATATGACCTAAATCAAATCCCTTATGATTATACAGTGAAAGTAAGAAATAGATTTAAGGGACTAGATCTGATAGAGTGCATGATGAACTCTGGACGGAGGTTCGTGACATTGTACAGGAGACAGGGACCAAGACCATCCTCATGGAAAAGAAATGCAAAAAAGCAAAATGGCTGTCTGAGGAGGCCTTACAAATAGCTGTGACAAGAAGAGAAGCGTAAAGCAAAGGAGAAAAGGAAAGATATAAGCATCTGAATGCAGAGTTCCAAAGAATAGCAAGGAGAGATAAGAAAGGCTTCCTCAGTGATCAATGCAAAAAGTAGAGGAAAACAACAGAATAGGAAAAACAAGAGATCTCTTCAAGCAAATTAGAGACCCCAAGGGAACATTTCATGCAAAGATGGGCTCGATAAAGGACAGAGATGGTATGGACCTAACAGAAGCAGAAGATATTAAGAAGAGGTGGCAAGAATGCACAGAAGAACTGTACAAAAAAGATCTTCACGACCAAGATAATCACGATGGCATGATCACTCACCTGGAGCCAGACATCTTGGAATGTGAAGTCAAGTGGGCTTTAGAGAGCATCACTACGAACAAAGCTAGTGGTGGTGATAGAATTCCCACTGAGCTATTTCAAATCCTGAAAGATGATGCTGTGAAAGTGCTGCACTCAATATGCCAGCAAATTTGGAAAACTCAGCAGTGGTCACAGGACTGGAAAAGGTCAGTCTTCATTACAATCCCAAAGAAAGGTAATGACAAAGAATGCTCAAACTACCGCACAATTGCACTCATCTCACACGCTAGTAAAGTCATGCTCAAAATTCTCCAAGCCAGGCTTCAGCAATATGTGAACCGTGAACTTCCAGATGTTCAATGAGGTTTTAGAAAAGGCAGAGGCACCAGAGATCAAATTGCCAACATCCGCTGGATCATGGAGAAAGCAAGAGAGTTCCAGAAAAACATCTATTTCTGCTTCATTGACTATGCCAAAGCCTTTGACTGTGTGGATCACAATAAACTGTGGAAAATTCTGAAGGAGATGGGAATACCAGACCACCTGACCTGCCCCTTGAGAGACCTGTATGCAGGTCAGGAAGCAACAGTTAAAACTGGACATGGAACAACAGACTGGTTCCAAATAGGAAAAGGTGTACGTCAAGGTTTTATATTGTCACCCTGCTTATTTAACTTCTATGTAGAGTACATCATGAGGAACTCTGGGCTGGAAGAAGCACAAGCTGGAATCAATATTACTGGCAGAAATATCAATAACCTCAGATATGCAGATGACACCACCCTTATGGCAGAAAGGGAAGAGGAACTCAAAAGCCTTTTGATGAAAGTGAAATAGGAGAGTGAAAAGTTTGGCTTGAAGCTCAACATTCAGAAAACAAAGATCATGGCATCTGGTCCCATCACTTCATGGGAAATAGATGGGGAAACAGTGGAAGCAGTGTCAGACTTTATTTTTTTGGGCTCCAAAATCACTGCAGATACTGATTGTAGCCATAAAATTAAATGACACTTAGTCCTTGGAAGGAAAATTATGCCCAACCTAGATAGCATATTAAAAAGCAGAGACATTACTTTACCAACCAAGGTCTGTCTAGTCCAGGCTATGGTTTTTCCCGTGGTTATGTATGGATGTGAGAGTTGGACTGTGAAGAAAGCTGATTGCCGAAGAATTGATACTTTTGAACTGTGGTGCTAGAGAAGACTCTTGAGAGTCCCTTGGACTGCAAGGAGATCCAACCAGTCCATTCTAAAGGAGATCATTCCTGGGTGTTCATTGGAAGGACTGATGCTAAAGCTGAAACTCCAACACTCGTGCGACGAGTTGACTCACTGGAAAAGACTCTGATGCTGGGAGGGATTGGGGTGGGAGGAGATGGGGACGACAGAGAATGAGATGGCTGGATGGCATCACCGACTCAATGGACATGAGTTTGGGTGAACTCCGGGAGTTGGTAATGGACAGGGAGGCCTGGTGTGCTGTGATTCATGGGGTTGCAGAGAGTCGGACATGACTGAGTGACTGAACTGAACTGAACTGAGACATGTAAAAGTTAATAGAAATAGCAATACTAAACCTATCCTAAATGAAATATTATAAGGTCTTCTCTAAAGAGAAAAGAAGCAAGAATCTAGTGGAAAGAGAAAATTACACCTGAAAAGTAAATCATTTAAACTAGTACACAGATTTTAAAAAAAAAAGCATTGTTGTTAAAATGATAACCACAATTAATAGTAAAGGATGAACAAAAAGATTTAAGATGAGATCAGGATTATGAAATGTGGAGAAGGAGTGTAAGAAAAAGTAGATTTTTTAAATGTATTTTTAAAGAATATATTAGATTCTATTTGACTATCAGTCTAAAACAAGTAGATATAGGAAGAGGTTAACCCCCTCAAAAAACAAGGTTCAGTTCAGTTCAGTTCAGTTCAGTCACTCAGTCGTGTCCGACTCTCCGCGACCCCATGAATCACAGCACACCAGGCCTCCCTGTCCATCACCAACTCCCGGAATTCACTCAAACTCATGTCCACAGAGTCGGTGATGTCATCCAGCCATCTCATTCTCTGTCGTCCCCTTCTCCTCCCGCCCCCAACCTTTCCTAGCATCAGTCTTTTCCAGTGAGTCAACTCGTCGCATGAGGTGGCCAAACTATTGGAGTTTCAGCTTTAACATCAGCCCTTCCAATGAACACCCAGGATTGATCTCCTTTAGAATGGACTGGTTGGATCTCCTTGCAGTACAAGGGACTCTCAAGGTAGCCACAAATAAAACCATACAGTGAGTAAAAAAAAAAATAAGCACAAGGAAAAAGTAAAGAGAAATCATCAAACCACACAAACAAGAAACACAAAATCAACTGGAAAACTAGTTTAAAATGCCAGTGAATACATATATGTAAAGAATTACCTTAAATATCAATGACAAAATACTCTAATCAAAAGACACAGAGTGCAGATTGGGCAATAAAACACGAATCCACGATATGCTACCTGCAAGAGATCCACTGTAAGGCACACGACACACACATAGATTGAAAGTGAGGGGATGGAAAATGATATTTCATGTAAATGGAAATAACAAGAAAGCAGGAGTTGCAATACTCAGATAAAATAAAAATTTTAACAAAGGAGATAAGAAAGACTTCCTCAGTGATCAATGAAAAGAAATAGAGGAAAACAACAGAATAGGAAAAACAAGAGACCTCTTCAAGAAAATTAGAGATTCCAAGGGAACATTTCATGCAAAGATGGGCTCGATAAAGGACAGAAATGGTATGGACCTAACAGAAGCAGAAGATATTAAGAAGAGGTGGCAGGAATACACAGAAGAACTGTACAAAAAAGATCTTCACGACCAAGATAGTCACGATAATGTGATCACTGACCTAGAGCCAGACATCTTGGAATGTGAAGTCAAGTGGGCCTTAGAAAGCATCACTACGAACAAAGCTAGTGGAGGTGATGGAATTCCAGTTGAGCTATTTCAAGTCTTGAAAGATGATGCTGTGAAAGTGCTGCACTCAATATGCCAGCAGATTTGGAAAACTCAGCAGTGGCCACAGGACTGGAAGAGGTCAGTCTTCATTCCAATCCCAAAGAAAGGCAATGCCAAAGAATGCTCAAACTACCGCACAATTGCACTCATCTCACACGCTAGTAAAGTCATGCTCAAAATTCTCCAAGCCAGGCTTCAGCAGTATGTAAACCGTGAACTCCCAGATGTTCAAGCAGGTTTTAGAAAAGGCAGAGGCACCAGAGATCAAATAGCCAACATCCGCTGGATCATGGAGAAAGCAAGAGAGTTCCAGAAAAACATCTATTTCTGCTTCATTGACTATGCCAAAGCCTTTGACTGTGTCAATCACAATAAACTGTGGAAAATTCTGAAGGAGATGGGAATACCAGACCACCTGACCTGCCTCTTGAGAAACCTGTATGCAGGTCAGGAAGCAACAGTTAGAACTGGACATGGAACAACAGACTGGTTCCAAATAGGAAAAGGTGTATGTCAAGGTTGTATATTGTCACCTTGCTTATTTAACTTATATGCAGAGTACATCATGAGGAACGCTGGGCTGGAAGAAGCACAAGCTGGAATCAAGATTGCTGGGAGAAATATCAATAACCTCAGATATGCAGATGACCCTACCCTTATGGCAGAAAGTGAAGAGGAACTCAAAAGCCTCTTGATGAAAGTGAAAGAGGAGAGTGAAAAGGTTGGCTTGAAGCTCAACATTCAGAAAACAAAGATCATGGCATCTGGTCCCATCACTTCATGGGAAATAGATGGAAAAACAGTGGAAACAGTGTCAGACTTTGTTTTTTTGGACTCCAAAATCACTGCAGATGCTGATTGCAACCATGAAATTAAAAGACGCTTACTCCTTGGAAGGAAAGTTATGACCAACCTTGATAGTATATTAAAAAGCAGAGACATTACTTTGCCAACCAAGGTCCGTCTAGTCAAAGCTATGGTTTTTCCCGTGGTCATGTATGGATGTGAGAGTTGGACTGTGAAGAAGGCTGATCACCGAAGAATCAATGCTTTTGAACTGTGGTGTTGGAGAAGACTCTTGAGAGTCCCTTATACTGCAGGGAGATCCAACCAGTCCATTCTCAAGGAGATCAATCCTGGATGTTCATTGGAGGGACTGATGCTAAAGCTGAAACTGCAATACTTTGGCCACCTCATGCGATGAGTTGACTCACTGGAAAAGACTCTAATGCTGGGAAAGGTTGGGGGCGGGAGGAGAAGGGGACGACGGAGAATGAGATGGCTGGATGGCGTCACCGACTCTGTGGACATGAGTTTGAGTGAACTCCGGGAGTTGGTGATGGACAGGGAGGCCTGGCGTGCTGTGATTCATGGGGTCGCAAAGAGTCGGACACGACTGAGCGACTGAACTGAACTGAAAGAAAGATAAAGAGGGACACTAATGATAAAAGGATCAATATAAGAAGAGGACTTTACACTCATCAACATAAATTCACCTAACATAGGAGCACCCAAATACATAAAAGAAATACACAGATATAAAGGGATAAATTGATAGGGATACAATGATAGTAGGAAACATTAACACCACACCCATATAAACAGACATATCTTCTAGACAGAAAATCAATAAAGCAACAGAGATCCTAAATGATCAAATAGAACAGTTAGACTTAATTGATTTTTCACGACATTACATCCAAAAACAAAAACAGAATACACATCCTTTTCAAGTGCACATGGAACATTCTATAGGATTGACCACATACTAGGGCTCAATACAAGGTTCAAAAAATTTAAGAGTATAGAAATTATTTTTAACATCTTTTCTGACCAAAACAGCACAAACTAGAAATCAACAGCTACAAAATGAGTGAGTAAAAATTAATTACATGGAGACTAAATACTATGTCACTAAAAACCAATAGTCAATGATGAAGTAAAAAGGGAAGTAAAAAATACCTTGAGACAAATGACAATGAAAACACAACCATACAAAATCTATCAGATGCAGCAAAAGAAGTCCTTAAAGGGAAGATCATAGCAATACAGACCTTCCTCAAAAACCAAGAAAAAAACAAACAACTTAACCTAATCTCAACCAATTCTTCTAACCGTTAAAAGAATTAGAAAGAACAAATGAAACAGAAAGTCAGCGGAAGGAAGGAAATAGTAAAGATCAGAAAGCAAATAAGATTTGCAGAAAAAGAAAAAAGAGGCAGGAACACTCCCAAAGACATTCTATGAAGGCACTATCACCCAGACATCAAAACCAGAAAAAGACATCACCAAAAAAGCAAATTATGGACCAATAGTCTTTCATAAATATATTAATAGATGCAGGCTTCCCTAGTGGCTCAGACAGTAAAGAATCCTCCTGTAATGTGGGAGATCCAGGTTCAGTTCCTGGGTTGAGAAGATTCCCTGGAGAAAGGAAAGGCAACCTACTCCAATATTCTTGCCTGGAGAATCCCATGGTCAGAGGAGCCAGGTAGGCTACAGTCCATAGGGTCACAAAGAGTCAGACACAACTGAGAGACTAACACTTTCATTTCATTAACAGAGGCAAAAATTCTCAACAAAATATCAGCAAACCAAATCCAACAACATATAAAAAAAGCTCTTATACCACAACCAAGTGGGATTCATACCAGATTCACAAGGATGGTTCAACATACACAAACCAATCTATATAACGTACCACATCAAAATAAGAAAAGACAAAAACTGCATGATCATCTCAATAGATGCAGAAAAGAATTTTATAAAATTCAACATCTACTCATGATAAACTCTTACCAAAGTGGGTTTATCTACATAATAAAAGGTATTTATTATTGATACAAACTTGGTGCCAACATAATACTCAATGGTGAAAAGTTGAAATTCTTCCTACTAAAATCTGGAACAAGACAAGGATGCCCACTCTCACTACCTCTATTTAACATAGTGTTGGAAGTCCTAGCCACAGCAATCAAACAAACAAAAAGAAATAAAAGTATCCAAAGTGGAAGAAAAGTGGTAAAACTCATTATATGCAGTTGATATGATATTATATATAGAAAATTCTAAAGACTCCACACAAAACTACTAGAATTAAAAAAAGAATTCAGCAAGATAGCAGGATACAAAATTAACATACAGAAATTAGTTGCATTTCTTTACACTAACAATAAAATATAAGAAATGAAATGTAAAAAATCAAAATTTTAAAAATTGTAAGCCCCAAAATGAAATACTTAGTAATAAACCTGACCAATGAGGTAAAAGACTTATACATAAGAATTATACATAAATACAGGAAATGGAAGATGTTTCAAAGAAATAGAAAGATACCCCTTGCTTTTAGATTGAAAGAATTAGTGTTGTTAAAATGGTCATACTACCAAAAACAATCTAAAGATTTAATGTAGATCCCCTAGAGAAGGGAATGGTTACTCACTCCTGTATTCTTACCTGGAGAATTCCATGGACATAGGAGCCTCTTGTGCTACAGTATAGGGGGTTGCAAAGTGAGCAAGTAACACTTTGACTTTTTCCCTATCAATTACCTATGATATTTTTCACAGAACTAGAAAAAATAATCCTAAAACTTATATGGAACCATAAAAGACCTAGAATTGCCAAATAAATCCTAAGGAAAAAGAACAAAGCAAGAAACATAACCCTACCAGACTTCAAACAATATTACAAAGCTACAGTAATCAAAACAGTATGGTACTGGCACAAACAGACATAAGGATAAATGGCAAAGAATATGGAGTTTAGAAGTAAACCCACACACCTATGGTGAAGTATTCTTCCACAAAGGAGGCAACAGTAAACAATGAGAGAAACATAGTCTCTTCAGCATATGGTGTTGGGAAAGTTGGACAGCTACATATAAATCAATGAAGTCGGAACACAGTCTCAAACCATATACAAAAATTAAATAACTTAAAGACTTAAATATAAGACTGCTACTGCTAAGTTGCTTCAGTCGTGTCTGACTCTGTGCGACCCCATAGACGGCAGCCCACCAGGCCCCCCCATCCCTGGGATTCTCCAGGCAAGAACACTGGAGTGGTTTGCCATTTCCTTCTCCAATGCGTGAAAGTAAAAAGCAAAAGTGAGGTCACACGACTGAGTGACCCCATGGACTGCAGCCTACCAGGCTCCTCCATCCATGGGATTTTCTAGGCAAGAGTACTGGAGTGGCTTGCCAAATATAAGACAAGACACTGTAAAACTCCTAGAAGAGAACATAACCAAAACATTCTCTGACATAAATCATACCAATGTTTTCTTAGGTTAGTCTCCCAAGGCAGTGGAAATAAAAACAAAAACAAACAAATGGGACCTAATCAAACTTAGAAGTTTTAATACAGCAAAGGTTCAGTTCAGTTCAGTTCAGTCGCTCAGTCGTGTCCGACTCTCTGCGACCCCATGAATCACAGCACACCAGGCCTCCCTATCCATCACCAACTCCCGGAGTTCACTCAAACTCATGTCCACAGAGTCGGTGATGCCATCCAGCCAACTCATTCTCGGTCGTCCCCTTCTCCTCCCGCCCCCAACCTTTCCCAGCATCAGAGTCTTTTCCAGTGAGTCAACGCGTCGCATGAAGTGGCCAAAGTATTGCAGTTTCAGCTTTAGCATCAGTCCTTCCAATGAACACCCAGGATCGATCTCCCTTAGAATGGACTGGTTGGATCTCCTTGCGGTACAAGGGACTCTCAAGAGTCTTCTCCAACACCACAGTTCAAAAGCATCAATTCTTCGGCGATCAGCCTTCTTCACAGTCCAACTCTCACATCCATACATGACCACGGGAAAAACCATAGCCTTGACTAGACGGACCTTTGTTGGCAAAGTAATGTCTCTGCTTTTTAATATATTATCAAGGTTGATCATAACTTTCCTTCCAAGGAGTAAGCGTCTTTTAATTTCATGGCTGCAATCAGCATCTGCAGTGATTTTGGAGCCCCAAAAAATAAAGTCTGACACTGTTTCCACTGTTTTTCCATCTATTTCCCATGAAGTGATGGGACCAGATGCCATGATCTTTGTTTTCTGAATGTTGAGCTTTAAGCCAACCTTTTCACTCTCCTCTTTCACTTTCATCAAGAGGCTTTTGAGTTCCTCTTCACTTTCTGCCATAAGGATAGTGTCATCTGCATATCTGAGGTTATTGATATTTCTCCCAGCAATCTTGATTCCAGCTTGTGCTTCTTCCAGCCCAGCGTTCCTCATGATGTACTCTGCATATACATTAAATAAGCAAGGTGACAATATACAGCCTTGACGCACTCCTTTTCCTATTTGGAACCAGTCTGTTGTTCCATGTACAGTTCTGACTGTTGCTTCCTGACCTACATACAGGTTTCTCAAGAGGCAGGTCAGGTGGTCTGGGATTCCCATCTCTTTCAGAATTTTCCACAGTTTATTGTGATCCACACAGTCAAAGGCTTTGGCATAGTCAATGAAGCAAAAATAGATGTTTTTCTGGAACTCTCTTGCTTTCTCCATGATCCAGCGGATGTTGGCAATTTGATCTCTGGTGCCTCTGCCTTTCCTAAAACCTGCTTGAACATCTGGGAGTTCATGGTTTACATATTGCTGAAGCCTGGCTTGGAGAATTTTGAGCATGACTTTACTAGCGTGTGAGATGAGTGCAATTGTGCGGTAGTTTGAGCATTCTTTGGCATTGCCTTTCTTTGGTATTGGAATGAAGACTGACCTCTTCCAGTCCTGTGGCCACTGCTGAGTTTTCCAAATCTGCTGGCATATTGAGTGCAGCACTTTCACAGCATCATCTTTCAAGATTTGAAATAGCTCAACTGGAATTCAATCACCACCACTAGCTTTGCTCATAGTGATGCTTTCTAAGGCTCACTTGACCTCACATTCCAAGATGTTTGGCTCTAGGTCAGTGATCATGTTATCGTGACTATCTTGGTCGTGAAGATCTTTTTTGTACAGTTGCCAATAAGCACATGAAAAGATGCTCAAAATTGCTAATTATCAGAGAAACGCAAATCAAAACTACAGTGAGGTACCACCACACACCAGTCAAAAATGTCTACAAATAGCCACCAAAAAAATTACAAAATAATGCCATTTGAAGCAACATGGAAGCAACTAGAGATCATCAAACCAAGTGAAGTAAGTCAGAAAGAGTAAGACAAACACTATATGATATCACTTATTTGTGGAATCTAAAATGTGACACAGATGAAACTATCTATGATGCAGAAACAAACTCACAGATATAGAGAACAGACTTTTGGTTGCCAAGGGGGAGGGGGTGGGAGAGGGAAGAATTGCAAGTTTGGGATCAGTGGATGCAAACTAGTATATGTAGGATGGATAAACAAGGTCCTAATGTATAGCAAAGGGAACTATATTCAATATTCATAAGCCATAAGGCAAAGAATATTTTTAAAAATTATATATATACATATATGTGTACAACTGAATCACCTTGCTATACAACAGAAATTAAGAAAGCATTGTAAATCAATTCTTCTCCAATCTTTTTAAAAAGGCGGTATATGGCACACATCAGATGAATTCCACTGACATACTGTGAGCATTTCATGGCCTCTCACAACCTGGGCATCCCGGCACTGGGATTAGTAGCCCATGGGAAGGACATTTGGCCATGAGCTATAGATTGGTTACCAGTTGCCTAGAGCCAAATATTGTAAAGAGCCAAACCCCCAGAAGATTAGGCCTGCCTACAGTTCTTTCAGAAGAGAGGTAGGCAGGGTTGTTTTTCTCAAAATGAAGTGAAAACATGAAAAAGAGTGAGGAATGTTTACGTCTTGACTCTACTGAATAAATTAGTTTGAGGTGTGCTCCTCAGCTTGCATGTAAAGGATGCAGAGTGTTCTAGGCATAAGCTCCCCTGCCTGCTCTGGGTCTTCCATTGTTGGTAGCAGAAGCTGATTTTCGGGGACTCTCTCTTCTGAAGTGATAAAGAAGAAACGGTCATGGGATGTGTGTGCATGTGTGTGGTTACTCCACATAACTTCTAAAGTAGCAATGACTGCCTTGCCATTTGACTTGTTGAATGCCCTGGAATGTGACATACTGAAGAGAAGAAAAGACTGACAATAATCTTTTCCTTTTGAAATTATCTTTATGACCAGATACCAGAGTGGGCTAGAGTTAGAAATGGAAAGATTTTCTTGCAAAATGTAGTTATCTTTTGCAGAAATTGTTATGCTGGATGAGTAGAAGGATAGATGGCTATATAGATAGTTGGTAGATAGAGTGTGTGTGTGGGGTGTGTGTGTGTGTATGTGTGTGCGCACGCTCAGTCACTCAGTCATGTCTGACTCTTTGTGACTCTATGGACTGTAGCCCACTGGGTTCCTCTGTCCATGGGATTTCCCAGGCAAGCATACTAGAATGGGTTGCCATTTCCTCCTCCAGGGGATCTTCCCAACCCAGGGATCGAACCTGCATCTCTCAACCCTCCTTCACTGCAGGCAGATTCTTTACTGCTGAGTCATTGGGGAATTCTAGATAGACAGACAAATCCGGTAAATGTGATAGGCAGAATATAACGGTACTATACACATCATAAGGTTATGTTTATCAAAAGTATAGTTTTTTAAAAAAAAATACACATACATACACTAACAGGAACACAATTAGAAAATAGAAAAGGCATTTAAAAAATACAATATCATTTAAAAGCTTTCCCTGTGGTAGTAGGGAACTGGAAAAATATATCTCCTTTTTCCTTCTACTTGGTCTGCTCTTCAGCAAATGACAAATGCATTCCTCCCTCCTTCCTTCCCTTCCTCCCTTTGATGTAAATAACAGTCTTCAGTTTCTATGATACAGATTTTTATCTTCATGGAATCCCCAGTCCCAATACTGTTATCTTTTCACTTCACAGAAAATTAATAGGAGTTATTACTGTTGCCAAGGTAAAACTATATCCCTCTATGTATGTTACACTTATATGCCTAAAGAGTAGTATGTCAACTATGAATATTTCATGCATTTTATCATAGTTTTAAATGCATTGGAGGGGGCTTCCCTGGTAGTGGCTCAGTGGTAAAGAATCTGCCTGCCAATGCAGGAGATGGGTTTGATTTGTGATCCAGGAAGATCCCACATGCCGCAAAGCAACTAAGCCGATGCACCACAACTAAGCCTGTGCTCTAGAGCTTGGGAGCAACAACTACTAAGCCCACACATTTAGAACCTGTGCTCCACCACAAGAGAAACTGCTGCAGTGAAAAGCCTGCACACCACAGCTAGAGAGTAGCCATGGTTGCCACAACTAGAAAAAAGCCCTTGCAACAGTGAAGATCAAGTATAGCCAAAAACAGATAAATGAAATAAAATGCATCAGAAGAGCTTGCCTCTTAAAGAAATTAGTTATGAGCCTTTTGGTAAAATGAATAATTAGTAACTAACATTTAAATTTAGGCCTGTGAGTACCGGATTTATTTACAAATCTTTGAAATATAACATGTAAGGTATTCCTTCAAGTCTGAGTCCCAATAGTGATTTTTAAAAATTACTAGTTGTGTATTGAAAGCAGTAAGAGGTTTCACAACACCAAATAAACCAGTGTTGAGGTTTCCCCCAATATATAGTTTAACAGCTCCAACTTCTTCAGTGTTTATCAATATACAAAAGAACAAAGTAGAGGTTATCATTTTCGATGGTCAATCTGACCCTTGCAGGCTGAGGGAGTGAGAGCATATATAGACAGGGGCTCTGATGGGCTGTGGCTCAAGAATGACCATCCGCACTCTAGCTGATGAGACCTTAGAGTGCTTGGAGCAGGATAGCAATGGGACTACAGGGCTCCTGCTCCAGCCAGAGCATTCCAACTGAAGTGTCCATGCTGATCCACGGAAAGGCCGAGGTTCCTCCAAGGTATCTGAGAGTGATGGCTGCAGCCTCCACCCCATCCTCTGGGCAGCCATGTAAGCACAAATACAAGCAAAGTACTATGGGGTGTGGAATGGCCTGAGACAGAGCAGATCACATGCTCACCCTATTGTGACCTTGCAGAGTGGATCATGGATGGTTCTACCCTGTTTCATGTCCCGAACAGGAAACAGACCGCCGGTGCACTCGACTCAGGCCATTACTGCAGAACCTACACTAGGCTTATCTCTCCCTTCTGTGTGTTCAAGTGTCCTCCTTACCTTGAATTGTCAACTATTTTTAAAAATGCACTGAATTTGGGTTAAAGACCAACCACCAAAATGGATCTCAACACAGATCTAAACCCTGGGGGAGGAGCATCAGCCTCATCTGACACAGCCATTCCTGGATGACCCGTGTGCCTAAAATCCCTTCTCAGTACTAAACAGTGGATTGATTTTCTTTTTACAATTTAAAAAAAAAAGAGTAATATTGCATAAGAGTACCAGAAACTGCCTCACTGGAAACAAAAACTATTTACATTAAATAAAAACCCAGTTGCAGGCTGCATCTGCACATTTATAGCATGGTGAAGCACACTGTGACTAATCGTGCAGAGAGCTTCTGGCACCCACACCACAGGGATAGGCAGAAGGGGTAAGAGGGGAGGAGCAAAGAGTACAGCTCATTTCTGGTTCCAGAGCTGATTGGACAGCCAGTCCAGTCCCTCACAGAGCCCGTTCCCGCTGATGGCACAGGTGGCCTGAATGCACCAGTTCCTGTGGCGCATAGTGTAGACCCAGCTTGTCTGTGATCTCAGCTGCATTCACGGCATTGGGGAGGTCCTATCTGTTAGCAAACATGAGCAGAAAAGGCGTCCCAGGGTTCATCTTCTGCCAGCATCCTCACGTGCACCTCACAGACCTCATTCACGCACTGTCATTGCCGTCAACCACAAAGATGAGACCTTGTGTGTTCTCAAAGTAGTGGAACCATAGATGCCAGATCTTGTCCTGGCCACCCACGTTCCACAGTGTGAAGCTGATGTTCTTGTATTCCACCGTCTCCATGATGAAGCCTATAGTGGGAATAGTGATCACGATTTCACCCAGCTTCACTTTGTACAGGGTGAGGGTCTTTCCCACAGCACCTAGGCCCACAGTGAGAATGCACATTTCTTTTTTGACAAAAAAGCCATTGAAGAGGTTTGCAAAGATATTCCCTGGTGCAGCTGCTGCTCGGAGGCAGGTGTTGGTTTCACTCCCACATGATTCCAATAACGATTTTACAAGACCAGAATAAGCAAGGAAGGTCACCAAGGGTCTAAGGCGACTGTGCTGTAAAGTAGCTAGCGAGAATTTCCAACTATTCTTTAATAGTAGTGCAGGCAGAAGAGTTCTTCATGGCCTCATCCATAATCATTAAAATATTAGAAAATGTTTTTAATGGTCCCATATCAAAGTTTCCACTGGAATGAAAGCCACTAGCTTTTGCATTGCTGGAGCTCAGAGGGTTTGCCAGCCCGTGTTCACATTTCAATTTCCAGCCTGGGGCTTTGAAATTTTTCTCTTTTTTATATTCTTTTCCATATGGTTTATCCCAGGACATTGAACATAATTCCCCGTGCTATACAGCAGGACCTGTTATCCATCCATTCTTTTTTAAAAAATTTTATTTATTATAAGTTCAGTTCAGTCAGTTCAGTCACTCAGTCGTGTCCGACTCTTTGCAACCCCATGAATCACAGCACACCAGGCCTCCCTGTCCATCACCAACTCCCGGAGTTCACTCAAACTCATGTCCATTGAGTCGGTGATGCCATACAGCCATCTCATTCTCTGTCGTCCCTGTCCCCTTTTCCTCCTGCCCCCAATCCCTCCCAGCATCAGGGTCTTTTCCAGTGAGTCAACTCTTTGCATGAGGTGGCCAAAGTATTGGAGTTTCAGCTTTAGCATCAGTCCTTCCAATGAACACCCAGGACTGATCTCCTTTAGAATGGATTGGTTGGATCTCCTTGCAGTCCAAGGGACTCTCAAGAGTCTTCTCCAACACCGCAGTTCAAAAGCATCAATTCTTCGGCTCTCAGCTTTCTTCACAGTCCAACTCTCACATCCATACATGACCACTGGAAAAACCATAGCCTTGACTAGACGGACCTTGGTTGGCAAAGTAATGTCTCTGCTTTTTAATATGCTATCTAGGTTGGTCATAACTTTCCTTCCAAGGAGTAAGAGTCTTTTAATTTCATGGCTGCAATCAGCATCCTCAGTGATTTTGGAGCCCAAAAAATAAAGTCTGACACTGTTTCCACTGTTTCCCCATCTATTTCCCATGAAGTAATGGGACCAGATGCCACAATCTTAGTTTTCTGAATGTTGAGCTTCAAGCCAACTTTTTCACTCACCTCTTTCACTTTCCTCAAGAGGCTTTTTAGTTCCTCTTCCCTTTCTGCCATAAGGGTGGTTTCATCTGCATATCTGAGGTTAGTGATATTTCTCCCAGCAATCTTGATTCCAGCTTGTGCTTCTTCCAGCCCAGCGTTCCTCATGATGTACTCTGCATAGAAGTTAAATAAGCAGGGTGACAATATACAACCTTGACGTACTCCTTTTCCTATTTAATTGGAGGCTAATTACTTAACAATATTGTGGTGGTTTTTGCCATACATTCTCTATGAAATAATTTGCATCTACTAACCCCAAACTCCCAATCTACCCCTCCACCACCCTCCTCTCTCCCTTGGCAACCAAAAGTCCGTTCTCTATGTCTGTAAATCTGTTTCTACATCATAGATAGGTTCATTTGTGTCATATTTTAGATTCTATATGTAAGTGATACCATATGACATTTGTCTTTCTCTTTCTGACTTACTTCACTTAGAGTGATCATCTATAGTTGCATCCATGTTCCTGCAAATGTCGTTATTTCATTCTTTTTAAGACTGAGTAATAATTCTATTGTATATACGCACCACATCTTCATCTATCTGTCTGTCAATGGACATTTAGGTTGTTTCCATGTCTTGGTTATTGTAAACAGTGCTGCTTTGAACATTGGGATGCACATAACTTTTTTAATTACAGCTTTGTCTGGAATGAATTGCTGAATCTTATCATAAGTGGATCTTTAGTTTTCTGAGGAACCTCCAGTATGTAGGTATACTGTTTTCCATACTGCCTTCACCAACTTACATTCCCATCAACAGTGTAGAAGGGTTCCCTTTTCTCCACACCCTCTTCAGCATTTATTATTTGTAGACTTTTTAATAGTGGCTATTCTGACCTGTGTGAAGTGGTACTTCATTGTAGTTCTGATTTGTATCTCTCTAATAATTAGCATCTTTTTATATGTTTATTGGCCATTTGTATGTCTCCTTTGGAGAAATGTCTGTTTAAGACTTCTGCCCAGTTTTTGATTGGATTGTTTGATTTTGTTGTTGAGTTGTATAAGCTCTTTGTATATCTTGGAAATTAAGACCTTGTTGGTTTCATCATTTGCAAATATTTTCTCTCATTCTGAAGGTTGTCTTTTCATCTTGCTTATGGTTTTCTTTGCTATGTTAAAGTTTGTAAATTTAATTAAGTCACATTTGCTATTATTTTTATTGCTTTGGGAGACTGACCTAAGAAAACGTTGGTATGATTTATGTCAAGAGAATGCTTTGCCTATGTTCTCTTCTAGGAGTTTTATGGTATCTTAATGTTTAAATCTTTAGGCCATGTTGAGTTTATTTTTGTGTATGGTATGAGGGTATGTTCCAACTTCACTGATGCAGCTGTCCAACTTTCCCAACACCATGTGCTAGAAACTTTCTCCCATTGTATATGCTTGCTTTCTTTGTCAAAGAATAATTGACCACAGGTACCTGGGTTTATTTCTAGATTATTCTTTGCCATTTATCCATATGTCTGTTTTTGTGCCAGTACCACACTGTTTTGATTACTGTAGCTTTGTAGTACTGTCTGCTGGGAGGGTTACTGGTGCTTTGAATTTAAATGGTTCTTGGCAAATGTGTTTTTAACTTATATTTAATACATATAACTCAAGCTTCAGATGAGGGAAAGGAGTATGAAAAAAATACAAATGGTTATTTGACAGTAGGAATATCTCCTGTCTCACATTCTAAATTCTAAGTTGGGGAAGAGAAGTCATAAAAACAAAGGAGGGATGACAGAGCATATTCTCATATTTGTTTGGAAAGCTCTTCTATTCATCTTGTCTTGGATTCTTTAAGGGAAGTAGACAAAAAAGGAAGAAAAACAGAGAATATGAAAGAATCAATTAAGAGGTATTAAAGGAATTTCATGTAGCTACTGGCATATATTCAAAAAATTTGAAAAAATTATGAATTGTGCCCAAAGTCTTGTGTTTTTTGTCACTTACATTGAAATTTAAAGTTTTATGTATACCTGAGAATAAGATCTTTCAGGGAAAATTCAATTTCTGAAACTGAAATCTTTTCATAAAATGGAGAAAAGAAAGATGCACATCAAAGAGATAAAACTTGGAAATAAGCCTGATGTTGTAAATTGAGATTCTTAAACCACAGACCATACTTTTCTTTTCTTGACCCCACGTCTCTTATTACTGTTAACACTCTAGCCTTGATTTACAGCCAGCTCTTCTCAGTGGCTTATCTTAGTCTAATGAAATGAAGATTTGCCATGATTTTGATCTTGTTAAGTAAGATCCAGCCTTAACTTACATGCTGCTGCTGCTGCTAAGTCACTTCAGTTGTATCCGACTCTGTACAACCCCATAGACGGCAGCCCACCGGGTTCCCCTGTCCCTGGGATTTTCCAGGCAAGAACACTGGAGTGGGTTGCCATTTCCTTCTCCAATGCATGAAAGTGAAAAGTGAAAGTGAAGTTTAGTCAAGGCTATGGTTTTTCCCGTGGTCATGTATGGATGTGAGAGTTGGACTGTGAAGAAAGCTGATCGCCAAAGAATGGATGCTTTTGAACTTTGGTGTTGGAGAAGACTCTTGAGAGCCCCTTGTACTGCAAGGAGATCCAACCAGTTCATTCTAAAGGAGATCAGTCCTGGGTGTTCATTGGAAGGACTGATGCTAAAGCTGAAACTCCAATACTTTGGCCACCTCATGCGGCGAGTTGACTCACTGGAAAAGACTCTGATGCTGGGAAAGGTTGGGGGCAGGAGGAGAAGGGCACGACAGAGAATGAGATGGCTGGATGGCATCACCAACTCTGTGGACATGAGTTTGAGTGAACTCCGGGAGTTGGTGATGGACAGGGAGGCCTGGCGTGCTGTGATTCATGGGGTCGCGGAGAGTCGGACACAACTAAGCGACTGAACTGAACTGAACTGAAAAGTGAAAGTGAAGTCGCTCAGTCGTGTCTGACTCTTAGAGACCCCATGGACTGCAGCCTACAAGCCTCCTCCATCCATGGGATTTTCCAGGCAAGAGTAGTGGAGTGGGGTGCCATTGCCTTCTCCACTTAATCTACATAATATATGGTAAATGCACAACGATAAATTAGACATTTATCTCAGTTTATTTTCAACTGAGTACTCTTTTAAGCTTAAATCAATCACTTTTATATTCAAACACTTCAGTGGGTCCCTATTTCAAAAAAACATAAAGAAAAAGCCCTTCCAAAAACCTTTGAGTGCCATCTCTGTATTCCTCTCCTTCCCCCCGCCCCCGACTTCAATATTGCTCACTCTGCTTCAGTCACATCAATGTCTTTGGAAATTCTTCTACCATCCAGTTGCTCTCTTGACTCCTTCAAGTCTTAGCTCAAATGTCATACTCTCAATCACCACTGTTTGAAAATGTAAACCTCCCTCCAAACCACATACCATGTGATTCCCCTTATCTTGCTCTATTTCTTTTCTCCAGTTTATTTACACATTTGAATATACTATAAAATTTCTTATTTATTAGTGTACTTATTGCTTATTTTCTATCCCTAACCCACTAGAATGTAAACTGTACAAGGACTTTTGCCATTTTATTTCATTGATATATCTCAAATGCTTAGAACACTGCCTGACATAGAATTATCCAATAAGTATTTTTGAAATAAAGGGACGAATATGTTCAGTATTCACTATCATTTATTAAGGAGTATTGGAAAATAATGTGAAACTCAAACTTCATTATATCTGATTCTCTAAACATTAGGCTGCTGCTGCTGCTGCTAAGTCACTTCAGTCGTGTCCGACTCTGTGCGACCCCACAGACAGCAGCCGACCAGGCTCCGCTGTCCCTGGGATTCTCCAGGCAAGAACACTGGAGTGGGTTGCCATTTCCTTCTCCAATGTGTGAAAGTGAAAAGTGAAAGTAAATTCACTCAGTTGTGTCCAACTAGTAGCGACCCCATGGACTGCAGCCCACCAGGCTCCTCTGTCCATGCGATTTTCTAGGCAAGAGTACTGGAGTGGCTTGCCATTGCCTTCTCCGAAACATTAGGCTATATGTCTTTAAATAGATGTTCAAGTGAGACATTGAGAGGGAATGGAAAGAAATAGGTACAGGGATCAAATCATAATTCAGTCTTTTACCAGCTATGGCAAAGTAAACTTCCGTGAACTTTAGTTATCCCCTTTGTGAAATGACTGTGATGAAGACATTAAGTGAACAACTAGATCAGTTCCTGGTGTAGTAGGCACATGATAAATGTGTTTCTCCATTTTTCTCCCTCTAACTTCTCAGTACACTCCACATGGTAGGGGGCAAAAGGGAAAATCTAAGGCACCTGCAAAGATCTACAGTGTGTCCACAGACTCTCATCATAAGAAACTGTGCAGGAAATTGGGAGAAAGGTGAAAAGGCAGTTATCAGATCTTTTCTAGTCCTTCTTCAATGGAGGGCCTCGTCAATGGGGACACTGAGAATGAGGATAGACAGGAGTGCATCTTACTCATGACTGTGGAGGAAGAAATTGGTGACCTGACATGGATAAAATTGTGAATGAAAGTGCTGGCCATGCAGAGCCAAAGCAACCTGTCCAAACATATTATCAAAGCAAAACAGTCAAAGTCAAAGGGTCAGAGAGGTAAAGGGGTCAAGAATAAGGCTTAATAGACATTTCTCCAAAAAGGACATACCTATAGCCAATAGGCACATGAACAGATGCTCATCATCACTAAATAATAAAAAAATCAAATCAAAACTATAGTGAGGTATCACCTCACACAGGTCAGAATAGCCATCATTAAAAAATCTACAAACAACAAATGCTGAAGAGGGTGTGGAGAAAAGGAAACCCTCCTACACTCGATGGGAATGTAAGTTGGTGCAGCCTGTATTGAAAACAGTATGGAAGCTCATAAAAAACTAAAAATAAAGTTGTCATATGATCTAACAATCCCACTCCTAGGCATATACCCAGATAAAACTATAATTCAAAAAGATACTTATACCCCTGTGTTCATAGCAGCACTATTATTATAGCCAATACAAGGAAACAATCTAAATCAACAGATGAATGGATAGATAAGATGTGGTACATATACACAATGAAACACTACTCAGCCATTAAAAACAATGAAATAATGTCATCTGCAGCAACAAATGGCTATATTTGTTACTATAGATGGATGGACCTCAAAATTATTATACTAAGCGAAGTCAGTCAGAAAGAGAAAGACGAATACAATATGATATCACTTATATATGTGGAATCTAAAATACAACACAGAGCAACATATCTAGAAAAAAAAAAGACAGAATACAAAGAACAGACTTGTGGTTGCCAAGGTGAAGGAGATTTGGTATTAGCAGAGGCAAACTATTACATATAGGATGGATAAACAACAAGACCTACTGTATAACACAGGAAACACTTATATTTTTATAACAATATAACACTATATTCAGTGACCTGGGATAAATTATAATGGAGAAGAATATGAAAAAAGAATATATATATATATATATATATATATATATATATATATATATGTATAACTGAGTCACTTTGCTCTACATTGGAAATTAAACACATTGTAAGTCAACTATACTTAAAAATTTTTTAAAAGAATAAGAAGGTTGAGAGTGACTATAGGAAATATGGACTCAGTGAATGTCATTGCAAATGGCCATGTCCTGCAGCCAGATTGAGAGGCCTGGATGAATAAGGGCATGAGATATAGCACAGTCCTTTAGAAAGTCCTGCACAGGATGGACAGCAACTTTTTTGACAGTCTAGGAATCTGTCTTCACTGATACTCGTCTGACATTTCTAAATAAGGCTTTCACCTTCAGGAAACTAGAAAAAGGCAAGACTGAGGAATAGCATTCCCCTTCCTCAGGTCAGAGGGAGTGGTACTTCATACTCTGAAGTCAGAAAGAAAATTAAAGTGAAAATATATTTTAAAAAAATAGAGTAAGTTTTAACAAATGCTCATAGACTCAATGAACAATCAAGAGCAAGTCAGTAAGCGAGTGGATCAGTAAATGTGGATGTCCAGCTGTTCTTGCAGATTGAGCACATTTCTATGACTTTCATTCTGAGGGGGACAACTGGGGAAACTTTCCCCAATAAAACAATGCTTTATTGTACAAGAGAAGATATTGAAACTCAGAAAAGTAAATTGATTTTCTCAAAGTCACACAATTGTTACTGGCTACATTAAGACTAAACACTGATTTACAAAACAAAATTCCAACTTCCATTGGAAGTTATTTTTTCAGTGACCAAAATACTTGTTTTGGTGTCTGATGCCTGGGCACCCCGCTCCAGTATTCTTGCCTGGAAAATCCCATGGATGGAGGAGCCTGGTGGGCTGTCGTCTATGGGGTCACACAGAGTCGGACACAACTGAAGTGACTTAACAGCAGCAGCAGCAGCAGCCTTCCAAGTTGGAAAGTGTTTCCATATGCAATAAATAATCAGACAGTTGAAACAGTAAAAACATTTCATTAGACTGTGGTGTAGTCTGTATATTTTTTCCTATTGTACTCTGTAGTCACCTTTCCTAGGGACAGAAATTTTTGCATCTCTCAGAGATGGTGTCGTTTTTTTCTTAGTTGTAATATACACATATTAAAGAAAATTAAAAGAGTATATGTATGTGTACATGCACACTTTATATATGTATAATATATATATAAAGTTATCAAATATATATATTCTTTAATTTTCTTTGTATATTATTTAATTTTCCTTGAGTATATATACCACAATACTTATTACCACTTGAGGCATAGCATCATTAATAGTTTTATAAATTATCTTACATTAGTCATTATTGGAGAAGGCAATGACAACCCACTCCAGAACTCTTGCCTGGAAACTCCCATGGACAGAGGAGCCTGGTCGGCTGCCGTCTATGGGGTCGCACAGAGTCGGACACGACTGAAGCGACTTAGCAGCAGCAGCAGTCATTATTAGAGCTGATAAATAACATTCAGTTTCACTCTTGTTTACTGAGCTCCTGCTTTTGACAGGCCCAATAACAGGTGTGGAGATTTCAGAAAATGAGGGATCTTTTTTGTTTGTTTTTGTGTTTTGGAGGTTTTTTTTTTGATAAATATTTTAGAGATTCTCCCATGTCTTTAATGAGCTTTTGAAACCTTCCATAATCTTATTCCTTGTGTTGGCTACACAAAGGTACCTATATGGAGAGTTAATATGTTTAATTTGTGTTGGCTTTCCTGACATTGTACTCAAATTTCAGAAGTTCAGACAGTTCAGGGCCTGATCATACCTAGGGATATCAATCTTTTGGCTCTAAGCATTGCCCCAAAATAAAGACCTTTTAAGGCTTGTGAATGCAGTATCTCACATATCCCATTATGGGTGATTCTTTTTCAGAGTAAGCGAGGAATAAAAGACATTCTAAAACTGTTCCTCACCCTTTTATTCCTTTTAAGATTTTCAAATAGGTGAAGCTTAGAATTATGACTGGCTACTTCACCTGAGTACATTACCCTTTGATGGAGAAATTCACCTATTCTGTTTCTATATAAAGTAAATCAGTTTTACAAACTGAGACCTTGTTGCCACTCAGAGTATGGCACTGAATTAGTCTCTGCTAGACTTCACCTGAGGGGGCTAGTTATTTTTTTTAATACATGATTATCTTACCACATTGCAAAGTGTTTTGCTTCATCGAGTACATGTTTTGAGAAGGTAAAATCTCCATTATCTATAAGACACCTCTCTTATCAATAGATAAAAAGACGATCTACAGAGTTCATACCATTGACAATAATAAACATTCTGTGAAAAAGAACAGAAAGCACCAAATTTAAAAACAATGACATCGACTATCTGATTCAATCAGAAACTGGAGGGGAGAAAAAAATAATACAATAAGCATCAACACAAAATCCTGCATATAACTGATGTACAATCAAAATTTGTTAAATTGAATTGACAATTCATGGTTTAATTATCTGATAAGATGCTTGAGGATTGACTGTTAGGAGCCCTAACATCTAAGTAGCCAGGATAGGCCTGAGACCTTGCTTAGGCCAAAGTTTCGATTTCCTGGAGACAGGGTGGAGGCTAAGTTCACAGAAACTCCTCCCTAAGAAGATCCCGCTGGCGCCAAAAATAAGAAACTCCTCCCTAGAAAAGTCCCGCAGGCGCCAAAAATCAGACCAATCAGAGGAAAAAGGGAAATCCCCCAGGAAAACCCCCAAGAACGCATAAACTGGCCAATGAGCTTCTGTGTGCACATGAACTGGCCAATGAGCTTCTGCCAGCTTGATCTTTTGAACAAAAATAGGTGCTTATGTAATCTGAGACTATAAAAACCGCTGTGACCTGGGCTCTGGGTTCTTGTCCGCACTCCACTGCGCTGGGAGGGGCAGGAGCCCTAGCTTGAGCTAGAAATAAACCCCATTCTTGCTTTTGCATTGCTGTGAGTGTCTTATTCTACCAGTATGGGGGGACCGGACTCAGGGCATAACATGACGCTGTTTAAAAGAGACAGATAAACTTTAGACACCAGAGGAGTGGAAAATCATTTATGTTTTATTAATTTTGATTTAATACTAATTTTCCAAATACTTTATTATAAAAATATTCAAAAATAAAAATTGAATTAAAAATTAAACAATAAAAATAAGATAAAATAATTTTAAAAAGAAAAATATTTAAAGATAAAAAGATTTCCTGTTGTCTCCTTGCCCTTGCCCTTGCCCCTGCGGTGAGATGCAGCCTACCCCCACCTCCCCAGCAGACCTCCAACACTTTTAGGTAGGTCTTAGACCCTGGAGCCCAGCGGACTGGGGAGATGCTGGCCAAGTTCCGCTCCAATCCCCCACCCCTAGAAGGCCCCTCTCCATCCTGGCCAATCTCCTGGTGAGTGGGCTCCTGGGAGCATGGGAGCCTCTCCCCTCCCCAGGAACCCCTTGTGCCGCCTCTACTTTTCCTTTCTCCCACCCTTCCTCCCATGTCTTACCTGGCCCTGTGGGGATTCTTCCCATTCCCCCAGGTGTCCGAGTTCACCCACCAGAGCCTAGGAGATGCCCTCATTGTAAGCAGACGGAACTCTGCATTCTCTTGCTCCGCCATCTTGGCTCCATCCCCTATGCTTACTCTTTCTTGCCTTTCCAGAGCCTAGGGCGAAGGCTGACACGTTAAAGTAAAGTGTTAGTTATTCAGTTGTGTCCCATTCTTTGTGACCCCATGGACTGTAGCCCACCAGGCTTCTCTGTCCATGGGATTTCCTGGGTAAGAATACTGGAAAGGTTTGTCATTGCATTCTCCAGGGAATTTTTCCCACCCAGGGATATAACTGAGGTCTCCTGTATTGCAGGGGGATTCTTTACCATCTGAGCCAGCAGGGAAACCCAGCAAACATTTGCATTGAATATAAAATATATATTATGCCTGAGGAGATATTTTAGATGACTGGATGGGTTTATCTGAACATTTAAAAGGTTTATCCTTTACTCTGAAAATTGTAAAATTCTGTTCTAAGCTGAAACATGGAAATGATAATTGCTTGAAAATTCCTTACAAATCTGCGGTCTATATAAGCCATGGAGGTCAACATTGAAAGGGTGGCAAATGGGGTCCACAGATTCATTCAGTTATACTTAGACTGTTTTGAAAGATATTCTGCAATGAGAATCCCTGGGTTTCCAATTTTCAAATGACCGGTTAAAGAAAACTTCCTGGTTATATCTTTTTATTAAAAAAACTACAACACTTATTCCTTTTTTTTTTTTTTTTTTTGGCTGCAGTGCATGTCTTATGGTATCTTAGTTTCCCCACCAGGAATCAAACCTGGGCCCCTGACAGTGAAAGCATGGACTTCCACTGGACCGCCAGGGAATTCCTTGATTTTAGCATCTTTGAAGGCAGGAAAACGAATCTTCAAATCCATCTGCTAACCAAATAACCATGGGCAAGTTACATTCCTTCTCTGAGCATTAGATGTTATTTTTTTTCTTTTTCCTCTCTTGTAAAAAATAGATACAGCACATTAACCATTCACTATGAGCATTAATGAAATAGCATATATGAACACTCGCAACACACACAAGACTCTCAGTAAATATTAAGAACCTTTTCCTTCATTATAGTGTATAAATCACCTACCCAGTATGTAAATTAGAGATACCAACAACATTTACCTAACTTTCAAGAATGTCATTAAAGACTTTTTTGCTATATATATATATCCTTATTTTATATGGATATGTTATGCTATATGCATTTGCAGGACTGCAATTTGAGCCTAAAACAGCTCTTTTTGCTGAAACAGCAAACATATAAATGAATGAGCCATCATAGTTTATGATACTATATCAGCTAGTATTAGTTACAAAACAAACAAAATTTTGTGGTTTGAAATAAACATTTATTTAGTTCATGATTCTGTTGGTCAGCAATTTGGGTTGTTTGGGTCTTCTGATGATCTCAGATGGGCTCACTAGTGTATCTAAAGTACAATTCTGGTTAGCTAGGAAGCTTTGTTTCTGGGGAAAATGTGCATAACCAGGACATATGTATCTCATCACTCAGCTGGATAGCCCAGGCTCACTCACATGATAACCCAGGAAACTAAGAACAAACAAAGAGCAAGCTCAATGTGCGTATATTTTTCTAGCCTTTGTGTCATGTTTGCTGATATCCTGTTGTTGGTGGTGATGGTTTAGTCACTAAGTCGTGTCTGACTCTTGCAACCACATGGACTATAGCCCACCAGGCTCCTCTGTCCATGGGGTTTCCCAGGTAAGAATACTAGAGTGGGTTGCCATTTCCTTCTCCAATATCCCATTAGCCAAAAACAATCCACATGGCCAATACAGACTCAAGGATTAGACAAAGAGATTCCACTGCTTGAAGTGAGGGGAGCAAGTGGCGCTCATTTTTGTTATCTACCATATATAAAGATTAATATAACATTGAAGCCATAACTACACAGAGGCTTGGAGGTTGTGATGTCACTGACCAGCAGAACACTCCATTCCCCTACCCCCTACTTGCACCTTGGCAAATGTCGTATTTGAATCTCCCAGAAGTCTGAGCAGGTGAATCTTACACAGTGATTTTTTTGTGGACGTGCTTTCAAAAGGAGCCTATTTAAAAAAGAGAGAGAGAGAGAGATACAGGATTGGGCAGAGGAAGAAGTTAAGCAAAGACACAGCTTTGTCTAATCCCACAGAGAGCTCAGGAGCATGAATGGCAGCAGCCTTGTCCCAGCTTGAAGCAGCAATGTCAGTCTTCTATTTCCCATCAGCACCAGCACGGTCTCAGGCAGTGACTGCTGGCTTTCCCTAGATCTCTCCAGGTAAGGCTGCTATTGCCAAGCTTGGCAGCTCTCCCGGGTTGTTCTGGAGACCTAACAAATGTGACCCGTTAGCATCTCAGTCTTTGTTTATGGACTGAACTTTTGTGTCTCTCCAAAACTCAGCTGTTAAAGCCCTGCCTCCAACTTAATGGTATTAGGAGGTGGGGCCTTTGGAAATTGGTTAGAACTAGATGAGGTCACCGGCACTCCACTCTCCTGAATGGGATTAGTGCCCTTATGAGAGTCTCCTAAGAGCTTGCTTCTCCTCTCTGCTCTCCTCCCTGTGAGGATAGAATAAACTGGCAATCTGCAGCCTAGAAAAGCACTCTCTCCAGAAGAGAACCATGCCGGCACCCTGATCTCTAACCCCCAACCTCCAGAGCTTAAGTAAATTTCTGTTGTTTATAAGCCACCCAGTCTGTGGTACCTTGTTTAAACAGCCCCAGCTAAGATAGTCCTGGAAATTAAAATATATGTATGCCTTAGTCTCAGGTTTAGGCTTCTCCCACTTGAATATTTATATCCTAAGGCCCAGCCCTAGAGACCTTCAATTCTGATCTTTCATTGAGAAATGGCCCTTTTACAGTGCATTTGCCACTCAGAACAATTTTGATTTTTCCAAGTATTTACCTAAAGTAGACAATAGACTTTTCCAGCCTTTTATACTAGTTTGGATTGGTTTTTGTAGCTACCTATGTTCTCTTATGATTAATTACCAACAAAGTTTAGATTAATATTAGCAATACATGCATTCATACCAAGTTGCTTCAGTCGTGCCTGACTCTTGCAACCCTATGGACTGTAGCCCTCCAGACTCTTCTGTCCATGGGGGTTCCCCAGGAAAAAATAATGGAGTAGGGTGCCATACCCTCCTCCAGAGGATCTTCCCTACACAGGGATCAAACCCGCATCTCTTATGTCTCCTGCATTGACAGGTGGGTTCTTTACCACTAGTGCCACCTGGGAAGCCCAATATTAGCAACACAGAATAGAAAATACAACTGATAGGATATGCTAAGGCAGGCTAGAGATCTTTTGTAGATGGATACATTATTTGGGGAATTTGAAATAGAGGAGAGAAAAAAGTGTGGTCTGCGGTGACTAAGTGGGAAGTTAACGGTAAGTGAGTGACCAAAAAAGAGAGATGTGGCCACTGCCATGTGGAGATCAACTTTAGATAAAGACTAGAAGTAAAATATTTTCTGCAATGTCCTTCTTTAGTTTCCTCCTTCAAATTTCCATAAAACATTTTCAGTACCTTGACAACATGTTCAAAATTAGGAAGTGGAGTTGAGAGGTGGGCAGTCAAGATGAGACAGCTGTTAAAACTTTGCATGGACTTCCATGGTGGTCCAGTGGCTAGGAATCTGCCTGCCAATACATAGGAGGCAGATTAGATACCTGGTGCAGCAAGATTTTGCATGTCCTGGGGCATCTAAACCTGTATGCTGCAACTCCTGAACCCAAGCTCTAGAGTCCTCACGCCACAAGTACTAAAATGCAGGTCCACTAGATCCTGTGTTCCACAAAAAGAGAAGCCCCTGCAATGAGAAGCCCATGCACTGCAACTAGAGAGTAGCCCCTGCTCACTGCAACTAGAGAAAGCCTGCACATAGCAACAAAGACCAAACACAGGCAAAAAATAAAAAGCTTCGTGTGTGTCAGGTACTGGAAAGGACAAGGGCAAGTGTAAATGCAAGAAGAGTCAGGCATGTCTGTATCACAAACACACAGGAGGAATCCTCAAATCACCCTTTCTCATAGACTCAGAGCTCTCCACTCCCATTCTGATTAAATATGCTTCCTAATTTATTTCACTTTAAATAGGAAATAAGAAGTGGTAGCACAAAGGATCCTGACGAGAGTGAAATATAGTCTCAAAAAAGGAGTGTCCATCATCTTGACTCCCTGTTAGTGCCGCTTGCACCTCCAGAACCCCAAAGCAGATTCCCTGGGCTGACCTCTGAAAGCTCTTTGTTCTAACTTAATAAGTAGGACAGCCTGATAAAGCCATAGGTGAGTAAGTTAGGAAAGCCACAAATCAAACCATCCTCACAGAAAGGTACAAAGCTAACTACTCCAAAAGAAAATGAGGTTTGGAGGTCTTTAGGGGACAGGCGTTATTTCTGTTTGATTTTCTAGAGTCACTGAGTCAACTACCCACAGGCACTCGAACAGGGCTCTCATTTTGTGTCCAGAGTACTCAGACTCTCAGCAAGAGATGCATAAATTACCACACATGCTTCTACATGATTCTGAGCCACCACGTCCAGAGCATGTTTTTCATTTCCACTTGCTTCTTAATAGCCATCTTCTTAGGGAAACCTCCAGAGCACATCAGTATGGCCCTTGGTTTTAGACTTTAAAATCAGTAGCTACCAACCACATGACAGGCACGATGTTGGGCATCTGACAAACAGTTTTCTTTACTTCTCAGCATATTAAATCACCTAAACGGATGCTCTCCCCCTGTGCAGATGAGTTTTGCCCAGTGGTACAAGGGAGTAAGTGGCCAGGGAGGACCCAACCTCAAATCTGTCAAACCCAAAGCCCATACTATTTCACTATACATTGTGAGCTATGGAAAAGATTTTCTTGTCAGTGCCCCTGACTCCACCTCCTAGAAGGGGAGAGAGAGGAAAGAAAGAAAGAAAAAGAGAAGAAGTAGAGGTGGGAGGGAGCAAGGGAGGGGAAGGAAAGAAGGAAAGAAAATTGAGAGAGAAAACACCTCCAGGGGAATTTAAAAAAATAGTGTCTCCAGTATAGGAACAAAATTAGAGCTGAGGGTCTTGTACTAGGCAAGGGGAAGAGCTTTCTAAGATTCATTACTCCATGTATATGGCAAAGGGGTGGTTCAACTGCATTAATCACATGAGCTTAGCATCATTTCAGCCTTGTTTTTAGCCCAGGTCTAACTGAAGGCTAATAGTACTAAGCAGTCATAATACATAGACCAAAGATTTGGAGTCCGAGCTGGATTCAAATCCAAGTTCCAGCACTTCATGCACGGGTAGTGCTTGGGCAGGTTACTCAGTCTCTTTGAGAGTTAGGTAACCTTTTAAAAATGTTATCTACATCATAAGAGTGTTGCTGGTACACAATGAAGTCTTATTTCATATGAAGCACCCCACATAGAGCAAAGAACATAGTATGTCTCCATACGTGTTTTCTTTCTCCACCATTTTTATTCATGGGATGAAATAAGAAATGATATGTCTTCTGGGAAACTTCAGTCTGGGAAACCTGAGGTGTTTTGCTTTCTGGATGTACTGCCTTACTCCTGGCAAACCTACACTCATTTTACAGAGGGGGAAAAATCTAACTTGGAAGGGGTAATCAAGACTTCCCATACTCTGCTGCTGCTGCTGCTGCTGCTAAGTCACTTCAGTCGTGTCCGACTCTGTGTGACCTCATAGACGGAAGCCCACCAGGCTCCCCCGTCCCTGGGATTCTCCAGGCAAGAACACTGGAGTGGGTTGCCATTTCCTTCTCCAATGTGTGAAAGTGAAAAGTGAAAGTGAAGTCGCTCAGTCGTGTCCGACCCTTAGCGACCCCACGGACTGCACCTACCAGGCTCCTCCATCCATGGGATTTTCTAGGCAAAGAGTACTGAAGTGGCTTGCCATTGCCTTCTCTGACTCTAAAAGGGGTAATTTCCTGACTCTGTGTAGAATCAATAAAACTCCATCCTGAAGACAAAAGTTAGTTTATGAAATTGTGTGGTGTTTTCCAGAGGAAATGGGAAATTTCACAGAGCCTGGTGGTCATAGCTGTGCAGTGGAGCTAAGCAACCCAGAATTTGTGTTATCAAAGAATAGCAGGATTTTCTGCTAAAGTAATATGATCCGATTTAAATTCTTAAACTGTGTGCATAGTAATCATTCACAGTACTTAAAATCACTGCAGGTACCTGACTCCAGCAAAAGCTCCTTCTTCCCGTCATACTGTGAAAACCATAGGGGCCTCTCTTCTGTTCTTGCTCTGTTTCTCCTCTGAGCTCAGGTCCTCCTGTTTTGTCTTCATATTGTAGTTGATATCTCCTCCCACTTTCTATTCTTTTCTCTGCCTTAATCCACGTCTTTTCTTTCCTTGTGAATATCATACTCAATGTTCCTCTTTCCAATGGAAATTGTTACTCTTGCCACCAGAAACAATGTGCTCCCTGAATATGTATGTGTGAGAGCTCAGTCGCTTCAGTCATGCCTGACTCTGAGACTTCATGGACTGTAGCCCGTCAGACTCCTCTGTCCATTGCATTCTCCAGGCAAGAATACCGCAGTGGGTTGCTCTGCCCTCCTCCAGGGGATCTTCCCGACCCAGGGATCGAACTCACATCTCCTGCATGTCCTGCATTGCAGGTGGATTCTTACCCACTGAGTCACCACCACAGGAAACAATGTGCTCACTGAGTAATCTCTTCCAAATAGGCTTATATTCAGCTCCCTGTTCCCCATGATCTCTTTCTTCCTCTAGTACCTTAAGTTACAAGATGACTCCCCAGGGTTATGAGTAGAATCTGGTGTTCTGGAGCTGAACTGGACTTTTTCTCTGTGAAAAGTTGGGTAGCTATCTGAGGTTTAAATGCCAATTGCCAATTTGAAAGTCTCAGGTGATAAGCCAGGAGGCAGTGTACCTGTCATAAATATTTGCTGGCACAGAGGCACTAAGAAAAAATACCTCCAAGCGCAACCTCTGCCGTGGAGAAGACCTCAGCACATTATGTAGGACATGGGATCCAGCTTCACCCCTGGCCTTACAGACTGTACCAGGGGCAGGCACTTTACCCATGGACAGCCAGTTCATAGGTTGACTACCATGCTCCAAAAGGAGACCTGACCAAATGATAATCATTCTCCAAGGAATTTGAGTAAGAAAAAGAAAAATCAGTGAAGTAGCCTTAGGAGATAAAAGTGAAAGTTTTTTTTTTGGAGGGGGGAGCCTGGGGGGAATAAGTAAAACCAGAATCTTCTCCTGACCCAGAAAGCTTCTTCACAAAGTGCAGAGAAAGAAAACACTTTTGCTCATGAATAAGCATTAAACCAGGACGTGATGAGCAACACAGGCAATCTGCTCAGAGATTGCAAAGACAGAAAGAAACATCACCATTTTACATAGCCAAGCAGACACAACCAGATACGTGCATGTGCTCAAAATAAACAATCACTAGTCTCCAATACAAGAACTTGACAGGGCCATTTGTCATTCGCAATTCATCCTAACTTTACTTGGTAGTTGGGTCAACCATCTGTGTTAGCCAATTGGCTTTATCCAAAGGAAAATCAAGCCTGGAGGTAGTTTAACAACCCAACAAAAACTTCTGCCCTGCTGCAGAAACTAGAAGGCAAGGTCACTAGCTTCTCTGATGTTTGCATTTCAGAAAGATGACTCCTGGGTCCCTAAGAAAGACATTCCTTGTAATAAAGCTGACCTAAGACCTATCTTGGAGAAGGAAATGGCAACCCACTCCAGTGTTCTTGCCTGGAGAACCCAGGGACGGGGGAGCCTGGTGGGCTTCCATCTATTGGGTCACACAGAGTCGGACACGACTGAAGTGACTTAGCAGCAGCAAGACCTATCTAGCATTCAAAAGGATTTATATACGTTTCAGAGAAGAGAAACATTTATAATTAGATATTTTCTACAGTAAATGCTCAAAGAAAAAGGAGGAGACAAAAATCTCTTTCCTTATATCTTTGTGTGTGTCCTTACAATGTCTGGGGTGGGTTGGCGGAGGGTGTCTTTATGGACCTGTGTGAGCCAAAGTGATGCGGTAACTGAAGAATGAGTAAGCAGATGCTCTGAAGTAGCCAGAAGACACCTGCTTCGATATTCATATTTATATCAATATCTATAATTTAGAGTTCGTAGAGATAAGAGAGGGCTTTGGCTTCCCAGGTAGTGCTAGTGGTAAAGAACTCGCCTGCCAATGCAGGTAAACCTAAGAGACGCGGTATTGATACCTGGGTTGGGAAGATTCCCTAGAGAAGGGCATGGCAACCCGCTCCAGTATTCTTGTCTGGAGAATCCCATGGACAGAGGAGCCTCGTGGGCTACAGTCCATGGAGTTGTGAAAGAGTCAGACACGACTAAAATGACTTAGCACACGCGTGCACACACACAGAGAGATAAGAGAAACAGATGTGTGGTATGTAGCTAGACTACCTGAGTGAATCCACTATTTTTTGCTGTTGCAGCTGCCTTTCATCCAGAACTACCATTTTCCTGAGGCCTAACTGTCCAGGTTCCCCTGCATTCTCCTGCATATATGCCATTACAATAACCACCACACTCTTCCTCCATACACACCATTACTAGAAGTAGCATGAGAGAGTCTTTGTTTCTTGGGTTAAAAGTGCATGCTTAAAATATACAACTAGTAAGGACCTACTGCACATCTCAGGGAATTCTCCTCAGTACTCTATATTGCCATATGAGAAAAGAATCTAAGTTATACATATGTATATATATAACAAATTCACTTTGCTGTACAGCAGAAGCTAACGTAACTTTGCAAATTAACTATACTCCAATCAAATTTTTTTAAAAAACACGATATGTGGGGTCCCCTTGCTTCTCCCCCGGTGGCGCCGCAGGGGAGAGCAAGGCATTGGCGAATCCTCGGCCTCGGATGTGGAGCCCGTTTTGCCTCCCCGCGCCTGAGAGGTGGGGAAGAAACCCCAGGGGAAGGGTGAGCTGGCCGCCCGCCCTGCAGCCGCAGTGGGGGTTCTGTCAAGGCAGTTCCACTTTATTGTTACAAGCCCTCCGTATATAAAGGCAAGCGTGGGGGTTTTGCAAGGGACTTCCCGCGGTCGGCTCCAATCATATTAAGGGTCAGGTCATCACGCGCTGACGTCACAACAGAGGTCTAGGGTGATGATGCACTGTTCACACAAGGGGAAGTGTTCAGGGGCCAATCACAATTTTTTGTGATTATCTGGGGCTGCGTCCTCCTGACATCAGTCAGGCGCCATCTTTATGGGTGCGCCTTTGCCATGTGTCCTTTTTCAGCCATGAGCCCTATATATCTCCCTTATTTATTTATTTATTTATTTGTGGGGTCTTTCTTGGGAGCCATCAGGGGCCACCCTCATGGCCTCGCCGGAGACTCAGTGACTGTGCCTGTCTTAGGTTGTCCCCCTCTGGGGATCTTACCCATCATTGGCTACCCAGTCAAGCAGAGGCCCCAGCGGCTTAAGACCTGGCTGAAGGTCTTTTGGAGGGCTGGCCGGACTTAGGCTTTGTGGCGAGGGGCTTGGCCTATAACTGATCTTTGGGATGGCATTGGATGGAGGTATATTGTATCGGACAGGGGTAGGACTAGTAAAGGGCCTTGTGCAAGTGCCATTGGGTCCTAGACCCATCGTGTGTTGAGGTTCTTGGGTCCTTTATGTCCCTGGTGAGTAGATTGGCTCGTTGGGGCAGCTGGAGTGCCCCCCATCTTAGGCTTGTAGCCTATTGGCAGACGATCACCAGGTGTCTTTTGGGATTTTGGGTTTTCCCCCCGTATTTGAGCGAGGAGGATGGTATTCACTTGTTCCCAGGAAATGGTCTGAATCCGCTCCTGCAGGAACTTCTGGAAAATGTTGACAAGACAGGGTCCAACTAAAAGGAGTATAACAATGATCATTATTGGTCCCAGGAAGGGGAGCAGCCAGGGGAGGAATTGATGCCATAGGCCTTGGGTGTCGTAAAAGTTTTGCAATTCCTTTTTCCAGCGTTCAATTCTATCTCTTAACTCTTTTACCTTTCCTTGGACTATGCCTGTTTCATTAACAAAGTAACAACAGTCTTCTCCCAAGAAGAGACAGGTTCCCCCCTTTTCCGCAGTGATGAGGTCAAGGCCCATCTATTTTATAGGGCCACTGCAGCCAGTGAATTAATCTGTCTCTGGACGGATACAAGGGACTCTACCACTTGTTCCATGTCTTCATTAAGTTCCTGAGACAATTTGTAATAAAAATGAGCAGAAATTGAAATGCCCCCAATCCCAGCACCTAGGGCCGTCGCTATGCAGTCCCGATTAGGATAGGAGCAACGATAGCCTGCCGTCCTCTGTGAGGAGGCTTTGTTGGTAACCCCTCATGATGGTCAACGATTTGATCCATATCCCGTTCATTGATGAAGATTAGTCCTGGGGCTAAGAAAACCAAGATGCACCCTGTAGGGTCCAGAGGGAGGCAGGAATAGGCATAGGTCCCACAGAGGAGAAAGATCCCAGGGCTGGTGCAGTTGTTTGTACTGTTCCATGGGACCCATGAGGTGCAAGAGTGGGTGTCGTTATAATAGGAAGCATTAGAGGATGAGGTATTAAGAAGGCAAGTTAGATTTGAGGAGGCGGCAAGCAAGACATCGTCAGCGACTGGCCCAATAAGTTGTGTGATACTTTTGGTGGTATTGTTGGTTTTGAGAGTGTAATTGCCTGCTGATACCCAGGTGTCGGGCAAAGGGACTGCGATATGCTGTGAGGGGGTTAGTGACATGTATATCCAGCATGCTTCGGGAGGCTTTTTTTGTGAACTCTGAAAAAATTGGAAGAAGGAGTTGAGGAGGTGGGTGACATGTAGATCGTCCGTGGGGGGGGGGGCGGTGCAGGAGAGGCCTCACTTGAGTGAGTAGGTCTATGCGTTTGTAAGGTTCGGGAGTCGCCTTTTGTTGGGTAATTATATTATTTACGTATTGCTGTTGTGCCTTATGTCTGTTAGTATCTTGTATCCCACCTCCATCTGAGTATCCAATGTGAGTGCGGGGATAAAAACATATGTTTTTCCCATTTGGCTTATAGCAGTTGGCTTATAGCATTTGGCTCCCTGTCTTTTGCACCTTAACAGTAAGTAAGGACTTGGTCTGTTTGTTGTTGATGCGCATGGTGCATGGCGTAGGGGTCGTGCGGTAGCATGAGGAATGGACATAGCTATAAATTTCTGAGCAGGGACAGGAAGCAGTGTCTAAAAGCCAGGGGAGTGCCAACAGGGTAAGGCACAGGAAGATCATGGCTAAACCATTATGCCAGTGGGCGGGTCAGAAAGCGAGAGTGATAGGTCCTTACAAAGGAATAAGCTATCGATAGTAAGCCGCAACAGGCAAGATATCCTAGCGCCAGAGAAACGCAGAGTGCAGGAGGCCACTCCTCTGGGGCAACAGATGCGAGGCCTATAGCAAGGAGCACACTCAATAGTGCAGCTAATACAAACACAATGGTCATTTGGTTGTCCGCGTGAAATCAGCTATGGGGTCCGAGGGCAGGTCACAGTTAGGTCGACGATCCTGGGATTTGCAGGTGGCCAGGGGAGAGTTCATCTAAGCCTTTGACAAGGTCTCTTGGTTGCCAATCTGTAAGAGATCAAAAGTAGAAGGCGGCCTCATGAACTTTCATGGTTCTTGGGCTGATTGGTGGTTATCATGTAGATATTTATGATTCCTTGCTGGTATCCAGATGGGTCTTGTTTCCCCTGTGGGAAACACGCATCCAAACCCTCTTCCTGATGTTAAGAATGGGTCTGGCCCTCTTCATAACCTTGTAAGGGGATCTTTCCATCTAACTGTTATCTCTGGTCTTGGCTCTTGGTTGGACCAGTGTCTCTGGAATGGTGTGAGTGGTTCATTCCTTGAAAAATTTAAAATATTTAGAGTAAAGAGAGCTATTCCTAACTGTTGATGAGGGTTTATTCCCCCTTTTTGTTTTTGTAGTTGCATTTTTAAAGTTTTGTTTTGGCTTTCTATTATAGCCTGCCCTTGAGGATTATGGGGTATGCCTGTAGTGTGTTGGATGTTCCATTGTTTAAAAAAATCTTGCAAATAGTTGCTTATGAAGCAAGGGCCATTATCTGTTTTTACTTGGGCTGGGAGGCCCAGAGTAGCAAAACATTGGAGAAAGTGACTCTTAGCATGTTGTGCCTTCTCTCTTGTATGGGCGGTGGCCCAGCAGGCATGGGAATATGTATCTACAGATCAGTTCAGTTCAGTTCAGTTCAGTCGCTCAGTCGTGTCCGACTCTCCACGACCCCATGAATCACAGCACGCCAGGCCTCCCTGTCCATCACCAACTCCCTGAGTTCACTCAAACTCATGTCCACAGAGTTGGTGATGCCATCCAGCCATCTCATTCTCCGTCGTCCCCTTCTCCTCCCACCCCCAACCTTTCCCAGCATCAGAGTCTTTTCCAGTGAGTCAACTCGTCGCATGAGGTGGCCAAAGTATTGCAGTTTCAGCTTTAGCATCAGTCCTTCCAATGAACACCCAGGATTGCCCAAAGATATATTTTAGTTTCCCAAAGGGGGCGTAGTGAGTGACATCTGTTTGCCATATTACGTTAAGTTTTAGTCCTTGAGGGTTAACCCCTGGTGATTGCAATGGAGGAACCTGCAAGAATGGGACTATATCCCAGGTATGTATGATCCTCTTTAGATCCTTGATAGGTATTTGTGGAAACCTTTGGTGCAGGCCTCTCCAATTAATATGGGTTAGGTTGTGGAGATCCTGTGCCTGTTGGAGTGTGTATACATGGGTAGATGCCAGCTAATCTGCCATGGAATTCCCTAATGATAGCATTCCAGGCAGGTTTTGGTGGCCTCTGAGGTGATGTAAATAGGTTGATCCCTTGCCTGAAGGAGCGTTCCTGTATCCTAAGAGGGGTAATAGGATTATCATCCAACCGAATATGAGATTGGGGAAGCCCAGGGAGCAGATTTTTCACATAAAGACTATCAGTAAAAAGATTCATGGGACCTGGGACCATAGAGAGCGCTAGAATGATGGCGAAGAGTTCTTTGTATTGTGCTGAGCCCTGGCATGGGCAATGGTGTCGGTGGGGGATGTCGGTAGGGGCTGAGGAGGGTTCAAAGATGACAATGGCTGCGCCGTGCTTTCCTCCGTCTGTAAAGACGTTGGAGGCATCTATTATGGGCTTGGAAGGAAATAATTGAGGTGCCCTCCAGGGTAACCGGCAAAAGGCGGCAACCCATTTGTGAGGCCCATAGTGACAGTCAGTCTTTCCCAAGAACCTTTCGAAAGCTAAGGCCATTCGGTTGTTGTTCCTCTGGATCCATTGGAAGTCAGCTAATCTGTAGGGGACAACAATCTTATCTGGTTCACGGACAAAGCACCTGATTGAAGTGTCCCTTCCCTTTTGTATCAGATCAGCCATCTGGTCTAGGCAGGTGTAGACTCGGGGTCTTCCCCCCAGAGAGACATGGATCCATTGTAAGGGTTTGTCTGTTTGTATTAGCATGGACAGGAGTGTTTCTGGGGAGGCTAAGATCCATAATTGAAGCTCTTGAGTGGGGTCGTAGCGAGAGAGTTGAGCAGTATTGAGAGCCTGTTGAATCCTTTTAATAACCTGTTTATGGGGCGGGGACAGGGTGATTTTTTCATAGGGGAGTTTGTCCTTTAGCAAATTAAAGAGGGGTATTAGGTCCCCTGTGGATATGGGGATCCAGGGCCGTAGCCAGTTAATTTCCCCCAGAAGGCTTTGGAGCTCAACCAAGGAATACGTTTCTTTGATAGTTATCTGTGGTTTAAGGGGGGAGACCACCTCAAGGGTAAGTTGGGTCCCAAGGACTTTGAAAGGCGGGACATGCTGGATTTTGTCAGGAGAGATTATGAGTTGCCCCCGGGCGAGACAATCAAATAGTAATTTGGAGGCCCGTGTAAGCTCGGTGGTATTGGGCGCCCCAAGAATGATATCATCCATATATAAGTATAATAAGATGTTAGATAGCAGTTGGACGGGCTGAGTAAGATTAGCCACATATGTTGACAGAAGGATGGACTGTTAGCCATCCCTTGAGGCAGGACAACCCATTCATATCGTTTGTCCGGACCTTCATAATTAACAGAAGGTACCGAAAAGGCAAATTTCTCATAATCTTGTGGGTCCAGAGATATCAAAAAGAAACAATCTTTAATATCTATTATCAGGAGGTGCAGGCCGATGGGAATGGCGGGAACCCAGGGCATCCCTCTTAGGGCTGTCCCTTGAATTTTCATCCTTTCATTAACCTTTCTGAAGTCTTTCAAGAGGCGCCATTTTCCAGAGGCCTTTTTGATAACAAAGACGGGGGTATTCCAAGGGCTGTTAGATGGCCGGATATGTCCCAATTTAAGTTGTTCCTCTACTAAAGATTGTAATGCCTGGAGTTTGGGAAGGGGAAGTGGAAGTGGCCACTGCTCCAACCATATAGGGGTCCCGGCGTCCAAACGATAGGAGGCGCCGAGGGAGCAGTGGCCCTTAGGATTGGGGGTGAGGCTTCCACTGAGTCAGTGGTTCTCCCTTCCTTATCTTTTCAAATTCTGGATCCCCCCAGTAGTTGGGGATTCTGGGAGGTTGGAATTTCTGTTGATATTCTTCTTCATCTAATAAATCTTGGTAAAAACCCCGATAGTCAGTGGTTATATAGGCATTGGCTTGCCCTAGAATGTCTTGCCCTAATAGGTTGGCATTGAGTCCTGTGGCGATTAGGGGCTTGACTAGGCCCTCAGAGCCATCAGGATCCTCCTATTTGAGCCAATTGGAGGACTCCTCGGAGGATGTAATGCCCCCAACGCCCGCCAGTTGAGGTCCCTTGGCCATGGGCCACGTGGGAGGAACCTCTTCTTGCCTCAGTATAGTTCTGTCTGCCCCGGTGTCTACTAGACATCTAAATCTTTTTTCTCCTATTGTTATATCCATTTTTGGTCTCAGCCCTGGTACTACAGGGACAGTCCATTTGATCTCTTGCCTGGTAAGTCGGGGCTTATTAATGCCCATTAGTTGGTAAGGGGGCCTTCTGGTAGAATTGCACCCGGGGAAGGGCTTTTCTAATTTATCAGACATCTCTTGGGAGAGTTCAGTAACCTCAGGCTGGCATACCCCGGGAGGAGGGCTTGGGACTTACCCTTGGGATGACGGAGCTGGGGAGTGCCCCTTATTTAGTTTAAAGGTTTCCCATCTTTATCAAATTTGGACCTACAATCTATTTTCCAGTGGTATCCTTTTTTACAACGCGGACAGGGGGTTGTAGGTGGCCCTCTATTTCCAATTCTCCCCAGCCTCAGGGGGCAGTCCTTTTTAAAGTGCCCTTCCTTTCCACATTGAAAACAATTGCCTGCTTTTTGATTTTTGAGGGTCCCTTCAGGGGAGGCACCTTGGGCCATGGACACCTTGCTGAAGGCAGAGGCGAGAGCGTCAGCTATCACCTTGGTTTGAGCCTCCATCGCAGCCACCATTGCTTGAGTTTGGTGGTGCTGTGTCCCAATATCTTTGGTGGCTACTACCCATCGTTCCATGGATCGATCTTTCTGCCCTGCGCAGGCCACCTTGTGGTCGGAATTCATCCCTTCCCATACCAACATTTTGACAAATTGATCTCTTAAGGGACCTAGGGGGAATTTTCTTTGCACGCTTTTTTCCACTCTATCTGTGAAGGTGGAGAGGTCCTCGTTATTTTGGGGGGTAATGCTGGATATGGGGGGTTCGCTGGGACCTTCAGCTAATTTTCTCCAGGTGGCTAGGCATATGGCTCGCACCTGGTCTGTATAAGGAGCAGGGATAGTGGCCTGTTGGGGTCCCATGCTCCATTGATCTGCCATCCCGGATAACATCCCGAAAGTTACAGGGATGACAGGGTTAGCAGCTTGGTTTCTTTCCGCTTGGGCATGACATTCCTCCTTGAAAAAAGCACACCACTTAATGTAGGTGTTAATGGGGAGTACCGCCTTACATAGCATTTTCCAATCTTGGGTTGTGCAAGGCTGATGAGCTAGACCCTGGAGATTAGTCTCCGCCCATGGAGAATTGGGGCCATCTTCTGCCACCGCCTTCTTGAGCTCTTTTATGTCTTGGGCTTCCCAAGGGTACCAGGCTGCCGGCCGGTTCCCCCCGGGGTTTACATTTATGGGGAAGGCCTGTATTGAGTCTGCATAAATGGTGATGGTGTCCCCCAAGGGTCTTCAGGTAGGTCCTTCCTCTCCATGGGGATTCCTCCAGTCTCCAGGGGGAGGCGTTATTGAGTTCCCCCTTGACAGGGAGGGCTAGAGGAGGATACAAGTTAGACTTATAAGTTGGGGCCTCTGGGGCGCTGGAAGTGCTAAGGAAGTCTTCAGTCTGGTTGGACCTTTTTTCTTCCCCTGAGGGAGGCCATAAATTATTGGCTATAGTGGTTTTCCTTTCTTTCTCCCCGGAATTTATGGTGGCTCGTTCATCGTCAAATTGTTCCCATTGCCTCTCGGTATTATGGGTGGTGATTTCTCCCTTGTTTACCTGTCCCTTTTCGGGGGCAAAACAGGTCTTAAGGGCAGAGATTGTGGGGTAGAACCCCAAGGGTGGCTCCTCTCCATCTTGGATTTCCCTTATTCTAGCTAGGGTTTGGACCCTTTCCCAGGTATCCCATGAGAATAGGTTGGCCGAATCTATCCATGGGGTCAGTCTGGTAATAGCCCCCCAGATTTTGATGGCCTGGGTGTTGGAGATTTAGAGTCTCTGACGCAAGAGACACCGGCCCCGGCGGCGCAGACGCGACGCGAGAGACGCTGGTCCCGGCCCAACGAACCACGCAAAGAGGTGCGGCCGTGAGGAGCTACCCCACGCCTGAGGCCAGGGCCGGCGGCCGAGAGGAGCTACCCCACGTCCAACAGGCGGTGGCTGCGTGGGCGCAGGAGGGCCGAGAGGAGCTACTCCGCCTTCAAGGTCAGGAGGGGCGGCCTTGAGGAGATACCCCTCGTGCAAGGTAAGGTACAGTGGCTGCACTTTGCTGGAGCGGCTGTGAAGAGATTTTCCACGACCAAGGTAAGAGAAACCCAAATAAGACGGTAGGTATTGCTAGGGGGCATCAGAGGGCAGACAAACTGAAATCATAATCACAGGAAACTAGCCGATCTGATCACAGGGACCACAGCCCAATGTGGTCCACTGGAGAAGGGAATGGCAAACCACTTCAGTATACTTGCCTTGAGAACCCCATGAACAGTAACAAAGGGCAAAATGATAGGATACTGAATGAGGAATTCCCCAGGTCGGTAGGTGCCCAGTATGCTACTGGAGCTCAGTGGAGAAATAACTATAGAAGGAATAAAGGGATGGAGCCAAAGCAAAACCAACACCTAGTTGTGGATGTGACCAGTGATAGAAGCAAGGTCCGGTGCTGTAAAGAGCAATATTGCATAGGAACCTGGAATGTTAGGTCCATGAATCAAGGCAAATTGGAAGTGGTCAAACAGGAGATGGCAAGAGTGAACGTCGACATTCTAGGAATCAGTGAATTAAAATGGACTGGAATGGGTGAATTTAACTCGGATGACCATTATATCTACTACTGTGGGCAGGAATCCCTTAGAAGAAATGGAGTAGTCATCACGGTCAACAAAAGAGTCCGAAATGCAGTACTTGGATGCAATCTTAAAAATGACAGAATGATTTCTGTTCGTTTCCAAGGCAAACCATTCAATATTACAGTAATCCAGGCCTATGCCCCAACCAGTAATGCTGTAGAAGCCGAAGTTAATCGGTTCTATGAAGACCTACAAGACCTTTTAGAGCTAACACCCAAAAAAGATGTCCTTTTCATTATAGGGGACTGGAATGCAAAAGTAGGAAGTCAAGAAACACCTGGAGTAACAGGCAAATTTGGCCTTGGAGTACGGAATGAAGCAGGGCAAAGGCTAATGGAGTTTTGCCAATAGAATGCACTGGTCATAGCAAACACCCTCTTCCAACAACACAAGAGAAGACTCTACACATGGACATCACCAGATGGTCAACACCGAAATCAGATTGATTCTATTCTTTGCAACCAAAGATGGAGAAACTGTATACAGTTAGCGAAAACAAGACCAGGAGCTGACTGTGGCTCAGATCATGAACTCCTTATTGCCAAATTAAGACTGAAATTGAAGAAAGTAGGGAAAACCACTAGACCATTCAGATATGACCTCAATCAAATCCCTTATGATTATACAGTGGAAGTGAGAAATAGATTTAAGGGACTAGATCTGATAGATAGAGTGCCTGATGAACTATGGACGGAGGTTCGTGACATTGTACAGGAGACAGGGACCAAGAGCATCCCCATGGAAAAGAAATGCAGAAGAGCGAAATGGCTGTCTGAGGAGGCCTTACAAATAGCTGTGAAAAGAAGAGAGGCGAAAAGCAAAGGAGAAAAGGAAAGATATAAGCATCTGAATGCAGAGTTCCAAAGAATAGCAAGGAGAGATAAGAAAGACCTCCTCAGTGATCAATGCAAAGAAATAGAGGAAAACAACAGAATAGGAAAAACAAGAGACCTCTTCAAGAAAATTAGAGATTCCAAGGGAACATTTCATGCAAAGATGGGCTCGATAAAGGACAGAGATGGTATGGACCTAACAGAAGCAGAAGATATTAAAAAGAGGTGGCAGGAATACACAGAAGAACTGTACAAAAAAGATCTTCACGACCAAGATAGTCACAATAACGTGATCACTGACCTAGAGTCAGACATCTTGGAATGTGAAGTCAAGTGGGCCTTAGAAAGCATCACGACTAACAAAGCTAGTGGAGGTGATGGAATTCCAGTTGAGCTATTTCAAGTCTTGAAAGATGATGCTGTGAAAGTGCCACACTCAATATGCCAGCAGATTTGGAAAACTCAGCAGTGGCCACAGGACTGGAAGAGGTCAGTCTTCATTCCAATCCCAAAGAAAGGCAATGCCAAAGAATGCTCAAACTACCGCACAATTGCACTCATCTCACACGCTAGTAAAGTCATGCTCAAAATTCTCCAAGCCAGACTTCAGCAGTATGTAAACCGTGAACTCCCAGATGTTCAAGCAGGTTTTAGAAAAGGCAGAGGCTCCAGAGATCAAATTGCCAACATCCGCTGGATCATGGAGAAAGCAAGAGAGTTTCAGAAAAACATCTGTTTCTGCTTCATTGACTATGCCAAAGCCTTTGACTGTGTCAATCACAATAAACTGTGGAAAATTCTGAAGGAGATGGGAATCCCAGACCACCTGACCTGCCTCTTGAGAAACCTGTATGCAGGTCAGGAAGCAACAATTAGAACTGGACATGGAACAACAGACTGGTTCCAAATAGGAAAAGGTGTACGTCAAGGTTGTATGTTGTCACCTTGCTTATTTAACTTATATGCAGAGTACATCATGAGGAACGCTGGGCTGGAAGAAGCACGAGCTGGAATCAAGATTGCTGGGAGAAATATCAATAACCTCAGATATGCAGATGACACTACCCTTATGGCAGAAAGTGAAGAGGAACTCAAAAGCCTCTTGATGAAAGTGAAAGAGGAGAGTGAAAAGGTTGGCTTGAAGCTCAACATTCAGAAAACAAAGATCATGGCATCTGGTCCCATCACTTCATGGGAAATAGATGGGGAAACAGTGGAAACAGTGTCAGACTTTATTTTTTTGGGCTCCAAAATCACTGCAGATGCTGATTGCAGCCATGAAATTAAAAGACATTTGCTCCTTGGAAGGAAAGTTATGACCAACCTTGATAGTATATTAAAAAGCAGAGACATTACTTTGCCAACCAAGGTCCGTCTAGTCAAGGCAATGGTTTTTCCCGTGGTCATGTATGGATGTGAGAGTTGGACTGTGAAGAAAGCTGATCGCCGAAGAATCGATGTTTTTGAACTGTGGTGTTGGAGAAGACTCTTGAGAGTCCCTTATACTGCAAGGAGATCCAACCAGTCCATTCTAAAGGAGATCAATCCTGGGTGTTCATTGGAAGGACTGATGCTAAAGCTGAAACTGCAATACTTTGGCCACCTCATGCGACGAGTTGACTCACTGGAAAAGACTCTGATGCTGGGAAAGGTTGGGGGCGGGAGGAGAAGGGGACGACAGAGAATGAGATGGCTGGATGGCATCACCGACTCTGTGGACATGAGTTTGAGTGTACTCCGGGAGTTGGTGATAGACAGGGAGGCCTGGCGTGCTGTGATTCATGGGGTCGCGGAGAGTCGGACACGACTGAGGGTCTGAACAGAACTGAACTTTTAAGCATGTACTTCAGAGCCTTTAGAGCGGGCTCATCGGTTTTGCTAATGGTAGTCCCCATGGTGAGTAGACAGAGGAAGGCACATTTGCCGAGAGTGTCCACCAAGAAAGGTCCTATGGGGAGCGGTGGTGGCCAAGTGATTGGGCCTGTGTGATCCTTATGGAACTGTGTGCCTATGTCGTTGCACAGAAATTTTCTTGATGGGGGCAGGCATCCTAGGGGCCTCTAGCCCGTTCCGTGACCCCCTTATCCTGTCACGGGAGTCTTCAAGTGGCTGGCGCCGTATCAGCTTTTAAGTGCTGTCCTGTGCCCACAGGGGTTCTGGCCTCACTCTCAGCAAGAAGTGAGAGAAAGAAAGGGAAACAAAAAGAGGGGGGTTCACCCAATTGTGCTCCCGTTACTAAGTTCTCAGCTCGAGGGGTCTTTGGCTTCCCCCAGGGAGTGCCCTGGGCAAGTAGCCTCAATTACGCCTGTGAGCAATTGCCGTTCACTGAACCCCACCCCCCCCCCCTCGAGTAAGAGAGAGAGGGAGGGGGAGAGAGAGAGAGAAGGGGAGGATAGGAGGGAAAGATTATAGCGCTCACCCTTGAAGGGGATCCGAGTCACGGCACCAGATGTGGGGTCCCCTTGCTTCTCCCCTGGTGGCGCCGCGGGGGAGAGCAAGGAGTTGGCGAATCCTCGGCCTCGGATGTGGAGCCCGTTTTGCCTCCCCGCGCCTGAGAGGTAGGGAAGAAACCCCAGGGTAAGGGTGAGCTGGCCGCCCGCCCCGTAGCACTCCTCGCCCAGAGAAGGACACTCAGACACAGCGGGGGTTCTGTCAAGGCAGTTCCACTTTATTGTTACAAGCCCTCCGTATATAAAGGCAAGCGTGGGGGTTTTGCAAGGGACTTCCTGCGGTCGGCTCCAATCATATTAAGGGTCAGGTCATCACGCGCTGACGTCACAACAGAGGTCTAGGGTGATGATGCACTGTTCATGCAAGGGGAAGTGTTCAGGGGCCAATCACAATTTTTTGTGATTATCTGGGGCCGCACCCTCCTGACATCCGTCAGGTGCCATTTTTATGGGTGCGCCTTTGCCATGTGTCCTTTTTCAGCCATGCACCCTATAACGATAGAAAGATTTTTTTTCCTGAGGAACTATGCTGGAACTCTTGTGTGCAGAACACTTTTATTATCTGGATATAATTCACTCCTCTTAGGAAGACTTGACATCTGACGCATGTGAAAGTCACTCAATGAATTCAGTCAGTCAGACAACTCTAGCCAAAGGTCCACAAGGCTTTGTGGATGTGTAAATTAATGCCTTCAAGTGAATGGAGGATCATAAATACTGGAGCTCTGGTTCCTTGAATGTAACAACTCTCCCTTGGCAAGAATCTAACAGAATTAGCCTTTGTGCAAAATATTTACAGAGCAAGATATGCATCTGTTTGTTCATTATTTTGCTCATTGATTAAATCAATTAACAGTTAAAGGTCCAAGAAGGGTTCTGTGAACGGTAGACACAGCAGACTAGGGCACTGTGTCAAGTTTGTTACATTCCAGCTGGAGACCACAGAGCCCAGAAGCATATGAAGATATCGTATCAGGGGCACAGTTGAGGGATATGTAAAGCACAAAGGTTTGGTACTACAGAGAGTTTAAATAGGTGGTCAGGAAGATCATATATTTTTTATTATCATTCTGGTATTTCTGTTATAGCTGCCTTGTATTATAATTTGGTGAGAGTGGATTGTTTTTTACAAAATGGCTAAAGCTGGGAAGTTTTCTAGTGATTCTTAGAGGTAAAGGTTTGGGGTCCTTGGGATGAGAAGCTTGATAAAATAATTGCTCCCCTCATTGCCTTTCCGGAGTTCTGAGCTTCAGGATTCCTATTCCTGCTCCTGAGTTTATGAGGTGAGCCCTGGAGACTCTTGTCCAGGATCCTTATTGACAAGACACAGCTGATTTAGGCTCATACTCCCTCTGGGAAAAGATACGACTCTAGGCTTCTCAGGCTTCTCATTCTATCTCACTCCACATCCAGGGACTAATTCACTCTGGCCACCTGGCAATGAGGGCTCTGACAAAACAGATCTTGTGTGCTGAGGACACCTGCAAAGGTAAGCCCAACTGCATTGTTTTAAATGTGTAGATGGCTGGAGCAAGAGTGTGTATTGTTCATATTAAAATGAACTCACAGAATCACTGAAGTTAGCAAAAAGCACTCAAGTAAAGTGATGAATATTAAATTGAGGAGTGCTCAGCCCCCAAATAAGAGTACAGTCTGTGATATACAAGCTCTACTCCCCACCCCACCCCCAAAATAAATCTATGTTGACCCATGCTAAAGAGGCAGTCCTCCATGGCATCAAGTAATGAGGAGGGGTTAGGAATTATTCAGTGAAAACAGATATTCCTGTCAAGAGAAATGAGCTTGAAGTGGACTTGGACCTGATTCATTCAAACAACTACAGCGAGAGTTCTAACATCTCTCATTCTTCATAGAGTCTGAAGAGGGTTCTCTTCTGAGACAGGTGGGTCTTTCTGTGTATATGTAGGGATGAGGGGAAGGTGAGGGAGGTGGCAACTGTAGGCTTCCAGCTGAGCACACAGCACAGAATATCACGGTCAGAGGCAGACCAAGAGTCAGTGGATGATTGGGAAGACCTGTGGAGTTAGAAGACGAGAGTTGAGACTCAAATATCTTTTCCTGGATTGTTTGATGGGCACTTTACCAAGACACAGTGGGCCTTAGTTATTTCATCCACACAGTCCAAACAGAGTTTGGTTCAGTTCAGTTCGTTCAGTTCAGTCGCTCAGTCGTGTCCAACTCTTTGCAACGCCATGAACCGCAGCATGCCAGGCCACCGTGTCACCAACTGCCGGAATCTACCCAAACCCATGTCCATTGAGTCAGTGACGCCATCCAATCATATCATCCTCTCTCATCCCCTTCTCCTCCTGCCCTCAATCTTTCCCAGCATTAGGGTCTTTTCAGTGAGTCAGCTGTTTGCATCAGGTGGCCAAAGTATTGGGATTTCAGCTTCAACATCAGTCTTTCCAATGAACACCCAGGACTGATCTCCTTCAGGGTGGACTAGTTGGACCTTCTTGCAGTCCAAGGGACTCTCAAGACTCTTCTCCAACACTACAGTTCAAAAGCATCAATAATTCGGCTCTCAGCTTTCTTTATAGTCTAACTCTCACATCCATACATGACTACTGGAAAAACCATAGCCTTGACTAGATGGACCTTTGTTGACAAAGTAATGTCTCTGCTTTATAATATGCTGTCTAGGTTGGTCATAACTTTCCTTCCAAGGAGTGAGTATCTTTTAACTTCATGTCTGCAGTCACCATCTGCATTTGGTAGCCCCCATAAATAAAGTCAGCCACTGTTTCCACTGTTTCCGCATCTATTTGCCATGAAGTGATGGGACCGGATGCCATGATCTTAGTTTTCTGAATGTTGAGCTTCAAGCCAATTTTTTCACTCTCCTCTTTCACTTTCATCAAGAGGCTTTTGAGTTCCTCTTCACTTTTTGCCATAAGGGTGGTGTTATCTGCATATCTGAGGTTATTGATATTTCTCCCAGCAATCTTGATTCCAGCTTGTGCTTCCTCCAGCCCAATTTCTCATGATGTACTCTGCATATAAGTTAAATAAGCAGGGTGACTATATACAGCCTTGATGTACTCCTTTTCCTATTTGGAACCAGTCTGTTGTTCCATGTCCAGTTCTAACTGTTGCTTCCTGACCTGCATACAGGTTTCTCAAGAGGCAGGTCAGGTGGTCTGGTATTCCCATCTCCTTCAGAATTTTCCACAGCTTATTGTGATCCATACATTCAAAGGCTTTGGCACAGTCAATAAAGCAGAAATAGATGTTTTTCTGGAACTCTCTTGCTTTTTCGATGATCCAGCGGATGTTGGCATTTTGATAGAGTAATTATCTAGAAAAGTGGATTAATCAAGATTACATTCTGAGGTGTACAAGACATTCTATTAGGGTATAAGGAGAAACTAGAACTTCTATTTGCATGTATCTTTATCTTAGTCTCTTTTAAACTGTCTATTTTTTGTGTTTAATGCACACTATTGGAGACGAGTACATGTGCTCAGTAGATCAGTCATGTCTGATTCTTTGTGATCCCAGGGACTGAGCCTGTCAGGCTCCTCAGTCCACGGGATTTCCCAGGCAAGAATACTGGAGTGGGTTGCCATGTCCTTCTCCAAGGGATCTTCCCAACCCAGGGGTAGAACTCACGTGTCCTGCATCTCTTTGCATTAGCAGGTGGAGCTTTTACCACTGAGCCACCTGGGAAGCCCCATAGTAGTACATAGATAAGTTTAAAGTTACATGGCCAAACGTGTATGAAAGCTGATGATTTAGAATGCTGTGAGTCAGAAAAACTTGGAGTTAGAAAAGGGAGAATCTTCACTTGGCCACTTTCTAGTTGCCTGACCCTAGGCAATTTCCTTAGTTTTTCTGAGCCTAACTTCCAATCTGTGTATTACCAGGATAATAATAGCACTTACGTCATAAGATTGTTGTGAGGATTAAACGAGGGCTTAGCATGGTGCCTGGCAAGAAATATGTGAAATAGATAATAGCTCATATTACTCATCAACAAAATGGAGATAATTTCTTTCTTGCCAAATTGTTGTGAAATTTAATGACATGGTACATTAAAAAGTGCTCTGTAAAGCTTAAATTCTAGACAACTGTAAGATAATGTTTTTAATGCTATTGAATGCTGGAGTTTTAATTCTTTCAAGTGCCAGAGTCTGAGGCCATATCAGTTTAATCTTGCTTCTTTGGGATATCTGAATTTTCTTCATATCTTGGAGTTATCATAGGGAAGTCTGGGAGTTGCTCATAGGATCGGTACCCTGAGATTTTTCTCAGAATTTGAGCATTAATTAACCTCAGATATGCACATAACACCACCTTTTTGGAAGAAAGCAAAGAGGAACTAAAGAGCCTCTTGATGAAAGTGAAAGCAGAGAGTGGAAAAGCTGGCTTAAAACTCAACATTCAAAAAATGAAGATTACGGCATCTGGTCCCATCAATTCATGACAACTAGATGGGGAAACAATGGAACAAGTGACAAACTTTATTTTCTTGGGCTTCAAAATCACTGCAGATGGTGACTGCAGCCATAAAATTCAAAGACACTTGCTCCTTGTAAGAAAAGTTATGACCAACCTAGACAGCATATTAAAAAGCAGAGACATTGCATTGCCAACAAAGGTCCGTCTAGTCAAGGCCATGGTTTTTCCGGGAGTCACGTATGGAGGAGAGAGTTGCACCATAAAGAAAGCTGAGCGCCAAGGAATTGATGCTTTTGAACTGTGGTGTTGGAGAAGATTCTTGAGAGTCCCTTGGACAGCAAGGAGATCCAGCCTGTCCATCCTAAAGGAAATCAGTCCTGGGTGTTCATTGGAAGGACTGATGCTGAAGCTGAAACTCCAAAACTTTGGCCATCTCATGCGAAGAGTTGACTCATTGGAAAACACCCTGATGTTGGGAAAGATTGAAGGCAAGGAGACGACAGAGGATGAGATGGTTGGACAGCATCACTGACTCAATGGACATGGGTTTGGGTATCCTCCAGCAGTTGGTGATGGACAGGGAGGCCTGGCATGCTGCAGTCCATGGGATCGCACAGAGTCAGACACGACTGAGCAACTGAACTGAACTGAACTACAATGGAAACCCTCCCACTGTTGTAATAGTCCCCCGATTCCATTGCAGTTGTCTCTCTACCCTATTGCAATGATCCTTATAAATAGTTTTTCGATATCTGCTTTTTATTTGACAGGAGAAAACTAGACTTTCTCTTCTACCTCTAGTCTTTTCTTTTAAATGTGCTTTCCCTTGTTTTCGTCTAGTAAATGAATGTATCTAGATATATAAATCTATAGCTACGTATATTGAGTTCATTCTTAGTGCTACAGATAAAGACAACAAACTCCTTCTCTCATGCCTATTGGAGTGGTTGAGAGACAGATAAGAAAAAACAAACATTAAATGATATGAAGTGTTTTGGAGATAAAACTAGGTAAGTGAGGGAATGTCTCTCTTGGGGATGAGTCAAAATTTTATCTATGGTGTGTGTGTGTGCTCAGTCATGTCTGACTTTTTTGTGATCCCATGGACTGTAGCCCACCAGACTCCTTTGTCCATGGGATTTCCCAGCCAGGAATACTGGAGTGGGTTGCCATTTCCTACTCTAGGGGATCTTCCTGACCCAGGAATCAAATTCCTGTCCCTTGTGTCTCCTGCTTGGCAGACAGATTCTTGACTGCTGTGCCACTTGGGAAGCCCTTTATATCTGTGGTTGTGAGATAAAAGTTCACATATACAAACGAGAAATGAGAAAAAGGGCTAACAAGCAAAGATCCTGAGATGAGCTGACTAACATTTTAAAAGAACTCCTCTGGGTTCTAAGTGCCAAACAGGCTGGGGAGAGGGCAATGATAGAAGCGTGGAGGACATCTAGGAATCTATGGCAAAAATACCTGCATTAGAAGCTGGTGGACTGAACAAAGGTGGTGATGACTATGGTTTGGGAAGGCAAGATATGAGGGACTGGAATCAGAACTTGAGTTTGGAGCATGTTATGCTTTAATGTTTATTACTCATAAATGGAGAGTTCCAATTGAAAATTATATATTCAATATATCGATATGAGTCATGAGTTCAGGAGAGAGATCTTTACAGATCTTGATATCTATGAAAGGAATATTATTAATTTAGATAATTAAGACAATCATTTAGGTCAAATGATTATTTTACTATTTAGTGTGAGGTGGGTTTGAGTGAACTCCGGGAGTTAGTGATGGACAGAGAGGCCTGGCGTGCTGTGATTCATGGGGTCGCAAAGAGTTGGACACGACTGAGCGACTGAACTGAACTGAACTGAAGTCAAATATACTCGTTTAACTGTATTTACTCAATCCATCTACTTTGCCTAATATGCTAATTATGTTTTTGCCTCAGGCCTTTGTCCTTTCTTTCCTGTCTACCAGGGTTACTCGAAGTGCAACAAGATGAAAAGCCAGAGATATGAGCCAGAGTGCAAACTGACACACTGCTTTCTTCATCAAGAATGTCTTGCAAGACGAAAGAAAAATGCTAGCAGGACTGAACAGCGTTTCGTGATGTAGTTGGTTTACATTCTAGGATATTCTCCTTATCTTACCATCAATCAGAAATAGACATTTCATACACCATGCTGTTCTAGACCACTGAAGTACCCCCAAATAACTACTCCATGGCTCCTCATTTCATTCAGGCCCTGGAACAAATGTCACTTCCTCAGAGAAGCCTTCTCTTCTAAAATGCTGCTTCTCTCACTGTCCCCTTTTTCCTTACTTTAGTTCCTATGTAGCATTTATCATTATTTTACTTTATATTATGTAATTATTTGTTTAGATTGTGTCCCCCCTACAAAGCAAGCTCAAGTAGGACATGAGTTTTGTTTTATTCAGTTGTATCTCCTGTGCCTAGGAAATTACCTGGCTGGCACATACAAGGTTACATAAAAAGGAAAATGAATGAATAGGAATATAATAAACACATCAATATCATATATTTTGTATTTGTATAATAAATCTTTGTACTTCTTTTTTAATGTTCATTTTCCTTATTTTAGGTATATTCCTTGGAAACGATATTGTTGGGGAGGGGAAATTTTCCACCTCTACTCCCCTTGAGTTCTTGTGTATACAGCTAAATGAGTATATTTGACTTCAGTTCAGTTCAGTTCAGTTCAGTCTCTCAGTCGTGTCCGACTCTTTGCAACCCCATGAATCACAACATGCCAGGCCTCAATGTCCATCACCAACTCCCAGAGTTCACTCAAACCCACCTCACACTAAATAGTAAAATAATCATTTGACCTAAATGATTGTCTTAATTATTTAAATTAATAATATTCCTTGAGTTCTTGTGGCTGGATTAGCCATAAAATTGACACAAGACAGATTAGCAGCAGAAAAAAATTGTTTTTTTTTATTTTTTAAATTGATTTTTATTGGCGTATAGTTGCTTTACAATGCTGTTTTAGTTTCTGCTGTTTAGCAAAGTGAATCACCCTTACATATATATATATCCCCTCTTTTTAGGATTTCTTTTCCGTTTAGGTCACAGAGCACTGAGTAGAGTTCACTGTGCTATACAGCAGGTTCTCAGTTATCTATTTTATACACAGTATTATATATATATATATGTCAGCCCCAATCTCACAATTCATCACACCCCCTTTTTCCGCCTTGGTAACCATAACTTTGTTCTCTACATCTGTGTCTCTGTTTCTGCTTTGCATATTAGTTCATCGCTAACATTCTTCTAGATTCCACATACAAGCGATATTATACAATATTTGTTTTTCTCGTTCTGACTCACTTCACTCTGTATAACAATCTCTAGGTCCATCCACATCTCTGCAAATGCCACTATTTCATTCCTTTATATGGCTGAGTAATATTATATTGTATATATGAACCACATCTTCTTTATCCATCCTCTATTGACGGACATTTAGATTGCTTCCAAGTCTTGGCTATTTTAAATAGTGCTGCAAAGAATATCACAGGGCATGCATCCTTTCAAATTATGGTTCTCTCCGGATAGATGGCTAGGTGTGAGATTGCTGGGTCATATGGTAACTCTAATTTTAGTTTCTTCAGGAATTTCCATACTATTCTCCATAGTGGCTGTACCAATTTATATTTCCACCAATAGTGCAGGAGCGTTCCCTTTTCTTCTCACCCTCTCCAGCATGTATTGTTTGTAGATTTTTTGATGATGGTCATTCTGATTGATGTGAGGGGGATACCTCGTTGTGGTTTTGATTTGCATTTCTCTAATAATGAGTGATGTTGAGCATCTTCTCATGTGTTTGTTGGCCACCTGTATGTCTTCTTTGGAGAAATGTCTTTTTATTTCTTTGGCCCATTCGACTCCAGACAGAAAGGGATAAGGCAGTCACAGCTGGGAAGCCCATAATTACTCTGATGGGATCCCCCTCTAGTGCCCTCGGAAGCAGGGGCTGGCAGGAAGCTGAGTCAGATTGGGGTGCGCTCGCTCTAGTGGGAGTCTCTCCTAGTGCCTGCAGAGGCAAGGGCTGGCATATAGGGAGAGAGTCCGTGATGGCGACTCCATGTTTGGCGTGCCTTTCAACAGTGGCGCCTCATTTCCAAGGCAGATCTGCTTCCTCCAGGATCATTCCTAGCTAGGGCTTTCCTTACTTCTGTCGCTTCAGGCCATCTCTGTGAAACCAACAGCACTCCTCTCCCTGGTCCATTCTCCCACACTTTAGCATCCTGCTCCCTCCAGCATGGGCAAGACACTTACCTCAGCCTGGGGTGCCCAGTGCCAACTCCCCAGGAGGCTTTGACAGGGGCGGTGCATGGGTCCCTGGAGCTTGGGTGGGCCAGAGAGGACTTGGCTTGAGGGGCAGGTGGGCCCGCTCAGACAAGCACCCCTCCCAGTGCCCGCGGAGGCAGGGGCCTGTGGGTGGGGAGGGGGGTTGCAATGGTCATCCCACCCCTTCCATGCCACTCAATAGCAGCACCTTTCTTCTATGGTGACCAAGGTTTCACCCACAAACTTTCCTGGTCATGGAGCTCTTTACTGCTGTCCCTTCAGGCTGTCTCTTTACATCCTACAGCTATTCCCTCCCAGGGTTCACTCTCCAAAATCCATTTTCCAGCATGCAACCCCCCTCTGCACCAGGAGACACGTGTCTCAGGCTGGGGTGCATGGGGCTGCGGCATGGACCGTGAACGCAGATCTTACTCTGTCCTGCCTTCCACTGACCAGTTGCTGCGTTCCCCTCTGATCTCCCAAAGTTCTCTCTCTGTCCCAGAGGATTTTCCCACCGTGAGGGGCTTCTCTGAATGCAGGAACCTCTCCTCACCTTCAGCTCCCCTCAGGGGTGCTGGTCCCTTCTCATTTCCTCTTTTTTTTCCTTTCTTCAGTCCTTCCTGGTTGTGTGGGGATTTTTGTTGTCCTGGCCCTGTCACCAAGGGCCTCCAATAGTATTCAGCAGGTACTCTATGAGATTTGTTCCACTCATAGATGTATCCTTGATGTATTTGTGAAGAGGTGAATTCCATGTGCTTTTATTCTGCCATCTCGACTCTAGAAATAAATTTTAATTCATGTGCCTAAGAGGTCCCATAGAAATAGGACCATAGGGGCTTTCCTGGTAGTTCAGTGGATAAGAATCCACCTGCCAATGCAGGAGACTTGAGTTCGAACCCTGATTCAGGAAGATCCCAAATGCCAGGGAACAACTAAGCCCCTGCACCCACTATTGAACCTGTTCTCTAGAGCTCAGGAGCCACAACTGCTGAGTCCCTAGAGCCCGTGCTCTGCAACAAGAGAAGCCACTGCAGTGGTAAGCCTGTGCACCGCAGCTAAAGAGTAGTCACCACTCACTGTGACAAGAGAAAAAGCCTTTGCAGCAACAAAGACCCAGGACAGCCAAAAACAAATAAAAATAAATTTTTTAAAAAAGAAATAGGACCTCGGAAGTGACCGAAGTAGGCAGGTTTTATGCTTTTTAGACAAAGAAACAATACATGTGTGAGGAATTGATAGGACAAAGAAAGCTAGGGTTTGGGTGCTCAGTGAAGAATCTAAACAGTTTGGACTTGAGGTAGTAACTTGAAGTAACAAGGTTTGTTTATACAGGCTTCTCAGCCTGAACCTCCTAACTTTAGGGATAAGTGTGTCCTACCTCCTGAAGCAGGGAGCATATCCTTCACTTGGGAGACTTGCTTTACGGGGAAACAGAAAAGAGGGTCAGTGTCCCCCTTGATCTGACCACTTCTTAAGTAAGCTTAATTCAGAATAATCAATGTGCCACTGAGGCATATTTTGGTGTGACCTCCTCTGGGCCCCAACAATGTATATTAGGGATTCGGGGTTGTTTTGTTTTTCTTTTAAATCAATCTGAAGTTTTGCCTCTTTAATCAGGGATTTTAATCCACTTACATTTTCAAACATATTGATATGCTTAACATATCAAATATCATACTTTCTTTCATTTTAAAAATTTCTATTCTCTTCTTGCATTTTCCTGTTCAGCTATATGAACTGTGTTTGAAAAGTTATCTTCCCCTCAAGTGTTCTGTACTTTTCTCTAATTCTTACATAAGGGAATGAAAGACTAACTTGATTTCTCCCAGTCTCCCTATCATTTATTATTATTAATTGTTAACTTTTTCTTTTCCTATGCCCTATCCTAACCACCTTTGGTTTTCAATATATTTTTTTTTCACCTCCATATAATCTTTCTGTTCTAAAGTTGACTTCACTTCACAAATACTTATGATAAAATCATATGTATACAATGAACTAACAATTTCACTAGAAGTTAGAATTTCCTTCTCAATCAGGCAGAAAATCCATTTCAGAAGAAGGCAATGGATGTAATTATTTTTGAGTGATCCATTTTATGTGAACTGCAGTGCATTTTCATACATCCTACAATATTGCAGTTAACTCATCTCATTGTGAATTTTTGAGCCAAACAAGAAATAGGATGAATATTTTTTATCTCAGGCCACACATTTTAAACAAAAGTTTACAGTTATAAACCATTGTCATGATCTAATAGTCTAGGGCATGGAGAGGGAACATAAATCATAGATTTTTGCCTAATGAATACTTCTCTATACAATCATTATTGCTAGTTCACTAGAGAGAAGTCTCCTGCCACTTTCCTCCTCATAGTCTCACAAGAGTAAGGAGCAAACCATAGCTGACTTTAGTTTTCTACTTTAAAGGCTGATACAAGAATGATCATGTGGACCTATGAATTTATGGTGAAATACAAATCCTACTGGTGGGAAAAGGCAAGAGGGAGTTACTGCTTCAGTTCTTGAACTTTATGCCTTGTTAGAATTCTTCTAGGGCTTTATATTTACTTCCTCTAGTGTATAGATGCTATTCATGTCTAGTTTTTAGTTATTTTAAAATCTATTTGTATGTTTTGGTGTTCATTTAAATAGTAATTTGGGAGCAGGAATAAAAATGCCTTTTTCTCATGCCACCATCTTGCTCAAAAGCATTTTCTTTGTATTTTGCTCAGTAGCAAGCATGAGAGCAAAAGTCTGAGAAATAGTTCAGGTAGCCAGTTTACTAGTTGGTCAGCTTATTTATTGAATGCTCTTACCAAGTCAATTTTGATTGCTGTGAACTCAACAAATATAACAATCTCTATACTTATACGAATCTAAGAAATAATTATTGATATAGACTAGGTGATGAAGAAGAAAGAAGGGAGATGTAAATGATCGTTTTTTTTATTCTGCTTAACCTGTGAAAAGAGGATGAGAGATGTGAAAAGAGAAATAAAGGCTTTTCTTAACATCTATTATCTTCCAAAAACCAAGATAACCAATAAACACAGAACGTATTGAAGGAGGAAACAGAATAGGCTCCATCTTGAAAGCAGGACTCCATCTTGGGCCGGACTGTGAACTTTGAGCTATATGCCCAGTATCTATGGAAACGACATACCAACTGGAAAATCAGACCCCCCACCACCACTTTATGGAAGAGCCCCAGGGCTCATACCTAGACTCTCCGTCACCTAAAAGAATACCCTAATTATCTGTGTAACCAAATAGAATCCTAAATTCTATTATGCTTATTGGGGTATGACCACAGGCCTACTGATAATTGTCCACTGTTAACTACCTAGGCTTAAGGCATACGAACACGGGTTTAAGGCATACGAATCACGGGTTAACTTTGATTGTATCTTCCTTTGTTCTGACTAGTTTCAAAGAATTTGGGGAGGTGGGTTTGAGCATGTACACTTAGGGTATATAAGGTTTTCACAAAAGCTGGTTGGGGTCCTTAGCTAAGAGGAAACTCTGCCTTGGGCCCATCAGTGTAATAAACTACATTCCACTAAGTGCATTGTCCTTCTGAGTGAGTTTGTTTCCTAGAACAGGTGACTATAACAGTATGAAAATAATAACTATCAATAAGCTGAACAAGAAGACAAATCTGTATATCTGTTCTCAAGTTCTGATTAAAAAACGTTTGGCTTTCATGACTACAGTATTTAAAATCATGAATTAATTTCCCTATCACATTCTATGTGGACAATTCAGCAAAACAGAAATAATTTAATTTTAATTGTCCTCAACCTTCCCTTCTGATGCCTATTCATTACATTACTCATCTTTCTTTCTGACCAGACTGTCAGGAGACAGATTCTCAAGGAAATGGTCAGCAATTTTCTGTCACATAGACGGCTCTCAGCTTCCAGGGGAGAGTGAAGTGGCTGATTTACATAGATACCTCTGGCCACTTAATTAATAGATTTAAGCAAGACTCAAGGTTAAAACTGGCGAAGGCAATGGCAAGCCACTCCAGTACTCTTGCCTAGAAAATCGCATGGACAGAGGAACCTGGTGGGCTGCAGTCCATGGGGTCGCTACTAGTCGGACACGACTGAGCGACTTCACTTTCACTTTTCACTTTCACACATTGGAGAAGGAAATAGCAACCCACTCCAGTGTTCTTGCCTGGAGAATCCCAGGGACGGCGGAGCCTGATCAGCTGCCGTCTATGGGGTCGCACAGAGTCGGACACGACTGAAGCGACTTAGCAGCAGCAGCAGCAGCAGCAGTAGCAGCAAGGTTAAAACTAATGCCCTTGTGGCATTAATTTGAAAGAATAGTTCATTACTATAATAAAACATCACTATCATTAACAAATAATATATTTATGTTATTAAAATCATGTTAATGTAAGCAAATAGCAAAGATTAGCACCCTTTCTGAATTTGTTAATTTGCTCACAAATCACAACTATAAGGAATATAAAATCCACAGTTTCATCAGTTCAGTTCAGTCGCTCAGTTGTGTCCGACTCTCCGCGACCCCATGAATCACAGCATGCCAGGCCTCCCTGTCCATCACCAACTCCCGGAGTTCACTTAAACTCATGTCCACAGAGTCGGTGATGCAATCCAGCCATCTCATTCTCTGTCGTCCCCTTCTCCTCCCGCCCCCAACCTTTCCCAGCATCAGAGTCTTTTCCAGTGAGTCAACTCGTCGCATGAGGTGGTCAAAGCATTGCAGTTTCAGCTTTAGCATCAGTCCCTCCAATGAACACCCAGGATTGATCTCCTTTAGAATGGACTGGTTGGATCTCCTTGCAGTATAAGGGACTCTCAAGAGTCTTCTCCAACACCACAGTTCAAAAGCATCAATTCTTTGGCGATCAGCTTTCTTCACAGTCCAACTCTCACATCCATACATGACCACAGGAAAAACCATAGCCTTGACTAGCCGGACCTTGGTTGGCAAAGTAATGTCTCTGCCTTTTGATATACTATCTAGGTTGGTCATGACTTTCCTTCCAAGGAGTAAATGTCTTTTAATTTCATGGCTGCAATCAGCATCCGCAGTGATTTTGGAGCCCAAAAAATAAAGTCTGACACTGTTTCCACTGTTTTTCCATCTATTTCCCATGAAGTGATGGGACCAGATGCCATGATCTTTGTTTTCTGAATGTTGAGCTTTAAGCCAAACTTTTCACTCTCCTCTTTCACTTTCATCAAGAGGCTTTTGAGTTCCTCTTCACTTTCTGCCATAAGGGTAGTGTCATCTGCATATCTGAGGTTACTGATATTTCTCCCAGCAATCTTGATTCCAGCTTGTGCTTCTTCCAGCCCAGTGTTCCTCATGATGTACTCTGCATATAAGTTAAATAAGCAGGGTGACAATATACAGCCTTGACGTACTCCTTTTCCTATTTGGAACCAGTCTGTTGTTCCATGTACAGTTCTGAATGTTGCTTCCTGACCTGCATACAGGTTTCTCAAGAGGCAGGTCAGGTGGTCTGGTAGTCCCATCTCTTTCAGAATTTTCCACAGTTTATAGTCAACCCTAAAAGAGGCTCTCTAGTTTTTGATGTTAGCTATGACATTTGGGATGTTGTTCACAGACTTGTGGGGAGTGTTAGGAAGGATAGAGTCTGCACTCTAGAGTAGCCTTAGGAAGTGAAGGTAATTTGCAGAGTATAGGTTTATATGCAAAAACTTGAGCCGTGGGAGATGCCTGGAGAAGTGGCCTGGGAACAATGCTCAGTGGCAAGGGTGGTGGGGTAGGCAGAAGGATATTGGGAATGCACGGGGTGAGAAGACAGATGGAGAGTTGGAGGGTGTCTTGGAGATTTAGCTAATTTCCCTTTACTTCTAAGAATAAATCAGAGGCAAATCAAATCTGAAACATTTTATTTTCAAAAACTAAAAACTTCTTCATTTTTATTCATATGAAAGCCCAAGGTAGTGCCAAATATATAAAATGTGTGATGGCATACTCCAAGTCCTGTGATTCTGCTGCTATTTCCTCACTAAGCTCGGCTACTTCTTGCTCACAACTATTACTAATACATTTTCTATTTGGAAATAACCCAGGTGCTTCATGGGGAGAGAACAGTTCCGTTTCATTTGCATCACTCTGGCCCTTTAACTGTCTCGTTCTGCTGATTTCAGAGAGAGACCAGTGAGCAGCAGCTGGAAGCAAGATCAGACACTGACCACGACAGCAAAAATGCCAAATCCTAGCCAAGCCACCACGAGGGCCAGCGACTAAAGTTTGGGTCCCAGTTCTTGCCTGCCTTGAAAAAAAAAAAAATGTTTTTTGACAAGGAGACAGAAGGTAGAGAGGAAAGTAAGGCGTTTATTACAAAAGCCGAGTACATGCATGGGCAAGCTCAGATAAAAGTCGTGCCTTTGGGAAGTATAAGTCATTTATAAGGGGGTGAACTTCTGGGTATTTGTTTTCTGCTGGCCAATCTTGCCTTGTTCTTTGACTCAGGGCCCTCCCTTTTTGACCAGGAGGAGCCTTTCTACCGTATGCATAGTTAAAGTCTCACTGACCCCAAGGATGACAAATATGTCTCTTGATCTTTTAACCAAGCAGTATTTAGCCTCTTTCTGCCCCTGCCATTACTGCTATCTCAGAGTGTCCACCACAGACAAAGGCCAGCTATTTATCCTGTTCCTGGTGTTATTTCTACCTGGAAGTGTAAACAGGAAGCTAGCTGCAAATGTCTAGCCTATCTCACTACCCAGTGGCCTAGATTCAAATGTTAGCAAGAATGTTAAGGATCTTTTAACTTCTTCCATTTTATAGATGATGAAACCAGGGATCAATAAAGTAATGGACGTGACCACATTCAATACATAATTCATGACAGTGCCAGTGTCAGAATCTGGTCTCCTAGGTCTTTGACTCAGCTCTCTTTAAGTTTAGAAAGAAAACCTAAGAGGCTACAGAGTAACAGCTACCACATTTTACTGAATTCCAAGATCTCAAAAATTCTATGTATCACTGAGAAAAAACAATTAACCAATTATAAAATACCATCAATTGTAAGGAACATTCAATTTTAGAGATGTAGCTCTAAGAGCTTTTTTTAAACCATCTTAAAATTGTTAAAATATGGTAACATATTTGTATTCCTTCCGAATTTGAAACTCATCCAGGTAATATATGCTATTCTTACTTCTCAGGTAAAAACAAAGCATAACACCACACTCAATAGCTTCAATTAGTTTTGTTTGTTGCTCTCTCTATAGTAAGTCTTCTCTAGTAAGCTTATTCTATATTAAGTATTCTATAGTGTATGTATTTGATTCTATAGTGTTCATTTTGTAAAAATCCATTTATATTCTGTACACTTTCGCATATTGTAATTAACTTAGCAGAAAGTACATTTGCTGATTGATAAACAATATATTGATACATTATTATTAACTGAAGTTCATATTTTGCATTCAGTTCAGTTCAGTTCAGTTCAGTCGCTCAGTCGTGTCCGACTCTTTGCGACCCCATGAATCACAGCATGCCAGGCCTACCTGTCCATCACCAACTCCTGGAGTTCACTCAAACTCATGTCCATCGAGTCAGTGATGCCATCCAGCCATCTCATCCTCTGTCGTCCCCCTCTCCTCCAGCCCCCAATCTTTCCCAGCATCAGAGTCTTTTCCAGTGAGTCAACTCTTCGCCTGAGGTGGCCAAAGTATTAGAGTTTCAGCTTTAGCATCAGTCCCTCCAATGAACACCCAGGATTGATCTCCTTTAGAATGAACTGGTTGGATCTCCTTGCAGTCCAAGGGACCTATGAGTTCTACAAAAGGACCTGCTAAGATATCTACTTAGCAGGTCCTTTTGTAGAACTCACAGGTCTCTATTGGAAAGAGAATATATGATCAATAGGCTTTAAGTTAAGCAACTGGGGAATTCACTAGATAATGTGACCCACAAATGGAGATGACTTTGTGAGCCCCAGAAGGGAAGCTGTCATTATTATAATACACAATGCTGCAATTCAGGGATTCTTATCCCTCCTCTCATTTAAAACTTGTACTGACTCACACTCGTTGTCTCTAATCCATCATTTTCTACTCTTTTGAACACACTCTTTTCTACTCTGCTTCACAATGTTGTGGCCAAGAGTTTACAAACTACATTCTCCTATTAGTTTCTACAATAGGACATAATGGCAGGAGAACAGAAGGCAAAAGGTCGGGGGAAAGTTCTCTCTTTTCGCTGTCTTTCTTCTCTCTCACTCTCCTCTCTCCTGACAGCAAGTTAAGTAGCTCTGTCCTTTGGGGATTGTACTCCTACACCAAGGCTCCTACTGCATCCTACTCCATGGTCCTAACCACCTGCCACAAGGGTCCTTTTGGGCGCTCCTGGTTTGTACTACCACAGTTCCATGGGGTTGAAACCTCAAAGTGTGATACTAATATCAGTTCAGTTCAGTTCAGTCGCTCAGTTGTGTCCGACTCTCCGCGACCCCATGAATCACAGCACGCCAGGCCTCCCTGTCCATCACCAACTCCCGGAGTACACTCAAACTCATGTCCACAGAGTCGGTGATGCCATCCAGCCATCTCATTCTCCGTCGTCCCCTTCTCCTCCCGCCCCCAACCTTTCCCAGCATCAGAGTCTTTTCCAGTGAGTCAACTCGTCACATGAGGTGGCCAAAGTATTGGAGTTTCAGCTTTAGCATCAGTCCCTCCAATGAACATCCAGGATTGATCTCCTCCAGAATGGACTGGTTGGGTCTCCTTGCAGTATAAGGGACTCTCAAGAGTCTTTTCCAACACCACAGTTCAAAAGCATCGATTCTTCGGCAATCAGCTTTCTTCACAGTCCAACTCTCACATCCATACATGACCACGGGAAAAACCATTGCCGAGTTCATTATTTGTGTTGTATAATTCTGCAGGTTTTGACAAATGCGTAGTGGCATGTATGTATCATTATAGCTTCGTACAGAATAGTTTCACTGCTCTAAAATTGCTCATGTTACCTCTGATAACAGCTGTCTCCGTAGTTTTCTCTTTTCCAGAATGTCATATGGTATCCCGCCTTTTTAGACTGGTTTTTCTTACTTTCATTTAGCACCTTTCACAAAATGTGCATTTACATTTCTTTCATGTCTTGTCATGGCTTGATAGCTCATTTCTTTTTTTTTTTTTTTAAATCAAATAATCCAATTTTATTTATTTTTTTTTCAAGTTGAACAGACTAAATTTCTTTAAACAAACTTACTTATACTCCAGAGTCCTTTAAAAACTTAATAGCATTTATACATTGAAGGTATTTGATTTTCTTGTAACTAGCACTTCAAATGCAACAAGCATTTGAAGCAACAAGCATTTGACCCAACAAGTAAAACTTTCTACAGTTCATAACTTTTATAAATAAAATAAATTAAATGTACAGTGAATAAGTTCTCTGAAATATTTCAATATTTCTGCAGGTTTAGTAACATCATAAAATACATTTCAACTAAAATTCACAAATCTAAAAACCTGTTAGGCATTTTTAGGCATTTTAAGATGGAAATGAAGACCAATGTTACATCGTAATATGCCAATTACAAATAGTACTTCAAATAGCAAATACTACAGTTTGTCCCAAACTTTAAAAACTATTCATGAACTCAACACTGAACTATTGATGGCTATGAGAATTGTTTCCTAGCCTTTTTGAAAATTTCAACCCATTTACGTTTAAGGTAATTATTGATAAGTACGATCCCGTAGCCATTTTCTTTATTGCTTTGGGTTCAAGTTTATACACTCTTTCTGTGTTTCCTGTCTATAGAAGATCCTTTAGCATTTGTTGGAGAGCTGGTTTGGTGATGCTGAATTCCCTCAGCTTTTGCTTGTCTGTAAAGCTTTTGATTTCTCCTTCATATTTGAATGAGATCCTTGCTGGGTATAGTAATCTGCGCTGTAGGGTATTTTCTTTCATCACGTTAAGTATGTCTTGCCACTCCCTTCTGGCCTGAAGAGTTTCTGTTGAAAGATCAGCTGTTATCCTTATGGGAATCCCCTTATGTGTTATTTGCTGCTTTTAATATTTGTTCTTTGTGTTTGATCTTTGTTAATTTGATTAATATGTGTCTTGGAGTATTTCGCCTTGGGTTTATCCTGTTGGGGACTCTCTGGGTTTCTTGGACTTGGGTGATTATTTCTTTCCCCATTTTAGGGAAGTTTTCAACTATTATCTCCTCAAATATTCTCTCATGGTCTTTCTTTTTGTCTTCTTCTTCTGGGACTCCTATGATTCGAATGTTGGAGCGTTTAACATTGTCCCAGAGGTCTCTAATATTGTCCTCATTTCTTTTAATTCGTTTTTCTTTTTTCCTCTCTGTTTCATTTATTTCTACAATTCTATCTTCTAGTTCGCTTATCCTGTCTTCTGCCTCTGTTATTCTACTGTTTGTTCCCTCCAGAGTGTTTCTGATCTCATCTATTGCATTATTCATTGTATATTGACTCTTTTTTATTTCTTCTAAGTCCTTATTAAATCTTTCTTCCATCTTTTCAATCCTTTTCTCCAGGTTATTTATCTGTAACTCCATTTTGCTTTCAAGATTTTGAATCATTTCCACCATCAAAATTTGAAATTCTTTATCAGGTAAATTCCCTATATCTTCTTCTTTTGTTTGTGTTGGTGGGCAATTATCTTGTTCCTTTACTTGCTGGGTATTTCTCTGCCTCTTCATCTTGCTTATATTGCTTTGCTTGGGGTGGCCTTTCCCTCTTCTTGCAGTTTGTGGAGTTCTCTTTATTATGTAGTTTCTTCGCTGTGTGTGGGGTTGGACGGGTGACTTGTCCGGGTTCCCTGGTTAGGGAAGCATGTGTCGGTGTTCTGGTGGGTGCAGCTGGATTTCTTCTCTCTCCTTTAGAAGACAATGGGCTGCTTTTCTGGGAGCCTGATGTCCTCTGCCAGTATTCAGAAGTTGTTTTGTGGACTTTACCCACGTTCAAATGTTCTTTTGATGAATTTGTGGGGGAGAGAGTGGTCTTGCCATCTTATCCCTCCGCCATCTTGTTCCTTCCTCCCCAGAACACTGGATTCTTATATTCCACTTGGTCGTGGAGTATTTCTTCCCAGCTGCTCCAGCAAGGCGCAGCCACTGTACCTTACCTTGGATGAGGGGTATCTCCTCAAGGCCGCCCCTCCTGCTTTGAATGTGGATCAGCTCCTCTCGGCCCTCCGGTGCCCAAGCAGCCACCGCCTCCTGGACGTGGTACAGCTCCTCTTGGCCACCGCCCTAACCCTGGCGTGGGGTAGCTCCTCTCAGCCACGATTCTGCACGTGGTCGGTTGCGCCGGGAGCCGGGCGTCTCCCGCGTCTGCGCCGCCCAGCTCATTTCTTTTTATCATTGAATACTATTCCACTGTATGGATATACCAGACTAATTTTTGGAATATATGAGTAAAGCAGTTCATGTTTTTGTGTGGACATAAGGTTTCAACTCATTTGTATAAACAATAAACAGAGCAAAATATTCAGAGCAATTGTAGTTTTATGGTAAGTGTAGCTTTGTAAGAACGTGTCAAAGTGTCCTCCAAAATGGCTGCACCATTTTGCATTCTCACCAGCAATGAGTGTGAGTTCCTGGTGTTCCACCTTCTCCCTGGTATTTGGTGTTATCAGTGTTTGATATTTTCACCATTCGAATAGGTGGTAATGGTATCTCATCATTATGATTACAATTCCCTACTGACAATGATGGGTTTCCCTGGTAGCTCTGCTGGTAAAGAATCTGCCTGCAATGCAGGAGACCCCAGTTCAATTCCTAGGTCGGGAAGATTCCCTGGAGAAGGGATAGACTACCCACTCCAGTATTCTTGGGCTTCCCTGGTAGCTCAGACAGTAAAGAATCTGCCTGCAATGGGGAGACCTGGGTTGGGAAGATCCCCTGGAGAAGGGCAAGGCAACCCACTCCAGTATTCTTGCGTAGAGAATCCTGTGAACAGAGGAGCCTGGTGGGCTACATTTCAATGGGTCGCAAAGAGTCAGACACAACGGAGTCACTAAGCATAGCCAGTGGCAATGATGTATGATGTTGGGCATTTTTTCATACACTCATTTTCCATTTGTATATCTTCTTTGTTGAGGATCTTCTGTTCAGATTCTTAGCCCACTTTTTAATTGGGTTGTTTGTTTATTGTTAAATTTTTTAAATTCTTTGTATATTTTGCTTCTTTAATTTTTTCAAAATAAAACATTTTACATAATTCACAAGTAAAATGATTTAAATAATTAACAAATTTAAAAAGCATGAGTAGTTTTCATCAGAAATTTTCATTAGCAATAAAAATAAAAGTAACCTCTAAATAAAATAATAAATTTAGTTCTATGCACTGTTTAAAATATGTTGTTTTTGAGAAGAATTTTTTTAAGCACCAAAAAAACTTCTTATAATGTTAAGTTGCTAACATCAGATAGTTTTCCTCCTTCCAACCCTGATGAATAATGAAAGATTGACTATTAATTGGCTAATAGTCAGAACCAAGTAAAGTAATTTTTGCTCATTCAACAATCAATTTACAGACAAGAAAGAAAGGAATTTGGAGAAATACATACAAGTAAGCAGACAGAAAGTCTCAGCTTATATATCATCATTGTATTTACAAATGGCAAAAACAATTTGCAGGTTTGGTCAATTTCTGGAAAACCTATTAAACATTAGTTCTGATCACCAGAACTGGATCAAATGGTCAATTCTCTCTAGATATCCTGTGTTAGGGGATCTTTTTCAATCTCTTTGTATACAATTTGGGTTTCCCTGGTGGCTCAGATGGTAAAGAATCTGTCTGCAATGCGGGATACTCGGGTTGGATCCCTGGATTGGGAAAATCCCTTGAAGAAGGAAGGGCATGGCAACCCACTCCAGTATTCTTGCCTGGAGAATTCCATGGACAGAGGGGCCTGGTGGGCTATAGTCCATGGGGGTCACAAAGAGTCAGACACGACTGAGTGACTAACAATTAACATGTATAAAATTTATGTAAAACAGGATTAACAGTATTTTTAATAACACTTCCATGAGAACTTGTTTCTAAAACTCTTTAGTAATTTAAAGTGTTAATTATGATGAGATAGAAAACCAAAGTAAATCAATGCCTGAAGAACACAGAAACCATATCTCTTAATCCACTTACTAAAATGGTGCAACAAAATAGTACCCAAAATAAGATCATTTCAAAGGCAATGTTCCCGCAGTCATCTGACCTAACTAATCTGTAGATATGAGGTTAGAGAGGTCGACTTTCTCTTTTATGGAGAAAAACTGAGGCCATAAGGTACATATACCTCCTCCCTCTCACTGTCATAACTGTAGATGTGAATGGAGATCAGCAATGAGGTAAGGTTTATTTTTTTTTTTTACATCAGTTAAAAATATTTTTATTGAAAAAGCACAAATGCAAAGAAATGAACAGAGGAAAATTTATGCGTCGAACCTGGACTGGTCACTTATGATAATATAGATGCTACAATTCCATTCTCCCCAATCATCCCACCTTCACCCTCTCCCACAGAGTCCCAAAGACTGTTCTAAATGCCTATGTCTCTTTTGCAGTCTCTTATACAGGGTTCAGGTTACCATCTTTCTAAATTCCATATATATGCGTTAATATACAGTATTGATGTTCTTCTTTCTGGCTTACTTCACTCTGTATAATTGGCTCCAATTTCATCCACCTCATTAAAACTGATTCAAATGCATTATTTTGATGGCTGAAAAATACTCCATTGTGTATATGTACCAAAGCTTTCTTATCCATTCATCTGCAGATGGACATCTAGGTTGCTTCCATGTCCTGGCTATTATAAACAGTGCTGCAATGAACATTGGAGTACATGTGTCTCTTTCAATTCTGGTTTCCTCGGTGTGTATGCCCAGGAGTGCGATCGCTGGATCATATGGCAGTTCTATTTCCAGTTTTCTGAGGAATCTCCACACTGTTCTCCATAGTGGCTGTACTAGTTTGCATTCCCACCAACAGTGTAAGAGGGTTCCCTTCTCTCCACACCCTCTCCAGCATTTATTGCATGTAGACTTTTGGATAGCAGCCATTCTGACTGGTGTGAAATGGTATCTCATTGTGGTTTTGATTTGCATTTCTCTGATTATGAGGGATGTTGAGCATCTTTTCATGTGTTTGTTAGCCATCTTTATGTCTTCTTTGGAGAAATGTCTGTTTAGTTCTTTGGCCCATTTTTTGATTGGGTCACTTAGTTTTCTGGAATTAAGCTGCAGGAGCTGCTTGTATAATTTGGAGATTAATCCTTTATCAGTTGCTTCATTTGCTATTATTTTCTCCCATTCTGAAGGCTGTCTTTTCACCTTGCTTAGAGTTTCCTTTGCTGTGCAGAAGCTTTTGATTTTAATTAGGTCCCATTTGTTTATTTTTGCTTTTATTTCCAATATTCTGGGAGGTGGGTCTTGGAGGATCCTGCTGTGATTTATGTCGGAGAGTGTTTTGCCTACGTTCTCCTCTAGGAGTTTTATAGTTTCTGGTCTTACATTTAGATCTTTAATCCATTTTGAGTTTATTTTGGTGTATGGTGTTAGGAAGTGTTCTAGTTTCATTCTTTTACAAGTGGCTGACCAGTTTTCCCAACACCACTTGTTGAAGAGACTGTCTTTCAATTCTGGTTTCCTCGGTGTGTATGCCCAGGAGTGCAATTGCTGGATCATATGGCAGCTCTATTTCCAATTTTTTGAGGAATCTCCACACTGTTTTCCATAGTGGCTGTACTAGTTTGCATTCCCACCAACAATGTAAGAGGGTTCCCTTCTCTCCACACCCTCTCCAGCATTTATTGCATGTAGACTTTTGGATAGCAGCCATTCTGACTGGTGTGAAATGGTATCTCATTGTGGTTTTGATTTGCATTTCTCTGATTATGAGGGATGTTGAGCATTTTTTCATGTGTTTGTTAGCCGTCTGTATGTCTTCTTTGGAGAAATGTCTGCTTAGTTCTTTGGCCCATTTTTTGATTGGGTCATTTATTTTTCTGGAATTGAGCTGCAGGAGCTGCTTGTATAATTTGGAGATTAATCCTTTATCAGTTGCTTCATTTGCTATTATTTTCTCCCATTCTGAAGGCTGTCTTTTCACCTTACTTATAGTTTCCTTTGCTGTGCAGAAGCTTTTGATTTTAATTAGGTCCCATTTGTTTATTTTTGCTTTTATCTTTGGGACTCTATGGGAGAGGGTGAGGGTGGGATGATTTGGGAGAATGGCATTGAAACATGTATGTTGTCATATGTGAAACGAATCACTAGTTCAGGGTCAATGCATGTTATAGGATGCTCGGGGCTGGCATGCAGGGATGACCCAGAGGGAGGATAAAGGGAGGAGGGAGGTGGGAGGGGGGTTCAGGAGGGGAAACTTATGTAAACCCGGGGCAAATTCATATCAATGTATGGCAAAACCAACCAATATAATATTGTAAAATAATTTGCCTCCAATAAAAAAATAAATTAATTACCTAAAAAAAAAAATAAAACTATTACTAAAAAAAAAATTAAATTAAATTAAAAAAATAAAAAATAAATAAAGAGACTGTCTTTTCTCCATTTTATATTCTTGCCTCCTTTGTCGAAGATAAGGTGTCTGATGACTGTGGCTTTGTAATAGAGCCTGAAGTCCGGCAGGTTAATTCCCCCAGTTCCATTCTTCTTCCTCAAAATTGCTTTGGCTATTCGAGGTTTTTTGTATTTCCATACAAATTGTGAGATTATGAGGTAAGGTTTAGTTTTACACGTATTTCTAGGTTTTAAAATGAAACTAAAGGCAAATGATTTCTTTACTAGGATGCTTCAAGTGTCGAATCAAAATGCTGTGTATCAAATATATATATAAATTAGCAGTGCTGTTTGAGAAAATAATAGTAATTTTAAAATACTTTAAGTAAGGCTTATGAGGGGAAGTAAAAGAATAGAAATTATCATATTTTATTATTTAAAGTTTTTTTAAAATAGTCTTTTTTAGAGTAGTTTTAAGTTCACAGCATAACTGAGAGGAAAATACTGAGATTCTCCATATGCCTTTTTTCCCACACAGGCATAGCCTCCTCCATTATCCACTCCCCGACCAGAGTGGTACATTTATTATTATAATTACTGAATCTGCATTGACACATCACTGTCACCTAAAGCCTGTAGTTAAAGTTCACTAATCTTTTTTGAAAAATGAAATTCAAATAAATGATGACAGGCCCTGGCCCTCAGTCTATGACAACTGCCTTACTGGCTCCCCTCTGCCCACATGTGCCAAGCTATCTGCTAGAGATATTTTCCCATCACTGTCTGCCATGATGCCCTGAGCAGTCCTCTATCTTTCAGGTCAAGACTACCTCATTTATCTTTTAAAACTTAGATCCAATCAAACAAAAGATGTAGTCAATGTTAAACACCAACTGTTAAAAATTTTAAATGGCGTGGAATATCCATGCCAGTTTCTTTGAGTTTGAATTTGATTTTTTTAAAAAGGAGACAAGTGACAGCATTTACCATTCAGACCTTGGCTATCATCACATCCCTGAACATCCAGCTCGGAGGTGCATTGAAAAATAAAGTCAATACTACTTGATGTTCCACTTGTAATTCATTTTCCCTGAAAACCCAAAAGGCTAGATATTGTGTTATATTTATAACTAGGAAAACAACCTGTTTTAAATCTTACAGAACTGTTTGATCTATTTATCATGTTTGGAAAAAAAAGCTCTTTTGTTTAGATTTTTCAACAGTATGCAATGCTTTGCTAATTTACCAACAGTTGGTGTTCATCTCCTCTGTATGAAAGTTTATCAGAGCCTTGTTACTATGAGTTTCATGCTTAATAAGTAATCAAAGCAGATAGTCTGTAGGTGTGTTCCAGCTTTGTTCTTAGTGGGGTATAACAGGGCGTAAGAGGACACATCAAGGCTTATATTCATTCTATCTAGTAATTGAATGCAGACTTTCCGGAGGATAATCTGCCCAAACCCCATTATCATGCTGATGAAAACAAAATTGAATTATGAGCTATAGCATCCAAACTGCATATCCCTGAAACCCAGGACTTCATGGACATGGAGATAGCATGGTAATAGGGTGAAAGTTGGTGAGTGGAGCTGTGTTCTCTCCCTGCTATTTATCTGGGGCCAAACTATGGTGGAGGTAATGAAGATAATGGCAACCTCTTTCAAAAGATCCCATGTGTGTACTGCTACACTCACTGCTGCCAACACTGCAGCAGGCCACCACCGATCCACGCCTCCACTGGAGACTCAAGACACTCCCGGGCAAGTCTGGGTCAGTCTTTTGTGGGATCACGGCTCCTTTCTCCTGGGTGCTGGTGAACACAAGGTTCTGGGTGCCCTCCAAGAGTCTATTTCCCAGTCTTTTGTAAGTTCTGGCATCTCTATGGTGGGGTTAATGGCGACCTCCTCCAAGGGGGCTTATGCCATACCCAACTCTGCTGTACCCAGAGTCCCTGTCCCTGCGGCAGTCCACTACTGACCTGTACCTCCACAGAAATGCTCAAACACAGTTTGTGCTGATCACGCAGTCAAAAGCTTTCAGTTTAGTTCTATCGCTCAGTCATGTCTGACTCTTTGTGACCCCATGGACTGCAGCATGCCAGGCCTCCCTGTTCAGCACCAACTCCTGGAGTTTACTCAGACTCATGTCCATTGAGTCAGTGATGTAATCCAACCATCTCATCCTCTGTCATCCCCTTCTCCTCCTGCCTTCAATCTTTCCCAGCATCAGGGTCTTTTCAAATGAGTCAGCTCTTCGCATCAGGTGGCCAAAGTATTGGAGTTTCAGCTTCAACATCAGTACTTCCAATGAATATTCAGGACTGATTTCCTTTAGGATGTACTGGTTGGATCTCCTTGCAGTCCAAGGGTCTCTCAAGAGTCTTCTCCAACACCACTGTTCAAAAGCATTAATTATTTGGCACTCAGCTTTAGTCCAACTCTCACAACCATACATGACTACAGGAAAAACCATAGCCTTGACTAAATGGACCTTTGTTGGCAAAGTAATGTCTCTGCTCTCTAACATGCTGTCTAGGTTGGTCACAACTTTCTTCCAAGGAGTAAGTGTCTTTTAATTTCATGGCTGCAGTCACCATCTGCAGTGATTTTGGAGCCCAGAAAAATAGTCTGCCAGTTTCCACTGCTTTTCCATCTATTTGCCATGAAGTGATGGGACTGGATACCATGATCTCTGTTTTCTAAATGTTGAGCTTTAAGCCTGCTTTTTCACTCACCTCTTTCACTTTCATCAAGAGGCTCTTTAGCTCTTCACTTTCTGCCATAAGGGTGATGTCATCTGCATATCTGAGGTTACTAATATTTCTCCTGGCAATCTTGATTCCAGTTTGTGCTTCATCCAGCTGAGTGTTTCTCATGATGTACTCTGTATATAAGTTAAATAAGCATGGTGACAATATACAGCCTTGACGTACTCCTTCAATAAAGCAGAAATAGATGCTTTTCTGGAACTCTCTCTTGCTTTTTTGATAATCCAGTGGATGTTGGCAATTTAATCTCTGGTTCCTCTGCCTTTTCTAAACCCAGCTTGAACATCTGGAAGTTCATGGTTCATGTAATATTGAATCCTGGCTTGGAGAATTTTGAGCATGACTCTACTAGCATGTGAGATGACTACAACTGTGCAGTAGTTTGAGTATTCTTTGGCATTGCCTTTCTTTGAGATTGGAATGAAAACTGACATTTTCCAGTCCTGTGGACGCTGCTGAGTTTTCTAAATTTGCAGGCATAGTGAGCACAGCACTTTCACAGCATCATCGTTTAGGATCTGAAATAGCTCAACTTGAATTCCATCACCTCCACTAGCTTTGTTCATCGTGATGTTTCTTAAGGCCCACTTGACTTCACATTCCAGGATACCTGGCTCTTGGTGAGTGATCATACAAGTGATCATAATTAACTGGGTCATGAAGATATTTTTTGTATAGTTCTTCTGTGAATTCTTGCCACCTCTTAATATCTTCTGCTTCTGTTAGGTCCATACCATTTCTGTCCTTTATCGAGCCCATCTTTGCATGAAATGTTCCTTTGGTATCTCTGATTTTCTTGAAGAGCTCTCTAGTCTTTCCCATTCTATTGTTTTCCTCTGTTTCTTTGCACTGAACACTGAGGAAGGCTTTCTTATCTCTCCTTGCTGTTCTTTGGAACACTTCATTCAAATGGGTATATCTTTCCTTTTCTCCTTCACGTTTCACTTCTCTTCTTTTCACAGCTATTTGTAATGCTTCCTCAGACAGCCATTTTGCTTTTTTATATTTCTTTTTCTTGGGGATGATATTGATCCCTGTCTCTTGTATAATGTCAAGAACCTCTGTCCATAGTTCATCAGGCACTCTATCAGATCTAATCCCTTGAATCTATTTCTCACTTACACTGTATAATCATAAGGGATTTGATTTAGGTCATGACACTCAATATGCCAACAAATTTGGAAAACTCAGCAGTGGACACAGGACTGGAAAAGGTCAGTCTTCATTCCAATCCCAAAGAAAGGGAATGCCAAAGAATGCTCAAACTACCGCACAATTGCACTCATCTCACACGCAAGTAAAGTCATGCTCAAAATTCTCCAAGCCAGGCTTCAGCAATATGTGAACCATGAACTCCCAGATGTTCAAGCAGGTTTTAGAAAAGGCAGAGGCACCAGAGATCAAATTGCCAACATCCGCTGGATCATGGAGAAAACAAGAGAGTTCCAGAAAAACATCTATTTCTGCTTCATTTACTATGCCAAAGCCTTTGACTGTGTGGATCACAATAAACTGTGTAACATTCTGAAAGAGATGGGAATCCCAGACCACCTGACCTGCCTCTTGAGAAACCTGTATGCAGGTCAGGAGGCAACAGTTAGAACTGGACATGGAACAACAGACTGGTTCCAAATAGGAAAAGGAGTATGTCAAGGTTGTATATTGTCACCCTGCTTATTTAATGTATATGCAGAGTACATCATGAGGAACGCTGGGCTGGAAGAAGCACCAGCTGGAATCAAGATTGCTGGGAGAAATATCAATAACCTCAGATATGCAGATGACACCACCCTTATGGCAGAAAGTGAAGAAGAACTAAAGAGCCTCTTGATGAAAGTGAAAGAGGAGAGTGAAAAGGTTGGCTTAAAGCTCAACATTCAGAAAACAAAGATCATGGCATCTGGTCCCATCACTTCATGGGAAATAGATGGGGAAACAGTGGAAACAGTGTCAGACTTTAATATTTTGGGCTCCAAAATCACTGCAGATGCTGATTGCAGCCATGAAATTAAAAGACGCTTACTCCTTGGAAGGAAAGTTATGACCAACCTAGATAGCATATTAAAAAGCAGAGACATTACTTTGCCAACCAAGGTCTGTCTAGTCCAGGCTATGGTTTTTCCCATGGTCATGTATGGATGTGAGAGTTGGACTGTGAAGAAAGCTGATCGCCGTAGAATTGATGCTTTTGAACTGTGGTGTTGGAGAAGACTCTTGAGAGTCCCTTGGACTGCAAGGAGATCCAACCAGTCCATTCTAAAGGAGATCAATCCTGGGTGTTCATTGGAAGGACTGATGCTAAAGCTGAAACTCCAATACTTTGGCCACCTCATGTGAAGAGTTGACTCACTGGAAAAGACTCTGATGCTGGGAGGGATTGGGGGCAGGACGAGAAGGGGACGACGGAGAATGAGATGGCTGGATGGCATCACCGACTCGATGGACATGAGTTTAAGTGAACTCTGGGAGTTGGTGATGGACAGGGAGGCCTGGTGTGCTGTGATTCACGGGGTTGCAAAGAGTCGGACACGACTGAGCGACTGAACTGAATGGTCTAGTGATTTTCCCTACTTCAATTTAAGTCTGAACTTGGCAATAAGAAGTTCATGATCTGAGCCACAGTCAGCTCCCTGTCTTGTTTTTGCTGACTGTATAGTGCTTCTCCATTTTTGGCTGCAAAGATATAATCAATCTGATTTCCGTATTAACCATGGGTAGAGTCTTTTCTTGTGTTGTTGGAAGAGGATGTTAGCTTTGACCAGTGCGTTCTCTTGGCAAAACTCTACTGGCTTTTGCCCTGCTTCATTCTGTACTCCAAGGCCAAATTTGCCTGTTACTCCATTTTTTGGGTGTTAGTTCTAGAAGGTCTTGTAGATCTTCATAGAATCATTCAACTTCAGCTTCTTCAGCACTACTGGTTGGGGCATAGACTTGGATTACTGTAATATTGAATGGTTTGCCTTGGAAACAGAGATCATTCTGTCAGTTTTTGAGATTGCATCCAAGTACTGCATTTCGGACTCTTTTATTGACCATGACGGCTACTCCATTTCTTCTAAGGTATTCCTGCCCACAGTAGTAGATATAATGGTCATCTGAGTTAAATTCACCCATTCCAGTCCATTTTAGTTTGCTGATTCCTAAAATGTCAGTGTTCACTCTTGCTGTCTCCTGTTTGACCACTTCCAATTTGCCTTGATTCATGGACCTAACGTTCCAGGTTCCTATGCAATATTGCTCTTTACAGCATTCGACTTTGCTTCTATCACATCCACATCTGGGTGTTGTTTTTGCTTTGACTCCATCTCTTCATTCTTTCTGGAGTTATTTCTCCACTGATCTCCAGTAGCTTGTTGGGCACCTATCAACTGGGGAGTTCATCTTTTAGTGTCCTATCGTTCGGCCTTTTCATACTGTTCATGGGGTTCTCAAGGCAAGAATACTGAAATGGTTTGCCATTCCCTTCTCCAGTGGATCACATTTTGTCAGAACTCTCCACCATAACTTGTCCATCTTGAGTGGCCCTACACGGCATGGCTCATGTTTCATTGAGTTAGGTCAGGCTGTGGTCCATGTGATCAGATTGGTTAGTTTTCTGTGATTGTGGTTTTCAGTCTGTCTGCTCTCTGATGGAGAAGGATAAGAGGCTTATGGAAGCTTCCTAATGGGAGAGACTGACTGAGGGGGAAACTGGGTCTTGTTCTGGTGGGCGGACCCATGCTAACTAAATTTTTTAAAACTGTGGAAAATTCTTAAAGAGATGGGAATACCAGACCAGCAGACCTGCCTCTTGAGAAATCTGTATGCAGGTCAGGAAGCAAAAGTTAGAACTGGACATGGAACAACAGACTGGTTCCAAATAGAAAAAGGAGTACATCAAGGCTGTATATTGTCACCCTGCTTATTTAACTTATATGCAGAGTACTTCATGAGAAACGCTAGGCTGGATAAAGCACAAGCCCAGTTCAAGATTGCTGGGAGAAATATCAATAACCTCAGATATGCAGATGACACCATCCTTATGGTAGAAAGTGAAGAGCTAAAGAGCCTCTTGATGAAAGTGAAAGAGGAGAGTGAAAAGGTTGGCTTAAAGCTCAACATTCAGAAAACAAAGATCATGGCATCCGGTCCCATCACTTCATGGCAAATAGATGGGGATACAGTGGAAATAGTGACAGGCTTTATTTTGGGGGGACCCCAAAATCAGTGCAGATGGTGACTGCAGCCATAAAATTAAAAGTCACTTACTCCTTGGAAGAAAAGTTATGACCAATCTAGATAGCATGTTAAAAAGTGGATACATTACTTTGCCAACAAAGGTCCATCTAGTCAAGTCTATGGTTTTTCCAGTAGTCATGTATGGATGTGAGAGTTGGACTATAAAGAAAGCTGAGCGCCAAAGAATTTATTTTTTTGAACTGTGGTGTTGGAGAAGACTCTTGAGAGTCCCTTGGACTGCAAGATCCAACCAGTCCATCCTAAAGGAAATCAGTCCTGAATATTCATTGGAAGGACTGATGTTGAAGCTGAAACTCCAATACTTTGGCCACCTGATGCGAAGAACTGCCTCATTTGAAAAGACCCTGATGCTGGGAAAGATTGAAGGCAGGACAAGGGGACGACAGAGATGGTTGGATGGCATCAGCGACACAGGACATGAGTTTGAGTAAACTCCGGAGTTGGTGCTGGAAATGGAGGCCTGGCGTTCTGCAGTCCGTGGGATCACAAAGAGTCGGACGTGACTGAGAGACTGAGCTGAACTGAGGGTGAAAGTGAGATTGAAAGTGAAAGTCGTATCTGACTCTTTGTGACCTCATGGGCTGCATGGAATTCTTCAGGCCAGAATACTTGAGTGGGTTGCCGTTCCCTTCTCCAGGGGATCTTCCCAACCCAGGGATCGAACCCAGGTCTCCTGCATTGCAGGTGGATTCTTTACCATCTGAGCCACCAAGGAATCCTTGATAATAGGGTAAATGAGCAATTATAGGCTAGGAAGTCTACTTTAAAATAAATTTGCTTTTAATATGTGGGTAACAATTCCAACTTTAAAGCTAAAACAGATTCTTCTCTTTGTGTAGTTTTCTTCCCATATCCTGCCACCCCGCCTCCCCATGGTAATGGATTTGTGACTAAGATTGGTGTCCCCATAATGTTCTTGGGACAGAATGATAGTCCAGTGACTCATCAGGCACTAGAAAGGGAAAATATTCAAGAAATTTAACATCACTGGCATTTGAAATATTTCAGTACTGTGAATCTCTTCCTAAAAATAAGAACAACAAAATAACTTTATGCACTGATAAAAGCCACAAGTCAAAACAACTGTGACAAAGCACAGAACAAATTATAAATTACTTTAAAAAATCATCATGGTTACTCATAAAAATCTCAACATTTGCCAACCAATTTTTCTTGTCAAAATACATTGTTTCTTCTGGGGTTTATAACGTCCATTTGTCCAATTTTGCTCCATAAATGCTCTTTTTGATGGCTGAGACACACAATAGTATTCAGATTCTAAAGACTTCTTTCTGTAGGAACAACATTTGAGAAGCAGATGAGTACCTTTCAAAGGCAATTGTAGTTGAGATTGTGGATGAGAATGATAGGGAAAATGAAAAAAAGGTTATCTGAGGACTCCGGCCTATGTCAAGAAATAATTGAGTAGAGCAGGAGCTTTGAAACACAGCTCAGGTAACTAAATGGCAGGCAACTCTCAGATTGTTGGCATCTCATTTTTTCCTTTGTAGCCCTATCTATCCCGGGTCTTCATTCCTCTACTCAACCCATGCTCTGCTGCTTCTCTTCCCCTACTCCCTCTCCTTCATTCTTCTTTTCCTGTCGTTCTCTCTGTGCATATTGGCCTTCTGAGATCTATACTTCAGAGAAAACGGGGCTGTGAGACCTGCAAAAATGGATATCTGTCCCTTTCAGGTTGCTTCTAGGAAATACTAACCATACTCAAGTTATGATTCATTTCCTAATATCTTACCACCAGTAAGATACTCAAACTCATTAAAATTTTAAAAAAATTACTATTATTAAGAACGTTTAAGATTTTATGGTTGTGGTTCAGTTCCTAAGTCATGTACGATGCTTTGTGATTCTGTGGACTGCAGCACACCAGGCTCCCCTGTCCTTCACTATCTCCTGGATTTGCTCAGACTCATGTCCACTGAGTTGGTGATGCTATCTAACAATCTCATCCTCTGCCTCCCCCTTCTGTTGCCTTCAATCTTTCACAGCATCAGGGTCTTTTCCAATGAGTTGACTCTTCTCATCAGTTGGCCAAAGTGTTGGAGCTTCAGCTTCACCATTAGTCTTTCCAATAAATCTTCAGGGTTGATTTCCTTTAGGATTGATTGGTTTGCTCTCCTGGCAGTTCAAAGGATTCTCAAGAGTCTTCTCCAACACCACCACTCAAAAGCATCAATTCTTAAGTGCCCAGCCTTCTTTATGATCCAACTCTCACATCCATACATGACTACTGGAAAAACCATAGCTTTGACTATATGGACCTTTGCTGGCAAAGTAATGCCTGTGCTTTTTAATATGCTGTATAGGTTTGTCAGAGCTTTCTTTCCAAGGAAAAAGTGTCTCTTAATTTCATGTCTGCAGTCACCCTCCACAATGATTTTAGAACCCAAGAAAAGAAAATTTGTCACTACTTCCACTTTTTTCCCTATTTGTCACAGTGATGGGACCAGATGCCATGATCTCAGCATTTTGAATGCTGAGTTTTAAGCTAGCTTTTTCACTCTCCTCTTTCACCCTCAAGAGGTTCTTGAACAGAGAATGGATAATAGAGGGAAAATTGCTGAAATTTGAGAAAAAGGGTTATAGTTTAGTTGATAATACTGTATCAAGGCAAATTTCCTATTCTCGATTGTTGTATTATGGTTATGTAAGATGATAACATTAGAGGAAGCAGGGTGAGAGATGTAAAGGCAGGTTTTTTTCGTATTATTTTTTCAACTTTTCTGTAAGTCTATAATAGTTCAAAATAACATTTCGATAAAATAAGGTAAAATAAGAATAGTGGGTAGTCAGTGAGGCAAACACTAGGATGCTGGTCAAATATCTAGAAAACTTAGATGATGGGAAGATTTTGATCCTATTTTTCAGCTAAAATGATTGAGAAATAGAGAAGTTCTTTGATTTAACCACAGTAAACTCTAAGCGAATACCTTCATCTTCAGCTTGGGTTTGACTATTATGATTCTATGACAAGGAGAGTTATATAGAATGGAAAATATTATGTGATATTTATTTTCTTCATATAGTTAGGATGATTTTTTGGAATGCATGTTCATTTATGATTGGGGAGTATTGAAAGCAATAGTGAGGAATCTCAATAAAATGACATCTAACAATTATGAAAGTATAAAGTTACATATTACTTATGTTAAAATCAGAATAGCAGTAGATGATATATGCTATGCGTGCACGTGTGGGTGGGGGAAATTTTTATTTTGGGAAAGTGTCACAACATTCCAGGAAACTGTGATTTTACTATTCTCACCAAAAGGCTGTTAGGAATACAGAAAAACTGCTTTTGAAAAATGTTTTATTATTAAGATAAAATGGCAACAAAATTATCCTATCTTGAAGTCTGTACCTGGGTGTAAATGATGTGCTAACGTCCCCCACTATTATTGTGTAACTGTCTATTTCCCCCTTCATCAATGCTAGCATTTGCCTTATATATTGGAGTACCCTATGTTGGGTGCATGTATACTTATAATTGTTATATCTTCTTGGATTGATCTCTTGATCATTACGTAGTGTTCTGCCTTATCTCTTGTCACAGTCTTTATTTTAAAGTCTATTTTGTCTGAGTATTGGTACTCCAGTCATCTTTCATTTCCACTTGCATGGAATATCTTTTTCTATCCCCTCACTTTCAGTCTGGATGTGTCCCTAAGTCTGAAGTGGATCTCTTGTAGACAGCATATATATTGGTCTTGTTTTGGTGTCCATTCAGCCAGTTTATGCCTTTTGACTGGAGCATTTAATCCATTTATATTTAAGGTAATTACCGATATGTATGTTCCTATTGGGCATCCCAGGTGGCTCAGAGGGTGAAGAATCTGCCTGCAATGCATGAGACGAGTTTGATCCCTGGGTCAGGAAGGTTCCCTGGAGAAGGGAATGGCTACCCACTCCAGTATTTTTGCCTTGGAAATCCCATGGACAGAGGAGCCTGGTGGCCTACAGCCCATGGGGTTGCAAAGAATAGGACACAACTGAGCGACTGAGCACACACACACCCAAGGATTCAACAGGTTAAAAATTAGAGGACTTTCTTTAGCTTTCCAGAAGGTGGTGCTATAGCACAAGTGTTTGGTTTCTTTTGCCTGCACTACTTGTGTTTGAAAATCATTTTCCGCCCACTGTCTCTGCTTGAGTTGATGCCCAGTATCCCCATGGTCGCTGCTTCTGCTCTGGGGTCACCTGGGCCTTGCTGCTGCTGTTTTCTCTGTCATCACTGCCAGGGGTACCAGGAATTGGGCACTTAAGTCACATTTGCCATTTCTTGAGCCATAGGCTCAGTCACCACAGGGAGTGGAGGGTTGGGGGTGCCTGCATTGTGGCCCATTCTGCCATGTCAGGTTCATGGGTTGCACTGGTGTCAGAAAGCAGCAGGGGACCAGATTCTTAGAGGCACCAGTTTCACTTCCACCGCTGCCCCGTTATCTGTCTGTGGGCGCTACTGTAGCTGGGAGGCCAGAGTTGTATGTGCAGTTTCCCTTGCTGCTACCAGGTTCTCTTGGATGGCAGGCTGAGCTGCTGCAATCAGTGGGCCACGATTGCGGACACTGCTTCTGCTGTCCCCAGGTTCCACCTCCTCTATGAGTTCCAGTTTACCCACCTTTAGATGTACAGGTATGTGGAATCCTCCAGGGCCCCATGCGTTGGGCAGAGGAACCTTCGTTGTCTGCTTTGCTGGTTGTAGATTGTAGGGGAGAGATAGCGTGTCTCACCCAGTCATGATGCTGATGTTAACTCTGCTTCTCTTTTAATGTTCAGGTAACAGTTTAAAATTTTTTGCCTTTCAATGTACACATATACACCTGTGTGTTTGGTATTTTGGGGGAAAATCTTCAAAATTAAGTTTTGATTAGCATGATTAATAGATACACCAATATGATAAAAAAATTTTTTTTGGTCAATAAAAGTTTTAATTATATAATTTTAATTATTTTAGCACCTTCTTTTGTACTGAAACACAGAATTCTCCAGCTTGGATAATATTATAACTTATGTGGTTGAGCAGTCTTCCTGAAGGGAAAAATGGCTAATCCAATTTTACCTCTAAAATCTGTTAGGTTTTTAGTAATTTATAATTTAGTAATTTTGTCCATTCTCTTCAGGGAGAGGGGGTGGACTGAAAAAGATAATTGAGGCAGGGATTACACTTGGTACTTTATAAGTATGCAATGTTATCAGTAAATCCATTTTAAGGATAAGGAAATGGGTTTATAGACATAAAGTGGTGGCCAGGAACATGACTAGTAGGCAGCAGAGGTGAAACTGAACTCCACTGGATTTACCAGCTTCCCCCTTCTCCTGCCTTAGTATCTATGAGCCACTCCAATTTAACCTCCACGACATCTACTTCAGTGGTTACTTCTCATTTTCCTTCTGCCTCTTCCTTGGCCATTCTCTTTTACAGCTTCAGATTTCCTTTGTTTAAATGTCTTGATATGAATAGCCCCAAGTTATTGATGAAAACGAGTAGTTTCCATTGAAAATTCTTCAGTCTGAATCCCTTTCTCATCTGATTGAGGCAAAAAATAAGCACACTTGATCACAAATTCTTAGAGAAGGCTCACCTATTAGAGTAGTGCTTTATATAGGAAACATACTTCATTATCTTCTACCCCTTAATCCTAGAGACAGAGGTCTTCTCAATCCTGGATTCCATAGGTTTATCAATGAGCATGTCTGATGCTGGAGCTTTCCACGTGGTTCAGTGGTAAAGAATCTGCCTGTCAATGCAGCAGACACTGGTTTGATCCCTGGGTCGGGAAGATCCCTTGGAGGAAGAAATGACAACACATTCCAGTATTCTTGCCTGGGAAATCCCATGGACAGAGGTGCTTGGTGGGCTACAGTCCATGGGGTCGCAAAAGAGTCAGACACAACTTATCTACTAAACAACACGTTTGATGCTAATACAGCAAATAGATTTTAATGAGCTCTTTTGGTACTCAGCACCCTGCCCTGTGGCTGGATAGCCATGTCTTTTGTGGAAGCTCTAAAGAACAGGGTGAAGTGTCAGCCAATATCTCATGTTAATGAGAAGATACCAAGACAATGTCCTCAACTGCCTGGCTTCACACAGTTGTATTGTGGTCTCGACTCTTTGCTTCTTGGCATCACAAATGGCAGTGATCAGCAGCTTCCTTTATCTCACTCAGATTCCAGATGGAAGTAGCTCTAGGTTAGTTCCTCAAAGCCAGTTGCTAAATGGCCAATTTAATGAATTTGCTTAAAAAAAAAAGAACCTAATTCATTTTACCTTATCAAAAAGTTTTAATTTTTTTAATATCTTTTAAAAAACATTAAACTTGTCTCTAGAATATTTCTTGCTGCTGTAGTGCAAAAGAACAGTGCAAGACAAATAACATAGCCATACTGAAGCATGATCTTTAAAATATACTTGGGTATGAAATATTCTCATAAGTTCTTGTGAAAGCATATTTTTTCTGTCAACCAAATGAAACAGTTAAATGAGTAAATCTGGCCCATGGTTTTCTACGAACTTCCCTTTTGTGTCTGCATGGCAAGTTTGGTGTCGTTTCAGTCTGGTCAGTTCTCAAGTCCCATGACTTTTTTCCTTTGAAATTTGTTTGCCTGTCATTCTATATATCTGCTCACCAGGATCAATGGATTGATTTTGTTTCCACCTTAAAACATATATTTGGCACTTTTGAAAATTCTTGACTACCACTCCCCCATCATCATGGTTATCTAGCACAAATTCTTGGACACCCTGCTGGGAGTAGGTCATTCCAAGGAGTGAGCACTGTGATCAGTTAATGGTTCATTGACACTTTTCTGTTCATGCTCACATCTGAGATACCTCATGGTTTCAATTAATAAAGACTCTGCGATGCCAAGATATACACATAACACAAGCAGTGAAGCCTAACTGAATGGTGAGCATCTCCAGAAATAATAGCTCTAGGGTTTAAGTTTCTCAGTTTCACCACTACTGACATCTGGGTGGAAAGTCCCATGGGGATTTGTCCTGTGTTTTACAGGATGTTCAGCAGCATCTCTGACTTTCATCTACTAGATACCAGTAGCACCCTTTCTCAGTTGTAACCAAAAATTTCTCTCAGTTCAGTTCAGTCGCTCAGTCATGTCCGACTCTCCGCAACCCCATGAATCACAGCACGCCAGGCCTCCCTGTCCATCACCAACTCCCGAGTACACTCAAACTCATGTCCACAGAGTCACTGATGCCATCCAGCCATCTCATTCTCTGTCGTCCCCTTCTCCCCCCGCCCCCAACCTTTCCCAGCATCAGAGTCTTTTCCAGTGAGTCAGGTCGTCACATGAGGTGGCCAAAGTATTGGAGTTTTAACTTCAGCATCAGTCCTTCCAATGAACACCCAGGATTGATCTCCTTTAGAATGGACTGGTTGTATCTCCTTGCGGTATAAGGGACTCTTCAAGAGTCTTCTCCAACACCACAGTTCAAAAGCATCAATTCTTCGGCGAGCAGCTTTCTTCACAGTCCAACTCTCACATCCATACATGACCACGGGAAAAACCATAGCCTTGACTAGACACTGCCAAATGTCTTGTGAGACAACACTGTCCCGAGTGTACAAATCCTGAAGTTGATTTTCAGCACAACCCTCTCACAGAGAATTCTAAAACCCTTATTTAGGATTTCATCAGAAAGTCCAGTGTTTCAAACTTCACTAACATCACACAAAGGTTTCAATGATGGCTCATAATATGCTGCTGCTGCTGCTAAATCGCTTCAGTCGTGTCCGACTCTGTGCGACCCCATATGCTAGCATATTGTAAACAGCCATACAGAGACTGCTGGAGGCTACAAACTTAATCTGCTGTTATCTTTATTACATAAGTGGTTATGTTTCTCGTTGAGGCCTCAAATACCAGCCTGTTTAGATTGAAAATGTCTGCTAAGGCAAAATAGCCTCGTTTCCAGTCTGGTTATTGAGTTACGGGTATAATCTGATTTTGGTTTTTTTCCAAAAAAAATCTTTCTTTTTAAACAAAATAGGCTGTAGGAAATCAAACTGTACAAGCATCACATCATCATCATCATGTGAAAAACACTGCTGAGAACAATGCTGCATGGACTAAAAGTAGAATCTACGGGCTCGACACTTCCATTAAACGGTTTGAAATCCCTTTCACAGTAATGAAAAGAATACCCACTCAGGCCTAAGAAATTAGTTTTAAGAATGTAATTTCATTTTTTCATCACATGCTTCTACAACTTTTAAAAATTGAGATACAATTGGCATATTAACATTAGAATTTTAATTATGCTTTTAAATGCCATCTATGCTATCCTCTAAATACCACTGGGGAGGTTGGTGTTAATAAGACTATTTTTCCAAGAAATACATATTAAGGATAAGTATCCATTGTTTTTGAAAGATACTTGATAGAATACTACTTACAGACAGGATGCTGTAAGTAGTGGGTCTTCGTAATTCTGTATACATGTGTACTTAGTTGCTCAGTCATGTCTGACTCTTTCTGACCCCATGGACTGTAGCCCACCAGGCTCCTCTGTCCATGGAATTCTACAGGCAAGAATAGTCAAGTGGGCTGCTGTGCCCTCCGCCAGGGAATCTTCCCAACCCAAGGATCAAACCCAGGACTCTATACATGTAGGAGGGGAAAAAAACAAACCAAATTGCTCCAACTCCCTACACAATTTGAGGTTGGGTCTATTTTAAATGAAGCCTTCAGTTTCAAGCTTAAATCAACTTAACCTGGATCTCCCTAGAACTGCTAATTCAAAATTCCCTGAGGTTGAAGCTACCTGTGGAAAAATCCTTGCACTGTTGCAGAGAGATGATGGGCAAGACTCTGTTTGATGACAGCCTCCCTTTCTTTCCAAGCTTCCTGCTTGCACCCCTTGTCCTTTCTAATCTAATCCATGTCCTATAGTTTTTGACTCATAGTCTTTTCAGTCTTTCTGTGATAATTCAAATAAGAACAGGAGGTGTGTGTATCTGTGCAATTAGCACATAGGTATATTTCTTAATTTTGTTAATCTAGCCTGTTACCTTATATATATGTATGTATATAAATATTCTATATATATGCATGCACATGTGCATGCACACACACACACAGACTCACATTCTCACTTAGGAGGGCAAAAGCTTGGTCAGCTTATGGTCCCAAATTACAGGAAAATAAAAGATATCTGAAGATATAACTTGGGAATGAGCTCACAGGTACTTTTTTTACTATAGGAAAATTTGTTTTAAACAACACCAACTAAAAAAACGAAAACTCTAAAAATTCATATGCCTCTTACAAAACATCTGAAATGGTAAACACCCATACACAAAAATCACGGATTCAACTATGTCAAGTAAGAAAAATAAGTCTGTTTTCCTTTTGATTTTATACAATTTAGTGATTTTATTTGACACTTTTAAAATTCATTTTGGACCTAGCATGTCCTGGGGTTTTATACACTGACCAAACTGCTCTGCTAGAGACAGTCAAGTTCAATAGCAATTTTCTTTCACACTTATCCATCTTTGTTTAAGAAATATAAGGAATCTGTATCACTTTTTATTTTATATGACATAATCATTTTTATTATAAATTTATTTAAATTACTTTGGACCAAGCATGTCCTTCGGTTTTACCCACTCATCAAACTGCTCTGCAGTGAGATAGCCAAGTTCAATAGCAGTTGCCTTTAAGGTTGATCCATTTTTGTGTGCAGTCTTAGCAATCTTGGCGGCTTTGTCATACCCTGAAGAAAAAAGGTGACATAGGAGTTAGTAGTGAAACTTGGTTTTCTAAAGCAAGAGTAATCATTATTATTTATTTGATGCTACCAACCTCTTAAGTAAACATTTTTTAATCTTAAAAATATTTAGCAGTGGGTTATCTTGATAGCTGTCATTTCCTATACAGAGTAAAACCTTTCTTTACTTTTCTTAAGTAACATGTACCTCACATTCTATAAGATGTGTCCCTAAATTGAAATCTTCACTAATCCAGATATTTTCATAAGGGGGAAAATATATACACATCGACGTCTCTCTCTACACACACAAACACACACATACACATGTAGCACCAAGACTTAGAAATACACATCTGGGTAGTATAAATGTGCTGTTTCAATAGTATGTTTAACCAAAAATAATTATCTTTCTAACAAAGCATTAATAAGCTCAATGCTGCAGCAGTACAAAAAATATAGGAAATGCATGACCAGGAACTGTGGTAAAAGTAACGGGCTCTAAGAGGGAAAAGAGAGGAGAGTCCTCTCACAATGAGGGAGGAGCAGGTGGGGCTCTGAGGAGACACACCTTCAGAGCTTCCAACATCTGTTTCTGTGCCACACTCTTTTCAGACATTACGCAGTACAAGTAGGGAAGTTTCAGTACAAACATATACTTGAGCAAGAGATCACAGGTCTACTGTTTACATCAAAGTTATTTGCTTTTAAAATTAATAAAGATAGAGGCAAGGCAATTCTGGTTATCTTGATTTAATGTAATTTTTAAAAAAGGCAAAAACCAGAAAGAAGAGAAATTAACAAAAATGAAACCAATGAAGGAGAAAAAAAAAACAAGATTAGAGGGGTATGAACAAAGAGAAGTCTGCGATGATTTTACTAAGCAAGATGTGCAGCCAAATAAATAAATATTTTTTAAAAATGTTATGTGTCATGTGCAATTATTAACCACCTACAAAATGTTATGTGTCATGTGTGATTATCAACCACATATAAGATGTCATGTATAGTATCAATTAATCTACATATAAAACATTATGGACATAGTTAATATAAAACTAACATTGACTGCTAAACATGTTGAAATGGGCATTTACTGATCAAACTAACTTTGAAAGAATTCTCATGTTAAACCTTGGGGGTTAATATTAGACTTTCCATACTTTAATGTTAATAATGACATTAAAGTCTATGCATTATGCTAACCCTTTCAGTTTTCATTCAAGTCCCAAAAACATGACTACCGAGCACCTGTTATACATAATGAGCATAATCAGAACCCATGATGTGGAGCTGTAAGGCTCACGCTTTGCCACCAGTCAGGTGTGCTTTTGCCCACTTATCCTTGAACAGCCTTTACCTCATATTAAACTGACTCTAAGAAAGATATCAATCATTCTGCTTTAGGAGTATCTCTAATTTAAACATTTTAGTAACAAATTCTGGAATATAAAATGATGAAACATTTCTCCCATGAGCCTTTGGATTCCTCTGTACATCTCTCCAGCTGAATGCTGAGGTACAATAATTTCAAAAGAATCCAGTATTATTGACAATTTTTATACTATTCCAAAACAGACAGTATATTGGGCTCACAGCTACCTGAAGCAGTCATGAGCTCTAACTTTATAAGACTGAAATTATAGCTTGACATAAAGCCAAGAATATAAAATCAGTCTTGAAAGTATAGGATTGTTGAAGACTATTTTAAAACAGTAATCATATCACACCAAAAGACTGCATTGTTCTAATGTACAAAACCAAAGAGTACATTAATATCTTCAGCTCAGCAGTAAGGAAATGGTGGGAAAAGGCTTTTAATACATTGTAACATAAAGCAATGAGTGCCTCAAAATCTATGAGTTAAAATAGTGTATTTAACAGGGATCATTATGGTCGATCTATAATCCAAGTTAACAAGTGTGAATCTATATAATGAAATATTTATAAACCTGGAAAAGGCTTTCAACACAAAAGCCACAGTTTTAGACAAAATATTTCCCCCCTTTCCCTATAAGAAATGCATGCATAACCCTTTTTTAAAAAATTTAATCCATTTCTGAGTTGAATAAAACAACACCAAAAAAGTATAGCAGCATCTAGAGAAGGTAGAAAAATGAGTTCATTCAGTGTTGTTAGTCAGCAAGTCCCAACAAGTGACATTACAAACTGATAGGACATTTAGTATCTGAATTTAATGCCCCATAGTTTCTAGATTCTATTAAGATTAAAATAAGCTTGAAGTTCTACTTCTGAACTTGCCACATTTCAAATAAAATGAAGTATAATCAATCAAGTTTTTGAAAGAAATATTATACCATAAAGGTTATAAATTATATATATATATAGCATCTTTCAACACAATTCCAAATGTCTTAAGACAATGTTCAAAAGAAATCTGTTGTTCACTAACATTGATCCAGTTGTCTTACTCTCTTAAAACTTTGTCAGCTTTTAAACTGTGTATTCAAAATGACATTATTATTCTTTAAACGCATACCGATGTGAGGATTAAGGGCTGTCACCAACATTAGAGACTCATTCATCAGCTTGCTAATCCTTTCTGTGTTGGCCTGGATTCCCATCACGCAGTTTTCTGTGAAGGAAACTGATGCATCCCCCAGCAGTCGGGCTGAGTGTAACACATTTTTAATCTGAAGAGAGAGACAGACTTATTAAGCCTAGCATTTTTCTTTGTTCAATAACATATTTGCTGGTTCATAAATGAATATAATTCAATTAACATATAGCACTCCTACAACCTGTAAGGAATCATACCCCCCAAAAATATGAAAGAAACTATAAATATTTGAGGACAGAGAACTGCTCTTTAAGAGGTGAAAAGGCATAAATACAAATAACCAAAGCACAAAATAGTCTGTGGTATTATAAATACAGCTATGAAATGTTAAAGAATGCAGAGAAAGAAAAATAAATTCCAGTTGTAGGAAGTGATGAAGTTCTATTTGATGGAGAGAACTGAAATAACCGGAGGTGGAAAAAGAATCTTCCAAGCAAAGAAAGAGAAACAAAGATGCAGAGGTTAGAAAGTTCAGCATGTGTTTCAGGCAATCAGTGAAGCCAGGGTTTCTCAGTTCTCAATGATCACATGTTTTTTTATGCTTCACAAAACAAACATCCCATGGTCAGCTGAAAATAATCTTGCACACAATATTTTAAGACAGTATTAAGCCAATTAGTTTGTTTCAGCATTTTTTGTGACATTTCCAACATATATTAAATATATATCCACATCCAAAACTCTCTGGTCTAAAATCCCAGTGTCTGAAGACAGTCCTTTCAACAGTGGACTCGCACAGAACTTCCAAGGTTTAATTTGATACTAACAACTTTATTATATGGCAAATGTTGATTATCTCAACTTACTATTAAAAACAAAACAGATCTTTTTAAAAAAATTGCCAGATATTTAATGTTATGCACATATATCTAACAGGCAGCCGGTGTTAACTATTTGGAATCTGACCCGAAAGGAAAAGCTTTTTGATATGAGATGTGCTTTGATCTGTCTTCTATTTTCCACTAGAATGCACATTCAGTTCAGTTCAGTTCAGTTCAGTTGCTCAGTTGTGTCCGATTCTTTGCGACCCCATGAATCACCGCACGCCAGGCCTCCCCGTCTATCACCAACTCCCGGAGTTCACTCAAACTCATGTCCATCGAGTTGGTGATGCCATCCAGCCATCTCATTCTCTGTCGACCCTTCACCTCCTGCCCCCAATCCCTCCCAGCGAGTGAGTTTTCCAGTGAGTCAACTCTTTGCATGAGGTGGCCAAAGTATTGGAGTTTCAGCTTTAGCATCAGTCCTTCCAATGAACACCCAGGACTGATCTCCTTTAGAATGGACTGGTTGGATCTCCTTGCAGTCCAAGGGACTCTCAAGAGTCTTCTCCAACACCACAGTTCTTTGGCGCTCAGCTTTCTTCACAGTCCAACTCTCAAATCCATACATGACCACTGGAAAAACCATAGCCTTGACTAGACAGACCCTGGTTGGCAAAGCAATGTCTCTGCTTTTTAATATACTATCAAGTTGGTCATAACTTTCCTTCCAAGGAGTAAGCGTCTTTTAATTTCATGGCTGCAATCAGCATCCAGTGATTTTGGAGCCCAAAAAAACATTACATAAGGGCAAAAAGTCTGTTTTGTTCATTGCTCTGTCACTAGCAACCAGGACAGTGCCTTACATAGACTAGTACTCAATCAATATATAATGAATACAGTGAATGAATAAACATAATATTTGTCATCTGCATGTTCTTATCAAATTAAAATCAGACTTTACACCAGATACAAACTGGAAATAAGCCTTTAATATATATTTAGATATAACACTTCACACAAATAAAGAACTCTAAATGATAATAGTTCCATTAACTGAAGTTGGAGAAACTGGATAAAAGATGATGCATTTTGTTCCATCTTCACAAAGATGAAGGAAAAAGAACAGACTGAGTGGACACACTGTTTTCAAGGTATGTGGAAGAGTAAAGCCAATGAAAGCCTTGAGAAAGGGAAGAGAACTAGAGAGAAATTACTGAATAAACCAAGGCAAAAGTGTTTCAAGGGACAAGTCTAGGTCAGATGGCAGTTAAGAGCTATGGCATGTCTGTTGGACTCAACAGTGCTACAAGAACAATTCAAATACAAGCGCAAGTATGGAAGCCAAACTGAAGTGCATATGCAAGTGACAGTGGGCATTCCCTGAAAATGGCTGAATTTGGAAAGGAAGAAAGCAGCAGTATGAGAAGGAGACAGATGGAGGGAGAGTTTCTTTCTTTCCTATATTTATTAACTGAGGAACTAGAACTTATCTCTAGCAGTTGGCATCCCCAGTTGCTAGGGACAAGAAAGAAACCTATAACCCGTTTCCAGAATCTTTCTTCCTGTTATAAAAAGCAAACCATCAATTACTTAAGCTAAAAGTCACCTAATTAAATATCCAGGATTAATCCTCTAACATTAACATATGCTTGACTTCCAATTGCTACTCATATTATCTTAGTACCTAATGAACTTTAAGAAATCTTTATGAAAGACAAAAACCAAGACAACTAGCTTTGGGTCAAAGACAATAAAAAGCTTACCATCATTGGCTTGAAAACATTCAACTCAAAATGTCCATTGCTGCCTCCAACGGTAACAGCGACATGATTCCCCATGACTTGGGCTGCAACCATGGTCATTGCTTCACACTGGGTGGGGTTCACCTTCCCTTCAAGAAACCACCAAAGATACCACATCAAACACACCGATGGCTTCAAGTATGAGTTAAAATTAGGTTTTATATCAAATAAATAAGAAAAGAAGGAAAGACAAAACAAGACATATAAAGCAAGGCCCCAACCATATCTATGTAGCCTCCCATACCTAACTGGCCAAAGCCCAAAGCAAAAAATGAAGTAAGAGACATGTGATGTAATTCTTTTTATTCAACCCATTAAAGATCACTTTAACAGCCTGTTCTAGAATTCTATTTGCTTTGGACTGTGAAAGACAGAACTATTTACACATTTTCTAACGTGGAAATCAAAATACACGATACTAACTAAAATTGTTTTCTCCTATATTGTTGGTGATGCTCCCAGAAGTTCTGATCAAAGGTAGCCCTAAACACATTCTGCAACAAGTGTGCCACACATGTCCCCATCTACTTACAGATCATGTTAAACAAAAGAAGACATGCTTTGTAGATGAGAATGCCTGGGTTCTAATCAAGTTTCAGCTCTAACATTTACCAGCTATGTGATGATTGTTGTTTAGTTACTAAGTCCTGTCAAACTAGTTGCAACCCCACAGACTGTAGTCCACTAGGCTCATCTATCCATGGAATTTTCCAGGCAAGAATACTGAAGTGGGTTGCTATTTTCTTCTGCAGGGGATCTTCCTGACCCAGGGATCGAACCTGCAACTCCTGCTTAGCAGGTGGATTCTTTACCACTGAGCCACCTGGGAAACCAGCTACATGATTACCTGGCATGATACTGCTTCCTGGTTCATTTTCAGGCAAAATTAGTTCTCCCAGTCCCGAGCGTGGACCAGAACCCAGAAAACGAATATCATTTGCGATCTTCATCAGACTGCAAGCAGTAGTATTCATGGCTCCACTGAGTTCAACCAAAGCATCATGAGCAGCCAGAGCTTCAAACTTATTTGGAGCTGTGACAAAAGGTAAGCCTGAAGAAAAAAATCAATAACCTGTATGAGTTAACAGGTAAAATTAAACATTTTTCTAATATCAGCAAGTTAAACAGAAACTGTCAGTATATGAACATAAGCAAAAACAGAATAAAAATCCAACTTCAGAAAGAAATGCTATTAAGACTCAAGTTTTCTCTACATTTCTTCAAGAGGTCCTGAAGAGTAGAAGGAGTCTAATGACACTAGCACATTTAAAAGATAAAACAAGTACAATAAATGTTCAAAGAAATATAAAATACTAAACGAGAAAGCATTCTGCTGTTGCAAACACATGTGTATGATGCCGTGAGTAAAGATGAAAAGTAGGTCAAATTCACTCCACTCGATTCCAAACTCCTTTCCGAGTACCACTTTCCCCCGATTTTAAGCATCCTATTCTCTTCTCTGGGCTTCTCAGGTGGTGCTAATGATAAAAACATGCCTGCCAATGCAGGAGATGTAAGAACCGCAGATTTGATCCCTGGGTCGAGAAGATCCTCTGGAGGAAGGCATGGCAAACCACTCCAGTATTCCTGCCTGGGAAATCCCATGGACAGAGAAGCCTGGTGGGCTAGAGTCCATGGACTCGCAAAAGACATGACTGAAGTGGCTGAGCACACATGCATCCTCTTCTCTAGCCAGGACTTACAAGCTCCTCTGAGAGATTAGGAAGTCAAAACGAACTAGACATTCTCAGTCACTCCCATGTTCAAATTCTTAAAGATCTACATATTCTAGACCCCATATTACAATTCTCACTGATTAAAGTTTAATTAAAAGTCAAATCTCTGCTAATAAGCAATAATAAATGTAGAATTAACTGTGCTCTAACTCTGTTAAGATTTGCATGTTAATAAGAGTTTTCTGGAGACAATAGCTCTAGTAACAGTTACAATTATTGAGACCTTTAAAAAGGTCATTAATTCAAAGAGATGTCACAGTATGCCATAGGGAAAAAAGAAATTAAGCCAGTCAATCGCTAACATATTTGTCATTCAAATGAATTTCTCACCATTTGATTCTTCCTGCTTTTTGAAAACGAGTATTCAAAACAGCTTTGGTGGTTATTTAGTTGCTAAGTCATGTGACTCTTGCGACCCTATGGACTGTAGCCCACCAGGATCCTCTGTCCATGGGATTTCCCAGGCAAGATTACAGGAATGGGTGCCATTTCCTTCTCCAGGAGATCTTCCCAACCCAAGGATCAAACCCAGGTCTCCTACATTGCAGTCAGGTTCTTTACCAACTGAGCCATCAGGGAAGCCTAAACCAGCTTTAATGGAAGATAACTGAATACTACTAGATAGTAAATGAAGTTAGCACTAACAGATTTTAATAATTACATGCTGTATGAACTTACAGATGGAAAACTTTTTAAAAATACAAGGATTAATATTACAACTTCTAAAACAGACACAAAGTAGATGTCTGATGGGAAAGTATTATTTCTAACTTTAAATCTGTAAGAATTCAAAGCAGAAACACCCAGAAAAACACCGACTGGTCTAATGGTAATGAGTAGTAAGCCATGCTATCACCTACCTGTGAGCGCAGCCACTTTTGCAGCAACCTTTTCTGCAAAGCCAATTCTAGTATTTAAACCAGTGCCAACAGCAGTGCCCCCAGCAGCAAGCTCATAAATTCTTGGCATGGCAGCTTTTATTCTTGTTGTTGCATATTTCACTTGTTGAACATAACCGCTAAATTCCTGAAAAAAGAAAGAAATTTAGGTGAGCGGCTTCCCTGGTGGCTCAGAGGTTAAAGCGTCTGCCTCCAATGCGGGAGACCCGGGTTCGATCCCTGGGTCGGGAAGATCCCCTGGAGAAGGAAATGGTAACCCACTCCAGTATTCTTGCCTGGAGAATCCCATGGACGGAGAAGCCTGGTAGGCTATAGTCCACGGGGTCGCAAAGAGTCGGACACGACTGAGCGACTGAACGGAACGGATACAATTTCCTATTTGCATATAAGTCACTCTAACTGCATTAAATAGAAGTTTTTAAAAAACACATCTCAGGTACAAAATTAGAAGCTGCTCAAGTGGAAATTATAATAATTTATATGATAAGTAATGTACAAGGGTGAAAGGGCATTTATAAACCTATCAGGTAGGCAATGCCACTGATAACAACATGCAACCTACTTATAAACTACTCTTTTAATAGAAAAAAAAGAAAACCAACACAGGAAATAAACATTAAAAAAAAAACAACTTTACTAGATTAAATTATTGGTTTATTTGCAAATAATTTATTTTGTTGGTGTATCTCAAATAACTTGAAGAAAGAAAAAAACTGAATCTCCTCAAGCAAAATGCAAACATAGAAATATCCTCCATACAATTTCAGTTAAAAAACCTGACGTGGAATTTGAGGGTGTTTTAAAGGGTCTCAAGAAGCTAAGTGACTGACTGAACAGCCTAAGAAGGTAACAGGGTAGAGTAAGACCCTGGGTAGCTTCCTGATGCATTTTAATTCTGCTATGAATGCCACACTGGTTCCCAAAGTACAACATGCTTTAAGTAAAGTAATCACAGAAATCATCATGTTTAGAACACAGCAAGGGCCCTATTAAGAACTACGCAAGGACAGAGGGCATAAACTAGAACTCAACTGAGCAAGCCAGGATATATGGCTACACTCAATCTATCTCTTCTTTCCCCTGTCTAAAAACACTGAAAAACCATGAAATCTTTTGATTAGTCCTGGGATTTCACACTGCTCTAAAGAAAACATTTTTTAGATGATACAACTCCTTTCCATCTGATCTAATATCACTTACATATATATCAGGTGGATTCACTTAAGAAATACATTTTTATTGGAGGAAAAATTACACTCAAGAAACTCAAAAGACAATTTCAATAAAAGCAAGCATAAATGCCTCTGGTAAGATAAACAGAAAAATGTAACTTTCTGTCACAAAGAATGACGATTTTACATAGGAGGCTGAGTCATGGCCCAAATGGACTTTAGGATATAATGGTTTTCCTACATGTAACACACACAAAAAATAAGAAAAAAACTAGAAACCAGAGGGATACTCAAGTTTCCAAAATAGATACTGTGTCTCCTTAGAACTTATGTGTGGTACTAAGAGCCAATGATGTAAAAAGAAATAAGATACAGATTAAGAAGCAACTTAATTTAGTAACCAGCAGTCAAACTCTCACACTAACCTGAATTTCTACAAAAATACTGCTATTGATACTTGATATAGAATTTGTGTATGTCCTATCTCAAAGTGGAATGAGCTTACTGAGACAAAATCTGTTCCGTGTATTTGCTCTGCAATGTATACTATTAGACATTCTTTAAATTATCACTGAAAGTGAAAGTGAAGTCGCTCAGGAGTCTCCAGCTCTGCGACCCCATGGACTGTAGCCCACCAGGCTTCTCCATCCATGGGATTTTCCAGGCAAGAATACTAGAGTGGGTTGCCATTTCCTTCTCCAAGGGATCTTCCTGACCCAGCAATCAGACCCAGGTTTCCCGCATTGCTGGCAGACGCTTTACCCTCTGAGCCATCATAAAGAAACATAAAAATGCTTTCTGTATTTTGGAAAAGAGTAATTCCTCTTTTACATGTGGCCAAAACATTTAACCACTTTAAAATTAACTTTTAAAGAACTTACTAATTTAGAATAAGAGAGACAAAGGAAGAAATTATGATAATGATACTGATGAAGATGATGACAGCTAACACCAATATGTGCTTACAATGTGTCAGAAATAGTTCTAAGCATTCTACATGAATTAGCTTATTTGAGCCTCATAACTATTCTATGAAAGAGATATTATTTTCTTTGTTTTACAGCTAGAAAAACTGACACAGAGAAAAGCTAAGTTTCCTAAGGTCCAATAGTTTGCATATAGCAAAGCTAAGATTTAAACTCAAGCGGACTGATGTGGAGTCTGGCTCATAACCAGTATGCCCTGCTCTTCTCCTGAGTGGATGCCAATAAAAACCACTGACAGGTTAATGCAGAATCATCTCTGTTGCTGAACTGAACTGTTATAAACTTGGCCATTTAAACCAGTGTGATTTAGAGGGTAATATATTGGCCATTCAGAGAAGGCAATGGCACCCCATTCCAGTACTCTTGCCTGGAAAATCCCATGGACAGAGGAATCTGGAAGGCTGCAGTTCATGGGGTCGCTGAGGGTCGGACACGACTGAGCGACTTCACTTTCACTTTTCCCTTTCATACATTGGAAAAGGCAATGGCAACCCACTCCAGTGTTCTTGCCTGGAGAATCCCAGGGACAGGGGACCCTGGTGGGCTTCTGTCTATGGGGTCACACAGAGTCGGACACGACTGAAGTGACACAGCAGCAGCAGCAGCATATTGGCCATTTGTACCAAGCCCACAACGGAACCAAATTTAATCACACTCAATATACCTGCCCAAGAGTAAGTGGAACAGCATCCTGTGTATGAGTACGCCCAATTTTGATGATCTGGTCAAACTCTTTGGATTTTGCTTCGAGAGCATCATGCAGCTTCTGCAGTCCTGGGAGCAGCACTTCATGAACTTCTATTGCAGCAGCAATGTGCATTGCTGTGGGAAAAGTATCATTTGAGCTCTGTCGGAAAGTTTTCAAAAGAAATGTAAAATGTTAACTCATAGGCAAAAAAGCCAAACTTGAATGTCTCAGTTAAAAATCTCACTAAGTGACTACTCAAAACTTGGCATATTTAGTACTCAACTATACTTATGTGAGCCAAGTCACTTAGGATCAAATAAGAAGCAAAAGAAGCAACCTGATTTCCTTTGTAGAAGGTATTTAGGACTGTATTACACAGACCACCTACAATGAATGTATTACATATTACTGTATCTACCTGCTAATAAATAACAGCAAGACACAAAGAAATACACCTAGCAGATTTAAGGATAGCAATAATAAAACATCTTACAGTTAAATAGCACATACAGTCTTTCACAAACATTTCTTCCTTCACTAAACTTGAGGAAAATTCTCTGAGGTAGGTCACCACTTTAAAAATAGAAAACAATCTGTCAAAGAGATTATGTGCCACGCCAAAGTATTTAGAGTTGGCAGAACTGGGACCTGACCAGGTAGTCTAAACGCCATACTCTTTTGTCAAATGTAAACCTGTACTTTTAAATTACTATGTTATCTTTAACTACACCTCAGTCCTCTACCTGACCATACACACTAGGTTATTCTGAAGGAGATTTCAGACTTCAGTATACATAAAAGATAAACTCACATTTAAAAGCAAGTCCTAGGTTTGCAAAATCCTTCACACCATGCATTTATGTGAAAAAAATAAATAAATAAACTTTCTTATACTTTAAATTACACTCAGTATCCAGATCCTGATTTTTAAATATCACTTCCCAACAAGACCCTCCAAAAGGTCTTTGGAAAAATGATTGTTTATGGGGGTTAGGACAGGAAAAATACAAGATGATGAGCCTGGAGCATCTTGTAGTGGAAAAAATAAGTGCTTTTGGAAAAAAAAAGGGATGGTAGCATGTCCAAAGGACACAGGAGCCAACATGCTGTGGCTTTATGGAAAGATATAAGTAGCAATATAAAGAACAAAAATATTGGATTATAACCTGAAAAAATATTAATGAATTCATGCTTATGCACATAAATGATTAAATAAAAAATAAACGTGAGGGGAGAGAGAAAAATTTCAATTAATAAATGTAAAAAGAAAGGGGGGAAAGAAAATTACTACTAAAACATCACAGCAGTAATTGCTATTGGCAAGATCCTCTGATGAATGTTAAAAATTAATAGGCAAAAGTTTAGGGAGAAAGAGGCTGTTTCAACAGCCTCAAAGTTCTCTATTAATTTCATGGTTATTTTAACACGTGTCCAAAAATTTCCTGATATCCCTCCCTGTAGGAAATAGAGCTTTTAAGTGCAGTAGCTGAAGTATAGGCTATTGGAAAATGAAGACACCATCTTAACCAAGTGATTTGGGTTAACATCACCAGTACCAACTTGTGCTATTATCATGTACCCCTGATATGATGTAAGAAGAGCCCTTCATTTCTTAACAATCTCCAAAATCCACAGTCTCTCTAATCATGAGAAAACAACAGACAAACCTATATTGAGGGACATTTTATGAAATATCTGACCACAGCTTTCAAAAGTCAAAAAGACAAAAGACAAACTCAGATTAGAGGAGACTAAGGGGATGTGATGACAATACAACGTGGAGCATGGACTGGATCCTGGTTAAAAGAAGAAGGATATCAACAGAAAACTAATAAAGACACGACTGAGCGACTGAACTGAACTGAACAGTATTGTACCAATCTCAATTTCTTTGTGTGATAAATGTACCAGGGTTATGTAAAATATTTAATATTAAGGTTAGCTGGGTGAAGGGTACATAGAAACTCTGACATATCTTTGCAATTCTTATAAATAATTTTACATTTCAAAAGAAAGCGTTTTTAAAATATAAATCAATGAAAATATACACATATACTTAAATTCAAGCATCCTAAAAGTGATTTTTCCCCCAACAGTGCTTTTCATAAAACTTAAGACATAGATTCAAGATTCCTAAAATAAATAAGAAGAACATAAAAGAGGTCCTTTCCATTAAAGAATATAAGCAGAATTAATCCTCCCTGTCAAAAGTTAATGACTGTTTTACAAGGAAAATCTCAGGATTCTTTTGAGTTTATACAAGGAAAAGAAGAAGTCGTATACTGACCTGGCTTTTATTAACATGATCATTGGGATGTACAGGTTTCTTGCTGCCAAGTTCACCTCCCAGAATTTCAATTGCTCGATTGCTAATAACTTCATTTACATTCATATTTGTCTGGGTTCCTGATCCAGTCTGCCATACCACGAGTGGAAAATGATCATTTAATTTACCTTCAGCTACCTGCAGAACAAAATGTTAAAAAATGTATTTTAAAAAGTAAGAAAAATTCTATATTCATTAAGCTGTTTGAATCAAATGATTGTCAGCATCATTTATAGTACTATTTTAAAGACACTCACTTTTTTCATGTGCTACTATAGTTCCTAGTTGTCCAGCAAATTGAAGCTTCTGCCATCTAACCACTGCTACTTTAAAAGGTGAAAGATAATCTACTGTGAATGGTATAAAAATTTCACTGATTCCAAATGAAAACTGAATCAAAGATATCTTTCTTCTATTTCTCCAACTGCCCTCTATAATATCCAGACAGGGCCACTTGTTAATGCTGACAAATGTGTTAAGTCTCTACATAAATTTACTGTTGGTACTCAGCAGGAATATCCAACATATGCTATATCCAGAGTCAGCATTATAACCAACAAGTGACTTAACAGTGGGAGCTCACTAGTAGATGGAGCTCACTACTCCATCCCACAAATGTCCCATGAGTAGCAACCTCCAAGCACAGACAAAAGCACGTCTAGATGTGTCTCTATTTTTGTCATATTTTTGCAATCTCAGTTAGTTAGTTTTTTAATTTTAAGTTCTCTGGGTGAGTGAGTGCTTAACTTCACCTTCTGGAATGATTTTAGTTTTAAGCTAAGAAAATCAGCATGCACGTTAGAAATCTGTTACCTTAAAAAACTGGTTCATTTAAAAGTAAAACTTTTTTCCTAACTGAATAAAAATAATTGGTGATTAATGTAAAGAATTCTGAGAACTAAGAAAAGTATAATAGTCATCATAGTTCTACCCTCAGAAATAAAGATGATTAGAACTTTGACATCTCCTTCTAGTCTCTACTTCAAGTGATGGGAGTATATATGCAGAAAAACATGTTTTCTATTCCCTTTTTCTAAACAAAATTGGGATCATAAAATACATGCATTTTGCAATCTTTCCTCCCCATTTCATATATGGTAGGCTTTGTTCTATGACATTCTTTAAAAAAACTAAATTTCTATGGCTTCACAATCTAACTTGTTTAAACAGCTGCTGTAATAATAGTACTGCAATGAACACTATATCTATAGCTTTTAAACTGTTATCTCTGCTTATCTTTGATTGTACATGCAATTATGTTATTGGTGGAAGAGTGAAATTACATTCTGCACACATATTATCAAACAACCAACTAACTTTAAAGGGAATCATTTATACAGAAAACAAGAAGTCAAATATGTAAGTTCAAAGAGTGCCTCTTCAAAAACTTATCTTTAAACTATATAAATTACAAGGAAAAGTAAAGAGAATCAGAAATGAAAGGTATAAAATCATCCAGAAAATGTGCCACAATATATATTTGAAGCATCATATTAATATTCTCACCAAACAATAACATTGTCATCCTATGCTAAAACACATTAACTCAAGAATGCAGCGCCCCTTTCCTCAGGCCAGAGCTTATCATTATCCGGAAGATAACAGGTATCTAATGCCAGTAAGTAAACACTCTTATCACCTCTTACCTCATCTGCTGCCTTCATAATTGCATTAGCAATCTTTGGATCAAGACCATAATCCTGGTTTACTTCAGCAGCTGCTCGCTTCAAGATGCCAAATGCTTTAATAACTGGAATCTAAAATTGTTAATCAGAAAACTATCTCAATTTGCAATTTAAGCATGAAAATTTAAGATTACGATCTTATGCAGGTACAAACTGTACAGAAAACAATAACTTAAATAATATTATGACACTAAAATGTTTAGGATATAGAGAAAGATTCAAGATAGGCATATAAAAACCAAGAACCATCATTTATCTATTTGTATAGGCAACCAAACAAAAGCAAATACAATGACTTTTCACAGATATGTATGCACTGCCTTACACACACATACACACACATTCACAGAGATGTACAATATACCATTTGTCCTATTTTTTATAAGATATTAAAACACACATGATTTTATGTCACATATTTAAACAAATGATACTCAGCCATTTCACCAGCCTACACCATTATTTCCTGGAGAAAGGAATGGCAACCCACTCCAGTATTCTTGCCTGGAGAATTCCACGGACAGAGGAGCCTGGTTGGTTACAGTCCATAGGGTCACAAAGAATCAGACACAACTGAGTAACTTTCACTCACACCATTATTTGGGCTTCCCTGGTGGCTCAGTAGTAAAGAACCCACCTGCCAATACAGGGGCTTCAATCCTTGTTTTGGGAAGAACACCTGGAGAAGGAAATGGCTGCCTACTCCAGTATTCTTACCTTAAAAATCCCATGGACAGAGAAGCCTGGTGGGCTACAATCCATGGGGTCTCAAAAGAGCTGGACACCACTTAGCGACTGAACAACAACATTATTTCCCCTCACTGATTCCACACTACGTAACAATTTTTCCTTCTCTTTAGAAAAGAATAAAATAACAAGTAAAATAAAGGTAGCAAAATAGTGCCATGAAAACGGGACAGCCACGTGCAAAAGAATGTGAATGGACCACTATCTTATACCATACACAAAAATGAACTCAAAAGGGATTAAAGACTTGAATGTAAGACATGAAATCATAAAACTCTTGAAGACATAGGTGGTAAGCTTCTTGATATCAGTCTCAGCAATGATTTTCTAGAGGAGTCCAAAAGAAAAAGCAACAAAAGCAAAAATAAACAAACTGGACTACGTCAAACTAAAAAGCCTCTTCACAGTAAACCATCAAGAAAACGAAAATGCGGTGGCTGGAGGGTGTGAGGGGTGGGGGGCCACATGTAGGGCCTGGGGGTTGGTGAGGGACCAGGAACCAGTCTGCCACCGCGCACCATCCCCCTTTTCCCCCATGGTTGGTAGTACTAATCTGTTTCAGAGTATTTCCTGCTAAATCCAGGAAATTAAAATTAAAACATTACAAGCGTTTTACCCAAATGAAATAGAGATATATGACACATAGGAATACACATGAAAACAAATGAGAATTTCATTTTCTACAGGAACACTGTAGTGGGTCAAACCAATGCTGAAGTCACAACCAAATGCCAATCAATTCTGGCTACCAAAATGGAGTGACTGATCCCACGGTGTTTGTGGACACATAAAAATAAAAAAAGGTCACAGTACAGAGTTTCACTAGTCACTACTAAAACAAAATGGTACATATATCATTGGAGATGAAAGGGTCTCATTATTCTTTACTCAGATTGGCAGTCTGTAAATTTTTTTTGGTTTTGTTTTCCTAAGAACCTCAGGTACAAAGTCTGCTTTATATTTTATGCAGTTCAGAAAATTAATCCAGATGTAGCCAAATATGTAAAAACTGATAACCCTTGTATCAACCTTTCACAGACACCCGTCCAGATCCAAACAACTCCTCTGTCTCTGGTACAGCAGCAGCAGCAATCACGGCACCCCATAACCACACACCTTGCTAGTTGAAGCAGGAAAATCAAAACATGAGCCATGCTTACTCCAATTAATATTGGTTAAGACTGCTCTCTTTAACCCCAGGAGTTGAACTATATGAGAATATTCAGGATCAGCTGCTACCCTCTCTCTCCCAAGCATGTAGTCTGGCCCTCACCATTAGCCTAGTTGTGGGTTGACAATTACAGAGATATTTTTCTAAGAAGATCCATTGACTCTTGGAAAGGTGTACAAACCTGTCAAGATTCAGTCTTGAAGTCTCAGTAATGAGCTAAAATATGGAAGTTAAAATTATTGTTTAGATAAAAAGTATACTTAGAAGATAAAGGTAGCAGTATCTCACCAGATAAGGCCTGGGGACTTCTAGGCTTACTAGCCTATCCTGCATTCTTGTGCTGACTATTTTTCATACTCTAGTTGGGTTCCAGTAGGATATGTAATATATTTCGTCAATTCTTTTCACACTTTAACATCTCTGAAATCAAGATGTATCTTAAAATCAATGACATGACACAACTTTAACTGGCAAACTTTTTCTTAGTAGTACATACCAGGTCTAACTGAAGATTAGTTCTAATGTAAGTTTTTAACGAAATATGGTTCTCATATGTATTTGTATGAAATATTTATTTTCATACAAATAAGAAAGTTTTCTCATCATTAAATCATTCATGTAGCACTGAACAAATACTTATATATTCTGTTATATACAAGACATCATGACAAATAGTATTTTTATGAATTACTGTACACTTTTCTACAAACTGAAGCCAAGATAGAAAGTATAATATTAAAGAAAAATTGGATGGGAGGGGAGTTTGGGGGAGAATGGATACACGTATGTGTATGGCTAAGACCCTTTGCTCTTCACCTGAAACTATCACAGCATTCTTTATTAATCGTATTAATGTATCAATCTTTATTAATCTTTAATCATATAAATATATTGCAGCTATACTGCAATACAAAACCAAAAGTTTAAAAAAAAAGTTTTCTTTCAAATCAAGTTTCTTAAAAGCTTTACATCAATTAAAAAGAATCAAAATTAAAAATGTTTACAAACTTCAACATTCTAGTAAAAATAAGAAAAATCCAAGCAAGAATGAAAGACAAATCACTTACTTCTATTAAATAAAAATCCAGAAGACTCAAAGTCATAGCTCAAAACACTAGCATACTAAACTTGAAAAAGTTTATGAGAGAGAAACACTTTATTACTCACAAAGCTAGTTCTCGAAATGACTTTACATTTTAATTCTGTAAAATATTCATAAGGTAGGGTGACTCATAATATTAAATAATGCCTGCTATTGATGTTGCTAAGTCGCTTCAGTCATGTCCGATTCTGTGCGACCCCATAGACGGCAGCCCACCAGGCTCCCCCGTCCCTGGGATTCTCTAGGCAAGAATGCTGGAGTGGGTTGCCATTTCCTTCTCCAATGCATGATAGTGAAAATTGAAAGTGAAGTCGCTCAGTTGTGTCTGACTCTTCACGACCCCATGGACTACAGCTTACCAGGCTCCTCCGTCCATGGGATTTTCCAGGCAAGAGTACTGGAGTGGGTTGCCATTGCCTTCTCTGGAATAATGCCTAGTTCATCTAAAATAAGCCAACATTTCCACAAAAGCCACTTACTGGCATGCGTTCTGTCATGCCTCCAATCTTAAAGTTCATTGTAGATCTCACAGTCTGGGCGCCATAATACTTATCATTTGGGACCTTGAGTTCACCAAAGGTATCATATTCTATCCGAAAAGAATTTTGGGTTGCCTAAAAATAAAAACAAGACATGGTTACAGCTTGAAAAGAAAACAAGTATCAGAAGAAATAACATCATATACAGGAAATACACAGGAAATTATTGGAAATAATTGGAAATTATTTAATATTGGAAATATAAATTTAATTTATAATTCCAAAATAATTGGAATATATGTTTCCAATATACAGGAAACATCATATCTGGGAAAAGACATCCTTAAGTACCATAAAGACAAAAAAATTCCACTTTGATTCTCATTGTTCTTCCCAACTTCCAGTTTTTTTCTTGAAAATTCTAGTCACACAAATTAATACAGATATTAATGATGTATTCTAGGATGCATACACTATGCACATGATAAATACAAAGAAAGCCTCTGAAGTCAAAAGAGTAATCTTCTTCAATTCAGGAATATGCCTGTTATTGGTCAAGCTTTGATCTACTATTTTACTAGGAACTTTGGAAAATAAACTAAGAACAATACTTTTAAAGCTTGAAAATAGTATATATTTAACCAAAGCTCAACCACTGTCTACAAATACTATGCATGAGAGAGAGCTTAGTGCAACACAAAAATATTCCAGGCTTTGCAGCGAGATGGCCCATCACCTGGTAGCTGTGTCATCTTCAGCAAGTCAGCTTTTCTAATCTATAATTATAGTAAATGGTGTAATTTACAGAGACATGGGCCAGATCAGTTCCTAACCTTTCTCAGGGTATTGGAACCTTTTAAGAATATAAGGGAAGGTATGGATCATCTCTCTAGAAAAATTAACATAAATATATGTAAAATTTTATATATGATTTTAAAGAGTTTATACCTTGAAGTCAATTCATTCCCCAGGATAAGAACGCATGACCCAAAATCCCTTTTATGGAAAACCTAAGATTCTACCAAGTACATCAACTTATACTAATTAAAAAAAAAATACACATTTGGAACCTACATATATTTATTTTAAAGAAAGTTCAAAGAGATACTCAGAATTTTAATTAATGTTCACCTTGCATTAATTATAAAATAAACATGATCAGATGATTCAAAAGATTTAAAAACACCTAGTAAAGTAATCTTTTTAGTAAATAGTCCTCTGAATAGGAAAAAATTAATTTTGTAGTTATCCCTTGGGACAAGAAAGATGGAACAACAACAAAAAACAAACTTTATATGTTATAAAACTTTTAAAATTGTATGAAAAGAAAAATACCCTTGTATCTCGTGAGAAATATAGAAGTATAATCAATGAGGTACATTTTTTTCTTCTGCCTAAAAGTCTGCAGAGGAGAGGAGTGGCTAAGATGGCAGAGTAGGGAGACTCAGCTTATTTCCTCTCATGGGCACACCAAAATTAGGATTATTTACAGAGCAATGATTGATGAGTAAAGCTGAAAAATTAGCAGAAAACAGCTTCTACAACTGAAGATATATACGTACCATGGCAAAATAGGTAGGAGGGGTGAAGACATAGTAAAGTCATGACCTATACTCCCCTGCGGGGAGGTGACCCACAAACTGGAGGATAATTACAACTGCAGAGATTTTCCCCCAGGAGAAAGAGGTCCAGGTCCAGTGTCAGGGTCCCTAGCCTGGGGGTCTTGCACTGAGAAGAGCCCCTTGAAACTTTGGCTTTGGAGGCCACAGGCCTCACTTCTGGCCAGAGGTCTGTGGGAAATAGAAACTCCACACTTAAAGGGTGCACACAAAATTTGACACTCTGGGACCCAGGGCAAAGCAGTAACTTGAAAAGAGCCTGGCTCTTTACAGTAACCTAGAGAAGAAAAAACCTTTATATTATACATAAGCACACATGCATATACACACAAGCCTGAAACAAACATTTTGTGAAACAATCTGTCCTGGCCCTCATATTTTCTATTCTATGCTATTCAGTCAAAAAACCAATGCTGTTAACTGTCCACTACATTGATTTTGCCACCCACTAATGAGTCCACCTGAAGTTTGAAAAACACGTGTATGATTTTCAAAATCTTCTTACATTATCTCTTCCCAGTGGCTTAGGCAAGAAGAGGAGGACTGCTCAACTAAATTAATGAAATAAATTATCACTGCTTTTGATGAAAAAGTGAGGTTATGATGGCATCTATTAAATATAAATAAGTTTTTAATTATTATAATCCATTATTATTAAAAAATGTGCTTTTTTAAAAATCATGTCTTTATATCCCATAATTCAGACAGCAGAATTTCTGGGAGAAGTTTAAAGAGTCTAACCAGCTAGGCATAGGGCAGGCACAAGCTGCAATTTCTCAAAGTCCTGGGAGACGCATCTTTATTCCCAATTGTTTCCCCTCCTAGAGAAGCATGAAAGGATAATATGGCCAGTATGCATTACAGTGTGATTGCTATTTGGTCCTAGAAATACCAAGTACTATTACCATCCACTAACCTCAGTAACCTGGAATTGAGGTTGTCTCCAAGTTTACATGCTATCAATCAAGAGTTTCAGTTCAGTTGCTCAGTCATTTCTGACCCTTTGTGACCCCATGGACTGCAGCACGCCAGGCTTTCCTGTGCATCACAAGCTCCCAGAGCTTGCGCAAACTCATGTCCATCGAGTCAGTGATGCCATCCAACAATCTCATCCTCTGTCATCCCCTTCTCCTGCCTTCAATCTTTCCCAGCATTAGGGTCTTTTCCAATGAGTCAGGTGGCCAAAGTATTGGAGTTTCAGCTTCAGCATCAGTCCTTCCAATGAATATTCAAGACTGATTGCCTTTAGGATGGACTGGTTGGATCTCCTTGCAGTCCAAAGGACTCTCAAGAGTCTTCTCCAATACCACAGTTCGAAAGCATCAATTCTTCAGCCCTCAGCTTTCTTTACGGTCCAACTCTCACATTCATACATGACTACTGGAAAAACCATAGCTTTGACTAGACAGGCCTTTGTCAGGAAAAGTAACGTCTCTGTTTCTTAATATGCTGTCTAGATTTGTCATAGCTTTTCTTCCAAATGACCAAGCATCTTTTAATTTCATGGCTGCAGTCATAACCTGCAGTGATTTTGGAGCCCAAAAAAATAAAGACAGTTTCCATTGTTTCCCCATCTATTTGCCATGATGTGATGGGACTGGATGCCATGATCTTTGTTTTTGAATATTGAAATTTAAGCCAGCTTTTTCACCTTCATCAAGAGACTCTTTAGATCTTCTTTGCTTTCTGGCATAAGAGTGGTGTCTTCTGTATATCTGAAGTTACTGATATGTCTCCCTGCAACCTTGATTCCAGCTTGTGCTTCATCCAGCCAAGCATTTCTCATGATGTACTCTGTATGTAAGTTAAATAAGCAGGGTGACAATAAACAGCCCTGATGTACTCCTTGCCCAATTTGAAACCAGTCCATTGTTTCACGTCTGGTTCTAACTGTTGCTTCTTGACCTGCATACAGGTTTCTCAGGAAGCAGGTAAGGTGGTCTGGTATTCCCATCTTTTTAAGAATTTTTTTTGATCCACACAGTCAAAGGCTTTGGCACAGTCAATAAAGCAGAAATAAGATGTTTTTCTGAAACTCTCTTGTTTTTTCTGTGATCCAACAGATGTTAGCAGTTTGATCTCTGGTTCCTCTGCCTTTTCTAAATCCAGCTTGAACGTCTGGAAGTTCTCAGTTCACATACTGTTGAAGCCTGGCTTCAAGAATTATCAGAGTCTAAAGCGTCTAAAGGCTAGTAAAAAGGTACAGGCCTTAGGCCTATAATATATCCCCACGCATATGTAAGATAACCATTAATTAAACCATGATATCTCTTAAAGAAAATGTAACATGCCTTTCACATTCTCAGCCTTAGGTGGTTTCAAAGAATATTTCAGGATTCAAGAAAATCCAAACCATTTCTTAGGCAGAAAGACTATATCCCAAGAGGTTAAAAATCTCAAATGTGACTTCATTGTGTTTGGGTTTCCAGTTTCTCTAAAAAGACTTTTTAAAGTCTTTCAGTTCTTAAAGTACAAGGTGACCATCAAGTCTTAAAATATTGACAAATGTGTAATAAATGGTTTATTGATACTGTACTGCAATATAGAATATTATCCATGTTTTCAGACTTAATGGCCATCTTGAAGAAGTAACTTTAAAAAATGTAGAACTTCTTTGTCCACCATGCTACCAAAGCAGTATCATATAGCAGGTCTCCACTGTATATTCTCTATTTGTCTCCTCAGTATCACATTTTAATTAACTGTGCACGACATCTTTGCTTATTTATTAATAACTGCTCTATTTACTTAACATGCCTCAGTAGTCTCTAAGGTCTTCCCAGGTGGCGCAGTGGTAAAAAATCTGACTGCCAATGCAGGAGACATGAGTTTGATTCCTGGGTTGGGACGATCCCTGGAAAAGGGGATGGCAACCCCCATAGACAGGAGCCTGGCAGGCTGCAGTCCATGGGGTTGCAAAGAGTTGGACACGACTGAGCAGGGATGCACACACGCAAGCAGTCTAAACTCTGCCCACAGTGACTGTTTCACACACAGGGAGCATTCAGTGTAATCTTCCTATCTGATGAAATTGTATTCTTAACTGAGATGAAAGGTAATTTAGAGTTATTTGAAGTTCTTTTTGTAAAAAGTTAATTGAAGTATAACTGATTTATAGTATTGTGTTAATTTCTTCTGTACAGCAAAGTGACTCAGACATACGTATTTTTTCATATTCTTTTACATTATGGTTTGTCACTGGGTATTGAATATAGTGTATTTAAGACTAGCAACAAAAAAACTTAGATCAACTCAGAGACTTTGGAGCTGAGAAGATTAGAGGGCAAAAGATGTATTTAGAATTATGGGAAAAAAAAATCTATCTTCACCTGATGTAAGCTAACACTACAACACTAAAAGCAAGATAGTGCTTTTTTTTTGACATTAACAGCAGGATAGATTCAGTTCTTCAGGCTTTTATTCTTTTTTTACAAAACACTAAATAAGTGAAAAATAACTTTTTAAAAGGCTTTGCTGCTGCTGAGTCACTTCAGTTGTGTCCGACTCTGTGCGACCCCATAGACAGAAGCCCACCAGGCTCCCCCGTCCCTGGGATTCTCCAGGCAAGAACAATGGAGTGGGTTGCCATTTCCTTCTCCAATGTGTGAAAGTGAAAAGTGAAAGTGAAGTCGCTCAGTCGTGTCTGACTTGTAGCGACCCCATGGACTATAGCCTACCAGGCTCCTCTGTCCATGCGATTTTCTAGGCAAGAGTAGTGGAGCGGCTTGCCATCGCTGCTTTAAAGTGCACTAAAATTATTCAAACAGGGAGTTGCAGAAACATAAAGCATCCTTGATTTCTAGTTTCAGATATAGTGATATAGTGTCGTCAAATTATCTTAAAGTGTATAGTCCAGAAAATGTCTTGGGCCTTTGAAATCCCCTAGATGGAAGCATTCATTTAATAAGCACTCACCATGTCCCAAATTCAACGTATTTCCACAGGGACAACATTGCTGAGTATCTGTAACTATTTTCATGTATTATGTATTACATAATACTGTATGTATTACAGTATTACCTGACCAAAATCCCAACTCTGAGTGACAGAATAGGGTCTGAAGTCACATCTCTCTGAATAAAAGCTCAAATCACAAATCAGAGTGAATAGGGCAAAATAGTAAGCCTTCCTAAACTACCATTTATCTCTCAAACTTTTCCTGATAATATACATGTGAGGATACCTTTTCAATGTTCATTTCAGTTCAGTTCAGTCGCTCAGTCGTGTCCGACTCTTTGCGACCCCATGAATCACAGAACGCCAGGCCTCCCTGTCCATCACCTACTTACTAAAGCCCAAATTTCCGGAGGCTACTTTCTAAAGTGAAAAAGAGCTCGTGTCGGTTAAGGTATCCAACCTGAAATTGGACGGTTAGTTCCTTAGAGGGCATGCCTCAATTAAAAGTGCTGATTCAGCAATAGGTCCCATGCAATTTCCTCCAACATACTTCTGGACATTCTGCCAGTTACTATTTCTGGGTTTTACAAAAAGCTCAACATTCAGAAAACTAAGATCATGGCATCTGGTCCAATCATTTCATGGGAAATAGATGGGGAAACAGTGGAAACAGTGTCAGACTTTATTTTTTGGGGCTACAAAATCACTGCGGATGCTGATTGCAGCCATGCAGCCATGAAATTAAAAGACGCTTATTCCTTGGAAGGAAAGTTATGACCACCCTAGACAGCATATTAAAGAGCAGAGACATTACTTTGCCAACAAAGGTCCGTCTAGTCAAGGCTCTGGTTTTTCCAGTGGTCATACATTGATGTGAGAGTTGGACTGTGAAGAAAGCTGAGCACCGAAGAATTGATGCTTTTGAACTGTGGTGTTGGAGAAGACTCTTGAGAGTCCCTTGGACTGCGAGGAGATCCAACCAGTCCATTCTAAAGGAGATCAGTCCTGGGCGTTCATTGGAAGGACTGATGCTAAAGCTGAAACTCCAATACTTTGGCCACCTCATGCGACGAGTTGACTCATTGGAAAAGACTCTGATGCTGGGAAGGATTGAGGGCGGGAGGAGAAGGGGACGACTGAGAATGAGATGGCTGGATGGCATCACCGACTAGATGGACATGAGTTTGAGTGAACTCCGGGAGCTGGTGATGGACAGGGAAGCCTGGCGTGCTGACTCATGGGGTCGCAAAGAGTCGGACACGACTGAGCGACTGAACTGACCTGAACGTGGGTAAAAAGTCTCACAAACTAAATGGCCAATTTCATGGAATGTAAAATCTCTTAGGTTCACAAGACCTTTACAACCCCGCCTGGAGACCGACAAGCAGCACAGCTGTGACCCCAGAAGCTAGCTCCGAGGGGCTGGATTCAGCCGGGCCCACCAAGTGCAGGGACGGAGCTGCCCCTTCCCAACACTGTCCCACCTCGTGGCCGCCCAATCCTAACACCGTCCACCTCGGCATCCTCGCAAGGGCAGTCGCCGCAGAAGTGAGCGCGGCAGGGGCAGGGTCCGGGATGCCCGGCGTGACTCCCGCCCACAGCTGCCGCCCTCCCGAGCGCCCCTCCAACTGAGGAAGCGCCCCGGGCCCACAGCGAAGTTCCAACACACGGGCCAATATCGAGACCCTAGGGCCGGCGGGCGGGAGGCCTGAAGGTCACCGCGAGGCGGCCAGGGCGGTCGGGGAGCACGAGCTCACCATTCGAGCGGCGTTCGGAGGCCGGAGCAGGAGGACTGCTGGGCTACCCGGGCCAAGGCCAGGGCTGGGGGCGGAACCTGGATTCCGCGAGAGTAAACGCGAACGCGCGAGGAGCCGGAGCGCGCGATCCATAGCGCGGCGGCCTGGGTAGAGCTTCCGGGCATTATGGCCACGCCCCCACACAGGCTGTCAGAACCCCCACGGTCTCCACTCGTATCCAATCAACAGCCTCAAAACCGAGCTGGCGGGACCAACGGCCAATGACCAGGGAAGCGTGAGGGGGCGGGCTTAACTGCCTCCTCTTGAGCCCTAGGATTCCTGGGAAACTTAAGGGAAAGGAATGATGGGAAAGAGAGTTCGTGGTTTCCTGAACCAGTAGTTTCGTTGCTCAAAGAAGACAACAGTAGTTTTCCTGTGTTACTGTGGCTAACAGAGGGCTAATAGCTAGTAAGTCTGTATTTGGTTGGTGGCGTAGAGAGAAGAATTTACTTATTAATTTATGTGGGACTTCCCTGGAGGCTCAGATAGGAAAGAATCTGCCTGCAATGTAGCAGACCCGGGTTCGATCCCTAGGTCATTTATCTTCCATGTAATCACTCAATACGTGTTTTATTTGCGCTATTTTCATCTGTTCCAGGTTACATCTTCCGTGTAGAAATTTTAGAAAGCAAAGTATAGAGAATGAAATAATAATTATGTATCAAAAACCAACACTGATGAATTACTCAGTTCGTCTAACTTGTCTGAGGTCTGTACAGTTTCCTTTCTCTTCTGAATAGGTACTCTAAGAACTCCGTTTTTAAATACAGTGTTGAAGATGTCCATAGTCATAGGTGATTTCGGAATTTTTATTGTTTACATTCAGGCTCTTCTAGTCTTTTGCATTGATAACGTGTTTTCAAATTAAAGGTGTATCGTTGTTATAGATGATGATAGAAGAGTAGGAACAGATATCAAATTGCATTGAAACCACAATTTTTTCTTTTTTCGTCTCTTTGAATTGCTTGAAACCAGGTGACAGTTATTCAAGAAAGAGAACCCTTGGATGATGTTTAGGAGTCAAAGGTTCAGGACCTGCAAAGCCAAGCTTAATAGAGTTCAGTTCAGTTGCTGAGTCGTGTCCGACTCTTTGCGACCCCATGAATCGCAGCACACCAGGCTTCCCTGTCCATCACCAACTCCCCGGAGTTCACCCAAACTCATGTGCATCCAGTCGGTGATGTAATCCAGCCATCTCATCCTTTGTCGTCCCCTTCTCCTCCTGCCCCCAATCCCTCCCAGCATCAGAGTCTTTTCCAATGAGTCAGCTCTTCGCATGAGGTGGCCAAAGTATTGGAGTTTCAGCCTCAGCATCAGTCCTTCCAATGAACACCCAGGACCGGTCTCCTTTAGGATGAACTGGTTAGATCTCCTTGCAGTCCAAGGGACTCTCAAGAATCTCCAACACCACAGTTCAAAATCAGCAATTCGTCGGCTAGAGTTAGTTTCTATCAAACCTCTTGGTAACACTGTTTATGTTATTTTGTTGCTTATGAACTTGACTGGTACATATTTAAAATTTGAAAATTTAAATCAGAGAGGATAATAGTTGAACTACGATCTAAACTTTGAAACATTGCAGAAACCCACCACCACCAACTTTTTGTATTTCAGTATCTTCTCCTTCCTTCAAATAGATGAAGATTTATTTAGAAGTTAGAAGGTCAGAATAAAAGATACTGGAATGGTTTTAGAAAACAATGAACCATCCATCCCATATGTTTATGCTTTCCACCATACTAAACAAAAAGACAACACACCAAAGTTTAGTATGAGGATAGTATTGTCAGTGTTATTCTTTTGACAGAAAAGTACAGGAATAAGCGCTTAAAATTACTATCGTTTCCTAGGAAATGCTAACATTTTGATGTACTTAATTCATACTCTTTGCAAAATAAAATAAATTAGAAATAGTGGAGTGGCATTTTCTTCCACATCTCCCGAGAAACTATTATTTTTAAAAAATATTAGTGTATTTTTTTGGTTTGCATATTGGTTTGCAAACAAAGCTTTTAAAAATTTATGGTTTTATACCTGAATATAACTGTTCTATACTTGAATTCTATTTTTAACAACTAGAAATTATCTTTTTACTTAATAGTATTCCATGGCTTGTTGCACATATTATCACATTTTCTTAATAATCTTTTTAGCAGTATTTCACTGAATGAATATAAAGCCTTTTATGCAGTTTCATAATGAACAGTAAGTTTTTGCATTATTTGTATTATATACAATGCTTCAATGATTTCTTTATAGGTTGTCTCTCTTCATTGGGTAACATCACTATTTCTGTTACTTGTTATTTAAAAATTTTTTTAAATATTGATTTATGTGCCAGTTTTATATTAGTTATTATTTGCCTGATATATGTTTCTCATTTTATTTTAGATAATTCTTTTTTATTTTGAGGATATCTTCTGTTTTCATCATACAGTTTGACTTAATGTTAACTGACAGATGTTTTATAAATGGACTGTTTTAAGCCCTTTTAGCAATCACCTACTGATACACGTTATGATTTAGAAAATTTTCTAGATGTTATATGTTATAAATTCTTTTGACACTCAGAACAACCTTATGAGGTAGGTCCTGTTATTATTCTTACTTATAGAAAAGAGTCTCATCTGTGATGCAGGAGCACCATTACCTGCCTCATCAGGTCATCAGGAGGATATGCGATAGTTTATGTAAGAGGGCCAGTGCATTGTGGGAGTCAATCAATAAGCTTTGCTAAATTTCACTAAGAAGACCTATTTGTTTCCTTAAGTTACTTTCAGTCTAGGTGGAGACACATATGAGCAATTAACTAACAGTTCAATGAAGGTGAGAGCTGAATCATTACTCTACAGACCCCAAGCAATCTAGTGTTCATATGGGGCTGAGGTCACAGGGCTGCATTTAAACAAGGTAATTAAATAGATTTTATTACATTTTTCTAGGCCTGGAAAATCCCATGGATGGGGGATCCTAGTGGGCTGCAGTCCATGGGGGTCGCTGAGTCGGAAACGACTGAGAGACTTCACTTTCATGCATTGGAGAAGGAAATGGCACCCCACTCCAGTGTTCTTGCCTGGAGAATCCCAGGCATGGGGGAGCCTGGTGGGCTGCCGTCTATGGGGTCACACAGAGTGGGACACGACTGAAGCGACTTAACAGCAGCAGCAGCATAGAAAAGAAAATTGTTGCCCAAGATCATCCAACTAGCCCTCAATCTTTATTATTTTGCAGACACAGTGTGGGATTTGTTTTTTGTATCATTATTAATATTTCTCAGGAAATGGAACACAGCACTGAAGAATGATTAAAAATAATTTTTAAAATATATATGGCAAAATTTATTTTCCAACAATAATATCTGCCATCCCACTTGCTTTTCTCAGTGTGACTTTTTCACACTTAAGTCTAAATGGTATCTTCTCCTTTAATTGTCAGGTCTTATGATTCACTGATAGCCAATAGAATCTGAGAAAAGTAACTGCCAAAAGTAGGTCAGAAAAGGCTGTGCTACTTCCCTGTGATTCTCTTGAGACAACTACTCTGTGCTAAGTCATTCACACTAAAAAGTGTGACTACCCTGAAACAGTTGTGCTATAGAAGCAGGCATTCTAGTCAACAGCTTAACAGAGCTCCCAGCTGACACTTCCCATCAATTCTCAGCCATGTGAATGAGCAGTCTTGGATATCCACCCCAGATGAACTCACATAACTGTAAAACTTCTATCAAAGCAAACTTGGGTCTGCTTGCCTGTGCACAGTAAAGTCAACCTACTGACACTCTTCTTCCTACATTATCAGTTTTGTTACAGGGAAGAACTGACTTCATGTCAGATCTGTTTCTTTTACTTTAACCTTGCTTCCCATTGCTTTTGATCTCTAAAAAGACACTGTTTATACTTAATGGCTGGCCTTGGGGAACCCTGCTTATCTCCCTGAATGTTTAACCAAAATGCCTTTGTTCAGGATCCTGTCCACCTATTGCTGTCTATAGGAAGGAAGAAATTAACTCATCTCCTCCCTGAGGCTTGCCATTCCAGGAGATATTTGTAAGATTAATGGCCTTTTATACTTTACCTCCTCACCTCACCTCCCTCCTCGCCCCCATCTCTGTTCTATGAAAGCACTTGGCATCCATACCCCAATAAGATAGTTATTTTGAGACATTAGTCTGCAATCTTCTTGGTCAGCTGGATTTCCAAATAAAGTCCTATTTCTTGCCTCAACACCTAGTCTCTCAGATTTATTGGCCTGTAGTGTAGCGAGCAGAGGGGAGTGGGATTTGGTAACAGTTTATTTCTCTTTCTTGAACCATTGCCATAAACAAATACTGTAAATTTTCTCTATTATCTCCCATGTTTAAAAACAAAGCAAAATGAAAAAACTGCCTCAACTTTGCATTCTGCTTCAACTACCTCTACATTCCTAGGGCATATTTGCTCGCCATCTTCATTCTTCACCTCTCATTTTCTCTTCAGTTTACCATAGTCTACCTTCCGTTCACATTACTCCACTGATACTGCTCTTGTTAGGTTCACCAACAACCACCAAGTTACCAATGTTGCCAAGATCCTGACTCCCTGTCCACTGATGCTGAATAGAAATAAGCAGACAGAGTTTGAAAGAAATAGAAAGTGTGGCTTTACTCCTTTTGCCAGGAAAGAGGGAGAACACAGGAGACTAACAGCTCAAGAACTCTATCCCACTCACCTAAGGTAAAGTGAAATCGCTCAGTCGTGTCAGACTCTTTGCGACCCCTCGGACTGTAGTCTATCAGCCTTTTCCACCCATGGGATTTTCCAGGCAAGAGTACTGGAGTGGGTTGCCATGTCCTTCTCCAGAGGATCTTCCTGACTCAGGGATCGAACCCAGGTCTCCCGCATTGTAGGCAGATGCTTTACCATCTGAGCCACTGGGGAAGTGGTTATTTAGACTGGGACTCATTGTCTGGGGTAGATAAATGATAAGGCTCAAACTAATGAAGGTTTTATATGCAGAGTACATCATGAGAAACTCTGGGCTGGAAGAAGCACAAGCTGGAATCAAGATTGCTGGGAGAAATATCAATAACCTCAGATATGCAGATGACACCACCCTTATGGCAGAAAATGAAGAGCCTCTTGATGAAAGTGAAAGAGGAGAGTGAAAAAGCTGGCTTAAAGCTCAACATTCAGAAAGCTAAGATCATGGCATCTGGTCCCCATCACTTCTTGGGAAATAGATGGGGAAACAGTGGAAACAGTGTCAGACTTTATTTTTTTGGGCTCCAAAATCACTGCAGATGGTAATTGCAGCCATGAAATTAAAAGACGTTTACTCCTTGGAAGGAACGTTATGACCAACCTAGATAGCATATTAAAAAGCAGAGACATTACTTTGCCAACAAATGTCTGTCTAGTCAAGGCTATGGTTTTTCCAGTGGTCATGTATGGATGTGAGAGTTGGACTGTGGAGAAAGCTGAGTGCCTAAGAATTGATGCTTTTGAACTGTGGTGCTGGAGAAGACTCTTAGAGTCCCTTGGACTGCAAGGAGATCTAACCAGTCCATTCTAAAGGAGATCAGTCCTGGGTGTTCATTGGAAGGACTGATGATGAAGCTGAAGCTCCAACACTTTGGCCACCTCATGTGAAAAGTTGACCTGTTGGAAAAGACCCTAATGCTGGGAGGGATTGGGGGCAGGAGGAGAAGTGGACGATAGAGGATGAAATGGCTGGATGGCATCACCAACTCGATGGACATGAGTTCGGGTAAACTCCGGGAGTTGGTGATGGATGGGGAGGACTGGTGTGCTGTGATTCATGGGGTCACAAAGAGTCAGACACGACTGAGCGACTGAACCGAACTGAACTGAATGAAGGTCTTGCATCCTTCTTCCTGCATTATTTCAAAACAGTCTCAGCTGGCGTCAGCTGTGTTTGTTTGTCTCTGGGTTATTGACCTGCAACCTTCTTTCTGAAATACAAACAGCTATAAGGGTCTTTTTTTGTTGTTGTTTTTTCTGCAAGAGAGTTCAGGGAGAATAAACACCAGTTGCAGGATATAATTTACACAGTGTGGTGGGGCGTGGGGAGGCTGATAGGTTAACTTTGTGAAGGACAAATCTAGTTACCGACATTGCAGATTAGTAAGTTAAAAAACTAATATTGACTAACTCTTTCAGGCTCTCTTTACCTGTTCTCAGGAGAGGAAGAACTTCATTTCTTTTTTGCTGCAACACAAATCCGATAGACAATGTCCTATATTTTCCGCAGATGATCCCATTGACTCTCCTTCCCTTTGGAAATCTCTTTCCTGATCTTGCAATATTGAATCTCCCTCTAGTTATTCCTTCATAACTACTTTTTGTTAGCTCTTCACTGGAAGATGAGGAAGTGCCTCAGAGCTCCATCTTAGATGATCTTTCCTTTTTCTCCTGGTTTAAAAAAAGTCTTTTTAGTGACCTCAGGTAGAAAGGGTTGAGTTAACCACACACCTAAATTTATGGCACATTATAGAGTATTAGATCCATTCTTAATTTATTTTAATATTTATTTCCGTTTCTATTCTTCCCCTGGCTTCCCCAGTGGCTCAATATAAAGAATCTGCTTGCAATGCTGGAGACACGGGTTTGATCCCTGTGTCAGGAAGATCCCCTGGAGTGGCTACCCACTCCAGTAATCTTATCTAAATAAGATTAATTAAATAAATTCCATGGAGAGAGGAGCCTGGCAGCTACCGTCCATTGGGTCACAAAAAGTCGGACACAACTGTAGTGACTAAACATATTCATTCCCTACACATTTTTACTTTTCAGACCTAAATACTCAGAGCCAGCCCTGCAAAGAGAAGAAAACATAGAGCTGCAAGCACCAAAGACCTGGTGAAATGAATAAACAATTATTGAGCAAGCAGAGTTCATCAAACAACGTGAGACCATATTCTTTCAACTTCAACGGTTTAGCAATGATGAAAACAACAGAGCGAATATTGAACTAATTAATCTCTACTAAATTGTAATTTTTAGAAACTTTTATTACTCCCAATAATGCAGATTTCTAAAAACTTAAATGTAGAGAAACATGGAAATATTCAGTGTCTCCCGTAAAGTAAACATACTATAAAGTATGCCCCTCTTGGAGTCATTCTGTTGGAAAAGGAAATGATTAAAGATTAACAAGTAATCAAATCCCAATGAGGGTGAAATGCAGCTGCTCCTGACACAATAGTTACCCCATAAATTCCTTGTCCCACAGCCTCACATTCTTCAGGCTCAGAAGAGGAGGAAAACAAATTTATTAATTTCTTTTTTCCCAAGAAAATCTTCCAGACAAAAGGAATGTGGTATCTTTAACTTTCCTGAAGCCCCCTGAAGCAACTCTTTCTACTAGATTTTTCAGTCAGTTCAGTTCAGTCGCTCAGTCATGTCCAACTCTCCGCGACCCCATGAATCACAGCACACCAGGCCTCCCTGTCCATCACCAACTCCTGGAGTTCACTCAAACTAAATTCCATCGAGTCGGTGATGCCATCCAGCCATCTCATTCTCGGTCGTCCCCATCTCCTCCCACCCCCAATCCCTCCCAGCATCAGAGTCTTTTCCAGTGAGTCAACTCTTCTCATGAGTTGGCCAAAGTATTGGAATTTCAGCTTTAGCATCAGTCCTTCCAATGAGCACCCAGGACTGATCTCCTTTAGAATGGACTGGTTGGATCTCCTTGCAGTCCAAGGGACTCTCAAGAGTCTTCTCCAACACCACAGTTCAAAAGCATCAATTCTTTGGCAATCAGCTTTCTTCACAGTCCAACTCTGACATCCATGCATGACCACTGGAAAAACCAAGCCTTGACTAGACGGACCTTTGTTGGCAAAGTAATGTCTCTGCTCTTTAATATGCTGTCTAGCAGACGGTGGGGTTGCTAAGGGTCGGACACGACTGAGCGACTTCACTTTCACTTTTCACTTTCACACATTGGAGAAGGAAATGGCAACCCACTCCAGTGTTCTTGCCTGGAGAATCCCAGGGACGGGGGAGCCTGGTGGGCTTCCGTCTAGGGGGTCACACAGAGTCGGACACGACTGAAGTGACTTAGCAGCAGCAGCAGCAGCAGCTAGGCTGGTCATAACTTTCCTTCCAAGCAGTAAGCATCTTTTAATTTCATGGCTGCAATTAGCATCTGCAGTGATTTTGGAGCCCCAAAAAATAAAGTCTGACACTGCTTCCACTGTTTCCCCATTTATTTCCCAGGAAGTGATGGGACCAGATGCCATGATCTTTGTTTTTCTGTATGCTGAGCTTTAAGCCAATCTTTTCACTCTCCTCTTTCACTTTCATCAAGAGGCTTTTGAATTCCTCTTCACTCTCTGCCATAGGGTGGTGTCATCTGCATATCTGAGGTGATTGATATTTCTCCCAGCAATCTTGATTCCAGCTGGTGCTTCTTCCAGCCCAGTGTTCCTCATGATGTACTCTGCATATAAGTTAAATAAGCAAGGTGACAATATACAACCTTGACGTACTCCTTTTCCTATTTGGAACCAGTCTGCGTTCCATGTCCAGTTCTAACTGTTGCTTCCTGACCTGCATACAGGTTTCTCAAGAGGCAGGTCAGGTGGTCTGGTATTCCCATCTCTTTCAGAATTTTCCACAGTTTCTTGTGATCCACACAGTCAAAGGCTTTGGCATAGTCAATGAAGCAGAAATAGATGTTTTTCTGGAACTCTCTTGCTTTCTCCATGATCCAGCGGATGTTGGCTATTTGATCTCTGGTGCCTCTGCCTTTTCTAAAACTAGCTTGAACATCTGGAAGTTCACGGTTCACGCATTGCTGAAGCCTGGCTTGGAGAATTTTGAGCATGACTTTACTCGCGTGTGAGGTGAGTGCAATTGTGCGGTAGTTTGAGCATTCTTTGGCATTGCCTTTCTTTGCAACTGGAATGAAAACTGACCTTTTCCAGTCCTGTGTCCACTGCTGAGTTTTCCAAATTTGCTGGCATATTGAGTGCAGCACTTTCACAGCATCATCTTTCAGCATTTGAAATAGCTCAATTGGAATTCCATCACCTCCACTAGCTTTGTTCATAGTGATGCTCTCTAAGGCCCACTTGACTTCATATTCCAATATGTCTGGCTACAGGTGAGTGATCACGCCATCGTGACTATCTAGGTCGTGAAGATCTTTTCTGTACAGTTCTTCTGTGTATTCTTGCCACCTCTTCTTAAAATCTTCTGCTTCTGTTAGGTCCATACCATTTCTGTCCTTTATTGAGCCTATCTTTGCATGAAATGTTCCCTTGGACTCTCTAATTTTCTTGAAGAGATCTCTTGTTTTTCCTATTCTATTGTTTTCCTCTATTTCTTTGCATTGATCACTGAGGAAGTCTTTCTTATCTCTCCTTGCTATTCTTTGGAATTCTGCATTCAGCTGCTTATATCTTTCCTTTTCTCCTTTGCTTTTCACTTCTCTTCTTTTCACAGCTATTTGTAAGGGCTCCTCAGACAGCCATTTTGCTTTTTTGCATTTCTTTTCCATGGGGATGGTCTTGTTCCCTGTCTCCTGTACAGTGTCACGAACCTCCGTCCATAGTTCACCAGGCACTCTATCTATCAGATCTAGTCCCTTAAATCTATTTCTTCCTTCCACTGTATAATCATAAGGGATTTGATTTAGGTCATATCTGAGTGGTCTAGTGGTTTTCCCTACTTTCTTCAATTTCAGTCTGAATTTGGCAATATGGAGTTCATGATCTGAGCCACAGTCAGCTCCTGGTCTGGTTTTTTCTATCTGTATAGAGCTTCTCCATCTTTGGCTGCAAAGAATATAATCAATCTGATTTCGGTGTTGACCATCTGGTGATGTCCATGTGTAGAGTCTTCTCTTGTGTTGTTGGAAGAGGGTGTTTGCTATGACCAGTGCATTCTCTTGGCCAAACTCTATTAGCCTTTGCCCTGCTTCATTCCGTGCTCCAAGGCCAAATTTGCCTGTTACTCCAGGTGTTTCTTGACTTCCTACTTTTGCATTCCAGTCCCCTCTAATGAAAAGGACATCTTTTTTGGGTGTTAGTTCTAAAAGGTCTTGTAGGTCTTCATAGAACCGTTCAACTTTGGCTCCTTCAGCATTACTGGTTGGGGTATAGGCTTGGATTACTGTAATATTGAATGGTTTGCCTTGGAAATGAACAAAAATCATTCTGTTGTTTTTAAGATTGCATCCAGGTACTGCATTTCGGACTCTTTTGTTGACCATGATGGATATTCCATGTCTTCTAAGGGATTCCTGCCCACAGTAGTAGTGGCCATGGCCAAAATTGTAGCTTTGTAATAGTTAAACTTTTTACAAGCTTTTGGTGCCCTTTCTCTCACAGATGCCCAGGGACCTCATGCTATCCTTCAATTTATAAAGTTATTGACTATGTTATTCTACTCAGATCTGTTTTCTCCTGTCAAACCTCATACAAAAAGTTAATTTTCTCTTTCATTCTCCTCCAACCCAAAGAATATCAAATCCACATTATTCAGATCTTATAAAATGTAGCTACTTTATAATTCAAATTTCATTTAGATTTGTATTGTCAAAGAAAGAAAGGTAAGATGAGTCTTGAAAATTGTCACGTAATTGGAGAAACAGTAATACTGATTCTCCCTGATATGGGGACTGGGGAAATTCCTGGGAAGTAATAATACAAAATAGTTTTACCTATTCTACTGAGAGTGAACTGAGACAGGACCAGAATCTTGCCAGTGAAGTAATTAAAGTAATAATGATCATTGCCTATCAGTCTACTAGCATGTTGCTGTAGACTGCATAGAACCACATGACAGTCATCATTAACTCTTACATAATCTACTTGCTTGATGTATGTTTCTTTGGCTCAGACATGGTAAGTTTGATCCACTCCATTAATGTTCTTGAAACATCGTTAGATAACAGTTATCAGCATCCTCATAGTCAATCTTAACGTATTAATACATTGTTTTAACTAGATCATTTGTGAAGTGGGTCAACAATGTCATATATAGAGTCAGGGTTTGAAATATTTTTAAAGATTTTTTAAAATAATTGAAGCAGACAGACTGTTACTCGGGTAATAATATCCTATCTGATGTACTTTTTGAGTAGAAGGGAAAAAGTTTGCAGTTATCAAGCAGACAGTTATGTGTAAATTTCAGGCTATTTTATCTGTGACTAAACTGCCAATGAATACTTCCATAGGATTTGTCTTGCAGATAAATAACATTCAAAATAAGCACATGACATGTCATGGGAAAAAGTTATTCAATTCCTAGGCTGAAAGAGAGCAAAAAGATGAAGATCACTTGTTTGGTGTCATATGGGACATGCACACACCAATGGAACAGCCATTTCAGAAACAGACAGACCTTGCTAATTCGACACGCTGAATGAGTGTGAAATCACCTATAGGCATGAGGCAGAAGCAGAAATAAATCCTCTCTAAGTTAATGTACTGCTAGCTTAAGCTTCAAACTACTGCAGTCTTTTTTCTTTTTTTCAAGTCATTTCTTTTTTTTTCTGAAAAATAATCACTTACAATGTAATGTTAGTTTCTTCAGTTCCGTTCAGTTCAGTCGCTCAGTCATGTCTGACTCTTTGTGACCACATGAATCGCAGCACACCAGGCCTCCCTGTCCATCACCAACTCCCAGAGTTTACCCAAACCCATGTCCATTGAGTTGCTGATGCCATCCAGCCATCTCATCCTCTGTCGTCCCCTTCTCCTCCTGCCCCCAATCCTTCCTAGCATTATGGTCTTTTCCAATGTGTCAACTCTTCGCATGAGGTGGCCAAAGTATTGGAGTTTCAGCTTCAACATCAGTCCTTCCAATGAATACCCAGGTCTGAGCTCCTTCTAGTGTATAGCAAAGTGGTTCAGTTATACATATGTATATTACTTTTTGTACTATTTTCCATTACTGGTTTTTATAGGATATTGCAGATAGTTCCCTATGCTACACAGTAGGACCTTACTATTTATCTATTTTATATATAGTTGTTTGTATTTGCTAACTTTTTGGCCAACCTGTTATAAGCTGTTTGAATCTTTTGGAATTTAAGCAGTTGTTGGTCACATTGTTTGCAAATACTTTCTCGTATTCCATATCACTTTGTTTCCTTTGCCATACAAAAGCACTAAAGTTTGGTTTAATCACTTTCCTTTATTTTTGTGTTTTTTTTCCATTGCCTTGGGAAACTGACCTTCTCTTCCAGTAGAAGAGTCACTGGGTATCCCTTCACAGGAGCTGTCCCCTATGAAGTGTACACTGTGGTGTCATCTGTCACCCATCGTGCAGGCTCACAAAGTACACGGCTGGTTTTTGACACTGCCCTCAGACCCATCTCTACCAGGGGAATGCAGATGATTGGCCTGGGTGTCCTTTAGGCACTGTGCTCACAAAGTCGCCTGTGCAGATTCATCAGTACAGATTCTCTGTAGTCAGGCATTGGGACCACTATAGTTGTGCGCTTACATCTGCTATGGGGACTATGGAATCGTTTCAGTCCCAGCCCGGCCTCTGCATACGCCCACCCACAAAGACTGCAGCTGCTACCATGGGACCCACCCCAGCTGTGGGAGCACTAATAACACACTTACACTCGGAAGTTTATCAGGTATTGAGCTCACAAATTGGCCACTAATGGTATGTAAATCTGTATCACAACTTCTGGGCCATGGCTCAGATTTCAGTTCTTCTTCCTAAATTATGCAGCCCTTGGGCATAGGCTCAAATTTCAGCCCCGCCTCTGCTTGTGGACAACCCACCATTGCTTGAACACTGGAGCCTTGCCTGCAGTGAGCATGCTGAAAATGAGGCTGTTATGGTGGGGCCATGTCCCTCCTTTTATGCTTGTGTTAACGATAGGGCTTCTCTGATGGACCAGGGCTGGTCCCATCTACCCCCTTGGTTACTGCTTGGACCATACTCCAGCCCCTTCAGACTGTTTCCATGGAGCCATCCCCAGTCCCCACCCCCACCCCCACCCCCTGACCCCCTCCCCGTCTGTCTGCTGAAGTTCAGATTTCAGCAGCCAGCTCCCGCACCCCAGCAGACTTGCACCTCAGACTGGGGAGTGCAGGGAGGTAGCCAGGACTGTCTGCTCATCTTTCCCCTTTCTGCCTGTGACAATCTGGCTGCTACACTCTCCTCTGAGCCTCTGAAGCTCCCAATCTATCTTGTCTGTCATCTCAGGTTTTGAAGGGTGTTCCTAAGGTAAGGGAAACTTTCCTCTTTCACAGCTCCCTTTCAGCGATGCTGGCCCCCTACCAATCCTTTGCTTTTTTCTTTCATCCTACCTGGTTACATTGTAACCTGTCTTGTAGCTTTGGTTGTATGAGCTCTTCTGCCAGCATTCAGTAGGTGTTCTGTGAGAATTGTTCCACATGTAGATGTATTTTTGATGCTTTCGTGGGAGGTAGTAAGATCCACATCCTTCTGTTCTGCCTTCTTGATTTCCCTCCCGCAGTTTGTTTTTTTTTTTTAATACAGTTTTGAGCACTCAGTTTAAAATAGTCATACGTAAATCAGGTAACATGAGTTCCTAAACCGAAATAAATAACCATCAAAACAAACCTATAAAGGAAAAGGTTGGTACGTTTGATACGCTAAAATTCAGAATATCTTTTCATCAAAAGGCATCACTAAGAAATTAAAAAGGCAAACCAGAGAGTGGAAAAACTTATTTGCAATATATAGAGAGAATAAAACTCATATCCAATGTCAGTTAAAAAAACAAGACAACTCCAATTAAAATTGAGCAGTATACAGAGGAAGAAAAGCAAATGTGAATGAGGTGCCCACCTTTATTTATAATCAAAGAACGCAAATTAAAATGATAGTGGGATACAGTACACATCCACCAGCAAGTACTGGATATACCAACAAAATACATGTTGATGAGGATGTAGCAGAAGAGAAATTTCTATACACTGTGTCAAGTAAAAGTAAAATGCTTTGGAACATAACTTTATTTCAGAAAGTTAAAAATAAGCATAACCAGTATATAATTCCTATACATGCTCATATGTATGTGCACTAAATTGTACTAATATACATGCTCATATGTGTGTGCACTACACTGTACTAATATACAAGCTCACATATATGCACACTACACTGTACTAATATACAAGCCCATATGTGTGAAAACTAAGAGAAATGAAGTTGCTCAGTCGTGTCTGACTCTTTGCGACCCCATGGACTGTAGCATACCAGGATCCGCTGTCCGTGGGATTTTCCAGGCAAGAGTACTGGAGTGGGTTGCCATTTCCTTCTCTAGGGGATCTTTCCAACCCAGGGATCAAACCCAGGTGTCCCGCATTGTAGGCAGACGCTTTGCTGTCTGAGCCACCAGGGAAGTCATGCACACTATGTTATACTAACATATTTTAGTATATATGTATTATGTATGATAATGTATTTTAGTATATATATGCACACTATGTTATACTAATATACATGCTCATATGCATGTGCACTACAGTGTACTAACACGCATGTTCATATGTGTGTGCACCGCACTGTGCTAATACACATGCTCATTTGTATATGCACTGCTGCTGCTGCTGCTGCTAAGTCGCTCCAGTCGTGTCCGACTCTGTGTGACCCCCTAGACGGAAGCCCACCAGGGTCCCCCGTCCCTGGGATTCTCCAGGCAAGAACACTGGAGTGGGTTGCCATTTCCTTCTCCAATGTGTGAAAGTGAAAAGTGAAAGTGAAGTCGCTCAGTCGTGTCCGACCCTTAGTGACCCCACGGACTGCAGCCTACCAGGCTCTCCATCCATGGGATTTTCTAGGCAAGAGTACTGGAGTGGCTTGCCATTGCCTTCTCCGTGCCATTTGCACTACCCTATGTTAATATACATGCTCAATTGTATGTGCATTACACTGTGCTAATATATCCAAGGTTGATCATAGCAGCATTATTCAAAGTATTGGGTTGGCCATAAAGTTCGTCTGGGTTTTTCTGTATCATCTTATGGAAAAGCCCTAACAAGCTTTCTGGCTACCCAGTAGCGAAAAACTGGGAACACCCAAATGTCCATCAGCAGTAGAATGGATAAATGAAAACAAGTGAATTAGAACACCATGGAATAACACAGATTAATAAAATACTGAGGAAAAGAAACAAATTTCAAAGAAAAAAAACAGCATAAATTCATTACAGGAAAGCTTAAAAAGAAGCAAAGAGGCAAAACCAAAGTTTATTTATTTATTTTTGACTGCACTGGGTCTTTGTTGCTGTGCACGGACTTTTCTCTAGTTGCAGTGAGCAGGGGCTACCCTCTAGTTGCAGTGTACACGCTTCTCATTGCAGTGGCTTCCCCTGCTGCAGAGCACAGGCTCTAGGACACGCAGGCTTCAGTAGCTGCACTGTGTGGCCCCAGTAGTTGAGGCTAATGGGCTCTAGAGTGCAGACTCAGTAGTTGTGGTACAAGGGCTTAGTTGCCCTGAGACATGTGGAATCTTCCCTGACCAGGGATTGAACCCGTGTCCCCTGCATGGCAGGCAATTCTTAACCTCTGAACACCAGGGAAGTCCAAATCTAAAGGATTATAAGGTTGCTTGTATGAATGGCGATTACCTCTGTGAAGAGACTTTTGGCAGTGGACACATGTAGACTTTTGGGGCCCTGGCAATTTTTTTTTCCATAGTCTGAGTGGTAAATACATGAGTACTTGCTTTACAATAAGTTATTGGACTGTATACTTGGGTTTTATGTGCTTTAGTTTTTGGTGTTATAGTCCACAATGTTAAAAAAATAAATGAAACAGCTCTCTGTATACTGACATTAAATAATTCTTGAGTTTATGTTGTAAATGAAAACCTGGAGTGTGGAAAAGTATATAAAATTGTCTACTATTTATGAAAAAAAAGAAAGGAGCGTATGAGGGAGGGAGAGAGAGGCAGAGAGAGAAAGCAGGAGAGAGGTGTTCATAAAAGAAGAGGGAATAAAGAAACAGTGGCTATCTCGGGAGAAATAGGTGGCCAAGGGACAAGATTAGAAGAAAAATGACTATTCATTGTATACCCTGTTATACTTTTTATATTTCATACCATGTAAATGTATTAGCTATACTGTGTGTGTGTGTGTGTGTACTCAGTCATGTCTCACTCTTTGTGACCCCATGGACTGTATCCTGCCTGGGTCCTCTGTTCATGGAATTTTCCAGGCAAGAATACTGGAGTGGGTTGCCATTTCCTACTCTAGGGGATCTTCCCAACCCAGAGATCAAACCCCTGTCTTCTATGTCACCTGCATTGCAGGCGGATTCTTTACCACTGCCACATGGGAAGCTCATTAACTATTCTAAATAAATGGATAAAAATTCCTAAAAAAAGAAAAAAATTTCCTAACAACAGCACTGATTATACTTATCCACAAGAGGTCACTATCTAATGATGTTGAATTCTAGTTCCTTATCTGAGAAAAACCAGTCTGAAGCCTCCCTGCTCTTACCAGGAAGTTAAGAAGCATCTTCATTTACATTCTTACTTTATTTTACCTGTCGTGCTCTGTTTTTTTAAAAACCCTCCAATTCAAAAATACGCACAGAAATTTAAAATATACATTTAAAATGGAGCAAAAGAAGACAAAGAATTGAAGAGATGGTATGAAGCCATGAATGAATTTACAAAAAGCATAATATTAACCATTTCCCCTAGGATTAATACACAAATTAGATTCTAACGTTTCTAGCATTTGATACAAAAAATGAAGTATCGTCAGTTTTATAATTCAAAATCTTGTTCAGGAGAATATTGAGAGTATGAAAAATGTTTTCCCTGGTAGAGTCTGTTAAAGACAATCCATAAGGACCATTTAGGTGAAATTCCTGACCAGTCTTAATAACAAGAATGATCCACAGAACAATTGGGAAACCACTCCATCTTATTAAGAGAAGGGTAAGATTCTCTGAGCTATGCGAGAGACACCGGCTTCGGTGGCGCAGACGGCCAAGAGGAGCTACCCCACGTCCAAGGTAAGGTACAGTGGCTGCGCTGTGCTGGAGCAGCTGTGAAGAGATATCCCACAACCACGGTGAGAGAAACCCAAATAAGATGGTAGGTATTGCGAGGGGGCACCAGAGGGCAGACACACTGAATCATAATCACAGAAAACTAGTTGATCTGATCACATGGACCACAGCCCTGTCTAACTCAATGAAACTAAGCCATGCCGTGTGGGGCCACCCAAGATGGTCGGGTCATGGTGGAGAGGGCTGACAGCATGTGGTCCACTGGAGAAGGGAATGGCAAACCACTTCAGTATACTTGCCTTGAGAACCCCATGAACAGTATCAAAAGACAAAATGATAGGATACTGAATGAGGAATTCCCCAGGTCGGTAGGTGCCCATTATGCTACTGGAGATCAGTGGAGAAATAACTCCAGAAAGAATGAAGGGATGGAGCCAAAGCTAAACAAATACCCAGTTGTGGATGTGACTGGTGATAGAAGCAAGGTCTGATGCTGTAAAGAGCAATAATGCATAGGAACCTGGAATGTTAGGTCCATGAATCAAGGCAAATTGGAAGTGGTCAAACAGAAGATGGCAAGAGTGAATGTAGACATTCTAGGAATCAGTGAACTAAAATGGACTGGAATGGGTGAATTTAACTCAGATGACCATTATATCTACTACTGTGGGCAGAAATCCCTTAGAAGAAATGGAGTAGCCATCATGGTCAACAAAAGAGTCCGAAATGCAGTACTTGGATGCAATCTTAAAAATGACAGAATGATTTCTATTCGTTTTCAAGGCAAACCATTCAATATTACAGTAATCCAAGTCTATGCCCCAACCAGTAATGCTGAAAAAGACGAAGTTGAACAGTTCTATGAAGACCTACAAGACCTTTTAGAACTAACACCAAAAAAAAGATATCCTTTTCATTATAGGGGACTGGAATGCAAAAGTAGGAAGTCAAGAAACACCTGGAGTAACAGGCAAATTTGGCCTTGGAGTACGGAATGAAGCAGGGCAAAGGCTAATAGAGTTTTGCCAAGAGAACGCACTGGTCATAGCAAACACCCTCTTCCAACAACACAAGAGAAGACTCTACACATGGACATCACCAGATGGTCAACACCGAAATCAGATTGACTATATTCTTTGCAGCCAAAGATGGAGAAGCTCTATATAGATAGCAAAAACAAGACCAGGAGCTGACTGTGGCTCAGATCATGAACTCCTTATTGCCAAATTCAGACTGAAATTGAAGAAAGTAGGGAAAACCACTAGACCACTCAGATATGACCTAAATCAAATCCCTTATGATTATACAGTGGAAGTGAGAAATAGATTTAAGGGACTAGATCTGATTGATAGAGTGCCTGATGAACTATGGATGGAGGTTCGTAACATTGTACAGAAGACAGGGACCAAGACCATCCCCATGGAAAAGAAATGCAAAAGAGCGAAATGGCTGTCTGAGGAGGCCTTACAAATAGCTGTGAAAAGAAGAGAAGCGAAAAGCAAAGGAGAAAAGGAAAGATATAAGCATCTGAATGCAGAGTTCCAAAGAATAGCAAGGAGAGACAAGAAAGCCTTCCTCAGCGATCAATACAAAGAAGTAGAGGAAAACAACAATAGGAAAAACAAGAGATCTCTTCAAGAAAATTAGAGATATCAAGGGAACATTTCGTGCAAAGATGGGCTCGAAAAAAAACAGAAATGGTATGGACCTAACAGAAGCAGAAGATATTAAGAAGAGGTGGCAAGAATACACAGAAGAACTGTACAAAAAACATCTTCATGACCAAGATAATCACGATGGCGTGATCACTCACCTGGAGCCAGACATATTGGAATGTGAAGTCAAGCGGGCCTTAGAGAGCATCACTATGAACAAAGCTAGTGGAGGTGATGGAATTCCAATTGAGCTATTTCAAATCCTTTCACTGCCGTGAAAGTGTTGCACTCAATATGCCAGCAAATTTGGAAAACTCAGCAGCGGCCACAGGACTGGAAAAGGTCAGTCTTCATTCCAATTCCAAAGAAAGGCAATGCCAAAGAATGCTCAAACTACCGCACAATTGCACTCATCTCACATGCTAGTAAAGTCATGCTCAAAATTCTCCAAGCCAGGCTTCAGCAATACGTGAACCGTGAACTTCCAGATGTTCAAGCAGGTTTTAGAAAAGGCAGAGGCACCAGAGATCAAATAGCCAACATCCGCTGGATCATGGAGAAAGCTAGAGAGTTCCAGAAAAACATCTATTTCTGCTTCATTGACTATGCCAAAGCCTTTGACTGTGTGGATCACAATAAACTGTGGAACATTCTGAAAGAGATGGGAATACCAGACCACCTGACCTGCCTCTTGAGAAACCTGTATGCAGGTCAAGAGGCAACAGTTAGAACTGGACATGGAACAACAGACTGGTTCCAAATAGGAAAAGGAGTACGTCAAGGTTGTATATTTTCACCCTGCTTATTTAACGTCTATGCAGAGTACATCATGAGGAACGCTGGGCTGGAAGAAGCACAAGCTGGAATCAAGATTGCCAGGAGAAATATCAATAACCTCAGATATGCAGATGACACCACCCTTATGGCAGAAAATGAAGAGGAACTCAAAAGCCTCTTGATGAAAGTGAAAGAGGAGAGTGAAAAAGTTGGCTTGAAGCTCAACATTCAGAAAACAAAGATCATGGCATCTGGTCCCATCACTTCATGGGAAATAGACGAGGAAACAATGGAAGCAGTGTCAGACTTTAATTTTTTGGGCTCCAAAATCACTGCAGATGCTAATTGCAGCCATGAAATTAAAAGACGCTTACTGCTTGGAAGGAAAGTTATGACCAACCTAGATAGCATATTAAAGAGCAGAGACATTACTTTGCCAACCAAGGTCCATCTAGTCAAGGCTATGGTTTTTCCCGTGGTCATGTATGGATGTGAGAGTTGGAAGTGAAGAAAGCTGATCGCCAAAGAATTGATGCTTTTGAACTGTGGTGTTGGAGAAGACTCTTGAGAGTCCCTTGGACTGCAAGGAGATGCAACCAGTACATTCTAGAGGAGATCAATCCTGGGTGTTCATTGGAAGGACTGATGCTAAAACTGAAACTGCAATACTTTGGCCACCTCATGCGACGAGTTGACTCACTGGAAAAGACTCTGATGCTGGGAGGGATTGGGGGCGGGAGGAGATGGGGACGACAGAGAATGAGATGGCTGGATGGCATCACCGACTCGATGGACTTGAGTTTGAGTGAACTCCGGGAGTTGGTGATGGACAGGGAGGCCTGGCATGCTGTGATTCATGGGGTCGCAAAGAGTCGGACACGACTGAGCGACTGAACTGAACTGAACTGAACTGAAGATGCCCTGTGACACCAGATCAGGGAAGTTGCATTCATGGTTAGTCATGGTGAAAATGAAACTAAGTAATACATGGTTTAGAAAAGGAAGAAGAAAAATCACAAAACTTGTGCTTTAAAAATTCTGTCTTACATATAGGAGAGTGTTCAGTCTTCATTTGGTTGGATTTTTCAAAATTTGGTTATTGCAACGAATTCACTTTTTCCTAAAGCTGAGCTGATTGTCCTTCCAGCAACTAATAGGTTAAAGGCTACCTTCTAAGTTCAAGGAAAAACAGCCCTATTCAAATGCTGCTGCTGGCTCATAAATGCAGGGCTTAAGGCAAAGAGGGAGGGAAGTCAGTGTAGGAGACAGTTTTCTCTGTGACAAGAGCTGCAACAGCTATGAAAAACACTTCAGCATTGATGGATTCTTCTGATATTCAAAGGAAAAATATAGCTGTCATTGGTGGTGGCTTGGTAAGACTCTATTTGGATATATTATTCCTGGTAGTGGTATTATATTATTATTACTCTTTTTTGCTTCTTTATCAGAGATTAATTGCTTTTATTAATATTTTTTCTGTCATTTTTACTGCGGTATTCTTGACATAGAGCACTCCGTAAGTTTCAAGTGTACAGCATAATGATTTCACTTACATACATTATAAGATGATTCCCACAAGAAGTTTAGTGAGTATTTCTCATTTCAGAGAGATATAAAATAACAGAAACAGAAAACATTTTTTCCTTGTAATGGGAACTCTAAGGATGTACTCTCTTAACAACTTTCATATGCAACATACAGTGGCGTTAATTACATGTTACATCTGTGGTGCTTATTTATATTATGACTGTTAGTTTGTATTTTTTGACCACCTTTGTTGTCATATAAAGATATTATACCTCTAATCTTCCTTACCTATTTCACTTATCTTAATATTATTCATAACTTGTAAGGATTGCTCACTTTCTTTTGAAACTTTTCTGATATTTAAATGCACCTTTTAAAAATGTGGTATTAGTTTAGTTTGCTGTTTCCTAAAAGAGCTATCTTATTTCCATTAAATACAAAGGTGTCCATTTTCCCTTGTTTTTTTTCTGTACAGCATTTTTCAAAATAGAAAATAAAGCAAATTGAATTTGATTAATCCCTGAATAGACTATGTTTTAAAACAAATATTAAAGTAAATAGTCATTTTAATCAAAACATTTGCCCTGCTTTGGTTAACAACTCAGTTTATAATGGCTAGTAAGAATAAAAGTGTCAAGAAACATGAAGTTAATGCAGAATTATCACATTGAATGTTCACTAGTTATTTGAGTAAGTGGGAGTAATACTTATTCAGTGATCCTATTTGGCTGGTCCAGTGGAGCTGGTCCTAAGTTGGTGGAGTAAGGCACAGAGCAGGTGAGATGAATGGGCTGAGTCGGCCCCACATCTAGCAAGATGGGGGGAGGGGGTGTCTATTCTCTGCTTCCAGTGTTATTGTAAGAAAGCTAGTTCTTCTTAACATGGGGCTGCCTCAGTGAAACTGTATTTTCCCCTCCCTTAGCAGAACAACTATTTTGGAAGCAAAATATCCCCATTAGTTAAAGTTTAATCGTTTTGGCTTTCAGTTCAGTTCAGTTCAGTCACTCAGTTGCCTTTGGTTTAATCACATGCCTGCTTTTAGATCACCGAGTTTCATTTATTTCATTTACTCCGTGAAAATTTACTGAGTGCCTAATAATGTTCCAGACACTGTTCTAAGTTGTATGTAGATGAGTACATTTTGTACCACACATAGAGTTATACAGTTTGTGCTAATTCTGACTTGGGTGTGTTTTTTTGTGTTTTCCCTAAAGTGTGATGACAGTTCTAATATTTCTGGTTGGCTATTGTAGCCACACGGTCCGGGAAACAAACTCACTCAGAAGGACAATGCAGATAGTGGAGTGCAGTTTATTACACCAGTGGGCCCAAGGCAGGGTCTCCTCTTAGCCAAGGATCCTGACCAGTTTCTGTGAAAACCTTATATACCCTAAGTGTACGTGCTCAAACCCATCTCCCCAAATTCCCTGACAATCAAAGTTAACCCGTGATTCGTATGCCTTAAGCCTAGGTAGTTAACAGTGGACAATTATCAATAGGCCTGTGGTCATACCTCAGTAAGCATAATAGAATGTATGATTCTGTTTGGTTACACAGATAATTAGGTTATTCTTTTAACGAAGGAAGAGCCGGGGTCTGGTTTTCCAGTTGGTTTGTCGTTTCCATAGATACTGGGCTACAGCTCAGAGTACACAGTCCAGCCCAAGACAGAGTCCTGCTTTCAAGATGGGGCCTGTTCTGATTCCTCCTTTTGCATCGCATGCTGTGTTGGCCAATGCGCGTGACAAACGTCCTCATTTCTTCATACTTCATACCTGGCTTCAATCCAATCGTTCCTATCAAAATTTTGCATAAAATGTGAATTCATGGAGTCAATAAAATCCTATTGGGTGCCAGCTATGTGCCAACATTGTTTTAGGTACTAGGAATATAGTGATGCGCATTTAGGGAGGAGAAAGACAGTGGAGAATAAAAGTAAGTTCAGTGAGGCCTAAGCACTACAAAAAGAAATTCAAGCAGGGTAATGCTGCAGGGTCTTGAGGGTATACATTTATAGAGTGTGGTGAGGGACAGCTTTTCTGAGGAGATATATGACCTGAAAAATGAGAAGGAAGCTATCACGTGAAGGGCTACAGAAAGTGTATTTGGGGTAAATGAAGGACTGTAGAGAAACAATGAGGAGTTAAAGAGCTGGTCAATTTTCTTGGAGCAGACAGAAAGGCACAAAGAATGAGACTGGAAAGGAGTAGCCACTGAGGCTGGGGAGAATGAAATAGCCAGAGATCCTAGGATCTTAGAGTGCAAAGCAGACAGATCCTATACTAGATGCAATGGAAAGCCATTGGAAGATTTTAAGTAGGAAAGCAAGCCATGATTTTAAGATTCCTTAGGCTGTTATATAGAGAAGAACTGGGAAATTTTTAAGACCAGGTAGACTAGTTAAGAGGCTTTTGTGTTTGTCCAAGACTTGGATTAGGGTGGCAGCAGTGACATCTCTCACGATGGCTCTTAGATATCCAAGTGACAGTGAAAGTCACTCAGTCATGTCCAACTCTTTGTGACCCAGGCCAGAATACTGAAGAATTCTCCAGGCCAGAATACTGAAGTGGGCAGCCTTTCCCTTCTCCAGGAGATCTTCCCAATCCAGGGACTGAAACCAGATCACCTGCATTGCAGGTGGATTTTTTACCAGCTGAGCCATAAGAGAAGCCCAGGAATACTGGAGTGGGTAGCCTGTTCCTGCTCCAGGAGATCTTCCCGACCCAGGAATCAAACCGGGGTCTCCTGCATTGCAGGCGGATTCTTTGTCAACTGAGCTAGGGGAGATAACAAATATGTGATTGGATGTATGATTTTGGAAGGCATAAAAATGCGAGTATCATCCACAGGTTTCTCCCTGAATAACTCTTGAACTCTTCATCATCCAGCCACTTCATTATCTGGGCACACGTACATGTGCTAGAAAATGGAAGACATGAACTAATACACATATATTAAGAAGCAACTAAAATTCCTCTGCAAAGGAATTCTATTCACCTTATTGCTCAGGTCCATACTTAGGAATCATGTCTGAGTCTTTTTTTTCATTTTATGAAAACACCTGTTCCTCTCTCATTCTACCAATAACGAAAATATATTTCAATTCTGATCATTGCTACCATCTTAGTTAGGGCCATCATCATTCTTTATTCATACTCCTGCAGCCTCCTCTTAAATCATCTCCTAGCTTCTACTCTTATCCATAGGCAATCGCACAGCAGCCAGAATCAACCTTTTAAATCATTAGTGTGATAATTACCATTCATTGCTTAAAACCTTCCATTACAAATAAAGTAAAATCTAAACTCCTTACCAAAAGCCCTACAGGAACTGAGTCTGTCTACCTGCCTGGCCTCATCCTTTCCGTGTTTTTGTTTTTTATATTATGTATCAGCATCTGAAATCATATACTTTATTAGTTTTGGGTAAGTAGGTAAGCTATTTATTAAGCATCTATTCCTAGAAGGATATAGCCTCTCGTGGCTGGAACCACAGCTAATATTGCTTAATGTCATTATTTAGTATTTGACAGATAAATGAATGAAAGGAATGAAAAACTCTTCTTAATGATATGAAGGTAAAGGAAATTTCATAATGGATGAAAGATTGAATGTTGAGGAAATTTTTAAAAATTACTGATTACACAGTGATTCAAGAAGGTTAAATTCAATACATAAAGGACAAAATTATTTTCTTGCCCATCTACTTTCTTTTGTGTGTGTGTGTGTGTTTCACCGTTCCCCTTATCTTCCTCCCCATGGACTGATCCTAGTCCCTTAGACTAGGATCTCTGATTATTAAAGGCTGATACACTAAAGGCTCTTTCTGGGCCCAAGGGGGAAAACTGCAACAGAGCTGAGAACTTTTACTCAGAAGTCCAAATAATACAATGAACTGATTTTTTTCCCCAAAGATACCTTGCCTAGTGAAAGATTACTCAAGAATTTGTTTTTGCTCTAATGTAGTGAGTATCTGATTCTGTGATTAACCAGTTGATTTCTGTTCTTTGAAGACATGTTAAGTCAAAGAGGTCAGAAGTAACCAACAGATCAATGAAGGAGTCTTTGAGAAACTAAAGGTGAAAGAAATTGTAAACCATCGTCATAAACTGTTTAAAGTTTATCTATTAAAGGGTGGAAAAAGACATTAAAACAGTTTTTTAAGAATGTTAATCTGAGTATTTACAAAAATCACTATACTCACTTGGTTATTTTCCTTCTTGTGTGAAACACTGCTCCCAATCCCTTCCCCTGCCATAGGGATTACCTCCTGGAAGCTGGGTGTGTAACTTCTCCTGCGAATGCACACAGGACTTTGCCTTTATCACAGACTGCATTCTGTTAAAGTTATAGACATAATAATTGTAAGGAGATAATTGTTTAGTCGCTGAGTCATGTCTGACTGTTTTGTGACCCAGTGGACTGCAGCCAGTCAGGTTCCTCCATCCACGGGGTTTCCCAGGGAAGAATACTGGAGTGGGGTGCCATTTTCTTCTATGGGGGATCTTCCCAACCTAGGGATCGAACCCATTTTTCTTGCATCTCCTACACTAGCAGGTGTATTCTTTACCACTGAGCCACCCAAATTTGTAGATATGCGTAGTTTATTCCCCATAGAAGTTTTTATAACTCATGAGTCTAAATATTTTCTTATCTTTGGGTCCTGCACCCTTTTCTTTTATGACGGTTATCCCAGTGCCTTGTACTGTCAAACACACTAAAATATCTTGTGTGCATGAGTTTGCTTTCAGAACAAAGTGGAGGATCATGCTCTTAGAAGTTATGGGCAAGTAAAACAAAGACAATGTTTTTCAGAATGGGATCACAATGAATGCAATACTTTGAAGGACTAACATTAAAAAAAAAAAAGAAGATTTAAAAAACAATCTCTACTTTTCAGGCTGAAAAGAGTTCTGTTGTTGTTTAGTCACTCAGTCGTGTCTTACTCTTTGCAACCCCATGGACTCTGTAGCGCACTAGGCTCCTCCGTCCTTCAGATTCTCCAGGCAGAAATACTGGAGTGGGTTGCCATTTGGAAGGAGTTTTACAGTTTTCCAATTCTAACCTAAGTCAACCCAGGGATAAAAAAAATGCCACATGAGTTTATGTTAGAGTGAGACTTGTTTTCTTCACCAAATGACAATCCAGAGAAATCAAAAGAAAGGCCATTGCACATGTGTCCTGAAGATGTGTAGGTATTCAGGTTCTTGGTATCTGGAAATACTGCTGCTGAGGTGACTGTTTTCAATGTTTACAAATATAATGGAAATGATCAGAGTTTTCAGTGACAGTTACAGCTACTTATCTCTCATTTTTTGGCTGAAGTTTAGAGTTTCAACTGTAAGGATTATTGAGAATAGGCAGCCTTAGCTGTTGCCTGCTGTTGTAGTGTGTGTCCATTGTTCCAGCACACACTGTGAAGATGTATTTTAGGGCAATATTGAAGCATTTCTTCTGTCTCCCTAGCTGACAAGCAACTCCTTTTCCCCTCCTTTTGACCCAGCAAAATTCTCCATTAAGAGCTTATTTACAGGGTAAAGTTGTTCAAAATATCAGGTTAAGGAGATGTGTTTTCCATGACTTACTGTTGTTAATTTTGCCCTGTCCCCTAGCAGTAAAGTTGTTAGTGGCCTCTCCCAGTGAAATTGGGGCTTCCCGGGTGGCTCAGTGGTAAAGAATCTGCTTGTCAATGCAGGAGACACAGAAGCAGCAGGTTCAATCCCTTGGTTGGGAAGATCCCGGGGAGAAGGGAATGGCAACTCACTTCAGTATTCGTGCTAGGAAAATTTCGTGGACAGAGGAGCCTAGAGAGCTATAGTCCATGAGGTTGCAAAAGAGTTGGACATGACTTAGTGACTAAACAACAACAACTAATGAAACTGCCTTTGAAACTGCTTGACCTTGATGCTATGAGAAGTTATATCTCACGTCTATAGATGTCAAATTCTGTCACAAATTTATAGGCTCAAAATGGACCTGATGCTAAATTGGCCCTAGACACTGTTTTCTGCCCTGTCTCCCTAAGGTCTTTCTACCTCACGGCTCACTCTTCACTCAGTTCAGTTGGATAGAAGCAGCAAAAGACAGTGAGGAGAATGCACAGGAAAGGCTGCAATCTGCTGGAAGTGCAGGAACTCTTACCCTTCTGGGTCTTGGTTTCTTCATCATGGGCTAAGACTAGGTCCCTAAGTCTTTTAACTCTACAGTTTTCCTACTTCTTTCATCCTTCCTTCCTCACAGGTCACTAGCTTTGTTCTCAATCTAGTCTTTATAAACATAGAAATCAAATGTCACCTAGAATTTTCACTTTCTCCAAAATAAATATTCTAGGCATGTATAAACCATCAAATGTTTCATAATTTTTGGTTAAGGTCTATATATAGTTCTCTATATAGTTGATGCTGGGAAAGATTGAAGGCCAGAGAAGGGGATGATGGTTGGAGATGAGGTGGTTGGATGGCATCACTGACTCAATGGACATCAGTTTGTGTAAACTCCGGGAGTTGGTGATGGACAGGGAGGCCTGGCGTGCTGCAGTCCATGGGGCTGAAAAGAATCAGACATGACTGAGCGACTGAACGGAACTAAACCGATGAAAGAAGCGAAAGTGAAGTCGCTCAGTCACGTCTGACTCTTTGCTACCCCATGAACTCCAGGCTCCTCTGTCCATGGGATTTTCTAGGCAAGAGTACTGGAGTGGGTTGCCATTTCCTTCTCCAGGGAATCTTCCCGACCCAGAGATCGAACCCAGGTCTCCCGCATTTTAGACAGACACTTTACTTCTGAGCCACCAAGGATTTGCAAATATTGATGAGACAAACCATGCAAATAGCTTAATAACTTAATATTTTATTTCATTAATATTAAAATAAATAAAACTCCATTCACTTCACTCTTGTTTTCCACTCCTCAGGCACAAAAACCTATGTATGATAAACCTGTATTACTGCCCTGATTTATAGCACCTTGTACAAACAGAAGTGAAGTCAATTTCTTTGTGACCACGGATGTCATCTTGAATTTGCTCAATAATTAGAGACAAGTTTTCATCTCACCCTACTAGCTTCCCTCAATTTCTTTTGTAGTTTTGCTTATGTTCCAATTCCTCTCACCAAATAAGTTTTCTTTCAGCTATCTCACTCACGTATCTGTATTTTTCTAACAGGCCTGACTAACATTTTGAGTATCTTTTGCTACCCTGATAGATAAGATACCTCGTAAACCCTGTTCTCACCTACATAAAACAGAAGTCCTTGCTCAGAGTTTAGTTCATTTGCTGCCTAATGAACAGTATCTGAAATGGAACCAATAACTTTAGACAGATCAGTTTTGTTAACTGCCTACCAAGAGAGTGTTCTGCTTTCCTTTTTATTGGTTCCAAAATACTCTGTTTGTTCATCTGTCCATACACATCTCTTCATTCAGCTATTCATCCGTCTGTCAACTAAAAAAGAAAAGAACACTCTTCCACTGGTGATGATAATCTCAGTTGGCACTTTTTTCTTGAAGACAATTTGAAAAAAACATATGCTGATAGTCTTAAAAATATGGAGGAATTGAAGAAAGCAACATCCTCCCTCTCTCTCTGAAAGTCAGCTTCAGCAATGCCTTGCCTTTAGAGGGAAGATTGTCCTTTAATCTGAGGGGAGTTAAAAGCATTTGAATCTTTAATATAGCCTCTCAAATACACCAGATCTGGAGTATGTACAAAACCTGTAAACCTTCTAAAATCTCGCTCACTCTCAACCTCTTCTATGTACTTTGCAGTTATTCTAAAAACAAAACCAAAGAAGAAACAACTAACTCCTGCCAAACTCCGAAGTCATCAACACCCTCTCCTCAACTTATCTCAGACTCTCTGCTACTCCTTTCTCATTCAGTTCAGTTCAGTTCAGTTCAGTCGTTCAGTCGTGTCCGACTCTCTGTGACCCCATGAATCACAGCACGCCAGGCCTCCCTGTCCATCACCAACTCCTGGAGTTCACTCAAACTCATGTCCATCAAGTTGGTGACACCATCCAGCCATCTCATTCTCTGTTGTCCCCGTCTCCTCCCGCCCCCAGTCCCTCCCAGCATCAGAGTCTTTTCCAGTGAGTCAACTCGTCGCATGAGGTGGCCAAAGTATTGCAGTTTCAGTTTTAGCATCAGTCCTTCCAATGAACACCCAGGATTGATCTCCTTTAGAATGAACTGGTTGGATCTCCTTGCAGTCCAAGGGACTCTCAAGAGTCTTTTTCAACACCACAGTTCAAAAGCATCAATTCTTTGGTGATCAGCTTTCTTCACAGTCCAACTCTCACATCCATACATGACCACGGGAAAAACCATAGCCTTGACTAGATGGACCTTTGTTGGAAAAGTAATGTCTCTGCTTTTTAACATACTATCTAAGTTGGTCATAACTTTCCTTCCAAGCAGTAAGCGTCTTTTAATTTCATGGCTGCAATCCGCATCTGCAGTGATTTTGGAGCCCCCCAAAATAAAGTCTGACACTGCTTCCACTGTTTCCCCATCTATTTCCCATGAAGTGATGGGGCCAGATGCCATGATCTTTGTTTTCTGAATGTTGAGCTTCAAGCCAAACTTTTCACTCTCCTCTTTCACTTTCATCAAGAGACTTTTGAGTTCCTCTTCACTTTCTGCCATAAGGGTGGTGTCATCTGCATATCTGAGGTTATTGATATTTCTCCCGGCAATCTTGATTCCAGCTGTGCTTCTTCCAGCCCAGCGTTCCTCATGATGTACTCTGCATAGAAGTTAAATAAGCAGGGTGACAATATACAGCTTTGAAGTACTCCTTTTCCTATTTGTCTATTGTTCCATGTCCAGTTCTAACTGTTGCTTCCTGACCTGCATACAGGTTTCTCAAGAGGCAGGTCAGGTGGTCTGGGATTCCCATCTCCTTCAGAATTTTCCACAGTTTATTGTGATCCACACAGTCAAAGGCTTTGGCATAGTCAATGAAGCAGAAATAGATGTTTTTCTGGAACTCTCTTGCTTTCTCCATGATCCAGCGGATGTTGGCTATTTGATCTCTGGTGCCTCTGCCTTTTCTAAAACCTGCTTGAACATCTGGAAGTTCACGGTTCACGCATTGCTGAAGCCTGGCTTGGAGAATTTTGAGCATGACTTTACTCGCGTGTGATGTGAGTGCAATTGTGCAGTAGTTTGAGTATTCTTTGGCATTGCCTTTCTTTGGGATTGGAATGAAGACTGACCTTTTCCAGTCCTGTGGCCACTGCTGAGTTTTCCAAATTTGCTGGCATATTGAGTGCAGCACTTTCACAGCATCATTTTTCAGGATTTGAAATAGCTCAATTGGAATTCCATCACCTCCACTAGCTTTGTTCATAGTGATGCTTTCTAAGGCCCACTTGACTTCACATTCCAAGATGTCTGGCTCTAGGTCAGTGATCACGCCATCATGATTATCTTGGTCGTGAAGATCTTTTTTGTATAGTTCTTCTGTGTATTCTTGCCACCTCTTCGTAATATCTTCTGCTTCTGTTAGGTCCAACCATTTCTGTCCTTTATCGAGCCCATCTTTGCATGAAATGTTCCCCTGGACTCTCTAATTTTCTTGAAGAGATCTCTTGCTTTTCCTATTCTGTTGTTTTCCTCTATTTCTTTGCATTGATCGCTGAGGAAGGCTTTCTTATCTCTCCTTGCTATTCTTTGGAACTCTGCATTCAGCTGCTTATATCTTTCCTTTTCTCCTTTGCTTTTCGCTTGTCTTCTTTTCACAGCTATTTGTAAGGCCTCCTCAGACAGCCATTTTGCTTTTTTGCGTTTCTTTTCCATGGGGATGGTCTTGGTCCCTGTGTCCTGTACAATGTCACGAACCTCCGTCCAGAGTTCATCAGGCACTCTATCTATCAGATCAAGACCCTTAAATCTGTTTCTCACTTCCACTGTATAATCATTGCGAGGGGGGCATCAGAGGGCAGACACACTGAAATCATAATCACAGAAAACTAGTTGATCTGATCACATGGACCACAGGTGGAGAGGTCTGACAGAATGTGGTCCACTGGAGAAGGGAATGGCAAACCACTTCAGTATACTTGCCTTGAGAACCCCATGAACAGTATCAAAAGGCAAAATGATAGGATACTGAATGAGGAATTCCCCAGGTCGGTAGGTGCCCAGTATGCTACTGGAGATCAGTGGAGAAATAACTCCAGAAAGAATGAAGGGATGGAGCCAAAGCAAAACCTTTCTCATTACCTTGTTTATAATTAAACAATATAAATTCCTCCTGATACTAAACAATATAAATTCCTCCATTCCTCTTGATACTAAGACCCAAGAACCAATGGAGCAGACAGAAAGAGGGTATAGATCTCAGAAGTTTCTGGGAGTTTGGTCCCTGTCACTAAGACCTGTGCTTTGATGGACCATTTCATTATTGTGATTTTTACCAAAAGAACTCAGTGGGCACCATGCAATTGTTTATAACCCTAAAAATTTAAAATAACTCCAATGTACAAATATAAGGGCATTGCATACAACAAAATGTAAGGCAATTCTGAAGTATTATGATTTAAAATATCTTATGACTTGGAAATACATTCACAGTATACTATTCCTTTTTAAAAGATAATTATATAATAAAATATATATCCTACTACCATTTTAAGAAGAAATATCATTTGCGATATACATAGGAAATGTTAATATTGGTTCTCCCATTTTCTTTCAAATACTTTTTAAATTTTTATTACAAACTGTTGAGTCTTTTACTAAGTATCAGGTCTGTACTGGAAATAGAAAGATGGACAAAATACAAGCCATAATCACATCATTAATCCCTGGGTATTCACAGCCTAGTGGGAAAGTTAGTCAGGAATGTAAATAAATAATTCAGCTAATTATGAAAGATATTAAAACACATATATACATCCATGAAATTAAAGAAGAAAAGAAGTCTTTTGGAGTTGGAGAGATACTGAGAGAAATTGTACAGAGGATTTGATTCTTGAATGAAAGCTAAAGGAAGAAAAAACAGCCCAGGCAAAGGAAACATTAGATTCAAATGCACATAAGTATAAAAGTGCAAGGCATATTCAGGAAACATACAGTGACTTTAGTCTACCTCTTATAGATAGTATATGAGAATAGGAAAAAAAAAAAAAAACTGAGCTTGAGAGGCTGGGATCAAATGTAAGAATCTTTTATGCCATGTTGAAAACTTGGGACTTTTTCTTAAAGACTTATGAGGAGCCAATAAAGGATTTTAAGAAAGGAACTGCATCATTCAATTTCTGTTTTAGACAATAGCCAGCTCTTCTGGAAGTATGACTTAAATAGGTAGACACTGGGGAGAGGAAAAATTACTTGTAGAAAAATTACTAGAAAACTTGTAGTAGTTCAGGTGATAGGCAATGGGAGCCCCATATAGGAACAGTGGAAGGTATGGGAAGGAGATCTATTTTCAGAGAGATTTAAAAGGTGCAATAAATAGGACTTGTTGCCTCATTAAATATATATCTGTAGGTAGAGAGGGCATTAACTATTCTCTGAGTTATCCTGGTTGGGTGAAATAGTAGGTAGAGTTGTCATTCACTAAGAGAAAGCATACAGAGGAGAAGGGTCTGAAGATTGAGGAGGGGAATAAGTTGAATGTGAGGTATGTTGAGATGAAGATTCCTGTAAGACACCCAGGAAGAGAGGTTCAGTAGTCAGAGATGGTGTTCTGGAGGAGCATCTAGGCTAGAGAAAAAGTCGTGAACAAACTTTCTTAAGAGTCCCAACTTGAAAGTGTGTGGGGCATTCATTTTATCGTCAACAAAGGACGGAAAATCATGACTGTTGCTTGACTTCAGAGACCAAAATCAGATGATTCAGGTAAGAGAGTTCAGAGTAATATCTAAATAATAAAACATTTGACGTAACATTCACGATTCTAGAGCCCTTGGATGGCTCAAATGGTAAGAACCTGCCTGCAATGCAGGAGACCCAGGTTCGATCCCTGGGTTGGGAAGATCCCCTGGAGAAGGGAATCGTAACCCACTCCAGTATTCTTGCCTGGAGAGTCCTATGAACAGAGGAGCCTGGTGGGCTACTGTCTATGGGTTGCAAAGAGTCAGACACGACTGAGAGACTAACACTTTCACTTTCTCAATTCTAGCAGATGTAATAGTTACAAAATATGAAGACATTTTTATTTGCTATTTCAGAGTACGTGTAATTAACAATCTGGTTCTTCTCATTAAATTGCTATGTTCAAAGATCAAATTCTTCAAAGACCAAGCTATAGTTCCATGAGTAGGAGGTTATTAACAGGCTTTACCAAAGCCTGTTTGGTGATAGACTCAGAAACAATCGCTATGACTCTTAGGGAAAGTTTTATGTGTTTCAGTAGGTCAAAAATAGTTGACACATGTTTAACACTACATTAGTTCCATGAGTTGGAATAGGAAATGACAACTCACTCCAGTATTCTTGCCTGGAGAAGCCCATGGACAGAGGATCCTGGTGGGCTACAGTCCATGGGGTTGCAAAGAGTTGGACAGGACTGAAGTGATGGAGCATCAGTTCCATAAGCAGGAGGTTATTAATAGGCTTTGCTAGAGCTTGTTTGGTGACAGACTCAGAAACAAGCAATCTCTGTGACTCTTAGGGAGAGTTTTATATGCTTCAGGAGGTCAAAATTAGTTGAATAATGTTTAACAATACGTTACCAGATTAATTTCAAACATACTATATTAAAAGGCATAGAAAGTATGACATTTTAAAAATCACGATGCCTCTTTTCCTGTTAAGGTCAGCATTTATATTGATTGGCCCGAAAGTTTGTTTGGGTTTTCCTTAACCTGAATGAATTTTGGGCCCAATAAATTAAAAGTAGTTTTCTCATGATCACTGGATACTTGAACAATCCTTGCTGCCGAGGTCACATGGGAATCAGCAGAAAGGTAGTAGATCCTACTGCAAAAAGCCACACTGGCTGAATGCCTGAGAAGCATAACTCCACATTTATATAAAAGAAAATTTCAAATTATCTTTTAAATTAGTAAGTTAGGCATCAATATAATGGTCCACAGTGGGGTCCAAGCACATGACCCTTAAAGAAGGAAGTTAGAAGAGAGAAAGTGGAGAAATGGAAGAGCAGTAAGTTGGGCAAATCCATGATTATGTAACCAAGGAATCGCTTCAGAGTCTGCTGAAGCACATACAGGCTAAGCCAGTTGTTAATATAACATTTACTTTGCAGATTATTTTTCTATTAAAACTGTTTACTACTGTGAACTATTGATGCTGCAAAACAAATATGGAGATTTTTCATAATAGTCTATGTCCAGGCTTAACTCTGTCTGGATTTCCCTCACAGCTCAGTTGGTAAAGAATCTGCCTGCAATGCAAGAGACCCTGGTTCGATTCCTGGGTTGGGAAGATTTGCTGGAGAAAGGATAGACTACTCTCTCCAGTATTCTTGGGCTTCCCTTGTGGCTCAACTGGTAAAGAATCCGCCCACAATGCAGGAGACCTGGGTTTGATCCCTGGGTTGGGAAGATCTCCTGGAGAAGGGAAAGGCTACCCACTCCAGTATTCCTGCCTGGAAAATTCCATAGACTGTATAGTCAGTCCATGGGATCGCAGAGAGGTGGACAAGACTGAGTGACTTTTCACTTTCAGGCTTTACTCTAAGAACTGGCATGAAAACTACTAATAGATCCAAGGAGTCTAACCCCATATAGTTTCTTCCTTCCTCTCACCACCCTCCCTCCTTACTGATGCACAGGAAGCAGCTGGGCCTTACCCAAGAGTATGTGGTGGGCTCAGCATGATATACACATATTTTCCTTTCCATTTATATCTTTGGGTCTTCCTAGCATTTTTGCCTGTGTAACAACTAAAGAGTCCCTGGTGGCTCAGATGGTAAAGCGTTTCCCTGTAATACAGGAGAATCAAATTCAGTCCCTGGGGCAGGAAGATCCCATGGAGGAGGTCATGGCAACACACTCCAGTGTTTTTGCCTGGAGGGTCCTATGGACAGAGGAGCCTGGTGGGCTAGAGTTCAATTCCTGATTAAGAGCATTTTACATAGAAGTGAGAAGGAGAAATAAAGTTAGAGTGAGTCCAAAAAGTACTTTATAAGCCATGTTACTAATCCTTCTAGCTGAATTTAATATCTACAAATAATTTTTCCTTTTAGTTTTATTCAAACCTTCAGTTCAGTTCAGTTCAGTCGCTCAGTCGCTCTTTGCGACCCCATGAACCATAGTACGCTAGGCCTCCCTGTCCATCACCAACTCCTGGAGTTTACCCAAACTCATGTCCGTTGAGTCGGTGATGCCATCCAACCATCTCATCCTCTGTCATCCCCTTCTCCTGCCTTCAATCTTTTCCAGCATCAGGGTCTTTTCAAATGAGTCAGCTCTTCACATCAGGTGGCCAAAGTATTGGAGTTTCAACTTCAACACTTACCCAGCAAAAATTCCCTATATTTGTGAAATCAGATAAATGAACAAAATCCGCTTTGATTTCCTAGGTTGGATCATTACATGCATGCTTCCTTGCCAAGAGGAATTTCCAAGTTGATATATATGAAGCTAGAGAAGGTGAGACAATATTGAACAATGTGAGATGTCGTTCTGATTCTTCTTACTCCTTTAGATTTTAAAAAGAAAAAAAAAATAAGGTAAACTATTAGACTTCATTAAAACCTTCAACTATCTAAATTTAATTTAATGCAAATTCATTACTATCAGTGCTTTCTTTAAAAGAGTTAACAAAGTCTTTTAATTTGGTCCAGATGGCACCCATTTTTGAGGTGTATATGCTCACCCTGTCTTAGGATATAAGAATTGTGTGTAACATGAGGTCTACTTCCAATGTCTTAGATATCCGAGTGACTAAATCTGCACGTGGAAGAAGCATTAATTTGGCCCTTTCTTATAGAGGACGACAAGCCTTGAAAGCCATTGGCCTGGAAGATCAGGTACCTTGTGAATGCATTTTCCTTACAGAAGATAACACCTGTTGTTTTTCAACAATTGCACGGTCTTGATGTCTCTTAGTTCAAAGCAGCACTCAATGCCACAAGAATCGCTGCATGAGAACTTGTTTTACAGAGGTTTTCAAACCTCTAAATTCACAACAGGGTAGACATTTCATACTTGAGGTACCTGATTGGGGAGGGGGCAGAGCATGTTGTAGGGCAGCTGGAAGTTGTATCAGGTGGAAACCTGATTATCACTTCTGACACTGGGCCTTCAACAAGATGGTTAATCTTTGCCTTTTATTTGTGTGTGACCTGGGATGGCCTCTGGGGTGAGAGGAGGCAGGTGATATCCATTCTTTTGACTACTTAGGTCCATAATCTCTTATCACAATTCTGCACTCCAAAAACCTCTGGGACTAGGAAGCTTTTTCGTCACCCATTCAGCAGCAAACTTGACCTGATGTAGACTTTTTATAGCCTCTAAAAGAAATCTCATTTAGTGTGAATATGTTTTACTAAAGAACTATTGTGTTATGGGGTGGTGCCCTAGACTAGTCTGTGTGTCATAAACTATCCACATATGCACTCATTTACCTATCTAAACTTTGAAAAGTTCTGAATTCTGAAACCAATGAACTCTCAGTGTTTAGATAACGATTGTGGGCCTGTTATAGGTTTTCCTCATATAGACTCAAGATTGTCAAGCTCCTAGCTATCATGTATCTTGGAAATGTAAAGAGAAATAGTATATTTTTATTGACAGTATTTTTGTGAGAGTGTGTCTTTGAAATGATAAGATCACATAAGTACTATTTGCATTTCCACATTTTTCTTAGGCATGTGTAGGAAAACCCTTTGCACTGCATTTCAGGAATCCTGTGATTTACTCCTCATGCTTAATTCTTTTGTAATAAAATAAGAACTTAATCTCTGACAGTGAACTGTTTCCTCACTTGTAATATTTGATTTAGGTCCAGATAAACTTTTAAGTCTATTCTAAAATCTAAAGTTAAAAAAACGCTAAAAACTAAAATTTGTAGGAGCATAGTTTTTATTAAATTTCTACCATACTGTGTTTCCATGGTCTTTTACATTATTTTTTGATTTTTGGAAAATGTTTGAATAATCACACTTTAAAGTCAATATCTACTTTATTGGCATGATGCCACATTATGGAAATTGAAATAGACCTCTCTGATTTTATTTCAGGTTGTTGCCCATGGTATCCCCATGAGAGCAAGAATGATTCACTCTCTTTCAGGAAAAAAGTCTGCTATTCCCTATGGGACAAAGTCACAGGTAGGTTTACCTGGAGATACCTGCAGATACTTCTTTTGTAAAATGGTAATAGTTGAGTCTAATATCTTGAACCAGCTACTTGCTTGTTGACCCTGCCTTTCTTCTCTAGCCCTGTTTTGACATTGTTTGCTTGTTTAGAATTAAATATACATATACTAGTTAATTCATAGGAGATGCTTAGAAATGGCCCAGTCCCTAATAAGCATTCAATGGACTGCCCCCATGGTTCAGCAGCAAAGAATCCACCTGCAATGTAGAAGCCTCAGGAGACATAGGTTCAATTCCTAAGTCAGGAAGATCCCCTCAGTTCAGTTCAGTTCAGTTGCTCAGTCATGTCCGACTCTTTGTGACCCCATGAACTGCAGCATGCCATGTCTCCCTCTCCATCACCAACTCCCGGAGTTTAGCCAAACTCATGCCCATTGAGTCAGTGATACCATCCAACCATCTCATCCTCTGTCGTCCCCTTCTCTTCCTGCCCCAAATCCCTCCCATCATCAGGGTCTTTTCCAATGAGTCAACTCTTTGCATGGGGTGGCCAAAGTATTGGAGTTTCAGCCTCAGCATCAGTCCTTCCAATGAACACCCAGGATTGATCTCCTTTAGGATGGACTGGTTAGATCTCCTTGCAGTCCAAGGGACTCTCAAGAGTCTTCTCCAACATCACACTTCAAAACCATCAATTCTTCAGCTCTCAGCTTTCTTTACAGTCCAACTCTCACATCCGTACATGACTACTGGAAAAACCATAGCCTTAATTAGACGGACCTTTGTTGACAAAGTAATGTCTCTGCTTTTTAATATGCTGTCTATGTTGGTCATGACTTTCCTTCCAAGGAATAAGCATTTTTAAATTTCATGGCTGCAATCACCATCTGCAGTGATTTTGGAGCCCATAAAAATAAAGTCAGCCACTGTTTCCACTGTTTCTGCATCTATTTGCCATGAAGTGATGGGACTGGATGCCATGATCTTAGTTTTCTGAATGTTGAGCTTTAAGCCAACTTTTTCACTCTCCTCTTTCACTTTCATCAAGAGGCTTTTTAGTTCCTCTTCACTTTCTGCCATAAGGGTGGTGTCATCTGCATATCTGAGGCTATTGATATTTCTCCCGGCAATCTTGATTCCAGCTTGTGCTTCTTCCAGCCCAGCATTCCTCATGATGTACTCTGCATATAAGTTAAATAAGCAGGGTGACAATATACAGCTTTGATGTACTTCTTTTCCTATTTCCAGTCTGTTGTTCCATGTCCAATTCTAACTGTTGTTTCCTGACCTACATATAGGTTTCTCAAGAGGCAGGTCAGGTGGTCTGGTATTCCCACCTCTTTCAGAATTTCCCACAGTTTATTGTGATCCACACAGTCAAAGGCTTTGGCATAGGTAGTAAAACAGAAATATTTTTCTGGAACTCTCTTGCTTTTTCGATGATCCAGCGGATGTTGGCAATTTGATCTCTGGTTCCTCTGCCTTTTCTAAAACCAGCTTGAACATCTGGAAGTTCACGGTTCACGCATTGCTGAAGCCTGGCTTGGAGAATTTTGAGCATGACTTTACTAGCGTGTGAGATGAGTGCAATTGTGCGGTAGTTTGAGCATTCTTTGGCATTGCCTTTCTTTGGGAAAGGAAGATCCCCTAAAGGAGGGCATCTCAACCCACTCCAGTATTCTTGCCTAGAGAATCCCATGAACAGAGGAGCCTGAAGGGCTAGAGTCACTGGTGTCTCAAAGAGTTAAACATGACATGATTTATATATGCAAGTCAAGAACAGACTACACTAACTAAATGTACCTTTTAAATAAACAATAATTGTCTTCCTGTGGGCGAGTTGCTGAGGAACTTGCAACCTGGGGACAACAGGTAATAGTCCTATGAAAAGTACTCTGTGTTCACTATGAAAAGAACTCAGCCAAACAATGGTAGGAGCACTCAGCTCTTACTTTCAGAGAGGGAGGAAATCTTTCACTTTCAGAGAAGAAAAAGTAAGGCTTGAAAAAGTTTGTTTAAAACTTCAATTTGCAACAAAATAGCATCATTCCAATCAAATGACAGTTTTTCTATGGGGAGAATTGGGTGAGACCAAATTCCTAAAAAACATAAATTTTTAAGTATCAGGTGTGCATTAGATGAGAAAGTTTGCAAATGCACTTTCAGATAACAGAATCTCACAGCGGTCAGCAGCTTTAGATTCATGGACTCCAACCACCTTGCTTTACAGATAAAGGAAGGCTGCATGACTACAGGAGGTCAACATTAAGGGAGAAACTGGACAAGTTTCCTTACAGGCAATAACCAGTGAGCGTGGTATAGGAGGTCCTCACAGGAGTGCTGGAAGTGCTGCTTAGTTACACTACTTCTTTTTTCTAAAATGAGAGTGATATTCTTCCCATAATAGGTATAATAGTCATTCCACCTTTCTTTTGGATTAATACTGATTGTGCTAAGGAAATTCAATTAAGCATATCCATCTCTTCCCTGGAGATTGGGCCAATATAGTATGAATAGATCAAGGAGTAAAATATGGTTCAAAATAGCAAGGAAAGTGGATGAGAAGAGTGACTTGGACCTGAGACTAAAACTGACTTCCTTATCTTCACCAAGTGAGAATGAGAGAGGGGTGAGGGAGAAACAGTTTCATCACCAGTGACTCCCCAAGAAGGTGAAAGTGTTGCTACAAGTTCTCATTTCAAGGCCTTTAATACAGAAGAAGGAAATGATCCTTTTGCATCAATCCTGCCATTCCTCAATTCTTAAGAACTGAGTTAATGCTAAACTTATAGGTTTGCATCATTATTTTTATACTGGAGTCGAAAATGGGCCCTCCTTATCTTTTAAGAACTGTATAAATTTGCTTTGAACTGGTCAATTCCATAATCTGTGGAAGTGCAAAGTCATCCCCATCACCTCAAATTTCTTCCAATATCCAGGGAGTGTATGTATTGGCCTCTGCTGCCTCTTGGTGTCCACGCCTTCTCCTCTAGTTTTGGTGATGTACCATGATGACCATACATGAAACTCATGATTTTTACCCATTTCCACACGCAAAATACATATTAACAGCCTTCCTCCTGGAACACAAATAAGATTGCAAGGGCAGAAGCAGTCATATTTGACCATGAGGTAACTTTATAGAAGGAAGCTACATGCCAAAGATGGTGGAGCAGAAAGGAGGAGGGCACTGATGAATCTGTGGATGTCCCTGAGATACCTCTAGACTTTTTTTTAGGAAAAAAAACCCATTGTAGTTTGTATAAGCAACTGTGGTCAGGTCTCTGCAAACAGCTAAAAATAATCCATGACTCACTACAGTATGTAAAGCTCATGGTAATTTGCACAGTGCTAAATAAATTATATTTGAGGAAAAAAAACATACATGAATATACTGAAGACCTGGGGGGTTATGGAAGGCCCACATTGTGCAGTGCACAGCAAACAATTCATAAGTTCCTACTGTATACAATTTGACTTCTGAAATCTTTTCTATACCCCCTTCTCTGAGCCTTCCTCCCCTAGCTGTTATTTTCTCTGCCCTTTCTCCTTTGCTATGACTGTCTTGCTGGTTCCTCTCATTTCCCTCTCCAGTTGCCAAATATCGAAATATTCTTTAATATACAGAGCAGGCCAGAGTTCCCCCAATTCCTATTCCTAAACTCCTGTACCCAAAGTAAAGAAATGACACTCCCTTACTAGAAAACATTCTCATTTGAAGGCTATCAGGACAAAAATGTAAACACTTTTTCCCAGCATATTTGAAAAAGTCAGCACTGCAACTATTGTCTTACAAATCTCCAAAGAAGATTATCCTATTTCCTTTAGGTTTTCTTAGTGGGTTTTTTGGTTACAAGAGTCACTTTACAGCTCTTCACTTGTTTGTTTTTGTTCTTACTTATTCTTCACAAGGTAAGCCTTTTAGAATATGTATTGGAGAAGTGAAGCTTGATGTCAGTGACTCTAATTTATGGTTATAATAGGAAACTGCCCAAAGATATGGAGCAGATTAGACCAGGACTCTCCCTGTCTTCTGCAGGACCAACATATCTATTGGTTCCCAGATGATCCGTCCCCAGTTTATCTCAACTAAACTTGATAGGGATCAACTGACAAGGAAAGAATATTTTCCTTATGTTAATAAGACTTCATAATTTGAATGTTTCCTAGTATACTTAGAAAACAAGTGTGGTTTCTGTTGAAATGCAAACGTTAATAATGTAGAAGATTGGAAAACAGAACCATAAGGCAGAGAATTACAAAGTTCCTGTTAATTTATGACAAAGACACAGGAAGCTGCTCCTTAGCCTACTATTGCCTCTTTAGCATGACCAAGTTATTTTTATACCAAGTATAGATTTAGCTGTTAATTTTATATGGCTATATTTGAATGGGATCAAGATGAATAAAAGACCATATTTGTGTTAAATGTTGTAATGTCCCATAATTTTGAAATTTATGTGCTTTAAAATTTTAAAGCAATAGACTTGTCCTGAATTACAAGACTGCATTATGATTTTCATGAGCCCTAAGTGAGTAAGAGTAAGTGAAGTTGTTCAGTCATGTCCAGCTCTTTGCGACCCCGTGGACTGTAGCCCACCAGGCTTCTCTGTCCATGGGATTCTCCAGGCAAGAATACTGGAGTGGGTTGCCATTTCCTTCTCCAGGGGATCTTCCCAACTCAGGGATTGAACCTGGATCTTCTGCATTGCAGGCAGATGCTTTAACCTCTGAGCCATCAGGGAAGCAGATAGACACTTTTGCTTTGTGGGACCCTATAAATCAATAAATATTAAAAGTTAGGCTATATGAGTGCATTGATATAAAGATTACATTAAGCTTTAATATAATCCAGACTGGATTTATTCTTATCTTTTAAAGAATTAATATATATTATATTCTTATATTCATATTCTTGTGTTTATTTTTTCTTATGATTTGAAATAAACTAAAATTATTTTCACAAACCCCTAAAAGTATCATAGGCCCCATGCACTGTTTGACTGTGTCTCATGGAACAATCGGCCCTGTGAAGTCAGAAATGGCCAGTACACGTGCCATGTACTGGGGTCTACCTATTCCTACCGACCTTCACCCTACCACAACTACACTACACACTCACACAACCTTTCAAATTGAAATGAAAATTTTCAAGTAGTTTCTTTGGGAAATAGTACATTTATTCTAGTAATGTCATTTCTGAAGTTTTTTTTTACATAGCTTGATTTGGAGACCTAAGATGAATGTTTGAGATTTATGTTTGATAGTTAAAACAAAACTATCTTAATGAAAATAATATTTTTGGTACCAAAAAAAGATTTGTTTTTATATAGTATCAAACTTTGAAAAAGCCTAAGTTCAAACCTGAACATTGTATTTCATGTATTTGATTAAAGTGTTTATAGAAAAAAAAAAGACTACTTAGTTAAATGGTTGTAAAGCTGAGCTTGCAACCTTCTGATAAATAATTAGTATTTTCTATTGCTAAGTGAATAACGCAGAAGCACATTTGCCCATTCTCCAGAAACAAACAGTATCTACTATATTTTTCTTGCAGTATATTCTTTCAATAAGCAGAGAAAATCTAAACAAGGATCTACTGACGGGTAAGTCCAATGCTTTATTCACCAGCCCTCATTTTCAGCAAAGCACATGAGACTAATTTCGTCACACGATTAATTGAAACTTGTTTACCATTCCTTCTAAGGGGTTATTAAGAGCAAGACTATGTACAATACAAAGTGTTTCTTTAAAAATACTGGTGGTACATCTTCCAGCATCTCTTTTCCATCTTATCAATGGTCTAAATAAAAATTGTTTATTCAGCATGTATTGAATTCCTATTGTCTTTTAGGCACTGGGTTGAATGAGTGCCTCAGTGAAGAACTCACAATCTAGTGGAAAAACAGATATACATATATAACAATTTTCAAAGAGACACAAGCAGATTTTTTTATCAGAAATATGAAAAGCAATAGTGTGAAGGCTGGTAGAGGGCTGCAGTTTTTTTAAGTATTATGAAAATCGCTGTGTGCAAAAACAGGAGTCTGGACTAAAGCTATAGCCAAGTGGTTGGGAGGAGGGATAGATTCAAGATATCTGTAAGAGACAAAATTAGATGCAGGGTATGTGAAGTCAAGAAAGAGGAATGTGTACATGAGCCTGAAGATTCTCATGTCCGTAACTAAAGAGACCTAGGCCTATCCATTAACTGAAAAGCCTCTGGACTGCAAATTAAATTTGTATCCTGGGTAATCAATCCAATCACATTCCATGTAACCCTCGATCATATTTTTTCTTCTTCAGCATTTGTACTAAACAAATTCACTCCATGCAAAGCATGCCATTAGTAGTTCTGCTGCTGCTGCTGCTGCTAAGTCACTTCAGTCGTGCCCGACTCTGTGTGACCCCATAGACGGAAGCCCACCAGGCTCCCCTGTCCCTGGGATTCTCCAGGCAAGAACACTGGAGTGGGTTCTACTATCTTTTAAATCAATCAATCCCTCTTAATGCATCCCAGCAGCCTCTGACTTTTGGAGAGCAGAGGTTCCAGTTATGTATCTGTGTTTCTCCACAGTCCTCTCCCCAGGGTGTTTGTAACGTATCTGTTGAATTGAACTGACCTTTACTGAAGTGGGAGAAGGAGTGAGGGGGACGGTCACTCGAGTTGATTCAGGAGGGCTCAGAAATAGGGTTTAGTATTTGTCTTAATTCCATTTCTTTTCTTGTATTTGTAAGACTGACTTTTGGATGAGTAGATAAATGGCTAGGTTGCTTTATATATTCATGCTGATCTTAAGAAAAGAAACTACAAGACAGTTTTTAAAAATAATAGAAAATATTATTTGATGTGTTAAGCACTATGTTAATAACTGCTTTATATTGCATCAATTTGTATAACCCTCCAAACAACTCTGTGAAGTAAGAATTATGTTTACCTCAGTTTTGTACATGATAAAGGAAACTTAGAGCCACAGTGCAGCAGGTTACACTGTTAATAAGTAGCAGAATCTGGATTGAACTTGAGTCTGTCTATTCCAAAGTCCATGCTTTTAACTATTACAGTCACTGCCTCCAGTAATATATATGAAATACTGATAATAAGGAGCTAAAACATGGGGAAGATCCATCTTGCATGCTCCCCTGTTTTTCATTAAGTACACACTGCACAGCATACAATTTCATAAATGGCATAAATATGTTATTAAAAGGATGCTGAACCTCTTGACTTCTAGACTCTTTGGCATATAAAGTTCTTTTACACATCTTTCTTATTCCTTTACAAGGCATCAGATTGTGAGCCACCTATTCCACAGAGGTCTACACCAGCTCTAACATCTACATTCTGATTTGTGGCTTTAAGAACAATAAATAGCCCCTAATTATAGATCTCCTGAACTATGAACAAAAATAATGTTTTACTACAGAGATAAGAACATAATAGTTCAGAAAATGAAATTCACTATAGATTTTTAGCAGGCCAAAAAAAGCACTAAAATAATTTGATTATATTTATTAAGAAGTTTCCAAAAAGAAAAACAACAACAAAAAAGAAGTTTCCAGTCTTCTTACTCACTTTCCCCTAACTATTTCAGTGTTTGATTACAAAAAGATCTATATTTATATATCAGTGATCTATATTTATAACAATCTGAGTCAGAAGTCTAGAGGACTTGCTAAAAAGAGATACAGAGTCAGACATAGTATGAAAAAAGAATTTTGACTGAATCACAAATTAAGCCTTAATTTGGGGGCAACTTTAAAATATGTGATGATTGTTTCTTTCCTAGGGTGCCAACAATTACAGTGATGCAAGAATATACATAGTTAGATTTTTTTTTTTTTTTTGAGACGGAGACAGTTGATTTTTACCTCTTTTACTACCAGATTATCCTAGAACATTTGCCAAACAGTTGTCAGATCACATTTTAACTAATTCATGTTTACATTGTTCAGTATCTCTATCACACTGTTCTCAGAAAATGATTAATTCAGTTTAAGTGAATTAAGAATTGGAATTTCGTTTCCATTAGTTTTCTCTGTTTCTTCAGCTGTTGAGAAATACCCCAATGCAAAAGTGCACTTTGGCCACAGGCTGGTGAAATGTAGTCCTGAGAAAGGAGTGATCACTGTGCTCGGGTAAGAACTGGCCTTTGACTTCAGAGGTGAAGGGTTGAAGTGGAGAATTGTGCCTGTAAACTTTGCTCTAGACTTGTTTGAAAGAGTTAAATGATTACCAACAGGGTAATTCAAGTAGTTTCTATAATCAAGTAATTTTATGTTGATCACTAGCACCAGTATTCTTCCTGATTCTCCTGCTCACTCATCTTCTTAACATCATTCTAGACTGGTAACCATACTCTGCCTCGAACACTCTCATAACTTGAAACAGGCAACTCTGCACTGCTCTGCTTCTCCTCTCCTCTTTCTGAATACTCTTTGTCTGCCTCCCCTTGGCTGAGCCCATTTCCTCTAAAGTTCCAAGCCTCATGTCCCACTTGGGGGTAGTATCTTGGATTCACAGTTTGTTCAACAACTACTTACAAATTCACATTTCTATTTGTAATAATAATAATAACCCTTATTTCAATCTTAATATTAATTTTCCTTTAAACACCTTCGCAAGTACTTCTTGCCATAATTGCAAATGTATCTAAAATTTCGAACATCTATTTGTCCTACTCCTAACTTCCCTAGTCTGTTGTTGCTGTCTAGATGCTCAGTCACGTCCAACTCTTTGTGACCCTGTGAACTGCAGACCACCAGGCTCCTCTGTCCATGGGATTCTCTAGGCAAGAATACTGGAGTGGGCTGCCATTTCCTTCTCCAGGGGCTCTTCCCCACCCAAGGATCAAACCTGTGTCTCCTGCATTGGCAGGCAGATTCTTTACCACTGAGTCACCTGGGAAGCTGACTTACCTAGTATTTTTAACCAAATAATTAAAATCATTCTTGATGTACCCCTTTCCTTATTTTCTCCCATTTGACCTAAAGACATTTCCCAGTGTCTCGTACTTCCTGTCTGTCTCAGAGCATATGTCGTTCTTCTTCCTGAGCACCACAATCCTTGGGATCTCACCCCCATACATGTAGGCCACTATAGTCACTTTGTCTCCATTTCCTCTCCCTTCTGCATTGTGACTCCACTGCAATGTTTCTACTCCTAAATAAGGTGTCTTAAATTACTACTCTTCATACACCGCCTGCCCAATGGAAATATATTGTTTTCTCCCAGTTGCCAGAATAATGTATTTAAACCTTGCATCTTAACATTCAAAATTCTCTTCTCCTCCCTCCCCAATTGTACTCTTTTCTTAAATTCCTCTTCTGATCTCCTCTAAGACAAACATGCTGCTCCTAGAAGATCTTGGTCACGTCCCTGAGATTGTTCATACCCTTTCTCCATTTGAAAGACTTTTCCTTCTTTTCAAGGATCTCTTTCTTCATGCAGGGAACTCAGTTCTTAGTCAGGCTTCTGTGGCCTAGCATGTCTTTGGGAATCAGTATGATTTTGTGTTACCCTCAATCTCATAAGCAAACCCATGACTGGGACAAGTGTTATCTTCATTTTATAACTATCGACTCAAAGCTCTAAATCAGATATGTAAAAGTAAGTAGTGGCCCCATTATTAAGTCACTACTTTTTATACCCAATAGAGGTACTTCATCATTTTCACCACTAGACTTTTCTTTTGATGGTTTCCTTTATTTTTCAGACAGGACAAAGTTCCCAAAGATGTCACCTGTGACCTCATTGTAGGATGTGATGGAGCCTTTTCCACTGTTAGAACTCACCTCATGAAGAAACCCCGCTTTGATTACAGTCAAAGATACATTCCTCATGGGTACATGGAGCTGAGTATTCCACCTAAGAATGGGGATGTAAGTCCTTTCCCTTTCTTTTCTCCTTCCTACAGCTCTCCCCCTCCCCCTGCCGCATATTAGTATAGAAGTGTATTCCAGTGCAGTTGTTCTCAGCAGCATGTCTTTATCCGTTTTAAGGTCTGCCAAAGTACTATGTATTCGATAACTCATAATAAATTGGACGTACAGATATCCTTTTAATAATATCACTGTCACTCCTTTACCTTTCGATATGTTTTCTTGAATAGGGAAGAAAGGAAAGGAATTACAACTACTTTTTTCTATTATATCTTGGGAAAAAATTTTAAAAGAAAAACAACTTTGTTTGACAGCCCAGAGTTCTTATACTCATGATTAAATTAAAAAGTTATTAAATACAGTGAACAGGGAGTTGTTGCAAAGAGACTTGCATTGCATGTTTTTTATTTCCTGGAGTCAACTTTGTCTGACAGCCCAGAGTTCTTATACTCATGATTAAATTAAAAAGTTATTAAATAAAGTGAACAGGGAATTGTTGCAAAGAGACTTGCATTGCATGTTTTTTATTTCCTGGAGTCCATGTTAAACCATATGTGTCCAGAGGCAAATATGTAGCATGTGTATTGTGTGTTGAGGAAAATTAAAATACCAACAGAAGCAATGAGAATCTTGGCTTATAAGTAATAAAAGGTACACAGCATTAGTTAAATACTTGATTTGCATGTAAAAGATACATTTTAAGGTACTGATTTAACCTATCCTATTTGAAATTCAAACGTCTAGTCTGTTTGGGATAGCGTTATTATATACCACTTTTATGGGCTTCCCAGGTGACTCATTGGTAAAGAATCTGCCAATGCAGGAGATACAGGTTTGATCCCTGGGTGGGGAAGATCCTCTGGAGGAGGAAATGACAACCCACTCCAGTATCCTTGCCCAGACAATTCTATGGACAGAGGAGCCTGACGGGCTACAGTTTATGAGGTCGCAAAGAGTCTGACATGACTGAATGACTAACACTTCTAACACCTGGGGAATTAAGTGCGAGCTCATCTTAAAGCCATTTTTTCACAACAAGCAAACTGTCTTTGCTTAGACTTTATGTTTGGAGGGACTTGCAGTGATCTAAATTGCTGTGGGTACAAGTATAACATAAACAGAGTCAGTATGCCTTATTTGTTAATGCAGATGAGCTGCATTAATACACTAATTATATATATATTTTCCCCTGCAGTATGCCATGGAACCTAATTATCTACATATTTGGCCTAGAGATACCTTTATGATGATTGCACTTCCTAACACGGTAGTGTAAAAATTTTTATTAACTGTCATTCTGCCTATATGATTAATGTTTTTCGTTATTTACTTTTATATGCTGCAAGCATGTATGTAGTCAACTTCATCATTGTCTAGTCTGTTTAATGATTATATCTGCAACTTTGGAGATATTGAAGAAAAACCTGAAGAAATACAAGTTATTTACTTTGGAAAGGATATTTAACATATACAAATGACTAATGGGGGTTTATGTGTGGTGGTACCTGACTGCCACCTCCCCCAAGACAGTGCAGGAAGAAACTGCCCCCAAATAAAGCCAAAGATATTTAGGTTATATATTGCGAAGTATTTTTCATCCTTTAAGGTCTGTAGGACATTTGAATATTCATTATCAAAAAGGAACATGGCTGTTATTTCATTAGACCTTAGAGACTTTTTTGCTATCAGTCCTGGGTGTTCATTGGAAGGACTGATGTTGAAACTGAAACTCCAATGCTTTGGCCACCTGATGCAAAGAGCTGACTCATTGGAAAAGACCCTGATGCTGGGAAAGATTGAGGGCAGGAGGAGAAGGGGATGACAGAAGATGAGATGGTTGGATGGCATCACTGACTCCATGGACACGGGTTTGGTTGGACTCCAGGAGTTGGTGATGGACAAGGAGGCCTGGCGTGCTGCAGTTCATGGGGTCACAAAGAGACAAACTGAGTGACTGAACTGAACTGAACAGAATATATACCTACCTACCTACATACATACATATATATATATATGTAGTTATTATTATCTCTATATGGAGATTACCATGTGACTCAGTGGTGAAGAATCCAACTGCAGTGGAAGAGATGTGAACTCAGTCCCTGGGTCCGGAAGATCCCCTGGGGAAGGAAATGGCCATCCACTTCAGTATTCTTGCCTGGGAAATCTCATGGACAGAGGAACCTGCTGGGCTATAGTCCATGGGGTCACTAAAGAGTTGGACGTGACTTAGTGACTAAACAACAACAATCTCTATATTTAATATAGACACATATACCTATCTATATTTCTCTGGTTGGTCTTTTATTTACCCACTTTTTTTTCTTTCTCTTGTCAAGAATCCTGGGGTCCAAGGACCTAATGTCATAGTGTCTTAAATGGAATAACAGTAAAGAAAAAAAGAAGAGAATTAAAATCCAATGCACCTATTAATAGTATAAGGAGTGCAGTGTTTGCTTGGTGAAAATATCTGGAGTTTACAGTATAGAAAGTTTCCTAATAACCAAGATGCAGGGGTGCATCTGGGGACCCCTGACTGAGCTTTTCCTGGGGAGTGAGGGCAGAAAGTGAGGGTGCCTTTCCTGTCTGCTTGGACACTCCTCCCAGAGTCCCCTGAGCCACAGCAAGCACTCTGAGATTGAGGGATCTGTCTTAGGGCCAGCATTGCCTGACCCCCAATCTCTCACACACTGTTCCTCTTCTCATCACAGAATAAATCTTTCACGTGTACTTTGTTCATGCCTTTTGAAGAGTTTGAAAAACTGCTAACTAGTAGTGATGTGCTGGACTTCTTCCAGAAGTACTTTCCGGATTCCATCCCTCTAATTGGAAAGTAAGTTTCAAGATGTCCAATTGTGCCTTTTGCTCTCTTGTTTGAGGTTTTCAAAATTCAGATAAAGGCTAATGCACCTTATTTCAGCTTTTGTTAAAAATGACCTGTAATACAGTGACCTGGACAGGAAACCTGCCTGTGTGCAAAGTCACTTCCATCATGTCCGACTCTGCGACCCCATAGACTATAGCCCACCAGGCTCCTCTGTCCACAGGGTTTCTCCAGGCAAGAATACTGGAGTGGGTTGCTATGCCCTCCTCCAGGGGATCTTCCCGATCGTGCAGTGACCTGGATGGGAAACCTAGATTACAGCAAAAGTCCAAGAGGATCTTGTTCAAACGGGAATTCTGAAAAAACCCAGGCCAGGCCGGTTTCTCTGGGAAAGACAAGCCACCAGTGTCCCTGGGCCTTTCATGCTCCCTGTGCAGGTGCTCAGGCCCATAGGTCTTGGTGTGCCACGGAGCTTGGCTGTGCTTCCTCCTGCTGGTGGGAACACAAATCTATGTGATGGCACCTTCAAGTCCACCAGTTGCTAGCTTTCCTATGTCTCATACCCTTCACAGTAAAATGCTGATGATAGTTGTACCTGCCCCAAAGGGTTGTTGTGCAGAGGAAAGGGAATAATGCCTATAAACCATTCAGCACAGGGCCAGGCATGTATGAAGTTTTTCCAAACTGATGGCTGATTGTACCAGCCGTCTGGTTTGCGAGTCTTAGCTCCTCTGGCCCACTTCAACATCACCACATGGACCTTGTCATTTGGTGTCACTCAGTACCTCTCTCCCCTGTCCCTCTGTCCTAGAACCTAACTCACATTCCACCTCCAGTGACATCTTCATGAAGGCTGCACAATGCTGCAGAAAGACCAAGGTTTTAACACTACTCTTGTCCCTGACTTCCTTAGGTCTCCGATTTTTCATCACTAAAATAGACATCAAGATGTCTTACTTTTAGGGCAATTTTGAAAATTAAATGAGTTAATTATGTAAAAGGGATAGCCCACTGACTAATCATAGAAGATCTTTTTTAAAATTGTCAGTTCTCATCCTTTGCTGCATATCAATTCAATTGCTATGTTGGTTTCTCCTTCTCTGGTGTTGAAGGGAAATCTCTGCATGCCAAAATTTAGCACTTAGATACTTTTGGAACTTGTTCTGTGGCTATTTCTTGCCTCTCTCACTAGATGTAAGATCATCTATTGTATGTACACAGGATTCCCAGATGGCTCAGTGGTAAAGAATCCACCTACCAGTGTAGGAGATGCCGGAGACATGGGTTCAGTCACTGGGCCGGGAAGATCCCCTGGAGGAGGAAATGGCAACCCACTCCAGTATTCTTGCCTGGAAAATTCCACAGACTGAAGAGTCTGGCAGGCTACAGTCCATAGAGTCACAAAGAGTCAGACATGACTGAGCAAGTACACATGATAAATGTATATAGTACTTCTCTGCCTATAGCGCCCACAAAACCTCTGTAGATGCTTGAGCGATACTAGCTTGATTCCAATTGTTCATTTCCAGATACACATAGACTCACTTAACTTAATTTTGGTTTGTTGGGTGTTAATAAAATACACAACTGCATCTCAATTTTTTCCAAGGAAACCTGAAATATACCAATGTAGCTGAAAATTGTGTGATTTATGTGATAGATAATGAAATTTTCCTGACATATAACACAGGCATATTTCAAATTATTCAAATTCAGCTACTCTTGTTCTTTCTGGATGTGATTAGCGTTTCAAATTAAGAATGTGAATAGAACAGTGGAATTTGGGAACTAGAAGAAACTTCAGCTCTCCCTCTCTTGTTTTCTTTCTGGCATTCTCATGCATTCTTCAATGAAATATTATGTTGACAAAGCCAGTAAATCTGAAAGAATTATGCAGTATTTAATACCCAGCTTAACATTTTTATATTTTGATTGTTTTCTTCTGAAGGCAAGCCCTGGTAAAAGATTTCTTTCTGTTGCCCGCCCAGTCTATGATATCCGTTAAGTGCTCTTCTTTTCACTTTAAATCACATTGTTTGTTGATGGGAGATGCTGCCCATGCCATAGTGCCCTTTTTTGGGCAAGGAATGAATGCGGTAAGTTCTTTTTCAGTAGGTAAGTCCCTCGAATTTTTCTGGGCCCATCTCAACTAAAAAAGCTTAAAGAAAAAAGAAAAGGTTAAAACTATCCCCACATAATCTCTGAGAAAACAATCAATTCAACAACCCCACCAGCTATTTAACTAGATTGATCTCTATGTACAGTCAATTCTTGGATTATTTGATCCAGACATTTAATGTATAAAAAAGCATAAAGCATAGGACAGTTTTCTATTCAGTTAGAAAATGTATTGATAACTTGAAATTTAGGAACTTGACTGACAGAAATTCAAGGCTTAATTCTTTAAAGTATTTATTTCTTTGGCTGTGCCAGGTCTTAGTTGTGAAATGCGAATTCTTAGTCACGGCATGTGAGATCTAGTTCCCTGACCAGGGATCGAATCTACGCCCCTTACGTTGGGAGCATGGAGTCTTAGCCACTGGAACATCAGGAAGTCTCCACGACTTCATTTTTAAAGTATATTTTTTCTTGAGATTATAATGTTAGTATCAAAAAAGAAAAATATCCCAGGGACATCCCTGATGGTCCAGTGGTTAAGACTCCACCTTCCAATGTAGGGGGCATGGGCTTGATCCCTGGTCCAAGAACTAAGGTCCCACAAGCCATGGGGTACAGCCAAAAATTAAAAAAGAAGAAAGAAAAATATCCCAAATTATCTTTTCTTTCCCCTTCTGCTTTTTCATTCCACAGGAAAGGAAAACACAATTAATAGAGTTAAATAGAATGATAAAACAGACTAGACGTTGAATACTACTGCTTCCATGGAAATTTTACCTTTTTGGCTAGAATAATATATCAGAAAAGGAATACTATTCAAATATTGAATGTTAATTTTAAGGAATTCTAAAATAATTGTCTAGACAAACAATTATTTTATGTGCATGTGTGTTTGATTACTAATATTATAGTTTTATAACCATATTGCTTTGGTTTATGGAATATATTCCAAGAATAAATAACTTGGGGGTATAATCAATTATATTTTCATCTAATTAGTGGTAAATATTTTGTTTTACAAAGCATAATGGGAGGTAGGATTAAGTTAGTAGAGTAGGAGGACCCTGAGCTTACTTCCTCCCTTGGGCAGTGACTGCCATTGAGTCAAGGAGAAGTCCTGGCTGCACCTGGACCTGGCTTTAGTCCCTCTGAAACCAGTCCTGTCTCTCACCAAGGAGGTGGTTGCCAGCACACCCTAAGGGAAAGTGTGGCTCATGCTCACTTCAGATATGCTCTCCCACCAAAGCCACTAGGCACATGCAGACTGAATAGGACATCACAGAACATACGTTCAAGACCAGGACAGGTACCTTTCACATAATCTCATAGAGATGGTGAAAGCTGGAGAAGACCCTTGAGAGGCCCTGGGCCAGCAAGGAGATCCAACCAGCCAATTCTAAAGAAAATCAACTCTGAATATTCATTGGAAGGACTGATGCTGAAGTTCCAATACTTTGGCCACCTGATGTGAAGAATTGACTCATTGGAAAAGACCCTGATTCTGGGACAGATTGAGGGCAGGAGGAGAAGTGGGCGACAGAGGATGAGATGATTGGATGGCATCATCAACTCAATAGACATGAGTTTGAGCAAACTCCGGGAGATGTGAAGGACAGGGAAGCCTGGTGTGCTACAGTCCATGGGGTTGCAAAGAGTGAGACGTGACTGAACAACAAGAGAAAGTTAAACAAAATTGTAGGAAACAATCAACAAATGGAAAATGCAACCTACTGAATGGGAAACCTTAATCAAATCCAAAAAGAACAAAATTAGCTATGTTTGAATAACTTGTTCTTTGCAAATGTAATGTCTGATAAGGGGTTGATATCCAAAAATACATTAAACTCACATAACTCAATGTCAAGGAAACAAACAACCGGATCTCAAAAATGGGCGGAAGAACTGAATAGGAATTTTTCCAGAGATGACATACAGATAGTCAACAGGCATATGAAAAAATGTTCAACATCACTATTCAATAGGGAAATGCAAATCAAAACCACCATGAGGTATGACCTCATATTTGCTAGAATGGCTATCATTAAAAAGACACGACAAACATGTGTGTCAAGGATATAAAGCAAAGGGAATTCTAGTACCCTGTTTGTGGGAATGTAAATTGGTGCAACCACTATGGCAAACAGTACCTGAACTGTCACATGATCCAGTAATTCCACTCATGGTATATATCCAAAGAAAATGAAAATGCTACTTCGAAAAGATATATGCACCCCATGTTCATAGCAGCATTATTTACAGTAGCCAACATGCGGAAACAACCTACGTGTCCATTAACAAATGAATGGATAAAAAAGTAGTGGTATGTATTTATGATGGAGTATTACTCAACCATAAGAAACAACGAAATTTTGCCATTTGCAACAACATGGATGAACCTGTATAGTACTATGGTTAGTGAAATAAGTCAGACAAAGAAAGACAAATTCTGTTTGTTTTCATTTATATGTGGAATCTAAAATATAAAGCAAATAGGTGAATACAACAAAACAGAAACAGACACACAGATACAGAGAACAAACTAGTAACTAGTGGTTACCAGTGGGTAGAAGGGGAGGGGGAGAGGCAAGAAAGGAAAAGGGGATTATGAGGTACAAACTGTAATATACACTACATAGTATATAGCCTATATTTTATAACTTTGTATGGAGTATAATCTATAAAAATATCAAATCACTAAGTTGTATATCTGAAACAAAATATTGTAAGTCAGGTATACTCCAATTTTTTTTAAATTAAAAAACACATCAATTTTAGCAGTGGATCCATGTGTGGATTCTGGCATTAGAACTCCTTTGTTCAAAGCCTGGCTTCATGATTTATTGGAATATGTTCTCATGCAACTAATTTTACTCCTTATCTGCAAAATTCAGATTTTTTTATTTTTAATACTTTTTGCTTTATTATTTTTTGTTTGTTTAAACAATTTTTTTGGGGGGGGGTAATAATTGCTTTACAGTGTTGTGGTAGTCAACACAAATCATCCATAATTACATATACATCCCTTTCTTCTTGAGCCTCCCTCCCCCCAAAATTCAGATTTTAATAGGACCTATCTCATAGGAATTCTCCAGAAATAAATGAATTAATTAAAGAATTTAAGAGTATTATCTCATCACTATATGATATCTCTTATCTCTATATTCCTATAGCATTAACAGCCCATATAATCAACAAATTTATTTGCCTCTGGTATAATATTGATATGTGTAATTGATATAGAAATATTTTATTTCTTAACCTTTACATATTTATATATGATCTTAAAACCATAGTTTGATTTCCTAGAATGCAGGAAACATAGCTTTCTATTTTCTTCTCCCTATTGCACTTAGCAGAATACCTTACTAATTTTGTGGATTTGTTGATTAGAAATTTGCTTTAATTTTGACTTATGGGAAATGAGTTCACATGAGAGTTCTATGCTGTCATTAAATTGCTCTAAATGTGAATCTTAAATCCCTAAATAGTTTAAATATTATTCTAATGCTCATGGTAGAACAATATAATTATTTTTGCTTCTTTAAGAAGCAACAGAATTGTCAAAATTACAAGTTAATCTAAAATCTTTATATTCTAAATTTACATCTATATCTACATATACTACCACACAATTGCACTCATCTCACATGCTAGCAAAGTAATGCTCAAAATCCTCCAAGTCAGGCTTCAATCGTACATGAACCATGAACTTCCAGCTGGATTCAGAAAAGGCAGAGGAACCAAAGATCAAATTGCCAACATCCATTGGATCATTGAAAAAGCAAGAGAGTTCCAGAAAAACATCTACTTCTGCCAAAGCCTTTGACTGTGGGTCATAACAAACTGTGGAAAATTCTTAAAGAGATGGGAATACCAGACCACCTGACCTGCCTCTTGACAAAACTTTATGCAGGTCAAGAAGCAAGAGTTAGAACTGGATATGGAACAACATGGTTCCAAATCGGGGAAGGAGTAGTCAAGGCTGTATATTGTCACCCTGCTTATTTAACTTATATGCGGAGTACACTATGAGAAATGCTGGGCTGAATGAAGCACAAGTTGGAATCAAGATTGCCGGGAGAAATATCAGTAACCTCATATATGCAGATGACACCACACTTATGGCAGAAAGCGAAGAAGAAGTAAAGAGCCTCTTGATGAAAGAGAAAGAGGAGAGTGAAAAAGTTGGCTTAAAGCTCAACATTCAGAAAACTAAGATCATGGCATCCAGTCCCATCACTTCATGGCAAATAGATGGGGAAACAGTGAGAGACTTTATTTTTTTGGACTCCAAAATCACTGCAGATAGTGACTGCAGCCATGATTTTAAAAGACACTTGCTCCTTGGGAGAAAAGCTATGACCAACATAGACAGCTTTTTTAAAAGCAGAGACATTACTTTACCAACAAAGGTCCGTCTAGCCAAAGCTATGATTTTTCTAGTAGTCATGTATGGATGTGAGAGTTGTACTATAAAGAAAGCTGAGTGCTGAAGAATTGATGCTTTTGAACTGTGGTGTTGGAGAAGACTCCTGAGAGTCCCTTGGACTGCAAGGAGATCCAACCAGTCCATCCTAAAGGAAATCAGTCCTGAATATTCATTAGAAGGACTGATGCTGAAGCTGAAGTTCCAATACTTTGGCCACCCGAGGCGAAGAACTGACTCATTGGAAAAGACCCTGATGCTGGGAAAGATTGAAGGAAGGAGGAGAAGGGGACGACAGAGGATGAGATGTTTGGATGGCATCACCGACTTGATGGACGTGAGTTTAGTAAGCTCCAAGTGTTGGTGATGAACAGGGAAGCCTGGCGTGCTGCAGTCCATGGGGTTACAAAGAGTCAGACATGACTAAGAGACTGAACTCAACTGAACTGAACTGATATATATAAATTAATAAACTGGACAAAGACAAAACCATCAAACTTGCAGTTAATGTCATTTTTAATCAGAATTCAGTACCAAGTGTGACTATTCAGCTGTTACATACTGGTTTAGGGTACAAATATCCTGTGAGTTATACCACCAATGAAAAGTCTATTCAAAATTGCTAAAAGAAGTATTTATTATTTCCAGTTTATTTCCCCCCCCTTTTTTTTTCTTGTTTTAGGGCTTTGAAGACTGCTTGGTATTTGATGAATTAATGGATAAATTCAATAATGACTTTAGTAAGTAAAATTCCTCAGTGGGACATAGATTAGTCTCGCTGATTAATTATATACCTGTTTCTGATCCTGGAAGATTTCAAATCATGAATTAGATTTCCTAATCAGAATTATAACTTTTTCTTTTAACACTCTGTGCCACTGTTTTTGCTCATTGCAGATAAGAAACACCCAGAGAGGAAAAGACAGTTTCTTTTAAGTTTTTACATGGAGGTCTGTACCAATAAAAAAAGTTCGGAGTACCAAAGTTTGGTGAAGGTATACTCCTTTCTGGCCTTCCCTGATGGCTCGGATGGCAAAAAAATCCACCTGCAATGCAGGAGACCCTGGTTTGATCCCTGGGTCAAGAAGATCCTGGAGAAGGGAATGGCTACTCCAGTATTCTTGCCTGGAGAACTCCATGGACAGAGGAGCCTGGCGAGGCTACAGTCCATGGGGTCAGACACAACTGAAACTACTTAGCATGCACACATACCCCTTTATCTCCCTCTCAGTGTAGTTAACACCCGTGCCTAAACTCCCTACAGCTTGCCCTCAGAACACCTTTGGAAACTCCAGTATTTTCTTGTTTTTTGCTTTGTCAAAGTTTGCATATAATAACTTCCATTTGCCTTTTGATTAAAATGAATTCCACAAATAATTTTAGAAGTATTGAAGTTTTAAATTTTTATATATAACTCTGAAAATAAGTTAAAAGTACATAATTTTCATCTGTAAAAGAAATTGAAAACAATAGAACTGGATAACTTTTACTGCTTCTCAGCTCCACATGCTCTCAAAAGTCACCTCTGAAATTAAGCCTGTGGCATATAAGATACACTTAGAGAACCAGTTTTGAATCTACACCCAGATTCCAGCCTTTTTTCTTTTAATTTCTTTTTTTATTAAAGGATCACTGTTTTACAGAATTCTGTTGTTTTCTGTCAAACCTCAACATGAATCAGCCATAGGTATACATATATCCCCTCCTTTTTGAACCTCCCTCCCATCTCCCACCCTATGCCACCCTCTCGATTGATAGAGAGCCCCTGTTTGAGTTTCCTGAGCCATACAGCAAATTCCCATTGGCTGTCTATTTTATATATGGTAATGTAAGTTTCCATGTTACTCTTTCCATACATCTCACCCTCTCCTTCCCTCTCCCCATGTCCATAAGTCTATTCTCTAGGTCTGTTTCTCCACTGCTGTCCTGTTAATAAATTCTTTATGACTATTTCTCTAGATTCTGTATATATGTTAGAATATGATATTTATTTCTCTTTCTAACTCACTTCACTCTGTATAATAGGTTCTAGGTTCATCAACCACATCAGAACTGACTCAAATGTGTTCCTTTTTATGGCTGAGTAATACCCCATTGGGTAGATGTACCACAACTTCTTGATCCATTCATCTGTCAATGGACGTTTAGGTTGCTTCCATGTTCTGGCTATTGTAAATAGTGCTACAATGAACAATGGGATATATGTGTATTTTCCTATTTTGATTTCCTCAGGATATATGCCTAGGAGTGGGATTGCTGGATCATATGGTGGTTTTATCCTAGTTTTTAAGGAATCTCCATACTGTCTTCCGTAGTGGCTGTATCAATTTACATTCCCACCAACAGTGAAAAAGCATTCCCTTTTCTCCACACCCTCTCCAGCATTTATTGTTTGTAGACTTTTTGATAATGGTTATTCTGACCAGAGTGAGGTGATATCTCATTGTAGTTTTGATTTGCATTTCTCTAACAGTAAGCGATGTTGAGCATCTTTTCATGTGTTTGTTAGCCATCTATATGTCTTCTTTGGAAAAATGTCTGCTTAGGTCTTTCTCCCACTTTTTGATTGGGTTGTTCGTTTTTCTGGCGTTGAGTTGTATGAGCTGCTTGTATATTTTGGAAATTAATCCTTTGTCAGTTGTTTCATCTGCTATTTATTATTTTCTCCCATTCAGAGGGTTGTCTTTTCACCTTGTTTTTTGTTTCCTTTGCTTTGCAAAAGCCTTGAAGTTTAATTAGGTCCCACTTGTTTGCTTTTGTTTTTATTTCCGCTACTCTAGGAGGTGGGTCATAGAGGATCTTGCTTTGATTTATGTCATCGAGTGTTTTGCCTATGTTTTCCTCTAAGAGTTTTATTGTTTCTGGTCTTACATTTAGGTCTTTAATCCATTTTGAGTTTATCTTTGTGTTTGGTGTTCAGTTCAGTTCAGTTGCTCAGTCGTGTCCGACTCTCCGCGACCCCATGAATCATAGCACGCCAGGCCTCCCTGTCCATCACCAGCTCCCGGAGTACACTCAAACTCATATCCATCGAGTTGGTGATGCCATCCAGCCATCTCATTCTCTGTCGTCCCCTTCTCCTCCCGCCCTCAATCCCTCCCAGCATCAGACTCTTTTCCAGTGAGTCAACTTGTTACATGAGGTGGCCAAAGTATTGGAGTTTCAGCTTTAGCATCAGTCCTTCCAATGAACACCCAGGATTGATCTCCTTTAGAATGGACTGGTTGGATCTCCCTGCAGTCCAAGGGATCTCAAGAGTCTTCTCCAACACCACAGTTCAAAAGCATCAATTCTTCGATGATCAGCTTTCTTCACAGTCCAACTCTCACATCCATACATGACCACTGGAAAAACCATAGCCTTGACTAGACGGACCTTGGTTGGCAAAGTAATGTCTCTGCTTTTTAATATGCTATCTAGGTTGGTCATAACTTTCCTTCCAAGGAGTAAGCATCTTAGGAAGTGTTCTAATTTCATTCTTTTACATGTAGCTGTCCTGTTTCCCAGAACCATTTATTGAAGAACCTGTCTTTGCACCATTGTATATTCTTGCCTCCTTTGTCAAAAATAAGGTACCCATAGGTGCATGGGTTTATTTCTTGCCTTTCTGTCTTGTTCCGTTGGTCTATATTTCTGTTTTTGTGCCAGTACCATACTGTCTTGATGATGGTAGCTTTGCAGTATAATCTGAAATCAGAAAGGCTGATTCCTCCAGGTCCATTCTTCTTTCTCAAGATTGCTTTGGCTACTTGGGGTCTTTTGTGTTTCCATATGAATTTTGAAATATTTGGTTCTAATTCTGTGATAAATGCATTTGGTAATTTCATAGGGATCACATTGAATATGTAGATTGCATTTGGAAATATAGTCATTTTCACAATATTGATTCTTCCTACCAAGGAACACGGAATATCTGTCCATCTGTTTATATTGTCTTTGATTTCTTTCATTCATGTCTTATAATTTTCTGTGTACAGTTCTTTTGTCTCCTTAGGTAAATTTATTCCTAGATATTTAATTCTTTAAGTTGCAGTGGTGAATGGGGTTGATTCCTTAATTTCTCTTTCTGATTTTTCATTGTTAGTATATAGAAACACAAATGATTTCTGTGTATTGATTTTGTATCCTGCAACTTTGCTAAATTCACTGATGAGCTCTAGTAATTTTCGGATCCTATCTTTAGGGCTTTCTATGTACAGTATCATGTCATCTGCAAACAGTGAGAGCTTTACTTCTTCTTTTCCAATCTGAATTCCTTTTATTTCTTTTTCTTCTCTGATGGCTGTAGCTAGGACTTCCAGAACTATGTTGAATAATAGCAGTGAAAGTGGACACCCTTGTCTTGTTCCTGATCTTAGGGGGAATGCTTTCAGTTTTTCACCATTGAGAATAATTTTTGCTGTAGATTTATCATATATGGCCTTTACTGTGTTGAGGTAGATTCCTTCTATGCCCATTTTTTTGAGAAGTTTTAATCAGAAATGGGTGCTGAACTTTGTCAAGGTATTTTTTCTGCATCTATTGAGATTATCATATAGTTTTCATCTTTCAATTTGTTAACATGGTTTACCACAATGATTGATTTGCATATATTGAAGAATCCTTGCATCCCTGGAATAAACCCAACTTGATCATGGTGTATGAACTTTTTGATTTGTTGCCGAATCCTGTTTGCTAAAATTTTGTTGAGGATTTTTTAATCTATGTTCATCAGTGATACTGGCCTGTAGTTTTCTTTTTGTGTTGTCTTTCTCTGGTTTTGGTATCAGGGTGATGGTGACCTCGTGGAATGAGTTTGGAAGTGTTCCTTCCTCTGCAATTTTTTGAAAGAGTTTTAAAAGGATAGGCATTAGTTCTTTTCTAAATGTTTGATAGAATTCTCCCATGGAGCCATCTGGTCCTGGGCCTTGGTTCTTTGGGAAATTTTTGATCACAGCTTCCATTTCAGTGCTTGTAATTGGGTTGCTCATAATTTCTATTTCTTCCTGGTTCAGTCTTGGAAGATTGAACTTTTCTAAGAATCTGTCCATTTCTTCCAGGTTATCCATTTTATTGCCATATAGTTGTTCATAATAGTCTCTTATAATCCTTTGTATTTCTGCACTGTCTGTTATAACCTCTCCCTTTTCATTTCCAATTTTGTTGATTTGATTCTTCTCTCTTTTTTTCTTGATGAGTCTGGCTAAAGGCTTGTCAATTTTGTTTATCTTCTTAAAGAACCAGATTTTACTTTTATTAATTTTTACTATCTTTTCTTTCATTCCTTTTTCATTTATTTCTTCTCGAATCTTTATGATTTCTTTCCTTCTACTACTTTTGGGGGTTTTTTGTTCTTTTTCCAGTTGTTTTAGGTGTAAAGTTAGGTTGTCTATTCAATGTTTTTCTTGTTTCTTGAGGTAGGATTGTATTGCTATAACCTTCCCTCTTAGAACTGCTTTTGGTGCATCCTATAGATTTGGAGTTGTGTTTTCATTGTCATTTGTTTCTAGAAATTTTTTGATTTCCCCTTTGATTTCTTCAGTAACCTGTTGGGTATTTAGAAACGTGTTGCTTAATTTCTATGTGTTTATGTTTCTTACAGTTTTTTTCTTGTGATTGATATCTCATCTCATAGCATTGTAGTCAGAGAAGATGCTTGATACGACTTCAATTTTCTTAAATTTACTGAGGTTTGATTTGTGACCCAAGATGTGGTCTATCCTGGAGAATATTCCATGTGCACTTAAGAAGAAGGTATAGCCTTCTGCATTTGAATGGAATATCCTAAAGATATCAATGAGATACATCTCATCTAATGTATCATTTAAGACTTGTGTTTCCTTATTAATTTTCTGATTTGTTGGTTTGTCCATTGGTGTGAGTGGGGTGTTAGTCTCCTGCTAGTATTGTGTTACTATCAATTTCTCTTTTATGTCTGTTGCTGCTGCTGCTGCTGCTAAGTCACTTTAGTCGTGTCCAACTCTGTGTGACCCCATAGACAGAAGCCCACCAGGTAGTGTTTGTCTTATGTATTGAGGTGCTCCTATGTTGGGTGCATAGATATTTACAATCATGTCTTTATCCTGGATTGATTCCCTGATCATTATATAGTGTCCTTCCTTATCTCTTGTAATCTTCCTTATTTTAAGGTCTATTTTGTCTGATATGAGGACTGCTACTCCAGGTTTCTTTTGTTTCCCTTTTGCATGGAGTATATTTTTCCATCCTTTCACTTTTAGTCTATACGTGATTTTAGGTCTGAAGTGAGTTTCTTGTAGACAGCATATATATTGGTCTTGTTTTTGTATCCATTCAGCCAATCTGTGTCTTTTGGTTGAAGCATTTAATCCATTTACATTTAAAGTAATTATTGATATATATGTTCCTATTGCCATTTTCTTAATTGTTTTGGGTTTATTTTGTAGATCTTTTTTCTTCTCTTGTATTTCTTGACTATATAAGTCTCTTTAACATTGTTGTATAGCTGGTTTGTTGGTACTGAATTCTCTTAACTTTTGCTTGTCTGGAAATCTTTTTATTTCTTGATCAATTCTGAATAAGATCCTTGCTGGGTACTGTAATCTTGGTTGTAGATTTTTCCCTTTCAATACTTTAAATATATCCTGCCATTCCCTTCTGGCCTGCAGAGTGTCTCCTGAAAGATCAGCTGTTAAGTGTATGGGGTTTCCCTTGTAAGTTACTTGTTGCTTCTCCTATGTTGCTTTTAATATACATTCTTTGTGTTTAGTCTTATTGGTTTGATTAGTATGTGTCTGGGGTGTTTCTCCTCAGGTTTATCCTGAATAAACACTTTGTGCCTCTTGGACTTGATTGACTATTTCCTTTGCCATGTTGGGGAAATTTTCAACTATAATCTCTTAAAAATTTTTCTCATACTCTTTCTTTATCTCTTCTTCTTCTGGGACCCCTGTAATTTAAATGTTGGTGTGTTTGATATTATCCCCGAGGTCTCTGAGATTATCCTCAGGTCTCTTCATTCTTTTTACTTTATTCTCTTCAGAAGTTATTTCCACCATTTTATCTTCCAACTTACTGATTCATTCTTCTGCTTCAGATATTCTGCTATTGATTCCTTCCAGAGTATTTTTAACTTATGTAATTGTGTTGTTTGTCTCTGTATATTTATTCTTTAATTCTTCTAGGTCTTTGTTAATTGATTCTTGCATTTTCTCCATTTTGTTTTCAAGGTTTTTGATCATCTTTACTTTCATTATTCTGAATTCTTTTCCAGGTAGTTTGCCTATTTCCTCTTCATTTATTTGGACTTCTATGTTTCTGGATTGTTCCTTCATTTGTATAGTATTTATTTGCCTTTTTCATTATCTTTTTTAAAGTATTGTGTTTGAGGTCTCCTTTTCCCAGGTTTCAAGGTTGAATTCTTTCTTCCTTTTGGTTTCTGTCTTCCTAAGGTTGGTCCAATGGTTTGCATAAACTTTGTATAGGGTGAGATTCGTGCTGAGTTTTTCTTGTTTGTTTGTTTGTTTTTCCTCTGATTGGCAAGGCTGAGTGGGGTGGTAATCCTGTGTGCTAATGATTGGGTGTGTACTTTGTTGTTTAGCTGAGGCGTCCTGCACAGGGTGCTACTGGTGGTTGGGTGATCCTGGGTAGTGTATTACAGTGGTTTCCTTTATGTGAGTTCTCACTATTCGATACTCCCTATGGTTAGTTCTCTGGTAGTCTAGAGTCTTGAAGTCAGTGCTCCCACTCCAAAGGCTCAACGCTTGATCTCTGGTCAGGAATAAAGGTTCCACAAGTGCTTTGTTATGGCATTAAGTGAGATTTAAAAAAATATCTGAAAATGAGAAACCAAAGATGAACCCCAGACAAATGGCAGTTACAAAATCAGGCAAATAATAATTAAAATAATAGAATATACACATATACACATACACCCATAAGCAAAGTCAAAACAGTCCAACAAAAATAGAGTAGATTGACCCAGTGAACAAAGGAAATAAAAAATTATATCTACAAGAACAAAACTAACTAAAGCACAAACTGGAAAACAAAACTAAGGCAAGGTGCCAATTGGGGAATAAAGCAATAAAAATAAAACATGTTGAGAGGAAAGGAAAGAAAGAATAGATATGCAAAGTTAGACAGAGGTAGATAAAGAAGATTTATATACATTAAAGATTAACTGCAAGGGGAAAAGAACAGTAGAAAAAGCAAACAAAGGAACAAATGTAGAAAAATAATAATAGATTTAAAAAATTAAAAAGACAAGAAAAGAAAAAAAAGGGGGGTGGGGGAACTCCACAGAACTGCAAAAGCCCAATGTAGAGGCAAAGGTTTATAACAACAATAGAAAATGTGACTGAGAAAAAGAAAAAAAAAGCTCAAAAGCTTAATTAGATTTCATAGTGTCAATTAAATTGACAACTACAACAGAAAGGCGGCACGGGGCGGGGGAGGGTTGGGAGGCGGGGAGGAAAAATGAAGAAAAAAGATCCAAAAGAATCTAGACAACAAGTCAAAACATAAGAATAATAAATGTTTTTCTTGCATCACTCCTATCAGAGTCCTTTCCCTCACTGGGAGTCACAGTCCACCTCACCTCCCTAGGATGCCCTCCAACACTGTGTTGATCTCTGGACCTGCTGTGGGGGCAGCTCAGATTCTAATCTGGTCCTGCTCCTATGTGTTCTTCCCTCCAATGTCCACAGCTATCAGAACTAGTGCATTTTCTTTTGTGGGCACTCTCAATGACCTTTTGTATATTCTGTAGACACAGAGTCTGTCTAATTGATTGTGTGGATTTAATCTGTAGCTTGTACAGCTGGTGGGAAGGTTTTGGGTCTTCTTCCTTAGTCACACTGCCCCTGGGTTTCAACTGTGGTTTTATTTCCACCTCTGCATGTGGGTCATCCACTGGGGTTTGCTCCTGAGGCTTCCCTGGAGGACTTGGGTCTGCCCCAGTGAGGGCCAGGTGTGCAGGTGGTACATCTGCTTGAGTCGCAGGGGTTCTGGGAGCACCAGGTACTCAGGGGAGTTAGCGGCTAGGGCAGCAGGAAATATAGTGCTCTAGAAGGGTATGGCAACCAGTATTGGCCAATACACTCCAATATTGCCTGAAGAACCCTGCTCCCGGACAGAGAAGCCTGGCAGGCCGCAGTCTACAGGGTTGCAAAGACTCAGACACAACCGAAGTGACCCTGCGCCCATAAATGCAAGACTTTATTTGCCTGTGGCAGCTCTGCCCCAGTGAGAGTTGAGTGTGAAGGTGGTGCAGCTGTTTAGCTTGTGGGGACCCTGGCAGCATCAAGTGTGCGGGAACATGGACTGCCTCCGCCATAGGAGTTATGGCCCTAACAGTCTTGTTTCGAGCCCCTAGTAGCTGACGACCAGTAGGCCTCTTTGGCCAGTCTTTCTCTATAGTTCTGTCCATTCAGGCACTTAGAGGGCTCCCTTGCCTGGGTTCCTTCTCTGCTGTTTCATGCATCAGGCACATAGAGGGGCCCCGGTGGCTGGGATCCTACTCTGTAGATCAGCGGCACATCAGTCACTTAAAGGCGCACCCTGGGTGGGGTCCTGCTCTGTAGTTCAGCGCGTCAGGCATTTGAGGGGCCAGCCTCTCTATTGTTCAGCTGCGGATGCTGGCATGTGGAGAGAGAGGCTGTGGTGATGGCTCCACCCCTTACGTGTGACTCAGCAGTGTTGCCTTGCTTCCATGGCTGCCTGGCTTTCCTCTACAGGCGTTTCCACCACAGTCTCCTCCCTCATATCCCTTCGATCCGTCTTTCCACAGTCAACAGCAGCCCTCACCCTGGGACTGGTCCACAATCCCTAAACTTCAGCTCTCAGCCACTGTGCTTTGCAGGAGACCTGTGTCCCTCTCCGGGTATGTAAGGCTGCAGCAAGGACTGTCTGATGCTCATTCCATTTAGGCTGCCACAGATCAGCTGTTTCACTCTCAGCCTTAAATGTTTCTCCTTTGACTCAGACAATTGCCCCAATGTGGGGATTGGACCCCTGCTTCAGTTCCCCCACCCACTGAGGGCAGGTCCAGTCCTACAAACACTACTGTTTTTTTCCCCTAGTTCCTTCATCCTACCAAGTCTTGCGTGATTCTATATATTTTTTTCCTCTGGTCAGGTACTCCTGTCCTCTCTCAGCTGGTGTTCTGCATGCACTTCTGTCTGAGGGTGCATTCCTGATGTATCCGTGGAGAGAGCTGTACTCCATGTCCACCTACTCCTCTGCCTTCTTGTTTTCTCCAGATTCCAGTCTTGACTTGTCAACTTATTAGCCCTGTGACCTTGAACAAGTCACTTTATCTTTTTAAAGTCTCATTTTTTTTCCATCAATAAAGTAGGGATAATACCAACTTCAGAAAGCTGTGAAGGTTAAATCAATGACTTGTGTAAAGCATTTTTTTTTTTTTTCTAAAGCCTGATTCACAGATACAAGCTATCTCTCAAGAAAAAAAAAAGTTAAAAAAAAAAGGCTGGAATAAACCTCAGAGTAAAAAAGTTTTAAGTGTTATAGGGTGTCAGTGGACACTATGGTATCTGAATCTGAAAAGATTATGGATTCTAGGGTTCATTTCTTCTGGATTTCATACTTTCTTTCCCAGTTATTTCATTCAGATGCTCAGGATCCAGAGGTATATTGTTTCCTCCCTTCTTAGCCCTTGTATGACTGGTTAGCATGTAATGACAATGGTGGAGATAGACTGAGAGCTTATAAAGCAGAACATACTGTCAATACTGGTTTTAGTTATAAGAGATAGATAAAACTAATTATCACAATAATAACTAACATCACTGAACATGTAATATGTGTTGGGGATCTTGCAATGTTTTTTTAATGTATTATCTCATGAAAAACAAAGGGCATAGGTACTATTCTTGTGCCTTGTTTACAACTGAGGAAATTTAAGCTTAGAGTTTACAACTTAGGAAATTTAAGCTTAAGAAACTTACCCAAAGCCAAGTAGCTAGAAAGTGATGAAGCTGGGACTTGTACTCATGTGCACTCTCAAACTTTAGAAATGGCTTTCCAAAATGGGAGTTGTTTGGCCCTGTGAAGTTATATTAATCATTACTTTATCAAATATTTATTCAGTATTTACCATATACCAGTTTAAGTTTTCAAACATGAGTAAAACATGGGGCCTTCCTCTGGGAGATAAGAGAATAATGGAGGAGCTGATGTTTAAGCTAACAAGGTAGGCTGAGTTGAGTGTTAGTTGCTCAGTCATGTCTGACTTTTTGTGACCCCACAACTGTAGCCCTCCAGGCTCCTCTGTCCATGGGATTTCCCAGGTAAGAATACTGAAGCAGATAGCCATTCTCTTTGCCAGGGGATCTTCCTGACTCAGGGATCAATCCCAGGTCTCCTGCATTGCAGGCAGATTCTTTACTGTCTGAGCAACCAGAGAAGCCCAAAGAGAAGACTGTTTCTGCCTGGTTTAGAATCAGGGACATTTCACATGTGAGGTGAATGTGATAACCACTACACTACAGAAACAGGTGACTTAGGTTCAAATGAAACAAATTTACATGGGGTAGCAAGGAAGAACAAAACGGAGAGTAGCAACATCTAAGGATTTGGAATCACTTTAAAGTCATTTACATGAACTGCTTTCCATTTGTGAAGTAACAAAGAATGATTTACCAATTTAGTATATTTCATAGTCTTTATCATAAGCTTTATTAAACTATAGGTGATGGGAAATGTCCATGTGTTATTGCTCAGTATTCATAGATTGTTGGTCATACAGCTTTGTTGTCCATAGCTGTATAAGGTTAGAGAGAACACTGGTAGAGAATACACCATTTAATTTGAACTTATAGAGTTCAGTCCATTTTTTTATAGACTGTTTTGGGAAAGATATCTTATTTAACTTGGATTCTAGGTATGTGTCTTCCAGAATTCTCAAGATTTAGAATTCCAGATGACCATGCAATTTCAGACCTATCCATGTACAATTACATAGAGGTAAGTGAGAAGGTTTTGTTCTTTTCAATAAGATCATGCATTCTAATAAACATTCTTTAATTTTTCTTTGTTCCAGCCCCATCTCATGCATGCTGTGTAAGAATAAGTGCCAAAAGAAAACAACACACACAGAGCATTCCTTTTTACATGGTTGGGATATGAAGGCAGAGACAGTGATAATGACCCACACACAACATCTTCATCTGTATTTCAGGGACATTTAGGAGGTAACAAAAATGAAAAAGTGTCTGGTCATTCATAAGCTCAAGCCTTAGACATTTAGTAGAGTTAGTAATATACTGTTTTAATGAAAAAATATTTTTGATATGAGTTAATATATTTGGAAAATTTAAGAGACACTGAATGACCTTTCCATTCTTAACATTATAAGCTGTGAACTTAAAGTAGCATTAAATAGTCTTTGGGGGTTTTTGTACTGAAAGAAGTATGTAACACCAAAGAAATTCACAGTCAATAGATTAATACTCAGAAGAAAACCACAATTCTCTTTTGAGTCAGTCACATGAAAACTCACAGTAAATGATTATGGTTATAGTTTTTCAATCAAATGAAAAAAATTTACAAGATAAATTTTTAGAAAGAGTGTAGCTGTTTTCCATCTCTCCTGAAGACAGAAATAAATAAAGTAGACTTCAACTTGAGCAGAATTTTTTCATATGTGGTGAAGGTAAGCTTCTGTAAGCTTCTGGAATTCTCATTGAGATATCTTGCCTTGTCTTGAAAACAAGATATTTATAAGATTTATCCTGAATATGGAATAAACCTAGAGGCATAGCTTTAAACAGATCTCTTCTTGCCAAGATAATGTTGCAAACTGACCAGGAAATAACAGAAATTAATCACACCTTTGGGCTCACAGACAACTCACATGTTCATGCAAACACTTGCTGAAATAGAATTGACCCTCGAGCAAAATAGAGTTCTAACAGGTTTTGCATAATTGCTGTACCTTTTCAAGTTACTGTCCTGTGACACTGACTGAAAAGAAAATGACTGAAATGGATAGGAAGCAAGAATTTATTTGACTACTTTGAGTCTGGCTTTGTGGTGTTGGGAATGAAGAGTGATAATAAGTTGTAGTAAACAATGAAAGTTACTTTTTAAAAGATATTCTTTGAGACTCCTTACATTATTACAGATGCGAGCACACGTCAACTCAAGGTGGTTCATCTTCCAAAAGAACATAGAGAGATTTCTTCATGCTATTATGCCATCTACCTTTATTCCTCTTTATACCATGGTAAGGTCTGGATTTAAGACTTTTCCTCATTTTAATCTTCTGTTTAGTCATTATAGAATACTTAAGAATACTTTTTAAACTTTTACAGGTCACCTTTTCCAGAATAAGATACCATGAAGCAGTGTTGCATTGGTACTGGCAGAAAAAGGTGGGGACAAGTTACATTTACTTGTAACTTGATATGTTGAAGTTCACAGTGTTATGGTTATGTACTTCAGACAAATACAGAAATAATGAAAGAGACACCAAGTGTTTGCCTTCCGATAAAAAATGTCCTGGCTACACGGGTGACAGAATGCCTAATGAACAAAATTACAAAGAAGAGGCAACTCTTGAAAAGAAGAAATTCAAAAAAGAAACTGATGCTAATATTTCCAAACTTTTTACTTTATTTTAGCAGCATGACCTTTTACTATTATTTAGCAGTTGACGTTCTTCATGCAATACTCCTATGGGTTTAATTTATAAAATTGGGCAAAATCCTTTAGGAATGACTGGTTTGAATATTCTTTGGAAAACCTGTTGCTGAAGCTGAAGCTCCAATACTTTGGCTACCTGATGTGGAAAACTGACTTATTAGAAAAGACCCTGATGCTGGAAAAGATTGAGGATAGGAGGAGAGGAGGGTGACAGAGGGTGAGATGATTGGATGGCATCATTGACTCAATGGACTTCAGTTTGAGCAAACTCTTGGAGGTAGTGAAGGACAGAGAAGCCTGGTGTGATGCAGTCCATGGGGTTGCAAAGAGTCAGGCAAAACTTAGCAACTGAACAACAAGTAAAAATGATTCTATTTCTGAAGAAAACAAAACCAGTAATACAAAATTATATTTGTTCTTTGAGAAAAACATCTAAGTATTGTAGTGATTGTCAGTGACATAAGATGGGAATGTAATGAGATTCCTTCCAATGCTGAGATGTCTATGATTTTAACGTTAAAGAATTGGACAAGGTCAAATCACTTATAAAACACAATCTGATTCCAATGTAATGCTATATATACCACATTAATTTTGGGCAGTCGGCTCACAGATGCCATATATGGAGATTCAGATTCCTGATATTCCACTGTGGAAATGTTACAACTTCATTCACTAAATAAATAGTTCTATTTAGTACGTAGACACTGAGCTAGGCATGGTGATGAACATGAGGCAGCCCCTACCCTTTGTTTAGCTCCTAGACTAGTACAGGAAATGGACACCTGCAGTGGAGAGGCACTGCCCTGGAGAAGAATGGTCATAGACTCGGGGAAGGAGGGTGGAGGTTGAAAAAACCTCTCAGACATTCAGAGTGGCAAGTATTCGGTGGAGCTGGAAGAAGCTCATTTGTGTCAGAATGACAAGAGAAGGAGCTGGAATAGCAAGTAGGACCCGAAACATCATGAGTATTATGGAAGACAAAGGAGACTTGAAGTCTCAGGTGTGGATTTTAGAAAGATTACTTCGCTGTATAGAAACTAGATTGAAATGAATCAAGATTTATTTATACAGAGATGAATAAAGTAAGGTCCCTGCCCTCAAAAAGCTAAAAGTCCAAAGGGGAAAGAGATAGCAATAGGCAGTTAAATGTAGGACCATGGGTGTAATGTCAGAGGCCAGGATGATACGGGAATGCACACAACCCAGGCTGGACTCCTCGGCTTGTATGGTTGATAGACTGTAGACGGTGAAGGTGCCTAAATCTTTGAATGTGCCATCTTCCAAGTCACAGAGGTTCACTGGACCCATCGCTCTTCTTAGGGACACTTTGTGCAGGGTCTGAGCAGTGACTGAATCACTTGTGGCTTCTTCCAAGACAGAGTTCATAGTTCTTTTTTTTTCGACTGGATTTCTTTGTGGCTGGACAAAGACTGAATGCTAAGAATTCTTTATACAGAACATGTGGATTCAGGAATTTCTGGGAAGAGAAAGGAGAGAGAGAGGAAGGCAGGAAGCTTCAAATTACCAGCCATCGCAGGACTTTACCTAGTGGTCATGCAATGAAATCTATTTCACATTGAAGAGCAAATAAGAAAGTAAGCAATGTTGTTTAAGAATGAAGTCTATTTTCAAGATTTTAATCTCTTAACAAATAAAAGGAAAGTTCTTACTCTTTTTACAGGTGATAAATAGAGGCCTTTTTCTCTTTGGAATGCTGATAGCTGTCAGTGGTACCTACCTACTTATGCGCTACAAATCACCGAGACCCCTGGACTACTTGAGAAGACCATTAGAGTGGGTCATTTACTTCCAGAATACAGGACAGGTTTCCCTGTAAATTCCTTGGAGTCACTAGAATGAACTCCCAATGTCATTAGCAAGTGATGAAAAGATCCTGAAGTAGCAAATATTTGATTTCTCTGTAACCAAAACAGGAACAAAATCATGTTTTCATTATCATTTCATTCACTAATGGAAGATATTTATCAGCTTATAATCAAATTCAATGTAGAATTTCTCTGCAAGTTTATTGTAATTATTGAAAAAATAACCTATCACTTTCAGTTGTAAAATGCAGTTTTCCCACAGCACTATTGTTAGGTCAGATCATTCTAAATATAAAAGCAAATGACTAAAATCTCTTTCACTTCTCAAAAAGTAAGGCCCTAGAGACCTCAGGAAGTCACAATCATAATTTTCTTTAAAGGACTTGATAGAAATCATGATAGGATTGACTTAACACCTGGGACTTAAAGTCACAATTTGCCTAGTGGATTAATAATAATTGTACTTTTCATCACTTGGATGAAACTTACTCAAACACAGGGCTCAGATTTTCTTGCTAAAACTAGAAGTATAAATAAATAAAGGGGGCTTCCTCAAGAGTTCAAAATGAATCAGTGTTATTTCCCAGTCTTCAAGTGTCAGTATTACCTTCTGAGGATTTTTTAAATTTATTTTTTAATTAAAAATATTTTGTGGTAAAAGTCATAATATAAAATATACTATTTTAACCATATTTAAGGCTATTAAAACCATACTAAGTGAAGGATAGGAAGAGTCTTATTTATAAATTAAATATCTATATACATAAAGGTGGAAAGGAAACAGTTTCATAGAAAGATGAAGCCATGTTTATTTCATTTCAGAAGCAACTATTAACATTCTTAAACTATATGCTGCAAAACCAGGGATAAACTTGATGTTTAAGAGTTCATTTAGGCTCCTGAACTTCTCCCCAGCCAGCCACACGGGAGGGAGGCAGAGATGGCATATGAGATTGCCAAGGCTCAGGTCGCCCAGCCTGGCAACGACACGATCTTCAGGAAGATCATTCACAAGGAAATCCCAGCCAAAATCATTTATGAGGATGACCAGTGTCTTGCTTTCCATGATATTTCCCCTCAAACACCAACACATTTTCTGGCGATACCCAAGAAACATATATCCCAGATTTCTGCTGCAGAAGATGATGATGAAAGTCTTCTTGGGCATTGGATGATTGTTGGCAAGAAATGTGCTGCTGATCTGGGCCTGAAGAAGGGTTATTGAATGGTGGTGAATGAAGGTTCAGATGGGGGCCAGTCTGTCTATCATGTTCATCTCCATGTTCTTGGAGGTTGGCAGATGAACTGGCCTCCTGGTTAAGTGTGGATAATTTTGCCTTCTCTATGCAGTGATCAGGTTTGCAAGTTCCAATATGCTAAACAATTTTTTGGGGGGCCTGTGTATGGAGATATTACAAAAATAATTTTAAAAACCCATACATAATAAAAGACATTGTTGCATGGCCTGAAAAAAAAAAATTCATTTAGAACACTAGATTGTGAATCAGAAAAGCAAAGCTCTGGTCCAAGATTCAATATAAACTAAACGTGTGACATTGGACTTATTTTTAATATCTCTGAGCCTCTGTATTATTTCTAAATCATTGGATGTACTTCGTTAAATGCATTAAATATCTTACAGGAAATCATTATTCTTCCAAATCATGCTATTTTATATTTCTTTTGAGAATGTCAGTAATTTTTTACAGAAATACTAAAGTTTCAGAATCACTGATAATTAAAACAAGGCCTGGAAAAGTTTTTTTTTTTCCTCCTAAAATCGCCACTGAATACCTTCAAACTGTATTACTCAATTTTAAAGAAATGTATGAAATCAGACAACTTAAATTTTTATGTGGAGAACTTCTGTCTTTTCTAGATTATATAGACATGCTCATTTGCACTGACAGAATTTGTTTTTGTTGTTATAAAGGTTGTCATAACTTAGAGTATTAACTTAAACATGATTTAGAAATACAGGAATAAAGAACAATTCGGAGAAAACAAAAAATAAATCTGTTTCTTCAAAAGGCAAAAAAGTTCATTTAGTGAATACTTTTTTTTTGGTTCTTCCTTCTTCAGTAGGCCAATTAAATCATTTAGCAGTCTTTCAAGTGTGATTAATTATGAAGATGCAACACCAGTAGAATAGTCATGTAAGAAATAAAAATTTAGGAAATAAAATGATTCACTTACTTTCCTACGTTGTCAAAGAAATCCTTGAGTCCTAACAATCCATGTTTAGTCTAAATAATGACTCATGAAAAAATGGCCTCTTCAGTAGCTCTGACCACTATTTATGCAGTGGATTTATTGAAAAGCAATGAAGATTAAATAACACATTTCATGAATACAGTTCTACACTTACTTTCATTCTCCTTCAAATGTAACTTTGTTTGGTTTTTGCTGGAACTTTTTTCCTAAATCTAGAATTCTTGGAAAATTATGAGGAGTCACTGGGAGGAGAGGCTATTCCTACCATGTTCATATTTGAAATGAAATAGATGGAGACATCTATCTTCCATCAATACCAGCTTCACCATGTACATCTGCTGCTAATGTATGATTACCGATAAATCTTGATCACCTTGAAATTCATCATTTGTGTGTGTGCGTGTTGCTTTTAACCATCTGAGCCACCAGCAAAGCCCTTGTGTGTTACAATGGTATCTTCTAGAGCTTGCTCAGCAACAATTTGTCTGAAGCTCCTCTTTAGCATGTTACACATAGGGCAACAGTCTTTGGTTTCACATAAAATTAAGGAATTGATTCTCTTTTTCATCGTAGAATTGTCTCTTGGATAAATTTGATTGAGCAAACATTTGACATGACACTAAATAAGACCCAACACTACAGAAAATTCGAGATTTTCCAGCTATTTCACACGTGTGTATGAAACAAAGTCATTTTAACTGCCAATGATTTCTTTCTTTTTTTTTGAGAAATACATTATGTGTTTTGGAAAATTCAGTCATTGAAAAATATGCATTTGAAGTGAAAATTTCTGACATGTTAGAAGTTGATGGTGCCTGATACACACCTTGTGCCACAAGTGATTATCCATTGTATAAAGCAACCACTGAATTAAAAGAATCTGTCTTGCTCAATTACTCCCTGAGGTCAAAGAGTCCAAGAGCAATTCAGACTTCCTTCTGAATCACAAAAATTCTGTTAATATTGCATAGAATGGGGAATTCCAAAATGGTCTTTATAATGATAGTCTAAATGGTGTCTGATTTAAGGCCCATCTTTCATTACTGTTATTCAATCCAGTAAAGGTTGAACTTGGATTCCATCAACCATTGACCTATTGGTTCTGTCACTGTCACCCACTGATAATGATTCATCATTAATGATGATAAAAATGATGGAAGAAGAGTTAAAAGTCACATTGTCCCTGTCTTTCTGTGACATTACAATGGAAATTAAACGTATTTCTGTCCCAACTGTAGATAGGTCTTTAGCCGGTGTCTGGCATCTCAGCAGTTAGAAATAAAAGAGCTGCAAGGGGGCTCTTTAAAACTGGGCAGGGAGAAAATAAAGTTGAATATTAAGTAAAAGTTTGGCCCTTAATCTGGATTGACATTTAGGAAAATTGGATTAATTTAATTTGGGTTGTTCTTTTTTACTTATTAGCTGATGTGGAGTTAGGTGGTAATGCTCAGTTCAGTCGCTCAGTCGTGTCCGACTCTTTGCGACCCCATGAATCACAGCACGCCAGGCCTCCCTGTCCATCACCATCTCCCGGAGTTCACTCAAACTCATGTCCATCAAGTCGGTGATGCCATCCAGCCATCTCATTCTCTGTCATGTGGTAATGCTCAGTCTACTTAATTAAGCCTGGAATTTAATGTCTTTTATTTATTATAATTCTTATTAACTTTACTACATAAGTTTCTTTCAATGCCATATAATATCCATAGATTCAAATTGCATGAACCTTCCATGAAGGCAGCTAGATGTGTTTCTTTAAGGCATTTTGAACATTAATTCATTCCACAAATATTCAATGAGCCCTTAAGAGGTAAGGCAACTTGTGCTACGATCTGGGGATATTGTGGGAAGCAGAGACAGACAAAGCCCTTTCTAGCAGAGTTTCAGCTTGGTGTACTTACTAATGTCCCTTTAATTAGGTTAAGAGTTTTTTTCCTTGTATCAAGATTACATATCAGTTGGTAAAAATATACAACAGCAAACCAGGTTCAAATTCAGGCACCAAAGTGTCCTGAAGCAAGTAAATTTTAACTCCTTTGAACCTAGCTCATAAACCCATAAATAAAATAATATTAGTATCTGTTTCGTGGAGTTTTGTAAAGATAATGGATGTAATCTGCATAGTGCAGTAAGAATTGTAAATAAATTATTAACTTTGTATTTGTTATCATTACTAAATATAAAATGTTTTCTGATGTATTAAACTCTGATTTTAATAAAATTTTACCTAACAAGTGCAAGCCTCTATTGGTAGATCTTAGAATTGTTATTATAGTCAGTGGGAATATCCTATACATCCCATCCCAGAGTCTGGCTGAACCCAGGAAATATTTGCAACTTATGGCCTTTTGGGGCTTCCCAGGTGGTACTAGTAGTAAATAACTCGCCTGCCAATGCAGGAGACATGAGACATGGTTTCAGTCCCTGGGCTGGGAAGATCCCTTGGAGGAGGGCATGGCAACCCACTCCAGTTATTCTTGTTTGGAGAATTCCAGGGACAGAGGAGCCTGGTGGGCTACAGTCCATAGGGTTGCAAAGAGTTGAACACAACTGAAGCGACTTCACACACACACACGCACACACTCATGCCCTTTTTACTTTACCTCCTCATTTCCCCACTCTTTGTTCTATAAAAGAAGCTAGCATCCCGACCCCAGCAAGATGGTTCTCTAGGACATTAGCATGTCATCTTCTGGGACTCCTGGCTTTCAAAATAAAGTCATTAATTCCTCATCCCAAAACCTTGTCTCCCAATTTATTGACATGCCATGTGGCTTGCAGAACAATCTTGGACTCAGTAACAGAAGTTCCTCCTATTAGTATTATAAACGTGTGGTGGCTGCAATTGCTGGTAACTCTGACATCCTCGCCTTACAGGAAGGGGGTGCGTACACTGCTCAGCCAAGATGCATTTCAGAGAGGAGGATTCTGGGAGGTGGTAGGACATGTGACATCTCCTTTTGACCTTCCCCAAATTCTTCTGGTTGGTAGTGGCTTGTTAGTTCCATATTCCTTTTTGGGACCTCCTGTCATAAAATAACTCATGGAAATGATTACTTTGGTGCCTGGTCAAAGTGGGCAGTTTCAGTGTGTTTCCCCTAATACTTGTTTACTTGATGAGGAGAAGAATAAAGTGATAAGCTAGAGGGAGTTGAGAATATATTTTGAATTAAATTTTCATGGTTATATGCTAGAGTTTGGAAAAGGAAATGGCAACCCACTCCAGTATTCTTGCCTGGAGAATCCCATGGACAGAGGAGCCTGGCATAGGGTCACAAGAGTCAGACACGACTTAGTGACTAAACCACCACCACCATGTTAAAGATGTTGAGCCCGTAGTAAGGGAGAAATTGAGGATATAAGTAAAATAGAAAATTGTTACTTGATAGAGGTCCCTGAGGCGGAGAATGGGGGTGGGGAAGAAAACAAGAATCTAGAATCAGATTGGTCCTGAGAGATCTCTCCCATTACCTTGAAAGAGTGAGGTCTAAGAATGAGTTTGAACATGCAGGCAAGAAGTTGAGGAATTTCTTGAGAATTACTTTATTTTGCCCAACAAATAAAAAGCAAGATTGTTGATAAAAATGAGGTGGGGCGTAGTAGGACAAGAGAGTAAGATGAGAACTGATGATTTGTAACAGCAATAGCAACTGAGTAGAGAGTAGATTGGCTTCCCAGGTTGGCTAGTGGTCAAGAATTTGCCAGCCAATGCAAGAGAAATAGAGGTTTGGGTTCAATCCCTGGGTTGGGAAGATCTCCTGGAGGAGGGTATGGCAATCCACTTCAATATTCTTGCCTGGGAAATCCCTCAGACAGAAGAGCCTGGGGGGGCTAGAGTTCATGGAGTCACCAAGAGTTAAACACCACTGAAGTGACTTAACACACACACACACATACACAGTGGATCATCCAGAGATCCAAAGATTACTAGACAATGATAACAGAAAGTCTCACTGCTCACTGAGTACAGAAGCTGGGAAACCAATGTGGTTGGTTTTTCTCCAGATTATCTTATTGACTACCGTCATGGAGAAAACACACAGTTGGATTGAACCAGGGATTTGATTTTGTTTTCAGAACGAATGTGCATGAAAAATGTTGGAACATGAAAGTTGAGAATAATGGGTCATGATTTAAAATAATACAAGTGACTAAGTGATTTTACAGAGGTGAAAGCTAGAGGAGTTTGGCAGATTGAGCAAAAGACTAGAGAATTTTGATGAGAGAAGAGAAAAGAGTAGGAAAAGTCAACGAGTAAGGAAAACATACATGGCTGAAGTTAGAAACTGGAATATGAAGCATGCCACAGTCTATTACTTTAGACTTCCTTCTTGTTAGCACTTAACAAGAAACCTGCTGTGGTCAGTTCTTGTCTTTTATGACGCAAAAAGTGATTTCCAGACAAAATGTCTGTACCATTCTCTAGTGCAGATTCGGTGAATAAAATTATAGGAAGTGCGAAATCCCCTTTATGAGACAAGAATGCTTGAGAATGTAGGGCTTTGGGGGTTGTTGATTGCGTCCATCCAGAACACTTTTCCTTCCTTTTTCTGGTTTAGAGAGTGGCGTAGAGAGAGTAAATTCCTCATTGATTTTTTTTAGACAGTGACTCACTGTGCAAAATTTTATCAAGCAGGAAGTCCCCGAGAGCTGCACCAGCTGTGGGGGAAGAGTATGATTCTCTTCTGAGGAAAAATTTCTACCCAGGACAGTTTGAGGGAGGGGTGTTCATAGTCTTCGACTCACATTTTGAATGGAAAACAGAATATGGCCATAACAATGAGCAATGACACCATCAGGCAGCCAAGAAACAAGAAAAGCACAAAGGAGGAGTGGCTGGTGTCCTTGGATGGCCAGGCCCCAGTGCGGCCTGGTCCATGCATGTCCAGGATGTGGTCATTCCAGCCCAGGAGAGATGCTCCTGACCACACTATTGAGGACAGCCAGATGCAAGGAGTGGTCCTCCAGGCCTGGGGAAAATTGATCACTCTGGCATGGATCACGCAAATATAATACTCATACGCCAGTCTGGTTAGAGTGATGACGGAAACAATCCCTGCAAGAAAAAGAAACTGGGACAGCATAGCAGGGCATGGTGGGGATGCAGGGGAGTGGGGGAAGACTGAACAGGAGTGATACATTCATCACCTCAATACCTTACAGAGCATTTGGAACCAATAAAGTGTTCCAAAAGCCAAAATATCTTAAGAGAAATAATGCTTCACAGTCCTCAGAAAATTAAATTGGAGATACATTTACTCAGAAAGTATGGCGTGGAAAATGGCATGTGTTCTTTAGTCACCAATTCACATCCGACCCTTTTGCAACCCTGTGAACTGTAGCCCAACAGGCTCCTCTGTCCATGGGACTTCCCAGGCAAGAATACTGGAGTGGGTTGCCATTTCCTTCTCCAGGATGTCTTTCCAACCCAGGGGTTGAACCCGAGTCTCCTGCATTGGTAGGCAGATTCTTTACCACTGAGCCACCAGGGAAGCCTGTGTGAATTACAGCATGACAAAAATAAAAGCTCTAAAATCAGCTCTGGCCTAATGGTGCAGCTGTTGTGTTAAATTTTCGAAGAGACAAAAACTCCAGAGAGAAACTCTGGAGTGGTTCAGGGATAGTCACTAAAACAGTCATCTCTTGGTTTTGACTTTTCCCAACTGTCTGACTCAGCTATGGAGATGATGTCAAAGTAGGTCCACAGGTGTGAATTGACCAAAGTAATGGTAAAATTGTGCAGGAGCTGTGTTAATCTGCCTGCTAGCACTGTCAGCCTATGAACTTTCACATGCATGACTGCTGACAAGAGATGGATGTCTGTGAGACTGTGGCTTCATCTATGCCTCTATTTTGCAACAAATAGGCTTTAACAATATTATTCTTTTATTTCTCTGCCCCTCCTTTTGAGTACCTACTGTGTGCTGGGCACTGGGCCAACACTGGCAACTCAACTATGACGGAAACTGAGAACTCCAGAGTTTTAGAGGGGAGGCAGATGAGTTAAGCAACTGTAAAAACCATACAGGATGTAAAGGTTACAATTTTGATACCATATATTGTAGTAGTCACAGAAAAAGGCACTTGTGAATAAGGCAAGAGAAGCACATTCCAGGAAGGATGAAGAATTATGTACTGGAACATGGAGGCAATAAATGACAGAAAATGGTCTAAGAATGATTAGAGGATTCCAAGATACCGGGGCTCGGAGAATAACTATAAAAGAAAGATAACATCACAAGGAGCAGATAGGGCCTTACTAAGAAAGGCTTTTAATTTCTTGCTAAAGTTTTCATTTGGTTGTTCCTATTTTTCTTTTCCTTTTTGACCTTTTACTGCTTAAAATAGTAAATTATAAATCCATTACATTGTCATGCTTTTTAAGCATAGAAGTGACAATAGTTAAGTTCTCCTTTTCTTCCTCTGTACTTTTTCTCTGAAAAGACAGTCATTCAAACAGCTGTATAGAATCGGAAACACAGTCCAGTGCATGGAGACAATCTAGCAGGCTTTTGCAATAGTCCAGGCAAGATAGATGTCAGGCGAGTGTATGTTCCTCGGTTCTTTGTCTCGTCACAACAAAGATTTGGAGTGACAGACATTAAAGCCCCCTCGGCGTGTCACAGCTCTTGGGTGTTGGACAGACCATGTTATAGCTCTCAGGTCTCCAATGGACCATGTTATAGCTCTTAGACAAATCAGTGTTACAGCTCAGTGTTACAGCTCTATTTTATTTGGAAGATAGCAGGAAAATCCATCTTCAAGGTGTGAGGGGACGTTGATCCAAAAATGCGAAGAGAAGAGCGCCCCGCGCCCGGCAGAGAGAGAGAGCTAGCTTTGGCTCCTCTTTTTATGTTTTTTTCCCCCCCGGGCCTGTACTATGTAAATTGGGCCAGCCAGGAGTGTTGTTTGTTTTACCTGAGGTCCTCACTCAGGTCCTAGGACTTTCCTTTGTTCTATTTTCACGGGCTTTTCCCTTCCTTGTCTTTTGGCCACCTGCAGGGAGCCAGCCTGAACAAGGTCCCAAATGTTGGCCCTGGGAATGCCTTGTAAGTGCTGTTCCCTGTCCCGCCACCCCTTAAGAAAGTCATAAAATGTTTACCAGGCCTTATTTGTTCTTCCTTGAGAAAAACACAGCAAATAACCCTTTGCTAGGTTTCTTGTTTTTTTTCCCCAGATTTATGTAGGTATGTTTTCCTTATCTCTTAAAATAGATTAAGAATATACTCCCTAATCTTTATAGCCTGCGGACTAGTTTTTCTTATCTCGTGAGCATTAGTCTAAATGCCAAGCTTGTCTTAGAAAGCAAACAAGCCTTTGTAATCTTCTATAGATGCAATAACTAACCTGGTAAACGACTTGGTATTTTTATATACCCTGTTCCCTGTCTCACTTGGTATAAAAATCCTGGCTCTTTTCAATAAAGTTGCTGATTTGCCTCATGAGCATTCAGTCCTCTCGACCCCATTCTTTACTCCTTAATTCTTTTCTCAGGCTTCTACGTCGTTGCGGTCCGGACCTGTTCTCTGCCGGCTGGCACCGGCAGCCACCGCCATTTTGGACTCCTTTTCCCTATTTTACCTACCTAACAATATGATGGAGTCTGAAATAGAATATTTTTATAGGTATGAACAGTGAAGTCTGTATTCCAGAGACATTTAGCAATTTATATCAACAGAATCCTCCAGCTTCTTGAATGTGAAGAGAGAGGAGTCATAATTACTTGGAGGTTTCTGACCTGATGATGAATAGAGAGAGTGGTTAATGAAGACAAAAATCTACTACAAAATGTATGGGTAGATAGTGAAACGTTGCGGCTGTGACCCATGAATGACACCAGGATTCTTGGCCTCCTGAGGAGAGGATTTCCATCTGGGGCCAGAGAGGAGGCTTGGGGCCAGAGAGGAGGCTTGGTTACTTAGAGCTTTTGTGTAGCAAAGTTTTATTCAAGTATAAAAGGGAAAGAGAAAGCTTCTGACATAGACATCAGAAGGTGGCAGAAAAGACACTTCCTTGCCAGTTTTTAGGGAGGCATCTTATACTTGTTAGAAGCTGTTGATCACAGATAAAAGAAACACCTCTACCATTTATTAAATAACAATTTTAGAAAAAAAAAAAGAAAGAAAATGGAAAAAAAGCAACACCTGAAGGCTGAGAGAGTTGCACCCGAGTTTCTCTCCCACAACATACATATCTGCACAAGGGGCAGGGACTGGGGAAGAGTTGTCTCTGGGCAAGATACATTGTATCCATAAATCAACTGACATGCCTGGAAGGAAAACAGATCTCCAGGCAAGATACATAGTTTCATTAACATAGTTTAAGAAAAACATTTTCTTGAGTAAGATGTATTTTTTGGGCAATTAGCAGCTCAAGATTTGGGGAAAAGTTACTTTAAGGAGATTATCATGGTTATCATCGTAGCCTAGCAACACTGGATCAAAAGGAGCCTCTTGTGGCTAAAGGAATGGGGTGGGGTGGGGTGGGGTGGAGGGTAGTCGGCTGCTTGGCTTGTCGTTTTTTTCCTCCTGCCACTTGGGGACCTTCCTACCTGACTGCTAACCCTTTCAATATGAGGGAGAAAATGAAATTGTGAGATCCCTAGAACACAGCGGCATTAACATTTGTTGAATGCATGGATCAAGAGTGGTTCTAGGAGGGCTTCCCTGGGGACTCAGTGATAAAGAATCTGCCTGCCAATGCAGGAGACACAGGTTTGATCCCTGATCTGTGATGATCCCATGTGCCGAAGAGCAACTAAGCCTGTGAGCCACAACTATTGAATCTGTGCTCTAGAGTACAGGATTCACAACTACTGAAGCCCGAGCACTCTAGAGCCAGGGGTCCACAACAGAGAAGCCATCACAATGAGAATCCTGTGCAACGCAGCTGGAGAGTAGCCCCTGCTTGCCCCAACTAGAGAAGTGCCATGCAGTAATGAAGACCCAGCACAGCCAAAAATAAATAATCTTAAAAAAAAAAAAAAAGGTGCTTTGAATCATTTAAAGTGCTTAAAAAAAAAAGTGTTTCTAGGAAAAGTGATTCTCATGGGGAATGAAAATAAAACTGGTGTCATGATAACCGGTAGGAGTGTGGAGACCAGGTTATACTATGATAAATATTTTGTTACAAGGACAGTATTACTCCCAGTGTCTGATACATGTGCTAGTCAATAAATGCTCACTGAATAAATGAGTGAGTATTTAGTAAATACATAAGTGACTGAGAGATGGAGTTTTGGAATATGGTAGAAGGAAATAATTCAGAAAATAGTGATAATAATAGTAAAGGATGGATTTAAATTTATATATAATAGGAAATTCTGGAGAACAAATAATATCCAATTAGATATGCTATCTTCAGAACTAGTAATCTATTTTCACCTTTTACATTTATTTCTGAAAAACTGATATTATCTTCTTTAACTGAGTGTATTTGTAGAAGAAAATCTAAAAATAGTGACACAATAAACTGACTCTAATAAAATACTGTTGGTTTTATTTAATTTACAAACTTTCTCATTAAGTATAATGGCATTTAATTATGTATTAATACCTGCTGGAGAAGACTCTTGAGAGTCCCTTGGACTGCAAGGAGATCCAACCAGTCCATCCTAAAGGAGATCAGTCCTGGGTATTCATTGGAAGGACTGATGCTAAAGCTGAAACTCCAATACTTTGGCCACCTCATGCGACGAGTTGACTCATTGGAAAAGAGTCTGATGCTAGGAGGGATTGGGGGTGGGAGGAGACGGGGACGACAGAGAATGAGATGGCTGGATGGCATCACCGACTCAATGGGCATGAGTTTGAGTGAACTCCAGGAGTTGGTGATGGACAGGGAGGCCTGGCGTGCTGTGATTCATGGGGTCGCAAAGAGTCGGACACGACTGAGCAACTGAACTGAACTGAACCTGATGTTAAAGCATAGCTTGACCTTCAATTTCAGTATGATTTAATCCTTTACTGGCAAAGAAGTTCAGTGCAAATAATTATGTTGTAAGTTAACAAATCTCAGTGTACTTTCAGTTCAGAAAATTTTTTTCTTCATCTATTATTTGTCTGCATTGGGTCTTAGTTTCAGCCAGAGGGATCGTCCTTGCAGTGCACAGGCTTCTTTCTAGCTGTGATGTTCAGGGTCCAGAGTGCACAGGTTTAGTTGCCCTGCAGCATGTGGGATCCCACTTCCCCGACCAGGGATAGAGCCTACATCCCCTGCATCCAAAGGGAAGTCCCAAGATTTTTTAAATATTATATAATCTTTGACTATGCCTGTGTCTTTGCAAGCACAATGGGCTTCAAGTCCTGAATTAAATTACTATTATTCTGTTCCATGGCTAGTTAGTAGAGACCTAGAGAGAGCAAACCTTGCATTGCTTAGGTCCTCCCAATAGCATGGGTATATATAAGCAGCAGGCCTAGTCACACAGATTTAGTCTTCCAGCATGGCCCATTTAAACAGAACTAAACTACCTCCCTTTCTTGCAAAATACATACATAAACCCCCCACCCCACCCCTTAATACTTTATTTACTAATGGATTTCAATCCTGAGTCCTAATTGCTTGTTATATTCTAGTTGATTCCCAGAACACATCCTGGGAGGATGAAAATGCATGGACTGTACTACAACTGTGTTACACACACTTTTTAACTGATGTTAAGCCTAAATCTCTATTTCCTTTGACACTATGGACAGGAAAGGGGAAGGTGACTATTGCAAACTGGGCTTCTGTTATGAAACAAGCCCCAAGGCAATCATTCTATGGAAGATGTCCCCCACCCTTTTTTTGTTGTTGTTGAGAAAAGCAGTCTGTGGCTCAAAAAGGGTAAGAGATGGTGAAGATAGTTTTGACAACTCATGACTGGACTGGCTGATTTCAAAACTTGTGATTTTGTTGTTACACAACCTATTGTACTGTGGGCAACTTCTATTACCCCACAACATCCATAGGGGAAGTGTGATGACCCTGCTTACCCTGTAAAGATGTGAATTGATCACGTACAAATAAGTGCCTCTTAGTCTGCTGAGTGGGTTCAGTGGTAAAGAATTCACCAGCCAATGCAGGAGATGCAGTTTAATCCCTGGGTGGAGAAGATCCCCTGGAGAAGGAACTGGCAAACCACTCCAGTATTCTTGCTGGGGAAATCCCATGGAGAGAGGAGCCTGGTGGGTTACAGTCCATGGGGTTGCAACAAGTCAGAAATGACTTAGCAACTAAACAATAACAGTCTGCTGAGTACATCTTGTAGGAGAAAACAGAGATGTGTGGTCCCTCAAGGAGCTTACAATACTCTTATAAAGCCAAGACCAACTCATAAGTGTAAGGTGGGCAAGGTAAGATGATATGTAATCATAAGTTTATTGCACAACAATAAACCAGTGGGCTTCCCTGCTGGCTCAGACAGCAAAGTGTCTGCCTGCAATGCGGGTGATCCGGGTTCAATCCCTGGCTCGGGAAGATCCCTTGGAGAAGGAAATAGTAACCCACTCTAGTATTCTTGCCTGGAAAATTCCATGGACAGAGGAGCCTTGTAGGCTACAGTCCATGGGGTTGCAAAGAGTCGGACACAACTGAGTGAACATTGGAATTGGATTGGAAACCAGAAAAATTAAATCCCAATGTCTTCATGAAGCAATGAAAGATAAGTTGGATCTTAAAAGATGAGCTCAGTGTTAACAAAATATCAGGGTGTACATTTCTGACTGAAAGGAGAACTTCTACAAAGATAAAACAGTCCTCTTGGAGTTCTTCTAAGAACCTCTTAGACTCCAGATATGTGGAGAGGTAGAAATAATAGTCATTACCAGGCTTGTACAAGTCTGACCATGCCTTTTGTGGCTGTCGATGGTCTACAGTAGGGGTCTTCAATTTTTTTTTCTAGTATTTTTCCTAATAGAATTTTGAAAAACTATGTATACTCCCATATTTTTAAAGACATATATTTAAATTTTTTTTGCCACAAGTTTAAAGAGCTGTGTAATGTAAATATGACTGTACTAGGGAAGAAACCTTGTACTCTATTACAAGTTGATCACTAAAGGGATGTTACCTATAAGCTTAAACTATATATAATGACCCATCTCTGGGAACACTGACTCCCAGGTAATGGAGTTTAAACTAAAATAACTAAACATTAAACTAATATAACTTTGTTTAGCTCCAGAAGGCAATGGCAAGCCACTCCAGTACTCTTGCTTAGAAAATCCTATGGATGGAGGAGCCTGGTAGGCTGCAGTCCGTGGGGTCGCTAAGGGTCGGACACGACTGAGCGACTTCACTTTCACTTTTCACTTTCACACATTGGAGAAGGAAATGGCAACCCACTCCAGTGTTCTTGCCTGGAGAATCCCAGGGACAGGGGAGTCTGGTGGGCTTCCGTCTATGGGGTAACACAGAGTCGGACACGACTGAAGTGACTTAGCAGCAGCAGCAGCTCCAGAAACATCCTGACCAGGCCCACCTGTGAAAGACTGTAGGAAAGAAGAAATGAACATATCTCTTCTGGTGCCTGACTGGAACCAGTAAGTATTTGACTTTACTGCCTCTTCCTTCAGTATAAAAGAGGTATGAATTCAAATTCAGGTAAGATGGTTCTTTTCCTTGCCCCAATAACTCATCTTTGACTTATTGGACTATTGTACAGTGAGCAATATGAGCTTGGATTCAGTAACATAAACATTGAAAAATATATTACTTTACTCTTTAAACATATCTAATGATTCATAAATGTTAGTAATTCCATATACACATTTGTATCTAATTTGTGTATTTATTCTTAGACATATATACATAAAAACACACACAAAAAAAAATGATTAACTATTTAGACTCATGTTTCTCATCTGCTTTTCCCCTAAATTGTTTTTAAACTTTTTATTTTGTATTGGTCCATAGTTGATTAACAAACAATGCTGTGATAGTTCAGGTGAACAGCAAAAGCGCTCAGCCATAGGTATATATCTATTCCTCTCCCATCCATTAAGTGAAATAGGCCTGTGCTGTGCTTAGTTGCTCAGTTGTGTCCAACTCTTTGTGACCCCATGACTCCTCTGTAGCCCACCAGACTCCTCTGTCCATGGAATTCTCCAGGCCAGCATACTGAATTGGGTAGCCATTCCCTTCTCCAGGAGATCTTTCCAACCCAGGGATCAAACCCAATTATCCTACATTACAGGCTGATTCTTTACCAGCTGAGCCATCAGGGAAGCCCAAGAATACTGGAGTGGGTAGCCTATCCCTTCTCCAGGGGATCTTCCCTGCCCAGAAATCAAACCAGGTCTCCTGCATTGCAGGCAGATTCCTTACCAGCTGAGCTACCAGGGAAGGCCCAAAGACAAATATCATATGATATTACTTATATGTGGAATCTAAAAAATAATGATACAAATGAAATTATACAAAAATAAACTCACAGATATAGGAAACAAATTTATGGTTATCCATGGGGAAAGGTGGGGAGGGATAAATTAGGAGTTTGGGATTAACATATATACACTACTATGTGTAAAATAGATAACAAACAGGGACCTACTGTATAGCACAGGGAACTATATTCAACATCTTATAATAACCTATAAGAGAAAAGAATCTGAAAAAATACATATGTATATATAATGAATCACTTTGCTGTAAACTTGAAATTAGCACATTATAACTCAACTATGTTTCAATAAAAATTAAAAAGTGCACCAAAAATTCTCAAAGCAAAACACTAACCAAAACAAAAGTCAGCTGCTTTCATATTGCTATTCCCTCTGCCTGCAGATATGACCAAGATCTCACAGACATGTGAGAAGACCGACATGTAAACAAATAATTATAAGCATGCGATAAGTACTAAAGCTGAGCTGTGTTTGCGGACCTGGAGAATTCAATAAAGGAAGTACTTAACTCTTTTCTGGGGAAGATTTTAAGAGAAACCAATATTTGGAGTGAATTTATCAAGTTGAAATGAATTTATTACTTTCCTACCTGAATACAAATAAATTGGAAATAAAAAATTATTACCAAAGAAAAGCATTTTAAAAATTAGAGGATAGTATAATTTTCTTGTCATTCTTTTTTTTTTTTTTAAGATTTATTTTTTGACGTGGACTATGTGGAGGGAGTTTATCAAGTTGAAAAGGATATTTCAAGGATATAGTGCATACAAAAGCATGGACATGAAAAGAGGCATTCAAATGTTAACCCAATGTATTAGCTTGAGTCCAGTAAAGTTCTGTGTGATATAGCTTGAATCTGATTATGCACTATTTACAGCATTGATTGATAAACATACATTATGCACACATAATATGCCAGGCACTGTACTAGACAAATAATGGAAAAACAAAGATGAATCATAAACAGGGGAATAAATGATTATGTAACAATTTGATAAATTCTATGATGGAGGAATGCTTTTGAGGCCAAAGTCCTGAGTTCAATTCCAATTTCTATACATAACTACCATGTCTCTGGGAAAATTAATTAACATTTCTGAACCTCAGTTTGCTTACCAGTAACATAGGAATACTTGTACCAGAATGATGTCTTATTGTGTGTATTTGTGTACATATTAAATAAGAATATAAATGTAGTTAGTAAAATGGTAATATAGAAGGTATTATTATTGAGTAATTGAGTAGCTGGATGCCAAAATTGCTTTAAGTGGTAGAAAGTTAGCAAAGGCACAGGAATGGGTGGAACTCAGGAGCTTAAATATAAGTCTATTAATGCTTGCTCCTTGGAAGAAAAGCTATGACAAACCTAGATAGCATTTTAAAAGGCAGAGACATTACTTTGCCAATAAAGATCTGTCTAGTAAAGACTATGGTTTTGCCTGTAGTCATGTACGGATGTGAGAGCAGGCCCATAAAGAAGGCTGAGCACCGAAGAATTGATGTTTTTGGACTGTGGTGTTGGAGAAGACTCTTGAGAGTCCCTTGGACTGCAAGGAGATCACACTAGCTAATCCTAAAGGAAATCAATCCTGAATTTTCATTGGAAGAACTGATGCTTAAGTTGAAGCTCCAGTACTCTGGCCTCCTGATGCGAAGAACTGACTCATTGGAAAAGACCCTGATGTTGGGAAAGACTGAAGGCGGGAGGAGAAGGGGACAACAGAGGACAATATTGTTGGGTGGCATCACCGACTCAATGAATATGAGTTTGTGCAAACTCCAGGAGTTGGTGAAGGACAGGGAAGTCTGGCATGCTACAGTCCATAAGGTTGCAGAGTTGGACACTGAGTGACCGAATAACAAGCTTGAGAACCAAGTCATTTCCCCTATTTGGCCCGTAGATGTCCCTGTGGAACTTAACAAAACCCTGCTCTTTTTGGCTTGAATAATAGAAAGGGAAGAAGTTGGCTTAAAACTCAACATTCAGAAAACGAAGATCATGGCATCTGGTCCCATCACTTCATGGCAAATAGATGGGGAAACAATGAAAACCGTTAGAGACTTTATTTTCTTGGGCTCCAAAATCACTGCAGATGGTGACTGCAGCCATGAAATTAAAAGATGCTTACTCCTTGGAAGGAAAGTTATGACCAACCTAGACAGTTTTTAAAAAGCAGAGACATTACTTTGCCAACAAAGGTCTGTCTAGTCAAGGCTATGGTTTTTCCAGCGGTCATGTATGGATGTGAGAGTTGGACTGTGAAGAAAGCTGAGCACTGAAGAATCGATGCTTTTGAACTGTGGTGCTGGAGAAGACTCTTGAGAGTCCCTTGGACTACAAGGAGATCCATTCTAAAGGAAATCAGTCCTGAATATTTATTGGAAGGACTGATGCTGAAGCTGAAACTCCAGTACTTTGGCCACATGATGTGAAGAACTAACTCATCTGAAAAGACCCTGATGCTGGGAAAGATTGAAGGCAGGAGGAGAAGGGGACAACAGAGAATGAGATTATTGGATGGCATGACTAATGCGATGGATGTGAGTTTGAGTAAACTCCAGGAACTGGTAATGGACAGGGAGGCCTGGCGTGCTACAGTCCATGGGGTCGCAAAGAGTCGGACACAACTGAGGGACCGAACCGAACTGAACCGACCAATCTGACCTTAGTCCACCAACCCCAAAGCCCTCAACCCATGGATTGTAATGTGTCTCAGGTCCTAACCCTCTCTGTCTGCAGTCTGCCTTGACCTTCCTGTGTGACCCCTTGAGGTGTGCCATGTCCTTCCTCCAGGGCTGTGAGTGATAGACTCTATTTCATTTTCTCTCACGGTCTGTTATTGAAACATCAGCTCATCATTAAAAAAAAATAACAGCTCCTGCCTGGAGGTGAGAAATCAGGGCCTTGAGGGCACCAAGGGTTAAGAGAAAGTGAGGAGGTAGAGAAAATGTCGGAAAGATGTTGAAGATATAGGAGAGTTTGCTGCTTGTGAGAGGATGCTCTGAGTGCACATGGGGAAGCTCAGGACTGGACCATATCAAGAAATAACACTGAGCCATAAAGAGATCCTAAGGGAAATCCTAAGGAAATCAACCTTGAATATTCCTTGAAAGGACTGATGCTGAAGCTGAAGCTCCAATGCTTTGGGCCACCTGATGTGAAGAGACGACTCATTGGAAAAAACCCTGATGCTGGGAAAGATTGAGGGCAGGAGGGAAAGGGGGCAACAGAGGATGAGATGGTTGGATGGCATCACTGACTCAATGGACATGAGTTTGAGCAAGCTCCAGGAGAACCGTCTCCAGGACAGGGAAGCTTGGCGTGCTGCAGTACAAGGGGTCGCAAAGAGTCAGACACGACTTAGCAACTGAACAACATAAAGAGATGTGAGTGCAGTCATGGCCAATGAAAGGCTTTCCCTTTTGGCGAAGACTGACCTCAGCAGGACTGTGAGGTAGGACCAGATTTGTTCTCCTCATCTTTTGGGGGGTCAGGAGAAGATAAAATATGTTTCCAGAGACTGGACCCTGAATGATTCGCTCAGTGGTATATTCATTTCTGGAACATGTGCTCCCTCAGATGTCACACTGTGGGTCTCTGGATTATTTGCAATTTTTCACTCTTCTAACAGTGCTATGAGAAGAGATAGCACAACACAGGGCCCTAGGTTCAGGTTCCATATCCTCCATTTTTTATGTGACCTTGAAAAAGTAAATCTCCTGGTGCATTAATTTCTTTATAAAATGGGGTAATAGTATATTATCTAGCTATCTCGCAGAATTGGGATGAAGATAAGAGTTAATGAATATGCATAAAGCGGTTATAACAGTACCTGGCATAGGGTACACATTTAACAAGTGTTAGCCATGGGTATTATAATCTATTAGCTATATATTTACACACATCCATGATTACTTCATTAGGATAAATTCTGGCAATATAGTTGTTAGGTGAGTAAGTGTACAAAACTTTAATGCCTTCAGTACAACTATCTAAACTATCCACCAGAACTAAATCCCCACTACCTTATCATAAGATACTTGCTTTAATGTCATATGCATGACAACCCACCACCCATGCAGCAGTCAACTACAATTGCTCTCTATATACTCACTGACCCAGAATGTAAGAGTGGTACCTGGTAATCTGTATTTTTAAGACATTCCCATTTGAATCATAATAACTCTTCATTTTAAAACCACAGCTATATAATTTTATCAATTGACCCATCAATTGCTATTAATAAAACATTTGCAGCATCAACACTTTAGACCAAGCTCTTTTTAAAATTCACGTTGGTTTCTACAACCTCTGTTCTGACTCATCTCCTATTTCTCTGCCAGTTTTGTTTTTCCAATAGAAATATAATGTGAGCCACATAAATTAAGGATCCAAATATATCACTAGGATTATGTTTCTCCCCTCCCATCACTGGTTTGGTTGTTCTCTATTTGATCTAAGTCTCAGACAGACTCTGGTAATCAAGGTACTGGCATCCTCTGATTCATATCCTTGAGGTTCAACAAGTCCAGGAGGAAAAAAAAAAAAGAGTGTATATTTTGGAATCTTGGAAGGGAATTTTCCTAATTCAGGACAATCCAGAGGTTATTGCATTAAATTGGGCAGGGCATCATGTTTGCATTCATAACAGGTCCCTATCCACTAGCTCTTCCTCTTTCGTTTCCTGGTTTCTCTTCCTTTCCTGTATCACTCATATTTAATCAATCACTAGCTCATGGAGGGCTTTTCTGATGATTCAGCAGTAAAGAATATGTGTGCCAATGCAGGAGATGCAGGTTTGATTCCTGGGCCGGGAAGTTTCCTGAAGAAGGAAGTGGCAACCCATTTCAGTATTCTTGCCTGAGAGATCCCATTGGACAGAGGAGCCTGGCAGGTTACAGTTCATAGGGTTGCAAAAGAATCAGACATGACTTAGCAACTAAACAATAATAAAACGTCAAACTGCTCTACTATTTCAATGCTTGATGAACCATCAGTAAGTGTGAATATGATTCAATTATGGATGGTTTATTTAGTCTTGTATTGGCTTCTCTGAAACTCATGGGATATTATTCAGTTCAGTTCAATTCAGTCTCTCAGTCATGTCCAACTCTTTGCGACCCCATGAATCACAGCACTCCAGGCCTCCCTGTCCATCACCAACTCCTGGAGTTCACATATATATAATTTGATTCGTTTGCCCATAGCCTTTCAGGTAAATAATACCCCTCCAAAAAAGGTATGCTAAAATACTTTTACATTGATTTGAGGTAATTGTTTGCAGTGTGTAGAGAGAAACATATTTTTAAAAAGATATTTAAAAGATAATAAGAGAACATGAGAAAAAAAACTAAAACAAAAACAATACAAAAATATCATCCTTTCATTTCTATAACTGCTTCGCAGAGTTATTCTATACCTGAATGAGATGAATGATTTTTTCTAAAGACTCCCCCACTATCTCTTGTCTCTATCTGACAATTGGGGCAGGATGAGATATATTCACTATATCTAGGAATCTTGTTTGAAGCCTCTGCTAATTTGTGAGGGAACAGAGATGAAGTAGTAAACGGACGGTATGTAAGGGGGCAACAGACAGCAGTCCCTACCAACAGTGACCCTGATGAAGAAGCACTGAGGGAGTCTGAAGAAGCTGAGGAAGAAAGGCTAAAGTGGGGTGCATAAAAGAAACTTACTCGAATGCAGTTTCTCCAACTTGGCAGTGTGGACACTTTGGACTGAATAATTCTTGTGGGGAGGCTATCTTGGGCATCCTAGGATGTTTAGCAGGACTTCTGCCCACTAGATGCCTGGAGCAGCCCCTTCTGAGTTTTTATAACCAAAAATGTCTCCAGACATTGTCAAATGTCCCCCAAAGAGCTAAATCACCCTGGTTTGAGAACCACTGCCTTGATGGGAGAAAATTAGTAAAATGATTAGATGAAACATTTCATAGATTATTGAAATGTTCCCTATTTTTAAGTAGCTTTATTCACTCACATAGGTTTACCCTAAAACTAATTTAGTTCAGTTCAGTTCAGTCGCTCAACATGTTCAACTCTTTGCAACCCCATGAACCACAAAGATTCAGGACTGTGGTTTTTGATACATTTCCCCAGACTGGTCCCAGTGGTACTCTGTTCCTTGGTTTGAAACTAGAAGAAAAGAGGTGCTGGACACTGCTAGTTGGTATTCCATTTTGCAAAATTTTTTTGCATGCCTGTGAAGTGCAAGACATTGTAAGGAATACAGAGGTACAACACACACAGATTTTGTTTTAAAAGAGATTACAATCTCATGACAAACTATTTCCAGTGCAGTTCTCTTTTGCTTTTTCCTTTTAATAAGCACCTGGTTTATACTTGTTTCAGCAACAGAGGGCATTGTAAATAATGGTATGTAGTCATAAAATAGAATTGTTAAAGGAACAAAAGGACATACAGCTCTTTTTAATACTCCACTTAAATCATTTTAGGAACTTAACAACTACATTAATTAGCTAAAAAAAAGATTCCCTGCTTCTTCCTCAGCAGTCCATTCCTCCAAATTTCATTACTGAAATTTACACTTCCATCCATGTATTATTTAGTCTTCCAACCATATGAATGGTTTATTTAGTACAAAGTCTTTGTACCAATCAATTAAATTAAAAGATAAACACATATAATGAAATTATAATGAAGTAAAATTAATACTTCCCCATTCACTCCAGTACTCTTGCCTAGAAAATCCCATGGATGGAGGAGCCTGGTAGGCTGCAGTCCGTGGGGTCGCTAAGGGTCGGACACGACTGAGCAACTTCACTTTCACTTTTCACTTATTGGAGAAGGAAATGGCAGCCCACTCCAATGTTCTCGCCTGGAGAATCCCAGGGATGGGGGAGCCTGGTGGGCTTCCGTCTATGGGTCACACAGAGTCGGACACGACTGAAGTGACTGAGCAGCAGCAGTAGCAGTAGCAGCATACTGATTCATAATATTTCTGTTCTTATTTTCATATGTATGAGATTGTAGACTTAAAAAAATATCCACAACCTAAAAGTTAAGAATTATGTTTTATTTGGTGAGAATTTTTAGGACTTCAAGCCTGGGAGACAGCATCTCAAGCAACCCTGAGAGAACTGCTCCAAGGAAACAAGGGGAGGAGCCAGGTTACATGGAAGTTTTGCAATAAAGTGCAGGTAGTCAGGAACAGCAAAAGATTATTGTTAAAGAAAACCAGATATCCAAAGTAGTGGGATTTAGCACTTTTCTATGGGAAAAGTGCAAGAGAATGGGAAGATGTATGGGAAGATGCAACAGAATGGACTCACTGAAATAATTCCTCTGATAGGCACCTCAGCTCTCTGGGGCCAGTATCTTGTTTTCACATCCTGAGCTTCCTCAGGGCTCATGGAAGGGAGTGACTGCTGTCTGATGGTTGGCAGATGGCAGGTCTTCTTTCCTTTCTGAGTTCCCTCAGGGCTCACCAGCTCTCCATCCGTGATGGATGGAGTTCTTGGTCACAGCATCCTTGTTTACTGATATGGCAGGAAATATCCCATTTCTCTAGATGAATGAATGAACAAGTAAAAGTCTCAAACAAACAGAAATGGGATGCTCAAGGGCATTAATTTTATGACCTATAATCAAAAGACTTGACATAAAACCCACAGCACTGGTATCCCGTAGGATTCCTGTTTCTTTAAAACTGTAAAATGCCTAAATATGTATTTCCTTCTGACTGAATTACAAACACATATTTATCTTCCTACTACACTTTGTCAACCTTGCACCTTCAAATCCAAAGTCATGTCTTTTCCTCTGATATCTATCCCTTTATTCATGTACTAAGGGTTAAAAACCTATATAACAAGCAAATGTCAAAATTATAGGATATCAACAGAAACAAATAAAAATACTATATTTATAGAAGTGAAGCTCTTGACATAAAACCAGGAGAAACAGTTAGCTTTGATTTCAGGTGTGAGCTTAAACTCCCTTCTCCTTCCAATTCTAGTTGACTCAGTTTAATTACACAAATTATAATTTATGATTTATTTGTTGAAAAATAAATGTACTCTAAAATTCTAGAAACAACCACTTTTAAAATAGTGATGTGCTGTGCATTTTTACATGCAATAAATAACCATCTTGAGATGAAGGCAAAGCAGAAGCTACATCCCAATTCTACTTAACGGATCTGAATATTTACTAGGAGAGAGTCCAGGCAAGTCAAGTCACTTAATTCTTCCAAGTCTTATCTGTAAAATGGATATAAATATCTGCCCTGTCTTACCTTACACAGTTGCCCTGAAGTTCATATAAAACATGTAATTGTTAGGAGAAAAAATCCTACAAATGCTGTAGCGGAGCTGTTAATACTCATGTTAGAGTTAAATTCTTTCAGTTGAATCACTCAGCGTCTTTGTTCATGCCTTACAGAAAGCTGGAGGTATTGTGCCCCCTGCTGTTGAAATGTGAATATGCATATACTGAAGTCAGTCGCGTCTGACTCTCTGCGACCCCATGAACTGTACCAGGCTCCTGTCCATTGGATTTTCCAGGCACGGGTACTGGAGTGGGTTGCTATGTCCTTCTCCAGGGGATCTTCCCAACCCTGGGATTGAACCCAGGTCTTGCGCATTGCAGGCTTAACCATCTGAGCCACCAGGGGAGCCCTTGGTTGAGCCCTCCTTCCCTGAGCCACCAGGGAAGCCCAGGGAAACCATATACATGTGGTTGTTGGCTAAAAGAGTAAGAACTATACTGGAAACAATGCCTCTTTATGAGAGTAAAAATACTGAAATAAAAATGTTTAAATCTTCAAAGAGGAAGCAATTACCCTAATGCAATAAAACCATGACTTCCAAATTTCCTGCGAAGACCAAGACAGGTAGAACGAATCCTAATCAGAATATTTTTGGTTTTGAAACTTTATGATCTGCTTCTCTCATTTTGATTTCTTTGTACTTCTACTCCCTCAACTCTTAACACTTTGGGCTTCTGGGACCCAAACCAATCTTTTGTACCGTCTCTTCACTCCATTTCCCCAAGCAGGCCAGAAAGCTTCTGATTAATGGCAGAAACTTAATTAACTGAATGTTAACTGAAAAAGATTTCAGAAAGTATTAACTGATCTACCTTATATTAAGCGACTTGTTTCCAACTGCATAATAAAAGATTTTTGTACCCCCTGGTACATGCATCACAAATCACATTTTTGTTTTTCCTTTCCTTCTGGGGTGGAGGGAGAGAGAGGAGGTGGTTATAATGGGGAGTATGATTGATAGAAAAATTAAGATAAAATAAAACATACATCCTCTAAGGGACTGGTACTCAGCTACAGGGAATCTGTCATTTATTTTCCTATTTCTAATCCCTAGAACAATGCAAATTCATAACCCACAACTGAGATTCAAACTGTTTGAATTAAATCACCCTGATTTGCTTTTGTTGAATTAAATCAACTTGATTTGGATTTCTCAGATTGATAAGAGTCTGCCAGCATCCTCAGTACCCTGAGATCTGTTCCTAGCACCAGTCTCCCTGAAAACACTCCTCAGGCCCAGGCTTGGCCACTACTGCTGACTTAAAACTTCTTAGGACTTCAAGCCTGTGAGACAGCATCTCAAGTAACTCTGGTAGAACTGCTCCGAGGAGGAGAGGGGAGGAGCCAGGTTATATAGAAGCTTTGTAACAAAGAGCAGGCAGCATGAACATCAAAAAATTATTGTTAATTAAAGAAAACCAGATATACTAAGTTAAGGAATTTAGTGCTTTTCTATGTGTGGGAAGATGCAAGAGTCTGGGCTCACTGCTATCCAGGACAGTAGCCTGTGTTTCCACATCCCGAGCTTCCTTCCCTCGGGCTCACCATAGGAACTGGTGTGGTCTGATGGCTCCTATTCTCCTTCTTAAGTGCCCATGGGGCTTACCAGCTCACATTGGAGGACTACAATCGCTGATGACTGTGACATCCTTGTTTACTGACATGGTAGGAAATATTTCATTTCTCACTGCTGGTCTAAACTGAACTTTCATTCCCCTGGCCTCCAAAATGAAGTTTGTTCTTGGATTTGGGGTGATACTTTTAATTAGTGTGGGGCTTCCCTTGTGGTTCAGCTGGTTAAGAATCTACCTGCAATGTGGAAGATCTGGGTTCGATCTCTGGGTTGGGAAGATCCAGAGAGGGGAAAGGAGAAGGGAACAGCTACCCACTCCAGTATTGTGGCCTGGAGATTTCCATGGATTGTACAGTCCATGGGGTCACAAAGAGACACAACTGAGCGACTTTGACACACTTTAATGTGTGAATACAGTTTGTGTATTGTGTGAATATAATGTGTGTTTAATACTGGCTTCATGCTGATGTCCTGGAATGTATTAATGTCATTTCTATTATTTCCACCTCTGGTCTGAGGTTCCCATTGGGGGAAAAAAATTCCAGTGTTCTTGCCTGGAGAATCCCAGGGACGGGGGAGCCTGGTGGGCTGCCTGTCTATGGGGTCGCACAGAGTCGGACATGACTGAGCGACTTCACTTTCACTTTCCTGCACTGGAGAGGGAAATGGCAAGCCACTCCAGTGTTCTTTCTTGCCTGGAGAATCCCAGGGACGGGGGAGCCTGGTGGGCTGCCCGTCTGTGGGGTCACACAGAGTCGGACACAACTGACGTGACTTAGCAGCAGCAGCAGCATAGTCATAGTATACCTTAACGCTGGGCAACTGAGAAAAGATACAAAAGACACAAAATCCATCTTGACCACAAGAGTTGGAAAACTTTCTGTCCATGCTTTTGAAGACTATCTTTTGACACTAACATTTAAATATATATTTTTAATTTAAAGGAGAATTTTAGAAGTTTCCAAGAAATCAATAATATTGTCTCCAGTTCAGTAAACCATTTTATCAATTAATCTTTTATTTTTTATTTCACACATCAATAGTTTATAGAAAAAAAGAGCCTCTTAATGTTAAACTCTAATTACAATGTTTTATTCTGATTCTTTCCAAAGTAGAGACCTCAATTTTTACACAATCAATAAATACAATAACTTAACACTTTCGAAGCTCATTTAAACATTTCCCATACAGTTTTACATATATCAATACTATTAATAGCTATATTACAGTCTATGAAAGCAATAGTAATACATGAAAATTTACTTATCCAGTTCCCAATTACTGGGCTCTTTTAAAAATTCAAATGAATGCACTCACTAGAAATATCTTTATACAAATAGCCTTTTTTTCTTTTAAAATATTTTCCTGGGCATATGCTACTCAGAGTGAATTAGATCTATCAGAAGACAGACTGGTTATAGGGTTCTTATTATATTTTTCTAAGTAATTCTTCAAAAAACTAATATAATAATGCTACTGGTATGAGGATACATGCAATTAAAATTTCTTTGCATGAACTACGTCAAAGTTGCTTAGTTTGCATCTTTAATATTAGGAAATCTGAATATCATTCTAAGAATTGACTTCTATTTGTTATCTTCTTGTTTGAACTTAATTCTTTCATAAATTTGCCTAGTAAGCCTTACGGATTTGTATTTACCTTTTGAAAAATAGAGTACTTTATCCTCGTATAATGCAGGTAGGTTTTACCCCATCTCTTGGGATGCAAGAATCCCTTTTTCCTCCTAAGTTAAAAAGGCATATCTTTGCTTGCTTATTTAAATTATCATAATTCTGTCAAATTATATAAATCATCCATCCATCCATGTTGAGTGGAAGTGTAGCACATTTACATACTAACTTCACCCTATTGCCAGTTCTTTGGAGATAATTTCATTTACATTAATCCTCACAATAATTCTGAAAACATTATTTCTACTTTATAGATGATGAAATGAAAAGTAGGCATGATTTTCCCGTGATTATACAACTGTAAGTAGTAAAGTGAGGACTACAATTTTGGTTTTCAGATTTCCTATTTACTTTCCTTCCTTTATACTAGGATGTAGTTCCTTCAGTCTGCTTCTATATAAGCATCTTTCTTAATTTATCCCAACATAGTTGTGTAACTTTCTTCAAATGGCTTGCATATACTAATACCCAAACACTTTAAATTGTAGCTTATCATTGTTGGAATCTAGAAATAAGATTAATTTTTAAACATTATATATCCTGCAATTTTCTGAATTAGTCTTTTATGTTTGATACTACAGGTTTCACTAGTTTAAAAGCCATATTAATAGAAAATATTTGTGCTTTCCTTATCTTTCTCATTTACATATGCTTATTAAGGATTTATTACAATGATGAGTTTTCTTCAACTATATATAAAAAATAGTGCCAAGATTATTTAATCTCTTTGGTGAATTCTTATTTTTCCCTAACAGGAATGATATAAGTTCTTGGTTTTAGTAATTACTTATCACAATGAGAAACCAACAAAGTGATTAACAGAGATAAATATTTTTATTAATATTTTTAAAGTTACCTGTAATTAATACTTTGAATTTTTACTATTTTGTTCTGTTGATATTGATTTAATGGTTATTTTGTTGAACACTAACTGCATAATTCTGAGTGACAGTAAATAACTATTTTTCATTTGCTAATATTTTGCATTTGTTCAGATGAGGCCCTTTTCAAAATGTTTTCCTCCTAGTACTGAGGCGACGTTAACTTCAAAATGCAAGTGTTAGTATATCATCTTTCTGGTACATAGATACTATTTATTCTTGAACATTTGAAAAAGTTCACCAATAAGCCCATAAGAGTAAAATGGGTTTGTCAGAAAATTAAACTAGGTTGGGACTTTCCTAGTGATCCAGTGGTTAAGATTTTCCTTCCAATGCAGGGGGTGTGAGTTCAATTTCTGGTTGGGGAACTAAGATCCCATTCATATGCCTCATAACCAAAAACCAAAAAATAAAAAGGAAGCAATATTGTAACAAATTCTGTAAGGTTTTCAAAAAATGGTCCACATCAAAAAATAAATCTTTACAAAAAAATAAAGTATGAAAAGAAAATTATACTCTCCTCTAATTTTTAAAATGCTTTTCTTTGGTAATAATTCTTTATTTCCAATTTATTTGTATTCAAGTAGGAAAGTAATAAATTAATTTCTTAGTTTTTAAAACCCTTATTTAATCTAATTTAACATTTTCCTGTTTCTATTACTGTGGTTCTAACATCTTTTGCAACATCTCATTGATATTCTCAAATTCTTATGAATAAAAATATTCCTCATAATGAAATTAAAATATTTTCAATAGGTCTGGATTACCTTCACTTCCATTTAACATCTCAAGTTCTTTTACATATTAATAACTAATTTTTAGGTCTTTTTCAGACATTTCAGTTGTTCTGATAAGTATAAGCATAGAAGCCAACCAATAACAGATTTGCTAGATTCAAAATATATATATTAATATCAATTCATGACTTCTCTACTTCAGTAAGTTGAAATATACTTAAATTGTTTTTGTTTCATTTTCCTCACATACAGAAAAACAACAAAAGTCTATTTAGAGTGCATTTTGCCCTAGTAACATGTTACTTTTTATAACATCATTGTCAAAAGATAAATTAAAAAGAATAATTGTGTTAAAGCTTAGACAAATTCTACTTCAATGAGATCCATAGCTCTAAGTTACATGTATTTTTAATTGATCTTTACTTTACTATTTCTCTGACTCAGTAATAAGCTGAGATGTCTGCCCACTTTGCTTCACTAGCAATGCTGGACTGGTTCTCATGAGCCAGTAAACTTTTCTTTCTCCTTCAGTACCTACACTCTTCTAACAGTCAACATTAGTTGAAAGATTCTGAAATCATGAAAGCCTGGATTTCAATGTTGGATCTGCCACAAACCAGACTCAGAGTGAATTATTGTCTTTATTTCCTCTCTGAAAATGTATTATCTGCCTCACAGAGCTGTTGAGAAACTCTAATGAGACAATACAATAAGTGCTGTCTTATTGTAAATAAGTAAATGCTATTGTAAATAGTAAATGCTCTGTTCCAGGGCCAAAAATTTTAATTAAAGGGCTTATTTCCTATAGGATTATCATTCTCTGTCTGAGGAATGGAAATGGTGATTTAGGAAGGAAATTTACTTCTTCTGACAGTTCCATAAGCTTGCCCTGCTAGAATATAAGCAGCTTTATAACTTCTGGTGGTTCTGGAAAAAAATGTTTCTATCTTCTAGGTAACAGCTAAGAGGCAGGAGCTGATTATGAAGGCATCCACCTTGTTACTTGCTGGGACACAACCAAAGGGACACGGTAAAACTTCCTCTGATTTACTCCTAACAACTGTAGTGTTACTAATTAAAGTGGTGGGGCCAAAAAAATGGTATACTTCACTTTCACTGAGAAATCTTGGGAAATCTACTCACAGATGGATTTTTAAAACCATCTGTAATTCCAGGTTAAAAATGCTTCACTCATAAATTCCTCAGCAATTTCAGAACAGGCATTCTGAAATATCTTTTCCTGGAGCAGTTTATTTTTTCTTTAGCCTGAATTACTTAGAAGTTTTCTTTTAGGTGCCAGAACAGTGCTCTGCAGAAATTTTCTAAAGTATTGAACCAGAACTAATCTTTCCCCCTAGATTTTCTTTGGACCAAACCTCCCAAGAATGAGCCTTGCAACTATTAACTGAACTCTCTGACTTTCTAATGTATAAGACTAGGGTGACATCACTGCTTCATTGATTACAAGGGTCAAGCAGGAGAATTAAACTGCAAGATGCATTCTAAACATCACCTTCACAAATAAAGGATCATGCAAAACTATTCTTCCAACAATTACAAACATATTTTATCACATTGGCACTTGCATTAGTTGCTATTGCTGCCACAATATCTATATGTTTATATTATAAACAAAAGACCACATAATTTCCTCTATGTGTGTTTCACTACTCAGAGGTGGTAGCAACTGTAATAGCTGCAAAAATAATTAAAATATTCCTAAGATATCACCATTCTGTAGACAATAATAAAATTTGAAGATAACCAGCAGATATAATATCATCTTCCTTTAAGCACCATTGTTAACATGGAACTCTCACATATATACCCCGTACTAAAATAAAGCTAATTCTGGGTCATGGAGCCCATTCTGAAACAAAAACAAGTCCAATAACCAATAAATTAGTTATTGATAGGTTAACAAAGGCATCCAATGACTGAAAGTCACAAAGAGAATCATAGACAACATCTGCATGGCATTCATCATATAACCATATTTAATTACTCATACAGGAAACTGTCCTTTAAATGAGAATATTCTAATGCCAGAACGAAGGCCCAAAGTAGCATTTCCAGTTTTGTTTTTTTTTTTTTTTTTTCTAATTTTGAAGGTGCTTCCCTGAACTTTCTGGGTTTTTGCTTCCCTCAGAGGATTCTAGTTTGGCCATTATCATACTATTGGTTCCAAGAGGCTCTGCTGGCTTTTCATCACCGTCAAAGAAAATGTCTTCTGGATTTGGAGGTGGGGGGCAGAATTCTTCACTTGGAAAGATCTCGTGGAAGAGTGTTTCAGCTTGCTTGACGGCATGCTCACTTCCGAGTCCACAGTCAGGCCCAGTGCAGACATAAACGTTGGAAGGCAAGCCATTATATGCGCTTTGGCTGACTCCCGAGGAATCTCTCATGTTAAAATAAAGAGCCCACAAGAGTCCTGGCTTTGGAAGTTCTTCCTGGTCTACTTCTGTCTCAGAATATGGGGTGAATAATTTCTTCACCACTGATTCTAAGTCTTCTCTTGCTGTTTTGGAAGATGAACAGGTCAGATGTACCAGGTAGGTGTCTTTCATGCATGTCATGGTTGAAGAACACAATTCAGTGATGCGGACAGCATGTGCTCCTGGTTCTACCGGAGGTACTATCAAAATGGAAATCTGCTGATCTGAATCTGTCTTTAGGACAGACTGATCCGTAATGAGCACTGCCCTGGAGATCTGCTTGTACTGCACACTCGAACATGTTTCCTCAGACAGGTAACTATCCTCCACAATGAAATATTTAGCATTTATCCTTTGACCAAGGTGATCTATAATTGCTTTACATCTTCCAGATTCTCTGTCAACTACAAGGCATTGTACTTTATGGCGAAGACAATATATTCCACCGAAAACTGCACACATTCTGCAGAAACACTGGGGAATTTCGCCTTGGCCATATAAGGGAAATAAAAAAGGAGTGTTGCCAAACCGTCCAAGACACTGAAGAAAGTTTTTTGTTGCTTTAAGGCCATCTATTGTAGTGCAAGATGATTCTGACGTCATGGCAATCGAGTGAAGTATAAAATGTTGGAGGCTGGGGGTTAATTTTTTGGTTTTCAAGTATTCTGAAAATGAGCATTGTGTGAAAGCTTGGTATTCCTCCGGATGTTGTTCATAATCTAAACAAAATGTAAGAAATTTCATTAGCATCCTCTTTTCAACCATAGTGAGCTCTTTGCTATTAAAGACATCTGCTCTGGAACAAGGCACCTGCTCTACTTTTCCTTCTCGAAATGCAAGAATCCTAGTAACATTTTTAAATTCTGCATAACGACTAACATTTGATTTGATCAACAGATCAATTAACAGTCCTTGAGAATAAAGCAGCTTCGATGACAGATCAATATTAAACCTCCTGCCTTCTTTAACTATTTGAGAGTAAGTAATCCTCTTTCTCTTTGGTGGCACACTGTTGTCTTCCAATACAGGTTTGAGTTCATCTTTAGTGCCATCTGAAACTGTGTGTTTATAAGTATTATACCCACAATATTCTTCTTTCACAGGAGTTTCTGCTGTATCAGTTACTTCTTCATTGTTTTTTGGAGTGTCTTGTGTAGGCACTTCATAGCTAGTAACGTGTGATGAGTGTGTTTCCTCAGACAAGCATGCAGAATCCAGAGGTTTTATGAGGGTACTAGATGCTGCACAAGAAGGATTTTTCTGCAGAGCATCAAGCTCTTCAATATTGCCATCCATGCCCTGACTGGCATAACAAAATACTTCGGTGTGTTGAATGGTTTCATCCTTCTTGCAAAGAGGGATGGCTTCTTCTGTTTCATGGACCATGTCTTGCCATACAGCAGGGCTTTCTTCCCCAGTGTCACTGTTTTGCTGATGTTCCTTCAACCAGGACAGCAATCCTGGAAAATTGAAACTAGCCCAGTTTCCCCCATAGTAACTTCTTGAATCAAGATGCAGAACCCTTTGACCACTTCTGGAACATGCAGCGGCAAGGATGGATTCAGGCAGACCTGTCCCCATCACTATCACATCAAATTCTGTTGGGAGACTGTTGGCCATCCTGGAAAAGTGTCTGGTGACAACTTCTAATGAAGAAATAGTGTATGAATCTGGGCTGAGGGTTCAGAGAAGGTGTGAATATGCTGTAATAAAATCTCTCCTTGTGATATTCCAGATCATCCCAGAAATACTGAAGTTGCAGGTCCCAGGTATTCAACTGCTACCCTTTTTTAGTATTATTTTCTTATAGGTCAGTAGCATAAAACCATGATAAAGTACATCTAATCATATCTGAGAATAATAAAACAAGTATACGGTGTTCATTTCTGTGTTTCATCTTAGCAGTGAATGTCAAAATGTATCACATATGCATTTATGACTGGAATTGTGCTCTGAAAGGAGAAAATTCAAGAAAGAATACAATTATTAACAATACTACGAGAATAATAATTTCAAGCATCAATAATTATAATCCTATGGAGCACGACTTGATATCAGGACCTAAGATTCTACTAAAGCAAGTCATTACATGCTTTCTCACATGTTTTCTAACTTCTTGAAAATAAGCAAAAGATACAGACTCCTCCAAGTCAGGCAATTCAACAATGAAGAATGGATATAACAACATCCCACAAAAATAATTTAAGTTAATACAATTCTATAACTTTTGGTTTTAAGTATTTGAATAAATGGTACACAACAAGGAGATTAAATTGCAAGTAACATGTGGCTCCACTGTGTTTATGGAAACATACTATATACTATGTGCATGCTGCTGTGATTATGCATATTTCTGTGGCCCATACAGTCTGTGGATGCTTCTAAGACAAATGAATAGAAGACTTTTTCATGCCCCACCCACCCTTAGGCTCTTATGGGAACAACATGAGACTATTTCAATTGAATGGGCCACTGCTATAACCAGAAAAGGATTAATTCAATAAAATAACTAGCATATTAAAATGTTTAGGTATATAAAAGAATCAGTCTGCTGAAAATGTATTTGTAAGAAATCCTTATATAAATGTGCATAAGCACAGGTGTATTTTTAAGGTGTAAGTTAAAAAGGAAAAGTCCTGGGTCCATATGTTAAAACACTGCAATATAAAATAACATCTGCTTCATTAGAAGGACTGATGCTGAAGCTGAAGCTCCAGTACTTTGGCCACCTGATACAAAGAGCTGACTACCTGGAAAAGATCTTGATGCTGGGAAAGATTGAGGGCAGGAGGAGAAGGGGACGACAGAGGATGAGATGGTTGGATGGCATCACTGACTGAATGGACATGAGTTTGAGCAAACTATGGGAAACAGCGAAGGATAGGGAAGCCTGGTGTGCTGCAGTCCATGGGGTCACAAGGAGTTGGACACAACTGAGTGACTGAAGTACAGCTTCTAAAACCCACATCAACATACAATGACGTGTATTTTGTGAGACCCTAGCTCTGAGACTGAATCTCTTCATCTCAAGATGAAGGTCTGTCTAAACATCCTCTGCCAAGATTAGCATGCTGTTTGTTGTTCTTATTTTTGAAGGGGTAGGAGGTGGTAGTAAAGAAAGTCTCTCCTGTTAATTTGTAGCATCATTCTGGTTGTATTCCATGTGCAGAACACCTGCGTGGTGGTAGGTGTGGCCAGAGGTGCAATAGCCAAAGGGCTGAAAGGTATACTCACCTGGAAGTTCTTGCTGCTGCTAAGTCACTTCAGTCGTGTCCGACTCTGTGTGACCCCATAGACGGAAGCCCACCAGGCTCCCCCGTCCCTGGGATTCTCCAGGCAAGAACATGGGAGTGGGTTGCCATTTCCTTCTCCAATGTGTGAAAGTGAAAAGTGAAAGTGAAGTCGCTCAGTCAGTCTTTCTATCACTCATCATTAAACAGTAAGAGTGAGTTTCTTGAGCTCTGATTTTTCCTACTGCTACACTTACTGAAACCTAGATCAGTGCATACTGGGCCTGCCTAGGCTGAGATGACTAATTATCCTGGATACCCATATAACAAGCCATTCAATTGGAACTTAAAGTGACTAATTCACTGAACTGACAGTTCAGTTTAAACAAGATGGCAATCTTCATAGTCTTGTCTGGTCAAAGCCTCTGCCTGAAGAATATTAGGGATTCCACTTGCTTTCAGCATTCCCTAAGAAACCAGGCATTGAGCACAGAATGAAGTGGTTGCCTGGCCTACTCATATATATATGTGAATTACTTATTCTGCTTCCTTCCTGCAGGATGTGGAGAGGAAGACAGAACCCATGAGGGTATGTAAAGAAGCGTAACCATAGTATGCACCTATTTTTGGCTTAGAAGGGGATATAACAGAGGGTTGGGAGTAACAGAGAGGATATAAGCCATAAGTGCTGAAACCAGCCACCTCCTAACATACAGGGATCACAGGAATTCTCGTAATACAAGGCAAGACAGGACAACCTTAAAGAATATTTAGTTCAATTACCATGTAACTCCAGGTAAGAGAACTGATGGCTGGAGAGATTAAGTGACTGGGAGAGTCCACATGATGGGTTAGCCACAGTACTGAGTGGGACGCATGATCACACCATCAGGCCAGTGGTCTTTCCACTTGACAGAGCAGCCTCTCTAGAAGCCTCTGAAGTAAGTAGTCACTTTTGATATTTTAGAATGTCCTGCCCTTCACTACTCCAAGGTTAGTTAGTTCTTCCTTAGGGCTAACAATGAGGAAAGCACCCTCCCTCTCTTTAACTCTTACCTAGAAGCACAATGTTTGGAATTTACTCCAGAATCCACCTGTCAATGCAGGAGACACAGGTTCCATCCCTGGGTTGAGAAGATCCCCTGAGGAAGAAAGTGGCAACCCACTCCAGTATTCTTGCCTGGGAACTCCCATAGACAGAGAAGCCTGGTAGGCTATAAGCCACGGGGTCACAGTAGAGTCAAACACGACTTGGCAATTAAACAACAAAAATGTTTTCAGCTCTATCATAATCCACTATTGACCTGTCTCCCAGGCCTTGAACAAGACTCAGAACGTTCTGTCCCAGAGTTTCCACCTCTAACTTAAAAGCAGGTTAAAGTCATTGTTGAAAGCACTAACTAAATGCCCAGAAAGAGAGAGTAGTGGTAAGGCAAAATACTGTGTGGTGAACATTTTTAGCAGTCTTAGAAAATCCTTTCAGATTGGGGTGGGAATGGAGCAGGGATGATGAGAGAGGAAAAGGATGGAAGAGAAAAGGAGATACAGTAGGGTGAGGCCACAAGATAGAAGGGATGAGGAAGAAAGCGAATGCTGGTACTAATAAAAAACTCAACATACCCCTGTTTCCAAACTCCCAGGCACTGAGTTAGAATAGAAACTGAATTTCCCAGCACAGAAAATGCACTTCTTGAAGATAAGAACTTTAAGTGCTTATTGAGGAAGGGGTAGGTAGTAGGAGAATATTAGAGTCATTGAGACAATCAAATAAAATTATGATTTGTATGACATTTTCTTGGGTCCCTCAACATATAAAAAAGGAATCATAACAAATATAATATGCGGGTTTGTCATCACATAGAAGGTTGGTGAATAAGAAAATACTCTTGATAATGCTACAACGATTTTATTCTTGTAAACTTGCCAAGATCAAAGCAGTAATGAATTAACAATGAATTTCAGTATTTTTTTTTTAAGGAAATTTAAGACCTGAGAAATGTACATTTCTATTTCAAACTTCTGTACAAATGAAATTTCTGGAGCACATACAAAATGATAATTTCTTTTCCAAGCTTAGAAAATAATGTCTTCAATGAAACGCTGGGTAGTTCATCCTTCAAAATGTCAAGTGTTAGTGAGATTTAAATCCTGCATCTGGGTTAAGAGTATTGTATTATCAAGTTCTACTTTAATCAAACCTACTGGTTTCACAGCTAATTATATGTTCATTTTGAGTTGGGATTCTCGCATCCATTTGCAATCTCACCTGAGACTTTCGTGTGCTGGAAACTATAAGGAAGAAAACACAGAAAAAATAGCTAATAGGGTACATGCCAGTGTGCATTCTGAGGACCTGAATAAAACTATCTCACTTCCTAGGAAGCAGTCAAAGGTTTACAACTGCTAATGGGCAAATTTTTAAAAAGAATTTACACATCGTGACTATGTTAAGTTTCTACCTCTCATTTTAGGAAATTAATATAGCAATTAGATCTCATCACCCTCTCCAACTTTCACAAGTCAATCACTTGAATCTCTTAACTCCACGGCCCTTAATTTCTTTCCTCGAAGTGTATAAGCCTTTGTCTCGTATCCTGTTGAATTAAACGAGGAGACAGAAAGCAGAGAAGTAGATGAGCAGGACAGCGACCAGAGATGAGGTACGGAGGAACTGGGCCCACCGGGGAGCGGGGGCTGCAGACAGGCTGGGGTTTGGGTGGGCGTGGGGCCTGCTGAGCACAGGCAAAGAGGGAGGTGAGCGAGAGCAGGAGGACGAGGTCAGCGGGGGAGGAGAGGTGCGCGGAGCGGGTGAGGCGGGGGAAGGTGAGGTCTAGAGGGAAAAGTCGGGGCTGGGGAGGAGGGGACGTCAGAGGAATAGAGGTCAGTGGGGAGGTGAAGTCAGAGGTGCCCCGCCGCGAGGCCGAGGCCCCGAAGCGGGAGGGGGCGGGGCCGGGAGCAGGCGCGGGAGGGAGGTCCACCCCGACCACTCACCTCACAGGCTGCTGCCGAAGCCCATTCGCCGGCCCCCGACCCAGCTGCTCCTCAGGGGGAACGCGAAAGCCAGCGCGGCCCGGAGGACGGACGGTAGCAGATCGCCGAGGCTGACGTGGAGCAGGAGGCGGCGGGCGGGGCTGCGGAGCCGCGGTAACTTGAGGTAGATGACGAGCACTAGCAGGCTGCTGCCCACGCCCGGAAGCCCCACGGAGCCAAGCAAAAGCACCGACCGCTCGTAGGCGCCCTCGCTGACAGGCGGGGTGAGGCTTGACCACCCCGCCCTTCCGGCTGCCGCGGCCGCGCCTCCCCGCTGGCGCGACAGGCGCCGGCGCGCTCGGTTCTGGGCGGGGCGGGGTATTAGATGCGGCTCCGGGCCTTTTCCCCGCCCCCGGCGCGCCTCGGAACCCCGCCCCTTCCCGCCACTGTAGCCCCGCCCCGACTCGCCTTGTAGCCCCGCCCATCCCGGCGCTCCTCCTAATCCCGCCCCCCGTCCTAGTCTTAAAGGAGTCCGCGCGCTTTCGGCCCTTTCCTCCCTCCCCAACCTGTATGCCGGCGCCAACCCTCCCAGTCCGTGAGAGCCGGAAGGGAGATCAACCACGGTGGCGCCTCACTTCGCATCCCCGCTCCTCCCCCAGCCCAGCCGGAAGACCTCTTGGCGTTCACCACTCACTCACTCGTTCAGGAACATTTATGGGTTCCTGGCTCACCACGTGCTCACGAGGGGGTTACACGAGCGACCCCTAGCCTTGGCTTCTCCCCTCCCGGGAAGCTGTTAGGAACCGCTGCCAAATGGTGTCGCACATTTAATGCAAACCCAGGCAGCACCCCAGGCCTGCTCATATTGTCCTTCGTGTCCTCCCTGCAGTAGAAATGGTTACACCCAGTCACTAAGGCCCTTGCTGCGGCCACCTTCCAGCTCCACACCACATCTAGCAGGTGCAGAGGTGATCTCAGTGTTTGAAGCAGAACACTTCCTCTGACCATTTATACTGTCAAAATAGATGGCAAGTTAAACACAGGTCCGTGAACCGATCAGTCATTACAGGGCTGCGCCACTGCCTCTACGCAAGCCACAAAAGGGCCCAAGGAGGATGCAGTCACTATCCAGACCCGCAGGCTGTTCTGGGCACCGCTGGCCTGCACAGTGTTTGCTCAAGGGCAAAGGACCTGCCCTCCACCAAGGTGTATGCCTCCTCCAACCTCTATTCAAAACATCGGTTGAGAATGAGTAGGGTCAGTGAACTCCCATTTTGTAATGGGAGTTTTGAAGGTAAGGTCTAATAGTCAGGGCAGGGTTGCTCTTCATCATGGTGCTTTGAGCAATAGCTGACGGCCAGTGTGCTCTGCCCTCAAAATCTTGATTTGTCCTTAAGGCTTCCAGTCTGGACTTACCTGTGATATATACCCACCCACTTTAAAAAAAAACAAAACTCATATAATTTTGTATTTTCCATTTATGCAACCCTTTAACAAGTTCTGTATATTTAATGTCGACTGTGTTTACTGTCTAGTCTACAGTAAGGTCTCAATAAATATTAGTTGAATGAATGATGAAGGACTCATATTTTTCCCTAAAGCATTCATTCATTCATTGGTGCATTCATTGTGGTGGTGTTGGAAGAACACACAGTTATCAACCAAGTACATATGTAGTGTTGTGAAATGTGGCATTAAGAAAAGTAAGGCAGGGCTTTCCTGGTAGCTCAGTGGTGAAGAATCCACCTGCCAATGCAGGAGACAAGGGTTGGATCCCTGGTGGGGGAAGATCCCTCATGCCTCAGCAGTTAACACTGTGTGCCACAACTATTGAGCCCATGCTTTAGAGCCTGGGAACCACAACTGCTGAGCTCTGCAACTACAGAGTAGCCCCTGCTCACACAGCAGTGAAGACCCAGCACAGCCAAAAATAAATACATAAAATGTTTTAAAAGATAAATAAGGCAGATAATTCCTAATTATCTTTAATTCCTAAAGGAAATCAGCCCTGAATATTCATTGGAAGGACTGATGCTGAAGCATCAATACTTTGGCCAGCTGATGCGAAGAACTCACTCATTGGGAAAGGCCCTGATGCTGGGAAAGATTGAAGGCAGGAGGAGAAGGGTATGATAGAGGATGAGATGGTTGGATGGCATCACCAACTCGATGGACATGAGTTTGAGTAAGCTCCGAGTGTTGGTGATGGACAGGGAAGCCTGGCGTGCTGCAGTCCATGGAGTCACAAAGAGTTGGACACGACCGAGTGACTGAACTGAAGGCAGATAAAGGGTATTTGGGAGGGAGGGAAGAGTTTGTTATTTTGTATAGCATGGCTACACATAGCCCCCCTGAGTACAAAAGGCACAGGGTAGATATAATGGAATGGGTCCATGCTTGACATATCGGAGGAAAAATAAGAAACCAATGTGGCTGGGTGGAATGAGAATTGCAAAATAAGGGCAGGGAAGTAGGTGAGCAGTGATTGGCCGCAGATTCTTGGCTATTTTAGTAAAATGACTTTGGCTTTAAAGTCCAAGGCAATGCCTGTGTAAAAGGAATAATAGTGAAGGAAAAAAGGAATAAGAGGTTTTTGGCAAGTGTTTAAGAATTTTGGTAGATTTGTTTTTATAATACTATGAATTATTAAGGTTATCTCTTGATGAGGGTGAAAGAGGAGAGTGAAAAGTTTGGCTTGAAGCTCAACATTCAGAAAATGAAGATCATGGCATCTGGTCCCATCACTTCATGGGAAATAGATGGGGAAACAGTGGAAACAGTGTCAGACTTTATTTTTTTGGGCTCCAAAATCACTGCAGATGCTGACCGCAGCCAGGAAATTAAAAGACGCTTACTCCTTGGAAGGAAAGTTATCACCAACCTAGATAGCATATTAAAAAGCAGAGACATTACTTTGCCAACCAAGGTCCGTCTAGTCAAAGCTATGGTTTTTCCCGTGGTCATGTATGGATGTGAGAGTTGGACTGTGAAGAAAGCTGATCGCCGAAGAATTGATGCTTTTGAACAGTGGTGCTGGAGAAGACTCTTGAGAGTCCCTTGGACTTCAAGGAGATCCAACCAGTCCATTCTAAAGGAGATCAATGCTGGGTGTTCATTGGAAGGATTGATGCTAAAGCTGAAACTCCAGTACTTTGGCCACCTCATGCGACGAGTTGACTCACTGAAAAAGAGTCTGATGCTGGGAGGGATTGGGGGTGGGAGGAGACTGGGACAACAGAGAATGAGATGGCTGGATGGCATCACCAACTCGATGGACATGAGTTTGAGTGAACTCTGGGAGTTGGTGATGGACAGGGAGGCGTGGCGTGCTGTGATTCATAGGGTCTCAAAGAGTCGGACACGACTGAGCAACTGAACTGAACTGAACTGATTATACTTCGGGTTTCCCAGATGGCACTAGTTGTAAAGAATCCAATTCCTAATGCAGAAGATGAAAGAGACACAGGTTTGATCCCTGTGTAGGGAAGATCCCAGGGAGAAGGAAATGGCAACCGTGGAAGGAAATGGATTGTAGCATGCTAGGCTTCTTTGTCCTCCACTGTCTTCTGAAGTTTTCTCAAATTCATGTCCATTGAGTCAGTGATGCTATCTAGCCATTTCACATCCTCTGCCACCTCCTTCTCCTTTTGCCTTCAGTCTTTCCCATCATCAGTGTCTTTTTCAATAAGTTGACTCTTCACATCAGGTGGTCAAAGGATTGGAGCTTCAGCATCTGTCCTGCCAATGAATATTCAGGGTTGATTTCCTTTAGGATTGACTGGTTTGATCTTCTTCCTGTCCAAGGGACTCTCAAGAGTCTTCTCCAGCACCACAGTTCGAAAGCATCAGTTCTGCACTTATGGTCCCATTCTCACATCTGTATAGGACTACTGGAAAAACCATAGCTTTGACAACATAGACATTTGTCACAAAGTGATGTCTCTGCTTTTTAATTTGCTGTCTAGGTTTGTCATAGCTTTCCTTCCTGGGAGCATCTTCTAATTAAAATTTAAATAAAATTTAAAATAAAGGGTCTTTAGTTGTTAGAAAAATGCTAATCAAAACCACAATGAAATACCACTTCAGACCTACTAGGATGGCTATTATCAAAAACTAAAAACAGCAACAAAAAGGAAACTAAAAAGCATTGAAAGAATGTGGAGGAGTTAGAACCCTGCTGTGCCACTACTGAGAATGTAAAATGGTGTAGCCACTGTGGAAACACCTTGGCAGTTCCTCAGAAAGTTAAACACATTTATCAATGATCCAGTAATTCTGCTCCTAGAAGTATACTCAAAAGAATTGAAAGCAGGGACTGGAACATGTATTTGTACACAAGTGTTCATAGCAGTATTATTCACAATAGCCAAAAGGTGGAAATAAAGCAAATGTCTATTAATAGACAAATGAATAAAAAATGTGGTATGTACACACAATGGAATATTACTCAGTAACAGAAATAAATGAAATTCTAATACATGCTGCAACATAGATGAACCTTGAAAACCTTAGGCTGAGTGAAGTAAGCCTGACACAAAAGGACACATATTATAGATTCCACGTATATGAGGTATCTAGAATAGACAAATTCATAGTAACAGAGAGAAGAGTAGTAGTCACCAGAGAGGAGGAAGAAACGGGGAACTAGTGGTTAATGGGTACACAACTTCAGTTTGGGGTGATGCAGATGTTCTGGAAATGGATAGCAGAGGTGGTTGCACAAAATTGTGAATTACTTAATGCCACTGAATTGTACATTTAAAATGATTGAAACAGTAAATTTTATGTGATATATACTTTAATGAAATAAACAGCATGTGCTAATTATGCCTGCATCTCACTCCCCCAAAGTAGGAAAAGTACAGTATATGCAAATGCAACCAATTTACTGAGTGAGCTGGACTCAGTATGTTATTGTTTAGTTGCTAAGTCCTGTTCCAGTCTTTTTTGACCCCATGGACTGTAGACTGCCAGGCTCCTCTGTCCAGTACAGTGCAAGCAAAAAGCAATTTTATTCTCTTTGGTACTACTAAATTTCAAATATTTTCCTTCCATCTATTCTTCACTGCCCTCGGTTGACATTTTATCAGTTCTCAAAGCCTTTCTGATCACTTTCAAGTAATATAAAGTCTGAAATATTATAATACTGACACATTAAAACTCATAGAAAACTCATCTGTCAACCCTCCAAAACAGAGCATGCTGTAGCCTGGAGAACTTTTGGGGGTGGGGAGGTGGGAGTGGAGGGAACAACAACCAGCTTCTCCCATTTCCTTAAGCACCACATTTGATGCTGCTCTGAGCCCCTCTGGGATTTTGAGGAAAATCTTCCTTGATTGGTAAAGTTGTCATCTGATGTTGGTGCCCTCTGCTTATGCAAATTTTCAGTCTGCGTTTTTCTCTCCTGAGGTGATCTGTGGAGTCTCTAGAGGACCTGAGGTCACTGGAGATATTTTTCCAACTCTGTTGACAGGGGCAGTGCCTCTCTGTCAGCTGGAGCCTTACTTCTCCCTCTAAGTCCCTGATTAGGGTCCCCTAGACCCTCCAGGCAGCCACCTTTCCTGGTGGCTCAGATGGTAAAGCGTCTGCCTACAATGTGGGAGACCCCGGGTTCGATCCCTGGGTTGGGAAGATCCTCTGGAGAAGGAAATGGCAACCCACTCCAGTACTCTTGGCTGGAAAATCCCATGGACAGAGGAGCCTGGTGGGCTACAGTCCATGGGGTCTCAAAGAGTCGGACACAACTGAGCGACTTCACAGACCCTCCAGGCATTCTTCTCTAATAGGGCTCCTCCCAAGATGACCCAGTTTGGAGTCTTGCGTCTGGTCCTCTGGAAATGTGTATGCATCCTTATCCCACCAAATTCTGGATGTGGCCTGCTGTTGGAGAACTGGCCAGCCACAGTCTCTCCTCTTCAGGAGAGACTATTGGGTAGAAATAAGTGGATAAAAGTTATGGTCACATGACTACTGTAAAAATTTTCCTGGAGGTGTTCATTAAGGGTCTCCTCAACCTTGTAATGAACCTGCCTTCTCTTAAGCCTTCTGAAGGAGAGAATAGACTAATATGTGAAGAATTGATTTCTCAGTGCCTCTGTACATCATCCTTCATGGGCTGTATAGCCCTTTTTAAAAAAAAAAAATGGGAAAATTCCTCAAGCCTATTGTACTGTGGAACCTCTGGCAAGACAGAAAGAAGTCTATTTTAGTATCCTCCCACACTGGAGCATTAATTCATTATAACCTCTATATTTCAAACAAGTCTTTTACAAAGTATGACAGTGTCAATGGAAACAGGCTTTTGTGTTTTTTTGTTTTTAATTTAATTTATTTATTTTGCTGCATTCGAGTGAGATCTTTAGTCACAGCATGTGGGATCTAGTTCCCTAGCCAGGAATTGAACCTGGGCCCCTTGCATTGGGAGCACCGAGTCTTAGCCACTGGACCACCAGGGAAGTCCCCAATAAGACAGGTTTTATCTGCCACTCTTGTTCAGAATCACTGATAATCCTTAGCCTTCTGTGTGATGCACATGATGGCTAAGAGGAAACTTCGACCCTTACTCAACCAAGTAATCTCTCTCCAAGGAGCACATCTTTCCCAGGCCTGTCTAAACTTTGATCCCCAGTGAGAAGAGGAAGAAGCCTTGAGGAAATTCTGGCCAAATATAGCTAAACCATTTCCTGTCTTAGGAAACATAAGTTAGTGAATGTAACCGAACTTTTTTTTTTTTTAAAAAAAGAAAATCTGGCATACCTTCAATTTCTGAATGTCAATTCTCTTTGCACATACAGCTCAATTTCTTTGTTGAGTAAACTATTAGTCTTTCCAACATCTCCTTCCTTTTCAAAACACTTTCCCCTCTTGGTTTCTGAAATACTCCTTTCTCTTGACTCTTCTACTTCACTGGCCACTCCTACTTAGTTTCCATCAGTGGTTCTTCCTGATCACTCTGACCTCTGAACAGTGGCATGCTCAGGGTTTGGTCCTCAGTTTTTTTGTTTATTCAAGGAGATCTCATCTAGTCCAGTGGCTTTGAATACCACCTAAGTGCTGATGGTGGCTTCCCAGGGGTTCAGTGGTAAAGAATCCACCTACCAATGCAGGAGACGTGAGTTCAGTCCCTAGGTTGGGAAGATCCCCTGGAATAGGAAATGCAAGCCCACTTCAGTATTCTTGCCTAGAAAATTCCATGGACAGAAGAGCCTTACAGGCTACAGTCCATGGGGTTGCAAAGAGTTGGACATGACTGAGCAACTAAACACAGCAGAGCAAGTGCTGATGATTTTTAAGGTTCTCCCCTGAACCCTAGATTTTTACATCTGACTATTCAATATCCACAATTGTTTATCTAATAGACATCTCAAACTTAACACATCCCAAATTGAACTCTTAATTCTCACCTCAAAATCTCCTTCTCCCACTGACTTCCTCCCAGAAGTGAGTAACTATTCTATCCTCCCAGAATCCCTAGAATTATTCTTGATTCTTCTCTTGCTATCACATTCCCATCTAATCCAAATTCTATCATATCTATCTTCATATAGCCTGACATCTTAGCCCTATCTTCATCTAAACCACTATCATCTCTTACTTGGATTACTGAAATTGCCACCTAGTTGGTTTTCCTGCTTCTATTCTTTCTCTCCTTCAACTTATCTCTATTAAGCAGTTAAATGGAGAAGGAAATGGCAACCCACTCCAGTACTCTTGCCTGGGAAATCCCATGGACAGAGGAGCCCGGTGGGCTACAGTTCATGGGGTTGCAAAGAGTCAGACACGACTGAGAGACTAACAAGCAGTCGAAACAATCCTTTTCCAATGTGAATCAGATATCAGCATTCTACTCAATAGCAGATTAGTGATTACTGTATAAACTGTCCTTACAACAGATTTGGCTCCACCTCTGACTCTCTGATGTTATCTCCCCACCTTCTCTTCCCATACCACATCACCCCAGTCACATGACTTCTTCGTTGTTTCTCAGACATATCAAGCACAGTTTGATATCAGGACTTTATGTATGCTTTTCTCGGAACACCTTTCTACCATTTGTCCACATGGCTTGCTACCTTACTTCCCTCTGGTTTGTGTCCAGGTGTCTTTCTATTAATGAGTCCTTTTCTGAGCTCCCTCATCCATGTCTTTTGAGTTATCCCCCAACCCAACATACTTTTACTCTCTTTCTTTAGCTTACTTATCACCTTTTGGCATATTATTTACCTATTTGCTTGTTTGTGTGTCTTCTCCATTAGACTGAAAGCTCAATAAGCTCTTTTGTTCACTGTTGTTTCCTCAGTGCCTAAAATAGTACCTAACATGAAGCAGGTGTTCAGTGAATATCTGCTGAATGAATGAAAATGAGAATGCAGGAGGATGGTAGGAAAACTGGTCCTTCATGTGTCACTACCTATACTTCAAAAGTTTTAAAGGGAAAAGAGAAGGAACAAAAGAAATTATGAGATATTTTCCTACATAAAAGCCTTATTTTGTCCTTTTAGTAGCCATAGATGAATATTAAGGAGACAGTATTACAACTGGAGGTACCCAGCAATGCTACCTGATTCACTTCTGAATGCAAGGTCTTGCAGATGTTTTTAAAGATGGACTTCACCTAACTCACCTAAAGCATAGGAAGTTAGCTCATGCTGGATAAAATATTAGACAATCTCTCCTTCCCATAAAGAGTTAAATATTGGGAAACTTGATTTAATAGCAATTGCACTAAATAGTATTGGAGTATTGGAACTTGCAATTAGAGGAAAGGAGACAAAGAGAAAGCTTCTTCTCATTCAACTAATGATACCTTGAAAGAACTTTCCTCTCGGTCAGGAACTACCTCTTCGTCATACTGACTTGCTTTATTATTATAATTGAAGGACAATACATAAAGGAATAAAAAGTATTTTTATTCTCTATGACCTCAAAATGGAGAAGGAAATGGTAACCCACTCAGGTATTCTTGCCTGGAGAATCCTGTGGACGGAGAAGCCTGGTAGGCTACAGTCCACGGGGTCGCATAGAGTCGGACACGACTGAGCGACGGAACAGACAGATGACCTCAAAAACTATCTTCATTTGTCATAGAAAGGTCAGATACTGAAATACATCTTCATCTTTAGAAGTTCAGGTATCCAATCAAGTATGGCGACAAGAATGAATGTGAATTTTACTCTCCAGGGCATATCCTGAGGAAGGCAAAATGAGGTGAAAAGAGATATAGGGGGGAGAAGGTAATGCCCAGTTTCCATACTTGGCCTTTATCTATTTTTCTTTCCTCTTAGGCAGTATATACACACACCCCACACTCACACACACATACATACACACAAATTAGTGGAGAAAGAAATCTCAATTTCCTCTTTATGAAGGAAGGAGGATGTTACAAAGGTATTATGATGCAATAAGGACCATATGAAGGACACGGGTAACATTATGAGGTCAGGAGTTTTACTGAAGTGTTTGCCTATATGAAATGCATTAGACCTAAGTCAGTGTTTTCCCTGCTATACTCCTACCCACAGTATGGGATGTTAAGATCAAAGGAATGAGACCTAGGGCAAAAACTGAGGTAGCAGGGAGGCATTGCAACAACTGGGAGGTTGTCCAAGTTGGCAAATTTACACTGTTATTTCTGGACAGAAATAAAAGATTCCCTATGTCCTTATGGATACCAGGGAGGAAAAACATGTCAACACTGCACTACAGGTTAGCAGCTTCAGGAAAGCCTTGAGAGGGTTTGAAAGATTGGTTGAACACGTAGCAGCCCAGAAAAGAGATGAAAGAGCTGGCTTGTTTGCCCAAAAAGAAGGTAAGATCAGTGAACATGGGGCAGTCCAGTTGGGTCTGTTGATTAGAACTGGGAATACTATCAAACAAAAGGATGATAGAATTTAATAATTTACAAATTACTTTAATAAATATAACTTAATTACTTCTTGTAACAGGGAGAAGCAACATAGCTGAATAGCAAAGACATTGAATGGGAGGGTTGTATCCATTTCCTCATCTGACTCTGTCCTTGAATAGCTAAGTGGATTTGAGGAAGCTCTTTTCATTTCTCTGAAAGTTCAGTTCAGTTCAGTTTAGCCACTCAGTCGTGTCCGACTCTTTGCGACCCCATGAATCACAGCACGCCAGGCCTCCCTGTCCATCACCAACTCCCGGAGTTTACCCAAACTCATGTCCATCAAGTCAGTGATGCCATCCAGCCATCTCATTCTCTGTAGTCCCCTTCTCCTCCTTCCCCCAATCCCTCCCAGCATCAGGGTCTTTTCCAGTGAGTCAACTCTTCTCATGAGGTGGCCAAAGTACTGGAGCTTCAGCCTCAGCATCAGTCCTTCCAAAGAACACCCAGGACTGATCACCTTTAGGATGGACTGGTTGGATCTCCTTGCAGTCCAAGAGACTCTCAAGTGTCTTCTCCAGTGCCACAGTTCAAAAGCATCAGTTCTTCGGTGATCAGCTTTCTTCACAGTCCAACTCTCACATCCATCCATGACCACTGGAAAAACCATAACCTTGACTAGATGGACCTTGGTTGGCAAAGTAATGTCTCTGCTTTTTAATATGCTATCTAGGTTGGACATAACTTTCCTTCCAAGGAGTAAGCATCTTTTAATTTCATGGCTGCAGTCAACATCTGCAGTGATTTTGGAGCCCAGAAAAATAAAGTCTGACACTGTTTCCCCATCTATTTCCCATGAAGTGATGGGACCACATGCCATGATCTTAGTTTTCTGAATGTTGAGCTTCAAGCCAACTTTTTCACTCTCCTCTTTCACTTTCATCAAGAGGCTTTTTAGTTCCTCTTCACTTTCTGCCATAAGGGTGGTGTCATCTGCATATCTGAGGTTATTGATATTTCTCCCAGCAATCTTGATTCCAGCCTGTGCTTCTTCCAGCCCAGCATTTCTCATGATGTACTCTGCATATAAGTTAAATAAGCAGGGTGACAATATACAGCCTTGACATACTCCTTTTCCTATTTGGAACCAGTCTGTTGTTCCATGTCCGGTTTTAACTGTTGCTTCCTGACCCGCATATAGGTTTCTCAAGAGGCAGGTCAGGTGGTCTGGTATTCCTAATTAGCTCTCTCAAATGTAAAATTAGGGGTGGGTGGGTTAAATGACATCTAAGGTTCCTTCTGTTGAATTTACCATTTGACGTCTTACTGGTTGCTCTGGAACTCTCAATAGGACATTGCAGGCATGCTTGGTCACTCAGTTGTGTCCAATTCTTTGTGACCCCATGGACTGCAGACTGCCAGGCTCCTCTGTCCATGCAATTCTCCAGGAAAGAATACTGGAGTGGGTAGCCATTCCATTCTCCAGGGGACCTTCCAGACCCAGTGATCAAACCCAGGTTTCCTATATTGCAGGCGGATTCTTTACCACTTGAGTGACTAGTGCATAGTGATCATTAGTAAGCCACATGAACTACCTGCCATCATTTTATTTAAGGGTATCACAAGTCACAAGGAGCTGATGTCACCATTAAGGGATTTAGGACTCTTCTAGATAGGAGGAGATTGCAAGGGATGGGATCATTAAATCAGTTCCTGAAAATATCTATCTAAAGACCTGTTCCACCAGTTTTCCTGGAGCTTGTGCCTGCGTGCTAAGTCACTTCAGTTCTATCATACTCTTTGCGGCCCCATGGACTAAAGCCCAACAGACTCCTCTGTCTATGGGATTCTCCAGGCAAGAACACTAGAGTGGGTTGCCAGGCCCTCCTTCAGGGGATCTTCCAGACCCAGGGATCAAACCCAAGTCTCTTACAACTCCTGCATTGGGAAGTGTGTTCTTTACCACTAGTGCCACCTAGGAACCCCTGCTCTCCACCCTGAACTCCCTTCGGGGATTGTCAAAGGTCAGCTGCTACAGCAGCACAGATTCAATCCCAGCAAAGGCAGATGGCAAATGCCGTTGGCAACTGCCAATTTGTAGTTGACAGTATTTAAGAATTTATAAATCATTTTAACAAACACAATTTAATTACTTCTCATAACAATTCTAAAAGCAAATATTAATGTCATTGCTATTTTTGTTGTTGTTGAGTTGTTAAGTCATGTCCGACTCTTTTGTGACCCCATGGATGTCTAGTCAAAGCTATTTTTTTTCCAGTAGTCATGTATGGATGTGAGAGTTGGACCATAAAGAAAGCTGAGTGCCGAAGAATTGATGCTTCTGAACTGTGGTGTTGGAGAAGACTCTTGAGAGTCCCTCAGACAGCAAGGAGACCAAACTAGCCAATCCTAAAGGAAATCAGTCCTGAATTTTCATTGGAAGGACTGATGCTGAAGCTCCAATACTTTGGCCACCTGATGCGAAGAACTGACTTTTTAGAAAAGACCCTGATGCTGGGAAAGATTGAAGGCAGGAGGAGAAGGGGATGACAGAGGATGAGATGGTTGGGTGACATCACCGACTTGATGGACATGAGTTTGAGTGAACTCTGGGAGTTGGTGATGGACAGGGAGGCCTGGCGTGCTGCAGTTCATGGGATCGCAAAGAGTCTGACACGACTGAGTGAATGAACTGGACTGGCCTCTAGTCTACCAGGCTCCTTCTTGCTATTAGCTCCACTTTATTTGTTAACAAATGAGAAATACGTAAAAATCATCTGTTCAAGTCACTCAATTCCTAAGTGTTAGAGCTGACTCAGACCTTTTATTAATACATATGCTTTTGTAAAATGATTGAGAACTTGGCTGGGCTTTCTAAACTACTCAATAAGCTTTCATGTTTCCCTAGTCCCCTTGTCAGTTTGTTTTAACTCTCTCTGTAACTGATTTTCCAAACCCTTGCACTTTTTCTGAGTCCTCAATAGGATCTAACCTCCTCCCAATCAAGCTTCCAACATCATAAGTGAAAGCAAAGCCAAAACATAAAAATTCTCTCAAACTCTCTTTCTTCCACTTCCAAATTACCTGAAGCAATATCTGTCCTTTCTTCCATGCCTCCTCCCGTCCAGAGCTGTTGCTACCTTGCTGCAACAACTGCAAAAACCTCCTTTTCCACTGGTTTTGTCCTCTAAAACTAAAATTATGACGACAGTCCTTTCCTTGACTTTCTCTTCCTTTGAAGCTTGTATGCTTTTCCTTTGCTTCTCTGCTAAATTTCCCCATAGTGTCATCACTTCATTTTCAATCAAGTACGGCTTCCCTTATCACTTTGCTGAAAAATCCTCTTACCAAGGTATTCGATCACCTAATATGCCTGCCAAATTCAACAACTTGTTTATATTTTCCAGCTTACTTGGCCATTTCACTGCATAAACAGTTGGCTGCTACTGCTTCTAGAAATTATCTTCTGTGTTACTCATTAACACCACTCTCCTCTTATTTTTTCCTCTTCTCATTCTTTCTTTGCTTCTTTTTTTCTTGAGCTTTGCCTGCGTTGTCTCTCAGTCTTACAGCATAGACATCAACTGCCTAGTCTCCTAAGCCAGGTGTCTTGGTATAAATTTTGACTCTTTATTTCACGGCATCTCACTCTTGGGTTATTATAACAGCTTCTTCATATAATGGTCTTCTTGCCAAGAGTGATTCCTTTCTGTATACTTCTGCTGGGAGATTTTCCTTTAAAAAAATCTCTTTAAAATTTCCACATTCCTAGTATATTAGAGCACCCTTAAAATCCATATACGTTATCTTGGCATCATCCCCTAACCTACTCCAATTGTAGCTCCTTGGAATTGCCCTGCCTGCACCTTCTGTCCTAACACAAACTTCTCAGCATTTCCAAACCTGGCATACTGTTAACGACTCTGATTTTGCACGTGTCATCCCTGCAAAGTGGTGTACATTTCCTCCCTTTTGGAGGGTCTATGAATACTTTCTCATTTTTCAAGATCCAAATAAAACGTCACTTCTTTACAAAAACTTCCAAACTTTTCCTGAGCAAAGCCATCCTTAGAAATTTTGATGCACTTTATTGCCATCTCAAGGAATTTACTGCTAATCTTAACTTGTTGAAATTGATATACATGTGTATATTCCTGCCCTTTCTTTCCAGCATTGAACTGTGAGTGCTTTGAAGACTTGGTAACCTCAGGGTTAGCCCAAGAGTCTGAGGCCAGGAAGCACTCCTTAAATGTGTGCTAAGCAAACAAACCTTGCTTAATAACTACAAGGTTGCAATTACAAAGCCACACTGAAAATTTCTTTCTCTAGTATATATGTTTATATACACACACATATACATATATATATATTTATGTTTAGAGAGAGAGAACACATATATATTATAGACATATATATACATACATTTTTATAGTACATTATACTATATCTAAGGGAGAAGGCAATGGCAAGCCACTCCAGTACTCTTGCCTAGAAAATCCCATGGATGGAGGAGCCTGGTAGGCTGCAGTCCATGGGGTCGCTACAAGTCAGATGACCGAGCGACTTCATTTTCACTTTTCACTTTCACATTGGAGAAGGAAATGGCAACCCACTCCAGTGTTCTTGCCTGGAGAATCCCAGGGACGGGGGAGCCTGGTGGGCTGCCGTCTATGGGGTCGCACAGAGTCGGAAATGACTGAAGTGACTTAGCAGCAGCAGCAGCAGCATACTATATCTAAAGTGTAATATACTAGTGAGTGTAGTTTATAGTTATATATGTATATGTGTGTGTATTATATTTGCTCAAAACTAAGTACTGCTAGATAAATTACCTTTATGACAGGGACTAAACTAATAGATTGAGAAGGGAGAAATGTAATTTTGATCAGACTGCTAATACTGGCATATATTCATTTTTGTTGTTGTTTAGTTGCTTAGTTGTGTCTGACTCTTTTGAGATACCACAGACTGTAGCCCACCAGGCCCCTCTGTCCATTGGAATTCCATGGCAAGAATACTGGAGTGGGTTCCTTCTCCAGGTGATCTTCCCAACCCTAGAGATCGAACCTGTGTCTCCTCCCTGGCAGGTGGATTCTTTACCAGTGAGCCATTTGGGAAGCCCCAAATCGGGTCTACCTCTCACCATAGGCAAGATAGGCAAGAAGCTGAGAACTAGAGAGAATGTTTCTTAACGGCACCGTTGTTTATCTCAAAAACTATATCAAGTATATTGTAGGAGTTCATCTGTGCAATATTGCTCTTAAATCTTCTTGTTAATTACCCAATAGACTTAAAATCATCTGAGGAAAGAAAAGTCTTACATTCCTTATCCAGTGGCATTTAGAATGAGACATCTATCTGTACTAGTTGGTATGAATTTAAAACAGTTAAGCTATTTGGATCTCTCATACGAATTTCAAACTTAATATTCCCAAGACTGAATGGTTTATTTTTCTCAAGAAATATGACTCTTACTCGTTTGCCCCTGTTTTGGTAAATAGTACCAATATCTGTTCAGTTTTGAAATCAGAAACCTGAGTGTCATTCTAGAGCAAGGTTTCTCAACCCTGATACTGTTGACTTTTGGGGCTTGATGATTCTTTGTTCTCTCTGTATGTGTATTCTATGGGTATGAGTGTGAGGCCAGGAGTGGGGGCAGGCTGTCTTGTGCACTGCAGAATATTTAGTGGCATCTCTGGCTTCTACCCAGCAGATGTCAGTAGCATCCTCATCCCTCATTGTAACAATCAAAAATGTCTGCAGACATTGCCAAATAGCCTATGAGAGAGGTAGGGCAAATTCTCCCATTAAGAACCATTAGTCGAGAATCCAGCCTGTCCTTCACTCACAAATTCTGTCCCCCAGACTTACAGGCTATTAGCAAGTCTTTGCGATTCTACTTCAGCCATATCTCACTGTCTCAGTGGTCTCTTTGGTGCCTGTGTGTGTATGTGTGTATGAGTTGCTCAGTCAAGTCCGACTCTCTGTGACCCCATGGACTGTAGCCCCCAGGGCTCCTCTGTCCATTGAATTCTCCAGGCAAGAATACTGGAGTGGGTGGCCATTTCCTTCTCCAGGGATCTTCCCTACCCAGGAATTGAACCCAGGTCTCCTGCATTGCAGGCAGATTATTTACAATCAGTGCCTATACCACTTATCATCCAGCTGAGGACACTTTCAAGAATGAAAGGGGTTGTTATTAATAATTAAGCAGACAAAAATAGGTGGGCTTTCCAGGTGGCTCAGTGGTAAAGAATCCACCTGCCAATGCAGGAGATGTGAGTTCAATCCTTGTTTCAGGAAGATTCCCTGGAGGAGGAAATGGCAACTCCAGTCTGCTTGCCTGGGAAATCCCATGGACAGAGGAGCCTAGCAGGCTACAGTTCACGGGGTGGCAAAGAGTCAGACAGGATTGAGCAACTGAACACACATGCACAGAGAAAAGAGGGATAAATGTATCATCTTGACCTAAGCCTCCACATCTGAAACCTGAATTAAATGCTCAAACCCCTCACTAACTTTATAGTTTTCATCCTTGTCTCCTCAGAGCAACCAGGGTCTTTCAAACGCTCTAGTGATAGCTCACCATCATGCTTAGAATAAAATACAAACTTCTAACTCTAACTTGACCTCCTTCCTCTCTGATCTCACCTCATGATAACTTTTCCCAGTCCTCACTATATATACTTCATATCACTGACCTTTCCAGAACGCACCAAGCCCTTTCCTGCCTTAGCATCTTTGTATTTGTCAGCCTCTACCTAAAATGCTCTTCTCTAGCTTTAGCATATGTCTGACTCCTTTTGCTTATCAGGTCTCAGCTTTGTTGCTTTTTACCTGTCCTTAGAAAGGGATTCCCTCAGGTGCACCCTCACCCACCAGCACAGGATAATTCTGTTAATATCACATCTCCCTATTGATTTCCTTCTGAGCATTTATCTCACTCTCAACTTAATGATTCTCACATTGTTACTAAGATATGACCTACTTACAGTAAAGCACAGAAAGCACACTGTTCTCAAGTGTATAACTCAATACATTTGGACATATGTAAACATACCTGTAGGTATCAACTAGTTCAAGACAGAGAATATCTCTACCATTCCAGAATGTTCTCTCATGCCCTGTTACGCAGATAACCACTAATCCAATGTCCATCTCTAGTAATTGGTTTTGCCTGTCATAGCCTGTAAATATTTTGTTTACTTGATTTTCTGTTTATCCCATTAGAATATAAACTACCAGAAGAATGGGTCTTGGCTACCTAGTTTTCCATTCTATGACCACTGTCTAGCTCAGCTCTGACACATAAGTTGATTAATGTATATTTGTGTCTAACTCCTTGTTGTCCTGTAACTCGATAGCTATGCCCCAGTGAATTACGAGATTTATAAAAAACAACATTCAGTCAATGGTGTGGTTTGTATACAGGTGTGTTTACAGAGTCAAATAGTCAACAATTGTTCTTCATAGTGATTGTAATTATACCCATTTAATACATGGGAAAATAGAAAGTCAGAAATATTACTACTATGGCTCACAAAAAAAATCAATAATTAACAAAGCTCAGTTCAGTTCAGTTGCTCAGTCCTATCCGACTCTGAGACCCCATGAACCACAGCACAGCAGGCCTGCATGTCCATCACCAACTCCTGGAGTCCATTAATGGACACCCAAACCCATGTCCATTAAGTCAGTGGTGCCATCCAACCATCTCATCCTCTATCATCTCCTTCTCCTCCTGCCCTCAATCTTTCCCAGCATCAGGGTCTTTTCAAATGAGTCAGCTCTTCGCATCATGTGGCCAAAGTATTGGAGTTTCAGCTTCAGCATCAGTTCTACCAATGAACACCCAGGACTGATCTCCTTTAGAATGGAATGGTTGGATCTCCTTGCAGTCCAAGGGACTCTCAAGAGACTTCTCCAACACAACAGTTCAAAAGCATCAATCCTTCTGTGCTCAGCTTTCTTTTCAGTCCAACTCTCACATCCATACATGACCATGGGAAAAGCCATAGCCTTGACTAGATGGACCTTTGTTGACAAAGTAATGTCTCTGCTTTTTAATATGCTGTCTAGGTTGGTCATAACTTTCCTTCCAAGAAGTAAGCGTCTTTTAATTTCATGGCTGCAATCACCATCTGCAGTGACTTTGGAGCCCCCAAAAATAAAGTCAGCCATTGTTTCCCCATTTATTTTCCAGGAAGTGATGGGACTGGATGCCATGATCTTAGTTTTCTGAAGGTTGGGATCTAAGCCAACTTTTTCACTCTCCTCTTTCACTTTCATCAAGAGGCTCTTTAGTTCTTCTTCACTTTCTGCCATAAGGGTGGTGTCATCTGCATATCTGAGGTTATTGATATTTCTCCTGGCAATCTTGATTCCAGTTTGTGCTTCCTCCAGCCTGCCATTTCATATGATTCCTGGGTGTTCATTGGAAGGACTGATGCTAAAGCTGAAACTCCAATACTTTGGCCACCTCATGCAAAGAGTTGACTCGCTGGAAAAGACTCTGATGCTGGGAAGGATTGGGGGCGGGAGGAGAAGGGGACGACAGAGAATGAGATGGCTGGATGGCATCACCGACTCGATGGACATGAGTTTGAGTGAACTCTGGGAATTGGTGATGGACAGGGAGGCCTGGCGTGCTGTGATTCATGGGGTTGCAAAGAGTTGGACACGACTGAGCGACTGAAGTGACTGAACTGAACTGACTCTGCATATAAGTTAAATAAGCAGGGTGACAACATACAGCCTTGACATACTCCTTTTCCTATTTGGAACCAGTCTGTTGTTCCATGTCCAATTCTGTTGCTTCCTGACCTGCATACAGCTAGAATCCAGATTTTTTTTTTTACTTTGTCTAGCATGTGGCAAGTTAGTGATAAAAAGTCAGATGTTATCCAAGACTTTAGGAAATTTGACATTAGTAAAAATAATTTCAAGGAGAAAGATTTTAGAAGAGATAATACGACACAGATTGGAGCCTTTCAACAATTACAGAACAACTGCAAATGGTAAAGAGAAAGAGGGAAGTTACACAAATAATGACAGTAGATAGGAAGAACATCATTGAATGGGTTCTGCATGTAAAGGATTGGGATAAACTGTGAAAAATAATGCATTACAAGGGTGTAGGGGCAGGAGAATTCTGGGAACCAAGGAACCTGCAGGTAGGTTGTTACCACACCACTTCCAGTAACAATCTCTTTGCTGAGACCTAAGAGGAGTAAGGGGCAAGTGAGGGCTCAGGATCTGTGGGAGTTCCATTGAAAGGTGGTATGGAGACCTGTCTTTCATGGGTTGAATGAATTCACCTCTCTTTCCCTTAACATGTATCAGAACTTTATTACGAGCTGAACTCTCTCATCACGTACTCCTGTTCCCATTCTTCTTTCTTTTGCAGGAGTTCCCCCTACTCCCAGTAAATTTCTTGCAATTCTGCATCTGTTTTGGGGTCTGCTTCTTAGAGAATCCAAAATGAAACACCCTTACTTTACATCATATGTAAAAATATGCTGAGATGAACTAACAACATAATGAAAAAAATAAAATAATATAATTTTGGTGAGAACAAAACAAAAGAAGACACGTGGTTTTCTCACTTTTATCGTCTACCCAAGATTAGTTCAAGGAAATACTCCTGTTAGTAAAACTTTTTCCTAATAGGAAAGAAATAATTCACTTTCTTACCTTTGTATTCCTGAACAAGACTTCTAAAATAATTGAAATAAAATCTATGGAGGAGATACTAAACACCAAAGTAAATTATTTTTTTCTGACTATGTAATAGTCTAGTCAAGAGCTTAGTTATGTTCCCATGGAAAGATCTTTAAACTTTAGAAGTTTTTATAGGTTGAAATAAGGAAATAGATTGGGCTTCCCAGGTGGCTCAGTGGTAAAGAATCCGCCTGCCAATGCAGGAGACATGGGTTTGATCCTTGAGTTGGGAAGATCCCCTGGAGGAGGGCATGGCAACCCACTCCAGTATTCTTTCCTGGAGAAGCCCCATGGACAGAGGAGCCTGGTGGACTACAACCCATGGGATCACAAAGAGTCAGATACGACTTAGCAACTAAACCATCACCACCAGGAAATAAATTAGAAAATAGAAAAAAGCAACTAAAAATGCAGTGTAGTCCTTTGAATTTTCTGACAATGTTCTCGTGCTTTGTTACAATGCAGATGCAATTGATTATGACAAGTTTTACAAGATGGTACAGGAACTCTTTGGTCCAGAAGTGAAGAGTCAAGATGTGAAGTGCTTTTATAGGAAGCTCTGCAACAACCCAGATGCATCGATAGACTGGTGTGAGGTATCCACTTCTCTTGTTTGTAATATGAAGGTATTATTTTTCCTTGTTCAGCACAAAAAAAAAGTGGAGCCACAGTGTGCCTGTGACACATTTCAATGCCTATACCCATTAAAGGCAAGGCACTGCCCATAATTAAAAATGAGTAAGGCAGACAGAGTAAGGTTTTCATTACACTCTAAATGAGGTATTCTTTTTCAGTAGTGTCAATGTATGTAAATTTCAGTATGTCATTTTCAAGAGAAGAATGAGGTTGACCAGCTCTTATGTTTCCTGAGTCATTTTCTTATCAGTATGGTACTGACTCCTTAGATATCATTCTAGTGTTATTGGAAGAACATGTAGAAGCATATTTGATTGCAAAGTAATCTGTGAACTATGGAAAAAGAGGGGAAATTCTTCACTTCTTATTTAAAACTCACAGAAGACTGCATTATATAGATTTGTTTATAAATCTAAAAGGATCTGGGGTAACTTAGAATTGAAAAAATTGCACACTGCATACAGAGTAATCAAAATGATCTCCTAAATTATTTGGCTGTCTCTGAAAAATCAGTAATTATAGATGAAAAAGAAAAAGCAATGATTTAATGGATTTGACTATCACATTTAAGGAACTAGTAAATGCGTATATATAGCATTTTGAATCAAAGATTTAGAAAAGATAAATCTTCTCAATTATATATAGGGCCATCACAAAATTGACTATGTGGAAAGCTAAAAGTAATATTTCAATTGATTCCAATTTGATAAAATTAGAAACCAATGGTAAATGATAGCTCAGATCCTCAAAGTCAAACAAATAAATTCATCAATTAATTTTCGGAAAAAAATTGCAAACAAAAAAGTATTTCTATTAAGCCTTTAAGGAACACAAAATTCCCGAACTGAAACTGAGAAAGAGCCTGCAGGACCTTCCCAGTAGGTCTGGGACAATACAAATTGCTCTGTGTCCCTGCTTGTTGTTGATTGGGAAAAGCAGCTATAGAATTATGCCATGACTCCCTAGGCTCTCCATGTAGAGCAAAGGGCAGGCCCCAGCAGTTAATGTTTGGAGAAGTAAAGAATGCAGAAACAAACACAGGAGAGTCAGGTAGGAGAGTACCTATAACTTGAGCAGTTATGGCTATAGCCTAAAGTGTTAAACATCTATCACAAAGACCCCAGATTCTGTTTTAAAGACATAACCGTAAGTATGAAGCATGTACCTAACTTTTGCAGCTATTAAAACACCCACCAGGTTGACTGCAACTTTAACCAGACGCTCACTGCATCAGTATTCCCCTGGCATGTAGCCCCTAGACGAGTTACAACCAGAAAACTGAAAATGGAGATTTCAACACATCAGCTAATCAAGCAATTTGAGCACAAGCTGATTTTGATTATGAGCACAAACTGATCACATACCCTGATTCTTTGCATCTGACTTATTTCACTTAGCATAATACTCTCAATGAGGTCTAGCATGTTATTGCAAACAGCAGGATTTCCTTTTTATCTAACCTAACAACTCAAACTCATGTTCATTGAATCAGTGATGCCATCCAACCATCTCATCCTCTGTCATCCCCTTCTCCTCCTGCTTTCAATCTTTCCCAGCATCAGGGTCTTTTCTAAGGAGTCAGTTCATTGCATCAGGTGACCAAAACATTGGAGCTTCAGCCTCAGCATCAGTCATTCCAATGAATATTCAGGACTGATTTTCTTTAGGATTGACTGGTGCTCAGCTTTCTTTATGGTCCAACTCTCACATCCAAAAATGATCACTGGATATATTGGGTGGGCCAAAGAGCTCCTTTGGCTTTTTAAATAAAAATAAAAGACACATTTTTCATTTTTTACCAAGAACCTTATTGAACAATGTATTCAACACTTGGTTCCACTGCCTTCAGCAATTTTTCAGGCAACTTCATAATTCTGTCTTCTCAAAACTTCTTACCTTTTTGAGCAAAGAACTGTTCTAGGTGCCTTTTTTCAGTTTTCAAGGGAATTGAAACTTTTTCCATTAAGAGAATTTTGTGAAGACTGAAATAAATGGACATCTGAAGGTGCAGTGTCTGGTGAATACGGTGGATGAATCAGAACTACCCAGCCAAGCTGTAACAGTTTTTGCCTGGTCATCAAAGAAACGTGAAGTCTTGTATTATCCTGATGGGAGATTATGCACTTTCTGTTGACTAACTCCTGACACTTCCCATTGAGTGCTGCTTTTAGTTGGTCTAACTGTAAGTGGTCCTTCTTGGAATTAATCCTTTGGTTTTCTGGAAGAAGCTCATAATACAGCAGTTCCTTCCAGTCTCACCATATACACTACATCACCTTCTTTGGATGAAGACCGGCCTTTGGTGTGGTTGGTGTCATTTCGCTTGCCCCATGATCTTTTATATTCCATATTATTATACAGTATCCACTTTTCATTGCCTGTCATAATTTTTTTTTCAAAAAATGGAAAGCTTTCATCACATTTCAGTAGAGAATTGCATGTGGAAATATGGTCAAGAAGTTATTGCTCATTTAACTTATGTGGAACCCAAACATCAAAGTGATTAACATAGCCAGGCTGGTGCAAATAACTTTCAAAGCTCGATTTGGATGTTTTGAGTATATTGGCTATCTCCTGTGGTATAACATTGATTGTTCTCAGTGAGTGTCTTGATTGGATAGCCATCAACCACTCTACCTGACCACAGAGTACTGTCTAGTGTGAAACCTCCAGCATGAAACTTCGCAAACCACTTTTGACATGTTTCATCAGTCACAGCACCTTCTCCATACATAGGACAAACTTTATCTTTTTCTTGCATTGCAACTAAGTTTTAACATTTCTTGAAATAATGAAGCATAATATGCCAAAATGTTGCTTTTTGTCTTTATTCAAATTAAAAATGGCTACATAAAAATTCACCAATTTGATATTTTTTAAAATGCATACTGATATGACAGCTGTGACAATCTAATAAATTTTTTTTTTTTACATTTTGAAAAAATCCAATTTATCATAGCTAGGTTCTCAAAGTTCATTTCATACTTAAAACTGCCTTGAATGCGTTTTGTATATTCAGTCCAGATCAGTTCAGTCGCTCAGTCGTGTCCGACTCTTTGTGACCCCATGAATCACAGCACGCCAGGCCTCCCTGTCCATCATCAACTCCCAGAGTTCACTCAAACTCATGTCCATCGAGTCGGTGATGCCATCCAGCCATCTCATTCTCTGTCGTCCCCTTCTCCTCCCGCCCCCAATCCCTCCCAGCATCAGAGTCTTTTCCAGTGAGTCAACTCGTCACATGAGGTGGCCAAAGTATTGCAGTTTCAGCTTTAGCATCAGTCCTTCCAATGAACACCAGGATTGATCTCCTTTAGAATGGACTGGTTGGATCTCCTTGTAGTCCATTGTAACATTACGTTCATACAAACATTTCACAACAGTCTAGCTAACAAGCTTCTTTAAATTACCTGAACACTTTGTTGGATTTTACCACCTTATTTTTTCCTATTAGGGTAAAACCACTTCCTTTATAATTAACTGGTGTTTGCATAATGCTCTCTCCAGCTCTATTTCAAAACATGGAAATAAGTATTTGGTAAAACTTATTTCAGCTTCCACATGAGATAAAAGTCTATATTCCAGCTGTAACAGACTGAGAATAGCTGATTACCAAATAAAACTCATTTTAAAGTTAAAAATGGCCATGATAAAAAAATCCCCTTCATATGATAGTTATCATGATGTAATATCATGATTAATAACATCACCCCCATGAATTTGATTTTTGTCATTTCTTGCTCTCTGAAGGGCTCAGAGTACTACAACCAAACTGACAAAACTTAGGGGAAAAGGAAGTGAGAATTTTTTTAAATTGCAGCAAACAAAATATCTATAAACTAATAATTAAGAATACTTAATGTGCTGGGAAGGATTGGGGGTGGGAGGAGAAGGGGACGACAGAGAATGAGATGGCTGGATGGCATCACCGATTCTGTGAACATGAGTTTGAGTGAACTCTGGGAGTTGGTGATGGACAGGGAGGCCTGGCGTGCTGTGGTTCATGGGGTCGCGGAGAGTCGGACACGACTGAGCAACTGAACTGAACTGAACTGAACGCTGCTCATTATTAACAATATTTATGTCTACGTTGGAAACACCTTCTCTTCATTTAATTTTCATCATCTTGCCCAGAGGCACAATCATGGAAATAAGGGAGCCATTAATTTTTGCCTTGTCCCACAGCTAAGCAGTCAACAAAACTCAAGGACTAGAGTGAAATCCATCTTCTCTTCTTCACCCTGCTGCCTCAACTGTAGTTCAAGCCATCACCCTTTCACCTGAACCTTCAAAGTGACATCTAAACTGGTCTTTCTGTCTGCACTCTTGCTGTAAATCTCATTCATACCTCTGTGATTATTCTAAATTCTCAGCCTAAGTAAAACTTTCATTGGTTCCTCACCTTTGATAGAGTCAATTTCAAGCTCTTTACTTGGCTTACAAAGCTCGTCATGATCTGGTCCAGCCCTCCAGCCTTACCATGTCCTCGTTCAAGTACAACAGTGCCATGAAAGACTTGCAATCATGGGTATACTTTGGGAGACATAAGTTATTTGAGGACAAAATTCATATTTTATGTATATATTTTCCCAGTATAATTATTATTGTTAAATACTCTTTCACATCCCTAGTGTTTTTTTGTTCTCATTTTTAAATTTTTTTTATTGAAGGATAATTGCTTTACAGAATTTTGTTGTTTACTGTCAAACCTCAACATGAGTCAGCCATCAGTTCAGTTCAGTTCAGTCGCTCAGTCATGTCCGACTCTTTGCGACCCCATGAATCACAGCACGCCAGGCCTCCCTGTCCATCACCAACTCCCAGAGTTCACTCAAACTCATGTCTATCGAGTCGGTGATGCCATCCAGCCATCTCATTCTCGGTCGTCCCCTTCTCCTCCCACCCCCAATCCCTCCTAGCATCAGACTCTTTTCCAGTGAGTCAACCCGTTGCATGAGGTGGCCAAAGTATTGGAGTTTCAGCTTTAGCATCAGTCCTTCCAATGAACAACCAGGATTGATCTCCTCTAGAATGGACTGGTTGGATCTCCTTGCAGTCCAAAGGTATACATAAATCCCTCCCTCTTGAACCTCCCTCCCTTCTCCCTCCCCATCCCACCCCTCTAGGTTGATACAGAGCCCCTGTTTGAGTTTCTTGAGACATACAGAAAATTCCCATTTGGCTATCTATTTTGCATATGGTAATGTAAGTTTCCATGTTACTCTTTCCATACATCTCACCCTCTCCTCCCTTCTCCCCATGTCCATAAGTCTGTTCTTTATGTCTGTATCTCTATTGCTGCCCTCAAATAAATTCTTCAGTACCATCTTTCTAGGTTCTGTATATATGCATTAGTATACAGTATTTATCTTTCTCTTTCTGACTTACTTCACTCTGTATAATAGGCTTTAGGTTTATCCACACATTAGAACTGACTCAAATGTGTTCCTTTTTATGGTTGAGTAATATGCCATGGGGTCACAAAGAGTCGGACACGACTGAGCGACTGAACTGAACTGAACTGAATATTCCATTGTATATATGTACAATAACTTTATTCATTCATCTGTTGATGGACATCTAGGTTGCTTCCATGTTCTGGTTACTGTAAATACTGCTGCAGTGAACAATGGGATACATGTGTCCTTTTCAATTTTGGTTTCCTCAGGGTGTATCCCAGGAGTGGGATTCCTGGGTCAATGGTGGTTTTATTCCTACCTTTTAAAGGAATCTCCATTCCGTCTTCCATAGTGGCTGTATCAATTTATATTCCCACCAACAGTGCAAGAGCATTCCCTTTTCTCCACACCCTCTCTAGCATTTATTGTTTGTAGACTTTTTGATGATGGCCATTGTGACTGGTGTGAGGTGATAATCTCATTGTAGTTTTGATTTGCATTTTTCTATTAATGAGCAATGTTGAGCATCTTTTCATGTGTTTGTTAGCCATCTGTATGTCTTCTTTGGAGAAGTGTCTGTTTATATCTTTTTCCCACTTTTTGATTGGGTTGTTTGTTTTTCTGGCATTGAGTTGTATGAGCTGCTTGTATATTTTGGAAGTTAATCCTTTGTCAGTTGTTTCATTTGCTATTATTTTCTACCATTTGGAGGATTGTCTTTTCACCTTGTTTATAGTTTCCTTTGTTTTGCAAAAGACTTTAAGTTTAATCAGGTCCCACTTGGTTACTTTTTTTTTTTTTTAATTTCCATTACTCTAGGAGGAGAGTCATAGAGGATCTTGCTTTGATTTATGTCATCGAGTGTTCTGCCTAAGTTTTCCACTAAGAGTTTTATAGTTTCTGGTCCTACATTTAAGTCTTTAATCCATTTTGAGTTTATCATCGTGTGTGGTGTTGGGAAGTGTTCTAATTTCATTCTTTTACATGTAGCTGTCCAGTTTTCCGGAACCATTTATGGAAGAGGCTGTCTTTGCCCCATTGTATATTCTTGCCTCCTTTGTCAAAAATAAGGTACCCATAGGTGCATGGGTTTATTTCTTGCCTTTCTATCTTGTTCATTGGTCTATATTTCTGTTTTTGTGCCAGGACCATACTGTCTTGATGATGGTAGATTTGCAGTATAATCTGAAGTCAGGAAGGTTGATTCCTCCAGCTCCACTCTTCTTTCTTAAGGCTGCTTTGGCTATTCAGTGTCTTTTGTGTTTCCATACGAATTGTGAGATTTTTGGTTCTAGTTTGGTGAAAAATGCTTTTGGTAATTTCATAGAGATCACATTGAATATGTAGATTGCATTTGGTAGTATAGTCATTTTCACAATATTGATTCTTCCTACCCTGGAACATGGAATCTCCAACTGTTTATGTCGTCTTTGGTTTCTTTCATCAGTGTTTGTCTCCTGAGGTAAGTTTATTCCTAGATATTTAATTCTTTTTGTTGCAATGGTGAATGGGATTGATTCCTTAATTTCTCTTTCTGATTTTTTGTTGCTAGTATATAGAAATTCAAGTGATTTCGGTGTATTGATTTTGTATCATGCAACTTCGCTTAATTCACTGATTAGCTCTAGTAATTTTCTGATACTATCTTTAGGGTTTTCTATGTACACTATCATGTCATCTGCAAACAGTGAGAGCTTGACTTCTTTTCTGATCTGTATTCCATTTATTTCCTTTTCTTCTCTGATGGCTGTAGCTAGGACTTCCAGAACTATGTTGAATAATAGTGGTGAAAGTGGACACCCTTGTCTTGTTCCTGATCACCACTGAGAATAATGTTTGCTGTAGGCTTATCATATATGGTCTTTACTATGTTGGGGTAGGTTCCTTTTTTGAAGAGTTTTAATCTTAAATGAATGCTGAATTTTGTCAAAGTCTTTTTCTGAATCTATTCAGATTGTCATATAGTTTTTATCTTTCAATTTATTAATATGGTGTATCACATTGATTGATTTGCATATATTGAAGAATCCTTGCATCCCTGGAATAAACCCAACTTGATCATAGTGTATGAAATTTTTGATTTGTTGCTGAATCTTGTTTGCTAAAATTTTGTTGAGAATATTTGCATCTATGTTCATCAGTGATATTGGCCTGTAGTTTTCTTTTTGCATGTTGTCTTTATCTGGTTTTGGTTTTAGGGTAATGGTGGCCTCATAGAACGATTTTGGAAGTGTTCCTTCTTCTGCAATTTTTTGAAAGAGTTTTAGAAGGATGGGCATTAGCTCTTCTCTAAATGTTTGATAGAATTCTCCCATGAAACCATCTGGTCCTTGGTTTTTGTTTTCTGGGGAGATTTTTGATCACAGCTTCCATTTCAGTGCTTGTAATTGGGTTGTTCGTAATTTCTATTTCTTCCTGGTTCAGTCTTGGAAGATTGAACTTTTCTAAGAATCTGTCCATTTCTTTCAGGTTATCCATTTTATTGCCATATAGTTGTTCATAATAGTCTCTTAAAATCCTTTGTATTTCTGCATTGTCTGTTGTAACCTCTCCCTTTTCATTTTCAGTTTTATTGATTTGATTCTTCTCTCTTTTTTTCTTGAGTCTGGCTAAAGGCTTGTCAATTTCGTTTATCTTCTTAAAGAACCAGGTTTTACTTTTATTAATTTTTACTATTTTTTCTTTCATTCTTTTTTCATTTATTTCTTCTTGGATCTTTATGATTTCTTTCCTTCTACTACTTTTGGGGGTTTTTTGTTCTTATTTTTCCAGTTGTTTTAGGTGTAAAGTTAGGTTGTCTATTCAATGTTTTTCTTGTTTCTTGAGGGAGGAATATATTGCTATAACCTTCCCTCTTAGAACTGCTTTTGGTGCATCCTATAGGTTTGGAGTTGTGTTTTCATTGTCATTTGTTTCTAGAAATTTTTTGAGTTCCCCTTTGATTTCTTCAGTAACCTGTTAGTTATTTAGAAATGTGCTATTTAATCTCAATGTGTTTGTGCTTCTTACAGTTTTTTTCTTGTAATTGATATCTAGTCTCATAGCATTGTGATCAGAGAAGATGCCTGATATGATTTCAATTTTCTTAAATTTACTGAGGTTTGATTTGTGACCCAAGATGTGGTCTATCCTGGAGAATGTTCCATGTGCACTTGAGAAGAAGGTGTATTCTTCTGCATTTGGATGGAATGTCCGGAAGATATCAATGAGATGCATCTCATCTAATGTATCATTTAAGACTTGTGTTTCCTTATTAATTTTCTGATTTGTTGGTTTGTCCATTGGTGTGAATGGGGTGTTAAAGTCTCCTACTATTATTGTGCTACTGTCAATTTCTCCTTTTATATCTGTTAGTGTTTGTTTTATGTATTGAGGTGCTATGTTGGGTGCATATATATTTACAATCGTTATGTCTTCCTCTTCGATTGATTCCTTGATCATTATGTAGTGTCCTTCCTTATCTCTTATAATCTTCCTTATTTTAAGGTCTATTTTGTCTGACATGAGGACTGCTACTCCAGGTTTCTTTTGCTTCCCACTTGCATGGAATATATTTTTCCATCCTTTCACTTTCAGTCTATATGTGTCTTTAGGTCTGAAGTGGGTTTCTTGTAAACAGCGTATCTATGGGTCTTGTTTTATATCCATTCATCAAGACTGTGTCTTTTGGTTGAAGCATAACAAAATTGTTTTGTGTGAAGGTAAAGAAAACTAAGTTCTACTAGAGCCATCTTACAAAAAATAAAAAACCGTTTTGGCCAACCCCACTGTATTAGCAATGCCACAAAAATGTACATTGTTTTAGATACAAATGTACTTGGAAAAAATTGATGTTTATAGAGTAATGAAACTTTAGGACTCAACTGAAATATCCTCTGGACCTGTGCTTTTAGTTTATAGTGAGGGAAATTAAATGTAAAGAGATCTAAAGAAATGTGAGTGTCTTAACTTTATAAAGCCAGTCACTAGAAGATTCAAAAGAAAACACAATCTTCTTTTCCTGCAATAGTATGTTATTCTAAATTTCCAGTGAGCAATTCACTGGAGCACATCCAGTTAAAGAAGAGCCATCCCAGCACATAGACATCTGGGATGTCTATGACTGTGTTCCCCCAAAGTAAATTTAAACTGAACTACTTTAAATCTTCCCAGGAGGCTCAGTGGTAAAGAGTCTGCCTGCCAGGCAGGTGACACAGGTTCGCTTAACCCTCCCTGGGTCAGGAAGATTCCCCTGGAGAAGGAAATGGTAAGCTATTCCAGTATTCTTGCCTGGAGAATCCCATGGACAGAAGAGCCTGACGGGCTACAGTCAATGAGATCATAAAAGAGTTGGACATGACTTAGTGACTAAGCAACAAAAATACTGTAAACCTGAAACTATTTGCTAACTTCAAAAATGTGAAAAGAATGCTCCAGGATAGGTTAAAAGATATGAGTTTGAGTGAACTCCGGGAGTTGGTAATGGACAGGGAGGCCTGGCGTTCTGTGATTCATGGGGTCGGACACGACTGAGCAACTGAGCTAAACTGAACTGAACTGAATACTGGTTTTTATTTTCCTTTATCTGTTTTTTATTTTATCCAAATATTCTACATTGAACATGTGTTCCTTAGGTAATCAGGAAAAAAAAAGTATAGTTAAAAAAGATGGATCACTTAATGCATATAGCAAGCCTTTTAAATAACATAGTTAAAAGAAAATTAATACTCTAAAACATCATCAATAGTCATAAAATTCTATAAAATGTCCCACTGGTTACTAGACTGAAATTTAAACTGTTGAAAGAGAAATTTTGAGATTCTTGAGGCTATAGCCCATCACAAGAAAGGAGATGTTTTCTGTTCTTTAAAAACATTTTTTGTAAACTTTTTCTTTCAAAGTGTAATAACAGATAAAGACAGCTAAAGAGAGGTCTCTTTGAAAGGCCTTTATGTGGTATAATATCTCAAATTTTTTCTCAATAAATGTTAGTAATTTGATGTTTTTAGTGTTCTTTGGAAATTGCTTATGGTAAGTATTGAAATATTGTGTCACTAAGCTTAAAAATAGCAAAATATATCATTTTCATAAGAGCAGATGTCCTATAGGATGGCACCTATCATAGATGTGACTGTAAACCACATATATGACAGATTGCATGGCTAATGTACTGACTGGGCAAGCAGCAAAGGTGCCCAGTGGACAGTTTAGAACTTACAAAGAGGATATTAACACAAATATTCATTCCTATTGTTATTTCACATTATTATCTGAAAATTATCTCACACAACTATCTGAAGTTAAATAGCCTGCTAATATTGGTATTTGTGTTGTATTTTCCACAAATAGCTTAATGTATTGAATTGCATTTATAAAAGGAGGATGTGATAGAATGCTGAAGATGTCCCCCATGCCAGCCACCTACCTCAAGATTCTTGTCCTGTGGTCATCCAATAAAACATCAAAGTAATTTAGGTACTGCTATGAAGGGACTTTGCCGATGCAATTATGATGACTATTTAGTTACCTTAAAATAGACTGTCCTGGATTATCTGGGTGGACCCAATATAATCACAGGAGTCCTTAAAAAGGGAAGAAGAAGGTGGAAGAAGATTCTAAGTGTGAAGGATTTGAAGCACCATGACTGGTGCTGATATGTAGGGGCCCAAGAAGTCGGACTGAAAAGAGGCCTCTGAAAGGTAGGGGCAGGCCCACTGACAGTTAGCAAGGACATGAGGACCTCGGGCCTTCCTTTCAGCATGCTCTCGATCCTTCAGAGGGAATTAGATGCTGCATGCAGAATGTTTTGAACTCATGGAAAGTTAGTGGGAATTTCTGAAAAGTAATAAATTTCTTAATCTTTCAATGAATATTCCTTTTGCTGATGGGAAGAAAAATGGAAAAATACAAAAGAGTCTTTGATAATCTTGGTCTTCCCAAGGAATAAAACCTAATTGTAGGAAATTATTAAGGCAGTTGATAGATGTTGTGAGGTTTCGATGTGGGAGAATATAAAGGAGGAAGTAGTAACATTTGTGAAATAACTGATGGAAGGACATGTAAACACATAATGCTAAGCCATTATCTACATCAAAATAAACAAATATTATTATAACAGACTGATTGGTCCCTCATGGGCAGCTTCTTAGAAAGGTGCACTCCCAGGCCTACAAGTCAGAACTGCACATGAGTAAGATCCAGAGGTTCATATCCACACTTGAGTTTCAGAAGCTCATTCTGCTCATTTACTAACAAGACCAACTAGTTTCAAGTTTATAAGAAATACAGTGTGTCATTAACTTCTAAGAACTTTATTTCTGCTTAGCATAAAATAACTGAAAAAATAGCTATTTTATGTTTCAAATTCCTTGGAATTACACAGTCTTGACAATTTATTCACAAATAAAAAGCACTTTATTTCTTCATGATACTCTTTTTATAGTAATTGATTAATGCAATTCCTGGAGGGTAAGATTTGGAACAGCAAAATTCCAAAGTGAGTGAAAATGTTAGTTTCTCAATTGTGTCCAACTCTTTGCGACCCCATAGACTGTAGCCCGCCAGGCTGCTCTGTCCATGGAATTCTCCAGCAAGAATACTGGAATGAGTAACCATTCCCTTCTCCAGGGGATCTTCCTAACCCAGGGATCAAACTCAGGTTTCCTGAACTGTAGGCAGATTCTTAATTGCCTGAGCCACCAGGGAAAGCCCAATCCCCACTCCCCCACCCCCCCACCAGTAAAGAAATGAAAAGTCTTGTTCAGGAAGATTTATGGAAAATGGGTAGGAATAGTGATTTGAGAGTGGCCAGATTCAGCATCAGGGCTCTCAATTGAGCACTGAGAACTGTCTGATGAAGACTGATCTGATTTCCAACGAGTGCCAGCTCCTAATTGAATTATCAGTCTGAGCGAGGACATCAGCTTGGGACATCAGTTTATCCACTGGAAAGAAAAATCTATGACTGCTCAAAACTCATGCCCATCAGCATGAAGTATGTGGAATAATATTAAACAACCTTCTGATATTTATATCAGAACTTCATATTTATAAAGCAATGTGTTGATTGTTAATTCAAAATAAGCCTTCAGATTCAACCAACATTAAAATCTTTTTACTCTACAGCCATTTCTGAGATACTGTGCATGTTTACCTGTGTTGTTTGGAATTTCAGATCTTTGGCTACTTTTCCTCTGAAGAAGATTCTCTTATTAGCCAAATGGATGAAGAAAATTTGGTTTTCCTCATTTCTAGAAAACAGCGAGTTGTAATTTCAGGTGATAATTTAATTTCTCTAACAAATTAACATGGGTTTTAATATTTTCTCAAAAATAAATAGTGGGAATACAACATTTCCATTGAACCATTTTCCATCTTATTTACTTGATCAGTAATTTATTACAAGAGAGGGGAGTGACAGTTTCAAATGCAGTATCTGAAGAAATTTGCTGTCGAGTTGGAAAAATTATCATTGCTCTGAGGGACACTAAGTAGGGAATATAAGCAGGGAAAATTCACATTTTTCAGAAGTGGTTCAGATCTCAAGTTAAATCTCTCTACAGTGTCACCTCAATAATGTGTGCTCCAGTACCAAATGGATCAATCACATTTTAAAAATATATATTCTTAAAATCGAATTTTCAAGTTTTCACTTAGTAGAACTCTTTCCCAAGCTCCCACCCTTGATTATCTTATGGAGGTTAGCCTTAACACCTCTCAAACTGTGAATTTGGGTCAATAACAGAGGAGTGTTAGCTCAGTTTGAGGTGTCCAGTTTAGATATGTCATTTGCTTTAAAATTTGACCCTGGGTCCCATGAACTCATTTCCCTGTCCACTGTTGAAGCCACAGGTTTTCTTTCTTTTCTTCCCTCCAGGGAGGGAGAAGTCCAGGAAGTGGAAAAGAATCCTCCAGAACCTATCTCTGTCCTCAAGCATTTCATCTCAAATTCTGAGATGAAGGGCATAGTCTAGATCAAATCTGGTGTTCTTTAAAAAAGAAAAAAAAAAAAAAAACCCTGAACTTACTTCAGTCCTTTATGAACAAAACCCACCCTGGTTTTTGACCTTTCCTTAGCCCAACTATTCATGGGGTCGCAAAGAGTCGGACACGACTGAGAGACTGAACTGAACTGAACTGAACTAGCCCAATGATAGACCTCACCAGAGCCTAAGCTCTGGGCTTCTCTATGGGAACTGTCATCAAAGAACAGAAGCCAGGGAGCAGCGGTGATGCTGCTGTCATCACTTATTGAGGAGTGGCCAGTGACCAGGGGAGACATGTTTCTGGCCTTCTAAATTAGAATTTCAAAAGCATCTTTATAGATGGCCGTTGAGTTCTGTAACTTGTTTATTCACTCAACAAATATTTGTAAAGGTCTACTTTGTAAGCCAGGCTTCCCTAGTGGCTCAGTGGTAAAGAATCTGCCTGCAAATTCAGAAGACGCAGGTTCGATCCCTGGGTCAGGAAGATCCCCTGGAGAAGGAAATGACAACCCACTCCAGTATTCCTGCCTGGAGAATTCCATGGACAGAGGAGCCTAGCTGGCTACAGTCCATAGGGTTGCAAAACAGCTGGACATGACTTAGTGACTAAACAACTTTGTGAACTAGGTGACTTTCTAAGTGCTGGGAACACAGTGGTGAACAATCATAAATCCCTGACCTCATGGAATCTACATTCTAATGGGGGAAGAGACAGACAATTAAAAAAAAAAGTGAGTAAATTAAGCACTATAGAAAAAAATAATAAAGTGAGCAGATTGTGGAGAAAAATAAAGCAGGAGTGTGGGAGGAAGTTGGTTCGGACATGCGAACATGTGTCGGGACTTTAAACAGGGTAGTTGGGAAAGACCTGGAGGAGATAGGAGAGTAAAGCAGGCACTTCAAGCTCGAGTGCAGTGGTGGGGGAGGGAGAATAGTAGACGGGGGGAGGTTAGAGGAGAACAGCGGTGAGGGCACTGATGTCCAGGGCCTTGTGGCCACACTAAAGACTTCTGAGACAAAAAACTGTGAGAGGGCCTGGCCTGAGTTACACGTCAACAAATGTTCTGGCTTCTGTGGTTAAAGTGGTCTATAGTGGGGAAGGAATGGAAGCAGAAAACATGATGGTGTCTTGGCATACAATATTGTCAACAGTTTTTGGGTTTTTTTTCCATATTGACCGCTCCAAGGAGTCTTTTGGAACTTTTTTCCTAATTGCAGGCCCCTTTCATCCCCAACTCCCTCTCAACCTCATTCCCCCAAACTTCAAACATTTTAAGACCTCAGATACTGTGTCTCTGCCTATGTACTGTATGTACATCCAAACTTTGACACAGAGAGTAAGAGTTGTTCACATGCCTTGCCCACCAAGAACCAATTTGTACCCTTTTGGGGAAAATAATTTATCTGTTGAGAATGTGCGGGTTAGGTGGATAATACTGGAGATGAAATTTGTTCCTTTGCTTTTCCTCTCTAAACATTTGCAATTATAAAAACTTGATTTAAATCATCCTGGGAAGAGGCTCAATATGTGTGGCTTTATCATACAGCTTATAGGCAAAGAAACATGAAAGTGTTTTCTCCAAAATGCATAAAGTAAAAAAAAGGACACCTTAAAGAGTAATAAGACAGTTTCCTTTTTTTTTGTATTGGAAAGCCTGAGATAGTATTAGACTTTCATTCTGTGTAAATCATATGGCAACAGTTCAAAGAAAGAATTCCTGAATGTGAAGATCTTAAAATAGTAATAATTCTAAAGGGCATTTGGAAAGCTCATTCTCTGAAATGTGCACGTGGAGGTGGGGCTAGGTTGTGATCTTAACAACTTCTATGGGAAGTCATGGACCACGTTTAGTTGGAAAGCATTAAAAAATCAGATTAGAATCTCTCAGGATAATTAAAAAGCAATTGTTGCTCAATTTTTTGGCTTTATTTTGCTTTAGTTTTAAAGTAACTAGAGCCTTTCTAGCTTAACATTGGTTGTTTCCTTTTTCTTTTATGATTAAAACTCTAACAAGTGACTTTTAGGGTCTTTACTGCTAGGAGCTGAAATGAGTGTGTGCCATTCACAGGTAGTAGAAGACGGGATGTGATTAAATGCATTGTCAAGATTCCTCAGTTGGATTTACTAATAACAGCTTCTCAGAAAGGAATGATAACAGTCTTTAATAGCCAGGTAATTTGAGAGCTTGTTTTCCTTCCTCTCTCCTTTCTCTTTTGTTTTGTCTATGCATTATGCCTATGTATCACATGCAGCAGAAACCATAACCATATTTCGGAGTTGTTCCAAGAAACAAAGCCGAGTATTACTAAAACAAGAAGCTTGCTCAACCCCAGAGCAGCTTTTGAGAATTTAGTAACCACGTTTGTCATTGTTCCTCGGGGTACCCTATTGAACCACATGCATCAACACAATTAAAGGATGCCCTTAGATAATTTCTCAAATAAAATGATAAAAACTCACAAGTCAAGTGATTTTGTCATAATACTACCAAGTAATAAAAGGTGCCAACAAGAAACCTTGTGCTTGAGGTTTAAAAAAAAGCTCAAATGCTAGCTCCTCTATTTTACCATCCAATATGTTAAGCAGGGAACTTAATGAGCCAGCTTACATCTTTTCATGTCTCTTTTTCTCATATTTGTAAAATGAGGACAACAGGATCAGTTCCTTCGCCCTCAGAGCACTGTTCAGTTCAGTTCAGTTCAGTTGCTCAGTCTTGTCTGACTCTTTGCGACCCCATGAATCACAGCACACCAGGCCTCCCTGTCCATCACCAACTCCCGGAGTTCACTCAAACTCATGTCCATCGAGTCGGTGATGCCATCCAGCCATCTCATTCTCTGTCGTCCCTGTCTCCTCCCACCCCCAATCCCTCCCAGCATCAGAGTCTTTTCCAGTGAGTCAACTGTAGTGAACATCAAATGAGATGAATATGGAAACATTTTAAGGCATTGCAAGGGATTTAATGACATTTAAGGCAGGTCATTTCTTTCTAAATTTATGGTTTTGGACTTCTATTTTCAAAATATGAGGGATTGTAATGGAATGTATTATGATATGATAAAATATGATATAGACAAGTGTTTGGTGTTAAACATACAAAAGTTGATTTGATTATTAATTTATTTTTAAGTAGAGTCAAGCTATATACAAATAAAATATGTTTAAAATAATTATCACATGATTAAAATTTCAACAGTGATTTTTAGCCTTTCAGTGATTTTCATCACAGGCAGCCAGATTGCGTCAAAGAGGACCGCCTGCACCCAGAGGTGCAGCAGGAGATTCTGAGTGCAGGTGTGGAGACTGGCTTCCCCTGCCGACCTCCACCACAGCTATGCATGTTTCTTCTAGGCCCCAGTTCCTCCTTATCCAGTCCAGAGAACTTCTCTCCCTAGGTAGTTGTGCTGTTTGCATGATTTAATCAATATAAATCACTTAACTTTGTTGTAAACCCTTAGTAAATAATGACAATTATAATTATGAACGAATAATGTGAAAATAAAAATGGATTTGCCTCATTAAGTAGGCTTCTCTTGTGGCTCAGCTGGTAAAGAATCTGCCTACAATGCAGGATACCTGGGTTTGATCCCTGAGTTGGCAAGATTCCCTGGAGAAGGGAAAGGCTACCCACTCCAGTTTTCTGGCCTGGAGAATTCCATGGACTGTATAGTCCACTGGTTCGCAAAGAGTTGGACACTCCTCATTAAGTATGAAAACCTTCCTCAGTCTCTTTTATTTTCTATGCATTATTATCCTTTACATTTTTTTTTACCTTTAATTCCTAAAAAATAGAACTAATATGGTATCTAAAGAAAAACAGTGAGGAGAAAAATTATGATGTTCATAATGAAATAGTTCAGGATTATGTGAAATAAGTGAGATGGCATTATCAAATTTCCAGAGATGCGTGTGTGTGTCTCTTTCTCTTTCATATACACATAGGATTATGAAAATTTTAGAGCAGATAAGGGAATTTTAAAGTGACTTCCACTAAAGATGGAGAGAAATAGAAGAGGAATTTCTCTAATCCCTTTATTATTTCCTTTAGAAAAAAGTCCCTGGTTGGAAAAGTATTTTTGAACTCTTCAGATGAAAGACAGTCTGTGATGACCACAACTAACAGTGCTAGTAATCTCTTTGATTAACATTTTCTTCTTTTCACATAATCCATCCTTCTAGAAAGCCATTTTCTAAATCTCAAAAGACCATTTGAGCATGCAAAAGAAACTAAGTCATTAATAAACTCCAGACCCTTACTTTTACCTTGGGAGCATTTAACATGCCTTAAGGGTATAAGAGGGCTTCCCTGGGGGCTCAGTGGTAAAGAGCAAGTGCAAGAGACACAAGAGATGAGGGTTGGATTCTTAGGTTGGGAAAATACTATGGAGAATGAAATGGCAACCCACTCCAGTATTCTTGCCTGGGAAATCCTATGGACAGAGAAGCCTGATGGGCTAGAGTCCATGGGGTCACAAAAGACATGACTTAGCAGCTAAACAACAACAAAAGGGTGTAAGAGGCTGCTCATGTACTTACTAGCTCTCCTTAGATAAATTTATGATTCTTCACTAGTATAGTACTTAGGATATTATATTCACTCAATACATATTTATTGGGGCTTCCCTAGTGGCTCAGATGGTAAAGAATATGCCTGCAATGCAGGAGACCTGGGTTCCATCCCTGGGTTGGGAAGATCCCCTGGAGAAGAGAATGGCAACCCACTCCAGTAATCTTGCCTGGAGAATTCCATGGAGAAAGGAGCCTGGTGAGCCACAGTCCATAGGGTCGCAAAGAGTAGGACACGACTGAGCGACCAACACATACACATATATTTATTGAATAAAAGAGAAAACCCACTAGATAGAATGTTCTTAAATCTCAGTAACTTGAGAGATAACTTTCAAATGAAATGCTTTTTTTTCTATATCAATCTATATTCATATTGACCTATTTACCATTCTTGCCATTGCTGTTAGCATTATTTTGCAGTCCCAATTTTTAGTATCAGAGGTTGCTCTGAATAGTTAAAGAATATGAGGAAGTGTGTAAATAGAAGGAACAAAATAATTAATAAAGTTTAAGAGCACAGTAACCAGGCTTAAAGACACAGAAGCATAAAGTTGCCCAAAGCGAAGAGTGTGTTATTCCACAGAGACAGGCTTTTCAGAAGCAGGAGGAACCAGAAGACTCACAGAAGGTAGAAATGACAATTGAGATTAAACCAAGGAGATACCATAGTGCTTTATAGCCAGCATTTTCATCTTTAATCATAGTGCCAATGGGGGTTCATTATTCTCTTCCTTTTTTTTTTTAATAGATGAAAGTTCAGACCAGTACCAATGTTACAGTAAGTACTTTCAAAATTCTTAATCAAGTTAAAATGATTGATGATGATTCTTCCATAACTAATCAAATCTCAGTGAAGAGCCTGAATAGGCTCTGAGAATAAGATGTTTTCATAGGTTGTAGTTTTATGTTTATTGACTAGGATCCAAACTAAACCTTGAGCAACAACAAAGAGGACACAGATCTTGTTTTCTGAGTTAATTTGCTTGGAAATTGATTATTCCGTGGAAGCTCCAATTTAAAAGTTTTGGCTGCTTTTCTAAGTGCTCACTATTAAGGAATGTAAAAAAAAAATGGGCAAAACCCACACAATTGTGAGGACAAGGAACTAGTCAGTGATAGTTATTCGAAAACATTTTAAACTTGAAAACAACATAAAAAACTTGAGTGCAATTTTGTAATTGATTTAATCCATATTACTAATTGGATCAGTAATCTTGTGGCAAATGTTGTAAAGCTATGGTGACTTCCCACTGTAGAATCCGTGGCTTTATGAGGGACAGGGAATGGTTGGCTTTCACCTTGCCTGTATGCACTGAAATGCACTGAGATACCAGGCAGAGGAGTCTCTGAGTCTTAAACTTTCTTAAAATTCCTAATGGGTTTTACAGAAGATTCAGGGCATACCTGGAGCACTTGGAGCAGTTTCTGGCACAGACACACTCATCAGTGGGAGCCTTTGTTCCTGTAACATCATGTGCTGTCAGTGATGGTATGGGTCCAGGCCATGCCAACCTGGTGGCTTTTGGAAGGCATGAGGCAAATTTGTTGGCCTCAAGTTGATCCCTGACCGGATGATCACCAAGGTCTTCTCCAGCTAAAAATGTCAAGCACAACGACAGGGCCAGAGAACTTGCTTAATCAGTGTCCTAAATCTAGTTTTACCTCCTGTGAAGAAGTGTTCTCATGTAGAAGAACAGTGCACAAAGATGATTGCTTGGCCAGTGGCTATGTGCTTCCAGGGAGCTGTGCCAAGGTCCTGGCTGTGCCATTCTCCAGCTGATGGTGCTGAGAAACTCAGGGTAAAAGGGAAAAAGATGAGAGCCTCTTGTCAAGACATCAAAGAAGAGATATTGTGTGGCTTCTCTGCAAATAAGGGGGCAAAATGGTGCTTTTAATGTAAATAATCTACTCCTTAGTAGCCAGTTATTATGTGATAGAACAAAACACAATATAGTCCAAAACACAACATTCCAATCCCATGTTTTTCCATCAGGATACCTCCTGGATTACAGGATGTGATTACCTCTCACAGTTGAAACGAATTGTTGCTACTACCGAAAGGACCATTATTGTCTGGGATTATAAAGCTCAAGGGAGCAGCCAGGTACTGTGTTAAGGGAAATACTCAAAGAAATTGGATTGTCTTTTCCATACTGGTAGGATATGAGCAACTCACTTTCTCTATTGAACATCAGTTTCCTCATATATAAAATGAAAGTGAAGTGAAAGTTGCTCAGTTGTGTCCAACTCTTTGCAACCCCATGGACTAATACAGTCCATGGAATTCTCCAGAATATTGGAAAGGGTAGCCATTCCCTACCCCAGAGGATCTTCCCAATCCAGAGATCGAGCCCAGATCTCCAGGACTGCAGGCAGATTCTTTACCAGCTGAGCCACCAGGGAAGCCCATAAAATGAAGGGTTAACTATTAATAAAATAGTCTAGTCCAGCAGTAATATCCTGAGCCTTAATTAAAAGGGAACGTATTTTCATTTAGCGTATGTTTAATTTGTTTTGTTTTTGAAAGCAAGAGATTGACTAGTTCATTTCTCATTTTACACCTTTCTCTAATCCAAGTATTATCTTTGATTATGCTTATGTTATCTAGTTCAGACTTTACCTTCAGTCCAGCTTTATTTAGCAAGAGAATTACTAAAATCAAATACCTAACTCTGGCAAAAAAATCTAACGGGGTAGATGTTAATGTTAATCCTTTCAGTAAATGAAATGTTACGGCTTACGGCTTAACCACCTTACAGTATTTATTGAGCATCTGCAGAAACAAAGAACATGTTTCCTGTACTGAAACAAAACTCAGCTTTTGAGGAATCTTGTGAGCAGACACAATATGTAATACAATGGTACAGAAAATTATAAAGTTAAAAAGAACAAGAGCTCAGGGAGAGGTGAGATCACTAAGAACTGGGGTTATTTAAATATTCCCTCAGGAAACAGGCTGACTTTGAAGGACATGGAAGATTAAGAAATAATTCACCCTTCCTCTGTGCCATACTAGTCTCAATGAAAAGTAAATTTCCTAGACGCGGGAGACGCCCGGCTCTGGCGGCGAAGGCGCGGGAGACGCCCGGCTCCGGCGCAACCGACCACGTGCAGAATCGTGGCTGAGATGAGCTTCCCCGCACCCAGGGTTAGGGCGGTGGCCGAGAGGATCTGTACCACGTTCAGGAGGCGGTGGCTGCTTGGGCACCGGAGGGCCGAGAGGAGCTGATCTACATTCAAAGCAGGAGGCGCGGCCTTGAGGAGATACCCCTCGTCCAAGGTAAGGTACAGCGGCTGCACCTTGCTGGAGCAGCTGGGAAGAGATACTCCACGACCAAGTGGAATATAAGAATCCAGTGTTCTGGGGAGGAAGGAACAAGATGGCGGAGGGATAAGATGGCAAGACCACTTTCTCCCCCACAAATTCATCAAAAGAACATTTGAACACGGAGTAAAGTCCACAAAACAACTTCTGAATACTGGCAGAGGACATCAGGCTCCCAGAAAAGCAGCCCATTGTCTTCTAAAGGAGAGAGAAGAAATCCAGCTCCACCCACCAGAACACGGACACATACTTCCCTAACCAGGGAACCCGGACAAGTTACCCGTCCAACCCCACACACAGCGAAGAAACTACGTAATAAAGAGAACCCCACAAACTGCAAGAAGAGGGAAAGGCCACCCCAAGCAAAGCAATATAAGCAAGATGAAGAGGCAGAGAAATACCCAGCAAGTAAAGGAACAAGATAATTGCCCACCAACACAAACAAAAGAAGAAGATATAGGGAATTTACCTGATAAAGAATTTCAAATTTTGATGGTGGAAATGATTCAAAATCTTGAAAGCAAAATGGAGTTACAGATAAATAAGCTGGAGAAAAGGATTGAGAAGATGGAAGAAAGATTTAATAAGGACTTAGAAGAAATAAAAAAGAGTCAATATACAATGAATAATGCAATAGATGAGATCAGAAACACTCTGGAGGGAACAAACAGTAGAATAACAGAGGCAGAAGACAGGATAAACGAACTAGAAGATAGAATTGTAGAAATAAATGAAACAGAGAGGAAAAAAGAAAAACGAATTAAAAGAAATGAGGACAATATTAGAGACCTCTGGGACAATGTTAAGCGCTCCAACATTCGAATCATAGGAGTCCCAGAAGAAGAAGACAAAAAGAAAGACCATGAGAGATTACTTGAGGAGATAATAGTTGAAAACTTCCCTAAAATGGGGAAAGAAATAATCACCCAAGTCCAAGAAACCCAGAGAGTCCCCAACAGGATAAACCCAAGGCGAAATACTCCAAGACACATATTAATCAAATTAACAAAGATCAAACACAAAGAACAAATATTAAAAGCAGCAAGGGAAAAGCAGCAAATAACGCATAAGGGGATTCCCATAAGGATAACAGCTGATCTTTCAACAGAAACTCTTCAGGCCAGAAGGGAGTGACAAGACATACTTAAAGTGATGAAAGAAAATACCCTACAGCCCAGATTACTATACCCAGCAAGGATCTCATTCAAATATGAAGGAGAAATCAAAAGCTTTACAGACAAGCAAAAGCTGAGGGAATTCAGCATCACCAAACCAGCTCTCCAACAAATGCTAAAGGATCTTCTATAGACAGGATACACAGAAAGAGTGTATAAACTTGAACCCAAAGCAATAAAGAAAATGGCTACGGGATCGTACTTATCAATAATTACCTTAAACGTAAATGGGTTGAAATTTTCAAAAAGGCTAGGAAACAATTCTCATAGCCATCAATAGTTCAGTGTTGAGTTCATGAATAGTTTTTAAAGTTTGGGACAAACTGTAGTATTTGCTATTTGAAGTACTATTTGTAATTGGCATATTACGATGTAACATTGGTCTTCATTTCCATCTTAAAATGCCTAAAAATGCCTAACAGGTTTTTAGATTTGTGAATTTTAGTTGAAATGTATTTTACGATGTTACTAAACCTGCAGAAATATTGAAATATTTCAGAGAACTTATTCACTGTACATTTAATTTATTTTATTTATAAAAGTTATGAACTGTAGAAAGTTTTACTTGTTGGGTCAAATGCTTGTTGCTTCAAATGCTTGTTGCATTTGAAGTGCTAGTTACAAGAAAATCAAATACCTTCAATGTATAAATGCTATTAAGTTTTTAAAGGACTCTGGAGTATAAGTAAGTTTGTTTAAAGAAATTTAGTCTGTTCAACTTGAAAAAAATAAATAAATAAAATTGGAAAAAAAAATAAAAATAAAAACTATACATGAAAACTAAAAAAATTAAACTCATAGAAGCAAAGTATAGAATGGTGGTTGCCAGGAGCTGGAGGAGTGGCAAAAATGGGGAGATGGTGGTCAAAGAGCACAAGTCTTCAGCTAGTAGATGAAAAAGTTCTGGAGATTTAAGTATGGCATGGTGACTATAGGAAATGATATTGTATAGCATACTTGAAATTTGCTAGGAGAATAGATCCTAAGCATTCTTGCCACACAAAAAATGTACTGTGAAATGATGGATGTGTAACTCAACCTGATTGTAGTAATCATTTCAAAAATACGTGCATATCAAATTATCAGATTGGATATTTTAATATATGCTACTTTGTTAGGGGAATTCCCTAGTGGTCCAGTCATTAAAACTCCATGCTTCTACTGCAGGGGGCATGGGCTTAATCCTTGGTCAGGGAACTAAGATCACATGCTGCATGGCCAAAAACAAATAATGTAATAAGCACATTAGATGTTATATATGTTCTTGTAAGTATTTGACTGTTAAAAATGTTTTAAATCCAATAAACAACAACAAAAAAACAAACAAACAAAAAAAGTAAATTTCCTATGCTTGTCCACAATATTGGCCAACTAATGATGCCAAGAAGATTTTAGAGAAGACAGCTGTTTGCTTAATGTATTTTAATATGTGATGTGTCACTATCTCATGTCATATAGTTTGATTATAATCTCTTCCTTCTCACTGTCTTGTTTTCACTCTTGCTTTTCAATCTCATAGAAGCCTCCACTGTGTTGAAAGCATCTTCTTCCATGCTTCAGTACCCCTGCTTCTTCTCTCTTTCCCTTCTCATATTACCCCCAAGATGGGTCATCTCTTAAATCTCTGTCCTTCAAAACCTGAATCTCAGGTAGATGCTACCGCTCTTCTTTACTCCCTCGCAGTGGTTAAGCACTGCGAGAGAACTCAGAACCACACTATTTGGCATCACTGCAAAGTAAGGGTCTGCCACCTCACTTGAGCACTTGTGTCTTCTATCAACCTGTTTCTGATTCTTGCCAACTCACTTTCCCACTGTTCTGTTTCAGCAGATTAACTTCTTCCTGTTTCTGAGAATACTGAGTCTGAAAGCTTTGTCCTCTTTCAAATTCCAGCTTTAATTGAGCTTTAACTAAGAATGCAACACGACTTCCTTCCTTCCTTCGTTCCTCCCTCTAAAATAAAAATCTGACACTCCCTGTATCCAACACCCCCCATCCCCTCCTGCCTTGTCCAGAACAAGGCTCCATAGCTTCTTCCCTTTCTATCTTTTTTTGACATTAATCTCTTCTCCTAGGATCCTCCTTTTCAACTTGCTCTGAATCTTCCTCTCAACCAATTCAGATCCCAGATCCAAGGTCAACTTCCATGCCCATGGGAATCAAAGTGACCTCTTCAGTAACTCTTTTATCACAGCGCTCTGGCTTATTTTTTTAAGTGTACATCCCATTGTCTGGAATTATCTGTTTTATTCATCTGTCTCCCCCAGCTGGGACAGTAGTTCCACAAAGTCAGAAACTTTTGTTCATCACGAACAGCCAGTGCCTAGAATGGTTCTTGCCATACTGTAGGTGCTCAAAAAATACTTGCTGAATGACTGAATGAACATGTCAATATGTTCAAGTTTTATGCATTCTATAGGAAACAAGACAGATTTTTAAATTTTTAAATACTTTTTTCTTCTTTCTTAGGTAGAAACTAAGTTCCAGGAAAGCAATGCCTATATAGCTTAGTGAACCCAGTTTGATAATACAGAGCCAGCTCGATAGATGCTTGCTGAATATTTCTGTATACATTAGATGTTAGGATATTTTTCTCCCTGTAAAGTAATTGGGACTTTGATATTCAATTTTCCTATTTACCACTCATTTTTATTTCAATGGTCTTTTAACACCTGAACTTTTTTTGCTTCCTGTTAATATTGCCTTACAAATTAAAGAAAGGAATATTCAGAGTAATAAATCAGAAAATCTCATTATTTATTGGGCCAAAGATAGATACCTCACACTTTTCTCCAACAAAACACCCAAAAGCACAGTGTTGGGCTCACAGCAAGTGTTCATTAACGTCTAGTTAGTTAACTTTGTTTTTTTCAAGTTCCTCTAACAGTGGGAATAAAATGAAAAACATCAGAAAAGTAAAATCTTATAAAAAATTAAGAGCAATATTGAAATTTAATATTTAACACAATAACATTTAAAGCATTCTTCTGTTTCTAGGAAAACTATTTTGTCATAAAACCTATGGATCATTGCCTCCTCTGTGTGTGTGTAGTGTCTCTGCCTGACCAGCTCTGCCGAGATGACATCCTCTTGGGGGATGATGGTGGTTTTGTGAGCAAATTCACAGTAAATAGTGAAGACTTTGGATTAAAGCAGGCAAAATCAAAAAAAAGATTACAGAATCAGGTCTTAGACTCAAAGAGCTTCAAAAGGTAAGGATATTACTCAAAAAGCTTCAAAAGGTAAGGATATTATATGGGTATTCCAATAGTTTTAATATAGACATTGTTCAGTTATTTATATAATGAAAATAATATGCCAGACCCCGTGGTAGATATTTTAAATACAAAGCTGAAAAAGAATTTATTTATTTATTTATTTTTTACCTCAAGGGACTTCCAGTATAACAGGGAAGACAGGAAAATCAGCAACTAAAATCCCTATTTCAAGTGTATTGACAGTTAAAATCTATAGATACGTGAATGAATTAAAGATTTCAATGAAAAATTAAATCATAAAAAAGGAAAAGGTACATATGACTGTTTACTAGTATTTAAATATGCAAGAAGATTCTAAACATAAAAACAATGGATACAGGACTCAAATAAAAAATTTGATAGATTTGACTATTCACAAAATCAAAAGATAATATCTTGAAAATAAATAGCAAACTGGGATAAATATAAAAATATGACAGACAGTGGGTTACTAATCTTTAATAGGTATTAGAATTCAATTAAAAAATAATACTTTCTCAAGATAAAAATTGGCAAAGATGATGAACAGATAATTTACACACATACCCACACAATAGAAATAGTCAATGAATGTTTCAAACTGATCATCAGGCAAAAATGATAACAACAGATATCTCAAACTGATGAGATTATGGGTGATTTCTATTGTCTGCTTTATAATTGTAGTGTTTTTGAAGTTTTTAGAGTAAGGTATATATTAATTTCACAACCTTTTTATTAATCAAAGAAGTGCAACTTAAAGTCATATACAACTTCTCACTTATAAAATTAGAAAAGATTAAAAATGGGTACGATGCTGTGAGATAGGCATTCTCGCTTACTGCTTGTGGTAAAAAAATGAATTGAACCCCTTTCTGGAAAGCATTTTGTGCAGATGCATCAAGGGTCTTAAAAAACATTTATACATTGAGACCTGTGATCACCATGTGTTTAAAAATTTAAGCATGATTATCACAGCATTATTTCTAATAATGAAACATCCAGTGTCCAACAATAGGCGAATGATTAATTTAAATAAGGAACTATTTAAATAAATAATTCATGCATTATGTAAATGTGTAATATAAATTCTGTAAGTATATTTACATATTTTTAAAAGTGTCTATACATGTGTAATATATTTATATGTAAAATACATTTTTATCAGAGTCCTAAAAAATATTTAAGGCATCAAAGGCATGCAATAAATCACAGTGTAACCATATTAGAGGATGCTATGCATCCTCATTAAATTATGTTCTGAAAAATATTTAATAATATGGAAAATGTTCATAATATAATATGAAATAAAAATACTTTTGTTTTTCTATGTACATTTGAATCTAGTTTAACTCAAAAAATGCACAGATGTCCATATGTATATGTGTCCATGTGAGTGTCTGTGTACTTCTATGTAGAAAGAAAATGCTGAATGAAAATATACCCAAACGTTAACAATGATTCTCTTTGGAACCTCAGAGAAGTGACTTTTATTTTATTCTTTATGTTTTTTTACTTTCTAAATTTTGTACAAACAAAATTTTTCTTTCACAGTAAGAAAAAACCCTTAAAAAATACAGGATTATATTTTGTTATTAATATAGCAAATGTTTTATCCCAGAGTTAGAATATGTAATTAAAAGCTCATTACAGCTATTGCTACAACAAAATTAAGACTAGTCCATTGCTGAAACCCTAAGAATGACAGAATATTTGTCTGGCTCCATTTTCCATCTTTCATATATGAACAGTATGACTTAGTTCCACCAAAGTACTAGCCTCTGACAGGAGACTTTCCCAAAATGTGATGGGCTGTTCTATCCATTATCAAGCACTTTATTCCTAGTATGATAGGCTCTTAGATGCCAAGACATGAATCTTCTCTTTACTGAGATGTGTGTCTGCTGTTGCTACTGTTTAGTCAATAAGCAGTGTTTGATTCTTTGCGACTCTGTGGACTGTAGCTTGCCAGGTTTCTCTGTCCATGGGATTTCCCAGGCAAGAATATTGGAGTGGGTTGTTTTTTTTTCCCCAGGGGGTCTTCCTTACCCGGGGATCGAGACCAAGTCTCCTGCATCAGCAGGTGGTTTTTTTTTGTTTGTTTTATTTTTACCATTGAGACACCTGGGCATGACTTAAATTATTTGAGACTGAAGTATATATGGTGGCTCAGACAATAAGAAATCTGCCTGCAATGAGCAAGACCTGGGTTTGATCCCTGGGTTGGGAAGATCCCCTGGAGGAGGGCACAGCAACCTACCCCAATATTCTTGCCTGGAGAATCCCCATGGACAGAGGAGCCTGGTGGACTACAGTCCATGGGGTTGCAAAGAGCTGGACATGACTAAGCGACTAAGCACACACACACACACACACACACACACATATATATATACTTAGGTTGAGTGTTGAGGCAAAACATTGTAGAAATTTTAAAAAGTAGCCAGTTGCAAAGAGCTGGACATGACTAAGCGACTAAGCACATACACACACACACACACACACACACACACACATATATATATATATATACTTAGGTTGAGTGTTGAGGCAAAACATTGTAGAAATTTTAAAAAGTAGCCAGTATCCAAGGTTCAAAGTTTAACACAATGTGACATGGAAAAAAGAAATCTCCCTCTTCACTCTGTTTAATCCAATATTGTCAAACTTTCCTGTCTTGAGTTATAAACATGTTTATTTCTCAACTACAATCTAAGAAACTTGATGATAGGATTTTACATTAATCATCTTTATATCCTCAGTACCTGGGATAGAGGCCATAAAGCTCAATCAGTGTTTTTGGCTGAGGAAACAAATACACTGGCTTCCCTGGTGGCTCAGCAGGTAAAGGAGCCATCTGCAATGCAGGAGATGCAGGAGATGTGGGTTTTACCTTTGGGAGCATGGCAACCCACTCCAGTACTCTTGTCTGAGAAATCCCATGGACAGAGAAGCCTGGTGGGCTACAGTCCTTGGGGTCACAAAGAGTCGGATGCAACTGAAGTGATTGAGCACAGACATGGCACACATGACAGTTATCCTAGCCTCAGTTTCACCAGTGATCTGGGATCGCAAACTTCCTTGTTCTTCAGTTTTGAATGTACTCATGGGAAATATGAAGATGAATTGACTCATACAAGATAAAAAATATTCTAAAACAGTCTTCTGTTTGCTTGATCAGAATTTTTTCAATAGGGTAAGGATGACAGTTGCTTTCCTGGTGGCTCAGTGGTAAAGAATCTACCTGCCAATGCAGGAAACTCAGGTTTGACCCCTGGTTTGGGAAGATCCTATGGAGAAGGAAACGACTCCCACTCTAGTATTTTTGCCTGGGAAATTCCAGAGATAGAGGAGCTTGGAAGGTCATAGTCCATGGGTTTGCAAATGAGTTGGACATGACTTAGCGATTAAACAACAGCAACAAAAGATAATAGGGTCAATATTGGACTGAAATTCATCTTGATTAAAATTTAATTCTGAATCTACAGTACAAAATCTGATGACAAACTTTTATTTTTATTTTAAAATATGCTAGATGATGAAAATGTAGTCAAACAGTTGAAAGTTGCACAATGCATAGGATACTGTTAATACATGGAGGCTTTACTATAGCTCAGAGTTGCAATTTGGTTACAGTAAAAGTGAAATACCAAATAGAAATTCAACATGATGTGTCTGTGAGTCTAACATAATCCCCTTTTTTTCTTGTAATTCCTAGTGTTAAAAGGAAGCTACATAATGACTGGGTTATGAAAATTAGATATATTTCAGCCTTAAATTGCTTTGGATCCTGCTCCTTAGACAGTGTTCATTCATTAGTTTTGGAATCCTTGAAGAGAATTGAGGATAATATGTAAGTACAATTGTTTATATACATAAACATTTTGTGACTTTCAGGTGTTTTCCTTAAACTCACAGCAGCCTTGGAACTTTTAAATTGGTTTTTAGAAGTATCAGATGTTAAATATTCCATTTGTTTAACAAGATTAATTAGATTTTTCAGAAGGCAGTTGAAGTTACACAAATATGAACATGATTTCTCTTTTCTTAGAAGCAATTCTGCTCATTTGTTGTTTATTGCTGTATTCTATTAAAATAAATCAATATTGATATATCTATTTTTTCCAAATATAATTCTGTTGGTAAAACTTTATACTTTAAAAATCATTCTTATAGGTCAATTGACTAACCAATTACCTATGAGTATCTGTAGCACAACCATCATGTTTCATGTTTAATAAATACACAAAATGGCTTTCTTATAGACAGGTGAGTTTGAATAGTGTATCATCTTAGTTCCTCCCTAGTTAAATATTTATTAATAGTTATATTGATGTATAAAAAGGTTGTACTAATATATAGTAACTATAAAACAGCCATTGTATTTTTTAAAGAGAGATATATCCTACAGCATGTATAAACCTCAAAAATGCTATGCTAGGTGACAGAAGCTAGACACAAAAGATTGCATATGAAGAATTCCACTTAAAGAAAATGCCCAGAAAAGACAAGTTGATGGAAATAGAAAGTAGTAGATTAGTGGATGCCTGGAAGCAGGGGGAAGAGAGAACTTTCTGGGATTAGGGAAGGCTAAAGAAGAAAGAAATCACATGATCACATCAATAGATGCAGAAAAAGCACTTAACAAAATCCAACACCCATTCCTGATAAAAACTCTCAATCTGGACACAGTCATTTTACAAGTTTTAGAGAAACAACTCAAAATGGATCATATACCCAAAGATAAATGCAAAACTATAAAACTCCTAGAAGAAAATCCAGATGACTTTGGGTTTGGCAATACCATTTAAGATACAACTGCATGAAAGAAATCATTGGCAAACTGGACTTCATTGAAGACACCATCAAGAGAACAAGAAGACAGGCCCTAGATTAGGAGAAAATATTTGCAAAACATATATGTGATAAAGGACAGTTATCCAAAATATACAAATAACTCTTACAATACAACAATAAAGAAACCTGATTGAACAATAAGCAAAAGATCTGAACAGACACATTGCCAAAGAAGGTATACAGATGGCAATAAGTATATGAAAAGATGTTTCACATCCTACATCACTAGAGAAATGCAAACTAAAGTCACAACGAGATATCATTACACACCTACGAGTGCCCCACATCCAAAACACTGACAACATCAAATGCTGGTAAGAATGTGGAACAATAGGAGCTCTCATTCAGTGCTGCTGGGAATGTAAAATGAACACAGCCACCTTGGAAGATAGTTTGGCAGTATTACTGATCACCCTCCCTAAAACTCTACTCTCTTGGCTTCTGGGAAGCCAGAGTTTTCTCCCAGGATCTTATGTTTGTTCTTTTCCCTTGTGATTTCTCTTTTTGCATCTGCTACTTCTGTGGTGGCATTCTCCAGAGTTTTGTCCTTAACTAACCTTAATAGTCACTTTCTATGCAAATCTTGGGCTATTTTCCTCTATCCCAATATATTAATACCTGTATACTGATGAAACCCAAGCTGTCTTGAAACTAGACTTACTTATACCTGCTCACCATGTCCACCTAGTTATGTCATAGCCCCTTAAATTTATTGTTCATAGCTAAATTTTACTTCCCTCACCTTTTAATCTATGCCTTTTATAGCATTTTAACTTTTCTTGGTAGCACTGAAACGGTGTACCTCACATGGGACTTGACCCCACGTGGTGGGACTCGAACTCAGCCTAAAGCCAGATTGGGACCTGAACTCACGATTTTTTAATTAGAATCACTCACCTGGTGTCAGGACTTACTGTGGCTCAGGTTCTTTGTGCCCAAGTACAGAAGGAACTCAGGAGGAGGCAAAGTGATAGGCAAGAAATAGATTTACTAGCATAGGACACTTGTGAGAAATGCGGACAGGCTGGCGGGACTCTGCCTTGAGGATTAAGTGAGCTACATTTTTATAATCAAAGGAAAGTGAGGGAGGGGGAAAAGACTGCCTTCTTCCTCATTCAAGTAGATGCCAGGCTTACATCACTAGCTTCTCATTCCTATTGGGCGGGAGAGTGTCTGACCCTATGAGGTCAAACTAGGACTGTCATAGTACTTATTCAAATCAGTTGAAAGGTGGTAACATTTTTTCTTTCACTTAATGACTCGGGGCATATCTCATACTTTATAGCTAAGCAGGCCTGCTTCCAGAGAAGGCAATGGCAAGCCACTCCAGTACTCTTGCCTGGAAAATCCCATGGACAGAGGAGCCTGGTAGGCTGCAGTCCGTGGGGTCGCTAAGGGTCGGACACGACTGAACGACTTCACTTTCACTTTTCACCGTCACACATTGGAGAAGGAAATGGCAACCCACTCCAGTGTTCTTGCCTGGAGAATCCCAGGGACGGGGGAGCCTGGTGGGCTTCCGTCTATGGGATCACACAGAGTCGGACACGACTAAAGTGATTTAGCAGCAGCAGCAGCAGGCCTGCTTCATTCCACAACGATCTGATAGCTTTCTTGAGCGATCATTAAATTACAGGGGTCTCCCATCTATTAGGACAAGTTGTACTTGGTCCGAGTTTACAGCATGATCTCTTTGTAATCTCTCTGTGTGTTAGTCACTCAGTCATGTCTGACTCTTTGGGAACTCGTGGACTGTAGCCAGCCAGGCTCCTCTGTCCATGGAATTCTCCGGGCAAGAATACTGGAGTGGGTTGCCATTCCCTTCTCCAGGGGATCTTCCCAGCCCAGGGACTGAACCCGAGTCTCCTGCATTGCAGGCAGATTCTTTACCATTTGAGCCACCAGAGAAGCACAGCTGTTTCTTCATCTAATACAAGATCATTTGTTAAGAAGGGCCTCCCATACATTAATTCATAGGGATTGCATCTTAGCTTTTCTTTGGGGGCTGCCCTTATTCTCATTAGAGTAATTGATAATATTTAGACCCAGTTTTCCTGAGTCTCTTGGCATAATTTTTTCCTGAGTCTCTTGGCATAATTTTTTGCTGAGTCTCTTGGCATAATTAGGCTATAGTTCACTTCCAAGTATCATTCATTTTTCCCACTTTCCCTGAGGATTGGGGTCTCTATGCTGTATGAAGGGAGTACTTTCCACAGGATTTCAGCTACTTGTTGGGGCAGTTTAGAGGTAAATTTAGAGGTATCACTTTGTATAGATTGAGGTAATCCAAAATGGGATTATCTCCTTAAGCAAGTTTTTTGTTACCTCTGAGACCTGTTCTCTCTGTGTGCAAAAAATCTCTACCCATCCAGTGACTGTCTACCACTACTAATAAATATTTGTATCGTCTGGACTTGGGCATGTGAGTCATGATAGTATAAGGATTAGGCACAATGGAATAGATGGATTCCATTGCTTCGTTAACAGTCCTTAGATCTTGTATAAATTGATACTCCCTAGCAGGTGTGAAATGGAGAAGGCAATGGCAACCCACTCTAGTACTCTTGCCTGGAAAATCCCATGGGCGGAGGAGCCTGGTAGGCTGCAGTCCATGGGGTCGTGAAGAGTTGGACACGACTAAGTGACTTCATTTTCACTTTCATGCATTGGAGATGGAAATGGCACTCCAGTGTTCTTGCCTGGAGCCTGGTGGGCTGCTGTCTGTGGGGTTGCACAGAGTCGGACATGACTGAAGCGACTTAGCAGCAGCAGCAGTGGGTTTGAAAATGTGTTCCTGGTGGCTCAGTTGGAAAAGAATCCACCTGCAATGCGGGAGACCTGGGTTCGATCCCTGGGTTGGAAAGATCCTCTGGAGTAGGGCATGGCAACCCACTCTAGTATCCATGCCTGAAGGATTCCCATGGACAGAGGAGCCTGGAGGGCTACACTCCATGGGATCACAAAGAGTTGGACATGACCGATCGACTTTCACTTTCAGTATTAGCATATTACATGGTGACTGACAGAGTACCATCAATCCATCCAAAAGTTATTCCTTTACTAAGGGAAAAGATTCCTCTCTGTGCCTCTGATTTTAGGGGGTATTGCTTTTTGCAGGGATATTCCTGCCCAGGTCTTAACTTAATAACCACTGGCTGGATATCTTTGGTCAAGCCTGGAACCTTGATACTCCACACTCCAGGGTCTACTAAGGCTTCCATATCAGCTTCAATCTGTTCCTTTTCACTTTCAGTTAGAACCATTTGGTGTTGAGGGTGATCCCCTTGCTCCTCCAGAAACAGAGTGGTCCCTAATTTAGTTAATAAATCTCTCCCTCTTAAAGGGATGGGACAATCAGGCACAAATTGAAAGCAATGTAAAAACAATTGGCCATTGATGTTTCACAGAATGGGTTCCAGGAAACTGTGCCCTTGTCTCTTCCCTGACACTCTGTTGATATTGTTTAGTTGCTAAGTCATGTCTGACTCTTGCAACCCCATGGACTATAGCCTGTCAGGCTCCTTTGTCCATGGAATTTCCCAGGCAAGAACACTGGAGTGAGTTGCCATTTCTGACCTTCCTGACCCAGGGATCAAACTCAAGTCTCCTTCACTGGTAGGTGAATTCTATTTTTTTTACCACTGAGCCACCAGGGAAGCCCTGACACTCCATTACATATTCCTTATGATTGCTAAGGTTTCCACCCTTTGGGTTATTATGGAGACGGTTGCAACAGTGTTTACAAGAAATTCTATCAAGTGGCCCACCACATCAGTGATCACTCATGGCTCAACATTAGTTATGTAGATAGTATCTCTAGGCAGAGAAGCTTTCAGCCTTGAGCCCTCAGTCTTCTGATTGTGAAACCATTAGTGGTCCTCAGTGGTCACTCTCTGGCATCTGGGACATTCCCTCTTCCAATGCTCTGGCTGTTTGTTAATTGCAATCCTTCCTCCAGTGCCCCTTTTGTCCACACCGAGTACACTGGCCTTATGTGGGTACCCATGGACCCTGTGGTCCACTAGAGACAGATTGGCCCAGCAAAGTCATTCTTCCAGTTGGTGGTCTCTGAGCAGACAAAGTCACTGCAAGTATTTGGACCCTTAGTATATTTCTTTGGGTGCATTCAGCCTTTTTGGCAATATCCTCATTATTGAAAGCCGAATAAGCCAACTGGAGCAAATCATTCATTGGAGTTTGAGGACCAGCAGTAGCTTTCTTAATTTTGCACCTGATATCTGGGGCAGACTGGGCTATCAAATGCGTAGCCAAAAGGGTCTGTCCTTTGGAGGAAAAGGGATCTACCTCTATATACTTCCTAAAAGCCTCTTCTAGCCTCCCTTGGAAAACTGCAGGATGTCCATCCTGCCCCTGTTGGACCTCTTTTACTTTTTCATAATTAATGGGTTTTACTCTAAGGTTATTTGTGTGTGTGTGTGTGTGTGTGCACGCTAAGTTGCTTTCGTCGTGTCCGACTCTTTGCAACCTTATGGACTGTAGCCCTCCAGGCTTCTCTGTCCATAGGGTTCTCTAGGCAAGAATACTGGAGTGGGTTGCCATGCCCTCCTCCAGGGTATCTTCCTGAAGCGGGGATCAAACCCATGTCTCTTATGTCTCCTGCATTGGCAGGTGGGTTCTTTACCACTAGCACCACCTGGGAAGCCCAAGTTTCTATTAATCATATGGTCTTATATCAATAGAACTTACCTGGTAATCCACTGTGAGTTTGTCTCAGGGACAGTGTCACTCCCCACCTGGAGCACTGCATGGGTGTACTGGACTCGGGCTGCCAGGTGGCCTGCAAGGACTCGGGCTGCCAGTACTGTATGCTGCCTTTCCTCTAGGGTGTAACAGCAGGATAGTAAGATCTGTAAATCTCCTCAGGTGAGACCAAAAGTTCTCACTAGTTGGGTAAAACCCTTTGAAAAAGTTCAGGATCCTCAGATAAACTTCTCAACTTGTCCTCTGGCATACTTAGATCAGATATTGAGAAAGGTACATGGACCTCTTATTGTTCCCTGATTTCTATCAGGACCTTCTCTCAGAGGCAAAACTGAAGGAGCAGTTGGTTGGTAACTTATAACTGCTGTGAGTGCAAGCTGGGCTAAGGATGGGCCCCTTGAGTATCTCAGGGAACAAAGAAGAGGTTCCTGAATATGAGAGGAGGCACCTCTTTTCATCCCTAGCTACTCCCCCTGGGGTAATAGCCTTAGCTGGAGGATAGGCTCCGGCCAGCAGGGTGGCAGCTGAGGTTAGTACTGTGGCTTCCCCTGGGGCAATAGCTCCTCCCAGTGGTCAGGGAGTAGCTCCTACTGAAAAAGTGACTCCTAACTGCAATATGGGCTTCCCTGGTGGCTCAGAGGCTAAAGCGTCTGCCTCCAATGCGGGAGACCTGGGTTCGATCCCTGGGTTGGGAAGATCCCTGGAGAAGGAAATGGCAACCCACTCCAGTACTCTTGTCTGGAGAATCCCATGGACGGAGGAGCCTGGTAGCTACAGTCCATGGGGTCGCAAAGAGTCGGACACGATTGAGTGACTTCACACACACACACACACAAAAACTGCAATATAGTATAACTCAGGGACCCATTGAGTGGTCACTTTTCTTGGCTTCCTAACTCATATTGTAGGTTGTTGTTGGTGGTGGTTTAGTCGCTAAGTCATGTCTGACTCTTGTGACCCCATGGACTGTAGCCCGCCAGGCTCCTCTGTCCATGAGATTTCCCAGGCAAGAATACTGGAGTGGACTACCATTTCCTTCTCCAGGGGATCTTCCCAACCTAGGGATCAAACTTGTGTCTCTTGTGTCTCCCGCATTGCAGGCAGATTCTTTACCACTGAGCCACCAGGGAAGCCCATATGGTAGGTTATGTACCTAATAAATATTTTTCTTTTTAATTTCTATTGTCTGAATCTTTCCCAGTCCTGGAGTATATGCCCCAGAGGGGTAATTTGTTGGGATTGATGCAGTCTGATTCATTTCAGACCCAGACCTGAGGAGATGTCTCTAATTCCCTTGCTATCCAAAATTCCATTTAAGTCAAAATCCATCCATAATTTGGTCAAGGATTGCCCTTATGATTTTAGATGCTATCCTTCTGAGGTATTTTTCCAACCAGGTGTTAGTACCTGAAAAGTTGCTGAAAGGGAATGGAACAGAAGTTATCCCCAGTGGTGTCCATGATGAGTGGGAGTTGCTCTGGCTGCAAGCTGGGAATAAAGTGTCAACACTTGTAAGGATCAGAGGGAGGGGAGTAAAATAAAAAGTTCATCTTGGTGGTCACACAGGTGTTCTGGGGTTAACAAAAGAAAGAAATATAGCAGGAGTGATTAAGAATGTAGGAGCAAAAACTCAAAGAGTACAGAGATTAATAGTTCTGTCTTGGACCTGCTGCTGGATGTGCATAAGCATACAGGGTTGACCCACCAGTAAAAAATGAGCAGACATTGGCAGAGCATCCTACCCAGTACACCAGGCTCATGGTGTCCTATTGGCCCCTTTAGGACTGAGAGCTAACTCTTTGTGTTTTCTTACCTTATCACTGTTCCTTCGTGACTCACCAGCTGAAACTGTGCACCTCAGTTTGGGACTTGAACCTTTTAGCTGAGATCACACACCTGGTTTCAGGACTTAATGAAGCTCAGGTTCTTGATGTCTCATCACAGAAAAAATTCAGTGAGAGACAAAGTGATAGGTAAGAAATAGATTTGGAGAGAAACGTACTCCATAGACAGTGTGGGCCACCTCAGAAGGAGAGAGAGAGGCTTTGAAATATGGTTTGGTTAGTCATTCCGGGCGGAGGAGCCTGGTAGGCTGCAGTCCATGGGGTCGCTAAGAGTCGGACATGACTGAGCAACTTCACTTTCACTTTTCAGTTTCATGCATTGGAGAAGGCAATGGCAACCCACTCTAGTGTTCTTGCCCGGAGAATCCCAGAGACGGGGGAGCCTGGTGGGTTGCCGTCTATGGGGTCGCGCAGAGTCGGACACGACTGAAGCGACTTAGCACTAACAGCAGTAATTTCCTAGGCTAATGAGTGAGAGGATTATTCCAACTATTTTGGGGAGAGGGCAGAAATTTTCAGAAATCGGGCCTCTGCCCACTTTTTGATCTTTGATGGTTGTACTTGGAACTAACATGGCGCCTGTGAGTGTGTCATTTAACGTGCTGGTGTGCTACAGTGAGCATATACTGAGGCTCAAGGTCTAGTGGAAGTTGACTAGCTTGCCATCTTGAAAAGTGTTAGTTGCTCAGTTGTGTCCGACTCTGTGATCCCATGGACTGTAGCCTGCCAGGCTTTGCTGTTCATGGGATTCTCCAGACAAGAATATTGAAGTGAGTAGCTCTTCCCTCCTCCAGGGGATATTCCTAACTCAGGGATCAAACCTAGGTTTCCTGAGTTGCAGCCAGATTCTTGAACATCTGAGGATCTATTTAATTCTAATCAGTCTATGTTGTGTTTTCAGGCTACCTCATTTTTTAAGCATGTGTGCCACGCCCCCTTCCCTCCTATTTCAGCACCATGATCGGGTCAGATCATTCTGGGCAGAAATTTAGCAACCCCACATGACTCCTTTTCCCCTCAACTTTCACAAATAATCAATCACAAATTTGTCTATATCACCTTATAAATTCTTGTTGAATCTCTTGTATCTCTATTGCCCTAGGCTCGCCTCTCCAATTAGCCTCTTGTCTCAGTACTCTTCCAAGTATTCCTGTAGACATGATGTCCAACCATCAGATTTCATTTCCATGTTCTCTCATTGACTCCGTGATTGTGTTCTGAGAACTCTACAGCTTGTGTTTAATTCATATCTGTTTCTTTTACAACCCAAATCCACAATTGGGCACTTACCAAGAAAATTTATTCTTACTTGAAGTTTAAGGTGATAATTGCAATCCAAGGTGCTTCTGAGTATTGTTCCTTAGGTTCATTATCTCAAAGATAACGCTTAAATACAAGCTATATAGAATAAATTATGCTTTATAAGGCCCAGTTTTTTGAAAGAGCCCCATTTAAAGAAGTGTGGTCCAGTGGGCAAAAAGAATTAAAAATAAATTACAATATATTTTAAAATTACAAATACAAGTACCCCTTGACTTGCAATATCATTTCTAAGAACTTGTAGAAAAATGGCACTTTTACAAGACTGCTCATTGCAATATTATTTGTAATCACAAAAAATTTGAGACAGTCTGATGTTCCTCAGAAATTAAAGGATTTAGTCATTCAAGGGAATATTCTATGACAATTTTAAAAAGAATAAGAAAGTTTTTTTAATGTACAGATTTGGAAAGATCTTCAAGATTTATTGTTAAGTGAAAAATCAAGGAACAGAATAGTATATACTACCATTTTATTTACGAAGAAAGAAAAGGAAAGGAAACATACAAGGCAAGAGTAGACTACAGTCAGGTGCTTTATGCCTAAAGGAAAATAACATGGTACCAGACTAGAAAATAACACAAAAGACTTAATGTAATTGGTGGGGGCAGGAGGGTGGAGTCTAGGAAAGGCCTTTTGGAGAAATTAATATTCAAGCGGACACCTGCATCTGCCTGTAATGAGGGAGACCCAGGTTCAATTTCTGGATTGGGAAGATCCCTGGAGGAGGGCATGGCAACCCACTCCAGTATTCTTGCCAGGAGAATGCCCATGGACACAGGAGCCTGGTGGGTTCGCAATGGAGTCCATGGGTTAGCAAAGAGTCAGACATGACTGACCAACTAAGCACAGCACATACACTTGGAGGAGGGTGGTTGCTAGTGTGGCTACAGTCCAGGGGAGAAACATCTTTGGCCTGTGCAGAAGCTCTTGAGGAGGAAGAGAGTTCAGTGAGACCAGAAAGGAGGCTGAAGAGACCACAAGGCTGGATCAAAGGGAGGAAGAAGGTGTGGGGTGAGCCTGGGAAGATGGCAGGAAGATGGCCAGTGCCACCGAGGCCTTGTGGGCCAAGTGATGGAGCCTGGTACTCCTGAGGGCATCAGGAATCCACTGGAGAAAAGTGATGTGATCCAATTCATGTTCTAGAAAGGTCACTTTGGCTGCAACTTAACGGGATTTGGAGTGGGATTGGGGAAAGAGGAATAGAAAATAGTGGAAGCTGAGAAATTAGTTTATTGCAGTAGTTCTGGTGAGAGGGGATGGAGAGTTGAATCAAGATATTATTTATTTTTATCTTATTTATTCATTTTTGGCTGCATGCGGGCTTTCTCTTGTTGCAGTAAGCAGAGGCCACTCTGTTGTGGTGTGCAGGCTTCTCGCTGCAGTGGCTTCTCTTGTTGGGGAGCACAGGCTCTAGGGTCTGTGGGCCCAGTAGTTGTGGTGCATGGGCTTTGTAGCCTCATGGTATGTGGGATCTTTCTGGACTACAGGTCGAACTCGTGTCCCCTGCATTGCAAGGCCGATTCTTAACCACTGGACCACCAGGGAAGCCCAAACCAAGATATTATGATGGAAATGGGAAGACAATTTCATGTCTGTTTAGGGGGCAAAATCAACAAGACTTGACAGAAAGTTGGATATGGGTAATGAGAGAGGGAGAAATGTCCAAACACATTCCTGCCATTTTGTTCTACCAAAAAGACTCATTGAGCTGAACAATGTACTTTCTGGCTTAAGAGGTCGTATCTCTCTGTCCATTCTTAACACCAGCACAACCTCAGCTCCAGGGCAGAGGAATGGATTTCTTTTTAAACAGAAACAATGCAAATGCTGTATTAAATTCATATCATAGAATAAATAGATTCTGTGGGTCAGTGAAATTTAATCATTACTTACAATTTTTTTTCTGTGGGTAAATAGATTCACAATGACTTAGAGATGACCTTCTTGAACATTATTTATAAGTTGGAATTTAGAAAGAAAAATGAAGAAGTTTTACATTTAGCTTGTGTTTTGCAGGCCTGTCAGAGAGTTTTCCATGCCAAGAGGAGCAAACACTTTCTGTTACTGTATAAAAGCAAACGTGATTGTCACTGGAGGTAAGAGGACAGTCCACGTTACACAGAGATTTTCTACTTTGCTCTCCTTAATTAGCACAGTTACAGAGTTTTCACACAGCTATAGCATTTTACTGCTAACAAAACCTTTTAGAGAATTTTTAAGTTTGTATAACCTATAAAGTCAAATCTGTCATTCTTTTTCTTTGTGGCTTTTTGGTTTGGTGGCACACTTAGAAAGGCCCTCCCTAGCCTAAGACTGTGTGAAACAAATTCTCCTATATTTACTACAAATTTGTTTGTTTTACAGTTTTCCTCTAATCTCTCTAGAACCTGTTTCAGTGTATGAGAGCATGAATTCCTAGCCTGGGCCTATGTGTGGACTTTAAGGGAGTCCTATAGCCCTTGGCTGAATAACTCTGTGTCTACGTGCATTTTCCTGGAGAGAAAGTCCAAAATTTTATCAAATCCTCAGAGGGGTCCTTGACAAAAAGGTCAAAAGTCAATGGTTTATCAGAGAAGCAGCCTGACGATAGAGTGCTTAAAACTACCAACATTTAAGGGCTCAGATTATCTGCTGAGAGTAAGAGGAAAGATGACAAATATAAGAAACTTGAGGAGAAAGATGGGAGGACTGAGCTATTCTGCTGGCCTGACTCCTTATCTGTCAAGCTGGGATACTAAGACTGTGATGGCTTTCAGCCTGGGCTCTGGAGTCAGACTGTCTAGGAACACAGACCAGTTTTTTTACTAGCAAGCCTTGGATAGGTTATTTAACTCCTTTAAGTTTCAATCTCAGGCTCCCCAGGTGGTGCAGTGGTAAAGAATCCACCTGCCAATGCAGAAGACTCAGGAGACACAGGTTTGATACCTGGGCTGGGAAGATCTGCTGAAGCAGGAAATGGGAACCCACACCAGTATTATTGCCTGGAAAATTTCATTAACAGAGGAGCCAAGCAGGCTACAGTCCATGGGGCTGCAAACAGTCAGACACAACTGAATGACTGAGCATGCACGCACAATACATTAATGCATAAATGAGTAGGAACATATTAAATCAAGAAAAGAACTCATAGAATATTTATGAGAATTCAAATTTATATATGTAAATACAATGATTACAAAACTGCCTTGATAAGAAGCAGATTCAAAGCAAGTGAATCATAGCATGCTGGAAGAAACAGACTGTGGGATTTAGGAGGAACAAGATGGCGGAGGAACAGGACGGCGAGACCACTCTCTCCCCCACAAATTCATCAAAAGAACATTTGAACGCGGAGTAAAGTCCACAAAACAACTTCTGAATGCTGGCAGAGGACATCAGGCACCCAGAAAAGCAGCCCATTGTCTTCGAAAGGAGGTAGGAAAAAACATAAAAGATAAAAAGAGAGACAAAAGAGGTAGGGACCAAGCTCCTTCCTGGGAAGGGAGGCTTTAAAAAGAGGGAAGTTTCCAAACACCAGGAAACACTCTCACTGATGAATCTGTGGTGGGCCTTGGAGCCTCAGAGGGCCACATAACCGGGAGGAAAAAGAAAGAAACAATTAAAACCCACAGATTACCCGCCAGACGGTAACTCCCAGCGGAGAAGCAGCACAGATGCCTGCATACGCCATTAGCAAGCGGGGGCTGGGCAGGGAGGAGCCGGCTGAACTGCTTAGAGAGAGGACTGGGCTTGAATGCCACGAGAACAATCTGAGAGATCTAACAGGGGATAGCAAAGCAGACTGGGATAGCTTCCCCACGAAAAGGCGGAAAGCTCTAACCTAAGACTCCGTCAGCCCCACTCACAGAACAAAGGGCTGAGCAGAGCGAGCTGGCTGCGGTTGGCCCATCTCCCATCCCCCTGCCAAGACAGGCAGGGAGGGCAGCCAGAGCCAGAGGGGGCAACTGCGGCCCCAGAAAGGCATCTGATACAAACTGAAGGCAGGCTTGTTGCTAATCAAGACTTCTTGGGCTTGGGCCGGTCGATATCCGCCTGAGAAGGTGCACCGGTTGTACACCCAGAAAACCGAGTGGCAGGGACTGGGGAGGTGATAAATCGCAGCTACCGCGCTCACCAAACACCTGGTCACTAGAGCTGCTTGGACCGGGGAAGGCACAAAATGCAGGCCCAGCCAAGTCTGCGCCTTTGTGGAGTACCCGAGAAACTGAACTTGAGCTGCTCAGACCTGGGAAGTGCATACAACCCAGTGCCGGCCTCGGACAGTTCCCGGCAGAGCAACCTAGAGCCTGTGCAGTGTAGACTGGGACAGCATATGTGTTGTGAATGGGGGCAAACCTAGTGTGGCCGAGACGCTGTGAGCACTCCCCACAGATGCCAGAGATATTTGTCTGCAGTGTTCCTCCCTACCCAGAACAGGACTGAACAACGGAGCCTTAAAAAGTGTCCACCCGCCCCCTAATATCAGGGCAGAATTTAGACACTGAAGAGACCAGCAAACAGAAGCTAAAACAGAGGGAACCACCTTGGAAATGACAGAAAGAGAAGTCTAGAGACTACTCCAAGAATAAGACCAAAAACCAGAGGCAAGAGGCTTAAGCCCGAATCCTGAGAACACCAGAAAACTCCTGATTCCAGGAAACATTAACTGATAGGAGCTCATCAAACGCCTCCATACCTACACTAAAACCAAGCACCACCCAAGGGTCAACAAGTTCCAGAGCAAGACATACCACGCAAATTCTCCAGCAACACAGGAAAATAGCCCTGAGCTTCAATATACAGGCTGCCCAAAGTCACTCCAAACCCATTGACATCTCATAACTTATTACTGGACACTTCTTTGCACTCCAGAGAGAAGAAATCCAGCTCCACCCACCAGAACACCAACACAAGCTTCCCTAACCAGGGAACCTTGACAAGTCACCCGTCCAACCCCACACACAGAGAGGAAACTACATAATAAAGAACTCCACAAACTGCCAGAAGAGGGAAAGGCCACCCCAAGCAAAGCAAGATGAAGAGGCAGAGAAATACCCAGCAAGTAAAGGAACAAGATAATTGCTCACCAACACAAACAAAAGAGGAAGACATAGGGATTCTACCTGATAAAGAATTTCGAATTTTGGTGGGGAAAATGATTCAAAATCTTGAAAGCAAAATGGAGTTACAGATAAATAACCTGGAGAAAAGGATTGAGAAGATGGAAGAAAGGTTTAATAAGGACTTAGAAGAAATAAAAAAGAGTCAATATACAATGAATAATGCAATAGATGAGATCAGAAACACTCTGGAGGGAACAAACAGTAGAATAACAGAGGCAGAAGACAGGATAAGTGAGCTAGAAGATAGAATTGTAGAAATAAATGAAACAGAGAGGACAAAAGAAAAACAAATTAAAAGAAATGAGGACAATATTAGAGACCTCTGGGACAATGTTAAGCGCTCCAACATTCGAATCATAGGAGTCCCAGAAGAAGAAGACAAAAAGAAAGACCATGAGAGAATACTTGAGGAGATAATAGTTGAAAACTTCCCTAAAATGGGGAAAGAAATAATCACCCAAGTCCAAGAAACCCAGAGAGTCCCCAACCGGATAAACCCAAGGTGAAATACTCCAAGACACATATTAATCAAATTAACAAAGATCAAACACAAAGAACAAATATTAAAAGCAGCAAGGGAAAAGCAGCAAATAACACACAAGGGGATTCCCATAAGGATAACAGCCGATCTTTCAACAGAAACTCTTCAGGCCAGGAGGGAATGGAAAGACTTACTTAAAGTGATGAAAGAAAATAACCTTCAGCCCAGATTACTATACCCAGCAAGGATCTCATTCAAATATGAAGGAGAACTCAAAAGCTTTACAGATAAGCAAAAGCTGAGAGAATTCAGCATCACCAAACCAGCTCTCCAACAAATGCTAAAGGATCTTCTCTAGACAGGAAACACAGAAAGGGTGTATAAACTTGAACCCAAAGCAATAAAGAAAATGGCAACGGGATCATACTTATCAATAATTACCTTAAACGTAAATGGGTTGAATGCCCCAACCAAAAGACAAAGGCTGGCTGAATGGATACAAAAACAAGACCCCCATATATGTTGTCTACAAGAGACTCACCTCAAAATGAGGGACACATACAGACTGAAAGTGAAGGGCTGGAAAAAGATATTCCACGCAAATAGAGACCAGAAAGCAGGGGTAGCAATACTCATATCAGATAAAATAGACTTTAAACAAAGGCTGTGAAAAGAGACAAAGAAGGAAACTACATAATGATCAAAGGATCTATCCAAGAAGAAGATATATCAATTATAAATATTTATGCACCCAACATAGGAGCACCGCAATATGTAAGACAATTACTAACAAGTAAGAAAGGGGAAATTAAGAACAATGCAATAATAGTGGGAGATTTTAATACCCCACTTACATCTATGGATAGATCAACTAAACAGAAAATTAACAAGGAAACACAAACTTTAAATGATACAAAAGACCAGTTAGACCTAATAGATATCTATAGGACATTTCACCCCAAAACAATGAATTTCACCTTTTTCTCAAGCGCACACAGAACCTTTTCCAGGATAGATCACATCCTGGGCCATAAATCTAGCCTTCGTAAATTCAAAAAAAATTGAAATCATTCCAAGCATCTTTTCTGACCACAATGCAGTAAGATTAGATCTCAATTATGGGAGAAAAACCATTAAAAAATGCCAACATATGGAGGCTGAACAACACACTGCTGAATAATGAACAAATCATAGAAGAAATCAAAAGAGAAATCAAAATATGCATAGAAATGAATGAAAATGAAAACACAACAACCCAAAACCTGTGGGACACTGTAAAAGCAGTGCTAAGGGGGAAGTTCATAGCAATACAGGCACACCTCAAGAAACAAGAAAAAAGTCAACTAAATAACCTAACCCTACATCTAAAGAAACTAGAAAAGGAAGAAATGAAGAATCCCAGGGTTACTAGAAGGAAAGAAATCGTAAAAATTAGGGCAGAGATAAATACAAAAGAAACAAAAGAGACCATAGCAAAAATCAACAAAGCCAAAAGCTGGTTCTTTGAGAAGGTAAATAAAACTGACAAACCACTAGCCAGACTCATCAAGAAACAAAGGGAGAAGAACCAAATCAATAAAATTAGAAATGAAAATGGAGAGATCAAAACTGACAACACAGAAATACAAAGGATTATTAGAGAATACTATCAGCAATTATATGGCAATAAAATGAATAACCTGGAAGAAATGGACAAATTCCTAGAAATGTACAACTTTCCAAAACTGAACCAGGAAGAGATAGAAAATCTGAACAGACCCATCACAAGCATGAAACTAGAAGTTGTAATCAGAAATCTTCCAGCAAACAAAAGCCCAGATCCAGACGGCTTCACAGCTGAATTCTACCAAAAATTAAGAGAAGAGCTAACACCTATTCTAGTCAAACTCTTCCAGAAAATTGCCGAGGAAGGGAAACTTCCAAACTCATTCTGTGAGGCCACCATCACACTAATCCCAAAACCTCGTTGGTAAAGATCCCACAAAAAAAGAAAACTACAGGCCAATATCACTGATGAACATAGATGGAAAAATCCTTAACAAAATTCTAGCAATCAGAATCCAACAACACATTAAGACGATCATACATCATGGCCAAGTGGGCTTTATCCCAGGAATGCAAGGATTCTTCAATATCCGCAAATCAATCAACGTAATACACCACATTAACAAACTGAAAAATAAAAATCGTACGATTATCTCAATAGATGCAGAGAAAGCCTTCGACAAAATTCAACATCCATTTATGATAAAAACCCTCCAGAAAGTGGGAATAGAAGGGACATATCTCAACATAATAAAAGCTATATATGACAAACCCACAGCAAACATTATCCTCAACGGTGAAAAACTGAAAGCATTTCCCCTAAAGTCAGGAACAAGACAAGGGTGCCCACTCTCACCACTACTATTCAACATAGTTCTGGAAGTTTTGGCTACAGCAATAAGAACAGAAAAAGACATAAAAGGAATACAAATTGGAAAAGAAGAAGTAAAACTTTCACTGTTCGCTGATGACATGATCCTCTACACAGAAAACCCTAAAGAAAACTACTAGAGCTAATCAATGAATACAGTAAAGATGCAGGATATAAAATCAACACACAGAAATCACTTGCATTCCTATACACTAATAATGAGAAAATAGAAAGAGAAATTAAGGAAACTATTCCATTCACTGTTGCAATGAAAAGAATTAAATACTTAGAGTCCCTTGGACTGCAAGGAGATCCAACCAGTCCATTATAAAGGAGATCAATCCTGGGTGTTCATTGGAAGGACTGAAGCTAAAGCTGAAACTGCAATACTTTGGCCACTTCATGTGACGAGTTGACTCACTGGAAAAGACTCTGATGCTGGGAAAGGTTGGGGGTGGGAGGAGACGGGGACGACAGAGAATGAGATGGCTGGATGGCATCACCGACTCTATGGACATGAGTTTGAGTGAACTCCGGGAGTTGGTGATGGACAGGGAGGCCTGGCGTGCTGTGATTCATGGGGTCACAAAGAGTCAGACACGACTAAGCGACTGAACTGAACTAAACTGAACTGAACTGAAGGAAACGAAAGACTTGTACATAGAAAACTATAAAACACTAGTGAAAGTAATCAAAGAGGACACTAATAGATGGAGAAATATACCGTGTTCGTGGATTGGAAGAATAAATATTGTAAAAATGAGTATACTACCCAAAGTAATTTATACATTCAATGCAATCCCTATCAAGCTACCAATGATATTTTTCACAGAACTAGAACAAATAATCTCACAATTTGTATGGAAATACAAAAAACTTCGAATAGCCAAAGCAATCTTGAGGAAGAAGAATGGAACTGGGGGAATTAACCTGCCGGACTTCAGGCTCTAGTACAAAGCCACAGTCATCAAGACAGTATGGTACTGGCATAAAGACAGAAATATAGATCAATGGAACAAAATAGAAAGCCCAGAGATAAATCCACACATCTATGGACACCTCATCTTTGACAAAGGATTTGAATATAAAATGGAGAAAAGACAGTCTCTTTAACAAGTGGTGCTGGGAAAACTGGTCAGCCACTTGTAAAAGAATGAAACTAGAACACTTCCTAACACCATACACCAAAATAAACTCAAAATGGATTAGAGAGCTAAATGTAAGACCAGAAACTATAAAACTCCTAGAGGAGAACGTAGGCAAAACACTCTCCGACATAAATCACAGCAGGATCCTCCATGACCCACCTCCCAGAATATTGGAAATAAAAGCAAAAATAAACAAATGGGACCTAATTAAAATCAAAAGCTTCTGCACAGCAAAGGAAACTATAAGCAAGGTGAAAAGACAGCCTTCAGAATGGGAGAAAATAATAGCAAATGAAGCAACTGATAAAGGATTAATCTCCAAAATATACAAGCAGCTCCTGCAGCTCAATTCCAGAAAAATAAATGACCCAATCAAAAAATGGGCCAAAGAACTAAACAGACATTTCTCCAAAGAAGACATACAGATGGCTAACAAACACATGAAAAAATGCTCAACATCCCTCATAATCAGAGAGATGCAAATCAAAACCACAATGAGATACCATTTCACACCTGTCAGAATGGCTGCTATCCAAAAGTCTACATGCAATAAATGCTGGAGAGGATGTGGAGAGAAAAGAACCCTCTTACACTGTTGGTGGGAATGCAAACTAGTACAGCCACTATGGAGAACAGTGTGGAGATTCCTCAAAAAATTGGAACTAGAACTGCCATATGATCCAGCAATCGCACTCCTGGGCATACACACCGAGGAAACCAGAATTGAAAGAGACACGTGTACTCCAATGTTCATTGCAGCACTGTTTATAATAGCCAGGACATGGAAGCAACCTAGATGTCCATCTGCAGACGAATGGATAAGAAAGCTTTGGTACATATACACAATGGAGTATTATTCAGCCATTAAAAAGAATGCATTTGAACCAGTTCTAATGAGGTGGATGAAACTAGAGCCTATTATACAGAGTGAAGTAAGCCAGAAAGAAAAACACCAATACCATATACTAACGCATATATATGGAATTTAGAAAGATGCAAATGATAACCCTGTATACAAGACAGCAAAAGAGACACGGATGTATAAAACAGTCCTTGGGACTCTGTGGGAGAGGGTGAGGGTGGGATGGTTGGGGAGAATGGCATTGAAACATGTATATTATCATATGTGAAATGAATCGCCAGTTCGGGGTTGATGCATGTTATAGGATGCTCGGGGCTGGTATGCGGGGATGACCCAGAGGGAGGATAAGGGGAGGAGGGAGGTGGGAGGGGGGTTCGGGAGGGGAACTCATGTACACCTGGGGCGGATTCATGTCAATGTATGGCAAAACCAACCAATATAATATTGTAAAATAATTAGCTTCCAATAAAATAAAAATTAAAAAAAAGAGAGACTGTGATTTGATATTAGAAGAAAGATAGTGAGAGTCACTCAGTTGTGTCCAACTCTTTGTGACCCCATAGGCTATACAGTCCATGGAATTCTCCAGGCTAGAATACTGGAGTTGGTATCCTTTCCCTTCTCCAGGGGATCTGCCCAACCCAGGGATGGAACCCAGGTCTCCCGCATTGCAGGCGGATTCTTTACCAGCTGAGCCACAAGGGAAACCCAAGAATACTAGAGTGGGTAGCCTATCCCATCTCCATCAGATCTTCCTGACCCAGGAATCGAACTGGGGTCTCCTGATTGCAGGAGGATTCTTTACCAGCTGAGCTATTAGGATATGATTAAAGATGAGAAAGACTCTTTAAACTGTGACCATCTGCATTGCTGAGAACATAAACAATCTTCACATGTCCTTCTTTCAGGAGATGATAAAGTGCTCCGGTTGTGGCACCCCAACATCAGCACCAAGCCAGTGGGGAAACTTGTGGGGCACATGTTCAGTATCACTGAAATTGTGACAAATGAGAAAGAGCAACATGTTATCAGCCTTTCTTCTGCAAAGGTAAGCAAAAGAAAACAACAAAAATGAAACAGAATAATTCTTTCCCTTAAAGTCAACTATTGGAAGATATAGAATACATACAGTTTTTCACTGAAATACCTGATAGTCAAAGAGAAAAATATTGTTAATATGGATAAGAAAATAAGAAGCCACTGTTCTCTATTTCTATTGATATCAACATAAGAAAGAACATATATTTAAAGACAAGAGTAAAAGGAATATAACATTGGGAAGAGAGCCATTATTCTCAATAGTAAAACATAATATGGCCCTTCTGTGATCATTAAAGACAGAAAAAATAAGAATTTCTAGACACAGAAAACAAACTTATGCTTACCAATGGGGCAAGTGGGTGGGAGAGAGATAAGTTAGGAGTTTTGAATTAGCATATACAAACTACTATATATAAAATAGATAAACAACCATTAGATAAACAAAATAAAGGTCCTACTCTATAGCACAGTGGAGAAGGAAATGGCAAGCCACTCCACTACTATTGCCTGGAAAATCCCATGGACATAGGAGCCTGGTAGGCTACAGTCTATGGGGTCGCAAAGAGTCGGACACGAGTGAGCGACTTCACCTCACCTCACCTCACCTACAGCACAGAGAAAGAAATGGCAACCCACTCCAGTATCCTGGCCTGGAGATTCCCTGGACAGAGGAGCCTGGCAGGCTGCAGTCCATGGATCGCAAGAGTCGGACATGACTGAGTGACTAAACCACCACCACTGTATAGCACAGGGAACTATATCAATATTCTGCGATAAACCATAATGGAAAAGAATATGAAAAACAATATATATATATTTGTATGACTGAATCACTTTTCTCTACACCAGGAACTAACATAATATTGCAAATCAACCATATTCAATTTTTAAAAAAGCAAAGAAAGAAAAAAGTATTTATGTTGTTGTTGCTGTCACTACACAGTGTTTTAAATGTTCTAAACAAAGTAATAAAAAAGAAAAAATGACTTGGGACTATTAGAAATGAGGAGACTGCATATTTGCAAATAATGTGATTGCTGGGAAAATTAAAGAAAACCAGCTTAAAAGTTTTAGGACGGATAAATTCAGTAAAGTGGATGGTTATATTCATGATTGCGATTTATAAAAATAAATTTCTATGTAAGAATAGAAACCAGTTAGGAAAAAATGGTCAAATGGATAGCACTCACAAAAGCAAAATTGTATGAAATGCATAGAAATAATCTCAACAAACAATATTCACTATTAATGTTAAGATAACTATGAAGTTCTGAGGTACATTTATTTAAGAACATGAATGTAGGGACTTTCCTAAATGAGAGTATAGTATTGTAAAAGATATTCTGCATCAAATTAAGCTATGTATATTTAATGCTGCTGCTGCTGCTGCTAAGTCGCTTCAGCCCACCAGGCTCCCCTGTCCCTGGGATTCTCCAGGTAAGAACACTGGAGTGGGTTGCCATTTCCTTCTCCAATGCGTGAAAGTGAAAAGTGAAAGTGAGGTCGCTCAGTCGTGTCTGACTGAGTGACCCCATGGACTGCAGCCTACCAGGCTCCTCCATCCATGGGATTTTCTAGGCAAGAGTACTGGAGTGGTTTGCCATTGCCTTCTCCGATATTTAATGCTATTTAGGATTATTTAGGAGCTTCCCAGGTGGTTCTAGTGGTAAAGAACCCACCTGGCAATGCAGGAGATATAAGAGACATGTATTCTATCCCTGGGTCAGGAAAATCCCCTAGAGGAGGGCATGGCAACCCACTCCAGTATTCTTGCCTGGAGAATCCAATGGATTGAAGAGCCTGGTGGGCTGCAGGCCATAGGGTTACAGTCGGACATGACTGAAGTGGCTTAGCACAGACAGGATGGATTATTTAGACCGCAGTTTGCCAAATCTAAAGTTACTTTAAAAGTGTTGACATACAAAAATAGCCTAGAAACTTTAGAAAATAAGATTACAAGATGACACTTTCCCTATCAGGTATTAAAACATTTAATAAAGCCTCAATAAACAGAACAGCAGTCAATGCAGCAATAGACACATCTATGAAACAAGAGAAGATTCACACATGAGTGTGAATGGGAATTTCATATATGATAGAAGTAGCATTTTAAGTCTGTGAGCAAAAGATGGTTTGTTCATTAAATGTTGGGAAAACTGATTAACCATATTAGGAAAAAATGAGTAATCAAATCATTATTTCATAATTACCAATGAAATACATTCCATATGGATTAAATATTTAAATGTAAAATATAAAACCATAGTAGCTGTAAAATTTTCCAGAAGAAAACACAGGTGAATATTCATATAGCCATCAGGTAATTCCTAGGTATAACATCTACAAGTAAGAAAAAAAATGTGACTACATAAACATCCAAACTGCAAATTATTATAAAAGTTGTCATTTATCAAATGCTTACCGAGAGTCAGGCACTGTCCTCATTATTTTACATCACAACTTATTTGATGCTGGTAACAATCCTGTAATTATCCCAGTTTTAAACATGTAGAGAAAAATGACATCTATATACTTGTATTAAATAAATGTAGCCCATCTTGTGTCTATCCTGACCCCAGACAGTCTTCTTACCCCCATAAAAAAGGTTAAGACAGATAACTGAGGGGGAAGCATGTAACATTAATGACATAAATTGGAATAATATTCTTATACAAATAAAAAAACGTTAACAAATCAGTAGGAAAATAGGATGAAAGAAGGAGAGGGAAAGAATACAGGCATGTTTACATAGTGCTGCTGGGGGTAAAGCTGGCAAAAATTTTGGGGGCATTTATTCTAATAAAATAATTAGATAAGTGCCCAGAGATCAATGTAAAAGGATGTTTATGGTGCTATTGCTTATATTGGTTTATAAAAGAAAAAATAAAAGGAATAAAAAAGAAGATAAAAAGGAAAGGTAAGGTACAGGGAGTGAGAAATTCAGTTTCTAAAAATGAGGTTTTTATTCAGTAATTTATTTTCCCTCAGTTTTATTGAGATATAATTGATATATAACACTGTATGAGATGAAGATTAATGTATCATTAAGCATAATGATCTGACTTACATTCATCATGAAATGATTATTACCACAGTTGGTTAATGAACATTCATTATCTAATACTGAAATCAAAAAATGAAAAAAGTGCTTTTAAAAAAACTTCATAATGCAAATACTTAGGATTTACTCTCTTAGCAACTTTCACATATGTCATACATCAGCGTGAGTTGTAGTTATCATGCAGCACATTACACCCCTAGTACTTATGTATCTTCTGACTGGAAGTTGGTATCATTTGACCACCTTTCTCTAATTCCTCCTCCCCTTAAATCAGCAATTTATGATATCTCTTTTTATATCATAGAAATTGTCACATAGACTTTTAACATCATATGGATGAATATTGATATGAAAATGTATACACAATATATTATGTAAAATAAAATAAATTAGTATGTAAGATATTAACCCATTTTTAATATATGTGTCTATCATATATTATCAGGGATGATAGTGATTATGTGGGTAGCAAGGTTGTGGATGGATTTAATTTTTTTCCCTTTTTGTGTTTTTCTTTTCTTTTTTTTTTTTCTTGTATTTATATCTTTTTAACAAAAAATATGCACTGCTTTTATAATAAGACTATTTTTAATTTTTAAAATGGTACTGGAAAGACAGTAAGATTGTTGAAACATTAAAAACTAAAACATTATGATGGAGATTCCTTATAAAACTAGGAGTAAAACCACCATATGACCCAGCAATCCCCCTCCTAGGCATATACCCTGAGGAAATCAAAATTGAAAAAGACACATGTATCCCATTGTTCATTGCGGCACTATTTACAATAGCTATAACATGGAAGCAACCTAGATGTCCATCGACAGATGAATGGATAAAGAAGTTGTGGTATATATCAGTTCAGTTCAGTCGCTCAGTCGTGTCCGAATCTTTGTGACCCCATGAATCACAGCACGCCAGGCCTCCCTGTCCATCACCAACTTCCGGAGTTCACTCAAACTCATGTCCATCGAGTCGGTGATGCCATCCAGCCATCTCATTCTCTGTCGTCCCCGTCTCTTCCCACCCCCAATCCCTCCTAGCATCAGAGTCTTTTCCAGTGAGTCAACTCGTCGCATGAGGTGGCCAAAGTATTGGAGTTTCAGCTTTAGCATCAGTGCTTCCAATGAACACCCAGGATTGATCTCCTTTAGAATGAACTGGTTGGATCTCGTTGCAGTCCAAGGGACTCTCAAGAGTCTTCTCCAGCACCACAGTTCAAAAGCATCAATTCTTCGGCGATCAGCTTTCTTCACAGTCCAACTCTCACATCCATACATGACCACGGGAAAAACCATAGCCTTGACTAGACGGACCTTGGTTGGCAAAGTAATGTCTCTGCTTTTTAATATGCTATCTAGGTTGGTGATAACTTTCCTTCCAAGGAGTAAGTGTCTTTTAATTTCCTGGCTGCAATCACCATCTGCAGTAATTTTGGAGCCCAAAAAAATAAAGTCTGACACTGATTCCACTGTTTCCCCATCTTTTTCCCATGAAGTGATGGGACCAGATGCCATGATCTTCTTTTTTTGAATTTTGAGCTTCAAGCCAAACTTTTCACTCTCTTCTTTCACTTTCATCAAGAGGCCTTTGAGTTCCTCTTCACTTTCTGCCATAAGGGTGGTGTCATCTGCATTTCTGAGGTTATTGGTATTTCTCCCAGCAATCTTGATACACAATGGAATACTACTAAGCCATAAAAAAGGAACACATTTGAGTCAGTTCTAATGAGATGGATGAACCTAGAGCCTATATTCAGAGTTAAGTAAGTCAGAAAGAGAAAGATAAATATTGTATGCTAATGCATATATACGGAATCTAGAAAGATGGTACTGAAGAATTTATTTGCAGGGCAGCAATGGAGAAACAAACATAGAGAACAGACTTATGGACAGGAGGAGAGGGGAGGAGAGGGTAAGATGTGTGGAGAAAGTAACATGGAAACTTACATTACCATATGTAAAATAAATAGCCAATGGGAATTTTCTGTATGTCTCAGGAAACTCAAACAGGGGCTCTGTATCAATGTAGGGGGTGGGATGGGAGGGAGGTTGAAGAGGGAGGTGATTTGTGTATACCTTTGGCTGATTCATGTTGAGATTTGACAGAAAACAAAATTCTGTAAAGCAATTATCCTTCAATTAATAAATAAATTAAAACAAAAAAGGTTCAGGCCATTCATGTCCAGAGGTGAAGAGACAGCAGAGACAAGCTTTCCAATTTCCTTTAGATGTAGTGAGTGTATTCAGTGATGCTCTTTCAAGCACCCTAGCAGCTCTACTTGGGCAAAGTACTTAATATCTTTCCCCTCAATTTCTTTGTCTGTAAACCGTAGTGGTGCTTAGCTCACAAGACTGTTGTAGAGAGATCATTCATTTAGTTATTCAGCAAGCATTTCTTTCTTGAGTGTCCTGTCTGTTTCAGGTACTGTTCTGGGTTCTGGAGACAGAAAACTGAACCAGGCAGTCAGGACCCTTTCCACAGGAAGTTTACATTCTAGGGGAAGAGGGAGACAAGCAAAGTAACAAACACATAAGAGAACAGAATGATAACTATTCCAATGAATAGAAAATACAACAATGTGATATGATTGAGTATCACCTCTGAAGAGGTGACATAAATGTTGAAACCTACATGACCAGAGGAGCCAGCCCCATGAAGATCTTGGAAAGGAGCAATTTAGGCACAAAGAATGGCAATCCAGGCACATGCATATTTTTGCTTAAGCTAGCTTCCTCTTCTCCTTCTCTGTCTCCTTCCCCTCCCCCCTTTCTCATTCTTCTTCTCAGCAAAAATCACAGACAGGTTTTACACATTTAACATTCCTTCATATTACTTCATATAAATTAGCTTTCATCACATCAAGTTTTAATAAATCACCATGGGTAGTCATGTGCCTACTCTGTGCTTTTATCTAAGCTCTTAAAGTAGATTTTCTTCCTTCCTCTGAGTTTTGCAGACTTTCCACCAGGATATTATTTTCTCCTACAGTGGCAAAAATTTTTTTCTAGTTGCAGAACTCAAGTATTTAATAACTATGCCACATTTATTGCTCCTGAAGAACTGACAAACATTGAAAAATAGAAATATAAATTTCAGTTGCTTTTAATAACAAAAACAAGAATAATGGTTGACAGGTGGCGCTAGAACCCGCCTGCCAATGCAGGAGACAAGAGACACAGATTCCATCCCTGGGTTGGGAAGACTCCCTGGAGGAGGGCATCGCAACCCACTCCAGTGTTCTTGCCTAGAGAATCCCATGGACAGAGAAGCCTGGCAGGCTGTAGTCCATGGGGTCGCAAAGAGTCGGACATGATTGAAACGACTTAGCACGCAGGCGATCTTCCCAAGCACAACTCTATAGTTTAATCAGCGGTTATTTTTCTGAGAAGGAGACATGCTTTTATGATTTATAACAGATGAAAATGAGTGTTTAAACATTGTTATTTTCTTAAATTTTCACTTTGGAAAGTGATATGAGAGGACCCGCAGAAAGGTAAAGCTTAACTAGGCTGTGGGTATGGCTTAGAGCAAGAAGCAATGTCCTAAAACCAAGTGCCAAGTCCTGAAACTCATAGCAAGTCAGAGGTTTGCCCATCTGGCCTGCTGCTCAGCTGGACTTCATCTTATCCACGACTATCTAAGATATTGCCCTAAGTGAAGATTTTTTTCCTGCCCTGTCTCAGTTCCAGGCACATGGCTTAGCACATGGCCTCTGAAATTAGGTAAAACTAAATTTAAGTTCTGGCTCTAATAATTTATGATCTTGGGTGAGCCATTTGAGAAAACTGAGGAGGATGATAGAATGCAGGCAGACCTTGTTTTATTGTGCTTTGTTTTATTACACTTCGAGGATGCTGAGGTTTTTACAAAGTAAAGGTTTGCCACAACCCTGAGTTGAACAAGTCTATCTCCACCATTCTTCCAATGGCATTTGTTCACTTTGTGTCTCTGTGTCAAATTTTAGTAATTCTTGGAATATTCCAAACTTTTCCACAATTAATACTGTATTAGTGATAGTGATCAGTGACCTTTGAAGTTACTATTGTAATTGTTTCGGGGCACCATACACCATGCCCATATAATCGATAAATACTGTTTGTGTTCTGACTACTCCACCAACTGGCTGTTCCCCCATATCTCTCCTCTTCGGATTCCCTCTTCCCTGAGATACAACAATTGTAAACAGACAATAACACCACATTGTCCCCTAAGTGTTCAAGTGAAAAGAAGAATGGCACACTGAGGAAAGATATGACAGGCATCCGTAATTAAAAAAGGGCCCTTGTGCCAAAAATGTTAGACTCATGAGGGCTACACAGGGATGGTCTCACATGAAAGCAGCCCTTCAAGATGACAGTGGTAACTGTCAGAACTCATAGAGGAATATAAGTAAAATGAAGAAGCACAGGAACCTCTCTAAGTTAAAAGATCAAGAGAATTCTCATGAAAAAACAATGAAACAGACCTGTCTAGCCTACTAGATCCCAAGATAGTAAAAATACTGAAGAAATTAAGAAAGGCTATTGATATAAATGCCTATCAATATTAAAAAAAAACAAGAAACTATAAAGAAGAGCCAATTAAAATTAGAAAAAAATCATTTGCTAAGATGAAAACTGAGCTAAAAAGCCATAAGTAGTAAATTGAATGATGCAGAGGAAAGAATAAGTGATCAGGTTCAGGAGGGAGGGGACGTATGTATATTTATGGCTGATTCATGTTGTATGGCAGAAACCAACCCAACATTGTAAAGCAATTATCATCCAATTAAAAATAATTTTAAATGAAAAGGCAACCCACATAATGAGAGAAAATATTTGCAAACATAGTGACTGGCAAGGGATTAACCACCAAAACATACAAATAGTTCATGCAGTTCAGTGTGAAAAAACAATTAAAAAATGGGAGGAAGATCTAAATAGACATTTCTGCAAAGAAAACATACAGATGGCAAACAAGCACGTGAAAAGATGCTCAACATCACTAACTATTAGGGAAATACAAATCAAATCTATAATGAGATATCACCTTACACCAGTCAGAATGGCCACCATCAACATACCTATAACAGTAAACACTGGAAAGGGTGTGTGGAAAAGGGAACCTTTAACTGTTGGTGAAAATGTAAATTGGTGCAACCACTCTAAAAAAAAGTAAGGAGGTTTCTAAAAAATTAGAAATAGAGTTACTATATGATCCAGCAATCCCATTCCTGAGCATATTTCTGTTAAGGACAAAACTATTTCAAAAAGATACATGCACCCCAATGTTGGTCGCAGCACTATTTACAATAGCCAAGACATGGTGGCAACCTAAATGTCCAGTGACAAAAGAGTGGAGAAAGAAGATGTGGTACATATGTAAAATGGAATATTGCTCAACCATAAAAAGAACAAAATAATGCCATCTGCAGCAAAATGGATACGCCTAGAGATCATCGTACTAAGTAAAGTAAGTCAGACACAGAAAACGAATATCATATGATATTGCTTATATGTGTAGTCTTTAAAAAATGGTATCAGTGAACTTATTTATAAAACAGAGTAGAGTCACAGATGTAGAAAACAAACCTATGCGTCACCAGTGGGGAAAGAAGGAGCAGTAAATTGGGAGATTGGGATTGACATAAATATGCTCTTATAAATAAAGCAGATAACTAACAAGCACCTACTTGCAGAGGGAACTCTACTCAATGCTCTGTAATGGCCTACATGGGAAAAGAATCTAAAATGTGTATTTGCTTAGCTTATTCACTTTTAAAAACGGAAGAAAAAATAAGATAAAATAATGACTTAAAAAAATCTTTTTAAACTCAAGTTCATAAAGATAGCCTCCTCTAAACTTTTCTAAAAATAGGTTTCTTTTTAATATTTAGGAGCATGATGTCTGTATATGTGTGTGTGCATATGTGTGTGTTTATCTATATGCTTGCTACTCCATATCTCCTCACATAGGTACGTAGGCCTCAGTTTATAAATAGATCTAGTCCCTGAACCAGAGGTTGCTATGGTTTAGTTCCTAGAAAGCTGATCGCCGAAGAACTGATGCTTTTGAACTGTGGTGCTGGAGAAGACTCTTGAGAGTCCCTTGGACTGCAAGGAGATCCAACCAGTCCATTCTAAAGGAGATCGATCCTGGGTGTTCATTGGAAGAACTGATGCTAAAGCTGAAACTCCAATACTTTGGCCACCTCATGCGACGAGTTGACTCACTGGAAAAGACTCTGATGCTGGGAAAGGTTGGGGGCAGGAGGAGATGGGGACAACAGAGAATGAGATGGCTGGATGGCATCACCGACTCGATGGACATGAGTCTGAGTGAACTCCAGGAGTTGGTGATGGACAGGGAGGCCTGGTGTGCTGTGATTCATGGGGTTGCAAAGAGTCCGACACGACTGAGCGAGTGAACTGAACTGAACAGTCTCCTTTTCCTGAACCAGGAGACCTGCTCTGGGCACTGCCATGGAGTGGTGAGAGTGCTTGTGTTCCTGAGCCCTGCTAGAGCTGCTCCCCTGCTGCCACTCTGCCCAGACAGGGCCCAGGCTCTGGTTGGAGCCCACTCATTGTTTTGTATACCTCTCTTAGTTGGATCTATTCAGTTCAGTTCAATTGCTCAGTCATGTCCGACTCTTTGTGACCCCATGGACTGCCGCACACCAGGCTTCCCTGTCCATCACCAACTCCTGTAGCTTGCTCAAACTCATGTCCATTGAGTCCATGATGCCATCCAACCATCTCATCCTCTGTCATACTCTTCTCCTCCTGCTTTCAATCTTTCCCAGCATCAGGGTCTTTTCCAATGAGTCAGTTCTTCACATCAGGTGGCCAAAGTATTGGAGCTTCAGCTTCAAAGTCAGTCCTTCCAATGAATATTCAGGACTGATTTCCCTTATGATTGACTGGTTTGATCCCCTTGCAGTGTAAGGGACTTTCAAGAGTCTTCTCCAGCACCACAGTTCAAAAGCATCAATTCTTCAGCACTCAGCTTTCTTTATGGTCCAACTCTCATATCCATACATGACTACCGGAAAAACTATAACTTTCACTAGATAGACCTTTGTTGGCAAAGTAATGTCTCTGCTTTTTAATATGCTGCCTAGATTGGTCAAAACTTTTCTTCCAAGGAGCAAGCATCTTTTAATTTCATGGCTGCAGTCACCATCTGCAATGATTTTGGAGCCCAAGAAAATAAAGTATCTCACTGTTTTCATTGTTTCCCCATCTATTTGCTGTGAAATGATGGGACCGGATGCCATGATCTTCGTTTTTGAATGTTGAATTTTAAGCCAGTTTTTTCACTTTCCTCCTTCACTTTCCTCAAGAAGCTCTTCAGTTCCTCTTCACTTTCTGCCATAAGGGTAGTGTCATCTGCATATTTGAGGTTATTGATATTTCTCCCAGCAACCTTGATTCCATCTTGTGCTTCATCCAACCCGGCATTTCGCATGATGTACTCTGTATAGAAGTTAAGTAAGCAGAGTATCCACCCTTGACTACTCCTTCCCCAATTTTAAGTCAGGTGGTCTGGTATTCTCATCTTTTGAAGAATTTTCCACAGTTTGTTGTGATTCACACAGCCAAAGGCTTTGGCATAGTCATTAAAGCATAAATAGATGTTTTTCTGGAATTCTCTTGCTTTTTTGATGATCCAACGGGTGTTGGCAATCTCTGGTTCCTCTGCTTTTTCTAAATCCAGTTTGAACATCTGTGAGTTCTCAGTTCATGCACTGTTGAAGCCTCACTTCGAGAGTTTTGAACATTACTTTGCTATCATGTGAGATGAGTGCAATTGTGTGGTAGTTTGAACATTCTTTGGCAGTGCCTTTCTTTGGGATTGGAATGAAAACACCTTTTCCAGTCCTGTGGCCACTGCTGAGTTTTGCAAATTTGCTGGCATATTGAGTGCAGCACTTTAACAGCATCATTTTTGACTTGAAATAGCTCAGCTGGAATTCCATCACCTCCTCTAGCTTTGTTGGATCTACAGAGATTACACATCTTGCTTTGAAGCCTTGCTGTTTCTTTCTGCTTTCTCTTTTTAACTTTACTATCTCTCTGTGTTTGGAGAAGAAGCGGTGCTTCGAGGCATCATACTGCAAATTCATTGCACTATTCTGACCTGAACTCTAACTCTTTTCTAAAAAAAATACTTTTTATTTTATATTGGAGTGTAGCCTGTGAACAATGTTGTGATAGTTTCAGGTGGACAACAAAGGGACTCAGCCATACATATGCATGTATCCGTTCTCCCATAAATTCCCCTCCTACCCAGACTGTGATGTAACATTGTGAACTCTTACTCTAATAATCTTCATGACAGATTTAAAGGAAGAGCAGCAGTTAGCTAGATAGGTAAGAGTGAGGAGAGGAAACAGTAGATGATAGCAAGAGTATGTGTGAATGTGCAGGGACAACAGAGAAAAAGAGGTGTTTGGAAATGGAAGCAGTTTGGTATGACAGTAACTAGAACACCCTAAGGGGCGAGGGCAGCAGAAAACCTGGAGGAGAGATGCAACATAATGAGGACGGCCTTTGTGCCTTCTGCCAGCCCAACAATCACCACTTCCCTAAAAACACACAAAAGAAGTGGAAATCACTGTGCAGAAAACATCACAGGTTTCAAAGGATATTCACATCGATTCGCTGAGGTGGAGAGTGCTGGTGTTACTATGTCCATTCTAGAAACAAGAAAACGGAGGCTGAAGAAATTTAAATGATGGATTAGAATTGAAACCCAAAGCCTCTTTTGCTTCATCCTTTGTTCTTTCCGTGGGCTTCCCTCGTGGCTCAGTTGGTAAAGAATCCGCCTGCATTTGGGAGGCCCGGGTTTGATCCCTGGGTTGGGAAGATCCCCTGGAGAAGAGAAAGGCTACCCACTCCAGTATTCTGGACTGGAGAATTCCATGGACTATATAGTCCTTGGGGTGGCAAAGAGTCGGACAGGACAGCAACTTTCACTTTGTTCTTTCCACCAACCACAATTCAGAGCACATACATGAACAGTAAAAAGACCACCAAACATGAAGCATCTCAAACAAAACAATAGAACTGGAAACAAAACAGAGCTAAACTTCTTTGACACTCCTTGATTCCACTTTTAGATTCTTCCCCTACTTGTCTCTGTGAACCTAATTCATAAATAGGCTCTGAACCTAACTTCATAAACTGTCCTAATGGACTCCTCTACTCTGTCATGCAAACAGTGGTAAGTTTCAATATTGTAGCTACTCCCCAAACTCACATTTTTACTTGCACAAAGGAAGTAACGACTCCCAGTTGCACAGGTTCTGAGTAATAATGGCCTGTAGAGGGTATACGTGTGAGCCAAAGCTCCTGATCACGTGATTTTGACATTTTTATGTTCCTGCATATAAGTACCAACCTGCCCTTCCCAATAGTGAAGTTTTGAACTCAATTAACTCTAAGTGTCTTAAGTAAGAAGTTAATACCTCTGTTAATGAAACTACTTATCAAATCTTTTATATGTAGCTCTATAAAATTATCACTAATTTATTCAACAAATATTCCAATTTAGTAAGTACTGCATAATATAGCAATAGGTGATGTATATAATAATGACTGTTATGACATAAAAATATTATTTAATGCTGATGCATGCTAGGACTTGTAATCCTTAATCAAATCACTTTTCCTCCCTGAAGTTTAATCACAATGTAACTTTCTGAAAAAGAAAAAAATGAAGAATACTAAGACTAGCTGTTTCAAGTGACAAAGTAAACTTGACCTAGTTTTGCTGAATTTGTACTTTATTGTTCTTTCTATTATATTATCCCAAGCTCTATCTGAGTAACTAACCTAGGTCTCTTTCCTCCCTCAAAGCAGAGCACTAATAATGTATTTACCTATAGTCTTCCTCCTCCAGGGCATTGTCCCGACCCAGGGATTGAACCTGCATCTCTTAGGTCTCCTGCATTAGCAGATTTTTTTTTTATTTAATCACTAGTGCTACCTGGGAAGTCCCTCCTATATCTACAGTATCCCTAAAAACTGCTTTCTGTAATTCTTCATTCCTGGATAGGAACAAGGAAGGTTCTTAGAAACTTCATTTAGTAAGATGTTCTCATCTTACGTCATGAAAGAGCAATTTGAAACCCTCCACCTGAACTATGCCACGTCTCTATTTTCTAATCTATAGTGTAAAGAGAGATGTGACTTCAGATAAACTGTTAGTCATAACCAGCCCTTTATTATTCCTCTGGATTCTTAAAGGATAACAAATTTTATGTCTTTTCCCTATCTTTTTTGAGGACAGAAAAAATCTAGTTCCTATTGGCAAACTTTTAGTCACTGCTTTTATTTTCTTCTGACATTAATGAATAACAATTGAATCAAGAACCAAATTAAAGTTTAGCAAATGAGTGCTCATCATGCAAATCACACTTTCCTGCAAGTTTTTAAGAGTATATTGCAGATTCTGAAGATGGTTCACCTCAATAGCTTTGAGTAGGGAAAGTAAAGTAGAAAAATGGTGACCCATGTTCTTTATCCCTCCAGGTTTTCAGAGTATGGGATATACAGACTCTTTCACTATTACAAGTCTTCCACGATAGCCAGGGAGGACCAGGAGACATGCAGATTTACTCCATGATATTTGATTCCAATCATCGTGTGCTTATTACAGGTAAGTGCACTCAATTAATGGGCTTCCTAGGTGGCACTAGTGGTAAAGAACCCACCCTCCAATGCAGGAGACATAAACGACATGGGTTCTGTCCCTAGGTTGGGAAGATCCCCTGGAGGAGGGCATGGCAACCCAATTCAGTATATTCTTTCCTGGAGAATCCCATGGACAGAGGAGACTGCCGGACTATGGTCCATAGGGTCATGAAGAATTGAACACAGCTGAAGCGACTTAGCACTCCTGCACCCAGTTAATGACAAATAAAATCTTGATTTTAAAAAATCTTTTTTTAAAACTAGCACTTAATCACTGACCGAAAGAAAAACAAAACTAGATGGGAAATTTATAAACTGTGATTCCTCACAATAGATAACTGAATTCAATTCTATTTTTCTATAGCTTTGTATTTTTCTGTAGCTTGGTGGATGAGGTCTTGAACCTAGGATGCAAGGTGGTGGGGTTAAAGCTGCTGCTACACATAGGGCAAATCCAGCTCTGCATTGAGTATTGTAGCAGGAATATGATCCATCTTAGCGCAGCTGCACCAGCATGCTGAGTCAGTGCCCCTTTTCTTCAGGGGGGCAATCTGGCCCCATGTACTCTTGTACTGAGACAGTTACTCAGTGGGTGGGGTGTTGACCCTCCCACCTGCCTTTGCTTCTAGACAAAGGACAGTGAAGAGAGAGGATAGAGTTCTGAATGACAGAGCCACCAGCACTGATGCTCACAGATTTTTTTTCCCCTTTTCCTGCTGCCCCTGATAAACATGCTTACTAAAGAGACAAAAGACCCTGTTAGGCATTTGGGTTGAACATTACTCACATGCATATCCTCAGAAGAAGCTTTAGAAGAAATGAACAGTATTAACAATAGTTCCTTCTTCTGTAACACCAACCCAGGATGCATTTCCTATTGACCACCACAGGGAGGCCTGGTGTGCTCTGATTCATGGGGTCGCGGAGAGTCGGACACGACTGAGCGACTGAACTGAACTGAACTGAACTGAACCTTCTCTGAGTTCCTGTGGGATTAATAGGGCAGAGAAATGATTGGTGCTATCTCTGCTGGTGGAGAATATGAATTATTTTGAACTTTAAGGCGTTTTCTGGATTAGAAGTGAAATAGAACTTCATGTTTGATGGACAATTTTCTACATTCTAAAACAGAAATTAACTCTAGTTGTAAGCACCCCTCCTCTATACTATCTCCTCTAAGAATAACATAAAAATGGCTACAAACAAGTTTTCTCTTAGTGCCCCAACCTGCATGTTTGATTCACTAGGCTCAGCATTTCCATCCCATTTATCATCAGAGTAACTACAGCCTCAAGTATCAAGGCAAAAGCAAAAACACAAAAGACAACCGTAAGATGAAAATTTCTTCCTAACTTTATGTAATTTGGATAATACTCTGCTTACAACATAGAGCTCTATGTATTGCTTAATCACTAAAATCAAATACATAGACTGCAACCATCAACGGTGACATCAGAATTGCATGAAGCTTAGCTCTCAGATTTTAATTTGTGCTTTTGTTCAAATGAAGCAGCCATAGTAATCTTATAAAGCCCAGGGACAGCAACACCACATTATAGAATATGCTGTTGTTACTGTTACCGTCGTCGTTTTTGTTACTCTAATAAGACAACTACCATTTGATTAATTCTTTCACAAAGTGCTTTCATGGACTTTATTTCATTTGATCTGCACAACCACCACTGAAGTAGGAATTATTTTTCATCTTATTTTATAAATGATAAGACTAAATATTAAATATTTCAGCTGACTAGTATTAAGGATGTTAGTTGAGATACACAGGTGGGATTCAGTCCCAAAGTTTCTGACTCCTGGATCTACTTTCTTTCTCTGTATTGCTTTGTTTCTATACTGCTAAATTGTGTATCTAGCCAAACATGGAGCGGATTGCCACTTGTTCATAAGCATATCTAGCTTTGTTGTCAGTTCAGATAAAATCCATTACAGTCAGTAGAATATGAAGGCGCTCCATGTGTTGTTTGATTATCTGGTTACCGCATCCCTCTCAGATTTCCACCCTGTTGTATTTGAATTGTGAAATACTACCAGAAGAGCCACCTCCATTCTCTTTACACATGAGTAGAATTTATCCTTAGAATTCAAACACTTTAAGAAAGTGTTCAGTAACTCTTGCTGAAAATTTTGCTGCAGTTGAGATTTCTATGGAGAGACTTGAGAAAAAGAAGGGCCAGCCTTTGGTAGCTTAATCTCCACACCAACAAATTAGGGAAGAAGTTTCATTTCTGTATGAACTGTGGAATGCTTTGCAATCCTTATGTATATTTCTAGACATTACACTAAAACAGAATACATAGTTGATTTTGAGAGTTAAATCATACTTTCAGTTTATAGGATTACTGTAAAAGCAAACCAAATGCCCTGATGAATGGATAAGGAAGTTGTGGTACATGTACAAAATGAAATATTACTCAGCTATAAAAAGGAATGCACTTGAGTCAGTTCTAATGAGGTGGATGAACCTAGAGCCTATTTCACAGAGTGAAGTAAGTCAGAAAGAGAAAGAAAAATACTGTATATTAATGCTTGTATATGGAATCTAGAAAGATGGTATTGATGATCCTACATACAGGGCAGCAAAGAAGACACAGGTGTAAAGAACAGACTTTTGGACTTGGCAGGAGAGGTGGGATGATTTGGGAGAATAACATGGAAACATATACATTACCATATGTAAAACAGATAAGCAGTGCAAGGTCAATGCATGAAGCAGGGTACTCAAAACTGGTGCTCTGTGACGATCTAGAGGGATAGGATGGGGAGGGAGGTGGGAGGAAGTGGGATGAGGGGGACACATGTGTATCTATGGCTGATTCATGTTGATGTATGGCAAAAACCATCACAATATTGTAATTGTACTCCAGTTAAAATAAACACAAAAAATTTTAAAATGCAAGTAAGAAATACCTGCTCTCCATCTAATTCATGGTAATTTGGAAATTAATCTTATTTAATATTGTTGCAAGCACTGGCTTGCAATCATTTTCATTCAATACCTGTAGTAAGACCATGCTTTGTTGCTGCTGTTTAGTTGCTAGGTTCTCTTTTGTGACCCCCCTGGACTGTAGTTGGCCAGGTTTCTCCATCTATAGGAAAATAGTAGAAAAATAGTGATCACTGAAAAGAAGATATCAAGGAAGTCCAAGTGCCCTACACTTGAAAATTAATGAAGCCCAAAATGAATGCTTTTCCCTGGCTAAATCATATTTATTTTATTTGTCAAAGATGTTTTTGAATAAATGAATGTGTTTTTACCTCATTTGGTCTCCTAGGCATTAATAATCTCACTGATCAGCTATTTCCAAACATAATTAGTTGAATAAAATACTTTGTAGTTCAAATCTTCTAATATTTGTTATTTATGAGATTCTTATTTCTGTTCAAGGATCTAGTGTTATGGATATGTATCCTTTAACTAGGATGATACAAGATACGAAACAGGTCCCTCACACCCATGAACGAGAAATCAATGTCATGCTTTACAACAAATATTTTCACCAAGTACTTACCATCTGCTCTGAGTCCATAATTAAGGTGAGTACATATTGACTCTTCAGGAAGAAAAAAGCAAAAATAGAATTTTCTCTTCTTATAGATGAGTCTTTGAGTGATTAAATAAAGGTAATGGCATATATGATGGAACCTTATGTTAGAGCTATTTTTAAGCTCTCATGAATACATGAAAAGTAAGCTTTTTAATGCAGCTCAGACTGCTTGCTGTTAGGCTACAGGTTCAATTTAAAAAATGAAGCTAGTTCTTAATGATTAAAACAGGAATTTTAAGGGAAATATGTCAAGGAAAAAAGCCTAGTGTGTGTGTAAAAAATTTTTAAACTGAGCTATAGGAAAGAGACTGCTAAGAAGAAGGGAAAAAAATGTATAGATGTTTACTTAACCCCTATAGGTGTGGGATATGTGCCAAGTGTCTTAAATCCACAATCTTGTTTAACCCTCACACTAGTTCTCTGTGTGAGGTTCCATTTAAAGATGTGGAAATTAGGATTCAAAGATCAAGCAACTTGCCTCAGTTCATATAACTAGTAAGCATTGTGGCTGGGATATGAACCCAGGTTTGTCTGAGGTGAATACCAGCGTCCTTTTCTCTGCAATCCTCAGGCCATGTCGTTAATGTGTTCCCTAGAGGCCAGAGTTTTGGACCATCCTAATTGTATTTGTATTTACGACCACTGACTTCATCTTGCAACGATGGTTGGAGGTGTTTGCCTGAAGTGTTTATCCTTTTATTTCATGCATGCTCTCCAAAAGGAGACATAGGGAGCAGGAGAAAGCATTTCTCAGAGACTCTTCAAATTCCCTCTCAACCTTTGACCTTCTGTGCTCATCTGCTGGAGATTTTCTCAAACCAAAATCTCCTCAGTTCATGTAATTATCAGTTATTTCTAATAATGCCTACAGAATAAGTAGAGGGAAACTAAAACCTGGCTGTCTTCATGAAATACTGACCTCTTAAAGGGTGTCTTCCTTGCAAGGTGGGGAGGGAAAAGAAGACATCTAGGTGAATTTTCATACCTGACTGGTTAGAGACAGATCATACTTTAGGCCCGGAGATGGGTGGCCCCTGAGACCCCTTCCTGTCTGGTCATTACTCCTCATTCTCCCGTTAGGACCTCATCTACACCCAGTGGAGCGCAGATGTTAAGAGCATGGGCTTTAGGGCCAGTCTGACTTCATTCAGATCTTGGCTCTGCCACAGCCCAGTCGATGGCCCTCTGTTATCTGGTCTCCAGACCAGTGATTACATCAGCTACATCTCCTCCCCCTCTCGTTTAACTCCAGCTGCAACAACTCACTTTCAGTTCCCTGGAGGAACCGTGCCCCTTCCCATCTCTGGCCCTATGTTTATGCTGCCTCTGTTTCCGAAAACGTCGATTTCAAACCGTGTTGCCAGTTCAGTTTGTTTAATGGAAGTCTAATAGACACCTCTGCCTTTTCTAAAACCTGCTTGAACATCTGGGAGTTCACGGTTCTCATATTACTGAAGCCTGGCTTGGAGAATTGTGAGCATGACTTTACTAGCGTGTGAGATGAGTGCAATTGTGCAGTAATTTGAGTACTCTTTGGCATTCCCTTTATTTGGGATTGGAATGAAGACTGACCTTTTCCAGTCCTGTGGCCACCGCTGAGTTTTCCAAATTTGCTGGCATATTGAGTGCAGCACTTTCACAGCGTCATCTTTCAAGATTTGAAATAGCTCAACTGGAATTCCATCACCTCCACTAGCTTTGTTCGTAGTGATGCTTTCTAAGGCCCACTTGACTTCACATTCCAAGATGTCTGGCTCTAGGTCAGTGATCACACCATCGTGATTATCTTGGTCGTGAAGATCCTTTTTGTACAGTTCTTCTGTGTATTCTTGTCTCCTCTTCTTAATATCTTCTGCCTCTGTTAGGTCCATACCATTTCTGTCCTTTATCGAGCTCATCTTTGCATGAAATGTTCCCTTGGAATCTCTAATTTTCTTGAAGAGATCTCTTGTTTTTCCTATTCTATTGTTTTCCTCTATTTCTTTGCATTGATCGCTGAGGAAGGCTTTCTTATCTTTCCTTGCTATTCTTTGGAACTCTAGAGGCACCAGAGATCAAATTGCCAACATCCGCTGGATCATGAAGAAAGCAAGAGAGTTCCAGAAAAACACCTATTTCTGCTTCATTGACTATGCCAAAGCCTTTGACTGTGTGGATCACAAGAAACTGTGGAAAATTCTGAGAGAGATGGGCATACCAGACCACCTGACCTGACTCTTGAGGAACCTGTATGCAGGTCAGGAAGCAACAGTCAGAACTGGACATGGAACAACGACTGGCTCCAAATAGGAAAAGGTGTACGTCAAGGTTGTATATTGTCACCGTGTATTTAACTTATATGCAGAGTACATCATGAGGAACGCTGGGCTGGAAGAAGCCCAAGCTGGAATCAAGATTGCTGGGAGAAATATCAATAACTTCAGATACGCAGATGATACCACCCTTATGGCAGAAAGTGAAGAGGAACTAAAAAGCCTCTTGATGAAAGTGAAAGAGGAGAGTGAAAAGGTTGGCTTGAAGCTCAACATTCAGAAAACAAAGATCATGGCATCTGGTCCCATCACTTCATGGGAAATAGATGGGAAAACAGTGGAAACCGTGTCAGATTTTATTTTTTTGAGCTCCAAAATCACTGCGGATGCTGATTGCAGCCATGAAATTAAAAGACGCTTACTCCTTGGTAGAAAAGTTATGACCAACCTAGATACTATATTAAAAAGTGGAAACATTACTTTGCCAACCAAGGTCCATCTAGTCAAGGCTATGGTTTTTCCTGTGGTCAGGTATGGATGTGAGAGTTGGACTGTGAAGAAAGCTGATCGCCGGAGAATTGATGCTTTTGAACTGTGGTGCTGGAGAAGACTCTTGAGAGTCCCTTGGACTGTAAGGAGATCCAACCAGTCCATTCTAAACGAGATCAATCCTGGGTGTTCATTGGAAGGACTGATGCTAAAGCTGAAACTGCAATACATTGGCCACCTCATGCGACGAGTTGACTCACTGGAAAAGACTCTGATGCTGGGAAGGATTGGGGGTGGGAGAAGAAGGGGACGGCAGAGAATGAGATGGCTGGATGGCATCACTAACTTGATGGACATGAGTTTGAGTTAACTCTGGGAGTTGGTGATGGACAGGGAGGCCTGGTGTGCTGTGATTCATTGGGTCACAAAGAGTCGGACACGACTGAGCGACTGAACTGAACTGAATTGAGTAGACACCTGAAGCTAGCAGATCCATGAAGACAGAAAGATTCAGACCGAGACTACAGGTCTCATGCTTATACTGCATTTCTAAAGAGACAGTGATGAGCTTTGACATGTTTCTAGGCTTTCTGATTACACCCAACCTTCTCTGAAGTCTCAGCCTCCCCCGCCGTTCCTCCCCTATTCTGTTAAGAACTGGGCCCATGTCCCTAATCAGAACACTCCTTGGAAAGGTCAGTGAGCCCTTTCCTCGGGTTCTCTCAGATTTCACACTGTTAACTGTAGATTCTGCCCCATGATCTCTAGATAATTTGGATAAATGACAACAGAGAATACATTCAATTTTTTTTTGTCCGCTGACCTTCTGTTAGATTTCTAGCCTACTGCTAAGCTTGCTTCATGCTGAGAGTAGCATCTGACTGCTTCCTAGATAGACAGTGGCTGCCTGGAACAGTTGTGGCTTGTCTCATCCCACCTACATATATTACAGAAACACTCTGGGGTAGCACAGTGACTATTAGACTACATCTTTTAGAACTTTCTTTGATTAAACCAACATTCTGCCAGGTGTTAGGTATGCCCTGTGCCAATTTTGAGGCCATTTTGAATATTGTAAAATTGATGAAAACTGAAGGTCCTATGAAGTATTTTATTTTTCTTTCTTGTAGGTATGGGAACTTGAAACTGGCCTCCAAATATACCAGATTTTAGACCCCCATGGCTTCAATGTTGAACTGACTGCTGCAGCTATCAATGAAAGTGGATTTCTTTTTGCCACAGGAGCATATAATGGTCAGACTAATATCCAGAATATGGCTCCCCTGCTTTAGTGTCCCAAGAATTTGTTCTAGGATCTCGTCACAAGTTGTTTGGGTTAGAGGGGAAGCATGAATTGAGCTGGAATATGTAAGCATGCCAGTGAGACTGCTGTGCCTGACTGAACAGTGCTAGGCTCTTCTCCAGTGGTCGTTAATGTCCTGATATGATGTTAATCACAATAAATACCTTACTTATATAGATTCTTATCAGTTTGCAAAGTCTTTCATGTATACCGTCTCAGTCCATTTTGACTGAGACTTATCTGTGTTGCACTGACTCATCCTGTCCCTCTAATTTTGAGTACCATCAGCTAAGAGTTATTACTGGTGTTTAGTCGCTCAGTCATGTCCAATTCTTCTGTGATCCCAACCATGGACTGCAGCCCTCCAGGCTCCTCTGTCCACGGTATTTCCCAGGCAAGAATACTGGAGTGGGTTGCCATGTCCTTCTGTGGATCTTCCCTACCTAGTGATTGAATCTATGTCTCCTGCATTAACAAGAGGATTCTTTACCACTGAGCCACCAGGGAAGCCCCATCAGCTGACACAGACATTCTATTTAGTGCTTTTCATAATATTTTTACTGAAAATATGCGACCAGACAAAATATCCATCCAACTTGGCCATATCACATTTAGGATTCTTTATTGGACTTGTTTATAAGTCTAAGATGCTTAAGGGCATATGTCATGTCACCCCTGAGAGAATGTCATGCTTCAGTTGGGCTGTGTCAGTTGCTGCTGTGGAGAGTTCATAGAACTTGTTGGAACCAGCCTTCTCTCCTTCTCACCTTACCTTATTCTGAACTCCCCTGAGAGAGACAACATGACCTAGACAATATGACCATCTGTATCACTATACATATATAGTGATTCCCCTCTCCAGGGGATCTTCCCAACCCAGGGATCAAACCCAGGTCTCCCACATTGCAGGCAGATTATGTACCAGCTGAGCCACCAGGGAAGCCCATATTTCTTCTAGGGATATATTTACTAGATAAATTCTTGTTTCTAAGCCAGTTGATGGATAGAGTATCTTGAGTAAAAGTCAGAGTTTTTAAAATATGAGCAGATAACAATATACATGAAATAAAATCCAGAATGCTGAGTTGATGGGGTGTGAATAAATGCAACCTGAGGTCACTTTAAAAATCCATGTTAGAAGATAATTCTCTACACTGAGTAATGACCTAGAAACAGGCATTCAATAAGTATGCTATCATTTCACCTGGCCCTTTCACGAGGATATCCTACATGAACAAAATTAATTAGAATGTATGATTCCAAATGTAAGAAGAAACTTGACACCCTTTTTGCATTTCCTTTTTATGTAACCAACAACTCAAAACATTTTGTTTTCTACCTGCTGGAATTCTTTTAATCCTTTTATTATGCAGTGGGATCTAGTTCTTAAAATATGTTAGCACCTTAGGAAATGATACTATTGGAGTGACCTTTTACTGTTAATTATCACTGTGGCATGATTTTTAGATAGATAGATATTGGAGAGTATTTAGCAAACTGTAAAGCATTGGGATAATAAAAGCAGAAAAGACCCAATGAAGACAGAAAACTCACACAGGAGAGTCTGAGAACTTCAAAGAATATGTTCACAAATTTCAAGATATTGCCTGGTCCTATTCATTTATTTAACAGCCTGTGACAATGAAAGCATACAGAAATATATTTTGTACACAGCAATACTGGGGAGACTCATGTGTCAGTCTCAATAGGGAATAAACTTAGGATAGACTGTTGCAGAAAGCTTTCAATTAGATTGATTTTCTCTGAGATGAAAGACATTCTTCCTAGAAATGATTTTTGCTTATAGAATCTTGTCTCTGTGTGTTCAGGAACAGTCAAAATCTGGGACTTCGGCAGTGGACAGGAGTTGAAGGTATTGCCAGAAGGGAAAGACTGGAAAGAGGAAGAGCACTGGCTGCGCCGCCTGACCTTCCTGAAAGCTCAGGACAAACGCCAGTACTTGCTCCTCTCTTTGGAGCGCAGTGGAAAGATCAAAATGATCCAGGTTTGCAATCCCATTTCCACGTACTCTGTGTGCTCTTCTTGGGAAAATCAACTGAGTATGGATAATCCCCACTTAACTCTTCTCTTTGCCAGCCAGTGGAGGATAGTATTTCTCCACCAGCCTTCCTAGGATGTTCCTAATTAACCTTGCTCATGTCCAAGCAAAGAGCAAAAAAGAATAGCTGGTCGATACTGCCCATCCAATGTTTGCTGAAGGGATTAGCCAGGATCCTTCCGGAGTAGATATCAAAAAGATTAAATTTACATACAGTTACCATCTCTGACATGGTTTATATCCTCATCTGAGGATAACTCACTGGCAGAGTTGCTCCCCAGTAGGCTTTATGAAAGGGAGCAATGATTCCTCTCTGAACCATATAACCCATAATGCATTCAGGGATGGTCAAATCACTTTTTCAGTTTGTCATCAGAACTGCTTTATGTACTTAACGGTTAACAAGGCTATCTGTTCAGGGAAGTTTTGAAAGGATTGAGGTAGACAAAATTTGTTTTTCCTGTGTGTCTTTTACCACCTAAGCACACTAAAGCCTTCTTCATACTTAAAATGAAAACTAGATCATTTACCCTGGCTGTTGAGTGGATATTTCCCTGCCTAGAACTCAAAGATTCTTTGCCCTTATTCTTCCCCTTTTGAAGACAGGAGTGAAAAACTTCCCTGATTCAACTAATCTTTCTTTGCTGTCTGAACAATCCAGAATGGCACTGTACTGGAAAGGAAGTTCTTCAGTGGAAAGAAACAGTTGTAAATTTCTTTTTTTCTATTTTAAAAAAAATTTTAATTGGAGGCTAATTACTTTACAATACTGTATTGGTTTTACCATACCATTTCACGCCAGTCCAAATGGCTGCTATCCAAAAGTCTACAAACAATAAATGCTGGAGAGGGTGTGGAGAAACAGGAACCCTCTTACACTGTTGGTGGGAATGCAAACTAGTACAGTCACTGTGGAGAACAGTGTGGAGATTCCTTTAAAAACTGGAAATAGAACTGCCATATAACCCAGCAATTGCACTCTTGGGCATACACACCGAGGAAACCAAAATTGAAGGAGACACGTGTATTCCAATGTTCATTGAAGCACTGTTTATAATAGCCAGGACATGGAGGCAACCTAGATATCCATCAGCAAATGAATGGATAAGAAAGATGTGGTACATATACACAATGGAGTATTACTCAGCCATTAAAAAGAATACATTTGAATACGTTCTAATGAGGTGGATGAAACTGGAGCCTATTATACAGAGTGAAGTAAGCCAGAAAGAAACACACCAATACAGTATACTAACGCATATATATGAAATGTAGAAAGATGGTAACGATAACCCTGTATGCAAGACAGCAAAAGAGACACAGATGTATAGAACAGTCTTTTGGACTCTGTGGGAGAGGGCGAGGGTGGGATGATTTGGGAGAATGGCATTGAAATATGTATATTATCTAATGTGAAATGAATTGCCAGTCCAGGTTCAATGCATGATACAGGATGCTCGGGGTTGGTGCACTGGGATGACCCAGAGGGATGGGATGAGGAGGGAGGTGGGAGGGCGGTTCAAGATGGGGAACACATGTAAATTTCTTTTAAAGATCTTCTTTGTAATTCTGCCATGATGAGAATGTGGAATTCTTACTGATGGACACAATTTCCTCAATATATAAAATGAAATACTGAGAAACGTAGTTAAAATTTGAATAACATAAAGACCAAAGGAAAAAGATTAACGTTCTATTAGATAATTGAGACACAAACAATCAAGGAATCAACACAGTTCTATTTAATTATGTATTAAGTAATTTGTAGCAAGGTGAAAACAAGTTGATAGCCATGTCAATACATGACTCAGTTCAGTTCAGTTCAGTCGCTCAGTTGTGTCCGACTCTTTGCGACTCCATGAATCACAGCACGCCAGGCCTCCCTGTCCATCACCCACTCCTGGCGTTCACCCAAACTCATGTCCATTGAGTCGGTGATGCCATCCAGCCATCTCATTCTCTGTCGTCCCCTTCTCCTCCAGCCCCCAATCCTTCCCAGCATCAGAGTCTTTTCCAGTGAGTCAACTTGTCGCATGAGGTGGCCAAAGTATTGCAGTTTCAGCTTTAGCATCAGTCCTTCCAATGAACACCCAGGACTGATCTCCTTTAGAATGGACTGGTTGGATCTCCTTGCCATCCAAGGGACTCTCAAGAGTCTTCTCCAGCACCACAGTTCAAAAGCATCAATTCTTTGGCGATCAGCCTTCTTCACAGTCCAACTCTCACATCCATACATGACTAAATGAACACTTAGTCTGATTTTTCTTTTTTTTTACTGAATTGACAAAATAAAGCAATAATTTAAGTATCATCTAAACATAGCCACATTCCTTCTGAAAACCGAAACTGCAAGTAGCATTATCCTTGAAAACTGGGCATAGACACTTGTGGGTTTTCAGCCTGTGAAGGAAGAACCTAAAAGATGACACAAAGCAAAGAGGTCATTAGGAAACTATAACTTTGGGTCTAAATAAAGTTTTGGCTAGAGATGGCACTGGTCTTTCTTATAGCTTACCATTTTGTTCAATGGATGGCCTTAGACTGAACATTCTTATTCTTTATTTCCCATTTTTTTACCACCTGGCACTGACACACACGTGCACACCCCTTGCCCCAGCTCATGCAGTCATTCATGTTGACTACTTTCATCAGAGCTTGGCCTAGGAATCTACTCAACTTCTAGAGATGAAATAAAACTAAACTCATCTCCACCCTCTTATCCCTTGGAATCTTTAATTGCTGTAATGTTGAAAAAATAAATGAAAGAAGTAATAAATAAAACAAGCTCACTTACTCCCTAAAAAAGTGGCACTGTAGAAAGGAACTTCTTAGAAATATACTCTCAAAGGTGACAATGTATTAATTTATCTGTTTTCAGTTCAGTTCAGTTCAGTCGCTCAGTCGTGTCCGACTCTCCGTGACCCCATGAATCAACAGCACGCCAGGCCTCCCTGTCCATCACCAACTCCCGGAGTTCACTCAAACTCATGTCCATCGAGTCGGTGATGCCATCCAGCCATCTCATTCTCCGTCATCCCCTTCTCCTCCCGCCCCCAACCTTTCCCAGCATCCGAGTCTTTTCCAGTGAGTCAACTCGTCGCATGAGGTGGCCAAAGTATTGCAGTTTCAGCTTTAGCATCAGTCCCTCCAATGAACACCCAGGACTGATCTCCTTTAGAATGGACTGGTTGGATCTCCTTGCAGTATAAGGGACTCTCAAGAGTCTTCTCCAGCACCACAGTTCAAAAGCATAGATTCTTCGGCGATCAGCCTTCTTCACAGTCCAACTCTCACATCCATACATGACCACGGGAAAAACCATTGCCTTGACTAGACGGACCTTAAGTTAGTGCAATCCCAACAGACAAAATCTGCTATTATAAACACTCCTTTTTAAAAACTGCAAAATGTAGCATGGTGCTGTTCCCACGTCAAAATTGCTTTTAGATCTACTGTAGCAGTTTTTGCTTTGATTATTTTCATTTTTTGTCTCCAGAACTCCATAGATTGAACCTGATGAGGACTGAAAACCTCTCTTATTAATATTTGTATTCTAGCTCTGCCCAGGGTAGGTGTTCACTAAGGATTGACAGAATGAAGAAATATAAAAAAACCCCTTGTAAGGTATACAATAGTAAATCTACGGGGCATTTTAGGGTATTTTATTAATGTTGGAGGGGGAAATTTACAATAAGGATGATGTTGAAAACACTTATTTTTTTCATTATTATTTATATCTTATTATTTGCTTATCACTTATTTTCTGCCTATTCAAAGTAAACTATGGCTTGATTTACATACTTAATTTTTGGAATACTTTCATTTATTCACTCATTTTTTTCAGTAACCATTTACCAAATGTTTACCATGAATCAGAAAGATATCTCCCATTTCACAATGGAACTTTTAATTTAATAAGAAAGACTGATATTGATCCACCTGTTATATGTGTTATGAATGCTGGCACAAAGTGCTATAGAAATTAATGATGGCAGGTGGTGCCTAGCCTAATTTGGGAGTCAGGGAAGACTGCTTTCCTCTGATTTCCAACTAAACTCAACACAATTCAAGAAACATTTGGTGTGCTCCACATACGGTAGTTATTTTTCTAAATCCCAGGATTCTATATTAGATAACTACTCAGGACAGTCACTGAAAGCCATGAAACATTGTGGATAAAATATTTTCTAAATCTCCTAGCTGGTATTAAAGAAATGACAATATAGTAAGTAAATAGCAGACCAAAATTTTAGAGCCTGTGTGTGTGTGTGTGCTTAATCGCTCAGTAATGTCTGACTCTTTGCGGCCCCATGGACTGTAGCCTGCCAGGCTCCTCTGTCCATAGAATTTTCCAGGCAAGAATACTGGAGTGGGTTGCTGTTTCTTTCTCCATTCATGAGTTACAGGACCTTTTATTTGGTCTATATGTAATTTCACTGTCTTGAAGTGACTGTGCTGTCACTGAGCAATCCAAAACTGGTCTGAGTCTTCTTCCTTTGTAAGCAACTTATTCTTTCTGCAAATTTATAAGATGTTATCTTTGTCCTTGGAGTTTCAAGTCTATGCCTATGTGTGTATCTTTTCTCATCAATTCCACTGGAAACTCAATCTGAAGTCCTAGGTATTTCTTCCAGCTCAGGGGATTTTTGTTGTATTATTATTCATTTCTTAGATGTCTCTTTGGCATATGTTTCTTTTTCTAATTCGGGAACTCACATTATTTGCATATTCAGTTCAGTTGCACAGTCATGTCTGACTCATTAGATCTTCTGAATCTGTCCTCCAGATTTCTTATATTTTTCCTCTGTTTTTGTTTTGTCTTAGCTTTGCTGACTCTTGAAATATTTCTCTACTGCTAGGCTATTAGTTCAAGTCTCAGACAGGCACTGTCTACTTTAACTCATCAACCAAATTCTTAAACTTAAAGATCATGTGTTGGTTTTTATTTCTGTTTTGAACTCACATGCTTTTGAACCGTGGTGTTGAAGAAGATTCTTGAGAGTCCCTTGGACTGCAAGGAGATCCAACCAGTCATCCTAAAGGAAATCAGTCCTGAATATTCATTGGAAGGACTAATGCTGAAGCTGAAACTCCAATACTTTGGCCACCTGATGCAAAGAACTGACTCATTGGAAAAGACCCCGATGCTGGGAAAGATTGAAGGTGGGAGGAGAAGGGGACGACAGAGGATGAGATGATTGGATGTCATCATCGACACAATAGACATGAGTTTGAGTAGGCTCCGGGAGTTGGTGATGGACAAGGGAAGCCTGGCGTGCTGCAGTCCACGGGGTCGCAAAGAGTTGAACACAACTGAGTGACTGAACTGAAGTATTGTTCAGGTTTGCTCAAGTTATCATACTTCCCAGAAGTTCTAGCTACTCTGGGATCTGTTCTGCATGTTTTGTCTATTCTTCTCTCTAGCTTCTAGACCCACTTAACTACAGTTTTTCTTCTCACTGGACTTTGGCTACTAGAAAAATGCAAGAGATGACAGTCCCAAAGCGGGGATATACAGCCATGGTATTCTTGAGGGTTGGGGTTCAGCATTCCCCACAGCAGTCCTCTGCTGGGATACCATCAATAAGCCTTTCTGCTTCCCATTCTCTTCCCAATTTCAAAAGTACCAAAGGCTGTTACACATTTGTTCAGCTACTCCTCTACGTCCTTGGAAGCAAGGAAAACTACGCATAAACCATAGCACATATTGCCCCCTCCACACCTCTGGGGATTGAAGGATACTTGCAGATGAAACATCGTGCTCAAATCTCATCTTAGGAGAGTCTCTGAATAAGGGTCCCCCCATGTCCTTTCTTGCTAAAATGAAATATTAGTAACTCTAAATCAATCTTTTAAAAGATTTTTAAAAATTTCGTGTTCTTTGAATTCAGAAAGTCTGAGAGCTACTATCTGAAATGGTTAGCTAAAACCACTGTAGCCAATTTATCTCATCAAGGGAGCCCACGACCCTAACCAAGCTACTGCTCAGTATATCAATATCTGATCACTATTTGGATATTGCTGAGATTCCTTCTAATCCCATGATGGTGAAAACACTAAAGAATCAACTAGTATATAGGAGTACCATTGGCTCACACTTTTGAATTAACATACATATGAGATAACAGAGATGTTAGAGCTACACCTCGAAACATAAAGTTTTTTAAAATAGTACTTTTATCTATGAACTAAGGAAAATAAGGCCCCATAAAGATATATATTTCATCCAAGGTCTCACTAGAACTAAGACTAGAAACACATTGTCACCATGCCTAGAACCAATATTCTCTTCATTTTACCAGAGCTGACTTTCAACCTACAAAGATTCCTGCTCTGCCAGCAAAATAACCTTTACAAAGTAGCTTTTATTCCCATATAAAAATTGAAAATTCTAAAACTAAAAGCATCTCACCAACAATAACCAACTAGAAAACAGAAAGAATGATGACAATAGCAAATAAAAATCAAAGGTACCTAAAACAAATCCAACAATAACATACAAGGTTCTTGTGGTGGGATCTTAAAGGACATAAAGACAACCTGAATAAATGGGATATCACAAAGATATCGTCACTCCAGTCAAATTAAAATAAACACCTTTCTTAGAAAACAAAGTAGAAAAACAAGTCACAGACTGTGAAAAGACAAATGCACCCCAAGTAAATAAGATTAGGAACCAGACTATCAAAAGAAATGACACAAATCCAGAAGAAAAAGAAACAGCCCAACAGAAAATGGACAAAGAACAGATAAGAAAATCAGATGGTTCAAAAATACATGAAAAATATGTTCAACTTTAGGAAAATGTGATTAATGTAATTAATAAATTAAAAAAATTTTAAATGTCCTATTTTAAAACTATCAGATAGCCAAAAATAATTTTTAAAAAATCAAATGAAACCAAGTTTTGACAAGAATGTTAAGAAAGAACTAGATGCACATATCTTACAATTTAATAATTCTACACCAGGCACATGTGCTAGAAAATATGTCATTTGTCCATAAAAACATGCAGTGAAAAATTCACAGCCTGAACACTCACCAGTAGGAGAATGGATAAGTAAATATAGTATATTCATACAATACTATAAAGCAGTTAAAAATAAATGAACTAGAGTGCCATGTAATTACTTGCATAAATCTCAAAAATAAATTAAGTGAAACAAGCAAGGTGAGTAAGAATCCATAAAGTTTTATATAATTTCTATAAAAAGGTTAGAAGCCTGAAAGCAATATCATGTCATGTAACATACATATGAAAAGTGTTAGTCACTAGGTCATGACTGACACTTTTTGACCCCGTGGGCTACAATCCCCCCAGGCTTCTCTGTCCATGTTTTCTCCACCTACTGGAGTGGGTTGCCATTTCCTTCTCCAGTGGATAGCCTTGACCCAGGGATCAAACATGGATCTCTTGCATTGCAGGTAGATTCTTTACCGTCCGAGTCGCCAGGGAAGCTATATATATGACTAAAACCTGAATATGTCATGTAGGTATAAACTTTGATAACTAAAACCATATTCAGGTTACTAGTTACCTCTAGAAAGTAAAGAAGAAAAAGGACTTATATTATGGAGGGACAGGTAGAGCTTAAGATCTGATAAAGCTGAGTGGTGAGTATATCACTGTATGTTCTATTTTTCTCTATGCCATTAAAACAGCTCAAAATAGTTAAATGAATTTTTCATGTACTCACTGGATTTCTATTAAAGGGTAAAGAAGATGATATTTACCTTGCGGTGATATGGGAGCTGCCTGATGTTGTGCCTGTCCTTCAAAATGGGAATCGTATTGTGCATCTAAGGGTGTCTACTAAAGAAAGGAGCATGGGTATTCCCTTCCCAGATGTAGAGTTGATAGTTGAGAAAAACTTCTCTCAGCGTGTTGGTGTAAGTTTCTTCCTGAATTTTTTTTCCTTTATATTATGAAAAATTACAAACATATACAAAAGTAGAGAAAATAATACAGTGTATTTTCATGTACTGTTAGCCAGCTTCAAAAAGTATCTATTATGACCAAATTTTTTCCTCATTATTTCTACCACTTCCCCATGACCACTGTCTATGGATGGATTATTTTGAAGCAAATCCTCAACATCGTGTAACTTTATCCCTAAATATTTCAGTATGTATCTCTAAACAGTAATGACTCAAAAATAGAACAATGGTACCAGTATTTCCTCAAATATTTTCTAAAATAATTTATAAGACATCTTTAATATAATCACATCACAGTTTTCAATTTTCCCAGATCTTCTCATACAATATATATTTCTTACAGTTTGTTTCAACCAGAATCCAATCAAGGTCCTTTTGTTGCATTTGGTTGATGTCTCTAAAGCTGTAATTATCTTTCCCTATCTTTTTTTCCCCTTGTAATTCATTTCTTGATGATACTGGACAATTAGTGCCTGGTTTCTCATTTTCCAGATTTTGCTGATTGCACCCTTGTGGTAAATTGAAGAGGTTCTTTTTTACTTCCTTTAATCTGTTAATTATACCTGGTGCATACAGCTTTGATTAAAAAAAAAAGACTCTATACAACATGGAGATCACTGTAGTACACGTGTCATTACCTCCATCAAAATTCACATAATATTGTTTTTTTTGGGGGGGATGTCAGCAGCCATTAATGATCACTACCTAGGTTTATTATTTCATTCAGAGTTGCCATTTTACCATCCTGATTAATTTGTTAGCTGGAATGTATCTCTAAATAAAAACTATTATCAACAATTTAGTTACCCTGAGGTACAGTTCAGATAGGAAATCAAAGTAACTGACTGACTGTTTTCTTAAATTTATCAGTTTTCAGAGTAAGAAACTGGTTTTCTAGCATCCTACAAAAGTGGTCAGTGGATTTTATTTGTTTAGTATCATTATGAGATCACAAATTTAAATATTCTTGATGTGTTTCAGTCTACTGCATTATTGATTAATTCTCAAATTGTCCCATCTCAAGCTAGTTGGACACTTCAGGTTTCCGAGTCTTTTTGATATGACCCTAGTAGTTCTGGATAAGTTTCAGGTATGACAAGTTTTTAGATTAAATATTTTTATGTACATGGATCATTTGTCTATTCTTCGTTTATATTTCTATCTAGATTTTTCTTTTTTTCTATTGTATTAAAAAGCTCTCTATATTAGGAATATAAGAATACACACATATATGTATAAATAATTAGGAATATCAGTCCTCTGTGAGAGAAGTTTCAAATATTTTTTCCCATTTTCTTATTTGTGTTTTTACTTTGTATATGGTCACTTTTGCCATGGCAATGTTAATTTCTGAGCAGCTTGGTGTAGATGAAGTTTCAACAGTTTATTAGAAACTACTCTTGGAAATAATCACAATTATTCTTTCAGCTCCACTCAGGGAGTCCATTAGCATTTCATGTTTTCATCTATCTAAAAATAGCTAGGTTGTTTTCACATCTCCTCGATTTTGACAAGAGTAAATTTGGGATCATATCAAGAGGTCACAAAATTGTTGTTCATATTTTCTGGCTAATTATTATTTCACCATGTTTACATTATATGATTTTAACTAGATTTTCCAATATCAGTTAATAAAATTTCAACTTTTTGTTTTCAGCTTTTATTTTTTAAACTTCTTATATTGCTCTGGTGATATCACTTATTGATATCTAGTTAATTTTTCTTGCTGTCCTAAATATTGTTTTAAAAATCTAAATAAGGAAAATATATCATCAGACTATTTTTGTTACAGGATATTCTCTGATTTTCAAAATTGTAAGCAGATTGAAAGAAACCAATATTGTTTTCCACACACAGATAAAAAGAAGTATCTCCTGACAAGTCCTTAGTAATAGATCCTTAGAATTACACAGCCAGGGTCCTTAACTCCCTAATTTAGGATCCTTGAATTCTCTGTCCATGGGTGGACTTCCAGTGGTGTAAAAAGTCTTTGTAATTATATATAAAATCTCTTTTCTGAAGAGTGTATGGTTCATAGGTTTTTCTTTCTCAACATTTCATTATGAAAAATTTCACAAATATAGAACAATTAGCAGCTTTATAAAATGAGCACCTATAAAACCCTCCACTTAAAATTTACTCTTTACAAATATTTTGCAATATTTGCTTCATTGTATATGTAGTTACATATTCATTGCTTCAGTTCAGTTCAGTTCAGTCGCTCAGTCGTGTCCGACTCTCCGCGACCCCATGAATCACAGCACACCAGGCCTCCCTGTCCATCACCAACTCCCAGAGTACACTCAAACTCATGTCCACAGAGTCGGTGATGCCATCCAGCCGTCTCATTCTCTGTTGTCCCTTCTCCTCCCGCCCCCAACCTTTCCCAGCATCAGAGTCTTTTCCAGTGAGTCAGGTCGTCGCATGAGGTGGCCAAAGTATTGGAGTTTCAGCTTTAGCATCAGTCCTTCCAATGAACACCCAGGATTGATCTCCTTTAGAATGGACTGGTTGGATCTCCTTGCAGTCCAAGGGACTCTCAAGAGTCTTCTCCAACACCACAGTTCAAAAGCATCAATTCTTCGGCGATCAGCTTTCTTCACAGTCCAACTCTCACATCCATACATGACCACGGGAAAAACCATAGCCTTGTCTAGACGGAAAATGAGTACGTCAAGGCTGTATTCATTGCTTACTCACCTTTCAATCCTCCTTTTTAAAATGTTTTTCAAAGTAAGATGACAATATCAGTACATATCATCCCCAAATACTTCAGTATATGTATCTTTAACTAGATTTCACTATTTACATTTTTTAGCAAAATTTACAAATAATAAAATGCATAGAATTTAAGTGTGCTATTCAATGAATTTGAATAGGAATATATTCAAAGCACAATCCAAACCCCATCAAGATAAAACACACTTTCATACCCCTGCCAATCAATACTTGCCCCTCACTCAAGACAATTATTGCTTTGATTTTTTTTAGATTTGTTTTTCCTTCTTCTAGAATGCTATGTAAGTTGAATCACACAGTATATACTTAAATACTCTTTAGTAGGTTTTTGAGACTTTTGTATGTCACTGCATGTATTTTTAATGAGCTCCTACTATGTATCCTGTCCTAGGGGTCATTAACTTACTGAGCTCACTGGGCAGGATGTGGGTCTCATGCCACCATTATTTTATTGCTTTAGGGCATCTGTATAGTCAAAGCTGTAGTTTTTCCAGTAGTCACATACAGATGTGAGAGCTGAACCATAAAGAAGGCTGAGCACCAAAGAACTGATGCTTTTGAATAATGGTGCTGGAGAAGACTCTTGTGAGTCCCTTAGACTGCAAGATCAAACCAGTTGATCTGAAAGGAACTCAACCCTGAATATTCATTGGAAGCACTGTCGCCAAAGCAGATCTAATACTTTCGCCATATGATGTGAAGAGCCGACTCACTGGAAAAGACCCTGATGCTGGGAAAGATTGAAGGCAAAAGGAGAAGGGGGATGGTAGAGGATGAGATGGTTGATAGCATCACCAACTGAATGGACGTGAATCTGAGCAAACTCTGGGAGATAGTGGAGGACAGAGGAACCTGGTGTGCTGCAGTTCATGGGGTCTCAAAGAGTCAGACATGACATAGCAAATAAACAACAAAAAATGACTGATAAACTGAAAGACATGCTATCTTTCCCTAGAACTCTCAAAACTCTAATGGAAAATCTGACTTCATCCAGATCAACAGGAATTAACTTTATTGGACTAGATGAACTGATAAACATGGTTTATAACTTTATGACTTTTTGGAAAATATATTAGTTTTAATCTTTGTTTTCCAAAAGAGGTTTCCTCTTATGCTATAACTTACAACAAGTTAATAAAATATAGCTTTGTAAACAAAGGTGTAATCGTTGTTTTAATTTGTTCTTCATTTCCAAATGTGTTTTTTGTCTCCATGCTGCCCTATGACTTTGTTAATATTACTAGCTGTATTACTTATATCCTGTCTATTTTATATACTGTACCCAATGTATAACTAGGCCCTGTGACAAAACTAATGATGGCTAAACATTTTGAGGAAATAGATCACATTTATGACTCATAAAATAATTCTAATAGTGTGATTCTAGGTACAGAAATAAGCAATAAGGTGAAAACACTTCCTGGATCATAGTGGACTAGTAAGACAAAGGATCCAGAGAATCTTTAATTGTCAACAGAACCTAATCCATAAATTAACATCCAAAGTGGCATATCAACAAAAATTTTTGCCAGATCTAAGAAGAACGTCCCAGCACCATGGGACAAAAATTGGTCATGAAATGTCTCCCAGGTATTGCTCAAATTTTGGACGAAGATGAAGAACTGAGAAATAAAATATTGTCTGCCATATCAGTAAAAAAAGATATCACAGTCATCGGTGATTGTAGCCAACTCTTATGGTGAGCTGGTAAGTCCCGAGGGAACTCAGGAAGGAAACAAAGAGTACTTACCATCTAGCAGCCATCAGACTGCAGCCACTTCTGATGGTGAGCCCTGAGGAAACTCGGGATGTGAAAACAGGATACTGGCCCCAGATAGCTAAGGTACATATCAAAGGAATGAAGAGAGCCCAGACTCTTGCATCTTCTCATACATAGAAAAGTGTTAAATTCCTTAAATTGAGTTTTCTTTTATTAACAGTAACCTTTTGTGTCTTTTGTTGGATAATTCCTATATATCCTAGCTTCCTCCTTACCTCCTTGGAGCAGTTTTCCCAGGATTACTTAAGATGCTATCTCCTGGGCTTAAAGTCCTTAGTATATCTGTCAAATAAAACATAAACTCTCAAAAAAAATTATACGTAATTAACAGTTTATCTGAATTAACAGTTATCTGAACAGTTTATCTGAATGCTTGAATTGTATTAAAATTTTCTCTGGGTTTACTGACATTCTGTTTAACTATATATCCCAAGAACCTAACATGCTGCTGCTGCTGCTGCTAAGTCACTTCAGTCGTGTCCGACTCTGTGTGACCCCATAGACGGAAGCCCACCAGGCTCCCCCGTCCCTGGGATTCTCCAGGCAAGAACACTGGAGTGGGTTGCCATTTCCTTCTCCAATGTGTGAAAGTGGAAAGTGAAAAGTGAAAGTGAAGTTTCTCAGTCGTGTCCAACCCTCAGCGACCCCACGGACTGCAGCCTACCAGGCTCCTCCATCCATGGGATTTTCTAGGCAATAGTACTGGAGTGGCTAACATAGTAGGTACCAAAAAATACTTGAGGCAAGACAACTGAAACATATCAAATAGCACTGACAAAAGAAAGTCTCTAGTGATATTTAGAAAAAGCTTTCATAGAATGGCATGGAGCAGAAACTAGGCCATGGGTGAAAGGAAGGTCAGTAAGTTAGAAGAGCTAATATAGGATATTCTTTCAAGAAGTTTGAAAAGAGGAGAAAGGTGGGAAGGTAATTTAATGGTTGATAGCTTAGGCTGATGGAGAAGGCAATGGCACCCCACTGCAGTACTCTTGCCTGGAAAATCCCATGGACGGAGGAGCTTGGTGGGCTACAGTCCATGGGGTTGCTAAGAGTCGGACACGACTGAGTGACTTCACTTTCACTTTTCACTTTCATGCGTTGGAGAAGGAAATGGCAACCCACTCCAGTGTTCTTGCCTGGAGAATCCCAGGGATGGGGGAGTCTGGTGGGCTGCCGTCTATGGGGTTGTGCAGAGTTGGACACGACTGAAGTGACTTAGCAGCAGCAGCTTAGGCTGAAGGAAGAAGACAATAGATGAAGAGTATATTTTTTCTTGCTTTATTAAATTCTATAAATTATTTTATGCCAAAATAATTTAGATTTTACTAAATTTCATGCTTTAGGATCTAAATATATACTATTTTTGATTTAAGTTAATGAGAGAACAACAAAGTATACACATTGCTTTTGTACTGTGCTTAGATACTATGTTCTTTATGGTCACTGGGTCTGTTTCTTTCCCTCTTCAGAATCCTGCTGTTAGAATAGAAGTGAATTGCATCGATCTATTACAAATAGAAGGATATAATTTGATAGCTGCTGGAACCTTAAATGGTGTGATCATCTTATGGAATTTTGTAACATCAACTGTCAAAGAAGTGTGAGTTGCATTGTTTCCTTAAATACTATACTCATTTCCTTAAAAACTGCACTGCAGAAGAGTCAAAGTAACATTCATTACTTAAAAAAAAGAAAAGCAATACATAAAAGTGATGATAATTTTCTCAAGGAGCCTTTCCTGGAGGTTATCTTTATAAGCAGGGTATGTACTAAGTGTCTAAATCCCAGAATGATATGAATAAAGTAAACCTTAATTATTTGTATTCCCAAGTGCTTTTACATTTACTCTTCTTAACTATGTACTAGAGTATGTACTTTATGTACATAGAGTATGTACTAAAGCATGTACTAAAGTTAGTATATGCTTTCCATGTACAATCTTGTCCAAATATGTAACTTTAACAAATATTTAAAATATGTAGTAATTTAAAATAATAATCTAAGAGTTTCAAGCACACATATCCAATTGCCTACTGGCAGTTACCATATGGATGAACAACAAGACCCTTAAAGTCCCACATGCCCAAGATTTCTTCCCAATCTACCCTCCCCCATCTCATCTGGTATTCCCAGTGACACCAGCGCCAAATGGTGAGAGGTAATTAAGATGGGTTTTCCTTCTCATTCACCACTCCAACACATCCAGTTTATTGGGGTGGTCAAAAAGTTCTTTTGGGTTTTTCCATAAGCTCTTGTGGAAAAGAGCTCCACCCAATACTACAGGGCTGTACTAACAAGGGCATTACATATTCAATTCTACGTCTCAACTAACTAGATTTGTTCTGTTCCACAAAATTTACCCTCCCCTGGAAATCCAGTTCTAAATATGCTTACCATTGGTTATAAAGGATATAATGTAACATTGTATTATTTGTTATGGAAGGGTTAAAAACAATAACCTTTCCTCAGTTGTGTAATTGGGCTCTAAGCAAGGGCCGTGTGTCACCCTATATCAAGAGAGTTTCTAAAGTTGTACTTCAAGGTATAAGATGGCCAAGAACCTTAACAATGAATTAAAAATAAAATAAATTCTATTTAAGCATTTTGGGGAAGGAAAGAGGTATAAAGGAGAAGAGAGTCAGAGAAGACAAGGGAAAAGAAGAAGAAAAAGTGAAAGAAATCTCTGCCTCTCCTAGCTACAGTACTTGTATATGTCTACCTAGACTCTATGCCCCTTTTCAGTCCATGTCAGAGTTTTCACTTTTAGCCAAGTTTTGGGAGGAAATATGCCTTTCTTTCTGGGACTCTGGGTATGCTTTTCTTTGAAACTTAAGCTGAAGTAGCTGTCTCTGCAAACCCCTCCTCTTTACCTCAGCTCAGGGTCTGCTGGGCCCTGCCCCTAGAATTCCTGTCATCCTTCAGTTCCTTTCCTCCAATCCTTGTGGCTTTTCTCACAGACTGTATACGTGTCACTTTATTCCTAAATAATAACACCACACAATTCCTCATCTTCTTATTAATACAGTTTTCACACTGTGCCAGCTTATGTATGACTCACTGTTTTGGGAAAGCATCTACTAGACTAAAAATGCAAAGACCATAATCTACCGCCACAGCTTAAAAGAGATTGCAGCTCCCCTGAGAATATTCCCAATTCAAAAGTGGAGATTCTTCTTGAATCTATTCTTGAAGTGCGAGGCAGTTTGCCAGGGGATGCAGGCAAATCCAGCACCCAAAGAAGAATAACTGACTACAATGGGTCATACAGTGTCCTCTTCCCACAAAAAGATGATTATATTAAAACAATTGATTTAGAATCACTGGAGTATTTTGCAAAACATATAATTTAACTGTCCAAAGTAATCTAGGTCCAGTTTAAAGACTCTAAAGTTAAGGATGGCCATCTCTACCTCTACCTCAAACTTTGTCTAAGAGCCCTTCACCAATCAGGAGAAATAGTCCTTCTTTTTCTGTTCCAAGTCCCATGCTTTTTTGGGTGCAAACTAGAAATTGTTATTGCTAATGAATAATCCACTTTACCATGCAGTTCACTTGCAGAGCAGAAATATGTAAAACGGAGCTCAACAAGTTATCAAATTTGCAGTCTCCTCCTTTGAGCTTGGTTCACTCCCCAGCAGGTCCTTCATCACATGTCCATGCAAATTAGCAGAGGTAATTTTCGCTAAAGGAAAAAGAACAGTTTGTTACAACATCTATTTCCTATAAGGAATATCAAACATGGCTTTAAAAGCCTACTATGAAGTGCCAGGGCAGACGGTGGGAGACCATCCATCTCCTTCTATGAAACTACCTAGGAAGGTGTTCTTGGGAATCGGAGTCAATTGGAGACTGGAGCAGGAAGAATAGTGTGATTACTGAACTACCTGCTTTCCTTTTCCACTTAATTATAAGGTGTTTGAGGGTAGTTCAGTTCAGTTCAGTCGCTCAGTCGTGTCCGACTCTTTGTGACCCCATGAATCACAGCATGCCAGGTCTCCCTGTCCATCACCAACTCCCGGAGTTCACTCAAACTCACGTCCATCAAGTCAGTGATGCCATCCAGCCATCTCATTCTCTGTCAGCCCCTTCTCCTCCTGCCCCCAATCCCTCCCAGCATCAGAGTCTTTTCCAGTGAGTCAACTCATTGCATGAGGTGGCCAAAGTATTGGAGTTTCAGTTGTCGCATCAATCCTTCCAATGAACACCCAGGACTGATCTCCTTTAGAATGGACTGGTTGGATCTCCTTGCAGTCCAAGGGACTCTCAAGAGTCTTCTCCAACACCACAGTTCAAAAGCATCAATTCTTCAGCGATCAGCTTTCTTCACAGTCCAACTCTCATATCCATACATGACCACGGGAAAAACCATAGCCTTGACTAGATGGACCTTTGTTGGCAAAGTAATGTCTCTGCTTTTTAATATGCTATCTAGGTTGGTCATAACTTTCCTTCCAAGGAGTAAGCATCTTTTAATTTCATGGCTGCAATCACCATGTGCAGTGATTTTGGAGCCCGAAAATATAAAGTCTGACACTGTTTCCCCATCTATTTGCCAGGAAGTGATGGGACCAGATGCCATGATCTTTGTTTTCTGAGCGTTGAGCTTTAAGCCAACTTTTTCACTCTCCTCTTTCGCTTTCATCAAGGGGCTCTTTAGTTCCTCTTCCCTTTCTGCCATAAGGGTGGTGTCACCTGCATATCTGAGGTTATTGATATTTCTCCCGGCAATCTTGATTCCAGCTTATGCTTCCTCCAGCCCAGCGTTTCTCATGATGTACTCTGCATATAAGTTAAATAAGCAGGGTGACAATATACAGCCTTGACGTACTTCTTCTCCTATGTGGTAGTAACTACCTGTTTGAGGGTAGTAACTACATTTTATTCTAATTTCTCACTGCACTTATTCAAACAGTAGAAATCTATTATTTAAAATGTATGAAACTTTCAGGAGGTTGTATAAGCTCACTCTCTGAACTAATAGACAAACTGATTGAATTAAAAGACTTCTAAACACTAAAAGATCATGTTGTTATATAGATATTTATTAAGGAAGAGTTCAAATGCTATACTTTTGGGTTTTCTCTCCATATTCAATGATAATCAACATTTCAGGAGTTGATTACCTCTGCATGGAATATATAATAATGTACGTTACCTTATTTGTGAATTTTTATCTTGTGAATGTATGCTTATTCCTAGGTATAGACCAGAAGACTGCTTCACTGTAGACCCTGACTTGGACCCTAAACGCTTTAGAATTAATGATATACTATTTCTCTTTCGTAATCCTGAATGTGGAAGGTAACTCAGCACTTACTGATCAAGAAATATTGTCTGGGACTTAAGTGGATGATATAAAAAGAGTTCTCCTCATCCCAGCATTTAGGAAGGTACAATTGAGGGAAGGGTCTTCCCAGGTGGCACTAGTGGTAAAGAATCCACTTGACAATGCAAGAGACGCAGGAGAAGCAGGTTCAATCTCTGGGTCCAGAAGATCCCCTGGAGGAGGAAGATGGCAACCCACTCTAGTTTCTTGCTTGAAAAATTCCATAGACAAGAGGAACCTGGTGGGCTATGGTCCATGGGGTCACAAAGAGTCAGACACAACTGAAAGACTGAGCAGACATACACACACACACACCTGAGGGAAGATATATTTGGACTGACATACTTGGCTTCAACTTTCTTCCCTATTACTGTTTTTGTAGATGGATGGCCCCAGGGGGATCTAATTTGCTGTGTGGTTATCCAATTTCCCCTTACCATTTCAGTCCCACAGAAAAGAGGAAAAATGCTCTTGACCCCACTTGCAGCTAAAATACAACTCTATGGGCACTGATATAAAGCAGAAAAAAAAAAGATTTATAGGGCAAATATGAACGATCATATGGAAGCAGGTTTCATATGACATCTGCTATAACTGAGCTCATCATCCATTTCCAAGACAGCAGGGGATTTTTTTTTTTTAAGTTTAAGAAAAGGTGTTTTTCCTATTTACATTTGCTCAAGAGCTCTGATTTCAATAGACAACAAAAAACACATCTCTGGAGAGAAATCAAAGGCTTCTGTACTATCTCATCATCCAGAAGTGAGCCAGAACACCTTCCCTACTCCTTGACTTGAAACGTTCTCATTCTGAGAGTATTTTGAGGACCTCATCTGTATATATCTGCACCAGAACACTAAGCCAGTTTTCAGCCCATTCTAGCAGAATTAGAAACTATAGAGCAGAAGTTATTAGGTTTTCCAGCCTCCTCACAGCCACCTCACTCCCCACCATTTCAGTGTCAGAGCCTCTGGGACTAAATCTAGCCTTAACAGTGGGAAAGAACAGATTTTTATTTCCTACACCTGAGCAGTATCCACACTAAAATCCAGAGATGCTAAAAAAAAAAGTAACCAGCTGAAATTAAAACAGAGGAGAGCACCTTCTGAGTATGAAAGAGTATCTTAACTTTTCCTCCTTGTGCTTCCTCCCTCTCCTTATAGGAGATCAAGTCAGGATTCTGTATGTTCTTCATCCCAGTGTGATTCTAGCAAGGGTCTACAGAGTAGCAAGGTAAGCAAGAGAAAAGGAGAGCGTGCCTTCCTGTTACCGCCAATGTTGGCTCAATAATTTGTTGCATGTCGCAAAGAGTCGGACACGACTGAGCGACTGAACTGAACTGAGTAGGTAAAATCTTTTTTGTTTTCCCTAAAAAGCAATGTCTGAACTGTTTTTATCTTTTTCCCACTATTTTTCAAGGCTTTCCTATCTGCAAATATTCATGAATAAAACAAATTACATAGGCTATTTTTATGTTCATTAAATAATAATTTTAGACTATCTCTTTTGCTAAAAAGTATTATGTACATTTCACAGAGGAAAGAGACAGCACATGATTATGTTTCAACACAATGTAATGAAATGGTTTTCAAACTGTGTTCTTGGTTCCATATTTTATATGTTTTTACACATTTTTATTTCTAGTTAAGATTTTGTTTGAAGGAAAATTTTCACTGCATAAATTATTTTAAAAGCACTAGCATAGTGGAGATGGAGAAGGCAATGGCAAGCCACTCCAGTACTCTTGCCAAAAAATCCCATGGACGGAGGAGCCTGGTAGGCTGCAGTCCATGGGGTCGCACAGAATCGCACACGACTGAAGTGACTTAACAGCAGCAGCAGCATAGTGGAAAAGGCAATGGCAACCCACTCCAGTACTCTTGTCTGGAGAATCCCATGGACGGAGAAGCCTGGTAGGCTGCCGTCCATGGGGTCACTAAGAGTCGGACACGACTGAGCGACTTCACTTTCACTTTTCACTTTCATGCATTGGAGAAGGAAATGGCAACCCACTCCAGTATTCTTGCCTGGAGAATCCCAGGGACGGCGGAGCCTGGTGGGCTGCCGTCTATGGGATAGCACAGGGTTGGACACGACTGAAGCGACTTAGCAGCAGCAGCAGCAGCATAGTGGAAATAATTAGCTTGTAAGGATGTGTCAAACAGACTTGTACTTAAATCCAAGCACTCCATTTATTATCTGATTAGCTTTAGACATGTCACTTAACCTCTGAATTTCCATTTCTTCAGCAATACAAAGGGAATAGTAGAAACTAACTGGTATGGTTGTTAATGGAATTAGAGACTTTATACACCAAGAATGTAGCAAGCTCTAGGTATTTAATTACTCTCGTTATTATGCTACACTGGAGCCACTAGGAAAAGACTGTGTTATAAATACCCTACTTATAAACATGAAAATCACTGCAATGCATCTTTTCAAAGAATTAATTGTAAAATAACTTTAAAATTAATGCTTGCAGATATAAATTTAACTATGAAAAAATCTATCATTCAGTGTATCACATTTCCTTCAGTTCAGTTCAGTTCAGTTCAGTCGCTCAGTCGTGTCCGACTCTCCGCGACCCCATGAATCACAGCACGCCAGGCCTCCCTGTCCATCACCAACTCCCGGAGTACACTCAAACTCATGTCCACAGAGTCGGTGATGCCATCCAGCCATCTCATTCTCTGTCGTCCCCTTCTCCTCCCGCCCCCAACCTTTCCCAGCATCAGAGTCTTTTCCAGTGAGTCAACTCGTCGCATGAGGTGGCCAAAGTATTGCAGTTTCAGCTTTAGCATCAGTCCCTCCAATGAACATCCAGGATTGATCTCCCTTAGAATGGACTGGTTGGATCTCCTTGCAGTATAAGGGACTCTCAAGAGTCTTCTCCAACACCACAGTTCAAAAGCACCGATTCTTCGGCGATCAGTTTTCTTCACAGTCCAACTCTCACATCCATACATGACCACGGGAAAAACCATTGCCTTGACTAGACGGACCTTGGTTGGCAAAGTAATGTCTCTGCTTTTTAATATACTATCAAGGTTGGTCATAACTTTCCTTCCAAGGAGTAAGCATCTTTTAATTTCATGGCTGCAATCAGCATCTGCAGTGATTTTGGAGCCCAAAAAAACAAAGTCTGACACTGTTTCCACTGTTTTTCCATCTATTTCCCATGAAGTGATGGGACCAGATGCCATGATCTTTGTTTTCTGAATGTTGAGCTTCAAGCCAACCTTTTCACTCTCCTCTTTCACTTTCATCAAGAGGCTTTTGAGTTCCTCTTCACTTTCTGCCATAAGGGTAGTGTCATCTGCATATCTGAGGTTATTGATATTTCTCCTACAATATCATAAATATTCTCTTTTTCTCCCCAAATTCAGGGAAGCAAACAGAGCATACGTGAGAGTGAGGTTAAAGGTTAGTATGAAATCGCCTCCCTTTCTTAACTTTGCCATAGGGAGTTTAGGTGATAGACTATTTACAATTAATGTATATATATTTTTTGTGACTAAATGCTGAGGTGCTATAGGATTCAGTAATCTAAGAAGCAGAGTTTACATTATTATGATGCTTTTATAACTATTAACTTTAGATTTTAAAAATCCAAGTACTACTGAGCTTCTTAGTCTCCAGCCCAGTGCCTTGAAGTTAATACTAGATTCATAAGCCTTTTTTGACTGTGTAGGACTCATACTGAATGCATGTCTAGTTTTAACTACCATGTACAATACAGAGGCTTTTGTAATAGAACCCAAAATGAGCTCTTTTAGTTTTTTCCAGTGATACAGGATTCCATTTGTTAAAGGTTTTTTGTTCTCTGCACTGACTGAAGTTCTCTAAGATTAAAAAAAAAAAATTCTAGGGAAAAGAATGTGAGTTTTTTTTCTTCTATTTTCCTACTTGCTTCCTCTTTTATATTCTATAAAATTTGAAATGCCAAGTACAACAAACACTGGTAACTCACTAATTTTCCAACAGGTGAGCAAACAGATGCTGTGAAAGAGCAACAGCCAGCGGACAAAAAACCTCCTGGAGGCACCAATGTAACAGATACTCAGCCACCACCTATCCTTGTCACTGCACATGAGGACGGACATCTCCGCTTGTGGACTATGGAGGTCAGGGCTTGTCATTTACGTGGAACAGCAAAGAACGGGAAAGATAAAAAGGATTATTGAATAAACCTTAGCCCTCTAAGGTTCGATATAGCATCTAATTTTATTACTGTTCAATCTTCTAGCCAAATGGCTGGTTTTGCAGTCTACTCACTGAAAATACTACTCAAAAATTTAGGTCAGTTTTGTAACTCAAAAGAACAAATCATCAAAACTGCTAAGACAACTACTGTATTTCCAATCTTTCTTTACACTGAGCTACGAATACATCCCACTACATATTTCACTGGATATTTAAATAATCAGTTCAGTCACATAGTCATGTCCAACTCTTTGTAACCCCATGGACAGCAGCACACCAGGCCTCCTTGTACATTAAAAACTCCTGGAGCTTACTCAAACTCATGTCCATCAAGTCGATGATGCCATCCAACCATCTCATCCTCTGTCATCCCCTTCTCCTCCCACCTTCAATCTTTCCCAACATCAGGGTCTTTTCCTATGAGTCAGTTCTTCACGTCAGGTGGCCAAAGTATTGGAGTTTCAGTTTCAGCATCAGTCCTTCTGATGAATATTCAGGACTGATTTACTTTAGGATGGACTGGTTGGATCTCCTTGCAGTCCAAGGGACTCTCAAGAATCTTTTCCAACACAACAGTTCAAAAGCATCAATTCTTTAGTGCTCAGCTTTCTTTATAGTTCAACTCTCACATCCATACATGACCACTGGAAAAACCATAGCCTTGACTAGATGGACCTTTGTTGGCAAAGTAATGTCTCTGCTTTTTAATATGCTGTCTAGGTTGGTCATAACTTTTATTCTAAGGAGCAAGCATTTTTTAATTTCATGGCTGTAATCACCATCTGCAGTGATTTTGGAGCCAAAATAATAGTCTGTCACTGTTTCCATTGTTTCCCCATCTACTTGCCATGAAGTGATGGAGATGAAGTCATGAAGATGGCAGAGTAGAAGGATGTGCGCTAATCTTCTCCTGTGAGAACTCCAAAATTACAACTCACTGCTGAACCACCATCAACAGGAGAATGTTGGATCCCGCCAAAAAAGGATACCCCATGTCCAAGGGCATAGACGTCCCAGCAAGATTGTAGGAGGGGTGAAATCACATTTAGAATTGAACCCCTTACCCGCCAGAGATGCTTGGAGGGCTCAAACAAACCTTGTGCACACCAGGGCTCAGAGACCCCACAGAGACTGAGCCAGAACTGTGTTTGAGTGTCTCCTGTGGAGACAGCAGTGGACTGCAGCAGGGGCAGGGGCTCTGGGTGCAGTCAACGTGGGTATGGCATAAGCCATCTTGGAGGAGGTCGCCACCATAGAGGAGATAACCCCACCATAGAGCTGCCAGATCTTACACAGGACTGGGGAAACAGACACTTGGAGGGCACAAACAAAACCTTGTGCACACCAGGACCCAGGAGAAAGGAGCAGTGATCCCACAAGAGACTGACCCAGATTTGCCCATGAGTGCCCAGGAGTCTCTGGTGGAGGCATGGGTCAGTGGTAGCCTGGTGCAGCGTGGGCTCTGAGTATAGCAATGCCTGCATGGGACCTTTTGAAGAAGGTCACCATTATCTTCATTATCTCCACCGTAGTTTGGCCTCAGGTCAAACAACTGGGAAGGAACACAGTGCACACATCAATAGGAAACTAGATTAAAGATTTACTGAGCATGGCCCCACACATCAGAACAAGACCCAGTTTCCCCAACAGTCAGTCTCTCCCACCAGGAGGCTTCTATAAGCCTCTATCCCTATCCCACAGAGGGCAGACAAATTGAAAACCACAATCACAGAAAACTAATGAAACTGATCACATGGACCACAGCTTTGTCTAACTCAGTGAAACTATAAGCCATGCTATGTAGGGCCACCCAAGATGGACGAGTCATGGTGGAGAGTTTTGACAAAACAAGGTCCACTGGAGAAGGGAATAGCAAACCACTTCAGCATTCTTGCCTTGAGAACCCCATGAAGAGTATGAAAAGGCACCCAGGCTGGTAGGTGCCCAATATGCTACTGGATTTCAGTGGAGAAATAACTCCAGAAAGATGAAGAAATAACTCCAGAAAGAATGAAACAACACCCAGTTGGGGAAGTAACTGGTGATGGAAGTAAAGTCCGATGCTGTAAAGAGCAGTATTGCATAGGAACCTGGAATGTTCGGTCCATGAATGAAGGCAAATTGGAAGTGGTCAAACGGGAGATGGCAAGAGTGAACATCGACATTTTAGGAATCAGCAAATTAAAATGGACTGGAATGGGTGAATTTAACTCAGATGGGCATTATATCTACTACTGTGGGCAAGAATCCCTTAGAAGAAATGGAGTAGCCATCATAGTCAACAAAAGAGTCTGAAATGCAGTACTTGGATGCAATCTCAAAAACTGACAGAATGATCTCTGTTCGTTTCCAAGGCAAACCATTCACTATCACAGTAATCCAAATCTATGCCCTGACCAATAATGCTGAAGAAGCTGAAGTTAAATGGTTCTATGAAGACCTACAAGACCTTCTAGAACTAACACACAAAAAAGATGTCTTTTTCAGTACAAGGGATTGGAATGCTAAAGCAGGAAGTCAAGAGATACCTGTGATAACAGGCAGATTTAGCCTTGGAGTACAGAACGAAGCAGGTCAAAGACTAACAGAGTTTTGCCAAGAGAACACACTGGTCATAGCAAACACCCTCTTCCAACAACACGACTGAAGACTACACATGGACATCACCGGATGGTCAAAACCAAAATCGGATTGATTATACTCTTTGAAGCCAAAGATGGAAAAGCTCTATACAGTCAGCAAAAACAAGACCGGGAGCTGACTGTGACTCAGATGATGAACTCCTTATTGCCAAATTCAGACTTAAATTGAAGAAAGTAGGGAAAACCACTAGACCATTCAGGTATGATCTAAATCAAATCCTTTATGATTATACAGTGGAAGTGAGAATAGATTCAAGGAATTAGATCTGATAGAGTGCCTGAAGAATTAGGATGGAGGTTCATGACATTGTACAGGAGGCAATGATCAAGACCATCCCCAAGACTCTGTGGGAGAGGGTGAAGGTGGGATGATTTGGGAGAATGGCATTGTAGCATATATATTATCATATGTGAAATGAATCACCAGTCCAGTTTGACGTATGATACAGGATGCTTGGGGCTGGTGCACGGGGATGACCTGGAGGGAAGAATGGGGAAGAGGGAGGTGGGAGGGGGGTTCAAGAAAGGGAACTCATGTACACCTGGGGCGGATTTGTGTCAATGTATGGCAAAACCAACCAATATATTAATGTAAGGTAATTTGCCTCCAATAAAATAAAAAATAATAATAAAAAAAAATAAGACCATCCCCAAGAAAAAGAAATGCAAAAAGGCAAAATGGTTGTCTGAGGAGGCCTTACAAATAGCTGAGAAAAGAAAAGACACAAGAGGCAAAGTAGAAAAGGAAAGATATACCCATTTGAATACAGAATTCCAAAGACTAGCAAGGAGAGATAAGAAAGCCTTCCTCAGTGATCAATGAAAAGAAATAGAGGAAAACAATAGAACAGGAAAGACTAGAGATCTCTTCAAGAAAATTAGAGATACCAAGGGAACATTTCATGCAAAGATGGGCACAATAAAGGACAGAAATGGTATGGAGCAGGAGATATTAAGAAGAGGTGGCAAGAATACACAGAAGAATTATACAAAAAGGATTTTCATGACTCAGATAACCATGATGGTGTGATCACTCACCTAGAGTCAGACATCCTGGAATGTGAAGTCAAATGGGCCTTAGGAAGCATCACTATGAACAAAGCTAGTGGAGGTGATGGAATTCCAGTTGAGCTGTTTCAAATCCGAAAAGATGATGCTGTGAAAGTACTACACTCAATATGCCAGCAAATTTGAAAAACTCAGCAGTGGCCACAGGACTGGAAAAGGTCTGTTTTCAATCCAATCCCAAAGAAAGGCACTGCCAAAGAATGCTTAAACTGCTGCACAATTGCACTCAACTCAAACACTAGCAAAGTAATGCTCAAAATTCTCCAAGCCAGGCTTCAACAATACGTGAACTGTGAACTTCCAGATGTTCAAGCTGGATTTAAAAAATGCAGAGGAACCAGAGATCAAATTGCCAACATCTGCTGGATCATGGAAAAAGCAAGAGAGTTCCAGAAAAACATCGATTTCTGCTTTATTGACTATGCCAAAGCCTTTGACTGTGTGGATCACAATAAACTGTGGAAAATTCTTAAAGACATGGGAATACCAGACCACCTTACCTGCCTCCTCAGAAATATGTATGCACATCAGGAATAGCAGAACTGGACATGGAACAACAGACTGGTTCCAAATCGGGAAAGGTGTACATCAAGGCTGTATATTGTCACCCTGATTATTTAACTTATATGCAGAATACATTATGGAAATGCCAGGCTGGATGAAGCACAAGCTGGAATCAAGATTGCTGGAAGAAATATCAATCACCTCAGATAAGCAGATGACACCACCCTTCTGGCAGAAAGTGAAGAAGAACTAAAGAGCCTCTTGATGAAAGTGAAAGAGGAGAGTGAAAAAGTTGGCTTAAAACATCATTCAGAAAACTGAGATTTAAATAACATGATAGTATTAATGATGAATACATACATCATTAAAGACTGTAAGAACACTGAAATATGGAATATACATGAAAATTTAGCCTTCCAAACTACTGGAAGAAGTTATTACATTATATTGAGGGTCCTAAACACTTTACAATGAAGGGATAACTTTCACTTACTGAAAGATTTTAAATGATTTGGGGGTGGAAAGAAGGGCAGAGGGTTTGAATTAGGTGGACAGAAATGACAGAAGTAAGGATCTTGAGTAGACTGATGATGGTGAACAGCAGGGAGGTGGCATCACTTATAAGATTCCTTTCTAGAGGGAAACCCAGAAAACAGCAAGTTTTGCATGGCAGATAGTGAGGTTTGACAACACAGAACAGCATGCTGTCTGCTGTACAAAACCTCCAACTCGATCAGTTGTTTCTAACTTATCAGTGAGAAACTCTTGGTTCCTGGTGGCTCAGACGGTAAAGCATCTGCCTACAATGTGGGAGACCCAGGTTCAATCCCTAGGTTGGGAAAATCTCCTGGAGAAGGAAATGGCAACCCACTCCAGTATTCTTGCCTGGAAAATCCCACGGATGGAGGAACCTGGTAGGTTACAATCCATGGGGTCACAAAGAGTCAGACACAACTGAGCGACTTCACTTTCTTGGTTTGAAATGCTATGAAATACTATAAACAATAATTTTCCCTGAGATGATCCAGGTATTGGAACAGTGATGTTTCGCCCTCTCCCCACAATAGGTAAATAATAAAAAGTGTGAGAACAATAGGAGGAGAAAATATTATATCCAACTAAATCTCAGGAAACAAGTAGCAGATTCAAAATTTTTCTTCCTATGTTTTGACTTCTATTCTCCAAGTAAGTACAGAAATGTATATGAAAGTCAGTGATGACTTACACTAAGCACTGAAAAACAATCTGCCAAATTTGAATCTCTTACAATCTGTCTTGCACCAATATTCAAAAATAGATATTTTTAAAGGACAAATACAATATTCTGGCTTAAAGTAAGTGAGAAACACTTAAATCTGAAAATCATGTTTATTTAAAAGGAGAATATATCACTGGAAAGGGGTTGAGGAACTGCATGAAGAGGGTTATCGGAAGTGACAGAAAACAACCTACAAGTATAGAGGTGATCTGCAGTAATAAGAATCTGCTAAGTCGCATCAGTCTAGATGCTTATAATTAACAGTTGACCCCACTTTTACTATTATTTAGTTTCAAGGAAATAAGTCCATATAGATAGTTTCAAATTGCTTTTATTACAAAGAAGAGAAATCATGTTATAATTAGCATATAGCTCTTGGGGTAAATTATAAACTCAACTCCAATACTGATGTTTATATATAATTTATTATTATATTTTATACAGGGAAGACTACTGAAAGATATTCTACCTTTCACAAAACATGCTGCCATTTCTCTGACATCACTGTTCACTGATTCATGTGCAAGAATACTACTGACTGGAAATATGGGTAAGTCACTGCTGTTATGCAGTTGGCCACAGGTATCTTAACAACCTACATGATATAAAAATGGATATAGGATAACACCATGACATTTACTGAAACAATGCCCAAGCTGCCAAGTAAAGAGAAGAATGAAAAGATGTCACGAGAACCTCTTTCACTCCCAGATCTGTATTTAAAGCAAGACATATGATTTCTTCTGTCATTAAATTGGGTATAGGACTGTTGTTGTTCACTTACTCAGTTTTGTCTGACTTTTTGCGGCCCCATGGACTGCAGCATGCCAGGCTTCCCTGTCCATCACCATCTCCCAGAGTTTGCTCAAAATCATGTCCGTCAAGTCAGTGATGCCATCCAACCATCTTGTCCTCTGTCATCCCCTTCTGCCTTCAATCTTTCCCAGCATCAGGGTCTTTTCAAATGAGTCGGTTCTTTGCATCAGGTGGCCAAAGTATCAGAATTTCAGCTTCAGCATCAGTCCTTCCAATGAATATTCAGGATGAATTTCCTTTAGGATTGATTGGTTTGATCTCCTTGCTGTCCAAGGGACTCTCTCAAGAGTCTTCGCCAACACAACAGTTCAAAAACATCAATTCTTCATCACTCAGCCATCTTTATGGCCCAACTCTCACATCCATACATGACTACTGGAAAAACCACAGCTTTGACTATACGAACATCTGATGACAATGTAATATCTCTGCTGTTTAATATGCTGTCTAGGTTGGTCATAGCTTTTCTTCCAAGGAGCAAGCATCTTTTAATTTCAAGGCTGCAGTCACCATCTACAGTGATTTTGGAGCCCAAGAAAATAGTCTATCACTGTTTCCATTGTTTCCCCATCTATTTGCCATGAAGTGATGGAAACAGATGCCATGATCTTCATTTTTTGAATGTTGAGATTTAAGCCAGCATTTTCACTCTCCTCTTTCACTTTCATCAAGAGGCTCTTTAGTTCTTCACTTTCTGCCACAAGGGTGGTGTCATCTGCATATCTGAAGTTATTGATATTTCTTCCAGCAATCTTGATTCCAGCTTGTGCTTCATCCAGCCCAGCATTTCTCAAGATGTATTCTGCATATAAGTTAAATAAGCAGGGTGACAATATACAGCCTTGATGTACTCCTTTCCCGATTTGGAACCAGTCTGTTGTTCCATGTCCAGTTCTAACTGTTGCTTCTTGACCTGCATACAGGTTTCGCAGGAGGCAGGTAAGGTGATATAATATTCCCATCTCTTGAAGAATTTTCCAGTTTGTTGTGATCCATGCAGTGAAAGGCTTTAGCGTAGTCAAGCATAAGTAGATGTTTTTCTGGGATTCTCTTGCTTTTCCAAAAGTTTTTGGCAGTTTGATCTCTAGTTCTCCTGCCGTTTCTAAATCCAGCTCGAACATCTGGGAGTTCTTGGTTCACATACTGTTGAAGCCTAGCTTGGAGAATTTTCAGCATTGCTTTGCTAGCATGTGAAATGAGTGCAATTGTGGGTTAGTGTGAACATTCCTTGGCATTGCACTTCTTTAGGATTGAAATGAAAACTGACCTTTTCCAGTCCTGTGGCCACTGCTGAGTTTTCCAAATTTGCTGGCATATTGAGTGCAGCACTTTTATACATCATCTTTTCAGATTTGAAATAGCTCAGCTGGAATTCCATCATCTCCACTAGCTTGGTTGTACTGATTCTTCCTACTTGATTCCTACTTCCTACTTGATTCAAGTCCCACTTGACTCTGTACTCCAGGATGTCTGGCTCTAGGTAAGTGGTCACACCGTTGTGGTTATCTGGATCATTAAGATTTTTTTTTTTGGTATAGATCTTCTGTATTCTTGCCACCTCTTCTTAATATCTTCTGCTTCTGTTAGGTCCATACTGTTTCTATACTTTATTGAGCCCATATTTGAATGAAATGTTCCCTTGGTGTCTCTAATTCTCTTTCTGACTCTATTGTTTTCCTCTATTTCTTTGTATTGTTCACTTAGGAAGACTTTCTTATCTCTCCTTGCTATTCATTGGAACGCTGCATTCAGTTGGGCATATCTTTCCTTTTCTCCTTTGTCTTTTGCTTCTCACATATTTGTAAGGCCTCCTCAGACAACTATTTGGCCTTTTTGCATTTCTTTTTCTTGGGGATGGTTTTGATCACCGCCTCCTATACCATGTTATGAACCTCTGTCCATAGTTCTTCGGCCACTGTCTATCCAATCTAATCCCTTGAATCTATTTGTCACTTCCACTGTATAATCATAAGATATTTAAGTCATACATGAATGGCGCAGTGGTTTGCCCTACTTTCTTCCATTTAAGTCTAAATATGGCAATAAGGAGTTCATGATTTGAGTCACAGTCAGCTCCCAGTCTTGTTTTCCTTGACTGTATAGTGACTCCATCTTCAGCTGCAAAGAATATATTCAAGCTGATTTCGGTATTGACCATCTGGTGATGTCCATGTGTAGAGTCATCTTTTGTGTTGTTGGAAGAGGGTGCTTGCTATGACCAGTGTGTTCTCTTGGCAAAACTCTGTTAGCCTTTGCCCTGCTTCATTTAGTACTCCAAAGCCAAACTTGCCTGGTCCTCCAGGTATCTCTTGATTTCCTACTTTTGCATTTCAGTCCTCTATAATGAAAAGGATATTTTTTTTGGTGTTAGTTCTAGAAGGTCTTATAGGTCTTCTTAGAAAGTCTTCTTGTAGGTCTTCAACTTCAGCTTCTTCAGCATTATTGTTTGGGGCATAGACCTCGATTACTGTGATAGTGAATGGTTTGCCTTGGAAATGAACAGAGATCATTCTGTTGTTTTGATATTTCATCCAAGTACTGCACTTCAGACTCTTCTGCTGACTATGATGTCTACTCCATTTCTTCTAAGGGATTCTTGCCCACGGTGGTAGATACAATGGTCATCTGAGTTAAATTCCTGCTTTCTCATCCATTTCAGTTAACTGATTCCTAAAATGTCGATGTTCACTCTTGTCATCTCCTGTTTGATCATTTCCAATTTGCCTTGATTCATGGACCTAACATTCTAGGTTCCTATGCAATATTGTTCTTTACAGCATCAGACTACTTTCACCACAGGACACACGCACAGCTGGGCATTCTTTCTGCTTTGGTTCAGCCTCTTCCTTCATTCTGGACTTATTTTCCATTGATCTCCAGTGTGGTCCACTGGAGAAGGGAATGGCAAACCACTTCAGTATACTTGCCTTGAGAACCCCATGAACTGTATCAAAAGGCAAAATGATAGGATACTGAATGAGGAATTCCCCAGGTCGGTAGGTGCCCAGTATGCTACAGGAGATCAGTGGAGAAATAACTCCAGAAAGAATGAAGGGATGGAGCCAAAGCAAAACCAATACCCATTTGTGGATGTGACTGGTGATAGAAGCAAGGTCCAATGCTGTAAAGAGCAATATTGCATAGGAACCTGGAATGTTAGGTCCACGAATCAAGGAAAATTGGTGGTCAAACAGGAGATGGCAAGAGTGAATGTAGACATTCTAGGAATCAGTGAACTAAAATGGACTGGAATGGGTGAATTTAACTCAGATGGCCATTATATCTACTACTGTGGGCAGGAATCCCTTAGAAGAAATGCAGTAGCCATCATGGTCAACAAGAGTCTGAAATGCAGTACTTGGATGCAATCTTAAAAATGACAGAATGATTTATGTTCATTTCCAAGGCAAACTATTCAATATTACAGTAATCCAAGCCTATGCCCCAACCAGTAATGCTGAAGAAGCCGAAGTTGAACGGTTCTATGAAGACCTACAAGACCTTTTAGAACTAACACCCAAAAAAGATGTCCTTTTCATTATAGGGGACTGGAATGCAAAAGTAGGAAGTCAAGAAACACCTGGAGTAACAGGCAAATTTGGCCTTGGAGCATGGAATGAAGCAGGGCAAAGGCTAATAGAGTTTTGCCAAGAGAACGCACTGGTCATAGCAAACACCCTCTTTCAACAACACAAGAGAAGACTCTACACATGGACATCACCAGATGGTCAACACCGAAATCAGATTGATTCTATTCTTTGCAGCCAAAGATGGAGAAGCTCTATACAGTTAGCAAAAACAAGACCAGGAGCTGACTGTGGCTCATATCATGAACTCCTTATTGCCAAATTCAGACTTAAATTGAAGAAAGTAGGGCAAACCACTAGACCATTCAGATATGACCTAAATCAAATCCCTTATGATTATATAGTGGAAGTAAGAAATAGATTTAAGGGACTAGATCTGATAGAGTGCATGATGAACTATGGACAGAGGTTCGTGACATTGTACAGGACACAGGAAACAAGACCATCCCCATGGAAAAGAAATGCAAAAGAGCGAAATGGCTGTCTGAGGAGGCCTTACAAATAGCTGTGAAAAGAAGAGAAGCGAAAAGCAAAGGAGAAAAGGAAAGATATAAGCATCTGAATGCAGAGTTCCAAAAATAGCAAGGAGAGATAAGAAAGCCTTTCTCAGCGATCAATGCAAAGAAATAGAAGAAAACAACAGAATAGGAAAAGCAAGAGATCTCTTCAAGAAAATTAGAGATATCAAGGGAACATTTCATGCAAAGATGGGCTCGATAAAGGACAGAAGTGGTATGGACCTAACAGAAGCAGAAGATATTAAGAAGAGGTGGCAAGAACACACAGAAGAACTGTACAAAAAAGATCTTCACGACCAAGATAATCATAATGGCATGATCACTCACCTTGAGCCAGACATCTTGGAATGTGAAGTCAAGGGGGCCTTAGCATCACTACGAACAAAGCTAGTGGAGGTGATGGAATTCCAATTGAGCTATTTCAAATCCTAAAAGATGATGCTGTGAAAGTGCTGCACTCAATATGCCAGCAAATTTGGAAAACTCAGCAGTGGCCACAGTACTGGAAAAGGTCAGTCTTCATCCCAATCCCAAAGAAAGGCAATGCCAAAGAATGCTCAAACTACCGCACAGTTGCACTCATCTCACATGCTAGTAAAGTCATGCTCAAAATTCTCCAAGCCAGGCTTCAGCAATATGTGAACCGTGAACTTCCAGATGTTCAAGCAGGTTTTAGAAAAGGCAGAGGAACCAGAGATCAAACTGCCAACATCCGCTGGATCATGGAGAAAGCAAGAGAGTTCCAGAAAAACATCTATTTCTGCTTCATTGACTATGCCAAAGCCTTTGACTGTGTGGATCACAATAAACCGTGGAAAATTCTGAAAGAGATGGGAATACCAGACCACCTGACCTGACTCTTGAGAAACCTGTATGCAGGTCAGGAAGCAACAGTTAGAACTGGACATGGAACAACAGACTGGTTCCAAACAGGAAAAGGAGTATGCCAAGGCTGTATATTGTCACCCTGCTTATTTAACTTCTATGCAGAGTACATCATGAGGAACGCTGGGCTGGAAGAAGCACAAGCTGGAATCAAGATTGCCGGGAGAAATATTAATAACCTCAGATATGCAGATGACACTACCCTTATGGCAGAAAGTGAAGAGGAACTAAAAAGCCTCTTGATGAAAGTGAAAGAGGAGAGTGAAAAGTTTGGCTTGAAGCTCAACATTCAAAAAACAAAGATCATGGCATCTGGTCCCATCACTTCATGGGAAATAGATGGGGAAACATTGGAAACAGTGTCAGACTTTATTTTGGGGGGCTCCAAAATCACTGCAGATGCTGATTGAAGCCATGAAATTAAAAGACGTTTACTCCTTGGAAGGAAAATTATGACCAATCTAGATAGCATATTAAAAAGCAGAGACATTACTCTGCCAACCAAAGTCCGTCTAGTCAAGGCTATGGTAGCCAACCAAGGTCCGTCTAGTCAAGGCTATGGTTTTTCCAGTGGTCATGTATGGATGTACGGAGCTGATCACTGAAGAATTGATGCTTTTGAACTGTGGTGCTGGGAAGACTCTTGAGAGTCCCTTGGACCTCAAGGAAATCCAACCAGTCCATTCTAAAGGAGATCAATCCTGGGTGTTCACTGGAAGGACTGATGCTAAAGCTGAAACTCCAATACTTTGGCCACCTCATGCAACGAGTTGACTCACTGGAAAAGACTGTGACGCTGGGAGGGATTGGGGGCAGGTGGAGAAGGGGACGACAGAGAATGAGATGGCTGGATGGCATCACCGACTCGATGGACATGAGTTTGAGTGAACTCCGGGAGTTGGTGATGGACAGGGAGGCCTGGCGTGCTGTGATTCATGGGGTCATGGAGAGTCGGACACGACTGAGTGACTGAACTGAACTGAACTGAGCATATTGGGCACCGACCAACCTGGGAAGTTCATCTTTCAGTGTCACATCTTTTTGCCTTTTCACACTGTTCATGGGGTTCTCAAGGTAAGAATTCTGAAGTGGTTTGCCATTCCCTTCTCCAGTAGACCACATTTTGTCAGAACTCTCCACCATGGCCCATCCATCTTGGGTAGCCCTACATGGCACAGCTCATAGTTCCTTTGATTTAGACAAGGCCGTGATCTATGTGATCAATTTGGTTCACTTCCTGTGATTGTGGTTTTCACTCTGTCTCCCTCTGATGGATGAGGATTAGAGGCTTGCTGAAGCTTCATGGTGGGAGGGACTGGCTGTGGGGAAATCTGGGTCTTGTTCTGGTGGGCAAGGCCATAGTCAGTAAATCTTAAATTCAATTTTCTGCTGATGGGTCAGGCTGTGTTCCCTCCTTGTAGTTTGGGCTAATGGCATAATGGTGACCGCCTTCAAAGGGACTTATGCCAGCATGCTGTGGCTCCATGAACCATTTAGTTAGTGCCCCTGACCTCGCAGCAGGCCACTGTTGACCCACACTCCACCAGAGATTCCTGGACACTCACAGGCAAGACTGGCTCAGTCTCTTGTGGGGTCACTGCTCCTTTCTCCTGGGTCCTGGTGAGCATAAGGTTTTGTTGTGTCATCCAATAGTCTGCTTCCCCAGTCCTGTAGGAGTTCTGTATAGGACTCCCACCCCCTTATTTGCATATTGGGAATAATGTAAAAATTTTATTTATAATCTTAAAAGGGTTATGTTGCATTGACCTTCATTCTAAAGGGAGTCATGCAGGAGAAGAAAGGGATTATTTGTTCTTTTTAGGGGACTTTTATTGTTATAACGAATATAGTTGGTCTTAATTCTTTCATGTAACACTATTCTTTTTTTTTTAATGCTTCCTTCCTATTTCCTCTCTTCTTTTGAGTTAAGCCTAAGCTTTCTTTTCTTCTCTCAAGCTTAGCCTACATTACCCTTCTTTTTACCACAGCCAACCCTTATTATTTTCTAATGTAATCTTGAGATCTGCATCCAGATATAGCTATTACACTAATATTTAAATTTTATGTCTCCTCTTTTAAAAACTAATTTTTCATTTCAAAAGTTACCTTACAAAAGTCTCAACATATTATTTTGTATTAACAATTACCTGAGTCTTCTGGAGATTGTAGAAAATATTTATGTTTGCATTCAGTATTACCAGTAGATTTACAACATTTATTTAAAGCTATCTTTATTTAAATGAACTTATTTACAAAACAGAAACAGACTCAGAGACAGAAAACAAACTTACGGTTACCAAATGGGAAAGTGGGGGAGGAGGGATAAATTAGGGTAAATGAGGAGCTTGAGATTATCAGATACAAACTGCTATATATAAAACAGATAAACAACAAGGTCCTACTGTAGAGCACAGTGTACAATAATGGAAACAGTGACAGACTTTATTTTCTTGAGCTGATGGTGACTACAGCCATGAAAGCAAAAGATGCTTGTTCCTTGGAAGAAAAGCTATGACAAACCTAGACAGTATATTCAAAACCAAAGACATCACTTTACCAACAAAGGTCCATATAGTCAAAGCTATTGTTTTTTGAGTAGTCAAGTATGGATGTGCGACTGAACCATAAAGAAGGCTGAGCACTGAAGAACTGATGCTTTTGAACTGTGGTGTGAGAGAAGACTCTTGACAGAGTCCCTTGGACTGCAAGGAGATAAAAAACCAGTTAATCCTAAAGGAAATCAATCCTGAATATGCACTGGAAGGAGTGTTGCTGAAGCTGAAACTCCAATACTTTGGCTACCTGATGTGAAGGCCCAACTCATTGGAAAAGACTCTGATGCTGGGAAAGATTGAAGGAAGAAGGAGAAGGGGATGACAGAAGATGAGATGGCTGGATGGCATTACTGATTCAATGGATGTAAGTTCGAGCAGACTCCGGGAGATTGTGAAGGACAGGGAAGACTGGTGTGCTGCAGTCCATGAGATTGCAAAGAGTCGGACACAACTGAGTGACTGAACCACAACTATATAGCACAGGGAACCGTATTCAACATCTCGCAGCAAACTATAATGGAAAATAACCTGAAAAAGGACATATGTATGTAACTGAACCACCTTTCTGTTCACAACATTGTGAGATTTCATTTTGACACTGCCAACACGTAGCTTGTCACATTACTCCAGTATCTGGTTTTCACCTGAAGACCGCTTGTAATATCAATCTTCTGGCAGGCTGCTGCTGCTGCTGCTGCTGCTAAGTCACTTCAGTCGTGTCCGACTCTGTGTAACCCCACAGACGGAAGCCCACCAGGCTCCTCCGTCCCTGGGATTCTCCAGGCAAGAACACTGGAGTGGGTTGCCATTTCCTTCTCCAATGTGTGAAAGTGAAAAGTGAAAGTGAAGTCGCTCAGTCGTGTCCGACCCATAGTGACCCCACGGACTGCAGCCTACCAGGCTCCTCCATCCATGGGCTTTTCTAGGCAAGAGTACTGGAGTGGCTTGCCATTGCCTTCTCCGTCTGGCAGGCTTTAACTGGTTTATTAGTGCCTGGGGACACAGCTGGGTCTGTGGCTCCTACATGAATAGCACCACAAGGGGCTTCTTCAGCATACTCCATCTTCCACCCCCCACAGCAGCTGCAGTCTCTCTGGAAACAAAAGCACTGGATCATCCTTTCCGACGTTATTTACTGAACAGTTTAGTAGCTCTTTAATGTAATCAATTCCTATGACTTTCCTACTAGACCCAACCATACAAGCAAAACATGCAGTTTAAGGGTCCCACTTCCAGCTCCTACAGCTTTAGCTCCTTCATGCAGCTGATCAAACAGAAGTTTTAGTACATATGCATGCATGTTTGGATTACTAATTGTTGCTTGGAACCCCATAGATTGTGAAGAATCCATAAAAAAGTTTCATTTTGCATAGTGAGAGCAATCTGAGGCCAACATTACTTCAAATATTTTGCCTTGAGGATTCCGCTTTTGTGGAGGTTGTGGATTAGCTCTGAGGGGCTGGCACCACCCGATTTCCAGGCCGTCGCTAAGAACAGTCAGAGCAGGTACAGAACCAGTGCAGCAATGGTGCTCTGTGGTGTCTCCAAGAGTGAGACCACCTCCCGCGTGGTCACCACCCTGCTCGAGTCCCTGCTGTAGCTGCACTATACCTCTCAGATACTATTTTATTTACCATTTTAAATGCTTGAATCAAAACAACTTGATCAAAACAAGTCTGAGTAGTATTAATAATTACTTAGACAAGAGAATATCTAATTAAAAATTCCAATGTTTAAATTTCATACAGAAGGACACGCTATCCTTTGCAGTATCAGTTCCTTCTTGGAATCACCTCATGATGAAAAGGTAAGAACTTCAGTTTTAATTTAATTAATGAATCAAGACATTACAGAGCATTTCTCTGTGCCAAATGCCACAAAAGATAGAAATACAGGACAAGACTACCTACTCTCAAGTCATTTGTGGTACTACTGAAACTTAAGCTATATGACAAATAACAGTGGTCTACTGGAGAAAACAGGGGATGAGTGAGTGAGTGAGCAAACAAGCCACTGGTCATTCTGCATCTACTTCATGTTTTGACTTATTTGTTAGAGTCTGCCCAGAGCTTAAGAGCATCATACATCATGCAGTCCTCCACAGTCATTGCCTTTATCCTATACAACTTCATAGAAGGAAGTTTCATAACCTTTCCTAGAAGCCCAACCTGGTACTCAGACATTATCATTTTCAAGAAACTCTTCCCCTCTAGTCTAAAATCATCCTTATGATTAAATATGTTATTCTATTTTTAGTGTTAATGCAATGTAAATGTCACCATCCTTAGTTGACAACCATTTAAATATGTACTTCCTGGGACTTCCCTGGCAGTCCAGTGGTTAAGATTCCATGCTCCCATTGCAAGCGGAACAGGTTCAAACCCTGATTGGGGAACTCAGATACCAGATGCCTTGCAGCATGGCTAAAAAAAAAAAATGCACTTCTTGTGTATGTGTGTGTGGATATGTCAATATATCTACATATATTATAAAAATTCAAAACTAATTAAAGACTAAAGCAAGGAAGCACTATTTTATCATAGGCTTATTTCCCTGTAAGTTAATACTTCAAATCCAAAAGCCAAATAGTAGCTTAAACAGAAAAGTTTTGTTTTTGGATTACAGGTATTAATATTAATGAATGGATACATAGATTAGGATGGGATTCCTTGCAGGGTGTTTTAGAACACTTATTGTTTCAACATTATCTCATTTGATCTACAGAGCTTTTGTTTCCAAGAACCCATTATAGCTCTTTATAAAGTTCAGATACTTAGCTCCAGTATGACCATCTTCAGTTTGCAGAAGGGAAATCAGAAAGCAGCTTGCCTGGGATCACATCATAGTCAATGATGAAGACAGAGCCAGAACCAGGGTTCCTGTCCTCTAATCCAATGCTCTTTCCACATGTAATACATACCACCAGAAAATGAAAAGCACTAAGTTTCAAGTTAGTGTATCAACTATATGGCATGCTGTGAGAAGAACAAAAACAATCATATGCTTGAATCATGTATGAGAAGAAGGTTATCTCATTGTTTTCTAATTGTTTTCTCTTACTTGTGATAATTATCAATATTTTCATATTAATTCTAGCAGATAAAAAATACAATTCAAAACCTACATTTTTGCAAATGGACTTCCTACAAACTGGCAACTGAGACCTTTCAAAATTCAGAGAAAAGATTTAAAACAAAGTTATGTGTTGATACTGAATTAGAATAATAGTGGGATTGATTTTTAAAAGCATTTTCACCAGTTGAAAAGAAGAGGATCTATTTTAATAACATATCTAAATTCTTCCCTATCCAACCTCATTTCAACTTTCTCTTTATTTGAACAATGTGATTTTCCAATTTGTATCTGGCTGCCTATTTATAAATGCACAATGGACTCTGGTCATAAAATGCCTCATTATTACATACACTAATATGTACCATGCATTAAACAAGATTCAGTTATGGATTACAACTACAGTGAAAACTTAATAAGTCAGTCTACAAATCAGAGGTTAATCTGGTTCTCTTGAGACAATACTGTTTAAAAGATGATCGATGGAATACGAATAGTCTAAGAGATACAGTAGTCAAAATCTATCTACATAAAGAGAAATAATATCATATATTCACATGCTTACAGAAAAAAAGTTTTATTCTGTGTTTTTTTCTAATTACTGGTTGTAATACACTAGGGGGAGTCATAAAATCAATTTAATAAGTGGCAAGCCGTACTTTTGTGAAAATAGAAGAGAATGGAGTGGAATGAAATATTGGGTTGGCCAAAAAGTGTGTTTGGGTTTTTCCACATCATCTTATGGAAAAAGACAAACAAACCTTTTGGCCGACCCAATACAACAGAATAGAACAACAGACAGTATCAATTGTGCATTATACACAACATAGATTAAGTATCCTTTGTGAAGGATACTGAAATGTGTTTGATGCATGTGTAGGTACTGCATGTGTTTACTGGGTCATGAAGTAAAATGTGTTTCTTACCATGGATATGGTCCATATTAATGAAATCCTTGCCTTAAGAGAATTCCACCCCATGGCAGAGAAAGAACCTTTGGGCAACCAGTGTTCTTGAAAAGCTTTGAGAAAATAAGTAGAAGGGTGTAGATTTTACCCTGGTTCTCTAAGAATAGGGAACTGAATCAGAAGGTCAAGAAATATTGGAAGAATTGTGCCTAACTTACTATGTTAAAGTCTAAATGAATTTGGGTCTCTTAGAACTCTGAGCTGCCAGAATTCTAGCTCTCACATAGATGACCAGCAAGAAGTAAGGTCTTAGTCTGGAATCATCAGTGACAGAGAAGGAACACGTTTTATGGGGATATTACTACAGAATAAGTCTCCCAATTGACAATTTTAGTTCACATGGTTTAAAAATTCCTTCTGGAGCCCATTTAGAGGCTCTAAACTTGAGGATAAGTCACATCCTGAAGTGTCAAGATGTCTTTGCAAGAGAATGAGCTGGGTCCAATCCTTTTGTTAATTCTTTGTGGTATGTAAATAACATATATCCCTCAATCACCACCAACACCCTCCCTCCAAAACAAACAAAAAAATACTTAGCCAGGGATCTCTGGATAAAACTTGTAAATAGGAAAAGTCTTCTTGCCAATCTCCCCTTTGGTCCTCTTCTTTTAACTCTGCTTTCTCCTGCTCCTGATTATATTATATATAATATTACTATATTATATTATATAGTCCCCCTGCCAACCCTTCTCCTAAGGATTTTCTTTCATCTAGTCTTCTACGAGTTTTCAACTAAATGAATTGCTAATCCTCAGTTAAATGATAAGCTGCTAAAGGTGTAAGATATTTCCTGTCCCAGGGATATGCATAGATTAACAAATATCTAAAAATAGAATTTTTAGTACCTCAACAAGCAATAGAAGAGATAACTGGGGTGGGGATTTCACTGTCTTGCACAGATGTCTATACCATTCATTCATTAGCTTAGTTCTTTAATGATTAATGTTTTTGTTCAAGATTGTATTTGGATCAGTACCTACTTATAAGAGATATGCTTTATTGTTGCTGTCTAGAAATTCAAGCAGCTTCTTGCCTGGCGTGCTCATTCATTAGAAATTGTTCAAATAATCTATGTAGAAGAGAAACAAGTGGTACTTACTGCCTCCATCGATGGCTCAGTAAGGTATGGTATGAAAGTAAAGTATGAATTATTGTGAATTCAGGTTGTATGAGGTAAAGGATTTTAAGCTAAACTTTGAGCATATACCATAAGTGGAATCTTAATTAGCTGATTAAAACAAATAAAAGGTGGCACCAAAGGGCTTTGAGAAGGTAGTCACTAATTTGTAATTTTCCACACTCAAGAAAATGAGATGCCATGCTCATCAACACTAAAAGTTATTCTTTCAATATACGTGTTCTTGTAGACTTATTTCAAATCATTAAGCAATATGGGTAGCTCAGAGAGATAGACCTAAGCCCAGGGAAGACTACAGGATACACAGGATGAGAAGTCATTACAAAATATAGGAAAGAACAACTAATACTGATAAAAGTGAAAGTGAGGTAATTGTTTCAATGAAAATGTAATTGACATTAAAAGTCTACTTGTTTTTGTGGTTCTTTTCTTCCTTGGTTGCTCCTCTTACTTCAGAGGGGTGAGCACAGCACTACAATTGGAGCAGAGATGATTTACTAGGACTGTAATCAGTTATATTCTCTAGAAAGCCTCCCCTTAGGATTAGCTTTTTTAAAAACTGAGGTTTTAAATAATATTATATTAGTTTCAGACATACAACATAATGATTCAATATATGTATATATTGTAAAAAGATCACCTTAATAAGTCAACACTTGTTACCATACATAGTAATAAATTTTTTCCCCCTTCTAATGAGGACTTTAGAGATCTACTACTTCAGAATTAATAACTATAGTGGCCATGCTCTATCAAGCCTACTTGTTTTTAATTGCCTAGTGATGCTAAGTATACATACATAAAATGCTAAAAATACATACACACATATATATACACACACACATAAAGAGAAAGGAAATTTCATGACCATTCTTGAGACAAATTGCTACATATAATTCAAACCATATTTCAAAAAGATACATGCAAGCCAATGTTCATTGCAGAACTCTTCACAATAGCCAGGATATGGAAGCAACCTGAATGTCCACTGACAAATAAAGAAGACCTGGTGGGCTGCAGTCCATGGGGTCGCTATGAGTCAGACACGACTGAGAGACTTCACTTTCACTTTTCACTTTCACGCACTGGAGAAGGAAATGGCAACCCACTCCAGTGTTCTTGCCTGGAGAATCCCAGGGACGGGAGAGCCTGGTGGGCTGCCGTCTATGGGGTTGCACAGAGTCGGACACAACTGAAGTGACTTAGCAGCAGTACATATATACAATAGAATATTACTCAGCCATTAAAGAGAATGAAATAATGCCTTTTGCAGCAGTATGGATGGACCTAAAGATCACCATACCAAGTCACACATAGAAAGACAAATACCATATGATATTGCTTAAATGCAAAATCTTAAAAAAAAATGATACAAATGAGCTTATTCACAAAACAGAAACAGACTCACAGACTTAGAGAATGAATTTTTTGGTTACCAGGGAGATGGGGTAAATTGGGAATTTGCCATTGACATGTACATACTGCTCTATTCAAAATAGATAACCAACAAGGACCTAGTGTATAGCACAAGGAACTAGGCCCAATACTCTGCAATAACCTGGGGAGAATTTAGAAGAGAATATATACATGTACATGTATGACTGAATCACTCTGTTTTACACCTGAAACCAATACAACTTTGTTAATCAACTATACTTCAATATAAAATAAAAGTTTAAAAAATTACATTAAAAAATCATGATAATGAATTGGCCTCTTAAGGGCATAAAAGTAGGTAAGATCAAGGGAGATAAAGAGGTTTCAAAGTGTTTTCAAGAGTTTAAACATAATGAAAACGAAAAGAAAATATTTTATGTTGTGTGAATGACCATGGTCTGAAATTCAGAAGACCCTGTATGAGGGTCTTGAGGTGTAGCTATATGAGCTTGAGCCTGGTAATTCAGACAGGGACAAGACCATATAGCATGTAGCAGACACTGTTCAGGATTTGGATCTTCATCTTAAAACAAATAGCCACCAAAAAATATTAAGTGGGTGAGTAACAAAATTAGTAGAGTTTATATATAGCTCAGATGGTAAAGAATCTGCCTGCAACACGAGAGCCCTCGGTTTGATCCTTGGATCAGAAAGATACCCTGGAGAAGGGAATGGCTATCCACTCCAGTATTCTTGCCTGGAGAATTCTATGGGCAGAGGAGTTGAGCGACTAAAACTCACATAATTTGAGATATGTTTTAAAAAATAATAATGTGTGAGGTATGGATTTTGGAGCAGCAAAATTGGGAGCACAGAGACCAGTTAGATGTTGCCGGTGAATACAGTGGTGTGAACTCAGGGAGTGGTAACAGTGCTAGAAATAAATATTTTGGATTTGAGAACTATCTAGGAGGCAAAATTCAGATGACATAAACTTTAACTGAAAGAGAAGGTAAGAGATAGATGTCAAGAATGATTCCAGGCATTATAAAACTAGATGAATACTAGTATCATTCATTGAGAAAAGAAGCACTAAAAAAGGAAAACATTTGGAATATGGAAAAATGAAAATCTAATACCGAGTTCAAGATGAATCTTTAGGATAAGGTCTTATTTGAGGGCAAACAGAGCTGCTTTCTTTGTCAAAGAGATCTGTTGTTTTATTCATGGGAAAAATGAACTGACAAGAAAATTACATTTAATTATTATAGATGTTTTCCAAAACTCTGTCCCTTGAGTCTCTGCTCCAGCTTATTTTCAGTTGTCATCAGAAGTGTTAATTGGGCATTATAATACACACACACACACACACACACACACACTCCCCACACGTTACCTGTGTGTACACCTCTATCGTTTATAAGCTTTTCCTACTCAAACCAGTTATCTATAGCATGGAGAAATTACTTTTACAATTCCTTCAAGTGACGCTATCCCTAAATAGTTCAAAAAACCTAGCTCTATTTAACAGCTATCTCAGAATACAGTTGTTTTCACAAATAAGTCTTTCTGCTAATACTGCCACTTCCTAAGTGAAAGTCGCTTAGTTGTGTCTGATTCTTTGCGACCCCATGGACTGTATGTAGCCCCTCAGGCTCCTCTGTCCATGGAATTCTCCAGGCAAGAATACTGGAGGAGGTTGCCATGCCCTTCTCCAGGGGATCTTCCCAACCCAGGGATTGAACCCAGGTCTCCCGCACTGCAGGCAGATTCTTTACCAACTGAGCCACCAGGGAAGCATTTAACACTCTAAATTTTGTCAAAAAGATTGATTTTATCATAGGAAAAAGCATAATTAAAGGCTTAGCTTTGGGACAGAGGATAGAGAGGGGTAAAGATCCGAATCTATATCTGACTCCTAGAAAATCAGGCTGAGAGATAGGATTAGTCATTTTGGAACATTGCACATGAAGCAGGAAACACCAGAAAAGAAGACCAAAAGTAACTTCAGTCCTTGCCTCCAGCAGAATGAATTTAGAGTTGTCCTGACGCTAGTCCCTCACCCCTCTAACTTCTGTGTTGAAAGGGCTTGTCGATTTCACTTTGGTCACGTCTCTGGGAAGTCCATAAAAACATCTAGGCAGCACTGGGAAATTGAAGTATGAAAGGAAGGGTACATTCTCAGGACACTGTCAGGTGTGAGGACCCCTGCCTGGATTCCTCTGTTTTACCTCCTCCTCGGGGCCTACCTCTTCGAACTGGGATACCATTTAGACTTTGTAGAATCTACTCTTAATCCATTTAGATTATTCTCCTCCTGGGTCATTGAGGTAGGCACATTATGATTGTTTCCATCACTTGCTACTTTGAGCTTGAAATCAAGACAAATGGAAGATCTGTCAGACATTATTTTATTTGTGTCTTATTTCCATAAGACGTAGGGCACATACTCTTGCTGATAACATTCTGTATGACTTTAAACCATGTGGGTTATTTAGAAGGACCTCTTGGAGTGAAATGATGCATATGTATAAAGAAGCACTTCTTTTGCCACCTTATTGCAGGACTCTGTTGTAAAAAATTGTATGGTGTTTCCATAATAGAAAATGCGGATGGCGGTTGAAGTGATTTTGGTAAGAGTGAAATCATTAGTAGATGTCTCCTCCCATAAGTTCTGTTGATGCTGATACAGAAATTCGACAGCTGAGATATGGCCCATTCTACAGCCTAATTCAACTGACGAGTCAATATAAGTTGAATGAGCACTACTATTTTGGGAAAAATCCATTTCTAGTCTCTGGGTTTAATGAGTGGTTATCATAAGTATAGATTTTAAATGACATTTCCAAAATTGTTGTAGATTAGAATTCCAGCCAGTAAAAATGTTTATGTTATGATTAGCTCCACATATTTAATAGGTAGAGTTCTGGACTCGAGTTTAAAATCCCTGCTGGGTCAATAAAAATCTACATAAATGACCTAAACAGATTAACTTCCACTGAATTCCAGTTACTTTCTTCTCCCTACCTTTGCCTTTCTCCAGGCTCTGGCATGCCCTCAATGGTCATTACTGTGGATATTTTGGACAGCGAAGGACCTTCGAACTGTCACAGACAAGTGATTTTATTTTGCCTTGTGATGTTACTGAATATCCCATAGAAATAAAAGAAGAAAGCAAATTCACAGAGAAGAAGCTAACATATGAATATCCTCTGGTATTTGACCGGCAAAGGTAAGAGCATTTGGCATTCTTTAGGTGAGTAGATGAAACTAAACTATATGATACTGTCACACTGCTGAATGTGGAGAATTCAAAGATGAAAATCCCAGAACTTTTCAGTAATTTTGCAACTGAGGGAAAGGGAGAAATAAGTAAACAAAAGCTATAATTTGGTATAATAGTACCTCTAGGAACATGAGTTCTTAAAATAATCACAGAAGGGCAGACAGGATTCAATTCGACAAAGATCAAAGAGGCAACTGGCTAAGCATACACACTATATAGTGAAAGACCATGTTATAGTCTTTCAGGGCTTGCAGTTCAGGGAGCAAGTGGTGAGGATATAATATCTTGCATAATATAAAGCAAGAAAAGTCTATCAGGGCCAAAGCACAATAAAACTTTTAAGGCCCAACACAAGGATTTTTAACTACAGAAATCACTATGATACAATACATAAGGGGAAGAGGAAGTCTGAAGAAAAAGATGGTGAATTTGGTTTTGGACAGGTTTAAGTCCGAGATGTTTGTGGGACTTCCAAGTGGAGATATTTAATGAGCAGACAGATCTGTCTGGAGGTCCCCAAAGAGGGCAGACCTATAGGTAAAGGTTTTGGTGTCATCAGCATAGTAGTATTTTCAATCTGGATAAGTCACTCAGGTCCTGTATACAGAGTGAGCAGAAACAGAAAACTGAGGAAGAAATCAAGAAATGGCCTGTAAAGAGCAGACGAAAGAAGAGAAACCAGTGAAAAACATTAAGAAGGAATAGCCAATAAGTTGAAAAGAAAGCCAGAAACAAATGGGGTGATGGAAATCAAGGGACGAGAGAGGAAGAAAAGTGAGAGGACATATTTGTAGAATGTGGCGGTGAAATCATGCAGGACAATAGAAAAGTAAACAGTGGATCCAGCATGTCTGTCAGCTGAAAGGTCACTAATGATTCTAAGTTTCAAAGAGTGATGGGTAAAAACTGCATCGTCATGGTTAAGAAATAAATGGGAGATGTGAGATGATGATAGCATAGATTACTTTGCTAGGAAGTCAAATAGCTGTAGGACTGAAGAAGAGTTTGTTTCATGAGTTTGCTTGTTTGTAAGGGAGACTTGAGCATGCTTATAGGCATAGGGGAGGGAGGACAGTCCCCCAGTAAAGAATAAAATACTGGTGAAAAGTTGTTTTATGCTTTTGCAAAGCTCAGTCCTGGTTTTGACTGTGGCTGAATATTTGTCATAATGGAAGCAACTAGTGCTCATCTGAGCTTTCAACATCAGCAAAGCCCAGCCCTAAATGGTAGATGTCTAAATGTCTAGCCTTCATAGGACTAGAATACCTAGACTGGTAATATCCAGCAGATCACTCCAGTATTCATGGCCTTCCCTGGTAGCTCAGCTGATAAAGAATCCGCCAGCAATGCAGGAGACCTGGGTTCAATCCCCTGGTTGGAAAGATCCCCTGGGGAAGGGAACGGCTACCCACTCCAGTATTCTGGCCTGGAGAATTCCTAGACTATCCACGGGGTCGCAAAGAGTCGGACACAACTGAGTGACTTTCACTCACTCACTCAGAACTGGAATAACTGACAAGATGAGTCCAAAGTGGAAAGAATCAGAGAAGACTGTCTAAGATAGAGTCTTTTAGGGAAATCCTGAGTAAGTCAAGGCTGGGGAGACACAACGCCATCATCTAGTCCAAAAGTCGGTAGAACAGTTGGAAACAGGAATTGAAGCTAAGAGTCATAAGCCACACAGAACTTGGTTCAAAACAGAAACAGTTGGGGAACAATTAACGAGGGTTCCAAATGATTGCCAAACCACACTGAAGTGTTCAAGGCTTGTCTTAGCTGGGCAGGAAGGAGCACTGGGGAAGACATCTGGCTAAAATGTAAGAAGTGTGATAGTAGAGCCAAGATTCATCAGGATACGGCAAAGTTGATGAGTCTCCTTGGGTAATTGCTGAGTCTTGAGAATCCATGTATCTTAGTACTTAAAACACTATATTCTGATTTGTTAATATGCATCTTATTTACTATCCTCTTCAGCTCCTTGAAGACTAGAAGCATGTTTTATGTATCTTTATATATCCAATTCTTAGTTCAGTACTTAGCACACAGTAAGCACTCAAAAGATACAAATAAAGAATGATTAATGGAGAACTTTACAAGCAGAGGCAACAGATATAAAAGACAGATACAAAGTATGAAACAGTATGATATATTTGGGTTAGGTTAAAGTAGGATATATGTTTACATTTAGAAGACATATGTTTACATTTTTAATACTTAGTTATGACTTTTAAAATATATACATAAGTAAGTTTTAACTACAGTGGAAGTTTGACCTGAGTCACAAAAAATCAAACACTAGTTTTATACTAGAGATTTCTGTTTTTGTTTTTTTTTTTCCCCAATGGCTATTAATGAAATTAACTTCATGGAATGTTGAGGTTTAGTAGAAATCTTGGTGATTTCTTTGGAGGGAAATCTGGGAAGTGAAATAAGAGTTAAGTGCAAAGGTCACATCATTAGGACTGGTGCCACGGGAGCCAGAGAATTTGGAGGCCCAGACAAAGAACATGATGGATACTTGTTGAGCAGGCATAGGTATGTCCTTAACCATGTTTTTAATATGTGTGTGTATCTTTATATGCAGATGGCAAAAAATGAGCTCGATGTCTTTGCTCTTCAGACGTACACCTCCTAAGGCCTTTGAAGTGGAACATGATTTTAAGTTTTTCAAGTCTCTTTCTTCTCCTAAGGTAGCTTTAAAAAACAAAACAAAAAAAGAAATCATTTTGCTTTTGTTTTTCTGAATATGTCCAGTGTATTAGTTTCCTATTGCTGCTGTTACATGTCATTAGAAACTTGGTGGTTTAAACCATACAAGTTAGTTATTTCACAGTTCTGTACAAGTCTGACTTGCATCTCACTGGTGTTGCCAGAGTTGTGCCTCCTTCTGGAGCCTCTAGGCAGAATCTCATATTCCCTAGTTTGTGGTTCTCTTCCTTCACCTTCAAAGCCAGAAAATCCTATACTTCTGTGATCTTGTCTCTCTGAACAGTTGGAAATGTTTTCTGCTTTTAAAAATTCCTGTGACTAGACTGGGCCCACTTGGATGATCCATCTCAAGTTTCTTAACGTTAGCCACATCTGCAAAGTCACTTTTGCCAAATGAAGCAATATATTCACAGATATGGGGTGGGAGGAATAGTGTATGAATATCCTTGGTTGCCATTATTCTGCCTATCACAGATAGAAAAACTTCTCTTTGCGCAGAATAGGAGAGAAATGTACATTGCGATTTATTCTATTTCAATTTCTAAAACTTCTAAAAAATGAATATAGCATGAGCCTTTAGGCTAAGGTCTAAATGCTTTCAAGTTGTGGTGCTGGAGAAGACTCTTGAGAGTCCCTTGGACTGCAAGGAGATCAAACCAGTTAATCCTAAAGGAAATCAACCCTGAATATTCATTGGAAGGACTGATGCTAAAGCCACCTGATGCAGAGTCAACTCATTAGAAAAGATCTGATGCTGGGAAAGATTGAAGGCAAAAGGAGAAGAGGGTGTCAGAAGACGAGCTGGTTAGATAACATCACCAACTTGATGGACATGAATTTGAGCAAACTCTGGGAGATGGTGAAGGACAGGGTAGCCTGGTGTGCTGCAGTCCATGTGATCACAAAGTGTAGGACACAACTTAGCGACTGAACATCATCACCACCACCAACTGGCATTAATTAATTAAAAATGGATTTCTTCAAGATCTTCCACAATACAAACCAAATTTACCTCTGATTGAACCTTATCTCCCATTTCTAACCTATAGTTGTCCAACCCTCTATAAATCAGACTAATTATTTTTTCCTGAATATTTCTCTCAGTCTCCTGTCCCTATAGTCCACCTGGGCTACCCCTGCCATATCCATCATCTCTCTCTGTCAAAGTCCATCCTACTTTGCCACCGACAAAGTATTAGTATCCAGTATAGGAAAAAATCAATAATCAGAAAAGATGGTCCACTTTAAAAAATGGTCAAATACTTAGATACCTCACAAAAGAAAAAAAAAAGTAACTGAAAAGATGCTCAGCCTCATTAGTAATCATGGAAACACACACCAATAATATAAGGTAGCATTTTATACCCACCAGATTGGCAAACATCAAAAAGTCTGACAATCGGTGTGCATTTAGAACAGTCAGAACACTAATCTGCTGGTGGAAGTAGTGCAAATTGCTAGAATCACTTTGGAAAATTATGTGACAGGCATTATCTAGTAAATTGAAAATAGGCATACTCTACTAAGAATCAACAGAAATTCCTAAACATGTGTTTAGGAGGCAGGAACAAGACAGCTCATAGCAGTACTATTTGTAACAGCAAAAATTTGAAAGCAGTCTAAATGCTCATCAATAGTATAACTGGTAACTAAATTATGGCATATTTATAAATTAAAATGTACCAAGGTAAGGTACAGCGGCTGCACTTTGCTGGAGCGGCTGTGAAGAGATTTTCCACGACCAAGGTAAGAGAAACCCAAATAAGACAGTAGGTATTGCTAGGGGGCACCAGAGGGCGGACAGACTGATATCATAATCACAGGAAACTAGCCAATCTGATCACATGGACCACAGCCGAATGTGGTCCACTGGAGAAGGGAATGGCAAACCACTTCAGTATACTTGCCTTGAGAACCCCATGAACAGTAACAAAGGGCAAAATGATAGGATACTGAATGAGGAATTCCCCAGGTCAGTAGGTGCCCAGTATGCTACTGGAGCTCAGTGGAGAAATAACTATAGAAGGAATAAAGGGATAGAGCAAAAGCAAAACCAATACCCAGTTGTGGATGTGACCAGTGATAGAAGCAAGGTCCGGTGCTGTAAAGAGCAGTATTGCATAGGAACCTGGAATGTTAGGTCCATGAATCAAGGCAAATTGGAAGTGGTCAAACAGGAGATGGCAAGAGTGAACGTTGACATTCTAGGAATCAGTGAATTAAAATGGACTGGAATGGGTGAATTTAACTCGGATGACCATTATATCTACTACTGTGGGCAGGAATCCCTTAGAAGAAATGGAGTAGCCATCATGGTCAACAAAAGAGTCCGAAATGCAGTACTTGGATGCAATCTTAAAAATGACAGGATGATTTCTGTTCGTTTCCAAGGCAAACCATTCAATATTACAGTAATCCAGGCCTATGCCCCAACGAGTAATGCTGAAGAAGCCGAAGTTAATCGGTTCTATGAAGACCTACAAGACCTTTTAGAACTAACACCCAAAAAAGATGTCCTTTTCATTAGAGGGGACTGGAATGCAAAAGTAGGAAGTCAAGAAACACCTGGAGTAACTGGCAAATTTGGCCTTGGAGCACGGAATGAAGCAGGGCAAAGGCTAATAGAGTTTTGTCAAGAGAATGCACTGGTCATAGCAAACACCCTCTTCCAACAACACAAGAGAAGACTCTACACATGGACATCACCAGATGGTCAACACCGAAATCAGATTGATTATATTCTTTGCAACCAAAGATGGAGAAGCTGTATACAGTTAGCGAAAACAAGACCAGGAGCTGACTGTGGCTCAGATCATGAACTCCTTATTGCGAAGTTCAGACTTAAATTGAAGAAAGTAGGGAAAACCACTAGACCATTCAGATATGACCTCAATCAAATCCCTTATGATTATACAGTGGAAGTGAGAAATAGATTTAAGGGACTAGATCTGATTGATAGAGTGCCTGATGAACTCTGGACGGAGGTTCGTGACATTGTACAGGAGACAGGAACCAAGACCATCCCCATGGAAAAGAAATGCAAAAGAGCGAAATGGCTGTCTGAGGAGGCCTTACAAATAGCTGTGAAAAGAAGAGAGGCGAAAAGCAAAGGAGAAAAGGAAAGATATAAGCATCTGAATGCAGAGTTCCAAAGAATAGCAAGGAGAGATAAGAAAGCCTTCCTCAGTGATCAATGCAAAGAAATAGAGGAAAACAACAGAATAGGAAAAACAAGAGAGCTCTTCAAGAAAATTAGAGATTCCAAGGGAACATTTCATGCAAAGATGGGCTCGATAAAGGACAGAAATGGTATGGACCTAACAGAAGCAGAAGATATTAAAAGAGGTGGCAGGAATACACAGAAGAACTGTACAAAAAAGATCTTCACGACCAAGATAGTCACGATAACGTGATCACTGACCTAGAGCCAGACATCTTGGAATGTGAAGTCAAGTGGGCCTTGGAAAGCATCACTACGTACAAAGCTAGTGGAGGTGATGGAATTCCAGTTGAGCTATTTCAAGTCTTGAAAGATGATGCTGTGAAAGTGCTGCACTCAATATGCCAGCAGATTTGGAAAACTCAGCAGTGGCCACAGGACTGGAAGAGGTCAGTCTTCATTCCAATCCCAAAGAAAGGCAATGCCAAAGAATGCTCAAACTACCGCACAATTGCACTCATCTCACACGCTAGTAAAGTCATGCTCAAAATTCTCCAAGCCAGGCTTCAGCAGTATGTAAACCGTGAACTCCCAGATGTTCAAGCAGGTTTTAGAAAAGGCAGAGGCACCAGAGATCAAATTGCCAACATCCGCTGGATCATGGAGAAAGCAAGAGAGTTTCAGAAAAACATCTATTTCTGCTTTATTGACTATGCCAAAGCCTTTGACTGTGTCGATCACAATAAACTGTGGAACATTCTGAAAGAAATGGGAATCCCAGACCACCTGACCTGCCTCTTGAGAAACCTGTATGCAGGTCAGGAAGCAAATGTTAGAACTGGACATGGAACAACAGACTGGTTCCAAATAGGAAAAGGCGTACGTCAGGGTTGTATATTGTCACCTTGCTTATTTAACTTATATGCAGAGTACATCATGAGGAACGCTGGGCTGGAAGAAGCACAAGCTGGAATCAAGATTGCTGGGAGAAATATCAATAACCTCAGATATGCAGATGACACTACCCTTATGGCAGAAAGTGAAGAGGAACTCAAAAGCCTCTTGATGAAAGTGAAAGAGGAGAGTGAAAAGGTTGGCTTGAAGCTCAACATTCAGAAAACAAAGATCATGGCATCTGGTCCCATCACTTCATGGGAAATGCATGGAAAAACAGTGGAAACAGTGTCAGACTTTGTTTTTTGGGGCTCCAAAATCACCGCAGATGCTGATTGCAGCCATGAAATTAAAAGACGCTTGCTCCTTGGAAGGAAAGTTATGACCAGCCTTGATAGTATATTAAAAAGCAGAGACATTACTTTGCCAACCAAGGTCCGTCTAGTCAAGGCAATGGTTTTTCCCGTGGTTATGTATGGATGTGAGAGTTGGACTGTGAAGAAGGCTGACCGCCGAAGAATCGATGCTTTTGAACTGTGGTGCTGGAGAAGACTCTTGAGAGTCCCTTATACTGCAAGGAGATCCAACCAGTCCATTCTAGAGGAGATCAATCCTGGATGTTCATTGGAGGGACTGATGCTAAAGCTGAAACTCCAATACTTTGGCCACCTCATGCGACGAGTTGACTCACTGGAAAAGACTCTGATGCTGGGAAAGGTTGGGGGCGGGAGGAGAAGGGGACGACCGAGAATGAGATGGCTGGATGGCATCACCGACTCTGTGGACATGAGTTTGAGTGAACTCCGGGAGTTGGTGATGGACAGGGAGGCCTGGTGTGCTGTGATTCATGGGGTCGCGGAGAGTCGGACACGACTGAGCGACTGAACTGAACTGATAAATTAAAATACTATGGAGCAGTAAAAATAAATGAACTCAAATAACACTTTCCTACACGAATGGATGTTTGAAACATACTACTGAATAAGACAAGTTGTACATAAGAATATATACATAGTCATTTCATTTTGATAAAAATAGAGGAAAGGCAAAAGTAAATAAAATACTGTTTTGGCAAAAAGTATAAAAGGTAAAATTATATAAAAAAAAGCAAGAGAATTAAGAACACAGCATTCAGATTGTCATTATGTTTGAGAGAAGATGAAAAGGACTGGGCATAGGACACTAACAACCTCGAGTTGAGGGTATTGTTTCAATTTGTAAAACAGAATATGTCATTTTTCACAGCATCAACTTCATGTTTAATAAGCATTTCAGTTCAGTTCAGTTCAGTCACTCAGTCGTGTCCGACTCTTTGCGACCCCACGAATCATAGCACGCCAGTCCTCCCTGTCCATCACCAACTCCCGGAGTTCACTCAAACTCATGTCCATCGAGTCGGTGATGCCATCCAGCCATCTCACTCTCTGTCGTCCCCTTCTCCTCCTGCCCCCAACCTTTCCCAGCATCAGAGTCTTTTCCAGTGAGTCAACTCTTCGCATGAGGTGGCCAAAGTATTGGAGTTTCAGCTTTAGCATCAGTCCCTCCAATGAACACCCAGGATTGATCTCCTTTAGAATGAACTGGTTGAAATAAGTATTTAACACTTTCCAAATGAAACCATTTTATAAACCCTCGCTTTCTGTCCAAAGGGAACTCAGATAGCTTCTCCCAGAAGACAGGGTGACAGGCAAGAAAGAGACTGGCTGTGGAATGTAACAGACTTCAGTTTAAACTTAGGTGTTATTTTATCTAATAACTAATAATCTAATCTCTCAAAGAGTTTTTTTGAGGATTAAATGAGAAAATGTATACGAGGTACATTGTAGGCATTCAATAAATGTTAATTCCACTTTCCCCAAAGGCCCCAATCTCCCCCTGCTTTATGTCTCATAACATGTTCACTTACCATGTTCTACACTGAAGTAGAACTATTGGTATACTGAGTCTTACTTCTCCCCTCCACCAATAAACCATAAGCTCTTTATGGGCAAAGATACATGTATAGCACGTAACAAATGCTCGATTTTGTTGAACAGCACAACGTAAAAATAAAGATTTATATTCACTTTTAACATTTTTTTCCAATTTGAAGTGGTAACTGTTAATATTCTTTTCCAATTTGAAGTGGTAACTTTTAAAGTAATTTAACTGAAATGTTAAACAAATTTGGGGAAATCTTTAAAAAGGTTTTAAAGCTCTTGAAACAACTAAATGCACTCAATATTATAAGGCTTGGCCTCTTCTTACCACATCTTTATCTTCTCAGTTGGTTGGTAAAATAACAAAGGTTTAATGCTTGATATAAAAATACATTTCACGTATGAGTCTGATTTCTACTAGCAATTTTATTTTTCCCATTCCTTTTAATTTACAATTGTGTAATATTTGTTCACTTCATTTCTTTTTGACATATTGTTATTAGTAATAATAATACAATAGATTTAAACCTTACATTTGAGTAGCACCTTACTATATACATTTTGTCCTCATAAGTTGTCCACAGGGAAAGAATTTGCTTAAGATCATGCAACTAATAAGTGGCCTAGTCAGAATTTGATTCCGGAATTTTGCCACTGATATAATGTGCCCTCTTCATTAAATATTCACTCCTCTCTTTGCAGATTCGAAGCCATGCCTTGGAAGGTTTCATGACTGAAAACAGAGAGGCAGGGATTGTTTTTGGTTCTCTGCCCATATACAGGGTGAGTTGGAGGTATCTAGGACTAAAGTGATTCTAGAACAGTTAGGGAATCTGACATCTCATTCCTGACCCTGAGCAAGCATCACATGAACCAAGCAGAAAGATGATTCCATAAACACGCTGTATCCAAAACCAGAGAAATCTTTGGTTTTGTGTGTCAGTGGCTTTGATCATTTTCTCCGTCATTCCACATTGAACAATACTACAGAAAAGTATTTCAACTTTAGCCTGGCGCTTCATCACCTATAGGATAAAACTAAATGCCTTTAGCCTGGCATTCTCACGATCTGACCTCCACCTGAACTGTTAACCCCATTTTCCACCATATTCTCCCATGTATCCTACACTCCAGCTGTGCTACCTTACATTCCTTAAGCATCACTGTTCTTCGCTCTACTGTGACTTTGCCTGCGCTGCTCCTCTGCCAATAACTCAACCAGCCCTTGTTTCCCTCCAAATCCCTACTTCTCCTTCAAGTCTCCAAACCAGAGAACCTCTGTTGTTTTATTAACCAAGAATAATGAACCAAAGACAAAACATTGCACCCTAATTTTAACATATAATATTGTTTTATAAAATGTTACTTCTCTTTCCCAATACCGTGTTGATATCTTCCTATAGGTATTAAACAGTTAAACTATAGATGCTGCTACGGGGAAAGCATCAGAATTAATAGTGGACTCCTGGGATGGTGGGTATGTTTTAAAGCAGTTGGACCTTCTCACTCCCTATCCCCTACCTCTGAATTCATATTACAGAATTTATCACCTTCAGTTCAGTTCAGTTCAGTTCAGTCGCTCAGTCGTGTCCGACTCTCCGCGACCCCATGAATCACAGCACGCCAGGCCTCCCTGTCCATCACCAACTCCCGGAGTTCACTCAAACCCACGTCCACAGAGTCAGTGATGCCATCCAGCCATCTCATTCTCGGTCGTCCCCTTCTCCTCCCGCCCCCAACCTTTCCCAGCATCAGAGTCTTTTCCAGTGAGTCAACTCGTCGCATGAGGTGGCCAAAGTATTGCAGCTTCAGCTTTAGCATCAGTCCCTCCAATGAACATCCAGGATTGATCTCCTTTAGAATAGACTGGTTGGATCTTCTTGCAGTATAAGGGACTCTCAAGAGTCTTCTCCAACACCACAGTTCAAAAGCATCAATTCTTCGGCGATCAGCTTTCTTCACAGTCCAACTCTCACATCCATACATGACCATGGGAAAAACCATTGCCTTGACTAGACGGACCTTGGTTGGCAAAGTAATGTCTCTGCTTTTTAATATACTATCAAGGTTGGTCATAACTTTCCTTCCAAAGAGCAAGCGTCTTTTAATTTCATGGCTGCAATCAGCATCCGCAGTGATTTTGGAGCCCAAAAAAACAAAGTCTGACACTGTTTCCACTGTTTTTCCATCTATTTCCCATGAAGTGATGGGACCAGATGCCATGATCTTTGTTTTCTGAATGTTGAGCTTCAAGCCAACCTTTTCACTCTCCTCTTTCACTTTCATCAAGAGGCTTTTGAGTTCCTCTTCACTTTCTGCCATAAGGGTAGTGTCATCTGCATATCTGAGGTTATATCACCTTAATTATGTCTTATTCTTTATTTCTGACTCCTAGGTTCCAAGCCCCACTAGTCTAAGATTCCTTCCACTAATTGGTTCAGAAGCACAAAGGGAATCTTCAGATGGCATTCATGGAAAAAAGAAGGGAGGCCATGTTCAACACGAAAAAGTGAGTTAGTACTTAGAATTCCACAGTGTATACCATTTTGGTTTGGATTGTTTCTTATTTCTGGGCCTAAAATTATCTCAGGTCTGACTCTGTCTACAAATATTCCAAAGTACATGTGTTTTAGTTCAGTGAGAAGGAAAACATAAATTTCCAGGACAGACAGAAAAATCAAGCAGGATCTTTGAGCCTGAGCAAATTAACATCCTAGAGTTAATTTCAAACTTAGGTTCACTGACTAATTTTAAAAGCCAGGCAGTATGGCATGACATATCTGATGGCTGTGTAGCCACCCTTACTTCCTAACATTATTGTACCTGCAGGATGAAGCCAAGATAACAGTAAGGTTCTGGCTCACCAGCCAAGTCAAGGAGAATGTTTTCCATGTATTAGTAGGAAAACTAACATAAAACTTTATAGCTAATATGGTATTTTTATAAATGATTCTTTGATTTTCACAAAGATCACAAAGAAAATATTATACACTCATTTTAGAACTGGGAAAAAAAATGGAACCAAAAGGGTGATTAAAATGACTTACCAAAGATCATATAAAATTAAGTCATAACCTGAAGTCAACTTTTTACTCCAAATATCATGCTCAATCTCTTAAACTAAACAGCCTAAAAAACTAAAACCTTAAAACTGTTCTATTAGTTCTAGGAAGTTTGTATGAGCCTAATTTAAACTATGGAGTCGCAAAGAGGGACACGACTGAGCGACTGAACTGAACTGAATTTAAACTATGGCCATGTATCTAGTTATTCAAATTGATCAAATATTAAGAGGAAGATCTAACAAATAGTAATTTTTAATTTTAATTTTTTGACCACAACACACGGCATGTAGGATTTCTTAGTTATCCAATCAGGGGTCAAACCCAAGCCCTCTGCAATGGAAGCACAGAGAGCTAATAACTGGATCACCAGGGAATTCTATTTTCATTTTTTAATTTATAGTTTATACTGGAGTATAGTTGATTTATCAATACAATGTTATATTAGGTTCAGGTGTACAACAAAGTGATTAGGTTACATATATACACACTTAAAGTCTTTTTCAGATTCTTTTCCCATAAAGATTATTCCAGCATATTAACTAGTCTCCTCTGTGCTATACAGTAGGTCCCTGTTGATTATTTTCTACATGTTAGTGTTAGTTGCTCAGTCGTGCCCGACTCTTTGTGACCCCATGGACTGCAGCCCACCAGGCTCCTCTGTCCATGAGATTTTTCCAGGCAAAGATGTTGGAGTGGGTTGCCGTTTCTACATAGTAGTATGTATATGTTAATCCCAGGGCTTCCTAGGTGGCACTAGTGGTAAACGATCCGCTTGCCAGTGCAGGAGACGCAAGAGACATGGGTTTGATTCCTGTGTCAGGAAGATCCCCTGGAGAAGGAAATGGCAACCCACTCCAATATTCTTGTCTGGCAAATTCCATGGACGGAAGAACTTGGTGGGCTACCGTCCATGAGTCACAAACAGTCAGACACGACTAAGCATACAACATATGTTAATCCCAACCTCCTATTAAATCTCTCCCCTCAACCTTTCCCATTTGGTAACCATAAGTTTCTTTTCTAAGTCAAGTGAGTCTGTTTCTGTTTTGTAAATAAGTTCATTTGTATAATTTTTTAGATTTCACATATAAATATTTGTCTTTCTCTGCCTGAACTACTTCACTGTGATAATCTCTAGATCCATCCATGATGCAACAAGTGGATCATTTTGTTCTTTTTTATGGTTGTTCCATTGTATATATGTAACATATCTTCTTTATCTATTCCTCTGTCAATGGACATTTAGGTTGCTTCCATGTCATGGCTATTACAAACAGTGCTGCAGTGAACACTGGGGTTCATGTATAATTTTGGCCCATGTTTTTCTCTGGATATATGCCCTGGAGTGGGATTGCTGGATGATATGGTAGTTCTATTTTTAGTTTTGAAAGGAACTTTTACACTGTTCTCCATTGTGGCTGTACCAATTTACATTCAAATCAATAGTGTAGGAGGGTCCCCATCACTCTATACCCTCTCCAGTACTTATTGCTTGTAGACTTTTTGATGATAGCCATTCTGACTGGTGTGAACTGATGTCTTACTGTAGTTTTGACTTGCATTTCTCTAATAATTTGTGATATTGAGAAATTTTCATGTGCCTTTTGGTGATCTATCTGTATCCTTTGGAGAAATGTCTATTTAGGTCTTCTGCCTATTTTTTCATTGGTTGGTTTGTGTGTGTGTGTGGTTTTTTTTTTTTTTTGATACTGATAAATACAAACAGCTCCTGCTGTTTGTAAATCTTGGAGATTAATCTCGTGTCGATTACATTGTTTGTAAATATTTTCTCCCATTCTGTGGGTCATTTTATTGTTTTTAGTTTTCTGTGGTGTGCAAAAGCTTTTGAGTTTAAGTCCCACTTGCTTACTTTTGTTTTTATTTCCATTGTTCTAGGCGATGGATTGAAAAAGACATTGCTGTGATTTAAGTCAAAGTTTGTTTTGCCTATATTTTCCTGTAAGAGTTTTATAGTATTTGGATTTACATTTAGGCCTCTAATCCATTTTGAGTTTATTTTTGGCTAGGACTTCCAAAACTACACTGAATAAAAGTGGCAAGAGCAGGCAAATTTCTCTTGTTCCTGATCAGAGGAAACAGTTTCACCTCTTTATTACTGAGTATGATGTTAGCTGTGGGTTTGTCATTTATGGTCTCTATTATATTAATGTAGGTTCCCTGTGTGCCCCCTTTCTAGAGAGTTTTTAATCATAAATGGGTGTCAAATTTTGTCAAAACCTTTTTCTGGATCTATTAAGATCATATAGTTTTTATTCTTTAACTTGTTGACGTGGTGTATCACACTGATTGATTTGTGGATACTAAACAATCCTTGCATCCCTGGAATGAATCCACTTTGTGGTGTACGGTCCTATTAATGTATTGCTGGATTTTGTTTGCTAGTACTTTGTTGAGGATTTTTGCATCTATAGCCTCAATGATACTAGCCTCTAATTTTCCTTCCTTGTGGTAACTTCACATTCCAGGATGTCTGGCTCTAGGTCAGTGATCACGTTATCGTGACTATCTTGGTCGTGAAGATCTTTTTTGTACATTTCTTCTGTGTATTCCTGCCACCTCTTCTTAATATCTTCTGCTTCTGTTAGGTCCATACCATTTCTGTCCTTTATCGAGCCCATCTTTGCATGAAATGTTCCCTTGGAATCTCCAATTTTCTTGAAGAGGTCTCTTGTTTTTCCTATTCTGTTGTTTTCCTCTATTTCTTTGCATTGATCACTGAGGAAGTCTTTCTCATCTCTCCTTGCTATTCTTTGGAACTCTGCATTCAGATGCTTATATCTTTCCTTTTCTCCTTTGCTTTTCGCCTCTCTTCTTTTCACAGCTATTTGTAAGGCCTCCTCAGACAGCCATTTCGCTCTTTTGCATTTCTTTTCCATGGGGATGGTCTTGGTCCCTGTCTCCTGTACAATGTCACGAACCTCCGTCCAGAGTTCATCAGGCACTCTATCAATCAGATATGGTCCCTTAAATCTATTTCTCACTTCCACTGTATAATCATAAGGGATTTGATTGAGGTCATATCTGAATGGTCTAGTGGTTTTCCCTACTTTCTTCAATTTCAGTCTGAATTTGGCAATAAGGAGTTCATGATCTGAGCCACAGTCAGCTCCTGGTCTTGTTTTCGCTAACTGTATACAGCTTCTCCATCTTTGGTTGCAAAGAATATAATCAATCTGATTTCGGTGTTGACCATCTGGTGATGTCCATGTGTAGAGTTTTCTCTTGTGTTGTTGGAAGAGGGTGTTTGCTATGACCAGTGCATTCTCTTGACAAAACTCTATTAGCCTTTGCCCTGCTTCATTCCGTGCTCCAAGGCCAAATTTGCCTGTTACTCCAGGAGTTTCTTGACTTACTACTTTTGCATTCCAGTCCCCTATAATGATCTTGGAATGTGAAGTCAAGTGGGCCTTGGAAAGCATCACTACTAACAAAGCTAGTGGTGGTGATGGAATTCCAGTTGAGCTATTTCAACTCTTGAAAGATGATGCTGTGAAAGTGCTGCACTCAATATGCCAGCAGATTTGGAAAACTCAGCAGTGGCCACAGGACTGGAAAAGGTCAGTCTTCATCCCAATCCCAAAGAAAGGCAATGCCAAAGAATGCTCAAACTACCGCACAATTGCACTCATCTCACATGCTAGTAAAGTCATGCTCAAAATTCTCCAAGCCAGGCTTCAGCAGTATGTAAACCGTGAACTCCCAGATGTTCAAGCAGGTTTTAGAAAAGGCAGAGGCACCAGAGATCAAACTGCCAACATCCGCTGGATCATGGAGAAAGCAAGAGAGTTCCAGAAAAACATCTATTTCTGCTTCATTGACTATGCCAAAGCCTTTGACTGTGTGGATCACAAGAAACTGTGGAACATTCTGAAAGAGATGGGAATCCCAGACCACCTGACCTGCCTCTTGAGAAACCTGTATGCAGGTCAGGAAGCAACAGTTAGAACTGGACATGGAACAACAGACTGGTTCCAAATAGGAAAAGGTGTACGTCAAGGTTGTATATTGTCACCTTGCTTATTTAACTTATATGCAGAGTACATCATGAGGAACGCTGGGCTGGAAGAAGCACAAGCTGGAATCAAGATTGCCGGGAGAAATATCAATAACCTCAGATATGCAGATGACACCACCCTTATGGCAGAAAGTGAAGAGGAACTCAAAAGCCTCTTGATGAAAGTGAAAGAGGAGAGTGAAAAGGTTGGCTTGAAGCTCAACATTCAGAAAACAAAGATCATGGCATCTGGTCCCATCACTTCATGGGAAATAGATGGAAAAACAGTGGAAACAGTGTCAGACTTTATTTTTTTGGGGCTCCAAAATCACTGCAGATGCTGATTGCAGCCAGGAAATTAAAAGACGCTTGCTCCTTGGAAGGAAAGTTATGACCAACCTTGATAGTATATTAAAAAGCAGAGACATTACTTTGCCAACCAAGGTCCGTCTAGTCAAGGCAATGGTTTTTCCCGTGGTCATGTATGGATGTGAGAGTTGGACAGTGAAGAAAGCTGATCGCCGAAGAATCGATGCTTTTGAACTGTGGTGTTGGAGAAGACTCTTGAGAGTCCCTTATACTGCAAGGAGATCCAACCAGTCCATTCTAGAGGAGATCAATCCTGGATGTTCATTGGAAGGACTGATGCTAAAGCTGAAACTGCAATACTTTGGCCACCTCATGCGACGAGTTGACTCACTGGAAAAGACTCTGATGCTGGGAAAGGTTGGGGGCGGGAGGAGAAGGGGACGACAGAGAATGAGATGGCTGGATGGCATCACTGACTCTGTGCACATGAGTTTGAGTGAACTCCAGGAGTTGGTGATGGGCAGGGAGGCCTGGCGTGCTGTGATTCATGGGGTCGCGGAGAGTCGGACACGACTGAGCGACTGAACTGAACTGAACTGTGGTAACTTGGTCTGGTTTTGGTATCAGGGTGATGTTGGTCTCATAGACTGTGTTTGGGAGTGTTCTTTCCTCTGTGATTTTTTTTTTTTAATAGTTTCAGAAGGATAAGTGTTAACTTTTCTCTAAATGTTTGATAGAATTTGCCTGTGAAGTCATCTGGTCCTGGACATTTGTTGGGAGTTTTTAAATCACAGTTGCAATTTTAGTACTTCTGATTGGTCTGTTCATATTTTCTATATCTTCCTGGGTCAGTCTAGGGAGGTTGTATCTTTCTAAGAATTTGTCCATTTCTTCCAGTTTGTCCATTTCATTCATAAATCTCTGGCAGTAGTCTCTTCAGTTCAGTTCCGTTCAGTTCAGTCGCTCAGTCGTGTCCGACTCTCCGCGACCCCATGAATCACAGCACGCCAGGCCTCCCTGTCCATCACCAGCTCCCGGAGTACACTCAAACTCATGTCCACAGAGTCGGTGATGCCATCCAGCCATCTCATTCTCCGTCGTCCCTTTCTCCTCCCGCCCCCAACCTTTCCCAGCATCAGAGTCTTTTCCAGTGAGTCAACTCGTCGCATGAGGTGGCCAAAGTATTTCAGTTTCACCTTTAGCATCAGTCCTTCCAATGAACATCCAGGATCAATCTCCCTTAGAATGGACTGGTTGGATCTCCTTGTGGTACAAGGGACTCTCAAGAGTCTTCTCCAACACCACAGTTCAAAAGCATCAATTCTTCAGCGATCAGCTTTCTTCACAGTCCAACTCTCACATCCATACATGACCACAGGAAAAACCATTGCCTTGACTAGACGGACCTTGGTTGGCAAAGTAATGTCTCTGCTTTTTAATATACTATCAAGGTTGGTCATAACTTTCCTTCCAAGGAGTAAGCGTCTTTTAATTTCCTGGCTGCAATCAGCATCTGCAGTGATTTTGGAGCCCAAATAAAGAAAGTCTGACACTGTTTCCACTGTTTTTCCATCTATTTCCCATGAAGTGATGGGACCAGATGCCATGATCTTTGTTTTCTGAATGTTGAGCTTCAAGCCAACCTTTTCACTCTCCTCTTTCACTTTCATCAGGATCCTTTATATTTGTGTTGTTTCTTGTCTCCTTTTTCATTTCAGATTTTATTGATTTGAGCCTCTTTCTTTTTTGACTTGTAAGAGAAGTAAGCCTTTATTTTCTCATTTTCTTGATGAGTCTTGGCTAAAGCTTTATCAATTTTATCTTTTCAAAGAACCAGCCTTTAGTTTCACTTATTTTTTCTATTGTTTTCTTCATCTCTATTTCATTTATTTCTGCTCTGATCTTTATGCTTTCTTTCCTTCTAACAACTTTGGGTTTGATTTTTCTTTAGTTGCTTTAGCTGTAAGGTTAGGTTGTTTAACATTTTTCTTGTTTCCTAAGGTATGCTTTTATTGCTCTAAATGTCCCTCTTAGACTTGCTATTGCTATATCCCATTGGTTTTGGATCATCATGTTTTCATTTGTTTCCGAGTATATTTTAGATTCTTCTTTGATTTCTTCAGTGATCCACCAGTTGTTTGGTTGCAAATCAGCTAGCCTCCACGGGTTTTTATTGTCTTTTTTTTTCTTACAGTGATCTATCCAGGAGAAAATTCTATGTGCACCTGAATATGTATTCTGCTGCTTTAGAATGGAATGCTCTATAAATATTGATTGAGTCCATCTGGTCTAATGTGTTATTTAAGGGCTATGTTTCCTTATTGATTTTGTTTCTGGATGATCCGTTGATGGATGAAAGTTGGTGTTAAAGTCCTCCACTATTATGTGTTACTGCTGATTTCTCCTTTTATGGCTGTTAGCCTTGCCTCACATTCAAGGTGCTCCTATGTTGGGAGCACATATTTGTACAATTGCTATGTGTTCTTGTTTAATGACCCCTTGATCATTATGTAGTGTCCCTCTTTGTCTCTTTCAAAACTCTTTAAAGTCTATTTTACCTAATAAAAGTATTATTAATCTAGCTTCTAGAGCGTTTTACTTGCATGCGATACCCGTTTCCATCCCCTTACTTTCATATGTATGTGTCCCTAGATCTAGTGTGGATCTCTTGTAGAATGCGTATTTATGGGTCTTGTCTTCATATCCATCCAGCCAGTCTAAGTCTGTAGACTGTTGGAGCATTTAATCATTTTATGTAAGGTAATTATCAAAATGCCATTCTGTTCAGTTTTGAACTTGCTTCCATCTTTTTTTCTTCCCCTCCTCTTTTGTTCTCTTCTCTAGTGATCTGATGGCTGTCCAGTGTTGTTTTGGTATTGTTTTTTCTATTTTGTGTGTATATATCTATTGTATATTTTTGATTTACAGTTACCACAAAGTTTTGATATAGCAGTCCATATATAAACAACATTAAGTTACTCTTCTCTTAAATTTCAAATGCATTTCCAATATTCTGCATTTGTACTCGCCTATTATCATCATTTGGAGAAGGCAATGGCAAGCCACTCCAGTACTCTTGCCTAGAAAATCCCACGGATGGAGGAGCCTGGTAGGCTGCAGTCCATGGGATCGCTATGAGTCGGACACGACTGAGCAACTTCACTTTCACTTTTCACTTTCATGCATTGGAGAAGGAAATGGCAACCCACTCCAGTGTTCTTGCCTGGAGAATCCCAGGGACGGGGGGGCCTGGTGGGCTTCTGTCTATGGGGTCACACAGAGTCGGACATGACTGAAGTGACTTAGCAGCAGTAACAACAGCATTATCATCATTGCTGCTTTTAAAATTTTTATTTATTTTGTATGTGCAGCATGTGGAAAACTAAACCTGCACCTCCTGCTTTGGAAGTGTGAATCTTAGCCAGACTGCCAGGGAAGTCCCACAATTGCTAATTTTGGATATCATATTTGTAGTGGATGATTTCCTACCTTTACTGCATGTTTGCCTTTACTGGTGAGCTTTTCCATTTGCAGTTTTCTTCTTTCTAGTTGTGGTCTCCACTGAGAGAAGTTCCTTTAGCATTTGTTTAAAGCTAGTTTGGTTTGGTGGTGCTGAATTCTCTTAATTTTGCTTGTCTATAAACCTTTTCTCTTTTAAATCTGAACAAGAGCCTTGCTATATAGAAGTATTCGTGGTTGTCAGTTTTTCCCTTTCACATCTTTAAATATATCATGTCATTCTGTTCTGTCTTACACCTCACTTATCCATTTTTCTGCCTCCTTTATTCTGCTATTGAGTTCTTCTGATGTATTTTGCATCACAGTTACTCTATTGTTCAACTTTGTTATTCTTTATATCTTCTAGCTCTTTAGTAAACATTTCTTGCATCTTTTTCATCTGTGCTTCCATTCTTTTTCAAAATATAGAATGGTTTTTACTATCATCACATTGAATTCTTTTTCTGGGTATACTACCTATCTCCATTTCACTTAGTTTCTGAAGTCTTATCTTTTTCCTTCATCCGGAACACATTCGTCTGCTATCTCGTTTTGCCTTTCTTTTTAGTCTCCATTCTGCAGGCTGCAGGAGTGTAGCTCCTCTTTCTTCTGGTGTTTGCCCCCGGTAGCTGAGTCTGGCCTAAGAGGTCTGTGCAGGGTTCCTAGCGGAAGAAACTGGTACCTATCCTCTGGCCAGTGGAACTAAGTTTTGTCCCTCTGGTGAGCCGGGTTGTACTGCAAATGAACCCTTCCTATGATCTCCTTGTCATTTTGGCTGGTTCCAGTCTTTTTTGATAATGGTTTTTCAGCAGTCAGCTGTGGTTTTGATGTTTTCATGAGAAAGAGGTAAGCTCAAGTCCTTCTACTGTACCATCTTGTCATTCTCTGACAAATTTCAGTTAAGTTCAGTCACTCAGTCGTATCCGACTCTTTGCGACCCCATGAATCACAGCACGCCAGGCCTCCCTGTCCATCACCAAATCCCAGAGTTCACTCAAACTCATGTCCATCGAGTCGGTGATGCCATCCAGCCATCTCATTCTCTGTCGTCCCCTTCTCCTCCCACCCCCAATCCCTCCCAGCATCAGACTCTTTTCCAGTGAGTCAACTCGACGCATGAGGTGGCCAAAGTATTGCAGTTTCAGCTTTAGCATCAGTCCTTCCAATGAACACCCTGGATTGATCTCCTTTAGAATGGACTGGCTGGATCTCCTTGCAGTCCAAGGGACTCTCAAGAGTCTTCTCCAGCACCACAGTTCAAAAGCATCAATTCTTCGGTGATCAGCTTTCTTCACAGTCCAACTCTCACATCCATACATGACCAATTTAGACATTTCTTAACCTAGACTTTTGAAATCAAATGAGTTTAACTTTTTATATGCATGTCTTCCAAAAATATCTAATTGAAAACTTTCTCATTTGTGGGATCATCACTTGACATTATATTTTTTTGTAAGTCAGTGGACTCTGATGATATTAATATAGAATATCTATACCTTACAAAAACCTAGGAAGCTTCTTTATGTTTTATTTTAACTAACCTTTTACAGATCAGGAAACAAATCCAAAGACTGGACAACTGCAGAATTAAGAAGTTTTAAAGTCTTTGCTCTTCTTCCATGCCCTGTTGCAGCCCCACCTCCTGTATTTTTTTAAACACATTTTTACCCTGGAGGCACACAGGAGAGTTAAACTACTATTTACTTAACTATCCTCTTTTAGGAGAATTAAAATCTCTACAAAAGTTAGTGGTAAGCTTGACTTCAAAAAATTGTGTTCATCATATAATCCAGTTATTAATTGATCTGTCCTTTATTTCTCAGGTACAACGAAGGAGAAGTCTGAAAAGAAATTTGGTCCCGCAAGTAAACCTGGCTTCTTCTTTCTTCCCAGCCATCCCCAAGTGAAAAGAGAAAAATGAGAAGTGGCTGCTGTTATCTGAGCTGTACATCAAAGGGCAAGGACTCAGTGATACTCCAGTCTTTATCTCAGGATGAAAGTGAGGGTCTATCAATCAGATATTGTTACCCATCTTTGTATCCTCACGCCATCCTGTCTGTGGGGAAGATTACTCAGGGTGCTCAGATGACCTCATCTCTGAATATCAAGCAAGTAGCAAGCAGCCAGTTTGCCAACGTTTTTCCTTCATGGAAATCACTTACTGAATAGGCAATATTTCTCATTCACTGTCAGGAAAATGACATATAAAGAAAAAAAGAAAATAAATAGCATAAAGTAGCTTTAAAATAATACAGTTATCAATGACTAGTTTTCTACCTCTCCCCATTGTTCACCCTAATTTATAACCTGAATTATTATCAGAATGCTTGCGGCAGGAGGCAAATTACTTATGTGTCATGCTATGTGCAATCAAAGAGAATTAGTATTAAAAAAAAAGGGTCAGTCAGGCCTCTAGCATTTGTCTTATTTAGAGAAATGTCATATGGAAGAAAATGTCCAGAGTTTCTCAAAGTTAGAAGTTATTTGCAGTTAGTCTATATTGACTCCAGATGTTAGAATTTCAATGGTTATCTGATGTTGCCAGGGTCCATCTTTTACTGACACCTATATTAACTGATTCTGGTATTTTGATCAAATGATTAATTACCATTGGGTACTCATGTAAAAAATAAAAGCATCTACATTTGATGAATAATGAATGAGATTTTAAATAAGTCAAATGAAGAAGGTATCAAGAATTAAAGCCTGAAGACTGGCTGAACCAGGTCTCTTTGGGAAAATATTTAGGGTTATAAGTAATAAAAGCATTCCACTGTCAAGTATTAGTCTATTTTCCACAAAGCACAAGGCCACATGGGAAGAAAAACCTATGGTCCCTAAGCATTTGATACTGCCTTTACATTCTAGGAAGAGTTTTATAGTTATGAAAATCCTAACAACTGTGGAAAACTAAACTAATAAAACCTTTTATTATGTACAGGCATGTATAACCATAGTAAGTCTAATTAACTTAACATCCATCCCCATAGATAGTTACAAATTTTTTTGTGTTAAAAAGTCTAAGAGGACTTTCATGATCTATTCTCTGTGACCACATGAGGGAGCAGCTACAGTGCAGGTACCTGAGGGTTGCTGAGGAATTTTTTTAAAACGATCTACTTTCAGGAACTTTTAGATATACAACACAGAATCATTAACCACAATTACAGTGCTATACATTACATCCTTGTGACATTTATCTTATAACTGGATGTCTACCATTTAACTTCCTTCACCCATTTTGCCCCTCTAAAACTCCTTTTTAAAAAAATTCTAAAAGTAAAGATGAAAATTCAAAAGACCTCACGAAAATGACTTCATTTCCTGTTTTTAATCTCAGTTGTAAAAGGTCATTTCATCACCACAGATTTCCTAGAATAAAACAATATTGAATACCCTGCCATGCACTAAATCCCTTTAATGTGGCATTCAAGACTCTAAATTAGCATCCCTCTTATTTTTTGACTGAAGGATTCTCTCCGGCCTCCTTTCACAGAAACATACAATTTCTTGACCCTCTTATGACTAAAAAAATATTTTGGAATTTTTGCACATTATGTAATAAATGGTTATATTTTAGTCAGCATACTGTTAAGAATGGCAGTATAATAATAATATTTAATGATATATAAAACATGTAGAAAATTTTGTCTTTTTAATTTCCTTACTGATTTAAAATGCAGTATTTACATTACAATTCAGACATACGGGGAGAAAAAGGGTTTTAAGACAAGGAGTTTATCCTGATATGTAGATAAACACAAACTAACCACAAAAGTCTTATAAGAAAGGAAGCAAGAGAGTCAAGGGCTACTCTCATGACTCAGATGGTAAAGAATCTCCCTGCAAGGCAGGAGACCTGGGTTCAATCCCTGGGTTGGGAAGATACCCTAGAGAAGGGAATGGCAACCCACTCCAGTATTCTTGCCTGGAGAATCACATTAACAGAAGAGCCTGGTGGGCTACATGGGATCACAGAGATGGACATGACTGAGGAATTTTCACTTTTTACTTTCAAGAGGGTCAACATTTATAAAAAGAGATTTGACAAGAGAAGCAGACTTTGGTGTAATATGCTTTGAAGATGGAAGGAGATGCCACAAGTCAAAGAATGTAGGCTGCTGCTGAAACTAGAAAAGGCAACAAAACAGATTTCCCCTGCAGCTTCTAGAAGGAATACAGCCCTATTAGATTCATTTCAGAAAACTGGTCTCCAGAACTGTAAGATAACAAATGTGTATTATTTTAAACCATTAAGATTGTCATACTTTGTTACAGCAACAGAAAAAAAAACAGAGAAGGGTTAATAGTTAATTTCAATTTCAATCTCCTAGGCAAGGTCTAGGCATCATCTTTGTTGTTCTTGTTGTTAATCTCCCTATGTGATCACTCCTCACTTGCAGTCAGAATTTAAAAGTAGTAAACTAGGAGAAGGCAATGGCAAGCCACTCCAGTACTCTTGCCTAGAAAATCCCATGGATGGAGGAGCCTGGTAGGCTGCAGTCCATGGGGTCGCTAAGGGTCGGACACGACTGAGCGACTTCACTTTCACTTTTCACTTTCACACACTGGAGAAGGAAATGGCAACCCACTCCAGTGTTCTTGCCTGGAGAATCCCAGGGATGGGGGACCCTGGTGGGCTTCTGTCTATGGGGTCACACAGAGTCGGACACGACTGAAGTGACGCAGCAGCAGCAGCAAACTAGGAGGGTAAAGGAGATAATAAAATATTCTGACACGAAGGGAATGGCCTGTCATCACTAAATAGCTCTCAGTTCAGTTGCTCAGTTGTGTCTGACTCTTTGCGACCCCATGAATCACAGCACGCCAGGCCTCCCTGTCCATCACCAATTCCCGCAGTCTACCCAAACCCATGTCCATCGAGTCGGTGATGCCATCCAGCCATCTCATCCTCTGTCGACCCCTTCTCCTCCTGCCCCCAATCATTCCAAGCATTAGGGTCTTTTCCAATGAGTCAACTCTTCCCATGAGGTGGCCAAAGAACTGGAGTTTCAGCTTCAGCATCAGTCCTTCCAATGAACACCCAGAACTGATCTCCTTTAGGATGGACTGGTTGGATCTTCTTGCAGTCCAAGGGACTCTCAAGAGTCTTCTCCAACACCACAGTTCAAAGGTATCAATTCTTTGGTGCTCAGCTTTCTTCACGGTCTAACTCTCACATCCATACACGACTACTGGAAAAACCATAGCCTTGACTAGACAGACCTTTGTTGGCAAAGTAACATCTCTGCTTTTTAATATACTATCTAGGTTGATCATAACCTAGGTGACAATATACAGCCTTGACGTACTCCTTTTCCTATTTGGAACCAGTCTGTTGTCTAGTTTTAACTGTTGCTTCCTGACCTGCATACAGGTTTCTCAAGAGACAGGTCAGATGGTCTGGTATTCCCATCTTTCAGAATTTTCCACAGTTTCTTGTGATCCACACAGTCAAAGGCTTTGGCATACTCAATGAAGCAGAAATAGATGTTCTTCTGGAATTCTCTTGCTTTTTCAATGATCCAACGGATGTTGGCAATTTGATCTCTGGTTCCTCTGCCTTTCTAAAACCAACTTGAACATCTGGAATTTCACAGTTCACGTTTTGCTGAAGCCTGGCTTGGAGAATTTTGAGCATGACTTTACTAGCGTGTGAGATGAATGCAATTGTGCGGTAGTTTGAACATTCTTTGGCATTGCCTTTCTTTGGGATTGGATTGAAAACTGACCTTTTCCAGTCCTGTGGCCACTGCTGGGTTTTCCAAATTTGCTGGCATATTGACTGCAGCACTTTCACAGCATCATCTTTCAGAATTTGAAATAGCTCAACTGGAATTCCATCACTTCTACTAGCTTTGTTCATAGTGATGCTTTCTAAGGCCCACTTGACTTCACATTCCAGGATGTCTGGCTCAAGGTGAGTGATCACACTGTTGTGATTGTCTGGGTCATGAAGATCTTTTTTGAACAGTCCTTCTGTGTATTCTTGCCACCTCTTCTTAATATCTTCTGCTTCTGTTAGGTCCATACCATTTCTGTCCTTTATCGAGCCCATCTTTGCATGAAATGTTCCCTTGGTATCTCTAATTTTCTTGAAGAGATCTCTAGTCTTTCCCATTTTGTTGTCTTCCTCTATTTCTTTGCACTGATCACAGAGGAAGGCTTTTTTATCTCTCCTTGTTTTTCTTTGGAACTCTGCATTCAGATGGGAATATCTTTCCTTTTCTCCTTTGCTTTTCACTTCTCTTCTTTTCCCAGCTATCTGTAATGCCTCCTCAGTCATTTTGCTTTTTTGCATTTCTTTTCCATGGGGATGGTCTTAATCCCTCTCTTCTGTACATTGTCATGAAGCTCTGTCCATAGTTCATCAGGCACTCTATCAGATCTAGTCCCTTAAATCTATTTCTCACTTCCACTGTATAGTCACAAGGGATTTGATTTAGGTCATACCTGAATGGTCTAATGGTTTTCCCTGCTTTCTTCAATTTAAGTCTGATTTTGGCAATAAGGAGTTCATGATCTGAGCCACAGTCAGCTCCTGGTCTTGTTTTTGCTGACTGTATAGAGCTTCTCCATCTTTGGCTGCAAAGAATATAATCAATCTGATTTCGGTGTTGACCATCTGGTGATGTCCATGCGTAGAGTCTTCTCTTGTGTTGTTGGAAAAGGGTGTTTGCTATGACCAGTGCGTTCTCTTGGCAAAACTCTATTAGCCTTTGCCCTGCTTCATTCTGTACTCCAAGGCCAAATTTGCCTGTTACTCCAGGTGTTTCCTGACTTTCTACTTTTGCATTTCAGTCCCCTATAACGAAAAGGACATCTTTTTTTTGGTGTTCGTTCTAAAAGGTCTTGTAGGTCTTCATAGAACTATTCAAATTCAGCTTCTTCAGTGTTACTCGTTGGGGCATAGGTTTGAATTACCGTGACATTAAATGGTTTGCCTTGGAAACGAACAGAGATCATTCTGTCATTTTTGAGATTGCATCCAAGTACTGTATTTCGGACTCTTTTTTGACCATGATGGCTACTCCATTTCTTCTAAGGGATTCTTGCCCACAGTAGTAGATGTAATGGTCATCTGAGTTAAATTCACCCATTCTAGTCTATCTTAGTCGCTGATTCCTACCAATACAGAAAATTCAAGATTACAGAATAAGGGATATAAGACTTTGATACAGGACCAAACAAAGAAATATTAACCAGAGCTGTTTCAGACTATGTACACTTCAGCAGAGTGTCCGAAGAATCTGCAGAAGCCAAGCTTGGACATATGCCATTTCACTTATATATCTTGTGTTTTGTTTGCTTTGTTCTTTTCTAAGTTTGTTCTTAGTCAAATTAAATTATAAAAATGCTGGTAAAGCTTATACTTTTTATAATCTAATTTAAACAAATTATTGGATGCATTTATTGTGGAAGATATAATGTTGGTCACAAAATCCTGGTTATTTTTATTTCATAATATCCTGAAATCCCATCTGCTACTTGGTCCAGTTTTGAAGGCAAGTCCACCCACCCAACCTTCTGGGTGTGGCTAGGATATTTTGGGTGATATCCTAGCACCTTTTAGGATGACATAATTAGATTTACTCCAAGCTAGCAGATTTTACTCCTACCAAGTTGGGAACACCTGAGAATAAATATCAGTGGTCATCCAGACAGAAAATCAATATAGAAACATTAGTCTTAAATGATATTAGATCATATAGACTTAATACATACATACTTCATCCCATCCCAAATCAGCAGAATACACATTCTTCTCAAGTGTACATGGAACACTCTCCAGGATAGATCACCTGTTAGGTCACAAAAAAAGTATCAGTAAGTTCAAGACTGAAATCACATCAAGCAATCTCTCTGACCACAACAGTATGAAACTAGAAATCAATCAAAAGAAAAAAAACACCCACAAAAATGTGGAGACTAAACAACATGCTACTGGACAGTGAATAACAATGAATGAGTCATCAAAGAATAAAAGAAGAAATTTTACAAATATCTAGAGAAAATTAACACAGAAATAGGACATATCAAAATTTATAAATGCAGCAAAAGTGGTTCTAAGAGGAAAGTTTGTAGCAGCACAGGATACCTCAAAAAACAAGAAAAACCCTAAATAATTTAACTTTACCCCTAAAAGAACTAGGAAAAAAAAAAGAAGAGCAAACAAGCCCAAATTAGAAGAAAGTAAATAATAAACATCAAAGTGGAAATAAATGAAAGAGACTAAAGTATCAGTGAAACTAAGAGCTAGTTCTTTGAAAAGAACCTTTACCTAGACTAACCAAGAAAGAAAGAGGCTTTAAATAAATAAAATGAGAAATTAAAGAGTGGAAGTTACAACTGATAACCACAGAAATACAGAGGATGACACCCGGCTATTATGAACAATTATACACAACAAATTGGGCAATACACAAGAACTGGTTACATTTCTAGAAACATACTGTCTTATGAGATTGAGTCAGGAACCAATAGAAAATCTGAATAGACCACTTACTGTAACAAGATTGAAACTATAATAAAAAACTCCCAACAAACAGAAGCCCAGGAACAAATGACTTCACTGGTATTAATAAATTCCATGAAACATTCAAAAAAATTAATACCTATCTTTTAAAAACTCTTCTAAAACAATGAAGAGGAAGGAAGCCTTCCAAACACATTTTACAAAATCGGTATTAACCCAATACAAACACTAGACAAAGGTAATCCAAAAAAGGAAACTATAGGCTTAATATCCTTTATAAACATGTATTGTTCTCTACACAGAAAATTCTAAATACTCCACACAAAAAACTGCTAAAATAAACAAATTTAGTCACGTTTCAGTTTAAAAAATCAACACACAGGTTTTTAGCATTCCTGTACACTGATAACTATCAAAAAGAGAAACAAAAATATAATAATCCCATTTACAGTTACATCAAAAACAATAAAATATCTAGGAATAAATTTAACCAGGGACATAAAAGACCTGTATGCAGAAAAGTATAAGGCACTGATGAAAGAAATTAAAGAAGACCCAAATAAATGTAAAGATATTCCATGTTCATGGCAGAGGATCTGAATAGACATTTTCCCAAGAAGATGTAAAATGTCAAACAAGCACATGAAAAGATGTTCAAGCACATATAGGTTAATAGGCATGCTGCTGCTGCTAAGTCGCTTCAGTCGTGTCTGACTCTGTGCGACCCCATAGATGGAAGCCCACCAGGCTCCCCCATCCCTGGAATTCTCCAGGCAAGAATACTGGAGTGGGTTGCCATTTCCTTCTCCAATGCATGAAAGTGTAAAGTGAAAGTGAAGTCGTTCAGTCATGCCTGACTCTTAGCGACCCCATGGACTGCAGCCCACCAGGATCCTGTCCATGGGATTTTCCAGGCAAGAATACTAGAGTGGGTTGCCATTTCCTTCTCCAATGCATGCAAGTGTAAAGTGAAAGTGAAGTCGTTCAGTCATGTCTGACTCTTAGCGACCCCATGGACTGCAGCCCACCAGGCTCCTCTGTCCATGGGATTCTCCAGGCAAGTGTACTGGAGTGGGGTGCCATTGCCTTCTCCGAAATAGGCATAAATTTAAATATAAATATTAATATAAATATATATAGGTATATATTTATATACCTAAATTTATAGGTGTATATATATGTATCAGTTCAGTTCAGTTCAGTCACTCAGTCGTGTCCAACTCTTTGCGACCCCATGAATCACAGCACGCCAGGCTTTCCTGTCCATCACCAACTCCTGGAGTTCACTCAAACTCATGTCCATCGAGTCGGTGATGCCATTCAGCCATCTCATTCTCTGTCGTCCCCTTCTCCTCCTGCCCCCAATCCCTCCCAGCATCAGGGTCTTTTCCAGTGAGTCAACTCTTTGCATGTGGTCAAAGTATTGGAGTTTCAGCTTTAGCATCAGTCCTTCCAGTGAACACCCAGGACTGGTCTTCCTTAGGATGGACTAGTTGGATCTTCTTGCAGTCCAAGGGACTCTCAAGAGTCTTCTCCAACACCACAGTTCAAAAGCATCAATCCTTCAGTGATCAGCTTTCTTCACAGTCCAACTCTCACATCCATACATGACCACTGGAAAAACCATAGCCTTGACTAGACGGACCTTTGTTGGCAAAGTAATGTCTCTGCTTTTTAATAAGTTATCTAGGTTGTATATGTATATATACAAAACTCATTCAACTTAACATAAAAAAAGAAATCTAAACAATACAAAAATAGGCAGAGGATATGAACAGACATTTTCCCAAAGAAGATATAAAATGTCAAACAAGCACATGAAAAGATGTTCAAGCACACTTATTATTACAGAAATGCAAACCAAACCACCATGATAAATCACCTCACTTCTGTTAAGAATGCCTATTATCAAAAAGATAAGAAATACTGGAGAGAATGTGGGAGATAAAGGAAACTTTTACACTATTGGTGCAGCCACTATGGACAATAGTATGCAGATTCCTCAAAAAATTAAAACTAGAAATATCACATGACCCAGCAATTCCACTTCTGGGTATTTATCCAAAGAATCTGAAAACATTAATTTGAAAATTGTATGCACCCCTATGTTCATTATGGCATTATTTACAATAGTTAGGATGTGAAAACAACCTAAGTGTCTACTGATGGGTGAATGGATGAAGAAGATGTGCTATGTACACAGCTGTCCAGGTACAACACAATTTCAGATAAACATGGAAATTTTTTTAGAATGTTTCAAATATTGCACTAGGCATACTTGTACTAAAAAAATGTATCTGTTTACCTGAAATTGAAATGTAACTGGGCCTATATTATTATCTGGTAAATCTGGGGGACAAAGTCAAATAAAATAGTATGAGAAAAGTCAAGCAGAGGTCATCACAGGATGTTTTCAGCACATGCCAGGAACGACTTCAGAGAGCTGGTAAAACAACTGAATCTTAAGCTGATAATTGTGTGGTCTGTGCCACTCATTTCAGAATTATTAACATATCATCATGATTTGTGATTTCACTTCTTGATGCATATATGTTTTGTGTACAGAAACTTGCTTAAAGACAGTAACCAGTTCTTCGTGTTCCCCATATCACTTAGTACGGACAGGAACACCTAAGGCATGCATTGACGTTATGGAAACACCCAAACTTTCTGGCCCACCCAATAGTAAGTAACTGCATGAATTGATTCAAATGGTTTTACCTTTCCAAAGTGTAAAAATATTCTGTTTAGGAAGTCATTGTTAACTGGTATTTTCTTCTTTAGTTTTTAAACCCCATAGCTAAGAGTCCTGTCTAGAACCTCTGGAGTCAAATTAGTAATAAAGATATGGGTTGTTTGTAGGGCAGTAACCTGAGAAGACTCTTGAGAGTCCCTTGGACTGCAAGGAGATCCAACCAGTCCATTCTAAAGGAGATCAATCCTGGGTGTTCACTGGAAGGACTGATGCTAAAGCTGAAACTGCAATACTTTGGCCACCTCATGCAACGAGTTGACTCACTGGAAAAGAGTCTGATGCTAGAAGGGATCGGGGGTGGGAGGAGACGGGGACGACAGAGAATGAGATGGCTGAATGGCATCACCAACTCAATGGACATGAGTTTGAGTGAACTCCGGGAGTTGGTGATGGACAGGGAGGCCTGGCGTACTGTGATTCATGGGGTCGCAAAGAGTCGGACATGACTGAGCAACTGAACTGAACTGAACCTGTCAAGTCTCATGATGCAGTGGGCACATTTTTGATGTTTGGGCTCCTTTCTAAAACCCCTCCTCCCCCCTCCCACCCACATTTAGATTCCTTTTCCACTTACTCCAGTTTGCAACTGTCCCCCACCTTCCACTACAGGCAGCTCCAAGCAGATCCAGAGTGAGGTCTACTGCTGTACAGGTGTTGGAACCACAAAGGAAGATCGTTTTTCTGACCTCCTCTCCTAGTCTCGGCTATTAAGACTAGACCTGGGGGAGGCAGCCACGTTCCCACTTAGCATATTTCCCCCAAGTGGTATCTTTCCAACAATTTATAAGGTAGCATGTTGACATGATAGATGTCAGATTCATCATGAAAAGACTTTAAAAAGAAGTATGAGAAAAACACGCAGAGCCGGCAATCAAAATGGGAGCATTTTAAAAAATCACTTTTCCTCCTTTAACTCCTTCAATTGAGTCTGAATTTATCATTCATGCCCATCTCTGGGCCAAAAGTATACTCTGTGGTCTACCCTAAGGTTCTTTCCAATTTCTTTTTCTGCAATATTCCTAAGAAGACAGTAATCAGGTCCAGAGTATCATGAGGACTAGAAGTTTCACCCCATGTGGCTGCCAAAATAAAAAGTGTCTTTAAAGTCTATGCACCATAACCCATTTTCATGACTGCTTAGTTTCTCCAGGCCAAAGATAAAGCAGGACACCAGGTAAAGTAGTTAGCACAGACTTCAGTCAGTAATACACTGCAATAAGGAAAAGTGTCAATCATGAAGTGAACTCACTCTGGATTTGTACAGAAGTAACTGGGCAGTTTCAAGAGAAAATAGGGGTGTGTGTGCGTGGTGACTCAGTAGAGTCAGGGAGTGAAAAATAAAAAAGAATGAGAAGGAGAACTGACCTGAGACTGCTAGCCAGAATTTATGGAAGTTAACCTCCTCCCTTCTTAGAGACGCTGGGGATAGAGATCTTGTCTTTGGATGTTGACGGGAACAAATGCTGAATTCTTTTGGTAGCCTTGAACTTTCTCAGGTAGGCATTTCAAGTGGGGCTGGGGTGACCTAAGGAATGTGGTAGTTGTTGTTCAGCTGCTAAGTCGGGTTCCACTCTTTTGCGACCCCATAGACTGCAGCCCGCCAGACTCCTCCGTCCATGGATTTTCCAGGCAATACTACTGGAGAGGGTTGACATTTCCTTCTCCAGGGGATCTTTCCGACCTAGGGATGGAACCCGTGTCTCCTGTACTGGCAAGCAGATTCTTCACCACTGAACCACCAGGGAAGCCCAAAGGATGTGGACTTGATGTTACAAACTATGTTACTGTTTGTTCAAGTCTTTATCGACCAAGGTTGAGTCCTAGTTGAGAAGAGGGCAGGAGGAGCCCGTCCAGTCAGGTTAAGTAAAGACTCTCTGTCATTTATCAATTAAATTACTTAGTAAGCGCTTCCTCCCCTTCCGGAAGGGTCCAAAGAATATATACCTCAAGTTGCACTTTCTGTGTCCCTGGAACCCACGAGAAGCGCCTGTTAAGAGCCAGGGTAAGCAACACAACACAAGCACTAGGGACAATTCCAGCCAGGACCCTTTTTAAGTTTAGAAACCTCAACATAAACACAGGGCGGCGCTCTCCCAGCTTCAGCGCCTGGACCTGAGGCCGCAATTGGGAGAGATTCACGACTCCATCAGCCTGCGAAAGGAACTCAACGCGCGTTCCGGGAGCCATGCCCTGTAAGGCAGCTGAGCCAGCTCCGCTCACCCCTCCATAAGGACGCTTCGGAGTCGAGGGGCTGACTGCGGTGGCGGCGGCAGGTATCCAGGTGGCCAGGACCCGGCGACTCAGGCCGGAAGCGGGAAGCCGCGGGAAGCGGAGCAGACGTCGCAGCGGAGTGACGTCACTGCTTTGGGGCGGAGTCTTGGGCCATCCCGCGCAAATTGAAAAGTCCGGCCCTCCGTGCTGCGCTGCGTCCTTGCTCCTAGCTCTTTTCGCGCAGCCGGCCGGCGCGCTGCGGCCCAGGTGAGTGGGGGCCGTGGCCTTGGGCTTCTGAGTCCGCATCTGGCTGCCATCGGACGGACGGGAGAGGAGGGACCTCCCCGGGAAGCAAGCGGAGCCGGCTGTACAGAGCACGCGGTGGATCCGGGCTGGTCCCCGCCCCTGCCCTGGGGATCCCGGGTCTTAGGGGCAGAAGAGGATCTGGCAAGTTACTAGACCCTGCAGCGGCCCTGGGGGACGGTGCGGGGGTGGCCAGGGCAGGGGAGCGCGCTCAGCCAGACCAGGAGTGCGGTTTGGCTGACTGAGGGAGGGTCCTTTCGTTTTCCTGCGGAAGCTACCAGGGCAGTTTTACCTGCAACCTCCCACCTTCCAAATGCTTGACAAGTATATTCTTCACGTTGTGCAGGCCAAAGGAACGTGTCTTCTGGAAAGGGCGTGTGGGCCCCCCTTCCAGTCCGTGAGAGGGGATGGAGCGATGACGTTGTGCTGCGAGTACTACCTGGTGCCGCCGGCGGTCCCCTGAGGACGCTTTGTGCCTAAAACCCCCGACCCCCTCCATTGTTTCGTTGTGCTAAAGAGGAAACATTTAGGAGAAACTTGTAAGTTTCACGAAATGTATGTATTATGTCGGGCTTCCTGGTAGCTCAGTGGTAAAGAATCCGCCTTGGGGATTCCCAGGTGGCGCTAGTGGTAAAGAACCCGCCTGTGCGGGAGACAAGAGATGAGAGTTCGATCACTGGGTGGGGAAGATCCCCTGGAGGAGGAAATGGCAACCCACTCCAGTGTTCTTGGCTGGAGATCCCATGGACAGAGGAGCCTGGCGGCCTACTGTCCATGGGGTCGCAAAAGAGTCAGACACGACTTGGCGACTAAACACCAGCATATACTATGTCAGTTTTCCTCAAAAAAGAAAACTATTTTTAGCAAACTCTGAGAGGTAGGAGACTAATTGTTTTTCATAAACTGCGGTGTGAGGACCTCCTGCGTCCAAATGACCTTCCTTGTTTAAAATTCAGAATTCCCACCTCACTCGAGGACTAGTGAATCATAGTCCCTCGGAGTGGAATTTAGACTGTAGGAAGAACTCAAATTTGAAAACTGCTGTACTAGACTATCAGAACTTTGATACAGGGTATCAACAGCATGAGTCTGTCTTCTGATCTTGTACATTCTTCTTTTCCTCCCAGACTTAATACCTCTTGGGAGAGATTTGTTTTAGGAAATGCTAAGCAACTGCTCAGTTTTTGTCATGGGAGTTGGAGGAGGGGACACTAGTTGCTTGGGAAAGGACTGGCAGCTGCAGGTTTCTGTATAGAAAGGAGGCTTGGGGCTGCAACTTGGATGGAAGAGGGTGGAAAGCTAAAACATTTTTCTTGAAACTAATTGGACAGCAGGTGCAGTTTCTCCTTACTTGGGGATAGTTTTCACAGTCTGATGGAGTTGCCGCTGGGCACCACCACTGCTTATTAACAGAATGTTCGTTGCTTGGAGTAAAGCATTCTGATGGTGGTAAATTTCAGTTCTAAAAAAGTACAGCTTTAGTTCTAGAATTGTTTGTTTTATTTTTCAGTTGAAATGTCCTATGAAGTATTTTGCATGTTATTTCATATAATGCCTGTGCAGATGATATCATAGCATACACAGTTTTATAGATGTTAACAATGCCTTTTTGGAGAGAAGACAGACTCATACCTTTTTAGTACCTTCTGCCTACTTTTTTCAGTGTTAAGGGCTTTGAGTAAACATGATTCCAAATGGGAAAACACTTTAGAAAGAATAAACACTAAGGAACTATCAAGTGGCATTAGATTAGGGTACTAGACTATAGAGATTGTTTGACAGAGAGGGACCCACTTAAAATATTAAAGAGCAGTGATTCTCAAATATCTGAACAATAACAGTTGCTGTATCAATTTCCAAGCTCTTTTTCTTTATTTTTCCAAAACTTTGGGGTGAATATATTTTGCTTTAAATTTTGCTGTTTTCCCTTTCTCTTTTTATATCATATAGTTAACTTGGCACTATGGGGATACACGGATTGCTGCAATTTATCAAAGAAGCTTCTGAACCCATCCACATGAGGAAGTATAAAGGGCAGGTGGTAGCTGTGGATACATATTGCTGGCTTCACAAAGGAGCTGTTGCTTGTGCAGAAAAGCTAGCCAAAGGTGAACCTACTGATAAGTAAGTTTGGATCTTATATCAATTCTTTGCCAGTTAAGAATGAGACTTACAATGACCTTTTTTCAGAAAGAAGTCATTTTCATTCAGTGCAAGATTTATTAAGAAGTGAGAATATATGCTTTAGAATATAGCCAAGGAACATTTCCTTCTTTGATGTAGGTCTAGTTTCCGTTCTTTCTAATAAGTCAGATTATTAGGACACTAATGGACAAAGGCCAAAGACTCTCTTCTTTTTTCTATTATCTAAGATAAAACTTTTTAACAATATTCTAACACTATAACAATAACAATAATATTTAACAATATTCTAAAAATCCATGGTGATTTCAGAATTCTACTTTACTGGGTATAGGCAGCACATTTGCTAAGCCCTGTTAGCCAAACAAGACCGTTGTTTCTTAGGGACACGGTGTTCTCATTCCCTTTTACTTCACTTGGGGCCAAAAATAGCGGCAATCCTGACATCCAGTCATAACTCTGTGCCTTCATTTGAGGCAGGACGAATGCCTTCTTTATTTTTTAAATAGAAACACTAGAAAAACAAGCAAGCATAGTTTTTAGACAGAGATTTTCCAGAGGGATTTGGGCACTGTTATGTATTCTCTTTTTTGCGATGCATAATTTATCTCCTAGAGGAAAGGCTCACAGATCTTAGTCTGATGTACTTAAGCACAAAGGACACTGATGACCCTTTTTGTTTACAGAAAATGGAGGAGGGGGTGGGGATGGACAGCAATAGAGAAATCATTATTGAAAAGCAGCTGTATGTTTGGGGCTTTCAGGCCTATCAAGTTAATCTGACCAAAAGTGGAGAGTCTGGGCATTTCAACCACTCTGAACTGTTCTAATCATTTTTGGAAAGTGATTTGTTTTCCACCACTGAATTTGAATGGGACGATTGTTGGATGGCATCACCGACTCAGTGGACATGAGTAAGCTCAGGGAGTTGGTGATGGACAGGGAAGCCTGGCATGCTGCAGTCCATGGGGTCACAAAGAGTTGGACATGACTGAGTGACTGAACTGAACTGAATTTGAGCAGTAGCAGTAATAGTTCAAAACTGCAAGTTTTTCAGGACTACCTTCAGTGTTTCTTTTAATTCTCTTCCTTAGGAGAAAAACTTTATCTCCTATTTATTGGTATTTGCTAAGGATTCTAATATTTTTGAGTAACTGAAAGAGCTATCCAGAGTACAGGGAATATCTTTTATTATCAGAGATGAACTCCACAGGCCCGGCCTCTGGCAACCCCAAGTCTGTTCTCTATATTGCCTCCTTTGTTGAAGATTAGCTGTCCATAGGTGTGTGAGTTTATTCTTGGGCTGTGTATTTTATTCCATTGATCCGTGTGCCTGTTTTTGTGCTGATACCATGTTGTTTTGATTACTATAGCTTTGCAGTATTGTGTGAAGTCCGGGAAGTTAAGCAGTAGCCTCCTGCTTTGTTCTTTTTTTCTCAAGATTGCTTTGGCAATTCTAGGTCTTTTGTGGTTCCATTTAAGTTTTAGGATTATTCACTCTAGTTTTGGGGAAAATGTCGTTGGTATTTTCACAGATATTGCATTAAATACGTAGGTTGCTTTGGGTCATATGCCATTTTAACAATATTAATTCTTCCAATCAAAGAGCATGGGATATCTTTCCATTCTTTGAATCATCTTCAGTTTCCTTTTAATGTTTTATACTTCTCAGCATATGTCTTTCACCTCTTTGGTGAGATTTATTCCTAAATGTTTCAAAAGGGATTGTTTGTTTACATTCCCTTTGTGTTATTTCACTGTTAATATAAAAGAATTAAACCGATTTTGTATGTTAATCTTGTATCCTGCTACCTTGCTAAGTTCGTTTATCAGTTCCAGTGGAGACTTCAGGGTTTTCTATACATAGTATCATGTCTTCACTACCAATTTAAATACATTTTATTTCTTTTTCTTATCTGATTGCTGTGGATAAGACTTCCAGTATTATGTTTTATGTTGAAGAGAAGTGGTGAGAGAGGATATCCTTGTTTTGTTCTAGATTTTAGTGGGAAGGCTTTGATTGAGCTTTCACTGTTGAATATTATATTGGCTGTGGGTTTGTCATAAATAACTTTTTATTACACTGAGGTATGTTCCCTCTATACCCACTTTCATAAGGGTTTTTGTCATGAATGACATTGAATTTTGTCAAATATTTTTTCTGAGTCTGTTGAGATGATCATGTGGTTTTTGTCTTCTGTTTTGTTGATGTGATGTATCATCTTGTTTGATTTACATGTGTTGAACCATCCTTATGACCCTGGAATGAATCTACACATGGTATTTTTAATTGTCTTGCCAGAATAAAAATCTAAATGCAATACATGATTCTTGTTTGCATCCTGCACTGGGGGAAAAACTGTAGCAGTGCTGTGCTGCAGTGAACTTACATGAGCTTGCTATACACCATCTTCTCCCGGTTCAGTATTTAATGAGCCTACATTGGTAGTTTATCCATCATTGTAGAATATTCATGTCAAGGAAATTGACAAATGCTATAAGTCAGGCACCCTTTTCCCCAGAACTGGTTGTTACATGTTTATCAGGTCACCACTGGTTATAACCTTACTGAGACAATTGGATAAATTTTAATATAGACTGTATATTAGATAGTATTATATTACTATTAAGTTTCTTGGGTATAATAATGGTGTTGTTGGAGAAATCAGGTATTCTACTATTCCTTTAACTTTTCAATATATTTGAAATTTCTCAAAGCAAAAGAAAACAGGGGTGGGAGGTGGGGAGGTAAAAAGACTAGATTTAGAATAATACAATGTCAGAACTGCAGGAATGTAAAAGTCTTTAATCTACACCTGAGGAAAACAAATAGCCCATAGCCCATTAGGATCCAAGGCAGGATTTGAATCCAAGTCTAAATTAGAGTTTATATTTCTTAATTATTTTTCTTCATTTTCATAGGTATGTAGGATTTTGTATGAAATTTGTAAATATGTTACTATCTCATGGGATCAAGCCTATCCTGGTATTTGATGGATGTACTTTACCTTCTAAAAAGGAAGTGGAAAAGTCTAGAAGAGAGTAAGTGATACCTTAACGTAATTATTTAAGGTCTGACATTGTGGTCTCTACAATACAAATTTCTCTTTTGTTTTAGTTTGTTGAGGCTTGTTTTAAACTCGTACCTAAATGGATCTCCTTAAATATTTCATGTATGCTGGAAAGGAATGTGTATTCCTCAATTATTGAGTGGATAGTTTTAAGTCTGTCCGGTAAATCAAGCTTATTGGTTGCAGTATTCAAATCTTCCATATTCTTATTGGGTTTCTTAATGTTTTTTTAATGTGTGTTTACTTAATCCTACTTAATGAGCTTCCCTGGTAGCTCAGCTGGTAAACAATCTACCTGCAATGCAGGAGACCCCAGTACGATTCCTGGGTCAGGAAGATCGCCTGGAAAAGGGATAGGCTACCCACTCTAGTATTCTTGGGCTTCCCTGGTGACTCAGTAAAGAATCCACCTGCAATGTGGGAGACCTGGGTTTGATCCCTGGGTTGGGAAGATCCCCTGGAGAAGGAAACAGCTACCCGCTCCAGTATTCTGGCCTGGAGAATTCCATAAACAGAGGAGCCTGACTGGCAACAGTCCACGGAGTCACAAAGAGTCGGACACAACTGAGCAACTTTCACTTTACTTAATCCATCAATTACTAAGAAAAGTATATTAAAATTTCACTATAATAGTGGAATTGTCAGTTCCCTTGTAGTTCTGTCCAGTATTTTCTCTGTTTTGTTTGTTTTGAATTTATCGGTGGCATTCAGGTTTAGAATTTATTATTTTTTTGGCATATTAGAACAATGTGCACTGACTTTTTAAATTTCTGTGCTTTTTTGTTCTAAAGTCTATTATGTCTGATGTTAATATAGCCATAACAATTTTCTTTTGTATGTTCCTGATTTCTTTTTCTGTTGACTTTTACTATGTCATTGGTTTGGTTTTAAATTTGTCTTTTATAAAGAACACATCACTGTAATTTTTTTAAATCAATTCCATCAGTCTTTGTCATTTTTAAAACTGTAGTTTTATTCTTTTTACCTTGATCTTAATTACTAATATATTTCCGCTGGATCATTGAAAAAGCAAGAGATTTCCAGAAAAACATCTATTTCTGCTTTCTTGACTATGCCAAAGCCTTTGACTGTGTGGATCACAATAAACTGTGGAAAATTCTGAAAGAGATGGGAATCCCAGACCACCTGACCTGCCTCTTGAGAAACCTGTATGCAGGTCAGGAAGCAACAGTTAGAACTGGACATGGAACAACAGACTGGTTCCAAATAGGAAAAGGAGTACGTCAAGGCTTCATATTGTCACCCTGCTTATTTAACTTATATGCAGAGTACATCATGAGAAATGCTGGGCTGGAAGAAGCACAAGCTAGAATCAAGATTGCTGGGGGAAATATCAATCACCTCAGATATGCGGATGACACCACCCTTATGGCAGAAAGTGAAGAGGAACTCAAAAGCCTCTTGATGAAAGTGAAAGAGGAGAGTGAAAAAGTTGGCTTAAAGCTCAACATTCAGAAAACAAAGATCATGGCATCTGGTCCCATCACTTCATGGGAAATAGATGGGGAAACAGTGGAAACAGTGTCCGACTTTCTTTTTTTGGGCTCCAAAATCACTGCAGATGCTGATTGCAGCCATGAAATTAAAAGACGCTTACTCCTTGGAAGGAAAGTTATGACCAACCTAGATAGCATATTAAAAAGCAGAGACATTACTTTGCCAACAAAGGTTTGTCTAGTCAAGGCTATGGTTTTTTCCTGGTCAAGTATGGATGTGAGAGTTGGACTGTGAAGAAAGCTGATCGCCGAAGAATTGATGCTTTTGAACTGTGGTGCTGGAAAAGACTCTTGAGAGTCCCTTGGACTGCAAGGAGATCCAGCCAGTCCATCCTAAAGGAGATCAGTCCTGGGTGTTCATTGGAAGGACTGATGTTGAAGCTGAAACTCCAATACTTTGGCCACCTCATGCGTAGAGTTGACTCATTGGAAAAGACCCTGATGCTGGGAGGGATTGGTAGCAGGAGGAGAAGGGGACGACAGAGGATAAGATGGCTGGAGGGCATCACCAACTCGATGGACATGAGTTTGGGTGAACTCCGGGAGTTGGTAATGGACAGGGAGGCCTGGCATGCTGTGATTCATGGGGTCTCAAAGAGTCGGACACGACTGAGCGACTGAACTGAACTGAACTGACTTCCTACCTTGTTTGATTTTGGGGTTGATTGTTTTTTCCACTCTTATTGTTATCCCTTATTTCTAGCTGAAAAGTGATGTACTCTGTTTCAATTCTTTTAGTAGTTTTAGTTGAAATTGTATCTTTCATATTTAACTCAACAGAATCTAGTATTTTTACAATAGACCTTAAAAAGGATTTCTGTATTTTAGTGAAGCACCTGTTCTACTACTTTCATCTATTCTTGTTTGTATTCTCTGTTGGTTTTTAGGAGTCATTATGCTGTATAGGAGATACCACTGGGCTTAGTTATTAAAGGTGGTGTGCTGCTGCTGCTGCTGCTGCTAAGTCACTTCAGTCATGTACGACTCTGTGTGACCCCATAGACGGAAGCCCACCAGGCTCCCCTGTCCCTGGGATTCTCCAGGCAAGAACACTGGAGTAGGTTGCCATTTCCTTCTCCAGTGTGTGAAAGTGAAAAGTGAAAGTGAAGTCGCTCAGTCGTGTCTGACCCTTAGCAACCCTACGGACTGCAGCCCACCAGGCTCCTCCATCCATGGGGTTTTCTAGGCAAGAGTACTGGAGTGGCTTGCCATTGCCTTCTCCGGAAAGGTGGTGTGAATCAGCCCCAAATAGAAGTAAACCTCACTGAGTGGGGTTGATAAAGTTGTACCCTTTATAATAGAAAGTTAGTTTTAATGGTATAAAAGGCAATTTTCTTAACGTGCCTTCATTACTTCACTTTCTTTTGACACGGAGCAGTGCTATGAGAAAGTCTGATGATTAGCTTGTGTGTATGGGCACTGTAGATCCGTGTTCTTTTTGTCTAGAAGCCCAAAAGATCTGGGTTAGTATAGTCAAGGAACACGTGTTCACTTTCATGAGTCAAGCATTTTTATTCCAGGAAAAATTGTTGAATACTATTCAAGGGTATAATACTGTAATTTTTTGAGTCCTCGTCTCACTGTTTTTTTTTTTAATCTTTCAGAAGACGACAAGCCAATCTCCTTAAGGGAAAGCAGCTTCTTCGAGAAGGGAAGGTCTCAGAAGCCAGAGAATGTTTCACACGTTCTATCAATATCACACATATTATGGCCCACAACGTAATTAAAGTGAGCTAAATAAGAAGCTAAAGTAACAGATTACAGGGTTCATTTAGGCTAATGGGAGAGCAAGGAAGTGAAGGGAGGAAGATTATTCTAGGTCTAACCTTTAGGAAAGCTGGTTGTCAGAGGAAGGAGAGAAGAGTATCTGTAGGTAGAAGAGAGGAGTCCAGCAATTTCCAAAGAAGAAATCCTGAGGAACAAACAGCTCAGCTCTCACTTTCTAGATGAGTCACTTACATAGATAAATGTTTTCTGCAGAGACAAAAGGAATAAATTCCTGGAGGTTCAGTCCCACCCCACTCTCGTAATCTTCAACACTTACTCTTGAGTGTCTGTCAGAGATCTGGTGAAGTCAACTTTCCAACTCAGGAGATCTGCAGCAGATCAGTTCCACTTGACCTGCTTCTTAGAAGCTTCTTTCCTTATTACCTATTACCATGAATCTTAGTGTCAGCACACCCAGTCACAGCCCACACTTCACCCTTTTCAGGTCTGTGTTCAAACTATTTGGTAAACAGATGGGAAGATAGATAGTTATAGAGCCTGTTAGTTTCGTCAGTTCAGTGTTAGGCTTGTGTTCTGTGGTAAGAGACTGTGGGGAAACAAGCGACTTGTGTTCTTTAGAGCACAATCATTCTTAAGGTGGTAGATTTGTATAATTTGAAGAATTGAGTTTGCAGCTTGTATTCCCCCCAAAATGTATAACAATATTTCTTTCCCCCTAATTCATACATTGATTTTTAAAAAAGATTTATTAGTGGCTATATGATTCAATATATAGGACTATAAATAGTTCATTATTTAGGACTAAAAGTAGAAAAATGTACTTCAAAGGAAATGACTTCCAAAAATAATACTAGCATGTATTCAATACATGTTGAGGCTGGTGATAAATGGGTTTGATACAGGAAGTTGTTCAGTGCTTTCCAGACGCTGTTCTTGAGACTGACAAATCCTTTCTCACAGGCTGCTCGGTCTCAGGGAGTAGATTGTCTTGTGGCTCCATATGAAGCAGATGCGCAGCTGGCCTATCTTAACAAGGCTGGCATTGTACAAGCTGTAATTACGGAGGACTCTGATCTCCTCGCTTTTGGCTGTAAAAAGGTACCTAACATAAATAAAGGAGCTGAAGGTTTTTTTATCTTATTTAATACCTGCAACTAATATCTACTTATGGTGTTAATAATTATTTCATTTAAAATGAGAAGAAAGGTTTTGCTGCTTGACATTTGTATAGTCTGAATGATTTTTCAGATTAAGCCCTTAAAGTTAGAGGATTTTGTTGTTTTTTCTAAATTCTGTAGTGGAATGTAGCCTTATTTTTTAATAATGATTACTTATATGCTTTGTATTTCTCAATTAGATTAGGTAAATAAGCTAACTTATCTACTAATGAGATGCTTTGCAGTGTTTTAGAATTATGTATAAAACTAATGGAAAATTTTATTATGATATTAAGATAAAAAACTAGGGTGATCTCATTTTTGTTAATATCTATGTTATTTATATTATCTATTTCATAAATGATGAGAGGATCTGTGAAAAGGTTGATGCTGGATAATAATGATAGATAAGACACTTGAGCCAATTTCTGTTTTCTTCCTGAATTTCTGTTTTCCAAATTTTCTACAAGTGACATGTATTACTTTAAGCACAGGGTTACTTTAATATATAAAAGTGGAAGGTAAGGAGAGGATGCATTTTTAAGAATTGCTCTTTGACACGATAACCCTGTAGTGCAGGTAGGAAGTAGGTGCAGAAAGGGCCTTCTTTACACCAGAGGCAAACAATAGAGTACTGGCATATGACATTGTCCAGCCATGGCCTATGTTTTAATTTAACTTATTTGCAAATTTCACAATAATTACCTGGCCTATGTATCTGTCTGCTCACTTACGATAAAGAATAGGAAAGATTTCTTAGAAATACTACAGTGGATTAGATGATGAAAAATAAAAATGACTCTTACAGGTGTTCACGGTTTCCCTTCCTCTTGAAGGTTATTTTAAAAATGGACCAGTTTGGAAATGGACTAGAAGTTGATCAGGCTCGTCTGGGAATGTGCAAACAGCTTGGGGATGTGTTCACGGAAGAGAAGTTCCGTTATATGTGCATTCTTTCAGGCTGTGATTATCTCTCATCACTGCGTGGGATTGGATTAGCCAAGGCCTGCAAACTACTAAGACTAGCCAACAATCCAGATATTTTAAAGGTAAGAGTGATTTACCAACTGTTGTGTTCAGTTTCTAAGCAATTCTTAAATAATAGATGAATCAATCAGAATATGGATTTTAAATATTCTATTATATCCATAACCAATTGTGTCATTGAAAGGAGAAATGATTAAAACACTACAACTTTGTTTTTTGCAGCAAATGAATCCTGTTTTCAGCAGTTGACAAAAAATTAGTAGTAGTTTTTTGAAAATGAAGACTATTATAAAGAAACTTCAGGATAAGATATTCTAGGGTAGAATTAATGTTGAAATGCACGATTTTTTGATTTCTGTCCTATTACTCTGTAGTAACGGTTCTCAAAGTTCTTGGTCTCACAGGATCCCTTTACACTCTTAAAAACTCTGTGACAATTATTTTTGTTTATATGGGTTATAGCTATTGAAATTTACTGAGTCAGAAATTGAAAGAGAAGAATTTTAATGTTTATTAATTCACTTAAAATTAACAATAATTAATGCATTGCATTTTAACATAGATATCATATTTTTATGAGAAGTAGTTGTCTTCTAAAGCAAATGAAAGTTATGAGAGGAATTCCATATTTATGTAAATCTCTTTAACATGGCTTAATAAAATACAGCCAGATACTTACTTCTTCATACAATTTGAGGAAGTGTCATGTATTTTCTAAAGAAACTCTGAGGCCTCATTACATCACTGCTGTATAAGTTCTCTGATGTCTTTTCCTTAAAAAATGAAGTAGATTATTCCTACCCTCACCCTAACTTGAGTAGTTCTCTTAAGCCCTTAGAGTTTGCAGAGCAGAATTTCCAAAATTACAAAATGTGAGTCCTTAGGGCTAAGGGTGGTGTACTGGAGTAGACAGATCTCAAGGTTGGGAGATGATAGCATATTTTGAAATAGAGCAACATGTTCAACATGTTCTAGTCTGTGACTTCAGGATCACTTTAGTTCTCTGGATCTTCTCTTCTTCGTCTCTTCCAGCTTTAATCATCCATGACTCTAATAGGAGTTAAAATGTTGACTTCTTTTTTGAATTATGATCTACAAATATTTGTGTTTTGTTTTTTTTAAAATTCTCAGGTAATTGTGTGTTTTGTTTTTTGCTTTCTGGATGAAAGAGACTTTGAAGGCGAAGAACATATCTTTGAATTTTAAGTCATGACATGGTTGTGTTTACTGGTCGAGGTTTTTAATGTAGCTGTATGATGACCTAGATGGGTGGGTCGGGGTGAATGGGAGAAAGGTCCAAGAAGGAGGAGATATGTATACATGTGGCTGATTCACTTCATTGTACAGCAGAAACTAACACAACATTGTGAAGCAATTATACTATACCCCAACACCCAAAAAAAGCAATATATTTTTCTATCCCTCCTCATCCTTCTCTAAAGTGATGGATCTTGGGAATAATACTTTCCCTATTCTTTATCTTCAGGTATTAAATAACTCATAAATATATTTATACCCGTTATTAGGTCATCAGGAAAATTGGACATTATCTCAAGATGAACATAACAGTACCAGAAGATTACATCAAAGGATTTATTCGGGCCAACAATACCTTCCTCTATCAGCTAGTTTTTGATCCCATCAAAAGGAAGCTCATCCCTCTGAATGCCTATGAAGATGACGTTGATCCCAAAACACTAAGCTATGCTGGGCAGTATCCTTTCTGAACCAGAATGGTAGAACTTTGCACTCCTTCCATATCTTTGTGGTGGTATTTTTAGCTAGACATTCAGTCAAAAGCTGGCAAATTGTTTTTTGCTGTCTTTTTTTTATCATACGAGTTAAAAATTTAGAGTAACTTTTTGTTTATAAACCTGAAGCTCATCCATTATAACTTGCTAATTACTTAGATTGACTTGACAGAAACATGTACAGTCAGTCACTTAAGGTATATACTCCAAAGGTGGCACTGAAGAGAACCACTCATGGTGAGCAAGCTCAATTAATCAGGAAGAACACTCTGGTCATGTGAGTATACCAGTTGAGGATGCTCTTCCCAGAGCCAATGGCCACCTACATACCCTAGGGTGATGTGGAACTGTGAGTCATCTGGGTAACGGCAGCGCTTTCCTCTCCATTTCCCTTGACAGGGAGTAAGTGATGCCTTGGGGCTTTGCTTCAGAAAATAGCCAACTCCTGCTGTGACTAGTAAACTATCATGTGGTTTCAGTGAAGCCAAATGTGGAAAGGAAGTAGGGTCCGTTGAAGTCATAAACCTGAAGGTTTTCTCTGACAATAAACCACACTGTTCTGTCTTAATACAGTATTGTTTGTTTGGTTGTTAGTAAAATTATTTTTCCTTAATCTTACCAACCTAGGTATGTTGATGATTCTATAGCTCTTCAAATAGCACTTGGGAATAAAGATATAAATACTCTCGAGCAGATCGATGACTATAATCCAGACACTGCCATGGTAACATATTAAAGACTTCTTTCTAAAAGCATATTTTGTTATTGCTTAAGAACTAAGACTAAAGGCAAATCTTCACTTAGTAAACATCTTTTAAATATTTTTACATCCAGGTACCGTACAGAGTGTTGATTGAAAACAACTCAATTCTAGAGAAAATGTATCTCTTAGAACCAATGGGTATATTGGTTAATTTTCTTAAAAAGTGATCACATAATATAAGACCTTTATACTTGACCATTTTTTTTGAATATACCAAGTGCTTAATGCCTTTTTCTCATCTCACCCAATCCAACTTCTGGCATTTGGCATTGTTGAAGACTCAAATCTAGAAATACCTCTCGGGAGTAAAAACTTTTTTTTCTCTCATTCACAGTCTAGCAGTACTTACTGAGTGCCTCTGCTTTATGTCATTCAGTCCTTTCCTATTTTCTTCTTCTTTTTCCCAATAGTATGTCTATATATCTCTTGTGATGTATGCTCCCATCATTCTCTCTTTTCTGTTCATATTTCCATTCAGACTCTGTTCTCTCTTATGTTCAAATTTATTCCTTAATAAGTTCTTATGACTCTAATTGGAGAAGGAAATAGCAGTCCACTCCAGTATTATTGCCTGGAGAATCCTATGGACAGAGGAGCCTGACAGGCTACAGTCCATGGGGTCACAAGAATTGGACACGACTTAGCAACTAAACCACCACCACCATGACTCTAATTATCTCATTTTATACAGAGAACTTGCACATCTTTAACAGTCTCTAATCTGTGTACCAGCGACTATAATTCTAAATGTCTCCTGTGTCTACATAAGTACTTTCTTAGAACCTTAAATCTATCTACAATCAAAAGCAAACTATTTCTTATCAGCTTCCCTTTATAATCTTTATTCTTTTTAGCACTTATTATACCATATATTCGGAGAAGGCAATGGTACCCCACTCCAGTACTCTTTCCTGGAAAATCCCATGGAGGAGCCTGGAAGGCTGCAGTCCATGGGCTTGCTAAGGGTCAGATATGACTGAGTGACTTCACTTTCACTTTTCACTTTCATGCACTGGAGAAGGAAATGGCAACCCACTCCAGTGTTCTTGCCTGGAGAATCTCAGGGACGGGGGAGCCTGGTGGGCTGCCATCTATAGGGTCGCACAGAGTCGGACACGACTGAAGTGACTTAGCAGCAGCAGGAACACCATAAATTATGTCTCAATTGTTTATTTTCTGATTCTTTCCAATCGACTGTAATCTTCATAAAGGCAGAATTTTGTGATATTCATTACCATATTTTATTTACCATTTTTTTGTAATGAATGAATGTCAGTTACATGTACTCTATTATTCTCTTAGACTAGAATATTTGGAATTTAATTTTTTTAATTGAAGTATTGTTAACTTACAATATTTTATGATCCTTGAATAATATGGCTTTGAACTGTACACATCCACTTATTCATGGATGTTTTTCAATAGTAAATACTACAGTACTACACCATCTATGGTTGGTTGGTTCCACAGGTGATAGAGAACCTGTAAATATAGAGGGCCGACTATCAGGTATACTCAGGTTAACCCTCACATTGTTCAAGGGTCAACTGTATTAGTTTCGAGTCTATAATATAGTAATTTGATATTTTTGTAGATGATACTGCATACAAAGTTATTATAAAGTATTGACTATATTCACTGTGCTGTACATCACATCCTTGTAACTTATTTATTTTATACCTAGTCTTTTGTACCTCTTAATCTCCTTCATCTATTTTGCTCCTCCCCCACCCCTGGCTTCTCTTTCATTGCCAGGTCCTCCTACTTCTTTTTTGTCTTTCTGGTTAATAGTTACTTCTTTCTCATAGTTTCTGGTCTAATCCAGATCTTTACCTTTACTCACCTTTCAGTTCTTTACTAAACATTTAAGTATTATAACAAACATACTCTGGAATGTTCTGGAATATAAAGAAAAACAGCATAATCCTTGCTTGTGAGATACTCATTGTCTAAGGGAGAGACCCATGGTTATATACATAGAAGTATGGTATGTCCCATAATAGAGATGTATTCTAGGCTCCATGGAGACAAAGGGGATGCACTTAAAGACAAAGGGGATCCACCAAAAGAGAGAATACCTTTTAATAATAATAACAGACATTTATTGAGCTGCTTTCTAAGTGCCATTCTAAGCACATTACACATAGTAACTTATTTACTCTGTAACAAGCCTCTGAGGGCAGTACCATTATTTCCACTTTACAGATGAGGAAACAATTAGAGGGAGATTAGGTGACTTGCCAGGTAGTACATTTAATCAATAGGGAAGCTCTGATTCCAAGCCAAGCCCTCTAGTGTCTCCTAATAGAGGAGCTAGTATGTGTCCTGGACTTACAAAGATGAGTCGGGATTTTCAAAATGGGTGAGTGGTTCCAGGCTGAAGGAACAGCACGTATGCAAGAGGATAGCTTGTTAAAGGTACTCAAAAGTAGTTCGTTCTGGCTGGACCAAGAATGTCTCAGTGTTTGCCAGCTAAATGGATCAGAGCACCTTGAGAAGGAAAACGAGATGAGCCTAAAGAAGATGGCCACAGAGAAACTGGTGACAAGTTGAGCACTGAGAAGAATCTACTGTCAGCTGAAATAAGAAACGCTTATTAAGAGAGCACAAATTTATAATGGTACTAAAAAAGAACTTTATGTTCATCAGCTCAAATTATATAATCCTTGTACTCAGGTTGCTGTTTCTTTTCTGATTTCTCTGTTCTGTTTCTGGAACTTCTATTAGTTGGATATTGGTTTTTCCTGGTCTTTATTCTGGAACTTTTCTGTCTTACTCATGTCTTTGTCTTCTTTTCTTTCTGGGGGAAACTTTTTTTCTATTTTGTCTTTCAACTTTGTGCTATCCGGTATGTAGCCACTGACCACAGGTGGTTATTTAAATTAACATTAAATTTTAGTTCTCCAGTTGCATTGGTCACTTTTCAAGTCCTTAGTGGCTACCATGTTGGACAGCACCGAACTTTTCTATTATTACAGAAAATTCTGGTGAATATTTAGTTTTGACTATTATTTTCATATCTAAGAACCCTTTCTTTACTTGTGCTTTTTTTAAAAGAATTTGTTTCATTTCATGAATGTACTCTCCACTTTCCCACTCCTCTCAGAAATTTAATGTTAATTATAGTCTCTTGTACATTTTCTTCTCTCTGCATTATTTCTGTTAGCTTTGGATTTTTTTTTTCCTATGTGTTTTGGCTTTTCTGTTTTATGGTGGGGACTTTTCTAACACCTAGCTTCTTGTCAGTTTGTTCCTATTTGGGAGAGGCACTGAGAAGCTTAAGAAGCTTTGTGTAAATGAGTGGGGCTTATAGTCTTGGGTTTTATTACTCTTGGTTGAACTGGTTAGCAACAAGCTGGCTTTTGTTTTGTGAATTCTCAAACATCAGCATGTTTTCTTTGTACAGTTCTTTTTTCCAAAATGGGATCCTCCAATTTCTACTTAGCTATGTAAACATTTTGAGAGCAAGATAGGGAAAATAAATTGAGGTGGGCCAGGAAGGGGTGGGTTTCCCCTAGTGGCTTAGTCAGTAAAGAGTGCCTGCAATGTGGGAGACCTGGGTTTGATCCCTGGGTTGGGAAGATCTCAACCAAATGGCAACCCACTCCAGTATTCTTGCCTGGAGAATCCCATGGACAGAGGAGCCTGGTGGGTACTGTCCATGGAGTCACAAAAAGTCTGACACAACTAAGTGACTAACTTTCTTCTTTCTTTAGGAAAGAGTAGGGCTAATCCCACCATTCAATATTTAACCTTGCATTTGATCCCTGTCTTTAGACAAATGGATCTTCTCACTTTTTGAAGTTTTTATGTTACTGTTTGTGGGTTTCAAAGGTCTGGTTGCTCTGAAGGCAGATGGGTATGAATTGACTGTATTGGACAGATTGAAGATGGGGGCCCGGGAGCCATATAATCCTTTTCTCAGCCTTCCCCCTGTTTGCAGCCTCCATGGTACTTGGTTCAAGTCTTTCTCTAAGTTTCTGTACATGGAATTGGTGTCATTCTTTTCTGCAGACACATGAGTTTGATCTTTCTTAAGTTAGGTTCTTTATTTTTATCTTTTTATTGAGATATAGTTGATGTATAATATGTGTTTCACATGTACAACATAGTGATTCATAATTTTTAAGGGTTATACTTTATAGTTATGAAATATTGTCTGTATTCCCTGTATTGTACAGTATATCCTTGTAGCTTTTTTACACCTAATAGTTTGTATTTCTTAATCTCTTACCCCTATCTTACCCCTCCCTCCTTGGGCTAAGTTCTTTAAATTTTTCTGTCTATACTCTTGTCTTCACTATTGGTTTGGAAGTCACAGATATCTCCTAATTTTTCTGGAGATGGAGTTTGTATTTGTTTCTTATTTGTTTGGGCATGATTTTTTTCTTATTGAATTATTATTGACATATTAGTTTCAAGTGTAAACATAGTGACTCAATATTTATATACATTAATAAATTATCATGATCAGTCTAATTACCATCTTTCACCATATAGAGTTATTATAATTTTATTATTATTATTTGACCATGCCAGCATGAGGGATCTTGGTTTTCTGATCAGGGATCAAACCCATGCCTCCTGCATTGGAAGCACAGAGTCTTAACTACTGGACCGTGAGGGAAGTTCCACAATATTATTGACTGTACAACCCTCCATATCTGTGGGCATCTGTAGATTCTACCAACTGCAGATCCAATTAGATTGAATCCGTGGATGCAGAATCCATGGATGTGGAGGGCTGACAGTACTACTCCATTTTATGTAAGGGAGTTGAACATCATGGATTTTGATATCTGAAAGGATCCTATAACCAATCCCTTGCAGCCACTAAGAGATGTCTGTATTCCCTGGGCTGTACATTAAAGCTGTGTGACTTATTTACTTTATAATTGTAAGTTTCTAGACTAAGGGAACTGAAAAGTCTTTATTCTGCTATCTTCTTTACACATTTGAATTACTGATATTAATATAATTTCATCGAGAATGATTGTCAAGTTTTTCCTTTGTCTCAGAAACTCAAAAATAATTGGTTGTATTGCAAATGTTCAGATATCATTGGGAATGTTATGGTTCACTAAGATGGCCATCCTTCATGAGACCAAATCCTTATCAGATCTTTTATTTCATGAGGACATTTCTTTCAGAACCACTAATTGTACATCAAATGAATTATTATTTATCTAAAATAGATAAATCAGATTTTCTACTCTCTTTCTCTCTCTTTTTTAAATGAAACCATCAATGAGATCTAATGCCTTGACCTATACTGCTTAAGCTGTTTTTATTATACCTTTTTTCTCAATGATTCTAAGTTAATTGTTGTTTCTTGTTCATTCTTAAAATATATTATGAATAATGTCACCTTGTTTTTTACTTATTTTATATTTAATCCTTTCTTTAAGTGAAAGATTAGATTCCAGATTCGAGTGGGACTTTTGTCACGTGTAATGCACACCCTTAGTACTGGCATTTTTTATACCATTGTTAATTTTTCCCTTTGCCTCTTCTCTGTTAAGGGTATCATTGACACCCTTTTAGCAGATCATTGTCACTAAAATTTGTTTATTGTGAATAACTTGTATTAGCATTAAAAATGATTATTTACCGAAACTGCAATACTTTGGCCACCTCATGTGACGAGTTGACTCACTGGAAAAGACTCTGATGCTAGGAAAGGTTGGGGGCGGGAGGAAAAGGGGACGACCAAGAATGAGATGGCTGGATGGCATCACCAACTCTGTGGACATGAGTTTGAGTGAACTCCGGGAGTTGGTGATGGACAGGGAGGCCTGGCGTGCTGTGATTCATGGGGTCGCGGAGAGTCGGACACGACTGAGTGACTGAACTGAACTGAACTGAACTGACTGTCAATTAGCTCTTTCTCAGAGAAAGTTTTATGCATGACTCAGTGTAGACCAAAGTAGCTTTCTGTTTAATACATAGGTATTGTTCATTAATACTTGCCTATTTAATACATAGATATTGTCCACTAAAGAAACTATTGTTTTGTAAATAAGATTGTTTCCATTTGAGCTCATCTAAGTTCTGAAGATAGGATAGTTGATTAAGTATATAATTTTATGGTTTTGATTTTCAGATCCTTTGTAAAGGGTATGTCAGTAATTAGAGGCTTATTTGCTAGATTATTATTAAACTATTGTATATTGAAATATTAGTCACATTTTAAAAGTTTTTTTCTGATCATACTTCTTCAAGTATAGTTTTATTTCTTGCACTGATCATCTTATGAAGATATATTTTTTTATTTCTTAAAAATGATCTAACAAGTTTGCTTGACCCTCATTAGGAGAAAAACAGACCTAGGAATACAAGACACATTTAATGGAAAAGTATAGGACTAGCTAACGGGCTTCCCAGGCGGCTCAATGGTAAAGAATTCACCTGCAATGCAGGAGACGTGGGTTTGATACCCTGGGTCATGAAGATGCCCTGGAGAAGGAAATAGCAATGCACTCCAGTATTGTTCCCTGGGAAATCCCATGGACAGAGGAGCCTGTCAGGCTACTGTCCATGGGGTTGCAAAAGAGTCAGACATGACTTAGCAACTCAACAACAGCAAATAGGATTAGCAAAGTAGAAAGTGTTATTAGAGGATGGATATTTTATCAAAAGCAGTTGAAAGGAGTAATTTAATTATTTGCTTATAATTTGTGTTGATACAGAGGGAAATGATTTAACCATTTTTCTTCTTTAAGTAACCTTTTTCTTTTTACTACTTTAGCCTGCCAGATCAAGAAGTCATAGTTGGACTGACAAAGCATGTCAAAAATCATCTAATATTAATAGCATTTGGCATAGAAATTATTGCCCTAGGCGTGAACTGGAGATTGTTTCAGATACTACAAAGGTGAAGGAAAATCCAAGTACTGTGGGCATTAAACAAGTGATTAGTACTAAAGGGTTAAATCTTCCAAGGAAGTCATCCATTGTTAAAAGACGAAGAAGTGGTATGTATTTTATTTTTGTGAAATGCTAGTGAGAATTGGTCACATTTTAGAAGTCTTTGTTAAATCTAAGGTCGTTAAGATTTTTTTCCTATTTCTTTCAGAAGTTTTATAGTTTTATTTCTTATATTTAGGCCTTTGATCCATTTTGAATTAATATTTTATATGGTGTTGTGAGGTAAGGATCAAGGTTCACTTTTTTTTTGTATATGGCAATTCAGTTCTAACACCATTTGTTTAAAAAATTATCCTTTTTCCATTGAATTGTCTTGACACATTTGTGGACAGTTGACCGTATATATGCAGGTCTCTTTCTGGGCTCTATTATTCTGTACCATTGGTCTCCTCCTACTTTGTGTCAGAAAAACTGTCCTGATTACTATACCTTTATAGTCAGTCTTGAAAACAGATAATGTAAGTCCCTAAGTTTGTTCTTCTTTTGAGAAGTTGTTTTGACTATTTTGTGTTCTTTGCATTTCCATACAGATTGAATCAACTTGTCAGTTTCCTTAAAAAAAAAAAAAAAGCCTGCTAAGGTTTTGATTGGGATTTAGCTGAATCTATAGATTATTTTCCCAGGTGGTGCTAGTGGTAAAGAACCCACCTGCCAGTCCTGGAGACTTAGTAAGAGACCCAATTTCGATCCCTGGGGTGGGAAGATAGGAGACCATGGCAATCCACTTCAGTATTCTTGCCTGGAGAATCCCCTGGACAGAGGCGCCTGGCAGGCTACAGTCTATAGGGTCACAGAGTCAGACACGACTGAAGCAACTTGACACATGCATGGATTATTTTGTGGAGAATTGACATCTTAATGATATCAGGGTTTTGGACCCATTTATTTAAGTTTTCTTCAGAAATGCTTTGTAGTTTTTAGTGTACAGTCTTACACATATGTTGTCTAATGTATCCCTATATTTCAGATTTTTGATGCTGTTATAAATGATATTTTTAACTGCAATTTTTGGTTCATTGTTAGTATATAGAAATACACTTGACTTTTGTATATTAATCTTGTGTTTTGAACCTTACCAAAATCACACATTAGTTCTAGTGGAAATCTAGAGCCCTGTAGTAGAGACAGACCTCCTTTCAGACCAATAGTCACCAGTAGTCTGTCCAGCTATTCAACTCGCTGCAAATTCTTATAACTAATATATAATGACTTTTGCTCTGCATTGCCCACTATGATAATATGAGACACTGAAGTGTCTTGATCAATTGAGGATATACTAAATCTATGAATTTCTCCAAATAGATAGTCTAACAACCTTATCATGAAAAGAAAATGAGGTTAGCATAGTGTAACTTCTTGGTGAAGGCTTTCTGGGGATCCTACAATACTTTTTTTCCTCTTCTGTAGAGCTTGCAGTTTCCTGCATAATAAACAGATTTTGGCTTATACAAGTTTGCTGACCTGTAGGTATTTTTTCTAACCTGTACATTTTTGAATTTGAGGTGTCACCTTGTCTCCAGTATTTTGGCACCCTCCACTGCTCTGCCCACATCTTAGTCATAAGCATTTACTCCCATGTGAGTGGAAGCTATTTAGACTGAGAAGTAGTTGGATTAATTTTAAGCACATTAATGCTTTGTCTTTGTGCTTGCCTATTTCAGCTTTACCACTTTTATGTTATTTAGTCTTATGATTTATTCTTATACCATTAGAATACATTTGTTACACAACAATCTTCTAGAACTCTAAAGCTGTGTAATGAGGATCAGAGCTAGAGTACAATTGCTTTCCACTCCAGTATTCTTGCCTGGAGAATCCCATGGATGGAGGAGCCTGGTGGGCTACAGTCCACAGGGTCGCAAAGAGTCAGACATGACTGAGCGACTTCACTTACAAGACAATCAAATATACCTCAAAAACCATCTCAGTGATGGTGTATATATACATATATTAGGTATAGCATCTGGTTTTAATAAAACATTCTCTTAAACCAAACATAGATTAATCATAGGTTTAATTTTTTTCTTCCCATGGTGGCTCAGCTGGTAAAGAATCTGCCTGCAATGCAGGAGATCCCGGTTCAATTCCTGGGTCGGGAAGATCCTCTGGAGAAGGGATAGTCTACCCACTCCAGTATTCTTGGACTTCCCTTATGGCTCAGGTGGTAAAGAATCCACCTGCAATGGGGGAAACCTGAATTCGATCCCTGGGTTGGGAAGATCCTTTGGAGAAGGGAGCAACTAACCACTCCAGTATTCTGGCCTGGAGAGTTCCATGGACTATATAGTCCATGGGGTCACAAAGAGTCGGACACAACTGAGTGGCTTTCACTTCACTTAATTTTTTTTTTTTGCATTCAAAATTAGGCCCTTTTTTTTTTTACATTCAAATAGTATAATGAGTGTAAAGCCTTGCAGAATTGATTGTATCCTGAAATTCATACAAATAAATGACATTAAATCATAGTTAATTTTGAAACAAACAGCCAAGGGAATTTTTTTAAAAAAATCGTTTTATTTCCTTTTCTGATGCATAATCAAAAAAAGGAAAAAAAAGACTTAATCTTTAGGGCAATAGAACATAGGCTGTGAAACTGAGACCAAATCTCTAACTAGTCATGAAATAAAAATTTACAAATAATCTTATTTTTATTTAGAAGAACTGTCAGAAGATGATATGTTGGATCAGTATTCTACTTCCTTTACAAAGAAGATCAAGAAAAATAGTTGTGAAGGTAATAAGTCATTGAACTCTTCTGAACTGTTTATGCCTGACCTGGTAGATGGAACTACTGTTAAAAAAAGCTTAAGCACACCACCTACGACAAGAAACAAATTTGCAACATTTTTACAGAGAAAAAATGAAGAAAGTGGTGCAGTTGTGGTTCCAGGCACCAGAAGCAGGTATTGTTACATCTACAGAATGTTGTGTGTCTATTAGATTACATACTCTGTTGGTGTTTATTTTCATTGTTATGAATAGCACTGAATCTAATGAAACGGGTGTAGGACTTGGCTTAATCCAGTTTGTCATATATTGCCTTAGTTCCACTTGGACTTCTATTTTGTTATCTCTTGATACAGAACTAAAATAAGAATTGTAGACCTTATTGCATTTTGCATTAGAATACCCTTTGTTGCTTTGCCAGGGGGCAGGGAGGATCCACCTTCTTTTTTTCTGTTTTTTTTTAGTTTGTTTAAGAGTTAAATATAATTTCACAAAGTACTTTTGCAAATCTGTTTAAATACAGATGACTATGGAATTCTCGTATTAACTGATAATCTGATATAATACTAGGTGCTGGGTTACAGAAATGAGAGACATAGTTTTTGCTCTTGAGAAACAAATAGTTTTTCCTAGTTGGAAAAATAGGTCAGTAACAAAAGCATTCCATACCGTGTGGTAAGTACAGTGACAAACTCATGCATGAGGTGTTTTGAGGGCATCTAATGCTGAGACAGTGGTTGGAAAGGGTGAGAGGGAAGGGGCGCGTGTAAGGTGTTCTTACCTAGGTTTAAATGATTCGTGGGTGAAGCAGATAAAGAATGGAGCCAGGTGTTTTACCAGCAGACTCATGTAGCTTGGACAGAAGTATGGAGGTGAGCAGCAGTGTAGAGCATGGGGGCAACTCTTTGCTGTTGATCACTGCTATTTTTACTTATGCCACAATGTAAATTGGAAAAAGAATGAAAAAGGAGCAGGAAGGTAGATGATGAAGGGGGAGAAATAAGGAAGCCAGTTCATGAAAGGCTTGTGAGCCAACCTAAGGAACTTTGAGTCTGTAAGGGGAATAGGAAACATTTAGAAGGTTTTAATCAGGAGAAGGTTATGATTTGATTCCTGGTTTAGGTAGACCATTGGTCCCCAACCTTTTTGGCACCAGGGATCAGTTTCTTAGAAGACAGTTTTTCCATGAAACTGATGAGGGGATGGTTTCAGGATGATTCAAGCACATTGCATTTATTGTACACTTTATTTCTACTATTATTACATTGTGATATATAATGAAATAATTATACAATTCACCATAATACAGAATGGGTGCATTCTGGGCAAGTGCACTCAGTGGGAGCCTTGAGCTTGTTTTCCTGCAACTAGATGGTCCCACCTGGGGGTGGTGGGAGACAGTGACACCTGAAGCATGTTGCTTATGTCCAGTCTACTCCAAAATCTCGTTTTGGTTGCTGTCACTGCAGAAAACCCTGCTTCACAGAGTTAGGATGTTGGAAATAGAAGCCAACTTTTTAGTGTTTTTGTGGCAATCTCAGGCTATTCCGCCTTGACTTTAATCCAAAACGTATGGAGGTTTGAAGTTGTCTCAAACATACTTTTATGGCCACCATCATGTATGATCTCAAGCAGGTGATCCTCTTCTAGCATGGACAAAGTCTGTTCACCTGGCTTGTTCACAAATGGGTCGTGGGTCCACTCCTTCCCAGTCCGGGGGTCTTAGGGGAGGAATGCTCAGACTCTTTTGAGAACTGAGACAGGTGATCTTGCATCCAGCTGGAAAAAGAAGCCCCTGGCTCAGTCTCTTTCAAAATCTCTGCTAATGTGTGAAATGTCAAAAACCCCAGTGTTCCCCTGTCGCCCCCATAATTCCAGTCTGGCTTTGAATGCGGCCACTGTATCTGCTGACTTGAACACAGTTGTTCTCTCCTGAAGTGACAGACTGAGTTCGCTGAGCAGGTTGAATATGTCACACAAGCAAGTTTCGCAATCCCTTCTGTTTCACTGAAATGTGCTACCAGCAGTGACTGTTTTTCTGAAAGAAATCTCTGGAGTGGCTCTTGTAACTCAAAAACTCTAGCCAGTGATCTACCTTTAGGAAGCCACCTCACTTCTGAGTATAAGAGAAGGCGTGTGTGCTCTGTGTCCATCTCCTCACAGAGTTATGCAAATAGACTTGAATTAAAGGTGTGTACTTTAATGTGATTATTTTAATCACATCCTGCAAAACGTTAAGTTCAGGTGATATTTTTCAGCTAGCCAGCATTTCTTTATGGATGACACAGTACTCAGACTCACATTCAGAAATGAGCTCTTTGACCCAAGTAGTGGAACCAGAAAGCTGTCCAGTCGTGGCAGCCGCTCCGTCTGTGCATTTCTGAACACAAAATGACCAGTTTTCCTGATATGTAATCAGTCAGAGACTTGAATAATTTTGCAGCTGTGGTGTTGATTGGCAACAGAAGTGCACATAACATATCCTCGTGCACATCCTCCTGAAAAACAGATCACTCAAAAACAAGCATTGTTGTCTTGTCAGCGTCGGTAGACTTGTCAACCTGGATTTGTCAACCTGGATTGCATACTATGGTGACTCATTAATCCTCCTTAACAATTATGCCTCAGTATCGTCTGCTGTTTCATCAGTTTGTCTAATTATGGTGCTAGCCAAAAGAGGAACCTGTGCCACCTTTTGAACTATAGCCTCTTCTAAAAGTTCATGACAAATGTCCTTAGCAGGATCAACTCCTCCCCAAGAGTAAAGGGCTTCTTAGCTTTAGCCATGCAGTCAGCCACTAAAAATGATACTCTCAGTGTAGACACATTTAATGAAGTGGTGGCCTTCAAGAATTCCTTCTATTCTTCATGTTCACATTTTTTTTTTTCTTCTGAAACTTCAGAGGCTTGTCTTTTAATCCTGGGTGCTTGGTCTCCATGTGGCAAAGTAGTTTTGAAGGTTTCATGGCTTCTCTAGATAGCTAATCTCCAAGCTGATTAGCTTGGAGAATGTGAATTGCATATTTCAATGCACCCATAATTGAAGTAGGACTCTTGGTATTTTCTTTTAAATGCAGGTTTCTTTTTGTTGGCAGGCTTAGAGTGTTCTGCTGTTTCATCATTGGGTCTTTCCCCCTTTTCAAAGAAGTTCTCCAGTAATGTTTGTTTTTTATTCATTTCACTAGGGTTAGCTTGTGGGCTTACCAAAACTGACGGAGAAAAGTGTGCAGGGCGGAAAAGAGGCAAGGAATTAGAGGTGGTAAATGAAATAAAGGTCAGGCTACACGTGAACTAAAAATAAGCATTGGATTCTGACTTAAAGCCTGCTACTAGATGTACGTGTACGACTGAAGTACATCAACGCACTTACCACTATAAAGCTTGCCACCAGATGCAGCCTAATTGTCACTTGCCATCACTGATAGGGTTTTGATATAAGTCTGCAAGCATGTGATTTGTTACGATCTCTGTATATCTCTGCTTGTGATAATCTGTATTTGCAGCCGCTCCCCAAAGCTAGCATCACCATCTCGGTTCCACCTTAGATCGTTAGGCATTAGATTCTCGTAAGGAGCACACAACCTAGATCGCTCACATGCACAGTTCACGGTAGGGTTCTCACTTCTGAGAAAATCTAATGCCACCAGTGATCTGACAGGAGGCAGAGCTCAGGCCGTAATGTGAGCAATGCAGAGTGACTATAAATACAGATGAAGCTTCACTTGCTCATCCGCCCTTCGCTTACCTCTTGCTTTGTGGCCTGGTTCCAAACAGGCCATGAGACCAGTACGAGTCCATGGTCCAGAGGTTGAAGACCCCTGAGATGGACCACTCTGAACACACTGTGAAGAGTGGATTCTAGAGGACCAATGGCTATTGTCATAGTCCCTGCTAGTTAAGATAAGAATTTGAAGAGTCAGTATTACTTAGGGGTTAGGAATTTGGACCCTGGGGTTAGACCACCTGGATTTTGAATCTTGTCCTGTTTACTCATGAGATGTTTGACTTGGGCAAGTTAGTTTCTGGGTGCTTCAGTTTCTTAAAGTATAGCAATCTTAGGATTGCTGATAGAATTAAATTAAGGTAATGCCAAAGAATGCTCAAACTACCACACAATTGCACTCATCTCACACGCTAGTACGGAGAAGGCAATGGCAAGCCACTCCAGTACTCTTGCTTAGAAAATCCCATGGATGGAGGAGCCTGGTAGGCTGCAGTCCATGGGATCACTATGAGTCGGACATGACTGAGCGAGTTCACTTTCACTTTTCACTTTCACACATTGGAGAAGGAAATGGCAACCCACTCCAGTGTTCTTGCCTGGAGAATCCCAGGGACAGGGGAGCCTGGTAGGCTGCCGTCTGTGGGGTCACACAGAGTCGGACACGACTGAAGTGACTTAGCAGCAGCAGCAGCAGCAGCACACGCTAGTAAAGTAATGCTTAAAATTCTCCAAGCCAGGCTTCAGCAATATGTGAACCATGAATTTCCAGATGTTCAAGCTGGTTTTAGAAAAGGCGGAGGAACCAGTGATCAAATTGCCAACATCCACTGGATCATCGAAAGAACAAGAGAGTTCCAGAAAAACATCTATTTCTGCTTTATTGACTATGCCAAAGCCTTTGACTGTGTGGATCACATTAAACTGTGGAAAATTCTGAAAGAGATGGAAATACCAGACCACCTGACCTGTCTCTTGAGAAACCTGTATGCAGGTCAGGAAGCAACAGTTAGAACTGGACATGGAACAACAGACTGGTTCCAAATAGGAAAAAGAGTACGTCAAGGCTGTATATTGTCACCCTGCTTATTGAACTTATATGCAGAGTACATCATGAGAAACGCTGGGCTGGAAGAAGCACAAGCTGGAATCAAGATTGCCGGGAGAAATATCAATAACCTCAGATATGCAGATGACATCACCCTTATGGCAGATAGTGAAGAACTAAAGAGCCTCTTGATGAAAGTGAAAGAGGAGAGTGAAAAAGTTGGCTTAAAGCTCAACATTCAGAAAGCTAAGATCATGGTATCCGGTCCCATCACTTCATGGCAGACAGATGGGAAAACAGTGGAAACAATTGCTGACTTTATTTTTTTGGGCTCCAAAATCACTGTGGATGCTGATTGCGGCCATGAAATTAAAAGACGCTTACTCCTTGGAAGGAAAGTTATGACCAATCTAAGCATCATATTAAAAAGCAGAGACATTACTTTGCCAACCAATGTCCATCTAGTCAAGGCTATGGTTTTTCCCGTGGTCATGTATGGATGTGAGAATTGGATTATAAAGAAAGCTGATCTCTGAAGAAATGATGCTTTTGAACTGTGGTGTTGGAGAAGACTCTTGAGAGTCCCTTGGACTGCAAGGAAATCCAACCAGTCTATCCTAAAGGAGATCAGTCCTGGGTGTTCATTGGAAGGACTGATGTTGAGGCTGAAACTTTTTGGCCACTTGATGCAAAGAGCTGACTCATTGGAAAAGACCCTGATGCTGTTAAAGATTGAGGGCAGGAGGAGAAGGGGATAACAGAGGATAAGGTGGTTGGATGGCATCATTGACTCGGTGGACGTGGGTTTGGGTGGACTCTGGGAGTTGGTGATGGACGGGGAGGCCTGGCATGCTGTGGTTCGTGGAGTCACAAAGTCAGACACGACTGAGCAACTGACCTGACTGAAAGTGTGTAAAATAGTGCCCAATAGAGGACAGACATACAATGAAAATAGCTCCATTTCATTGACTTTGGATCGTGGTAACACAACTATAAACAGAAATTAGTAACTTTAAGAAAAAGAAAATTTATCAGCTTCTGTATTTCTCCAGAAGACTTAGAAAGTGATATAAAAAATTTTTTCAAGTTTAATAAATTAGGTTGCAGCCATTTTTGTCTAACCATGATGATGGGAAATGGTCATGAAAGAATGAACCACTGGTAATCCCTAAGCTCCTTTTAGGGAACGTGTCAAACCCTTCTCCCATCAGATCTTCTCAAGGGAACATTCATAGTACAGTGAAATGATCATTTTGATTCTTTCTTTGTTAAAGAATTAACACCCTCATTAAAGGTGTTTGTTAACAATGCAATAATGAAACCATGGCTGCACAAATAGAAAATGGGTATATAGATGATATATGTTGCTTTATACATTCTGGAAAGTTGAATTCTGTCATTTGGAGAAATTTGTGAAATTTGCGTTTTATCTTTTGGGTGAAAATAGAATTTCCTTTTTCTGCCTCTTTGGAGACAGCTAATGGGAATAAAATGGCAATCACTCCAGTATTCCTACCTGGAAGATTCTATGGACAGAGGAGCCTGGCGGGCTACAGGAGTCGCAGAGAGTTGGTCATGACTGAGCACAAACAAGCAAAACAAATGAGAATAATGTTTGTGTATCTCTTCCGGTCTTGGCTGTTGAGTCATTGTGGAAGCTTAATGAAATCTCCATTCGAAGCTGTAAATAGCTGCTTTACCTAGTTTAGTGAGATGTTTCGCTAATAGTTCAGAGGGTGCATTAAGAAATGCTCAGAAAAATATTTTTTTCTGCATCAACTTCCTGTGAAATAATAATTGTGAATGAAACTTTAATGTATAATTTTCTGATCTAGATTATATAGCAATGTCTAATAATAACTAGATATTGTTCAATTAGTTCTCTTAGCTGATTTTCAAGATTTTTTGTATGTTATTCTTCACAACAGTATTATGAGATATTCAGCTCAGTGTTATTTTCTCTATTTTGGGCTCAGAAATTTTTGAGGCTCTAAGAGGTTAAGAAACTTTCCCAGGGATGTATAGTTAGTGATAGTGATAGGAAAGACTCCTAGTCATGTTGACTAGTCATACCTAGTAGTGGTTTGTTGAAAGGCGCACACAGTCAGGTAGGCCTGGATTTGAATTGTTGCTCTATTCTTTACTTAGTCTTTCACATGCCGTTTAACTTCTTTAAGCCTATTTTTTTAACTAAAATATCGGTTCAATAATATATGTAAAATAATATATAAAAGACTTTCAAGACTAGCAGAAGTTATGTGAATCAGACAGCTGGCACCGGTGCCAGTCACTAATCCATATGCCAGTGGTCATTCCCACCCCATTCTTTTTAATATAACATACTAGGAAGTGTATTAAATATGCAAAGTTTGTCTCCAATTGCCTGTCTTCTGCAAGTCTGTTTTAAGTCTTTATAGGTACTTATCCTAGAATGATACATATTTATTTTTTGAGATCTAGAAATATAATTCTCAGTTAAGTAACACCACAGCTATTTGGAAAGAAGCAACTATGAACTGGGAGGGATTCTGGGTTTTAATTCTGTTCTTTGTTGTTGTTCAGTCACTTAGTCATGTCCGACTCTTTGTGACCCCGTGGACTGCAGAATACCAGGCTTCCCTGTCCTTTAACCTCTCCTGGAGATTGCTCAGACTCATGTCCCTTGGGTTGGTGATGCCATCCAAGCATCATCCTCTGCTCTTTAGCTGATTAATTTTACAACCTTGGGCTCTGTTATTCTAACTTCTCTTACTTATTAAATAATACACAGAAAAATGTTTGGATATCATAGAAGTTATTGTTTGCTGAAAAATGGACTATGTGATCAGATAAAGGAGCTGATGTTTCCTGCTCAATGAAAAACCAAATAAGACTTTTCCTTTCACATGCTTCTTCCTTTCTGCCTTATACCCACACACATGAGCTAATGATTTGATGAAAAGGTAAGAGGATTTTTACTCTCGAGCACTTAGTAAATATTCAGCTTATCATCTTGGTTTTGAACTAATGCTTATTAAGAAGGTACATTCTTTGTAAGTTTCATATTTAACCGATCATACACTCACTCTAGGATTTTCTTTCTAAACCTAAAAATGCTACTTGAATACATCCTTCTGAGTAATGATGCAATTTTTGTTTCATTTATATTGGAGTTTTTAAAATGACTTTTTTAAAGCTACTACCCTGAGTAAGTAGTACCTCTTTAGTAATATAGAATTTAGTAATTGATTTGAAAGTCTTAACCTCAGTATTTAAAATAGTATAGAAATATATAGGGTATATAAAAAGCTTGGTAGATTAGTATGCTACTACAAGTTCCCAGATGGTTTACTACTAGGAGTTAAGCTAAAATGAGAGGTAAGTAGCTAATTTATTTTATTTGTATTTTAATTTATTTAATTTGTATTCAAATTATAAAATAAGAGACAATAGTTATTAAGTATCCTTTCTGTTGCATATTTCTTTATCTGTTCAAATATTTGAGTGTCATGCATGTCTGCTCAGTTGTGTCCTACTCTTTTGTGACCTTATGGACTGTAGCCTGTCAGGCTCCTCTGTCCATGGGATTTTCCAAGAGCGCTGCAGTGGGTTGCTATTACCTGCTCCAGGGTATCTTCCCGATCCAGGGATCAAACCCACAGCTCCTGTGGCTCCTGCATTGGCAGGCGGATCAGCCATGTGTAAAATCTATTTTGCCTTTATTTATGAAATTAATGTATTTATTTTTAAAAAGAAGCGACCATCTTTCCATTATAAATGTTGTCACCTTCGTGAACAAACTCAAATATTTCTGCATTCTTTCCGTTGTTTTTTCTGTTAGGTTTTTTTCCAATTCTCTGGATTCTGCTGATTGTATATCAAAGAAAGCAAGCAACCAGCCTCTAGCTGAAACTGCTGTCACAGATAAAGAAACCGATGCAGGTGAACCAGATTGTCTAGAGGACAAGAAGTTGGTTGATACTAGCGTATTGCATAATTCCGGTGAGCAGATTCCAGATGATGTGACTGTGAAGGCTGAAGAGTCTCAGTCTTTTAAGATCAGCACATTCACGAGGACCGTCTCACCACCCACCTTGGGGACACTAAGAAGTTGTTTCAGTTGGTCTGGAAGTCTAGGAGAGTTTTCAAGAACTCCGAGCCCCTCTCCAAGCACAGCACTGCAGCAGTTCTGTAGAAAGAGTGATTCTTCCACCTCTCTGCCTGAGAATACTGAGATGTCTGATGTAGCTCCGTTAAAGAGTGATGAGTCAAGTGATGAATCACATCCCTTATGTGACGTGGGTCGGTCTTCACAGTCTCAGGAAAGTATGGACTTGTCACCACACAATTTAAATGCATCAAAACTTTCTCAGCCCTCTAGTAAGGATTCAGATTCGGAGGTAAGTCACATTCTGAAGCCTTTGTTTTCAAATTCATATGTAAGAGAAAATAGGATGTTAATCAGATATTTGAGGACATTTTGCCTGTGTTACAGAAATAATTGGTGTTTTCAATTTTTCACTCTAGACCTTACTGTGTAGAAAGTTCATGTTTTACTCATCTGAAGGGCTTCTCTGTATCTTTTCATAGTTTAGACTCTTATACTTTTAATCTAGCTATATATCTTGAATCATCACTGTGCGTTCCACGTAGTGTCTCAAGTTGTGGAACACTTAAGACCTAAGAATGATAAGCTTATTGAAGTTATTATAAATTTAATATTTAAATCCTTAATATAGTCTTGAATTCAGACAATGTTTGAAACCTTATTTTTTTTTATTTTTATTTTTTTTTCTTTATTCAGTTAAAAGTATTTTTATTAAAAAAGCACAAATGCAAAGAAATGAACAGAGGAAAATCCATGCGTCGAACCTGGACTGGTCACCCATGACAATATACATGCTACAATTCCACTCTCCCCAATCACTCCACCCTCACCCTCTCCCACAGAGTCCCAAAGACCGTTCTAAATGCCTATGTCTCTTTTGCAGTCTCTTATACAGGGTTCAGGTTACCATTTTTCTAAAACTAAATGACCCTGTTAATGTGATGGTGTTTGTCTTAAGTTTTAATGCTTAAGAAATATATATATTTTTTACTCTTATTATTCTCGTTCAAAGTCCCCTTTATGACAAAACAAGGTAGTAATGTAAGGGATTTTATGTTATTCTGTTTAAATTAATAAAAGCATCCTAGCCATTCTTTCTTATTCATATAATAGCTTTATTCTTACTTAAATAAAATCAAAACTCCAAATAACTACTACTTGTAAGACCCAGTGATGTCATATTTTAAAATGACAAGATGGCATAAGAGCATTCTTTAAATCTGAATAATCTCAAATTTGCTAATTTATATACTTCATTTATGTTCACAACTATAGTTACCAAGTTGTAAGAACAATTATAACTTTGGTAATATTTGACAGAATTTTGAGGTCTGATAATCCTGAATATTAAACATCTAATAAATCAGTATATCCCTGTGTACCTGTGGTCCATTGCTCAGTTGTGTCCAACTCTTTTGTTAACCCATGGACTGTAGCCCACCAGGCTCCTCTGTCCATGGAATTTTCCAGGCAAGAATACTGGAGCGGGTTGCCATTTCCTTCTCTAAGAGATCTTCCTGACCCAGAGATAAAACCCACATCTCTTGTGTCTCCTGCATTGGCAGGCGGATTCTTTACCACTGCGCCTCCTAGGAAGCCCAGTAAATCAGTATATCTTGTGTTTATCAAAAGCTGAAACTCCAATACTTTGGCCACCTCATGCGACGAGTTGACTCACTGGAAAACACTCTGATGCTGGGAAGGATTGGGGGTGGGAGGAGAAGGGGACGACAGAGAATGAGATGGCTGGATGGCATCACTGACTTGATGGACATGAGTTTGATTGAACTCCAGGAGTTGGTGATGGACAGGGAGGCCTGGCGTGCTGTGATTCATGGGGTCGCAAAGAGTCGGACATGACTGAGTGACTGAACTGAAAGGAAACTTGAGTTGTATTGGACTCAAAGAAAAAAGACTAGTTAAAATGTGGAAACCAATTGTTTTCATTTAGAGAAAGCTGAAATCAGTTAATGTATTCAAATCCAAAATCCATTCCTTGTAGTGTTCTTTAAGAGAGGCTTTTCTGGTAGTTCAGCTGTAAAGAATCTGCCTGCAGTGCAAGAGACACAGGTTCGATCCTTGGGTCAGGAAGACCCCCTGGAAAAGGAACCGGCAACCCACTTCAGTATTTCCCCTGGTGAATTCCATGGACAGAGGAGCCTGGTTAGGTACAGTCTATGGGGTTGCAAAAGAGTCAGATATGACTTGGCAACTAAACAACAAAATGCCAAACCAAATCCTTGAGGCTTTTGCTTCTCTTTTCCTGTTCACTCACTTTGTGTTCAGTTCATCTACACTGGTCACAAAGACTTTTAATATGAGCCTCCATTTTAATGTCATCTTTTTCATTTTCCCCATCTTATTGCATTTTTCTCTTGGCACTATTTGGGTTCCATCACAGTCGCTGTTTCTTGAACATCTTTCATTAAAAACCACTATCTATTTGTGAGGATACTTTCAAGTCCTCTGAACTCCTTTGGGGTATTCTTGTTTCTTTTCCAGCAGATAGCTTCCTGTTTTATTAACTTTGTAAAGCTTTTAGCATGTTTTACTGAGAAGGCTTACCAGCTCACAGCCTATGGTTTCATTATACTGACAAAACTCTCCACATGTCTGTCTTCTAGGCAATCATTTTTGTGCTTACAGTTATAGAAACATAAAATCTTTCCCCTCACCAAAGGAAAAAAAAAAAACTAAGAATCATTCATTAAATCATCTCTTGACACTCGATATGGTAAATTTCTCTTAGGATAAAAGGATTAATGATCAAACAATTGGGACAATAACAGATAACTTAAAAATTATGTAATCTTTCTTTATTCAGAAGTTTTAGAGAGCCACAGTGCCACTGACGTTTCATTTTGAGTATCAGTTTTTACTGTATGATTCTGCAGAAAATGCATTGGAGATTTCCATTGGTGATTCACTGTGAAAAGCAAAAACCATATACTCTTATGTTTATTGAGTTCATTAACCCTATTTGAGATTAATTAATCTTAGGATCTTACTTTTGATCTTTCTTTTAAGAAACAATGTAGCCCAGAGTCATCACTACTATGAGCAAGGAATGTTAGCTCTTCTGTAAGTTACAATCCAAATTAAAGGAATATTTTTGACTTTTGGATTGCTTTTTAAGTATATAATGCTATGTAGAATCCCAAGATAAATATCTGTTGTTTTAAATCCTCTTGAAAAATGCAGAAATGTAAAGTCTCCTGAATTTATTTGTTTACTTTCCAAAGTCCTTGAAAGGCTACAGCATCACATGGATTCTGTATACAATGGCTTAAGCAAGAAGGTTGCTTAGAAATTTAGCATGAAGCATGCCATTGTTTCCATGAACATGAGTTACCTTTCCCTAGATTACTCCGGTTTTGTTGAGCATTGTTCTTTGCTTTGTACACACAGAAGCACATCTCTTGCCTGGATAGAAGTCAGTTTCATCTCAGGCATATGTCCGCTCAATCATGTCCAACTCTTTGTGACCCCATGGACATAGCCCACCATGGCTCCTCTGTCCATGGAATTTCAAGAATACTAGTGAGTTGCCATTCCCTTCTCCAGGGTGTCATCCTGACCCCGGAGGCAAACCTGGGTCTCCTGCATTGCAGGCAGATTCTTTACCAACTCAGCCACCAGGCGTAAACACCTTTAAGAAGAGCTATGTGTTCCCTCTGGTTCTGGAGACCCCGCTTAGAGCTTTTTAATCTATATTTTATACAGTTTACTTCTCCATCTGAAATTTCTTACTAGTTTTCTCTAATGAAACTGGCAAAGATCATTCTTTCCACATTAATTTTCTTTTGTTGTATTTCATGCTTTTAATACCTTTTTTCTTAGAAGTTACATTTTATTTACACTGATTTTTCTCAATTTACTTATTTTATGTTTCTCTGAATATTGGTCAGTTGTCATAAAATCTTGATAGTAAAAATCTAATTTTACTTTATTTTTCGATCTTGGGGATCTAGGAATCTGATTGCAATTTTCAGTCACTTGATAAACAAGGTAATCAGAAATCCAAGCTACACTTGCTTCATTTTTCGAAGAAAGACACGCTTCTAAGAAACAAGGTAAAACACTTATTTAAATTACTTTTAAATTTCAGAAGCAGTTCATGCTTGTTACAGGAAATATGAATATAAGCAAAATTAAATCTCAAAATGCCTGTATTCTTATTTACACAAAAATGTCTACTTTCAAATCTTTTAGGACCATGTTTGTACTTGATTTGTATTGGGTTGGCCAAAAAGTTCCTTTGATTTTTAAGTAAAACTAAAAGACACATTTTTCATTTTCACCAAGAACTTTATTGAACAATGAATTCATTGTTTTGTTCCACTACCTTCTGCCATTTCTCAGGCCAATTCGTAACTCCATCTTCCCAAAACTTTTCATCATTTTGAGCAAAGAATTGTTCCAGGTACATTATTTTCAAAATTTTATAAAGACCAAAATAAGTGAAAATCCAAAGTTACAATATCTGAATATGGCAGTTAAATCAGAAAGCCAGTCATGCTGTAAGTTTTTTCCTGGTCATCAAACCTTGTGGTATCCTGATGGAAGATTATACGTTTTCTGTTGACTCTTCATCTAGTGCTGCTTTCAGCTGGTCCAGTTAGGAGCAGTACTTGTTGGAATTAATTGTTTGGTTTTCCAGAAGGAACTCATAATAGAGGACTCCTTTCCAATCCCACTATATACACATCACTTTCTTTGGATAAAGACTGTCCTTCAGTATGGTTGGTACTTCATTTCACTTGCCCCATGATCTCTTCTGTTCCACATTGTTGAACAGTATCCACTCTTGATTGCCTGTCACAATTTGTTTTTATAGCAGAATGTTTTAATTATGTTTAAGTAGAGAATCACATGCAGAAATACTGTCAAGAAGGTTTTTTTTTCACTTATATGGGACCCAAACTTCAAAGCAATTAACATAAGCAAGCTGGTGCATATGATTTTCAACATTTGATTTGGATATTTTGAGTATGTGAGCGAGCTATCTCCTGTGTGGTATAACTTTGATCTCAGTTTATGTCTCCCTTTGATCACTGTCAACTTGAATTGGTCTACCTGACTGTGGATCTTCGTCTAGTGAGAAATTTTTACCTTTCTTGGGATGAAAAGTGAAAAATGAAAGTGAAAGTTGCTCAGTCATGTCCAACTCTTTGCAACCCCGTGAACTATACAGTCCATGGAATTCTCCAGACCAGAATACTGGAGTGGGTAGCCTTTCCCTTTTCCAGGGGATCTTCCCAATACAGAGAGTAAAGCCAGGTCTCCTGCATTGCAGGTAGATTCTTTACCACCTGAGCCACAGGGGAAGCCCAAGAATACTGGAGTGGGTAGCCTATCCCTTCTCCAGCGAGTCTTCCTGACTCAGGAATTGAACCAGGGTCTCCTGCATTGCAAGTGAATTCTTTACCAACTGAGCTGTCAGGGAATAATAAAGTATAATATTGCCAAAAATATTTTTTTAATTCCATCTTCAATATTAAAATGACTGCACAGGAGTGCGATTGCTGGATCATATGGCACTTCTATTTCCAGTTTTTTGAGGAATCTCCACACTATTCTCCATAGTGGCTGTACTAGTTTGCATTCCCACCAACAGTGTAAGAGGGTCCCTTTTCTCCACACCCTCTCCAGCATTTATTGCATGTAGACTTTTGGTTAGCAGCCATTCTGACTGGTGTGAAATGGTATCTCATTGTGGTTTTGATTTGCATTTCTCTGATTATGAGGGATGTTGAGCATTTTTTCATGTGTTTGTTAGCCATCTTTATGTCTTCTTTGGAGAAATGTCTGTTTAGTTCTTTGGCCCATTTTTTGATTGGGTCACTTATTTTTCTGAAATTGAGCTGCAGGAGCTGCTTGTGTATTTTGGAGATTAATCCTTTACCAGTTGCTTCATTTACTATTATTTTCTCCCATTCTGAAGGCTGTCTTTTCACCTTGCTTATAGTTTCCTTTGCTGTGCACAAGCTTTTGATTTTAATTAACCAGAGGGAGGATAAGGGGAGGAGGAAGGTGGGAGGGGGGTTCGGGAAGGGGAACTCATGTACACCTGGGGCGGATTCATGTCAATGTATGGCAAAACCAACCAATATAATATTGTAAATTAATTAGCCTCCAATAAAAAAAAAGAAAGTAATTAGCCTCCAATTAAAATAAATAAATTAAAAATTTTTTTAAAAATGACTGCACAGAAATTCACTAATTTTGTTTTTTTCTAAAGCACACTAATATGAAAGCTGTCACAATCCAATCTAACAAAATTGTCTCGAAGTTATAGACAAGGAAGTGCTATTAGAGCCATCTTATGGAAAAAAACTTAATGAACATTTTGGCCAACCTAATAGGTGTTTAAGTTGTGAAACATGTTTGTTTTTTTCTTTATAGTATATAAGATCTATTTCATGTCCTTAAGTAACATTACTTATAATGACTAAAACATGCCATGGTGTCGATTTAACTAATCTTATGTTTGTTCTTTACTCTAAAAATGTTTGTTATACCAAACAGTACTGCAATGAAGATTTTGTTGATAAATGTTTGAGTACTGTACACATTCTTGATTTTTCATGGGGATGAATTCTGTGGAGTGGTATTACTGGTCCAAGGGCAGGTATGGTGTAAAGCTTTGATGTGTATTGAAAAAAGGCCTTCTAGAAACTGGGTCCCTGATAAGTCAATGGCTTTTTTCAGTCAGACTATATAAATATTTGTGTGACTGCATAGTGAAAGCTCTTAAGTCAAAAGCCCATTTTATATATTAAGTATCTTGCCAATATCAAAATACTAATTCCTAACTTAAAAATGGGCAAAAGGCATGAACAGAGATCACAAAAGCAAAAAGCCCAAGTGGATGATTAACATATAAAAGCTCATTCAACCTTATTCGTAATCAAATAATACAAAGTAATATAATTTCTTACCTCTTATTTTTCCAAAAGTTTCTAATTTACTGAATTTTATAAAGGTATAAAGTGCTGAGATGAATAATCACATTTAAGATAGCCTAATCCTATTAACTGGTATGATTAATTATCCAAGTAATTAATTAATTAGGATAATAATTAGGATAATCATATTTAGAAGAATAAGAATTGCTGTGCCATTTCTGGAAAGCAATTTGAAAGAGTTCAAATAATTTAACTCAGTAAGTACATTCTAGAACTTGCGCCTAAAGAGATAATGAGAATTTAAATACAAGACTACTTATTCTTGCATTGGTTGCAATAATGAAAAATTGGGGGGAAAAAATCTAAATATCTAAAAAATAAGGGTGTGAAATACATTAAATACATTGTTGGTTTTAGTGCACATATATTACTTTTCTTATATAAGAAAACTATATTTATATAGTTAATAGGTTACTTTCTTATGTTTATTTGTGAAAGCATAGAAACTTTACAAACATTTTTAATAAGTGATCTAGTATATCTATTTGAAAGAAGGTCATATCTCATATAAATATAAACCTGAAAGATATTAAGGATGTAAATGTAAAATATGTAAATATAAAGTGAAAGTTGCCCAGTCATGTCTGACTTTTTGGGGACCCCATGAACTGTATAGTCCAAGGACTTCTCCAGGCCAGAATACTGGAGTGGGTAGCTGTTCTCTTCTCCAGCGGATCTCCCCAACCTAGGGATTGAATCCAGGTCTCCTGTGTTGCAGACAGATTCTTTACTAGCTGAGCCAACAGGAAATATAAGTTTCTTTTAAAAATCTGAGTGAGAAAGACTTTTTCAAACAGATCCTGTGTTGCAAAAATGTCCATATTATGTTTGAATGAAAAGGGAAACCATGCTATTAAATAATATGTGTAGCATGGTGTTTTTGTTTGCATTGAAAATACGCATATTGTATATGTTTGTATGTGTGTGTGTGTGTTAGTCACTTAGTCCTATCCAACTTTTTGTGACCCCATGGACTGTAGCCCACCAGGCTCCTCTGTCCATGGGATTTTCCAGGTGAGAATGCTATAGTGGGTTGCCATTCCCTTCTCCAGGGGATCTTCCCAACCCAGAGATTGAACCCGGATCTCCTGCACTCCTGGCAGATTCTTTACCATCTGAAACTCCAGGGAAGCCCATGTTTGTATTCAGTTCAGTTCAGTTCAGTCGCTCAGTCGTGTCTGACTCTGCGACCCCATGAATCACAGCACGCCAGGCCTCCCTGTCCATCACCAACTCCCGGAGTTCACCCAAACTCATGTCCATCGAGTCGGTGATGCCATCCAGCCATCTCATTCTCTGTCGTCCCCTTCTCCTCCAGCTCCCAATCCTTCCCAGCATCAGAGTCTTTTCCAGTGAGTCAACTCGTTGCATGAGGTGGCCAAAGTATTGCAGTTTCAGCTTTAGCATCAGTCCTTCCAAAGAACACCCAGGACTGATCTCCTTTAGGATGGACTGGTTGGATCTCCTTGCAGTATAAGGGACTCTCAAGAGTCTTCTCCAGCACCACAGTTCAAAAGCATCAATTCTTCAGCGATCAGCTTTCTTCACAGTCCAACTCTCACATCCATACATGACCACTGGAGAAACCATAGCCTTGATTAGACAGACCTTTGTTGGCAAAGTAATGTCTCTGCTTTTTAATATACTATCTAGGTTGGTCATAACTTTCCTTCCAAGGAGTAAGCGTCTTTTAAATTTCATGGCTGCAATCAGCATCCTCAGTGATTTTGGAGCCCCAAAAAATAAAGTCAGACACTGTTTCCACTGTTTCCCCATCTATTTCCCATGAAGTGATGGGACCAGATGCCATGATGTTTGTTTTCTGAGTGTTGAGCTTCAAGCCAACCTTTTCACTCTCCTCTTTCACTTTCATCAAGAGGCTTTTGAGTTCCTCTTCACTTTCTGCCATAAGGGTGATGTCATCCGCATATCTGAGATTATTGATATTTCTCCCAGCAATCTTGATTCCAGCTTGTGCTTCTTCCAGCCTAGCATTCCTCATGATGTACTCTGCATAGAAGTTCAATAAGCAGGGTGACAATATACAGCCTTGACGTACTCCTTTTCCTATTTGGAACCAGTCTGTTGTTCCATGTACAGTTCTGACTGTTGCTTCCTGACTTGCCTACAGGTTTCTCAAGAGGCAGGTCAGGTGGTCTGGTATTCCCATCTCTTTCAGAATGTTCCACAGTTTCTTGTGATCCACACAGTCAAAGGCTTTGGCATAGTCAATGAAGCAGAAATAGATGTTTTTCTGGAACTCTCTTGCTTTCTCCATGATCCAGCGGATGTTGGCAGTTTGATCTCTGGTGCCTCTGCCTTTTCTAAAACCTGCTTGAACATCTGGGAGTTCACCATTCACATATTGCTGAAGCCTGGCTTGGAGAATTTTGAGCATGACTTTACTAGCGTGTGAGATGAGTGCAATTGTGCGGTAGTTTGAGCATTCTTTAGCATTGCCTTTCTTTGGAATTGGAATGAAGACTGACCTTTTCCAGTCCTGTGGCCACTGCTGAGTTTTCCAAATTTGCTGGCATATTGAGTGCAGCACTTTCACAGCATCATCTTTCAAGATTTGAAATAGCTCAACTGGAATTCCATCACCTCCACTAGCTTTGTTTGTAGTGATGCTTTCTAAGGCCCACTTGACTTCACATTCCAAGATGTAATCATGGTAAAAAGTCTGGAAAGATATTAAAATTATTTGCGGTGATAGGACTAAAGATGTAGAAAGTACTTTCTCAAAAGGAGGTACATCTGGACATTAAACCATCATCTTTTTATTATTATTATTATACTTTCAGATTTGCATTGTGAGTGTTTTAACTGTCACTTCTGTTTTGGTGACAGCTCCTCAGATGAACCTTCCCTCTTGCTCCCTGGTGTCCATCTTCAGTATATAAAGTCAAATTCATCTTTCTTTTTTAACCTACAACCAGTACTTCTTCAGGTACTTATCAGCTGTAATAATATTTGCTCTGTGTCACTTAGTTTCAAAATCTTAGGGTTGTCCTCTTTCTTTGTAACTTCCAGCTGGATTCTTCTTTTTCAAGGGCTAAAGAAAAAACAATCAAGACATCTATACTTATCTAAATCCTGTTTCTTTCTCTGTCTTATTTCTTGCTCTCCTTTTTTCCTGTCATCAACATCCTAATTTAATATTTCATCTTTCAGATGTGAATCTTTCCATTCTTTATACACCCTCTACTAGGTTCATCAATTTTAAATCCTTGTTTTATATTACCACACTCCTACTGTCCTAAAAAAACAGTCACAAAACTTGAATGGCTCCACATTTCCAGCAGCATACAAGTCAATGGATTCAAGGCACAGATAAAGACAAATATCATATGATATCATTTAATCATGGAATCTTTAAAAAAAAAATGATACAAATGAACTGATTTACAAATCAGAAATAGAGTCACACACATAGAAAACAAACTTAAGTTGCCAAAGGGGATAGCGGGGAAAGTAGGGTAGAGATAGAAGCTAGGTGTTGGGGATTAACATATACACACTGCTGCTGCTGCTGCTAGTTTGCTTCAGTCGTGTCCAACTCTGTGCAACCCCATAGATGTCAGCCCATCAGGCTCCCCCATCCTGGGAGTCTCCAGGCAAGAACACTGGAGTGGGTTGCCATTTCCCTCTCCAATAAGTGAAAAGTGAAATTGAAGTGGCTCAGTCGTGTCCGACTCTCAGCGACCCCATGGACAGCAGCCCACCAGGCTCCTCCGTCCATGGGGTTTTCCAGGCAGGAGTACTGGAGTGGGGTGCCATTGCCTATATAAAATAACAAGGACCTACTGTATAGCACAGGGAAATATACTCAGTATCTTGTGATAACCTATAAGGGAAAAGAATCTGAAAAGAATATATATATAATATATATGTGTATATAACTCAGTCACTTTGCTGTACCCTTGAAATTAAAACAATATTGTAAATTATACCTCAATTAAAAATCAATAGATCAATTTAAATGTCAGTAGAGATCTGTTTAAGTAAATTATGGTACATTTATACAATGGAAAAGATAAGCAACCTATTCAAAACAAAATTCAGTTCTACATGTGAAATGGAAAAATCTTCAAGATACATTACTCCATAAAATAAAGATATATTAAGCAAGGAAAAAAGTACACATTGTGGTATGATGCAGTTTTTAGTATGCTGCCAGTCGTGTGGGAGAAGGCAATGGCAAGCCACTCCAATACTCTTGCCTGGAAAACCCCATGGATGGAGGAGCCTGGTAGGCTGCAGTCCGTGGGGTCGCTAAGGGTTGGACACGACTGAGCGACTTCACTTTTCACTTTCACACATTGGAGAAGGAAATGGCAACCCACTCCAGTGTTCTTGCCTGGAGAATCCCAGGGACAGCGGAGCCTGGTCGGCTACCGTCTATGGGGTCACACAGAGTCGGACACGACAGAAGTGACTTAGCAGCAGTAGCAGCAGCAGCCAGTCGTGTGGTGTGTATGTGTAAATGAATTCAGTCATTGCACAGGAAACCGGTAATAGCGATTGCCCGACCAGTCCTTTCTAAAGGAGATCAATCCTGGGTGTTCACTGGAAGGACTGATGCTAAAGCTGAAACTGCAATACTTTGGCCACCTCATGCAAAGAGTTGACTCACTGGAAAAGACTCTGATGCTGGGAGGGATTGAGGGCAGGAGGAGAAGGGGACGACAGAGAATGAGATGGCTGGATGGCATCACCGACTCTGTGGACATGAGTTTCAGTGAACTCCGGGAGTTGGTGATGGACAGGGAGGCCTGGCGTGCTGTGATTCATGGAGTCGCAGAGTCGGACACGACTGAGCGGCTGAACTGAACTGAAAGGCAGTGAGGAAAGCTGGTGCCTCAGACGGTAAAGCATCTGCCGCAGTGCGGGTGACCCGGGTTCGATCCCTGGGTTGGGAAGATATCCTGGAGAAGGAAATGGCAACCCACTCCAGTATTCTTGCCTGGAAAATCCCATGAACAGAGGAACCTGGTAGGCTACAGTCCATGGGGTTGCAAAGAGTCGGACACGACTGAGCGACTTCACTTAAAGGCAGTGAGGAAGTAAGAGAGACTCACTTTTCTGTCTTTTTGTAACTCTTACCTGTTAAAAATATTATATAAGTTTTGCAGACCTAAACCCACTTTTGCACATTGATTATAGGTTATTTTTTGTTCCAGTGTATAAATAATTTTGTTTCAGTGTATAAAGTTTGAGATTAAAGGTAGTTTGTTTTAACACAGTAGTATTAAAACAAGCATTTACTCTTCAGATTCCTGGGCTGTATAAATCCAGTTCTGTGGACAATCTTTCTACAACCAAGATCAAACCTTTAGTACCTGCCAGAGCCAGTGGGCTGAGCAAGAAGCCATGCATCCATAAGAGAAATCATCACAATGCCGAGAACCAGCCAGGACTGCAGATCAAAATCAATGAACTCTGGAAAAATTTTGTTTTTAAAAAGTGAGTTACCTTGTTACTGATTCTAAAATAGGATAAGTCATTTTTTTTCTATAATCTCAATTCCTGTCTCCTCTTTCTGTTTTCATATAAATCAGTTTCTTTTGTAACTGACTCTTTGTAAGAATATGTAGTCTCAGTTTCTGTACCTTCTTTTTAGTGAAAAGATGGCCAACTGAAAACTTCAGTTCTCAGTCTGGCTTTGGGGTCTATGTTGTTAAGCAAACTACTTTTCCAGGGCTTAAGTGCCTCAGCTTTTTTTCCTTCTAAAAGTTGTTTCAGACTTGCGAATGGAAAGATAATGCTGTATGGTTACTTCTGGACTTAAGGCAGTTTGTTTCCCTAAATTACCTCATCTAAAATGGGAAGAATCAATGAGTTTATGAGTTTATATGATGAATTAGCCAGATTTCTACTGTATATGGCAAGCATTGTTTTAAGAGAGTTGACCCTGCATATATCTACATTTTTTGAACCGCATTACTTCTGTTAGACAACAAAATTAACCACAGAGTAGCATGACTTTATCGGAGAAGGCAATGGCAAGCCGCTCCAGTACTCTTGCCTGGAAAATCCCATGGACGGAGGAGCCTGGTAGGCTACAGTCCATGGGGTCGCCAAGAGTCGGAGACGACTGAGCAACTTCACTTTCACTTTTCACTTTCATGCATTGGAGAAGGAAATGGCAACCCACTCCAGTGTTCTTGCCTTGAGAATCCCAGGGACGGGGGAGCCTGGTGGGCTATGGGGTCACACAGAGTCTGACATGACTGAAGCGACTTAGCAGCAGCAGCAGCAGCAGCAGCATGACTTTATAGTTAATTTATTTTCTTGTTCTTATTACAGCAAATGTGCCAAGAATAAAAGCAAAGAGAAAGGGTTGGGGGGAGGTGACTTACATGGGATGAAAAGATTAAACTTTACCTAGTAGATATTGTTATCACAATCAGTTGAGATAGTATGAGTGGAAATACTTTGTAATAAGTGCTGGACAGTTATTTTTTACTTACATGTGTAAAGTCTAGATTAAACCATATAGCAGCATTTCTCAAGCTTTTTGCCTTTAGGAACACTTTGCTGCTAAGTCACTTCAGTCATGTCCGACTCTGTACGACCCCATAGATGGCAGCCAACCAGGCTCCCCCGTCCCTGGGATTCTCCAGGCAGGAACACTGGAGGAACACTTTATAGTCTTATAAATTACTGAGAGCCCAAAAGTACTTTGGTTTATGTGGGTTATATCTGTCAACATTTAACTGTCTTAGGAATTAAAAGGAACATTTAGAAAATACTTATTAATTTTTAAATAACAACAATCTCATTTCATTTTAAAATTGATAGTATATTTTTACAAAACTATGTTTTTCAAAACAAAAGTGAGAATGACATTGTTTTACATTTTTACAAATATTTTCTGTCCAATTTAATGGAACTGAACTGGATTCTTATATCTGCTTCTTTTTTGATTTGTTATGCTTTGGTTGAGTTATATGAAGAAAATCTGACCCCACATGTAAATGCACTTTAGCATAATAGCATTTTTTATTTAATTTTTATTTTTCTTCTTTTATATTACACCAAAATTTAGTACGTGGTAGTTTCTTAAAAGTTGTAATATAGGATATGAAACCATATTAATTGATTTTTATACATTACAGTCCACTGGCTCATATTGTATTTTGGTGTTCATCTTTTCCTCATTCATAATTTTATAACATTGGTGTAGATCATTTGAAAAATGTGAACTTGTCTCTGGCAACAAATGCTGTTAGGTTTTTTTTTTTTTTTTCCCTTAGAAATAACAGTCTCTGTTCATTTTAGAGAAGCCCTTTGCTAAATACTTAAATTTGAATTTCCATAGTGACACTGACTTTTTATTTAGTACTATCAGTATTTCTTAAATAGTTTGGTGATTTTGTGTTGATTCATTGCCAGCAGCTTTACTTATCAGCATAAGTGTCCTTTTTTAGATTATTGGGACAAGTGTCAGCACAGTATGAAAAGCAGAGAAAGTCTAAATACTATTATGAAAATAGTTTTAAATATTACAACCCCCCCCCCAAAAGGATCTTGGGAATAGGATTAGTTTTTATAGACATAGAACTTCCTTCCAAAAGTTGGGAGAAGGGAAGGAGTGAAAAGATAGGGCTTAAACATTTGTTCATGCTTCATTCATGCTGCTTCTCAGCCAGACTTGAGAAGGATGCTAGAGAGAAAAACACTAAAGTTTGTTTACTGAAATCATTCTACCTTAGTTAGTGTCTATTTAGTAGTGGTGTGGTACCTACTTTGAAAGATGATTTAGAAAGCAGGAATGGGTACTAAAAAGCAAAACTCAAATTTTGCAGGGTGTACTCAGAGAAGAATTTGATTGTGTTACATAATGAATTGAGGGAAATTATACAGTAGAGGTTCTTATCCTCTTTATATACCTCTGTTTTGTCCAGACAGATTACTCTCTAATAAACACTACCATAAAAACACCAAATTCATTTTATTATATTTTGCAGAGATTCTGAAAAGCTTCCTTCTTGTAAGAAGCCAGATCCCCTGTCTCCAGTCAAAGATAACATCCAGCTAACTCCAGAAGAGGAGGATATATTTAACAATTCTGAATGTATGCGTGTTCAGAGACCACTATTCCAGTAAACGCAAGCAGCTGGGAGACTGTTGCCTGAAAGAGAATCTCTATCAATTTCAAGTCCTGTTTGGAAAGGAGGCCATTCTGAAAGATTTGTTCTTAGATCTATGCTATTTATTTTAAAAAGAACACAATTTTTTATAATAATGTTGTAACTGTTCCTGTTTAGCTTTTTATATTTTTGTAAGAAGCTAACTAGAGAAATAACTTTGGAAAATCTACTCTACGACTTCCCCTGTGGTCCAGCGGCTAAGACTCCTTGCACCCAATGTAGGGGATCCAGGTTCGACCCCTGATCAGGGAACTAGATCCCACTTGCCACAACTAAGGGTTCCCATGCTGCAACTAGGATCCAGTGCAGCCAAAATAAATAGTTTTAAAACAAAAATTTATTCTAAAGATTTCTATAATGTCATCAAATACAAAGATGGTAAATGGAAAACCACAATTCTGTAATCATTTTATACTATAAGAAATTACTATACTTTTCCATGCTTTCATTTTTTTTCAAATGCCTTTCCTGTCTTTCAGGGTTGAATTGGAAATACAGTTGCTGGGATGGGAGTGGTAGTTGGAAGGGTTAAAGATCATTGCATAAATGGGACAGTGCTCTGTTATCCCTGAAGAGTATGGTAGGTTACAGATTGACAGTGAAGGAAAATTGCTTTCAGCATCATATGAAAGGAACTACTTATATCATTCATATTCCTAAACTTCCAAAATAGCCTGTTTCTCTTGTATATCTTTTTTGAAGTGTAGGCTAAAAATTCCTTAACTTATATTTTAAAACTTATGTCCTAGGTGTGATGTAAGATATTACTACTAAAGCTACAGAATCTGATTTGTCCATACTCTGCAAAGAAATAGATGGGAACCAAAACCAGGTAGGCAAGTGAGGATCTGAAGTAAGGAAGTGAAGTGACAATCTGACTGGAAGTAAAACAATTATAAAAGTGTCTGAGATATAGAGGATAAATGAAAGGGAGTCAGAGCAGTTTAATTTTTAAATGAGACTTAGTAGAGGACTTTGATAAAGAGTCCAAGTGGAAAAAAACATGTTTTAAGAAACAGCATAAATTTTTAAATGGAGACAATTTTTTTTCTCAAAATCTGGAAAAGGCTATACAAAGAACAAAAGCAAAATTGAACTTTCTGTGAATGTTTCCTATTACAGAACAAATTAAGAACGGGAAGATGGCAACAGTGCTGTAGTTTTTCAGTCTCCGAACCCCCCCTTAACTACAACTGGATGACAAAGTCAAAATACCAGTGAACAACATTACAACAAATTCAGATGGCATCATATATTTAAATCCCAAAATGTAAGTAGGTGAATACAAGCCACCAACAGCCACAAGACTGCAAGGTGGTACTGACATCTATTTGGGAGAAGTAGAGAATGGCAGTAGGGCATCTAATGGACATGAGAACAGAACTTACATAGAATAATCGTTGAAACAGAGCAGACCAAGTTGCAAATAGCATTTAAAACTGTTAAGCAATCCAGTGGTAAGTGAATGCAAGAGGCCTGCAATTATATCTGAAGGACGGAAGCAATGTAGTCCATGTGAACTTTTGAAATGATCTCCTGTCTTTGCCAAGGCTCCCTTCTAGGGTAACAGGGTCCCCCACAGAAGAGAAAATGCTGGCAAGTAAAACAAAAGCTTGAGTGGGAAAGAGACAGTAGACACAAAGGACGAGAAATAGTTGACCAAGAAATCTCAGCAGAATACTGTCTGTTTTTGAACACTGAAAAAAGCAACAACGAAACAGCTGAGGTTTGAGAAGCTCCCATGAGCCATGCCTGCTCAAAGTTAGTTATTTTACTTAAAAAGAAGCTACAGAAAATTGTTTAGGTCAGTCCTTTACAAAACTGATTTATTAAAGAGTTGAGCAGTATAAAATCTCTACAAATAATGGAAATCTACCAGAAAGGCCCACTGAGCAGATCAAAACCAGCGTGTTCGAAAATGTGCTAAAAGTTAAGAAAATGCTATAGAATGTGAAGGAAATTTAGAACTGGAAAAACTCAGAGGAGGAAAGAAAAGGCAAGCTCAGGAAAGTGTTAGAAATAAAAATTTCAGAAATTAAAGCTAGAAGGAACACAAGCAAATAATCATACCTTAAATAGGTAAAAAAAACAAAATGGAAAAAACACCTTAAAAGATAAGCAAGTCACAGATATTGAAGATGGAGCAGAAGGTCCAATATACAGATAATAAGAGTCTCTGAAGAAAAAACAACCTATAATTTCAGGAAAATTTAAAATTTTAAGATTTGAAACAATATTTTTAAAATGCACTGTTACACCCAGGATTATTGATCCAAAACAGCTAATACCAAGATGTAAGCGACAAGTTACTTTAAGGAAGGAAAAATCCTCTGGGCAGGCAAGGACAGCAAGTGACATGTAAGAAAAATAGTAATAATCACGAGATTTTTCCACAATTATTCTTTATACCTGAAGAAAATTGAGTAATGTGTTAAAGATACTCAAGGGAAAATGTAAGCAAAGGGTTTTATATTCAGCAAAATCAACCTTCAAGTATACAGAATACAAACTTATCAATCAAACAAGAATTTGGAAACTACTGCTCACTTAAGCTCTTCCTGAGAAATCAGAAAATAACCAAAATAACTGGAGAAATAGCACCATAAAGATTGATGTTCTTTACATCATAGTGACGTGTACAACTAAAAATGAGAGCTAAAAGGGAAATATGATATGCAATGACTGTGTGCCCAGATGACACAGATAGTACAGCTTCAGAGAAGAGACCATATGCAAAACATTTGGTTTAGCTCGAAGTAGTCTGATAATTGTTATTTTAGGACTATTGTGTATATAATGTGGGATAGGGTAAATGAATATTTGTGGGATATTTTAATTCATCCCCAATTTTCTTGAGAACCAAGATTCTTCCCCACCCCCAAGATTCTTAATGTCTAGGAAAAAGGAGATTAAGACAAAATACAGAACAGCTTAATTTTTTTTAATGTAGTTATAAACTTGAGTTGTAAGTACTGGTAAACTTATGAATGTATATACATGCATACTATATATACGCTCATTTACATATATGTGTATGTGTACATACATATACCCACACATGCTAAAGAAACCCAGAAAAAATAACCAATCCTGTACCAATGAGCATCCCTATCACTAGTCTTAATATACCATTTTTTATTGAAAGAAATGAGAGCTTCTTGGAAAAGTAGTCTGGAAAAGACATATAAAAGGCAAGCCTGGGATATCTTGTTAACACAGAAGCCTTTAGTGAGTAACATGTAATTTCAAAAATGATTAAGGAGACACCTGAAGAGGACCCCACTCTCCAAACATGGGAGAATTTGATCTTGAAAAGATAAGAACTGTCCTTTATTTAATCCCATCATAAACATATTTTTAAAAATAGGTCACCTTCAGAAGATGACAGAGTATCAATGCATTATCTTGAATATGGGAAAGTAAAAGGAGAAATATCAGTCATTTCCCCTATCTTTATACTGTATACTTTATACTTCAGGCAAGAATACTGGAGTGGGTTGCCATTTCCTTCTTCAGGGGATCTTCCCAACCCAGGAATCAAACCTGGATCTCCTGCATTGCTGGCAGATTCTTTACCAACTGAGCTACAAGGGATGCCCATCTTTATACTGTACCAGTGGGTAACCAAACAGAAGATAAATCTCTTTTTAGTGCTCTAACAATGAAAAAGATACCACTGTTTTGCAACCCCCTGTGGATTTAGGCTTAAAGTGTTAGCTGCTGTTAACATTGTAACTAGACATTTCATTTCTCTTAATGAAAGAACTCAGCATCCTCTAGTCTTGCCACGGGATTGGAGATGAGACATCATTCCTCTGGATCCAACTGCAGAATTGCAGGAAATGCAGAGGAAATAGGGAACTGCGATCTGAGTGTACAATTAGCAAAATTCAGACAGCAAGAAATTACAGATTAAATGCCCTTGGATTCCCAACAGATAAATTGTAAGGGAAGGGAGAGGAAAATTCCATATTAAAAAAAGGATAAGACTAAATTAAATTATTTAGGGATGCCCACTCTGGTGATTAGACAATAGAGAAATATAAGGAAGTGATAACTATAAAATTTATGGTGGTGGTTACAGGGAGTTCAGTAGTGTCCAACTCTTTGTGACCCCATGGACTATAGAGTTCATGGGCAAGAATACTGGAGTGGATAGCCTTTCCCTTCTCCAAGGGATCTTCCCAGCCCAGGGATTGAACCCAGGTTTCCTGCATTATGACAAGGTTTGCTTATAATAGCTTATTAGGGTATTGATATAAAGTAAAATGTTGACCTTCTAATTTATTAGGCCATTTACTTGCTTTGTGTGGCCCTTCATATTTTCTGTTTTTTTCATTTATGTAAATATTTTTTAAATGTTTACAATGTTGTGTTGGTTTCTGCCATACAACGATAATTTTTTTAAATCATTTTAATAGTATTCCATCAAATTGAAAATATAATTGTAAGAGGCATCATTAATTTATGTACCGTTGGGAATAAACTCCATCAACTTGAAGGTACACACTGTTCTCAAAAATGTTAAAATATGTACCTTACACTAGAGAGCCTGCCACAATTCAGTGATACACATCCTGTGCCTTGTGCATGAAATCAAGCAACTCTCCTCGTTTCCAAAAGTTAACGACATTTGGCACCAGACAACCTCTGTTCTTGAAAGACATGAAGCACAGCTGAAAGTTCAAGGCTGGAAAGATGGGACAAAGTGAAAACAAACTGAACTCAGTCTCACTTCCCTCTGTCGGTCCCATTCTCCCTTCTCTGGGATTCCAGCTGCACACGTTAGGAAGCCATAAGTTGTCACACAGCTGTTAGTGCTGTTACGTTTACTTTCTACTCTGTTTTTCAGTTTGGGTAATTTCTATGAACCCATTTTCTAGTTAACCAATTCTTTCCCTGAGTCTTCATCTGGGTCATTCTACTTTTTGTTTTTATTTCTTGTATTTCTAACTTACAGTCTCCGTCTCTCTGCTGACATTCCCCCAGCCTGCTCATGCACATGTGGTCCATATTTTACACAAGGCATATTAACTATAGTTATTTTAAATACTTTGTCTAATATTTCTAGTATCTGGGTCATCTCTGAGTCTGGTTCTGCATCTTGTGTCTTGAAAGTGTTTTCATTTTCCCTGTTTTGTATGTGTGTGTATCATGTTTTCTGATTGACTTGTATGCCATATATTGATATGGGAAAGTAGTGACCGAAGTAAATAACACACTTGGAAATGAGCATGCATCTTCCACTAGGGGTTAGAGTGAGGCATTGTAAAATCTACTCAGGACTTGAACTGGCTTGGGTTTATTATTGCTATGACAATGAAGTCCTCTAGTGTGGTGCTAGGGTTTTTAGCTTTGTTTGTTTTTCAGTGTTCTTGCTCTATCTTCAGTTTTTAGCCTTCTTCATGCACTTATGTCTCAGAAGGGGTCTATCTTCAACCCCTTGCCCCTCTCCATCAGTAGACTGTTGTTTATTGTTGCTTGTTTAATGACTAGATGCAGCCTGTGCTGTGCTTAGTCACTCAGTCATTACTGACTCTTTCTGACCCCATGGACTATAGCCCACCAGGCTCCTCTGTCCATAGGATTCTCCAGGCAAGAATACTGGAGTGGGTTGCCATGCCCTCTTCCAGAAGATCTTCCCAACCTAGAGATCAAACCCAGGTCTGCTGCATTGTAGATGCATTCTTTTACGATCTGAGTCACCAGGGAAGCCCAAAAATACTGGAGTGTGTAGCCTAACTCTTCTCCAGGGGATCTTCCTGACCCAGGAGTCAAACTGGGGCCTGTTGCATTGCAGGTGGATTCTTTACCAGCTGAGCTACCAGGGAAGCCCAGATGCAGCCTGAGGGTAATGTAAAACTGTTATCAGTTACATTTGACTTTATAATCCACTGCACAATCAGTATTATCCACCTTTGTTTCTCAATCCCCTAGCAATATGATCAGTGTTTCAAGTTCTTATTTAATGACTTCTGGTTACCAGGCACTGCATATTGTATAGCACCTGAAGTCTTTATAAACACGTGTCAGTGTTTAACACTTGTTGACTCACGGCTTAGCAGGGGCAGAATAATTGAATGCCAGATAGGGATCAGAAGACTTGATATATATTAATAATTCTGATTATTAATACATAATATTAATGACCTTGAGTAAACTATTGAACCTTTGTTGTCTTCATGTTTTTTTCTCATAGAACAAACATTCAGTTCAGTTCAGTTCAGTTCAGTCGCTCAGTCGTGTCCGACTCTCCGCGACCCCATGAATCACAGCACGCCAGGCCTCCCTGTCCATCACCAACTCCCGGAGTTCACTCAAACTCATGTCCACAGAGTCGGTGATGCCATCCAGCCATCTCATTCTCGGTCGTCCCCTTCTCCTCCCGCCCCCAACCTTTCCCAGCATCACATTACAGCTCCAAAATTCCATGAACCAAACAGTAAATTCTCTGGTTTATCCCTGGTGGCTCAGATGGTAAAGATTCTGCCTGCCATGCAGAAGACCCAGGTTCTAGCCCTGGGTTGGGAAGATCCCCTGGAGAAGGGAATGGCTACTCACTCTAGTATTCTTGCCTGGAGAATTCCATGGACCAAGGAGCCTGGCGAGCTACAGTCCATGGGGTTGTAAAGAGTCAGACAGGACTGAGCGACTAACACACACATTTTAAAGTCTATTCCAAAGGCTCCACAAGAGGGCAGCTCCTCCACATTGCTTAATGTCTGAAAAGAATTCCACAAGTCTTTAAAAACTCACCCTTCACCCTTGCATACAATATTTTACTTTTGTTTCTTTTAATTGTACAAGTCAGGCACAAATATAGTCACACTTATGAAAAAAGTTCCAGCATTACAGACTAACTTCAAGTCTCTTAATTAGTACCCCTGATCCTAATTTTCCCTACTGTTCAGTTGTGGGTATTTTATTTTTTATGAAGTTTTATTTTCTATAACTTCTTTAAAACAGTTTCTGAAACTAACTTTTTTAATCCACATAGGATTTAAACATCTTTTCCTAATATAGATTAGTTTACCTTTAATTATTCTCTTTAACTCCATAAAATGCATGTCATAATTAACCTATTTCTTAATGACATTTCGATAATGTTTTCAGTATTTAAACAATGTTGCATCAAAAATTTCTATACTGCATTTTGGAAAAAAGTGAAAATTCACCCTCTCAAGATTTCATAATTAAGATTTGAAAGCTAATTTATTCAACCAAAAGAGGAATGTTTTAGTAATTTTACTAGCCACAAAAATATATAACAGGAAAGATATTACAGAAAAGGGGCTAGAAGAAGGAGAAACACTTGACAGCCTTCCTTGGAAAGTTTACTGCATTTCACGATATAAATCATTCTGGATGCCATTACTGTTAGGGTGCTTCACAGATATGTTTTTGTTGTAGAGAAGATTAGACCTAGGACAAGTGGCCCAATTAAAACAACAGGGACAAGAAAGACTCAAGTGTGGCTACCCAGTGAGGGTAGTTTCTGTGTCTTGGTTACCTGTTTGTTTTCTACACTGTGAGGGACATGTTTGATGGGAATAAGCCAAAGCTGTTTATATGTCATATACACAAGAAAAAGATGTGTCTAGTGTTACTGCATGCGTACACGCTGTTACTCAGTTGTGCCAGATTCTTTGCAACCCCATGGGCTGTAGCTTGCCAGGTCCCTCAGTCCATGCAATTCTCCAGGCAAGAATACTGGAGTGGGTTTCTATTTTCCTCCTTCAGGGGAATCTTCCCAACCCAGGGAATGAACACACGTCTCTTGTGCCTCCTGCACTGGCAGGCAGGTTCTTTTCCACTAGTGCCTTCTGGGAAGTCCCTGGTGGTATTAATGGATATAAGTTGTACCTATAGCAAATATTCCCAGAAAAATAGGTTCTTCTTTGGAACTTTTTTAGAATTTGGAACCTGATTGTCCTTGAATGGGGTGTGTGAAACGAAGACAGGTAAAGAGGCAGTTGGGATGCTTTCCGTGACCAAAACTTAGAGAAAGGGATGTACAGAATATGTTTGCAGAAAAGTGAAGCTAGCTTAGCCAGACCATTCTAAACATGGAGGTTTGTTAGGAGACTACAGGACCAATGGTCAGGTGTTGTCAGGAATGTGTGTGTTGTGTGTGTGTGCTCAGTCCTACTTTTTGCGACCCCATGGACTGTAGCCCATCAGGCTCTTCTGTTCATGGGATTTCCCAGGCAAGAATACTGGAGTGGGTTGCCATTTCCTTCTCTAGGGGCACTTCACAACTCAGATCAAAACAGCATTTCTAGCATCTTCTGCATTAGCAGGCAGATTCTCTACCACTGTGCCAACCCATACATTAGAATAAATAAGAGGTGCAGAAGCAAGAATTTGCCTAGAATCTTAAAAATAAGGGCTTGGAACTCCTTCTGTGGCTGATGTCATCAAGGCCTGCCACCCCCCCCAGCCTGGTTTTCAAACTGTGGTCCAAACTCACATTAGGCATATTTTCCCCTTTCTACTTCCCTGTGTCTACAGGATGCTTTGATGTCAGAGAAGTTTTATTTAATTTTTTTCCCATAAGACACAAACACCTGAAAATTTGACTCATTAAAGGAGACCAAGGATTATGACAATGGATTTTTGGAGCTGTGGGGCAGGACTTTAAATCATTTACACTTACCCATAGGACCTGGAGGCAGCCTACTCACCTTTGTTCTGGGATGCCATCTTTTGATTTCTGAAGAGACCGTCTGTGATGGTATTTGGGGACTAAAGGAAGAAATAGTGTTTGGAGGTATTGAAGGGGTATTCTTCATTTATAGACTTAAAGTGTTTAATACCTACATTTGGAGGTATTGAGGGGGGTATTCTTCATTTTGATCTGAACTTTGAAGATTTTTACACTGGAATGACAGTGTCTGGCCCTTTAAGAACTGTGCAGATGAGGAGGTTGCCAGAGAAATGTTTAAGAAAATATTTCCCCAAGAGCACAATGTTTTCTACTCCCAACTTTTCAACTTAAAATTCAAGAGCACATTAACAGCATGGTTTTTGTGTTGTTTAAATTCTACCACCTGTGCAATACAGAGCATGTTACTCTTTCTCTGAGCTTCAGTTCTCTTTTTCAGAAGAAATGAGAAAATATAGATAGTAATTAGCAAGTACAGTGTCAAACACGATGTGTGCTTCCTGCCCATTCCAATGAGGGAAATAGTGATGATGAAAACATTTGTGATATTGATAAACCAAGTTTGTTGTCCAGACTGACCTTGTCTTTTTCAAAGAACATTACCCCTCTGATCCTCAAGCTGTTCATCAATTAAATGGTGACAACATTAACTTAAACTTTTTGAGTTGTATGTACAAGCCATTGTGGTTAAGTGTTCGCATATATTAACTAATTCATTTGGTGTCCTCAGTCCCCCAAGGTAGATATTATTTTTATTTTACACACAGGGTAAAATGAGGCAGAGAGAGAGGTTGGTTGTATCAATTGCCATAAGGTCACACAACTAGTAGGCAAAAGATCCAGAGTTCAGCCCCAAGTGGTATGTGTTTTGCTTGTTGTTGTTTTGGTCACTAAGTTGCATCTGACTCTTTGTGACCCCATGGATGCAGCCCACCAGGCTCTTCTGTCCTTGGGATTTCCTAAGCAAGAATGTTAGAGTGGGTTGCCATTTACTTTTCCAAGTATGTATATGTATACCAAATGGTATGCATACTATTTTTGTGGAATATTAAAATGTAAAATTAATAAAGGACATAGTAATTGCTTGGAATATATTCACTATGTTGGAAAAAGTAGTGATTATGATAGAGGCCTCTCTATAGGTACGGTCATATGATTAATGTTCATCAATGGAATGAGTGAACACTATGAGATATTGCCATGTTAAACACTTTAAGTCTGAGAAGGCTAAGTGTAAGTGTCTTTTCCACCTATTTTTCTCATCTGAACTTGTGGAAACAAAGGACCTTGAGATGGCAGAATTTCAAGTGTACAGCAGCATGTGCACTTGAATTTCTTCTGAAACAATGCCAAACAGGGAGTCTCTTACCTGTATTGCAGTGCAATGTGGGTGAAAATCAACTTTTTTTATGTCTGTCTATTAAAGTTATGGGGCTTCCCTGGTGGCTCAGCAGTAAAGAATCTGCCTGCAATGCCAGAGATGTGAGTTTGATCCCTGGGTCAGGAAGACCCTCTGGAGAAGGAACTGCAACCCACTCCAGTATTCTTGCCTGGGAAATCTCATGGACAGAGGAGCCTGGGGGACTACAGTCCATGGGATGGCAAAGAGTTGGACTGTGACTTAGCTTGTGGACTTGATTAAGTTGTGTTCGATTCTTTGCAACCCCATAAACTGCAGTACACCAGGCTTCCCTGTCTTTCACTATCTCCCAGAGTTTGCTCAAACTCATATCCATTGAGTCAATGATGCCATCCAACCATCTCATCTTCTACGAACCCCTTATCCTCTTGTTCAACCTTTCCCAGCATCAGGATATTTTCCAAGGAGTCAGCTCTTCACATAAGGTGGCCAACATATTGGAACTTCAGCCTTAGCATCAGTCCTCCCAATGAATATTCCGGACTGATTTCCTTTAGGATTGACTGGTTTCATCTCCTTATAGTCCAAGGGACTCTCAAGAGTCTTCTCCAGCACTACAATTCAAAGGCAGCAATTCTCAGTCTTCTTTATGGTCCAGCTCTAACATCCATACATGACTACTGGAAAAACCATAGCTTTGACTATATGGACCTTTTTGGCAAAGTGATGTATCTGATTTTTAACCATTAAATGGCAATAATGATTATTTTTCTCAAGTATAAGTATCTAGGAAAGAAAAATATCATAAAGTTAATATGAAATATGTAAGATTCTTTCTTCTTGAGCAATAAAAAGACATTTTGAAAGCCCAGAGCTTAAGAGATTGGTTAGATGATATTGAGTGGAGATGAGAAGGAAGGCAAAACCAAGAAAGGGAAAAGAAAAGGGTCCCAAGGCAATCATGTTTCTGTGGAAGACTGTCAGACCATAATAGAATGGCAGCACCTCTAGTCATTGCCCCAACCTACTCCCAGGACATTGTCCATGGAGGAATGACCCTAGGATCTGAAGCCTTCTAAGACACCCTTCTGACTAGTGAGGCCAAGTTCCTTTTCCTCCCTGTGGACTCAAGGACTCAGAGTGAGTCCAGCAACTTTATGAAGTCCTAGCTCCCTGTTGTTTTTCTTTAGTCATTAAGTCACTTCCTAGTCTTTGGTGACGCCATGAACTTTATCCTGCCAGGCTTCTCTGTGGAATTTCCCAGGCAAGAATACTGGAGTCAGGTGGCATTTCCTTCTCCAGGGGATCTTCCTGACCAAGAGATTGAACCCGCGTCTCCTGCATTGGTAGGTAGATTTTTTTTATCAGGGAAGCCTACCGAGCTTCCTAGGCAGGAGAAAAGGCAAAAAAAAAAAAAAAAGTTTTAATGGAGAAGGTTTAAGTAGTGAAAGTGAGTCTCTCATTTGTGTCCAACTGTTTGTGACCCCATGGACTATACAGTCCATGAAATTCTCTAGGCCAGAATACTGGAATGGGTAGCTGTCTCTTCTCCAGGGAGTCTTCCCAGCCCAGGGATCAAACACGGATCTCTCGCATTGCAGGTGAATTCTTTACCAGCTGAGCCACAAGGGAAGCCCATAAAAAGGCAGAATAACCTACTTTTCTTTGTGTCCCTCAACAAACCTAGAGAATGTTTGGTTTTCTCTATGTCATCATCATTAGGCTGAAGACTTCAATGTCCAGTGTCCTGCATGGAACAGAACCAGGGATGACCCATGAAAATCATGGTGCCTTCAGAGACAGTGGAAGAAACCCAAATGGTCCTATTTATTCCTAGGACATATCTGAATAAGATGGCGGGACCACCGTGCTCCTGGATGTAAGGTAAGGAGGTGATCGGCATCAAATGGGAATGCTGAATCACTAGAACCATAATTAATGCATAAAAGAAGCACAATCAGGTGAAACACCCTAATCTGAGAGTAAGGAGAACTGGGTCCATCTGTCCATTTGACCAGTGAGTCAGTTTCCATGGATCTCAGTTTCATCATCTTTTAAATGCAAGATCCTGATAATAATAATCAGGGTTCTACACATATTCCTAGACCTGTAAAAATATGAACAAAATATGTTGGAAATACTACTTTGCTACACATCTGGATTTTAACGCTGGTGTTACATATTTTTATCTGGACAAATTGTTCAACCTTTTGGGAATACCTATTAATATTTCTTACTGTGAAAAATAGCAATATATTTCAGGATAAGGTAAATCACTCTTCAATTTGCTTCATTATTGTAGTATTACAATGTCTTCACATGAAATTGTTTCTATCCATAGCTTCTTAGCTTAGGCTCATAGAACCATTTATAGGGAGGGCCAATGCTTTTTGTTTTAGTCACTGTCGTGTTGGACTCTGCCACCCTATGGCTCCTCTGTCTATGGAATCTTCCAGGCAAGAATACTGGTGTGGGTTGCCATTTCCTTCTCCAGGGGATGTTCCTGATCGAGGGATCGAACCCGCATCTCCTGCAATGTCAGGCAGATTTTTACCTCTGAGCCACCAGGGAAGACTCGATGACCCATGAATGACATTATAAATTTTAATTTCTTTAGCAAAACAAAATTTTTAAATAGTAGTGAGTGAAGTGACTTTCTTGAACCAGCAACCAGGTGCCTGTTTCATTTCCTTTCTCAGAACTGACCTCCTCCTGCCCAGGGAGGGGGGACAGGGAGAAGGGAGGGTTGGAGAAGGCTGATGTCACACAGCCCTACATAAAAGCCTCCTTTGGGCTCCTGCCGGCAGTTTGGAAGCAGCTGGAAGGATGAATTAGGTCCTGGTGGTGAGATTTTTTTTTTTTTCCAGGCAGACACAGACACAACTGTTGAGCAAAATGCAGACTCCACAGAAAAGCCCAAGCCTCAGACCTTTCAAACAGAGGAAGAGCTTAGGTAAAGCTCTCAGAATAGCTGTCTGGGTTTTGGCCCTTGAGACAGCGAGAGAAGGTACAGACTTCTGTATATGCTGATGTGCTCATTTAATCTTTAATGTTCACAGCAACCAGAAGAGAGGAAGTTGCTGGAATCAGAGTGAAGTTCCCTGGCAAGATCCCGGTAAGAATCCATTGTCCTGGAGAGTGGAGGTGGGGTGAGGGCAGGGATTAGGGGGTGGGGGGCTGTGAGATCCTATTCTTTGAAAAACCAAAACCCAGCCAATGACCTCCTTTCTAGCCCAAGTTCCTAAGACATAGAAAAGTGAAGTGTATCCTTAGACATTTGCTTCAGAGGAGGTTCAGGTTGAAACCCTTGGCAGGTGATAGTGGAGCGCTACCCCAGGGAGAAGTTCCTGCCCCGGCTGGACAAGACCAAGTTCCTGGTCCCACAGGAGCTGACCATGACGCAGTTCCTCAGCATCATCCGGTAGGTAGCAAAGTACCTGTGGGGGTGTGCGTTGTGTGGGCTTGGGCTTTTGGAACAATGAGAGATGGGATGTGGCAGAGAGAAGGAGAATGATTTGTGCTTCCCCTTTCCCTTCAACTATGCCTTTTTCGTGTGTGGTGGCTGTCCTGCGTCTTCATTGCTGTGTGGGCTCTTCTCTAGTTGTGGCCGGCTGAGGCTGCTCTCTAGTTCTGGTGCACGGGCTTCTCATTGTGGTGGCTTCTCTTGTTGCGGAGCATGGTTCTAGGGGGGTGTGGGCTTCAGTAGTTGCATCACGTGGGCTGAGCAGTTGTGGCTCCCGGGCTCGAAGCACAGACTCAGTGCCTGTGACGCAGGGGCTTAGTTGTTCTGCGACATGTGGGACCTTCCCAGACCAGGAATCGAAGAACCCATGTCTCCTGCATTGGCAAGCGGACTCTTGGACTCTTTACCACTGAGCCACCAGGGGAGCCCCGGCTATGCCTTTCAAAAGGATGATCTCATGAGTAACCAATTTTAAAATGATGTCAAATATTTTGCTACCGCCCTAAAATAAGTGAGTGCTCCCAGTATTGATGTGTCAGCTATTTTTTTCTTTGTTTCCTCATTTTACTGGTACTGTGCTTTAATTTCTGCCTTCAAATTTCTCTAAGAATTTTTCAAAGGAATCTTTAGAAACTGGTCCAAAGCCCTGTTTTCTGCTATTTTAAAAGCCCAATGACAGCATTTTACCTCTAAATATTTTCCCTCTTGTGGCTGGGAGGGGATTTGTGGTAGGAAAATGCACTGTCCACCTGCAGAATCACTGAGCAGGAGAACCACACCTTCCCCACATCCTTATTTCTTCCATTCAGAACAAGGGAAGGCGTTGCTGACTTTGAAGCTTAAGGGATTGAAGTTGTCATCTGCCAGCTGGACTCAATAAAAAATGATATGAAACCAAAAATAGCTGACTAAGGGTTCTGTAAACATGGCTGGCATGTGAGTCTCCCTGTACTGGAAACAACCTCTCAAAAGTTTTGGCTGGTGCAGTTTCATCTGAGAATTTATTATGATTTTTTTAAAAATGAGCTCTTTCAGAAGACCCTGCATTCTTCTCAGACCTACTTAAGGGTTAGGTTAATCCATGGAAATTGGGGCAACTCGAGGAGAACCACAGTTGGGTGTAGACCCCTCCTTCTGTCAGCCTACAGACTGCTGGGGCACAGCGTGGCTTCACCAAAAAGTGAATTTTGACACAACTTCCTCCCTTTTTCCATACAGGTACACCTCTAGTTATCATAGTCTTTGTCCTTCATTCTAATAATTTTGAATCTCTGTATGTATGTTAGTCACTCAGTCGTGTCCAACTCTTTGCTACCCCTGGAACTGTAGCTTGCCAGGCTCCTCTGTCCATGGGATTTCCCAGACAAGAATACTGGAGTGGGTTGCCATTTCCTTCTCCAGAGGATCTCCCTGACCCAGGAGAACCTGGTCTCCTGCATTGCAAGCAGATTCTTTACCATCTGAGCCACCAGGGAAGCCCTTGAATCTTTACATTAAGTCATAATGGGTGCTTAATATGTTTAGACGACTTGAATCTTAACATTAAGTCATTAAACACACTGATATTAAGCACCCATTATGTATCATGCACTGTGCTGGGAGCTGCACAAAGAGCAATGAAAAATATAGACCAAAAGTCCTACGCTAAACAACATTCAAACTAGAGTTTCCACTCCTGGAAACTCCTCACCTTTAATAAAATGAGACCCTAGTGGAAGAAGAAAGGAGATGACGGTGCAAAGTGGGAATATAGGAGCCCCATCTTCATGTCTACTCTTTCCATGTAGAACAGGCATTTGCTCACCACAGGAGAGCAGTGCAATGGTCAGGGTTTGGTCTTTGGATTATCCAGTGTTAGTTAACCAGATTCTGAAACTACTTCCTCTCCCACCCATCACATAAATTTAGCTCCTTCTAGCTAAGACTGGAGAAGACAATGGCACCCCACTCCAGTACTCTTGCCTGGAAAATCCCATGGACGGAGGAGCCTGGTAGGCTGCGGTCCATGGGGTCGCGAACAGTCGGACAGGATGGAGTGACTTCACTTTCATGCGTTGGAGAAGGAAATGGCAACCCACTCCAGTGTTCTTGCCTGGAGAATCCCAGGGACGGGGGAGCCTGGTGAGCTGCCGTCTATGGGGTCGCACAGAGTCGGACATGACTGAAGCGATTTAGCAGCAGCAGCAGCTAAGACTGGAAAAGGCAATGGCACCCCACTCCACTGTTCTTGCCTGGAGAATCCCAGGGATGGTGGAGCCTGGTGGACTGCCGTCTATGGGGTTGCACAGAATCAGACACGACTGAAGCGATGCAACATCAGCAGCAGCTAAGACTAGGGATGTAATGGCTGTGCCTCCAGTGTCTGGGTGGAGGGTGGTCAGACAGGGCAAGCCATTGCCAACAGATTCATCTTGCTCTGCTACTAAAACAATTCAGAACTCCTATGAATCTAGCCAAACATGGCTGCTCCTCTGCATCCACAACCCAAATGGAGGGATTTATACTTTTGCATAGTAATGCTTTTCCAAATGGGCTTCCCTGATGGCTCAGATGGTAAAGTGTCTGCCTGCAATGCAGGAGACCTGGGTTCAATCCCTGCCCAGATTGCTCAGTGGTAAAGACTATGCCTGCCAATGCAGAAGATGCGGGTTCGATCTCTGGGTCCAGAAGTTCCCCTGGGGGAGGAAATGGCAACCCACTCCAGTATTCTTGCCTGGAGAATCCCCATGGACACAGGAACCTGGGAGCTATAATCCATGGGGTGGCAAAGAGAAGGACACAACTTAGCAACTAAACAACAACAACCTTTTTCAAACGTCACCCCAAAGCTTCTTAACTGACATGTCAAAATACACAGCATTATGTGTTTTCTTTGCACCACTCAGGAAACTCTTAACTTAAAATTCATAGCAAACTGAGGCATATTTACTTAGCAGTTTTGAGCTAAGAATATTTTTTTCTAGTTTTTAATGTGATGGTCTCACAGTCTGAGTTCATCTATGAGTTTGAAGACATTTCAAATCTCCAGAAAAATGAACAATCCTTTAGCCAGTTTCTAATAAATTTATCTTATTTACTGCAGAGAGACAGAGAGCTATGATAGGCAGATTCTTTGATTTCTTTTATTATTATATTTTTAATTGTGATAAAATATTATTTTAATCATTTTTTAAGCGAGCAGATCATGGCTTTAAGTACGTTCACACTGTTGTGCAACCATTACCAGTATCCATCTCATCCTCCCAAGGGAAAACTCTGTCCCCATTAAAGACTGATTTTTCCATCCTCTCCTTCCCCTAATCCCTGGAAACCAGCATTTTACCTTCTGTCTCTATGAATTTGACTATGTAAGTACCTCATGTAAGTGGGATCATATGGTATCCTTTTGTGACTGACTTATTTCACTGAACATAAAATTCATCCATATTGTAGCATTTACTTGTCAGAATTTCCTTCCTTTTTAAAGGGTGATTAATACTCCATTTATGGATGGACCACGTTTTGTTTATTCATGTGTTGCTGGACACTTGGGTTGCTTCCATCAGATTCTTTAGCTTCTGTGCCTTAGTTTATCTGTTAATAGGGAATGAAATGGAACAAAGACTGAAGTTGTATATAAAAAAGTTAAGTAGGGACTTTTCACCTTCCTTGCAATCAGTAATTAATAATCTTCATGCCAATGCAGGGGCCTCAGGTTTGACTCCTTGTCTGGGAACTAAGATCCCACATGCCTTGGGGCAACTAAGTCTGTGCAGCCCAGCTGCTGAAGCCTTAGTGCGCTAGAGCCAGTGCTCCAGGACAACAGAAGTCACCCTAATGAGAAGCGCAGAACAGCAGCTAGAGAGCAGCCCCTGCTTGCCACAACTGGAGAAAGCCCTCACACAGTAATGAAAACCCAGTACAGACAAAAGTAAACTAAAACTTTTCAAAAAAAAGTAATGACCAGATATAAATTCCTGTTTTAGCAGTCACTAGTATAAGCAAGCAAATAGATACAAATGACACTTTGAAAGACTCCGGGCAGCAGCAGGAGTGGAAGTTAGACTGCCTGTGCATCTAGAGTAATGTTTTAGGGCAAGTTCTACCTGCTTCACAGTCCCACAGATTCCTGGGCTGCTTCCAAGATCTACTAAACCAAAACCTGTGTGATGGAGTCCACTTTCAACAGGACTCTCCTAGGTAATTCTGAAGTTTAAGGGTAACAGCCGTGGAGCAGGGAGGTGGGGGCGTCTTGGGTAGATAGGCTTACATTGGCCAAATAAAGGTAAGAAAGGCTGTGGGTCAGCGATCATTCCCTTCCGGGTTAACTTTTTCCCTTCCTGCGCACCCTCTTCCCCAACCCAGGAGCCGCATGGTCCTAGGGGCCACTGAAGCCTTTTACTTGCTGGTGAACAACAAGAGCCTGGGAAGTATGAATGTGACCATGGCAGAGATCTACAGGGACTACAAGGACGAGGATGGCTTTGTGTACATGACTTATGCCTCCCAGGAGATGTTTGGCTGCTTGGGATCAGCAGCCCCCGAGGATGGGAGCAGCCTTGGGGAGGACAGGCCTGCCATCCTCTCTAGCAGGTGTCCTGTAACCAATGCGTTCACCAGTGCAGGAGGTATGGACAGCTTTCTGTGTGTGCAGTGCTGATGCAGGGGCAAAACCCCCTGCAGTGATCAGCACCAACCATGACAATGAGGCAAGACCTGCCGTGTTTCCTTTTTTGTGCTCACCCTCTTTGGTGGCTCTTGAAAATTTTGGAAATAGTCTTTTCTGAGAAAGAAGTAGTTAACTTGTGCAGTGAGCTGGGGAGGTATTTTAAGTGTTTCCTAGAGGCCAAGCTGGAGGCCCTGGAGGTGTGTGATCTTCCTTGGTGGGCAGGAGTCCAGAGTATGCTTGGGCATGGAGATCCTGTGACCTGTAGATGGTCTCCATGGAGCCTCGTGCAGCCATCATGAACTGCCTCATTTGGGGATGGTGGGGGTGGCGGGTGGAATGACTGTAGAGGGGAAGTGGCCTTATCCATGTCATTAAAGAGATTATTGTTATTTACACAGCGTTCAGTTGACTTGTTTGTTTCCCTTTATATTCTTTTAGTCTTCAGTACCCCTCACAAATTTATGCCAAAATGGTGACTGCTCAGTTTCAAATAATTTAAATGGTTAGTTTTCCTTACAATAAAAGTTTGTGAGTGCCGTTTCTTTGGAGCATCTGAGCTGGTTGCCAGCATGCCCACGGCTGAGAGCAGTGCCAGCAACAGTGTATTTTGTGAGTGCATACAAAGGGTGATAGATGACAACAGACAGCATATTTCTTGGTGGACACCTCCTTCAGAGGAGTACTCAGTGGCTTCTTTAACAGCAGGAGCCCGCCCATTCTGCCCACCTCACACTGCAGCTTAGAAGTGGATCTGGAGAGCAGACCAACAACTGGGGAGCAGACCCTGCCCCTGACAGGGCTATGACAACAACAGAGCAAAGAGAAGGCCCCAACCAATATCCAGGGAAGGCTTGGATCACCACACCACCAATTATATCCCCTACCCAGGGGATGAGGGCCAGCAAACACCGAGGAAAGATGTGGTAGGCATCCACAGTAAAAACAGACTTTGCATCAAAAATATTAGACTCACACAGGCTACACAGGGACACTCTCACATAGAAACAGTCTCAGATTCTCTCACTGATTTCCTGTTGCCAAGTGTCTGATAAGAGGAGTTTCTTGGTTCTTCAGCCATCATAGGGCTTCCAAGTCAGGGCTCGATTGCTCTTTCAAGAAAGTCTATTCCCTGCCTTCTCTCCCTGTTATTGTCTAAGTGTGTGTGCCCTGCTCTTCAACACAGAGGATCCTGCTTCTCAGACACCCACCCTCCAACTCAAGCTCCCAGGCTCCCAGGGTCTGAGTGTCTCTCATACCATGAGTCTAAGTCACTTGAGACTAGCAGGGAGGAGGATATTTCTCTCTCTATCCATCTTTAAGTTCTCATGGTTGTACTAATACTTAAATTGACATGACAGATTAACAGGAGAAAAAGAAACTAATTTGTGCACCCACAGATCCATACAAATGGGACCTAAGAAGTATGTGAGAAGTGGCCAAAGCAGGCAGAGTTTATACCTTTTAGACATAAGCAATACATTTTTGAGGAATGGACAGGATAAAGAAACTTGGGCTTTGGGTGCCCAGTTAGTGAAGAATCTAAAGAGTTTGGGCTTGGGGTGGTAAATGAAAGGAGTACAAGGCCAAATGTCCTATCTCTGGCGATAAAGGTGCCCTTCTACCTTCGGATGCAGGGAGCACACCTTTTACAGAGGAGATTCATTTTCTGCTTTCGAGAAGACAGAAAGGAGGCTCAGAGTGTCTCTCTTGCATTGACTGTTTCTTAAATAACTTCAACTCAAAGTAATCATTATGCCCTTGTGACTGACTAGGGGGCAGCCTGCTCTAGGCCCCAAATATGTCTAGAATCATGGGCAATAAGACCATTCTGCTTTTTCTTCTCATCCCTTGGAAAAGTGTCCTATTTATATTTCATCTCTTTCCATCCCCATTCCAGCTCAAGTAGGATAAATCCCACGGGGACAATTTGAGCAGGTACATAACCCAACATTATACCAGGAGAGGGCCTCCCTGGTGGCTCAGCAGTAAAGAACTCACCTGCCAGAGCAGGAGACATGGGTTCAATCCCTGGATTAGGAAGATACCGTGGAAGAGGAAATGGCAACCCACTCCAGTATTCTTGCGTGGGAAATTACATGGACAGAGGAGCCTGGCTGGTGACAGTCCATGTCACAAAGAGCTGGACACAATTTAGTGACTTAACAATGATGACATACCCAAACCTTGTAATCAGTCAAACCCGGATTCAATGGCTAGGCCTGTTTCTGTTCTCAGTTACTTTCTCTCTGTGTGTTGATTTCTTTATCTGTCAAAACTGTGGACTATACCCTAGGACAGCTGCATAGACATATGTTGTACAGGGCCTTGCACTGAGAAGGGCCCCTTGGTTTACTGCTTTGCTGTTGCCATCTTGAAACTCTTAACTTTCTAACAGGAGCCACGCATTTTCATTTTGCACTGGGACCTCAAAGTACACTGCCAGTTCTGTCTAAACAATCAGGTTAATATGAAAAGAGCCACATGCAAGTAAGCGAGATTGGTCAATTGTTACAGAGTACTTACCATGACCTAGATTCATGAGAAGATTCATAATATCTCATTTCACAGACAGATGGTAACTTCTATTAGCACATCATGTGTGAAGGGCCAGACTGCTCTTTCCATCTGTGCCACCTTGGGAAACCTCAATGCCTCAGATGCCCTCAGGGTCATCATTTATAAGATGTGGATAATAAAAGTATTTACCCTGTGGGGTTTGGGAGAGGATTAAATGAGGTGATATATGAATCATTTATTCATATTCTTACTGTATATTTAAAATTATTTTGTTTGAAGCTGTGTTTTAGTTTAAATATTTTATGTTAATACAGAGTAATTGTAAGTACCATAGAAAGAAACAATTTACCAAAAAAGAAATACAAATGGCCAATAAAAATTCGAAAAGACGTTTCATATTTCACATGGCTAAAGGAATACAAAGTAAGTAAGTTATGGGATGGTTATTTTTCACTCATCTTACTGGGGAAAATTTTTAAAATGATAATACTCCATATTAACCAGATTAGGGGAAATAGGTACCTCTGGAGCAATGCTGATGAGGAATACAAGCATGTCACAATTTTAGGACCATATGGCTGTGTTTACCGAAGTTTTATGTCAACAATCCCAATCCAAGGAAATGCAATACTTGCAGATGTAGTAAAAATATATTCACTCATTTATTTATTTATTGAATGTATATTGAACATCTGTTTAGTATCAGCTGAAGTCAGGTAATCAATCAGATGAGACGATTTCATGTAATCATAAGTATTATTAAGACAAAGAAAGTCAGCTCTTGAGTAAAGAATGATGAGATAGGGAACAGGATAGTCTATGGATGAAAGAGGAAGGCCTTGCTAAAGAAATGATACCGAGGACTTCCCTGGTGGCTCAGTGGTAGAAGAATCTGCCTGCCAATGCAGGAGACATGGGTTCAATCCCTGGTTGAGGAAGATCCTACATGCCATGGAGAAGCTAAGCTCATGTGCCACAACTATTGAACCTGTCTTCTGGAGCCCAGGGATCCCAACTAAAAAGCCCGTGTGCCTCAACTGCTGAAGCCCCATGCCCTAGAGTCCAAGCTCAACAAGATAAGCCACTGCAAAGAAAAGTCCACGCACTGCAACTAGAGAACAACCCCCACTCTACGCAAGTAGAGACAAGCCTGTGCAGCAATGAAGACCTAGCACAGACAAAAACAAACAAACAAACAAATAAATAAAAAGGAAGTGATACGGAAGCAGAGACCTGAAGGAGGGTGTGCTGGCTCCCTCTATGGGAAGGTTGTTCAACGCAGCCAACAAAGACAAAGAGGGCCTAGAGGGAATAGAGTGGCTCTTCAGGGCCCTTCAGCAGGGAAGGCAGTGTAACAAACAAGTGACTATTAATAAAGGGGTAAAAGAGTGCTTTCTTGTCATCTGTACACTGGAATATTACATGAAGCTGAAAAAAGTGAGAAGACCTGCTTGTACATATCTGGAAATGTGTTTGTGACACATGTAGTGGAAATAAAATTACATAGAGCAATGTATTAATAATCTTATTCTGATGAAAATATGGAAATGGGTGTATGTTGTTTTGTGTAAACATTTGGGAAGATCTTGAGATAGAAAACCAAGTATTATGGATGGTTGTAGCAAGGGGATAAAAGAGAGTGCGACAGAATCAGTGGATTTACAGTGTCATTCTCAAAGTTTCTTAAGTTTTCTGCTTTTCTCCAGAGTAACTGGAAGGTGCTAATCATATATTTGCAAGGATCTTCTTGTTGTGAAGTGCTTTCCCTTTTAAACAGTCCTGCAGGGAAAGAATATCCAGATCACACTGATGACTTATGTGCCTTTAATTAGTGCATTGTTTTGTGTTGTGATTTTCACATCATTTGGCCTGTTGCAATCCCATCAGTGGGTGATAGATTCCCCATTGACAGCTCACAGACACTTATTCCAAGGACAGGCCCAGGAGCAGGCGCTCCCCACCCACACCAGGCTACCTGGGCAGACTATGGGGCATCCTGAGGCCCCTCCAAGGTAACACTACCCACCCTCTTAGGCTAAAGGTCAAGGTTAGACAAAATATGATGCATGCAACACCTGGCAGATATCCTGGAAAACACTGTGTGCATGTGTGCTAAGTCACTTCAATTGCGTCCGTCTCTTTGAGACACCGTTGTCATGCCTGCCAGTCTCCTTTGTCCATGAGATTTCCCAAGCGAGGATACTGGAGTGGGTTGCTGTTTCTTTCTCTATGGGATGTTTTTCCACCCAGGAATCAACCTGCATCTCCTGCATTTGTCTCCTTCATTGGCAGGCAGATTCTTTACCACTGAGCCACCTGAATGCTCTTCCACAAGGGGGTTTTGATGCAGTTTGAGAGAAAGAACAATAGTCACGGAAGCCAGAGAATAATCAAAGACTGCACACAAATGTTGTAGAATTTATAAATCATGGGAAAACATTTCCAAGAGTCAAAGGAATTATCTGGATTATTCAGGTACTGACCTTCACTTTTCCTGGATTGGATTTTATTCTCTGAAGAATTATCCTAAAAGTCATGGGAAATTTTATTTTTCCTCTTCTGGTTTTATGAGATCAGATCTAATAAGAGTGCTTTCTGTTCTTAAACACCTTACCTCTTGGTTCTACTTTATGATCCCATCTTAAAGGAAGAGTAAGATTTTTCTGGATCTCTGTTCCATCACATGAACTTTGTTACTCCTCTTAAACCTCCCTTGAGGGATCCAGGTGGCTTTGAAAAAATATGTCATTTTGCTCTCCTGTTTGAAGACATTTTGCGCGAGGGAGGCAGCAGCCTGCTCTTTCTAGTCTCCATTCCCTCATTTCCTTCCCTGCCTACCCCTTATTTGCATTGGAATATGCTGCCTTTGTCCTGAGAACTGAAAGTCCAGGAGGCTAGTGCAAAGGGAAGAAGGAGAAAAGTAGAAGAGGTAGAGCGGTGGGCAGGGGAGAAATCAAGCAAAACATTTATTTTCTTAGGATTTTGTTCTAAATGTGATAAGATGTCATGAAAGAGTTGCAAGCACTGGGGTGAAGTGATCCAGTGGACAGTTTAAGGTCATTTCTATGACTGTGATGAGAAAGGATTGAAGGCAGAAGCAGATATAGGTAGTCCAGGTTAGAGCCTGTGGCTTGGATAAAGAGGTGGCCAGAAAAATGAAGAGGAGTGGCAAAATCCAAGGACTAATTTGGAGGTTAAACTGTCAGGGCTTGAGGCACTGGATGTGGGACTGGAGGAGAGAAATCCAGGGTGAAGCTCAGTGTCAGCCTGATGCAATGCATTGATGGACATGGCTGCCATTTACCGCAGAGGAAGGACTGGCAGAATGACGCTATGGGAAGACTAAATTTCACAGAAAACCAACCTCTTCTTTTCAGACTTCCTAGGTGTAAAATGTCTACAGCTTCCAAGGGAGGCTGCCCGCTAAGCAACTGGTTTCAGAGTACAGAGCCCCTTTGTCTTCCTTTGTAAGCTGAGCTGCCCTCACCTCCAGCATTACCCCCATCTGTGCACTGCAGCAGATAAAATTCAACACAGATCCTGAAGGTCTTCTGCACGTGGGGCTGCTCTTTGGCAAGGCCCAAGTCTCAGGCTGGAATCATCCCCCACATCTTAGGTGCACAGACTTTCCCTGTTGCTGGAGCTCAGGGATAGTCCTCTGACCCATGCTGGGATATGGTCTAAACTGTGCTGGGAGTAGGAACACATACCAGAGATAGTGATCAATTGTCAGTATAAGAATCCAAATAGTAAGAAGGAATGAGGGAATATAAAAATGGGAGGAACAAAAATGATGGGAACCCACTGAGACATATATATCTCCAAGCTATCATTTGAATTGAAACCTTGGTGGCTCAGATGGTAAAGAATCTACCTGCAATGCAGGAAACCCAAGTTTGATCCCTGGGTAGGTAAGATTCCCTTGGAGAAGGGAATGGCAACCCACTCCAGTATTCTTGCCTGGAGAATTCTGTGGACAGAGGAGCCTGGCCGGCTACAGTCCATGGGGTCACAAAGAGTGGGACACAGCTGAGCAACTAGCACTTTCACTTCTGCCCTATGACAAGTCCATTCCTCAGCCCCACCTTTAGATCTGGGCAAGAAAAGCCCTTTCCCCAGCTGCTGACTAAAGGGTACTGTTCTAGGCCTCTCCAGTCACAACCCTTCCCATGGGTCTGAGTCCACGGTGCTCACCTGGAACCCATGACCCTTCTGAACAGTGCTAGGATACCAAGGCCCCAGAATTAATTACCTACACAAATTGGTACATCCTACTTCCAGGGCCAGTCTGGACCCTTCCCTGTCTAAGCAAATCACCTCATGTTATTGGTTAGAGCAAGGAGGGAGACTGAATCTTTGAACTGGGACAATATATCACCCACACCTCCCTCCTACTGTTACAAAAAGATATGCATGGGGAGTCTGGCTGCTCGCTGCTCAAAAGCCAATAACAGGCCAGGTTGGTGGGAAGGAAAGTTTCCTTTATTTCAGATCCTGGCCACTGCGGGGGGAGGGTGGCAGGCTTACTCCCCACCCCCAACAAGCAGCGGGTGAGAGCATTTATAAACAAAGCGGAGGGGGTTTACATGCAGAAATAGCATGCTGCTGCTGCTGCTGCTGCTAAGTCGCTTCAGTTGTGTCCGACTCTGTGCGACCCCATAGACGGCAGCCCACCTCAGGGTCCCCTGTCCCTGGGATTCTCCAGGCAAGAACACTGGAGTGGGTTGCCATTTCCTTCTCCAATGTATGAAAGTGAAAAGTGAAAGTGAAGTCGCTCAGTTGTGTCCGACTTAGAAATAGCATAGTCATCTCTAAGAGTCACCTTCAGTTGGTCCTCAGTGGTAGGGCTAGCATCATCTTGGTTGTTTTAGATGTGCACTTGTTCCCTTTTTTCATGGTCAATTCTCAGAATTTTGGCAGCTCAAGTCTTGGGTACAGTCTGGTCATCATGTAATTAGTTTCTCCACCTTGTGTTTTGGTATCTATAAGACAGCTCACAGGATATGGCTCAGAATATTATCTATAGCCCTTGAGAAAGAGCTAAAGTTACTTGACTATGCTTAATGACTACATTATTATTATTTAATCTCCTTAGACTGTTTTCCTTTGTTTCAGTACTTTTCAATTCTCTGATTAAACTTATTCTTTGAATGAAGTTTTCCACAGGTGAAAGTCAGGCAGAAGACATGGTAGGGGGGCAAGGATTATAGAGTCCTGCTCCAGTTCACTACCACCCCATCCCAATGCAGGATACCGATATATCAAATAACTCTAAATTTGAACCTGGCTTTCAAGGTTTTATGAAGATATGTTGTTCAAGGTATGAGGATAGTATTCTAGAACCAGGTTTGTTTGAGCCCACACACAACAAGCCAATCACTGAGACACTGAATTTGCATCAGAGAAAGGATTTATTCACAAGGCCACCAAGCAAGACAAGAGAACAAATCTCAGGTACACATTCCCAAAGGGACAAAGAAGCAGGGTGGTTAGGAGTGGAGAAAGGAAGGCCATCTCTGAGTCACATGTTTCTTTATGGGATGCATGTTAAAAATGGAGGCACTTAACATCTGAGTATGGAGTTTTCACTCCTCTGACATCAAAAGGTCATACGTCTGCACAGGCCCAGTTTTAGGGTTGGTGACCCCAACCAGATTTAGCTGGCTCAAACTGGAAAAGAACTTCCTCCAAGTTGCTGAAAAACAGTTTAAACACCTCTTACTATTGTGACCCATATGTCGGAGATGTTATCTATAGGGGATGGTTGAAAGTGAAAACGTTAATGTCCAACTCTTTGCGACCCTATGGACTGTAGCCCGTCAGTCTCCTACGTCCATGGAATTCTCTAGGCAAGAATACTGGCATGGGTTGCCATGCCCTTCTCCAGGAGATCTGTCTGACCCAAGGGTCAAACCCAGGTCTCCCACATTATAGGCAGATTCTTTACTGTCTGAGCCACTGGGGAAGCCATAGGGGATGATTAAGTAGTCAAAAAAATCCTTAAGGCAAGGGCTTCCCTGGTGGTCCAGTGTTTAACAACCCACCTGCCAATGCAGGGAACAGGGTCCAATCCCTGGTCTAGGAAGATCCCACATGCTGTGGGGCAGATATGCCCATGTACCATAACTTATGATGCCCAAGTGCCTAGAGCCTGTGCTCTGCAACAAGAGAAGTCATGCAATGAGAAGCCTGAGCACCACAACTAGAGTAGTGCCTGCTCTCTACAACTAGAGAATGCCTGCTTGCAGCAATGAAGACCCAGCACAGCCATAAATAAATAAATAAAAATGTTTAAAAAAATTAAGGTAAGTTTGCTCAGTGAAAGCAGATTATAAGCTGAGGGGTTTTTAACAATCTATACTCTTAACTGTTGTTCTGTAAGACAAGGTCAAGAATTCCAGTTAGTCACCAGTTTCTATTAACCCTGTGGGGCACAGTTTCAATAGAACATATTTTATTTAAAATTTTAGTTGGATTTAAACATTATTTAAATATGTGGTACATAGACCTTCATTTGTACTTTTACCCTGATTATTATGTTTGGATCAGGCTAAAGTCCTTAAAATCCCTGTCTTGCTCAGGCTGTAGGGAAACACAGAGGGATGGGATGGCAGAGGGGGAAATAGCAGGCAGTCAGTCTTAGGAATCAGCCTGAGATGGGCCCTAGAGTCCCCAGTGTTTTCCAGTCCCACTGTCTAGAACCACTGCAGGTATCTGGAAATTTCCAACTAGTTATAGGAATGCAGAATTTTCTCCATGAATAGGCGAGGGTCAACCACCATCATCACACAGCACCAATCCAACTTTTGAGGGTCTGGAAGTGGGAAGCATTGGATTGTTGTCCAGTAAACATGTAAAGATCCAAACCATTTCAGACCTCTTAAGGGGTGTATATTTCAGTGGCTAGTCCTCTGAAAGGCTGGCATGGGGGAGGAGTGATTATATATAGATGTGAGGGAAATGTCATTAGGAAAATTAAATGAGTGTCATTGATGTAAACGCTAACCAAGGGGATCCCAAATTAGGCAACCAGAGATTAGATCTACTGAGACCTTGAAAGTAACAAAACTCCATATAGGAAAGCACATTCCTCTCAACACCTGACATTGTCATAGCAACTGGGGCCCAAATGAAGTCATCCCAAAGGCGGGGAGTGACCCAGGTGACTGGTTGGGGGAGGGACTGGGTTGAAGACTCAAACCACCAGGAGGGAAATGGAAACTATGGGAGGAAACCAGAGAGAATGTCTGGTAACAGAATAAAATTAGTCACAGCCATTAAGCTACAACCACAAAATCCTGAACAGAACTTTTGGCCAAAAAGAAGGGGAAAGACTCAGAATTCACTTTACTCTTGCATATGTCTCTCATCAGGGGATATTAAAACATTTCACTCACACCAAGCACTTTGTTCAGGGAGCAGTTGCATCCAATTTATAAATAGTGCAGTCAAGTCAGTGATTCATGCTAACAGAGAGCATGGAATGTACGAATAAAGACATTTCATGGGAACTGGCCCTAGTATTAAATATTTGCAACTCATTTGGGCCCCCAAGATTAAACCTCTTGTTTTATCAAACTTGTCTCTAACTTCGTGAATATAAAGGTAAGGCTAAAGGAAAATTACCTATCAACAACCAAATTGATTGTAGAAAAACCAAAAAATTAAAACTAAGGGTTTATAATGAGAAGACAGTGTAGATATGGCTTAACTAAGAAGAGGGACAAAGGCAGGATTATAGTTGAGATGACTTTCTCGTGTCCACAGCTGAAATCACGAGGCTTTTTGAGAAACATAAATAACTAGACTACCTTCCTTAACAATACTCTTCTACCACTTGACAGCTTTCAGCCTGAGGAAGAGAGAACAACTCCTCACACAAGCCCAAATCCTTAAGTCTTTCTAACCCCTCGTGTAGTCAAAGGCATCGTTTTTCCAGTAGGCACGCATGAGTGTGAGACTTGGATCATAAAGAAGGCTGAACATCAAGGAATTGATGCTCTTGAGAGTCCCTTGGACTGCAAGGAGATCCAGTCAATCCTAAAGGAAATCAATCCTGAATATTCATTGGAAGGACTCATGCTGAAACTGAAGCTTCAATACTTTGGCCACCTGATGTGAAGAGCCAGTTCATTGGAAAAGACCCTGATGCTGGGAAAGATTGAAGGTGGGAGCAGAAGGGAACAACAGAGGATGAGATGGTTGAATGGTATCCATAACTCCATGAACATGAGTTTGAGCAAGCTCCGGGAGATGGTGAAGGACAGGGAAGTAGGGAAGCCTGGAATGCTGCAGTCCATGGGGTCGCAAAGAGTGACTGAACAGCAACAACAACTGAAATGCCCTTTGGTGCTTCACACTATGAGTTCTCCTTTGTTGTAAAGAGTTAACAAACTCAACTTTAACTAGAGGTGTGTTCCTTGATGACAGTGATAAGCCAATTTACTATTCCATAAGATTGGAGGGGATCATTATTCCATAGACTTCAGATTTACTTTTGTAAATCCTGCTTTATTTTCTTCAGAGACTAATCATGGTTTTATCCTCTGGTGATTTGAACATTTTATCATATCTCCTTTTATCTCTTATAATGCTTTTGCCTTAAGGTCAATTTTGTCTGGTATTAATGTAACTATACAGATTTGGAGAAATTAGTGTTTGTATAGTATATATATATATATATATATATATATTTCTACTCTTTTACTTTTAGTCTGCATGTGTGCCTTAGATGTATCTCTTTTTATTGGATAATAAATTTTAATAAATTTTCCTTTAGTTACAGTCCATTTGCATTTAGTATAAATAAGTGACACATTTGGGTTTTATTGTAAAACTTATATGTAAAACATATAAAACTTATGCTTTGGGGGATTCCCTGTTGGTCCAGTGGTTAAGAATCTGCCTGCTAAAGCAGGGGACATGGGTTCTTTCCTTGGTCCCAGAAGATCCCAGATGCCATAAACCGACTAAGCCCATGCACCACAATTACTGAGCTGGTGCTCCAGAGTCCACAGTCTGCAACTACTTAGCCCATGCACCACAACTACTGAAACCTGTGTGTCCAGAGCCTGGACTACACAACGAGAGAAGCCCCTACCATGGGAAGCCTGTGGATCATAACAAAGCGTAGCCCCTGCTTGCTGCAACCAAAGTCCACACACAGAAATGAAGACCCAGTGCAGCCAATAAATAAATAAATCTTTTTTTTTAAATTATGACTTCTGTTTTCCTGTTTTTTATTTTTTGGCCCCCATTTATACTTTATCTGACATCTATTATTTTTTTCTTTTTTTTTCTTTTGACATTTTTTTCTTTAATTAGTTTACCTTTCCCCATTTTATTAGTTTAGAAGTTTTATGCTTCTGTTTTTTTTTTTTTTCTGGCAGATTGAGAAATTACAACATGCCTTATTAACACATTGATGTCTAAATTTAATTTATTTACCTCATTGTAGATAAATTTTAACTCCATTTACCACTCTAGATTACTGCTTTACTTCATGCCTTCTAGTTTTATCCCTGTTTAAAAACTCTATATGACATTATTTTCCTATTTGACGAAGTTGTACATCTGTCTTGATTTTCCCACATATTTATTACTTCCTTTAGAATACCTACCAGTGAGGTGCTCTCAATTTTTATTTGATCTGAAAATGACTTTGTATTTTTTATGTTCTTGAAAGACACTTCATCCCGTATGGGATTCTAGATAATATTATTGCTCTTTTTTTTTGACTACTTTAAGATATTCCAATTAACTTCTATTTTCTGCAGTTGTACTGTGATGTATCTAGGCATTATTTTTTAAAAATTTACTCAGCTGGGGATGTGTTAGGCTTTTTGAATTGAAATGTTTCAAACTTTTATATGTTTTGGAGAATTCAATGTCATTATTTCTTCATATACTACTTTTCTTAATTCTCTCTTTTCTCTTAATTAAATTGGGGCTCTTGAACTTCCAGATGTTCAAGCAGGGTTTAGAAAAGGCAGAGGCACCAGACATCAAACTGCCAACATCCGCTGGATCATGGAGAAAACAAGAGAGTTCCAGAAAAACATCTATTTCTGCTTCATTGACTATGCCAAAGCCTTTGACTGTGTGGATCACAAGAAACTGTGGAACATTCTGAAAGAGATGGGAATAGCAGACCACCAGACCTGCCTCTTGAGAAACCTGTATGCAGGTCAGGAAGCAACAGTCAGAACTTTACATGGAACAACAGACTGGTTCCAAATAGGAAAAGGAGTATGTCAAGGTTGTACATTGTCACCCTGCTTATTTAACTTCTATGCAGAGTACCTCATGAGGAACGCTGGGCTGGAAGAAGCACAAGCTGGAATCAAGATTGCCGGGAGAAATATCAATCACCTCAGATATGCAGATGACACCACCCTTATGGCAGAAAGTGAAGAGGAACTCAAAAGCCTCTTGATGAAAGTGAAAGAGGAGAGTGAAAAGTTTGGCTTGAAGCTCACCATTCAGAAAATGAAGATCATGGCATCTGGTCCCATCACTTCATGGGAAATAGATGGGGAAACAGTGGAAGCAGTGTCAGACTTTATTTTGTTGGGCTCCAAAATCACTGCAGATGCTGATTGCAGCCAGGAAATTAAAAGACGCTTACTCCTTGGAAGGAAAGTTATGACCAACCTAGATAGCATATTAAAAAGCAGAGACATTACTTTGCCAACCAAGGTCCGTCTAGTCAAGGCTATGGTTTTTCCCGTGGTCATGTATGGATGTGAGAGTTGGACTGTGAAGAAAGCTGATCGCCGAAGAATTGATGCTTTTGAACTGTGGTGCTGGAGAAGACTCTTGAGAATCCCTTGGACTGCAAGGAGATCCAACTAGTCCATTCTAAAGGATATCAACCCTGGGTATTCTTTGGAAGGACTGATGCTAAAGCTGAAACTCCAATACTTTGGCCACCTCATGTGAAGAGTTGACTCACTGGAAAAGAGTCCGATGCTAGGAGGGATTGGGGGTGGGAGGAGATGGGGACGACAGAGGATGAGATGGCTGGATAGCATCACCGACTCGATGGACATGAGTTTGAGTGAACTCCGGGAGTTGGTGATGGACAGGGAGGCCTGGCGTGCTGTGATTCATAGGGTCGCAAAGAGTCGGACACGACTGAGCAACTCAACTGAACTGAACTGAACTGAGACTATTTATTCTATTATTCACATCTCTTAAACTAGCTACCATATTTTCTTTTTGTCTATGTGGCATTGTTCCTTCTGACCTATCTTCTATAAATTTCTCTTCTTTCCAAACTCATCCATTACATTAATTTTGAACTTTAGTTATTGAATTTTTATACTTTGAAGAACTTTCTTTCTCTTTTTTTTTAGGTATGCTGGAATCTAATTTATAGCTGTCTGTTTAACATAGATACTGTTTCAGTTCAGTTCAGTTCAGTTGCTCAGTCATGTCCGACTCTTTGCAACCCCGTGAACTGCAGCATGCCAGGCCTCCCTGTCCATCACCAACTCCCAGAGTTTACCCAGACTCATGTACATTTAGTCGGTGATGCCATCCAACCATCTCATCCTCTGTCATCCCCTTCTCTTCCTGTCCTCAATCTTTCCCAGCATCATTTTCTTTTCCAATGAGTCAACTCTGCATCAGGTGGCCAAAGTATTGGAGTTTCAGCTTCAACATCAGTCCGTCCAGTGAACACCCAGGACTGATCTCCTTTAGGATGGACTCGTTGGATCTCCTTGCAGTACGAGGGACTCTCAAGAGTCTTCACCAACACCACAGTTCAAAAGCATCAATTCTTCAGTGCTCAGCTTTCTTCACAGTCCAACTCTCACATCCATACATGACTACTGGAAAAACCATAGACTTGACTAAATGGACCTTTGTTGACAAAGTAATGTCTCTGCTTTTTAATATGCTATCTAGGTTGGTCAAAACTTTCCTTCCAAGGAGTAAGTGCCTTTTAATTTCATGGCTACAATCAGCATCCACAGTGATTTTGGAGCCCAGAAAAATAAAGTCTGACACCGTTTCCACTGTTTCCCCATCTATTTCCCATGAAGTGATGGGACCAGATGCCATGATCTTAGTTTTCTGAATGGTGAGCTTCAAGCCAACCTTTTCACTCTCCTCTTTCACTTTCATCAAAGAGGCTCTTTAGTTCTTCTTCACTTTCTCCATAAGGGTGGTGTCATCTGTGTATCTAAGGTTATTGATATTTCTCCTGGCAATCTTGATTCCCGCTTGTGCTTTATCCAACCCAGCATTTCTCATGATGTACTCTGCATATAAGTTGAATAAGCAGGGTGACAATATACAGTCTTGACGTACTCCTTTTCCTGTTTGGAACCAGTCTATTGTTCCATGTCTAGTTCTAACTGTTGCTTCCTGTCCTGCATACAGGTTTCTCAAGAGGCAGGTACGGTGGTCTGCTATTCCCATCTCTTTCAGAATTTTCCACAGTTTATTGTGATACACACAGTCAAAAGCTTTGGCATAGTCAATAAAGCAGAAATAAATGTTTTTCTGGAACTCTCTTGCTTTTTCGATGATCCAGCAGATGTTGGCAATTTGATCTTGGTTTCTTTTCTAAAACCAGCTTGAACATCTGGAAGTTCACGGTTTACGTATTGCTGAAGCCTGACTTGGAGAATTTTGAGCATTACTTTACTAGTGTATGAGATGAGTGCAATTGTGTGGTAGTTTGAGCATTCTTTCGCATTGCCTTTCTTTGGGACTGGAATGAAAACTGACTTTTTCCAGTCCTGTGGCCCCTGCTGAGTTTTCCAAATTTGCTGGCATATTGAGTGCAGCACATTCACAGCATCATCTTTCAGGATTTGAAATAGCTCAACTGGAATTCCATCACCTCCACTAGCTTTGTTCAAAGTGATGCTTCCTAGGGCCCACTTGATTTCACATTCCAGGATGTCTGGCTCTAGGTGAGTGATCCCACCATCATGATTATCTGGGTCATGAAGATCTTTTTTGTATAGTTCTTCTGTGTATTCTTCCCACCTCTTCTTAATATCTTCTGCTTCTGTTAGGTCCATACCATTTCTGTCCTTTATTGAGCCCATCTTTGCATGAAATGTTCCCTTGGTATCTCTAATTTTCTTGAAGAGATCTCTAGTCTTTCCAATTCTATTGTTTTCCTCTATTTCTTTGCATTGATCACCGAGGATTGATCTTGCTGTTCTTTGGAAACCTGCATTCAAATGGGTATATCTTTCCTTTTCTCCTTTGCTTTTCACTTCTCTTCTTTTCACAGCTGTTTGTAAGTCCTCCTCAGACAGCCATTTTGCTTTTTTGCATTTCTTTTTCTTGGGGATGGTCTTGGTCCCTGTCTCCTGTACAGTGTCACGAACCTCCGTCCATAGTTCATCAGGCACTCTGTCTGTCAGATCTAGTTCCTTAAATCTATTTCTTACTCCCACTGTATAATCATAAGGGATTTAATTTAGGTCATACCTGAATGGTCTAGTGGTTTTCCCCACTTTCTTCAATTTAAGTCTGAATTTGGCAATAAGGAGTTCATGATCTGAGCCACAGTCAGTTCCCGATCTTGATTTTGCTGATTGTACAAATACTGTTTAGTAAGTCATATTTTAAATACTATAAACATCCTTTAGAATAATTTGTGTCTTATTTCAATTTTCAAAGTCATTGGAGGTCAGTTTATGTCATCCGCTGTTTTAGCTGATTCCCATTCAAAATGAATTTAGTTGTCTTTGGTAATAAGCTTCTCAAAGCCCTGGAATAGTTCAGTTCAGTCCCTCAGTCGTGTCCAACTCTGTGACCCCATGAATCACAGCACGCCAGGCCTCCCTGTCCATTACCAACTCCCGGAGTTCACTCAAACTCATGTCCATTGAGTCGGTGATGCCATCCAGCCATCTCATTCTCTGTCGTCCCCTTCTCCTCCCGCCCCCAATCCTTCCCAGTATCAGAGTCTTTTCCAGTGAGTCAACTCTTCGCATGAGGTGGCCAAAAATATTGGAGTTTCAGCTTTAGCATCAGTCCCTCAATGAACACCCAGGATTGATCTCCTTGAGAATGGACTGGTTGGATCTCCTTGCAGTCCAAGGGATTCTCAAGAGTCTTCTCCAGCACCACAGTTCAAAAGCATCAATTCTTCGGCAATCAGCTTTCTTCACAGTCCAACTCTCACATCCATACATGACCACGGGAAAAACCATAGCCTTGACTAGACAGACCTTGGTTGGCAAAGTAATGTCTCTACTTTTTAATATGCTATCTAGGTTGGTCATAACTTTCCTTCCAAGGAGTAAGTGTCTTTTAATTTCCTGGCTGCAATCAAAATCCTCAGTGATTTTGGAGCCCCAAAAAAATAAAGTCTGACACTGTTTCCATTGTTTTCCCATCTATTTTCCATGAAGTGATGGGACCTGGAATAGTTAGGGTTCCTAGAAACATAGGCTCATTTCTCTACTGAGAGTTTACATTTGTATTTTCTAAATTCCTGTGGCATTACCAGTTTGCAACCATCTAAATTCACCATTTGATTCTGGTATGAATGGGATACAATTCCCTGGAAACATGGACATTAGATTTATAAATTCTCAGAGACACATTTTTTACCCATGCAACAACAAGAAAATTCAGTCTCTCCCAACAAGAAAATTCTTCCTATAGCTCTAGAAAGATGGGGAAGTGCAATGTATTTCTGCTGATTTGTTTGATTTTGTAGAATACATCTTTTGTCTTCTTCTCTGGAGGGTGCCTTGGGCTTTTATCTGTCAGCCTCTCCCCACATGTCAATTTAGCAGCTGCTTTAATCCAGACCAGCAAATGCCCCAAAAGGCAAAAGTCAGCTGTGGCATTCCTGCTCTCCTCCCTGTTCTTCCTTCCCCTATATTTTGGGCTGCATTTCTCACTATATTTCAGTTCTTCTATGCTTTAAGAAGTTTTCAGATGTCTTCCAGCACTTTCATCTCTTTCAGTAGAGACACTGATCTGAATAAACTAGACACCCCACAGTCCCCATTACCTGACATGGAAATTCCTCAAACGATATTTCTTTCCTGTCTCCCACTTTTGTGACCTGCCATGTCTGAATACCAGCAGCCAAAGTCACTGAGGTTCCCTGGCTTCAGTTTCCTCAACTCTAAAAGGGGGTTGATGATTTTCATTACCTCATAGAATTATGAAACTCAAGTAAGATACTTGAGTATCATTACTCTCAACAAATCATAGATTTTCTTTTTTTGTGTGTGTATGCTCAGTTATGTCTGACACTTTGTAACTGCATAGACTGTTGCCCGTCAGGCTCTTCTGTGCATGGAATTCTCCAGTCAAGAATACTGGAATGGGTTGCTATTCCCTTCTCCAGGGGATCTTCCTAATCCAGGGACTGAACCCATGTCTCTTGTATCTTCCACCTTGGCAGGCAGATTCTTTACCACTGCGCCATCTGGTAAGCCCCGTAGTTATTATGTATATGTATAATAGTGTCTATGTATAATGAATCATGTAAATGATAAATACATATAATAAAGATATCTATTATACAGTGTAGGGGAGAAAAAACAAATTTCCCTCTACCTCCTCTTTAACCTCTCTGGTGCAGTTCCTCAGAGCGATCTGAAATACTGTCTTCTGGGCTCCAGTCCTCATTTTGCCCCATATAAAATTTAATGCACAACTCTTATATTGTACATTTTTCTTCAGTCATTTGTTAGTGGGAGGCATTTTGTTTTTTTAAAAGTCCTCCGTGATTCTAATGTTCAGCCAAAGTTAAGAATCACAGCTGTCTTCCTCCCATTTTTCCACTGGTTGTTCATTTTTCTAATTGATTTGTGAAAATTCATTATATATTCTGATACTAATATTTAACTCTTACATGTGTTTACAGGGTTTCCCTGTACCGTTTATTTAACGATGCTGCAACTTAATGAAGTCTTTCAGGAAAGACTATTAACACAGCATTCCAAAAGAAATCCATAGCTTTTAAGACACTTACCCTAGAATATATAACATATAATCACCACATACATGCATATATACATATATATATATATATTAAAAATTATGGAGAACATAATGTAAAAACATCATATAACTATTGAATTGAAAAAAGATCACAAGTATTGATAGTGTGAGTTTCTTTTTAAAAAAAAATTAAGCATGGGGCCTTAGATATAGCAGCTTCAGTAAATTTTATTAAATAAAGATAAACTTTTGAAGAATTTTTTAATAAGAAAGGACAAGTATATCCTTAATCTTTTTATAGTGGTAACTTTGCATTACTGTGACTATAGGGGAGAAGGAAAGACTTTTTAAATAAAATAACTACTAATAAAAAGTAGAAAAATATACCATCATGTAGTCAGAAAATCTGAATCCCTCAGGTTTAGCACTTCATTTATTCAATTATTATTTAATGGAAAACCTGCTACATGACAGGTACTGGGATTAAGTATCCATAGAAGACAAGGTGACTGAAAATTTTAATCCTGTATTTGAACAGGGCTCTCAAGGAAAAATTATGTATATTTTTATAATGCTCCCTCTCCCCCAGAAATCCAGCCAACAAATTTATAGGAAGGGATCTAAGACTGGTGCTCGCCAGGACATCAGAGAAGAAAACGCAGTATTTGATGAATACGATTTTCAAGCTATCCTTAAACCAAAAGACATGTCAAGAAATGACAGAGGGTGTCACAGAAGCTCCAAACCACATCTCCGAGTGCTCTGTGGACTGTTGTTGGATTTGTCAAGTCCAGTGGTCATTGCCTATAGCAGAAGCAGTGAGTCTGCACATGCTTGGTGGTCTCTGGCTACAGAACAAAAAAGCAGTCAGGATTGGGAAGCATCACATGTGGCTTCTAACAATCCTAGACCTCCCTCCTGCTGCTTCACAGTTCAGTTATGTGTGTGAAAACTGGCTAGACAGGTTGAAGACCCTGTGTGTATATGTGTGCTCAGTTGCTCAATTGTGTCTAACTGTTTGTAACCCCATGTTGCAGTTCACCAGGCTCTTCTGCCCTTGAGATTCTCCAGGCAAGAATACTGAAATGGGCTGCCATTTTCCCAAACCAGGGATCGAACCCACATCTCCTGTGTCCCCTACATTGCAGGCAGATTCTTTACCACTGAGCTGTTGGGAAAGCCTGAGCCCTGTAACTACTTGTCAATGTGTTTATGAAACATGGGAACTACAGAAGCACTAGGTAAGCTTTTATTTACCATGAATTTCCCTTGTAGTAAGAGTGAAATGCTTGTGAAATTTTTGATTAACAATCCGTAGAGTGAGTTTCTGATAAAATATTACAAAGTTGGAGCTCAAATTTCTTGCTACCCGACAGGCCAGCAAGTTGGGAGACAAGGTGCTGAGGCAAGGAATAGCACTTTATTTGGAAAACTGGCAAACCAAGAAGGTGGCAGACTAACATCTTAAAGAACCATTCTGTTTGAGTTTGAAAACAAGCTTCTTCTATGCTACAGAGGGGGAGATGAGAGAGAGTAAGATCAAAAGGTGAAGGGCTGTTGCAGAGTTCTTGGAGCCTGCCAGACCTTGAAGCTGACATGTTAATTCTTTGGTATCGCAGCATTTGTTCATAGTAGGCCTGGACATGTTGTTCCTGTAAGTCTTCAACGAGTGTCATTTCCTGTCCTAAGACAAGTGTTCTTTCCTGTCCTGCAACCGCTTATCTCTTTATGAAATATGTGATCACTAAGCAAAGGAGAGTTATCTTTCTAATAATTCATACTTCAAGCTGTAGGTCACAATCCTTTTATGATTAATGTGCCTGTGTGCAGAATTAGCTGTAGAGTGCAAAATTTAGAGGTTAAAAAAATAGATTCACTAAGGAGTCAGATTAGTTCTTCCATGTTACAAGAAATTGCAAAATAATTATTTATAGAATAAAAATAACTTGTCTATAGATAGTGCAAATCAGTTTACATCATCAAGGGAAACAGCCTATCTTGGTAAATCCTGCTTTGGGATGAAAGCAAAAGCTAATTGCAAAAGATCAAAGAGAAACGGGCCCCAAATGCCTGGCTGCCATTTTCTAGTTTTCCATCCATAGGGAAATGGAACAAATTACATGTAATAAGCAGCATGTAGGAAAAGGGAAGTTTCTATCATCCTTGAAGAAAAAGAAAACTCACATTAAAGGATACTTCTATGGGCACAGAAGTAAAAATGTGTTGAAAGGAGAAGGTTAGTGATGTTTCTGATCATTCAGTTTCAATGTGTGGTGGATTTTCACCACCAACTAGCGATTCTTGGGCACCAGCTGAGTGTCCTACAATTTAACTCAGTTATGACACTATCTGCCTGGAGATAACCTCAGGTCCCATGGGTTATGGGCTCAGTCTTACAAATTTGTCTCCCTCTCATGTGCATGCTCAGTCACTTCAGTCCTGTTTGACTCTTTGCAATCCCATGGACTGTAACCCTCCAGGGTTCTTTGTCCTTGGGATTCTCTAGGTAAGAATACTGGAGTGGGTTGCCATTTCCTCCTCCAGAGGATCTTCTGACCCAGCTAAGGAATCTGGGTCTCCTGCATTTCAGGCTCTTTACTGCTGAGCCACCTGGGAAGCCCTTTCTCTTCCACTTCAGATGTCAATTCCAAGTCCAGGTTAGCTCTGCTTCTGACCCAACTGGATGTAAGTCAGAGGTTCCCATGACCAGTTTCTCTGGTCCAATTAACTTGCTAGAGTGGCTGACAGAACACAGGAAATTTTTTTACTTATTAGATTGCTGGTTTGTTATAAAAAGATATAACTTAGGAACAGCCTGATGGAAGAGACATACAGGGCAAGCTATGGGGAAAGGATGAGGAGCTTCCATGCCCTCTCTGAGTACATCGATCTCCAGAATCTCCACCTTTTCACCAACTTAGAAGCTCTCAGAATCCCATCCTTTTGGGTTTTTATGGAAACATCATTACAGAGGTTTGATGATCAAATAATGGTGAGACATTGGTGTTAACCTCCAGCCTCTCTCCCCTCCTCAGAGGTCAAGGGTGGGACTGAAAGTTTTAACCTTCCAATCACTTGGTCTTGGCAACTAGTCCCCATCCTTTGATGCAGCTTAAAAGTCACTTAACAGAACAAAACAAAAAACAGAACAAAAGACAGCTTTGTCACTGTCAATGCTTAGGAAATTCGAAGAGTCTTAGGAGGGTTCCTCTGGTTGCTCAGTGGAAAAGAATCTGCATTGCCAATACAAGAAACAGGAGTTAAATCCTTGGATTGGGAAGATCCCCTGGAGAAGGAAATGGCAACCCACTCCGGTATTCTTGCCTGGGAAATCCCATTGACAGAGGAGCTTCACGGACTGCGGAGTTGGACATGACTTAGAGAGTGAAAACATATACACATGGATTTTAGGAGCTCTGGGCCAGAAACAAGATCAAATACATACTTCAAATTATAAATTATAATATCACATTAACAGAAAAGAGAACAAAAACTCTTAAATGGTTGCTTGGGGGAAGGGAAGGGGCTAGATGTAGAGGACAAAGAAAGGGGTATTTTGCTTCTGTCTTTCATTTCCTCAAAATACTTGAATTTTCTGTAGTGGAAAGTCTTCACATATTATTTATGTGATAAAATTAAGACAACATTAAAAAAATAATCTGGACAGAATTCATCAGTTAATAGCAAAATCATACTTGCATTTCAGGTCTGATGTAAAAATGTACTCATTCATTCAATCATTCATTAAGTCCCTAATTATCAAGTTCATAAACTACCAAACAAAAGGACCTCAGCAATGAATAAGCTGGATTTACTCCCTGGTATGACAGAGTTCAAATTCTAATGGAGAAAGGCACAGGATAAATAGCTAAGTCACAGCTCACTAGGAGTGATGGTGTTCTAATCTAGGAATACCTGAGGAGACAGCTTACATAGGAAGGCCAGGCAAGAAACAGTCAGACAGGATTTAGCGACTTGATAACAACAACAAAAAACAGATTCTGCCCCGGGCACAGACTCTGTGAATTCCCAGACATTAGAGCAATAGGACAGGGGAGGGTGACCCTTCCTTTAAACTCTAGACACTAACAAAGAAGTTTCTTAGTAGACCACAGAGTTCAGCTTCTCTTTGGGACAGTCTGACCCTGGGGGCAACACATTTTGAAAACAGAAAAATCACTCAGGCTCTTCAAAAAATACACTTGAAATACATTTTCTGGTTAACTGTATGAAACCCTGCTGTCCTTCCCCAGCCAATTTCCAAAAAACCTTTCCATTCCACGGCTTCCTCTTTCCTACTTTCCACTGGTAAGCCCTGAAATAATTCTCCATACCAGACCATCATTTTTAATCCCTGAGAGTCACAACCGAACACCTGCAAGCATGACTCATGAAAGCAATGAATCATGGCTTTCTGACAGAAAAATGTAGGAACTATGAGGCAGGACTCATTGTTTTTACTCTCTCTAAATGTATTGGAAGCAATCTGACCATCTATTACCTGTGATGCCAGTTTGTGGTCTATTCCTAACTGTATTATCTATGTATGGCATTTAGGGAGAAGGGAAAGAAGGGGTTGCTAGCATCTGAGTGTCTGAAGCTGCTTTGGTTATGTAGAACTCATATTAGGTCATCTATTCTGCGGAAGAGGTTTGCTCAGTGGTAAAGAATATGCCTGCCAATGCAGAAGATGTGAATTCGACCCCTGCATTGGGAAGATCCCCTGGAGAAGGAAATGGCAACCCACTCCAGTATTCTTGCTTGGAGAATTCCATGGACAGAGGAGCCTGGCAGGCTGCAGTCCTTAGGGTCGCAAGAGTTGGACACGACTTAGTGACTAAATAACAACAACAACACTTCTGTGGAAGAGTCTGATACTTTGATACTTAGGGCTACTGGAGGCATATTCAGTTAACATTTTCTCTAAGACCACAGTTCTATGCTAAGTCAATTATTGCTTGACTCATCAAGGACTAGGGTTGTTATGTTTTAATGGAAAGCATGGCTTTTGATGTCATTTATGCTGCTGCTGCTGCTGCTAAGTCACTTCAGTCGTGTCCGACTCTGTGTGACCCCATAGACTGCCTCCCCCGTCCCTGGGATTCTCCAGGCAAGAACACTGGAGTGGGTTGCCCCCTCCTTCTCCAATGCATGAAAGTGAACAGTAAAAGTGAAGTCGCTCAGTCGTGTCCGACCCCCAGTGACCTCATGGACTGAAGCCTACCAGGCTCCTCTGTCCATGGGATTTTCCAGGCAGGAGTACTGGAGTGGGGCACCATTGCTTTCTCCGATGTCATTTATGCCTGAACCTAAATCCCAGAATCTGAGGGATTCTGATATTTACATTTCTGAGATTTTGTTGCCTGTTTCTGAAGGACTAAAATGAGAAAATACATGTTAAGTGATTAACCCTGTGTCTATTAGTCATATTTTGCTGTGATAATAATCCCCCAATATTCATGGCTTACAACTCAAGCATTTATTTCTGAGTTTTGCAGATAAATTATGGTTGGTTTCTAGATGTCATCTCATTTGGGGACCAAGGTTGAAGGAGCAGATCCTTTATGGGATATGCTTGTCTCATGGTGGAGGATCAGGAGCAGAAAAAAGCTAGCAAAAACCTGGCCTTGGTACTAGCACACTGTCACTTCAGCCCACAGTCCGTTGTACAAAATAAGTTCCTATGAATATTTAAGCAACAGTAATACAATCTATCGGAGAAGGCAATGGCAAGCCACTCCAGTACTCTTGCCTAGAAAATCCCATGGATGGAGGAGCCTGGTAGGCTGCAGTCTGTGGGGTCGCTAAGGGTCAGACACAACTGAGCGACTTCACTTTCACTTTTCACTTTCACACATTGGAGAAGGAAATGGCAACCCACTCCAGTGTTCTTGCCTGGAGAATAAATCCCAGAGACGGGGGAACCTGGTGGGCTTCCGTCTATGGGGTCACACAGAGTCGGACACGACTGAAGTGACTTAGCAGCAGCAGCAGCAGCAATATAATCTATGAACTAAGCTGTAAACATGACAGTTACTTATGTGTTAGCCTCCATCCTTTCCCAAGGCCTGTAGGAGTCAATAAATAAATGTGAAAATGATAAGCCAACTCTGTAGCTAGTGTAAAATTGTGACATAAAGTTGGTTGGCTGCTCTCCATGCTGAACCCAAATACCTTTGCCTTCATCAGTTTTATTGTCCAAGAACTATTTCACGATTTCCAGATCTACTCCCAAATTCCTCACTCCAGCCACTTGCTTCACTCTCCCCTGCAGCGCCTCACTTAACCTTGTGCCCTGACAACTAACTGGTGAAGACCCCCACTTTCCACACTCTCCATAACTCCAACAGCCCTGAGTACACGTAGGGTCCTGCCACTCTAGGCTCTGTTTGCCAGGCACAAAATGACTATGTGAGTCAGAATTTGACATCATCATTCAACAACATCTTTGCCATTGACACAGTGCATCGGGTATAAACACTTAGCCTGAACTATCCAAATAACTGAAAAATAGTCTATAGTCACACGGCGATATCACATTGCTATTTTTGGATGGAAGTCTGTACATTTTAATAAATTCTGGCCTTTAGATGACTTTTCAGTGATATTGTTATTGGGGGGAAGGAAGGAATTTGAGGTGGGCGCAAGAACTAGTTGGCAATCCTAACTAAAAGGAATGGAGGACTTCCCTGGTGGTCCAATGGTTAAGAATCTGCCTGCCAGTGCAGGGGATACAGATTCGACCCCTGGATCTGCGAAGATTCCACTATGCCTACATTCCACAACTACTGAGCCCCAAAGCCCTAGAGCCTGTGCTGCGCAACAAGAAGCCAATGTAAAGACTGCCTACATCTGGAAGTAAAATACCCTTATTGTCAGAGAGAGGGAAACGGGGCTGAGAAGCCTGTATAAACAAACATTGCTACTTTAAAATTTTACTAGCCAAAACTCTGTTTAGATTCTTCACTAACTGAGCACCTAAAATGCGGTTCTTTGTCCTGTCAACACCAGTCAATTCCTCACAAATGTATTATTTCTTTGTCTAAAAGTTTAAAAGCAGTCTGCTTTAGCCGTTTCTTAGCTCCCATTTCTGTGGATCTGTGTGTGCACAAATTAAAATCTGTTTCTCCTGTTAAACTATATTGTATAATTTAATTATTAGTCCAGATACAAGTACTCATGAGAGGTAGAGGAAAATTTCCCCCTCCCTGATGATGGTATTAGAAATGAGTAGGGAGTTGCAGATGGTGGAGTTACAGTCCCTTTGAGCACTTCCGAGGATTGATGGCATGGGCATTTTCAATGGTTTACTGAGCACTTAACTCACAGCTGTGCTAAGCAGAGTGTGCACAATTACAGAGGCATATTGGGGTGGTATTTCTGAGCTGTGAATATTTTTTTCTAGTTAACAATGAGATGGCCTTGGATTTTGAGCCTATCTGAGAGTCCTGGGACATTTTAAGTCTTTGGGAAAATGAACAGCCTTCCAGTCAGTTTGCTTTCTTTTTTTTTTCATTGACTTTATTTTTTGTTTGTTTGTTTATTTATATTTGGCTGCGCTAGATCTTCCTTGCTGCACGTAGGCGTTCTCTAGTTGCAGTGAGTGGGGGCTATTCTCTAGTTGGACTATGCAGGCTTCTCATTGTGATGGCTTCTCTTGTGGAGCACAGTCTCTAGTCTCTAGGCAAACAGGCTTCAATAGTTGTAGACGTGGGTTCAAAAGGGCAGATTCAGTAGTTGTGACCAAAGGGTTTAGTCGTTCCACATCATGTGGGATCTTCATGAACCAAGGACTGAACTGTGTCCCCTGCATTGGCAGGTGGATCCTTAACTGCTGGACCACCAGGGAAGTCCCACTATTTTCTTATTTTTTAATTGACTTAATTAAATGATTCATAAATTAGGCAGCATCCCATCTAACAAGCAGAAAAGTGCTTTTCAGCCCAGTTTCTAATAACTTTAAAATACATATATTTATTTATTTTTGGTTGCATTGGGTCTTCATTGCTGCATGCAGGCTTTTTTTAGTTGCAGTGGATAGGGCCTACTCTCTAGTTGCAATCTGTGGGCTTCTCATTGCAGTGGCTTCTCTTGTTGTGGAGCACGACTTCTAGAGTACTCAGGCTTCAGGAGGTGTGGGCTTCCCTTGTAGCTCAGTTGGTAAAGACTTTGCCTGCAGTGCAGGAGACCTGGGTTCAATTCCTGGGTTGGGAAGATCCCCTGGAGACAGAAATGGCAGCCCACTCCAGTATTCTTGCCTGGAGAATCCCATGGACAGAGGAGCCTGGCAGGCTACAGTCCATGGGGTCGCAAGAGTCTGACACGACTTAGTGACTAACCCCTCTTGCCGACCACCCAAGCTATTTTATTTGATGTGATTTGTTAATTAAACACATATTAATAAAGTTTTCATGTATGTCCATTACATTACTATGAGGTAAAGAATGTGAAGTGTGTCATCAGAACAGAAAACCCAAATTTTGTAGTCAGGGAAGGCTTTCTGGAAGAAATGACATCTAACCCAAAAGATGGGTAGAAGTTATCCAGGTAAAGAAGGGAAGGAAGAGTGTTCCAGTCAGTGGGAACAATAAGAAATGTTGGAAGAGCTGAAATTCAGTTATTATGCAGGAGCCCACAGTGAGGGTGGCAGGAAATGTGAAAAAGTTGGAAAGATGGGCAGAAGCCTTGGTGTCAGGTTAAGATGTTTAGACTTTATATTAAGGTAAGATAAGGGCATTAAACATTTTAAGGAGAGACCAGATTTTAGTTTTAGAAAGATTATTCTTTCTAAGGGTGGAGTAAGATGATTGGCTTTTCATTTTAGAAAGAAAACCTAAAAGTATTTAAGGAGGGTACCATTGTAAGGTTTTAAGGAGAGTGACAAGATGAGATATGCATTTTAGAAGGAGTTCTAAAAGGTATAAATGGTTAACTAACTGGTGACCCAGAGGAAGCAGCGTCAAGTTGAGAGTCAAGACCTCCACTATGTCCCACCTCTGCTTTCTTTGCCAGCGCTGCAGCCAGCCGCTGAAACTGAATCACTCCACGGAGCCCTCCCAGGAACCTGGAGCTTTGATGCTCATCTCTGCTCAGGGGGAGACAAGAGAAACACAGGAGGGAGGTCCTCCCTCCAAGGAGGAGGCAAACTTTGAAAATTTACAGGATGGTGCCTTTTGCAGGACTCCTCACCCTCCCAGTGGTGGGATGTCCTGGAACTATTCCAACTTCACCCTGCTTGGGAGGTTGGAGCCCCGGAGGAGTCTTGACAGCATCCAGAAGACTATTAGGGACAATTTTGACATCCTTTCTGGTGAAAGAGAAGTGGACCACCCGCTGTGTGTGGACTGTACTGACTATCTTTTAGAGGTACTGGACATTGAGCTCGCCATCACAGAATCTGACGTTCAGAACTACAAACGCTATTTGGAGACCAGGGAGTGGAAGAGTGAGGATGAGAGGGAGATGCTGCAGGAGAAGCTGAAGGGCCTGGAGTTGGAGGAAGCGAGGCTACTCCAGGAAGTGGCAGAGGTAGAAAAGAACCAAGAAAGGGTAGCAGCCGATCTTGAGGCAGCCCAGGCAGAGACTAAGATGCTGGAGCAGCAGGAAAATCAGTACTGGAAGGACTACAGTAAACTGAAGTGGCAACAATTAGAACTACATGAGGAGCTGAGCAGTGTGGAGATGCGACTACAGTACGCCCAGATCCAGTGGAACCAGTTGGAGAAAACCGATGTCTTTAACGCCACCTTTAAGATCTGGCAAGACGGCCCCTTAACCATCATCAATAACTTCAGATTGGGCCGCCTCCCCACTGTCCCTGTGTGTTGGAGTGAGATCAATGCGGCCTGGGGACAGACAGCCTTGCTGCTCCTTGCCCTGGCCAATACAATTGGACTGGAGTTTCAGAGGTACCGTCTCATCCCCTGCGGAAACCATTCCTACCTGAGGTCTTTAATAGATGACTGTGCCGAGTTGCCGTTGTTCTCTAGTGGGAAGCAGAATGTTTTCTTACATAACAAATTTGATCAGGCTATGACGGCTTTCCTGGACTGCATGCAGCAGTTCAAGGAAGCGGCCGAGAGAGGTGAGTCGGGTCTCTGTTTGCCCTACAAGATTGATGTGAAGAAAGGCCTGATGGAAGACCCTGGAAGCAGCAGTGGATTCTATTCCATCAGAACCCACTTGAACACGGAGGAGGACTGGACAAAGGCACTCAAGCTCATGCTTATAAATTTTAAGTGTAGTCTCACTTGGGTCTCCTTAAGGTATGGTCGAAAATAACTTATTCTACGAGGGGGAGATTATTTTTTTGATTTAATATGTTTTATTTGTGAAAATGTTATCAGATAAAATTTAAAACTGAAGCATGTGTGTTTATATATTTTTGGTTGTGCTGGGTCTTCGCTGCTGCACGTGGGCTTTCTCTAGTTGTGGGGAGCAGGGGTTACTCTTCCTTGCGGTGCTTGGGTTTCTGACTGTGGTGGCTTCCTTCCCCTGTTGTGAAGCACAGGCTCTAGGTGCGCGGGCTTCATCAGCTGTGGCTCTCAGGCTTGGTAGTTTGGCTCATGGGCCCTAGACCACAGGCTCAGTAGTTGTGGCCCATGGGTTTTAGTTGCTGCTTGGCATGTGGGATCTTCCTGGATTAGGGATCGAACCCCCGTCCACTGCATTGGCAGGCAGATTCCTATCCACTGCACCACCAGGGAAGTCTTATAATATCTTTACTTGAAAAATGAATGGCCACACAGGCACTAATTTAAGTATTGTCCCAAGCAACCCCAAAGTTATTGCTGCCTTTCCCAACATGTTTGTCCTCTCCCATTTTTCCTAAACATTCAAAAGGAAAAAGATTAAGTCACAAGATGACAAGACTATATCTCCATTAAAATGGAATAGAGATTGCAGAAAAAACTGAAATGGGTGATGAGAGGATGGGCTATTAAGGAGAGCGGTGCTGACGTGCTCAATGGTGGCCGACTCTTTGAGACCCCACAGACTGTAGCCCGCCAGGTTCCTCTGTCCATGGAATTTTCCAGGCAAGAATACTGGAGTGAGTTGCCATTTCCTTCTTCAAAGGAGAGAGGTGTAGGTCTTTAATTTTTGAGGAAAGTACTTGGACCATTGTCAGTAGAACTTTGGAGTCAGGAGGTGAATATTAAAAGATAATTACATTTCTGCTGTGATATAGTAAACCCTCTTCATCCCAGAAAAGCTTTCAATAAACTTCTACACTTTCTTCTCTGATTTAAAGTGAGAAGTGTGTCTTTGAGCACAAACCTTAGATGAGGGGCTGTGGAGACCAGAGAAGACTGGTAGCATTTCTACTGACCAATGCTCAGGTAAGGGTCACAAAGTGAACCCTTACAGAGAACTGAAGATTGTAAAAGTCAAAAGATTTTGCAAATTGTGGGACTTTCCTGGTGATCCAGTGGTTAGAACTCTGTGCTTCCCCTGTATGGGGCACAGGTTCAATCCCAGGTTAGGGAACTAAGAGCCTGCATGGGGCTGCAACACGCATTGATGCCAAGGTTTTTTTTTTTTTTTAACAAAATAAAAAAAAATTCAAAAAAGCCTATTGTGTCATGTCATTTACTCAATTCTCCATTGCTCTCAGAAGAAAGTCCCAAATTCTTACCGTGACTTTTAGCCTGGGTAATCTGTCCTTCCTGCCTCTCTAGGCTCACTTCATATTTCTCCCAGCTCCTTTCTGTTCCCAAATATGCTAACTCCACTGTCCTTCTGCCTGTTGCCCATGCTCTTCCCTGTGTGTTTTCTAAAATTTGTTTTTGGGGTGCTAGGTCTTTGTTCGGAGAAGGCAATGGCAAGCCACTCCAGTACTCTTGCTAGAAAATCCCATGGATGGAGGAGCCTGGTAGGCTGCAGTCCATGGGGTTGCTAAGGGTCGGACACGACTGAGCGACTTCACTTTCACTTTTCACTTTCATACATTGGAGAAGGAAATGGCAACCCATTCCAGTGTTCTTGCCTGGAGAATCCCAGGGAAGGGGGAGTCTGGTGGGCTTCCGTCTATGGGGTCACACAGAGTCGGACACGACTGAAGTGACTTAGCAGCAGCAGCAGCAGGTCTTTGTTAATGTGCCTGGGCTTTCTCTGATTGCAGTGAGCGAGGGCTACACTCTAGTTGCAGTGTGCGGGCTTCTCATTGTGGTGGCTTCCCCTGCTGTGGAACAGGGGTGGGCTCTAGGATACGTGGGCTTTAGCAGCTGTGGCACATGGGCTTAGTTGCTCTACAGCATGTGAGACCAGGATCAAGGCTGGAACCCGCATCCCCTGCACTGGCAGGCACATTCTTTACCACTGAGCCACCAGGAAATCCCCGATAGCTACTTTAGCTTAGTGGTCCAGATGATGCCTAGAAAGACCCTCATACATCTGTCAATAGACATCATTGTGGAAAATAAGAACAGGGAGTTGACTAATTTGTCATGGACTCAAGGCTTCCTGGGTAGCTCAAATGGTAAAGAATCTGCCTGCAGTGCGGGAGACCCAGGTTCATCCCTGGGTCAGGAAGATCCCCTGGAGAAGAGCTTGGCAACCCACTCCAGTATTCTTGCCTGGAGAATTCCATGCACAGAGGAGCCTGGCAGGCTACAGTCCTTGGACTCGCAAAGAGTCGGACACAACTGAATGACTAACACACACACAGATGTAATTAGGGGGCTTCCCAGGTGGTGCCAGTAGTAAAGAAACTGCCTGCCAATGCAGGTAGATATAAGAGGCACAGTTTCGATCCTTGTTTCGGGAAGAACCCACTCCAGTATTCTTGCCCAGGAAATCTCATAGACAGAGGAGCCTGGTGGGCTTCTGTCGATAGGGTCACACAGAGTTAGATAGGACTGCAGCAACTTACCATGCAAAAGTAATAGAAAACTCCTAGGAGATTGAGCTTCCCTGCTGGCTCAGATGGTAAAGAGTCCACCTGCAACGCAGGAGACCTGGGTTTGGGCCCTGGGTCAGGAAGATACCCTGGTGAAGGAAATGGCTACTCACTCCAGTATCCTGGACATGGGGTTGCAAAGAGTCATTTGTGACTGAGCGACTAACTCTTTCACTTTCACTTTCCAGCCTTCAGACCTATTTACTGGAATAAGTTAAATGCCATCTTGAAGAAATAATCAGATTAGTCTAGAAATGTGGCTACATGTCGCCTAGGTTTTAAGAAGTCGAAATTTTTTTTTTTTAAGTAGGAGGTATGTATTAAAAGAAATAAATGAGACATGACAACTGAATATAATGAGAACCCTGAGATGAAAAAAAGGAGCCCCTGACTGCTGTCACTGAGCTGACCTGACTGTAACAGCTGGAGGTCTCCTGAATAACATAAATAACGTCACAGAACAAAAGAATCCCCTAACCCTGTGACTGTGATGGAGCAAGACAAGAACAAGTCTAGTCTGTAGTGCTAACAGACAAAAACAAGAACATTTCCAAACCACAAAAATGGCCAAACAGTCCCCTTTCCTGCTGTGTTTCTTTTGCTTTCACATAAAAAAATCAAGATAATCACAGAATTGTCCTTGTTTTTGACAAGTCCAGGCAAAATCCCGAGAAACCACACTTTACTGAGATGCCACCTTAACTCCTTCCCTGTGGCAGCTCTGTCCCTTCTTGCAGAGAACAGATCAATCCAAATTTGTTCACATAGGTTCCCAGTCTTTGGCTGGAGGGCAGCAATCACTTTGATTAGATCCTGGCTTGAAAAAGCAAGCTCAGTTCAGTTACTCAGTCATGTCCGATTCTTTGCGGCCCCATGGACTGCAGCACGCCAGGCTTCCCTGTCCGTCATCAACTCCTGGAGTTTTTTCAAACTCATGTCCATCAAGTAGGTGATGCCATCCAATCATCTCATCCTCTGTTGTCCCCTTCCCCTTCTGCCTTCAATCTTTCCCATCATAAGGGTCTTTTCCAATGAGTCAGTTCTTCACATGAGGTGGCCAAAGTATTGGAGTTTCAGGTTCAGCATCAGTCCTTCCAATGAATATTCAGGACTGATTTCCTTTAGGATTGACTGGTTTGATCTCCTTGCAGTCCAAGGGACTCTCAAGAGTCTTCAACATTATAGTTCAAAAGCATCAATTCTTTGGTGGTCAGCTTTCTTTATAGTCCAACTCTTACATCCATACATGACCACTGGAAAAACCATAGCTTTGACTAGACAGACCTTTGTTGACAAAGTAATGTCTCTGCTTTTTGATATGCTGTCTAGGCTGGTCATAGCTTTTCTTCCAAGGAGCAAGTGTCTTTTAATTTCATGGCTGCAATCACCATCTGCAGTGATTTTTCAGTTCAGTTCAGTCGCTTAGTTGGGTCCGACCCCCCAAAATAAAGTCTTTCATTGTTTCCGTTGTTTCCCCATCTATTTGCCATGAAGTGATGGGACTGGATGACATGATCTTAGTTCTCTGAATCTTGAGGGTTTTTTTTTTTGTGTGTGTGTTAGTGTTAGTGTGTTAGTCACTCAGTCGTGCCCGACTCTTTGTGACCCCATGGACTGCAGCCCACCAAGCTCCTCTGTCCATGATATTTTGTGTGTAGCAGAGTTTTATTAAAGTGAACAGCATGGATTATAGGTCCCTTGAAAGTCTACAGTCTGACAGATAGGTTAGTAGTTCTAATTCCCCACACAATTATGAAATGGTCAAAGAGACCAGGAAAAGGTGACCCAGAAAGGAAAGTTCAGTCCTCACGCTTTGCCCATTTTTGGTCACTCCCCTCACAGGGACCTTGGGTGTCTCTTGGCACTGGCAGGTCTGTATAAACCCCTGACTAAGCTCCCCTTTTTGGGGTTGCCTTCAGCCATTACAAGGCACTGAGAAACTGCAAAGCAGGGCTCGTCACTTGCTTCACTCAGGGCATGTCATTCATTCAAACAAACACACTGTAGAGTTAGTAAAGTAAAGCAGAAAATGTGTATACTGAGAAAGCAGAGAGGTTAGAGCTCTGAGTGTTCTTACCTTGTCTTGAAGATCCTGGACAAGCCCCCAAGATGATAGCTTACAGTGAATGGTGTTGGATTCATGATCTCCGAAGGAGGTTTATCTTCTTCGGACCAGGACCAGGGCTTTATCACTCAAGAGCTTTTGTGTGGAAGTTTTATTAAAGGGAAGAAGGGGACAAAGAGAGCTTCTGACATAGACATCAGAAAGGGGATGAAGAGTGCCCCCTGAATGTTGAGTTTTAAGCCAACTGTTTCATTCTTATCTTTCACTTTCATCAAGAGGCTCTATAGTTGTCTTCGCTTTTTTCCATAAGGGTTGTGTCACCTAAGGTATTGATATTTCTTTCGGCAGTCTTGATTCCAGCTTGTGCTTCATCCAGCCTGCCATTTCACATGATATACTCTGCATATAAGTTAAATAAGCAGGGGGACCATATACAGCCTTGATGTACTCCTTCCCCTATTTGGAACCAATCTGTTGTTCCATGTCCAGTTCTAACTGTTTCTTCTTGACCTGCCTACAGATTTCTCAGGAGGCAGGTCAGGTGGTCTGGTATTACCATCTCTTTCAGAATTTTCCACAGTTTGTTGTGATCCATGCAGTCAAAAACTTTAGTGTAGTCAAGCAGAAGTAGGCTAAATTTGCATGTTACTCCAGGTATCTCTTGACTTCCTATTGTTGCATTCCAGTCCCCTATAATCAAAAGGACATCTTTTTTGGGTGTTAGTTCTAAAAGCTCTTGTAGGTCATAATAGAACTGTTCAACTTCAGCATTTTTCAGCATTACTGGTTGGGGCATAGATTTGGATTACTATGATATTGGATGGTTTGCCTTGGAAATGAACAGAGATCATTCTGTCATTTTCTAGATTGCACCCAAGTACTGAATTTTGGGCTTTTTTGTTGACTATGATGGCTACTCCATTTCTTCTAAGGGATTCTTGCCCTCAGTAGTAAATATAATGGCCATCTGAGTTAAATTCACCCATTTCAGTCCATTTTAGTTCACTGATTCCTAAAATGTCAACGTTCACTCTTGCCACCTCCTGTTTGACAACTTCCAATTTACCTTGATTCATGGACCTAAAATTCCAGGTTCCTATGCAATATTGCTCTTTACAGCATCAGACTTTACTTCCATTACCAGTCACATCCACAACTGGGTGTTGTTTTTGCTTTGGCTCCATCTCTTCATTGTTTCTGGAGTTAGTTCTCCACTCTTAGTAGCATATTGGGCACATACTGACCTGGGGAGTTCATCTTTTAGTGTCATATCTTTTGGCCTTTTCATACCATTCATGGAGTTATTAAGGTAAGACTACTTGCCTTAAGTGATTTGCCATTGCCTTCTCCAGTGAAGTGAAGTTGCTCAGTCATGTATGACTCTTTGCGACCCCATTGACTATAACCTATCAGGCTCCTCTGTCCATGGCATTTTCCAGGCAAGTGTACTGGAGTGGGTTGCCATTTCCTTCACCAGGGAATCTTCCAGACCCCGACCCAGGGATCGAACCTAGGTCTACCACATTGCAGGCAGACACTTTACCCTCTGGCCACCAGGGAAGCCTGCCTTCTCCAGTGGACCACGGTTTGTTTGTCAGAGCTCTCCACCATGACCCATCCCTCTTGGGTGGCCCTACTCGGCTTGGCTCATAGTTTCATTGAGTTAGACGAGGCTGTGGTCCATGTGATAAGTCTGATTAGTTTTCTGTGATTGTGGTTTTCATTCTGTCTGCCCTCTGTGGGATAGGGATAAGAGGCTTTTGGACTTCCTGATGGGAAAGACTGACTGGGGGTGGGGGTGGGGGGAAAACTGGGTCTTGTTCTGACGTCCATTCTCAGTAAATCTTTAATCCAATTTTCTGTTGATGGGTGGGGCTGTGTTCCCCTCCCTGTTGTTTGACCTGAGACCAAACTATGGTGGAGATGATGGAGTAATGGTGACCCCTTCAAAAGATCCCATGCATGCACTGCTGTGCTCAGTGCCCCCAACCCTGTAGCAGGCCACTGCCGACCCACGCCTGGACACTCCTGGAGACTCCTGGACACTTACAGGCAAGTCTGGATCAGTCTCTTGTGGGGTCACTGATCCTTTCTCCTGGGTCCTGGTGTGCACAAAGTTTTGTTTGTGCCCTCCAAGAATCTGTTTCCCCAGTCCTGTGTAAGTTCTGTAATCAAATCCCACTGGCCCCCAAATCAAATTCCCTGGGGGTTCTCCCTTGGCCAGATCCCCAGGTTGGGAAATCTCTTGTGGGTCCTAGAACTTTCTTAACAGTGCGAGAATTTATTTAGTATAATTATTCTGCAGTTTGTGAGTTGTCTGCTCGGTGGCTCTATGTTGGGGTTAATGGAGACCTCCTTCAAGAGGGCTTGTGCCACACCCAGGATGGTTGCACCCTGTGATGGGCCACTTGAAAAAGCTACAGACAGCTCTAAGAGACATATTGGGAAGAATTACTAAAATTAGATCATACAGAATTTGTCTTTCTCTGTACGCCTTATTCTTTAATTTTTAAAAAGAAATAATATAACGGTCAGGTATATACAAACCTTTTTTTTTTTAATTTGAAAAATGTCATTATCAGATGTTAAAAAAAGCCCCAGCTCCTCAGCTATACTACTTATAAACTAAATAGAAAGTAGATATTCTCTTTAAATTTTCATCTTATCTTCTAAAACATGGAATTAATGATAGTAATTTAATTGTGAGGATTCACTGACAATATTTTAAGTTAGTAAAGTACTTGGCACATTTTATTATCATTTATTGTTAAAAATATGAAGATGTTGTAAATACCTTTGTACATAAGTTTGTGTACTTATGTGACATATGAGTATTTCCATATCATAAATTTCTGAACAGGGAATTTCTGAGTAAATGGATATGAATATTGTCTAAGTTAAAAAATTTCTTCACCAAATACTGCTCCATAATGATTGCACACAGACCCACACTGACACCCATGGAACTTAGAGCAGAAGCACCAGTGGAGTATATATAAACACTTAAACCAAGCTACAGACTGTTCAGTGACGTACATTTTATTTTATTTTGTTTTGTTTTTTTTTTAGTGACGTACATTTTATCCTCCAGCCTTGACAAATACACCTTCATCCTCACCTCAAAAGCCAGCTTCAACTTTGGAATTCTCAGACAGACACTTTGAAGTTCCAGGATGAGACGCTACACGGGTCCACTGTCGACGAACCATCTCCCCTCTTCTCTGCCTCTGTCTCCTTTCCACAAGGCAGAGTCTCTCCTGCTCCCCTGTGAGCACATCAGTTCCAAGCTTCATCCACTGATCTGCAAGCAGCCATCCTTCAGTGGCTCCTTCAGGCCAAAGGTCCAAGCAGCACAATCCATCCTTAGGAAAACGGACTAAGGAGAGAGGTCTGTGTAGTTTCTGATATGGGTACTGGGCTGCTTGCACAGAGATGGTCAGTGTCCTAGACACGTGAAGTATGATCTCAAAGGGGAGGGCCAGTCCTCATAATCCCCTAGAGCCTTACTCCAGTGGGGAAGTAGGCAGCAGATGAAGACCAGAATGGGGTTCTCTAAAGTACAGAGAGGCCCCTCTTGCTCATGTTTAAGGAGGTACTGGTTTTATCAGCTTATATTCCTATTGAAGTTGCCTATTCCATCACAACATAATAACACTGGATAGTACCAATTTTGAAAACATTTACTAATCTTTTACCTGAGAAAGTCCCCATGTTTCAACATGAATTTCTATAATTATCGTTAAACATTTTGGTGTGTGCAACCATTTGGATTTCCTCTTTGTTGAACGAAGAACATTTTGTTAATAATTTTTAACATTGTTCAACTGAATTCCAAGATTTTCTGTATACCAGGGAAGTTAGCACTTTGTCATAAGGGTTGCAAACATCCCCTACCTCCAGGTTTTCTTTGATCATATTTGTAATTAAATTGGTTATCTAGAAGTCTTAGTTTCAATTTTTATGTAGTCAAAATTAGTATTCTTTTCTTTATGGCATCTGAGTTTTGTGTCATGGTGAGAAAGATGATCTCCATTCCAAGATTATAAAATTATACACCCATGGCTTATTTTCATCTAGCACAATACAGTTTCACTGCTTTTACATTAAACTATTTGATGCATCTGGAATTTATTTTAACGTAAGACTTGATTTGGGCCTTATGTTCTTTTTTATTCCAAATGGCAAGCTCATTGTCTCAATTGCATTTATCAAATAACCCATCCTTTGGCATGGGTGATCTAACTTGCCCCTGCTATAATCATGTTTTATCTCCCTAACAACACTCCACACTCAAGACAAAGACTTGATTTTCTTGGGACACTCACGTCAATGGGCAAGTCTTCAACAAATGTGCTCAGAAGTGTTCAACAAATACTAGGGATAAATTGGAGGGCTTGCTATCATCTAGTGAGAAAATGGCTATTACAAAGATTAAATGAAATATTGGGGCTTCCCTGTGGTACAGTGGATAAGAATCCACCTGCCAGTGCGGGGGATATGGGTTTGATACCTGGTCCAGGAAGATTCCACATGCCATGGAGCAACCAGGCCCACGCGTCACAACTACTGAAGCCCGTGCTCCCTAAAGCCTGTGTTCCTCTATAAGAGAAGCCATCACAGTGAGAAACCAGTGCATCACAAGTAGAGTGTAGCCCCTGATCTCTGCAACTAGAGAAAGCCCATGAGCAGCTACAAAGATGCTCAGTCGTATCTGACTCTTTGTGACCCCATGGATTATACAGTCCATGGAATTCTCCAGGCCAGAATACTGGAGTGTGCAGTCTTTCCCTTCTCCAGGGGACCTTCCCAACCCAGGTATCGAACCAAGATCTCCCACATTGCAGGTGGATTCTATACCAGCTGAGCCCCAAGGGAAGCCCACCCAGCGCAAACAGAAAAATAAATAAATTATTAAAAACCCTTTAGGTTGTTTATACATATATATATAAAGATTAAATGAACTAGTACCTGTAAAGTTCCTAGGATAGGATTGGCACATATTAAGGTACTACTACTCTTTTAGGACTTCCCTGGTGGTTCAGATGGTAAAGCATCTGCCTGAAATGTGGGAGACCTGGTTCGATCCCTGGGTCGGGAAGATTCTCTGGAGAAGAAAATGGCAACCCACTCTAGTACTCTTGCCTGGAAAATCACATGGACAGAGGAGCCTGGTAGGCTACAGTCCATGGGGTCGCAAAGAGTCAGACACGACTGAGCGACTAAACTGTCACTTCACTCTTCTTTTGATTAGGTTAAAAAATTATGTCCAATATTACATTTAGACAATGGCGTTAACAACATAATGAGAGAAGAACTTTTACCATTTTAGTCAAGAACTCTACTTGTTGCCAGCTTCAGTGCATGAGTCACTCTTTCCCTCCTACTCTCCATTATTTCTGAATCACACAAAGCCTAGCAAGACAAATAGCTGTATGTGACCACTGACTCGGTGACCTCAGATTCTCTTTTGTTGTTTAATTCACATGGCTTACCATCATCATCAAGATTATGGAGGAAAAAAGAATAAAACACAATAGTAATGTTTTTTGTTTGCTTGTTTTTATTTTTGCTTGTTGTAACTGTAGTGATGAAGAACAAACCTTTTTCAAAGCCTGTGTTGATTCCATATTTACCAATATGTAATCCTAGCTGTGTTACTTTCCCCGGGTCTATTTCCTGCTATGTCTCTGTTGATCTCTAAGCCTCCATATGAGATTTCTAAGCAGGTAACAAAGAGCCTGCTACTGCTGCTGCTAAGTCACTTCAGTCGTGTAGGACTCTGTGCGACCCCATAGACGGCGGCCCACCAGGCTTCCCCATCCCTGGGATTCTCCAGGCAAGAACACTGGAGTGGGTTGCCATTTCCTTCTCCAATGCGTGAAAGTGAAAGTGAAGTCGCTCAGTCGTGTCCGACTCCTAGCGACCCCATGGACTGTAGCCTACCAGGCTCCTCCGTCAGCGGGATTTTCCTACTTCCTATTTATTTCCCACCAAACTTTCCGAGGGCAGAACTTCTCAAAGCAGATTGATGATCACATGAACCAAGTTCTAGCTCCTAGACGGTCCTGGGCAGTATGAACACTGTTCCTCATCCCCTCCCACCCCCACTTTGGAGAAGTGCCCTAATTATGGTGAATCTGTGTTCATTTTGCTTCTGCTCTAGTAAAACCAATTTAACAAACATGTTTTGAGCAAATACTTTTGCCCAGCATCATCCTGAGTGGTTGAAGCATCCTGGAAAGATTATGGGCTTTGCAAGCAGACAAATCTAGTTTGGGAAGATAGCCCACCTTGGGCCCAGTGAAGTTACTTAATCTCTGCCAGTTTCCTCATCTATAAAACTCGATTGTGTGATTTGGAACAATCCACGAACAAATGGACAAGACAGCCTACTGTAGCAGAGTAATCCATTCAAGCAAGATCTGGGGCTTCCCTGGTGGTTCTGATGGTAAAGAATCTTCCTGCAAGGCAGGAGACCTGGGTTCGATCCCTAGGTCAGGACCCTGGAGAAGGGAATAGCAACCCACTCCAGTATTGTTACCTGGAGAATTCCATGGACAGAGGAGCCTGGTAGGCTACAGTCCATGGGGTCACAAAGAGTCAAACTGAAGTGACTTAGCAAGCACATGTGGATCATTTTAAACCTTCTTCCAACTGTAATATTCTATAATTTTGAAATGCCTATGTATGTAAGGGCTTCCCTGGTGGCTCAGAGGTTAAAGCATCTGCCTCCAATGTGGGAGACCCGGGTTCGATCCCTGGGTCGGGAAGATCCCCTGGAGAAGGAAACGGTAACCCACTCCAGTATTCTTGCCTGGAGAATCCCATGGACAGAGAAGCCTGGTAGGCGACAGTCCACGGGGTCGCAAAGAGTCGGACACAACTGAGCGATGGAACGGAACGGATGTATGTAAAGCTAGAAGAAACCATTTCTTCCAGAATCACAGCCAATTATTTCTGTATTAAATTAGGTTAAATTAAAAGTAGCACATGAGGTTGAAAAGTGAAAGTGAAAGTCACTCAGTCTTGTCCCACTCTTTGTGACCCCACAGACTGCAGCACACCAGACTCCTCTGTCCATGGGATTCTCCAGGCAAGCATACTGGAGTAGGGTGCCATCCCTTCTTAGGGGTCTGGGTCTCTGGCATTGTAGGCAGGTTCTTTACTGTCTGAGCCATCACATGAGTTACTTTTTTTTTTAAAGTTTCACTGTTACTCAATGACAAACTGGCACTTGCTGACAACATTTGCCATTTGCCTCTGTGGGAACTGAATCCTGCGCTGCTGCAGCTATTGACCTTTGACACATCCTGAAGGGAGTTCCAGTTGAGAATGAGACACTTTTGCTCCAGGAATACTGGTGGAATAGGTCTTTAGATAGTTAGATATTTTCAGAAATTGATTTAATGAGCTCAATCCTTGCATCTTCTCCTACCTGGAAAAGCCCTAAATCCCTTCATGGAGACATCAGCTCCTTGTGACTAGCAGAAAACCTTTTGTCAGATAAATATTTGATTGCATGAACTGTTCCTTCACCAAAATCCTATATATTGACCTTGCCCCCTACCTTTGTTGCCGTCTCTCAGAGCTGAGGTGCTGTCTCCCAGGCTGCACTCCTCATTTTGCCCCAAGTAAAACTTAACTCACAGATCTCACATTATGTCACTTTAAGTTACCAGCTATTTTTTTAAATTCTGAAATTCCTATTTGAGAAAGAGAAAAGTACATACTTCCATACCAAGGAGCTGGCCTGGTACAGATAAACCAGTGTCCTCCTGGTGAAGATAACAACTTCAAAGAGCAACTACATCAGACAAGGCCACTCTGTGACTATCCATGATGGATAAAAACAAGACCTCTCTGTAATCATGTCTGAACACAGGCAAAAACACAGGCATTGTCCAAGCTACAAAAACTACCCAGACCACAAAAATTACCAAAGAGCCCCTAACTTGACCAGTGTGAGTGACTGCTGTTTCTTCACCAATCATAGCTTTAGCCTTTTGTCATTCTTCTTCTCTTATAGATAAGATTTATTAAAATACCTGGGTATGAAATTTCCCCTGCTTCCTGACAGCATCCAATTCAAAGCAAAACCCTTCTGCTTTAAACCCTTTCCAAATCACCAACACAAGTCCAAATCCCATAATACCTTTATATCCCCTCTTACTGAGGTCCATGTTTTCCATTGACTGAGTTCCCCCTCACTGTAATGGGAAATAGCCCAACTTGTTTAACTATAGCTCTGCTTCTGGTGACCTTCGACTGGAGATCATTAACACATTCAAAGCTGAATTATTCTCCAGAAAATTATTACCAAATGACCAATTTCTAGTGCTTTTTGCCTCTCAGAGAAGAAGCCTAGAGACCTCTTGAAGCAGAATATAGTTCTGCTTCATTATTTCTGCAGTTATAGAACATTTAACTTAGCTTCTTAGGGCTTGGAAATACCCAAACAGTATCTGTCCAACACACATCATAAAGCCTAAGAGGCTTCATAACTTCAATAGGTGTGTACATATGAAACTAACATAATGTTGCAAAACAACATTGAAAAACCTCAATGAAAAAAATATTTCTTTTCTTCTTTTTTTAAAAAGATTTAAAAGAAACCTAAATGGATGAATCCACATTGTCCGAAAATACCTCAATCAGTTGGGATTGAGTGTGGGGTGTGATAGGGGAGCAATGTAGTATGGAGTGTGGGGAGTGATCTCCAGCCAAAGGTCACCAGAAGCAGCGCTATCGTTAAAAAGTTGGGTTATTGCCCATTACAGTGAAGGGGAATGCACTCAATGGAAAACACGGATCTCGGTAAGAGCAGTGTGGAGGAAAGTGGGGTTCACATTTGGGCAGAAGGGAATCCCACTTCACTGACTACCATAATAGAAGCCCCTGAATTTTGTAGCATGGCAAGCCTGGATTAAAGGGTTAGGTGAAGAGTAGCTATAAATGTTAAAAGAGTTTCATGCAACACAAAGATTAACCAAAGGGCATCTAAAATTGTCAATCAGATCAGAAAGCTGAACCGCTAAGGATGCTGAAATGAGGAATGCAAAAAAAGAAAAAAAAACCAATAAAAGAAAACACAACTTCCAAATCCTTCATGCTGCCATGGCAACTGGAGCTCACAATGATGGCATCATAAAGGCAGCTGGATTTGAGCACATGTGACTTTTGGGAGCTGGAGGGTGGGGAGGAGGATAAGGGCAAGATCCCACCATGAGAGAAATGGAAACTAGGCAAGGGAAAATGCACACTAATCCTAGTAACAAAAATAAAATTGGTCACAGCTGTTAGCTGTAAGAGAGGAATAAGTGGATTTTACTTTTGCATGATGTCTTTTCACCAGAGATTGTTAAAACACACTTAACTATCACCAGTTCATTCCTTGAACACCTCACTGAGAGTGCTGTCACCCTTTTTATGGGCAACATGATCAGTTCAGTGACTCATGATTGGGGGAAAAAGGTAAAAAATATTCCATAGCAACTGGCCATTGTACTAAATATGAGTTTAGAAACACATTTGAACCCCCATATTCTCCTATACCAAAAGGTCTCTAACTTTATTCAGTAAAGCTTAACAGTAAAAGAAGTTTTCATCTCAAAACAGGGCTTAATGAAACGCATTGATGAATGTTGGTAAAGGGTATGGGGGAGCTCCTCGTGCTATTCTTGCAGTTTATCTGTACCTGTGAATTCTATCAAAACACAAAGTACAACAAAATAACTAAAGCAGCTATGTGCAGTGCTTTTCTCAGGGCAGGGCTTTCTAGCTGTGGTGTCCACTGTTATGGCCCAGTGCCAAGTCTAGGGCTTTGCCCACAGTAGGTGGTCAATCAGTGCCTGATGCATGAATGGCATTCAGTGAACGGTAGCAACTGTTACTGAGCATAGTTTGCCAGGGCATTCTCACTGAAGTGCCGACCGAGCAGCTCCAACAAGTCCTATATCATGAGGATATTCTCCGATGACTTCCTTGGTCACTGATATTCTTTCACCCATTCACACATATTTTCCAAGTGACTGAGGGATGCTAGGAACTGTGCCAGATGTTGATTCAGAGTTGATGCATTTCAAGCACATGGACTCATTACATCTACAGGCTGGTGGAGGAGACAGACATGAAACAAGCAATCCACAAAAGGGAACTGGACTTCAGCGGTGACAGGGATTATGGGAGGAGGGTACAGAGAGCTCTGAGAGCCTGGGACAGAAGAAAAGAAAAAGAATGAGCCATGTGTAATGAGCAAAGAAGAAAGTGGTATAATGTCAGCCTGGAGAATTGTGTGGAGGCTGGTGTGAGGGAGGAAAAATGAATTTCCCTCTACCCTGTAAGTTCTTGACTGGTGTAATAAAAGACAGGAGCAAATGAAAAAGTGAAAAAAACAATTATTAATGTGTATAATGGGCTTCCCAGGTGGCGCAATGGTAAAGAAACCGTCTGCCAGTGCGAGAGACACAGGTTTGATTCCTGGATCGGAAAGATCACCTGGAGGAGGAAATGGCACTCCAGTGTTCTTGCCTGGAAAATCCCATTGACAGAGGAGTCTGGTGGGCTACCATCCATGGTGTTGCAAACAGTCAGATACAACTGAGCATGACATCTTAATAGACAGGGGAAAGGGCTCTAGACCTCTTCAGTTCAGTACAGTTCAGCCTCTCAGGCGTGTCCGACTCTTTGCGACCCCGTGAATCGCAGCACGCCAGGCCTCCCTGTCTATCACCAACTCCTGGAGTTTACCCAAACTCATATGCATCGAGTCGGTGATGCCATCCAACCATCTCATCCTCTGTCATCCCCTTCTCCTCCCACCCCCAATCCCTCTCAGCATCAGGATCTTTTCCAATGAGTCAACTCTTTGCATCAAGTGGCCGAATATTGGAGTTTAAGCCTCAGCATCAGTCCTTCCAATGAACACCCAGGACTGGTCTTCTTTAGGATGGACTGGTTGGATCTCCTTGCAGTCCAAGGGACTCTCAAGAGTCTTCTCCAGCACCACAGTTCAAAAGCATCAATTCTTTGGCGATCAGCTTTCTTCACAGTCCAACTCTTACATCCATGCATGACCACTGGAAAAACCATAGCCTTGACTAGACAGACCTTGGTTGGCAAAGTAATGTCTCTGCTTTTTAATATGCTATCTAGGTTGGTCATAACTTTCCTTCCAAGGAGTAAACATCTTTTAATTTCATGGCTGAAATCACCATCTGCAGTGATTTTGGAGCCCCCCAAAATAAAGCCTGCCACTATTTCCACTGTTTCCCATCTATTTCCCATGAACTGATGGGGAATATCTTGATCTTAGTTTTCTGAATGTTGAGCTTTAAGCCAACCTTTTCACTCTCCTCTTTCACTTTCATCAAGAGACTGTTTAGTTCCTCTTCACTTTCTGCCATAAAGGTGGTGTCATCTGCATATCTAAGGTTATTTATTTCTCCTGGCAATCTTGATCCCAGCCCAGCGTTTCTCATGATGTACTCTGCATATAAGTTGAATAAGCAGGGTGATAATATACAGTCTTCATGTACTCCTTTTCCTATTCGGAACCAGTCTGTTTTTCCATATCCAGTTCTAACTGTTGCTTCCTGACCTGTATACAGGTTTCTCAAGAGGCAGGTTAGGTGGTCTGGTATTCCCATCTCTTTCAGAATTTCCCACAGTTTATTGTGATCCACACAGTCAAAGGCTTTGACATACTCAATAAAGGAGAAATAGATGTTTTTTCTGGAAATCTCTTGCTTTTTCTATGATCCAGCGGATGTTGGCAATTTGATCTCTGGTTTCTCTGCCTTTCCTAAAACCAGCTTGAACCTCTTAGGGGAAAGTAAATGGATTGGAGAAGACCCTGATGCTGGGAAAGATTGAAGGAAGGAGGAGAAGGGGATGACAGATTATGAGATGGTTGGATGGCATCACAGACTCAATGGATAGGAGTTTGAACAAGCTCTGGGAGTTGGTGATGGACAGGGAAGCCTGGCGTGCTGTCATCCATGGGGTTGCAAAGAGTTGGATACAACTGAGTGACTGAACTGAACTGAAACAGATTTTGGAAAGGTGACTGGTCCCTTATAAGAATAGATGGGAGGATTGATAGTATGTGATAGAGTTTGTCTGGGTGTGGATTGATGTCTAGTCTCCTGTTTTGTGATAAGGTCACCAACCTCTTTAGTAGAGTGGTGAGTATATCCCCACCTATATTGTGGGAGACCAGAGTTCAATTCCCTGATGGGGAGGCAACAATCCCTTTTTAGGCTTCCCAGGTAGCTCAAATTGTAAAGAATCTGCCTACAGTGCGAGAGACCTGGGTTTGATCTCTGGGTGGGGAAGATCCCCTGGAGAAGGAAATGGCAGCCCACTCCAGTATTCTTGCCTGGAGAATTCCATGGACAAGTAGCCTGGAAGGCTACAGTCCATGGGGTTTTGTAAAGAGTTGGACACAACTGAGCAACTAACATGTTCACTTTACTTTCACTTGTGATAACAGTCAATCTTCCCTTTTTGATGAAACTCCAAGGGAGGAGATTTAGGAGAGTTGAGCTCATTTCAGAGAATCTGTCTTTAGGTAGGAAAGGGGAGTTCAGAGAAAACCTCTCCCTGCATTTGCTGTTTTTCAAGTGCCTATAGCTCAAAATAATCAATATGCCAAAGTGTATGTGGAGGTAACATATTCTGCTACCATTCACAGGCCACTTCAGATCTTGTAGCCAAAGTTATGGACCTGAATTTTAACATCAGAGCAGAAGGATGCATAAAGGAAGCCAGTCTTAGGAGGAAACTTCTAAAGATCTTTCAAGCTATTGTCAAAATCTGAAGTTCTTTCCATTGAGTCTCACTGCCATACCCTTTGGAGGGACAAAGATAGAATTTTTAAAACCTAACAGAATATAAAGGTAACCTCTATTTATGAAAGCCAAGTGAGGATTATTCTGCACCGAAGCTCAGCAGGCCAACTGCCTAATGATAGCAGTTTATGCTTATTTAGTGCTTAATCTTCCTCAAGCATTATTTTAAGCTCATTACACACATTAACTCATTAAATTGTCATTAAGTCTATGAGGTAGGTACTATTTTTATTTCCATTTTTACAGATGAAGGTTTTGAGGCTTAGATAATTTTAAGTAACTTTACCAAAGTCCCAGAGTAAATGGGGGAAACACTATTCATGCCTTAGCAGGCTGGCTCCCAAACCAGTGGTGATGATACTGAAGGGATCAGGATATGCCACTTCAAAATGTGTCATAAGGATTATTGGTATAATGATTATTTTGAGCTGAAGGCAATTGAGAATTAATAGATTCAGGCAGAGTTCTCTGTTTTCCCTTATCTGCCTAAAAGCAGGGCATAAATTTCCCCTTGTGAAGGTACCCTTCTGTACTAGCAACAGTAAAGCAACTCTTATCACCATAGATGGAAAGAGGAGTTTTCATAAACAGTCCTGACTGAAATAATCCTCTTTCATTATGTCCTCATATACAACTTACCCTTGAACAAATTCAGGAGTTAGGGGTGCCAACCCTCTGCAAAGTTGAAAATCCAACTTAATAAAACCTTCTGTATCCTCAGCTCCACATCCCTGAATTCAACCAAGCACAGATTCAACCAACCTCAGATCACGTAGTAGTGTACGTGCATGCTCAGTGGCTTAGTTGTGTCCACTCCTTTCGATCCCATGGACTATAGCCCGCCAGGCTCCTCTGTCCATGGGATTCTCCAGGCAAGAATACTGGAGTGGGTTGCCATTCCCTTCTCCAGTAGTAGTGCAATATATACTATTGGAAAAAATCTGCACGTAGATAAAACTGAGTAGTTGAAATCAATGTTCTTCAAGGGTCAACTGTATTTCCTAGCTACTTCATAATTTATCATTCCTCAAACCCTTCTCCCTTGTTAAAACTATTGATTCTAACCATTTCTTTGAGTTTCACTTCTTTTCTGTGAACTCATCCTGAAAATATATATGAATAAAAACTATACTTTTTTCTTGTTAGTTCATCTTTTGTTAGTTTAATTTGCAGGCTCCCAAGGATTGAATCTAAGATAGCAAGGAAAAATTTTTTTCTCCTTTGTAGTAGAATTGGGAGTCTAGATCACCAAGGGATTAAGCACGTCACAGGACTATGTGGTGCTCCAAAATTCAGATACACAGGTCCCTGGATTCCAAACCATGATGAAAGCACTGACAGAAAACAACCACAAAGTAAAACATACATCAAATACTTTTTAAAAACAAACAACTTCCCCACCAAATCCACTTGGATTCTGTTTTCACATAATCTGGTGAAGAAGGTTTGTGCAGAAATCAAAGGAAGTTCAGGCCCTGGTCCCATTCACCCCCAGGCTTCTTACTCTTCCAGGGTCTATTCCCTGACTCTCCAGCCTGTTGGGGCTAGGGTCCCTGGACCTCAGTGCCAGGACTCACTCCCCCTTCCAGGTTTCAGGGACCTCTTCTAAGGCACTCCTAGAAGCTTCAGCTCCCAGAATCTGTCTTACTCTGTTCTCCTCTTGCTGCTTGGCCTACATGTGAATTCTCTTTGTCTTGTCTCCCTCTTGTCCCAAACCACCTCTGGTGGAGGTCTGCCCTGACATTCTGGACCACAGTCATGATGATCTGGGATATGGATGACAGCTGTAAGTCACACAACAGGGATCGTCAGCAGGGCTGAAACCCTCAGTTCTTAAGTCTGTGTTGACCAGACCTGTAGCAACAGATCCCCTGGGAGCCTCTTAGAAATAGTTAGGCCCTTCCCTCAATTTTCTGAATTGGAAACTGTCAGGCTGAGGCGTGGCAATCTCATTTAATAAGGCTTTCAAGCAGAGTTGATAAGTGTTGAACCAGAGTCATGAATCAGACAGGTTCAGCAAACTGTGGCCCATGGCCAAATTCAGGCTTCCACCAGTTTTTCTACTGCTCACAAGCTAAGAATGATTTTTGCATTTTTCCCAAGTGATTGGGGGGAAAAACTAAAAAAAGAATGATATTTCAAGATATGTGAAAAATGTTTTAAATTCAAATTTTGGTGTTTCTAAATAAAGTTTTATTGGAACACAGACATGCCCATTCATACACATACTGTGTTATAATGGTAGAACAGTGACAGAGACCATAAGCCTGAAATATTTACATCTGACACTTTGGAGAAAATTTTTGTTGACCTCTGCTCTAGGCAAAGCTGTTTTGAAATCTACAATGTTTGGCACTGTGTGGCAGCTATCAGCTGCACCCCAAAACACAGGCTAGTTACACAGATTTCACTGCACAGAATCTATTTCTGTGACTTGCAGCTAAATTAATTTACATCTCTAAAAAATGCTAATAATGGAATTAGGATTTGGAAACATTTCCAAAGGCTCATCCAGTCCCAAATCCAAATAAATGAAACACGTGTGCTCAGTTGTGTCCAACTGTTTGTGATCCAATGGACTGTAGCCTGCCAGGCTCCTCTGTTCATGGGATTTGCCAGGTAAGAATACTGGAGTGGGTTGCCATTTCCTCCTCCAGGGAATCTTCCTGACCCAGGGATCTGACCTGCATCTCTTATGTCTCTTGCATTGGAAGGCGGGTTTATCACTAGCTCCACCTGGGAAGCCCCAGCTTCTGGTGTAGAGTCCCAAGAAAAAAGGCTAGGCAGGTAGTTCAATCATTGAAGACCTTGTGCAACATACCACGGAAGTCAGAATTCATGCAGTATGTAACGGGGCATCATGCAAGTGTTTTAAGGATGAGGGTGCCGAGACTTCGCTGGTGGTGAAATCACTAAGACTTCAACTCCCAGTTCAGGGGTCCGGGTTCAATCCCCAGGTCAGGGAACTAAGTGCCACATGCCACAATTAAGGATTCACGTGTTGAAACTACAGATAGAGTGTGCCACAAGTAAGACCTGGCACAGCCAAATATATGTGTGTGTGTGTGTGCAAAGTCGCTTCAGTTGTGTCCTTCTCTTTGCGACCCCATGGACTGCAGCCCACCAGGCTCCTCTGTCCATGGGATTCTCCAGGCAATAATACTGGAGTGGGTTTACATGCCCTTCTCCAGATATATATATATATATATATATATATATGTGTGTGTATGTATGTATGTGTATATATATATATATGAATGAGGGCATCCATTTCTTTAATGCTAGATTGTATTAAACTCCAGGTATACAAAACAATGTTCTTGTTGTAAGGAAATGTCTAATCGGAGAAGCATATATATAAACAAAAAAAGTTAATAATTAAATTAAAAATTTTAATTTCATGCTAGGATTTTTAATGTTTGTGAATTTAAGAGCAAGACACCTTCAATTTGGATATGCAGGTTCCCAAATGCCCCCAATCTCCCACAGAGAGGTGGATTGAGCTGGTGTGAGTGAGCCACATGGGATGACTATGATGTATGGAGTCCAGGACCAGGGAAACTCGCCCCCGAAGGAGGGCACTTCAGCCAGAAACGTCAGCAGTAACAAGTCTGTGGGCAGGAGAGGTGTGTCTGTTTAGGGAAAGTGAAGTTGTTCAATGTGATAGGAATTTAAGACTCTCACGGGGGGGGGGGGGGTGGAACATCTGGGAGATATTTGTGATGAAGACTGTGTTCTGGAGTCTGACCAAACAGTGTTCAATTCCCAGTTTTCTTCTTACTTGCCTGGTGACCTTTCTTAATCTTCCACCTCTCAATTTCCTCATCACTATAATAAAATGGGAATCATAATTGCTCCTACTTCATAGGATTATTATGAGGTTTAAATAAAATCTTTCACAGAAATAATGTAGCACAAAGCTTGGCTTATAGATGCCTGTGAATGTTTGCTATTATTTTAAATTATTATTTGCATATGAGTTCAAAATGGTCAAGCCAAAAACAAATTATAACTATGTTAACCTTGTTGGTTGCCAGAGGTGGGAAGTGGGAGGTGGGTGAAATGGATGAAGTGATCAAAATGCACAAACTTTCAGTTATAAGATAAATAAGGTCAGGGATGTAATAAACAGCATGGTGACTATAGTTCACAATACTATATTGTCTATTTGAAAGGTTCTGAGATTATATCTTAAAAATTCTCATCACATTACTTTGCCAACACATTACTTTGCCAACAAAGGTCCATCTAGTCAAGGGTATGGTTTTTCCAGTGGTCATGTATGGATGTGAGAGTTGGACTGTGAAGAAAGCTGATCGCCGAAGAATTGATGCTTTTGAACTGTGGTGTTGGAGAACACTCTTGAGAGTCCCTTGGACTGCAAGGAGATCCAACCAATCCATTCTGAAGGAGATTGATCCTGGGTGTTCATTGGAAGGACTGATGCTAAAGCTGAAACTGCAATACTTTGGCCACCTCATGCGACGAGTTGACTCACTGGAAAAGACTCTGATGCTGGGAGGGATTGGGGCTGGGAGGAGAAGGGGACGACAGAGAATGAGATGGCTGGATGGCATCACCGACTCGATGGACATGAGTTTGAGTGAACTCTGGGAGTTGGTGATGGACAGGGAGGCCTGGCGTGCTGTGATTCATGGGGTCGCAAAGAGTCGGTCACGACTGAGCGACTGAACTGAAGTGAACTGAGATTATATCTTAAAAATTCTCATCACAAGGAAAATTTGTGATTATGTGATGTGATAGTCATTAATTAAACTTACTGTGATGATCACTGCACAACATATACTTGTATTAAATCATTAGGTTGTACACTTTAAACTAATACAACATTATATGTCAATTATTTCTCAACAAAATTGGAAAAAAATCAAACAGGCCAAGTGCTTCTCTTTCCCCTGGTCAGGGATGACCACACCCATCAGAGTCCTTTCTTAGTGCATACCTGGTACATACATTTATCACTACATTTTCTAAATTGTTTCTCTTTACGTACTTAGCACACTGTCTGTGTTTTAGTCAGTGTTGAGGGCTTCCTGGGTGGTGCTAATGGTAAAGAGCCAGCTTGGCAATGCAGGAGACTTAAGACATTCGGGTTTGAACCCTGGCTCAAGGAGATTCCCTGGAGGAGGGCATGGCAACCCACTCCAATGTTCTTGCCTGGAGAATCCCATGGACAGAGGAGCCTGGTGGGCTACAGTCCATAGTGTTGCAAAAAGTCGGACATGACTGAAGCAACTTAGAACTGAAATCAAGGTTTTCTCCCTTTTTAAAACATTAATAGAAAGTATTTGCCAGACTTCAGCAGTGGCTGTGCAGAGGCCGTTGTAGGAGGTATGAGATCCCTGGGAAAGATTCCTGCTACTGCAGAGGCAGAAACCACCACCTTGGAATAGGAAAGCCCTGCCCATAACTACATTTCACATTAAAAACTGATTTCAGATTTCATTTCACTTTGCTTTGCTTCAGGTGTTTCTTAGATAACTTACTTTTCAATAAGACAACAGAGGGCAGAGACTTTTTTTTTAATGACTAAATGTTTCTCGTCTTGCCATAAAATATGAATTTTATTTCACATCAGAAGTGGAAAAGGAAACAAAAAATTGTCCTCAAACTAGAAAAAAATTCTTTAGGGAGTGGAATAAGTTACCACTCATGATCGTCACTCGGGGTCCACACCCCTCCCTTCCTGAGCTTCCTGATAATACCCACCCACATAGGCAGTAGTCCATAGCCCTTCCTCTACTCCTCTGAGAGACAGGCAGGCTGAAAGTAACTCCTAGTCAAGTTCAAGGGCAGTTTCTGCCCAACTCCTGGACGTTTTACTGACAGCATCCATTTCTCAGAACTGGCTGCCTACCTTCTGTGGAGACTGGTACCTTTTTCTGCCTTCTACCACCGAGTCCATGAATCCAAGTTGAGTTCAAGCCCAGGCTGACTCACAGCCTTCTGAATGGCTGGCCTATCAAGTCCAAGGTTCTCTAGTATTTGTAATCAATTCACAAGTCAATCCTAAAGGAAATCAATCCTTAATATTCACTGGAAGGACAGATGCTGAAGGTGAAGCTCCAATACTATGGCCTCCTGAGGCGAAGAACTGACTCATTAGAAAAGACCCTGATGCTGGGAAAGACTGAAGGCAGGAAAAGGGGACGACAGAGGATGAGATTGTTGGATGGCATCACCGCCTCGATGGACATGGGTTTGAACAAGCTTTGGGAGTTGGTGATGGACAGGGAAGCCTGGCGTGTTGCGTGCAGTCCATGGGGTCACAAAGAGTTGGACACAACTGAGCAACTGAACAAGAATACCTAGTATGGTGTAAGGATGGTTTGAGTCAAAGTTACCTGGGCAATTTTTAGCTCTGTGTCAAATACCTACTGGTTATTAAAAAAAAAAAAAAAAGATGCCAAATTTTCTGAAACTAAGTCAAACTAAATCAATTTGTCCCTGAGTTAAGTAAGATGACAAAAACAATTTAATATGGTCCTGATACATGGAACACTCCAAAATTTTATTCTAGATCATTTAGTCCCTTCTGTTGCTCATCTTTCCCAGCTGAAATAAGTGACCCACTCAAGGTTTTCTGGAGGTTGAGGGTAAAGTCATAAGATTTTAACCTCAAAATTGTTTAAGGACTGACAGGCCAGTCTTGAATCAGGACTGCATCTGGAAAGAGAACTGCATCTGGAAACAGGCAACTTTCTTTTTCTCTAAAAAAAAATTATTTATTTATTTGACTGCTCTGCATCTCAGTTGCCACATGTGGAATCTAGTTAATTCCCCGACAACGGATCTGACCTAGGCCCCTGCATCGGGAGCTTGGGTTCAAGTCCAACTTTTATCTATTTATTTTATTATTTTAACCACACTGTGTAGCTGTGGGGATCTTAGTTCCCTGACCAGGGATTGAACCCAGACCCTCTGCAGTGAAAGGCTGCATGTTAACCACTAGACCGCCAGGAATTCCCAGACAATTTTCTTTTTTTTTTTTATTGGAGGCAAATTACCTTACATTAATATATTGGTTGGTTTTGCCATACATTGACATGAATCCGCCCCGGGTGTACATTTGTTCCCTTTCTTGAACCCCCCTCCCACCTCCCTCTTCCCCATATCCTCCCTCCAGGTCATCCCCGTGCACCAGCCCCGAGCATCCTGTATCATGTGTCGAACCTGGACTGGTGATTCATTTCACATATGATAATATACATGCTACAATGCCATTCTCCCAATTTTCTATTTCACAGTCATTCTAAGTGACTCTGCAGCTAACGGCTAATAGCTATAGGGTAATTGGAAGTCAGGCATCCCTTCCTCCCCCACCCCCTAGAGGAGAATAGTCTCTAAATGGCCTTTAGAAAGAAAGCGAAGTTGCTCAGTCATGTCTGACTCTTTGTGACCCCATGGACTGTAGCCTGTCAGGTTCTTCTGTCCATGGAATTTTCCAGGCAAGAATAGTGGAGTGGGTTGCCATTTCCTTCTCCAAGGGATCTTCCTGACCCAGGTATCAAAGCCTGGTCTCCCGCATTGCAGGCAGACTCTTTACCATCTGAACCACCAGGTCTAAGTCTAAACTAAGAAAACCTCTCTTCACAGTCAAGCAAAAAAGTACTATACCCTAAACTTGACCTGTCTTAGAAGGGATTTGGAGTTTCCAATCTCTGGAGTTTTCAAGAAATCCAATTCTAATGTAATTATAATTTAGAATAAAGGGAGGGGCACTCTGCTCTCTTTTCTCCCACTCCCACCCTCCTACATGCATAGCAACACCCCTTTTCCACCCCACACTCACTTGGTTAATTTCTTCAGGTTTCAACCTGAAAATCACCCTTTCGAGAATGTCATCCAAAATCTGAGTCTATATACAATTACCAAAAGGTGTAGATGTTCATTAGTTTTGCCCTTTATTTGATCTGATTTTCATGACTTAAGGTATTTGGTCTTTGTTAGTCATTTGTCCAAAGGTGCTTTGGATACCAAGTTTCTGGTCTGTTATGACATATTCATTGTTTTCCCATGTCTTTATCTATGCTTTTGTATTTAAACAATCTCCTTGCTATCTTCAAATGAATCTTTGAAAAAGTAAATGCAAAGAAGTTGAAAATGTGTTCACTGACTTAATAATGGTTTATTTATTCATTAATTCATTTGTTAATGATACTTTAGAGGGAACCATGATCTTAAATACACAGGCAATTATTCTCCTTGTTTTATGACTGAGGCTGGTCATTTTCAGTGACTGAAAATCTTTTGTCCTCCGTCCAGAGTAACCCTTCCAAGGAATCATGGAAGCTGCCTCAATTCAGGAAAGGTTCTTATCCACTGACCCCCTCCATCTCCTGCTCCCACTCAATTTTTGTTGACCCAGAAGTCTACACTGTTGATTTTCAAGTGTTAATCCAACTTTGGTCCCTATAAAACCATTCTAATATCATTGCTTGGTGTGTGAAAGGCATGGTAGTAGATGAGCTTTCTGAATCAGATGCTTATGGCTGAACATTACCCACAGAGTGCTTCTCTTTTGGCAAAAGGCATCAGACAAAGGTAAAATAGCACCAGCATCTGTTATAGATGTGCTAAGTTGCTTCAGTTGTGTCTGACTCTGCGATGTTATGAATTGTAGCCCACCAGGCTCACTGTCCATGGGATTCTTCAGGTAAGAATACTGGAGTGGATTTCCATTCCCTTTTCCAGGGAGTCTTCCTGATCTGGGGATCAAACCCACGTCTCCTGCATTGCAAGAGGATTCTTTACCACTGAGCAACTAGGGAAGTCAACTTGCTTTACTTCTGCTTCTAGAAATTCTCTTTTATCCCTCTCCTGTCTTCCTCTGTCACATGGTAGTCTGTGGTTCTCACTCCTCAACCCTTCTCCAGAATTCACCAGGCCACTTGTTCCTTTATGATGGCTCCAACTGCTGTGGCAATACCAGGACTTAGGAAGACTGTGCTTCCCTTTATGATGTTTTGCTGTTTTCAAGGTCTCTGCAGTTCTTTTCTGTGGACTGGTCAGCATGCATGTCAAGGAGATGCGTTTAATATTCTATCTACTTTTCCCTTAAGTAATATCTGATCTTCTCTGTAACTAGAGCTGACTTTGCAAAACTTTCAGATACACCTATTAGGAACTTTAAAATTTGGACAGGACTTTCCAGGTGGTCCAGTGGTTAAGAATCCGCCTTCCAATGCAGGGGACACAAGTTATACCCCTGGTCCAGGAATAGCCCACATGCAGCTAAGCTTGTGAGCCACGACTGAGCCCCCTCGCTGCAACAAGAGAAACCACCCTAAGGAGAAGCCAAAGCCACCACAACTAGAAAGCCCCTGCTCACCGCAACTAGAGAAAAGCCCACCAGAAACAAAGACAGTAAAGAAAGAAATTTTTAAAATTCTTTAAAGAAGATTGGAAGGATTTATGTTTATTAGAAACAAACTTATTAATACTTGGCCATTTCTCAATCTATTAAAGTGGTATTGGCGCCACCTCGTGGTATTTTTGAGCTCTGACTTCAACGTCAATGGAGACCACTGGGATTCCGAACACTAGTGAGTCCAAAGTGTAAAGGACTAGTTACGGAGTCCAAAGTGTAAAGGAAGTAATTTCTTGTTTAGTCCTGTTAATTGGAAACTTGCCGTATCTGTGATTTCATCACTTGTGAAAACTTATATGTGATTTGAAATTTTTGAAAAAGTCTGCTGATCTTTTGATGACAACCTGCTCAGAAAGTCTTCATGTTCTGTAACACAATCCAGAGATTTGTCAGATAAGGACAATGAAACAGATTAAATAAGCCTCCAGACCCACAGGGACAGAGCCTTCTTTTGAACTCAGGTTTGTTTGATGACAAAAACCTGGCTCTTCCTAGGACAGCCTATTGTCTCTTAATACAGTATTGGGCCAATGTGTGTGCTCAAAAAATTGAGACAACGTTGATGTAAATGAAGCACAGTTACCATACTTTACCAAGGAGTGGAAGGAGAAAGCAGCAAAGGCCTTACCCCCAAAATGTCTAGATCAGTGCTTCTGATGCCGAGCAGGGCCTGAGGGGCTCCCGGGCACAGAGGCTTCTTTGTCCCCCAAAGGTAAGATTCCAACCTCCATGACCTTACCTGAGTTCCAAAAAGCAAATCCGAGCAGTTGCTAATCAAGGGAGGAGCAGCCACGAAACCACCTGAGGCCAGCTTAAAGGGACCAGAGAGACTCATCAAGGTTAGGAGATGGACCACCTGAGACCCTGAAAGTGAAAGTGTTAGTTGCTCAGTCATGCCCAACTCTTTGAGACCCCATGGACTGACTGCAGGCCACTAGGCACCTCTGTCCATGGGATTTTCCAGGCAAGGATACTGGAGTGGTTTGCCATTTCCTTCTCCAGGAGTCTTTCTGACTCAGGTATCAAACCCAGGTCTCCTGCCCTGCAGACAGATTCTTTACTGACTGAGCTACCAGGGAAGCCCACCTAAGACCCTGCACACACCCTAATCTTGTCAGCAACCCCACTCTTATGAAATTTTGTAGAAGAAATAAGAATGAAAGACTGTTACTGCCTTGATCCTCATCATGTACCCCTGTCTGACTATATAACCTCTCTCTATTCACAAAGGAGTGGGCACAGTTCTTGAGGTGCTAACCTACTGTGTTCCCCCTTTGCCTGGCAAAGTAATAAAACTAATCTTTCCTTCTCCCCCATAACTCTGTTTCCATATTTCTGTTTGGCATTGGTGCACAGAGAGCCAAGGTTTTGGCATCACTTCTCAAACTCTAATATGCCTATGAATCACCTGGGGGATCTTGATAAACTGCAGATCCTGACTGAGCAGTTCTGACAAGGGGCCTGGGATTTGGCATCTTGAAGAAACGACCCGGTGAGGCTTATGCTGCTGGTCTGCAGACCACACTGTTTCTATGGTAGGCTCTATATCAGTGGTTTTTCAGCCATTAGGGGACATTTGACGAGGTCAGTGTTACTGAGTCCCAGCTCACTCTGCTTGCCGCACGACAGGCCAATGAATCCGAGACGAGGTGTTGAGACAAGAGACTTATTCGGGAAGCAGCTGACCGAGAAGATGGCAGGCTAGTGCCTCAAAATAACCCTCTTGTCAGGGTGTGGATGCCAGGTTCTTTTATAGATCAGAGAGAAAGAAGCAATGAGGAACTAAAGTCAGAAGGAAGAATAGGGAGGGAGAGGCAGTGGGGAAGTAAAATGAAAGCGCTTTCAGTCTTGCAAAACATCTCCAAGGGAATGGCCAGCCTTGGAAGGGGTATGTTAATCTCTTCTGTTCACAGATGGGCAGGGACAAACTATCTCTCCATGAGCTGAACAGAAGTACTTTACAGTCAGGCAGAAGGGCAGGGTCCTCCAGGCAAGCCACTGAGTATGATTATAATAACAAGAGAAACAAAAAGCAAGTCAAAGAAACAGTTTTCAACATGGAGTCAGAATTGACTTCCTGCCTGCAACATCTGGAGACATTCTTTTTATCACTGCTGGGAACTGATGTCTAGTGGGCACAGGTCAGGGTTGTTGCTAAACATCCCCAAACCTCAGCATCCTCAGCCAAGAGTTATTTGCCCTGATGTCAATTTCACAGCAATTGGGAAACCCTGATCTAGACATAGTCTTAGATGACTTGGGCCCAGCTGCTTGAGAAGGGAGTTTGTTAGAAAATAGGTGTGAATTGGTTCTGTTCGTTCATAGAAGAAAACAAAACACAGATATATATATGTGTGTGTGTGTGTGTATATATATATAAACAAAACAAAGCATGTATCTCCCGCACGTGTAGAGGCAAGCAAAGGCTGAAGGAGAATGGAGACAGTGCTGTGACAGTGGGCTGGGACTAAGAACATCATCTGACCCGTGAAGAACTCTTATGTGTGCGATATTAAACTCTTCCAGTCCATGAATGTTAATGCAAAATCAGTGAGTCCAGAATAATTAGAAATCTTGTATAAGACCAAAACAACATAAAGGATAAATATTTCTATTTTTATATATCCCACAAGATATCTTGATGATAAAATTATTATTGTAAACCTAGGGTAGGAGGCAAGCAAACTTCTCCTGTAAAGGGTCATATAGTAAATATTTTAGGCTTTGCATATGTCACAATTACTCAGCTCAGCCATTGAAGCACAAAAATAGCCAGAGATAATAGTAAACAAATGAGTGTGACAGAGGTTCAGTAACATTTTATTTACAAAATGGGCCCCAGACCAGATGGCCCATGGAAGGAATTGCTGACCTCTGGTCTAGGCAGTCAAATGAATCTGGGGTCTCTTGTTAGCTGTGACACAAACAGCGATGCTTTTTATCTGGCCCTTTTGGTTTTCTGCTGGTGAGAAGAGGGTGACTAATGCATTGCAATAGGCACATACACACACACACACACACAAAGGTCTACAAACAGCACAATCCAATCATTCTATTATCTCCCTCTTAAGTTGACACAGGGGTCTCTATTTTATCACTGAGTGTTAATTAACCACCTAAGATGTGTTTCAAATCTTAAAAGGTGATGTTATACAGTGATGCATTCAATAAGTCATCAAATTTGGAAAACTCAGCAGTGGCCACAGGACTGGAAAAGGTCAGTTTTCATTCCAATTCCAAAGAAGGGCAATGCCAAAGAATGTTCAAACTACTGTACATTTTTACTCATTTCACATGCTAGCAAGGTTGTGCTCAAAATCCTTCAAGTTAGGCTTCAGCAGTATGTGAACTGAGAACTTCCAGATGTTCAAGCTGGATTTAGAAAAGGCAGAGGAACCAGAGATCAAATTTCCAACATTCATTGGATCATGGAGAAAGCAAGGGAATTCCAGAGAAACATCTACTTCTGCTTCATTGACTATGCTAAAGTCTTTGACTGTGTGGATCACAACAAACTGGGAAATTTTTAAAGAGATGAGAATACCAGACCACCTTAACTATCTCCTGACAAACCTGTATTCAAGTCAAGAAACAGAATTGTATATGGAACAACAGACTGGTTCAAAATTGGGGGAAAAATACATCAAGGCTGTATATTGTCACCTTGTTTATTTAACTTATATTCAGAGTACACCATATGAAATGCCAGGTTGGATGAATCACAAGTTAGAATCAAGATTGCTGGGAGAAATATCAACAACCTCAGATATGCAGGTGTTACCATTCTCATGGCAGAAAGTGAAGAGGAATTGAACAGCCTCCTGATGAATGTGAAAGAGGAGAGTGAAAAAGCTGGCTTGAAACTCAACGTTAAAACAGTTAAGATCATGGCATCTGGTCCCATCACTTCATGGCAAATAGAAGAGAAAAAGTAGAAGTGGCAGATTTTATTTTCTTGGGGTCCAAAATCACTGTGGATGGTAACTGCAACTATGAAATTTAAAGATGCTTTCTCCTTGGTAAAAAGCTATGACAAACCTAGAAGGCATATTATTAATAAAAAGCAGAGACATCACTTGGCTGGCGAAAGTCCACATAGTCAAAGTTATGGTTTTTCCAGTAGTCATATATGAATGTGAGTTGCACTATGAAGAAGTTTGAGCACCAAAGAATTGATGCTTTTGAATTGTGGTGTGGGAGAAGACTGTTGAGAGTCCCTTGGACTGCAAGGAGAGCAAGCTTGTCGATCCTAAAGGAAATCAACCCTGAATATTCATTGGAAGGACTGTTGCTGAAGCTGAAGCTCCAATATTTGGCCTCCTGATGCAAAGAACCATCTCATTGGGAAAGACCCTGATGCTGGGAAAGATTGAAAGCAAAAGGAGAAGGGGCAGTAGAGGATGAGATGGTTAGATAGCATCACTGACTCAATGGACATGAATCTGAGCAAAGAACTGACTCATTTGAAAAGACCCTGATGACGGGAAAGATTGAAGGTGGGAGGAGAAGGGGACGACAGAGGACAAGATGCTTCGATGGCATCACTGACTTGATGGACATGAGTTTGAGTAAGCTCCAGGAGTGGTGATGGTCAGGGAAGCCCACCATGCTGCAATTCTTGGGGTCGCAAAGAGTTGGGCATGACTGAGTGACTGAACTAAACTGAACTGAACCTGGATTGGGGCTTGGTTCCTGCAGAAGAACTCGAAGATTTTGCTATTATATTCCTTGAATAGAAACCAGAAACCAGCCCCAGGGCTGTACTATTGTTTCTTGACTGCTCTTCCTGTGTTTCTGCTTTCGCTGATCGGCAACTGTTTGAATCTGCCTTTTGGAACTCAAGGAAGGTGGAAGAGGCTGGATGAAGCCTATTTCCTACAAATAAGAAACAGGGGACACAAAAGCTTTTTGTGTCCAGGAGCCCCACAAGATCCTTCTCAATTTCAAGGAAACACAGACCCAGCACCCTGGCAAATTCAAATGTCCATGGATAGATTATTCATTATTGGCACATATGACAATTGGTTAGGCATTTGGAATAATTGGAACTGTCGACAAAAATTTTGCAGATCTCAAGAACTGTAGTTCAGTTTTACTTGGGACAAAATGAAGACAGAAGCCTAGAGACAACCCCTCAGAGATGACTCTGAGAAAGTGCTCCAAAGAGGTAGGTGGGGATGGTCAATATATATGATTTTGGTGAAAGGGGAGTTCAATGTAATCAATCGCTTATTTTACAAAAGATTTTCTGCTAGTCATGAGGAGCTGATGTCACCATGTAGAGATTTAGTGCTTTTCTAAATATGAGAAGATGCAAGGATTGGGCTCATGAAATCAGTACCTGAAAGTATCGAATTATCTTAAGACCTGCTCATTGCCAGTTTCCCTGAAGTTCAAAGTGCCTCATTCCTCTTCTCCACCCGCAACTCTCTTCAGGACACGTCGAGGGTCAACAGCTGCAAATGCACAGGATTCAACTCCTGCAGAGTAGATGGCAAATGCCCTTGGCAAGCACCAGTTTGCAGTTGACAGGACCTAGGTACTTCCTTCTGTTAATAGGATAAATTCCAGTTGGTTCAAATGCTTAAGCATAAACAAAATGAAACCACAATGCTAGAAGTAAACACAGGATTTTTAAATATTTTTTAAATAATCTTGGAGTTTGAATAGTCTTTGTTGCCTGAAAAACTGGGTTTGCCTCTTGGTGGAGCTGAGCCAAAAGATATAACCAAGTCAAAAATTAGAATTTAATATAATGGGGTTTTAGTTCTGATGCATAATTCAGAAAAGACTAAATATCTCTCCCAGCTGATTCAGCATCAATATATTCTCTGGCCACATTCACCTGAAGGCATGATGAAAAGCAAAAATCTTATCTACCATTTGTATGGAGAATGTGACTCTTTTACTTTCCTGAGCCCTGCATGAAAATGGGTGCCTTTTTCCTGTTTAATGATAAATAACATTTGTGTAGGGTTTTCAAATGTATTATCTCATTTTCACAAGAAGTTGATGCCAAAGCAATATTATTACCTCTCTACAAATGAAGTATCTAGGGCTCAAAAAAGAATTGACTTGCCCACTGGCACTCAGCTGATAAAGCAGCAAGGCCAAGACCAGCTTCCAAGGAAGACCCTGGGCTCCATGGCCTCTCTCCTCTTTCCACTGTAACAGCATACCTGTCTGATTTCAGTGTTTCTACTTCACAATGCCAGGTCTTTTACAATACTGTTGCTTAATTTTGGTATCTTAATGGATTCCTTCCCTTTATAACCACAGTGTGATGCCTGACTTCTTACCTACATAGAGTAATACTTGGCTACTTGAGTTGTTTGGTTTGAAATGGGTTTTCTAGATTTCCCACCTACAATTCACCAAAAATTTGCCAATTCTGTAGCTTCTGCTTTCAGTTTTTGAGGGTTAATCATGGTAGGACTAGGCGGAAGTGTCTTTTCCTCAGTTCCCACTTTCTAAATAATGGATTTCCAAGGACAGCATTAATTAATGCTGGCAGAATTTGAAATCTGTATTTCAGCAATCACAGGTTTCCTTTGCTGACTCACTCTCAAGAGTGCATCACACAGATGCTATAGCATCATTTGCCATCCACAGAGCAGAGACTCTTAGTATAGGAGCCAAGTGCATTTAAACATTTGTCTGCCAGTGCTAATGTATTAACCTTCATCTCATTCATCTTTGTAAGTAATCAGGCAAGACATCATAAATGGTTTCTTCTCTTTTTCCTCTAAATAATATAATGAATATTGATGCAACCAAGAGCTGGTGAGTAGGTGTGATGGATGGTTACTAGGAGAAAAGAAAATCAATGTAGTATAACCTCAAATCTCAGTTTGAATTCCACTTTAGGAAACTGTTCTGTGGTTTAGAAATAAATAATTTTGATACCAGTTGTTTGTGAATTGACAAGGGAAAAAAAAAAGATCTGATGACAGTTTTGTTCAAAGGATGAAGTCTCAGACAATGGAAGGTGGAACTAGTACAAGCTCTGGGATGTAGCTTTTGGGACAGTTATCTCCTCCTGCAAGGCTAGGTTCTCCTAGTACTAGAGATTCATGGTGAGAAGCTGTGTTCTAGGGGAGGAAACACAGACTTGAAAGTTAAAGCTGTTTTGAATCCGCATTCAAAATTGTAACCACGTTGTATCTCAATTATACCTCAATTTAAACAATGAAAAGAAAATTGTAACACTGGCATAGTGTTTAACTGCTCCAAATCTTATTTTCTCTACCTCTGTAGTAGGAATTACAATGCCTATTTTGCAAGTGTGTGTGTGCTAAGTCCCTTCAGTAGTGTCTGACTCTTTGAGACCCTATGGACTATAGCCCATTGGGCTCCTCTGTCCATGGGATTCTCCAGGCAAGAATACTGGAGTGAGTTGCCATTCCCTCCCCAGGGGATCTTCCCAACCTAGGGACTGAACCTGCCTGTCTTGTGTGGCCTGCATTGGCAGGTAGGTTCTTTACCACTAGCTCCACCTGGGAAGCCCTGATTATCATTAATTCATGTGCAGTGTCTGGTATAGACATGTGCTTAATAGAGAGTAGCAATTATTCTTATGCTTCCTATCAAGGGACTATTTTGTAGAGAACTTGTAAGATTATTCTCCTATTGATTCACAAATGAATATTTTTACATATTATTTACTCAATCACCTTTTGGCTAAGATCAAGTGTAGTATGGGGGCTTCGCAGGTGGCACAGTGGTAAAGAATCCTGCCAGTGCAGGAGACACAAGAGACTCAGATTCCATCCCTGGGTCTGGAATATGCCCTGGGGAAGGAAATGGCAACCCACTATAGTATTCTTACCTAGAAAAATCCATAGATAGAGGAACCTGGTGGGCTACAGTCCATGGGGTTGCAAAGAGTCAGACATGACTGAGTGACTGAGCACACATTCAAAAGCAAATGATAACATAAAAAGCTCCCTATTCTTCATCATCTTTTTTTTTTTAATAATTGTACTTATTTATTTCTGGCTGTGCTGGGTCTTCGTTGCTGCATGGGCTTTTCTCTAGTGGTGGAGAGTGTGGGTTACTCTGTAGTTGCAGGGCACCAGCTTTACATCATGGTGGCTTCTCCCTATTCTTCTTTTTAATAAACCCCTTTGAGATCCCTGGTCTTAATCTACAAAGCTATAAGGATAATGCTAATACTATTCAGTTCAGTTCAGTCGCTCAGTCGTGTCCGACTCTCCGCGACCCCGTGAATCACAGCACACCAGGCCTCCCTGTCCATCACCAATTCCCGGAGTTCACTCAACCTCATGTCCATCGAGTCAGTGATGCCATCCAGCCATCTCATTCTCTGTCGTCCCCTTCTCCTCCCACCCCCAACCTTTCCCAGCATCAGAGTCATTTCTAGTGAGTCAACTCATCTCATGAGGTGGCCAAAGTATTGCAGTTTCAGCATCAGTCCTTCCAATGAACACCCAGGATTGATCTCCTTTAGAATGGACTGGTTGGATCTCCTTGCAGTCCAAGGGACTCTCAAGAGTCTTCTCCAACACCACAGTTCAAAAGCATCGATTCTTCGGCGATCAGCTTTCTTCACAGTCCAACTCTCACATCCATACATGACCACGGGAAAAACCATAGCCTTGACTAGACAGACCTTTGTTGGCAAAGTAATGTCTCTGCTTTTTAATATTTTATCAAGGTTGGTCATAACTTTCCTTTCAAGGAGTAAGCGTCTTTTAATTTCATGGCTGCAGTCAGCGTCTGCAGTGATTTTAGAGCCCAAAAAAATAAAGTCTGACACTGTTCCCACTGTTTTTCCATCTATTTCCCAAGAAGTGATGGGACCAGATGCCATGATCTTCGTTTTCTGAATGTTGAGCTTCAAGCCAACCTTTTCACTCTCCTCTTTCACTTTCATTACCTATCTTTAAATATACACCAAGATTTCCATGACAGCAATTGAGATATGACATGCAAAAATACTTTGCAAGATGTAAAATGTGTGGCAATAGTATTTTTAGGCTTCGTCTCTCAATACTGAATATTAGTGCATTTAGGAGACTCAGTCTTTTGAAAGACTGATTGCAAAGCAGATGTACATTTTTCTACATGTGTGTTTTGTACAATAGCAGACCTCAAATGGGTGTAGGTGATGGCCAGGAAAAGGCACTTCTTGTAGGAATTTGTCATGTCTGACAAGCAGATCTTCTTCCCTCATTTGTCTTCCAGTCATTTCTGTTATAAGTAAACAGCTGTTTACATAAACACCACCGAGCAGTGGGGCTAAAAACCTTCCTTCAGAATAGCTAATAATAATTTGGATGTCCAGTGATGGAGAAGGACAAGCAGCAAGCTACAAGAGCATAGGGGGTACTTCCTTATTTTTAACCAGAGTCTAATACATTTGGAGCTTTTATTTATTTACCGTTCTGCTCTGTTTCTACAAGTTCAGCTTTTTTTCCCCTTTAAATTAGTTAATTTATTTTCGGCTGCTCTGAGTCTTGGTTGCTGCTCTCGGGCTTTGTCTAGTTGCGGTGAGTGGGGGCTGCTCTCTGTTGCGAGAGGGCTTCTCATCGCGGTGGCTTACTTTGTTGGGGAGTGCAGGCTCTAGGCATGAAGGCTTCTGTGGTTGCAGCATATGGGGTTTAGAGAACAGGGTCAGTGGTTGTGGTACACGGGTTTAATTGCTCTGCATTGTACTGAGTCTTCCTGGACCAGGGATTGAACCCGTATTCCCTGCATTGGCAGGTAGATTCTTATCCTCTGCCCAAGGAAGTCCTGGGCCTTTATTTTTAAGTTGTGATGATAATGGTGGGGATGGGTGTTATTCATATTTGTTATAATAAATAAAATAATACTGAGTGTATAAGAAAATATGAAAAGAATAAATATTCCTTCTCCCAGGTTTCAGAGGTATAGAACATTGACAGTTAGATGTGGGTTCTTCCAGATACACATGAGTTTTTCAGCTATTGTGAAAGCCATCAGGGGAATGACTTTGAAAGCTGAGAGAAGGAATCAATATCCTGGAGAAACAGAATCTCTTGCTGTCAAGCTTTCAAAACAGTTATAAGGAGGTTATCTGGGAGATCAACAAACTCTTGGAAACTGTATAAGAATGCAAATATGACTATAGCTAACAGTGCTGGATGGTATATTTGAAAGCTGCTAAGAGAGAAAATCCTAAAACTGCTTATTACAAGGAAATTAAACTTGCAGTCATCATTTCACATTATATGTTAAGTCATTAAGCTGGGTTCAGTTAAGTTCAGTTCAGTTCAGTTCAGTCGCTCAGTCGTGTCTGACTCTCCGCGACCCCATGAATCACAGCACGCCAGGCCTCCCTGTCCATCACCAACTCCTGGAGTTCACTCAAACTCATGTCCACAGAGTCGGTGATGCCATCCAGCCATCTCATTCTCCGTCGTCCCCTTCTCCTCCCGCCCCCAACCTTTCCCAGCATCAGAGTCTTTTCCAGTGAGTCAACTCGTCGCATGAGGTGGCCAAAGTATCACAGTTTTAGCTTTTGCATCCGTCCTTCCAATGAACACCCAGGATCGATCTCCCTTAGAATGGACTGGTTGGATCTCCTTGCAGTACAAGGGGCTGTCAAGAGTCTTCTCCAACACCACAGTTCAAAAGCATCAATTCTTCAGCGATTAGCTTTCTTCACAGTCCAACTCTCACATCCATACATGACCACGGGAAAAACCATAGCCTTGACTAGATGGACATTTGTTGGCAAAGTAATGTCTCTGCTTTTTAATATTTTATCAAGGTTGGTCATAACTTTCCTTCCAAAGAGTAAGCGTCTTTTAATTTCATGGCTGCAATCAGCATCTGCAGTGATTTTGGAGCCCAAAAAAATAAAGTCTGACACTGTTTCCACTGTTTTTCCATCTATTTCCCATGAAGTGATGGGACCAGATGCCATGATCTTTGTTTTCTGAATGTTGAGCTTCAAGCCAACCTTTTCACTCTCCTCTACCTTAAACTTATACCCTGCTGTATGTCCATTATATCTCAATAAAACAAAGAAAAAGAGAATGCAAATAATTCTTGTTTCAATGACATAATTCCCCTCCACACACAGATGGCAAATATTTTATAATCTGATCGTGGCACTTTTTAGGCAGGAAAAAAAAAAAAAAGGGAAGATTCCCTACCCTAATGCCTAGGGGAAAAAAAAAAGTTCTTACTCCTTAGAATTGAATTTGAAAATTTTCTGATTTAATTCCAATCTCCTTTCCCCATTTTACTTTCCACCACATACAGAATCTTAGGTTTGGGAACTTCAAATATCATCCATCTGTGGCAATGCTTCTCTACCTGTAACAAGTATAGAGATCACCTGGGGCTGTTGTTTGAATTTAGATTCTGATTCAGTAGCCTGCACGAGATTTGGGTTTCTGCATTTCTGGCAAGTTTCTAGGCCTATACACCACACATTAACAAGTGCTGAATTCCCTTGGACAGTTCTTCCTTTTATTCCTAAGGTCTGTCTCCTTGTAGCTTTTCCCCATTAATCCGAGTTCCAAACATTTCAAGGTTGAATCCCTTTTACACCTAAAGGATCTGTAAACATTTGAAGACAGTTATCAGGTCACCTCAAGATAAACATCTCTACTGCCTTCAATCCTTCGCGAATGTCAGGGCGTTGCTACTATTACACGCCCAGTGCTTCATCCCTACCTCGGTGATATTGCTATTCGGTTTGTTCTGGGTCAAAGACTTTCTCAGTTGTAAGAATGGGTTAGCATAAGAACGGCCATCTTAGAGGCCAGAAAAACCATTTTTACTGAGTATGTGACTTGAGGGAAGAAGAACTAGATAAAACCTGGGAGAGGAGTTAATCTTAAGTACCAAGAATGTGGGCAGCTGCGACACTGAAAATTAGGTAAACAGGTCTGATAAGTTTATCTCGTTAAGACACCAGGATAGAGATATGCACAGCTGTGTGTGTGTGGAAAATTCCTGTGAGTTAGGTAATTTAGAAATATCATGATTTGAAAATACTATATAACCCCTTGACTCTGAGTGCTCGGGGTCCTTGTTGAAAACCGCTGCGTTGGGCAGACACTTGGACCCCAGCTAGCTGGAAATAAACCTCGCTGTGTGTCTTGCATTATCATGAGTGTCCTCTGTTCCTTTGAGGGAAAGGCGACTCCGGACCCTAACATCAGTCTCATTTGCCAGCATCTTGCAAGGGTGTCCTCTTAAACACCGTGTCTTCTCTGCTGCCTAAGGTTCTCTCTCCCCTCACATACTCCCCCTCCCATCCTAACCAGGCTAATTGAGAGAGTGGCCTCCTGGCTGCTGCTGTGTTTTATTTCACCAAACTGACCTTTAGTAATGGGTTATAGTTGGATCATCTTAGTATCCTGAGTCTATCATGGAAGCAGAAACTTTGGGTGTGCTCAAGAGTTGCTTAATATATTTAATTGTGTTCACTTCTATCTGGATGGTCTCGCCTGCTAGATTATCATTGTTAGAGGGTAGAGCCCACATTTTTCATCCCTTGCCAACACTACCCTGGCTAATAAGAAGCAAAGACATAGTAGGTAAGTACCCAAAGTATTGGAGTCAGAAAAAGCAGAATTGAGTGCTGATTCTGCTACAGTATAGGTAAGTGACCTTGGAAATTCATTTAAACTCTCTGGGCCCCAATTTTCATATCATATACTAAGTTGACTTTTAAAATGAAGAAATGATTCTCCATTTAGGCTTGAAATTCGAGAAGGAGGAGTAAAAATGATTGAGAAACTTGGAAGTGTTAGTTTCTGAGAAAGGACACACCATCCACCTCCTGGTCCCTGAATATTCTCCTTGTGGAAGGGATGAGGGCAAGAGAAGAGCTATGGTCTTCTGGAAGGTGAAAGATGCCTCAGCTTCTGGAACTGGGGAACAGGAAGAATAACCAAGGTAAGAACAGCTGTATCTGTTTTTGTTCCTTTAGTTTCAACTTTACTGCTTCTCTGAGGTTATAGAAAGAATATGAATTAAAACACAGCCTGTGTGACTCCAGCTGTGAAGTTAGTAGTAGGAAAAGCCGAGGTTGACTACTGGGGACAGTCTTGGAATTCTGAGTCATTTTCAGTTCAGTTCAGTTCAGTTCAGTTCAGTCGCTCAGTCATGTCCGACTCTTTGCGACCCCATGAATCACAGCACGCCAGGCCTCCCTGTCCATCACCAACTCCCGGAGTTCACTCAAACTCATGTCCATCGAGTCAGTGATGCCATCCAGCCATCTCATTCTCTGTCGTCCCCATCTCCTCCCACCCCCAATCCCTCCCAGCATCAGAGTCTTTTCCAGTGAGTCAACTCGTCGCATGAGGTGGCCAAAGTATTGCAGTTTCAGCTTTAGCATCAGTCCTTCCAATGAACACCCAGAACTGATCTCTTTTACAATGGACTGGTTGGATCTCCTTGCAGTCCAAGGGACTCTCAAGAGTCTTCTCCAGCACCACAGTTCAAAAGCATCAATTCTTAGGCGATCAGCTTTCTTCACAGTCCAAATCTCACATCCATACATGACCACTGGAAAAACCATAGCCTTAACTAGACAGACCTTGGTTGGCAAAGTAATGTCTCTGCTTTTTAGTATGCTATCTAGGTTGGTCATAACTTTCCTTTCAAGGAGTAAGTGTCTTTTAATTTCCTGGCTGCAATCAGCATCTGCAGTGATTTTGGAGCCCAAAAATATAAAGTCTGCAATATGTGAACCATGAACTTCCAGATGTTCAAGCAGGTTTTAGAAAAGGCAGAGGCACCAGAGATCAAATTGCCAACATCCGCTGGATCATGGAGAAAGCAAGAGAGTTCCAGAAAAACATCTATTTCTGCTTCATTGACTATTCCAAAGCCTTTGACTGTGTGGATCACAAGAAACTGTGGAACATTCTGAAAGAGATGGGAATACCAGACCACCTGACCTGCCTCTTGAGAAACCTGTATGCAGGTCAGGAAGCAACAGTTAGAACTGGTCATGAAACAACAGACTGGTTCCAAATAGGAAAAGGAGTACGTCAAGGTTGTATATTGTCACCCAGCTTATTTAACTTCTATACAGAGTACATCATGAGGAACGCTGGGCTGGAAGAAGCACAGGCTGGAATCAAGATTGCCGGGAGAAATATCAATCACCTCAGATATGCAGATGACACCACCCTTATGGCAGAAAGTGAAGAGGAACTCAAAGGCCTCTTGATGAAAGTGAAAGAGGAGAGTGAAAAGTTTGGCTTAAAGCTCAACATTCAGAAAACAAAGATCATGGCATCTGGTCCCATCACTTCATGGGAAATAGATGGAAAAACAGTGGAAACAGTGAGTCATTTTAGCTACCTGCAATTGGGTAAGCATACTCACACACAGGGAACAGAGGACACACCATTGGCTTCCAATCATTTATATGGGTCAAAAGGAAGATAAATGGAACCAGAGGACACATAGGCATGTTCATGGTGGCTTTCTGTACTTAAGTCTTTGTATTGGTCTTTGGGGTTTGATGACCTCATTCATCCTTCATACTTGGAGTATTGATGCACAAGCCAAAGTCCATGGGCTAGAATTATAGAAACAAGGTCTTTTACCCACTGTTTGAATGGTGTAAGATGCCATGTAACACAAACCACTAATGATGAGAGGAACAATAACATCAGATGGACTGTCAGATAGACCCCAGTGACAAAGGCTTTAGAATTATCTTCTTAACATGACTTGTCTGATATAACATTAGTATTCTTTTAGATACTTTGGGTGCAGGGGGAATAAGTCAGCTTTTTAAGTCTAGAATGAGTGGGATAAAAATTTATCCGAATGAGCTTTTGCACATCTGTGTAGTGCATTGAAATGCTGACAGACAAAATGAGGACAAAGTCATAGTCAGTTGGAGAAACGCAAAGCTGAAGCATCTGTACTAAGACCAGCCCTCAACGTCCTATCTGTATCTATGTTCAGATTTAGCACACAGCTAAGTCTTGCAAGGGCCTGGCTAGGAGCGATAGTGACCTCACGGTCCCGCAGATTAATTCAACACTGCTCAGTGCTTGTGCATCGAGCATTCTTCTAAGCTCTCAGGGTACAGAATAAATAGATCAGCGTAAAAATTACTGGCCTCATGGATCTCACATAAGGAAGGAAGTCCTCATGTCCTTCCAGAAATGAAGATAGTTAATTTTAAAAGTAAGCAAGTAAGATATATAATACTATCAGATGTTAAAAATACAACAAGGAGGATGAAGAAGGAAGTCAGAGGGAAAAGTAAATGGAAAAATCTGGGGGCAAGAATGTGCTTGACCTCTGAGAAACAGCTAAGAGCCAGAGTAGGTGGAGTGAAGTGAGCGGAGAGAAGTGGTGGGAGATGACTGCATAACAGCTGAGGCCATTTGACTTTTACTCTAAGGCAGATGGTTGTAAGGAAGAAAGCTGAACAGCAGGCCTTTAATGTAACTTTTTAAAAAATCCATTCTCCTGATTATTGGTGCAGAGGCTCCTAGGAAAAGAAAGAGGGGACTTTCCTGGTGGCATGGTTGATAAGAATTTTCCTGCCAACAGAGGGGACTTGGGTTTGATCCCTGGTGTAGAAAGATCTCACTTACCACAGAGCAAGTAAGCCCGTGTGCCACAACTACTGAGCCTGAGCTCTACAGCCTGGGAACCACAGACAGAGGCCTGAGAGTCAATAATTTGTATCCTGCAACAAGAGAAGTCACAGCAATGAGATGTAATGAAGAGTAGTCCCCGCACATGGCAACTAGAGAAAGCCTGTGCAAAGCATGAAAACGCAATGCAGCCAAAAATATAAATAATTTTAAAAAAGAGTAACAAGTTTTATCTTCTAGTGACATGCTGCTGGTGCTGCTGCTGCTGTGTCACTTCAGTCGTGTCTGACTCTGTGTGACCCCGTAGACAGAAGCCCACCAGGCTCCCCCGTCCCTGGGATTCTCCAGGCAAGAACACTGGAGTGGGTTGCCATTTCCTTCTCCAATGTGTGAAAGTGAAAAGTGAAAGTGAAGTCGCTCAGTCGTGTCCGACCCTTAGCGACCCCACGGACTGCAGCCTACCAGGCTCCTCCATCCATGGGATTTTCTAGGCAAGAGTACTGGAGTGGCTTGCCATTGCCTTCTCCGAGTAACATGCTGCTAACTAGATCTTTGGTACACAGATGTGTGTTACACACTAAGAGTCCTTCTTTATGCAAGGCTCATAGCAGGATATCTCTGGTTTAGGATTGCTTATGATAAACAAACTTAGACTCTATGGGTTTCTGAAGCTTGGCTCTCTGGAAAATGTCACAAGCCCTTTGATCACCATAATGATCAAATATTAAAATAGAGAAACTTCATTACCTAAATACTTCCTTCTCCGTGAGGTGACCCACAAACCTTACTTAGAGACTTTATATATCATCCAGGCCAGAGACCGTATCTTTATTGTGGGAAGAAAGAGGTTGGGGAGCCACATGGTATCTCAGACCTCTCCCTGCTTTGCTGGCGTCTTAACTCCCTGGTGGTATAGTGGATAGGACTCCAAGTGCTCACTGCCAAGGGCCCAGGTTCAATCCCTGGCCAGGGAAATAAAACCCAACAAGCTGTTTGGCATGGCCAAAAAAACCCCCCAGTCAAATACAAAGTAATAAATAATTTGGGACTTCCCTGGTGGCTCAGACGGCAAAGCGTCTGTCTACAATATGGGAGACCCGGGTTTGAGCCCTGGGTTTGGAAGATCCCCTGGAGAAGGAAATGGCAATCCACTCCAGTACTATTGCCTGGAAAATCCTATGGACAGAGGAGTCTGGTAGACTACAGTCTATGGGGTCGCAAAAAGTTGTACACGACTGAGCGACTTCACTTCACTTCACTTTAAAGCTATTAGTAAAGCATGATAATGGATATGACCTCTTATTTGTGTTAGTCTGATTTGGGAATCCATTCCTTTTAGTATAGGTAGGCAATGGCAAGCCACTCCAGTACTCTTGCCTGGAAAATCCCATGGACGGAGGAGCCTGGTAGGCTGCAGTCCATGGGGTCGCTAGGAGTTGGACATGATTGAGAGACTTCACTTTCACTTTTCACTTTCATGCATTGGAGAAGGAAATGGCAACCCACTCCAGTGTTCTTGCCTGGAGAATCCCAGGGACGAGTGAGCCTGGTGGGCTTCCGTCTGTGGGGTCACACAGAGTCAGACACGACTGAAGTGACTTAGCAGCAGCAGCGGCAGTTTATTTTCAAGATTCCAGGAAATGCAAATGAGGGAGTATGGGAATTGAGACAGAGAAGGGAGAAAAGCAATGAAGGAGGCAATAATGTGTGGACTTTGCTGTGAGCAACTGTACCTGCATGCTCAGTCACTCAGTCATTTATGACTCTTTGTGAGCCATGGACTGTAGCCCGCCAGGCTCCTTCCTCTTTGGAATTTTTCAGGCAAGGGTATTGGAGTGGGTTACGATTTCCTATTCCAGGAGACCTTTCCCACCCAGGGATCAAACCCTTATCTCTTGCATATCCTGCATTGCCACCTGGGCTTTGCAGAGCAATTGTACATAACCCTTTAAAGACCTTCTGAGAAACAGGAATCCAATTCTTTAGTTAATTTAGATAAGAAGCCATTGAAGAGCTGAGTAAAATGGCATGTTCAAGCTGACATTTTAAAAGGATCACCTTGACTTTTCTTTTTTTGACTCTTATTTTAAAAATAGATGCTATAGGGCTTCTCTGGTGGTTCATTGGTAAAGAATCAACCTGCCAATGCAGGAGAAACAGGTTCAATCTTTGATCCAGGAGATCCCATATGCTGCGGAGTAACTAAGCCCGTGTGTGTGTGCGCGTGCGCGTGAGTGTACTCAGTTGTGTCTGACTCTTTGTAACCCTGTGGACTGTAGCCCTCCAAGCTCCACCAGCTCCAGCTCCTCTATCCATGGAATGCCCAGGCAAGAATACTGGAGTGGGTTGCCATTTTCTCCTCCAGGGGATCTTCCTGACCCAGGGATCGAACCCTCGTCTCTTGCAATCTCCTGGCAGGCAGATTCTTTACTTGTGTGACACCTGGGATGCTCTAGAGACTGAGAGCTGAAACTACTGAAGCCCACATGCCCTAGAGCCCATGCTCCACAACAAGAGAAGCCACTGCAATGAGAAACCTGAGCATCACAACTGGAGAGTCGCTTCACTAGAGAAAAGCCCACACAGCAATGAAGACCCAGCACAGCCAAAAATAAAAATAAATGAATAAATAAAATTGTTTTAAAAAAGCAGATGCTATAGGGGCAAGGGTAGAAGCAATGAGACCATTTTTGGGCTAGTTCAGCAATCTAGATGAGAGTTGATGACTTGGACCACTTGGGAGTGATGAAAAGTGGTCCAGAAGACTTTGGGAGAAGATCAGAAGTTTATTTTAGATATGCTACCATTGAGTTACCTATTGGTCATGTAAGGTCAAGTGCCACATTATCAGGTCCGTAGTTCATTGGAGAGATCTGGCCAGAAGATATACATTCTGGAGTCAACAGCATATTCATGCATACTGTGAGTGCATGCGTGCTCAGTTGCTTCAGTTGTGTCTGACTCTTTGCGGCCCTATGGATTGTAGCCCTCCAGGCTCCTCTGTCCATGGGTTTCTTCAGGCAAGAATACTGAAGTATTTTGCCATTTCCTGCTTCAGGGATCGTCCCAAACCCGGGATCAAACCTGAGTCTCTGACATCTTCTGCATTGGCAGGCAAGTTCTTTACCACCCGGGAAGCCATAGAATATAGTGTAGTATATATATAGTATAGTAATTGCAGTTCTCAGGCTCTAGAGTACACAAGCTCAGTAGTTGTGGTGCATGGGCTTAGTTGCTCCTCGGCACGTGGAATCATCACAGACCAGGGACGAACCCAAGTCCCCTGCATTGGCAGGTGGATTCCTATCCACTGCCATACCAGGTAAGTCCTCAGTTCAGTTCAGTCACTCAGTCGTATCCGACTCTTGTGACCCCATCGACTGCAGCACAACAGGCCTCCCTGTCCATCACCGACTCCCAGAGTTTGCTCAAACTCATGTCCATAGAGTCAATGATGCTATCCAACTGTCTCACCCTCTGTCATCCCTTTCTCCTCCAGCCTTCAATCTTTCCCAGCATCAGGGTATTTTCCAATGAGTCAGTCCTTTGCATCAGGTGGCCAAAATATTGGAGTTTCAGTTTCAGGATCAATCCTTCCAATGAATACTCAGGATGGATTTCCTTTAGGATTGACTGGTTTGATCTCCTTGCAGTCCATGGGACTCTCAAGAGTCTTCTCCAACTCCACAGTTTAAAAGCATCAAATCTTCCATGCTCAGTTTTCTTTATAGTCCAACTCTCACATCCATACATGACTACTGGAAAAACATAGCTTTGACTAGATGTACCTTTGTTGGCAAGTTGTCTCTGTTTTTTAATATGCTGTCTAGGTTGGTCATAGCTTTTCTTCCAAGGAGCCAGTGTCTTTTGATTTCATAGCTGTAGTCACCATCTGAAGTAATTTTGGAGCCCAAGAAAATAAAGTCCATTACTGTTTCCATTGTTTCCCCATCTATTTGCCATGAAGTGATGGGGCCAGATGCCATGATCTTAGTTTTTTGAATGTTGAGTTTTAAACCAGCTTTTTCACTCACCTCTTTCACTTTCATCAAGAGGCTTTTTAGTTCCTCTTCACTTTCTACTATAGGGTGGTGTCAACTGCATATCTGAGGTTATTGATATTTCTCCCGGCAATCTTGATTCCAGCTTGTGCTGTAAAGGAGTACATCAAGGCTGTATATTGTCACCCTGCTTATTTAACTTATATTCAGAGTACATCATGAGAAATGCCAATTTGGATGAAGCACAAGCTGGAATCAAGTGAAGTCTTAGAATCTTTATTTTAATAGGAACCCTCAGGTGATTCTTACCCACATTAAAGTTTGAGAAACAATCATCTAGAATGGTTGTTCCTGTTTAGTCGCTAAGTCGTGTCTGACTCTTTTGTGACCCCATGGACTGTAGCCAGGCTCCTCTGTTCTTGGAATTCTCCAGGCAAGAATACTGGAGTGGGTTGCCATTTGCTTCTCCAGGGGATCTTCCCAACCCAGGAATTGAACCCGAGTCTCCTGCATCTTCTGCATTGGCAAGTTAGTTCTTTTACCACTGAGCCACCATGGAAACCCATGTGAAACATTTTACTAAGTGAAATAAGCCAGACACAAAAGGGTACTTATATGAGATACCTAGAATAGATAGTCAAATTCATAGAGAAAGTAAGTATAATAGAACAGAAATACCAGGAGCTAAGGGATAGAGTGAATGGGAAGTTATTTTTCATGGCTAGAAGGTTTACATTTGGGATGATGGGAAATTTTTAGCAGAGGATTGTGGCAATGGTTGCACAAAAATGTGAATATATTTTGCTACTGAATGGTATACTTATGAAAGCTTAAAATGTTAAAGCGTTTGTTGTGTATGCTGCTGCTGCTAAGTCACTTCAGTCGTATCCGACTCTGTGCGACCCCATAGACGGCAGCCCACCAGGCTTCCCTGTCCCTGGGATTCTCCAGGCAAGAACACTGGAGTGGGTTGCCATTTCCTTTTGTTATGTATACTTTAGCACAATTTTTAAAAACTATATCAACCTAGTATAATTTTTATCATTCCATGGAACTGGAATTCAGCCAATAGACAGCTAAGGCAGTCTGTGGCAAAGGGAGCAAGACCATTTCTCCCCTTCCTGATCTGGTTCACTCCTCCTGAATATATTGGCACATATTCAATCATTCCTGTCACTCACTGGAACAGAGACTGTTAATATCCACCAAAACCAATTCCTTTCCCTTCTGGGCATACAATTAGACCAGATTAAAAAAAAAAAAATTATTTATTTATTTTTGGCTTTGGTGGGTCCTTGTTGCTGCCTGGGCTTTTCTCTGATTGCAGAGACTGGGGGCTACTCTCTAGTTATGGTGTGTGGGCTTCTAATAGCAGTGGCTTCTCTTGCCGTGGAGCACGGCTCTAAGGCATGCAGGCTTCAGTGGCTGCAGCACGTGGGTTCATTAGTTGCAGTTCCTGGACTCTAGAGCAAAGCTTCAATAGTTGTGGTGCATGGGCTTAGTTGCTCATTGGCATATGGGCTCTTCCTGGATCAGGGATCAAACTGGTGTCTCCTGCATTGACAGGCAGATTCTTCTACCATTGAGCCACCAGGGAAGTGCTAAACCAGATTTCTAAGTTAGGAGAGACCACATCATTCAGATCTGTGCCATTTTTGGGTCCATCTGCCCCTATAGGTGAACTTTTTCTCTGCTTACTGTGAGAATGCAGAGGAGCCCAAGGACCCAAAGGAGAGGTAGAGCTCAGCCAAACATTGCATTGGATACTCATTGGTCAAGAAACAGATTTATGCCATAAAGCCATGGAGAATATTCTAGTTTTTTCCATTATGGAAGCCTTTGTTACCTTAATTTAAATATCCACTCTTTGGGAAAGTTGTTTCTAATGAGATCTGTGGACAGGGAAGAGTTAGATATGCTGGCACTTTTATTATAGAAGTAGCACTATGATAAGAAAATCTTTTGTTCCCTCTCACAGAAGCAAATACAATCTTTTTCTTGAAACACATTTCTAAAAAAATTTACATCACAACATATCCAGTAATAGATTTTAGCAGCTATTACATAGAAGGCTATTAAAGTAAAATGTGAGATATTGGCTCAGTTCCTGCATGGACACAAAAATAGTGTTATGGTTTGTCATAATGTAAAAACATAGCATTCTGTAAAAAACAAAATTAAGAAAATACACAGCACTTCAGAATCATTTGTATAAAGCTTTGTCATAACAAAATATTTCAAATATACAAGGAAAGCACATAATTATTGAACAATATATTTCAGTGTGTGGAGAACCTCAATTAGATACTGGTATTAAAATTAAATACTTATGAAGCTGGGCTTTTTTCTCTTCCCTATTTTGAATCTATCTGCATACTCAATGTATCCCTCCATAAAGTATCTTCCAATGAGACTCTTTCACATGGGAAAAGTACCCTATTTTTAAAAAAGATTTTATTGAAGTATAGCTGATTTACAATGTTGTGTTCATTTCTGCTGTAACAGAAAAGTGATTCAGATATATATATATATATATATATATATATATATATATATACATATTCTTTTCCATATCTTTTCCATTATGGTTTATCACAGGATATTGAATATAGTTACTTGTGATATATAGCAGGACCTTATATATACTATGTATCTTATATATACTAGTTTGAATCTTCTAATCCGAAGCTCCCAATCCTTCCCTCTTTTTCCCACTGCCTTGGCAACCACAAGTCTATTCTCTATGTCTGTGAGTCTGTTTCTGTTTCATAGATATGTTCATTTGTCATATTTCAGATTCCACATGTAAGTGATATCATGGTATTTGTCTTTCTCTTTCTCACTTACTTAGCTTAGCATGTAATCTCCAGGTCCATCCATGTAGCTTCAAATGGCATGATTTCATTCTTTTTTGTGGCTGAGTAGTATTCCTTTGTATATATGTACAACAATTACATCCATCATCTATTGATGGACATTTAGGTTGTTTCCATGTCTTGGCTATTGTAAATAGTGCTGCTATGAACAGAGGTGCAAGGATCTGGGAAAATTATCCGTGATTCCTGAGTATCTTTGGTTAAGATACAGTTAACTTCTATGGTTAAGCCACGACATATTGACAATCATCATACTCAGCCCAAGTGTAAGGGTGTACACCACAAGATGTAAGAGGATATGCTGGGAAACAAGACTCAGTGTGTTTCCACAGTCTTTTCATAAGAGGCCATGTTTTCGGTCAACACTCTGGAGTAGCATCCTTCTGCATTAGGATGCTTGTGAGTGGTGGTAGAATGAACCCAACACTTTCTAGATCCAATTTAAGTTGATGTGAAGATTAGAATTCATGATTTTCCTGAAGCTTATTGGAGTTGGCCAGGAGTTAGAGGGAAAGGGAAGGGGTTGGAAAAGGAATTGGAAAAGTGTCTCCCTCTTCTTTCTTTTCTATGTTCCCCATACACTCCATTTCCAATGGAAAGAAAGAGAACATAGGATAAATTAGACCAAAGAAACAGGGTGGAAGATAAAGCATGGCTTGCAGAAAATTCTCTGGAGTAACCATCATCCTTATGAGCGCAGGAGGAGAGGACACATCATGATGTTCCCACATTTCAAGCACTCGAATTGTAGACTTGAGGTGACAGATCAGACCAAGAACTCTGTTAGTGATTTGGCCCTGAAGGGCAGAAGGAGGCTTGTCCACGGTAGACAGGAGCTGAGACTAAGGTGCCTGTCTATGTGTTTGTGAAAATGACACTGAAAACTGAATCAAGGGGCTTCCCTGGTGGTTAAGAATCTGCCTGCCAATTCAGGGGACACAGGTTCAAGCTCTGGTCTGGGAAGATCCCACAGGCTGCGGAGCAACTAAGCACAATATCCACAACTACTGAGCCCACGTGCCACGTGCCACGTGCTCACCCTAGAGCTTGGGTTCTGTGACAAGAAAAGCCACAGCAATGAGAAGCCTATGTACCACAACGAAGAGTGGCCCCCTGTTTGCCACAACTAGAGAAAATTCCCTGGGTAGCAATGAAGACAGCACAGCCACGAATAAAAGTAATTTTTTAAAAAGAAGTAAATCTTAAAAACAAACAAACTGACTCAGTCTCTGAGATAAAGGTCATACTTTTAGTTAACAAATGAGAGGCTAAAGTGTAGTGTCTAGCAATTATCTGGGAATAAGTTATCTCATAAAAAAGCAACTAGTGAAACTGATTACAGAAAATGTGACTACACATTTACAGAAATTGCTTAAGAGATAATTTATGAATAATAGTGGAGAAGACGTAAAGAAAAACCATTCTAGTCACAGTGAGTAGCTTGTGGTCTCAAGGAAGCATGATTATACCACACAAGAGACTCTGTGACCTAAAAGCTTTTGAGAGCATATACTGAACTTGAACAAAATTTAATCTAAAATGAACCAAATTGTTAATAAGTCCCAAGAACTGTGCTAATCATCAAAATTACCCTGAGAGTTATCTTATGTTGTCTTTGTTTCAGATGAGGGAACAGAATTTCAGAGATTAAGATGCTCAGGATCACACAGTTAATAAATGACCAAATCCATATTAAAGTCTACATTTTTCTGGAATTCTTTTCATTTAAATTGACACATTTATTTGTTAATTTACTCCACAAATATTAATACCTATCCTGGTCAAGCAGGGATAATACAGCACTGCTATCAAAGATCCCTCATTCTGCTGGTACCCACAAGAAACTTCCTCACGTTGCAGTGAACTCTGTGATGAAGACTGTGGGGGAGCGGGGTACATAATGAGCACAACCAGAAATGAGCATGACCAGAGAGGACCTGTCTCAGCTTGGGGGAAGGGGAAAGAGATGAGAGAAAAGGATCGGGTGCCTAGGGAAACTTATAAAGGCAAGTAGGTATAGGCACATTGGAGAAGGAAATGGCAACCCACTCCAGTGCTCTTGCCTGGAGAATCCCAGGGACGGGGGAGCCTGGTGGGCTGCCGTCTATGGGGTCACACAGAGTCAGACATGACTGAAGCAACTTAGCAGCAGCAGCAGCAGCAGGTATAGGCACAGGAAATGGGGTTTCAGCTGAAACCTGCAAGAAAGCAAGATAAATCCAGAGACCAACCAAGAGCTGGGGGGAAGGGCAAAATCAGAGGCTTGTGGGGGAAGGTCAGGGACAAAAATCTGTATTGCAGGCAGTTTATTTACCATCTGAGTCACCAGAGAAGCCCCAACATGAGAGGAATAAGGGCCAGATCTGAACTCCTCACATGTCAGTCTGAGGAAATAAGACTTTATCCTGCAAAAAGTGGGTCAGTTTATGACTAGGTGAGCATGTTGTGAGAGCCCCCCAGCTGCTCTTGAAGCAGGCAACACTGGAGATGGGAAGTTTGTTTTGTTTAATGCCAGAAAAAAGATAATGGGAAATTAAGGCTGTAATGGACTTCCCTGGTGGTCTAGTAGTGAAGACTTCCAGCTTCTACTACACGAGCCACAGGTTCTCTGGTGGCTCTGTGGTAAAGAATTTGCCTGCCAATACAGGAACCACAGGAGATGTGGGTTTGATCCCTGGGTTGGGAAGGTCCTCTGGAGGAGGAAATGGACACCCACTTCAATATTCTTGCTGGGATATCCCATGGACAGAAGAGCCTGGCAGGGCTACAGTCTATGGGGTTTCAAAGAGTCAGATATGACTTGTATTCAACGTAAGGTTGTAACAGGCATCAGGGCTGTGCAGGATGAGTAGATGTGGAAATAATATGGTGGCAGGAGTTAAAATTGCCAATTATCTAATTGATGGTAGGTAGGAGTGAGAGGAAGGTGGAGCCTGGTGGGCTGCCGTCTATGGGGTCACACAGAGTCGGACACGACTGAAGTGACTTAGCAGCAGCAGCAGGAGAGGGAATAGTAACTCACAGGTTTTCGGTGTGGGCGATTATCAGGTTTGAATGGTGATGCCCTTTACTGGAATAGGAAGTACAAGGTGGAATGCCTGGAGGAGGTGTGTTAAGCAAGGGCACCTGTATGTGTAATACAGAGGACAATAGTTCTCTCTGACCACTGATTTCAGCTACCTCAGGTTCAGAAGAGCAGCCTTGCTCAACTCTATAACCAAAGCAGTTAAACCTGAAGGAAGGCTGTGAACATATGAAGAAAAGCCCAAGAAGGAAAACCTTGTCAGTGTGTTAAATAACTCTTCAGAGAGGGGGTTAAGCTCTAGCCAGCTAGCAGAGTTGCTCTGATTCCTCATATGTCCCTATGTCCACATGAGCCCCTTCACTTGGATTTCTTCACTCACTAAGCAAGCTTACAATTGAAACAGGCTCTCCACGTAGCCTTCGCCGTGAAGAGAGAATACAGGCAGGCTGATAGCAAAAGTCAAATTTTTCATAGTAGATTAGTTAGGACTCTGGCTTATGCATTAGTCACTTGACTTGGTTATTCTGGGTGAATCCTCCCCAAGCCCAATCACAGCAAGGTGTTCTGTCAAATGGGATCTGGACTTTGTTGACAGGCCATAGCAGCCAATTGGTCTTTCTAGTTCCCAAATCCAAGTGATTTCGACAACATCCACTGATGCCAAGACATCAGAAGATACATAAATATAAATAAATATATATATATATTTCCTATAAAGGTAACTTTTCAACTCTGAAATGCCATTCTTTATCTTTAATAACATTTAGTATCTCCTTTATCTGATATTAACATAGCATCTCCATGTACATTATTTTTTCATGTCTGAATTTTCAAGACATGTTCTTATATTTAAGGAAAATCTTCTTGAAGGAGCATAGAGTTTGGGTTTTATTTCAATCCAGTTAGAACAATTTTATCTTTTAAGTGGGGTAGGTATATATTCTATTGGAAATTAGGATAATTATGGATAATTTTGGTTTAATCTACCGTCTTACTATTGGTTTCTATTTGTCTGGCCTGTTCTGTGCTCCCTTGTCTCTTCATTCTTGCTTTCTAGTGAACTATTTTTTAAATATTTCCCCTCTCATTCATTAGCTTATTGGTTATACATCCTTTTACTATCTACTTAAGGATTACCATAGAGATCATAACATGCATTCTTGACTTACTAAAAAATAATATAAATAAATATTCCCATTTTTTCTGTATCATACAAGGCCTTTAAAGCCATTTAACTACATTTACTCCTCACTTCCTAATGCTCAACAGCTTATATTTCATTGTTGACATATATTTTAATTCTTTCTCTCTATATCTAAATATATATATATATTAAGCAATAAAAATAAATATTTATATAGTCCAAATTTGTTTGAATGATCCCATATACTCACTTTGTTAATTTTCAATCTTAATATGTCTCTGAGCTTCTTTCTGGGTTCATTTACCTTCTACATGAAGACACGTTAACATTTCCTTTGATGGGTGACAAAATCCTCATTTTTGTTCCCAGAAAACTACTTTCTTTCATTGTCATTCTTTGAGGATATTTTTTCCTGGGTAAAGAATTCTAGGTTGACAGTTCTTTCAGCACTTTCAATTTATTATTTATTCCTCTCTTCTCTGGATTCTATTGTTTCTGTTGAGAACTCAGCCATCATCATCATCATTATTATTTCTTTAAAGGTAATACGTATTTTTCTTAAAGTCTATCTAATTTCATTGTCCTTAGTAGTTAGATGTTTTATTATAATGTGCTTTGGAGTGGTTTTTTTTGTATTTATCCTTCTTGGGATTCATAAAAGTCTTGAATCTATGGATTCACACCTTCCATTGTTTTTAAAATGTAGATGGTTAAACTAGGATCTTCCCTCCTGGTTCAGACAGTAGAGAATCTGCCTGCAAAGCAGGAGATCCAGGTTCAATCCTTGGGTCAGGAAGATCCTCTGGAGAAGGGAATAGCAACCCACTCCAGTATTCTTGCCTAATGAATCCCATGGAGAGAGGAGCCTGGTGAGCCCCAGTCCATGAGGTTGCAAAGAGTCAGACAAGACTGAGCAACTAAGACATTCATGTTTCACTTTCAAGCTAGGAGCAACACAATCCAAATAATTTGAATTCAAGAGAAAACTGATTTGAAGCTCTCTGATAGGACTTCCCTCTGATTCATCCTTAACTCCTGTGTATTATCCTTTGGAGACCCAAATCCAAATCTAAGAGTAATACAGGTCCATTTCCATTAGTGTATCTTATTTCCAATATTGTATTTCTAATCCTTTGAATCTGTTGAAAGTTCTGCTCAACATCTGTGCTTGGAGAATCAGCAGATGCCTCTAAAGAAAACTGGCTACAAATTGATTCACTTCTAGGCTTTTCTCTCTCAGTACTTGACCATGCAAATTTCTTCCCTGCTTTGGTATATCTCTTTTGCATACAAATAAATGTGATATTAAATATTTTTCCAGTTTTTCTAATTGTTTTCTGCAAATGGATTCATCAGTATTACCTACTCCATCATTGCAGGAAGGGAAACATTCTCAAAGTTTTAAATACAACATTTTACTATTTTTTTCTTTTTTTCTCACTAAATCCTGAGAAGAGAAACTATCTTATTCACCTTAAGATACCTTACTCAGCACAGAAATAGGAATGTAGCACAGGATTATTAAATATTTGTTGAATAAATGAATAATCACAGTTTCTGCTCAGGATTGGTGGCAATTTTTTTTTAAAACCCTTTACCAGAAATTGAGAAAAGAGTGTCACTCATAGTATACCAAGATCAGGGCAGTGGGATCTGTATGCCCTAATTGTAGGCAGTTGGTTAGACCTTAGACCAATACATTTTTTTCCACAAGGAGTATCTTGTCCTGACATTGTTTAGAATTGCTGGAGCATAGTGACAATAAAAAATAGATGATTTTAGTTAGCTATTTTATTATTTTAAAATTTCTACATAAAAGATGCCCCTTTGTCTGTACCTAGGAAGAGTTGACTTGGATGGATTTCAAGATACCCTCTAAACCCGAGATTCCATATGGGTTTGTTGAGCAGACACTGGGTGTATCTGATTATGGATTTGTGCCTGGAAGGAACAGAGTGCAGTAGGTAAGTACAGCAGGCAGCTGAACTCCATCCACAAAGGTTTTTTCTGTCACTGGGCCAGAGTGTAGAGCCTGATCACTACAATGGTTTCTTTCTTTAAAAAAAAAAAAAAAAAAGAGCATTTATTTATTCAAAACCAGTGCAAACTATTGTAAGCAAACTCCTTAAAATATCAAAGCAGGGATATTGTCACAGCGATGCCTTCTTGGACAAATATACAAAATGGTGGGACTGTAGCCACCAGTCAGCTTCATTCACATCTTTCAGTACATAAAGTACAGCTGGGAACTGATGAGAGACCTTTGTTTCTGAGATCAAGTTAAGGAGAAACATAAATGGCTCATTCCACAGAATAAAAACCATATAGTTATTACTCCTGAAAAAATCGAGCATTTGGTTATATGACAGGTTTGAGAATTTTAATGATGCCCCCAAATTTAGCCCTTTATAACACCAATTTATTTAAAATCTCTAGGTTAATATAGATATGTCCAGGAATAACTTTATCCTATTTACATAAAGAAACATTAAAAATTCAAGTCTCTTTTGTAACAGAATTAGAAGTTTAGTAGTTGAACATAACAAAAGAAAATGCATAATGACCTATTAAACCTCATTTCTTTTCATAAAATTGCCAAAAGAAGCATCAGTGATCAGTGACTTTTTTAAAACTCTGTAAATACAAGACTGCTAATTGCTCAAAAATAAGAAAATTTGGTTTTTTATAACTTCAGGAAACTTCTAAAGTATGCCTATCTAGTCACCATAGAAAGCAATATCTTTATAATTCAGGCAATGATGGGGTTTCTCTCAAATAGGAAAGGTGGCCTATGAACTGGGGTTGACTTCAAGGCTTTTATAAAGCTTCCACTAATTAAAATCAATAACATAAAAATAATAAGCAGTTGTTTGGTTACTGACATAAAAAGAAAAGTTATAAGATCACAGTGAATGGAAAAGTGCTGTTTGGATTAATTTATCCAATCTACCTTAGGCCAGATGGACACTATAATAATTTCTCCTTCAAAAGGCTTATAATAAAGTGCATCAGTTCATTGAGATTAAGTACAGAAAACCAAAGAATCAAACATTCATCCACAATATACAGGGGTTATTTGTAAGGAACTGAGTTTGAATAACCAATAGCAAAGTATTAATATCTTTCATCACAGAAAATAACTGTTCTATTGAGAGTGAAGGTATCTTTTTACATTCCTTAAGTGTTAAAAATAACAAAATGAGTTTTGGATAGAGAAACTTACGTAAGTGGTACATATATATAAAAAAAAAGCAGGTTCTGGGATAGAATACCTGAGACAGATGGCTCTGGGTCTGATCTTATCTAGAAATTTCTATAGTCTTTTCATAGTTTTATGACCTGGCATTTATCTCAATAAAAGTTTCTAAAAACAAATAAAATTCAGAATAAACGAAAGTCTCTCGAGAATAGCCATAGACTGGCAGGAAATGAGCTTCTGTCAGTCCCAGGTTCAGAGAGGCACTTTTAATAAACCAGTAACTGCAGTAAAAAACCATAGTTTTAAAGAGGTAAGATCAAACAAAAAGATGATCAGATCCATCTCACCAAGAACCCAATCAGAAATGAGACAAATGGTCTAAATGGAAAAAGTAGTGCCCAGAACTACACAGATACGAAGCTTTCCCACAGTCCTTTGATTTCTTTTACTGAGTCTGCTTTGTCTTTTTTAAGATGTTAGATTTATTCTGTTCCACAAGAGTTTGGAAGGCCATGAAGCGTCTCCTTACAAAGTCCTTTAGAGACAGTAGGGACATTTTCAGTGTGCCTTACTTCTATCATATTCAATAGGTACTCAAAGCGTGGCATTTACAGAGCATGGATAGAACCTAGAATGTTCCACTTCCTCTCCAGTGGTTTGATAAAACATGATTCAATTATTGGATATACTAGTGGCCAGTGGAAGTGCAGTGGAGGTCCACAGTATTGATATTTGACAGTGTGTGTCAACGATTTGATTTGTAGGTGATCAAATTTGTGTGGTTTGGGAGGAGAGCAGGCTCAGGCTGGACAGAATCTATTGACACTCATACCCAAGTTTTCAACCAGAAGGTCCATTAAAAGTTCTACTGGATCCACAGTAAATTGAAGCATTCTCATATAGTGAGTCACTGTTTAAAATCAATGCTTGAGAATCAATAAGGCACTAGGTCAATGCTAGCAGCACAGAAACCTAAAATATAGTCTCAGATTGTGTTTGTTTTCCTTTATCACCCCTTGGGAAATAATTTCTGGAATCTTTATGGAGAAAAAAATGGAGGTTAGTAGTTGACCTACTCCTCATAATTTCTGGTATGGATATTCATTAGATAGTCTTGAATTAAAGTGTTTTTGTCTTGCCTTCTTTTCCTCTTGGGAAATAATTCTAAGTTTTTTTTTTGGTGGGGGGAAATGGAAGTTGTTAGCACAAACACAAAGTCTAAAAGGAAGAATACTTACAGAGGGGTACACAAAGCATTCAAACAAACTAGAAAGTTTTGCAGTTAAATTTTCTCTTGGGAGACATGAACCCATTTATGACAGTCTCTGGACAGGGGCTGTTTACCTGTCGCCACTGAGAGTCAGTTTTGCCTTCCAGAATCTGTGGTCTAGCTGCTGCTGCCTGGACCACCTTGAGGAGGTCTGCTTGGCCAGGTAGGGTTATGCTGCTGGTGGTGCATGGCAGAAAATCCTGGGACACATTTCCTGCAGCTACCTTTTTAGGGAAAGGACAAAAGTGACTTTTCCTATCATAAGCAAAAGACAGTGACAGTGAGGGGGCGCCATTACACCAAACCTATGCCTGTCCCTTTATGGAAGAAAGCAAAGAACTAAAGAGCCTCTTGATGAAAGTCAAAGAGGAGAGTGAAAAAGTTGGCTTAAAACTCAACATTCAGAAAACTAAGATCATGGTATCCTGTCCCATCATTTCATGGAAAATAGATGGGGGAACCATGGAAACAGTGAGAGACTTTGTTTTCTTGGGCTCCAAAATCACTGCAGATGGTGACTGCAGCCATGAAATTCAAAGATGCTTGCTCCTTGGAAGAAAAGTTATGACCAACCTAGACAGCATATTAAAAAGCAGAGATATTACTTTACCAACAAAGGTCTGTCTAGTCAAGGCTATGGTTTTTCCAATAGTCATGTATGGATGTGAGAGTTGGACTGTAAAGAAAGCCGAGTGCTGAAGAATTGATGCTTTTGAACTGTGGTGTTGGAGAAGACTCTTGAGAGTCCCTTGGACTGCAAGAAGATCCAACCAGTCCATCCCAAAGGAAATCAGTCCTGAATATTCATTGGAAGGACTGAGGCTGAAGCTGGAACTCCAATACTTTGGCCACCTGATGCAAAGAACTGACTCATTTGAAAAGACCCTGATGTTGGGAAAGATTGAAAGTGGGAGGAGAAGCAGATGACAGAGGATGAGATGGTTGGATGGCATCAGCGACACAGTGGACATGAGTTTGAGTAGGCTCCAGGAGTTGGTGATGGACCGGGAAGCCTGGCGTGCTGCAGTCCATGCCATGACTGAGTGACTGAACTGATGCTTGTCCCATGACTGTGACAAATACTCCAGGAAACAACTTGAGAATGAACAAGTAAGCAACCAGGTTTTCAGTCTTCAGATGTTCTTTCCAAATTCAGCCCAGGTTGATTTGCCTCACCCAGGAGTGCAATTATTATGTTTGTTTGTCTCTGTGTCAACTCTGCTTACTTTCTTTTGTGTTCCCTTTTTAATCATCATTACAACTATCTTTACTTTACTGAGATGACTGACTGGAATAAACATATTCTTGTTTATATGGATATGGATGCAAGGTAAATATTTAGAGTTTTAAGAACTGCCATTATTGGTGCACAATTTCATTAAGATTTCCCTAGTCGGGACTTCCCTGGTGATACAGTAGATAAGAATCCTCCTGCCAATGCAGGGGACACAGGTTCGATCCCTGGTCCAGGAAGATTCCACATGCCAGGCAAAGCCTAAAGCCCGTGTGCTACAGCTCCTGAGCCCACAGTCTCGAGCTCACAAGCTGCAACTACTGAAGTCTGTGTGCCTAGAGGCTGTGCTCACAACAAGAGAAGCCCTGTGATGAGAAGCTGGTGTACCACAACAGAGTAGCCCCGGCTTGCCACCAACTAGAGGAAAGTCGCATGAAGCAACAAAGACTCAGTGCAACCAAAAATAAATAAAAAAATAATAAGAAGAATCCCACAGTTGTTCATTAAAACATGTTATTCTTAAAAATACATCTCTTTCCCAGCTCTCTTCACAGCCTGGTTAAATATCAAGTAGAGCAACACTTGGAAACAAGAAAGGAAGTTATGTGATCGCTAGATGACCAACAATGGCCATTTTCCACCAAGTAAACCCACTGGACAAGATTTGTGAGTTCTTACATCACTTTTTCTGACCTATTAGAATCAAGCCTCTAGAAATAAAAAAAAAGATTACTTTTTCTTGCTCTAAAAGTACAAGCAGAGGCTAGTCCTAAAGAAGAATTCCAAGCACATGGTCTAGTTTAATGTTGACGTTATTTATGCCAAAGTGATCTGACAAAGCATTCCACCAGAATGATGACAATCCAGATCTCCAGCAGGGCTTCTGTGTTGCTGTGTTCACCCATATTTGTAACTGGAAGCTGTGGATTTGTTTTCTCTTGTGGGTTTTCTGGGAGAACCTGTTATTGATTACATCAGGATACCACAAACATTATACTTCATAATGCTTAGCCTTTATATAAGTTCTTTTGATTTCAAAATAAGTTAAAAACATTTTCTACTGTGACAACATCTTTGAGAGGTAGGTGATTATTAATGTCCCTACATTATCAATAGAAACCCAAGACCAAGAAGTGCAGGACTCTGTTCCCAGGCCAGGAAGTGACAGGAGCGACATTAAGATTAGACGTCCTGAAGGGCACCTGCTCTGGGCTCTGAATAGGCCATGCCTATCTCTAGTGCAACAGTCTCCATTAATATAGGGTTATATATCATATAGTTATGGGCTTCCCAGGTGGCGCAGTGGTGAAGAATCTGCCTGCCAATGCAGGAGATGCAAGAGACATGGGTTCGATTCCTGGATCAGGAAAATCCCTTGCAGTAGGAAATGGCAACCCACTGCAGTGTTCTTGCCTGGAAAATTCCATGGACAGAGGAGCCTGGTGGGCTACAGTCCATGGGGTTGAACAGAGGTGGACACGACTGAGCGCATACACTGTATAGATATAAAACAACAACACAAGGACATAATAGAACAATAATCCAATATTTTTGTTTCTTAGTAAAATATGTTAAGCACAGTATTTAAATTGCATTTCTCTGAAAAGCATTTGGTATATTAAATAGCAGAAGATATATTAAATAGCTCTATAAATGTTTGCTGGCATACTCTTAACAGCAAAGTATTATAAAGAAATTAAAATCTACTTTTAAACACCATAAACTAAGCAAAAATGTGAAAAACTACTTTATTCTTATAATGCAGACTGAATAGCTTGCTGGATATTAGCAGGTGGCTACATAATTTTTCTGAGCTTGAGAGAAAGGATACACATTGTTGGCTGTGGTTTTAAAATATCAATTTGGTAGGGAAAAGTGTAGTTGAAAGGTGAAAATTAAAGACTGCTTTTTACATTTTGCATTCATTCTGAACAATTCATACATTTTCAAAAGATACAATCATACTTGGAACTAATGTTTAGGTGAATATAGGGGTTCTATATAATATTTTGTGAGAAGAGAAAATGATAGAAAATAAAAGCCGTGGTATTGGAAAAAATGCAGAAGGAGGCAAAACGGGTATTTTTCAAGTGTGTTGAAGATGAGCATGAGATGTAAGCTGTTCATGCTTACATAACTATAGAGGTCTTGGAATGGTTTCCAAGGACAAATACTTGGCTTGATCAGTCCCTTCTCCCGGACAAAATCCTCACGCTCCTCTACGTCAGCAGTTCTCAGAATGGTGTTAAAGAGCTTACCTCATGCTAAGCTTCTTAAGAACGGACCAGGTGGTCAGCAGAAAAAGTTCTAAAACTAGAAAGGAAGAGGCATCAAAGTCTTAAAATTTGTATGCAAACGTAAAAACTAACCTCCAAGCCAAAATGACCTTCTCTGTCAGAAGTAACAAATACAAAAGTCTTAAGTTTAGTGTACACGCGGCTAAGATATTGTTAGTTATTACATGTTGTTCAGAGAATATTTTTGTGTGTGCTTTTTCCCTAAAAAAGACATATTAAATTGTTTTTCTCTCCTCAAGTCTTTTTTTTTGTATATATATATATATATATATATATAAATGTGAAATACAAGATGTCCTGTAAGTTTGTTCATTCAGACTACACACTCTAGGGGTCCTTCCCACTTGCGTTGTACATGGCAGTTTTGTTTGAGGGGAGTCTGAGTCTGAAGAGGCTTGAGCAGTTGGGCTGCTTGGTGGGCTGCAAGGTTTTGGCATAGGGCGAGTACCAGTCCCTCTCAAACACATCCTTGAGTTGCTTAATGATGCTTGTGTTGTTCCTCACGTCTGCCTGGTTGATAACAAGGCCTGTGCCAGCATTCTGGGTGAAATCATTCCCCACCCAGTCAAAATTTCCTGCAAAAGACAAAGGAAATGATGGTGAAGAGTTAATATTCCACTGGGGAATATTCTCCATTTAAAGAAATAGAGAGCAGATTCTATAAAAAAAAAAAAACAACAAACAAACAAACAAAACACCCAGGAATAGTGACAGGGAGACTGAATTGTGTTGACAGCTCATAAAAAGATCCAAGAAGGCTTACATATGGCATATTAATATTTGCATATTATTTTGGCATTTTCTTCAGCTTTGCTCAACTTGAAACTCAAAACAGGAAATTTGATGTTCTTTTTTTGGTAAATGTTATTTCTTATTGACATTCACAAGGTACACTAAATACAGCAACATTTAAAATATATAGGAATACACTTAAACATCCTGTGAACATTTACTACCTTCTCAAAGAGACACATCTAATCCATATGTACAAATGAGAGACGCTAATTACAATGCTCAGAAGATTTCACATCAAAGAAAAAGTTGAGGCCAGAGAAGGAGCACCAGTTTTTAACCAAACACACAAAACACTCCTTGCCTGGGCTGTGAGTCAATTCCCAGTCCCAGAATCAGGCTTCTCAGCCCAGGAATCAGGGCGGTTGCTACAACAGCAGGTGCCCCAGAGTGACTGCTGGGATCGGCGGTGTATTGGTTTACTAGGTCTGCTGTAACAAAGAAGAACAGACCTGGAGGCTAAATGTCCACAGTGCTGGAGGCTGAAAGTTCAAGGTCAGCATATTGGCAGGTTGGTTCCTTTAGAAGGCTGTGAAAGCAGGGCCTGTTCCAGGCCTCTCTCCTTGGCTTGTAGATGGCCATCTCCTCCCTATGACTCCTTACATTGTCTCCCTTCTGCACATATCTCTGTGTCCAGATTTTCCTCTCAAACTGGATGAGAAGCCACCCTAATGAACCTCACCTTAACTTGATATTCTCTGTAAGGACCCTGTCTCCAAATAAAGTCATATTCTGAGGTACCAGGGTTGGGAAGTCAACAGACTAATCTTGAAAGAAGCTGAGAGTAGCTGAAAGTGATTCAGTCGTGTCTGACTCTTTGTGACCCCACGGACTGCATCAAAGCAGGCTTCCCTGTCCTTCACCATCTCCCAGACTTTGCTCAAATTCATGTCCACTGAGTTGATGACGCTCTCTAACCATCTCATCCTCTGCTGCCCCCCTTCTCCTGTTGCCTTCAATCTTTCCCAACATCAGGGTCTTTTCCAGTGAGTCAGCTCTTCACATCAGGTGGCTAAAGTGTTAGAATTTCAGCTTTACTATCAGTCCTTCCAATGAATATTCAGGGTTGGTTTTCTTTAGCATCAACTGATTTGATCTCCTTGTAATCCAAGGGACTCTGAAGAGTCTTCTCCACTACTACAGTTTGAAGGCTCAAAGAGGTGAATAAATGTGCCCAACTTCACATAGTGAAATGGTCCATCCAGGTCTGCTAGACTCCAAAAGCTATCTTCAATACCATAAACAAAGCATCATTCTCATCAATAAAAATTTAGCCATGTCAAGACTGACAAAGTTATTTCATAAATTACGACTGTCCTCTTTAGTTCAGAGCTGGTTCCATAAGTGAACTGAAGGCTTTTAAATAGGGTTGACTTTCCATTTCCTCAGTGGCTTCTCAGGCATCTTGCAGAAGCATTGGTTGAAAGATGCTGAGATCATGGTCCCTGGGTGTCCTTGACCTAAGGCCCTGCAGTCATCTGTGGGAGAAGCTTCTGGGAGAAGGGACACCCATAGAGAGTCAATATCTGTTCCTCTATAGTTCTCATTCTTTGGCCCCTCCCCTACTCCCTGGAGCTCCTTCACATATCAACTCCTTTTTCTGTATGACACTTCCTTCCTCCTCCATTTGACTCCTTAATTTTATTCCTTTAAATCAAATATTATCAGCATGGAGAAGGAACTCCTCTCTCTCTTAATATCTCACCCCACCCCACACAAACACTACAATGATGCTTTCAATATCTTCATGATAGACATAATTTGGGGGTTTCCCTAGTGGTCTAGTGGTTAAGAATCTGCCTTGCAATGCAAGGGACACTGGTTCGATCCCTGGTCCGGGAAGATCCCACATGCCATGGGGCAAATAAGCCTGTGGGCTACAGCTACTGAGTCCCCTTGCAGTAATTAGCAATGTCCACATGCTCAAGAGCCCATGCTCCACAACAAGAAAAGCCACCGCAATGAGAAGCCCATGTACCACAGCTAAAGGTTAGCCCCCACTCTCCACAACTAGACAATGCCGCGCAGCAATGAAGACCCAGCACAGCCAAAAATAAATAAATGAATGAATACTTTTTAAAAAAGACATAGAAGTGAAAGTGAAGTCGCTCAGTCGTGTCCGACTCTTTGCGGCCCCATGGATTATAGTACACGGAATTTTCCAGGCAAGATCCTGGAGTGGGTTGCCATTTCCTTCTCCAAAAAGACATAACTTTGAATGAATTTTATTGCTATAAATTAGCAAGCTGCCTGCCAAATGGTTTGTAAGACTGTTAGAGTCTGCACAGAGACTTCTTTTGCTGTTGGGGTGTTTTGGATCATGTGCTCTCAGACCATGCTCAAGGGCTTAAGTTTTGTGCACATGCTCAGGGCCACGTGAACATAGGCCTCGATCTCTAAGCAGAGGATCAGTAGCTACTCTAGGCTGAGAGTTATTCTGGAACCCGTTGGTAGATGGCACCTTCTAGTCATTCTATAAACGAGTCTCTAGCATTCTTGCACACCTTTCAAGGACTTCTTGAGAAGACACTAAAACCTCATCTTCTGCCTTAAGTGCCAGACATTAGACCAAGGGGAGTAATTTGTTATCTCATAACATTATCTCATTTGATATTCACTGCAGTCCTGTGAGGTGACAATATTAACTTCACTGTATTGATGAGTAAATTAAGGCACAGACAAGTTTAGTAATTCGTCCAAGGTGGAAGTGAAAAAATTCCACAGTTGAGGTTCAAAAGCCAGGTCTGACTCCACAGCCAACACTTAAATTCTGTTTCATGTCACCTCTGGTTGGAAAGGCGTACTTGCTTTGTGCTAACTGTGCTCTTTGCCCTAGATATCGTCAGCTCCCAGGGTTGGTGCATCAGGCCACACTGAGATCTCTGCTCCATTCATTTGCGTATCTCACTGTCTGAAAGAAACATGCATATGCTTTGGGGGCAACGTGGAGCGGGGCAAGATGATGGGGTAGAAGTCACAAGACTTTGAAGTCTTATTCTGCAAAATTCAGCTTTTATCCTTTAATACAAAGGATGGAGCCAAGATTCTGCATCTTGATTGACTCTCGAAAGTTTTAGTCTGTTCTCAGGAACCCCTAAAGTTCTAAGGGGCATTCCTACACTAGGTGACTGTTTTCCTACCTTTCATTTCCTGATGGCTGGGTTAAACCTCAAAATCACGTACATGCTTCAGTAGTTTTTCAGTTTGGAAGCGGTTTTACCCAGCTCTTTTTGAGACTGCCATTTCAGCTTCTAGAATGCATATTTGGGGCCCCAAATGCCAAGAGAGTTGGGGAACTAACCTCAGAAATACCCTGTGAGGGTGCAAATGAACTCACAGGATATTATATGTAAATAATCAAACCATCTTTCAAACAACTTTGCCAAGCTTGACTCAAATATATTCTGGAGAATTTAAAGTAGAGATATGATACTGTCTGGAGAGTCTTCTGTAAGTCTTCAGAGCATTTAATGGAACTATAATTCCATGCAAGGTCTTGTGTGGATTTTTCTTTATTCAGCATTCTCAGCAGGTATCTGAGTAACTTCTAAGAGAATCCAGAATATGCTGATAATTATTTAAATTATCAATGAATTTTCCCTCTTTATTCTCTTTAAGTATTTTTATATTAGAACTATGCTTCATTCTAGGGAATTAAAGTTTTGGTAAGATGCTATGTGGTGTTGGGGAAGACTCTTGAGATTCCCTTGGACTGCAAGGAGATCCAACCAATCCATCCTAAAGGAGATCATACCTGGGTGTTCATTGGTAGGACTGATGTTGAAGCTGAAACTCCAATAATTTGGCTTCCTGATGCGAAGAGCTGACTCATTTGAAAAGACCCTGATGCTGAGAAAGATTGAGGGCAGGAGGAGAAGGGGATGACAGAGGATGAAATGGCTGTATGGCATCACCAACTCAATGGACATGGGTTTGGGTGGACTCTGGGAGTTGGTGATGGACAGGGAGGCCTAGGGTGCTGCGGTTCATGGGGTCACAAAGAGTCGGACACGACTGAGCGACTGAACTGAACTGAACTGAAGATGCTATGTGTAAAATGTACTCATTTAAAAATGTATTATAATAAAGAACCGCAAAATACACCCACAAATAGAGTCAACTGATCATGATGAAGGAGCAAAGGCAATTCAATAGAGCAAAAACAGTGTTTTCAACAAATGATGTTAGAAGAACTGGACAGCCACATGTAAAAAAAAAAGTCTAGACACAGATCTTATACCCTTCACGAAATGTAACTCAAAATGTGATCATACCTAAATGTAAAATAGACAATTATAAAACTCCTAGAAGGTAACATGTGTTTGTCACTCAGTTATGTCCAACTCTTTGCAACCCTATGGACTATAGCCCACCAAGCTCCTCTGTCCATGGGGTTCTCCAGGCAAGAATACTCGAGTGGGTTGCCATTCCCTTCTCCAGAGAAGGTAACATACATGGAATATTATTCAGCAGTAAAAAGAAATTAGTTATCAAGCCATGAAATGACATGGAAGCACCTTAAATGCATATCACTAAGTGAGAGAAGCCAATTGTAAAAGGCTACACACTATATAATTGCAACTATATATTTTGAAAAAGACAACACTATGAAGATAGTTAAAAAAAAATCAGTGGTTGCCAGGATGGGGTAGAAATGAATAGGTGGAGCACATAGGATTTTGGGGCAGTGAAACTACTCTGTATAATACTAAAATGGCAGATACATGTCTTTATAATTTGTTGAAACCCACAGAATGTACAACACAAAGAGAGAACCCTAATGGAAATGATGAACATTGGGTGATGATGATGTGTCAGTGTAAGTTCATCACTTGTGACAAATGCATCACTCTGATGAGGGATGTTGACAATGGGGGACACTGTGCACATGTAGGGATGGGGTGGATATAGGATATCTCTGTGCCTTCTGCACAGTTTTGCTGTGAACCTAAAACTTAAACAAAAACCAAAGTCTATTTTAAAAATGCATTACAGGGAAACAAGGGAGAGAGTCAGGAATCAGTCTTTGCTAAGAATCTGGTAGACAAAGCAGTGACAGTATTGGTAGCTTTCATATATTATCTCATTCAATCCTCATACCATCACCAAAGGGTGGGTGTTATTATCTCCCTTATTTAAAGATAAGGAAATAGAGGCTTTGCAGAGACTCAGAGAGATTGTGTGACTCTATCATCTTCTATCTTGTGTCAGGGCTTGAAATCAGAGATTTGTCTGACTCCAATACACTTACTTAATTCATTATAAAGAGTATTTGGATATAAGCGCATGTCACTGATGAGTGTGCATACAATAATTTACTTTAAGTAAACTCTACAGGTAAAAGATTCAGATTTGAGTTCTTACATCACACTGTGCCTGAAACGTAATCCATCCCTGTGTTTCCTGTTTCCCAATATTGAACCAGAGGTGCCCACTTTGGACTAAACACATTTGAGTCTGCTTTTGTCACTTGTTTAAAAAGAAGCTCATTTCATTCTATTCTCCATGCATTGATGAACATGAGAAAATCTAAATTATCACACCTTATGTCACTGAGAGGGACAACATGAACAAAACAATGCATATTCTAGAACTGGAATGATATACATTTTAAAAAATTTCAGTATTCTACTAATAAGACACACAACCATTCAAAATGGGAAAAGACAGATCATCTTTACACGGACACAGGAGATAGTGTCTCCAGGGGCCGACGACAGTGACTTCTGAAGGGCTACAGGGGGTGAGGGGTCTGGATGCCCGGCATTTGAAACTTAGCTCTAAAATCTTCCCCCTGACATCTGTATGTTTAATTCATTTCATATTTTATGGCCCAATTTCCTTATTTCTAAACTCTAGGTGATTAAAGCTGCCTTCCCTATTGAAAATGTTGCTAAGAGAATCAAATAAAGGTGCTTTACAAAGTTAAAAAGGGCATATTTTCTATTTACTCACTGAATTTGGAAAAATAATGCAAATTTCATATTCCTTTATTCCACACCTGTGCTTTTCTTTTCTGCTTTGACTCTGCTACTTCATTTGGACATTGTAAAAACCATCCAGCTATTTTGTGATCTATGCCCCTTCATTTAATAGATAATAACTTCCACCCTGCCTGTGACAGAACGAGTAAAGAGGTTACCCTGGACCCATACACGTCATGGGAAAGTAGAATAGGTTTGATCCCCTAGTAAATAATAAACCAATAACATATTGTTTCTGTGTCTGGAGCTTTATTACCTTAATAATAATAGCTAACATGAATCAGGTATCATCTACGTGTTAGGTGCTTTAATTGTGCAAGGTGCTTTGTACATATTATCCTAATTAAACATCATCCTATGAGGCAGAAACTAGTTAACCCCCTTTTATAGATAAGAGAACTGAGGTTTTAGAGAGCTTAAGGAAATTGTCCAACTGTTAAGTTACTGTTAGTTGCTCAGTTGTGTCTGACTCTTTGCAACCCCATGAACTACAGCCCACCAGGCTCCTCTGTCCATGGGACTTTCCAGGCAAGAATACTGGAGTGGGTTGCCATTTCCTTCATGGCAGGCATAGGATTATTGCACAGACAGTGTTCATTTGGACATCAAATTTCAATGGTCTGCTTCCCCATTACTCATGACAGACTGGCTGTGGTACGGTGGGTAGGAAATGAGCTCTGGTTCATTCTAGTGCCAGGACTGGCCTTTGATGAACCATCCAGTTTCCCGCCTATAGGGCTTCTCTGGTAGTTCAGCTGATAAAGAATCTGCCTGCAGTACAGGAGACCCCAGTTCATTTTCTGGGTGGGGAAGATCCCCTGGAGAAGGGCATGGCAACCCACTCCAGTATTCTTGCCTGGAGAATCCCATGGACAGAGGACCCTGGTGGACTATAGTCCATGGGGTCACAATGAGTTGGACACAACTGAGTGACTAAGCACAAAATAAGACAAATGGACCATGGAATTTCTGCAAAACACTTATGAGAAGACATCCTCTATGGTCTCCTGGTCTGTGAACCAAGCCACAGATGAGATGTTTGGTTGAAGAGCTCTTTACCCTCACTCTCCTGTTTCCTGACCTTAGGGCCTCCCATTCACTGGCAGGGGCTTCCTCACCATGGGGTACAGCAGAGTGCAGCTGGGTTACCACTAACCTGCATGATCCCCTGAAGAACCTCACCTCCCTGACACTTACCAATATAAGCTGCGCCATCCGTCACCATATACTTGTTGCGATTTAATCTAGGGAAGGTGTGATTCCTTTGTTCTTTTGTAATGCAAGCATTCTCTCTTTCCAGATCAAAGAATTTCTATAAGACAATAAATAAATAAATAAATAAACAAGGTGAATATAGAGAACATTTTTGATTTTGGTCACATAAAGGTTTCTTATCCAAGGATCAGCAATAGACCTCATATTGAGTTATTAAAACCGCAATCTTGTTACTTCATATAGCTGAAGCTATTTTTGGTCTCAAATCCATATAGGCAACAAGAGAGAAAATGAACATGCTCATCCAGGTCTATAATTAACACTTTTAAGCAATAAAATGAACATAAAATTCATTCTTTTAACAGGGAGAAGGCCAGAAGTTGTTTAATTCTTATCATCTTATTCATCAGGGTGCACTGACATTTTAACTATGCCTCAGGGTGCTTTCTGTCAAGCATGCCAATGAACTGATTTCCTACATGCTGCATATCTTATAAGAAGCAGCAGGCCCATGTCAATGACTAGCTGAATTGACTGGGGATTTCCAAAGGTCAAAAAAAGGTTTTGCCAAAAGAACAAATAGTTTCCATCTAAACACCTATGTCTACAAGCTCTTTTAATAATCAACTCAAAAAACAAAAAAAAATCACACCTTCAAGTCCTGAATTTCAATTCTAATGTGATCCAAAACCAGCACTCTAGTTCAGCTGGAATGGGGATGGGGGTGCTAAGAGAGGTGAATGACATCAGGAGTGGCTTCAGGAATCTGCTGAAATGAGCAAGTGCTCAGAGGAGGCTTAAACTGTGACTGAATTCACAGAAGACACCATTAAGGTTAGGACCTCAGGTCTCCTCCACACTGAAAGACGTTGAGCATTTTCAAAACTGCATGGAATCTTTCCAGAATGTCTCACAGTTGTAGAATCATGTGTTTGAAGGAGAGAAGAGGCAGAGAGAAAAAATGAGATGATACCTGAAAATGGAGATATCATTATAGTTTTAAAACTGTGTAAGTGTCAAAATTTGGTTTGGGGAAATAATGAGAGTTGGTTTTTCCCATTTTTTGCCTGGAAAATCCCATGGACAGAGGCCCCTGGTGGGCTCCAATCCATGGGGGTCACAAAGAGTTGGACATGACTGAGCATGCACACATACACACACATTGAGAAAAGAGTGATAAACTAAGTGATCTCTAAGGTCCCTTCCAGCCCTGAAAATTCTAATCTATTTTGTTTTGTTTTGTTTGGTAGAACCCTTGAGATCAATGATACACAGGTCTAAATCTATCACCTAAGAATATTCTATTGCACATTCCAGAGGAAGGTTTTCCTACTGCCATATTACCATGATTATAGGCAATGTAGCCTGGATCACCTTATTTCCTCAGTTCCTATCTTCTTCAAAATCTGTGTCAGATTTGATGGGTTCACATACAGCCTTGGTGGACTCTTCAGATGGACTTAATAACCTGTGAATGCTCTTATGTCATGGTTTTACCTGTATGTGGTCACACGAAACTGATTAACAGCCAGCAGTCATTCTGCTTGGATATTCTATCCCAATACCTGTCTGTACAATGGGCTCTTTCCTTCTGAGGAAGATACCACTATAGAATGAAGACAAATTTGAGAAAGAATAAATTATGCATTCAATTTAAGTCAGTGATGGCATCACAGCTTGAGGCTTGACTGAGAGACCATTTCCTCCAGAAAGTTGACAATGACCCAAAAGAGGGAAAACAGATCTATCTGGGGGACTAAGATGACATCAGAGATCATATTGTATCCACTCACATAGTTTTAGACATCTAACATGCTGCAGGTGACAGCAAAGACACTTCAAAAGTGACTTGTTAATTTATTTAAAAAACCCTCATTTAACTAGGAAAGCTTGGTGAGTGCTCTTTCCAAGAGCCACCTCATGGATACAAACTCACAAAGCCAGGGGTGAGGGTGCATATTCCTCTATGGATGAGGATTACCAGGCTATCTGCTTTATCAGTGCTCCTAGGCTCCTGAAGACATGCTATGTGCAAGATCCCAACTTTCACTTTTCTTAGAAAAACTCTTCATCCATTTGTGGTCTTGGCATTGGGGCCATAAGATTCTTTCTCATCTACGCTTATCTTGATGCTCAGAAATGCATGGCCTGGCTTATACAGAGATTGAAGACTCTGTTTTAAAAAATGTCTAGCAGGGAATTATTAATGTTTGCTTTATTCAAGTAATGTGACCATGAGTGTTCAAAAAGATGAAGCTGAGTAAATACTGTAGAGGTTAAAATGATGGATTCTACTGTCCTTGCAACTTCTCGTAAGTCTTAAATAAGAACCCTTAACATTCCATGCCAGAGATTTCAACTGATAGTGCCTCCGTGGCAGATGTGCTGTGGGGTCAGGAAAGGGGCTTGGTGGAGACAACTGAGCTGTTCTGAGGGGAAGTCGAGAGAGGACATAGGAGCAAATACATCATGTGCCGTAGGCCCCAGGTACTCTCCTCTGCTCTGCTGTGTTAGCTTTGTCTTATTTTCTATATTCTGATGCTTTGACATATGGGGCCTTGCTGGACATGGAGAGACTGTCTGTCCTTCAGAGAATGAAAGCTAAAGGGATTTCACCTCCTCTAGGCCTAATTCATAAGGCTTCCCTTGTGGCTCAGCTGGTAAAGAATCTGCCTGCACTGTGAGAGACCTGGGTTCGATCCCTGGATTGGGAAGATCCTCTGGAGAAGGGAAAGGCTACCCACTCCAGTATTCTGACCTGGAGAATTCCATGGACTGTATAGTCCATGGGGTCACAAAGAGTCAGAAACGACTGAGCGACTTTCCCTTTAAGGGCCTCCTGTGCACTCCTCCAATATTTTTCTTCCTCTGACTGGCCTTGGGGTATTGAGGCTCAAGGCAATCTTGGAAGCCATGTATCAAAGTTGACAGTGGAGCCTGTGTCATCTGGGTCCCTGAATGCTTCATGCATGGTGCAAAACTTTATCACTTAGAAGAGGTCTCAGTGTACATTGGTTGAATGTCCACAGTGGAGGATGGGGAAAGCTGAGATCTAAAGGATTAGTGGGCATGAATCAGGTAAAGCATGGAGAAGAGTGTTGTAGGAGAGGAAAAAGCATGTACAAGGGCCCTGAGGAGAGGATGAGGATGCTATGTGTGTGGACCAGAGGAGAGTTAAAGATGAGCTAGAGAGCTAGCTCATGAATCCTCAACCCTGCCTCCCTCACAGGATGCGGACATGGATCAGCACATGCCCCAAGGGACCTGGAACAAGGACAGGATCCCAGGCTGGGGGAGTCTGCACTGGTGCATGTTCCAAGGCTCTGCTGTTTACTGTCTTACAAATAAGAATAGTAGATGAAGGAGGAAGTTCAAACAAAATGGAGAGGATGCAAATTAAAGTGTGGATAAAGAGGACGACGCTGGTACCAGGAAACTTGAGTTCTAGTCTCCTTTTTGAGGGGGAGATTTGATTATCTTGAAAAACTACTCAACCTACTTTTTGAGGTATTTTTCACTCTTAAAGATTGTTGTCTTAGTTCTGATTGGAAGTGCATGTGTATGTGTGTGCTTATTGCTTTCACAGATGTATGAAGGAAATTAGATTTTAACAGCTCAGTCAATACAATACTTACAACTTTCAAACTGCAATTGGCTATTTCAGTGCAAATAGCTTTAAGAGATGAAATAAAGTTAAATGTGAGGGGGTCAGTTTCCTTCCAGAAGCTTATAAGGAGTCGAACTTTGACGCTCCGCAGAACTAATGCTTCTCTGATTTTTCCGTCCAAGTCTGGCCAGTAAGTCCTGTAGAAATAATATCCATACAGATAAAATAAAGAAAATTAGTCAGTTTGGGGGACAAAAAATTACTCGACTGCAGAGAACACTGACATTAACTTGATCATTATATGATCATTTATATTATAGATTAAATCAGCCTCTAATTTATAAGTCCTGTAGAAATAATATCCATAAAGATGAAATAAAAGAAAATTAGTTAGGTTGGAGAAAGAAATTTATTAGACCACAGAGAACATTGATATTAATTTGATCACTATGTGATCATTTATATTATAGATTAGATCAGCCTCTAATCTATAATATAAATACTGTAGAAATAATATCCGTACAGATAAAGAAAATCAGTTACTTTGGGGAAAGGAATTTACTAGACTACAGAGAGCATTGACATTAACTGGATCATTACTTGATCATTTATATTATAGATTAGATCAGCCTCTAATCTATAATATAAATAACCTGGTAGGATATGTTGATAAAATGCTGGTCTCCTGGGTTAGAACAGTGAGAAATAGTGCTTTAGGCAGGTACAATCCTACCTAAAATGAGGTTTCCTATCAGGGCCTCAGGTTGTGTGGGCTGAGGGCACAGACATACTGACTGCTACCACATGCCACCCTCACACCTCCAACTTTACTTGGGCCTCAGTTCAAATGTGCAAGAAGAATCAACTTTCCAAAAGAATTCCAGTTAGGATCCTTGAGCACTCTGTCATCTTCAAATGCTTCTTAAACCTCTCTTTGATAAGTGCCCCGCAAATGAGATCTTGCTCTGGTTATCCAAGCTTCCCACACTCTTATTTCCAAACGGTCTTCGTCTCTCCTTGCCAAGCCCCTCCACTACTCTGGGACCTTGGAACCCTTCATCATGCAGTTTCCCCTATAGGTTTAGCCTTTTCCCTGGATTCTTAACTTTTTACTTCAACTAAATCTGGACTCTTTCCTAGGCCACAGTTTCTGCTAAAGTCCTGCTGTGTATTTCCCACCACAACCTGTCCACTTGATTTAGGAGCCAGCCTCTGCTCCCCACAGCACACAGTGTTTCTTTCAGAACTGTGAAAGGTTGGGGGCGGGAGGAGAAGGGGACGACAGAGAATGAGATGGCTGGATGGCATCACCGACTCTGTGGACATGAGTTTGAGTGAACTCTGGGAGTTGGTGATGGACAGGGAGGCCTGGCGTGCTGTGATTCATGGGGTCGCAAAGAGTCAGACACGACTGAGCGACTGAACTGAACTGAACTTAGTTCTCATATTAAAAACCAAAAACAATAAGCTTTCCCATGTTAAAGACAAATCTCAAATTGCTCTCTCTTTAATCCTATAATTTGTAGACCTTCTGTTTATTCATACAAATCTTTGCCTAATTCTAGGCCAATTCATTATTTGGACTAATGGTGTATTATTCAAAACCTTAGCCTGTGAGTAATAATTTTACCTCCAAAGGTCTCCTCTTTATATCTGACCCCAGCCTCCTGTCCTTCAAGTTCTTTCACTCTCTTATTTGTACCTGCCCTTTCACCTGTGTGGGCTTCTCTGGTGGCTTAGATGATAAAGAATCTGCCTGCAATGCAGGAGACCTGGGTTCAATCCCTGGGTCAGGAAGATCCCCTGGAAAAAGGAAATGGAAACCCACTCCAGTATTCTTGTTTGGGAAATCCCATGGACAGAAAAGCCTGGTGGGCTACAGTCCATGTGGTCACAAAGAGTCGGACATGACTGAGAAACTAACATGTTCACTTTTCACCTGTGCAGGCTCCAGATCTAAGATCCCTCTACTTTCCTGATGCATCAGCTCCTCCTGGTCTCCTTTCCCCGACAAGCCTAGTTTCATTTCTGATTACCTGAAGGATAGTTGCCCCTCTCCCTTCCTTTGTCTCTTTGCAGAATCTAAATCCTAGATCAGTGCTGTTATTCTGTTGGTGTATTTCTATAGTCATAAGGCTGAGGACTACTAGAAAAAGTCATCTCAACCTTCAGGGTTCTCGATACCATCTATCAACCTCTATCCTTGTATTGGGTTAGTTCCACCTCCTGTATCTTTTGTAATTATTCTGTTGCCCCACCCTAGAGAAACTTGTTCTTTCCTTCATTCACAAAATTGGGGGTCTTGGTCATGGTTCTCCTCAACTTTCTGCCCTGATGGCACACACATTCTTGTCCCCTTCCCTTTCATTCAGAGGATAAGGTATCCTCCTCCTTCTCCCTTAGCTGTTCTCTTGGCACTCTGCAGCTGCATTTGATTAGTCATTCCTTCCTGAGAATAGCTTCAACTTCTCCCTGGAGCCTTCCCTGGTGGCTCAGATGGTAAAGATTCTGCCTGCAATGCAGGAGACTTAGGTTTGATCCCTGGATAGGCAAGATCCCCTTGAGAGGGATATGGCAACCCACTCCAATATTCTTGCCTGGAAAATTCAAGCAACTCTATCCATGGAGTCTCAAAGAATGGGATGCTTGACTTTCAGTTTTTTCCTTCTCTACCTTCTTCATCTGAGAAAAAAATGCAAATCTTTCCCACTGAGAGACCCCTGCTTTGACTCTGCATTGCTCTGTGTTTGGTACACAATCTCTTTCCTCGTTATATTTCCAAGGTATATTAGATTATCCATGCTAATGCCGTCCCCCTTGGCTATGATAGATCTTAATTTTGTTTGTTCGAAGGAACTTCATGAAATGAAGGTTATGTCAATCCTATGAAATTATTATCCCAACCTAATAAGTCGTAAACTTAACCTTATTCTCCTTCAGAATAATTGGAAAATCAGGCAAAATCTATTGCTTCAAATTCTTCCCAAAGAGAAGCTGAAGTCTAAAACAAATCTAAAATCAAATAAACAATAAATGGGCAAAACATGGAAAGGAGGGATTGAAAGAAATGAAAGTATGTGGGAAAAAATATATGACTGTTCAAAAGGTGCACAATATTTTAAGCAAAAGTGTCTTAATAATGTGTATCTTGCAGCCTAAAATACTTTTTGACAATCATTAGGGGTAATAACTTTCTGGGAGAAACACATCTTTTGCAATAAAGTCATTTGCATAAAGAAGTTGTATATTATGCATATGTGAGGTTGGCAATATGAACAATATTCAAGCAATATAGGGCACATGAAATTACTTAACCTCAGCAAAATAGTTCATTTGAAATTGTAATTTTCCAAATTTAAAAGGTGTCAGTTTGTACTCTTAGAAATGTGCACTTTGGAAATTTTTCCTGGGTTAACTGGATTATTCAAAACATTTACAAGCACCCAAACTCTGCATTCCCAGCAAGAAAGCAAAAGTGGGAAATACTTGGGTCCTAGGCTTGCATTTATACATGCAATGATTTAGGGGCATAAATTCTGCTCCTGTTTATTCCAAATATTTCCACATTTGCACAGTGATGAATATTAAAAATACTCTAAATTTTAAAATGCTATGTTCCTATTAGAGATGATGGATTGACTGAGAACATACATAAGTTTGCTTCTCCTGTAAGTGAAAAAGATAGTATGAAACTTTAGCATTTAAGGAAGACCGACATGAGTACAACAAAGTGATGCCTCTTTTAAAGAAAATCTTGGCAGACCTCCTTAGTTTCAGTATGCTCTTCAGGCACATGTCAACTGATAACTTAAAAAAACTTTTTTCTAATAATTTTCAAATCACAACCCAATCTTCAATCTAAAGTTGCTGTCATGCTTATAATGTAAATTACTGAGGTAGTAATTTATGAGATGAAACCCTGAGTCCTTAAAATGGACTGAGAGAGGAGATGCATTCTGGGTGAGAGGCAAATATACACTGAGATGTGAATGTGCAAACTTCTGTGACTTGATAGCATCTCAGTGTCCAGGATATTTTTTCCTATGGTTCTCAGTTTCGCGCCTCGCCCTGGAGCCCAGGTTCTAAGTACACACTCACTGACCTTTTGGTGCTTGTGCTGGAAATAGGTAGGTAGTCCATTACCGCAATGTACACATATTGCTTGGCATCATCTATTACACTGTAGATGGCGTCTATGTCAAAGCTTCTGTTTTTAGGGCAAAAGAGTTTGGGAGAATTCTGTGAAGACACAAAAAACAAACTTTTAGAGTATTAGTTTTTGCCATCTGAGGGTTTCTCTTTTTTTGTTGCTATTTAAAAAAAAAATTTTTTTTTAAATGAATCTTGGCTTTTAGCCAAATTTTGCAAGTCTACTTTCCAGTTCTTTATGAGATTAGACAAACACATTTGGAGTTCTATCAAAGTTGAAGCAAGTAGAAATCAAAGTGTGGTGGAATGAGTCTCAAATCTGTCCTTTAAGTTGGTTTTGGGAGGGAATTCTCGTTTTTAATACACACATGTTTTATCTTTATAGAAGTTCTCCAATTCTAAACTTATGCGACTCTGGCATACACTCGTATCATACATAGTTAATTTTCTCAGATATTACCATGCATTGTATATATACACACACACACATAGTATATATATGTATATATATATATATACACATACAGCAAGCTATTTATGCTAGAAATCATTTCACTTGAAAAGTAACATGGCCATAAAGATGTTCAAGACACATGGTCTAAAAATCTTGTTTTGTTTTTTCTTTTCTCCTATTTTTTCATCAAGTGAGGAAGAGGAGGGTTGATTGTGGAGAAAAGATCATCAGTAATTTTAGAGGAAAAACCAAGTGACTTATTAAGATGCCAAGCTCATAAGCAGAGACAGGGACTTGAGAAAAATGAACAAAGAGGCAAATTATACTTGAGATAGATATTTTTCTTATGTTACTCAAAGTGGTTTCCATCTTACAGAAGTATGATTTTTTTTAGATAAAGTTATTATAGAAAGGAGGGATTACCTGGTAGATCAGCTGGTAAAGAATCCTCCTGCAATGTAGGAGACTCCGGTTCAATTACTGGACTGGGAAGATTTGCCAGAGAAGGATAGGCTACCCACTCCAGTATTCTTGGGTTTCCCTTGTGGTTCAACTGGTAAAGAACCCGCCTGCAATATGGGAGACCTGGGTTGGGTCCTTGGGTTGAGACGATCCCCTGGAGAAGGGAATAGCTACCTACTCCAGTATTCTGGCCTGGAGAATTCCGTGGACTGTATAGTCCATGGGGTCACAAGAGTCGGACGTGACTGAGTGACTTTCACTTTCACTTTTTTCATTGTAGAAAGGAAAAGATGTACTTTGGTTTTTTTACTGGCCTCCTGCTGGACAAGACTGGAAGGATGGGACTTTGTGGGAGAGGGTGAGGGTGGGATGATTTGAGAGAATGACATTGAAACATGTATGTTGTCATATGTGAAATGAATCAGCAGTTCAGGGTCAATGCATGTTACAGGATACTCGGGGCTGGTGTGCGGAGATGACCAAGAGGGAGGATAAAGGGAGGAGGGAGGTGAGAGGGGGGTTCAGGAGGGGGAACTCATGTACACCTGGGGCGAATTCATGTCAATGTATGGCAAAACCAACCAATATAATATTGTAAAATTTAAAAAAATAATAATAAATTAAAAAAAAAAAAAAAGACTGGAAGGAGCATTTCTGTAGTTCCTGCATTACTCTGACAAGCAAGACACCAAACAGGAACACAAACAATGCAATGAGTCTTTCGGTGTTTAGTGTCCGACTCTTTTGCAACTCCATGGGCTGTAGTCTGCCAGGCTCCTCTGTTTAGTATCAGAGGCCAAATAAATGGTTTCTGGAAGATTGCCTGGCACGGCAGAACTGGGTCCTTCACCAAATGTTCTGCCAGCTCTGGTGGTCAGGGGCCCTCATGAATGCTTGGGAACAACTCCTCACCCTGTGCTGGTGGGAGTCTCCCTATCCCAGCTTAGACAGAGGGAAGATGATGGATGTCCAGCTGAGGAGGAGCATGGGGCCGAGGAAGGAGCAGGTTGAAGGGCCACACCTACCAGACACCCTTACTCAGAATGCTGTTCTGGCCGATGAGTATCAGAATAAGTTTTGGATTTAAATCACTTTTCTTTTGGAATGAGGATGAACTTCTAAGTATTAAAAAACTAAAAAACAAATGCTAAAGGAGAGAAACCAGAACAAAAAAGCCCAAAACAAAACAATAAAACATAAAAAAAAAACAAAAAACAGAATCCAATGCTAGTCCTACACTTTTCCCCAGCACACACACACGCAGATACCCCATCTGTCACTAAGACAGACGGCGTGGGCTTCTGCAGTGTCTCTCCTGTTGTCCTTCCCTCTTACTCCAGATTGCTGTTTCCCTCATTCAGGCACTGGTGCTGTTTGCTGGGCACCACTTTTATATATCTTCTGAACTCATTTCCCTGTCTCCACAATGCTTACAAGACAAACAATATCCTGTGTGTCTCTCAGGACCCCTGGTTTCTTGGAATTCAGCCTGATCTCACTGGGGCAGATGTATGCACGGCCTCTGTAACCTGGCTCTCCCGGTTATGTCTCCCTCCTTTGTGTGCTATCATGCCTTCTGTGTCCCAAACTAAGATAATCGTCAGTCCATGGCCCTGCTCTCACCTTGTCTGCCTCTGTGGATTTGCTCCAGCCGGTCCCTCTGGCTGAAGTATTTCCCTATCTTTACCTATCAGGGTCCTATACTTTCTCTAGGTTCAAGTTCAAATACTGTCTCCTCCATGAAATTAAAAATAAACCAAAAAACTTTATTTTTGGCTGTGCCGGCTCTTCACTGCTGTGCATAGACTTTCTCTAGGTGCGGCGAGCTAGGGCTACTATCTAGTTTCAGTGCTTGAGCGTCTCATGGTGGCTTCTCTTGTTGGGGAGCACAGGCTCTAGGGCTCTCAGGCTTCGGTAGTTGTGGTACACAGGCTTAGTCGCCCCAAGGCATGTGGGATCTTCCTGGACCAGGGATCGAACCTGTGTCTCTGCATTGGCAGGCAGACTCTTAACCACTGGACCACCAGGGAAGTCCTGAAACATTTTTATATTGTCACCCAGAAGCTACCTCTCCTTTTTCTGTCTTCCCATAATGTGATTTATTTGTTGTATTATTTAGAATATTGAAACTTAAAATCACTTGCACCTGTCTCATCTCCTTGCCTAGACAGCTACTATCTTGATTTTGGGAACTGTGTTTTACTCATTTTTCTATTTCCATTAATACATGAATATTCAAATGAATTAATTCTCTCAGCCTGTTGGGTCTGCTTTACCCAACAGGTAAAGCTTACCGTGAAGAAGCTAAGGATCTTAGCTCTAGACAGGAGCCCAGGTCAACTCTGAAATGTGTCCAAATGTCCATATTTTTGCTTCAGTTACGAATTTCCTGAACTTCCTTGCATGTTCCCAAAACTGGATTTTGGTTTCAGGGAGGAACAAATTTAGACACAGAGTCACTGGTCTCTTTCATTGGCTATTGTCTAATAAGTTTGGATACTGTGCTTTGGTGATGCAACATTTACATGCTGGTGATGTGCTGGCTTCCAGCATTTATAACCTGTATCAGGCTGGCCATGTCCCTTACACTTCCTGAGCCTCTGTTTCCAGTGGAGTGAGAACAGTAACCAATCTTTCATCATGATTTGCCTTTGAGGCTTAAATAAAAGAATGGCCTACTCCTGGCCTGGATCTATTCCTCTTCTGCACCTGATTTCATTCCCTCATCAAATATTACTAAGTATTGATAGCAGCCATGCAACCAGCTCTAGTCTAGGTACTTGGCATACATCAGTGATCAATATAAGATTCCTGCTTTGTGCAGTTTCATTCCAGCATATGCTCTGTTGTACTTCCTTCATTTGGATGTGTGATTCTCTACCAGCTTGTGAGCTGCTTGGTCTTATGTCTCTGGAGCCGTGTGCTATGCCATGCTTAGCACGTATGACCTGCTCAATAAATATTTGTGGGATGTGAGAGTGCTTCTTAGATTACTAAATGTTGGAGTCTTGTGTGACTCCCCAACCTCTACTCCTAGTTGGAGTTGCTTTGCTCTAGGTATTTCCATCTATGTGTGAATAGACCCTTACTTGTACTTGTCTTGTTTCCTATATTCTCATTTCCTAACCCAATGCCTAGAGCATAGCAGGTGCTGTGTTTACTAAGGAAACACATGACTATTTGTATTAGTACTTCTGCCCTGGGATCATGGTAGTACTTGTTTGTTCTCTGATCTGGCAGAGGAAATTAACTAGTTCTGCTTATTTAATTAGAGAGAAGACTAATGTTTTCTTATCATTCCTGGATTAATTTTCTGACCCTTGCACTTTGTACTTCTTTATTCCAAAGAAAAATACAAAGAGAAGGAAACTACAGATCCTTTTCTTTGTTTCAGCTCTCAATGATCTGTTACCAATCAAGTGCTCTTGAGGCACCTTGATTATAGGCAATCTCTATTTCCTTCTTACATCAATAAACACGTTATATTTACATGTACCTTGCTTTGCATATTCATTAAATTCTTGCTTTAGTAGGGTTTTATTTCATATCAGATTCTTGGTTTAAAAAAATCCATATTCCATTCCCAGAATATATATGCTAAAATGTAATTAAACATGAAAAGGCAATCTACAGAATGGGAGAAAATACTTGCAAATCATATACATCCTTGTATCTAGAATGTATAAATAACTTTTACAACTCAATAACAAAACCCCAAGCAATCTAACTGAAAAATGGGCAGAGGCTTTGATAGACATTTCTCTAAAAAGATATACAAATGACCAATAAGTTCATTAAAATATGCAAATCAAAACCATAAGACAAATTTCACAAACACTAAGAGGGCTAAAATAAAGCGGAAAATAGCAAGCATTGACTAAGATGTGCAGAAACTGAAATCCTCATTCATTTCTGGTGGAATTGCAAAATGGTGCAGCCAATTAAAAAAGTTTGTCAATGCCTCAAAATGTTTACGATAGAGTTACAACAGTACCCAGCAATTCCACTCCTAAGTAAAACTCAAAATAGCTGAGAACAGGTATTCAAATAAAAATTTGTACATGAAGGTTCATAGGAACACTATTCACAATAGTCGAAAGGTAAAAACATCTAAATGTCCATTAACTGATGGACAGACAGCAAAACATGATATATCAATACAATGGAATATTATTTGGCCACAAAAGGAAAAAGAACTGAGTCATAAATTTTGAAACCATTTTATTAATACTAAGTGAAATAAATCAGTTACAAAAGACTACATATTGTATCAATATTACTTCATTTCTATGAAGTATCTAGAAAAAGGCAAATAATTAGAAAGTAGATTAGTGCTTTCTAGAATCTGAGAGAAGGGGAAAATGGAGAGTAACTACTAACAGGTATGGCTTTTTCCTTTGTGGTGATAAAAATATTTTAAAATTAGAAAGTATATAGATGATAGTAAAACTCTGTGACTATACTGAAACCCACTGATTTTTACATTTTAAAAAGATGAATTTTATGGTAATAAATTATATCTCAATAAATCTATTGAAGTGTAGTTAAAATATATAGCCGAGATTCTAAAGGTAATTTAATTATATTTTTCAGAGCAGCACCAAGTTCTATTCAACGTCTGCCCTCACTTACTAAATAACTACAGTATATATGAATGGTGAATGAATGAACTAAGCAATAAACAAGAAATTAAATCTTTCTAGCACCCAGATCAATAAAAACAGACCTTGAACTAACTAGTCTTAATCTTGGAAATCAAATGCATTATCTTAAGAACTCTAAAATAAGCATTCTACAAAATAGGACAAAAAACCTCAGTCTTTTATTACAAAATAGGACAAAAAAACCTCACACTGTTGTTATAAAATAAGACAAAACCCCTCAGTCTGTTGTTCCTATCTTCTGATTTCAATAGGGAATGTAAGAAAATTAGAATGATTCAGCCCCAAGTTATTAGAGACCACATACTTAAATCTAACCAAATACCTCTTTCTGTCCTATGAAAAAATTAGAAATAATTTATATCTACATCACTATTTAAATGTATATATAAACATGCTAAGTTATTAATCACCTAAAATCTAATTTTGGGAATGATAATTCTTAAGGCCCTCAAATATATATATTTTGTGTGTTAACTTAGTGTTGGGACTGTAAGCTTATAAAAATATACTGTTTTAAGATAATTTATAACAAATATTTTGAACTTAAATAAATTTGCCTTGACATTTGTTTGACACATATACTCAGAAAACTGTATGTATCCTGGAACTTTTGATTGATATTACTACTAATAGAACCAATCCAACATTCACTGCTGCTTTCAGTTCAGTTCAGTTCAGTCGCTCAGTCGTGTCCGACTCTTTGTGACCCCATGAATCACAGCACACCAGGCCTCCCTGTCCATCACCAACTCCCAGAGTTCACTCAAACTCATGTCCATCGAGTCGGTGATGCCATCCAGCCATCTCATTCTCTGCCGTCCCCTTCTCCTACTGCCCCCAATCCCTCCCAGCATCAGAGTCTTTTCCAATGAGTCAACTCGTCGCATGAGGTGGCCAAAGTATTGGAGTTTCAGCTTTAGCGTCAGTCCTTCCAATGAATACCCAGGTCTGATCTCCTTTAGAATGGACTGGTTGGATCTCCTTGCAGTCCAAGGGACTCTCAAGAGTCTTCTCCAACACCACAGTTGAAAAGCATCAATTCTTCAGTGCTCAGCTTTCTTCACAGTTCACCTCTCACATCCATACACGACCACTGGAAAAACCATAGCCTTGACTAGACGGACCTTTGTTCATGGAAATCTCTAGGCCAGAAAACTGGAGTGGGTAGCTGTTCCTTTCTCCAGGGACAACTCAGGGATCCCAACCCAGTTTCCAACTCAGGGATTGAACCCAGGTCTCCCCCATTGCACGCAAATTCTTTACCATCTGAGTTACCAGGGAAGCCCAAAATAGTGGGAGAGATAATCAATAAATGAATAGCTACAAAAATGTGATTAATGTTGTAACAGAGGTGAGACCAAGGAACTCTGGGCAAATGATACTAATTCCAATATTGGGGGTTTTCTGACTTTTACTTATCTTATGTCTATAAGATTTTATTCCTCTGTAAAAAAATGTTGTTGAGTTAATATCTGTTGAACTGAAATTCAAAGGTAGGATTGAGATAGTAATGTGAAATGGAAAATAAAATAACAATAATTAAAAATAATCAAATAAAAATAGAAAACAAAGGTGCCACATGGTTTACAAGACCATAGCTTAAGGAAAGGACTGTTAAAAAAGCTCAGCCTATTTTGTAGCAGGCTTCCCCAGTGGCTCAGAGGTAAAGAATCTGCCTGCAATGCAGGAGTTGCAGGAGAAGGGGGTTCAGTCCCTGGTTTGGGAAGATCCCTGGAGAAGGGCATGGCAACCCACTCAGGTATTCTGCTTGGAGAATTCCATGTACAGAGAAGCCTGGTGGGCTACACAGTCCTTAGGGTTGCAAAGAGTCGGACAGGACTGAAGTGACTTGGCACAAGGAATATAACAAAGCCCTTGCATTTTCATAGATTTTACTAAAGGCCTGGGCCCTCTCTCTGAAGTAGATGTGTTAACTTTGGGATCAACAAAGGAGGACTCCCCCACTTTTTTAAGAGTCAGTATTTAAATTTATGCAACAACCATATTCACTCATCTCCAAGATTCAAACTGTGAATTCAAAATCCAGCAATTATCTGAAATATGCTTATAATTCACCTGTTTCTTGCTTCTTCCAACTGTTCTGCTGGACCCTTGGGGTGTCATGCTATCATTTATGTCATGTTATCATTAATGTTGCCATTAATCTGGCTTAAGGGTTCCTTGGAAAATTTCCTATTGCAACTAATCTACAAATTGAGAATAATATCTGATCTTCTTGTCTTACAGGGTTGTCTTAAGAAGAAACAAAATAGAATATATGCATTAATTTTATTAGTAAAATGCCTTAGATGATATGCTATATGCTACTGCATTGTTTGACCTGTACACATACCAAAAAAGGGAGCTTTTTAGTTCTATTTGATGGAAATCTTCCATAGTCTATTATTTTATGTTATTCACACTTACATGAATTTATTTAAGACAAGCAACTCCAATTTTCTCTCTATCACTACACTTCTAAATTTCCAGAAATTGCTTTCATTTTAATGGGCAAAAAAGCTACTATTTCCTCTTCAGTGACATAGAAGTTGTTGGCAACTTGTAAGACAGTGAAGAAACAGCCATATTAAATTGGGAGAATGATTCAAAGAAGTTTACCTGAGCAACAGGATCAATTCAGAAGCCTGATTCAAATCAAAATTCTAAGGTTTCACCCAGGTCCAGTGGATCAGATCCTGGTGAGGGTGGGGGAACTGTAAGTTTGTACTTTTTACTTACTTATAAATTAAAAACCCCCAAACTAAGATCATGGCATCCAGTCCCATCACTTCATGGCAAATAGAAGGGGAAAAAAAATGGAAACAGTGATAGATTTTCTTTTCTTGGGCTCCAAAATCACTGTGGATGGTGACTGCAGCCATGAAATTAAAAGATGCTTGCTCCTTGGAAGAAAAGCTGTGACAAATTTAGACAGCATATCAAAATGCAGAGTCATCACTTTGCCAACAAAGGTCCATCTAGTCAAAGCTATGTTTTTTTTCCAATAGTCATGTATGGATGTGAGAGTTGGACCTTAAAGAGTCAAAGAATTGATGCCTTCGAATTGTGATGCTGGAGAAGACTCTAGAAAGTCCCTTGGACTGCAAGGAGGTCAAACCAGTCAGTTTCCTAAAGGAAATCAACCTTGAATATTCATTGGAAGGACTGATGCTGAATCTGAAGCTCCAATGCTTTGGCTACTTGATGAGAAGAGCCACTCATTGGAAAAGACCCTGATGCTGGGAAAGACGGAAGGCAGGAGGAGAAGGGGAAGACAGAGCATGAGATGGTTAGATAGCATCATCAACTCAATGGACATGAATGTGAACAAACTCCAGGAGACGGTGGAGGACAGAAGGGCCTGGTGTGCTGCAGTCCACGGAGTCACAAAGAGACAGACACAACAGCACTGAAATAACAACAATAATACAACTTATTTATTTATTTTTAGTTTTTGGTTGTGCTGGGTCTTCATTGCTGCACAGGCTTTCTCTAGTTGCAGAGAGCGGAGGCTACTCTTCCTTGCAGCGTGCAGGATTCTCATTGTGGTGGCCTCTCTATTGCAAAGCACAGGAACTAGAGCATTCGGGCTTCATTAGTTGTGGCTCCCAGGCTCTAGAGCACAGGCTTAATTGCTCCGTGGCACATGGAATCTTCCCAGACCAGAGACTGAACCTGTGTTCCTCTGTGCCACCAGGGAAGTCCTGTAAGTTTGCATTTCAATCAGGTTCCCTGTCTGGTTTTTAGATGCTTTAGAGTTTGAAGACCAGGACTGTAGGTTCAGATATTTACCTTGCCCACTCTCAGCAATTCTGTGAGGACAGCTGTGGTGTGTGGGCATCCAGGTGGAAGCTTCCAAGTGTAGTCAGAGGCCTGGAAACTGTGCCCTGGCCTTTTGGAAGGGCCTCTTGCCCTCCAGCCCCAATCAAATACAATAGCTCTGCTTTGGTCTGTTTTACACAGCAGGGTTTCCTCAGAGGATTATATTGCTAAAATTGAGTGTGAAATCATTTGTGAAAGGCATTGAAAATAGCATCTGGTGTCAGAAGACCTGGGTGCTTGTGTTTCTCTTGGCACCTGCCATCTGATGGTCTTTGTGCTAGTAGATAAACTTCACTATCTTCATTTGAAACAGTCATAATCTTGGGTCTACCTAATGGGTGATGGTGGGGCTCCAACCAGATAACACAAAGTATCTGAAACTAGGAATGATTATTAACAGGTATTGTTATTGTAACTAGGGACAGCATGTGCTTGAGTATAAGAATGGATATATTTTAACTCTTCCAGGGATATGTCAGGATAAACTGATCGAATTCAGTTTTGCCCAACATAAGATTGCACTCAAACTCAAACTTAATAAAGGGCTTTTGGAGGAAGGAGGGGAGGAGGAGGAGAAAAAAAGAGCAAAACTCACCGACACAAATGCTTGAGATTTGGTTTCGTTCAACTGAAGCTGCAATTTCTTTTCATTGTCATAGACTCCATAAAGTCTCTTGGACCAGGTCTGAGGTACTCTGCTCTTGAATTTTAATGAACTATATAAAGCGAATATCCTTTGTAAATCTAGGACCAGGCAGCTGCAGTTGTAGAAGATGACACCGAGTTCTTTCATCTGTGAAATTAAAATCGAGAGCATCAATGCCATGAACATGTGATGGTGTTAGTCTCAGACAAAAAATGCACAAGAATGCAGAAATAGTGATCTTTTTTCTTGTAGTTGCTATATTATAATGATTATATATGTGTATGCACACACACACATATATGTATATATACTGCATCTGTAAGTACGTAGATATGGTATACAGAAATAATGTGTCATTAAAATGCTTAAATATTTGAGAAGCTTTGCCTGTTTTTTCATTTGAGCTCTTTTTTAAAAAAGATACATTTATTTATTTTTTTGGCTGTGGGGAATCTTCATGGCTGCTCATGGGCTTTCCTTAGCTGCACTAAGCAGGGCTTACTCTTTGTTACTGCGATCAGGCTTCCCGTGGCAGTGGCTTCTCTTGTTGCAGAGCACAGACTCTAAGGCGTGCTGGCTTCAGTAGATGCAGCTCGCAGGCTCTAGAGCACAGGCTCAGTAGTTGTGGAGTACAGGTTTAGTTGCTCCGAAGCATGTGGGATCTTCCTGGACCAGGGATTGAACCGGTGTCTCTTGCATTGCAAGGCGGATTCTTAACCACTGAACTACAAGGAAAGCCCTGCATTTGGGCTCTTGTGGATAATTTTTTCATATTCATCAATACGTTTTTATATCAGCTCTTCAGATTCTTTTATTCAATATTAAATTTTTTGGTATGACTCCTTAAATAATGCAACAATATAAAGATCAACTTTCAGTTGCAGCACAACAAAATGGTTTAGATCATGGATTCTGGAGTCGGACTGCCTGGAATTAGCTTCCAGTCCAACAACAACAAGATACTTAATCTCTCATCATAATTTTCTTCTTCCATAAAAAGGAGATAATATTGTTTATTTCATACAATTGCTATGATACATAACATGGTTAATATGTTTTTATGGGCTTTGAGTAGTGCCTATCACATGGTAACCACTTAAAATATGTTAGCAATTATTATTCTTATTAAGACTGCACAAGCCTCAAGAGTAAGAGGGGCTACCCTGGTAGCCTCAGCTGGTAAAGAATCCACCTGCGATGCAGGAGACCTGGGTTCGATCCCTGAGTTGGGAAGATCCCCTGGAGAAGGGAATAGCTATCTACTCCAGTATTCTGGCCTGGAGAATTCCATGGACTGTATAGTCCATGGGGTCACAAAGAGTCGAACACAATTGAGTGACTTTCACCTTTAAGAGTAAGAGACCAATAGGATCTTGCAACAAAGAAATCATAGGGTGATGCATCTGCAAGCCAATGTGCCAAAGACTGCTATTGACTGTCTAGGATGCAGGGCTTCCCAGGTATACAGAGGTAAAGAATTCACCTGCCAATGCAGGAGATGCAGGTTTGATCCCTGGGCCAGGAAGATCCTCTGGAGGAAGAAATGGCAACCCACCCCAGTATTCTTGCCTGGGACAGAGGAGCCTGGTGGGCTACAGTCCATAGAGTTGCAAGCAGTTGAACACAACTAAGCAACTGAGCATACATGAACGTCCAGAATGTAATTGAGACAAAAAAAGAAAAAAAAAAGACCTCTCTGTAATCCTGTGTGAACACTAACAAAATGTGAGCATTGTCCATAGAAATGACCAAAGAGCCCTATCCTAGTTGATATAGGTGACAGTTGCTTCTTTACCAATCACAATTTCAACCTTAATTCATCCCCCTCCATAACTGATGGCTTATTAAAACACCTAATCTCAAAGTTGTTCTATTCCCAATAGCATCCAATCCTGAGCTTCCTTATACCCTATTCCCTGCTTCCTTATACCCTCCCCTGCAAAACCTGGTACAAAGTCTAAACCCCATAATAAGTCTTTCCTAAATTCATCTTTCTTACACCCTGCAAGTGGCCATAGTGTCACTCTATCTCCTTGAAACAAGCAACTTGATCATCTCCAGCACACAAGCTGGTTTTTGGCTTGAGGGCAATGAAATCTCCTTATCTCCAGAACATGCACATGACAGGGTTATGAGTGCTGTAAGCAGACAAGTTACTGCAGTAAGCACAGTGCCCAGCACTCAGTGTGTGTTGGATGCTGTTCTTCTATTCTAAGTCACACTGTGGCGGGAGTACCAGATAGTCAACACGGTTCCAGCTGAAACAGGAAGTGGCCCAGGAAGCAAAGCAGGAACGATTTAGGGGGGATGAATAAATGAACGCAGGCAATACCGACTGTACATAAGGGCATGTCGGACACGACTCAGTGATTGAGCATGCACAAAGGCATAAAGAAAGGCTGCACTTGAGAAGAGACTTCACCCATTAAAACCTAAAGTCAAGTGGTGCTTCTGAAAATTTTCAGTATTGCTGAAATCTGTTATGTACCTTTTGTTGGAATGCACACCATCACACATTTTAATCTGGAAGTCTAATGAAGTAATTCTTTAAAAGCTAATGTAAAATCTGGAAGCAAAAAATAAAAATGCTTATTTTAACGGTGTCATAATTATGAACGATGTTTGTCCCTTTAGGTAAGATCGGATAGAGGGAAGTGTATTTATAAACATGGTCAGCATTTATCATCCCCAGGGCTCCCCTTATGTACCATTTATCATCATCAACATGCAAGAGGTCACTGTCTCTCTGTGCACTTTACTTAGACTTCCTCTGCTTAGCAGCTAATATTTCCAGTGACTGCATTCTAAACAAAGATTAAGTGTTCCTTTCCCCCTGTTGTGTAAGCTGCTTTTTGTGAGCTTTTCTCTACAAAGTCTGACATCATTTTGCTGTGACTACATTACAGCTTCAGAATCCAAAGGCAATGAAACAAGCCAAGATTTGCCCTCTAGGGATATAAAGAGAATTTGACTTCTGTCTATCATCCTCTCAATCTTAGAATGACTCAAACCCATTTCTAAATATATGTATTTGATTTAGGTTGGTATCAAGTGAAGATGGGGAAAAAAAGAAATTGGCTTTTGTTTTGGAGATCTTTCAGTCAGAGCCAAAATTCAGGACAGGTTTATGAACAGACATTTCTAAAATGCTGGCAGAGGGGAAAATAACAAAGATTAGGCTTCTGAAGAGCTTTTATGTCCAGATTATCAAAGGAACAAAAAGTTAAACTGAGATATTCTTTGACTGATCAGTGGAGGTACTCTGATGGGCTGCCCTGACTTTTCAGTTCAATCACACAACTGATGGTTGATTGAATGGCCCAACTATTTGAGTAAAACTACCTTGAAAAAGCTGGAGATTTATCAGCTAATGATTCTTTGGAAGACAGTTATTCTTAGGAGGAGACTGATTCTCTTTTCCACAAAGTAGGAAGTGTTAGTGATCAATCCACAGAGCTCAGAAAGGTTTAGGGCCTCAAACAACCTGGAACACCCTGCCAAAAATCTCTTCTAAGGGTAATGATTTTATTTACAACTTGAATTACATCAATGGTTCTCTTATGTCCCTTGCACTAGGATATTATGGGAGGCCCTGCTGAAGTGTTTTTTTCTTTCATTTTTTAGGATCCAATGAGTAAATTTTATTTGCAGTTTAACAATGTAAGCAATTCAAAAGTTAGTTCTACTATTCCACATTTATTGGGGGTTTCCCATAGGTTCTAATTATTTGTTTTTGTTTGCTTGTAAAAAAGATTCTTTTTCTTAAGTGTTTGAGTTTGAGACAATGCAGCAGATACATACTGCTTAGGGAGAAATAATAACAGAAGTAGTACTAGTTTACTGTAGTGCTTACTATGCTTTAAACACTGTTCTAAATGCTTTACAAGTCTTCTTGTTGTTGGTTAGTTGCTAAGTCATGTCTGACTCTTTTGTGACCTCATGGACTGTATAGTCTGCCAGGCTCCTCCGTCCATGGGATTTCCCAGGCAAGAACACTGGAGTGGGCTGCCATTTCCTTTTTCAGGGGATCTTCCGAACCCAGGAATCAAACATGAATCTCCTGCATTGCAGGCAGATTCTTTACTGCAGAGCCACCAGGGAATTCTTCACAAGTCTGCATTCATTTAAATTTCACAACTCATTGCACAGGTAAGAAAACTAAGGTTTGGAGAGATTAAGGGAAATGTCCAAACACACAGCTAGTGAGCAGGGAATCTGAAAATTTAGTTTAATATTTCGTCGTTGGGAAGAATTGCTCACAAAGAGGGACCAGAAGTTCCTTCAGGTGAGGGTTAAGTCCTACTGTTTATGAGCGTGTCCTCTTTATTTCTGTCTTGGAATTTCTACTTATATTCGTAGTCTCCATTTCAAAGCAAAGTAAGAATTAGGGGAAATGTAATTATGCCAGAAAATCTCCATTTTCCTTTATTTTCTCAAAGTTAGTGGGAGGGAGTTATGAAGGGAAATGCAGTGAGAAAAAAAAAAAAAAAGAAACCCTTCCCACTTAGGGCATGAGAGGCAGTATAAAGGGAGACAGGCTTGGTTTAGTGGATTTTATTGGTGACACAGAAGCCAAAGCAGGCAGCTGATGGATGCTCCTGTCAGCAGAATAAGGGGATGTATTAGCATCGTTCTTCACTGTAATTCAGGATAATTAATCCAAGTGAGCTTAACCACAGCTCAATCTATCATTTATGGATGTCTGGCTTGTTGTTTTCATGATTTTATAGAAATGTGAACCAGTATTTCTTTAATTTTCTTGACAAAGACAAAAGAAGTTGCAACACTGAGCAACTCTCATGCATCCAGTTAGTGGCTGATTTATTTTCTGAGTTACTGCAGGAAATTTAATTACTAGGAGCTCTAACTCGATTTTGTTTCTGCCCTCAAGGTGAAATTTTTGTTACAGGGGATGGAAAATAAAGAATTGAATCTTAGCAGCTCAAGACAGTCTCCTGCTCAGAAATGTGCTGTTTGGCCCCTTCACTTCCACAGTGGGTGGTCCATACCACTTAACTTCCTGATGTCTTGTTTTCTTTGTTACCAAGTGGGAATAAAAATGCTTGCCAGTAGGAACATGACTAATTGAAAAAAGGAGAATTTAAAAACCTTAGAGAACAGCTAGTTCAACCTTATTTCAAAATTAAGGAAACTGAGATCCCTAAAGGGGAAGTGACTTGCAAGATCACAGAATAATGTCCTCTGACTTCAGTCCTGGCTCTTTCTCCCGACAACGCTGTGCAGATACCTCACAGTATTCCTTCATAGTGTAGATGAAGAATACTGTCTGCCACATAAGGAAACCAAGGATACTACTTTCCAAAGTACCACTATTCATTTGCCATCTTTGACTTTTGGCTATAAGGAACTCACACATCAATTTCCTGTCTGCAATCATCCCAGACTGTTAACCCCAAGGGGTTTTTGCAAGGAGAAAAACAGGATACTGGCTCTAGATAGTTAAGGTGCATATCAAAGGAATCATTTCAATAAGACTGAATCATTTCAATCTTTCCATACATAGGAAAGCACAAACCTCATTAACTTGAGATGTTTGTTTTTTCTTTAGTTAGCATAAATCTTTTGATGTAAAACTACCTGGTTTGTTTTTGCAAAACCCCTATATATACTGGCTCCTCCCTTACATCTCAGAGCTATCTGAGAGCCTGCCTCCCAGGCTTGAGTCTTCAGTATGTCCATCTCAGTTCAGTTCAGTTCAGTTCAGTTGCTCGGTCGTGTCCGATTCTCTGCGACCCCATGAATCACAGCACGCCAGGCCTCCCTGTCCATCACCAACTCCCGGAGTTCACTCAAACTCTTGTCCATCGAGTTGGTGATGCTATCCATCCATTTCATTCTCTGTCGTCCCCGTCTCCTCCCGCCCCCAATCCCTCCCAGCATCAGAGTCTTTTCCAGTGAGTCAACTCGTCGCATGAGATGGCCAAAGTATTGGAGTTTCAGTTTTAGCATCAGTCCTTCAAATGAACACCCAGGATTGATCTCCTCTAGATCTAATAAAACATAATTCTCAACTTCTAGGTTGTGTGTTTTTTGTCCCCTAACAGTAGGATGCCAAATTCAGACTGAAATTGAAGAAAGTAGGGAAAACCACTAGACCATTCAGATATGACCTAAATCAAATCCCTTATGATTATACAGTGGAAGTGAGAAATAGATTTAAGGGACTAGATCTGATAGATAGAGTGCCTGATGAACTCTGGAAGGAGGTTCGTGACATTGTACAGGAGACAGGGACCAAGACCATCCCCATGGAAAAGAAATGCAAAAAAGCAAAATGGCTGTCTGAGGAGGACTTACAAATAGCTGTGAAAAGAAGAGAAGCGAAAAGCAAAGGAGAAAAGGAAAGATATAAGCATCTGAATGCAGAGTTCCAAAGAATAGCAAGGAGAGATAAGAAAGCCTTCCTCAGTGACCAATACAAAGAAATAGAGAAAAACAACAGAATAGGAAAAGTAAGATAGCTCTTCAAGAAAATTAGAGATTCCAAGGGAACATTTCATGCAAAGATGGGCTCAATAAAGGACAGAAATGGTATGGACCTAACAGAAGCAGAAGATATTAAGAAGAGGTGGCAAGAATACACAGAAGAACTGTACAAAAAAGATCTTCACGACCAAGATAGTCATGATAACATGATCACTGACCTAGAGCCAGACATCTTGGAATGTGAAGTCAAGTGGGCCTTAGAAAGCATCACTACGAACAAAGCTAGTGGAGGTGATGGAATTCCAGTTGAGCTATTTCAAATCTTGAAAGATGATGCTGTGAAAGTGCTGCACTCAATATGCCAGCAAATTTGGAAAACTCAGCGGTGGCCACAGGACTGGAAAAGGTCAGTCTTCATTCCAATCCCAAAGAAAGGCAATGCCAAAGAATGCTCAAACTGCCGCACAAATGCACTCATCTCACACGCTAGTAAAGTCATGCTCAAAATTCTCCAAGCCAGGCTTCAGCAATATGTGAACTGTGAACTCCCAGATGTTCAAGCAGGTTTTAGAAAAGGCAGAGGGACCAGAGATCAAATTGCCAACATCTGCTGGATCATGTTAAAGCAAGAGAGTTCCAGAAAAACATCTATTTCTGCTTCATTGACTATGCCAAAGCCTTTGACTGTGTGGATCACAAGAAACTGTGGAAAATTCTTCAAGAGATGGGAATACCAGACCACCTGACCTGCCTCTTGAGAAACCTGTATGCAGGTCAGGAAGCAACAGTCAGAACTGTACATGGAACAGACTGGTTCCAAATAGGAAAAGGAGTACGTCAAGGCTATATATTGTCACCTTGCTTATTTAACTTCTATGAAGAGTACATCATGAGGAACCCTGGGCTGGAAGAAGCACAAGCTGGAATCAAGATTGCTGGGAGAAATATCAATCACCTCAGATATGCAGATGACACTACCCTTATGGCAGAAAGTGAAGAGGAACTCAAAAGTCTCTTGGTGAAAGTGAAAGAGGAGAGTGAAAAGGTTGGCTTGAAGCTCAACATTCAGAAAACAAAGATCATGGCATCTGGTCCCATCACTTCATGGGAAATAGATGGAAAAACAGTGGAAACAGTGTCAGACTTTATTTTTTTGGGCTCCAAAATCACTGCAGATGCTGATTGCAGCCATGAAATTAAAAGACTCTTACTCCTTGGAAGGAAAGTTATGACCAACCTAGATAGTATATTAAAAAGCAGAGACATTACTTTGCCAACCAAGGTCTGTCTAGTTAAGGCGTCAAGGCTATGGATTTTCCCGTGGTCATGTATGGATGTGAGAGTTGGACTGTGAATAAAGCTTACTGCTGAAGAATTGATGCTTTTGAACTGTGGTGTTGGAGAAGACTCTTGAGAGTCCCTTGTACTGCAAGGAGATCCAACCAGTCCATTCTAAAGGAGATAAATCCTGGGTGTTCATTGGAAGGACTGATGCTGAAGCTGAAGCTTCAATACTTTGGCCACCTCATGCGATGAGTTGATTCATTGGAAAAGACTCTGATGCTGGGAAAGGTTGGGGGCGGGAGGAGAAGGGGATGGCAGAGAATGAGATGGCTGGATGGCATCACCGACTCTGTGGACATGAGTTTGAGTGAACTCTGGGAGTTGGTGATGGACAGGGAGGCCTGGCATGCTGTGATTCATGGGGTCGTGGAGAGTAGGACACGACTGAGCAACTGAACTGAACTGAGCTGAACAGTAGGATGAATGAAGGGTTTTGCTTTTTCCTTTCCTTCCCTCCCATTTCTCCCTTCCTCCCTTCCTTCTTTCTGTGAATGCATCATCTTTTATAAGAGTCTGAAAACTTTCCAAAGTACCACTATTCTTTTGGCATCTTTAACTTTTGTCTGTAAGGAATTCACACATCAATTTCTTGGCTTTATCTGGTCAAAGGAAAATCAATAGATAAAACAGTGACCAGAGAATGCTAATGGGAGGAATTTTTTAAAAATGGTGTTAGGAGTGGAATCAGTTCAGTTCAGTTCAGTTGCTCAGTCGTGTCCGACTCTTTGCGACCCCATGAACCACAGCACACCAGTCCTCCCTGTCCATCACCAACTCCCGGAGTTCACTCAAACTCATGTCCATCGAGTCGGTGATGCCATCCAGCCATCTCATTCTCTGTCGTCCCCGTCTCCTCCTACCCGCATTGGAAGGACTTATGCTAAAGCTGAAACTCCAATACTTTGGCCACCTCATGCGACAAGTTGACTCACTGGAAAAGAGTGGAATAGGAGGAAACAAATTGGAAACACATTGAAGTTATTCTTTGGAGTACTTTAATTTTATCCTGCTTCTTTAGAAGAGTTGAAAAATGATTCCAAAATGTTACCACAGCTCCTCCTATCATTCCTGTTTTCTCTCTTCTCTTCTTAGTGAGCAGTGAGGAAGCTGAGATCATGCCACTTTCAATTCATTTTATTTAATCCCCTTTTCATATGTTGGGTCAGACCCGAATGACTATATTTGCCTTTCAGATTTGTACAATAAACATCTGGCCACACATATGTACCAGGATGTTAATTAACATCAGCGTGAATTTCACCCACTACCTTCTTATTCATGCAAAGATGAACTACTTAAGGAAACTGGAGATGGAGAGAAACTCTTAACAAAACAGAAACCCCACCAAATGTACAAATCTCATGCTATTCTTTCGCTACAAAGTCATCTAATTGTGGGGAAAGGGGCAAGTGGACAGTCCTTAGTGGGTTTCATTTTTATATTATAATCCAACAAACTCTTTTAATACTCAAAGTCTGCTTTAAGACCTTGAAGTACAGAAAAGCTCTGAAATTTTTCAAAACAAAAATAGGATTCCCCTCTTGTTCCAGAGAGATGTTTTTGCCTCCATTCTGTTCCCTTCCTCCTGATTCATTTCTTGGCAGCTCGGAGCACAGTTCTTCGAGTTCCTCCCATTAAATAATTCCTTCATGGGTGGCACCGTGACACCTTACTAATACCAAAGTGACAGAGCAACCAGGGTGGGAGGCTACCTAGCTTTTCAATGAAATGCTATACCTTTATACTCAGCCCCAATGGTTCTCATCTCTTCTCTGGCTGTGGAGCTCTAGAAACATCTCAGAATGGTTAAAAGAGACTGTCCTGCCCTAGTCTGGGCCACCACTGGGCTGGCTGGCAACCCTGAGTACAATGGCCAGCCAGTCAGGGTGATTATTGCGTTAGTGTGTAGAGCAAGGACTTGGGCTCGGATTCTGGTTCTCACAACCTTCTCCACTGTGACTCAGGGCAAGTTCCTTAACATTTTGTGTCTGTAGCTCACCCATTTCTTAATCTCTCTGTCAAGTGGGGATGATAATAATGCTCAAAAGATTGCTGTAATGATTAAACAAACACATATAAACACATTAAACAAACACATAGGACAATTCCCCCACATAAAATGACACAAGTGGGAGAGCAGAAGGACCTGATCAACCATGAATGTGCCCTGTGAGCTGTTAGGAGCCCTAACATCCAAGTAGCTGTGATAGGCCTGAGATCTTGCTTAGGCCTAAGTTTCAATTTCCTGGAGATAGGGTGGAGGCTAGGTTTATAGAAACTCCTCCCTAAGAAGATCCTGCCCTTGCCAAGAATTAAGAAACTCCTCCCTAGAAAAATCCCACAGGCGCCAAAATTGGGCCAATCAGAAGAAAAAGGGAAATCCCCCAGAGAAAACCCCACGCGGGTATAAACTGGCCAATGAGCTTCCGCGCACGCATGAATTGGCCAATGAGCTTCCGCCAGCTTGATCTTTTGAACAGAAATAGGTGCTTATGTAACCTGAGACTATAAAAACCGCTGTAAGCTGGGCTCGGGGCTCTTGTCCCACTCCACTGCGCTGGAGGAGGCATGAGCCCTAGCTCGAGCTAGAAATAAACCCCATTCTTGCTTTTGCATTGCTGCGAGTGTCTTATTCTACCAGTATGGGGGGGACCGGACTCAAGGCATAACATTTGGGGGCTCGTCCGGGATCCCTCTGACTGGGGAGAATAACGTTCTCCCGGCAGAAGGGGTTCATCAGCCCGGAGGAGGGCTGATTATAGCACCGGTGCAAGGTCTGTTCAGGGGCGATCGCCGTAGCCAGCGTAAGGCAGAGGCCCAGCATTCGCGCTGGAAGGCAGCTGGATCTGCAAGGTCTGTTCAGGGGCGAATTGGTCGCCGTAGCCAGCGTAAGGCCGAGGCCCAGCATTCGCGTTGGAAGGCAGCTGGATCTGCAAGGTCTGTTCAGGGGCGAATTGATCGCCATAGCCGGCATAAGGCCGAGGCCCAGCATTCGCGCTGGAAGGCAGCTGGCTCTGCGGGAGAGAGGAGGTCTCTCCCGATCCGGAATCTGGTGGGCAGTGGACACCCTTCGGTTGACGGCATCGGACCTTGGGTACACTGCGACCACGTACGCCTTGCCACCCCAGAAGAACAAGACAACGCCTGGATAGAATGGAAGGCCAGCCGTCACCCGTCAAATCCCCTAAAGCTAAAAATCACGCGACGGAAAGCCCCCTAAAGCTTATGGTCTTACTGCTGATGACCGCCTTCGTCAGCTATGGGACAGCAAGCGGGAACCCACACCAGCCAGTCAAAATCACCTGGAAACTTCGAAACGGGCTGACTGGTGAGATACTCAACTCGACCACCGAAAACCACCCCCCCAACACTTGGTGGCCAACCCTATATTTTAACCTCAAAGACATCATAGAAGGTTCAACAGAGACTAGGGGACTTATGCAGGTCAATGGGTTTTGGGCGTGCCCAGGGTATATGAGAAACTGGAGGCAATGTGGGGGGATGCAACATTACTGGTGCAGTTCCTGGTCCTGCGTGACCTCAAATGATGGCAAAAACAGGTGAGATGTTGGGAACAGGGATGGGGTTAACTTCTCATTCGTAAAAAGGGCCCCTAATGGATTTGCACACTCCCTAGGTCCAGACGGGAAAGACAAATATGCTCAGATCAAGGTGATGTTCAACCAGGAGGCAGCCAGAAAACTCCAATGGACTTCAGGGCTTAGCTGGGGGCTCCAGACCACTATGAGGCCCCTATGGCATGGCCCCTACTATGGGGGTATCTTAACCATCCTCCAAACCATAGAACCAGTTGTGATAGAGAGCATAGGCCCCAATCTAGTCAAAAGTCGAAGCCCACCAAAGAAGTCTAAGGCCACTCCCCAGGGCCATGACACTGCAACCCCGGCAGGGGTCTCCCCGTCAGACGCCCCTCACCCAAGGACAGAAGAGGCTACCCACGCCCCCATTCGGGGACCAGAAGAGACAATCCACTCCCCTAGTATGCAGGCCACAGATCCCTTATGGGGTTTAATTAATGCCGCCTTCACAGCATTAAACCATACCGACCCTAATGCAACCCGCTCTTGCTGGCTCTGCTATAATCTTTACCCACCTTTTTACGAAGCAATAGGCCTCAATGTTTCTTACACCTTGTCTCACTACTCAGAACGATGTAAGTGGGGAGACCATAAGGTCGGTCTTACCATGAGGGAAGTCTGGGGAAAGGGACTTTGTTTGGGTACGATCCAACTCGAAAAGGCCCCTCTTTGTGCTCAAATCGGCAACATTACAGAGTTAAATGATACCCAATGGATCATTCCGGAGGCAGGGGGCTGGTGGATTTGTTCCCATACCAGGCTGACCCCCTGTTTGCATGCAAAGGTTTTTAATCAGAGTCAGGAGTTCTGTGTTTTGGTCACGGTTATGCCAAAAATTGTCTATCACTCTGAAGAAGTCATGTATTCCCACTGGGGTAGAGGGGAAAATGAACATCTCGGAAAAATGTCAATACAAAAGCGAGAGCCAATCAGTGCTATCACCTTGGCCACTGTGATGAGCTTTGGGCTGGCAGGAGCAGGGACAGGTATAGCCTCTTTGTCCCTGCAAAACCAAGGACTCACCTCTCTGCCGGCAGCTGTAGATGAAGATCTCACCCGCATTGAGGAGTCTATCAGTCATTTAGAAAAGTCCTTAACCTCACTATCTGAAGTAGTATTGCAAAACAGAAGGGGACTAGACCTGATTTTCTTGCAACAAGGAGGGCTTTGTGCAGCCTTAGGGGAAGAATGTTGCTTTTATGCAGATCACACAGGAGTAGTGAGAGAGTCTATGGCCAAGGTAAGAGAGGGATTAGCCCAGCGAAAACGAGAACGAGAAGCCCAACAGGGATGGTTCGAGTCATGGTTTCAGAGCTCGCCTTGGTTGACCACTCTAATCTCCACCTTGTTGGGACCACTCATCATATTAATCCTAATACGATCATTCGGCCCCTGTGTCCTAAATAGACTTGTGACATTCATCAAAGAGCGTATCAACACAGTCCAGTTGCTAGTACTTAGACAACAATATCAGACTTTACCCACGGAGGAAGATTACTCCGTTTGAACAACAGAAAAGGGGGGAGATGTTAGGAGCCCTAACATCCAAGTAGCTGTGATAGGCCTGAGATCTTGCTTAGGCCTAAGTTTCAATTTCCTGGAGATAGGGTGGAGGCTAGGTTCATAGAAACTCCTCCCTAAGAAGATCCCATGGCGCCAAGAATTAAGAAACTCCTCCCTAGAAAAATCCCGCCGGCGCCAAAATTGGGCCAATCAGAAGAAAAAGGGAAATCCCCCAGAGAAAACCCCGCGCGGGTATAAACTGGCCAATGAGCTTCCGCGCACGCATGAATTGGCCAATGAGCTTCCACCAGCTTGACCTTTTGAACAGAAATAGGTGCTTATGTAACCTGAGACTATAAAAACCGCTGTAAGCTGGGCTCGGGGCTCTTGTCCCACTCCACTGCGCTGGAGGAGGCATGAGCCCTAGCTCGAGCTAGAAATAAACCCCATTCTTGCTTTTGCATTGCTGCGAGTGTCTTATTCTACCAGTATGGGGGGGACCGGACTCAGGGCATAACAGAGCATGTTAAAAAAAAAAAAATGCAGCAGAGCCACTGGGACACCAAATACCAACAGCAGATAAAACTGGTCAGTAAGAGTGATCTGATGGAAAAAAATGAAAGTAATTTCACTGAGTGTGAAAATAAATAAATAAATAGATAGGTAGATAAATAAATAAAAAATGTAAAAGGTCAGATGTTTTGTTTTCCAACTTAAAAATTCTCATTTGGACCTAAAATGAAAGCTAAATTACTCAATTCTTTCCACATGTTTTTGGGTTATTAAGACACGGCTGTCATAAATAATTCAAAAGAAACAAATGTCTAAGGGCAATTATAGCAAAGGAAACAGTCTGGCAACCAAATATTACCAGAAAGTTGTGTCTGTCCCTTGTATAATATAAAATAATAAATTTCTCTGCTCTTACAAGCAATGCAATTTTCATAAAATAGTGACTGCTTGGTCAGTTCACAGACTGGTATCCAGACTTTATAAATAATTCAGTTCAATTCAGTAATTAAAAATTGAGCATGTCTGATGTATAACTGTGTGCATGGGTGGGCTGGGGTGTGAAGGAGTGGTGGTAGTTAGGAGAGCACAAAAACAAGCTATAAATCAATGTAGAATCTGCAAGCTGCTTAAGGGAAATATCACCAACATTTTGGAAGATTCATATAAGAGAGAGAGATTGCATTTAGAAGGGATTTTTAACCTCTGGATCAAGAAGAGGGAGTTCAGCAGGTGTGAAGCCTGCATATGTGCAGGTTTATACGGAGAGTTTTCATAGGTTTTGACCAAATCCTCTGTGATTAAAATAGCTAATAGCTTGCTTGAGTGGCAGATGACTGCCAAATTAGATGCATATGAAATGGTCTCATGGGGGTAGAGAATTCGAAAAAGATCTTGAAAAATCTTGAAACAACAGTTTCAACAAGCAGAGCTGGGAGGACAAACCTGGCAGAATAGAGGGTGTGAACAGAGGCAGGTAGGTGAGAAATGTCAGGAGCATAAGCTTAGAGAGAATGAGCGGTGGGAGGGGAAGTTCTGGTAAGTGAAAGGCTGGTATATTACCGAGTGTGGGCCCATCACCCTTCATGTTAGAGGTCAGAAACCCAACTGCCTGAGCTTCAGAACAAACATGTGATGTAAATGCATGTAAAACCTTATGAATAGAGGAGATGGAAACTGACCTAAGGAGTGTATGCCTTGCATGATGACATCAAATTTTATTTTTTAATATTTCAGGCTAGCTCAAAACTAGTAGCCTGCTGAGTTGGCCCTCTGGGGAACCAACAGTTTGGGAATTGTACTTGGAATGTTAATGAAGTGAAGTGTCATTACCCAATTCCTCTGACACTGAATAGGTGGGAAAGAAACAAAGAAACAAGAAGCAGGGCCTGGAAGAGATGCTGAAGTCCTGAACCACAGAAATAGGAGGTCACTGTTGCAGGACCTGAGAGGACGGTTTATTAAATGTGTGGGGACAGGGAATAGAAAGAGACAGACTGACTCCTGGGTTTCTAAAGTGGGTGACTGGAATGAACAATACACAGAGCAAATCTGACTGCAGACCTTGTGAGTTTGAAGTTCATGTGTGAAATTCAATTGGTGAAAATAGTTAACATGTCTAACTGCTTTATAAACTTTACTTTTGTTAACTCCCTTAGTCTTCAGAACAACCAAGTCAGGTGAGCACTATCATTGTCTCCTTTAACACACGGGGGATTGAGGCACAGAACAATTAAGGCCAAACACTTAGTAAGGAGTGTAATCAGAATCTGGGCACAATCAGCGCAGCTCCAGGATCCACACTCTAAACCACGATGCTCTGGATGGCGGTTCAGTGGGTTGGTAACTCTGAATCTGAGCCAGTGGCATAAATGGGCGAATCAATATCTCAGAAATGTGGATGCCACTACGAGAGCAGATGATTGTTTCAGGAAGAATAGGTGGGCTGTTCAGAATGGATTATAATATGCGTGCATTTGCCTTTTATACTGTCCCTTTTCAAGAGCAATGTTGACTGCTATATTTCCAGTGCCTAGTACATAACAGATTTTTGATAAGTATTTCTTAAACGAATGGATGAATGAATGAAATCACAGGGAACACCATTAATTAAGGGAAGAACTCAGTACTTAGGAACCCCTAACAGGAGACAACAAAGGACAAGTCAAAAAGGCAGGAGAGGAACTGAAAGAGTTCAGTGTCATAGAAGAAAAATTTTTGAAAAACTAAAAAACTGAGGGGGATTTCAAGAAGGAAGAAATGAACAAGGTCCATGAGCAAAGAGGTTCACGGAAGCATTTCTTTTGTGGATGTTGGCAATTAGAAAATCTTTCCCCTTAGACCTTTGCCCATTTCTTAAGTGTGTATAGGAAAGTTTTCTGTTTTTCTGTCTTTCTGAGACACTCTTCTTAAAGGAAGTTGGGCAGGAGATAGTTCAGCGGGGAGTGGATAGGAAGTAAAGAGTCTTCGATGAATTTCTCAATCAAGCCAGGACTCAACTAGCACTCTCAGTGCTGCTTACTAAGCCCAGGAGTGAGCAACAAGGCTGGATGTGTGTGAGTAGGAAGGAAATAGCTTATTTTTTGTGCTTTGTTTCTCTTTCTTCACAGTTCAGTTTTTTTTTTCTTCTTCCTGCCATTAAACATTTCTATTCACTCAGTTTTTCACAGTTCAATAGATTTCACTTTTTGATTCCAAATGACCTTTTTACTTATAAATTAGAATTGACATTAATAAAAAGGTAATACAACTAGTATATGCATGAACATTTACATGAAAGGGCAGAGTTATTTTTCTATTTTCGATACATTGTATTTATGCAAATACAGACAAAATAGTGAATAAATCCATTTCTTCATTATCTAAAAATCCTACTTTGATTTTTATAGGAGAAATGGCTTCAATTTCTTCTTCTCAGATAATTTTAGATTTTTTTTCTACAACATGCACTTAAATTTTTTTTGGAATGCAGCAATTTTATAAGCATTAAGAGGAACACAAGATTTTTTTCTCTAGTTACTTTGTGATATAGAAAAATAGTGATCCTACATACATATTAAAAGGCTCCTATGTTAAAATGACAGCATGAAACAGAGCATAATTTATGGGTAAGAAACATACAGCATCATTTATACAAGCAGTTCATCAATATTCACTGAGATGACTCAAGCTTAGCACGTGTACAACAGAATGTTGAAAAACAGCCATGGTTTATTCTTTTACTGGTTTTGTTTTCTCCATAGGAATCATGGATCTACAAGAAGTCTGTTCTAAAATCTTATGTTTGATTATCCAAAACAACCAGACTACACTGCATTACTAAATATTTACTGATAGTTTTTGAAGACAATACTATTATAAAATCACAGGTTTTTAAAAATTTACTTTCCAGACTTCCCTGGTGGTACAGTGGATAAGAATATGCCTACCAATACAGGAGACACAGGTTCAATTTCTGGTCCAGGAAGATTCCACATGCCACAGAAAAACTAAGCCCATGTTCCACAACTACTGAGCCTGGGTGCCACAAGTACCGAAGCCTGTATGCCTAGAGCCTTTGCTCCACATAAGAGAAGCCACTGCAATGAGAAACCCGTGGACCACAACCAAGAGTAGCTCCCACTTGCCACAACTAGAGAAAACTTGCACACAGCAAGGAAGACCCAGCAAAGCCAATAATAAATAAATATTTAAAAAATTACTTTTCTTTTTCATTAATGTACCTATAGTAAAATTCACCTCTTTAAGCATAGAGCTCTTTTTTAAAAATTCAAGTATAGTTGATTTACAATGTTTTGTTAATTTCTGCTGTATAGCAAAGTGATTCAGTTCTATATATATACATATATATATATATGTATATATATACACACACACATACATTCTAATATTTTTTCTATTACGGTTTATCACAAGATATTGAATATAGTTCCCTGTGCTATACAGTAGAACCTTGCTGTTTATCTATTCTATATATACAATTATAGTTTGCATCTGCTAATCCAAAACTCCCACTCCATCCCTCCCCCATTCCCCTTTCCCCTCGGCAATAAGACTGTTCTCTATGTCCAAAAGTCTGTTTTCTGTTCTGTAGACAGGTTCATTTGTGTCATATTTTAGATTCCACATATAAGTGATGTCACATGATATTTTCTTTCTCTTTCTGACTTACTTCACTTAGTATAATAATCTTTAGGTCCATCCATGTTGCTGCAAGTAGTATAATTTCATTCTTTTATGACTGAGTAGTACTCCACTGGAGAAGGCAATGGCAAGCCACTCCAGTACTCTTGCCTGGAAAATCCCATGGATGGAGCAGCTTGGTAGGCTGCAGTCTGTGGGGTCGCTAAGGGTCGGATACGACTGAGCGACTTCACTTTCACTTTTCACTTTCACACATTGGAGAAGGAAATGGCAACCCACTCCAGTGTTCTTGCTTGGAGAATCCCAGGGACGGGGGAGCCTGGTGGGCTTCCATCTATGGGGTCACACAGAGTCGGACACGACTGAAGTGACTCAGCAGCAGCAGCAGCAGTACTCCACTGTGTTTATGTGGGCTTGTCTGGTGGCTCAGATAGTAAAGAATCTGGCTGCAATGCAGAAGATGGGGGTTCAATCCATGGATCGGGAAGATCCCCTGGAGAAGGGAATGGCAACTCATTGTAGTATTCTTGCCTGGAGAATTCCAAGGACAGAGGAGCCTGGCAGTTCATGGGGCCACAAAGAGTTGGACACAACTGAGCAGCTAACACTTCCATTTCCTTCCTTGTGTTATGTACCACATCCTCTTTATCCATTCATCTGTCAATGGACATTTATGTTGTTTCCATGTCTTGGCTATTATGAATAGTGCAGCTCTGAACAGAGTGGTAAATGCATCTTTTTGAATTATAGCTTTGTCCAGATATATGCTCAGGAGTAGGATTGCTGAATTCACTCTATTTTTAGTTTTTTGCTGCTGCTGCTGCTGCTAAGTCACTTCAGTCGTGTCCGACTCTGTGCGACCCCATAGACGGCAGCCCACCAGGCTCCCCCGTCCCTGGGATTCTCCAGGCAAGAACACTGGAGTGGGTTGCCATTTCCTTCTTCTAGTTTTATGAGGAAGCTCCAAACTGTTTTCCATAGTGGCTGCAACCAACTTATATTCCCACCAACAGTGAAGGAGGGTTCCCTTTTCTTCACATCCTCTTGAGCATTTGTTATTTGTAACCTTTATAAAGATGGCCATTCTGACCAGGGTGAGGTGGTACCTCATTGCAGGTTTGATTTGCATTTTCTAAAATTAGTGATAGTGAACATCTTTTCATGTGCCTGTAGGCCATCTGTATGTCTTCTTTGGAGAAGTGTCTATTTAAGTTTTCGGCCTATTTTTCTACTGAGTTGTTTGTTTTTTTGTTGTTGAATTGTATGTTTTGAAAATTAATCCCTTGCCGGTTACATCATTTGTAAATATTTCCTCCCAGTCTGTAAGTTGTCTTTTCATTTTGTTTATGGTTTCCCTTGCTGTACAGAAGCTTATAAGTTTGATTAGGTCCCATTTGCTTATTTTTTCATTTTATTTCTATCATCTTAGGAGACTGACTTACAAACACATTGGTGTGATTTATAGTACATAGCTCCTAGAATTTTGATATACAGTCTGTAACCACCATCATGATCAGTGTATAGGACAGTTTCATCACCCACAAAAGTTCCCCCTGGCCTCTTCGTAGTCATCCTCTCTTCAAACCTCAGTCTTTAGCAAGCACTAGGCCTAGTGTTTTCTTTTTGGAAAGTATTTACTACATATTCAATTCCTTTAATAGATAAAGTATTATTAATGTTACCTTTTTCTTATTGATTGAGCTTTGGTAGTTGGTATTTTTTGAAGGAATTTATCTATTTCATCTAACTCATCAAAACTATGGCCATAGAGTTGATTATAGCATTCTGTTATTATCTTTTTAATGTCTGTGCAATCTGTAGTTATGTTCCCCTCTTGAATTCCTAATATTTATAATTTATGTCATCTATTTTCCTTGGTTGGTTAAGCTAGATGTTTACCAATTTTGCTAATTTGTTCAAAGAACCAGTTTTTTTTACTTCATTCATTGGAAATCTTTTTTCTAAATAAGTATTTTGTGTTTTAAATTTCCTTTGAGTCACTGCTTTAGTTGCATCCACAAATTTTGATATATTGCATTTTCATTTTCATTCAATTCAAAGTATTATCCAATTTCCTTGTGATCTCCTCTTGATCTAGTCAATATATGGGATATTTTCCAGATATTTTTTTTTTCAAATTGATTTTACTCTTTTCATAGATTTATATTTTGTATAATTCTAACTTTTGAAAGGTTCAAGTTTTGTTTTACAGCTGATGATTTGAGATACCTTGGTACTTGTTCCATACACACTTGAAAATAATATCAATCCTACTGTTTGGGGATAAAATATTCTACAAATGTCAATTAGGACAAGTTGTTGATAGTGGTTTTCAAGTTTTCCATGTCCTTACTGATTTTCTCTGTACTTACTCTATCAATTACTACAAACTGAATACAAAGTGAATGTTGAAATCTTCATTTATAATTGTGGATTTGTTTATTTCTCTGACAAACTTTCGAGTGGTTTATTTAGACCAATTATATTTAATGTAATTGATAAGACTGTTGCATTAAAATATACCATCTTTGTAGCTCTTTTCTATTTTTGTGTTTAAGTTTTCCTCCTTCTTTGAATTAATTATTATTCAATATTCCATTTTTATCCCCATCCTCTCATCTTATTATCTATGCATTGGTTTAAACAGTTTTAAGTAGGCTTAGAATTATTGCTCTACATTTAAAAATATACTTTTATTTACTTACTTTTAAACAAGAGTTTTGATATTTATTGCCTAATTTGTCCCATAAAAATAGTAAGGGTTTTAAACTATTTAAAAATTTAGTCAGCAAAATTTTATGCCATTTTATATATAAGTGCTTTGCAATAATATATTCTCAATTTATCCATCCCATTTTTGTGCTAGTCATAAATTTTACTTTTACATGGTAAAACACAAAGTACCAGACATCGGTTGTTTTTTAAAACAATTAAAGTGAGGAAAAATTATATTTATTTTTTTTAGTGTTCATTTCATGGTATAAATTCCAATTACTTTTATTATACTTCTTCCTGAAGAACTTCTTTTAATACTCCTTGTTCAGTTCTGATGGTAAGGACTTTTCTTAATTTTTTTTGTCAGAGAAAGTCTTTATTTCTTCTTCATTACTGCTTTCTAATTTTGAAACACATTTTCACTAATTATAAAATTCTGGATTGACAGCTTTTCCCCCCAGCATTTTAAAAAAATGTTACTTCATTGTTTTCTGGTTTGCATAGCATTTGACAAGAAGTCTTCTTTAATTCCTGTTGCTGTTCCTATATGTAATATATTTTTTCTATTTTCTCTTTGTCTTTGAATCTTTATTATTCAGCAGTTTGAATATATTATGCCTAGTTTCTATTTTTTTAAAAGCAAGTTTCCTTATTAACTACTTGAAACCTCTCATTTTAGAAATTAAGAAGTCGAGACCAACAGAGATCACATCCCTAATTCAACAGTCATTAAGTTGTTCAGCATAGCATTGATGAAATAATAGGTACATGTTAGAAAAAAATAAAATCAGCAGTAATCTAAATGGCCACTAGGATATTGGTTAAATAAATTACAAATGCTTATACATGTGAATATACTTTGATTATTTCATGGTATTGTAGATATGTACTTAGATACTAGACAATGTTCATTTCATGGTTAAAGTAAAAACAACATACTACAAAATACTGTAAGTAGTATGATTGCTTTTTATTGTAATAAAAAAGTAAACAGTAAGTATGGGGGTTTATGGTTTCTATTTTATCAGTATTTTTATTAATATTTTAAATTTGGTATAGTAACATCTGTTGTATTTTCAATGAGAGAATAGTTAAATATATTTTTTTGTGCATTTTAGATATGCACTATTTGCAACCAAATTAAAGTATTAATACATGTACCTATGGACATAGATTGGTGAGAACAGAAAATACTAGTATTAAAGTGATTAGATTTTGGATGTATTTTTCCCTTTTGTGGTTTCCTATAATATAGTAATGAACATTATTTTGGGGTAATAGACACTGGGCATATTTAAGATGTCTTCCTTAAGGTTTACCCAGAGGTCTCGAGGTAGGTGAAATGAGATGACCACACGTACTGCAGATAGAGTTAATGCATACACAATCAGCGTAGTTGACTCTTAGGAAGAGTTCACCCTCTGGTTATCCTTTCCCTTTGTTGTCTTTTCTCACTTTAGAGATGAAGGTCTCTTCTAGAAGCAATATACATCAAAGAAGTTATACATGTCTATCAAGGGCTCTTAGAAATACACTTGGAGCCTTGGTGATTTCTCAAGAAGATGAAGAACGCTGAGGTGCAACCACATGGAGAAATCAGAGCTGCCACGCAAAGAAGGAAGAGACCTTCCTCCTCTGGTTTATGCCTTGGGTCCTCACTGGCTGAACACCTCAGGACAACTCAACCCTGGCCATGGAACAAACATTGTCATCTTCTGCATGTTTCAAGTATTTGGTATAATTTAAAAATACATATAAAATGAATTTCCACAAAGAGAAAGACAACACTTATTTTATTAACAAGTTGAGATTGGAAGTTAAATTCTTCTCTGAATCTAACACAAGATTACATTTCAACTGAAAATTTCCAAAGATTGACATCACTGAATGAAAAAGCAGGGAACACAGGCACAGGAACCTTTGTTTTCACTCAATAGGAAGGAGCATTTCTTTCTCCTCTGAATAAACTGAATGCTTTTTGCTAAGTATTGTCACTACTGAAGTGCATTTTCATTGTTACACTCTATCAATCATTTTCCTCAGCAGGGCACTAATTTATTAGCTGAAAGCTGCTTTGCAATGATTGCAACCACTACCTTGGAAGCAGGTCAATATGATTGCTGTCGCTTTGAAACTGAGAAAGTTAAAATGCAAAGAAAATTGTCTAGTCCTGAGGTCCAGGAATCCAGTCTGCGTTTATTTCTCAGGCTTAGGCATTTCTTTTTTCCAGTCCCTATGACACCACCTTAATGGCAGAAAGTGAAAAGGAACTAAAGAGCCTCTTGATGAGGGTGAAAGAGGAGAGTGAAAAAGCTGGCTTAAAACTCATCATTCAAAAAATGAAGATCATGGCATCTGGTCCCATCATTTCATGGAAAATAGATGGGGAAAAAAATGGAAACAGTGGGGAAATGGGGAAAAATTTATTTTCTTGATCCAAAATCACTGTGGATGGTGACTGCAGCCATGAAATTAAAAGACGCTTGCTCCTTGGAAGAAAAGCTATGACCAATCTAGACAGCATATTTGACTGCAGCCATGAAATTAAAAGACGCTTGCTCCTTGGAAGAAAAGCTATGACCAATCTAGACAGCATATTAAAAAGTAGAGGCATTACTTTGCTGATGAAGATCCATATAGTCAAAGCTATGGTTTTTCCAGTAGCCATGTATGGATGTGACAGTTGGACCATAAAGAAGGCTTAGCGCCAAAGAACTGATACTTTCAAATTGTAATGCTGGAGAAGACATGAGCATTTCTTAGGCAGCAAAGAGATCAAACCAGTCAATCCTAAAGGAAATCAAGCCTGAAAATTCATTGGAAAGACTGATGCTAAAGCCAAAGCTCCAATGCTCTGGCCATCTGATGTGAAGAGCCAACTCACTGGAAAAGACACTGATGCTGGGAAAGATTGAAGGCAGGAGGAGAAGAGGATGAGAGAGGATGAGATGGTTGGATGACATCACCAACTCAGTGGACATGTGTTTGAGCCAACTCAAAAAGATAGTGAAGGTCAGAGAAGCCTGACGTGCTACAGTCCATGGGGTCGCAGAGTCAGAAATGACTGAGTAAACAACAATAAACAACTTTAAAGTATCAAAAAACTGCCCAAGATGAGAGTCCAGCAATTAACTATACAGAATGTTACTGAATGTTTATTTGAATATTTATTTAATTAATTCTGATTATGCTATGTCTTTATTGTTGCATGAGAGCTTTCTCCAGTTGCAGTGAATGGACTTTTCACTGTGGTGGCTTCTCTTGTCGCTGAGCAAAGGTTCTTGCTGTATGAACTTCAGAAGTTGTGGTGCGGGGGCTCAGTTGCTCTGTGGCATATGGAATCTTCCCGAACCAGGAATTGAAACTGTGTCCCCCTGTAAAAGCAGTGCTAAGGGGGAAATTCATAGCAATACAGGCACACCTCAAGAAACAAGAAAAAAGTCAACTAAATAACCTAACTCTACATCTAAAGCAACTAGAAAAGGAAGAAATGAAGAACCCCAGGGTCAGTAGAAGGAAAGAAATCGTAAAAATTAGGGCAGAGATAAATGCAAAAGAAACAAAAGAGACCATAGCAAAAATCAACAAAGCCAAAAGCTGGTTCTTTCAGAAGGTAAATAAAATTGACAAACCACTAGCCAGACTCATCAAGAAACAAAGGGAGAAGAACCAAATCAATAAAATTAGAAATGAAAATGGAGAGCACAACCGACAACACAGAAATACAAAGCATTATTAGAGAATACTATCAGTAATTATATGGCAATAAAATGAATAACTTGGAAGAAATGGACAAATTCCTAGAAAAGTACAACTTTCCAAAACTGAACCAGGAAGAAATAGAAAATATGAACAGACCCATCACAAGCACGGAACTAGAGGCTGTAATCAGAAATCTTCCAGCAAACAAAAGCCCAGGTCCAGACGGCTTCACAGCTGAATTCTACCAAAAATTCAGAGAAGAGCTAACACCTATTCTACTCAAACTCTTCCAGAAAATTGCTGAGGAAGGGAAACTTCCAAACTCATTCTATGAGGCCACCATCACACTAACCCCAAAACCTGGTAAAGATCCCACAAAAAAAGAAAACTACAGGCCAATATCACTGATGAACATAGATGCAAAAATCCTTAACAAAATTCTAGCAATCAGAATCCAACAACACATTAAGAAGATCATACATCATGACCAAGTGGGCTTTATCCCAGGAATGCAAGGATTCTTCAATATCCGCAAATCAATCAATGTAATACACTACATTAACAAACTGAAAAATAAAAATCATACAATTATCTCAATAGATGCAGAGAAAGCCTTTGACAAAATACAACATCCATTTATGATAAAAACCCTCCAGAAAGTGGGACTAGAAGGGACATACCTCAACATAATAAAAGCTGTATATGACAAACTCACAGCAAACATTATCCTCAATGGTGAAAAACTGAAAGCATTTCCCCTAAGGTCAGGAACAAGACAAGGGTGCCCACTCTCACCACTACTATTCAACATAGTTCTGGAAGTTTTGGCTACAGCAATCAGAGCAGAAAAAGACATAAAAGGAATACAAATTGGAAAAGAAGAAGTAAAACTTTCACTGTTCGCTGATGACATGATCCTCTACATAGAAAATCCTAAAGACTCTACCAGAAAACTACTAGAGCTAATCAACGAATATAGTAAAGATACAGGGTATAAAATCAACACACAGAAATCCCTTGCATTCCTATACACTAATAATGAGAAAATAGAAAGAGAAATTAAGGAAACTATTCCATTCACTGTTGCAACGAAAAGAATTAAATACTTAGGAATATATCTACTTAAGGAAACAAAAGACTTGTACATAGAAAACTATAAAACATTAGTGAAAGTAATCAAAGAGGACACTATAGATGGAGAAATATACTGTGTTCATGGATTGGAAGAATAAATATTGTAAAAATGAGTATACTACCCAAAGTAATTTATACATTCAATGCAATCCCTATCAAGCTACCAATGATATTTTTCACAGAACTAGAACAAATAATCTCACAATTTGTATGGAGATACAAAAAACCTCGAATAGCCAAAGCAATCTTGAGGAAGAAGAATGGAACTGGGGGAATTAACCTGCTGGACTTCAGGCTGTACTACAAAGCCACAGTCATCAAGACAGTTTGGTACTGGCATAAAGACAGAAATATAGATCAATGGAACAAAACAGAAAGCCCAGAGATAAATCCATGCACCCATGGACACCTTATCTTTGACAAAGGAGGCAAGAATATAAAATGGAGAAAAGACAGTCTCTTTAACAAGTGGTGCTGGCAAAACTGGTCAGCCACTTGTAAAAGAATGAAACTAGAACACTTCCTAACACCATACACCAAAATAAACTCAAAATGGATTAGAGAGCTAAATGTAAGACCAGATTCTATAAAACTCCTAGAGGAGAACGTAGGCAAAACACTCTCCGACATAAATCACAGCAGGATCCTCCAAGACCCACCTCCCAGAATATTGGAAATAAAAGCAAAAATAAACAAATGGGACCTAATTAAAATCAAAAGCTTCTGCACAGCAAAGGAAACTATAAGCAAGGTGAAAAGACAGCCTTCAGAATGGGAGAAAATAATAGCAAATGAAGCAACTGATAAAGGATTAATCTCCAAAATATACAAGCAGCTCCTGCAGCTCAATTCTAGAAAAATAAATGACCCAATCAAAAAATGGGCCAAAGAACTAAACAGACATTTCTCCAAAGAAGATATAAAGATGGCTAACAAACACATGAAAAAATGCTCAACATCCCTCATAATCAGAGAAATGTAAATCAAAACCACAATGAGATACCATTTCACACCAGTCAGAATGGCTGCTATCCAAAAGTCTACATGCAATAAATGCTGGAGAGGGTGTGGAGAAAAGGGACTAAATCAAAACCACAATGAGATACCATTTTACACCAGTCAGAATGGCTGCTATCCAAAAGTCTACATGTAATAAATGCTGGAGAGGGTGTGGAGAAAAGGGAACCCTCTTACACTGTTGGTGGGAATGCAAATTAGTACAGCCACTATGGAGAACAGTGTGGAGATTCCTCAAAAAACTGGAACTAGAACTGCCATTTGATCCAGCAATCGCACTCCTGGGCATCCACACCGAGGAAACCAGAATTGAAAGAGACACATGTACTCCAGTATTCATTGCAGCACTGTTTATAATAGCCAGGACATGGAAGCAACCTAGATGTCCATCTGCAGATGAATGGATAAGAAAGCTTTGGTACATACACACAATGGAGTATTACTCAGCCATTAAAAAGAATGCATTTGAATCAGTTCTAATGAGGTGGATGAAACTAGAGCCTATTATACAGAGTGAAGTAAGCCAGAAAGAAAAACACCAATACAGTATACTAATGCATATATATGGAATTTAGAAAGATGCAAATGATAACCCTGTATATGAGACAGCAAAAGAGACACAGATGTATAGAACAGTCTTTGGGACTCTGTGGGAGAGGGTGAGGGTGGGATGATTTGGGGGAATGGCATTGAAATATATATGTTGTCATATGTGAAACAAATCGCCAGTTTAAGGTCGTTGCATGTTACAGGATGCTCGGGGCTGGTGTTGGGGGATGACCCAGAGGGAGGATAAAGGGAGGAGCGAGGTGGGACGGGGGTTTAGGAAGGGGAACTCATGTACACCCAGGGCGGATTCATGTCAATGTATGGCAAAACCAACCAATATAATATTGTAAAATAATTAGCCTCCAATAAAAATTAAAAAAAAATCCCCTTACTTACTATCACTTTTTAGAAATTGTACATTAGAGCGAGTGAAGCACATTTATTGAGTTGGCCAAAAAGTTCGTTTTCGTTTTTTTCATAAGATAGTATGGGGGAAAAAAAATCTGAACAAACGAGCTTTTTGGCCAACACAGCATGTATCTTTTAAGTAAAGATGCAGTGGTGATTTGAGAGAATAGCACTGAACCATGTATATTATCATATGTGAAATAGATCGCCAGTCCAGGTTTGATGCATGAGACAGGGTGCTCAGGGATGGTGCACTGGGATGACCCTGAGGGATGGGATGGGGAGGGAGGTGGGAGGGGGGTTCAGGATGGGGGATACATGTACACCCATGGCTGATTCATGTCAATGTATGGCAAAAACCGCTACAATATTGTAAAATAATTTGCCTCCAATTAAAATAAATTAATTTAAAAAAAAAAAGAAAAGAAACTGTGTCCCCTGCACTGGCAGGGGGACTCCCATCCACTGTACTACCAGCGAAGTCCCATTTAAATATTTCTAACCACATTTAGTTCTACTTTCTCTTTTGGGATCAAGATTGTGGCACCAAAAAGCTATAAGGAGCTTTGCTCTGGCTCACTTAAAATAATGAACCTTTCATAACAGTTTTCTGCTAATTGAGGAAGAATAAACAATTTAAGCCATACTGGAATCATAAAGCATATGCATTATTTTTAGGTTAGAAATAATTGCGAGGAAGGAGGAGACGGTGAGTATAGGTGAAAGCTGCTATTTACCCTTTTTTCCCCCCAGCATTCCTCCTTTACTCTTTTATCTCAATGCTTGGGCCAGGTTGAATTTGCATTCTCCACTGCTTCCCTGGTGGGGGCTCAGATGGTAAAGCATCTGCCTGCAATGCAGGAGACTGGGGTTCAATCCCCAGGTCAGGAAGATCCCCTGGAGAAGGCAATGGCAACCCACTCCAGTATTCGTGTCTGGAGAATCCCATGGACAAAGGAGCCTGGTGGGCTGCTGTCCATGGACTCGCAAAGAGTTGAACACGGCTGAATGACTGACACTTTCACTTCACCACTCAGCAAGGGAGGAAAGGAAGAAAAAGGTGAAAGAAGATGAGGTTTAAGAAAAGGTTAAGGAAAGAAGTAGAAGAGAAGATGAGGAAAGAATAGGAAGAACAGGGAAATTAGAACAGCAAAGGACATTCTCTTCATCTGAAAAAAAGAAATAATATCCTTTATTTGTTTTGGGGGGACCCTCTAAAGAAAACTGTAATGGAATATAGCCGGTAAAGAATCTGCCTGCAATGTCGGAGACTGGGATTGATCCCTGGAGAGGTGAATGATAACACACTCCAGTATTCTTGCCTGGAGAATTCCATGGACAGAGGAGTCTCGCAGGCTACAGTCCTGCCAGACTGTAGATTGCAAAGAACTGGACACAACTGAGCAACTGCTGAGACAGAGACACACATTCCAGATGTGACCAAATCTCCAAGTGTCTATAGGTAATTTCATCATTTAACTCATTAATGCTGGCAATGTTTGAGGGTTTTTAGGGAGTCAACTTAGAAGACCATACACATGAAAGGGATAAGTACTTGTCTGCAAGAGTCATTATCTTTTAGAAAAAAGAGGTATTTGGACAAAGGAGGTAAAACCTATACATTGGTTATGGACCTGAAAAACAGCTAGAAAAAAAAATCATACTGTTATACATGATTATTCAAAGTACAGAAAAGTCATCAGTTCTTGGAAATCAAATTCTCTCAACCCTACTGATATCAAAAAATCCAAGTGAATGTTGGGGAGGAAGTGAAAAAAGTCTATAGGCAAGTGAAACTGTATATACCCCTGGAAGTTTCTTTCAAATTTATCCAGTGAATTACCAAATATTCTAAAAATTTTAAAATGCTCTCCAACATTGTTTTTGAGGCACATCTATGTCACAGATTCATTGATGTCTTACAAACACTGAGCCATATTAGTTATCAGTATGTGGATATTTCACCTGCAAATAGAATTCGGGCAGGAGAAGTAAAGCGGAAGAACAGAAAGGAAGTTTTCGAAATGGCTTTCTTAAGAACCCAAATTCAATTTATTTGTCTGTTTTTACATGTAGAAGCAAATCAAGCTTTTGGCAAGTTAATAAATCTATTTGACAGCCATGACAGGCTTATGATATGTGTGATAAAAAGGTACTGCCCATCTCTACATTACTTCAGGTTTTCATTTTCAAAGCTTCATTACTTTTGGTAAGCCTTGCTTAAGTTATCTCACTTGAGCTCCAATTTCTTCTGCAATCTATTTTATATAGCTGCTAGTGCTTCTATACTTGGTTAATACATCATCAATGTACAAGTATTTATATGTTTACTTGTAAATCTTTGAAGACACTTTTATGGATTTTATGCTCGGTCTAAAATGCAAATTCTGTCTATTTCCTTCCACAGATCAAATGTTTGATTGTTTTCTTATCTGCCAGTATTTACCCAGCCTCAAGAGAAAACTTACCATCCTACAAAGAGCTTTTCCCTAAGGAGGAGGAAAAACTATAGGGGAGCATATACTACAGATGAGAGGTCTTTCTCAGGTGAAATAGCTTCCTACCTCCTCCTCTTCTCATTCTTCTCTTTACTTATCTTTCACAGAAGCAAAACTTTCATTTTTTAGAGGGAGCAAGAATAGGCCTTGATATTTTACTTAATGGGCTTCTCTGGTGGCACAGAGGTAAAGAATCCACCTGCCTATGCAGGTGACACAGGTTTGATCCCTGGGTCAGGAAGATCCACTGGAGAAGGAAATGGTAACCCACTCCAGTATTCTTGCCTGGGAAATCCCATGGACAGAGGAGCCTGGTGGGCTATAGTCCATGGGGTAACAAAAGAGTCAGATACAACTTAGTGATTAAATATCAAACATACATACATACATATATATATATAAACACACACACACATATATATATGTGTATGTCAGACATGACTGAGTGACTGAACAACAACAAAAATTTTACTTAAAGAAGAAATACAAGTGATTGCAGTCTGAACAGTGTTTACCACATGCAGCAATCTTTCACTGACAGGTTGCTTGCACTACCTTGAGGTTTTAAGGTCCTTTTGCAAGACGGTGTCTTCTCCAGTACAAGTTATAACTTTTATTTATGGAAAATTAAAGCCTTTCCCATCCTTAGTCTAATAGGCTGTGCACGGCCTTAAGGAAAATAAATGCCTGCCAGCAACCAGCTGCAAGTGAAATATACACTATGAGGGAAAAAAAAAAGCATTTTTCAAATCTTTACAACAGTAAACACTTGGAAGCCAACAAGAACCCCTGAGATCCTTGCCTGAGTGATGTGTGTAACTAAGGAAAAGATGAAAGCTGATGCTATTCTAAAATACACATGCCTCTATTCACACATGCCCATTCACCATGTGCACATACTCCTGCACACAGGTCCCGGTAGCCACTGAATACCATCAGGCTTTTCCCTTTGGCACAAAGGCAACCTTAATTTCCCAAGCCCCCACAACTTGCAAGATCTACTGAGAATGGATGGCATGTCAGGTGAGACACTGATTTTACTCAGCAAGTGATCTTCCACCTCTTCAATCATTAAAGGTTTCTTGAAATCCTTCCCCATTTTCTTTTCTAATGGAGAGAGAAAATTTAATAAGTTTTCCTAAAAAAACTGACTAAATTTTACTTGAAGTTATTGACTAAATAGGTGTTGGGTAATAACAATCATTTAGGAGGGAAGCCACCTTAGGGAAAAAGGAAGAATTCACCCTTCTTGATGATTAATAGACTAATGATGTATTTTATGGGCTCTTGTGGCCTGTGTCATGATATGCTTCCATGTCTTGTTGAATTGTTAGTTGTACATAAAACTCTATTATTGATAAAATAAAGGAACCAAAGACTGAAACATATTTTGCCTTAAGACAAACAAATTAAGAGTGAATCTGAGGTTACCTTTATTGTAAAGGCACGGTCACTCTCTTGCTTTCTGGCAGCCTTTCTGGAGTGGCATGCAAAAGGAGATGGCCTTACAGTTTGTTGGCTTGAGTAGGCTCTGGATCACAGTAGTGACAATAACAGTAGCACTCTCAGGGACAACAGTAATAGCTAACGTCAATGCAACCTTCAATAATGCTGATAAAGCTCTATTACGCCAACAAAGGTCCATCTAGTCAAGGCTATGGTTTTTCCAGTGGTCATGTATGGATGTGAGAGTTGGACTGTGAATAAAGCGGAGTGCCAAAGAATTGATGCTTTTGAACTGTGGTGTTGGAGAAGACTCTTGAGAGTCCCTTGGACTGCAAGGAGATCCAACCAGTCCATCCTAAGGGGGATCAGTCCTGGGTGTTCATGGGAAGGACTGCTGTTGAAGCTGAAACTCCAACACTTTGGCCACCTGTTGCAAAGAGTTGACTCATTGGAAAAGACTCTGATGCTGGGAGGGATTGGGGGCAGGAGGAGAAGGGGATGACAGAGGATGAGATGGCTGGATGACATCACCAACTCGATGCATATGAGTTTGGGTGAACTCCAGGAGTTGATGATGGACTCGGAGGCCTGGCACGCTGCGATTCATGGGGTCACAAAGAGTCAGACACAACTGAGTGACTGAACTGAACTGAACCTTGTGAAACCTCACAATACTCAGGTTTTTAATCCCCATTTTACAGATGATGAAATCAAGACAAAGATAGCTGCAGGGACTTATCAAAAACCACACTTCTAGTAAATACATTTATGGCATGCATTGCCTACATGAATGCAATCTGTAAAGAATATCATGGCAGCTATAAAAATGAAGTCATTTGGCATATATTAGACTTCCCCTTGTGCAAAGATTAGGTCGTGTTTGGTAATTTGCTCATACTTTTCTGCTGATTTGCTATTTGCCTTTGGAATATCTCAATAATTGTTTACACAGTCACTACTGAAGATAAAGATGTGAAATTCACACTGTGTATGTTGCTACATATAAACACTTACATAGCAGAATATACTGGGAAAGTATGTATGTATACGCTAAGGTGCAACCTCAAATCTATAGAAACAGGATATCCAGCATTTGCAAAAGCAATCAAACAAACAAAAATCCAAGTGAAGATAATATAATTAATTAAGAACAGCTGGTATTTTAATAACCTCACAGATGTTTGTTCATCCATCTTATTATCATGAATAACTGAACAACAGCTTAAAAAGAAAGCCTTTGGTTGAACACAAAGAATAAATGAATTGGGCCAACAAATCAAATATGCATGTCTTTATAATACCAGAGTAATATAAACATGCCATGGATGGAAAAATCTTCAAATTCTGTTTTTGACTTAATAAACATTTTTTTTTTTTTTTGCTTAGTATATATAGTATGGTAACTATCAGTGAATCAAAGATAATGGGAAAAGATACACTTTGAAACTATAACAATTCCACTGCTATCTGCATAGAGGGGAGATGACAGAAATGGTTGGCCAAAATAGTCTTAGGAAAGAGAGTTTTTCCCATGTCCAAGTTTGCATTAGAAGTGGAATATATACAATAAATTATTATCCATCTTAAACACACAAATTTAAGGTTATAATTGTATAACTGCAGTATCCTTTCCCACTATTTATTAGCCAAGAGGATTTTAAAGGTTTTTAGGAGCATCACTTTAACTTGTTTAGATGTAAAAACTTTTTTTGTACCACTGTGTAATTCATGCTAGTTAAAAATAAGTTATCTTCTCATTAGAGCAACAACTGAGGCTAAACATCTGCTTGAAAATTACATCCATAGCTGGTTTGATGTGTTATATATGCATTTAATAAAATACTTTAAATGAGACTTCACACACTGAGTTTACATGTATTCATTTTGAATTAATGAAGCTTTATGGAATAAACTTCTGGACCTCTGCTACTTATTTTAAAGCCAAAAGAAAAGAAAGAGAAGACAGTTTATGAATTTAGGCCCACAATGGAAGTAATAAAGAATTTCAAATCACTTCAGATGGCTTGGTGTGTTTTAATTCCCTCATAAACAATACAGATTAATACTGGAAAGACTGCCCTAATACACACTAAAGCTCCCAGTCTTGTCCAACCATTCGTAGCTCCAAAAACACAGAATACAATTCCAACTAAATGGTTTTAAATTAGAGCAGGTCAGCCTAACTGCTTTCTCCTTTTCAGTCTGGAAACTTTTCTTCCATAAATCTATGAATATACATTCCTCTTTACAGAATAGGCTATTTCTATAAATTTCTGGTCCCTACAGATATTTGTAGCATAATCTAAATGATTAGTATTATATAGGATATGTTATCATTATTTAAAAAATAATTTTATTTATTTATTTTTGGCTGTGCTGGGTCTTTGTTGCTCTGCAGGCTTTTCTCTAGTGGTGGTGAGTGAGGGCTTACTCTTGAGATGTGGTGAACGGGCTTCTTATTGCAGTGGCTTCTCTTACTGTGGAGCACAGTCTCTTTGGCTTCAGTAATTGTGGCTTCTGGGCTCTAGAGCACAGGCTCAGTAGTTGTGGCACACAGGCTTAGGTGCTCAGTAGCATGTGGGATCCTCCCAGATCAGAGATCTAACATATCTCCTACATTGGCAGGTGGATTCTTTACCACTGAGTCACCAGCGAAGCCCCAGGATATGTTCTTATTGATCATACACAGCCCATTAAGTCAAATCATTTCCAGGCAACATGCTTGTCATAATCAAAGACCAGTACTTAATCACCAGGCCTCAAGAAACCAGCAACCAGTCCACAAATGTGCTCCTCTTCTCACTCTGAGACCATAACATATGGGGTTTTTTTTTACCAATGACCTATTAATATATCTGGCACCTGGTTATTACTTCAGGACCATCTCACCTAAAACCACCCACTCTTTCCTCTTAAATAAGACATTTTGCTGAACTAATAATGACTAATCAGCCCCATGCTCACATGTAACTATGCTGTTATATATTTAGTATTTTTATATTTGGGAGGATACTGTGACTCAGCTATAGCCATCAAAGGATTCAAAACAGTCAAGCAACTTGTTTAGCTGAGCATATATTGAATATTATTCACCAACAGTTGCTGAGCTCAAGGTTCCAGTTGCTGAGGCTTTGAGACAGAGGACTCCAGTGAAAAACCAACATATGGATATCCACTAATCCCTGTCACTACTGAGAAAAGGTATATTTGGGCAGAGGAGTATCACACAACCTTCCAAAGAGTCTACAAACCTGTCCAGAACACAGGACAGGGACCAACATGTACAGTCTGATTCAGAAGAAGATTCAGGCTTTGACACTGGGGAATCAAACAGGATTTAACTACCTGGATCCTTACCACTGAGCTTGTTCTCACTTCTTGAGATAGGCATTAATCAATTGTGTGTAAATTGCTCAGTTTTGTCCGACTCTGTGATCCCATGGACTGTAGCCCGCCAGGCTCCTCTGTCCATGGAATCCTCCAGGCAAGAATACTGGAGTGGGTAGCCATTCCCTTCTCCAGGGGATCTTCCTGACCCAAGGATTGAACTCAGGTTTCCCACATTGCAGGCAGATTCTTTACCATCTGAGCCACCAGGGAAGCCCTTAATCAACTGTCCACATGCAAATAAAATGGGTTAATTGAGGACAAATGTTATCCCTGAGCCCTCCTCCATGTTGATCAATGCTTTAAACCAGCCTTCCAAATTAAAGCCTATCTAGCTTCTAAAACCAACTCTTCATCCAGTCTCTACATACCGAAATGTTTCTGAGATTGCCAACATCATAGATCTGCCATATGTTTATTATAAACCCTCAACTATTCTACTACTGTGTAAACATTATTGGTGCCCTAATCTAACCTAAGTCCAATCTAACTGGGCTTCCCTGGTGGCTCAGATGGTAAAGCGTCTGCTTACAATGCAGGAGACCCGGGTTCAATCCCTGGGTCAGGAAGATCTCCTGGTGAAGGAAATGGCAACCCACTCCAGTATTCTTGCCCGGAAAATTCCACGGACGGAAGAGCCTGGTAGGCTACAGTCCATGGGGTCGCAAAGAATCAGACACGACTGAGCAACTTAAAAAAAAAAAAAAAAAATCTAACCTATGTTCTACCTTCCAGTGTCCTGTTCAAGTCGGAGTAGAGCCCCCTTCCCATTCATCACAACTCTAAAGGTCCTAACTCATGTAATTGAGCATCTTATCTAGTTGAAACTAAACATTCCATTTGCTTTTTCTCTTACCAATACCATTTGCTTTTTCTCTTTTTCACTCTGTCTTGTAGAAAAATGAACCCAGTAAAGTCAGAGTTTTTCTTCATAAACCCATGCTAGGGCCATCTTTTTCTTCCTAGGTACTTTCCAATTACTATTCTGGTGCTGAATTTCCTAAGCTGTTTCCATGCACAGGTTTTAAAGCAAGACAAGATGTCATTTCAATGATTCTCCCTGCTTACAGAGTAGGATGTTCATAATACACTGTCAGCTACGAATGCATTAATTAACACTCAAATCACAATGTAATCTCGCCAGGCTTACAAACTGCTGCCATGTTGCAGAATCTGTATTATTGTAGACTGAAACATACATGATAAATGACTTTGGAAAATGAGTACTAAATATGACCCTATCAAGAAGACGCTGATCTCTACATATGTATAGCAAGGACATAAACATTTTATTATTCAGGAAAATAGCTTTCATATTCCATTTCAGTGCAAATAAGCTTTGCTGGGGGACTGAAAATTTGAAACTAATTGTTAGAGTTCTCTTCAGTACTGTAAGACATCCAGACATTACCCAGGAAATAGACTGCTTCTTATGGAAAGCCAGGTATTCAGGGGAGAATATATGAATTGTATACAATCATTACATAATCATTTTATAATTATACAACCTTCAGGAAAACCCTCACACAGGGCTGTGTGGGTGTGATAGAGAGGCTTGCGGGGGATTCTCTTCTCTCTTGAAGATTTTCAGAGTATATTTCTTACGTCTTGGTCAGCAGAACATCCCACACCCTGGGAAAGCACCAGGAATGTCACATTATTATCTGAGGACAGTGGAACAGCAAGGGGGAAGGAGTAGTGGGGAAAAAAAATTCACCCAGGGTAGGCAATAGGGTATGTACAGAGAATGTGAAAACAGTAGGAAAACTGACAAAAAGTCAGTTTGGCTCACCTTGTTCCAGCGATTTTAAACAGATTCCATGATCATCCCTCTACAGGAAGAGGGTCTCGTCTACGCTTCCTCTCCCCATTTCATCCCCTTATGCCCCTGAACTGAGCCACTGCTGCCTGCTCTGAGGATACTGAATGCTGTGTTACCCTGTCTTCCTGGGATCTGTGTTTGTGCTGGCCTGGGCTGTAGTTTCTAAACAAGTCATCATAAGTAGGTAGAACTGAGTGTTGAGTGTGTGTGTAGAAGCAGATCGGTTCAGTTAACCTACGAGTTTATTTCAGCGTGTCAGATATCACACTTTCAGAGTTCTGAGCAGACTCACTAAAATCTCAAGTTCTGTTGCTTTCAGCTAAAAATATTTAAACTTAGCAAGGTAATGCTAAGGCAGGGAGGTAAGTGGTATGTACACGGGCTTTGGTGTCAGACTGCCTTGAGTTGGGTCCTGGCTCTGACCAGATGCAGGCCCTGGGAGATGCGGATATTCAGGCCTATTTTGCAGAGGGTTGAAAGAGGATAAGAGAAAATATATGTAAAATACCTAACATAGGGTCTAAGATGGGCTTCCATGGTGGCTCAGTGGTAAAGAATCTGCCTGCTGTGCAGGAGACCCAGGTTTGATCCCTGGGAAGATCCCCTGGAGGAGGGCATAGCTATCCATTCCAATACTCTTGCCTACAGAATTCCATGGGCAGAGGAGCCTGGTGGGCTACAGCCCATGGGGTCACAAAGAGTTGGACATGACTGAAGCGACTAAGCAGCAGCAGCAAGGTCTAAGACATCGAATATGCTCAGCTTTTACTGTATACTGACCAAAAGTTCTTTTGGAAAGTTACTTATTTATTTCAAAATTATAGCTTCATAGTGGACTATACTGGTTCCTTAACATGTAGATTTTATTAGGGAAAAATTCTCTCAAAAGATAAGGCCCATGTGGAAAAATATAATGACATCTTTGCTAGAGAAAGATATTCTATTATAATAGTTCTTAAACTTGAGTGTGTATCATAATTACCTAGATATCATGCCCCAGAGTTTCTAATGCAATGGGTCTGTGTTGGAGTCCAGCAGTTTCTCAAGAGATACCGATGCTGCTGGTACTGGTGCTAGCCCAAAAATCACATGTTGAGAACCACTGTTCTAGAAGACAGTGATTTTCAAACTTTAACATGCACACAAATCACATGGGGTATGGTGAGGCATGGAAATTCTGCATTTCTAATAAACTCCCGAGTGGTATTAATATTTCTGGCTTGCAGATCAGACATGGAATGACAAGGCTCTTGGGCTGCCTTGCCCAAAAAGGTAGGTGATAACCACATGTGGCTACTGAGCACTTAAAATGCGGCTAGTCCAAACTGAGACATGCTTATAAGTATAAATTACACTCTGGATTTAGAAGGTTTATTATAAAAATGTAAAATATTTCAATAATTTTTCATATTGGTTATTTATCGAAATGCTAATATTTTAGATGTGTTTGTGTGTGCTAAGTCACTTCAGTCATGTCCAACTCTTTGCCACCCTATGGACTGTAGACTGCCAGGCTCCTCTGTCCATGGGATTCTCCAGGCAAGAATAGTGGAGTGGGTTGCCATGCCCTCCTCCAGGGGATCTTCCCGACCCAGGGGTCAAATCCATGTCTCTTATGTCTCCTGCATTGGCAGGCAGGTTCTTTACCACTAGAGCCACCATCAGGTTAAAATAAAATATTAATATTTTTACATTAAAAACTTTTTTAATGTGTAGAAAATTTTAAATAACATAAGTGCACCTAATTACATTTCTGTTGGATAGCACTGCTATAGAGATTATCGTCGCCTTCTATGCTTAGTCGCTCAGTCATGTTCGACTCTTTGCAACCCCATGGACTGTAGCCCGCCAGGCTCCTCTGTCTGTGGGACTCTCCAGGCAAGAATACTGGAGTGGGTTACCATGCCCTCCTCAGCGACCAACAACATTCTTGAAGCAGCTCCACTGAAGGGCTTTAAAGCACTACTCACTTTATGTATTAATATCTCCTCTAGGCTGTTTTTAACTTCATCTCTCTAAAGTTATTCTTTCATTAAATCAGGGTCAAAAATATTCAATGGCCTTCCACTTGTTAGAAGATAAACTCCAAACTTTTAAAATTAGCATTCTAAATTATCCATAGTCTATCCAGTTTCCTTTTCCAACTTAACTGCTTCCCTAAGTGTGAGACTCAAAAGTGTGTCCATCGATAGATGAATGGATACAGAAGTTGTGGTACATATACTGTTGTTGTTTAGTTGCTCAGTCGGGTTTGACACTTTGTGACCTCATAGACTGCAGCCTGTCATGCTCCTCTGTCCATGGGATTTCCCAGTCAAGAATACTGGCATGGGTTGCCATTTTCTTCTCCAAGGGCTCTTCCTGACCCTGGCCTTGAACCTGCATCTCCTGCATTGGCAGATGAGTTCTTTACCACTGTGCCACCACAGAAGTCTGGTACATATATACAACAAAACATTACAAAGCCATAAAAAGGAACAAATTTTGAGTCAACTGAACTGGAGTGGATGAACCTAGAGCCTGTTATACAGAGTGAAGTAAATCAGAAAAACAAGTATCACATATTAATGCGAGGAGATCCAATCAGTCCATTCTAAAGGAGATCAGTCCTGGGTGTTCATTGGAAGAACTGATGCTAAAGCTGAAGCTCCAATACTTTTGCCACCTCATGCAAAGAGTTGACTCACTGGAAAAGACTCTGATGCTGGGAGGGATTGGGGGCAGGAGGAGAAGGGGACGACAGAGAATGACATGGCTGGATGGCATCACCGACTCGATGGAGGTGAGTTTGAGTGAACTCCGGGAGTTGGTGATGGACAGGGAGACCTGGTGTGCTGTGATTCATGGGGTTGCAAGGAGTCGGACACGACTGAGCGACACTGAACTGAACAGAACTGAATGCATATATATGGAATCTAGAAAAACGGTGCCAATGAATCTATTTGCAAGGCAGGAATAGAGACACAGACATAGAGAATGGAATTATGGACACAGAGGGGGAAGGGGAGAGTGGGACAAATTGAGAGAGCAGCGTTGAAAAACATATATTACCCTGTGTAAAATAGATGGCTAGTGGGAAGTTACTGGATAACAAATGACGTTCAGGCTGGTGTTCTGTGACAACCTAGAGGGGTAGGATGGGGAGGTGGGAGGGAGGCTCAAGAGGGAGAGGATATGCTTATACTTATGGATCGTTAATGTTGCTGTACAGCAGAAACTAATACAACACTGTAAAGCAACTATACTCCAATAAAAAATAAATCTAAAAAAAGTATTTGCTGATTGTTTGATTAAGGATGATTTTGCTCAGTATTAAAAAAGTAGATTTCTCAACTGGTCTTGCTTAACATTGGTCCTCTCTGTCCACTGATTCTCCAAGAATTCTGAAGTGGGTTGCCATGCCCTCCTTCAGGGAATCTTCTCAATCCATGGATCGAACCCATGTCTCTTATGTCTCCTGCATTAGGGGCAGATTTTATTTTACTGCTGAGCCACTGGGGAAGCCCATTAATGAGGGTAGTTGGTTATAAACTGCAGTATGTTTTGCTTTACTATGGTTTAAACATTTTATTAAAACATCACTGTCAATGTCAACAAATAGGTGTCTACACTAGTTGGACTAACTGACCACTAAGGCAGAGGTCCCCAAACTCTCTCAGATCACAGCATACTTAGTGAGTGTCTTGACAACTGTTGCATAGCACCTAGTGCAAAAGAAACACCTAAGATTTGGATTTATTAAGTAGTTAAGTCCAAACGACTTCATTTTTCTTTATTCCTGACAACTTAATGGCCTATTAAAATATTATACACATAAAGAAAAAACATTAGTTTTTCAGTCTCAAATAACTATCATTACTTATGAATGAGACATGTGTGCCTGTTTGCCACAATTTCTCAAACCTTGGAATCAGACTGGATATTGCCTCATTTCCTTCTCCACAAAGATTTCAGTTCAGTTCAGTTGCTCAGTCGTGTCCAACTCTTTGCAACCCCATGAATCACAGCACGCCAGGCCTCCCTGTCCATCACCAACTCCCGGAGTTCACTCAAACTCATGCCCATCGAGTTGGTGATGCCATCCAGCCACCTCATTCTCGGTCATCCCCTTCTCCTCCTGCCCCCAATCCCTCCCAGCATCAGAGTCTTTTCCAGTAAGTCAACTCATCGCATGAGGTGGCCAAAGTATTGCAGTTTCAGCTTTAGCATCAGTCCTTCCAATGAACACCCAGGATTGATCTCCTTGAGAATGGACTGGTTGGATCTCCTTGCAGGACAAGGGACTCTCAAGAGTCTTCCCCAGCACCACAGTTCATAAGCATCAATTCTTCGGCGATCAGCTTTCTTCACAGTCCAACTCTCACCTCCATACATGACCACTGGAAAAACCATAGCCTTGACTAGACGGACCTGTTGGCAAAGTAATGTCTCTGATTTTTAATATGCTATCTAGGTTGGTCATAACTTTCCTTCCAAGGAGTAAGCGTCTTTTAATTTCATGGCTATAATCAGCATCCGCAGTGGTTTTGGAGCCCCCCAAAATAAAGTCTAACACTGTTTCCACTGTTTTCCCATCTATTTCCCACGAAGTGATGGGACCAGATGCCATGATCTTTGTTTTCTGAATGTTGAGCTTCAAGCCAACTTTTTCACTCTCCTCTTTCACTTTCATCAAGAGGCTTTTGAGTTCCTCTTCACTTTCTGCCATAAGGGTGGTGTCATCTGCATATCTGAGGTTATTGATATTTCTCCCAGCAATCTTGATTCCAGCTTGTGCTTCTTCCAGCCCAGCGTTCCTCATGATGTACTCTGCATATAAGTTCAATAGGCAGGGTGACAATATACAACCTTGACGTACTCCTTTTCCTGTTTGGAACCAGTCTGTTGTTCCATGTACAGTTCTGACTGTTGCTTCGTGACCTGCATACAGGTTTCTCAAGAGGCAGGTCAGGTGGTCTGGCATTCCCATCACTTTCAGAATTTTCCACAGTTTCTTGTGATCCACACAGTCAAAGGCTTTGGCATAGTCAATGAAGCAGATATAGATGTTTTTCTCGAACTCTCTTGCTTTCTCCATGATCCAGTGGATGTTGGCAATTTGATCTCTGGTGCCTCTGCCTTTTCTAAAACCTGCTTGAACATCTGGGAGTTCACGGTTCACATATTGCTGAAGCCTAGCTTGGAGAATTTTATGCCCCACCAAAAACCGAGTTTCACAAAGGATGTTAAATTATGGACTATTTCAAGATAGTAAATTTTTGGTGACCAGATCAACAATTTTGTTGTGTTTCCCTTGAAAATTTAAACTAATGTGTAACAACTCTAGGAATTTACAGCAGTGTTCCAGGGTGCCTTGTCTCACAGTTTGGGAACCACAGCTCCAAGATCTTTTCTGATTAAGAAATTATGATTCAAAGGATTTAAAAACTTGAAGTTTGAAACTCCTTGCTTTTTCCCTGTTGAGGTTTAAATCTCATTACAGAGTCAAAAAAAAAAAAAAAAAGCAAGTGCGTCAGAACAGCTTGGGACAGTGTGGGGGCAGGGAGCATTGGAATATTTGCTCTTTTTCATATGGGGTAGGAGAAACAGATTCTTGACATGAAAGGTAATCAACAGATATGATTCAGCAGTCACCCTGGAGTGGACCACTATAACTTCCTTACCAAGCCCAAAGACTCCCTCTCCTAATTCCCACTTTTTTTTTCTCTAGCAGGCTTCTTAAGCAAAAGTAGTTTGATTGACTTAGCACCACAGTGTATGAAACAATGTCTGAAGCTTTAGGCAATGGAACTCACTAAGATAGCTAGCTGTCCATATTTATTTCATGTGGAATTCATCTGGGGACACACACAGTGGCCACAGTGTGTTCCTGAGATGAATGAGGCTGCAACCTAACTGGCCCCAGATAGGCAAAGCAGTCCGGTTCCACACTGCTACCATAATGAGTGATGTTTCATTCGCCAAATGCAATGAAAACCTTCTGAAAGACAGTAAGGGGGAAAGAAGCTGGGTAAAAGGAATTATGAAAATATCAGACTCTAAACTTCTAACTGAACAATTAGATGCATGTATTATTTAGAAGAATTATGAGTAGGAATATTAATAAAACAATCTGTGAATATTGCATGTCCTATTCATAATTTTGATTTGGGGGTAGGAGGACAAAAAATAACTGCAGCTATTTTTTAGATGGCCATAAACAAAATTTTGATTTTATTTTCAGATAAGACAAAAGCAATGAGAAGACAGCTCCACAAGGTTTGCCTGGGGCAGAGAGATATTATGGGAAGGAAAATGTTTATTTGTCAAGGAATCATTCTCAAGATCCCCTTAAGGGTCTCTAGTTAGAGCTTTGATGCATCTCTCTTTTTAGTTTCTAACATAAGTTACATTGGCTATATCATCAAAATGAAATTAAAAGAATGCTCTTTGTTTTTTTTTTTAATGGTAAAAATTTAAATTTAACTGGAGATTCTTTTATAGTTTTTCTTGGAAAGGATGGAAAAGCTTCACAGCTTGTAGTGTTGACAGTATTCCAGAAGACCCTAGACCCCTGTGGTTTCTTGATGACAATTGTGGAGCCACCAACTGTCTTCACAACTCAGAGTGATTACCCATAAACAGGTGCTTGGCGACAATTCCAGTTCATTACCCACATCAGAACCGAGAGTGCAGAGGAGAAAGTGATATGATTGGTTTCTTGGCAGTTATCCTGGGATGGATAATTTGAGTATTGTTAATAAAATATGAACTCAATTTTAATATACTGGTTGATTATATTTTATGTGGTAGGCGATGTTCTATATCCTGTAAGGAGTTTTTTAAAAATTAGGTATATAGTCACTGCCCTTCATTAAGGGAAAACGGAAATGAAAAAACAACAGCTTTTCAGAAGGCAAAACAGAGGTAACATGAGAAACACACAGCATTTTATGAATTTTCAGGAGAAAGAGTACTAGTTACTGAAAAGCTATTCAGTCCTATATTTTCTCATATAATTTCATGTAATAGTCACAAAAGTCCCATAAAATAGTATAATTATAATTTTGTAGATTAGGTAACTGAGATTTCAATGATTATACACTTTAGTCATGGACACATAGGGAATTTCAATTCATGGTTTTCCAACTCTGAAGTCTATCATCTTTCCACATTCTACTTTTAAATAAAAAAAAAACCATATCATATACTTCACAAGATGAAGGCTTTAAAGAGGAGATGGCATTTGTGATAAAATGTGAGGGGTAGAGTTTCTTATTAAAATTTTCACTAATATAAAAGTATATATATACATATATATATATATATATATATTCCTAGTATCAGAGGAGAATAAAATAAACCCTTAATCCCCCAGACACATCCACTATAGCAAGCACTCTCAGCTGGTTGACTCGCACACAGTCTCACCTCCTTCTCCCAAGCCAGGGATGGCCAGGTGGCTACAGGAGATGCTAGAAAAGTACCTGGGTAGTACCTCCCTTCCTAAATATTAAGTCCCTAATAGGACAAACCTGCCTTGGCTACTACTGTCATCTCCACTATATGCCTGCTGAAACTTCAAGTTTTCAGCTACTTTTTGACCATGATGCAGCAAACAGGAGGATAAAGGCAGAAAGACTCAGGATCCTTGATGATATCACTGAGAGCCACCATGTCAGCTCTGATCTGTTTCCTCGTGGGCATTTTGTTTTGTAAAACAACCTAACTCTGATGTATGCAAGCCACTGTGAATTTTTATTATTTGCAGCTGAACATATTCACAACTAATATAAATATATATATATACTATTAATACTATCGACATGTATATATTATATATTCTTCTGTATATAGAATTTTGAAACTTTTTTCATTAAATACCTCGAAGAAATAATATTTAATGCCTTCATGATATTTCATAAAGTGCATGTAGCATAATTTATTTTACCATTCTTTTGTGAGATTCATAGGTTACTTTTTTCTTTCCTTTTTAGCCATTATAAGTAAACTTTCATATATATTTCATGGTTTACATCTCTGGACATGTGATGGATAGAAATGGCCCCAGGAAGTATGAACAGGGAAATTCCATACAGAGGAAGGAGTATGTGCAGACACAGAGGCAAGAAATATGAATATTGCCCAGGGAATAGTTAGTAATATTATCTGGCTGGTGTGTAAGTCCATGGATGTAACGATTGGAAAGATAGGTGGGAATGAAACTGAGGAGAGCTTTGAATGTCAGACTGAGGAGAGTCACTGGGGGCTATGATTAATTTAGCAACATGAATCTATGTGTAGGGTTTAGGACGGATGACAATGGGGAGAGGCCAGAGCAGGAAGACATCACTGTGGGCTAGTCAGTCCCGGATAGACGAATGAGGGCGTGCTCCAGTGTACGCATAACTAGAAAGAGGGCTATATCTGTGGGAGGCACAGTGAAGATTGAAGCTTCATCACTTAAAAATCAATTGGATGCAGGGAATGGGAAAAGGGAGTGAAAAGTTAAAGATGATGGCAGTTTTGAGATGAACTGGCTTTAAAAAGTAAGTCAATGTACAGAAATAGTGATGACAATGAAAAAAGGAGCTGTGGGACGTCCTTGGTGGTCCAGTGGTTAAGAATCCACCTGCCAGTGCAGGAGACAGGGGTTCGATCCCTGGTCTGTGAAGATCCCAAGTGCCGCACAGCAGCTGCAGCTAAGCCTGTGAGCCACAACTACTGAGCCCGTGCTCTAGGGTCTGCATGCTGCAACTACTGAAGTCTGGGTGCCTAGAGCCTGTGCTTCGCAACAAGAGAAGCCACCGCAATAAGAACCTTGTGCACTGCAATAAAGGGTAGCCCCTGCTTGCCACAACTAGAGAAAGCCCACAGGCAGCGACGAAGACACAGTGCAGCCAAAAAATATAAATAAATACATTTTTTTTAAAAAAAGAAAAAAAGGAGCTCTTAGGGTGGGGGAAAGACAGTGGAGCCATGTTTATTTTTAAGACAGAGATAAGACTTCATGGTGGAGCATGCAGAGGGTAGAAGCGTATGCTTGCAAACTGAACGGACAGTTGGGAATGAATTTAAAACTAGAGATGCTTAGCTGTAAGACATCACTGGCACAGAGATAAGACATCAAGTTGAAGCAGTGGGTTTGATCATCTAGATAAAACTTAAGGCAGAGAGAGGCCGAGGAATACAGCCATGAGAGCAGTTAGGTAGGAGGACTGCTGTATACAGTTGGCTACAGTGGGGTGATCTCAGAAGATGAACACTGGTGGAAGCTTACACAGCGCAGTGGCTTGAAGGGAACTTTGGGTTACTGGGTAAACAGTATCTAGCTATTTTGATATGAGGTTGTAGAAATACTTCATAATTCAAACCGACTGAAGGTGCCAGGGTGAACTATGAAAAGCTGTAAAGTAACTACTAGTTTGAAATTCTCAAGTACGCAGAGAAAATGAAACAGACTGTAGAGTATTTCCAATAGACATCCTGGCTAGATTATCAAATGAAAAGAGAAATGTCTTTTAAAATCAAAAGCATTCATTGGTAAAAAAGAAAAACACTGAGAAAAGACCTGGGTTGGTCTGACATGGTCTGCAGAGTAGGCAGTGCAGGGCAGAAGATGCGGCTACAGGATTTCAGAGTTCTCTCCAGATTGGGGTGGGGTGTCTACTAGTCAGTTAGTATGTGTTTATTGAACACCTTTTATTTATTTTTATTCTTTTGCATATTCAAAGAGTATATTTTTATTTTATCATGTTAATAATTTTGGAAATATGACAGTACATTCAACATAAGCAATTTTAATACTGCCATCTTATATGTGAGAGAGGCAGTAGAAAGAAAGTCTCATGGGTATTTTTACTACAGAGAAATAGTCTAACACAGCCCTCAGAAAGGTACATGGGGAATCACCATGAGGAAAGAAGCTGGAAAAAAAATCTCATTCTTGCGCCTCTGATGGTCCTGGGGTAGGACCTGTGGAAGCAGGAGGTGGCTGTGGAGATTGGAAAACAGACTGTAAAGGTACACCATGGTCAGCTGCTGCCTCCTGGTTTTGGCCATATATCCACAGTGCTTCCATGGTTCTCTCATGCTATGATACTCGAGAGCATTCCAAGATTAGAAGTGATACTCATTCAGTATGTTTTTAAATGCTTTTGCTTCTTTTAGCGTCTCTGAGAGTTTCTGTTTGGTGCTTCTATTACCTCCAGAGTTGAATGCCACTCCAAACTCACTGTCACATCCTTATCTGCATACTAGGGCCTCTCGTGGGTCATGGGCTGTCACAGACCAGGGAGTCAGTAATGAAATGACATATAGGTGCTGGGTGGCTAATGGCCACCCTAGTTCTACTGAGCACCTTTAAGGTGTCACTGTTCTAGGTTCCTGCTTATATGCTATTAAACAGGAGAGAGAAAGTCTAGAGGAGAAAGACAAGCAATAAATAATGGCATGAGATAACTTCAGGTGCTGCTTGCTACACACAAGGAATATAAAATTAGGTCATGTGTAGAGAGTGACGGTGTGAGCTGGGGAGGTGATGGATGGCTGCTTTGAGGAGGTGGCTTGCGCACAGGATAAATGATGGAAGATACGGGAGAAGAACTGTGCCAGCAGGAGGAGTGGCAACCACCAGACACCAAGAAGGGAGTAAGCTTAGTATGTTCAAGGAGCAGACAAAAGGCCAGTGTCTCAGGAATACAGCAGCTGAGGAAAGTGGATCAGGTTGAGGTGTAAGAGACAGGCGAGGGGATGACAGACTAAGCACACTGAGGGAGACAGCACTCAGGGTGGGCGGCAGTGGAGGGGAGAGCCAGAGGGGAAAGGAGAGAGAAAAAATGAGACAGAAGGAGTCTCTCTCTGGCAACACCTTCCCAGGAACAATGGTGAAGGGTGGCAAGGCACTGACAACCAGGGAAAGGTACATCCACACATGCCAGGTGCCTACAAGGCTGCACCAGTCACAGATTTAGAGCCCACCGAATTGACTGGAGCTTCCTGGGTGGCTCAGCAGTAAAGAACCTGCCTGCCAATGTATGATCCCTGGGTCAGGAAGAGCCCCTGGAGAAGGAAATGGCAACTCATCCAATATTTTTGCCTGGGAAATCCCCTGAGAACAGGGGAGCCTGCCGGGCTACAGTCCATGGTGTCACAAAAGAGTTGTACATGAACGAGCAACCAAACAACAACAAAGTGACATTGTCTCTTGGATTTTAAGCAGGTATCTTAAAAGTACAATGTATGAAACTGTGCTTGCTACCCAGTTTCCATATCACCATCACCCATGGCTGTCAACACCTCTGTTTCCTCAGCCCAAGCAGGCCATTTCAGCATGTCTCTTGAGGCAGGCTGCAAACCCATTCTCTTTTCCCACCTCCACTGTCACCATGCCGGTGAATCTCTTTACTGGTCATGCATTATTCCCATTCCTGCCCTTTCTGCATGTGGAGGCCAGAGTAATCTTCTTACAGGTAATTCAGTTCAGTTCAGTCACTAAGTCATGTCTGACTCTTTGCAACCCCACGGACTGCAGGTTTTCCTGTCCATCACCAACTTCCAGGGCTTGCTCAAACTCATGTCCATAGAGTCGGTGATACCATCCAATCATCTAATTCTCTGTTGTCCCCTTCTCCTCCTGCCTTCAATCTTTCCCAGCATCAGGGTCTTTTCCAGTGAGTCAGTCCTTTGCATCAGGTGACCAAACGATTGGAGTTTCAGCTTCAGCATCAGTCCTTCCAATGAACACTCAGGATTGATTTCCTTTAGAATGGATTGGTTGGATCTCCTTGCAGTCCAAAGAACTCTCAAGAGTCTTCTCCAACACCACAGTTCAAAAGCATCAATTCTTCGGCACTCAGATTTCTTTACAGTCCAACTCTCACATCCATACATGACTACTGGAAAAACCATAGCCTTGACTAGATGGACATTTGTTGGTAAAGTAATGTCTCTGCTATTTAATATGCTGTCTAGGTTGGTTATTGGAGAAGGAAATGGCAACCCACTCCAGTGCTCTTGCCTGGAGAATCCCAGGGACGGGGAAACCTGTTGGGCTTCCGTCTATGGGGTCACACAGAGTCGGACACGACTGAAGTGACTTAGCAGCAGGTTGGTTATAACTTTTCTTCCAAGGAGCAAGTGTCTTTGAATTTCATGGCTGCAGTCACCATCTGCAGTGATTTTGGAGCCCCACAAAATAAAGTCTGTCACTGTTTCCATTGTTTCCCTATCTTTTTGCCATGAAATGATGGGACTGGATGCCATGAACTTAGTTTTCTGAATGTTGAGTTTTAAGCCAGATTTTTCACTCTCCTCTTTCACTTTCATCAAGAGGCTCTTTAGTTCTTATTTACTTTCTGCCATAAGGGTGGTGTCATCTGCATATCTGAGGTTATTGATATTTCTCCCAGCAATCTTGATTCCAGCTTGTGCTTCATCCAGCCCAGCATTTTGCATGATGTACTCTTCATATAAGTTAAATAAGCAAGGTGACAATATATGGCTTTGACGTACTCCTTTCCCAATTTGGAACAAGTCTACTGTTCCATGTCCAGTTTTAACTGTTGTTTCTTGACCTGCATATAGATTTCTCAGGAGGCAAGTCAGGTGGTCTGGTATTCCCATCTCTTGAAGAATTCTCCACAGTTTGTTGTGATCCACACACTCAAAGGCTTCGGCATAGTCAAGAAAGCTGAAATAGATGTTTTTCTGGAACTCTCTTGCTTTCTTGAAGATCCAGTGGATGTTGGCAATTTGATCTCTGGTTCCTCTGCCTTTTCTAAATCCAGCTTGAACATCTGGAAGTTTACGGCTCACATACTGTTGAAGCCTGGCTTGGAGAATTTTAGCATTACTTTGCTAGCATATGAGATGAATGCAATTGTGCGGTAATTTGAACATTCTTTGGCATTGCCTTTTGGGATTGGAGTGAAAACTGACCTTTTCCAGTCCTGTGGGCATTGCTGAGTTTTCCAAATTTGCAGACATATTGAGTGCAGCACTTGAATAACATCATCTTTTAGGATCTGAAATAGCTCAACTGAAATTCCATCACCTCCACTATCTTTGTTCGTAGTGATGCTTCCTAAGGTGTAGTTGACTTTGCATTCCAAGTGTCTGGCTCTAGGTGAATGATCACATCATCGTGGTTATCTGAATCATGACGATCTTTTTTGCACAGTTCTTCTGTGTATTATTGCCACCTCTACTTAATATCTTCTGCTTCTGTTAGGTCCATGCCATTTCTGTCCTTTATTGTACCCATCGTTACACAAAATGTTCCCTTGGTATCTCTAATTTTCTTGAAGAGATCTCTAGTCTTTCCCATTCTACTGTTTTCCTCTATTTCTTTGCATTGATCACTGAGGAAGGTTTTCTTATCTCTCCTTGATATTCTTTGGAACTCTGCATTCAAATGGGTATATCTTTCCTTTTCTCCTTTGTCTTTTGCTTCTTTTCTTTTTTCAGCTATTTGTAAGGCCTCCTCAGACAACCATTTGCCTTTTTGCATTTCTTTTTCTTGAGGATGGTCTTTATCACTGCCTCCTATACAATGTCACAAACTCCTGTTCATGACAGGTAATTCAGATACTTCATTATTTCAACTTAAACCCTTCATGGCACTTTCAACAAAAGTTCTGAGAATGATGCCTTCAGGATGAAAAATGAAACAATAAATCTCTGTGGTGTGTGATCTCTGATCACATTTTCTTCCCAAAAAACTTGTTGGGAAGTTTAAAAAATGGTTAAAAAAGGTAAAAAATGGTTAATAAAAGTTAAAAAATTTTAAAAAGTGGTTAAAAAGTTAAAAAAAAAAGGTTCATAAAAACTAGGCAAGTGAGGAAGGATGGTAGTTTGAACTCTGGGCTGTATAATAAAGAAAAGAATGGTTAGAGGACCAGAAGAGGCAGTTAAGTGAGTTGCCTAAAGTGCTAAAGATGCTGAAGTCCTTGAGCAGGAAGGAGGTGGTGGGATAAAAACCACAGAATCTTGAGGAGGTAAAAGAAGTTAGAAGAGGGAGTCTTGAGATCCCTTCTACCTCTCTGGCCTGTCGTATTGGTCTTAGTCACATGTGTCTTGTATAAACCAAGCTAGAAAAGTTTTCCAGACCTTCTGCAAATCATTTATTCTTCCTGGGATTCTCTCTCTCTCTGTCCCTGTATCTTCCCCTCGCATTTCCATGTGCCACAACACTGTCTATTCCTCTTTGAGCATCTATCAACTCTACTTATTTTATTTCTTTGTTTATCTGATCTACAGTCTGACTCTCCCATCAGCTGGTAAGTTCACTGAAAGGGGATATTGTTTTTTATTGATCTCTTTTTATCTCCAGTGTCTGGCATGATCTGGATAGAGTGAATGATCGAATCCATTAAGGTAATGCAGAAAGAAGCAGACATAATTTTTCACTACTTCTGCCTTCTGGATTCTCATAAAATATCACATTGCTTTGAGAGAGTTTGAGAATTCAGGGAGGCTTTTTTGGCTGGATCTCTAGGATGGTGAGAGGCAATCTGGAGGTTTAGGGTAACCACTGCAGAATGAGACAAAATTCCACCAAGGAGGGCAGCCACAGCCAAGGCAATCTCTGTGGAAGTGTTCACCTGGCTGAGAGCATGAATTAGTGGCAGTTGCTACACAGACTGATGGCTTCTGCGAGTGGGACCAACAGAAGCATTTGCTTCATTGTTCATTCATTGTAGACAGTGTTTGATAATCGGGACAATAAACTGTTATTCAATAAGCTGTTATTCTAAGGACCACTCATCAGTGTGTCACCTGAGTAACATCAGGTTCCTTTTTGATAGCGGAGACAAAGCCAGGAGCTATCTTCTCACCATGTCTTCAGACTGATCATTTAATGTTTCTGGATCTCAGTGCCACATTTGTGACCTCAGGAGAGTTAACAGAGACCTCTCTCTCCTTCAGTAGTTAAGGGAGAATCAGACAAATTTTTGTGCAAGAAGGTGTTTCATAAACTAAGCGTAGACAACTGACAGGGATGATTATCTTTCCAAAGACTTCATTGTCATGGACTTTGCTGGTGGTCCAGTGACTGGGAGTCCACCTGCCAGTGCAGGGGACACCAGTTTGATCCCTGGTCAGGGAGGATCCCATGTGAATGCAAGGCAGCTGGGCCCATGCACCACTGGCTGCTAAGCCTGTGCTCTAGAGCCTGCATGTTGCAGCTGCTGAGCTCATTTCGTGCACATATATGTTTTGGGGATTTCTCTATTTAAAAAAATGGGATGATGTTATAGCCTTTCAAGCAGAAGGTAAGTGGGCTGATATGACTCAGGATACCCTGACTCACCTATGCCTTCTTTTGGGAGAAATTTGACAACGAAGAATCAAAAGCAGAGACAAGGAATGAGCCAACCCAAAGGGCTCAGCCAGACCGGGAGAGACCCTCCTTTCCCACTCTTCCTCACTGCCATGGACTTAATTCAGGAACTTACCATCTCCCATGCCCCCTGCTGACTCATTTCTGCAACATCTTCCTAAGCTGTACTCCAACCAAAACCATTTCTCTGGGCTTCCCAGGTGGCTCAGTAGTAAAGAACCTGCCTCTCAGTTCAGGAGACAAGGAATCTATCCTGGGTTGGGAAAGATCCCCTGGAGAAGGCAATGGCAACCCATTCTAACAATCTTGCCTGTGAAATCCTGTAGACAGAGGAGGCTGGTGGGCTACAGTCCACGGGTGTGCGAAAGAGTCAAAACATGACTTAGCGACTAAACAGCAACAATAATCCATTTCTCCACAGTTGCAGCTCTTTTGCCTAAAACTCTTCAGAAGGTTTCCCCAAATTTTAGGCTAAATCCATGCTTCTTTGCATGATACCCAAGGCTCTAAGATCTTCCTGTCTCCTCCATTCATGGTGGAATTGTGTGTAACAGCCACTTGGGTGAGCGCTTTTTCTCAGAATCAGCCATGCTTTTTTTTTTCCACCTCTGTGCAAAGGAAAACCTTTCTCCCTAGTTCATCTCTACTTATCCTTCAAGTTCAGCTCAGGTGCCAGCTCCTCCATGGGACTGTCCCTGACCCTTCCCTTAGTCTGAGTTAATTGCACACACATCAAACTGTGTTCTAAATGCTTACTTCTCTTCTTAATGAAAGAGAGCTGGCTTCTTTATCTGTGTACTCCCTAGCACTTTCAGTAGAGCCTGCCACAAAGTAGATGCTAAATAATGTTTGCTGAATGAATGAATAAATGAACAAATGAAAATAACATAGCCAGGAAACGACACTTGTTTGCAGGGCAAAGCATGTTTTAGAGATGTTCCCTGATGGAAGTTTTTGGCAGATAAAGATGATAGATATTTGACTTCTGAGAACAACATCAATATCATGTTAGAAAGAGACAGAGCCTAATCCATAAATCTGGAGGTAAAAACAAGCAGTTTACATCCGTGCCATGTGTTGAATGGCCTTCAAAACACATTTTCACAGCTTTCCAAATCCTGAAACTCATAGCTCCATGAGCAACCTAGCTTCTGGAGGTTCTAACAGCATAAAGACCAGTTCTTCCAAGGGAAGTTTGTTTATTTGTCAGATATAAAACCAGCTTTTCTGAGTAAAATCCTTAGTTCTTCAGGCTTGTGTGTTAACTTGGCAAAAAACATATTCTGCCTCCTAAAGAGTGGGAAAGAGATGCCCTAGACCTGTGCAGCCAAGATGGTCACTAGTCAGATGTGGTTATCGAGCACTTGAAATGTGACTAGTCTGAACTGAGCTGTGCTTGAGTGTGAAGTGCCCACTAGATTTTGAAGTCTTGCTATCAAAAAAAGGTAAAATATCTCATCATTAAATGTATTATATTGATGACATGTTGAAATGATAATATTTAGGATACATGATATTATATAAAATACATGACTAAAATTAATTTGACCTTTTTCCTAGTTACATTTTCATGTGGCTACCAGAAAATTTTAAATCACATATGTGACTCACATGAGTGGCTTGCAGTATATTTCTATTGGACGACACTACTTTAGAAGTTCAGACTACCCAGAGATGAGAGGTGACTGCTTAGAGGAATAACCCTCCAGCTGTTCTGAGGGGCTTATCTCTCAAAAGTTTAAGCACATTTCTTGTATCCTGAATGGGAAGCAGTGAATGGACAGTTTTACTTTTTCCTAAAGGGAAAGTCATAGTTATCCTGAAGGCTGGCTGGGAGGTAGGGGGCTGGCTGATGCTGACTGGTTCATGATACAGGAATTCTAGAATTCATGTGTGGTTTTCAAAGATCAGTGTCTACTCCTATGGACAGTTCTCACTTGTCTGGACTGTCAGCATTCTTCTCTGACATGTGACTTCTTACTGGCCATAATTAGAAATTAATTAGACCCATGGTGAGCCTTGGAGTACAGAATAAAGCAGGGCAAAGGCTAATAGAGTTCTGCCAAGAGAATGCACTGGTCATAGCAAATACCCTCTTCCAAAAACACAAGAGAAGACTCCACACATGGACATCACCAGATGGTGGACACCAAAATCAGATTGATTATATCCTTTTCAGCCAAAGATGGAGAAGCTCTATACAGTCAGCAAAAATAAGACTAGGAGCTGACTGTGGCTCAGATCATGAACCCTTTATTGCCAAATTCAGACTGAAATTGAAGAAAGTGGAGAAAATCACTAGACCATTAAGGTATGACCTAAATAAAATCCCTTATGACTATACAGTAGAAATGAGAAATAGACTTAAGGGACTAGATCTGATAGACAAAGTGCCTGATGAACTAGGGATGGAGGTTCGTGACATTGTATAGGAGACAGGAATCAAGACCATTTCCAAGAAAAAGAAATGCAAAAAAGAAAAATGGCTGTCTGAGGAGGCCTTACAAATAGCTGTGAAAAGAAGGGAAGCAAAAAGCAAAGGAGAAAAGGACAGATATACTCATTTGAATGCAGAGTCCCAAAGAATAGCAAGGAGAGATAAGAAAGCCTTCCTCAGCGATCAATGCAAAGAAATAGAGGAAAACAATAGAATGGGAAAGAGTAGAGATCTCTTCAAGAAAATTAGAGATACCAAGGGAACATTTCATGCAAACATGGGCTCAATAAAGGACAGAAATGGTAGGGACCTAACAGAAGCAAAAGATATTAAGAAGAGGTGGCAAGAATACACAGAAGAATTGTACAAAAAAGATCTTCAAGACCCAGATAATCACAATGGTGTGATCACTCACCTAGGGCCAGACATCCTGGAATGTGAAGTCAAGTGGGCCTTAGGAAGCATCACTATGAACAAAACTAGTGGAGGTGATGGAATTCCAGTTGAGCTATTTCAAATCCTGAAAGACGGTGCTGTGAAAGTGCTGCACTCAATATGCCAGCAAATTTGGAAAACTCAGCAGTGGTCACGGGACTGGAAAAGGTCAGTTTTCATCCCAATCCCAAAGAAAGGCAATGCCAAAGAATGCTCAAACTACTGCACAATTGCACTCGTCTCAGTGGCTAGTAAAGTAATGCTTAAAATTTTCCAAGCCAGGCTTCAGCAATACGTGAACTGTGAACTTCCAGATGTTGAAGCTGGTTTTGAAAAGGCAGAGAAACCAGAGATCAAATTGCCAACATCCGCTGGATCACGGAAAAAGCAAGAGAGTTCCAGAAAAACATCTATTTCAGCTTTAGTGACTATGCCATAGCCTTTGACAGTGTGGATCACAATAAACTGTGGAAAATTCTGAAAGAGATGGGAATACCAGACCACCTGACCTGCCTCTTGACAAACCTGTATGCAGGTCAGGAAGCAACAGTTAGAACTGGACATGGAATAACAGACTGGTTCCAAATAGGAAAAGGAATACGTCAAGGCTGTATATTGTCACCCTGCTTATTGAACTTACACTCAGAGTACATCACGAGAAACACTGGGCTGGAAGAAGCACAAGCTGGAATCAAGATTGCCGGGAGAAATATCAATCACCTCAGGTATGCAGATGACACCACTCTTATGGCAGAAAGTGAAGAGGAACTCAAAAGCCTCTTGATGAAAGTGAAAGAGGAGAGTGAAAATGTTGGCTTAAAGCTCAACCTTTAGAAGACTAAAATCATGGCATCTGGTCCCATCACTTCATGGCAAATAGATGGGGAAACAGTGGCTGACTTTATTTTGGGGGGCTCCAAAATCACTGCAGATGGTGATTGCAGCCATGAAATTAAAAGACGCTTACTCCTTGGAAGGAAAGTTATGACCAACCTAGACAGCTTATTAAAAAGCAGAGACATTACTTTGTCAACAAAGGTCCGTCTAGTCAAGGCTATGGTTTTTCCCGTGGTCATGTATGGATGTGAGAGTTGGACTATAAAGAAAGCTGAGTGCCGAAGAATTGATGCTTTTGAAGTGTGGTGTTGGAGAGGACTCTTGAGTTTCCCTTGGACTGCAAGGAGATCAAACCAGTCCATCCTAAAGGAGATCAGTACTTTGTGTTCATTGGAAGGACTGATGTTGAAGCTGAAACTCCAATACTTTGACCAAGAGCGAAGAGCTAACTCATTGGAAAAGACCCTGATTCTGGGAAAGATTGAGGGCAGGAGGAGAGGGGGACGACAGAGGATGAGATGGTTGGATGGCATCACTGACTCAATGAACATGGGTTTGGGTGGACTCCGGGAGTTGGTGATGGACAGCGAGGCCTGGCGTGCTGCCGTTCATGGGGTCGCAGAGTCGGACATGACTGAGCGACTGAACTGAAATGAACTGAGCCTAAGAATAAATGGATTTTGATAAGGCCCAACGAGTTGCTCCAATAAGTAAAAGGTTATAGCTTTGGGGAGTTTTGCATATTTTTTTGGTTCTTGGTTGTATTCCAGTTAGAGAAGCTGCTCTAGTTTCTCGATCTGCAGGATATCACTGTAAATGTGGGACATCTGGACCACTATTCAGGCACAGGGAAAAGAGTGTTGCGTGAAAACCGGGAATTTGTGTTTCATTCCTAACTCTGATGTGACCCAAAGAAATAATTCCAGGGCATTCTTCAGTTTCCTGATTTGCAAATTTAGAGCCTGTCTCATATATTAATATCTAGAGCTTGTTTCATATATTAATATCTCACAGGGCTGCTGTGGGGAGTAAATAAATCAATGTTCATGGGGAATTTCTAAAAAGAATAAAGTTCTTACTCAAACCTATGAACCTATTAGCATTTCTATTTATTGTTTGGTTTATCTTAGTCTTGCTTTATTATAAAGCATGATTTCTCCTGCAGGCTTCTGAGAATGAAATTCAGACTGCTACTTCTACAATAAACATTCCAGCACCACAAGCCAAGTTAGAAGCAGATGAGTATTTTTAGGCAGTTCTTAAGGTCCCAATACGGTACATTCAAACTTGACTAAGACAGCATAGAAGTAATTTAGTAGTTTGTGGGTAGAGGTTAAGAAGGGCATGTTACAATGGTACAAGGCAATAGAGTTAATTTTCTATACACAGTTTGCTGAGAGAATTAAGCTTCAGAAAGGGTTTTTTAAAAAAATATGACAGTTAAATTTTGTTGAACTCAACAATAAAGGACTGAAGTGACAGTTAATTATAATAATAAATGCTTGAACTGTAAACTTGAAGTATGCAGAATGATTTATGGGTACAAAAGTAGTATTTTAGCAAGTCACTGTATCAGGATAATGCATTTCAATTTTTTTCTAATTAAAATATGAAAGGCATGAAGTAGGAAAAAATGGGGCAATAAAATTCACCTAAGTGAATCTTGGTTAATATATTTGTTAAATGAATTTCCTAGGTCTGACTGAGCTCTCAAAGAAATCCAGTGAAACATATTTAATAAACTTTTATTGAAGGAAACAAAATCTGTATGTATATATCCAGCAAGCTTTGGCAAGTAGTTTACTTCAGTATTAAAAACAATGCAAAATAAAACTTCATGGTTAAAAGTGGTATTTTTCTGCATATAAAAATAAATTTTCATAACGATAGCATATTCTTAACAATCATGAAGGTGATGTCAGAAATGTTACTAAATTGGTGTGGACCAGCTTTTGGTGAAAGTCACTGGTCTGTCACTAAGCCCAACCTACAAACTGAGTATGTGTGGCCAGGTTTTTGCTGTCAATCATTTCTCCTATAATTTTCAAGTTTTTATTCCAGTTCTCTCATATGATATGGCTATCTTACATGGTTGGTAAGCACACTCTAGTTTGTTAATTTATGCATCCATTTGATAAATTTTTTTTAAGCATCTAACATCTGGATCCTGGATCCACAGGCAGGTGACTCCCCATCCCAGTTCTCAATATAAGCAGCCAGATAATTGTTTGGGATTCTAAAACTAGCCTGTGGGGAAGTGGATGGTAGGAGTCATGGCATTAAGAAGGCTTTGTTCATCCCTGAGAGACTGAATATACACATGGACAATGGCCAGACCATATATAAAAATACAACTCTGACATATCACCTTCAGCAACTGGCCCAGAGAGCCAAATAATAACCCCCTGCAGCAACTGCCCCCATAAAATGGGCAGCATTTAACTAATAACTACCAGCTACCCTCATTTTGTCTGGTTTCCAATTTAGGACCAACAACATAAAAGTAAATATATACCCCTAATCCATTACATAGGATGCTGTGCTTAGTCATTCATTTGTGTCCGACTCTTTGTGACCCCATGGTCTGTAGCTTGCTGGGCTCCTCTGTCCCTGGGGATTCTCCAGGCAAGAATACTGGAGGGGGTTGCCATGCCCTCCTCCAGGGGATCTTCCCAACCCAGGGATTGAGCCCAGGTCTCTCACATTGCAGGCAGATTCTTTACCATCTGAGCCACCAGGGAAGCCCAAGAATACACGAGTGGGTAGCCTATCCCTTCTCCAGGGGATCTTCCCAACCCAGGAATTGAACCGGGGTCTCCTGTGTTGCAGGAGGATTCTTTACCAGCTGAGCAACCAGGGAAGCCCATTACATAGGACACCCTACTTTTTAGTTAATTCTCCTACAATTTCCCTATGCTAACAGCCTCCAATCAGCTTCGTCCCATTTTTCCACTACAAAGTTTTCCACTCCTCTGTCTGTCTTTGAGACTCTGCCAAATGTAAGTGGTAGTTGTTGATTATCTTGCTTGCTTATTCTCACTTGGGTGGTCTTCATTTATTTCCACGGCCCTGTTCACTTTCCTCTTGTGATTATTGTTCTAATGAACTCTCTGAAATCTCTTGAAGTCTTGTTTCTGAAAACTGAGACCTTAACTATATCTCCCAGATTTGGGCTATTTGTAAATTGGTCAGTTGCCTTCTAGGTATGACTGTTGATGATAACCTTGAACAGCGCAGGATGTAGAATAAATCTCTATGGTTAAGACACGCGAGATCTCCCTTCAGAGGGACACAGCCCCCAGCCCATGTCCCTTCTGAGCTGCTGCCCACCTTTAACTAGGCCACGAGATAGAGAGATTTACAAAATCTTTGTCAAAAATAGCAAATAAATGCCAGCACCTCTAACATTCCCTTGATCAACTGATCTAGATAACTTATCAAAGAAAGAAAAAAGTTTCCTTGCCATCAGCTCTACTGGCTACAATTTACTGAGCAGTAGCTGGGCTGCAGGTCCAGTGCTAGGGTGTGAGATCCAATCTGATCTCTAACAATTGTAGGAGGTTGGTATCATTAATTGATTGCTGAGAGAAATTTAAGCTCAGGGAAATGAAAAAAACAAACACTTGCCTATGGTTATATAATTATGAGAAGATAGAAAAATAAATCAATTTTAGTTTTATCTGACTCCAACTATTATGCTATATTGCCAGGCAATGCTGTTAGTAACAACAAACAAAAAATAATGAGGCCGGCAAAATATTAAATTCAGGTTTAGCTTCTATTTTCATAAGTATAGTGCCCACGTGACTGCAAGCCAAAGTCTGCAGGGGAGGGCTACTTTTGAAGTTCCACATTGAATTTTGGGCATCATATTTTAAGAGGAACTTTAACCAAATGGATTATATTTAGAAAAAAAATGTGGCCAGGATAGAGATCTTGAGACATGTTATCTAAGGAGCCATTATGGATACCTAGGGTTATCACATCACTTAGGATAGATTGAGGAGGCAAGTGTTGCAGGGACATATGAAGGAAAATATTTAGAAATAAATTTCACCTACTAACTGAATTTCATCTTGGGAAAGGTGAACAGGAAAGAGCAAGTGATGTTCCTATTTCTTCACTTAATTGCACAATTTGAGAGTATTCTATAATAGTAAACTGGTTTTGTAAGAATGTATCAGGGGGGACTAGGAAAGAGGATTTCCTACTTATGCCTCTTTTGAACAATATTTCTGCCAAATTGTTACTTTGAAATTGTAGAAAATAAGCATGGCTTTGTTACTGAAAATCTGTCTGCTAATACATTTCTTTTATATGAAATAGGGACTTCCAGCTCCTCATTTACTTTAGAATTCATATGCAAACAAAGAATGACCTTTTTGAGCAGCCCAGGTAATCTTCTGAATCAATACTGGAAGAATGAATCCTTTGTTTTCCTTTATTACATGTTGCCTAAGGAATATTAATTTTTTCTTTTTGCTATTGAATTGCTTTTTCCTTTGGTTAGTTTTCATTTTGGCTCCGATATCTATTTCCTTTCATTACCAATGCCCACTTCCATAGGAGCTAAAACAGGTTTTTATAAAATCATAAATTGTGAAATTCAATGCTAGCCCTGAACAGGGTGGCAGGATGTGCTATAAAGTAGTGCCCTCCTCTTGCCCACTGGCACACCCATTCAGTTGTCAAAAATCTACCTCAGTGCTTTGTTCCTTTAATTGAAAGAAAAAGGGACAAGAAGAGGGAATCAAAGACACTTTAAGTCTCAGCACCCTTCCTCATTGCTAACATCAGGCTATGATTTCAACCCACAGAGACTAGGAAGACGTGACCAGCTTGGCGAGGCAGAAGGAGTACAATTCTTGTCACCATCCTACAAAATGGTTATTGTCAGAAATAGGAGCTGTGATGAAATCAGTAGCTTTAGGGTCAATCAAGAAACTATTACTATTCAGATGAACAAGTTGTTAGATAAAAAGCATCAATACTGGCCAATTTCTTTACTGTTTCTCTAACTGCCTATTGGACATCAGAACGGCCCCTACCCTCTGATATTCCCCATTTCTGTTGATGGTAAGGTCCTTCTTCTTGTTGGCCCAGGTCCACCCAGATGCTGGAACAATGTCCATTATTCTCTCT